>NW_027210649.1:0-2872311 GCF_029030835.1 Brachyistius frenatus | reverse complement strand
AAAAAAGTCATACTATAGCATGTCTTCAAAACAATGAAAATACTATAGCATGTCGTTCAAACTATTAAAAAAAGTCACACTATAGCATGTCTTCAAAACAATGAAAAAAAAAGTCATACTATAGCATGTCGTTCAAACTATTAAAAAAAAGTCATACTATAGCATGTCTTCAAAAAAAAGTCATATGTCTTCAAAACAATGTGTCTTCAAAACAATGAAAAAAAAAGTCATACTATAGCATGTCTTCAAAACTAAAAAAAAAGTAAAAAAATGTCATACTATAGCATGTCATTCAAAACAATGAAAAAAAAAGTCATACTATAGCATGTCGTTCAAAACATTAAAAAAAAAGTCACACTATAGCATGTCTTCAAAACAATGAAAAAACTAAGTCATACTATAGCATATAGCATGTCTTCAAAACAATGAAAAAAAAGTCATACTATAGCATGTCTTCAAAACAATGAAAAAAAAAGTCATACTATAGCATGTCTTCAAAACAATGAAAAAAAAAGTCATACTATAGCATGTCTTCAAAACAATGAAAAAAAAAAAGTCATACTATAGCATGTCTTCAAAACAATGAAAAAAAAAGTCATATAGCATGTCTTCAAAACAATGAAAAAAAAGTCATACTATAGCATGTCGTCCAAACTATGAAAAAAAAAAAAAGTCACACTATAGCATGTCTTCAAAACAATGAAAAAAAAAAAGTCATACTATAGCATGTCTTCAAAACAATGAAAAAAAAGTCATACTATAGTCATATAGTCTTCAAAACAATGAAAAAAAAGTCATACTATAGCATGTCTTCAAAATTAAAAAAAAGTCAATGAAAAAAAAAAAAAAAGTCATACTATAGTCATACACACTATAGCATGTCTTCAAAACAATGAAAAAAAAAGTCATACTATAGCATGTCGTCAAAACTATGAAAAAAAACTATAGTCATACTATAGCATGTCGTTCAAACTATGAAAAAAAAAGTCATACTATAGCATGTCTTCAAAACAATGAAAAAAAGTCATACTATAGCATGTCTATCATACTATAGCATGTCGTTCAAACTATTAAAAAAAAAAAAAAGTCACACTATAGCATGTCTTCAAAACAATGAAAAAAAAAGTCATACTATAGCATGTCGTCAAAACACACTATAGCATGTCTTCAAAAAATGTCAAAAAGTCACTATAGCATGTCGTCAAAACAATGAAAAAAAAAAGTCATACTATAGCATGTCGTCAAAACAATGAAAAAAACTATAGCATGTCAAAATAGTCACACTATAGCATGTCTTCAAACTATGAAAAAAAAAGTCATACTATAGCATGTCTTCAAAAAATGAAAAAAAAAGTCATACTATAGCATGTCGTTCAAAACTATGAAAAAAATGTCTTCAAAACAATGTCATACTATAGCATGTCGTTCAAAACAATGAAAAAAAGTCACACTATAGCATGTCTTCAAAACAATGAAAAAAAGTCATACTATAGCATGTCGTTCAAACTATTAATGAAAAAAATACTCACACTATAGCATGTCTTCAAAACAATGAAAAAAAAAGTCATACTATAGCATGTCATGTCTTCAAACTATGAAAAAAAAGTCATACTATAGCATGTCTTCAAAAAAAAAAGTCAATGATGTCTTCAAAAAATGTCATACTATAGCATGTCGTCCAAATGAAAAAAAAGTCACACTATGAAAAAAATGAAAAAAACGTCACACTATAGCATGTCTTCAAAACAATGAAAAAAAATACTATAGCATGTCAAACTATTACTATAGCATGTCTTCAAAACAATGAAAAAATAGCAGTCACACTATAGCATGTCTTCAAAACAATGAAAAAAAAGTCATACTATAGCATGTCTTCAAATGCCCTACTTGCTTCAGGTAAATTTTAAGAAAGATTGAAAATTAAAGTCAGAGATTATGTTTTGATATTTTAAGTGATGGTAGTTGACCTTCCAAAAAAAACAACAACAGCTCAACCAAAGAAATGTTCCGCCCCGGTGGAATATCCGCACACCAGCATGGTAAAGACATTTACCAGCAGACAGGAGTTCAACAGCGGGGATAAATTTTACTACAAATGCGCCGAGGATTTCACTCCAACAAAAGGCAGCCGAGCTGTGCAGTGTCTGGACGGAAAGTGGACCAAACTGACTCTGAAGTGCGAAAGTAAGAACAACGCATGTTTATTATCCATCTCGGTAATGAACGCGTAAAGAGACTGTGAAATGTTAGTTTTTGTAGACCGATTTAATTGGCTGTGATTTTTAAATAGATTTAAGGCCGCCAAAAGGCACACTGCCGCCCCCTGCTGGCCATGAGGACAAACCTGTCTTATTGTGTTTAATAAATATCAAGGAGACCCCAAAATTAATAATAGCCTACATTTATCAAGTCTGAATACCAACCGGGTTGCTTTAGAAATCTATTGTATTTCTTTGATTTCTTTTATTTGTTGTTGTTTTTAAATTAGACTTCCAAAAACCTAAACAATTTTCTGGGCTAACTGCTGATAATAGATCTAGGGGAGAAAATAAGGACATATTATAAACGGGATTGGTCACATTGTTAATTAAGGATGTAGTAGACTATTTGCAATAGAAATTCTTTTTACTGAAACCAAGTACATTTAGTTTCTCATGTAGGCTATTTTTTTTTCTTTTTTCATATCTAATGTATAATGTATGGCTTTGCTCTGTTGCTCTATGTGGGTGATTTTAATAAGCAATAGGCTTTTTCTTGACCTCATTGCACCCATTCTAATTTTAGGCATCTACAGAAGAGTCATTTAAAAATGCTACTGTACAGCTCAAATATAAAAGATATTATTATCCCTGTGTGACACAACATGATGGGAAATATTGATTGTTTGAACTCTTTGTTGGACACAAACCAGTTTTACTCAAAGACCCCTCACAGGAAGCCTCCAACTTTAACCATGTAGTTAGGCAGACACGACACCAACTACTTTTAACTTCACACACTTCAGTTATTTATACAAATATTAAATGTCACATCACCATAAAACCCTCTAAGTGTATGTAACAAAACGTTCTGGCATATCATGGGGATTTGCAGGAGCTTGTGTTTTGCAAATTGGAAAAAAAAAAGACACCAATAATTTCTTTTCTTTTTTCCCTGGTAATTCACATTTTTACCTTTTTAATTCTTGCTCTAATTGACCATTTGCTCTCTAATTTCTGACAGAGATAACATGTGGCAATGCTGGGGATCTACCCAATGGACAGTTCAAATATGGAGAGAGCACATTTATCGGAGAGAAGGTTTACGCTATATGTAATGAGGGGTAAGTTTTACCTCCAAGAACTTGTGTAAAACTTCAGAATAAGACACTCGGTTTGTATGTGTGACTACATCTCCATGTTGACAGATATACTCTGAAAGGACTGAACTATATGATCTGCAAGAGGTCTGGATGGACCGGTGAATTTCTGTCTTGTGAAGGTAGGCAAAAGGTCATGAAAGAAAGTGACTCATTACCTGAAACTAGGTAGTTCCATCATTATGATGCAACTTTTGAAGTGGGCGGAGGTATTGAGTGACAGTGATAATAATGAGTAATGAGCATGAATGTGACGCACATTCTAGGGATTTTACGTGACACCTAAAGCCTTTTGAATTGGTTTTCCATTTTAACAATAAACCTTTGGAACCATTGAGTTGAGTCAGTGCAAAAGCATTCTTGTGTGGAAATTTGTATGTAGAGCATCACCCATTTTCCACCAAATATCTAATCTAACATTGATTTGATTTCATTGCCTTTAACAATTTTGAGTGGCTTAAAGTTCTTTTTTTTTTCTTTCTTTAAAAAAAATAAATAAATGAAATTAGTTAGTATGCCATTAGCAGTGGTTTAACTACAGATTTTGGTGCTTGAGCTGTACGGAAGTATCCCATGCTATTTTATACTTTATATTTTAGAGGGAAATGTTATAGTATTTCTTCCACCACATTTATTTACATGATATAACGGCTATAGTTACTTTACAGATTAACATTTTACATTCAAAACATACGAGTTTATTAAATATGATACTTTTTTTTTTTTTTTTTTATAGATTAACTACCCAACAGTATGAAAATGGCTCAATTTCGCTTTGCCTCAACAAACTACAACAGTAAATATTTTCCAAATTTAGTCCACTTATACAATGTGTAATGATTTAACAGTTGCAGGGCCAAAGTCTTTTGCACAGACAACTTTTAGTAATTTTTTTTTTGACTGCTTTACTAAAATACTTTTACTGAAAACTTTAAATGGAAGACTTCTTGTGTATTTTTTACATTGTTGTGTTGCTACTTTTTAAGTAAAGGATCTGTACCTTCTCCAACGCTGGCCATAACACAGTGCTTTAAAATGTATAAATAATCCCTGTTTAATAAGTGAGGTTATTCTCTCATCAGAGGGAGAGACCACCTGCTCCACCCCGGCAGTGGCCAACTCGGTGCAGAGAGGTGGAGATGTTGCGGTACACAGGGTGGGAGACAGTGTGAGCTTCAGCTGCAGTCGGGGTTTCCAGCTCGACGGCGCTCAGCAGATCACGTGTGGCTCCGGTGGCCAGTGGCAGCCTCAACCCCCTCGATGTCTGCCCTCTCCTGATAAAACTCAACAGTCATCTGGCAATAAGAGCAAGTTCCTATTCTCTGCATTAAGATAAACAGTCACCACGTTTGTTCAGGGGGAAAAAAATGGTTAAGTCTAAACTGACATGTTCCTCGCCTTAAAATCTGTCCAGCAGGTGGATGTGGTGTCCCTCTGACAGTCTACAACTCCAACGCCAACCTTGTTGACAAATACATCTCAAGGACATCATTTTCCTCTGCTGACAAAGTGTATTACGTGTGTGATGTCGGATACACAGCAGCAGGCGGCAGCAGGACTCGTCTATGCAACAACGGAGAATGGACACCGCTGACGCTCAAATGTGAAAGTAAGAACATTTTTATTCTTTTTGCAGTTAATGGTGTAAAGCTTCATAAACATTTCTGAGAATTCAAAGATGTCTGGCGTCTTTGAATTCTTCAGTGTGATGTATTATGCATGATCTTTTTGTCTGCTGACATGTCTGTATTGTGTTGTACCCATGTGTCGTATACAAGTCTTACTTTTGTTTCTTTTCCTTAAAAGGGAAGCTTTGTGGCTCTGCAGGAGAGATTTTAAATGGGCAGTTTATTTATAGCGGAGTAGCGTTTGGAGACACGGCTAAAGCCGTTTGTGATGAGGGGTAAGTAATTAAAAAAAAAAAAATCCTAACAGTTTTGCTTTTCTACCTGGTGTTAGACTTCTACATTCTCCATCACAGAAAAATTGACTTCATGTGTGTCTTGTCATCAGGTATATTCTTGTAGGACGGGCAACCAGAAACTGCATGAGTAACGGCTGGGGTGGACGCATTCCTGTCTGTGAAGGTGCAGCGGACTAAGAAAAATAAACAACTTGTGAGCTGGCTTTTGGTTTCCATGCATGCATGTTAAAATGTTTGTACTTCTGACAGCTATGACGTGCGAGGAGCCTCCAGCAAAGACGAATGCAGAAATGGAAAGCCTTCAGGAGCCTCCTTACCTATACAGGAGAGTGATCCGCTATCATTGTCGGGTGGGAACCCTCATTGGACAAAAAGAGCTCTGGTGTACCAAGAGTGGGATGTGGAGCGCACCTCCTCCGAAATGCAAAGGTCAGAGAGCCTACTGCTTTATTTTAATAAAAAAATGTATACTCTATTCTGTTCGTGACAAAAACATTTAAATTCATTTTCCTCGCAGAAATATCATGTCCATCACCAAATGTGGCCAACGGCTACTGGAGGAGAGCTCACAATGAGATTTACCACTACAAGGACATGATATCTATTAAATGCGACTCTGGCTACGCCATGACCGGGTGGCGCACTGCCACCTGTAATCATGACGGCCAATGGGTCCCCGGTCTCCCCAAATGCCAACGAACGGTAAGTAATCAATTATCATTTGTATGCGTTACTTTTTATAATGTCAAGTTTTACATCACTTTTAAAATGATGCTTACGTCTTTTCAGAACGTCGCACCTAGGAGGAGCTACTACACTAACTGAAATGCGAAACCAGAGTATTGAAGCTAGCCTGGTTAAACTGTTCAAAAGCAGAGAAGATCATCTTTTAAATCCAAGCTAACAATTCATTCACTCCAAAATTGATATTATTCAAGCTACACCTTCAATAATGCAGTTCTTTTGCTCCTAAAACTTGGATATTATCACCTACAGAGACATTAAAATGTTTGAAATGAAGATGAAGTACAGTATGTTTATTTTGATAAGTGTTTTGGGCAGTAACAAGTACAAACTTGTTTCATTCACCTCTGTACATAGTTTTTTTTTTTTTAAATTTTTTTTTTACAGTTGATAATGTTATGTGTATCATCTCTATAGACTAAACGGTGAGTGAACATTTCATGAACAAACAAGCTACAAGAAAATAAGAACACCAATTCCATTCATTTAAAAAGACAATACAAAATCCAGACATTTCTTTACATGAGCAATAACAATTCAAGTGCAAATATCATTATCAACTCCGATACATCATAGCAAACTCTCGTTTTAAAAGGCAACAATTAAAAAAAAAAAAAAAAAAAAAAAATCAAAAAAAAAAATATGATCACGTTGCAGGAAAGAAGCTGATTCTGGTGGGAGGGAAGGATTGTAGGGCACGTGGGCCGAGTGAACGCACTTTGATGTTTGGTGTTGGCACGTAGAGATGGTAATAATCGATGTCTGAAGTCAGGATTAAAGTGAGACGAGAGGAATTTAAAACGGATGCGAGTTCCTCGTTGCTTGGCCCAACAATACCCTCAAATTTTGACAATGTGGTCAAATTCCCTTTGTGTCATCCGAGAGGTTGATTTATTTAAGTGCAGTTTGGTACACAATAGGTCGTGTACCATCCCACTTTTTTTTTTTTTTTTTTAATTTACATGAGTGGGGACAAAACATCCTTGGATGTTTTAATAAGAGAAAAGAGGGCAAGCATCCATCCATCCATCCATTTCTTTCTTTCTTTCTTTAAGAGGATTGAATATACTGGTACAAATGATTTTTATGGTCACTTGCCCACTGATGATGCAGTTATATTTACCAATTTGGTGGTGTTAATTACTTTAAAGGAATAGCCCCAATATTTTGGGAAATGTGCTTATTTCCTTTCTTGCCCAAAGTCCTGTCGTCACAATGAAGTCTTCAGGAATAAATCTGTGCCCACTCAATAGTCTGGCATTTAACCACCTAGCTAGCATCCCCATTTTTTTTTAGTCTTTATTGTAAGCTAAGCTATCACTCTGTTGGCTGTAGTGTTATGTTTACTGTACAGACACGAGTGGCAAACATTTTTTTTTTAATTAACTGAATACAATGGTAAATATGCAGATTTCCCCAAATGTTGAACTATTCCTTTTTATCTGCCAGATCCTAGCATGAAGCGGTGTTTAAAAAAAAAACTTAAATTGTTTTACCCTGTTTTGGTCGCTCTTTTGGAAAAAAAAAAAAAAAAAAAAAAAGGTTTTACACACCAAATACTCTTTTACGTTTTAACAAACTTATTCTTTTTTTTTTTTAAATTTCTTTAAAGAATAGTTACACGTTGAAGCCCAAACATCTTCTGCCCATAGTGACTGATAAATATTTAATACAATGAGTCTCAAGACCGCAGCCCAAAACACATTTCGCAAGTTTTGCTGTGGGTCACAGTGGGGCGTAACCAAAATGAATGTGTGCCATTTCCGTTCATTGCACTTTGTAGGCTACTAAAAAGGAAGAATGATGGGTTCTAAATCTAGTAAACCAAACAACTTGACCTGCCCCTTTTTGTGGGCGGTCTTTGGAAGGGCTGTCTTCATTGGGACAGAATAAAATGCGAGTTGGAGAGTATTGGGTGTCTTTGGATATGAGACGAGTTAAACATCAGGGGCAGAAAGTGAGTTTAAGGGTCCTGCATTTAAAAAAAAAAAAAAAAAAAAAAAAAAAAATGGGATTAAAGACTTCAACCCTCGTCTAATTAATTATTTACAAAACTGAAATAAAAACACAATAAAACTGGTAGTCCACAGACAAGCAATGTGAGATTATCAACTTACTGGGTGTAAGAACTAAAATATTTCAGATTCGGCTCTTCCCTTTGTTTTAAACCTATAGATTATTAGTGTGTAGAGTACATCAGAAAGACAATGAGATTGAAGAATTAAAGTGACCTTTTAAAAGAAGCAGCAAACAATGTCCCTCCAAGACATTTCTTTCTCTCTGAAACATGTGTTCCACTAAGACATCACATTATCTCATTTCTGTGGCTCTTACAATTATTAGTTTGTTATTCATCTCCCAAATGTCCACTGTGTTCCTAGAATGATAAACCACCTGTGTATTTGCTTTACGTTGAAAAAGAGCAACAGAAATCATCTGAATGTTGGAAAATGCTGGTACAGTCTAAACGGACAGCAAAACATAGATTAACTGTTTTAACAGTAAAACCCCTGGAAGCTGCTCTAAGAGCTCAAATAAAGTCAGGCTTTGAACGACCCGCGATGCGGCTGTGACATGAACTTTACAACGGCTCCTCCTTGAGGACAGCACACAGACACTGAAGATGGAACCAGAGTTACACAACACTTGCACAACACTTACAGTCATACGTAATGGTAGGAGTTGGAGCTGGAAGCCAGACCGCTCATTTAAGCAAATACAACAACAACAACAACAAGCTCAGACCGCGCACACAAAACGTCACTCCTACTGTCTGGAAGAGGCGTTTCTACTGTTTTTCACGTGGTTTCATTGCACAACACAACAGAAACCAAACCCACTCACATACTCTACATCCCCACTAAATGCTTCAGCTCGGTAATGCAGACCCGTGCTGAATGGAAACCGACAAATAACCTGAAACGCAAATGATGTTTGATATTTCTCAGGTCTGCATAGTGTTTATTGTTAAAGGCTATGAAAAATAAGAGGGTAAACATACTAGTTTGTTCTGTTTTTTTTTTTTTTTTAAAGTCCTGTGAGGGTTATGGGATGTGGCCTGTAAGGTACAGGGGCAGTGGGGCACGTTAGGGGGTGGGGAGGGGGAGGTTGCGATCCGGTGCGTCGGCAGCTGCGTGACTTTTATTTGTATGGTCGCAGAAAAGCGGAGACTTTGCTGCTTATGAGACGTATGAAGGAGCGGGGAAGCATCTCGTTGGACTCCCGAGTGGTGTACTTAAAGTAGTTGTTTGGGTGAGCCAGCACATCAAAAAGAGTCTTAATCAGTTTTTTATCCTGCAGGGAAAACAAACAGGTGTTAGCTATTCACTAAATCACATATTGTTGTGCTTAACAAATGTCTGAATTACATCCGAAGCTGTTACACAATGCTGGAAAACAAATTACACAACTGTATAAAAACAAAACATTAACAAATCTTTCCCATGATGATAATATACCATCTGACTCATACAAGCACGAACGTTTATCTGCAAAAGCTTCAATGAACAGCTTATTGCTTAATTCTCCCAGGTGGTCTCAATGTACCAACAATAAATGTAACCAATGATGCAAAAAAAAAGAAAAGGAAAAAACAAAGTAGGCTAACCTTGAGGATTTCTTGATGGTTTTCTGAGGCGTAGAGTCTTCCGTCTCGCACTATGTCCTCTACGAGCTGTTCATAGTCCTCTGAATTCACAAAAACAACACGGAACATATTTACTGCTCGACATCTCATGGCATGCTGAAAACAAGCAAAGCATATCCAAAACAAGAAAAACAACCATTCATACAGAGGGTGACTCCCTCATTTCAGTTTACTGTCACCTAATGGGACGTGAAGAAAAGGTACTCTGTAACATTAGGGTGGCGGTTCTGACTGTATTTGATAGCCAGTAGTCAAACAGTGTTGAGATTATGTGGTAAACACCTTAATCCATTAGGCCAGCAGAGGTAAACATGGATTAATCTCGAGATCATTTAGAAACTGTGGCTTTTAGGTTGTCCATCAGAGTGAGAAATACATTTTTCAGCAGCAAAACATATTACATATCTAAATCAAACACATTTTAGTGATGCCCATCAAAGATTTCCAAAAGCTTTCTAAAATATTTCTTTGTGTAAGCGGTGTCATTTGGGTTATAATTGTTAACGCCAGAGAAAAAACATGTTCTCCTCCGTTTGTGTTGGGGCGGAGTTGGAAACTTAAGCGATACATAAGCGGCACAAATACCACCAAAGCTGTGTGAAGACAGATATCATTAGAGGTAATCCAGAAAAGGATTTATGGTTGTTATTATGTTTTTCTTGCGAGTTGACCCTATTACGGATATAAATAGCTGAGTCGGAGTAATTTTGTAAACACGGCAGATCATGGTAGAAGCAATCTAGGGAGATGAACGAGGATGTTACGTACCATCATAGGTAACGTAGGGGATCTGAAAGCCTCTGGCACTGTTGGCCTCGTTGGATTTGAAGTTAATCCAGAGGCGTCTGGAGCGAGCTGTGAAGGCGATGGGCCGCTCGTATGTCTGACATGTCTCGTAGGTGGTGATGGATGTGGCGGACCCTTGCAGAGTTAGAGAGAGAGAGAGCAACAATGATCAGGTTTTCAGAACTATTCAGTGCAAGTTGCAATTATATACAGTAAATAAAAACACTGAATTCCAAAGAAACAACTAAAAACTCACAGTTCTTCCTCATAACCAGCACATCTCCACACTCGTCCTCTGACGGCAGGAAAATCTCTGGCACCACAATTAGGATCTTGCGCTTACTGGGTGGGTTGATGTTCCAAATACACTCCACGTTAGCGGGGTAATTACCGGGATAGTTTGGTGACTCAATGTAACCCATGAACTCGCCCATCTCACCACCACATTGCCTGTCTAGACGCACACATGGAAACCAAATTAGATTCAAGCTCATGTTTAAGAAATGTGAAAACACAAAACAGTAATCTTCAGACTCACTCTTGCACTGTGAGACACTGGTGGCACCGTCAAAGTCCGTGGTGGTGTTTCCAGGACAGGAAATGCAGTAGTTCTGTCTAAACTCTGTCTGATAGGTCCCCACTGGGCAGCGGATACAGCGGTGCACCGTGGTGTTGTAGTAGTGACCTGGAGAACACTGAACTGCAGGGGAGAAATGAGGAAACGCATTAAGTGAGGACGTTTTGGAGAATATTTAAATGTTTTAAATATAAGAAAACAACAGCCGACCTTTGACCTCGCAGTCATGGAAGGAGCTGGCACCTTCCCGCTTGGTGCTCAGTCCTCCTCCACAGGAGAAGCACAGGGTCCGTCCCAAATCTGGCTGGTAGTTGCCCTGAGGACACGGCTGACAAGGTTTGAACCCATCGCTGGAGAAGTACCCTGTTGGACACTGGCCTGGGTTTAAAGAACATGGAGATCATGTTTATACGAAGGAAAGCAGCTCTTCACTCAACCAGAGGTATGCGTTTAATATGTCACCTGGACTTTAAACGAGGCTACCTGCACAGGAGGAGATGTTTCGTGCCCCGACAGGCCCGTGGCCATCAGTGCCAGGACAGAGGTCACAGGCCAGCTGCCCCTCCTTCTCCTGGAAAGTGCCGGGTGGACACTGGACGCAGCGCTCCTGCTCTCCGTGGTAGTAAGACCCGGGCAAACATCTGACTGAGAGAATATTCACAACGGCTCCGGTCAGAAATTAGCAAACACTTCACTTTAATCATCGTTAATTATCAATCGTTAAATCAGTATGAATGAAACCTGCAGAAAAATGTGGGCCTTGAAGTGAAACTTAAAGACTTCAGCTGCTCATACCACCCCGTACTGAACAATGATGCAAACTGCTGGGTGCAGTAAGGTTACACGGTCACCTGTTAGTTGTTATCTAGAGTGCATTTAACCATCATAGTAAACCGCCCATGCGACACGACCGCTCCAGCTCTCTGCTCTTACCACATCGGCCGCTGTCCCTCTCCCAGCCCGGCCCACAGTTCTCCGGAACCGGACCAACTTGAGGGAGTTTTTGGGCCACCTCGTATTCCAAACCAGCGACTCGGATCAGGAAGCGCTCCTGGTTGATGGACTTCTTCAGAGCCTTGATGTAAGTCTTGACCTGCTTCTCCATTCGCTGTCGAAGGCAGCTCAGATTGCAGCTCCCTGGTTATGAATCAATAAATATTTGGAAATTGATTGAATCTTCAGGCTGTACAATAAAAATCACAACAAGCTCATCACAGGCCATAATTACTGCCAAGTTTTTGTATGAAATGTGACGGCTGACCAGTAGTGTCTCCAGGTTTGACCTCAGCTTCCAGCTCCAGAGTAATACGCGTCACCTCTTTGTTAGAGGGGTTGCGAGCACGTCGCCCTTTAGCTTTCTTGGAGGAGTCACATTTGAGGTTAACAAATGTTACCAGGCAGTTGCTGCAAGGCTGCCCTCCTCCTGCAGACACATGATATCACATAATCTGTGAGGCAGTGTTATGTAAAATACACCTGCATACCCCATTCATAGGTTCATAAGAAATAAAGCTGATTCATGATTTATTATTTTGAGGCTCAAATGTAGCAGACAAGTATTTTGTAGTTATATTACAGCTGCAACAAGTGAGTTTTTTTTGTGTAAATTATGGAATCATCTATACATTATCAAGTATCGATTTGAAATATCAGAAAAAAGCTTAAAAAAAAAGTTGCCCTTTAAAACCTCAATATTTTTAGTCAACCATCATTTATGATAACAGAACAACATCAAAACCATATATTTTCCTTTCATTTTTAGACACAACATACTGTATACATTCAGCTACACACAGAGATGAAGACCGACCTGGTCCCAGTGTCCGTCCCCTGTCCTCCGTCCTGCCGGTCAGCTTTGGGTGCAGGTGACATTTGGCGTTTTTAATCTTGAAAGACGCCGTCTGCTTCACTGGAGGCGCCAAAGTCTCTACAGACAAACACAGCCCAGTGGGTAGGAGGACTCTGACACATCACACTGCTATCTGTCTGCTGTCGGGGGGATTGGATCCTTGAAAAGACTTTGACTTTAATAATCTGACGGGTAACGAACCTATGCAGCTCTGACTGCTGCTGGTGTTGAGCCTGGCGGTGGACTTCCCTCTGAGAATGGGGATACCACAACTGACTGAGTAGCTGTTATCAGACTCTGAAAGAAGTCACACAAACAAACAAAATGCGCTTAGAAAACGTTTTTAATTTCTAATCTCAGAGACTTCTTGTTTTGTTCTTTTTGTGATTTCATTCTGACAAAGTAACATACCTGCCAGATAGTGAGCCTTTGAAGCACAGGTAAGAGAGCAGCTCTCCTTCTTGCCCGTCTTGCTACAGGTCAGGGTGGCCTTTGGTGCTACTAGTCCAGGAGGACATTTCACCAGCTCTGAGGAGAAAATAAAACCAACACTGAATCACACACTGCTGACAAAGAAAGCTGAGACGGGGGAAAAACTGTGCAGGCACTGGTATCTTAAAAAAAACAAACATGATATGCGTGTCAGTGAATCAACCACATGGGGGCAGTGCTGTCACATACCAATACAGTCTTTCCTGTTCCAGTGCAGCTTGTACCCCTGCGGGCAGGTACACTCGAAGCTCCCCAGAGTGTTGATGCAGCCATATTTACAGCTTCCACGGTTTATACTGCATTCATCAATATCTGTGAATAGACGTGTTGACATATAAATGCTGTGTGGACATACAGGAAGGAAGTAATTGTACATGGCTGCCGGGTTCGAAAAGATCAAAGAACATGAGAAAAAGGCTTTATATTGACAAAGAAAAATCAAGACACAACATAATCAGTCCATAACAATCTGTTGAATTAAATGAAAGACAAAATGGCCTATGATGAAACACAGCAGCTGTGAGTGTGGAGTTCCTGCAAGTTACTTCAATTCATCCCATCAGAGAGTCACTTTCTTGGAAGATGAATGTGTTTGCGTGTAAACAGAAGTGACTTCTTGTTTTGATGTCACCCGCATTCAATTTCATGGTCAAAACTTCTCTGCTCTGCAGGGAAGAAGACTTGTGGTGAGCAGTAAATTATAATCGTCCTTTCAAACACATGCTGAGCAAAAAACCCACTAAAAGCATCCGGGATCCAAACGCAGTCTGGCTGCCATCGATGCCAAACAGAAAATTGGTTTAGCAAGGAGAGCTGAGGATTGGGCCGGCTGTGGACAAGTGGAAGGCAGAAGCACCGGGAAAGAAACGCAGATAATGGCGGTGATTGGCGATCTGGCTCGCTGATATGAAATGCTTTTCCTTGTCTCATTCAATTATTCACCCTGAATAAAAACAGTCTGCTTGCCACCGCACTCCCTGAAGAAGATGATGACTTCATCAACAGCGCTCCGACGACGTGCAGCCAGAGCTGCTTGTTCTGAGGGATGTGCTGCTTATCCTCCGCATCAAGGCACTTGATTTAAAGGACAAAGAGCTCTAATGAATATCTGATGGAAGCTGAGCTCATCTGCCAGCAACCGTTGTTTTGATTACTTTGTTCCTCCCTTCTTTGAAAAGCAACCAAAGGGATGTATGTGAACATTTCTCCAGATCTCTTTGCGTGTTCTTACAGAGCAAAATGTAGAAACAAGCCAAAAGAGAAAAGGGCTGAACGCACAGGACAAACTGCCGTTCAGACTGAACAACTGCTTCGTGTCATGTTGAGGAATTTCAGGATGAGTTGCCGAGTGTGTGCAAGTGTCATCATCTGTACATTTGAATCAGTTTTGTGTGATTATTCATCAACAGCAGTCCGTCCAAACAACGTCATAATTTAAGTTTTCAAGAGGAATTTCCCCCTGGCACAAACTGGCCAGCTTTTTCTGTGTTTTATTATTCCAATTAACTTTTAACTGTTAAGATATCAACTTGAATCCAGTGTGTGTTTTGGGAGATTAGAGCGTCTTTTCCTTAGATCTATGTACACACATGTTTCAGTACAATAAGAAAGCTTTTCTGTGCTGGCTGGATCAAATGAGGTAAATTCAAAATTCCTTACAAAGTGTTTAGTAACAACAGCTCGCAGTCTATTTTCTCACCAGATAAGCACAAATGAGCAGATTGTTTTGCTAGCTGAGAGGCAGAATGGCTGGATATACTCTCACTTGGGAGGAATGTTGACAGGCCTCGGCACAATGCTTGACAGCAGGTCACTGACCTAATTGGGTTTGTTTAGGGTGAGTCTATTGTTAAACAGTGAACACAGCTTTTCTGGATTGTTTGGCAGCTATATTTCAGTTGATAAACCACACAGGGGATAGCATAACCTTGGTCGTGGCCGGGGTAGGAAGAAAGTAGAACGGACAGCACCATAAATCTCTGGGGTTATCTAACAGTTCCGACAGCAGCGATGAAAAGCGAGGGGAAATCATTCATCACCGGCTCTCTCAACAATGGTATAGAGAGGTATTTACGCCTGACCATCTTCTCTCCTCTCAGCAGCTCCGTGTGGCCCAATCACAGTCCATCATGTGAGTAAAAGCCTTACAAATCCAATTCTGGTGCATTCATTCCCCGAGCTGACAGCTCATACCGCTGCCCGTGTGTGGAGTGTGGAAAGGATCCCATCAACCTATTAAACCTGCTTGAAATATAGTACAATATGTATGTGCCGGGGTTCAACCTCAGCCCTCAGATTACACAAAACATGGCGTAGTCGTAGGTAGAGTGATGGTGAAATTTATTGTGCTCGTCTCCCAGAAGTGCAGATTGGTGGCAAAAATAGATTTACAAGTAGAAAAAGGTACCAACAAACAAAAATGTTTGCAAAAAAACAAAAATTCTAAAACGAAAAGTTACAAACGTCACCAGTGTCTCAACAAAGTAGCTGTTTCCTTCTCTTAAACTTGGCCCACACTGCCCCTCCATCCTGAATGTAGTAAGCCCCTCCCATCGGGCTAATTGATTATAATAATACATACAATAAAGAAAATATCTTAACCCCACTGCAGATAACAAAACAACAAAGCAAATAAATGTTTCCTTCACTGAGCCCAACAAGTAGCTCTCACATAAACCTGTCTTTTATGATTAACAATTGTATTTTTAATAACGGGGAATCGTCACACGCTGATGACGCCACACCGCTTCAAGGCGTATTAAACAGCTGATTCGCCTCTGCCTCTGTTTGAACGGGAAGCCCCGGGAACAGGCCGAGAGGAGAGCCGACCTACAATGAGTGACCAGCGGTGTAAAGTTACGCAAGAACTACCAAGTGTGCGCACTTGATAATTTACTGGCAGGCCAAATAACTGAAGTTTCCCGGGTCCCGACGCAGTAATCTGTATGGACCGTGGATGTGTCTGAATGTTCCCCACGCGGTCAGTGACAGGGCCGCTCCGTCACAATGTAACTCCAAAAACACACACAGTGGGTGAAAGAAATAAAAGTACACCCATAAAATATTTTGAAATCCAGCAGCACTGCAGCCACTTACTCTCAGACTCAGTCTCAACTAAACATTCAAAAAGGTGGTATTTATTTGTGATTCAGTAGGATTGCGCAATAAATTTAAATGTTCCTGCTGTTTTAAAATATTTTAAGCATATTTGCCTTTAATAGTTTAGTAGAGATACAGACATGAAAAGGGAGTTTAACGTACAACAGAGGTCCTGTTAAAGCAATTCAAAAGTCATTAAAAATACATCAATTTTTTTTTTTTTAGTCAGTGAAGGTTTAACTGACTGCACTGTTGAGTTTGTACAGACCTCCTGATCCCATACATCTATACTTTACTGCTCTCTAGTCTCACCAGGTTCTGTTGCAACATTCCTGATTAGTAGACCTGTCAAATTACAGACAAAAAAAAAAAAAAAAAACAGCAAATCACCGCAAAGCTATGTATATTGAGTGCATATGCCGTCTCTCTGTGTCTCTCCCACAACTACTGTGAGGCCCTGAGGCGCTGGAGACAGCAGCAGATTCTAACTGGTGATACACACTCCATCAAAGGGCCGCTGCAACACCCTGATGTGCTCTGGCGGGCCTCTTGGCAGATCTGACGCGCCCCCACACACCTCCTCCTGACACCAAAGGCTGTTTCTGCTATCTGTTCTGCACCAGACTATGGCAGCTACCCGCTAAATTTTGATGGACGTGGTCACACTGCCCCTTGAAGTACCATCATTTTCATGATATTATTTCATGTTTTAGTCCATTAAGTACGGCACAAATTGTCTACACTTTACATTACTGCCAAGTGTAGCGCAAGTTCTTAAATTGATTCCCTGCCTCCCAGGCAGCCACCTGTTTCAGCTCATTTCAGTCCATTTGAAAATCAACTTGCAGAGACGTAAAACTGCCTTGTGATAGGTAATCCATCAGAGAGAGCATTTACAGTAGATACCTTTCGTTTTTGTCCAAGAATGCAGCTGCATGCAGGGACTTTTCTGTTGTTGTTTTTTTGAGTCAGCTGGTGAAAACAAAAAAATACCTATACACTGACCCTGTGAATAAAGTAATCTCGATTTGTTAGTGTCTTATACAGACAACTCCCAAGTCTTGGATGTCAATCTTCTTCTTTTTTTTTTTTTTTTTTGTCCCAGAGGCCCCTGGACAACCTGTAAAGATGTTTCATGTTGACTGATTAGGTTTTGACATTTTCACACATTATGGAACGACACATGCTTACAGCTCTGTAAGGCTGTACTTTGAGCTGCATGCTCATTGTCGGTTTCCTAAAATGCTCACAATGATGATGGTAACACACAAAGCTTTCCATCTCCGCCACCTTAGCATGCTAACACTTTCTAATCAGCCCCAAAAACGGAGATGAAGGTGATGAGAAATGATAAGTTTTGAAACTATTTGGTCATAAACCAAATTACTGAACATATTTATGTGATGGGAGAGGTAGATGAAAAGTATATGGAAAGCTACAGTTGTTTCACCTCGATGTGGTGCTCAATAAAGTCAGGAAACCACTGAAATCACTGGGATGAACCCTCAGGAGACCACGAATGCTCCTCCAAAAGTTGTGGAGATATTTGAGTTTTGACTAAAGTGGTAGATCGACATGACTGACATTGGCATGCCTAGAGCTAGCTGCGAGCGTGGCTAAAAACAATCAATACCTGAAAAGTAGGAAACCAAACTAAAAGGCACATTTACTGTATATGCATCCATTTAATCCATCAGCAATGTTTTATCCAAGCGGTTAGTAGAAATTTAAGTAAACATTAGAAATCTGTACCTTGTAGTGCTTTTTTTTTTTTTTTCTTTCTGCTAAACTTGTAAAGTGCAACTAATGGCGGGTTGGGACAGAGGTGTGGGATACGGGGAAAGAATGACGGACAGGAGATTTACAGCACACCTTGAAACCAGGTGCGGGAGGAACAGACGTGCTGGCTCACCTCCACAGTGCGCCAGGCCGTACAGGACGTAGCCTTTGTGACAAAGGCACTGAAAACTGCCGGCGGAGTTCACACAAAAGTGGTCGCAAGCACGGTCGAAAGAGCATTCGTCAATATCTGCAGAGACAAAAAAGACATGCTGTTAGAAAATGACAAAGAAGATCTTCACATCTTCAATCCCCTGCATTCCTGTTTTCATCTTCTGTATTTTATTCATTATTTGTCATGAATTGCGATGGATCAAGTCACGTTACACAAAAAAAGACAAGAAATAAAAGGTTCTTTTCAAAGGAAGACTTCTTCTGTTTGGGGCTTGGTATAGTGGTTGACCTCCTGCAGTCATCCCGTTTTCCATTTCAATGCACTGAAATGGAATTTTTCCAGGTATTTTTGAAATAACAAGCGGCCACAGCAGGAGTCAAAAGAAAGTCTGCTTTTCACCTGATAATAGGAGCTGAGGGGCTGCTTTTTTTGCCCCCCCCTCCCCTCCCTGCACACACACACACACACACACACACACACACACACACACACACACACACACACACACACACACACACACACACACACACACACACACACACACACACACACACACACACACACACACACACAAAGAACCTGCCAATCACTTTCCTGTTTCTCATGTTAAGAATACCATAAAAGATCCAGGATTGTTAGGGACCCAATAATCAGACATCTCACTCATCTGTTCTGAGGTCTCACGACGTTCTTAACCTTATCGAATAACAGTAACAACAAATGAGTTGCGTTATATAGATAGTTAGATAAATATGTCACAAAAAGTATGAATGCACATGAGGGGTCAATTTTCAGAGTCTCTGTTCTTTCTGACCCCGTGAGCCTCATCACACCTGAAAATCTACAATGCAGCAGCTCCTTCCTGTGTCTCTGCAGCTGTGTCTTATCTCTTCGTGCTTTTCTTCTCTCTCATACATGCATCCTGATAAGTTGCCTAAATTTCATGAGCTCTAAGACCATAAGGGCTGACACATGAAGCTACAAGAGATTGATGACATTTGGTTTTCCTATGATCAAGGTTTCCTTTAATGTTAGTGATAATCTGTGTCAAGCCCAGGCAGAACATGCTGGGAGAAAACTGGGATGTGCCACAACTTTGCTGGATGTCTAACTGGATAATTTAAAAAAAAAAGGTTCCAAGGATTTTCCCAGGAATATCATGCTTTCATCCACTACATCTGAACCTCCTCTGGGTTATGAGTTAGCGCCAGCTGCCATCAAACAGATGACGCAGGTATTTCACAGTAATTACAGAAGCTCAGTAAAATAATGGGCTGTCTTGAAGAAACCAGGAAGACAGACTGATAAATGTCTGAAGAAATCTTGCGTGGCTACGTAGCATTTCACAAAAGAAATACATTTTCACACTGGGCATAATCTTTCATAGACCACACAGCTGAAGTCAGTTAGAGGCAAGTACTATTAAAAAGTTGAAAATGTGTAGAGAGTAGAATTTATTAAATGATTAACAAAGCTGTACGCAAGCTTTGAAAGAGATCTTTCCGTTGATGTTCAAAAGTTGGAAAAACACCAAAATGTCTGATTACAAGTGACATCAACTCCCCTTATCTTGATAAATGGATCAACTTTTTCAACGGCTAAAAACAAAGTTAAAAAATTACCACAAAGTAAAAACATTTTTTACCAGAACAAACTCCTACAGTCCTTTGTGTTTGTCCCGTATGGAGGCGTCTGGAGATTCATAGCAGTGGCAGAGGAGAGCGACATGGGTTGGCACATGCTGTCTGAAGCATAAAAAAAGTGATCGTTTTTGGCGTATTAAAGATAAACGTTACTCGAGCAGACTTTTAATCCGAAAGTCTGAAACCCTGTGGGAATTAGGCGTGGTGACTTGGTGAGTTTATCCTTCAAAAATGTTGCAATAGGTGACGCCAGTAGTCAATCTGCAACTTATCATTATATTGTTTTGTGTGCCACGCTACAGAGGTGATGTGTGAAGACATCTGGACTCCTGCAACCCTTATTTACAAGGCAGCTAAGGTGAAGTATGCAGTGGGTGGGAAAGAGCATATCATGAGGTGATGTACAGTACGTACAGGGAGGGAACACTCCCATCCCTGTCTTGTACTATCTGAAGGTCGACAAGTGAGATGAAAATCACAAATCAAAGTTATCATTGGTTACTTTTCTTTGCTGTCTCTGAACAATACAACCTTCAACCTCGATTCAAATAAAATGGCAAAAGGAATTGACTGAAATGAAGAAAAGGTCAGTATTATTCATTCAGACCAGATAGGGCCTCTATCACAGATGTCCCCTTTGGAGAAAACATCAGATCTGATCAGGATCTCCCTGAGTGCCCTCATGTTGATTAAGAGTGAGAAGAAGATGAGCAGGAGACTGTGGAGGCTGTTGTGGGTGGAGGAATGCTGACAGGGGCTCAGCAGACATGCCCCGTCCTGATTTATGGGCCATGGTCCGCTGGCAGTAGGGAAACACCATGACTGTTTAAACCAAGATAAACCCAGAGTTCAGTGTACACATCTCAACACCTCGAGGAGACAGCAAACGACTATATAAGTGTAACTGATACCACAGAGCATCTCGACGCCCAACCAGGAACCAGCAACTACTTACACAACCATGAGTACCATGGCTGCAGGTGCACCTAATCTACTTAATCTTTCACTTATGGATTTATACTCACAAGTGATAGGATTATTTAAGGCTATTGCATTTTAATGAAAATAATATGTCATAGAAATGTCGAGGAAATTTAAAGGGACACTGTGTGAAAATAGTACACCGTGTTCTGCATCTCTGGAAGAGCTTTGAAAACTTCTCTGATGATGTCATAGTGATGTCAACAGGGTTATCTCAAAATGGGCCTGGAGACTACAGGTTTTCTACATAAAAATTCTTGACTGATCCTTGATCACACAAGACATAATAGAAAATTTAATTTAGTCAAATAAATTATAAACAATAAACCATAAAATATTAAATTAAAAGCACGTCTCTATTAATATGTACAGTTTTAGCAGTTATTTAGCATTTTAGCAGCAGTTTTTCATTAAAAGTGGATGATTTTTTTCATGATATTAGCTTTTAAATATCCTTAATTAACAATATTTAGTGAGGTTTTTTTTCAACTTGGACACTTGCCAATGCCCTTTAATACCTGTAATATCCTGCATTGTTGTGTGCAAATTCATCATTGCATTATGGGAAATGTAGGAACCAGTGCTTTTGGAGCTTGCGCTTCATTAAGTACTAAAAGTAAGTATACATATAGGCCCCTGCTGTTTTAATTCTAATCGGTCTTTTTTCAGTATGTCTCTTGTGAGTCCTCAAACTTTATGAGTACTAAATTTGCTGTACACTTTTTTTAATCGCAGATTTGCGTTTCAACACCAAGAATAAAACACAAAATACACATTCGCAGCTACACTTATCAAAAGAGAAACAGTTAGGATAAAGGTTAACCTGAGTCAAAGTAAAGTGTTCCCACAAGTCACTGTGCTTTTATTTTGCCCTGCTTTCATTCCAAGGGTAAGGAAAAAAATGACAGGAATGAGAGGATAAGAGGCAGACAGGTGACTCAAGCACGAGGAGTGTGTGTTAGCTTGGCAACACCTCACTCAACAGGAGGTGAGCTTTATCACAACCCTTCTCCTCCAGACAAAACACATCGCCAAACAAGGACAACATTGTACCGAAGTTGACTCTGTGCACCCAAACAGCACATGGCTGAGTTGGTTAAGGCATGGTGCCACAGAAAACAAGCTGTGATTTACATTCCTACATGCACAGACCGCATTTTCTCAGTTATCTGTGTTATTTTTGCAAAATAAACTTTGCATTGTTGGGCTCCAAATAATGAAAGAAAGGCATCCGACCAAAAATAGATCTGAGGAGGAAAGAAAGTGGCTGAAAAAGCACGGTGACACAGCGTATGTTTTCATTGACCACATATGATGTTTACGTACTGTGTGGAGAGTGGTGGGATTCAGTGTAGCAATTCAAAACCCATTGCAAGACATTGATGTGTACCAGGCTGGATATTGATTGACCACATCAATAAAATAAAAAGAGAATAAAGAAATAGGCTGTCATCTGGTTCTCCGCTTGGAGACAGGCTGAGCTCGGCTCCGCAGTTTCCAGCCTGCCTGTCTTCTTTCAGCACATGTTTCTGTGGTGGCTTGATTCGTCCAAGAGGCAGAGGTTTTAGAGTTGGAGCTCTAATTTCCCACACCTGTGTTCAGCCATGGTAAACTCTTATTTGTTTTGCAGCTAGCCCTCCCACCTCCTGCTGAGCGATGGCTACCACCAAATGTACCGGACAAACAAGGCTGAGAGGCCTGGTTTGGCCTCTTACTATTCTCACTATATATATAACAAAAAATGTTCAGGACACATTTTGTGGTTAGAGCACACATGAACATTTGTTTTATTTAACCGGAAAAAGGTAACGAAAAGGACAACCTACCTTGACATGTTCTCTCATTGGTTAGCAGCTTGTAGCCTTTCTTGCAGCTGCACTCGAAGCTTCCCACTGTGTTTCGACACACATGATCACACCCCCCATTGTTCAGACGGCACTCGTCAATGTCTGCGAACAGAAAATTTGAATTAGGAGTGCATTCATCAAATCACAAAAAAGAAAATGCCTTCTTAGCACACAGTGGCCTATTTACACATCCAGTAGACACGGAGCAACATTAGCATTCAGTTGGAGTTGTTTTCTTCTTGAAAGATGTTAAAAACATGCTGCTAAGCAGAGTTGCAGTGTCAGATCATTCTGCGAGGGTTCATCACTAGCTTTCAATTGAATCCATGGCTAATATAAAAGCATTGATAACAGCAGGTTTAACATAAGTCTATAAAAAGATGCTAGATGTGAACAGGGATGTGGATGTACATAAATCAACAAAAGTGCAAAACAGGATGATGATGTGTTTGGCTTTACAAGCATGATACTCTGGCAAAAACTAGAAATAAGCTTCGGGGATTTCCTTACTGGCCCTCAGACGGACTCAAATCTTTTTGTGTGTGGCTTTAATGGGATGCAGCCTTGCAGCATTAAAGCCTCTAAATCATCGTTGTCCATCTCCTTCCGATTACTCGGCTCTTTATTTCTGCAGCCAATGCTCAATCGATATGTCATGTGTTCATCCCCGCTTTTGATGGTGCTCTGCTTTGGCGAGTTTGGCAGCAGCTCTGATTAATTCTGAATCATCAGCACAAATGAGGCGTCTGTCTCTGGAGGGGAGTCTTCATCATCTGGTTAAAATAAATGCATGAGAAATGGAATTAAATAATCCCTTCCTTGCTCCATCTTTGTCTCCACTCCTCAGAAGTGCCTGGCCTGAAGCAAGCTCCTGTCTTCTTGTGCCAGTGCTGCCTGGATTTGTTTTCCTCTCGTTTCCTCTCAAACCAATCTCGTATAAGCCAATGTAGTTTTATCAGAGTTGTTACTATAACATTATGGCCATAAAAAGTAGACAGGTTTCTATCCCTGCTGTTCTGGAAACATAGATTGGCCTCGTTCTCTCCAAATTCGTCAACTCTCTGTCAGTAGTGTCTTTGTTTCCCCAAGTCTCCAAATATAATTGCACGTACGGTTTGGAAATGATTTATTTGACGAAGCATAACTTGCTACAGTTGAGGATGCTCTGCTCACACACAGAAAGGAGAATGATGGTAATGCAGTGGATAAACTGTCAGGAAAAATGGTGGCATGACAAAATATTGCTCAAAATATGCTGCTGAAAAACAGAAAGTAGTGTGAGATTGGTGTCACCAGAACGGATACAGAACGGATATACTTAGAGCAGTTGTGGGTGCAAACCAATAATAGTGTAGTTTACAGAGAGGGAATCTAACTAGCAGGCTGAAAAAGGTTCACATCTGGGGGTGGCAACGGTGTATCTAATTATTTGTAATTCCTGTGAGTTACAGGTGTAGAAATAAAAAAAAAGCTCCAGTGTTTCTGACAACATGACGAGCAGGAGCTTAATTTGGTGGCAGCTTAACAGGTGCAGCTTGAATGCTGCATGGAACCGTGGGTGATGGGTGGGTTACCTTTGCAGGTCTTGCGGTCCGGCTGCAGTGTGAAGCCAACAGGACAGCTGCAACGGACTCCCGTCACTGAATCGTGACATGTGCTATCGCAGCCGCCATTGTTGACTGCACAGGTCTCTGCAGGGAAACAAGCACTCAGTCAGACAAACTCCATAGAAAAATACAAAAGAGATGCTGTCATGACCTACTTATTTCACCCCAGTGAAACAGCAAACATGCATACTTGTATCACTGCAAAAATTAGAGGGCGTACTAAGACTGTATAAACACAGTCTATCAAACAGGAGGAGATGAAAAGAACAGCCAGATGATCAGGTGTTCAGTGGTAGAAAGGAATTAATGAGGAAATAAGAATAAAGAAGAAGCTGAATGAGATTAAATGGAGGGGGAACTGAACTGAAGATGGAATTTGTGAATAATGAAAGAAAGAAATATTATCAGTAACACAGCCAAACATAGAACTTCACGCGTTCGATTTATGTGTGCATTAGTGTATAAAAAGAACGCGAGCATGTGCATGTTTGCTTGTCTTTGGTCAAGGTGAATTACGACCTCCAAACGTCCTTCGTACTGTCGGGCATCCATCTCTCCTCCATTACGAAGGTAGAGTTTCCACTTCCAGACACATGCAGACAAACTGCCACTTTTTCCTGGTTTTGACAAAACCTTCCAGGCATTTTAGGGATAAAAAAGCAATTTCAGCTACCTGGCCCCTGTGTTACCTCGACTGATTTGAAAAAGGCAGGTAGTTGGTCAAGACAGGATGGCCGAGGTCTCTTCTCCAGACAGTGACAAATTTCATTTCATTTTGAGACTTTCATTTTAAGCAACAGTACAGGAGAAATTTGCTCTCACATCAGAGACCACTGTGTGCCCAAGAGTTTTGGGCAGCTTTATAGAAAGCCTCACACACTTCAGAACAAAAATCAAACAAGACCCCTCTGTTGTGACCTGGAACAAGCACTTTAACTTGCTGTAAGGGAGCCAGTCATCTACCCAGCTCATCACTTCTCTCTAATGATGTTGGCTGGCAGCCCCTCTAAAAAAGACCTGGCACAGCTGGGCTGGTCTACGAATTCACACTGGCAGGGAGATGGCAGCTCACACGTGGCATTAAAGAGGGAATGCAGCTGCACAGTTTTTTCTTCTTCAGAGAACGAGGAACCCTTTGGGGAAACACCTAATCCTCTTCACTTAAATCTAAATCTGCACTGGCGGCAGCAGCCCTAATGAAACTTTTTAAAGCTCTTTCTCGCAAATAAAAATCTCGACTGTAGACTAGAATTATGTATAAAAGCAAAACAGGTGCTTACAGTGATGTAATTTTATGTTTTATAGCCGTTTCATACACAACAGCTCAAAACAGTACAGTGGATGCTGTTGTACAAGAACAAACATGGTGCACATTAGCATGCTAATACAACAGAAAAAATATTCAGTAAATGAGCAGATTGAGTTTAAAAAAAGGGTTAACACTAAATGAAAAGGGCAAAATGTAAAACACCAGCTATAAAGGATTTAGCTTCATTTGTACATACAGTGTTGGTTTGTTGCAACATCTGCCTGTCATGAGACCTTTTCCCTGACCAAGTTAAATTATTTTATATTCTTTGCCCAGTTAATGAGGATTAAATTAAATATCTACTTCCACAAATTTTCCTGCCTTGGATTTAATAAAATATTATCTTAACTTTAAAAGTTATCTTCCATAATATTTGTAAAATACATTCTCCACCTAATTTGACCAAGTGGAAACCAAGTGGATGCAACCCATTGGTTTATGAAGTGCCATTATGAAGCCTCGAGTTCAGATTTTGGCCATCGCCATCTTGCTATTTTTTAGCCAGAAGTGACCATATTTGGATGATTTGGGGAGGAGCGAGCAGTGGATCTGACTCATTCCGATTGGAAAAATGAGGACCCTAGGCCCCGCACACCTAACAGAAACCTGACTGCACCACAGGCCTGTCAAACAGACACGCCCCCACCCCAAACATACTGCTTTTTGAGGCCTAATATCTAAGTAATGACGGGATTATTTTCAGATGGAACCGCCAGAAAAGTAAAAAGAAGGGGTGACTTTAATAAATGACACCAAAATAAATGAAATTTGTATTTCATGAAAGAAGTTTAATGGGAGTCTATGCAGCCGGAGGCTTTTTGGAGCCAACCACTTGTGGCCCTCGGTGGTATTGCAGTTTAAGGCGCTTCCTTATTATTCCAGACACCGAAGCTACGACCACTTTTATATACACTATGAATATGACCCACCCTACACGAGTGTTTAAGGTTAAAGTGCGACTATTTAACTTTAGGATGAAGAAATCTTTCTCTTACAAATTAAAAGATGAATTTATAATAAATAAAACACACCAGTGCTCAATTCAACATTCAATACTTCAATTCAAGGTCTGGTAGATAATGTATCCCAATAACAGCAAACCGTATATAGATTTTGCTGTCACTGACATTACTGTGACAGTTTGCTGACTTCTGCTGGACTATGTGTTTTTATATTGTAGGTTCATCACTGATGATATGTACGAGTAGCACCAGAAGGCGCATCTCGGACCAAAAAGAAAACATTTTCCATTTATTCACATTCACAGAATTGTTTGCCGTCCCTTGTGTCTAATGTGGCACCGTAGCAAAAGTTACACTCTTTGACATACTTTAGAGCTGAAATCCTTTTTTTTGTGAAGGGTTTGCATTATTTCGTTTGCTCCCTGTAGTCGTCAGAGCACCGTGATTCTGCCTCGGAACCTTTGCAGGAGAGTGATAGTTCATGATGGAGTATGATAGCCCGGTCCTAACCCAGACTTGAGAGCGTAGCGCTGTGGGTTCACATAATTGCAAAGTGTGAGCAGAGACAGTTGGCAGACGAGACGATAAGACAGTGTCGGGACATGCCTCCAAAACGCTTAGTCAGACAGCCATCTCACCAAACTGTAATGATCATGTGTTAAGAGAGCAAAGAAATATTTTTGACATTATGGTTTTGTGAAGACAGGAGAGAGACACACGCTCTGGTATGTGTGTCGGTTTGTGTGTTTTGGATGCACACCAGCCACATCTACCGTGCGCTGGGTTGGGACACGCAATTACGGTAACAGCAGGATGATTTTTCTTAATATGTGCAGGGTGTTCGGTCTAATGCCGAGTCTCCACAGTATAAGTTTCATACAGAAAGGTTCAGACAGTGTACATTATAGGAAAAGCCACATGATTTTCAGAGGCAGCACTTCTTGATTTAGATCAGAACTGTTGACAAGCAGCTTGTCATCAGCCATTTAGGACGACTGCAAACAAAATAGAGCAAAAGGGTGAATGGACAGAATTCACAAAAAGGCACAAGGCAGAGTCTCCCTGAGAGTTGATCACTGGAAATAGATGGCTTTAAACCAGACATTAATAAAACAAAACCCACAGAGAACAGGCTGCAAATGCTCTCTAAAGGTGCAACCGTAAAACTGGAGACAATCCTCTTAAAGCAGCATGCAAAATATGTCTCTTGCTCTTTACGTTTCTATTTCTGAGGGAAAAAAGTGGGACACAAAATGTTGAAATAGGTCAGACTGTTATAATGTAGCATGTAGCATGTGGGGGACTGTGTGTTCATGTACATACAGCAAAGCAACAACTAGTAACTTAAAGCACCACTGTTTCGCTTCCTACCTTGAACGGGCTGTTCCTCTGAGAACAAGCCTCCTCCCTCAGTTTCTTACATGGTATAATTAAATCGTAAATCTCTTTGATGTATCAAGGTTTGATACATCTTCACAGATTTATGAGTTTATTTTTCTAGGCATCTTCGCCATTTCTATAAAAACACATCTCATTCTGAAAATTGGGCCGAAATGCATTTGTGATGCTATCAAGTTTCAATTCTTCTTCTCTCTCTTTTTCTGCCACTGCAAATGTAGTGAAACAAATTACTTGTGGCCACGAAATAGAAGACGAAACTCTCCAATTGATTATTTTCTGCATATTTTCTGCATTTTTACATGCGTATGAAACAGCAATTCTGTGTTTAATCTTTTGTATGAAGTTGTGCTGAATCATGGACACATCATTGTCTCCCTCGCCAAAGCTAATAGGCCGTGATGATGGAGTTTAGGAACTCCACAGCCAAGTGTTTGAGACAGAGCAAGCTTAATTTTGCTTAGTTCAGTCATATCAAAACACAAATAAAGCCACAGTCTTTGGTCTGTTTCATAAAAGCCAATAAAAGTCAAACTGATGATGTTTTGGACTTTTTACAAAGCCTACTTGCACTTGTGCTAATATATGCGTATTTCAGTAGATCAATCAAACTGCAGCGGTGTACGAAATAAAAAAAAAAAATACTCTTTATAATATTCTTTACCTAAATTAAATTTCTGGTACAATCAAGTTAAAAATAAAAAAAAGTAAAAGCCCTGCTTTCAAAATTCTATTGAAGTAAAAGTAGAAGAGGTATTAATGATCAAATGTAAGTTATCAAAAGTAAAATGACAGATTTATTATTAGATATTATTTGACAGTTAATACTGCTACATAAATTCATAAGCAGCATTTAACTGGTCAGTGAAGCTAGTTTTAAAAAAAAAAAAAGAAATGTTTTAAATTCGGCAATTTAACCCCCTCGGGTCTTGAACATTTATCTGAAGAAAGCCATCTGAGAAATGTAAAGGGGAAATGTCTGTACATTGTAACTACTTCCAACATCTGATGTTTCTATGACTTGGAAAAGCTGACAGATAAATGTAGTGGGGTACAAACTACAATACATGCATTTAATTGCCGTGACATAGAAGTATAAAGTAGCATAAAATAGAAATACGCAAGTACTGTGCTTACTCGCACAAATGTCAAGATAACATTGAAGTAGAAACTTGACTCTGCAAAGCGAAAACTCCCTTTTTTTTTTTTTTTTTTTAACAATATTTGATACAGTAGATCTCCGTCTCTTTATATAATGCTCGCACTGCTGGTCAGAAGCTCCCTGTTTGCAGCTGTGTTTTGAAAAGGTGTGGTTTGACACAGCCAGTGGTTGTTATTGAGAGGGCATTCGCAAGAAGGAAGAGGAAGGTGGTGGGGGAGTCAGAGGTCAAGGGTCAAAGGGATGATGCCCCTGTTGGGAGGGGAAAGGCCTGATCAGTGTCTGCTAGGTTAGCTCTTCCTCTATTCCCCCTCCCACACACACCCACAGACCCCCAGAGAGAGGAGTCGGAGGAACACATATTTACCATTAGGGAACAGCTGTGGGGCTGCCTGGGACTGGACACTTCTCTCCCCTGCATGCACACACACACACACACATTGTAAAAACACCACTTTAGTTCTCCGTACACTTGAACCACACAGCATCCGTGTGATATGTAAGATAAGAACTAATTTGATGTGTTATACTGCAGATCCCCCTTATTCCCTGCCACGTGGTACTTTCTGTCAGCGTTAGCGGTTTGCTGCATGTAGCTTCCCTTCTTACAGGTTTTGTGGAAAATAAATAATGAGTGAGAACAGCCTTTGATCTTAAAAGGGGCTCATACCTGACTTCTGCTAGAAAGAGATGGGAGGAAAACCTGAGGAAGTGGCCTCACCATTTAGCTACAATTCTGTTGCCACACTGTGAGTCGATGGATCGGTTTTCATTGTAGCACAGTTTTTGTTTTTTGCTTTTTAAATTAAATTACATGGAACACAATCTTGTGTTTTTAAAACCGGATGAAACAACAAAGAGACCTGTCTGTTGTTTTGTATCACTCCTCTAGACAGATGATAGAAACCATCACTGACAGGAACATTTTTCATTTTCTATCTACTGTATGTTCGACACACTGTCGTCCGAGCACACATTTAGTTCAATTACATTTTTGGTGCAGCCACAAACAGCACAGCTTATCCCTGATCTCCATAACATTTCTGGAAAATGCTACGCTAACTCAGAAGTATTCCTGCTTCTGCAGGGCCACTTCTTCAGGTCGTCTGCCCATCGCTCACTAGCAGGAGGCTGAGGCATGATCACATTATAGTGTGACAGGTTGTGATCCCACATCATTTATTTCCCAGCAAGCTCCAAGAAACTCACTAACTCTTGCAGACACCGGTTGAGTGTTGTAAATAACCGTAACTCATGAGAGGCATTGTTGGGCAGGGAATCAGGTGGATAGCTTGAATGATAGGGGACTGTTTCTCCTGCATTTAACAAATCATTAATGTTCATTTATGGCCACAGGAGGTGATAATGACATGAGAGAATGACAATATGGTGTTGCAAAAAAAAAAGACAGCGTCTTCCTGGTAACAACTTAACAAATAGCAGCAATTACTTTCCAAATCCTGACAACTGATAATGACAGGTCTTTTTCTGAATTGAAAAGGGTGACATTTCAAGGCAAAAGTGTTACCTTGTAACATGCAGTCATACAAATAAATATTCCACACAGTGCAGACAACGAGCAGTTTTATTGTTTGCGTGTGAGATGAGGTTTTCGCTAGTTAGTATGAGCACTGTGAGCCTTGACAGACAGAGCGAGTGGTTAGTGCTGCAAGCTGAAAGTCGGGGACAGCCAGATTCATTTCTGCGCTCTACGGTGTCTTTTATGGTCCCGATTATTTCAGAATTAATGGTGTTTGGCTTTTATGTCAAGTCTCTAAACACGGTCAGTGGCCCAGCCAAACAATTGATGAGGTGTCCCTCAAAACTATTTTAGAAGACATTAGTGTCTTTTTGTGTTCACCTGCTGTTATGTCAAAATATGAGTTTTCATTTACTGGCTTTCAAATCAACAAGCAAAACTTTACCGGTGAATCACATTTCTACACTCCTCTGAATGTATATTAGCTTTACCCCCTCACAACTAATAACTGGCACACGTTTTAGTATGCAGATCGTGCACTCTCACCCATTGTAGCTGCAGGATTGGGCTCATTAACAAAAAGGAAAATGGCTGTTTAAGAGTGTTTAAAATTGCAGCGAGATCTTTCATTTTTATCCCTGCACAAATTTAATTATGTTTAAAAAAAACATCATTTCAAAATAAAAAATCACTTTCAAACCCTCTAATCAAAACATGTATTCTTTGAATTGGTTATTCTGGCATCCACAGTCGGCTCTTTTGAGGTGCCAGATGAAGAAGCAGATGCTCGAGTCAAACAGCAACACCACAAAGCATGCACAGTTTACATGGACTGCCACAGTTCCACCAACACGTCCCAGTCCCAACGTGCAGCATCCACACACAGTGATTGTCAGCAGTTAGAGGACAGGGCAGTGAGAGACCTCTGAATACACCAGCATGAATGCACAGACCACCCGAAATGAGAGCAATGTGTTTATGTAATGGGCATATGCCTGTGGACTACATGTGTTTACATGCATGTGATGCATGCATGCAGGATATGTATTGTATGTTTGTGTGGTTGTTTGTATAGCTTTCAGTTTGCATTATAAAATGCACCTCTTGCTGCGTGTGTGTGTGTGTGTGTGTTCGTCTTGCACAGTGTGGCCAACTCTTCAGTTGATTGAACTCCTGAGCATGTCGGCATCTGCCTGCTATTTGTGAATGTTTATGATTTGCTGTGCTAACAACATGAATGCTTCCACATGATGTCCGCTCCTTTCTGATATCTGAACTTGATACACAGACCACAGGTCACAGTCAAAAATCTGACTTTAAAGAGTGTGTGTTTGTGTGTGTGTGTGTGTCTGAGAGACAACAGTGAATGTGTGCCACCCATACAAGCCTTCCTGACACAGAACTTTCCACCTACAATATACAGAGTATCAACAGAGGTGAAACAGGAAGGATAAAGAATGATCACTTCCAAACAGAGAAGTATTTGGCGCATTATTACAAAATGCACGACCTGCCTGGGTAAGAAGAATCACCACAAAATGAATAAATATGAAACCCGTCACCAGATGGACTGAAGAGTGAAACTGCAGCATACTGAAAGAGCCCACCAGCCTAACGACAAAGCCACTGACAAGGTAAAACCTGTTTTGTAATAATGAATTGTGTTGCTTTTAGATGGACTATGCAGAGACTAAATGAATCATAAACGGCTCCAAATCAATCCTGAGACTAAACGGTTTATTCTCACTTTGCACTGTTTCTATGGATACCAGCTAAACTCTATAGATCATTTACTATTTTCGAATGCGTTGGCAGAGGTAATTATCACTACGTGTCATGAAGACATGCATAAAAATACTACACACCCACCAGCAGCACTTACTGTTTTCTTCCTTGTGATATTTTAAAAATACATTTAATTCAGAAATAAAATTGGATTTCTTGGCTTCAAGAAATATCGTTCATGTTATGCACTGAAGTAGAAAGAGAGATTTCTTTCTTCAAAGCAGAGTTAGCTGTTGCATTTTGTCTTTGACAAAGGGATTAAAGTATTTTATTAAAACCGGGTGTGCTAAACATACAACGTAAATTAATAACAGTTTGAGCATATCTTTTTGTTAAATATTTGAATGGTAGAAATACCACAGAGTTAGTCCTCATGCACACTGGTGGTGCCTTATTGAAGCTCCTCCAACGTTCTTGTCACTCACTCTCTCGTCAGTGGTTCATTTGGCAGAGCGTTTGTTTTATTGTGGTTTTATTAACTAATATAGAGTCTGAGCGATGGAGCGCCCCCGTGTCGACCGCAGAGCAGCCCTTCCTCCACCACTGAAACCCCAGACTCTGTAGGGGAAATCAGAGAACTTAACTGGCTGACTGCTTCCTAATCTGGCACACCAAATGTACGTTTGCTCTGCCTCGAATAAGACTGGCGAAGACATATAATTTGGTTGCAGTCAAGTTTGTGGCATCCTCCTGGCTCAGGAGGGTACAACAATAATGACAGGTTGGCTGACCAGACCTTGACATAAGTCTGGCTCTCATCAGGGCTGCGGTAATAAAGGGGATCCAGAAACACTGAGCTAATCAGCCGCTACCCAAACCGAGCTCTCAAACTTAACAGCCACCGAAACCAAGCCACCACTTCACCAGTCTGTTCTGCAGGCGCTCCTTCTTTTACTATGTTTGTCCTTAAAAAAAATATGTTTTATCCCACTCCTTTTGGCTTCCATTACAAACCTTGGTTACAAAGGCTACGAAGCACAGGGTACATTGGTTTAAATGGGTTTCTACTGTTAACAGAAACTGTTAATGACACTTTGGTTAAACCGGCGGATAAAAGAAAGACCTGTCTGCATCTATGGTCTGTTTCACATTAACACCTGACAAAGTTTATTGCTAATGTTCCATGATTGTTGATGAAAGGCTGAAATATCTGTGCGTTTCTGCATGGCTACACTCTGCACACGTTTATGGAGAACTGTGAACTTCTGCACTCAGAAGTCCCATCTGATATAAAAGTGCCCTTCAGAACGGTTCAATATGCCTGAGTAGCTGAATGATTTTTACTCAACTTAAGTCAACTGAGGCAAACACTGATAAATGCCAGTGGAAGGTTAGGTCAGGTGTGTGAGTTAATCCCCAACGGGAAGCAGTGGAGGAAATGCCCCAGGAGCTAATAGAAGGTGTGTCTGACATGGCTGAGAAAAACAGAGGAAAAGGCACAGTGTCCAGTAAAGAGAAGGAGGTGGACGAGAAGCCAAAGCAGATGCAGGGACTGAGAGGTTACTGGAGCAGCAGCGGCAGCGGACAGGAAAGCACAGTGGGTGGTAGCCTTTTGTCCTTGCATGTCACAGATCAAGAGAAAAGGCTTGAGGATACAGTTACTGTAACAAAGCCTGTTTCTGAACTTGCATTTTATCACATAAACCTAATTTCAAGCGTTAATTAAATTTGCTGTCGGAAATTGGCTGCTGAACTAATCATTTGTGGTTCTACATTTTCTCATTCAAAAGCCATTATTTCTTGCCCTTGGTAGTCGTATCGGGGTGAGATGACTCACCTACACAAGTCTTTCCATCGCTGTGCAGGACGAACTTCATGTGGCAGGAACACTTGGGGCCGTGGTCTGTCTCCTCACAGATATGCTGGCAACCCCCGTTACCGTAGTTACAGGTCACTATCAAAGGATACATAATTAACACAAATTGCACTTACAGGATAATGCACACTCTTTCTTTTTGGGGCAGTGGAGAGGTGAGAGAAAATGAGTGGGAGAGGGAAAGTGTGACAAAAATCCACATTTAGAACCTCAGGTGACACTTTCTCTGAACCTTATCTATGACGTTAATGTTGCAGGCTCATTTCAGACCGCATTAAGTCCTCCTTCCCAGAGTTTTAAAAACACAATGTAATACAGTAAGTTTTGAGTTCCTCAAAGTGATGACAATAAAATCACAACTCAGCCTCACCATCTAAGATATGCTCACATGCTAAAAAATGGTCTGAAATTACTATAAATGCAAGAAAAGTGCTTGCTGTTACCTGAATTATTGTTTAGCCTCAGAATATGTTACACACATAAATACAATTAGAGCACCGTAAACCAATGTGACCTGTTGTAGACATCGTTCAGCATTTTCGATGCTTATTAAAAACTTTGTAGAGCTGCACTTGGATAAAGGTCAAAATCTGTGTAGAAGAAGGGCATGCATTGATTTCCATATTCACCACCTGAAGTGCTGAATCTATGTTAATTACATAAACCACTATCCTGGGTTTATTAATCCTTCAGTCCCCAGACGTAATCTTTTTATCCTTCCGAATACAGAGTTACACTGGAGCTGCCGACAAACTGAGAGGTCACATTTTTTAAAACTCCGACAACTAATGAGCAAGTGGCTGTAAAAGTAGTAAAAGTCACTGTGAATAAGAGCCTATGAGCTGTTTGTATTTGAATACATTTAATTAATTCTGCAGAATAGAAACTGTTTTACAGTTTCTGACATTTCTAGAATACACAGAAAAAGACTTGTGTTAGTTGCACATAAATGATAGGAAGAGACATGTTTGTGTATTCATGTGCAAATATATTTGTGTGCTAGCAGGCGAGGGGAGCATTAACCTAGGCACTTTTAACACACCTGTGATGACAGAGTGAAAAAGAGCACGAGCGAGCCGAGGCTTCTACCGCCATCCTGTCTGCACCCTACCATCCCAGCGCCTTTTGCCCTTTTCCTGGGCTGTCACAGAAAAACTATAGAATAACACTTCTCCAATCCTTATCCAAACACAGACAAATCCCCCATCAGCCCTGGCCCCAGCTCTGACAGGATGATCTCTGTTGCACAGCAACAGGAAGTGTGCGCTGTCCGTCAGAGCGATCCCCTTCGAGTAACCTCCACACTTGCCCTGGTTGTGTAAATGATCACTCCTTATTTGATAAACATGTTTTTCTTTACCAGGACCATTCAGGAGATTAGTCACGGCTTGGTAATGCAACATAAATGTTAGTAGCCAACTTCAAATCTGGTGGAAGGCATTTGTGGAATGAGTGCAATTATCCATCATCGCCCAGCCCCAATCACCTTTTCACGAGGAGCCTATAAACCATGCTTGTAGTGTAATTCCCTGTGTGTGTGTGTGTGTGTGTGTGTGCGCGTGTGTGTCTGTATATCTCAGAGGGGGAACTATGCTCGAGGTTGAGATGGCTTACATTTGCAGTCCTTCATGTTACGCGTGAGCTGGAATCCAGGTCGACACTCACAGGAGATGCCACCCTTCTGTGTTTCCCTGCAGATGTGTGCACACCCGTGATTCTTGTCCATGCAGGTAGGTCCCTCTTTTGCGCCTTCTGGTTGCACTGTGAAGGAAACAACAAGACCGGGAGTTTATCTCTTGAACCGCCACACAGATTACACACTGTTTTTAAAGCCAGAGACCATTCAGTAAACTAGGAGGTTGGCTTTAAATCAAATATCACAGAGAGGGTTAAGTGGACAAAAAAATGTTCAAATGCCTGTCACGCATTCTGACCCCTCAGTGCCTCATATGCCTACTGCTGGTGACTGACATGCCCAGTACCCCTTCACAAAGATGCGAACACTTGTTGGAACATGCTCACTCTTTTCAGGCTATAAAAAGGAGTCTGCCTACAGAAAGGATAAAACTCCCAGCAGGGGCTGATCCCGTGGACCTGTAATTTTAATTGAGGTAATCCCCCATAAAGAAAAGAAAAGGAGCAACACAGTGAAAAAAAACCCTCTTTGGTTAAATTCTCTCTGCAGAGACTCTGATCAAAAGGGATTGCACTAAAATAAAGGTGTCAGTGTACTTTTCATGAGTCACCAAAATTGAAGCACTTCAGTAAAAATGTGATGAACTTCTAAAACAAAGCAAAAAAACAAAAACAAAATGAACATACGGAAAAAAAAACCTCGCGGTTCAAAGCTGTCGCGGTGTACAAAAATACATCATTTCTGTGTGACATTAATTATTGATGAAGAGGCACAACCGACATCCAGCGTACATTTTCATCAGAGACCCTCTTTTCATAAATTATAGCACGAACGGATGCAGCGCTGCATCTGCCTTGCTCTGTGCTGTGATAACGCTGCTGTTTTTATGGGGAGAAGACAGATATTTGACTTATACGCTGTGAAATTCTGCCACCGCTACAGATGCAGTGACAAACCCCAGCTCCCTGGCTCATTAAAAACCAAACAGATCCTTTTCCTTTTCCCTTCTCTATTGCCGAACAGGGAGGTGGCGAGCAAAAAGACATCTCCGTTAATGTCTCATTAAATCTGCTGCCACGCTGAAGGGTGTTTGGAGGTCAAACTTTCTTAATTAGCCAACTTTTTGCTGCAAATTGAAGAATTTGCATATTTTGGTGTGGAAAAGTCAACACCTAGTAAAGCACATATAACGTGTGGACTCTTACTTTATTCGAAATGTAATGTGTTGGTATAGAGAACTACAACAATCAGCCCCAACCTTAAAACCACTTGCTTAATATTATGTAGGTCTCTCTGGTGCCGCCAAAACTGTTCTGACCTGCTGAGGCATGAACCGAGACATTAGCAGCAGCTCCTTTAAGATTTATTTGTTTGCAAAGTTGGGCTTCCCTGGATCAGACTTGTTTTTCCAGCACATCCCACGTATCCTCGATTGGACTGAGATCTGGGGAATCTTGAGGACAAACTCTTGCCAAAGTTGCTCAGATCTTTATGCTTGCCCATTTTTTCTGCGTCCAACTCTTCAAATTCAAGAACCAATGTTTACTTGCAGCCTAATATATCTCACCTCTTAAGATGCCATTGGAACAAGATAAACAAAAGTTATTCACTTTACTTGACAGTGGTTTGGATGTTGTGGCTGATTGGTTTATATGCTGTCATACAGTAAATTCCAGATACCTGCCTCAAGGGCAACAAAGAGATCTCACATTGAAAGGAACAGGTTTTCTCATCCATCCATCCTTAATTACTTATTTGTGTACTTTAAATCCTTTAAATGCCTTCATGTTTTTCAAAAAATGGAACCTTCCCCTCATGTATTTCCACTCATGGCTGATGTAAAGAATCTTTTTTGACTCTTCTACACTTCAAGGAGCTGACAATGCAGATGTGGGAGACAATTCTGACCTCCAAGTTAAATACTGTCCATCACTTTAAGTCTGTCAACAAGCGTCACAAGGTCACACAATCCTCTCAGACTTTCCTGCCTGAGCTGTTGACATTATTGCAGACAGGGTGAGCTATCAGACACTAACTGCAACAACAGCGTTCCCTGGCTCACAAAGACTCAGCGCTGAACAAACACTGGGCCAAAAAGGAAAAAGCACGGCAGGACTGAGTGAAGTGACCATGACAGAGCATCAATAGAGCAGCTGCTTTAAAGTGCTGCAAATTTCAGAGCGAGTCATATGGATATTTAAGTAGGATGTCGAATTCACTGGTCCCATTCACTGGTCCCTTTTCTTGGCTTTGTGTCTACCCGAGGCCAGAGCAAGAAACAGAGGATTGAATTTCCAACTATTCCCCAGTGGACTTAAGATTTGTATTATGCATCCCAAACCTCATTTCACTCTCCCTTCATTTTTATGCAACCCCTCTACCCAAACGCTACAGACCCATCCATCAATAAAATGTCCGGCTGGGGCCAGAACCTGAACCTTCCGCTCTCTGAGGATCAATAAAAAGCCAAGGTGTTGACACAATGGCCCTTTTCTCCAGGCCAGACCCGACTATCATCCACCATGTGCAGGAGCCTCTAACTTGCTGCTAAAGGCCTCCAGCTTAAATCATTGCTTAATGATGGGAAGTTAAAAGAAACCATCCTTCTGTACGAGGGTGGATAGGAAAGTGAAGAGAAATAATAATGAAAACGAGATTCTTCATGCCATCGTCCAATAAAAGTATTTGCTGACCCATAAAACATAACTCTATATGTAGAAACAAAGAGAAATTAAACTCTGTTATAGGCAGAACGTTGTACAGGAAATAGAGTCCCAACTCTTGGACCTAATTAGGAGCCATGAAAATAATGAAACTGCAAACCAAAAAAAAAAATCTGGTTACGGAATATATTTGGTAAAAAAAAAGAAAAAAGAAAAGAAAGGGAACTGGAAAAAATTAATACTGCAATTAAGCAAGAAAAACAAAGAACGCGCTCCTTTGGCAAAGTAACCACAACTTTATGCCCCCAGAACTTGTCCAACCTCTGCATGACCTTTTACCAAACACTAAAAGGTGATGCTGTTGCCAGAATCCAATAAATCCAGAGTTTTATTTGTACACTATAAGTATTGACAGATGTGTGTTAAAGAAATAGTTGGGCAAATGTACTGTCTATGCACTAAATGTGAAGCTAGAGCCAGCAGCCAATTATTTTAGCAGTCCCTTATCTTACCTTTTAATTCATATAAAGCCTCCATGTCACTTTCACAAATTGTTTTGAGCAAATCAGCCAAACGAGACTTTAAGGGTTCCAGTTGTGTTACCCGTGTACAGAGCCAGGCTAGTCGTTTCCTACAGTCTTCTTTATTTGAAGAGTCACCTTTTTTCTGACTGAGCATTATGAAATTAAGAAAAAAACAGAAATCGCTCATGTGAAATAACCAAAATTGTTCTAAGCTTGGTAGAAAATCGTGTTTACATGTGGGATCCCGTCACTCATAATAAGAAGCCCGCAGAGAAACCAGTTTTCAGCAGCTTTAAGATATGACATAAAGGTAGATACACTGTAAGACTTATTAAGAGCTTTTTGGACATGGTCAATTTCCAGTTCTCATTCTAAAACTTAAAGAAATAACAACATAATCCTCTGGGATAAAGTGACTATGGTAAATTCTTTCTCTATTCCCTGAAGCTGAATCCATTTGTGTTTGTCACTCAGTTGGTATATTATTTATATTATAAATCTGTTTTCAGTTTTTTGACTTTTCCTCTAACCTTTGATCTTTAGTGAGATTATTTTAGATCATTTGAAAAATGTATTAAAATGAAACCATGTGAGAAGTTCAGAGAAATAAATAATTGGTGGAGCTGTTAACAACTAATAGACACTGATTTTTGTAAGACATCAGAAGCCAAATAGGTTGGAAGCAACTGGTTTAATCTTAAATAGCGTGTTGTATTTTAAAAGCTTGCTATATTATTATTATTTAAAGAAATTTACTTTGGAGAGATTGATTGGAGCTCAATCACTATCTAAGCCAGTGGATGGCTATGTAATCTCTTGTGAGGTATAAATTATGAAGGTGTTTCTTCTATCCTCTCAGAAGCAGACTATCTTTTACTAAATTGCAACAATCTATTGAAAACGTACCCATATTCCAACACAATCAAACATCTGTCTGACCACATGTTGCACACAGGGGCTACAGGCTCTGAATGACTTTCCATCTGAGGTAAAACCTGCCTACCAAGAAAATAAACAACAGTAAACTTTCAGCAGCAGGGTATGAGTTTTAACATAACATGAGAAACTGCATTAAAAACAAAAACAAAGGTTAATAACTTCAGCTAAGATGGCAACTCCTGTGATCCTCTAACAAAAGATCCAAGGAGACCACAAGTTCTTCACCACAGTCCTGCAAGCTCTCTTAAACCTGAGAACCATGTAGTGGGGACCCTGAAACAATGGGGCTGAAGTAGTGGAAGGCATGTGAAGGGTTTATAGTCTGCTATGAGTGCTTGGGGCAGTGAAAAGAGGACTCATGGTCCATGCTGAGCTGCTGTCATACATCTCAGAGGGGAGGCGGTCCCCTCTTTGCTGGAGAACATTAAGCAGCTCGCTAGTGTTGGGTGGATACAAACTGAAAAGAAGGGGCCTAAGCATGGAGCCACCACACTATTAAAGCAACATTCCTTCCTCTTAGATAATGGGCCCTTAAAAGTTTTAATAGGAGGATAAAAATGTCAGCGCATGGAAAGGAGAATGGGAAAGAACCGGACTGGGTTGGGCTGAGCCGCAACGCAGATGGTCAGACAGAGCAACAGGGCAGCGAGCCGGTCAAGGAAGTAACTCTTCCCCACTAACTCTGTTCGTAAAGAGCAGAGAGAACCCATCCAAGTGCTACTGTTTGGTTTGCCTGATTTTCTGCAGTTCCCAAAGGCCTTGTTGAGGCTGCTCATTTTACTCCCTTTTTTCAGAGAGGAGCCACTAAAGGCATAAACAACCAGAGAATGGAAAAAATAGCAGAGGTCCTGGACTCTGAACTGATACACGTCACTGCCAGAGGGCTTATTGTACAACTTAGTTTGGTGTGTTGTGCTCCTAGAATTAAACAAAGCACATAAGGTTGCCATATGATCCAACACAAGTCCAGCACACTAGTTTTCTAATCACCGGTGAAGAGTTAAATTCATATACTGTAAGAGACCAAAATAGAAAAAAACATGGTGGATAAGCTTAAGGATCTTTTACAGTGTGTAGTGGCATTGGTATAGAAGTTTGCATATTGTGGAAACTATGTGTGTGTGTGTGTGTGTGTGTGCACGCGCACGCGCATGTAAGCATACGTGCATTACAGTGTGTGTAAGCACGGACACACAGGGACATTTGCATAATGTATGCATGTGGCACATGCATTTGTGAGCATCTGCCCATCTGTGTCACGGACAGTTGTGCAGCACCTGCTGGGAACGTGCCACTCTCCCCTTCACTCTTCCCCTCGTTCTATGAAGGTCACCTCTCCGTGCAGTCCCAGCGGAGCGAGGCACGCTCCCATCACAACCGACAACACAGCACAGCACATCCACGCTACTGGCTTTCTTGAATGCACAGACACAAAAGACACGAGATACAGTATGTTATTACAGAGTTGCATTCTTTCCAAAAATCAAAGCGAGAGGCAGCTGAAGAAGGCATCTGTCTCTGCAGAGCTCAGTTGGGCCCTCTGGTTAAAGCCGTGACAGCCAAGTTTGAGTGGAAAAACCCCACTGGCACTCTGGCAGTCCGCAGCAGCATGCTGGGCTGGCCGGCTTAGAGATGGCCTTCAACAAACCCACGAGCAAAAGGGATGCCCGTCTCAAATGAGGTACGGAGAATTCAGTGGCAAGGCAGCCAACATTTGGTAAAGCCCAAGCCACTGTTGTATATTTGTTAAAGGGTGGGGGTGAGGGGTGGTGGGGTTGAGGGGGGCATGGGGCCTGTCAAAGTCTGGATAAAATTGGAAGATGAGGGGAGATAATGTAGGAAAGAGAAAGAGGGAAAGAAAAAAAGAAAACAGAGAAAGGGTGGAAAGAAAGACAAAAAGGGACAAAAAAAAAAAAAAAGGGTCCCGTATGTCTTCGTCTCTGCAGCACGGAGCCTTTGCTCCACTTCCCTAGAATAGGAAAAGAGCCTGGTTATACGGTTGGGCTGCAGAGCAATGGAGCAGCGACTTCTGCACTTGTAAAAACAGTTCTGTGGCCAATGCACAGACAGGCAGGCAGGCAGGCCGACTGAGAACCAACAGGGGGAACATGTAAGAACCACGCTGGCTCTGGAATAGTGGGACAACCACATAGCAAGACACAAACATACAGAAAACCTTATAAAATGTCCTTTCACGCATACAAATAGTTATATAAAGCATTTCACTTGATGACCCTGTGCCTGATTTGAAATCAGGAGGAATGTCACGGCTGGAGAGCAAAACTAACTGAGAATATGATGCAACCATTCATAATGGATTTGATCACGTTTATTGGAAAATTCCTCGCTCTGCTGCAGTGCTGGCCAGCACAGCAAACACACATCCTGTAGTCGACATGCCACAGTCTGCATCTAAATGTCATAACAGAACATGTCTGAATGTGCCTCCAGCAGGATTAAATAGAAAATTATTGCTTTGTGTACCTGTGCGTGCAAGTGTGTGTGATTATGTCCGTCATGTCCATTGTATTCATATTTGAATTTGTGAGGGAGAGAGTGAGAGAGAGATTGGCTGCACAAGGGATAACAAGCCCTTTGGGAAGCTAAGGAAAGTTGTAAACATAGGAAGAGGTTTTCACTGACAAAGTAAACATGTCCTGAAAAGAAAAGGTTTGCTGCACAGAAAAAGTCAATACCTCCATCCACAGTGAAATGACTGATAAGAAATGATGAGGCTACTTTTTTGAGGAAATTATTCTGCAATTTTTTTCCTAATAGATAAACATTGCTTAGGTATTTAACCATTACATGGAAACTATTACTGTTCTGTTGACACAAGACACATTTTTCATGCTGGACTTCCCTCCTGACTCGAAACCCTGCTTGCTCTTCACTTATGTTCATCTGTTTCTGATTGTGCCCATCGAAGACTGAAGTGCAGTGGCCTATTACAGAGTCTGACTGCAGTAAAAGTTGACAGCAAAGTCTTGGGGTTCACGTAATCAAATCTTTCTTGACAATAATCTTTCGACATTTTGTAATGTAAACATAGGGGTGGTGTTAACTCTCAGACTCTGCAGGTTTTCCCACAATGGCACTTGTGCCAAGTTGATTGGCAGTGAGAGCAAGTTTGATCCAGAGGACTCGACATCTTGTTGAAAGTTACAGCTGCCCTTTAACATGCGCCAGTTCAACTCTCTCCTTCAGCTGCACAGTCTCGCAAGGAATTCTGCTCAGTGGATGATCCGACTTTCAAAATCATATAATTGTATTTCATGTATTCTGAGCCGAAGACAAATTGACTGAATATGCAAGTCACTAAATGTGACTTACATAACCGCCCGTCAGAGCACACTTAAGGTAATTGCCCTACCGGATATTCATAAACGTTCAGGACTGAAATTATGGATGTGTGAGTTGACTGAGCCTGAAATTCCTGAATTCCAATGTGCTGGATCGCGTCTCACGCACATACATCGCTGTCATCCTCCTATATAAAAGAGATAATAAATCAGACGGAAAGCAGTGGAGCCCCTCTTAACCTATAAATGGCATTCCTATCAACCCCTAAGCACCTTGGCTGGCCTTTGAAAGGCTTTATTTCTTGACTGGAGGAAATGTTTGGGGAAAATAAATGAACTGTTACGTTTTGGCCAGCCAGACGATGGAGCCTTCATTTGGCCAAAGTTATTCCTGCTGAGGGGGGCAGGGGCAGGTCTAATAGGAGACAGGCCAGCAGCAGCCTTGTCATTAGCTGAGAGGCTGGCAGACCCCTGCTGCCTAATTGGCACAGGCTCACTGCTAACAAGGGCTCGCTACCAGCAGGGGAAACAGACTGGTAGCGCCAGGCACTGCAGTGACCAGCTTTCCACTGTCCCCAGAAAGACTGGCAGAAGTAGCCCAGGGAACACCTGACCCATTAATGGAAGAAATGGAAAGCTGATGTCTTTTTAATGAGAACAATAAAGCTCATGAGCAAACTGCACCCCAGGCTTTGCTCTTTAAGAGAAGGGGCTGGCAGAATGGATGGTGGGTTGCATTTAAACTGACTTGGCAGGGAGATGAAATCAGCTTTCATTTTCTCAATGATTCTTTTTTTCTGAGCCACTCGTGTATAATTTTTCAGTCGGCCAGCTGAGTAATATTTGCAGCAATTTTGCAGGGTTGTTGCCTTCCAAACTCGGCGAACTCGCATCCTCACCACTTCCATTGTCTTTCAGACACGCACTGTTGTAATAAGAGCTGTAATAATACACAGCTGAATAGTTGTTCTGTCTGTTAGTCTTTAACAAACAATGATACAATGACAGGGCGGCTATCTGATGAGTGAAGGAAGTTTGTAGATTTATGGCAGCTTTAATCTCGTGATCCAAATGGGTCTTGCCTGGAGGCAATAAAGACAAAATTAATATTAAAATGGAAGATTAACAGGAACTGGGGGCATTTATCAAGAGAGAAGGAGTAAATGAAAGAGAGATGGGGGGAGCTTGGCAAGATTGGACCGGTGTTTCTGACAGCATCAATAGAGTAGTAGAGCTTTGAAACACATGAACTGGCTTTTCACTCCACTCAAAAAACACTGCGTTTATGAAATGTAAACATTGACAGTTCACTAGGCCAGACTGATCTCATAAACCAGATTTCCAAGATCCCCATTTCACCATCCAGGAGGCTTAGGAACATCACAATCTAATGAGTCCCAGCACGAGCAGTTATCTCGCAAAAGACAGAGGAGAGATGAGGAGGGCCGAGATGAAGAGACAATAGGATCCTTGTTATACATGCTGTCGAGGCTTTCTGAATGAGAAGAGCTGCTGCAAACCCCAGGAACCAGGAGATTAGATCTACAACACAGACCCGCCTGAAAATGGTAGAGCTGAGAGATCTGTACTGGATAATTACACCTTAAAATAAATGTCTTTTGTGACAGTGATAACAGCTGTTCATTCGATTGGATGCTGTTGTACAGAGTAGGCCGTGAAACATAGAGTTTATACAGTGACATCACAACAAAGAATCACAAGGACATCACAACAAAGAATAACAGTGGGAACAAATTATTTGCTCCCAAAGACCCAAATCTCAACCAGCAGAGTGTGTCTGCTTTTAAAGTTGAACTGAAATTAAAATTTATTTCTGTAAAAATTTCAGTTCTGTTTGTTTTGACTTATTTGGTCAATTAACATTTTATTCAATGTTCTATTGCAATAGCATCCGAACAGAAAGTACCTTAATCAGCAGCAGGGCCGACGGCTCAGACACTGATTAGTCCCTGTGATCCGAACACGCCCTGTATTAATCTGTGACTCTGTAACATGATTCAAGCTACAGAGCAAGGGAAGGAGGTCAGAGACACACCCACTGCTGTGAGTTTTGACATCCTGTTTTAACTACAAAGAGATACAGCTAACACTGGCTGGTCCTGCCTCCTTCAATGAGGAGCTAATTGTGCTGCAGATATCACTCAGCAGCTGTTGAAATAACATGAATTCAAAGTAACATTTAGTCGGTGTCAGTGCTAATGGTAGCAACCTTAGTTAACTGGCTTCTACTTTAAATGTTGCAGCTAATTGTTCAAAGACAAACAGGTTGAATCATTAACAGACAGCTAGCAGAAAGCTAACAGTATGTTGACTTGTTAAAAATGTTTGAAAGATTGTGGCACGCTCGATTCAGTACAACTAATATTGATGATCTTAACAATGATCTTTAGTTAGGAACATCAGCTCCTGTGTTGCATGTGTTTTTGTGAGCACTCGTACATGTGCATTTGCAATTTCACCATACATTTCTGTCTAAAACCTGGGAAATTGGCAACAAGAACCATTGAAATGCTTCGGAGAATCTTGTTTTAGTAGCATTTGTGTTTCAAGAAGGGTCAGAACATCACTGTCCAAGACCGAAGAATGGGGGTCAGATCAGAAGCACAATCAGGTGGGTTTTCTTCCACATTTGTAGAGTTGTGCGCCACAAATTCTTCCCACAGGGTCAAGACTGTCAACACAGAATTTAGTGACTGTCTGAGGTAAAACATTCAGCGTAAACAACCTGAACTGTGACGCAATGGCACTTTGGTTCTCCAACATGACAACGTGCCTGCTCAGTGTGTTTCTTGGCCTCAACACAGTCAATGCTCCCCACCAAACCAACTTGCTGGATTTGACTGCCTGCGACTTCTTTCTGCTCCCCAAAATAAATACTCACCTTTTTGACACTATAGAGAAGATCTAGCGTGCATCGCAGACTTTACTTGACAGGACTTACAGGGATCATTGCAAGCATGGCTGAAGAACTTTTTAATAGCACCTCACACCTTTCTGATCGCATATATTATTTATATTTCCATACTACGAGTATTGTAAGTTGGCAATTACTCTGTGGCCTGTGTGAGGATGGTTTAATTAAGGAAAATGACTCTTGTACTACCGTTAAAAAGGTCGGTTAGCTGCAACCAGAAAGATTTACTTCTGCCCATAGGAGCAGGTTAAAACCAGCATACATGTATAATAACAAACTAGAATGGATCCATCACTAACTCCAACCGCAGTGCTGTTGTTTCACGGACCCAGACACTGAAGAAGACTACCATACATCGATGTGCAAAGCCGAGATATTTCCTGACAGCTTACTTTGCTTGAAATAGCGCTATGATGTTCTGAATGCATGAAGGTCCACAGTGCTCCTGTGTCAAGTGAGTAAGTGTCGGAGCACGTTGGCTCGTCTTCTCCTGTCACGTCTCCATCCCACAGGAACGCTCTATAAACAAGAGGTGTGTCTGCCCCAGGCTACACCTTTAATTGTTTTCTGTGCTCACAGTCCCCCATAGGCCACTCATACCACAGATACCTTAAAATGCTGCCAAGCACTAGATTGGTTCAATTTGAAAGAGAGGGTGGAAAACAAAAAGAGATCTATCCCTGTTCTTCTTCTTTCCCTTCAGACTGGAGACTTACCTTTTCTCACCTTTTGTTTATGCCTGTTAGGGCTGATCCCATTCTCACTTTAAAACTCAGCATATTATTAAAAAAAATGCACAGACTAAAACATTTGCATACTAAATAAAAACGTGACGGCATGATCTTCCAAATATTAATTTAAAAAAAAAAAGCAATTACACGAGTTTCAACATATGACCTGAAGTCATGTTTCCTGTTACTTTCCATAAATCTTCAATGTGTGTGTGTCTGTGTGTGAATAACCTTTAGGCCTTTGGATACACGTATGCTGGTTGTCACTCAGGAGAAATCCTTCTCTGCAGCGGCACTCATAGCTGCCCATCATGTTGACACAAATCTGCTGGCACCCACCATTGCCTTCCGAGCACTCATCCACATCTGCCAGGAGACACACGCACAAAACAAAATTAATAAGAGCACTTTGAAACAGAACAAATATTACACAGATTAACATTTTTCTGAAGGTTGTCTGGCATTAAATCATAGCCCAGTCACTGGACAATAAGCTGTAAAACAGAATCAGACACATGATAGGAATGAAAACACTTTTTTTTTTTTTTTTTAACACAATTGTTCTATAAACAAGAATGAGGGCTATGTTTTACAATATAGGTACAGAATATAAATTGCATGGTGTAAGTGAATTTAGGGCATTTTCGCTAGTTTAGAGGCAGTTAGTCAAAGCACAAAGTAAGAGACGTGGTTCAAATGGGTGCCTTATTAATCATGGATATGTTTTGGGCATAACATGAAGTAAACCAATCAGCGTGTCATCTCATATTCCCTTTTAAGGCCAACCTACATGGATCACTATGGTAATGGCGGATTTTCCAGATTGAAGGAAAGAACGGTGAAAGAGGAAATGGCTCTGCTCGTGCACAGATTAGCATTGTAACCATTTGTTTTTGCATGTTTGTGCTCTGCTGCATGTCCCTGTGTGTGTAACAAGCAGAGTACATCAGCAGTGTGCACCCACTTATAGAGTAAAGGCACATATTACTATCTTATTAATGCAACCTTCAACCCAGAAAAATATAGTCAAATAACTGGTCAATTGTGCAATCACTTTCCGCTGCCTCAAGATAGCAAGGCCAACTTCTGTGAAGAAGATGTCATGCTTTTTCACTAGACAAAGGAAAACTTTGGCACCAGTGCCAACGAGGATTCATCCTCTGGGGCACATGAATATGTGTGCAAAATTGAATGGCAATCCACCTTATATTTGAGGAGACAGTCCAGTGTAGGCCAAAGTGGTTGAACGTCCAACCAGTCAAACTTGAGCTCTCTCAACATTAGTATAACTTGAAAAAATGTGATAAAATCGTATCTGAAATTTAACTAGTATACAAATACAATTTTGCTCCACCATCATGTAAGAGCGCTCATCCTTCCCTCCTGATATAAAGTAATGAACTCTAATTTATCAATCTATTTAGAAATACAATGTTTTTTAAGACAATTTTATTCACCTCAATCCTGCCTTTTAGCAGATAAGAGAATAAAAGGTTGTGGTTTGAGTGCAAATGTCCTACAAAGAGAAAACACGAGGCACAAAAAATGTGTTTGGTTAATGTGAAAAAAAACAGACGAGTTTGTCTTAAGCTGTCTGAGGAGGTCGTGTCTGTCTTAATGGTTATCTGACATGGCAGCACACCAGAGTTGCACTGAAAACCTCCAACTGTGCAGCACTAAGCCATAAAAATGCACATGCAGCACAATCCCCTGGCAAGTGGGAAACCTGATCCACCTGGGCCAGAGTACCTGCTGATGACGAGTGTCTGTCAGCCCGTGACGGGAGGAATGCAGGGAGAGGGAGGAAGGAGGTGGGGGTAGAGATGGAAAGAGAAGAGAGGGTTTTTTGGGGGGGGTTAAATCCACCTCAAGTGCATACAAAAGCAGAGCATTTACCAAGGTGTCGCCTGAGGCCTTGTTCTGCCACAGAGCAAGAAAAGGAAACTGACCACAAATGAGAGGCTGACTTCATTTCCACTGGTAATGAATTCAGCTCTTCCAGCTGTTCTCTTTGATGGCGAAAAACATTCCCCCCCCCCAACTCATTGTGTCACTCTACAAAAGAAACAAATCAACAGCAGTGGAACATCTATGAATCTTGTAATATATTTGTTTACTTTCAAAATGAGAAGTCATACACAATGCCATTTTCTTTTTTTTGTTGTTGCTGCATTTCATTTGCATGGCGTGCTGCACAGCTTAGCCCACCGTCCTCCTCTGTGCGTGACTGAAGTGCAGCTCTGGAGATGACACTCCATATTCTCTCTTACCCCGGAGACCTGGGCTCCCGGTCCCTTCCTACGACCACACTGGAACCTTATCCATCCCTCTGCTCGATGCATTAATAATCTGCTGTATACACAAGGCTTTTTTTTAATAAACTGTCATGCGAAACTAATTTACTGTCTATTTGTCCAGTCTGAGAAGGCCTCGAGATAAAGTTTCCTTTCTGGGGAATTCTCAGCCGAGGCAGTTAGAAATTAAACTTCACTCTGTCCTCTTCTTTTTTCTTTTTCCACAGAGAAACTCACAGACATGTGGATTCACCAATGCATAAACACACAAATAGTGCCCTCCCAAAGTGACACCTGACTAGACAGAAACCTCGGAGGTTGATAAGTAGGTCAGCGGAAGGTAGCGCTCATGACCCTTGTCAACTTGCCAAGTCTGCTGCCCCGTCAACCCGTCCATCAGCAAAACTGTCTCTTTCCACTAAAAACAATGAGTCATGTCAGTTGAGGTTGATGGGAAATGCATCACTTTGCAAGCAGAGAAAGCAGAAAAAAGAAATGTCCAAAGTTAACATTCAGAGTAACGGAGGACAATTTAGGGGGGAAAAAAAAAAATCCGAATTTCGTTCAGCTGTGTGGCCGCTTGGTGTTGACTTCATGGTCTCATCTCTCCATCATGAAAGTGGCAGCAATAGAGAGAGGATCTTTGAGCTGACGGACGCTGCCAGCAACCTACAGCTGCACCTTTGCAGATAAACTGTTAGCAGGGACCAAAAAAGCTCCAAAACTCACAGGAAAACATCCTAACATATCCATAAAGCCTCTCTCTTACTCTCTCCTTTCCTCTCACTCTCTTTAACACACACAAACTGCAAAAAAAATTCCAACATATAAAAGGCTAAACAAATACCAAAGTCCTCGACGCATGCACAAAATGCCATGAGATATGCAACCAGCCTCAGAGGGCTGGGGGGAATTCTCTTTCCATACCATCAGCGCATCAATGAAGGTTTCATTTCCTGATTCCTTCATCCCTCCAAATGAGGCGTCGCCTGTCAGTAGATCTCTCCTGTTTAAATAGCTCCCATAATTGCCTGTGTTGTGTGCTGGGCAAGGCTGGCGTCCAAAGCAAATATTTCCAAGCGGAAAGGGGTTCTGGCATGGCCAGGAGAAGTGCTCATGTTATTTAGACTTAAAACATTTTTAAAAAATTTCTCTAGAGAGGATGGAAAAAAAAAAAAAAGGTCTTAATCAAGTTAAAAGGGCTGCCTCACTTCTGAAAAATGAGACATGTCTCTGCTCTGTCCCTGCTTCACTTGAGCAGACGAAGGGAAAAGGAGGGTTCAAACGGAGAGAGATTAAGAGATTGGTTGTGTTTGCGGAGGCCATGTCCGCTGGTTTCTCAGATAGCCTTGACTGTATATATAACATTTGGCCTTGCGCAGAGCTGTAGAGCCATGTAAACACAGTGGTTGCCTTACAGAAACTCCTGAACCCTGATTTCGAAGAAATGCTCAACTCTTTCCTTCTCCATATTTTAAAAAGTTTCAGCGACTTTGGGGGCATTTATTGCTGACCCAGACTTTTATTTTGCAGGGCAGAGAGTGAAAAACTGCTGCTATCTGTTGTCAAAGCTGTCCCTGCATCGCCACTGCTTGGCTTCTGTCTGGATAGAACAGAACGGTCTCTGTGGTCTAGACAGACCAGAGACAAGGAGGTGAGTGGACGGACACTGGTTTCTTTGGGCATTTCATTTACAGGAGCTGAAGAGGCACACACTCTTTAATAAGGCAGCAAAACGGAGCCGTGTGCAGCGACAGGCAGCAACACAGCTGGGGGACTGAAGGAGCCGACCGCACTGCTCTGGTAGACGAAAAGGCATCAGCTTGGCTAGACTGAGCATCAGTAAGGAAGGAGCGGCACATACACAGCCAGCTCCAATTAAAATCCTTTTTTAAAATTTTTTTTATACAGGATTACAGGATTTCCTCTTTTTTCTCTGTCACTTCTGGAGATCAGCGACACAGCACATTTGTACACCTTCTTTACTGAACGGTGACCACGATGCCAGTTTTCAACCTCGCTTTGTGCTAACAAACATTCAGTCTCACTCTGATCTCACCTGTCAGCTGAGTTTGTATAAATTGATGTGTTACAGGAAGTCCTGATCTTTCATCTGCAGAACACACACACTCTCTTAAATCATTAGAAGTGTGGCCAACTATTGCAGGCTTGACGTCTTCCACACTTACAGTATTTAGCTTTGAAAAATGCACTAGTTCCAGTCCTTCCTGTCAGCCTGACCCACTGTTTCAATACAGCTAACTGATTCACATCTGCTAAGCAAACATATATAAAATCTGTTTACTGGAGCATTTTATTTTTAAATCAGCAGCAGGACTTGATTTCTATGCTATTACATATACAAAACTAATACAGCTTTGATTGAATTCAGACTCTCTCCACTTTGGGCTTGTTTCCCAGGCAACCACTTTGGTAAATAAGCACAGACTTCGATTCCTTGTCCAATCTTTCCTAAATGAAAAACTATGAGCTAAGATCATGCTGAATGGTATTCCTCTGTTCCTCCAAAACAAGTCTGGAAGTATTTTGAAGACAAAAACCCCAGGATAAGTGTTTGGGTGGACACCGCTATGCCAAGGAGACGGGAGACCCTGCGTCGACGTCTGATGGCTCCCAGTCTGCTACATGCTTACATCCTTAAGCTCAATCTCAGGCTTGAGTTTCCCCCAAAGCTCTGCCAGTGGGCTCAGCTGGAATTGTTCATTTCATGGTGAATGGGACTGAACAATCCTGAGAGGAGAGAGCTGATAGTCTTTCGGGGGCCGGCTAATGCACCAATCTCAAATCTATCCTTTAGCACATCACTCCAGCTCCTCTCTTCAGAGCTAAGGAGAGACTCTCGTGTCTAAACCCGGTCAGTGCACGTCACAACAAAAGCAAAGTGACTGCTCGCTGGGGGAAGAAGTATTTGCATCCGCAGCAGGGAAGCGAGGAAGGTTAGTGCTGAGTGTCTGTACCGTCTTCTGCTTAACTAGATCATCACAGCTCTGTCTCAGTCCAACACATTCAGGAGTTAAAGGTGGTATTAACAAGTACTTCATCCCAGCTAGAATCGAATATTTTCTGTCATTGTAAGTGGAGTGGAGGTTGTCCTCACTGCCTTTGAAGAGTGGCCGATGCACTTAAAAGGAAAGCATTTAAAAGGCTGCAGAGCAAATCAGCGTGGCGGTCTTTGATGACTACTTTTTCCCATCAGAACCGGGTCAATAATACATCAGTCTGGAACCTCCTGTTTGATTAGCCAACCTGGCAATATGATCTCAAAGGATTACAAGCGCAGCGATACGGCTCAGCTTGGCAACGACTCAGCTTGGCAACGACTCAGAGAGACTTTGTGTTAGATGACAGAGGAAGCTTTTCTATCAGAAGGCCCTGATGAACACTGTGAGCGGTTAAAAAAATATGTTTCTATACAATTGCAGCTATTAGCAAAACAGTAAACGGTGTTAACTGACATGACCTTTTCTACTATGCCGCTTCAAAGGTGTTCTTCAAAAGCCCATTTCCAAAGCTGTAATGACATTGCTTTTGTGTTATAGATCATGTTACGTCTTTGGGGAAGGTTAAAGTAAAAGGGCATTCATTTCCCTATAGATTGCTCAGGGAATTGAGCCGTGCTCAATCAATACAAACCAAATCAGTGTTGGTCAATAGAAATCAAAGGAACACAGCCTGTTAAGCTGTATGTGTGTGTGTGTGTGTGTGTGTGTGTGTGTGTGTGTGTGTGTGTGTGTGTGTGTGTGTGTGTGTGTGTGTGTGTGTGTGTGTGTGTGTGTGTGTGTGTGTGTGTGTGTGTGTGTGTGGAATCGGACTTCTGGCCACAGGGAGCAACATGTCCTGACTGACAAGCCGCAGCATGATGAATATACAGTAAGTAAACAATACAATGATAAAAGCTTTTCCTTTATAGCCTGATGGTGCTCTGTCAAACATCTGTAACGTTTATTTCCAGCCTGCTTTCATTTTCCCCAGTGGGTTACACTCACAGGCTGCATGCGATTGTGGCATTTCTACTTATGGGAGCATTATAATTATCGTTATTTGTGTGTTTTAGCTCCAGATATAAGTGAAATGTTATCATTTGTGGTTGTTGGGAAAGGAAGTATTTGTGCAGATGCTTATGATATTAAGCTACATGGGGGAGTTTAACGAACTAGCGATGATAAGAGTGTACTTGGGTTTCTGCAGGACCTGAACCAAAACGCATAGGTCATAAATGTGGGGACGCTGGTGCTACAGTGGGGAACTAATAGCCTTCCTGCATCTGGTTTTCATTGTAAAGAGGATGTGTGTTTTGGATTAAATTGACACTGATTCCTCTGTTTTTCCTCAGACTCCAAAAAATCCTTTACAGCCTCGCCATGAAAGAGGTGTGGTGATTAAATACCATCCCTCTCTCACCTCTGAGATAATAGTCGTGACAGTTATAAAAGATGTAATCAAGTTCTTATACGCTTCACTTCTTCTCACTGTGAGTTTTGAGAGGGTACAATAGATCCCAGTGAGGTAAATTATACAGCGAGTGACATCTCTCTCGGCACAGACAGGAGCACTGTGCTGTGATATTGCATTGCTTCCACCTTGCTGACTTTCTGACATCTTTGTGGGGTTTAGGGCAGACAGGGGCGACCTCAGAAACCAGAGCGTCCCCAGCGAGGCACACGAGGCAGTGTTCTGCTTCATGCTCTGCTGCCTTCTGCCACCGCCCAATGTCATTATGCTGCCAACACATCCAATTACAAGGCGCGGTGTGGCACGTGCGGCAATGAGCAAACAAAGACGACGTTGACAGGGATGCGAGTGCGCTGGCCCAACTTGTGTCCCTGAGGTGACAGCAGTGCACACTGTTGCCTGCTGGCCTCAGAGGAGCCTCACAGGGCTGAGAGCAGGACGTTATGTACACCACTGGGAGTTTATAGTGCACCGTGAGCATGAAAAGCAAAAATCAAACCACTGGAGCTTTGTGGAAAAACAACATGAGGTAAATCCAAAGGGAAGCACCTTAAAGATTTCAGACTCTAAACTCACTGTGAACTTTTGAAGATCAGGTAAATGTCTCCTCCTCTGCAGCCGCGGGCACATCTGGTCTATAAGGGCTCTGAGGGTCTGACCTCGTCTGGGAACCAGCTGCTTAGGCTCTCCATTCCAGGGCCAAGGGGACTAATCTTTTCTCAGGGGCCAAAAGGAGCTTAAACCTGGAAGAGGAAGCTGGGGCCTTAACATGAAACCTCTGCTATACCGCTTCCTCTCCTCTCTTGTGTTTGTGCTGCGGATTATTCCCTTAGCAGAGCAGAGCAGGGGTATTAGAATGAATTAAATTCTCAAGAAAAAGAAGTCTTTAGAACACTTTCAGGTCTCAAGGCAAGGGTTCAGATTTGTACTTGACAGCTGCATATTTATGCCATTCAGTGTGTGTCTTCCATCCATATTTGCTACGTTTGGATTCCAAAAATAATTACTCATTTAATAATTAATTGGATCGATATCTTCACAGCAGTACGAGGACATTTCTGAGACAGATTAAAAAGCTTTTCAAAAACGTGTCTGCCCTCTTTCAAAAAAGGTCACTTGAAAGCTCTCCCCGCGTTTGATCATGTGTGTTTCACCATGACAAATAAAATCAAAGGGATTGATGGATGCAGCTCTGTTTGATGCAACAGCAGCAGCCACGCAAGCATACATTGCAATTACACACCTGCACGCAAGGCCGGAGCCGATCCACGGCACACCAAATGATCCACACAGAACTGAACGCCATCGCTAAATGGCTTGGAAAATAGCTCTGCTTTACACTGTAGGTACAAGTGCACAAGTGATGAAGAGACAGAGGCAGAAAGGGAAGAAAAGGAAGACAGGAATACAGTAAGACTGAAAGAAAGAGAGTCACGAGGGCATTGTCAAGTCAGAACAGGTTTATTATCGATCTAAAGATTTGAGTGTTTTCCATTCCAGGGTACTTTAATCCCAGGTTTACATGCAGTTCATCGCATAAATGTGTGGATTTATATGAGCGTGTTGCCTTCTGTGCCTGCATGTAAAGGCTCTTTCATAGTGAATCATTGTTAAGTGCAGATAAGTTTTTCTGTCATCACTTCAACTGAATGTGAAATCCGCTGCAGCAAGTCGGCTCTTACTTTCCTCCACAATACCCTCAAAGCAGCTACCCGGGTTATAGCTGGCTTTTAATATCAAGTCAAATGCATCATGCTGAGGTTGCAACCAAGAGGGAGACGGTTTCTGAGGAGCAGCAGGGTCTGACTTGGGGGTTTCAAAACAAAACAAAAGGAATGTAGGGTGGGTGGATGGGGGGAGACGGAGCAAGACGGAAAGACGGAATGGGGGGTGGGTGGATGATGTCTATGTTTAGCAGCTCCCAGCAGCAGGAAGAGCTCTATATTTTCCTTCATTTCAGGACCTTTTAAGCGTATTATGTCCTCTGTGGGGCTAATATGAATGGCACACTGGTGAAATATTAAACCATGGGAAAGCACGTCGACTGACGTCCTGCTCGGAGCTTTCAGCTCAGGGTCAAGCGTTTCATAAATTTTCCCCTTTTCATCAGACTTATTATAAAAAAAAGGTCTCTGCCTTCCTTTTGTGAAAACACATCTGGAGGCTACCTGCTTTGTGAACATGTAAAGAGCTAATATGTGATGCAGCAGTCTAATTAAAGCTCAGTTCAGCCTTGAAACATATACTACCGTCCAGGATGTGACATTACACATGCACAGAGACCGATTTATGCAACCGCATGGGTTATGTCAGGCTGAGTTTGAAATTTGACACCTGCAGTTTAATATACGTGTTCTCCTGACAAAAGGCCCTTATATAACAACGGTTACCTACATAATTAAGTCAGTTGTGAGCAGCAGAGGACATAATACATAATACTCACAGACACTGCAAGTACACACACACACACACACACACACACACACACACACACACACACACACACACACACACACACACACACACACACACACACACACACACACACACACACACACACACACCACACACTCACCTAGACAATTGTGGCCATCGTGTGCCAAGCGGAAGCCATCATAGCATGTGCACCTGTAATTTCCCGGGATGTTGATGCACTCGTGGACGCAGCCACCGTTGTATTCAGTTGCACACTCATCGACATCTGCGGAGAGAAGATAAACAAGGATGTGAGCGCTCAAACTTCAGTAACTTGAAGTGATTCGGAAGCAGTTTAGGACATATAAAGTAAGAGAAGTCCTAAAGGAATAGTTCAAAGTTTTGGAAGATGGTTAGCTTAGCATAAGGGCAATAAACCTTCAGCAGGGCTTTGTCTAAATAATATATTTTTTTTTTAAAACATCTAAATCCAGCTATCTTGTTTGTTCATACCGTTCCAAAAAAAAAAAAAGCTAAACATGACAGTCCGGTTTTACAGGTAGTAATGTGCAGGGTGCTAACGTCTGTGCTAAGCTAACAATCTCCTGGCCACAGCTTCAGATTTAGCGTATTTTCAAAACTATTCCTTTCAAATTCATGCACACAATTGAGTTGAGTTTTAGAGGTCTTAAATGATCTGTTTTCTTCCACCTCTACTTTCACAAGATTCCTTCCTGCATGAGGTAAACAGACAACAGCTGTGGTACTTAGTTGATTCACCTGCTACTAATGTAACTTGGGTATGCGCCACAGTTTTACTGATATTGTTTTGTTTTTACAGCCTCATGCTGACAGCCAAGTTTTTATACCATATTTAATATCCTCAAATTTGACCAGTTTCCTGCCAAGACATTGCTGTTTCTCCCTGGAATTTTACTATTGGCGGGATGTAAAAGTGTCAACAGCGTTTTGTTCAGTACGGGACACTAAAAATCGTTAAAGCATGAACGAAAGAATAAAGTCGGTGGTGAAATATGCAGCTATTTCTACAAAAGACATAACTGCGCAATAAACTTTAAAAAGAAAAAGAAGTTATTAGGTAAATTAAATTGTTTTATGTGCGTGTATGTCATCAGAAAGGAATATTCCGTAAATTAGCTCCAACATTATTGACACTACTGACATTAAAAACAGACGGGGATGTCAATACTTAATAATAAAAAAAAAAAGAAGTAAATATTGACCAGTACACAAAGGTATCGATCTAACCCTAAAGTCCTTGTGGCTAAAACTGAAGAAATGTGGCACATAAATGAGAAAGCAACAATAGAGAAAGACTGCCGACTGGGATGACAGCCTAAGTGGAGTTGTCTTTTATGGTTATGATGTTGGTGGAGGGGCCCATGCTGAGGAGACCCAGGCGAGGTGTACTGAGAACACAGGGCACTTCCACTCAGCACTTACTGGCCCATTTAGGGCCGATGATCCCAGTTGTTCAGCTCCTCTTTGAGGCTGCCTCTCTTTCAGGGCTTAATTGGACTTGACAGCAGAGAGATGGGACTGAAACAAAGAAACACTCTCCTGCTCCCTGCTTATTCACTTCCCACACATCTCTGTCATTCCCCGATCACAGCCCACAATCACCCATCACTTTTCTACTCTGCTCTGAACCTGAAAACACCCACCACATATTAACAACACTGATTCTCCTCAACTAGCCTTGAATTAGTTTTTATTCAGTGCTTGTAACATCCAACAATGTCAGCTCCCTTTATATCTAAAAGATGTGTATATACGCAATGCTGTGTATGCTTTAGGCATTTGTTTAAAATCTTGTCATGCAATATCATCAGTAAGGTGATAGCAGATGGTCTGGCCCCCACAGAGTCCTGACTAAGTGCACAACAATGAGTTTTTACACCAAACATTTGATTTAGGTTTTCTCTGTTCGCTGCGCTTTACAATACAATACATGACATATAAAAACAATTCATGACATTAGTTTTGAAAGCATCCTCACTTTGGGGTTAATGCCTAAAACCTTTGCATTTTTTTATATACTGTAGGAAAATAAAACACGTAATGCATGTAATTATGAGGCTTAAATGTTACATATTTTTTGGTTGGGTTAAATAACAAAAAATGGAATTGGTAGAGGACTTACTTCCAGAACAGTCCCTTTGTCTGAACTAAATAATAAAAACTGACAAAATAAGTATTTAGTAGACAATGTCAACCCTTTTCATGACAACATTCTGCGTCCAGCTCATATAAGAAGTTCTGAGCAACAGCAGCAGCTTACATTGAACCAAGTTTTTAAATCATCAGTCAAACCTAATTATCTAAGCTGAGCCATAGACAGTAAAGATAATCAGGTTTGTAGAAGCTGTTAAAGTGCTGGTGAGAATTCAAATGACTAGCATACAAGAAAGATGCTTTGTGCTGCCCTCTTTCAACACAATAGGTGCTTGGTGCACTTGAAAACTGTTGCGAAAGATGGCATTCAACTGGCAGCCTGACAGTATATTACTTAAATCTTACCACCCATGACTAAAACACTTGTGTTCTTTTTCTTATTTTGTGAATGTTGCTTTTTAAATTTTGTTTTACAAGTACATCAACCTTGAGTAGCCATCAGCTAACCTTCAGTTCAACAGAAACCCAACCTTGAACATATTTTACAATAGATTCAATAAAGCAAACTTTTATGACCCACAGGCAGAAGGCCATGAAAAGCACTCGGTCAAGTAAATGAAAGAATAATAATAGTAAGGAAAAAAATGACATTGTGAAATATGGTTCTGTAATAACAGCAATAAAAATTGTGGGATATAATGATCCGGAGGCTTTGGGCACATTGAAAAAGGCTAGAAAAACAGACTTGTGTCTGACAGTCTACAAGGCCTGCCTCTGGCTGTGGAAATATCCCTGACGGCTTGGCAGGGCCTCTGACTGCCGTTTCAGCCGCTATCTTAATTTTCTCCTCTAACATGTGTAGGAAATTTACTGCTTCATTTCATCTTGTCACAAAGGAGCACTCTGCACCTGGCTTTCCCCTTCCTCTGTTCACAGCTCTCTCCCATGTCTCGCCTCCCTCTTCAGGAAAGTGTTAAAGCTAATGAGTTATACTGTATTAACTGAGACAGGAACTCTTATCAACCCTGTCATTGGCCCTGGGGCTTTCATTCAGAGATATAAGGCATATTGACTTGAGAAATGAGGCTTTCACTTCAATCTGCTGTAGAAATCTTCCCCATGCTCACACTGAAGGGCGCAGCAGTTTATGCCTCCAAACCACAGGTGAAAATGAGATCATTAATATGGTCAGATTTTTACCTTCACAATGTTTGCCATCCCCTTTATAGCCTGACTTGCAGATACACTTGTATGACTTCAGGGTGTTCTGGCAGATGGCATCAATGCTGCAGTTGTCAAGCGCCTCTGCACATTCGTCCACATCTGGAAAGGAGGATGGAGAGAGAAGTTAGCGGATGAAGCTTCAACATTCTTAATGATGGCATGAAGTTTATACCACAAATAATAAATGATTTCTGGTTGTCAAACGCCATATTCAGAGATACATAGAAAGCCATAAGACAGTCATAATTGTGGGGATAAAGAACATTTGTTAAAAAGAGAGTAAATAACCACTTGTTAATTGTCTGCAGTGACTTTTCAATGATCAACTCGACACGTTGCTCTTTTCAGAGCAGTAATAACAAGTGGAAGGTATAATCATGAATCTGTTGGACGTCATCCCCCAGCTCTATCTCCTTTCATTTCCTGTCATCTTTCTGCCATAATGAATGAAGTAAACACTGCCCAAAATAAATTATAAAAAAAAATTTAAAAAAATACTCAAGTCTTGAAAACGGGCTTTTGGCAAAAAGCCAATTTTGGGCAAAAAAAGACAACATGAAAAAGAGTACAGCCACGCAAGCAACTCTGTGAGGCTGCACAGCAGCATGCTAAGGCAACCCAAACAGGTATATGATGATCTGGTATAATTTTTACTTAGTTTAGTAAGACCTAAAACATATTGGACAAACTATGATTTTGACAATGATGCTAAAGGAAAAGGGAATCAGCAATGTTTTTGGACATTAAATGTATTGGTATCAAATTTCATGGCAATCCATCCAAGAGCTGAAATTGTACTGTAACTACTACTACTACCAAAGTCATGGTGGCGCTAAAAACAAAAATTCAGGGAACCACAGTGGGATTCATCCTCTGGACACCATGAACGGCTGTGCAAAATTTCATGGCAGTCCATCCTGCAGTTGTTGAGATATTTCAGTGTTGACCAGAGTGGTAAACCAACCTACAGACCAACACTGACATCCCTGTTGCCGGTATGGCTAAAAATGTAACCAATAAAATTTTGAAAAAGGCCTTTTGGCCAGCAGCTTTTATGGAGATAAAAAAAACAAAAAACAACTCACATTTCAGGATGAACTTCAACAATCAAAGAAGAATAACTGACTGAACCTACCTACACTTATCTAGTACTCGGGCATGAATAACTGATACGGTCAGAGATAAAAACTGTTCAGTAGGAAAGGTAAGTGTTGTGTAGCCGCCGAACCGAGTTTGAATTACAAAGAAGAGAATGTGAAAAGATAAGAATGGAAATGGATTTAACCAGAAGCATGATCAGGTTTGCCTTCATGGAGCCCCTAATCCCACCAAATCCCAGTTAACTAGCCCAGGTGTTTAGGATTACCCCCTGCACACAGGGGAAGGGCAGCTTAACAAGGTTTACATAGCTTCCAATATCCACTCTTATCACAAGCCCTCTGCAGGAGCCGGTTGATCCCACTGGGAAATGACCTGCAACCTAAACCCTTGAGTTTAGCATATTGGCTATATCTGCCTATTCCTGGAGGACATGGGGTCTGCTGTGGAAAAGTGGACAGTAACACGGCAGAACGGCCCAAAACTCTGTGGGAAATGTGTGCTACAAAACCGAATGCAATATATCCAATTAGGTAAACGTAGCCGAAACGTCACAACAGCAGCTTATTAGTGTTGGTTTTACAACAGGAACAACTCAGAGCCACAAGGACAGAGTAGTTAAAGAGTCCAGTATAATGTGAGCTAAACACTTTACTGGCAAGTTTACAGAGATTCCAGTGATATTTGATGATTGTGGCTAAAAAGAATTAAGTGTCTGAATCAAGGTTAGTTTTAATGAGTGACAGTCTATACACCCACGCAAGTGAGTCTTTGAATATTTACTTAATTTGATTAAGTGCTTTGAGCTAAATAAAACATGCTTACAATGACAACAGAGAGTGATCTTTGACATGTCATTGAATTTTAAAATAAACTCTTGGACCAAACTGTACTCAACAGTAGGCTGCATGAGTCACTCCATATTTGTAAGTAAGGATGATGATGAAAGAAAAAAGGTTCCAAGGTCATTTATTCAATATTTTAGCACCTCAATGTGATTTTGCCATTTGCCATTAATTGAGTAGTTCAGTGAATAAAAAAAAAAAAAATACCAGCTAATATAGTGCTTTAGCGAGTTAAAAATGGTGGGTTGTGCAGGGCGTCCTGTGTCACCTTTGAGTTTATCGGCTCAGCTTGCTGGGAGGGGATACTACTACCAGATACTATCCACAACTTTTGGAGAATGAGAAGCCATGAAAAGCAACTGGAGTAGAGTTAACCTGATACCAGTTGTAGAAAAAGGACATTAATAATGTAATATCTCCATTTTGTTCTCTTTGGCAGCACCTGTGGTGATAAGCGGTAATTGCAGATGTGTTTTTGAACTTCATTTCCCAGAGATTTCTACAATGTCACCTGTTTGACATCAGTTAGTGGGCATTTGGCACCTGGGCTAGTTTCATCGTCTATCGTCATCGATCTTTTCTTTGTTTGTTCGACCATAGTAACCATTTAGTTGCCAAGCTAACAGAAACTGAAAAAAACAGTACACCACTCCTCCTCAATACGCTGCCTCAAACACCAGTGAAGAGTGAGCCTGTTGCCTTTGGTCTGCCTTCCCTCCCTGGTAGAACAACCACTGCTGGGTGATAGGAAATGCATCAATAACTGTGCGTTGCTTGTGATTTATCTCGGGAATGTGGTCACCAGCAATAGTACTAGCACCTAGCCTCTATGCCTTTGAATTTGCAGTATTACAAGTAGCAAATTCAACTGCTTTTATCAGTTGACAGGCTTAATCCCCATTGCGTTACTTTATTTAGTGAAAGACAGAAATCTTTGAGGGTATTAATTTTGTAATTAGGCCAATTGATCCAGGATTCACACCCACTTCATTCCCTTTTAGGCCAGAGGTGAGAGCAAAACAAAGCCTCCTACTTTGCTTTCTAGTTATTTTTTTCAGTTGCTACTCAACAATTTGTGGCAATTTGATTGTGAACAACTAACTGTGACAAGATACTGTAGACTGTAGATGTCTAAGTGTCTCAGGAATAGTTGACCTTTTCTTCACTCTTTTATTATAGAGATCTTACTGTAATACCACAGATGACCACTGGGACAAATTGGCCGCAAAGCCGAGATGGAACGCTATATTTAGTTCTTGAAATACATTTTTACATTTCTAGGCAGCAGAAATGCCAGCTAAGAAGTTGGGACAATTAAATTAGAAGAGAGTGTTGTTAAACATGACTAAGGACAAAACCAAGTAACAATGATAGTTTGAATATGGACACTAAAGCTCAGTATCATGATTCGTTTTAAAAAGAGAGCTGAAAGAAATACCGAACAAGAGATTTCATTAATTTATAGAGGCAATGTGATGTCAGGACTTTAGCTCTCCATTCTTATGTTTAGCAGCCTATGTTTCATCATTTTTGTGTCGGCTGGTAGCATGACAAAGTTTAATCTCAACAAATGTTAGCATGGTCATACAACAGGGTGCATGTAGGTCTGATTCACGATCAGGGGAAAATACAAGAGAAAAAAAACAGTGGAAATGATCAAATTGAAACATTGAGTATCCTATTTTAGTCATCTGGTACTAAAGCTGTACATCACCACTAGACAATTAAAGAGAAGTGATAGCAGCTAAAGTGTTTTCCATTATCATTCTTGTAATGATTTGTCAACTTTCATGTGTCTTTTGGGTATTTTAGTGCTCAGTGTGGAATAAAGTACCTGGGGTGGTTGTGCCTCATTTTGCCAAGTTTTTACAAAGCCATTTAGTGTTGCAGGAGCTCTTTATGCCTTGTATTGATTTATATTATACGAGAACAATATGAATTCTCCTGAGGAACAGCCTGGATCTTTTCTCCTTACAGACCGTCTTCCAGGATAAAAGCCAGAGAGGCCGTGTGAGGAAGTGTTTTCCAATAGAGGAGGTATTAATCACAGCAAAATATCAATCTTATTGTCAGGTTTCCTGGTGCCAAATCTCTGAGGTAATTCATATTCATTATGACAGAAATTTAAAGAATCCATCTTCTCATCTTGTTATTAACGTTCCCATCTGGAGCATCAGTTCATCTTATCTTTCACAGACACGCTCACAGGTTCACATACACTCAGACTTCTCAAACATGACTTAAGTCAGAAACTGCAAGTATGATCCAAAGATAGACATTTGAACGGTTAACTCGTGAAGTTGCTATATTTTTCAGAGTGAAGAAATTTAAACACATTTATATACTGTACATACACATAAATAATGCAGACTGCATTTGCATCTGAACAGTTTGATGGTGTTTTTGCTCGAGGCGATTGTTTGATGCAAAAGAGCAGCATTGGGCTATAAGTGTCTTAAATGTTATGTAACCGCCATGTTGTGATACAGTGAAATTATAAATGATGACGGGCAGCAGTTTGCTATTCATTTATGGGTTTAAACAAACAAGACAGCCTCTATGTTTGGAAAAACCACCTAAACTGTTGAAATTACGTAACTAACTGCAAAATCTGCTCCCTCCTGAAAACTGTCCCTCCAACCAATTTATCAGATTTGTACTACATCTACAACAGCATCTTTATGCAAAAACTACTTGTGCAAATTTCAACTCCTGCAGCATGGCACGAGGCAACACTTCACTAGCAGTGAATATGAACATGTGTTAAACATGTGCAAACTGTTTGCCTTCAGTAAGAAACCTGTTTATCAAAATCTGTAAATCTACTGGGAAATACTCATCTGCAATGATCACACATTAACGTTAAATGTAGATAATGGTCTAACATTGTCTTTAGTGTGAGCTGCACACAAACTACAATAATCTACCTCTGTCAAAGCACTGTTTAAAAAAAAAAGAAAACATCCATAAATGTTACTGGGAGCGTTCCAGCGAACACATGGATAACAAAAGCTAAATGTGCCGGTCTTGTTGGAAACCCAAATTGCCCTTGCCATGGAAATAAACATGTCAGAATCAATACATTCTTTGGTTGAGTCCAGGGGACGATCTTCTGAAAGATTGAGAAAAAAAAAAACATGCAGCGTGTTCAGTAATGCTGCTCTGGTAATTGACTCATGCCCAAGATGAAAAGATTGTTTTTCATTGAGAGTTTCTTTCATTCTATTGTGTTGAGGAATCACAGTTGTTGGGCACAAGTTAAGGCAGCACAGAGTGAAGCCGGCGCTTCGAGACAAAGATGAATAAACAAAGTCAAAACAACAAAACCAAAGAAGAAAGATACATGTTGGGCAATGCTCTGATGTTTAAACATTTTCCTCCAGGGAATGTGTCGTTTCGAATATTGCTGCTCTTGTAGCTCTCCTCTGGTTCAGGCACTTTAAAGCCACAAATAGCTTGAGTCTGTGTTTAAACCCACTGACATTCTCAGTATATTGAATTCAATGAGTTTGTTGGAAGAAACCAAGTCGTGCAATAATGAAGTATGTTTTCTCCCCTGAAACCCATTCACTTTCTCCTCTATTGTATGCTAAAAAAAAACCAACTATAAACTTCACCGTGTGTCAGACTTCTAAATCCCTGAATGCATTGTCGCATGCCTTACTCAGAGAAGCAGAAATGACTTCTTTTTTCTTTTTTTTTTAGACGGTTCTGAGATGATGGATGGGATTTATTTTCAGTGTATTAAATTTGCTGGATAAAACATCTGTATGTCCTCAGAGGTAGTGATTAACAAAGTTACTCTGAAAAGCCATTATTCCATTTATACCAAACCAGGCCCACATCTAAGTCAGAGCTGCTGGCTAATGGCTGCTGGCCGTGGAGGTGAGACCTTGTCAGAGGTGCTTTTTCTACCTGATTTATGGGAAGGCCCTGGGATAAGCAGTGTATTTAGCTGGGCCGGCTCAAGGGGGTGTTAGCAGGAATAAGACTCAGAGGGGAGAGCGCGAGTGTGTGGGAGAATTGTAGGAACGAAGGTGTGTAGTTCAAACATGGGGTAATGTTTACTTTGAGTGTTGAGACCCTCGCTGTTTGCTTTGCTCCAAACCAGCCCCCCCCCAACTCAACCCATATACTTTCCTTCAGATACAGAAATAGACTGATTGGAGCTGGGACACCCATAGGTGTAGCTTTACTTGCACTGCCTGAAAAATAATAGTCAAAAATATGGACCAAGTGATGCATTCAGTCAGTGAGAGCAATAAAATATTCATCAGTGTTTTCCTGGTGGAATGTGGTGCAACGTTTGAACATTTGTGGTTACGAATTAGAAACAAAACATTCCTTCTTGGCAAAGCCCTTTTCAGAGGAAATCCTTCATTTTCATGAGCTCCTTGCAGCAGAGGAGGAAGGGTGCTGGGTTCAATGCCATAAAAGTGTGTTCTTGGGATCACAGCGTTTGTCATACTGTGTATAATTACAAAGGAAAGTATTGTAATTATCCATCTTAGAACCACACTTACACTACAGTTTGGGTTGCGGTTGAGCAGGATGGGGTTAGGGTCTGGATAATTACTTTAGGTAGAGAGCAGCAGTCTGTATGGCCGTAATGTATGAAAACATAACACCCCTTTTATGTTCATTGTATTTGTTGTAAATAGTCCATATGATGTTTGACTCTGCTTATTGTAAAGCAAAGCAACAGGTTGGAAAAAGTGGATAATTTCCACTGTATTGATTTGAAATTAGTGTAAAATCTTTCTGATGCTACAAAATAGAAAAAAAAAAAAGTTATGTCAAACGTGTGCATAAATTACAACTAATTATGCATCATCATTAAGATTTAAAGATCCAGACATTATAAAACATAAAAAAAATAATCTGCTTTGAAGAGTAGTTTTTGTTTCATACCTGTTTTTTTTTCTTCACAAATGCAATTATTTACTTATCTAATCAGAATTTTCCTAAAATTACATCCACTCCCTCTTCCTAGGAATTTAAAAAAAAATATATATATATATATATATATACATATATATTTATGGAAAAATATTATTTATTTCAAAAGTTTAATAATGAGCACATGATGTCTCCAACTTTACTGAAAAGTCGACTCTCACTGTGTGTGTGCAATGAAGGCTGTAAGTCTGTAACATCACGCTGGTGTGTAAATTGCATATTGAACCACAATTAACTTTTCAAACTAGTTGCGAGGTCACACAATCCTGCTATACACTACGTGCCTCGAAGAAAAATATATCACACTAAAATTACCATACTGACTGTGTCTACATCTGGTGTTATTTATAGTGCAGACTAATTAAATGTGACATGATTATCTCCTTTGACCTGGGGTTCTGAGAGGAAGTGAGGATGAGGTTGTGGAGAGGACAGGAATTACAGCTGTTCGTCGCAGCACTATCACACCACTCTGTGAAAATGTCACTGATTTTTAAGTTCTGCTGGGCAGCAAATGAGCCGACCTCCCAAAGTAAAAAAAAAATGGTTTTGATGAAATGCAGACGTCAACATTAACACAGAATTTAGCATCTCACCACCGCTCCTGCCCAGATCTCCCCTCAGCTAATGAAGGGACACACTGTTGGCTGTCCAGCAAGCCTCTAAAAAATTGGGAATAAAAATATCCACTGCTTCCATTCGGGATATTTACACTCATCCTTCACACACTCTAAATGTTTAGGAATCATGACCACTGACTGATCCTGTGCTTTCAAAAACTGTGATCACAACTTCAAAACCACCCTGGTCCCTCCCTGCTTAAATCCACCAACCATGAAGCCTCAGATTAATCCGAGGGCGACAGGAAAATGAACAAGAACGTGCAAGCTAAGATTCAGAACAGCAAACTCATGTTAACATGCTGAAAGACAATAACGTTGTCCAAATCTTTGCCTTTAACTTTACATATCTAGCAGTGGACAGGACATCAGATGCTTTCCTTTACATTACAGCTCATTCATTCATCATTTCATTTTACACATTTTAAACCTGGATTTTGAATAAGAATCAAAAGAATCACTCCTCGCTGGAGATTAATTAAGCAATGTAATGTAGTGCCTGTCGATTATGAACTCTTTTAATGTCCAGCTGAACAACACTAGAAATTTGAGGCAAACCGTTGAACTTGTAACCCTGTGATACTTCAGGTTCATTTCGAAAGTGTTCAAGCTACTTCCGTTTAAAATAATGTTCTATTCTTTCAGGGTTTTTTTATTCTACTGTCAACCTCTGTATGACTCAGACACTGATACTAGTCAGGGATTTGGAGTTTGTATTTGGAGTGTTTTGATTACAACCTTACTGAAGCTGATACATACAAGATCTCACTTCTTTGATCTGTCAACACCTTTCGTGAACATTTCACAGTGTACACGTTCTTCCCAATAAAACCGACAGCAGGAGTGATGAACCTGGAGACTGAAGAACAAGTGGACTCAACTCACATCATTTATAAAACATTTCTCAAGGTAGCTCGAGCTCGAGCTCTTTGAATAAATAATGTCAGTTCGCTGCGATTTTGATCATAGACCAAGCATCTGGTGCCCTTCCTTTTCGCATGTGTGGCCTTAATAGACTATGACTCACAGACCTCCAGACCACCTCCAGAAGGAAAACACTTATTACAGTAATTAAGTGAATCATAGAGTAATACCAAGAGAGTAGAGAATGAGCCTGACATGACACTCTTTAAGTGTCAGAGGACTGATACATACACCGCTGAATACGTGAGCATTGCTTGCAACCATTTCACATTAGGAGTTGAGGTGACAAGAAATTCATTTGTAACTTTCAAGTGATTTTACACCCGTCTTGGCATCTGTCCTCAACTGCTAATGACTTCTTGGCCTCATGGAGCATATTTTATATGCGGGGAAAAGGTGGCACTTAGATCAGCTGTATACCTTATATTTATACAACCAGAGCTAACTGACATGACACTCTCCCCTCTGCACACAGCAATTACATTCATTGGTGGTTGCTTATGCCAGATACAGTACCAACTATAAAGATGGCAACGCAGCAATTACAGCACAAGTGTGATATTTTTAGTTGTTTCCTGTCAAACTGAGGTATAAAGTGAATGGTTCTCTGTGTAAGCTGTGAAGCAGGCATTAACTACTAAAGCTCAGAAATGTGGGAGTTCAGCGGGCTGGAACTGACTGGACGTATACTTCATTTAAATGCCGAGAGACAGCGCACTCACTTTGTACTAACATTTCACTCAAACAAACGTACCAAGTGTTTAATGGCCTCTCAAGCACTGCTCCTACTGTATTAAGAATCAGACTGTATAAAGGGATGCAAGATTAAATCTTTTACCTTCACATGAGGAGAAAAAAAATTACTTTCTGGCGGATTTTCCACTGAAAACACAACATTAACAAGCAGTATAACCCTTTTTTTTTTCCTTATTGGTTAGTCTGCAAATAATTTTCTAAATTTTTTTGAATTAATCAATAAAACTGCAAAATGTTAAAAACCAAAGTGTCATCACAATTTCACAGAACTGAAGATGACATTAATTTTACTTGTTTTGTCAGAACAAAAAAACCGTATGGATGCTATCAATAAAGATGAAGAAAAGCAGCAAATCTTAATGTATGAGGAGCTGGAACAAGACAAATGATTAATCATTTATCAAAATAGTTACCAATGAACTTTTTGTTCATCAATTTATTGATTACAGTCATCTCAATGTCGCAGCTTTAAAACTAAACCAATCAGAAAAGAGAAGATCCATCAGGTGTTCAGCCCAAAACATACAAAAATATTATCATAGCAGAAACTGAGTTTTAATAAGAGTGAATCAGTTATATTTTCACCAGCTGGTGGATGTAGAACTGCATCTAATGGCTATTTTTATCAGTCAATTACCTGCTGAGGATTTTTATCAATTTATTGTTCCCTCCATCCATTTTCCTCTGCTTATTTGTTACCGGGTCGCTGTGGCAGCAGGCCTAGCAAGCTGGCCCACACTTCCCTCTCCCCTGCAAACATTTTCCAGCTCATCCTGGGGGATCCCGAGGCGTTCCCAGGCCAGCTGGGATATATAATCCCTCCAGCGTGTTCTGGGTCTTCCCCGGGGTCTCCTGCCAGTTGGGCGTGCCCAGAAAACCTCCAGTGGGAGGCGCCCAGGAGGCATCCTGATCAGATGCCCGAACCACCTCAGCTGACTCCTTTCAACGCGAAGGAGTAGCGGCTCTACTCCGAGATCCTTCCTGATGTCCGACCCATAGCTCGTGACTATAGGGGAGGGTCGGAAGGTAGATCGACCGGTAAATGGAGAGCTTCACCTTCTGGCTCAGCTCCCTCTTCACCAACACGGTCCGGTGCAGCGCCTGTTTTACTGCTGCAGCCGCACCAATCCGCTTGTCCATCTCCCGCTCCATCCTAGCCTCACTCGTGAACAAGACCCTGAGATACTTAAACTCCTTCGCTTGGGGAGGGCACTCCGTCCCCACCTGGAGGGAGCAATCCACCAGTTTCCAGCAGAGCACCATGGCCTCCGTTTTAGAGGTGCTAACTCTCATCCCCACCGCTTCACACTCGACTGCAAACCGCCCCAATGAGTGCTGGAGGTCATTGTCTGAAGAGGCCAACAGGGCCACATCATCTGCAAACAGCAGAGAGGTGATCCCGAGACCCCTGAACCTGACGTTCTCCTCCCCCCGGCTGGGCTTAGATATCCTGTCCGTGAAGGTCACGAACAGGATCGGTGTCAAAGGACAGCCCTGGCGGAGGCCAACACCCACCGGGAACGTTTCTGACTTATTGCAGAGAATACGAACGCAGCTCCTACTTCAGTTGTATAAAGACTGAATGGCCCGTTGCAACGGCTCCGGCACCCCGTACTCCTGCAGAACCCCCCCCCCCCCCCCCCACTAAAAACCCAGAGGCACCCGGTCGAAAGCCTTCTCCAAGTCCACGAAGCACATGTAGACTGGATCGGCAAACTCCCAGTACCCCCTCCAGTAGTCTTGCGAGGGTAAAGATCTGTCTTCCAGATCCACTGTTCCACGACCAGGACGGAATCCGCACCTCTTGAATCTGAGGTTCGACAAACGGTCGGCGCCTCCTTTCCAGCACCCTGGCATAGGCTTTGCCCGGGAGACCGAGTTGTGTGATACCCCGATAGCTGGAGCACACTCTCCGGTCCCCTTTTTTGAAAATGGGAACCACCACCCCGTTCTGCCAGTCCAATGGTACCCCCATGCTACACTGAAGAGGCGTGTCAGCCAAGACGGCCCCGCAATGTCCATGTTTTAAATGTATTGTGTTGTCTCTAAAATGTCCAAAATTGTCCAAAAAACATTTTGCCAGAGCCCCGTCTGCTGTCTTCAAACTGACAGTCCGAATCCAAAAACAAAGAAAAAAAAGTCTAAAACCATCAAGCAGTTGAAAGCAATTTTTTTTGTAAACTGGCTAATTGATAAAACCTCTCAGCTAATTGGATCCCATCATGATGATCAATAATTCTTTAAAACTACAATAAAAGTTGCTAAATTGCGCTGCCGATGAATGAGACAGATAGCAGCCTTACCCGTTATCTTTTTCATTATTCACTCCAACAAACTGTCAGTCATCACATGAATTATGGAAAAAAACTCAAAGCGTAATTGATCAGCAAAGCACCACGTCTTGGCTGGCAAGTCTAAATGGGTTTAAATAATTATAGAATCAAAATATGAAACAACATTTTCCATTTCTGTGATTTTTATCATTTCACACTCACTTACCTAAATTACTGGTTGATGCAAAAACATGTCAGTATCTGCCCATGCCATTAATGTGCATGTAATTAGGTGGATATGATCCCATTTCATTTGCAATAGAAAAATCGTTAGGAAGCAGTGTTAAAGAGTACAAGCCAAGAAAACTACTTTTCTGTTCTTTTAGGTCATAAGGTTTGATCCCTCTTAATATTCAAAAATATTCACTTGTGAATGAAATGAAATACTAAATACTCTTGACTTAAAGCACCAAATGCCCATGGAGCTTTAAAAAACAGATAACCATTTACTTAATCAACATAAAATTCAGCAGTTATATTGATAATCTATCAATCGTTTTGAGTCTTTCACGTTTCGTAAGAAAAAAAATACCAAAGTTCATGAGTTCCACCCCCCTCTCCTTGTTTTCTATGACAATAAATTGAATGTCTTTGGCTTTTGTTCTGCTGGTCGGACAAATCAAGATATTTAATCTGTCTTTTTATCTTTGTTGATATTTAATAGAGCATATGCTCAATCAAGAATATTATTGGTAGATTAATCAATAATGAAAACAATCATTAGCTGCAACCCTAAATCCCAGCATGATGGATGGCGTAATGATTGAAAAATAAAAGAGCCATGAACAACCATTTGTCATTAATCAACAGTGTACGCTATTACAGTCTGCAATAAAGTTATATGTGGAGTTCACTGGGGGTGACTGAACACTGCAGAGGGTCATGTGGTTTTTCCCATGCCTTTGTCCATTTAGGAAGTCTCAAATTCATCAGTGAAGTCATCCCTCTTTCTACCCAGAATGCACTGGCCAGACCCCACCAAATAAATAACTTGGCTTATTTTTTTCATCTGGATTCCTTGATGTATTGGGCTGGATTTTTCCATTACTAAGCAGAATAAGAGCATTTCCTTTCACTTCCAGCAGTCTCTAAAGCTGGCGCTCACCATCAGGAATGTAAACACACACAGTCTGTAAACAAGGCTCTCTCTGACCCCCAACCCCCCTCCGACAACGCTGACCACCGCAGACCAGCCTAATGACGTCCCTCCCTGACCCCACCAAACTCTCAAAGACAGACGCAGCCCCATTATTCAGCCGAGAGGTCACAGGAGGGAGAGGGGAAGAGGGGAGACGAGGAGGAAGGACGGTGTAGCGTCAGCCATTGGTTTAAGAAAGTACAGACAGTGAGATGGCAGCCCCCTTTAATATCTTCTTCTGAATCACAGTATCCCCAATCAGTGAGTAATGGAAGAGAAAAACAAATGTGGGCTCTGCGGTGGGGGGTGAGAGGATTAATGATCCGAGAGCCGCTGCAGCTGGCTGAGAGACAGCGCCGAGGTTCCTCAGCGAGCCGTCAGCGCTCGCGAAGGGGGCTCGAGAGGTGAGTCAAAGACTTGGAGGGAGGGGGTCAGCGTGCCATCAACACTGACTCCGTCCTCCCCCGAAACCTACAGGGATGTTGTCAGCACGGCACCGCATCTGCACAGGGAACAAAGGCCACGGACAAGGGTGAGAGGGAACGAGAGGAAGAGATGGGAGCAGCCGAGAGACTTTTCTAATTTTAACCACAATGCCACAGCGGAGAGAAGCATCACAGGCCTCATTTGGAACACATTGTTCTGATTAAAACCTTGATAAATAAACAAGCCCCAAAACAAGCACGGCGCTCTGTTCTTCGAAGAGTAAAGGGTCTGAATGTTTTTTTTTGGTTTTGTTTTTTACCACTGGACACAGATGTTGCAGCTGTCCCGGTGTTCTTGGGAAAGTTTGGGTGATTTAAAACGACATTTTCCTCCTTCCTCTCCCGCGCCTGAAATCTACAGCTCCGTCAGCCCCGCAACCATTCTAAATGAGGTGACAAATAGTGGTCACGAGGGCCTCGCCCGCTGCTGATGAAGTGGTTTTCTGCCCCGGGAAGGGAGAAAAGGTACCATGATAGAGGGATTTCAATAGCTGATGGGTCGTCCCCCCTCACCCCCCCACCCGGGGTGGCGGCGGGGAATCTGCAGGTTACGGCTTTGTTTGGCTGTGACCGGACCTTCGTACAAAACGTGTAAATTGGAGGAATTGTTCAAATTCAACGTGTGCAGGCGGATGATGGGCAGAGGCAATTGTCACAGCAACGACACAAACTGAAGGAAAAGCAGAAGCGATCATCGTACGCCGACCACGAACGCGCAACGCCGCAGTCAAACACTAAACTATTTCAAACTAAAGTCGAATATTTGGCAAAATGTGCTTATTTGCTGTCCGTTGTCGAGTTAGCTGAGCATAAAGACTGTAAACAGGGACGAGCAGCTGGCGTGGCTATCTTCTAGCTCTGCGCTGTGTCCACAACCTCTGCAGCTTCCTAATTAACTTGTTTGGTTAAGCACAAAAAAAAAAAAAAAAAAAAAAAAATTTCAAAAACTAACGTGTAAGGACAACAGTTCGTTGCTTCTGGCGGCTACGTGTCAAACTATTTCTCAGCTCCGAGCAGTTGCCAGGCAGCCAACCGAGACTCCAGGAAGCTACAAGTCCTGATGAATCAAATGAGTAACAATGAGTTAATTGGCGAGTTTTAGAGGTTCTTGAAGGTGGTTTTTTTATTCACCATCTGATGGAGCCAAGTTACCTGATCACCCGTGTACCCAGGGTTTGATACCTGCTATCTGAAGCTTTATGTCTAACACACAGGCATGAGAGTGGTAATCACTCAAAAGAAAGTCAACAAGCGTAACTCCAAAAATCTTTCATTATTCCTTTAAATCAATGATAGAAAAATATATTGACGTGATGCTGACAACTTTCTTAATTTGCTAAACAGAAATGCAGCAGAGTGGACTGAAGCAATTGTAATTTTTTTTTTTTAACAAAGAAATAAATTATAAAAAATAAAAAAATATGCAGCTCATTATATAAAAAATAAATTACCAGGGGAGCTATATTGACTCAATTTTAATCATTTGGTAAGGGCAGTTATCAAAATGCTCTTGCGGAGACCTTGAGCGCAGAGGTCAGATTTCTTAGGGCCTGAATCGTTGACACTCTGTTGCAGAGAGAAAACGTCTTGGTTTTTACATTCCATCGGCCGGGATGAAAGTGAGCAACTGTCCAGAACGAAGCCCCACTGAATCGCCTTAGGTCACAGCTTGTGCCAGACAGATTTGACTTTACGTGGTGTCTGTAAACACGGCACTCACTCTGCAGCCTGAAACAAATTTGAAACGTTTGTATCACGCTGCAGCTTCGCCACATGGAAGGCCGGGGAATTAGAAAAACTACGCACAATAAACCTGAACTGTTTTTAAAAAGGGATTCTCCAGCTAATGGAACCTCATCTTGGGAAGTGAAAGGACTTGTGCCGGCTAAGTGCACTCATTAATTCCAGTCTAAAAATCACTCATCGCTGTCAAACGGATTCACTTATCCTCACAACACACCTACAGATCAAAGTCATTTGCGTGATTCATACCGCATTGCTCCTGGACAGAATTGTTATCAAGTGTTTTCACCACTCAAGCAATGCCAAGATAATAATCTCTGTGCTCTGCAACAACATGTACAGTGGTGTGGGAGCACCACTTGTCAGACACATGCTTTCCGAGTGTATAAAGGGGTAAAGAAAAGCTGGCTCGGTCCCTTCCACCCACTCATCAGTGAGTGACCGTGGGGTACCCCGAGGCTCAACCTGCCTCAGACTCTCTGATCATAATGAGGACACAACTATCTGACACTGCATGCCCGCTGCCGAGAGAACAAAGACAGACTGAGACAAGCTCGGCTCCTCTCATCACACACAGCACTTTTTTGTTGAGGAAAAAAAAAGAAAGAAAAAAAAAAAAAAAAGGCTTTTACAGGTTAGCAGCTCATCTGCTTTAATTAGGCTTGGTGAGAAGTAGATAGAAGAAATTAAATGGTGACTTTTGAGTCAAGTTGCAATCTACTATGTCCCTAATTTCTCAAACTCAAAGAGCAGCTCGGCCAGACAAAAAAGTATTTTCTCCCTGCTTGACCTGAAAACAGCTTCCACTCGCCTGCTGTTAAAAATGACTTTCCAAAGATTGTGCTCGGCACCTTGGCAGAAAAATAGGGTCTTTAGCGTCTGCTTGTTTTACGGTACATCCAGTCTCTGAGGGGTGCAACAATTCAATTCAACGGATACCGCTGCAGGAGCCCGTCGGGACTCGGACCGATGCAGAAACCATGCAGCCGCAGAAACAAGAGGGATGAAAGAGAGATGCAGGAGTGGTGTCAAAATGTCAAAGCGAGATGACTGGCCGTGTTCTTAGGAGATGGTGCCACAGTCTCTGGCCGCCTTTTCTTTTCTTTTCTTTTTTTTCTCCTCCCCTTTCTTTCTCTGCTAAACAGCACACTGTGGGAGAAGTTCAAGGCCAGAGGGATAGGCAGGAATAAATGCTCAATTTAAATGGTTCTTTCTTGTGGTTTCACATACAATTTCAAAGACCTGTCCAAATTACAACAGACACAGCCCATGCTCTTTCTCAGTGTCCCAGTTACACAGAAGCACACACACATACACTGACACCAGCTTACTCAGACCTGTGGCACATCCACCCGTCTATCAAGTAACAAAAGTGGGCTGGATAGGACTGGAGAACCGGGTTGGAGGGGGCAGAGTGGAGCTCTTTCTTGTTGCAAAAGTATAATTAGGAAATTGGCTCACGGGGAGCTTTCCAACACAGAGGGTGTAATGCAGTCGCTGCTTATGGTTGACAGAGAAAAAAAAAAGCACGGCTACTTCATTAGATGCAAAGGAAAGGAAGCGGGGACAAAGCAAACAAAGCAAGTGTAGGAGGAAGAAAAAAAAAAAAAAAGGAAAAGGGGTGAGCGAGTGAGCGTTGGGGGATTTCTCCTTCCCTTCCATCGTGCTCATACTGGAGAGTCCGGCAGCATCTCTGGGTAAGCCTCCCCATCACTTGGGCCTCATATTGCCAAGGCTGCTCGGTTCCCACAGTGTGTCAGGGCCTGCATGTGGCCTTCCTCCCCGCTCGGGCAGCCCTGCGTCTTTAGACCCCCAGGCCCCGGAGCAGAGGTTACACCAACACAGCCAGCCACAGCAGCATGTCAGCCCCACACCAACCGTTGCCTTGGTGCCGCTGCATTAGCAAAGAGCTCCTGACTCCGTTCGAGGGAAAGTGATTTGCCATGACGTCTAAGGCTCCCCTCTTTCGTTCCCTTTTTCCTCGCTTGTTGCTGCTCGCTCACTAAGAAACCTCTTCTCTCACTCTCTCTCTCTCTCTCTCTCTCTCTCTCTCTCTCTCTCTCTGCGCACATTTAATCTCTCCTGTGTCCCCGCTCTCATTTTTCCCTTCTTTGTCATTCTCTCCGCCAACATCCTCAAATCTTCCCTCCCTCATTTCTCTGCTCTTTCACTCCTCATTTTTTTTTCCTAGAGTAATGACTGATGCCTGAAACACTGTGCCATGATTAGAGTGACATTGATGAAAGACAACATCTGCCTTGAATAAATAGAGCTGACAAATTGTGTTGTTTTTTTGTTTTTTTCACTCATTGTTCATCTCTCTGCTCCTCCATTTTTCAAAATTGTTCCCAGCTTGCAGACTCGTCAGTGCCACAGAGTTTGCCACTGACATCAAACACAATATTTATTTTCAGTTAGGCACAAAGTATGCTCACAAATAACTTCAGAGCCTAACACAGATAATATGTCACTGCCGAGCTGCTGGATAAACAGGAACTGGAGAAGAAGCCCATCAAGTGGTCGTCCACTGCGTTTCACTCGGTGACCAACAAACAGGTGCATGCCATTACGGACCGACTCTCATACAGCAGCATTCCACACTACAAGGAAGTGTGTAATCAATGTTGTGGAAAATGAAGTGAGAAAAAAGTAGTTCTAATTGCAAAATGTAAATATTGAGTTTTCCCACAAGTGGGGGCAGACCACCCAGGATGCAAAAAAAGTCACCCACCCCCTTTCTCTTTTTGCCTTGTCGACCGCCCGAGAGATGTCTTTTTGTGAGTGCAAAACATCACCAACCACAATCAACACTCACACAGAAACCATGATGTGTCCTTGCATGCAAATACTTCTGGCAGCTCCGGCTTGGCATTTGTATTGTGGGAAAATTAAGTGATGAAAACCTAGAGGAGACGGATGAGTGAATCAGAAATTGAGTGTATTACACCATGTCTGTCTTGCTCCTGTAAAGTGCCAGAGTTTTGATTCAGGCTGCCCTTGTCTGGGTCTGAATAAATTCGCACCAGAAAAAGAGAGCAGGAGGGCAGCCAGCTGGGCAGGACGGTACTGTAGCTGCAGTGTCTGACAGACAGAGACTCCTCCATGTGTGGGTTACAGGCCGGTGTCAAATACTTGTCTGGACTGTGACAAATGCCTCCTGGTAGTCTCACTACAATTACCTACAGCATGAGCTATGAAACATAACTGTTCACACTGATGATGCTGTCTGAAGATCAAAGACAACTGCAAACTCTCAGTGGAACTTAATTCAAGCCTTATTTTGTTTCCTCTCTTTTCGGTCTTGGCAAGTCTGCACAAATATAAGCAACTGAGCACACTGACACACACGAAAAAAAAAAAAAAAAAAGCTATTAAATGGTTGCAAAATAAGGCGCTGAATCAACAGAAGGCATCTGCTTGAGTCAAACTAGGAATAATTGGTGGCTCAAAGTCTGTAAAAACTTAACTTCTGCTCATAACATTTCAAAACATTCTAGTTTTAACTTGTTTTACGCACATTTAGACGAACGTTACCAGCTTCCCAAAGGCATCCAATAAATCTACTAATGAGGCATGCAGAAAATTAAAGCAGTTCATCCCGGCCACGATGAATAAATTTTTTTTTTTTTTTTAAAAACAGGTATTTTGAGGTGAAAACTTACCTTGAGTGGTTTTACTTCCTGAAGCTGACTGTTGGACAAAAGCGACCAGGCAGAAACCTACAAATCCAAGGCTCGCGCGTATCAAAGCGTGCATATACATGTTAACTTTCACTGTAGTTGAACACGAGCACTTTCTAAGGTCTACGATGCGCAAGAGCACATACGAGGGTGTGTGTGGTATAAAGGTCTCTTGTTATTCCCCTCTGAGCACCCGCTGACAGGATACTGTGCGATCCCTTTTTCCTCTTGACGCCTGCTTATTTGAGTTTCAAGTGATCGGGGTTGAGGGTAGCCCGACAACGCGGAGCGGAGGAAGACTTTTCTGTTATCATATTTCGAGCCAGACCAATGTCAATTTAAGAAAGGGAGAGGGAGAGAGAGAGCGAGAGAGAGAGAGAGAGAGGGAAGAAAAGAGGGAGAGATGGAGTGCAGCGGCGAGGTCTGAAGGGGGAGGAGAGACGAAGAAGCGTCCGCGCTGCGCTCCGGACTCGTCTGCTGCTCCTTCTCTTTTCTGACTGCCTTTCAATGCTTCCTTTTTTGTTCTGCAGGAATTTACACACACAGGTGCTGGTTGGGCTCAAGGTGGACCGGGGTTACCAAGTGCACGGTGGGTCGGGCTCGTTCGGTCACCTGGCTGGTGCCACCTGCGCGACAAGACAAAAAAAAAAAAAAAAAAAAAAAAAAAAAAAAAAAAAAGTTGCCTTCACGGCGGCGCGGTAAAAGCAATGTCTGAAAAGGGGGACAAGAGGGCGGATGACTCAGATGTGGAAAATAATAGCCTGGAGATTGCATTTTGTTCTCACCCAGCAGACTGTAGAGCTCATCCAGTCCAGCTAACAAACCAATAAGTGCCTACTTTCATTACATCATGCTTCAGCAGTGATGTGATGCTATTTTACTGGCGTAACGTCTCATTAAAACTGTTTACCAACAGCAAATAACATTAAGAAAAAGTCCAATTAAAACTATAATATTACAGAATATTGAAAGGCATTCTTAAAATAATTTGGGTGGGGAAATACATTTATATTCATCCAATCTGTCACACCTGCACTCTAAATGGAGGTAAAAGTTCAACTTTAGCATTAAATTGCAAAACTAATTTCAAATCTGAAAAATGAAAACCTACAGTACGTTTATGTTATACCTCGACTGATGTCCTTGCACATCATTCTTATTCCAAGGTCAATGGGGCCCTAAAGCAATTTCATGTCCCTGTTACAGCCGGAGCTGGACTTGCATAATGAACTAAAATCCAAATGGACCTGGAACTCACATACAAATATGCACACAAAGTAAATTACATTTTCAATAAAAAGCCCTCTTGATAATAACTTATTGTGCTAAATGAACTAACTACAGCAGCTGTTCAAAATGAATCAGTTCCTAAGGTATGATAACTAACAATCAGTAATTGTTCACAGGAACATTGGTGAACGCTTTATGGGAATCATCTGGTACAGGAATCAAAAACAAAAACCTGGATGTAAATTATATTTTGTGTCATCTGGTTCCAAAACCATAACCAACACCACATTACCCGCTTGTCAGTATTGAGTATTTTCCTGCAGGAGATTTAGCTCAACTGCTGCATTTGCCTCATTGATTTCTGCTCCTGGCTTTGAATAAATAAACCACGTCTGGTGTCAGAAATCAGTAATGAGATTCACTCAGGTATTTGTGATGCATGTTGTAAAAACAAAACCATTTTAAGCCAGTATTTCCTCAAACCAAATAAAGATGAAACAGAATGAGCACGTTAAGGGCTTTGAAGTCAAATTCTTGAGCTAAAAGATCCACAACAAATCACTGATCATGACTTACTCTGTGCACCATTACCCGTAAGACATGAAGAAAAATGAGGCCTGAGGAGTTACATGAATCAAAACAGACCTCTCTCACATTACCAGCAGCACAACCCACTGAGCTCCTGTGCCACATTTCACCAGCGATGACATATGAAACATTTGTTTCCAGGAAGCGTCCTGCGGAGGAAAAGCATCTGTTTCCCCACACCTGCTGCCTCTCTGTATTATCACCTAAATTAATCAGCTGTGGTGATACATTTATGTTTGAGTTTCGACGTACGGGCAGATTCTACATTATAATTATCACGCCGGCTCCCATGTGTAATTTTTTTCCCAATCAAATTTAATTAGGGGCACACAATGAGGCTGATTGGAGATAACAGCTCAGCTTTCTTCAGACGATGCAGAGAATTTGAAACATAATCTGAAATGGCTGAGGGCACGAAGGATTATTTTCTTTATCTTGTATATTATTAAAATTTTGTCATTACCTGTACTTTAAAGATTACATGTGAAATTGTAATTATCTTAGATTCAAAAACAGACATTTCACAAACAATGTAATTCAATCTGGTTTCCCATGCTACCCTGTGTTTTGCCAGGGACTCGGGGCCTCGATAAATAAGAGATTCAGTACAACAGAATAACCTTCCGAGAATCTGTCTTCGCATCCACAGAAGAAGAAAAAACATGTAAATCCACAGCACAAAGTCAAGCAGTTCGGTGTAATTAAAATAACATCCGTCAGGGATATGGAAATATCCCATGTCCCTCTGTCCAAATCTCTGGGTAATTGTGAGCACTTGTATAACCAAATGAGCTCAGAGTCACTCGGGGAGTTTGAGAAAGTCAGCACAGAGCTGCCACAGAGCCTGAGCACAAGTCGCGGTGGAGGATGAGTACATTTTTTTTTATGGCAACACTTCATTAAAGACAGAGGGCTGTGCACGGGCATTACCCTGTGCACCAAACCAAGCTATTTTTACGCCAACAGACACACAAGGGAAACCCAGGCAATGTTTAATTCATGATTCGCGTCATGAAAAGGACTTTGGCTGCACACAGGGTAAAGAAAAGTGCAAGAGTGAGGAAAGGTGTCAAGACATCAGTGAGGATCTTTCATAGATAATAAGTCAAATCAAGCTCTGTGCCACAGGGACTCAGACAGTCTTTATGCAACATATTCATAAGATTTGCTGCAGAGCGACTGACCATTTACCTGCCTTAACTTGTTTTTGCATAGAGCGAATAGCACTGGGTTGGTTCTGGATTTTACAGAATTTAAAGGCCAAATCTGTTTGCAGCGTTTTCTTTTATAAGAGCTGATGCAAGATCTATATGAAAAATGTATGACTGTCAGCGATACACCACATTTAACAGCTGCCACAGCTGTTCTATCTGCACTTAGAAATTCAAAACTCTCCCAAAGATATGGTAACCAGTTATTTTAGTCAGTGTTGTTACAACCTACTTTTTATTTGGACTTCAAAATATCAAAGTCAGACCATGCTCCGACTTCTGTTGCTGTAAAATAAATGCAAGATGGATGCATGTTGGGAAGCGACTGCGAGAGCCACCACTGTTACTAGACTGCATGCTAATGAACTGTGGAGTAAGAAGCCCTGCAGAGAGCCTAATGTTCTCTTCCAGATGGTCATACACAGGGACACATCACCTCAGTTCCTCATTTACTTCCTTCCAGTTGGACATTTATGCTCCCCAATTGTCTGAAAGATTAATGTGTGAAAATGCCGGGGCTCAGAGCGCAGAACTTTTCCTCTTCCCTCCCTGTTTTTTACTCTCTTCATGTGCGAGGTTACCAACACCACCGCAGGCCCAGCAGGATGTCTTGGTACTCACCATGCCAGCACCACAGGGGAGCAGAGTGGCTTGCTGAGTTCCACACTTTAGTGCAGGCATCCCAGCGAATGCTGTGGGCTTGCCCCAGGAATGCCTCCCGACCACAGCCTCAGTCAGTGGTGCTAACAGGGAGCAAGAGAGGGCAAAAGGAAATACAGTCATCAAGGCAGAAGAAACAGAGGTGTCACACACACCATGATGGAGAGACTTCTTCCTGCCTGTCAAAGAATACATCTGTAGCATCACAGATGAAAACAACCTCAGAGGCACAAGAGGCATTTAAGCTGTGTTGAATTTGTAGCATCACACACTCTGGTGTTTCTAATGAGTGTTATCACCCCCATGCTGTCAGGCTCTGGGTTATGAGGGCTTGGAGAGAGAGTCCTAGTTATATTATCTTATTGTTGCTGCAGCAGGGAGGTAGACGAGCTACAGACAGGCTTATGAGCTACTAAAGTGAGCGTGCAGCTAGTGGAGAAAATAGAGGTGCGTGCTTGTACTGTAGCTCCTGTATGTGGGTGTGCGTGAACAACTGTAATCAAGGTGGACTCATCAAGATCAAGTGAGATGGAGAGAAAGATTTTGTCCAGTTAAGAACCAAAATGTAACCCTGATTAAGCCTGTATCGTTAAAAATATCAATCCCTATACAACTAAAAAGTATAACTGAGCTTACTGCTTATCCGAAGGCACACACACACACACACACACACACACACACACACACACAATAGAGATAATACCCATATATTTTGGGTGAACTCTTTTGATGACACAGAACTGGGCTGGGCTCACTTAAAGCCCAGCACACTCAGCAGTTGCTCTGTGCCACTTTGTCTCCACTGATCCTCAGTGATCAACCCACATGTGGAGAAAAAGGACCTGGCTTTCGGTGGCCTCTTTCAGACAGACAATATGTAAGTAGGTAAGTACAGAACAGGACCAGGACGCCGGGGAAGTCCCATGAGCTCACTGTCTAGCCAGATAGTGCAGCAGCTCGACGCCTACCTGCTTCTAACACCGGGGAGTGTCTCAGAGGAGCTTTGTGAGGTTTGAGCTCATCTGTGCATCACAAGATGCCAAACATTTCTAAACCTGCAAGATGTTGGGTCATGTTCAATTCATATAACCAGTGAAATACCAAACTGAGGCTCTGTAACCTCAGCATGACTGATGATTTTGTTCGAGGGTCACTGTGACACTTTGATGAGTAAAACCTTCCAGCAAATCGCCCACATTCAGTTTCTACATTCTTCTCTAATACTCTGACCTGAATCATTTCCTCTGAAAGAAACAAGACACAGTGATTGTGTTTGGAAAGATGAAAACTGCAGCTCAGGACCAAGATCTCAGAGTCACACTGACTCAGGCTGAGTCTAACCTCAAAGGCAGAACAGAAGAAAACATGTTCTTTTGCCAGACTAAATGAATAAAAGTCTGTATAGAAAATTTTAAAAATCAAATGCAACAAGTCCCGTTTCCATGACAAAAGCCAGTTTTATGAGATAATTCATGGGTCAACAGCTGAACCCAATTCATTTTCATCAGTGAACCAAATTTAATTGTGCCATAAGCAAAATCTTTCCATATTTTGAATGACTGAGCTTCAAAAAGACTTCGAAGTATGAGGCACATAAAATGGAAATAGAGTCAAGAGTTTTCCTTTTTTCTGACAGTAAAGAAAACTCTTGATACAAACTCAGTTCCCTCTGGCCAAATTAAAGTAAATGCTGACTTGTTACTCAGCTTTTGTGTGGATGATAGAACATTTATTATATTACTGTTAATCATAAATATGTAAACACAGAAAAAGATTTACAACAAATGCGGTCTAATCCTCATTGATGGTCTTTAACAAGAAATGATGGCCTTGTGTGATTCCTAAATGAATCCGTTGAGACGATGTTTCAAGAGCTCATCATGGAAATATAAAAAGTATGCAAACAAAAGGCATATGTTAGTTACAATAACAAATCATTCACGGGCAGAAAAATTCACTGTTCTCTTTTTCCTCTATTTCAGGATGTTATTTGTGGTGTGGAGTAGAAGCAGACATATTTAAATTCATCACTTTTCTCTGTTTGAAGGCCTGAGTTTGTTTGCAGTGTGTTTATAAGAATGAGATGTGGAAAATCGGCATCTGTGCTTATTATTAAATGCTGTCTAACATATGAGCCCTCTGCCACGGTCTGGTTCCAGCGTTAGTGCTTGTAATGGCGCACACACACGTGAATCTAGACTGCACTCTAGTGGTCAGAGGTTTTTAAAGTCTGACACTGTGGGGCCACAAAACTGAGACAACAGACCCTTTTGACTTGTCACAGAACGAAGGAATTAATAACATCAATTATAACTCAGTTAAAACGGGAAAATATCTGTAAATGAACTTGACAGAAGAGAGAGTCAGTGCTGGAGGAACGTAAGAATATTCTGAACCTTTGTAGAGTCTAAAAATGTTATATTGAAAGGACTTTTTATATTATATTACTGTTATTATTCTTTGACCTGCTTCAATTTGTGGCATAAGCGTCTCTATATTTTAGAACTACTGTACACTTCCCATAATCTACTGTAAACAGGAAGTGGTGCAGTCGTGAAGCAAATTTGGCCTGGGCAGTAACTTAAACCGCATTTAGGTTTTTAGGCAAGGTTTGTTTTCATTTTTGGCAAATTAGCGTCATCGCAAGAACGCCGAGTTGTCTATTATCAGTTCCTGTTTGAAGCGTACCTGCGCATGCTACGAAAAGTATCACAGGGTAACTTTTTATTTTGAGGAAAACTTAAAAACTTGATGATTCTCAGGCAAGTTCTGGAGATCTTTAAGGCGCGTCTTTTCTGATTTCTAAGCGATTTGCGGACATCTATTAGCGACAGACACGGGAGATACGGCTATCCTCTGAAAGTGTTAAGTCCCAGTCCGTCTGAAAATGTGTGCATGGTGTATGTAGGTTCAGATTTGACTGAGTTTTATATCTGAGAAGTATGCTCCTGATTGCCAAAAGATGAACGTATCTTGAATGTCACACCCACTGCTGCAGCTTAAATTGGATTAAAAAAATTTTTTTTTAAAAATCAACAGGTCAAGCGATAACTTCCGGTTATGCTGTCTCTGTTACCTCACCTTACTCGTAACCAACTGTTCAGACGCCAGTGAAAACAAGAATATTGAAAGTACTATTAATAAATGTAAGAAAACATCAAACAGTTGGTTGCAAAGAGACATAACATTATTTGGACGAACACTATTAATAAAAACAGAAATTATATCAAGGCTAATCTACCCTGCATACTCGTTGGCTATAGCTCCCAGAATTATCAAAGAAATAAACAAACTTAACTTTAATTTTATCTGGAAAAATAAGCACCATTACATTAGAAAAGGAGACATAATAATAATAATAATAATAATAATAATAATAATAAAAACTATGAAGAAGGTGGGTTAAAAGCAATTGATTTTAAAATTATGAATGGAGGTCTAAAAATAAAATGGCTTCAGTCTTTCATAAGAAATGGAAAAGAATTATGGTTTTCACTTCCTCCTCTGCTGTTTAATAAGCCGGGCGGTACAGAAGTCTTGTTAAAATGTGACTTTGAAATCTCAATTTTTGATTGCCAATCAAACTCTCTGCCTTTCACCGACAAGTCCTGTTACACTGGAACATGATTTATAAGCGTACCTTTAGTCCTTACAATGTCCCACAGAGTCATTGTAAGTAGAAGACAATCTATATTTATGGAAGACTGGATGGAAAAACAGATACGGTCAATCATGCACCTAATGGATGGAAATGGTAATGTACTTAAAGCGGAAGAGTTTAATAGCAAATACGAACTGGACTGCTCCATGGAAAACTATATTAAGGTAATACAAAACATTCCAACGGCACTTATACAATTAATTAAAAACAACATAGATAACACACCAACACCTAAATTAAACAAGTAAATTGAATTTCTTGTTAACAACATAATAATTATAACCAAATATTATATACATAAATGTCAATTTGCCAAATCCTCTCCAGTGTCCAATACACTTAAAAATGAACTCTCACTCCAAAGCAAATGTATAAGAAAAGTTAAGCAAACCCGTGCCACAAAGTTAGTTGCACCTTTGTCTGAATGATTTAGTGTAACGTCTTGTTCTACTCTTTTCCTACTCCTTAGCTGTTGTTGGGTTGTTGTTTGTTTGTTTTTTTTTACTTTGGTTTGGTTTGGTATATATTGACATCAACATTTGTGAAATATATATTGTATTGCATTTTAGGAGGTGTGACTCTAAGGCAGCTGATACTCAACTGACATGTAAAGAAGCGAGACTGTCATTGTTCTGTACTGTTTTTTTGTATGTTAACACGAAACAACAATAAAAAACTCACCTTACTCGTAACTTTCCCACCTTCAACTCTCTTGCGCTCCCCTTGGCGAGGTGCGACCCACAGTTTGACAACATCTACTGCAGATTGATGAAAGGTGTTCACACTGTAGCCTGTTTTTCTGTCATGTCACATTGTTGCATACCAATTATTAAAAGTTTCATAAACATAGTTTCCATTTTTTTTTCCTCATCTCAGATTGCATTTTAGACATCTTTATAATTATACTGAAGATGATGCGGGAATATGGGGAAGGTATGCAGACTGAATGGTATTCATAGCAGCCACTGACATCTGATGCCTCTGAGGGTAACAGTAAAAGTGACAGGTGCTGTCACTGCGTTCTCGTCAGTCAGGTCTTCTGTCAGGTGGAGAGAAAGGATCGCTCACATACCAACATGCCTCAGAGCAGCACAAAGCTATCTGCGTTTGTCTGACAGCACAGCTGCTTACTTTTTCTCCTGGATTTACTGTCAAAGAGGACGTTCACTGTATGCTAAAATTTAAAAACACACCACTGATACTTTACCTACTCGTACCTTTTGGTGTCTTGACAGTACAATGAATAGTTTCTACTTCATCTCAGTTGCAAATTCTATACATGTGCTTTATCTTTTTTAATCTATAATATTCAAAACAATATTCAAATCCTTTTCTATTCGGCTCCTCTTAAAAAAAAAAAAATCCCGCTGAAAGATACTTATCGTCGTAGGAAAAATAAGTATAAAAATATACAGAAAAACACATGAAAATAAGGTGGTAGATGAAGAATAACGTTGAGAAGATATGATGGGTGTGGTAAAACCAAACTACCACTGTGTTCTCTACTAACACTGTAATTCAGCACCCTGCCGTAAACACCTGCTCAGAATAAATATTTGTCAAATTCAGCAAAAAAAAAAAATTTCTAACAGCATACGGCAGGAGAGAGCAAATCTATTTGTGTCTTAAAGTCTGCAGGGGTGATGAAATGTTTTTCAGACAGCCCGTTGGCTCGTAAACATGCCATTATGAGCAGCAGAAACTGAACCAGGAGGTGAAAAAACAGGTTGCACCAGTTTTCAGATAAAGGTCTAAAAGCTGAGCCAGAAAACTGGTGCCTCAATTTGTGATTTGACATGAAACATGAGGGTCTATGTTTCATAAATCACCAAAGGCAAACCAAACAAATGTTAAATATTCCAAATGCAGGCAAAGAAAACATGTGACTTGTGGTCACTGTTTGATCCAAAAAAAAAAATCGAATAATGCTTGCCACTAGTAACTTTCCACACACTGCTGCTGTCTAACGCGCACATGAGTTTTGACATGGGCGTCATTACGCAGCCATGCAAACCACATGTTTCAGATTCTTATCAGGGAGTAACCACTGAGTACGAGCTTTGAGTTACAGTAAGGTATGTTCCTGCAATTCATGACATACTTTCTACATTTTTATTCATTTCATAAGCACCCTGAAAAAAAATACACAAACCGCCTTGCTAGAAAACAAAAAACAAAACAAGATCAAGTTTAAAAAATAAAAAATAAAAAAAAAATAGAATATAGGAAGTGAAAATATTACAAAAAGCAGAACTGTGAAGAGACCCAGTCACACAATGAAATCATTGATCCAAATAAGTTACAAAAGCAGACACGGCTCGTACCTGTATATCACAAAACACAATGAAACAGCTCATTACTGTCTCTTTAAAATAATGGGATGTAACTTACAAAAAGCGCAGCCACAGTGAGTCAGTGATTATCCAAACAGTGTTGCTTGCCACTTTTATAAGAAATAAATACATATAGTAACAAGTAGATGCAAGTGTTGGCATGACATTAGCTGTCATGTGATGTCATGTGATGCAGTCACATGATGGCTATTGCAGGGAAATGAATAAATATGTAGCTAAGCTGCTTCACGAAGGTTTTGTAACATCTTCATGAATAAATCTTTGGTATTATCCTTTGAACAATCTGAAGGGAGGTTGTGGCAGTTAGATGAGCTGTGAGGTACGGCTTAGTCTCTGAGCAGTCCTAGCTTCTTCAGGGCCTCGCGGCGGTTCTCTCCGTTCTCTGAGCGAGGGCAGATCAGCACGCTGATGCCCTGCGACCGAGGCAGTTTCTGAGACTCTCTGGAGTGCGGGAAGACGATGTGGGCAGGCAGGGACCTCCGTGAATCTGGCTCTTTGCTGGTGGCGTGGCCTGCCTGCAAACCCTCTCCTTGAGCACTTGAAAACTCCGTCCCACCCCCCAGAGAGGCGGTGCGGGGCCGATTATTACGCAGCAGGCTGGGGCTCTGCTCGCCGTTGACACTCTGACCGGCCTCATCGGCGTTTTGACCGGCCATAAAACGGCTGAGACCCAAACCAGAGCGTTCCAGGGTGGCTGATTTGATACCTATGACCTTGGGTGGTGTTGGCTGCCTGACTAGGGCAGGAGGGGTAAGAGGAGGGGTATCAACGGTGGCCCCCATTACATCTTTGGCAGCAGACAGTTCATTATCTGGAGGGGGAGGTCCGACGGGGTCGCAGAAAGCAGCCGGTGCTGGGACGATATCAGGAGGCTGAGCAGAGGGAGCTGGAGAAGTAGCTGATGGTGTTACAGCAGCAGGAGAAGCAGGTTGCAGGGGGGCGAGGACCGGAGGGGGGCTGTTGACATTCGTGTAAGATGGTGTCGCAGGTGGTGTGTGTGAAGCTGCTGGGCTGACTGGAGGAGAAGGAGCTGCCCATGACCTTCTGGTTTTGGGAGACAGTTTAGGGCTCAGGGCAGGACTATAGTCCGCCTCGTTGCTTTTAAGCAGGCCGAGCTTCCGGAGGGCCTCCATATGGACCCTCTGAGGGTCCAACAGCAGCCGGTCAGTGCTGGTGGACACAGAGTGTCCTGAGTTTCCATCAAACGTTGCTGCCTTGTGTGACTTCAGAATAATGTTGGCAGGGAGCTTCTTTGGTTTTGGTGCCACAGCAGGTGGACCTCTGGACTCAGCGGCCTCAGGAGGAGGACTGGTTTGGGGACCAGAGGGAACAACTGGTGGAGTCAGACCGGGAGTCACATCAGCTGGAGGTTTGCTCGGAGGCTCCTCAGTCACAGAGGAGCTTGTTGAAGTTCTCTTCACATACACTCTCTGACGTAGCAGCTCCAGGTCAAGAGTTGCTCTTGGCTTGTTACTGGACGTTCTTGCAGATGGAGGAAGTTCTTTTACTTTCTCTGGCTGTGAAGGAGACTCTTGTTCATCCATGAAGTCTGATGGAGGAGGGATGAGACCCAGTTCAGTCTCAGAGGCCTCAGCAGACCGTCCTGGGCTGACACTCTCAGGATTATGATCTCCATTTGAAGCTGAATTCAACACCTCAGTCTGTGAAGGTGAAGAGTCGACTTTACAACCAGCTGCTGATTCAGTGAATGGAGGATTAGGTTCAGTCACGAGGTCAGTCGTTTCAGGATCTTTCGAGTTGGCTGCTGAAGCAGGAGTGGGTTGTGGTGTGGACATTTCACTACTTCCTAAATCATCAGAAGTCAAGTTGGAAATGCCTGATAAAGAAAAAAACAAGTAGTAGAAGTGCAGTCAGTGATGTTCAAGACACATATCTGAGAAGGCATGCAAAACAGAATATCCGGTGACATGGACTTACCGTTTACTCGCATCCGACCCTTTTCTTCTGCCTGTGATCCAAAATCTAGTTCATCATTGGATAAGCCGCTGTCCTCCTGCACCTCCAGGGCTTCAATTGTTTCCTCCAGATACATGAGACAGGCTCTCTCCTCTGCAGAAAGGTGCTCCATACTGTCTTCACTCTGCACACAAAATAAAATACTGTGAAAAAATTACAGACATTAAAAACACCAGACAAATTTCAACCCCTAAACAAAGACATGAGAGACACAACGAGAACCATAGGTCAAAGTTGTTCGAACAGATAATGTACAAAGGATTGACTAATTACCCCTGTCTGCTTCTTGGTTATTGTTCTCTCTATATTGGCCTGCAAGAAGGATTTAGTTGAGGTGACTGAGAACAGCTTGAGATCTTCTTCCCTTTAGCCATCTTTGATGAAAAATGAACTGAACAAACACAAGAGCCTGTAACTTCATATAGATTCACTTCCTCTAATCATCTCTACTCCAACCCTCTCATATTGACCGTGCAGACGTCAGTACAACCTGATGCACAAATCTCAGTTCTCCATTTTCATTTTCCAACCGAGGACAGAAACATCCTCAAAAATATGTTTACTCAGATGCAAGCAGCGTGTCAGTAAGGTCACGTGACACAACAAACAGATAAGTCAGAGTTACAGGAACAGACGACTGAGATGAGGAGATCGACAGCAGCACTCACATAGCCAGAGTTCATGCTGATTACACTGTCGCAGCTCCCCGCACTGTCCATATTGCTCAAGGATTCCATGGCAACGCCGCCCGGCCACGTGTCTCCCCTCAGCATTGCACAAGGGAGACGGTGAGGACAGGACACGTGCTTCACGGCCCTCTTTTAAATTGTGTAAATCTCAACAAGAATCTAAGGAAAAATCTGAAAGGTCAAGAAAAAAAAAAAAAGGAAGAGCTGTATTAAAAATGAATCCAGATGAAATGTATGAGCTCCCAACTTTCTCCACATTGCAAAATGATCATTGCTTAAACAGTTAAACAAATCCTGGAAAGAATGATCGCCTACAACAAGTAAACAAGAAATGCTGCCATAATTTGAGCCTAAAAATAGCCACAAAATTAATAAACAAAACAGCATCTTTTCATTAATGTGATGAATGAGTGCCATAAATTACAACTGCTAGTTAAATGACCCTCATAATGTAATAGCTGTTCTATTAATGCAAGAAGAAGCAAACGTGCTGTCACAGTCAATGTGACATATTAAACATAACTAATTATGCTAATTGTGTCATTAAATAAAAATAATGGTTGAACTAGTAAACATTTATCTACACATAAGACAGGGCCTGAATTAAAATGAAGTGAATGCATTAACATGAAAGTGAGGAGCAGTGAAATGCAAAATATGAACAATTATGGACATCTATCATACATATTGATCCCTTTCACGGGTTTCAACAGTTATTTAAGAGTTAAATGGGAGTGAAATCTTCAATATTCTATCATCTGCTTCAATACCGGCCTTTTTAGCGAGACATTCAACAGGAAGCAACCAAGTCATTCAATTTACATTAAAGGGACTATGTTATTTTTGTTAAAAGAAAAATAAATCCTCACATAGATTTTAAATTGAATTTATTGGCAATAAAGCTGACCTTTGCTTACGAGCGTACTGAATATGTTTTTTGGTCAAGACTCTAATTGACTGAATAATTGGTATTAAAAATAACTCATTAAATAAATGTTAATACAATCTTAATATAGTGTGCAGACAGAACATCAACTAAATACCACTGTTGTTAATATTAGCTTAAATATTTATTGCATTAACAGCTGTAGACAGATGTACTTTTTTGTAATTATTCCAGCAACAGAAAGCAGGAAGAGGAGGAAATCATTACATGCAGGTAATACTCTACATACAACGTGAAGTGACACATAGCGATGCTTAAAGCATCGTTCATTACCTGGTATTAAAGTCATTGTGATTCATGAATACACATGTCATGTCAAATCTTTGTAAAGACTGTTGATGCGACGTGTTACGCTGCAGCTCTAGACTGCGATCTTGTACCTCCTGCCAATTATCCTCTGCAAATTACTGGTGGCAGGTCAGGCATGAGGAAAGCATCCACGAGCGCACAAAGAAAAAGCCACTTAAAGCAAAGTTCTTACATCTTTGTCTTCACTTTGTTTAAAAAGCATAAGCACCTGCCAAAGGCAAATACCATCATCACTTGAGAAGTAAAAGGAGGGTATCTGAGGTTCAAACTGTGATGTCGATTTGGTTAAATAAGTCAGACAAATGCAATAGTATCCCAAGACAAAAGCTTTACAACCTGTTGTATGACTTATTCATCACAAAGCTGCAGCTGCACGGTCAGGTTCAGGTGTGTTCGTGAAAGCAGAACAAAAATACCTGAACAGTTCTCTTATCTCGGAGGACGTTTAATTGAACACAGAAAAGAAATTATATAGTTCCACTTCATAAATCAGCGTCTCTCTCTGTCTGGAAATTAGCCTCATAAATGACACAAGGTTGCATGTTTTAGTTTGAGTAAATTTGTAAAATAGTAAATTACTGGGACATGAGGTTCCTCAGAACGACACAGACACAAACACAAACAGACACTGTTTCACCATAAACAATACGTCCCTCTGTCAGTACAAGACAGCTCAAATTTGAATCATGTTTGATACAAAAAAATGCTCCAGGAAAAATGAGATGTTTCAGTGGAATCAGGGAAATTATTCATATGAAAGATAAAAATGTCAAAACTAAACTTCCCTGAGTTTTATTCAGTACAGAAACAACAATTGAAAAACACAGAGGTCAGATCCTCTTGGGGGAAGGGGGGGTGTTTCGTGAGCGAGGCGGAACTAAAATCTAACATGGTAGGCATATGGTGGCAATTCTAAGTATTTCTAGACTGAATGTATCCACCTATGGGCCAAAAATGAACGAATACATAAATGATTTAGTATTTCTTCACCAAAATTGAATTGCTGGCAGGGTGGAGAGAGGACTTTAAAGCAGATTGTTAGAAATAAAATGGTAAATTACTGCAGGATCTTTTTTTGTTTTAGGAAGGTGTTAAAAGATTCAAATTATGGTTTTTTTTTTTTATTTTTTTAAAAACAACTTTGTGTGACCCCCTAGCTATCAATTATGAGATATCCCAGGTTGGGAGCCAGTAATCCAGAGCTCTGGTCAGTGACGTTTCTGACCCGCTGACACAAAGAATCTGCAAAGACAGTTGGGAAACACCAGATCTCCAACACCCATATTTATGCACGTTTTCTGAAAACAAGAGCTGGTTGACAAAGCACACACTGGCCTCTTACTGAAAGCTGCTAATTACTGTCCCTCCCATCAGGTCATTATGATCAGCAGAACCACAGAGAAACATCCAAGTCTGAGCAGCCAACACCTCTCCAACCTGAGCAAGGCTGCAAACCTGCAGGGCAGCAGCGGAGAAGCTCACTACACCCACAGCTGAGTCAGGATTTAATAGTGACAGGAATGTTACGTTGCTTGCTTCCACGTCTTTAAATTCAGCCGAGCTGTTTGGTGTGTCTGGGCGTTCCAACACTTTAACTATGACTGGGGAGGATCAGCTCCGGGACTTTAACGTGAGAACAGCTGCACAGTTAGTGGGCCGGAGTTATTACTAACCCAGGAATCATCACTCACTGTCTACCATGACAAATTAGGGTGTTAGGAAAAAAGGTGAGCTAAAATGTTTGAAGTATGTCTTCAAGGGCAGCCAGTCAGCCAGAACAAAGGTTCATGGCAAGTTGTGCAACTCAAGCTGCTCGAGTGAACAGAAATATTTCATTAATGTTTAGCTGAAATGACTAGTATTGACATGCGTGTGCAAATATTTGTACTTTTTCCTGACTCCATGTCTACTCACTGATCCAACAAGTGTTCAAGGATTGTAATGCAGGTCATGTGTGGGAATATTTCTGACACTGACAGGAGTCTTTTTCGGACTATTTCACCTGTCTATCCATTTCTAATCAAATCTACTCGACCCAAACAGACACAGGATAACACTATAAGGTCAAACCAATAACAGGAAAAAAAAACCCGAAAAAAAACACACAAAAAAACGAGATAAAATGAAAGCCTGAAAAAGTTAAATTAAAAGTCAAAATAGCCTATGTTCAGGACAAATAGCTCTCACACACACCAGTCTAAACAAGGATGATTACATTTTCAGGAACGCACCGATTTATTTATACATGTGTAATAAAATCGACAACTTTTTAAACTCCTCCTTCCTCTGTACGACGACTGAAAGGGAAACGAACAGACTTCACAAACAGAATTTCCTGATAACTCACCGGAGATGATAAGTCTTGGTAAACAGCTGTTCGTACACAAGAAGGGCAGTTTTCAGATGTCAGTCCATGGTTGCAGTGCACCTCACTCTCCTCCTGGCAGTAAAACTACGCTGCGACGCATAGCACAGGTGGGGGGGAAAAAAACCCAACTTGCAGACAGGTGAGGTGACTCGCTTCAGGACAAGCTGTCGGTGGCCAATCAGCGAACAGCTGACTGAGACGTTTCCAATTTCAAGCCAATAGAATAACAGCAGCCGAATGAGCGCAACAAGGAAGGATGTTATGTTGTTTTATTTTATACCCACAACTGGACAAAAATATTTAAATATGATAGTCATATCACATAAATATAGACATATCTTATCATGTGAAAGGAGATTTAGAGTAACACAACTGTGTTTTGAACGAAATGCTAATAGCATGTTGCTATTAGAGATGTTTGCCATTACAGTTTAGCATATTAACATGCAAACAATTTTTTTTAATTAGCCCAAATAAATAAATACAGACGCAAATTAAAGCTAAAATACCATGTCAGATTTAACAAAAAATTATATCTCATTTATTCTTATGTTTGGTGCATTTAACTGCACATTGATTTATTTATTGAGTGATTGATTTGATCGGTCCTTCATAAAGTATAGCAGAGACTGATTGGACAATAATTAATTTAGTAGTTATATGGCCAAAAACCAACGTACTAAATAAATTAATTTTTGACTCTATGTTGCTTAATAAAAAGTCAGTCATGACGACACTCATTACGGTTCATCATGACGGGAATATGAATGTTTGTATTAAATCTAATTGCATTTATCAATAAAACATAATGTCAACGTAATGGTGGTGTAAGGAGAAAAGTCAGAGGATCCCTAAAGTCATTATAGTTTATTCTTTTATCTTTATTCTTTTTAAATTTAATATCTGTATGACATAGAAATCAAATAATTGTTAAGATATTTCACTCCACACCAAAAACATCAGCTCATGGTGGAGCTAACAGAAAAACCAGATGGCCACCAAACCCTGTAGGAATTATTTTCTTGAGACCATGACTGTCCATACAATATCTCAGCCATCCTTAAATTCATTGTTGAGATATATACACCTGTACTATAGTGGTGGACTGACCAACCACTTTGGTCTAGTCAGGAAACAATTCATTTCCAGAGGGCAATAAATCAGCGGTGCACAAATAAGGTGCCAACATCTGTGTCTAAATGTAAAATTAGAAACTGAAACATTTATTTCAGAAACATGTTTTTGATTGTTTACAGGCCGGATCCCATAGAGAGTCTGCGTGAGTAATATCTGGAGATCAGTCTCACAATCAGCGTCTGTTTTCCAGGAACATCAGCGCACATCTGTGACATCTGCTGTTATCTGTGACAAACAATCAAATCACCATCATTATCTGCTCCGTTATTCTGTTGATGTTTTCAATATGGACCAATGAAACCACATTATGAAAAAGTACATTTTCTTGCAGTTTGATATGCAATTAAAACAGTCAACTTACACAACAACCTACTTTACCTCTACCGGCAGAATTTGGGGCCTAAAGCAATAAGACATTTTAGATCCTTTGGAAACACTTCAGGTTAACAGCAGTACAATAACAACAATATACCAGCCAGTATCAAAATGTTTATGTCTGTCAGCTCCATTACAGTTTAACTGTCAGAAGACTTAAGAAAATAAGACAAATCAGATAAAACAACATCATAATTTAATTTTTTTTTTTTTTTTTTACTATTTTGTTAACTATGTGCTGCAGAAGGAGTTGATCTGTCTATTTTAAGAATCAAACATTAGGACTTTGATTCCACAATAAACTAAATAAAGTGAAGAGTTTAGTCCTCTCATCTATTTACTTTTACAAACTTTAGCATTATCTTGAAGCAACTCTTACACGACTTGTCGTTATTGACATATTTGGCAGCAGTTGTCATTTTAATTATAGCTGTAGTAATTTTCCTGTTGATTAATTTTCCTCACAACCAAGATAAAAATAAATTGTCAAGACACAACCTAAAAAATTTACAATACTCAAAGTGAGTTCAGCTGATAAAAGTAAACAAGAACACAAGATTAACAGAACACAGCAGTTCACTGTAAAAACTTAAGTGTTTTTTTTAAAGTCACAACAAAATTAAAGATCTTCACAGGTTTACATTCAGGTAGTTGGAGTCAAAAGGGGGAAAAAAACTAAAGATTGTTTGAACCCTGTTCTGTTGAAAATTTAATTGCAAATAAATATACTGTTAATTCTAATAAAACGGTTGTTTGGGCCCCTCCTTCTTGCTGTAGGAGTTTGTTGTTCAGACTGAGAGAAGAAGCAGTCAGCTGTAATACATTAATGTCAGCTCTGTTCTTTATCTCCTGTAGCTGGTTACACCTGTACTGGCTCTGAGCTGCTGCTATCCATCCTTCAGCAGAGAAAAGTTTATGATACCGGTGCAGAGGACGGCGACCAAACATTTCATCCACTGACCTCGTTTGGCCACAGACAAGTGGAGACTCTCTGAGGGCATCGATACACAGCGTCTCTGTAGCTGTGAATACTCAAGAGGGGTTGAAATCTGACAGAAAAATCTTCCAAATGTTGAAAAAACCCCAATATTAAAACAGGAACAATGACCGGACAAATGAACATTCAACAGTGAGAGCGATTCTAACCGAGCCATTTATTAGTTGTACAGTTTTGAAAAATAATCATAAAAAAAGACTGGAAGCCCAAGATTATTTACAATCTTTTTTTTTTTTTTTTTTTTTTTAAGTGAGGTCCCTCTTCTGAGTCATTTTCTCAGTCTTTTTTTTTTTTTTTTTTTTAAATCACAGGGTATTTATTTACGATATGTTTAATTTTATAAGACATAGTCCTTTTTCGCTCTTTTTTTTGACAAACGTCAAAAATTACATACGTACATACATACATACATATACATATATATATAGATATATCTATAAAAGCAAAAATCATTCAAGTATCAAAATACAGACCGCTAGATTCATGTACAATATCATTCTCATCATAGTTGTCATCACATTAGTCCCAAAATATCTCTCCTGATCCTCAGCAATGTGCAAAAGCAGAACAGGACCAGGCTGATGGCTGAAGGTGCCGACACCAGCGAGCTGAAGACAGTGTACCATAGAGTTACCATACTGGCCGGACAACGTACCACATACACAACAGTTAAATCAAAATGACCTGACTATGTACCCATATACACATTGGTGGACCAAACAGTACCATTAACAGTCAACATATTGGGAGTTAGCGAGGAGAAACATGCTGTGCCCCATTTGTTCTGCTCCGCAGCTAAAATCTAAAAGTCGTACCAGCCTGCATGGCAGGTTTGGTGAATAATTGTGTCACGATTAACTGAACAAAAGGAGCAGGGAAGGAGAGATAGAACTGCAGTGAACCACACCTGATCCAGTTCCTGCAGTAGGACAATTCATTGTCCCATAAAACAATTAAAACCTAAACAAACAAAAAAAGAAAGACACAACTTTCAAATCAAATAAAAAAAACATCCCGTTATATCACAATAAAACAGTCTTTGTAGTGTCAGTTCCTTTGCCCGTTGAGTTTGGTTAGAGTCCCATGCAAGATTACATTGTTTATCACAGTTACACATGTATGTGAGCTGATGGTCATGAAGAGAAGCTACAATGTTCGGATACGGGACAAACAATCCTAGAAGGATGTGTACCTACAGTGTAAGGTCTCTTGTCTGATAGTTTATATCAAAATGAAAAACGTTACCATTCCTTATCTCTGCCACTTCCCCTTTAACCACAAGTTCTGCATTGAAACCTGCAGGTACATTTCCTGAAACAGTAAACACTAACTCATCTGAGAGGGAAGCAACAATTCAATTCTCAGGAAATGCATAAAGCATAACAAATACATCTGACTCCACCTCCTGATGGACAGGAAGCTTAATGGAGGTGTGTGTGTGTGTGTGTGTGTGTGTGTGTGTGTGTGTGTGTGTGTGTGTGTGTGTGTGTGTGTGTGTGTGTGTGTGTGTGTGTGTGTGTGTGTGTGTGTGTGTGTGTGTGTGTGTGTGTGTGTGTGTGTGTGGAGTGAGGAAGTCGGAGAGGTCGGATGAAGTGAGGGAGCGTGCGGCACTGGAAGTCTGTCTTTTTGTCTCCAGGCCCTGTGTGTTACTGTGGTGAGCTGCGAGCGCCATCCGACTGCCGAGCTGCACGGGTAGCGGGTCGCTTTTCCAACAAAACATCCTACCCACCATGCGACAGGGCTCATTCCTGTCCTTTTCTTACTGACTGGAAGTGGCCAGTGTTCAGCTATAGGGAAGGGACACAGACACACGCACACAAAGCAGTGAGGTTAAAATAAAGTAAAAGAAAAATAACAATAAACTAATGGCCACAAACAGCAAGATGATGATGGATTACCCCCACTTATAATCATGAACTCTTTTCACCAGCAGCCGTGAAATATTAACCTGGCGTTAAAAAAAAAAAAAAAAAAAGGCAATGCTGACAGGATGAACATTGAAGGCATTTGTTGTGAAAAGATGAAAAAAAAAAAAAAAAAAAAAAGACAAGACAGAGGAAAATGCACTTAATCTTACACACTTGGGGATTTGGTAAAAGTGCTTAGTCATAGTTAGTGCACTCCAGAAGAAGCACCAGGTTTAATTCCTGGTGCTTTGATTGACAGACAGACAAGGGCAAGCTAAGGTAGTTTTGACTGTTTTGTGGACCCCTAACATTCAGGTCCACACCAGCCTCTGTGCCCTTTTCTGCTCCCCATCTAGAAATTCCCCAGAAATGCTTACTTCATTAGCTCCAAAAGGACCGTGTCACAGTGCTAGGATCTGAGCCTTCTTTGGCTTTATGCAGGTGGCTGACTGAAACACATCTCTTTTAGTTCAGCTCATGTGTAACCCCTTCAACGCCTGAATCCCACCCATCAGAAACAGCCTGCTAAAGTCCGACCGATGCATAGAATTACAAGATCAGTTTCACAGGTTTCCTCAGGAAACGTGTCCATCCAGGTACAGGATGTGTGCAGTGGGTCACTGTCGGCTGCGGTAAATCAGATTTTCTCAGCACTCGGAGGAGTCAGGAGTCGAAAGATCGAGAGTGAAAAGCCTCAGAGCGGCCGTCGCCTAACAGAGCGAGAGAAGCACCAAGAAAAGAAAGAGCTTATTATCAAGAGTAAATAGCGGGAGGTTGACGATTGAAAAAACAAAAAAGAGGAAGCATTGTATACAGAGTTGAGGAAGCATACCAGGTGAACAGAAAGGAGTGAGTGGTGAGTGGCAGGCTCGTGGGTGATCTAGGAGAGGGTTAACAAGGTGGAAGGGTTGCATTCATAATCAATAAAAAGTGTAGAAGTGGTTTAACATAATGAAGGAGTTGGTTAATTGTCACAGTAGTGTTGTCAGAGGAGGACACGAGCGATGGCTGAAGGAAGGCGGGGGAGGGCAGACGTCCAGCGCAGAGAGAGAGGCAGAGTCACAGTGAAAGGCACACAGAAGGAGGGGAAGTAGGGAAGGTGAGACCAGGCCCAGGAGGAAGGACAGGGGTCCATTCAGAATATGGTGGTCTCGTACTTAGTACTGATAGTGCGCTTGGACTCCTTGGGGTCCACGAGCCACGTGGCACTGCCCTGGGACTGAGAGTCGCCCTCTTGGTCCACAATGTCCCCCTGAAAGTACGAACAGAGAACATCAAAATCTCTGCCTCAGTGGAGAGACAGTGAGTAATTAAAACACCTTAATTGGGTGAGTCTGATTACACTTTGCTGACATCCAATGGTTATTAATCAAGAGATGATTCCTGTCTGCAAACATTCTGTAAACATTGTCTGCCTTACTAGTATACCGCCACTAGAGGGCGCTAAAGTCAAAAGTAAAATTCTAAGGATTTCTCAGTCCAAATGGGGGAAGCTCAGCTGTAGTTTTCTACAAACAACAGTGAAAAATACAACAACAGCAATAGACACACACACACACAAATGGATTATGGGGTTTTCAGGGCAGTTAGAGGAAAAAGGTGGAAACAGGAAGGCAGAAAAAAGGAGCAAAGGGTGGAGATGGGACAGGAGGAGGTGGCAGCACCTGGGCAGCAGGGCTGGCAGAGTGCAGCGGTAGATAGGAGGGACGGTGAGTGGTGCAGGTGTAACAGTAACAGCAACGACTGTCGAGAGGAGGAGAGTCCTGGGAGAGATAAACACCGCCAGGAGGAGAGAGAAGAGAGACAGCGAGAAATAAAAGAACAAAGACGGGAAAAAAAGCACAAAAGAAGCGGGCGGAAGGAGCCGAGAGAAAATTAAAGGGAAAGAAGGTGACACAGATTTGAGCAGCGTGAGATAGCTTACAGGTGTGGGTGTTGTGAGAGTATGAAATGTGTGCAGTCAAACTATCCTGTATAAACACATTTAAAAATGTATATTTCAAAAATACAGACATGAAGGAAACATTTTGAAGAAATGACAGTAAACATGAATTCACTATTTTTTATATAATTTCCGTTGAGTTCATTAAGCTGCCTCTGAGGATGTGTGACTCATCCCTGAGGAGAAGTTAGCTTATTGATATTCAGCACAAGCTCACACCTTAATGGTTTAATGCTAATGGGCCAGATGAACATAAGAACAGTGGAACCATGATGATGTGAAAAGCTGTAGCATGACAAAAAATTATCCAACACTAAATATATTGTCCAGGTTTGATCCCAAAATGTTTAATTGTATTACATCAGGTGTCAGTGCGACTTTGTGATGCATGATATGCTTCAGTTTTCTTTTCTGGCACAACCTCAGCAAAGAGGAGAAAAAAAAATCTGAAGAGGTCAAAATTGCGTCACGGTCCTTCACCAAGGCCACACAGTGTTGCTGGAGTTTTGTCCTCTTCATGCTTCAGTTTTACATCAGACCACAGTGTACAGGATTTGGTCTTTTGTATAACGGTGCGTTTGATGTCCAACTCACCCCTGACTTCCGTACACTGCCGCGTGGCTTGGGCACAGGTCGGCTCGACTTGGTCTCGATGATGTCTAAACCAGGTCCCACTGGGTGGTTCTGGTGCTGTTTGGTCCTCTGGGCCTGCAGAGCCAGCTGATATGCTACTTCAAACGCCTGGCCCAGGGTCAGGATGATCTCGTAAGTCAGGTTCTATACAGAGAGGCAGAAAGAAGAAGATCAGGACCCTTTAAAATATTCTGGACTCTGAGCATTCGGCCCAGAGAACAACACTATCTGGGCTCAGTTTGCAGTGAGACAGCAAAACATGTCAGAACAAAGATTGTTTTCCCTCTAAAACTTCTTCAAAACAAAATTGCATAACGTGGCGAAGTGGCAGTAATCTCCGGCGTATTGTGCAGCAGCCCCTCTCAGTACCTAAACTGGATACATCCACTTCAGCTCGGCTTTAAAGCTGTTGGATTATTTTGTTTTGCCCTGACAGCCAAATGTGAACAAGCACCTCAGACTAAAGACGCTTCACACCACAGGCCTTGGGAGGTATCAAAGGAAATCCTGCAGTGGGAACACATCATTTGAAGAGACACAGGGCACAGAGCTACGAAATCATCTGCACATCCTTCGATGAAGGAACTTGTCCTTAAACAAATGCGTCATGTGCATCTTGCCTTCCTCTCCAGCCTCACAACTCTGAGTTTCTTTGTGTGGTGAGGATTAGGTCTGGCGGAGACTGGGAGGGGCAATGATGATAATTATCAAGCTGTTACATTTCCTTAGTGTAACTACAGGATGATGATGAAGAAATATTCCCCTAAATACAATTGCTGCACATATTGTCGGCCTGCAGAGTTCGAAGTTGGATATATGACTTTTTAAAACCTATTTAACACCACACAGAATGAAATGTATTACCTGCTTCACTATCATATTAGCAAAGATATGAAACTGAGAAAATTGGGCCTAGAAGCAATTATTATTGTATGACAAAATACAAAACTTTCAAGCAGTGTAGCACAATGATATAATTATTTAAAGTAATATGAATTTGACTTAAAAAGTGGTTGAAATCGGATGGATTTGTTAAAACTTACACTTCCTCTTTATGAAATAAGGAGCATCCTTGTGACAGTGCTTACAATAAGTCTAATGGTGCCGACTGAAAGTCCAGTAAAACAAAATTAAACTGCTTCCAGCACACACGATCTATTGTTGTAACGATCCCACTTTATTGCTGTTTAACGTCTGCCAACAACATGGCCTCCTCAAGACCTGCGTATGCACGCACATTTCTCTCTCGGATATTTCAGTGAGTATTCCATGTAACACGGAGGACAGGACGGCGAGGATGTCCTTACCACGTCCACTGTGCTGAAGACATGGCAGTAATGGTGGCTGGTCTGCAGGTCCTTGGTGATGTAGGCAAACGTACACAAGTCCTCTGGGTCCTGGGCTGCACACGAAATATTACGGATCTCATGCTCTGCAATGATGTTCTGCACCAAGAGAGACATAAATGAGGCTCGGTAGGACAATACAGATCACACATTGAGTGAACTCTCTGTAAATGCTTCTACTTGATCGTATTATCACAACATTGAGAAAAATGACTAAACATTGACTAAAATGCCTTGTGAAAATGACAAGAGAGAGTAAGTAAAGAGGAGACGCTGAGGCAGAGATTGTTTTTCACAGCCACCGCAGGAGAGTGTGGCCATAAAATGTCAGACCAAGTTGAGTTTTCAAAGAATTTGTTTTTATAAATGTCAAATATAAAATGTCAATATATGACAGATTGCTCGCTGTCAGGAAATACAAACATAAACAAACCTGATACCAACTCACAGGCATGACATTTACACTCACAGAGCAGGAAGACGGGTTTGAGCGTCACACTTTCATGCTCATGATGTCACAATATTTCAAAAGAAAACGGGCTGTCATTTGAAGCGGCTCCATTTTGATGGATTACACGACTCTGAGGACACGTTGGGATAGAAACTTAACGTTGTGCATGCAGGCGCTGACCTTATTGGCTGCATCAATGAACTTCACACCCTTGTATGTGATTGAAAGGACAATGCTGGGGACTTTTCTCATTTGTTCTGTCGACCTCTGGGGGAAAAAAAACATACACAAGAAAAGGATATTACTGTGATTTACCTTTCACTCAAACAATATGCATAAAATCCCCTGAGATTAGAGAAATTGATAAAATACCCTCATTTTGGCACAAGCATCCTGCGTGGACTCAGTACCCCTTAGCTCCTTAATAAGCATGGAACCAAGATACTACAGTAGTTACAGGAGAAGAAAAAATATATATTATTAGTGTATATATACACTTGACAAAAAGCAAATCATGTAGGAAGTAGAAAGATGTAAATATACATTGGATTCATAGGCGCAGGATTCAAAGATGAGTTTCTCAGGTTGGTGATGCCAGTTCTGGACCGGAGCGTACGGTGCTGCTTGACTTGGCGGCCGCAGGGTCAGACGAGGCTCTCGATGCCAATCTTCATACCGCTCCTGTGGAAAATAACTGTTATTATCAAAGAAGCCTGGCAGAGACCCACTATAATCACTACATGCTCATTATAAACCACATACATGAGGCCTGTGTCGTTCACTGCGATGTCTTTGGGTAACGTCATAGTCGGTATCTGGAGCTCTTTTCCTCCCCGCCTCTCCTACAGGCAGCAGAGGGTCCATCGAGCGTCCTGTGTACGGCTCCATCTGACTGAGCGGAGACGAGGTCTGGGATCCAGGCAGGTCTTGGCACTGTAGAAACAGTCAGACGTGGTGAGTCGTCTCATGATGAAAGTAACTGTGATTTGCCATTCAATAAAAATGCATTGCAACATTTTTACACAAAATCTTTGCCATTGACTAAAACTAAAGAAGGCAAGCCAGGAAGGCAAAGAGGAACATAATCGAACATTCAACTCCTGGCACCAAACGTCATTCCAGAGTGTGTAATGATTAAACAAGAGTGTGAACTTAAGACACTTGTACGCAGTGCAGCAGTGTGTGGGTCCTCACCCTGATCTGAGACAAACGAGGAGGTTTGACTGGAGGCTCCTCATAAGGCCTCTCCGCTAAGGAAGCTATGATGCGTTTCCTGTGGCCGAGCAGGGAAATTTTCAGCACCTGGAAAGAAAAAAAAAAAAAAAAAAGGGGGGGGGATTATCTACTGACCACATGGAGCAGCGCTTGAGGAAAGACCAGAAAACAAGACATTTCTGCTCAGCTTGCCAAAACAACTCTGCTGCCATGTCGAGTTTTTGACATCTAGTTGTGGTATGTAGCCGTTTCTCTGAGTGGAACCTGTTCTGTTGACTTCCTGCACGTGTATGAGAATGCACGCGCTCGCATGTTCCCGCAAGTGACACAATACATAATAATGTGAACTTTTCTCATTATTCAACTGATTTACAGGATGTGATAATGCACAGAGAATGTAGCAATGGGCCATCAGTGAGGAGGACAAATGTAGACCTCGATGTTTGCAGCGCTGGACTTAAAATACTTAAAAACTTGACTTTTGTTTGTGAGACCTTAATGAAATAATATGGTGAGTAAACCCGAATCTAAACACAAAAAATGGCACAGGGCAACTTTATGTAGGCCCCCACCCTTATAACTGTAAATGTCTCATCTTGTTGTAAAATATCTTTGTTTTACTAAGAAGAAAATGTGTTGATGACCTGAGGTACCCTTGTCACACAGAGAGGTTGGATGTGCAGGTGAACAAACTGTGTTTTAAAAGTGAGGCGTTTCCCCGCCTCTTGGCATCAAGCATTGAAAACTACTTCCTAACATTCAACGCATGTGTCTGTGCAATCCTACTTCAGAGTTTTAGTCTCGGGGTTTTCCCAAACTGAAACTGAAGTAAACTGTCAAACTTGTTCCCCATGCTGAATTTTCTTTAACGGAATTGGAAAACTAATTTCACCCTCTGCTAATCCTCATAATACGTGCACGTCACCGTGACTCACATTGACAATCTCCAGCTCCCACAGGTTTTTGACACAGTCCAGGGTGTGGTAGCCGCTGGACAGGAAGTTGTGTAAGTACTCGTGCAGGCCCAGGTTCTCCAGCCAGGAGGAAAGGGAGCTGCTGCCATCACAGCCCAGCGCTTTCACCTGTAGAAGAAGACGTAATCATTCATATATGCTTTGACTGGAATTCAGGACAACGCCTGGGCCAATATTACTTGAATAATGATATTAAGGTGAAATTAGGAACTTGCGATTGAACAGCAGAGGAAATGCAAGGCATCAAATCAGGTCTTACAATACATGCATAAGAATTTAAATTGGAATCAATAAATTGTCACCTTTGGTAACGAACGTGCTGCGTGCAGGATCTTCTTTCTGTGGCTTGGGTCTGTGATTCCGATCTCTCTTAAGTCCTGGTCCTCCATCACATTGCTCCCCTATAGAAAAAATACAAACAAGGATCATTGTTGCTATCATGTCGATGAAGGGGTCAAGGAAAGCCTTTAAAAAGTGTGGTGAACATTTTACCATTCTGTAACAGATCTTTAGGGCAGTTGATAAAAACACAAAACGTACTGAAAAACATTTCAAATGACATCAACATATGCTTTTCCTGTGGATGTTTTCTTGCAACTTCAGTCTTGCTAAAACTGGGGATAAGCTATAGGCTAAACCAATCGGCATTTATTCAAGTCCATCCACTACTGATTCAATACAATTGAACTTTCGAATTATAAAAAAAAAAAAAAAAGCCAACTACTACCCAATAGCAGGGTAAGAATACGCAAAATTTGACCAAACAGCTGAAACTCTGCGAGCAGACTGAGGGCAGACCGCCTGGATGCTGCAGTGACTCACTATCGCTTCCTAACGTACAAAGTGGTAGTACAAGATGTGACTTAAATCTTACATATTCCACATTTAAATGTAGTTGAGACTAATCCTCCAAGAGAAGAGCCTATGCTGCAGAGTAAGTATTGAGCTCAAGTCCATTGCGGAAAAAGGTAAATTACTCCCGAGTGAGATCCTCCCTACAAGCCAACGACTGTTGGAAGGGGGCCACGTCAATAACCCCTTAAATGAAACTTAAGTGTGTGGGGGGAGGGGACTGACAGGGGCGTGGTGAATGATGGTCAAACCAGTCTTTGGTTACACACTTTGAGACTGTGTGGCAGGTGATGGATAACGGAGAAAGGAGCGATAAATCAATGTCTGAGTTGCAGAGTGGTCAGCGATATTAGATGGAGGAGCAGAATACCGGAGCATCGATAGCTGACTGTGGCTGCAGGGGAAATCAAAACACCTTGACATGTGAAAAGGAAAGCCTCTATTTCCACACTGAACATTATTCATTTTAGTGTCGGGCAGCTGATTACATGCTTTGACAGTCTTAATAAATGAATTATTACAAAGCAATACTACTCAGATTGATCAGCAAGAGTTACGGGTCCGTCTTGTTGACTGTAAGCCATAACTGATAGCTGTGTTGCTTCTACCCAGGGGGTCAGCAACTAAATCTCATCTGTTAAAGTATCACGAGGCTCCGTGGGAGCTGCTGCCTCAGGAACAAATTGTGACGGCTCAGGGTCCATGTGGCTGACTCTTCAATACGAACCTCAAGTTAATCCTACGGTGCTCACCTCGGCAGGCAGGCACACACACACACACACACACACACACACACACACACACACACACACACACACACACACACACACACACACACACACACACACACACACACACACACACACACACACACACACACACACATCGTAAATAGGACAGAAGCCGTCTGTAGGTCAAATCTGACAGCCTGTTTTTCATGCAGATGCTGTGGATGCAAACGAGGGGTGGAAAGGATGAGGAGAGGGCCTGTCAGTGAGAGTTAAAAACTGCAGAGTAATCTGTGTAATGCTGCCCGTGGAATCACAATGTTCGTCACAATTCTGCTGAGTAAGACCCTGGACCTTGGTTTTACATTGGCTTCCCATTCATATTGTAATTTGCTGTAATATTTCAGTGTGTAATATGAGTAGGTGCAGCCAGAGAGACAGACAGCAGGAATGTTAAACTCGCATTGAACACAAGACATCATGATGCATCTCTCTTGCTGTTTTAATGCCTCTCAGTAAACTGACAACTTAAAGCCCATTATCTGTAAGAAGCACCGCACTGATCGTTGCCTCTCCAGCTGAGGATTGAAACTATTTGGGGAGCTGGATGGATAATAGCGCTTTCACAGTGCACGGATCATTGCATTACTGTCCCACTGGAGATTAACTGATAAATGGCTCTATGGGGGGATATATAGCCCTAACAGACTGGCTTTACAATCGTTATTCATTTCCTGGGTTATTTCAAAAAAAATTCTTCGAAACGCTTCAACGGAACAATTTTTTTTCTCAAGTGTTTTTAGTGTTTTGGTTTTTTTGCCTTGTTGCACCCAAAACATTCTGTTTATTGTGCTTTCTTGACTTTTCAGATGGAGTTAATGATGTCTATGGCAGAGGTACGTACAGAAAAAAAATATATATAAAAGAACAAAATGACTGCTGTGAATGAGGTCATGGTTTTGTTGAAGCAATTAGTGCTGAAACGATTAGTCCATTAATCAACTAGTCAATTAAAAAACAATCAATCGCCAACAATTGTAATAATTGATTAAATGTTTGAGGCATTTATCGAGCAAAAATGCTGACCATTTGTAAAATGCTAGCATTTGCTCCATGTTGCATTCTTGCATGCAAACAACTAAGGAAAATTACCTTCAGCTTTGGGAAATTCAAATGGGCTTTTTTTTTGTTGGTTTAAGATACTTTCAAGATTCACCCAGAATGAAACTCATAATTGGCTAACATGGTGAGATTTTAATGTTGGAAGTTGAGCTGATTTAAATTAGGATGGAAAATGTTAGTTCATTAACCCATTATTGGGTCAACATAAAATCAATCAGCAGTTAATCACCTGGATCGATGATTGATTAATCATTTCAGTCATTATTACTAGTAAGACATGCAGCTACTCAAACATGAAGAGTTGCTGCTTTTCTTTGTCACATAATAGTAAACTGAATATATTTTGGTTTTGTACTGTTAGTCGGGAAAACAAAAACTGTGTGGTGATGTCATGTTGAGCTCTGGGAAGTATAATAACGACTTAAACAACTGTAAAAACAATTATCAGATTAATTGATAATTAAATAGTGAGCCCTAATTTACATGTTGCCCCCCTGACAAAACTCACTGATCCATACCAACACCAAAATAAAGGACTTTGAACATTTGTAAGGTAAAAAAACGTTTGATAGGGACCTGAGTATTTTAAAATTCTCATCTCCTTCAACATAAATATTACATTCCCCTTTGCTATATCTTCATAAACCATCAAACCCCATTGCACAACTTTGGAAACCCAAACGGTGTGATGTGGTGGTGACCTCTCTGCGTGGAAATTTCTAACTAATGTGGCTTCATGCGCTTCAAAAGTGAGAATACAGTTGTGGAGAGAAAGCTAACATCAGCACAATACGAGTAAAAAAAAAAAATCTAGAGTGGTGTAAATGTTTGCGTTTGTGCTTGCGCAACCCATCCATCTCTGCTTTCCCCCTGTCCCCTCATTAAAATGCTACTCCGTCCCTCCTCAGTGTATCCAGGGAACGGCTGCAGCGCTTCCCTCCGGTTTAAAAGCACTCTGAATTCAGGCCGGGCGATCGTGGGCACGGATCACTCAATCTGACCCCTAAAGGACGGCTGACCAACAGCATAGTTTGTCCTCCTAAACTAGCTGTCATAAAACCACACATCCATGTGAAGAAAAGCCCGGAGGAAATAGAACGCACAAAGACAATAAAAAAATGTTTCTTATCCAGTCCAATCACAAATGTTTTCCGAGCTGGTAAATGGGCAACGATAAATCACCACCTTTGACACAGCAGGGAAATCTATTAATCCATTCGCGATCCTTGAGTTGTCTAATGCATGATGCCATTACTGGATTTGTCTGCAGGGTTTGGTCACATTGAATCATTCCAACAAACCCACTTTGCATTTATTTAAATGGCAGAATAAACTGAGGACAGAAAAACTAGATATGTTGTGATTTTTTTTTATTTTTTAATTTTTTAACCTTTGTGCAACTTTTAGATTAAAACCAAACTCTCTCTGGAGACATTATTTCCTCTAAAATGCAGTCATCTCCACTGACTTGAAACTTTGAGTAAATGTATTCTCTTCTGGCTTCAGACAAAGAGATGCCCCTGCAGCAGTACGTCACTGACTGAGTCGACTTGAATACGAAAAAACGTGTCCAACTCCCGTCACAGCTGACGATACGCTGCCACCAGCAGCTTTGCTCAGAAGTGGAGCGGAGAGAAAATGAGCTGTTTCGTTTCAACAAGCTTTACTTTTCAGTACCGGTGAGGACTGGAGAACAGCATGGCTGCGCAGAGCTTGTTTCATAGGGACATTTGCTCCATGAGTCGATAAAAAGCATCTAATTGGTTTCAGAAGAGGCTTGTCTCTGCCACGCTGCTTGAACACAATACAATCACTGCTGTTATTGATCCAGTTTCAGAGTGAGCCTGCAGGGGAGACAGAGATCACTGCGGGCCGAGTGGCAGAGTGAACACGGTTTAATTAGTGATCTCACTGCACATTGGCTACAGCGGACATGCCATTTCTTCAACATTGTATTATTTTATACCCATAGGAGGATTAAAAGAATCCCACCGAGTCTTCTTAACAGAGTAATACAGTGTGGGACGGACTTGTGCTCATCAATGATCGCTCGATTTTTATATTTGATAATAAAACAGACAATTTCTTTGTGCAAATGAATTTGACTTCTGTCTCAACTTGTAGCAGCTCAGCTGAAGAGGAGATGCCAAGGAAGTATCAGAGTCGTAATTAGATTTCACTCAGGTGTGACTCTGTGTATGTTTATGTAAAGGGTTTTTGGATCATTGAGTTGATACACTGCATCAGCCTGCTGATTGTAAGAGCGCATTAGCTGCATATATATTCAACCTTAATGTTGGCAACTTATAACATTTTAAAAACATATTTGTCTTGTGACACAGCCAACACTGAAATATAGCCTGTTACTGTTCTATCAACTCGAACACATGGTCACACATTAAACACAATTAGAATAGTTGAGCAAAGACTCGGAGGGTCATTTTAATTTCCAATCGAGACCAAATTGTGATTCTTCAAAAGGTCAACATTTGCTGCGGGAAGGACGCGCTGTTTAAATGTTACAGCTTTTTTTCTAAATCCACCAGCAATTTCAGGAAGCCAGGTGGTCTGTAAGCCGTATTTAAAGATAAAAATATTTTCAGCTCTGTGCTTTGAAAAAAAAAAGAAAAAAAAAGAGGACTCTTGGCTGAGGAAGAGGAGTGTGAAAGACTAAAAGACAGTGGGAAGATTAAACCCAGGGAGTAACTTCAGAGGCTTCAACACAGACTTAAATATGGGTGTTGATCATACTGGGTGAGAAAGAGAGAGGCAGATAAGTGGATGAATGCTCTATTCTAAGATTATGTAAAGGAGACTAAAAACTGTTCATGTGAGAATCATTGTGCACTGAAATTAGTCTGACGTAGTAGCTGCCTTTCTGTAATTATACAAGAGCAAGAAATGCTCTCTTAACATTTATTTTAGTGTTCATAAGTGTGATGTTTGTAGCTTTCGTAATGTTATCCACAGTGCTATCTGATGTTCATCGTAGAAAATATATGAGTATCAGAGAAAAACCTTCAGAAAATTTGTATTGTGTTTCAGTTGGCAAGAACATAAACATATTGTTGTCAACACGGCAATTTCTCACCAAAGTGCTAAAGACCAAAGAAAGAGTTACCTGCGACACTTTCAATTCTGATGTACAAAAGAAGGAAAAACAATGGAAACGCAACATTAAAAATGTACTCATTGTAATCTATATTAATAACGATTGATTTATTCTATTCATACAACCATGGGTTGAGTTCAACTTGTGACTGCCATTTGTACTTTCCCTTGATTCAGTGATTTTGCCTGTGGCGGTGGAAAATATTGAATTTAAGCAGTGGTTTTGCTACAGGTAAACATCTTATCTTTCCAAGCAGACAAAGAACATCTGTTGAGTCACAAAAATGTATTTTCAAATTGAAGATGCTAGATAACAGGGAACAGGGAACAATATTAAAAAGTTTTCATTCTTTTACCCCTAAGGTTTGTGTAAAACATAATGTGACCAAATATGGAAGTAAGGCATGCAGTGTTGAGGTCACAAATGGTTTTTCTATTGTGTGTTGTTTAATAAAAATTGCACTGGCAGCGACATCGGGGACTAAAAACCTGAACACACAGGTTTCCGAAAGCACGGTCACATATTTGTCGAGGCCAAACACGGCATGTCATGCTTACGGATGCGCAGGTCATAAAAAAAAATAAAAAAAAATGTCTATAGTCAGTGTGCACAGTCAATTAAATACAAAATATCCCCTCTGATTCCCAAATTTACAGAGTCCCTTCACATTTTGTATCCGTATTTTCAGAAGGTTCATAGTTCATGGGCTGAAGGTGGTCCAATTTCTTTCCTCGTATTCAGTCAAATAAAGGTTGTTTATGAAAGTAGAAAGAAAAAGCTGCAGTAGCTTCCATACTACCTTCTTCCTGTTGGTTTCATTTCTTGTCTATTACAAGGTAAAAAAAATAGCCATGAAATACCTTGAACAAAACACAACTCTGAAATAGTCTGGTGTACTGATGATAAGAAAAAACAAACAAACAAGAATGGTTCCTTCGGTTAAGTTTGATAACTTTCTCTCAAACGCCTCAAAAAAGGAAGCAAGATTACCTACTCTAATTCATCTTTCTGTAATTTCTCCAGTTTTTCATGGTGAATGTTTTTGAATTATTTATGCAATCAATTCAAGTCAATATTATTTGTATTCATATGCAGCGCTCTGCATCAGGCTTGTATGAATTTGTGTTGCTTAATAAGCCCATGTGGAGTGATCACAGTTGAATCCATAACACAATGATAAAAACGTTCATTCATTCATACTATTGTATATGTCATGATATGTTTTCTTGCCACACTTGATCAATCATATTAAATCCAGTATGGTGTTTGAATGGGATAAAACCCTGCGGCCACATGTCTCTTCGTGTGTAAAAGAGAAGGCGTGTGACGGCCCTGGTGGAGGTACGAGCTCTATATCTTGACACATAAGATGGTGGCCTCATTTGTAACTTGCCCAGTGGCTCAGCCAACCAGCTGGGTCGCTCATTGTCTCCCCCATCAGTCCTCATTACTGACAAAAGCAACACGGCCAACTCATAGTGGCATCACACACTGTGGGCTTTATAAAGTTGTCGGCTTAGCAACAGCATCCCATTGCTCACTGATATGTTCCTCCATCCTGGCTGGGTGTCAGCTGCTTCTTTTGGCAGCCGGCTCTCTGGCTGTAAGTGAGAGGCCACGGCAGCAGCCTCCTGAGCTGGAGACAGACTGTCTGAGAGTGTGAGGGTGCAGAGCAGACCCGATTCAACACACAACCAGGGGTAACCATATCCAACTGCATATTTGATGAATGGTTGGTTGTCATGTTGTGGCTTTTGTGAATGTTATGATGTTGTAATATTATATTAATGGGTTGACTCAATGTAGAATTTATGATTGCTACAATAAATTGTTGTAGCTGTTGACACACAAATCTTTAGCGGATTACACCTAATTGAACTTTAGATGAAATTATCTCAGCTAATCGGCGGTGGCATCAACTGGATTAATGCACAAAGACACAAACTGGAGTCAAGTAGGACTAACTAGAAAAAGACAAAAGATTTTTTTTTTTTTTAAAGCAATAGAAGTGAAAAAAGTAAATAGCTACAACACTCAGGAGAATAACAATTTGAAACAGAAAACACTACAGGAAATGGACTCACCATGTAGTGTAGGTCATCGAACCCATTCAGGAGCAGTTTGCTCTCGTACTGCGGCAGCCCCACGTGCTCCAGCCAGTCTCCCACGGGCTGGTCCAGCAGCCGGCCTGCAGCACCTGCCGACAGGGGAAAGCGCTTGAGGAGTGAGAAACCTTTCAGCCGGTAGCAGCGGCACTCTGAGGACGAGACGTGGCATTGCCACATCATTCTCGGCCAGCAGAGCCGAGCGCACCAGCAACAAGACGACGGGGGAGACAGTGTCCTCTGTGGACAGGGCGTCAGCTCCCGCAGGGCAGCGGGGGCCGAACCACAGACACCCAAGACGGATTGAACCACCCCGGAGTAGGGGCTGAAGTGGATAATAAAAAGGGATATAAGCTGGTGGACTACCAGCTAATACCCACAAAGTTTGTAGCTATGACAGTCAGCAAAGAAAATGGCTTAAACTCATCAACACTCGAGTGCTTCAAATGTAACACAACATTTCACAACAAACAAGGAAAAAAGTCAGTGTCCCACGTCAGGAGGTAGCATTTTCTGTCCAAAAATAAAAACTTGCAGATGATTTATTTGAGCTTCAGCTTTATAACAAACTTGAAGGAAGTTCTTCCAGCGAAGGTGAATTTATTTCAACCAAGTGAAAAGTTATGTGACTACTTTATTCTTAAATAGGTCCATCCCTGATTCCTGTATCCAACCTACTTAAGATAAAGTCCTCCACAAAGGAATCTACCTGAGTTCACAGGGAAAGCAGCAGGACTGGCGAATTAAATGCAAAGGGACAAAAGCAAACCTACGACCCGACTGCGACGAGCTGAGATTGATCACAAAGCAACACTAAAGTGACAAACTGTCAGCAGCCTGAGCCAAGAGCAGCCTAACCTATACAGAGACAGCTGATTGCCTCTGTGAACATGTTACTGGTGTTTTTACTCTCTTTCAAAGCTCAAAACACACATTTTCTCCAATGGGAATCAGTTATTGCACATAAATTTGGTGTAGTTACTACAGACTCTTAATTTGGTAACTGCATCTCAGATATATTTAACAGTTAAACAGTAAATCCTTTTTCTGCTCGTAAGATACAGTGAAATATCAGAGTTTTGTTTTACCTTTTGCGGGACAACACATAAAGAAAGCTGACAACATAGACTAGTAAACAATTATCATATGACAAAACAACATTTATGCATCCAAGTTTCTTTTCCTCTCATCAGTGTCCTTATCATCTGTCCATCCTGCTACAGAACCAGTCCTGTTTCTGATGAGCTCCCCAAGTCAAAAATCCCGTTTGGTCTCCAGAAGAAATTTATCGAGGAAAAAAAAAATCCGCTTAAGAATCCAATCAGCTACTTCAATGAGCACTTTTAGTGATAACTGGCTCCCACAATGAACTCTTCCGCAGACAACAGAGTCCTGAAATTGTCCGTGAGATGCGATCAAGTCCAGAAGCAGCCACTTTCTATAAAAACACCGTCTCATCCACTGCGGGTTAAAGAGCAAAGCACCTAATCCTACAGATGCCGAAGTGGCGTCCTTCTATTGTCCTGCCTGTTCACAGTTCTGCTGCCTGCAATTCCCTCTCCTCCCTGACTCTCCCTCTCGCTCTCTCCCTGCTCGTTGCACACACTCCTCCACTCCCCCCGCTCTCTCTGAAACACTGCAGGTGGCTGCTTTGTCAGTGTGAGCTACCATTTCAGCTACAGACCCCCCACCCTTCATTACTTTGCATTTGCTTGCGAGTTTCTGCAGCATCTGTGTCTCAGTCGCTTCCCTTCTGACACTCGTTAGGTTTCCTTCCCCCCCTCTTCTACTATTTCTTTCACTCTGATAGAAGTTAATCAGCGAAGAGCTGAAAATACAAGAGGCTGCAGGCACAGAGCCAATCAACTGGAGACATCGCTGCTCCCCATTCAGCACCGAGAAGAGGCAAACACTGGACTAAATCAGAGAGGAGGGAAAAGAGTGATGCGGCTTGTCACATGTGCATCAAGGAGAGAGAGCCTCCTCGCCAGCGAGTCCCTTGATGGCTTCCTGACAGCAGCTTCATTGAGCTGGAGTTGAGGGCACGGCGGCTAAAAGGTTGCGGCTCACATATACAGAAGATTCAGACTCATGGAAACTTCAGACCCAGCCGGTGATGGGATGCTAACTACTTTACTGCAGTAGTGTCAGCTTTCCTCAAGTCTACAGAGCAAAATGAGCTCACTCCCTCCCGACATACCTAGTGCTTAATATTTAAACAGCTCACTCCAGTGCACGGCATAACAAACACAGGCTTGAATGGGAAGACAGGCAAAGGAATAGAGAATGTGCAGCATTGCCTAAATATATTAAAAGGTTGCTTAGGCAGAGCGTAAAGTGAAGGTGAATGTTGAATAATGTGGGAGGGGGAAGCTGGAGGGAAGGAGTCAATTGTTTGGGTTACTGCAACAGTCCCCGGGAACCATCCATCAGCATAATGACAGGCTTTTGAAAAGCCTGAAGAATAAAAGGAGGGCAGGTAGGGAATCCTTAACACCTAACACCACATGTAATGAAGAGTCTCTCAGGTACTTTGGTCTGAAAAACAAAGATACTGATAACTTCTGATGTAGGTTTAGAGACCAGTACTTTGCTTGTGTCAGACACCACAGTTTGGAAGAACTGCCTCAAAGAAAGATACACCTCTCTGTACTTTATAATGCAGGAGGCAAAAGCCATTTAAAAGCATTGTCCTAGATTCCTGTTCTGATTTGTTCTATTAAAACAGACCAACTGTCTACCCACATTAGACTTTGGTATCGAATTCTCTGTCTTTAACCGGATCGCAGTTTGTTTTCGGACGCCTTCTTCATTGACCGTGATACCTGCAGGTAGGTTTGAGGTTTGTAGGTTTGATTGCCTTTAAGAGTCTGGCTCAAATAAGGTGAGGATTATGAAGTAAATCCAAGCAGGTATAGGATGTAAAGTAAGGCACGTGGTGGTGATAATACATCTAAAAATACATATCCACCACATACTTATGAAGGCTGATTGAAGGTTTTGAGGAAATGCTGTCAAAGAACTGCAGTCCACATCTGCCATAGAAATCACTGCCTATAGCCAAACAGGTAATTTAAGGTTTTTTTGTACAAACCTAAAAAGCTTGCAGTAAGACTTACAGGAGATTAATAATGCAACAGTGGTGAAATGTTTTAAAGAGGTGAAGAAAAACATAAAAATCAGCACTAAAAGCTTGTGAAAAAGTACCCAGTTCACTGTTTTTGCCCTCAAACTTTCAGCTTTCATTGATAATTAATTTTTGAATTTGAAATAACACACACAACTTCTATGCACTGAACTCTAATTAACATTTTAGAACATGAAAAGGCCATAATAATCTTACTCTACCTGGTGTAGCATATTGCTGATCTCTGGAAAAATCGATACCGGCACCAATCAGCGTCATGATCTTCTCGATCTGAGGACAGGAACAGAGGAGAGAGATAAGAGCCCTGGAGGACCCGGCACAGTTTAGCCTCCACCTTTCACCAGAAGAAACACAGAGAAATGTCCCCCCCCCCCCCATGCCAAAACGTTGCAGTCACCCTGCAAAAGCTGTTTTTTTTTGTATTTTCAGTGAGAAGAGCGTCAGATGCGATGGTTTTATGAACACTCTAGCATTTGGAAGGACATCTGAAACAACTGCACAATAGCCGATTGCCTTTGTATCTTATTTATGGTCACAGTATAACAGTCATTGTCTCATCTTGGAGGAGCTAACAGTGCTTGGCTGCAGGTAGCGGCGTCCCGTCTGCTGCCTGCAGCCAAAACAATACCGGCTCATACAGATATCACAGTCTTATAACCTTCAAATGAACACAAATTAAACATTTTGTAATGGCAAACAAGCTGAGAGAGTGTGTGAAAGGTGTTTCATGATTTTCATGTATTTATAAAGCTCTCAGAAGAAAGACTTTGGAGCAGGTTAAACAATCTGTGTCATGATGTTTGCTCAAATACATGAAACAAATGTTTCAAACCGACTGAAGCTCTTTAGACAAAACATAAAAGGAGTTAAAAGCACAAAGACACTGAGAAGAAAAGATCCCCAGATACCCATGTTATCTTGCAAAAAAAAATGCATGCATCAGTACAGAATGCATGTGAATATCACTAGTATTGATATCTACTAATCATACACGTGCACACATTTGGACTTGTACAGAAAACTGTCCATTCCTTCAAATTTATTCATATGTGCACTGAAGAAGCAGTGGAGCTGCAATATTACACCTGTCACAGCAAAAGGCCGAGAGCTGAATATGCATGGACACTCGGGGCGAACTAGATGAAAACAAAGAGGCTGACAGTGCCGCTGTCACACCTGTCAGGTACTGCCACTGCAGCTCATTTTGAGGACAAGGCCATGTTGTGCAAACTGGAGCAAATAAGTGTCTCTTTTTTTGCCCTGTGGGAAATATTTTATCGGAAAGCGATTGTCTTGGCTTCAGAGCACAAGTCCTGGCTGCTGCTTTATGTCCCCATTAGTATAATTATATAAGGCAATAAAGTAGCATCAGGAAACCAAAGTCTATATTTGGTCATTATAGATCAATACATGGATGTTTAGCAGTGAAATGATACATAATCAGAAAAGAAATGTGTGTCTGAGGAGCAGAGGGAGAAATACAACTTTAAGGACATGAATGGTGGTGTCAGACTGAATATCTACACGTAAATTGAAGCTTTTAGACTTTCTTAGAAAGATAAATGAATAATCAGTGAGATTATGTCATTTCGAAAAGGTTCATAAAGCCTGAAAGGATCCCATCTACCTCTACAAAGAATCTCCCAGAAGAGGACAGAGCCAAACCCCAAAAGGACTAGGAGGTATTCATATGAAGATGGGCATCTTACGCTGTCAAAGGAATTAGATCTTCGTTGTTTTGTGGCGGGAGTAGTCGTCTGTTTCTGCTGAGAGAGAATTCAGGGTTTGGTTTTGCGGGACTACGCTGCGTCAACTTCTCTAACATATCGGTCATAATCATTCTATTTTATACAAAGATACCCAACACAGGTGATTTTGACCGTAAATGAACCACTACTGCATAAGAAATGTAAGGATTAAATCATTGGTGAGTCAGTGAGGTAGAAGACGATGAAGAATTTTGCTAAATAAACAAAGAGATAGAGCAGTTGAAGCCATCAGGGAACCTGCGGGCCCACTAATGTTGTGTCTGATATCAGGTTAAATATTCATGTTCATCATTAATCCTCAGTACCTCAAAGGAATAATTGCTCTTTTCTGGGAGAGAAAGGGAGAGAGGGAGAGGTGTGAGACAAAGGGCAGCGGGAGGATCACATCATTTTTGTTATCCATCTGCCCGATGTGACTTCTCCATCCTGTTGATTAGAATCCTGCATTATTGACCAGATGGTAGATCAGTCACGAGCTCACCAAACAACCTCCATCTATCAGCACCACATGTTCAGCATGACAGTCATTAAACAGGAAGGTTGATGTTGAAATGGCAGCATCTCTCCTACCTGAGACCGAGATGAGTCAGCTAAAATAGTTTGCAACTGTTCGTATGAGAGTCTCTGCATGCATCAGGAGCTCTAACGTGCTTCAGAGAAAACTGGACCAAACAGAACATATTTCCCAAGAGTCACTCGACAAAAACAACAACAGCTCAACAAGCCTGGATATAATCTGTTCTTATAGATAATCACACATACAGTAAGAACGAGCTGGTCTGTGTCTTTGTATTGTTTTTTACATCAAGACTTGTGTTCTGTCACTGCATGAACCATTTGTGGAAGAATGGATGATGATGAGTTGCTGCACTACACTAAATGACAGGGTGCGGCCACTGTATATTTATCATGACATAAGAGGTGTATCGGTCATTTCATCAAACTCCTCAGCAGAAAAGCCCTTTGGAAAATTAAAAATGTTGAAGTATTCTTTTAAACTTGCCTGACTAAATCATTGGTTCTCAACTGGAGGGTTGGACCCATATGTGACTGTCAGAGCCATTTTGAGTGTGTCGCGGATGTGTGCGTAAAAAGAAGTTGAGGGAAAAAGAAGTCAAACATGTATTTTGAAAGCTGTGCTTTTATTGTGAAGGACATGTTTCACATGACACGTCACATTTGCAGTCGCCACTTGCTGACAGCATTGTCTTGACAATATGACCTAAATGACTGCGTCACATCAGTAGTCAGCTCTCATTCAAGCATTTGTAAACAAGTTTATGATTAGTTAAGTCTGACTTTTTATTTAATTCTTACAGTTTAATTTAGATTCCTGAAACTCGATGAGCATCACCAAAATATACTTGTTTGAAAAGTATATCTATAATTCAACACTTTTTAGCTTGAGTTGCACTTCTGTTTCACTTTTAAACAAATGTATTCCATGTTTTTAACAGTACTGAAGGGAGTGTTTATACTGCCCTTTTTTCATGCAATGAATGCGAGTGGCTCAAAAATGTCAAAAACTGAGGTCAAGACTGAATGACGTCAATGAAATGTGGGTCTTGAGGGCAGACCAGTTGAGAACCACTGGTCTAAACAACATGAATACGGCATGAGGTTACTTGTCTCTAATGTTACTGCAATAAGATATGTGACTATTTCTTAGAGAGGTGAAAGGCAAACTAACCACACGCATCTTCATTGGAGTTAATTCAGCTAGGCATGGCTATTTTCTCCCAACTTGTCATGTTTATGTTGCTCTCATAATAACCTGAATTATTAGACCGCGGCAGGACAAAGCCAATTATAACGCAGCGGATGAACAGCGGCATTAATCAGGGGTCTGATCTGTAAAATCACACACACACACACACACACACACACACACACACACACACACACACACACACACACACACACACACACACACACACACACACACACACACACACACACACACACACACACACACACACATAGAGAGAGAGTTAATGAGGACAGGGCCGGGCTCGTGTCTCATCAAGTGGCCTTGGTTCATACCGGAAGAAGGAAAATGCTCCTGCCATTGGCATAACCCTTCAGCAATGAGCAAAAGGGGGACAATGTAGAGGAACTCTGACACGTAATTCAGCAGCCAAGTTCATGTGTTTGCCTGTCAGGAGATAAGACATGCTCATGTTGCACATCGATGCAGAGGTTCTAATATTCTGTCCCCTGATGTGCAACAAAACTCATGTTGCCTTTTTTCAAACTGCTGTCAAAAAGAGAAAAGAAATGAGAGCCACGCTGCAGGTAAAGTCAGCATACCAAGCTTTTTCATTTCAACAAAATGAAAGTCTGCATATGGAGAACAAAAAAAAACAACCACACAAGTGCATTCAGTCTGGGTGTATTGGCTTCACTTGTCCAGTATAATGGAAAAGGGAATACGAGCTGGTCCAATGAGATTAAGAAGCAGCTCGCGTGAAAGGCAGGTGTGATATAGTGCTGGGTAAATATATCCTTATCGGGGGATAGGACCCAGTGGTTTCCTCGAGGTAAATCACATCCACAACATGAAAAAGCCTCTGAATTTCATGGCCAAGAACTAAGATGCTCAGCGCCAGGAGAATTAATAGAAGAGAGAGTGTTTTTGTGCTGCAGGATCGAATCAATACAGAAAAGTAAAATGGAGAGGCGTCCATTGTTAGAAGGGAGATACAATGAGGAGGGTCAGAAGTCACCGACAAGGGTGGAGGTCAACAGCTGAAGAGCTAGCGGTGATGAGAGATGGTTGTGGTGAGATTAAAGACACATGAGCCCATTTGTCATGCTTCTCACAGTGGGCATGCTGCCCTTACTGGGACATTAAAACACAAACTGTCTTTTCATTTAAGAGCCTTGAACAATAGCCAACGAGAGCTAAAAGAAAGGGCTGCTGGGAGAGCTAAAGGACGGCTGTCACAGCGCACTCAGGGTGAAACAAAAGGCTGCTGCAGTGAGAGTGTGCCCAGACCACCGGCCTCAAATGGGCAAGCTGGCACCTAAGCAAGGGTTGGATGAAAACTGTGGACTAGTGAATGGCATCAAGGGGAACACAAACACACCACCGTCTGAAGCAAGTGCCAACACCTCAATGCCACAGTGGGACAAAGCAGTGTCAGCAGTCTCATCAACTTCATCCTGAAATAGCACAATGTCATGCTTGTGTTTTTAGGAACACTATCTCTTCCACACAACTCAAAAAAACCTTGTAAAGTCATCCCCAGAGGATGGAGTTATATATATATATATATATATAACCCTAACAAGTTACAACTCATTAGAAAGGTAGAATAGAAAGGGCATCCCTTCTCTCCAATGACTGGAGTATCACTAAGCGGAGGCTGCGTGTCTGAGCTCCCCGTGGTTCTCTTGTGTTCTCCCCTCGGTGGGGATTAGAGAATAGATTTCCCCTGCTGGCTGCACCAGAGCTCTGACACACCCACAGTTCGGTTTGATCTCCGCAGGTCAAACACACGAGACTTTAGTTTTTACAAACAGGCCATAGAAAGTAAAACGCTAAATCCACAAAGAGTTCATGAACAAGGCGATACAAGACAGAAAAAAACAAGAACAAAGAAACAACACACGAGTTTAAAATACCACAGAGGATCAACTTTTTAAAGAATATACTTGAAAATAAGCGGAAAAATATGAGAGTGGCTCAAGCAACTGACTTCAGTCAGTGCATACCAATCAAAGAGGCTTTATAAAATGCACAGCAATGCTAGAAAGCATTAATTATTTTCTCATTCACGGCGGGTAGACAAGATTAATGAGCCTGTGGCGAAGCTGCTGCCTGTAAGGGAATCAATACTCACAAAAGCTTGTTTCATAATGGCTACTGGATCTGCGGAGTGCGAACCAAAAATGAAGTTAAAAAAGTGAAGTGGATGGCGGCCCTCTTGTTCAGTCTCTGTCTACAGTTCTCTGTCTGCCTTTCTCTCCTCCCATCTGTGGAGCTCGGAGAACTGGCCCACACAATGTGCCCCCTGGATTGTCATCTTCAGTCTGATTGCAAGGACCAAGACCAACCTGCATTAGCATGCGCTTTATACACCAGCACACACCCGCCCAAAACACACACATGCACGCACACTCAGAGCTCCCTAAATGGAGAGATGCATAGGCCAAGTCCTCATGCAAGTCAAATCTCCTTGTCTTGAAACCAGAAGCAGTGCATCCAAGGGTGTGTGTGGCTCAAAAGGAGGGGGGAGGAAGGGGTAGGATAGATATTGAAAGGAAAAGGAAGAGGCTGTGAGAACTGGAATATTTAGCAAACCAGATGAAAAGAAGAAAAAAATGTCTTTAAAAAGGGTGTGTGCATGCACCAGGGGGTGGGTTTGGTAATATCCTCAGCCAAAATGCTGTCACACAGCCCTGCAGAGTGCTCCAGAGCAGCCGGCCGTGACCGGCGAGAGGGCTGCCACATCACAGCCGCTCAGGGAGAGCAACATTAAAGCGAGGGCTGTGGATGGAGAGATGAGGGCTGAAGAGAAGGCAGATGGAGAACGAGTGGAGAAGGGAGTTTTCAATTTCCAGAGGACACTCCCAACGTCATTAAAGAGAGTGCAGACTCGGCTACGCCCAATCAAACTTTAACTACTTTCCTCACAAACTCCCCTCATTTGCTATGCACTTTACATCGGGGGTGTGAATAGTTCCATTTTAAGCAAATGGAGGCTTATTTGCTGAAAGGAAAAAGAGAATAGATTCAGGATCTTTGTGCTTTGAATGCAGAACTAACCCTAACCCTGAATCGCTCTTCGTGTGAGAAGAAATGGGCTTCGGAGTTAATTAACATTAAGCGAGGCTTCAAAATCGGACAAAAGAAATTGCCACTCAAAAGTAATATCTACTTCAAGAATCTCACCAGCTTACTAAGCCTTCAGATAAACATATCAACACTCTCAACAGGATCAAAAACACCTATATGGCATGTTAACTAAAAGTGCTAAATCATGGTGTTGATGCCACCGAAAGAAGGAGAGTTAACCACTGCAACGCGCTTCTCCAAAGCATCCTTTTACAGAAAGTAAGCTTAAATTTTGTACATTGCAGCTTAGGGCTTGTACATTTCAAATTCACTCCAGCTGCCATGCGTGAATGTGAGATCTATTGGTTTGGCTGACAAACTGCTTCACACACAAATACAGCCTATACACTGTGACAGGGAGCATGACAAGGAACCTGCACATACATGAGATCCATCAGGGGCACAGCTTGTTGTTAGCAGCCTCCTTCGGGGTACAAAAACAAATTTTATGCTGCAGCAGCTCTGAGAGCCAGAGCAAAAATCATACATTTTTCAAGGTCAAGAGCATTGTTATGATAATCCCAAAACATATTTATATGGTGGGATGGCTGGAGAAAAAATGTAATGCACTCCTATGGGGTGAATGAATAATTAAGGATGAACTGTGGTGCTGTCTGTCAGCAGCCTACTTAAAAATTTCAAAGAGGCCATGGCGTATTCAAATTTAAAGCTGGCTAGTTCCCTCAGTAACATACACTTTTATGTTGCACACAGTAAATGAGGACATTGCCTGAAGTGCATCTACTTTGCACTGATAAGATCTCTTTCTCAGTTAGAGGCCAATAATACAACCTGTTCTCTCGCCGCGAGGGAGAACAAGCGAGTGCAAGAGGACAGCAATACCTTCTGTTCCGGCTCCGCCTCCACATCCTCGGTTCTCTTACAACCGGATCACTACTCATGGTCAGTCTGTCTACTTCATCTGAGCGGAAGAAGCACCGGGGAGGCGACAACAGAACTGAGGAGCTGCAGGATTATTACAAGCTGCTGAGGGTATCTGGGAAGACCAGCGATGTCCAATAACCAAGTAATGTCATGGCTGCCTTAATCCTGTCACGCTGTCAGAGGCCGCATACCTCAGGTAACGTCTGAGGACGTGAGGTGTTCATTAAACTGGATAATTACACTGTACAGCGCCCGACCAGAGACTGAGAGGGGAATTAATAGGTTCAAACACACAAGACCCACCTGTTTTTACATTATTACACTTATAGACCATCATTTTCTGCACAGGGAGAACACGTGTTTGACTTAAATAATGGAGTATTATTAAAGTTAGACGGCAGTTAGGCTATAGGATATTTTGACTGGCATATGCAAGTATTTGTTATCCAGCTAAACAGATATATTAACATGAGGGTTTTAGCTTCTTGCAGATATTGGTATTGTGTATGCCGGTCAATCAGCAACTGATGTAAAGAAATGTCAAATTATATTGAGGAAATTTAGACAGAATCAATATTGTTCAGTTTGTTCTGCAGAGAGAACAGATATGTTGATTTTTCGACTGTAAAATGTCTCATTCAGTGCGTATCTTAGTCAAAATTATTAAGGAAAAAAACTATTATCAAAAGGATCCTTATCGAGATTGTTCACATAATGTTTATATAAAGAAAAAAAAACTGTCTGATTTATTGTTGTCAGATTCTTTTTAAATTATAATCCTTACTTAAACAAAAACATAATAATATCCAGAACTGTCTGAGCTATATCACGTACACATAATATTTGTTGACTAAATAATTAACTGCAAAATTTAAAGATTAATATATAACTCAATAATTAAAAGTTTATCTGCCCCTATGCAGTGCGTAGTCGGGGCCGTAAGTACTCTCTACAGACGTAACACCGAGTCAGCCAAACAGAGCATGACTTCGGTGCTCAGGAATGTTCTGAGGATTACAGAACTGCTTGTACGGGCTAAAACTGCAAGGTTGGGGAAATCCTTCAGAACAAAAGGTAAACTGACAGTGAACCGTCTCTGTCAGAACGTGGTCTTGTACACTTTAATGGATGCGAGTCTTATACGACGGCGCTCGCTCAGCGCATAAAGAGAAGCACTGAAGGTCAGTTTTTGTTAGTAACTTCGGACGAATACCATCTTTAATTTTCAGCGAGTGTCTCCTTGTCAGACTTTATCAAAACTATAAACTAAAGTAAAGCTTCAAAACGCTAAAGTAGATGAAGGAAAAGTCTTTGTAGTGCTCGCATATAAAAAGTCAAAAGACAAGGTTACACTGACGATACACAAGAATGATTGAGCCATAAGTTGTAGTGATTTGCCTTCAGGCTAGAAAAGGGTTTTGAACTTTGACCGGCTTCTGTGAAAGGCCTTGTACCAGCCTCTCTCCATGCGCGAGCAACTAATGATGGACGTGTTGACGGGAGTATTTCCAGACAGAGCAAACATCAGGTCAATTTGCTGTCCTGCATAAATGCACCTCAAAGACCTTCCCCTCGACAACAGCCTCCTCACTGTGAGCTGAAGTATAGCTGCTATAAACATCTATCAGCTGGCAGTGAACTGCAGCAACATCAACGCAACATCTGGCAGTTTATGGAGACACAAATAAGAAAGTGACACGTCTACAGGGGTGATTTCAAATCAGATTCAGATGCTGTGGAGTCCCAAACACAATTTAAACCGACACAAAACAGTCTTAAAGGCTAAAATATCTCGGCACACCACCTTCTAATTATCGCATCAGCGATACTACTGGCCATCATATCAAACTGACCACCTGCATCCAAACTGCAACTCGCTGCAGACAAGATATCGACCTCGAAGCCGCTATAATCTCAGCTGACTGCGGTTGGCTCTGATAGGGTCGTGTAAAGGAACACTAGGCAGCAACACGAACTCCTCACTGAAGGCATTAGTGCCGTCTGAGCTCATGTTTTGCTCGGGATGGTCCGGCATCATAAATACAACGTGCAAGTCATCTCTGGTGGACGAGGCGGCACTACGAGTGCAGTTGTAACAGAGATTCATGTTATCAGTAACAGAAGCAGAGCAGAAACAATACAAGGGGAAATTACGGGAACCATAATGCACCACTTATGTTAAAATGTAACTGAAGAGCTTAAAGGATGTATATCTAATTCTGGGAACAATAAAATTATTGTAGGAGGAAACCTGTGAAAAGAGCATTAAAAAGGAAATCGTCTCACTCCTCTGCACAGTAATTATGTGTATTCTGATCACAGTCCATAAAATTACTAGTTTAAATTAGATGACATACATCATTGAAGTTTTTTACTTGTGAATATCATGCAGCAGAACCTAAAACTTTATAAAGGAGGATTTTTTTATTTATTTTTTTATATATGAACTTTTTTTTTTTTTTTTAACAATCCTATATTTGTTCAGTGGTATGTTTTCTGTGTTGTGATTGTGTGATGGGTTGCCCGTCCCTACAGAAGCTCAGGTTGGAGTCTGAAGTCTTTGCAAGTGTGGCAGGCGAGAGCCGAGGAGACAGACAGATCTGTAGCTTCCAAGTTTCCTCTGAATCTCAAGTTCCCAATCTCTGTCTCTTGTCTCATTCTTTCAGCCTCTCAGTCGTTTTATCCCCATCTTCTTGTCTTCCCTAATCTCTCACTGTGGCTCTACTCGGCTCTTTATCTAGGTCCCAGACAAAGCATTAAAGTGCTGAATGGAAGGGGAGGATATATTTAGTTGTGAATATCCATAACAAATATGTAATAACAAACACACGGCAGAATTGAGTAAATTAAAACACACACATTTTAAGCAGAGTAAAATTTCCCATGCAGAATTACGAAAGATGTTTCAAATACAAGCTAAGAAGCGAAAACATATTTCATCAAAAAGGAAATGTGATCATCTAAATGCAAGGATGCATTTTCCATTAGTCACTGTGTTTGTTGAGGGTTTGTGTTCAAGGCAAGTTTGAGCTCAAACTGCACGCCGTCCTCTCACGACAACAGGTGGAGTTTGAGTTGACAGAACAGTTTATGTTGTTCGCGACAGTCAACAAAGCTGTTTGCAGTTGACACCAAGGTTTCCACTCAATCAGTGTTGTGGAAAAATGTCTCGCACAAGCTGACTGAAGGCCTAACAAGTGCAGCTTTGTGAAAAAAGAACATGGCGTGCAAGAAGTATTAAACAATATGGTCATATATCTGGCATATATTTGGCTCGTGCTCTAAAATTAATGTTGAAATAAAGAGATTTAACATTTGTGTTTGGGTATAAACTGTGTCCATGAATTGGTGTATTATTGTATAGAGCACAAATATAATGCAGGTGTTGCACATAATATTAATGATCTGCTTCCTGAGTTTTGGGACAATTTTTTGGAAACAATGTTCTCGTTAAAATTAGTTTCAGTATATTTTTACATGTTTAGTAATTGTATTTTAGGATATTTTGTGGTGTCAAGTTTTTTGGAAAAGTTTGATCAAATATCTTTTCTGTCTTGACATCTTAAAGTTAAATTATTGAAGCAATTATTGCATTTCAACATATTAAACATCTTTAAAACCTTTCGCATTGAGGCAGTATTGACCTGTCGTTTGCAGTGTTGCTTGGTACATTATAAACAAAGACTAAAGCACCCTTCAGCACACACAATAAAAGTGTCTCGTGTCTTAAGTAAGGTGACCGTAAACACTTACCTCGTCCCATTCTGAGGTGAAAGATGGAGATTTCTCCAACCTCTTCTTGCCAGTGCTACAATTGGAAACAGACTCGCTACGGTTTCCCAGTCCTCCTTCCTCCTCACTAGGAGGCGACACGAGCAAGTCTGAGTCAGACTTGGAGAGACTGCGTGCCAGCTTGAGGTCCCCTGGAGGGCGCATCCTTACGGCCCCTAAGTCCCTGGGCTCCTTGTTCACAGTCGCATAAATTGCTTTTGGATCACAGTCTGTCAGGATGGCGGCCATGCTGGGACGACTTGGTGCCGGTGCAGCTGCTGCTGCTTCCTTTTTTGCTTTGGCAGATTTTCTTTGTTCTGGCTGGCCCTGGTTGGGTGGCAGAACACCTGGAAGCCTGAAGGGCTCCTCCTGGCTGTCAAAGACGGGAGAGGATCCGTGCAGGAGGCCCGTGAACTGCTCCGGGACACCTGCCCCCTGATCCTGGCTGAGCTGCGAGTTATCTAGACAAGGAGAGAAAAGCAACAGGAATCAGTGAAGAAAATAAGTGTGAGGCTGGAAAGTGGACTTCCAACTGAGGGGCAGATCCTTAAAGCAGGGCTAATAAGAAACCACCCACACAAGCCCTGAAACAGATCTGTAATTGTTTCCTACCAGGAGTGACGGAGAGAAAAGGAGGGAGAGAGAAGAGATGGCGTAAAGAGAAGGCGTATGTTGGCTGGAGGAAGAGCTGAATTCCAAACCCAGCTTGTAGTCGTCTGACGACAACCTGCTGGTGCCCGACTGCCTGTATTTTATAACAGGGATTTAAAGCAAGTCATCTCTGTAAGTAGCTTCTCCTCACAGGCCCACTTGAGTCACGTTAGCTCTGTTTTCTTGAAATTACATAACACTATAACTCCCCTCCAAGTTACTGACTAGACCTTCACACTAACATGCACATGAATTACAAGCACTTACCACAGGAGACAACAAACACGCCAAAATATACAGCAAGGAGGAGTGAAGACTTACACTGGCTGCCTCCTTCAACGAACACAACTCCTTAATGAGCCTGAATGGCAAGTGCAATTAAAAACAATTAGATTTTCCTCCTCCCGCTCCCGGAGGAATTACGGCCACCTAAGCCTCTTTTCCACAATCAAATAAGCCACAGCTTGACGGTGCCTCTTGTCATCTATGCTTTGGCTTGAGGAGAAAAAACACACAAGCCTGTACCTCGGTTGCACTGCAGTGATGCGTGCTGTTGTCTGCTGTGTGACCAGCAGCCCTCGGTGTGTTCAGGCTTCTAATTCTAGACCTTAATGGTGGCTCAGGAATGGAAATTTGAATCACCCTATCCTCCAGCAGTCAGACTCCTGATAATTAGTCCTGTGACACATGGTGTAGGGGTGTAGGGGTGTAGGAGTGAGTGTGTGTGCGCGCGCGTGTGTGTGTGTGTGTGTGTGTGTGTGTGTGTGTGTGTGTGTGTGTGTGTGTGTGTGTGTGTGTGTGTGTGTGTGTGTGTGTGTGTGTGGGTGTGGGTGCGGGCGTGCGCGTGCGTGTGCGTGTGGACAGTCTTTGCCAGGGTGACAGGGTCAGTGGGTGTTTGGTGACAGGGAATCTGGGGCAATGACACCACAGGAAAGAAGATGTCGGTTGCAACACTTTTGTTTGTCCTTCACCAAACAGCTTTACGCTAAACGTGCAGCCACACTGTCCCTGAAGGAGGGAAAACCGCAAAAGAGCAAAGCTGTGAAAGAGTTCAATCTACACTCGGTTCACTAAACTACCTCATTACCGTTTCGGGGTCCATTTGCAGTGGAGGGAGTGGGCCAACAACGCCCTGATCTCCCTTTTCACAAGTTACTAACCACTTAGACACATAGGAAAAGTGTGTGTGTGTGTGTGTGTGTGTGTGTGTGTGTGTGTGTGTGTGTGTGTGTGTGTGTGTGTGTGTGTGTGTGTGTGTGTGTGTGTGTGTGTGTGTGTGTGTGTGTGAGAGAGGTATAAGGGGTGGGTGAGTATACTGCACACATATGCTAGGATCACAGCTAAACTCCCACCTTCTTCTTGGCAGCTGGGGAGTGTGAACGCCCTATGAGCACATCAGTGTGGTTCCAACAATCTCACATGGAGTTAACCCTTCCACAGACCACTGCACCCCCCTCCCCCCACTCATACAGCTCGACGGTGGAAAGGGAGCACAGACACAACCTGATGTTATTGCAGCTCTTACAGATGGGTGAGGTCATCGCAGAGGTGGGAGTGTATTTTATTTGGCAACGAGAGCTCCATATCTCACTAATGAAGTCATGTTTGGTTTGCAGACGCTGTTAGAAGCAGTGCTGGCTGTCACTCCACCGTCGATGCAGTCCAAAGTCAAGTTATGTTCTGTTTGTGGAAAAATCAGCTGTTTTTATTCGAGATTCAAAAACATTTGAACTCTGGGTCATGTACTGCAGAATATCAATAAAGAACTGAAAACCATCTTTTGGACATGTGGACATTTACAGTCAAGCACGTAATCAAACACCTCTATTTACAGTAGTACTCAATAGAAACCAACCGTCCCTGTTCTGAAAGTCAGTACGTGATCATGTTCAACACCTTTACACATTCATACAATATGATAGCATGATGTGAAATCATGCACAAGGACTGTATTACAAATGAACAGATGTTGTCTGTTAGTTTCTCCTCGACATACATCTGCTGCAGTTCCTCTGCTGCACTGCAGTTCATAACAGCAACACAAACAAGTGTACATTTCAAAAACAAACATTCAGTACACGAGTACTGAAACTGTAAAAGCTGCACTTCCACTCCGAAGAGCAGAAACTTTGTATTGGATGAGCAGCAGGTAAACAATAAGTCCCCATCGCTACTCATAACTGAGTACTACTGAAGCCCAGCCTGTGGAGAATCATGGGGTGTTCCTACTCGTGAGAAATGGCCTCTGGAAACCCTATAAAACACCACGCAGCAGTGGGAATCTGTTGGGAAACAGTGTTTTCCTGCTGAGAACAGCAGTGTCTTTGTGACGGATAACAAAGCCCATGATATCGCTGATCGTGCATATATCCTGCACCTGCCACAGTTTGGTGCCTGACTGTCTACACATGGGGAAGGAATCGGACATCCAACCACTTTAGGCACAATAAAAATAATTTCCACGTGAGCAGAACTTAATATTTAAGCTCAGCCAGCTTCCCAGGTTTAAATAACATACAGAATGGGAAACATACATTTACCTGAATCAAAGTGTTTTTTAAAATAGAAACCAAACTTTTGTTTTTTGTGGTTTTAAAAAAAGAAATGGAGAATAAAACGCGAGTCACCAGAGATGATAAAGAAGGGAAAAAGGGGCTACAAGAAGTGTTTCACATTTCCCTCACTCCCTACAACATCATCCTCCAAACAACACTTGTTAAACGTGAGTCACAGATTTTTGAATCTTGTTGCAAAATATGTTCCACAAATATGAGTTCTGCTCTTGTTGAAAATTATTACAAAGTTTAACGTTTAAGTTCATTATGGCTAACCGTCTGAGGCCCAAGCTGTTCACAGGAGGTTATGTATCAGCACAAAGTCCTCTAAATCCTATTCCTGGAATAGAAACACTAAATATGTTAAATTGGAGGCTGAAAGTGTTTCCTCTTAATGTTTTAGCAGCAAGTACAAGAAAAAAATTAATAATCAGATGCTCAGTGAAGATTCACCTCTACCACTTTCCCTGTACCGCGTTCTACTAAGATCAAAGAGTTCTCATACTGATAGATTTGTTAAGTGAGACCTGTAACAGTGGTGCTGCTGCAGCTCCACAGTTTTCTTTAAAAAAAAAATTAAAAAAAATAAAACTTTTGCCCACTTTAGCAGCTACTTAAAAAAAAAAAAAACAGCCTGAAAACACACAACAATACTCCGCTCAACATGCCTACCTAGCTTTTTTTCCTCAGTTTGTTTTGCAAACATGCTCCAAAAATCTATTTATTCAATGAAGATGTCTGTATGCGAGTCAGCAAAACCCCAGCAGCCCTGCTCCTCATCTCCGCTCCATGCTTGACTGGATGACGTGGCATATCCAGCTTAAAGCTGGGATGTGGATCTGAGATAGGAATGTCACAATCTGATCAAGAATTCAGTTTCATATTGGCAGTGAAACGAGTCTTGCCCACTTGCCAAAGAATGTCAATCAGCCTCCTCCCGTCAAGCCAAATCCGCCGCGCTGCCCGAGAATGCCAATCGAGCATTCCCTGGCAGCGCTAATCCAAGCCGGGCCATCTCGAATGCATCAAACTCAAATGCATGTCTCCTGTTTCATTGACATGCCTGGCTTGTGATTTTTTTTTAAGTCTGATATGTCCACTCCATTTTTCCCTGCCCTCAAGGCATCACCAGCAGCGGTCGTTGTACCTTATTAGGTAACCAAAATGTGAGGACAGTGATCTCACTCACCTCCTTCTGCCCGAGGACCCGGCCGTCTAGGAGGGTGCAGACTGTCTTTCGTCTTGCTGGGGGCTCTGAGGTCGTTCGGGGCAGAGGGTTTACGCTATAGTGGGACGAGAAGATGAGCAACAGCTTGAGTTTACTCACAGCTACCAATCCAAACTTACCACGCTAACATTTCCTGCTGTGTTGTCAGACAATCTTGTTGGTGTCTGCTGTGGCTCAATTAGCCAATTAATAATCCAGACTAATTATCCAGCTAGCCAGAGCAGGTTTGCTTACATCAGCCATAATGTGACTGCAGATTAAAGCACAGATGACGTCACGCTGCTCATTTATGATCATCATGCAGCTGAGAAGCACAGCTAATTCAATAAGAAATTAAAATGAGCTGAAATTGTGGGCAGCAGGTGGGGTTGTAGGTGGGTGGCAGCGATAATAAAAAGCTGAATGAAAAGGCAATAAAATAAGATGTTGGCAATAAACAGAGCTAGCAGGTTGACAAAGACACACGGTTATGGGGGCCATTTTAAGATGACTTCTGCCTTCTGCTGACATATGACTCAATCTGTGACGGCGAAGAGAGCATCATTTTATTACATAAGGTGCTGTGGTCATATGGTAATGCTCCACATTCAAATTACATTTGGGAGACTGTCTAAACTCCATTAATATGGCTTTTTGTGCAACTCAAACTTTACAAATGAAACAAAAATCAAACCTATTCTTTAATGCAGGGGGTTTAAAAAAGTAGATGTATGAGATTAGAGAAAGAGTGTTATATGTACCTGAGGTAGGACACTGTTGGAAGACTGTGTTGTGGTATTCTCATCTGAGGAGAAAGAGAACAAAACAGTTAGGATAGATGAAGGATTATCTCGGTCCATTCAGACAATCTATCGCCAGTTCTGATTGTCAAGAGAGACATTACGCTGAGAATGTGAAAGTAATGTATCATAAAATCATGTATTATGCATGGCGACATTATCGGTCTCCGTGTCAGACAGATTTCAGATTAATCTTCCTGCCGGAGTGTGCAGATATGATGAAGCAGTTTTAAAACAGATGAAAAACAAATCATTTAACATTTCTGTCCAATTTAAGAGTTGCAGTAAAAGAAGAATTCCTTTTTTCTAACATTTATCCACATCTGGGAGGTATGGCGACATCAGTGATTACGCTCCAACCCTTCCAGCTCAGTGACGTCTTCAAATGGTTTTTATCAAGCCGAAGGGTCCTGGGGGGACGGTTTTAAAACATCTACATCAACAGCTAAGAATCAAAATGGCCTCCTAATTTAATCCCATTTAATCCAATTACATGCAGTGCCATTCAGCAGCCACGACCAAGGAGGGTCTGCTGATGTACACACAGTTAAAGGAGAGGGTTGACCGTGTGTGGACAGGAATGCATTCAGGTTTTGTTGTGTTCAGACAATAAAAAATAGGGATTGAAGCCAGATTTGAACCAGTTCTGCTAAAATCAAGCCAGGAAAGGATCACATTATTTACAAAGAGGTAAAGTGAGGGTGGTTTAACCGGGAATGTTTCTTATAGCTTATAGCTTTTATAATATTTAAAAAACTACTGGAAAAGTAAACTTTTTCCTCCAATTACTTCCTCTCTTCAGATTATACTAAAAGCCCACATTTACCTTTGAGGGATTGGGACTCCTGGCTGGGCGGTGGGACTTTGGTCTGTGCAGTCAGCAACAACTCGTACGTGTGATCCTCCTCCACTGGCTCTCCTCTCTCATCAATACTGCTACTAGTATAGAGGGCCTAGTATAGAGGGAAAAAAGAAAAGAGAGCAGAGGAGGGAGAGAAGGTAAAGAAGAAAACGTATTTTACATTGCAATGACTTGTTTAGTATTCATAGCTGGTTATACTTTATGATCCCAGTGTCTCTTTCAGCGAAGAAAATAAATGGAAAACTGGAAAATATTTTGGTTAAAAAATAAAATAAAAAAAACAACAAATTAATGTTGCTTCCACAATTCATCCTCAGTGGTCAGCCACAGTTTAGACCAGACAGGTTCTCTGACTTTGCCTTCACTCCTTTTCCACTTCACTTCTCCTTTCACGCCCCCACTGCCTGCACCCCATGCCGCACTCAGCTGAATATTTATTAAGAATTCATTTGAATTGAGCAGCGGCCGTAAAGAGAACAGTCTTGAAAAGGGGTCGCGGCTAAAAAGAAATGGCGTTCTCATTGACAGATAATAACTTCCCAACAGCCTCTGTGTCATTGTACTAACAAACCATGTTTCAACCTTTCAGAGGAGTTCACTTTTAAAGGTAGTCTTACTATGAACTGCTAAAAATTATTAATGTGAGAATCTACTGCTAGACTGCAAATGTTTCTCAAGGCTTTGTGAACTTAGCGCCTCATCTCTGAGCTCACCTCCTCCTCATGACCAGGACCAGGATGTGATGAGTGGACCAGGCGATCTTTCTGTAAATGTTCAGGAATACAAGATGTAATAAATCGACAGTTGCTAATCATCCAGTGTTAAGAAATGCAACATAAACCAACTCAACAGTAAGGTTTCGTGCCCCTGACATATGCAGAGAGGAGCACTATCTCCCTCTAGTGGGAGTTCTGCATTTCAACCTGTGACTGATGCTGCAAATGGCACACTTATACACTGCTGTCAAGTACAGAAACATGCAGTGCACTACAAGAACGCGGATGATGCACTTGAAACGGTCCAAAAAATGATATATTCACATGCTGCTCTTATTTCTGGTCAATTCAGAAGAGTGGTGTGCAGTTTAAGACAACACTATCCCGTCAAAATTCAAGTACTACACAAGTAAGTACTTAACATAAGTAAGTTCTAACATGCGAGCGCACAATTCATTAGTGTAATAAGGGAAGTCATTTGGACACGGCAAAACTCTCTGTCCTGAGTGTGAGGGTTTTAGTTCAAACTACAGCTCACCTTGCCAGCTTCACTATCAGGCCGTCCCGAGTCTCTATCAGAGGACTTTCCACTGGTGAGGCTGTCCAAAGAGTGGCATGAAGTGGCTTCAAACAGAGCTTCATACGGGCTCTCCTCCTCGGGCCTCGGGGCCAGCCCCGAGATCAACTCACTCATCTTCTCCATGTCACCTATCGCACAGGTCACAATGAATACAGGCGCAAACACAAACAAGGTAAACAAATTCTGAATTCAAAAAGTGAATAATAAATTCCCTTTGCCCTTTCCTGCTCAGTGTTTCTCCTGTAGATTGAATTCCTGCTTACTGTACAAACACACAGCATTTCTAACTTCGGACATCTGGTAAATATTACCCTTTTTGCGTGGGCTGGGACTCTCCCGAGGTGGAGGGAATGGTGGAGGCGGGAGGTCAATGTCAGGAGGTTTTCCAGTCATGTGACCTGTAACAAACAGGAGATTGCATCGTAGCAGTCAAATGTGATATCAAGAGGATACTTTCTATTTCAGCTCTCCAACCACATTTAGTCTTTACCGAGGATGAGAGCAACTATCTGTCTGCTCTTCTGAGAGGGCATGTCCTTGACAGTGTCCAGCGCTGTCAGGCCCTTCTGGTTGACGATGTTCACATCGATACCTGACAAACGACAACAGGAACACTCAGTACGGGCAGCTTTGTGTGGATATATGTACTTCATGAAGCAAGAAGTGCGATAAACGTTGCTTGTGTGGCGCTGAGGTCTGACCTGCACTGAGAAGTTTCTGAACCACATCTGCCTTCCCAAACAAAGCTGCTTCGTGGAGGGCACTGCCTTTCTCCGTCTGAGCAGGAAAAAAACAAAAAACATCCAGAGATGAGACAAAGAGAGAACATACATTCACACAGGAAACAAATGTGATTATTATGAAAATTAAAGCCCATCTGTATTTTCTTCTACACTTTCCGGATGAATCAGACTTAGTTAAATCAGCAGACGTCCACTTCCTGCACCCACAGGATTTATGACCGCCACGCGGTCCACTTCTTTACTGATAATTATGTGGATGAGGAAACAAAGCAGATCGTTTTCTAGCTCACAGGGCCACGCTAATTGAAACCTGCAGGATGCAGAGCCTGAAGGATACCGAATAGACTTCACACCCTTCATACAGACAAAAGGAGGACGGAGCAACGGGAGGGGCATCTCCAGACAGATGGGTGGCACAGTTTGATGAAGAGTCAGAGCCACAAGGTCCACCAGGGGGAGCAACGCAAGCTCTGACTTTGCAAACTGAGAATTTAAGACTTTTTCTGTTTAATCTCATAGCTTTAGAAGGAAGTAACAGAGGAAGTGCTGCAAGAACAGATTAAGTCACCCCACAAGATGTAGGCCATTGCAGTATTTTAAGAAACACTTGTAAACAGAAGCTTTTAGGTTAACATACATCCGTATAGACACGTATATAGAAACAGAAACACACCTCATAGTTGATGTCCATGCCGGCGTCCAGTAGCACCTCCACCACAGACAAGTGTCCGTTCCGAGAGGCCAGATGCAAGGGTGTGTGCTTCTTGGTGTTGCAGCTGAGCAGGTTGGGGTGAGCGATGAGCAGCAGCTTGACCACCTCCAGGCGGCCGTACAGCGCGGCCAGGTCCAGTGGAGTCTCGAACTTGTTGTTCCTCATGGTGGGATCAGTGAGCTCCTCCAGCAGCAGCCGCACCACCTGGGAGTGGCCGTACTGGGCGGCACAGTGCAGCGGCGTCTCGTTGTCATTGTTCTGTTGGGGGTCGAGATCTGGGTGAGAGGCAGCTTGGAAAATCGCCGACAAAGACACAGGAAGTAAAAAAAAAAAAAAACTAAAAAAATAGATGAAATAAAGGAGAACAGGATAGAATGAAGACGGTTGAATCGTATAAATGATGCTATTGAGAAAGAATGCCTCAATGAAGTATTTGTCAGAGTAAACCAATCAGAGCCCACCACACTCGCAGATTACAAGGTCATGAAAAAGCACCAACGATGAAGAAGCACAAAGTGAGGCCGGGGGGGGGGGGGGGGTATTAACTGGCAGAGAGGGGCCGTCGCAGGGTGGAGGACTGGAAGACATGCATGGACTAATGAGGACAGGTGTTTGGATGGCACTGAGCGCCAGGGGCAGCAGGGAGATAGCTGAGATAGACAGGCAGGTGGGGAATTAGCGGAGACATGGAGCACCTTAACAAGAGGTCAGAATGCACTGATGTCACAGAGCGACAACAATCATGTGAAATTTAGAATGTACTAAAAACCGAGGAAAAGATTAGTGTAGTGTTTTCAAACAATGAAAATGCTACACTGTGACTGCTGTGTTTCTATATTCACTGAAAAAGATACATGAAATTAAAAAAAATCTTTATTTGAAAAAAAAATTGTATTGCCAGTTATCTGACAATTATGATGTAATATTATAGGAAATGACAAAAAGTTGTAAGAAAATGCCATAATAATTTCCCAAAACCAAAGGTCATCAATTACCTTGTTTTGTCTGGCCAAGAGTCCAAAACTCAAATATATTCAGATTATAGTTATATATAATGCAGAAATGCAAACGAAAAAGCATTACCTGATTATAGAAATAGTTGCAGATGAATTTTCTTTCCATCAGCAACTAATTAACTGACTAATTGTTTTAATACTAGAAATCACAATGACTACATGTATGTGATATTAATGGCCTGTGTTTCAGAGCAGAAGATGCAGAACAGGCCAACAGAACATTTAAATAAATGTTTCTGTGCATTATTGCCACTAATTGACTGGAACCCAGAGGAAATACTAAGGAGATGACTTCTTATGAGTAGACACTAATGGATTGGTGTCCTTCATGTTCCCATTACAGTAATTAATCCTTTGTCACTTAACATTTAGCCATATTTTTGAAAAACATACTAGCACAAAAGCAAAAACAAAACAAAAAAAAAAAAAAACAGCAATTAAAAGCAGTAATTACAACATAAACTCAGTTACTAGTGCTTATTGGATCTAATGACTCACATCCAGTAACAAGATCAATGACTATTAGACATCAGAGAACTTCCAACACTGCTGAAGATCTCTACCACAAGCAGCCAGCAGGGGGCGGACGCTGCAATCCTGGAGTCAAACTATCAGAGCTAACCAATTCAAAACAAGTCACACAATGATAACATGGGCAGCCATAAGACAGGACTGTGCTACTGGGTTTTTAGCTAAGGAATGAGGAACAGAAGTAAATTCAAATACAAAGATCTTTTGCAATCATTGTTCTCAGTCTCCGGGAAGTGTGATAGAGCAGTAAATCTGTGAGTAACAAAAGTAAACAGGAATAGCAGACCTGTTTAACCACATAGCTCTCTGGCTCTGTTAAAATACCAAGAACAGATGGGTGTGGCAGAAAATGCTAGCTATTGTGGAGCCACATGCTCAGAGAGTCAGTCATTCCAGCCAGCACAGAGCCACCTACAATGGACTGACAGTTGGTGTGAGAAGCCCCCACATGGACACACAATGATGCCAGGCTGGGTGATTCCCAGAGGAACATGCCAGCTGTGCCACTGAAGACAGGACATCGTGTGGAGGGGGGAAGGGGGGGGCAACGGGGGCACTTCAAGACAGGTGTCACTGATACTTTAACAAAGACCAGATGGGATCAGCAGGTATCTCCTTCATTGTTAGAGCGGAGACTCGGGGAGAGAGAGAGAGAGAGTATTGTACTCTGCTGCCAAAGCAGGTCACAGCTTGAGCAGAGACACAGGAGGTGGAGCCGAGGGAAACAAAACGGCACCTGCCGATCAAAAGAGGGGACACAGAGGCAAGAAGAGAAAAAAAAAAAAAAAAACTTCTCTTGGGTGAACCAAACAGAACAAAACAAATGTAAAACAGCTTCAAACAATCCTTTCTCTGAGAAGTATACAAAACAGACCTCGGTTTTTGCTGCATGGGTGGTTTCTTTAGCTGGATTTGTGATTTGTGTATACTCGTCTTTGGTTTTTAAACAAACTCAAATGTACACACATATGCGTGCTCACGCAGAAAAGGCCGGACCCCCCCGTGAAAAGAGCGTGCCGTCTTTCATCTGTGATGCACCATCAAGCACTTGTCACAGATTTACTCTGAGTATTTAGATGACTTAAGCAAGCGAGCGTACATGCTGTGATTATATCAGCATGATTCACCTCCTCAAACGTGCAGGTCTGCTGCCTCAATAGTAATCCAAGTAAATCTAGCGTGAAATAATGTTTTGCCTTTTCTGTGATTGCCGCAGTGGAGATAAAGACAGGAAACACAGGGAGAAGCTGGAGTATGACATGCAACACAGCTCCGGCCAGCTGGGGAGCGAGAGAGTTGTGCGTCACTGCAATGAAATCACCCAAGAACCGACTGTAAAAACAGGCCGGATGGGGTGAAACATTAATCTTTTTCTCACAATATTAAACTAGAATGCACCAAAATGCACCTATTTGACAAATACCGCGACCTCAGAGCTTGCGCTCATGTTGATGCCAAGTGTCTCCCCTGACAGCGTGGCGGTCAGCGCACTGTAGCGATGTGTCAGCCAGCATCTGATCGTGTTAAACATGGCTGACCAACCGTTTGACTCACTGATAGGCAACGAGCAGCAATGAAACAGAGCCGCGCCTCCTTTGATGTCAGCACTGCTCAGCATGTTACTCACACAGAGGCCTTCCACTGCTGGGTCCAGGAACTCTCAAAAACCTTCAACACTTGTGTTTTGACTGGAGTCCGTCTTTTGATTTTAGCTTTTGAATATGTGCCCTATTTGTAAAATCGAATCTACTTTCCTCCTGGGTATAAAGGTTTATCCCGTTGGCTGAAAATCAGGAGCATGTGTAAATTATGAACCAAATTATGTAAATTATTAACCAAACCTTTATGCTTTAACTCTAATTAATGTGATTTACGTGGAGAACATGCAGCATATAGACGGAGCAAATTAAGTCCAGCATGTTTATGGGTCAAAATGAGTCCCGTGTAATATAGGGTATTACAACTATGCGCGGCCACAAGCACACACCTTCAGAGTTTGCTGTACCTGAATAACACATATATATATATGTACATATATATATATACACACACACTGTTTGAGCTCCTGTAGTGTAGTGCTTCCTGATTTGGGAAACATTTACACAAATTTATTTATTAACCATGGAAGGATCACGCTGATGAAAACAAGCCACAACTAGAAAACCAGCTATTTAAAACTCAATCTACTCCACAGTTTCTGCACAGCACAGGGGTTGCATTAATATTCACATGCAAGACTTAAAAACATTCTCCTATTAATGCAATCAGAAGAGAGCAAACATGGCAGAAGGGAAACTAAAAATGGGTAGCCTGGTTTCAAACTTATTTTAGCAGACTGATTGCTATGCAGCAAACACAGTCCCACTTGAAAACACTGCTGCTCTAAGTTAATTTGTAATATTTGGTGGAACAGTTTCATATTGTTGTATAAGAAGGACTCAGTGGGTTCCTGCATGATATTTCACTGTGTAAAGTCCACGATCGGTTTTATCTCCTCTGTGCGAGCGCAGGCCACGTGAGCACTCAAACAGTCATGTATTAACAAGACAGAGCTCTGAGGGCTGTTGCGCAAAATGGTAGCGATGACTGGCAGCCTTACCGGGAAACTGATTAGAATTCATATGGCACAGCTCAGACTTCCTGGATGGACAGTACAAGTTTTTATGAAAATCCTGTCTTTACTGCGGAGCTGCAGACATCATAAAAACCTCATCCTGATTTAGACCTCAGTACATGTCAAACAAGAAGAGATTAAGATCTCCACTGCTGTCTGCTGCTGATTGATAAACCCCGACTTAACCAAGAACATCTGGAGATTATATCCATTGTGTTCTCATGCTACACAACGTCCTGAGACGAGAGGGGGACCAAGACGCAGGGCGGCAGAGGGAGAGGAGGATGTTATGATTCTCACAACCTGGGGCTGGGAGACGGTAACACGGTTTGACTAGCGACCTCTGGCACGTGACGCGCAGGATGGCAGCAGAGCGAGGCAGCGGTTACGTCAGCCTGGCCCCTGGTAGTAGTGGTAGTAGTAGTGGTGGGTGGTGGTGGTGGTGGTGGAGGGTTGGGCTGAGCAGCTGTTGCAGCTAGTATCCCAAAGGTCTGCCCGTGCTCCACGCATGCCAGTGTCCGTTGTCACAACCTGAAATACTGCGAGCTCGTGTACATTCACAACAGGGTTTCCTACAACATTTTCTGTTTCTACGAGTCATCAACAATCAACAAAGTTTCAGAAATGTATTTTTCAGCTATTAATTATATAATCTCTTTTTAAAATTTTGTGGGTGACCTCCCGCTGCCCAACCCGCTTTAGTAGTTACAAGCACTATATAAACATTAAATAAATCATTTATAACATTATGTAATACTCTCTATATGCCGACAAGAGGCCATTTTATAGTGTTTTAATGTTTAATATTTGTCCATAACTATAAGGATTGTTTTTTATAGTCATTTCAATAATTTATTAAGCTTTTCTATCACCTAAATGATCATAAATTTAATATATTTAGGTTTAGGGCTGTTGATCAGAAGAACAAGCGATCTAAAGGATGCCACTTTGTACTGTGGACCATTTTTCTTTTCCATTTCCTACTATTTTATTACAAAATTAATTGACAGATTAATTCATAGTGAGAGCTAATTGTTTGTAGCAGCTGTGATATTTTTCTCCATTTGTCAGGGGCTCTGTAATCTGAATTCCCAAAGTATTCTTCTCATTAAATGCACCGCAACAATAACATAAAAGCTGGCTTTCATAATGGATTTTTATGTGAACACTGTCACGCATTCCAGAGTAAACAGGCCTTGCAGTGCTATAATGAGATGGATGTCGAACTGGCTTCCTGCCATAGATTGTAATTCTCTGTGCAGTCGACTTTTCCCCCATTTTACAGGAAAGATTAGTTTGCCCTCCATATTCGACTTTATTAAATGGGACACACTTTCTAAACTGCATAATTTAAAACCCTTTAAGACATTATAGCAGATACTGTTTCTCCTCCTCAAGTAACAAACTCCTCCAATAGAATACACACCCTGAAATCTGCAAATATGAAAGCATGACAATGGAGAAATCCTTCTGTTGAATAACAAGATGATCCCTCAGGGGCTCTTCAATGATGCTCCCACCTCTTCCTGCCATGACAGAGACAAGAGCGAGTCCTGGAGGACGAGCAGGGAGCAGAAGGTAAGAGCAGGGACAATGACGTGTTGAGGAGGCGAGAGCTGGACACCGAAGTGACAGACAGAGGGGATACATGAGCGTGATGTCTGACTGCAAACTTGATGTCGCCAGGAAGGAAAGGAAACTCTGCTCTACTTGATAATGAAGTGGCCAAGTCAGAGAAATTACTTCTGCATCTGCCATCAGAAACTTGTCCCTGTCAGCCTTTTTGAGAGCTGACAGAGGGACAAACCTGAGAGACCATTTCCTTTCTGCTTATGCTCTGAGCTCAAATCTGCAAAAGGCAAAATATTTCAGTCATATCTTCTTTAAATGTCATCTATTTAAGCTTTCTTGAGCTTAGGTTTTAATATATCTGAGTGTATGCAGGGTCACGTACAGTGCATCTGAACCGGGGTTGGAAATGGCCAACATATATTGTATTAGACGTGTGACCTATATAAGAGGACGGAGGCTTGGTAAGTGGTTCCGTGATACGAGTCTGGGCAGACCAAAGGCTACGGCTTATTCTGGTGTAATATACAGAAAACATGGTAATTAACCAAAAAATAGGTCAGTGATGAAAATGATTCAATGCACACTGCATGCAGGTTCTCTGGTAGGTGGGTTTCTAGCAACAATGTATTGGAAAATGTTGTTGTACTGTATCAAATATTATTTTTTTGTGATGCTGATTAGTGTTTTAAGATGAACATCCACCTCCTGCCTGTCTATTATTAATTAGTGCATTAATTACAATGTCACAAAATAGTGAAAAGGATTAGATGTCTTGCAAAATGTACATGTCTAATGTTCTTTGTTTTTGTCCGACAATCAACAGTTCGAAGGCCAAAAATAAATAGATCAAAAGAATAGTGTGTTATTCTAGGAAATAATCTGACTAATGAATAATGTAAATTATCATTAGTTTCAGCCTCAAATAGTTACTGATTAATTTCCTGTTGACTAACTCGTCATTAGTTTTAGCTCTAGAGCCTAAAACTGTTTTTACGACATTGCTAGAACAGGATGTTTAAAACTGTGTAATGCTCGTAGTCAGGGGGCGGCAGAGTTGACCTAGGTCAGGTCCTGTGGTTTGTGGTCGCAGCTCCCCTGCTGAGGCGTCTGAAACATCATCAAAGTGGCCAACCCACAGAGGACACGATCAGTAGGAGAGAGCGCAGTGGTTTTAATGAATAAACATCAGTCTGGCTGGCTTCCTGGACCAGGAGGGCAGAAACCTGGACCCAGCCCAGGCTGATTTCTTGAGTGTCCCTGAAGTGGACCTCTGAAGTTGTAAGTCCCCCATGAGCCCTGGAAAACCTCATCTCGCACCTTACACAAACACAGCATCTCCTCACTGGGTCACTCACCACCACTATAGGACCAATAAGCAGTGACACTGTTACTATGACAACGTGCCACCTCTTCCTCCCCTCAGCAGAGCAAGCTGGGGGGTAGGAGGAGGAAGGAGTCCATCCACCCATTTACACACTCACACAGACAAGCATGGCATGGCAATCTCTCTTTGATGCTGATGCAAAGAGACTGGTACACTAAAAACCTCCCATCCTCCTCCTCATGAGATGGCGCTCTGGTCCTGGAGTGTGATGAGAGGGGAGGCAGGATGTACCTCGCCCACTCAGTCACATGATGCCATCAACCGTGACCACAGTCAGGGTCAGAGCACCCAGACAGCATCCACGATTCTGATTTATTCATAAAAAGGCATCAATTATTCAGCTTCATGACCAGGTAGTGGCACCCGAACTATCCCAAAAGTGTTTACATTTAGACATCATTCAAAATTTCAGCAGAGCACAGGACTTAATGTGAAATCCATCAAACGGACTTAATTTAAAACAAACAGCAAGACAAATGCAACCGTTGCAGGATAATTCAGTCTGATATATAGCAGCACTAAAGAAAGCCAGCCTTCCCATCCAAACACTAAGAAGATTAGTCCAGGGAAAATGTGACAATGTACAAAAATAGTGCGCAGCTTTATCTACAGGCCCGGGTGGGTTTCCAGCTCTGCCTGCAGATAATCAAATCACAGAGCGACCAGCATGTTCACACTGTTCGCTGCACTAACTGAGAGGGCGACACTGTCAGAGACACAGTCGGCTCTGCAGCTCTGCCGTCCTCCTCGTGTAGAGACACTGTGACTGGGGCTTCCCTGGGCAGCTGGATGCAAAAAGGATGTGCTGAAATATTGAAATCTTGTGTTTGTAACTTGTAATCTAATCTTCCTGGTTTGTAACCTGTGCATCTATGAACAGCAGGTGAAAAAAATACCCAATAGTACCGACATCTGTTGTGGGTTAATATTCAAGCAGCAGAAAATAATTTCGTGATTTTTAATAACCCTATGAGGATTTATTTTGAGGGGCAGAGCAATATTTTCAAGCAAATACCTCAATATCAACGTCACAATGAGATTTATTTTTTTTTCATAAATAATCCTCAGTAATGTGGATATAATGACTAAGTAGGTAAAGGCAACAAAAAATAGATCAGCTGGAAGAGTCTGGTAATTTAAAAAAAAATTAGGTCACTCTGGTAATGTGGACTATGAAAAGGAAAAGAGAACACTTATTAAATATCAAAGCTCTTACAAGATCCAAAATCAAACATCACATCTAGTCTCATATCACAGTATTTCTATAATATCGATATATTGCCCAGTCTTAGTACTTAACTTTTGCTGATTAGCACTAAAAGACAATAGATACCCTAATGGGAGCATCATTTGTTTTTTAGGTATTTGATCATAAACCAAAGTATTAGACATACTGAAATTATGGCCTGATGACAGCTCTAGATAAAAAAAAAAAAGAGGATCAAAGTCATTTTTATTTATCCTCATGAAGATTTCAACCAATGTCATGACAATCCATCTGTTGTAACATTTCAATAAAAAATAATAAAAAAATAAAAAAAAAAAAAAATCCCAACCTTATGTTGGCTCCTGAGCAAAAATGATGGGCCTAGCAAAGAAGTCTGAAAACCATGAATGTCAGAGCGTATAGTAGATGCCAAGTTATTTTTTAATAATGAGGGGAAAAACTGGTGAAAGAGGAAAATTCAGGTCATCATCAAGGTTGTTAGGGGTCATCCTCTGGGACACCATGAACATCTGTACAAAATGTCATGCCAATCAATTAAAAGGTTTTGAGAAATTCCAGTCAAGACTCCATTCTTGGAGCCACGCTGTGAGCTTATCGTTTGTGATTTTCTCCTATGTGTACTATTATAAGTTTAATATGTTGGGTTTGTGGCTATAGGGCAAATCGGATGAAGGTACCTTGTGATGATTATTCATCATTCATGCATTTTGAGGGTATATGATTTATGTAGCAATTGAAAAAAAAAAAATTCTTCTATAATAAAAATATCTATTAGTTGCAATACTGCACAATTCATCCATTAGATACTCATTTTGCATCATTACACAATCCAGCAGTATCCAGTAGCCAACAGTGCTGCGTGCTAGTGGCGGGTTTAACAGAAGACTTCTTGTAAGCTACTTCTTCTTTCAGCCTTCCACTGTTGAACGATGGAGTAAAACTTTGGTTGTTACAGATTTAAAGGATGGTGTGCCTTGCATGAGCCAATATTTCCCCCCACAGCTGGATGTGTGGCGCCGACAACTGTTCTGCTTCAGGCTGTAGAAGTTTTCCTTTGGGTCAAATTCACTCCATTTTTCTCACCGAGAAGAGAAAGACTAACAGATCACCAACAGTAGCCCCTAAAGGGAAAGTCATTTTCTAAACTTTACACCCAAAGCCTAATTAATTCCTGATCCTCATCAAAGGGCTTTTGCAGCAATTCTGTAACATGTAGCAATGCAATAGAGGTCTTGTTGTAATGCAGTGTTGCCTACGTTAAACATAACATCTCGATAAAATTGGACATCGCAAGCGAACATGGGTAGAAAGCCAGACAGCGGAGATGTACTGATAGCGAGCAAAATTAAAAGCGTCCCTGTGTCTCTGCAGCAGAGAGACCCCGCAAGCAGCAGCAGCAGCAGCAGCAGCAGCAAAGCAAACCCAAGCACAGCAAAACTACACGGCAAAAAAGCAAAGAAGCACTTCAAAAAGGAAATGTTGTCTTCAGCAGCACTGTGTACACACCTTGGCATTAATATAGGGGTCAAAGGGCCCCCAGCGTTTGAATTCTTTAGGGTCTACACAGCTCTGGGAGGAGGGGAGAGAAGATAGGTGGATGGTTTTGGTTCAGACAAGCAATGAACGAATGAGTGACGATCACAAATGAGTCAAACTAAATAAAAAAAGGAGAACAAAAATCTGAGTTGAGTTAATGAACAGTCAGATGTCATGAACAGGCAGGGAGAAATGACACAGAATGAGACTCCTTCATCGAGTTGACTTTTTCTGAAAGTGGCTTGTTCAATCAAATCTGATTACATGTAAGAAGCTCATCATGGGTCATTTCTCCTCATGCCAAACGGGACGGGATGGTTTCTGTCTGCAGCATGTGTGTGCAGGAAGCAACCAAACAGACTATCAAACATAAAGTGTTAAAACGGTTCAAATGGTTAGAGGAAACGAGCACTTCTCATCATAGCGCAGCGTCAAAGCACTTCGAGTATCACATTATCAAAGGAGAAGTCAAGACTCACGATGCACTGAGGTTAATGCACACTAGTAGCTTTCGTTCTGGCATTCGTCTTGTTCAAATATATAGCATGCCATGCTGAGCTAGGACTTGCAATTGAGAGATCTCTATGCAGCATTTTGTTACTAAAACTGACCTCTTTCCTAGAACTGCTCTTATCACACTACAAGAGATTAAATTTACGGCGAAGTAAAGTGTCATCGGTATAAAAGAGGGCTACGACTCGACCACACGGTCTTAATTTGTCTGCTGGAGAAACAAATATGTTGAAAAACTCAAACAAATTGAAGAACAAATCATTTTAGTACTGACGTAATTTTTCGACTGAAGAAATTAACAGCATGGTAAGACTGCAAAAGTGACCAAAATGAACACGTGCACACTAACGCAGAGGAGGAAACTCGGTGTCAAACCTGCTCGTTGAGTTTGGGGTGTGAAGGTCCTTGGTGAATGAGAAGTTTTACGATGTGCTCGTCTCCCTTCCATGCAGCCAGATGAAGAGGGTAGCAGCCCTTGTTGTCTGCGATGTTGGTCAAGGCCTCGTTTCGTAGCAGCGCCTCCACCACGTCGCTGCAGATGAATGAAGGGGGCAGGTCGGGTCAGAAAAATGCCAACAGTCCAAACCGCACTAATAAATACACACAGCCTGAGCAAACAGCCAATCAATAGCTTCATCTTACCCCCGAGGGACGACTGTCTGCGAGGGCAGACCTTGTTTATAGCGGAGCGTAAACAGAGTAGCTGAAACAGGCTGCAACAGGCTGCAACACGGGCATTTCTCCCAAATCTCAAAGTTTATACGTCACTCATGTACCTGTGTCCATTGAGGGCGGCGTGGTGCAGGGGGGTGTATCCAGTGCTGTCCACACAATTCACATTGGGGCCTCTCCAGATGCTGCTAAGAGTAGAAATGATTGTTAGGCTTCCATAACACCGGCAACACAAAACACACACACACAGACACACACACACACACACACACACACACACACACACACACACACACACACACACACACACACACACACACACACACACACACACACACACACACACACACACACACACACACAACAACCACCACCACCACAACAACAACAACAAACCAACCCTGCCTGCCCCTCTGTGAAGTCTCTAACTGAGGGTGTGACTGACTCTGTTCTGATTGCTGTCTCAGGGCTGCAGTCGCTCACACCGGCTGTTCACATCACACCCCAGCCCCACCTACAGCACATACAGGTGGGGGTGCACCTTCACACACTCTCTCTCAAGAGAAACATGTGAGATGAAGAAGCACTGCGACAACAGCAGAAAAACCAGCAAGTGAAAGAGGCACCATCACCAGCGAGCAGCAGCTAAGATGAGCTAATTACATCTAGTTGACAGTAACTCTGTGTTCTGGGTCAGGTCCTGGCAGCCCGGATAGGCTTTTGTTATTCTACTTAACAAACAACAAACGAAGCACTGGGATGCAGCCAAAAGGCGAAGAGGGGGTAAAAGTGTAAGGAAAGGCCAGCATTTGTTCAGCACTCTCTTTCATTTGAGTCAAACTCAGCTGTCAGCTCAGCTCAGATTGGTTTGTTTATTTTAATTTGCAGAGAGCGCTGTGGTGAGGAGGAAGGAGAGCGATGGTAGAAGGGGGCAGTAAAGAAGGATGGAGGGAGTAATTTAAGAAGCTAAAGGATGTCTGGTGAGACAGTGCCAGGACGGGATGTGAGGCTCCCTGAAAGACCATAACACATCGTAAATAAATCATGTGAATAGGAAATCCCAGCACTGGTGAACCACATATCTGAGACCAGAGTCATTTGCCATACAGAAAGAGAATTGGATCAAAACAGTTGGGCCTCACAGAGAATCAATGATAAATGGAGGAGGTTTTTTTTTTTTTTTTTTTTTTTTAAAGAGATGAGAATATTTTTGTTGCCTTTTTCTTTTACAATTTTACTTTTGATTTATAATAGAAAACTGTCTCAAAACCGATGGAAAATACTGAATTGACAGTCAGATAGCTCCATAAATAATTACTGACCTGGATTTTGATGCAAGCAAATAACTTTGATGAATGAAGCCTTCGGAGAGAAGCAGGGATAGGAAGAGCAGCAAGGGCTGTTTTATTTTTATTTAAGTTAAAATACCGGCTCTGGGAGTTACACACATTCACTGACACTTTCGGAACGGATCCATAACATAATCAGTGTGTCGAAGGTGATGACAGAAGGATGCTCAGTGTCCTCACTTCGAGTGTGTGACTTTGCTCCACTCACGCGGCTCGTTTTTGCCGCAGTAATGGCTGTTTTGCCCCCCTAAAATACATCTCCTATAATAGCTCTCAGAGCAGCCTGCAATTACACAGTCAGAGCCGTCTCATTAAATAAGTGTCTTGGAGGGCTCTATAGCCTGCAGAACAATGAGCCTGACAGAGCCCAGACACACACAGATCCACCATCCTACTGCTCATAACCTAAGCTGTTTGTATCTTACAGCAGGCCTCATCTTACCGAGTCAGGCAGCCATGAAGTCATGGGACATCAAGAGCAGGGCTGGGGTGAAATACTACAGCGGGAAAATGTGGTGGGAGGAAATGCTGGGAACTGATCATTTTTTGTCAGAGGGGGAAAATATGTGAGCAGCGATTATCTCGGCTCTGCAGGAATCACACGCATACGTTTCCTGTCTATTTCAAATTGGTAGTAAAGAGTAAAGCAACATTGCCTTGTCCATGGCTGCTGAGCACATCAAAAAGGAAAACAGAGACAGAAACAGACCTCTAGTTGCTGTCCTAGATAAAAGAGTTATGTAACTGCTTGGAGCAAAAATCCCATATACAAATTAACATAAACATGAATAGAGCAGCAAGTACGACTGGAGAATCTGACAAAATCGTCATCACTTATTCTGTACTCCGAGGATTCTGTAATAGAAATGTTATTTTATCCTTTGATCCCAGTTCACCAGCTTGACCAAAAATACTAAGTTAAAAACCATTGCAAGATTGAGCTATATTAAGTCAGATGCATCATCAGACATATTTCAAGGATTCCCAATAAGGCAGGGTATCATTAAAAAAAAAATATATATATATATATATACATATACCGGTACCAATACATGGAGATCAGTTTCTGAGTGAACACTTTTTTGAGCTTTCATGCTGTTTACATTGAGAGTGTAACCTAGGTTGTTTTCTGTAGCTGCAATTTACAGATGTCTGCTGAATATGGCTATGAGATGCTAGCTGGCTACTCGGAGAGAGTCGCTGCAACTCAGGCAGGCATGTGACTGAAAATTAGTCTGAAAAGAGAGGAATAAGGTGCTCTAATGAAAGATTTAACAACGTTGAAACCAAGTTATTTTATCCACCTGGCTGGGCCACACCAGCACAGCCTATGTAAGGTGAATCCTGTATTAGCTCACTGATGCTGATGAAATTTACTCTGTAAAAGAAGTAAATGTTATGCATTTCAAAACAAAAAAATATTAGTGTGTATGTAGCCCTGGTTTCAAAATTTGGTTGCATTGTAAAAATGCTGTTGGTGTCATAAAAGTATTGGAAGTTCAGTTATCAGCACTTGTCATTAATTTTAAACAAAATCTAGAACAAAAGGTCAAATTCATATTGACTTTGCACATTAGTCCTCCTCATCAGTCATGACTTTGTCTTTAGACCTTATAGCAATGACACGTCAGAGGCATAAACCTTGTGTCACATCAGCCTCATGACCAAAAAATATAAATAAAGAGGACCGTAATACATCTCAAATAACATTTACTCTACTTCCATAATATTACAGCTCTTAGTAGGGACATGGCTGCTCATTAATCCTATAAAGATCACCTCCATGCAGAGGGAGTGAAGTTGTGTGCTCATTACATTTTATCACTGTCATAGTATTTCGGTCCGCTATTAACAGAGCTGCCTGCAGCAGCAGCAGCTTTAAGCGCAGTAGAAGTGATGCATCCTCTGAGCATTTTGGCAGCATGGCACTGAAGGGCATGAGTCAGAGTGGTGCTCGACAATCCACTTCATCCTCTTACTACGGCTCACAACCAACCTAAGTGAGGGATGGGGCTTAGGGCCCCTAGCATTGCGATGGGCAAACCAGTTGATTTGGTTTGGGAGGGGGCACATTCATGGGAACTGACTGAGGAATTCCGGTTTGAAAGGCCGAGCTAATCCTTAATTTGCCTGAGGGAATATCAGCGGGATGAGGCCGAAGTTTGAAAGAGAATCTAGGGGGCTGTAATTCTGTGTTGTACAAAGCCAAGCCACTACAACACGACAAATAATAATAACGTTTTCTCTCTTTTATGTACTGTCTGCATTAGTTTGCTAATATTTGTCCCACATACTAAAGAGAAATTTAAAAAGAGGGTCATTTCCAAAATGTGGAAGCTTAGTTAGGAGTTTGGTTTCAACCTTTAAACTCACATCTAGTGACTTAACTAAACTAAATAAGCTTAGATAATGTGTTTGAATGTATAAGTTAGATAATGATAAATAAATCAAGTATATAATTATAATTTAATCCATATTCATTAACCCCAGTCAGAAAAAAAGCAGGCATGCTAAATTTAAATGCAAACCAATATTACGATTAAGACCAACCAGAATTTCTAGTTCTATATTTAATGCACTGTTTGCATCCACATTTTTAAAACGACCCCAGGTACTCAAAGTATAAAAAAAAAATATTTCAGCCTCAAGCCAAAATTTATAAGAATTCCACTGATAAAAAAATATGATTAAATGTTTATTTGTGGAGCCCTGGAGTAAAACGCCGGGCAAAATTCTGTGGCAGCTTTAAGCAAATAAGAACCCAGGTGGGTGTGAACCCAGTGTCAAATAAACAGATTTGTCTGCAGCCTATTAGCAGTGTGACCACACTGCCAGGGATTAGTCTAGCCCAGGGCACTGAGCCCAGCAGTGACTGGCGCATGTCAGCCACCGTCAGGGAAATTGGGCTTAATTATGCGTACTGCTGGCGGGTGCAGCAACCAGATGCCCTGCTGCCAAACACTCAACCTGAGCATCATCTCCTCAGCAGAGACTCAAGTACCTGCCAGAGTCCCCAGTGCCAGCTGAGGACTACACTCAATGACTTAATGAGCAAAGAACTCTGTCAAAATACCATGTTACCATGAAGCACTCTGACGGTAATTAAGTCGTACATCATAAAGGTCGTTACAGGCCAGATTAAAGGAGAGCACGTCGATGACTCGGAAGCAGCGAGTTAGGTAGAACAAAACAAACTTCAAAAACATGACAGTGTGAAGAAAAGGCTTCAACAGGTCTTAAAACTACTTGTCAAAAGAATTTCTTGATCACGTAGTTTAAGCTTTTGACCATTTAATTTTCTAGAGCTCCTGATGAAACCATATTTAATTGCAGCAAAAGTTGCAGCCGTGCCAGCCGCCCTATGACACTGTACTCCTGAGGGAGACATGAGTATCTGAACCAGATGTCAATAATTTCTACAATACTTCACTCGTAAATGGTAATTTGGTGGTCGTGATCCAGGAAAAGTCAGAGGATCGCTAAATTCAATGGCAGATATCCTCTAATAACTATGAATGTCTAGGGCTGTCACAATTATAACATTATTACAATCATTGATTGTGGTTGTTTGAGTGGCCACAATGATTTTCTATTTATCTGCATAAAAACAGCCAGATGAAAATAAAGGAAAATCCATATTTTCATCACTATTTCCACATCGTTTTTCCCCATTTGAGGTTTGACTGCTGCTCCTTAATGACATCTTCTCGCTGCGTCCCCTTTTTCTGCTATGGTTTAATGACTCATGAGAGTACATTGGTTATTTTGATTAATGGTACCTGTGATTGTCAGTAAATTATGTGTATATTTCAGTAAATGATTTCACATATTGAATTTATGACAGACATCAAAATCTTATTTAAAAAACGAGAAAGAGAAAGAGAAATGTATTTTTAATTTATATGTTCCAATATTCAGTGCCAGTAAAAGGATCATCTTCTTCATAAGTCATATACTATAATAGTGGAATACAGTATAATGAACAGAAAAAGACAATTAAATCATCAATAGCAATTATCTGAATGACAATTAATCACCAACTTAAATGTCATGATCGTGAGAGCCCTATGAATGTTTGTAAAAATTGTTTTATTGATAATGGTTACAGTAGTTGTTGCTGATCCCTCGGCTGACATTACCATCCATAGAGCCATGCTGCTAGCATCAATACAGTGGACTTTAGATGGTTATTGCTGAATTATTGAGTTAAGATGCTCGCAAAAACAAATAAATTGTTAGTCTTCCCCATTTCAGAAAATGCTAAGAAATGCAGAATGTGACAATAAAAAAAAAAAAATCCCAAAAGGCCACTGAGACTCATGACTCTTGTTTTAGTGCCACAAGAGATACAGCAGTTCATTTCTCATTGCAGTTGGAGAGCACATTAAAGTCAAATCCTGATTGAGTTTTCATGGCTCATAAACACACCATAGTGAGAATGTCACAGTGCAACTGTGTGAATAAACTGCATGTACCCAGAGACTGTGTTCAAAGAGCGGTCCAATGGGGTCCAGCAGAATCAAGATGATGGGCATGAAAAATGCTGGCGGCAGTCTGAAAAGGTGGGATGAATGTAGAAGGAAAGAAGAAAAACAAATAAGGGAGAATCCGATGGAGCGAGGAAACAAGGAGAGCACATTCAATCACAGCCTGTCCTTCAACAATTTCCCACGCTGATTTCACAGCAGATGCTGCCGCAAACAAATCTGACTGTTCACACTGGCATCCTCCGAGCCTTCTGCAAAGGAAGAGCGAGCGCGTGTTCAGCTAAAATCTTGCCGGATGGATGGGCCGTTATTTTCAGTTACACTGACAACCCACATCTTGAAATAGAACTTCTGTGTGATCTAGTTCACGTGGCCGAAGATTCTGTTGAATGTTTCGTTTTCTCACAAAAGTCAGCACCAAAGTCAGTCTTTAAATTGGGCACAACAATCGTTTTCTGTGCCCTCTTATTAAAACATAATATGCTGTGTTTACAAGTGTTTCACAGTTACGGTCTGTTGCCAATCTGCTTAGTCGTGCTAAGGCTAATCAATTACAGACTACTTTGTTGGGTTTATTTTATCCAGTTTGCAAAAACAGCATAGAAAAAAGAAAAAGATGCGGGCTACTTTACTGCCTGTGTCAACACACGGACGGCAATAGCACCGTCACTCAGGTTCCAAGTGCAACATGTTTGAAGTCTGAAGGTGGAGTGAGGGTTGGCGTGGGCCCAGCAGGTGGGCAAGAGGATTGCTGAGAGCAGCAGAGTGGGAGAGAAAGGAAGACGCCAGCCAGCAAGCCAGATGGATGAAAATGTCTGGAGTCGGGGGCTGCAAGCAAAAAGCAAACACATGTAGGCCTACATGTACGAGAAGGACATGCCCTGATGCCTCTGGTCGCCGTGGTGACCCCCTTTTCTATAAATGGGTTCAAAACAGAGACCACCACCTCAGTAACCTTATCTTTTCCATTTGTCCGTTTGTTATTATAAGGTTTGGAGTAAGTGAGGTGAAATAGAGTTTACATAAACAAGGACATATACCAGTTGGGTGTGTGTGTGTGTGTGTGTGTGTGTGTGTGTGTGTGTGTGTGTGTGTGTGTGTGTGTGTGTGTGTGTGTGTGTGTGTGTGTGTGTGTGTGTGTGTGTGTGTGTGTGTGTGAGGCAGTCTTTTTCATGTTAACATTCTGTTGTATTTAAGACGGGAAGTACAGTCAAATGGAAATTGTACATATCAGCATGTTTTCTTAAAAAACAGAGAACCAAGTGATCCTAATGTGTCTTTATTTTATTGTTGAGTTTTGTGTTTCGAATGTGCATATTTATTGCTAAGTTTGTAAAAATGTCATGTGTACGTGATGTCGGTTGTTGAGTTTTATATATTATAAAAGGCCATCTGTGGACTGACAATTGAAATGAGCTTAAGCTATAAATGTCACTGTGCGTGGCACCGGTTTGCGCAACATACTCGTCCTTACATGAATACAAATTTAAATTAAAAAAAATCATGTGTCTTCATTGTTAATCAATATTAAAGGTTTATCATAGTCATCGGTGTTTTCATTACGGATTTTCTTCCTTATTTTCGATTTAAGGCAACCTTTTCCCCTACAAACTAAACAAAAATAAACCCTGACCCACTTGGATGAAATCTATTTTTAGCTGAGCACCGTTAGTTTAAAATAAAGAGGACTACATACTGGCTGGAAAGGACACTGTCAGTTTTTGCGCGCGCACACGCACGCACACGCACACACACACACACACACACACACACACACTCACACAGGTGGAATTCATCACTACTAAGTGCCTTTCTCTCTGCCTTCTCAGACTACACAAACACAAGCCGTAAACATAACGTATCCCAAACTCAGATGCTCCTGGAATGCTAACACTGTGGTGTTACATTTCCCAGCTACCACTGCTCCCTCCCGGGTCGAACCAGTTACAGTTTCTTTCAGTTCAAAGGTCAACAAATGCTTAAATGTGACCAGCTTTTTAGTTCACTGCAGAATGATGTGAGGCTCCTGTCGTTGGCGTAAAAGCGGTAGAAACGGCCCGCTTAGCGCCGTCTGTCTGCACACCCTGCTGGCGGTGAGACAGTCGGCATGCGAGACAAAGCTGCAGAATGCGAGTGTCCGAACCCCGCTGTGAGCCTGTCATTTGTTTGCAAACCGTCCACACAGGTCCTAATAAAAAGAGAGGCGAGAGGGAATTTTTGTTGGGACACTATGTGCCTAGTTGTCATGCAGCAGATAGTCTCTCGCTGACACCAGTCTGACAGCATGGGGCTGCTCGGGATGAGCCAGAAATTGTGGATGTAATGGGATGGAACGATCTGGAGTTGTGCCCAAGCCACTTAAAATGCTAACCAAGTCATCAAACTGATAGAAATGCTTTCCTTGCTAGCACTTAAAAAAAATAAAAAAAAACAGAAAAACATGTTGAACAGCAAATGTATTGGAAACCTTTGCAAGTAGCTTGAAACAACCTTTATTTCCAAACGTTCGAGAAAAGCCCGACTTGTTTCATTCTACGGCAACGGGAAACATCAGCCTAAATGAGCCAACTCTTCTTAATAGGTGGTCCAATTCTATCCGAATGACAGCTCAATTTTCTTTGTAAAACTTAAAAGTGTAAAAAAAAAAGAAAAAGCCCCAGAATGGTCTTTTGGGGCCAATATGATTATGAAAAGCACCGTTCTCTGCTTTGTCAGTGGGACAAAAGGACACGGCTGTGAAGCTGGGAGACGAGCCCTCATCTGGCTAAGCTCTCAGAGCGTCTGTCCAGGACTCCAAGCATTCCTCTGTTAATTTCCCCTCAGTGGGCAGGCACTTTCCCTGCCAGGGACTTGTCTTACCTCCGGTCTCATCACTGCAGCAGCTGCCTGTGTTTGGACAACCTGGGCCAGGAAGTGCTAGTGACGAACTTTTCCTGTATGCTTATGGGATCAAAACGGGTCATGGGGGTGGGGGGAGGCCCCTCGTGAAAACTACAATATGTAGTATTAGTATACCCTAAAAAAAAAATAATAATAAATTAAAAAAAAAAGTTCAGAAAAAAAAAAACCCACGAATGTGCCCTTATTTCTACATCAACATAACCGCAGCCACCGCTGGGCTGCAGTACTATCAAGGTTACACTGTGACCTTACTACTCGGGGGCAGCCCCGCCCGGCTCATTTTGGGGTTAATGGACCACCACGGAACAAATGCTTGGTGCGGCGGTGGTGTCGAGCAGGCCGGGGTCAGTGTTCATCCCGTGGCAACGGCTGGGATGCAGCCTCATGGGAAAGCAAGACATTCCGCAGAGCAGAGCTGTACAATGGCCTGGTTACAAAGACACTGCAGGTCTTAACATGCACCCAATTCCACAGCAAGAACGCCAAAAAAAAAATCTAGTGGGAACACACACACACACACACCTTCAAAGAGTAATGAAGCTGATTAGGTTAGATCATTCATCTGCAGAGCCTGTGCATTACGCAATGCAATAAACAGGAAGGAATTATTGACTACATTCAAGCCACAAAGCTCAAAATCATGCCGTTACAACACAACACGGCAACAAACACAACGAGTGTCATCAAATGACTTCTCGCTAGGAAAAAAACTACCACTTGCATGTTTAAAGTTTTATGACGCGAGTGGAAGTTTATGTGTCGGGAATACAGCGGGAGCGTGAATAACACTGTCGACTACACGTTGATCACACACAAGCTCAAATTTACTTAAGAAAACCGTCTTAGATCAAATCTCCTGTGACGGGATTACAGGCCTACGCTCCGGTGTCGGAAAACACACACACAAACCTACCACTGGAGCAACTCACTGTGATGCCCTCATACATATTGACATTTTGATTGTACAAGCTAAATCAAATGTCATACACAATAGCAACAATCCCCCGATGCTGCCCTGTGGCCAATACCCCCTGTACGTGAGAGCCTGTCCTATAAGCTCAGGTGTCCACAGCCAACAGGCTTTTTACATCTACACGCAGTAGTTCATTAATTTCCTAAAAAGTCTCACCAATAATTTCCCTCGAGCTGTCGTTACCAAACATCGATTGCTCAAGATGGAGCGGATGACACAATAGCCTCCTCAGTCCGCCCACAGATCAGTGAGGCAGAGACCGAGTTAGCTTTGACTGCATGACATCTCTGAATTGGATTTCCGATTAGAAGGGTTTAATGTAATTACCTTGAGTACAATGTGCAGTCTTCACTAAGTAACACAGTGATGCATCACCTCGAGCTTCGCCTTAACACTCCCTCCCCTCAGATGAAGGTGGCTGGCGCTGAGGCTCCCAGAGGAGCAGCGTCATGTTTTGACTGACAGACGTTCACCTGCATGTGCTCAGCATCAAAATAAGTGTACGGATATTGGCCACTTGTGGGCTTCTGACGTGATGGATTTAAGCCTGCCTGGGAGTTTTATGTTAACAAGTGTGGCAGCTATATTCCTCCTTTATCCACGGGCGGACACACAGAGCATTAAAAACGGGCTCTTTCCAGACACTCTTAGTCTTTTCTTTCTTGCAAGGATTTAATATCTAATAGTACTTTATGAAAATACATTTAATGGATCCAGAACAATATGTCTCAGCCGAGGGAGACTCAACAAACCTGTTGTGGTAAGCCTATAATTCAGATAACATCTGCAGAGCAAAATGAAACGCTGAACTTATCAGATCTGTTATGTTCCACCTTATTATTTATTTACCAGCACCAGCATCTGCCAAAGTAAAACGGATGCCACATTCGAAGAAGCTGCTCTTGATATTTTATAAAGGAGGAATATAGCTGCCATACAGTGAGGAATATAGCTGCCATACAGTGAGGAATTTTATGTAATCCTAAATCACCATGGACAATTATCCCATTATCACAGTCCTTATCAATAGCTTTCATTTTAGGACATACGAGTCCTGTTCTGAAGACAAACACTCCCAACCGCAGACGCACTACAGCAAACATCTGGGCAAGAATGACAGCTATGGCAGAGTAAGTGTGGCTGGATTTTTTATTTTTTTTTATTTTTTATCTTTAATTCAGAACTCACAACTAATAAAGCAGCAGTGAGCCAGAGAGGAAACACCTGCGATGAGTAAAAGCTTCAAAAGAGCAGCTAAACCTTTCTAACCTTTTATAGAAGGTATTTCATCAATGTGAAAAACCACATCAAATGTTTACCTCACTGACGACTTCCCCCTGTGATCACTGATAAAAAAAATAGATATTACTGTCTAACACATGGGGTTTACACTGAGAGCTGATTTCCAAAGATTCCCAAGAAGATTTCCAAACAGTAAAATAATGTTTCTCAAAAAAAATGAGATCCTGGTTCTGACAACTGGCTTTCTCGTCCACCTCCACCAGTGAAAGTATTCAGGTCCAAGACTGCACCGAGCAATTAATAATACATCTGTGGCCGCGTTTAAAGAGATCATGGGTTGTTTTGTTGCAGTTAAGTTGCATAATTGCCTCGCAGGCCGTTTATGCAGATTACAGGAGAACTGGCAGGAACACAAGAAGCTGTGTGCTAACAAAGAAGCATGCCACTGCCTCTGCGCTGCACTGGTTTGGGTTGTGTTTGTTTGGCAATCAAAAACAGGACTCTGTTGAACGAGCCACACATATCTAAAACACCGTATGGTGTAACAGTAAATGATTAGAGATGTTTTGACAGGCACAATGCCGCTGGCTGTCTTCTTCCTCCTCCTCCTCCTCGCTTTCCCGGAGCCTACCTGAGCAGACTGGAGAGCGGATGAGAGGAGGCGCCGTGGCCGCCGCTGTTGCCGCTTCCTCCGGTACCAGACGACCCGCCAGCGGATTGTCGCTTCCCGGATAAAAGCTTCTCCACGGCGGCCAGGTTTCCCGTGCGCGCCGCTTCCAGAAGCTCCTGCTCCTTCCCCATCGCGGATCCCAGGAAAAAAAAAAAAAAAAAATCAAGAGGAGGCGCGGGGAAGAGAAGGAGAAGAGAGAGGGGGGGGAGTAGGGGATTGGTTGTGGGAATGAAATTCCTCTGCGATCCCCTTTCTCCCAACCTCAAGTTACTCCTCAGTGCTACGAGACAAAAGCTCCCTCCGCCGCTGGATCCGTCCGTCCCGGTCCACGGTGCTGCTGGAGCACAAGGGTGGAGGGGAGGGGGGGGGGGGAAGTTTGGTTCAGCGGCACGGCACCAGCATCGAGCAAACTTCCTCTGACCAGTCCCCTGAGCGTCGTCCGTCACTTCCTCGAAACTGCCCTTTCTTTCTGCATCTCCAATCCGAAACCCTTCAGAAACACACACACACACACACACATACAACCCCAACACTGACGCCCTGTCTGCGTAAAACACGAGCTGGATGTGCATAAGCAAGATGGTGCCCGGGATAGATTATGTATAAAAAATAAAAAATAAATTAAAAAAAAAGTGGGCAGAGGCTGGATTTATACCCATCCAGTGTTTTTGAAATGTCTGTTCCACAGAAAAAAGAAAAAAAAAATCCCCAAACCTTTAAAGATTTACTGAGTGTTATCACTCACTTGTGTAGAGTTAAAAAATAAATAAATAAATCAGGAAAACAATTCAATTGAACAATATGCATTCAATATTACACATCAATTTAACAACTTTGATCTAGCTGAGATTGACAACAATTACAAACATTTGTGTTTATTGGACTTTGTGCCTGCAAATAAAGTCAAAATTGCTGCCAAATTTATGGGTGTGAACAAAAACGTTTCACGGCATGGTTTTTTTTTGTTGTTGTTGTTTTTAATCCGGTAATAGCAGGACGGGCTGTGAACCGTGGGAATGGTTGTACCACTGGGGTTTAAACCGGCTGTAATAACACGGTCTGTGACTTGTACTTTTAAGAGTTAAATCGGGCCAATACGGTAAAAAAAAAAAAAAAAAAAAAAGATTTATACTAGTTTAAGCGAAACACGCACATTAAAAAAAAAAAAAGTCTTGTTTGTCACCGACTTGTGGCACTGTATAACTTCACCGCTAGACGTGTTAATAAAGTTTGTACAAAACGGAAACGGAAATACGTATTTACGCTGCGTCGCGGTGCCGAGTTTGTTGATACTATCAGCCCTCTTGCGTTAAGTATTTGCCGATATTTATTCACGGTTAAAGCGTTTATAGTAGTTTTTGTTTGTTTGTTTGTTTGTACTAAGTTAAATAATATAAAACCGTCACGTGTTAGTTTAGCTGCCGTAAGTTACCATACAACGTCGGCTTGGCTGTTACCGCTGCTCTGTTGAGGCCTATCTGCGGCGAAGGTACGCGCATGTTGTATTCCCATTATCCACTTTTTTCCCCCCTAAAGTTACTATAAACTAAAACCTGACTTTTTTTTTTTTTTTTTTCGCCGAGGGCTTTCCGGCAGCTGATGCAAATTAAATGTGCAGCTTGTGCCACGAGTCGTACGTCAACTGCCTCATTGTTGTTTGCAGATTGTGAAGTTGCTCTCAAGTGTTTGGGAGCGATCATGGCCGACCCTGCACGGATTAAAGCCGAGGTCACACCGCAGAGGATATCTTCCGAGCATCCTCTTCTACCCTATCCTAAATCAGAGGGAGGTGAAAATGTAGCTGCCGCGGAAAAACCTACCGATGAAAACAAAGCGTCGTCCTCGCAGGATCCGTCGAAACAGGAGGTTAAACATGTGAGAACCGGGTCTTCATTTACTTTTTTTTTCCCCACCAGAAGAAAAAAAAAATTGATTGGCGTCCATAAAATGGACCACGAGAGTTTTCTTAAGTTATTACGAAATGATCACGCTTTGTTTACATCCCTGACTACAGCAGCAGGGGGCTCTTTGTACTTTTTGATACTTGTGACGATGGATTTTGGTTAAAAAAAATATATATATTCCAATATGTGTTAAAAAGGTTTGACATAAGAAACATTGTTAAATAGATAAACACACTTTTATTTGCAAAACCATATATTTTATATCCTGTTTAGCCATCTTAAAAACAAGCAGATTCACAAGGACTCGAATAAAAAAATTATAATTGGAAAGAAAAAGTGAGAATTTGTCGCAGCACTAAACGATTTGGTTTTCCACTGTGAAGGAACCAGCAGCAGGAGAAGATGAGGAAGAAGGAACCTCTGGCCAGTCTCTCGCCAAAAGACTAAAGGTGGAACCGGAGAAGAAAAAGGAGAAGCGGCACAAGGTTGACGAGGATGAAATACAAAAGATGCAGTAAGACATTTTTAACCTCACGGAACGTCTTTCTGAATCTTGTGATCATTTGTCAAAGTCTCGTCCTGCTTCCTTCTCATCCCTGTGCTTGCTGCGTTGCAGGGTTTTGGTGTCATCCTTTTCTGAAGAGCAGCTAAATCGCTATGAGATGTACAGACGTTCTGCCTTTCCCAAGGCTGCCATAAAGAGGGTAAGCAGTTCAAAATAATGTATTTTTTTTAATTACTTATACGATTCTATTGGTCTGACATATTTTCTTCAAAATATTCTAGCTGATCCAGTCCATAACGGGATCATCAGTGTCCCAGAACGTGGTCATTGCAATGTCTGGTATTTCCAAAGTTTTTGCTGGGGAAATTGTAGAAGAAGGTAAGTGGAGGATTTCCAAACCAGAAACAATCCAGACTGCGTGAATTGAAACATACAGGTCATTTAATTGATCTCTTTTCTCTGCAGTTAGAATTTTAAGTGTTGTGTAGTGAAATAGTTTCTTTGCACTTACAGCGTTGGATGTTTGTGAGAAGTGGGGAGAAACGCCGCCGCTTCAGCCCAAACATATGAGGGAGGCAGTGAGGAGGTTGAAGAGCAAAGACCAGATACCAAACACCAAATTCAAGAACATTCTCTTTCACTGAGGCTCCTGTGTTTCAGACTGTATCAGGACGATGCTGGTGTTTTTATATTAAAAAAAAAAAAAAGTGGCGCATCACACGTGGAAAACTTACCCACTTAACTGTACCCATACTGCAGCCAAGTACAGTGACTACTGTCTACTAACTGACTGAATTATCTGCAGAGCTGTAAATAAAGCTGAGAAATAGTGCTGCCAATCACCCCGAACTGTCAAAGTAACTACTTGAAGAAACACACTGTTTGACTGGTGTGAAGTCATGTTCATGTATCGTGGTTGTAAATACAACAGGTGTTATACTCAAATATTAAATGTTGTGTTCTTGTACCTTGATTAAAAAATTTTTGTTGGGAAAATTGTGATGGTTAAAGTTCAAATTAAATACATACTTTTTTTTTGACAGCAGTAAAGGCGCACTCAGATTTTCATTTTGACTGACATTTCAAATGTGCTCTGATCTGTTAAAATCCTTTTCTGCAATCGATATACAATACATACACATATAGTTATCACAAAACTCCCTCCAGCACGTTTTACAATGTGTATTATTGAGCTAAACCGGAAATAGTTTGGACTTGCTACAGAGATAATTTAAGCTTTTTCTAGCTTTATTGGAAAAGTGGTTCTTGAAAAATGTGACTCTTATTTGTCTTATTGCAAATTTTTTACATTTGTGAGCAAAAGTGTTATTTGGAAATATTGTAAGATTTATCAAGGTTAAAGTCAAACTATGGATCATACTAGTAAAATAACCATCATAACTTTTGTTATGGCAACAAAACAAACAAACAAAAAGCAATAGATTCTCTGTTAAAACTCAAATGTACAACCAAAAATGTGTTCATCAATTATTTATTTTTACACTTTTAAAATATTTTCTACAGACTCGCTTTGGTTCACAGAACCAGCTTTATATTGGTCTCAATGAAGTGATGAAGACATTACAAAATTCTGTGATATTCTACACAACTGACAAAAAAACACTGTCCACAGAGTCTCCCAACGTTTGCGCCATTTAAAAAGATTTCACAATGACTCCCGTAACCCTCTGAAGTGACTACATTAAAACGAGTGCAATTTCCAGTGAATTTACCACACGAGTGCAAGTAAACCACGAGGCATAAATACAGCTTCACTTCAGTACATGCATCGAGAGCGAGAGAACGACACACTTTGAAATGTCTGGCTTCCCTCTCTGTCCATCTCCTTTACGCATGGCACACTGGGTAACAACTACATTGTCAAGGAAACCCTGGCCTGCTCTGGAGTGCAAAGAACGTCTATTGTAACCGGTTATGAGCAGATTTAACTCAAAGAACCAGTTGGTTTTTTTTGTTGTTGTTGTTTTTGTGGAATAGAGATGCTACTTAACACTGAGGAGAGGGAAACTGGGAAAACCACAGAGCTACATGTTGCATATAGGATGGCACGTTTAAATCCGTACCAATGTATCTTTGTCTACTAAGGCCATGCAAAAACAAACACCAAAAGCTAAGAAAAATATCACACCGAAGGGTGATACTGAGGCTAAGGGCAGTATGTCTGCTTTATTACACCAACCCATTGAGAGTGTTTTAACTTCACATGCAGCAGAAGGGGAAACATTTAAAGACAACATTTAGACAGGTAATTTGTCCTCTCAAGAACTAAGAAGTGTGTAGTGTTGCTGTTTTTGTTTAAACCAAAGGTGTCTTTCTATTGCTTACATAGATTACATTCCTCCTTAAGAATGCATTTGTGTCATTCATAGCTTGCAAGGCAACCACAGTTCACAAAAATAGAAGGAAATTATAAATAATAATAATAATAATAATAATAATAATAATAATAATGGAGCCTGCACTGACAGGTCACTGCCACCAGAGGTCTCCCAAGTACCCTGGGATCATTATGACTTGAAGTGAAAGATTTGATGATCTGTTAACGTAACAGCTTTGCAACCATTAGAATAAATAACGTACCTGCAAAGGCAAAAACCCAAACCACTGATGTAACAATACAACACTAGTAAATGACAGAGAGATGACTTTCATAAAAGCACTCATAAAATCAATACACTGTCATATTGTTGAACAAATCCATTATTGTTTAAATTCATGCATGAAACAGATTTATGCCTGAATAAAGCAAAGTGACAGAAATGTTAAATAGAACTGGCCGAATAAATACAAATCTGTAGCAGGCCAGGATGAAATAAAGGGACAAATACTAGGTTTTGTAGTAAATTTTGTGAATATATATCACCGGTACCGTTTTTAAAATGTCACTTTCTTTGATTGATATGGCTTTAATATACTGCAGTAAATCAGATCCAACAACAACACAAAAAAAAAAACACCACACTGACAAATGTAAATAAATAAACACGAGTAAAACAACATAAAGAATGAGCTCCATGATGTCTGCCCATTAAACATTGAACGTGTGTGCAGACGTAACAACACTATCCATCTTAGTTGTTTCCTGGCAAGCTAGTGAACACGTTTTCAGGAGTTTAAGTACTATAACTCTGGTAGCCGCTATAATCCCGAGCCTCTTTTGACCAGAGAATTAGGATGAAAACACTAACAATGCTGCTGTGCAACCTGCTCTCCGCAGCCGGGTGGAGAGGTGGAAAAAAGGCGCGTCGTCTGTAGCGGACATTCAACCACAGAGCACATTGTTTTAACAGTACAAAAGAACTTGTAACAACTCAAAGAGTAGTATAACACTGGGGAGTGATTCAACCTGCTTTCTGAGAAGGCTTGAGAACTTGATTCGAGTGTGTAACCATTCCACCGTGGTGATAAAGCAACTGAGGTGGAAATTGAGATGCATTAATCTCTGCATGAAAGCAGTGGAGTCCTGCTTTTTTTTTTTTTTTTTTTTTTTAATTAAAAAAATTATTATTTTTTCTACCTTTCACAACACATTTTTCACAATACTGTTAAATAAAAAGAAACTCACGGGTCTCTTATTTTACACCAAACAGAAGTTATCTACAAGTCTAGCTCTATGACTGTCCATTTGTTTATGTTTATTAGCACTCTTCACTAAGCATGCTTGACAGTTATGTATTGTAGAAGATGTAGACCGATGGACTAGCAGCTGTCTGGCAGTGTCAGTGCATGTGAAAGGAGGTTTTGGCATGTGCTTGATCTAAGATTTCCCTAACACAAATAATCAACCGGAGAGAAATAAAGCTTGATCATCTTGCATGCTGCGTGACGAACACTAAAACCACACAATGAGTCTACTGTCCACACGGATTTGGATGAGAAATAACTGCAGCAATGTGTGTTTAGTACAGCAGCGAGGAATATCTACACTGCCAGTTTACAAAACAGTACAGTTAAAGTACCAACAGGTTAGTTGACTAGGTTCCCCTTTTAGTACCTGTTATAGGGGTCTCTTATGTAATGTGACCAGTGTGTTATAGGAAGTAGGAAGTGATCCAAACCGCACGTACTGGATTCATCTTCTTTTTAAACATGTCCACTGTCCAGACACGCTTTGAACGAGTCCTGCTGGTTCCTGACATTCAGCCGGACACATCCCATCACCATTCCTCAGCAGCGACGGGTTCAGAGGTGAAAGACGGAGAGGATCAGAGAGTAAACGTGGGGTCATGCTTCCTGACTTCCAGAAGGAGGCGCTCTCTCTCTCTGAGGGCCTGAGTGAGGGCAGCTTGTGCCTCACAGAGCTGGGAATCAATGGGAGGAGTATTATTAACATGTGCTACACACCATGTGGGCTGATATCAGATTCTGACTGTCAGAAACGGGTGTAATTGCAATACTATTACATAATACTGTTTACCCATTTCTGCTTCGTTTACCTTGAAAAGTAAGTGACAGGAGATCTAAAACATGAGGAGATACTGCGATTCTAATTCAGCTTTACAGCCTTATTATGGTTGATGCACTGGTGACATTACACCACTAAGTTGGTTTGCCAGCATCATCTTGAGTCACTTGATTTCTAATTTCATACACATTTGAATAGTAAACAAAAAGTCACTTGTCCTTAAACTGAGGCTGTGATACGGACAGGAACAACGCTACTACTGGGGACATGTGCTCGGTGTGTATTTTGGGGGATGTTTTTTGCACCCTGTTTCTATATGCAACCAACAATTTTTTTTAAGAAATTCAGGTGCAGAAATAGTCCGCTGGATAATAATTAGCAACTACATAAACTCATTTTCAAATTGACACCTCAGCTCTAGTATGTCATATGTTTTGTTTTGTGTATGTCTTTACATGGTACTGCTTTTTTAGGGCTTGGTTGAAAGAACATATTTCATCATCAACCTGCTTTTATAAAAAAAAAAAACATATAAAAACCTTCAGTATCTTTCTATGAACTGTATCTGGAAAGGATCACAGTCTACTTCTATTAATAGTATAACTTGAAGACAATTTTTTTTTTTAAACCAAAACATATTTCATTGAAAAAAAGCTACATGTCAGATTTAGGACTTCCTGTCTGCAGACACACTAAACTCAGGCCTACGGAGGACAGTCTACGGTTCTGCTTGAGTCTCCCCTACCTCAGCCTGCTGTTGGACGGAGCAGGCGCTGTTAGAATCGTCCGTGCCGGTCACAGGAACACCTGCTGAGGCTTTAGGGTCTGTACCTGCAGCTGCAATCAGAGGGGAGATGGTGATGATCAGTTTCTGTTCATCTTTCTGTGAAGCTGTGACAGTCGATACTGTAAGGTTGAGTCCTTGTGGTTTTAAGGTTCATGATCCTGCATGTATTTGGGTGTTTCTACAATACAAGATTTGAATTTGTCATAGTGCTAAAAAGATATTTCCTTGCTCACCTTTGACTTTCATGAGGCCGTCGTCACTCCGCTCGAGGAGCAGCTGATCAATGATGAATGTGGATGGGACTGATTGCGGTGCTGTTGGGTAGATTTTAGGGCTATCATCCTAAAAAAAAAAAAAAAAAAAAAAAAAAAAGGGGGGGTGGGGCATCTTAACAGTTAAACATACCTCAACACGTCAGTCCTTTAACGTTGACCTCAACCTTTGTACAGAAGATTTTTTTTTTTTAAGTTTCTTAATTCAGTGGAGTTTTTCATGAGGAAAAGGATACTTATATCTAATCTACGATGCATTTTGTACTTAAACGATCATCAAATTCAAAGTGTACTTCTTACCGTCATCATGACAGTATCGACCTACCTTCATACTGACGGTGACGTTGCTGATGAGTAACTTCATTGGCTGACCCTCAGCACTGAATTCGTCTTCCAGAAAAGGGCCGATGTTAGCCACCGTTGAGGCTAACAAGTCTGCCCGGCAGTCTTGCACTCTCATGTCCACAAAGCCCAACGACTCAGCCAGAGCGGAGCGTCGAGCTGCAGATGGGCCCATTTCTGCGCGCATGCACAGTACTGGAGGGCCCCTGCCGGTCTGCCTATCCTGCTTCTGGACTAGTTCACCTGGAGCTGAGGAAACAAAAGAAGAGATACATTTGTAAGGCATTGTGGGAACATTACACAGCAGCCAGATCCTGAATACTTTACTGTCAATGATGAACTTTTTTTTATAACTTGAGAAAATGTGCACATATGTAGTAACCATATTCAGATTTTTACAACATAAAGGTTGATGCATAAACTACATATTCCATCGTGGTAATTACCCTTTGAAATTAAGGATGCCAATACAAAAAAATAAAAATATACAGACAAAATCTAAATATAGGCTTTTCCTGCGTATGATTAGTAACCTACTGAGGAGGCAGAAAGATGTAGCATCTACTTGGGAAACAAAGAGAAGTAATTCGAGTTGTAGCCTGACAGCAACAATCCAGGTTACCTTGTGTGAGACCAGTCAGCAGGTCCAGCAGCCTGATGTTACCCATCTGAACAGGGGTCAGATTCTGAGCTGCGACAGCCACAACTTGGTCTTCTCCATTTACCTCCATGGTACAAGCTGTTTTATTCAGGATCAGGACCAACACCGAGGACTGTACGACAGGACATCACATTTAAACCAATGTAGATTTGCATGTGAAATTAAACATGGAATTAATTGTTGTTCAGAAAAATACTGCAACTCTAATGACAAATTCAATCTAACCATGACCTTTGCTATATGACCGTAGTAACCCACCATGTCCTGAGACACGTCCTCAGTACTTTGGGACAGGGAGCTGCTGAGATCAGCTGACGAGCCTCCCTCTGTCCCTGTGACGAGGCTGCCTCGACTCCCCGCACGTGTGCTGTTGGGACGCATGGACTCCATACCCGACTCTGGAAACATGACACAAACTTGTAGTAGATGTCACCTGTGTAATTCAGAGAAATTCCTTTAAAATATTGGTCATATTTAAACACCTGAGTCCATGAGATGAACAAAATTGTCGCTGAAATCACTGTCCATTGATATGTTTTCATCAGGCAGGCTGCCATCCATGATAGCACTATCGATGGAATGCTGGGAAGGTGATTGCTGAATTTTTTGGTGGCGAAGACTGGAAGTCACGGAGGGGGAGGACTCTACTGAACGCTGAACCTGTTCCCTAACAACACACAAACACACACAGCCATTAAGGAGCAGCCAGTTAAAGCATGGGGTGCACAGTATGGTTCCAGACGCAGAAACACTTAGGTTGCCAGCAGCCCAGCAGGAGAGAAGCAGCACTTACTTTGCCTGCGGACTGAACAATTTGCTCATCCCGGAGCCCCGACTCAGCATGCTAAAGGCATCCTTTGTTATTGAAAACGCCCCTTTGGTCAGGTCCAGCGAGGCACTAATGGCATCTTTGGTCGCGTCCTTGGTGACATTAATGGCGCTTGACAGCTCTCCCTCCAGGCTGAAGGATGACGGTTGGCGGGAGAGGACGAAGGACTGTCCAGGTGAGAGGGGAGGTGAGAGGACAGGGGTGTCCTCCTGGGTAGTCAGTCCGTTGCCCTCCGGCCCCTCCTCCACAGCCTCGTATGCCTCCTCTACCACCCCGTCTTGTTCTTCCTGATCAAACGCAGTATTGACGGAGGAGGTGCCGTTCTCTAACCCGCTGTCCTTCAGGACAGCAACAGAGTGATGAGTGGGGGAGATGTCAGAGTCTGTTATGCTGGGGCTGTCTGTTTCTGGAGTGTGGGGGACCTCTTCCTCTGGCTCTGTGCTGACTGGTGGCAGAAGTAGACCCAATTCCACTGAGTCCACCAGAAGGGCAAGGCATACTGTAGCTGCTTTTGTCTTCTGGCCATGAGCCTGCTTAACATCTCGTATATCCCAGCCCAACTCTGCCCCTAATCGGGCCATGGCATCCTTCATCCTCAGCAGAGCAACATACTGGTAGTGGTTGAGCCACATCTTCACTGGGGCGATGGTGTGGGCCAGGAAGTGGATAGAAGCAAGCGAAGCCTCTTCCTGTGGAGCCTCCTGCTCTGAGGAGGGTTGGTGGGCTCTGGCAGGGCTGGAGCAGGAAGACAATGAACCGCTTTTGAAGGCAGATGGCTTACACATCCACACAGACACGGCAAAGGGCTCAACAAAAGGCTGGGATTTGCCTTTGGGGGATCTCCGTGCTCCATCAAAACCTAGTGCAACACGGGACAGATTGACAGACCAGACATCCCGGGATCGTAGCTGCTTCCGGTCCAGAGGTTGGGGCTCCGTGTCTTGGTAGTGCTGAAGGAAGGCGGAGGGAAGGGGGTGGAAGGCACTCAGGTCTCTGGGGTAAGGGCAAGGTGGTGTGGACTGGAAGAAAGGGCAGCTGGCAAACCTGTCACAGGTAGTGTTGAGGTCAGCTCTGGAGCCATGAGGGCAGTGACGGGTGTTACTCACAGTCATCTGAGGTACAGTAACAGAAAGGGACTGTGGACGTTCCGGATGGTCCAATATGGACGAATCCAAGGGAATTATCAGCTATAAAAGAAAGAAAACATTTACAGCCTGAGACTTGTATACATGTTGCAACAAGAACTACAAACAGAAAACATTAATAATGTAAACACAGCTGAGTATTTACCTTAAGTTGAGATGCATCCATGCGGATGTGCACATGTTCTTCCACCTTATTACTGTCTTGCAAATGGTAGAAAGCTTTGACCTGATCCAGGGTGTGCAGGAGACCCCTGGAAAACAGATTGATCCACAGCACGCTGGCCGGGTCCACACAGAGCTGGAGGCCGTTTAACTGGGCATACAGGTTGGAGGTGGGAACTGCAAAGGAGGGAAAAAGATATGATATTCTGATAAACTGGGTCAACACACAGACATAATTGATAAAAACATACTATTAGAAGGTTGAAAATGAATTAAGTTTCTGTAATACAAATGTAACAAAGCAGAAGCACATGGAGAGGTCTGAATCATTACTGTGGACATAAAATAAGTTCTATAAAAAATACTTTGGACAATATGTGAGTAAAGATGAAATACCTTTCCCTCACAAATATGAACTTTAAATATGAACAAAAAGATAAAAGTACCGTTAAATACAGCATACCGATTACCTGGTAAACTGGGGTTGTCAGAGAAGTAGTACTCAGTGAACTGCAGATGAACTGCTGGTACGTTGTCTGGTAAACGCATTGCTTTACGGTTACAGGATAATAAAGACTGGGTCTTCCTGTTTTGACGGCCTCTTGTAGACACCTGAATGTGTACAAAAATAGGGCGGTAAGGGAAATATTATTAATCAATGGTGTTTTATGTGGTTCTTTCATGACAAAATAACAAACAAAGACACTCTATTACTAAACAAAAGTCGAAGTATGTTTGAGAAAACAGAACTAAACCACCTGAGTGTGAACATCTGTGGTTTCCTGTCACAATATGAAGGTGGGGACAAGACATTACAGTTTCCCCTGGGTGTCTGTTGCTCTATTAAATGGGGAACTACAAGCATCTTAAACTTAAAATAACCTTGGAAATTTGATGCTCTTTCATGATGAATAGTGTGAAATGTTCAAAATGCAAATACAGAAGCAGCCTGAGAAAGTAATTTGATGCGGCAGGGGTTTTCTCAGTTCAAGATGAGAGGCTCTGCAGCAGCCAGGAGAAGTGACACGTATGGGATTATTCTATTTTTACTCACATTTTACCTGAAACACTGAATTCTTACAACGCTGTGTTTGTTAAAACTGCTTCAGTTCACAAGGAATGCAGGAAATTTGATGCCAAGAATTTATCAGTCACCATCAAATCAGCCATCAGATCAAACATATCAGACAGCTGGGATGAAAGACACTTTTGTTGCTTCTGTGAGACCTGTCAGGCAGATGCCTCCAAGGCTGCTGATTGGATGTGCCTTTTTTGGGGATTTTAACTAGCTGCAAGTGATGAGCACACTGCAGCTAATTAGTTACATGATTTTGTTCTACCTAAAAATAGAAATGTTGTTTACTGTAGTAAAAGTATGTCAAGCATGTTGATTTTCATCACAGAAAAAAACACTTTGACTAACTAATCATGCCGTCTGTGCTGTACATGCAGCAGACCACAAGAGGAAGCAGGCGACCACATCTGTGAATATACTTTTATGTGAATGTTTTGATATTTTGTCTGTTCTTTGCTACAGTTGTGTGGCTGCTGGCTGGCAGGCCTCTCTCCTTAATATTAAAACCGTCTCTGGCTTGCTACAGTGATCATGAATCCAAAATATAACACAATTATAATAATATCCCAAAAATAAGTCAAAAACCTGTGTTTGGTTGGTCGCTGCTTAAAACATCTGAATTAAACTGAGCTCCAGCCTTTTCTGTTGACTGCTTCCACTGTGGAACAGAAGCCTCTCGCTCCACCTAATGTGGAGAGGGACTTCTACTGGAGCAGGTAAATCAAATCAGAGGATGATAAAAGCTTGCCTGGTGAATGTCCACGTCATCCATCCTGATCACCACACAGCTAGATCGCAGCCGCTTCAGCGATGACTCTGGAGGACCCGTCGCTGAGCTACTGCTGGTAGACCGCTCTTTGCGTGAGGATGTCGACTTGGGACTCGACTGTCCATCTAAAGTTTGTAAATGGGAGAGTAAACACTCAGTTACATATGAAAAAAGCTTACTTCTTTAAAAGCAAGATCATAATACAGATGTTAAAAAATGTGTTTACCTTTCAGGATTTGTGTCTTATTAAAATGCTACTGCTTCTGATGGAAATGTTGGTTTGCATGGTGATTGTCATATCTTGGTCATGTTTTGGTTCTGTCGGAGGTTTCTTCCTGTTAAGAGGGACTTTTTCCTTCCCTCTGTTGGAGGTTTTTCTCCCTTAAAGGGGAGTTTTTTCCCTCCTAGCTTACGTGGGAATTGTTGAATTGTTGGGTTTCTCTGTTTAATGCTGTAAAGTTCTGCTGCAAGGACTTTAACGTGTTAAGTGCCATGAAATAACCTGTGTTGTGATTTGGCGCTGCATTAATGAAATTGAATTGAATTGAACTTCTCTCCATGGCAACTGTGACAACTCTATCTGCTACTAAGGTGTGATGTGAGATGGTTGGAAGCTTGAAAAAGAGGCTACTAAGTGGACCTTGAGATAAAGTTGTTTTGTGAAATTACTACTGACAATTAGAGGTGGGCGATATGGAACTAAAATAATATCACTACTTCCACATTACTGAAGTTGCTTCCCATTTTGGAACTATTTCCTTTACCGTAGAGTCGCTTTCAGTCAATGTCATGAACATTCATACATCTATAATTTTGTGTTTAGGAGTCAGAAAGAAAATAATAAAAATAAAATTCAGCAACAACAATGAGAAAACTGTGATTTCTGTGATTTCCGCATTCATACCTTGAACTGTCTTTGCAGGGGACTCGTTGTCTGGCGGGGGCTCCTCAGGGACGTTTGGCCCAGGGAACCCAGAGGCCTCTGCTCTCTTCTGGTACTCCTGCAGCAGTTTCCCAGCCCACTGGGCGTGAGCCTCCATGGCTCCGCTGTGGCGTTCCCAGTGACGACACCCATCAGCTGTGCAGGAGCAGCAACAACAAAAATGCAGTTACTGAATTAGCACAAAACATATGATGAGTTCATCTGAAAATGGTGGGATATATTCTCTTTTCCAAGATTTAAGCCAACAAGACATAAAACACATAAAAGCAAAGAGGTCCGAATAATTTTCAAAGCCGGTATTCATAAATATGTGCGCACAATATTTAGATATTGTTCACAATCTTGTATTGTGTGAACAGACATTTTTCTGTATTTCGTATTCACTTCAAAGAGCTGTAATTCTTAATCGAACACAAAAACTAAATGACAGCATGTTTTTCTAACTTTGTTTAATCGACCTTCATCGGCTCCAGAGGCGACTTTGCAGTTGTGCGTTCAACACTTTCAGGGATTCCACAGAGAATAAAGGCACTGGGCACACTCAGTCCCTCCATTAGTCTGCTTGAATAGTAATCCTCCTAACAGCTAGTCCTGAATGAACTCTGTCGTACAGTGTGCAGAGCCTCGGGGTGAACTGCCATTAAAAACAGTCAGAGAAAGAACCAATCCTCACACTCACCAGGTCTGTGGACAGGGTAGTAGTCAAAACCCAGCTTCCTGAAGGTTAGCTGCATGGCACCCTGCAAGCCCGGTGGAGGAGTTTCGTCTATACAATATTACAAGAAAGCTGTTAACGACCAGCCTGACCGTAATTATCCTTCAAACAATTTGCTGTATTTCAGGAACATTTTTGAGCATACAATCTTAAGCCTCATGTTGAAAGAACACATCATAGATATACTTGAGTTAGAAGACAGTAAAGACCGCTACTTCCATCTAACCTTCATCCGTTGACGAACTGTCGTTGCATATGTGTAAGTCCAAGCGTGATATGAAGGTGTGGTAAGAAGACTCCTTGACATCGTAGTGATCAAAGTTTTCGCTCATGTTGTTGGCGGTGCTTGCAGGAGCGGGCGGGGGTTCTGTCCACAGGCTGTGGAAGCCGGGAGATGGCGGAGCAGTCTAAACATCAGAAGAGGCATTGAAACATCTAAATTACTGATAATTTGACAAAATTAAGCGAATATATCTTGCTAAACAACAAAAACAAGCTTGACCGATACCGCATAGGAGCCATACTGTACCCAGAAGTAGTTTTGTGCCAACTAATTTTGAGTTAAACGCTCTTTTGAGTTTGTCTTTACATCAGTGACTGTGTCTTACTTTTAGTAACATAACTTTATTTATATATCATATGTTTCACACGCTATATCTGTTGCTAGGACTAAAATAACAGATTATTTGCATGAAAAGATGCCCCCCGTGTGTACAAAATTTAAGAGCTGAGTTTGTTTGAAGAAAAAAAAAATGAATTTAAAAAAAAAAAAGCAGAAAGTAGGAAGGAGAAGAGACCTGCAAGGATTCAGCAGTCATGTTCTTTCTCTGCTGTGCAGACTTCTCCATGGCCTCGCTGAGAGATTTGGCGTAATGGATGATGGCTTTGAGCTGAGAGTCTGTCAGCACCCACAACAGGTCGTCCAGAATGAAAAGCAGCTTGGATGCCAGCACATTGCAGTCCTTTATCTGGGCAGAACAATGAGGACATAAAGACTTGTGACAAATCATTTGCAATTTAGATGGTTTCTCATTTGTGATCTGTAACCACTTCTGTGACAGAAAAGTAAACGAATGGTGCGAATGTGGTCTTACTCTGCGTTTTAGAGCAATGCGGATGCGTCCCTGGTTGGTGATGAGACGTAATGGCGTGCTGCCGAGGTCCTGGTCATCGCTCTCAATAGCATCTGCCTCAATTCTTAGACTCTGCCAGTTAATTTCTTTGAACGTCAACACCTGAATGAAACAATAAAAATATAAATCCATCAAGCTATGATCAAACATGAACACACAGACCAAAAAAAACAGCAGGATCACACACTTATTTGGGACGCATTTCCTTTTAGGTGTATTACAAGTCCTCAAAATAGTCCCTGCAGCTAATGCAGACAAAACATTTGACTTAAATGATTCACTGCAGGCACACTGAGCACACATGACTTATCTGGTACATTGTATTCAGGAGGGCATTGCATGAACGTGAGACAGCAGAGTGTTAAAGCTATTTGAGGAGGGAAATAACAGTGTGCTGCCCGGTACCTCTCCTCTCTTTGGGAAAGTGATGCGGGTGTAGCGAAGGTCACTGCGCTGCCATTTGGGGTTGAGGCTGTTGCCCTGTAGCTGCCAGAGCTCGAAGGAGGCGTGGAAGGCACGAGCCTGCACCTTGATGGTAATGGAGTTGATCTTCACAGACATGCCCTCTACCACTTTCTCAGCAAAGCCGTACTCACTGTAAATACACATGACGTGGATTGTAGTGCAGTATTCAACTTTAAATATGTCGAGTCAATACAAGATTAATGAAGGCTTACCTCTGGCCGGCTGTTATGGCGATAGGAGAAGGGCCATTGGGTGGACGAGGCTCTTCACACGTCCTCATCTCTACCTCTACCTTATCCAAGAACTACACAAAAGAGGAAACATTCAGCCAGCACCCAGCAAGTAGAAGTAAAGAAGTAGCCAAACATGTACTATGGATAAGAGCATAAAGAGAATACTGATGGTTACAGGATACTACTACAGTCATAGCCAGAGTTATTTTGGATTAAAAGCCTGGGGGAAGTTTAGTGTTGCAGAAATATGCAAGAACTGTGGAGAAGGACAGAAATAACATTGTTCTTACCAGGCAGATGGGGCTTGTTTTCAACTTTGTCCATTGTATCTGGAAAGAGGACAGCAAGGTCAACAGAGTCAGTCACAAACACTTGCCACAGCATCCTGCGCTGTTTATCATTCACTGGGCACGGTGAGCAGCAAGCTCCTGCAACATGACACAGCAGCTACCACAAAAACTATTAGGCTGTAATATTTCAGTGTAACAAATAACTTAAAATGTCTTAACATCACATCTATTAAGTCAGCGGATGCAAATACTGAAGTGCGACATATCATGGCATCCTGTGTAAGGACAACAGAGTTTAATCCAACACTGACCTCTGAGGGCTCAAAACTAATTATTCAAGATTCTACTTCGAACACTGGAATGACAATTGTAAGGACAAGAAGCGGAGCAGTTTAAAGTGATACTCTGTACACTCTGTACAACATTGGAAAACTGTTTGGGATTATTTGGGAACACAACCCAGTCTTCCTGACAGCTCAATGTACACAAGCCAGGATATCTCAGGATCTCTCTAGCCTCTGGCCTTTTGTGTCCCTACGAATCATGGCTTGCTTGTCTATTATGAACAACCAGCACTGGTCTAAAGGATCATGATGTTCTCAGTGGTGCCTCTAGCAGTGCTTATCTTTGTGGTACTGCCACTACTCATTTCCTCTACCACTGAATGTCAAACACAAGCTCTGTGGAAATTAACAGACAGAATATTTTTGTTTGGTTTAAAAATGAACTATAAGACAATAACACACATTTTTCAATAGTCTTATTAGAAAAGGGAGACAGCCTCTCCTGTCAGGCCAGCTACACATTTAGGTTAGACTAGTAATAATAACATACCCTGATTGCAGCTTTGTTGCAGTAGACCCGAGTGACAGCCAGCCAGGTAGGCAGGTCAAGCATGTTCTGCAAAACCTCTTCATCGAGCTCGAGGTTTGACAGCTGCCCTTCCCCCTTCAGCGTACTCAGGTTGATCTTGTCTGGGGACAGATTCTTGGTGAACCTGAGAAAACGGTAAAAAAAAGGTAAATGTTTTAAGGTGAAAATACACAAGTTCATATACGTTTTATGAGGGAAACACCAGCATACGTCACTGATGGTCAGGAAAACAGAAATACCCCAGATTGAATTATGCAGATGTTTTTGAAGTAGTGAAACTGAATGAGTCATCCTGAGGACCCGTAGCTTCCTCACAAGCCTTACTAGAGTCACACAGCTGTGCTCACAGTCGAGGGTAACCTCTCCGACGGTACTAATGTAGCCAGCAGCCAGGAATAGACTGAAACCCACACAGGGTGAAGATATCAGCAATCTGGGCAAATTGATTTGTTAAGTTGGTTAACCCTCTCATACGCCACATGAGTGAACACTGCTCTGCTAAATCCCTGTAACATTTCAGACATTAACCAAGACGAGCAGACTAAGCGTCATTTGATCGACCTGTAGGGTGTAGCTCGCAGTCTAGAAATTGATATTAATTCAATTGTAACGCATAATATTGTCAGCTCTGATGCCATGCTAATCCTGATCAACCTGATAAGCCAGTCATAGGTTAAGCTTCCTTCTCGTATTGAGCAACAAAATAACGACTAAATCTATTATGGATCAAATCTGGTCTATTACCTTTCTAAAACTGAACTGTTCACATTAACCCCGACACACCAGGCCTTTTAATAAAGCCTGTAGCAAAGACCAAGTACACGTGTCAAATCACAAAATAGCTTAGACTCAAAGGTTCAACGTTGGGTCGTCTAATACGATTGTCTTTTAGTCTGGTAGATGAACGATTTTTAAGAATGATTTATAGGCTTAAGACCCACATTAGACCAAAGAATATAGCGGTGTTTTCACTCATAAAATCAGTGATACATGCTATTTGCTGAGATTAGCGTGGTTTAACAAGTTCCAAAATTCCACAGTTTATTCATGGCTTGAGAGAATCACATTGTACAAGCGTGGCCAAAATCACCAACTGATTGGTTTCACAATCAAAACATACCAAAACCGTATTCAAACAATTAGCATTAAAGAATCAGCCTTGAAATAGTCGATTTTAATCCGACAATCTAAAAGTGGTTGACAAAGTACTGTTTGGTCAGTTTTGGACTCCATCTGTATATTTAAACCAAAACATTCAGCAGATAGGAATTTATAAATGTACCAATTCTTAACATTAAAATGGATGCACTGCAGGTACAACATACCAGGGTCAGATATACAACTTCACCCTTGTCATCACGTTGGTCATCTTAAAACGACCATACTGTTATGTGGCTACTGATAAATTGAGTCAGCCACAGAATGAAAGGATAAACTCAGAATTACTTAACGTGATTATTGTTGACAGCAGGATGCAATTTAACTGAAAAGATGCTCGGACCATTTCAAATTATAGACCAAGCCGTGGTCAGCAACATTAATGTGCCTGTCTGTCTACCTTCCAGATACGTTTCCACCGTGTCCCCTCTGCTGCAAAAACTTGCTTTAATTATTCAGAGACAGAGACAACTAAGAGGAGGAGAGTAGCAGACAGTCAAAAAGAAAGCCTCCGATTGAGGAGACATCTATTGTTCAGGCTCAAGATCAACTTCAGCCTTTAACCCCCATCTAACTAGACCTTTTAAACACATTTCACAATTGCTTTACAACTCAAATTAATTTCTTAACAACTATCAGCAGTGCCCAACTCAAAGCAAAGGAAACAACACATTCTCTGGCAATAAAAACCTAAAAAAAAAAAAAAAAGAAGAAAAAAAAAGGAGACTATACATCACAAAATAGCAGGCTGTATAGAAAATACTGTTGCTGAATGCTGAAGCTTACTGCAATACAATATTTGTATATCGGGATGCAACACAGGCAAAATGGGTCCACACACTGTAAATGGCAATAAGACTAGAAGCGTCACTGACAATCCTGGCAGCAAACGTCAGATGTCAATACTAATTTTGTCATTCATGAATGCACAAGCCAGAAATACCTAGAAATAGAGAAATAAAGAATGTCTTTTACTACCCTAATAATCTGCGTTCAAACATACCTGTTTGTTCAGGACAAATATAAAAAGGCAACACCGTAACTTCCCCTGTGCAGACAATGATTTTTTTTTTTTTCTTCCTTTGTGCTGGAGGGGAAGCTGTGATTTTTAAAGACGCACTGAGCATGATTTCATTCAAAAAAAACAAAAAAACAAAAAAAAATATTTTTAAGAAATAACTAACAAGCCTCCGTTATTCACTTCACACAGATACACGGGCTCACTGAAGACGACAGGATGCCAGCTTTCATTTCCACGATAACGTAATTATGAAATTGAGTACGGTGGGACCTCAGTGACATGTGAAGACAGTGGGGTATGTTTAAAAAAAAAAAAAAAAAAAACATTTCAAATGTAGGTAGTATGAAACCCATTACATACATGGTCGGGAAAGTAATGTTATTGTCGTGCAGTTTAAGGCGGTGTGGTGCGTTCACTGTCCCCGTTCATTCCCCTGCCGTTATTCGTATGCGTAAAAAGGTAAACCAACCCAGCCAGCTAAATCTAAAGAGCCACAAACGTTGTGTTATGTTGTGACCGGTAACGTTAAAACCATCACCCAGCTGAGCTAACCGGCTAAGACACACACACACAAAAAAAACAACCAAACATGGCACTTACCTTGACAAATGTTTCAGGATTTGCTTTTTAATAATCCCAGCCATTTCTGCTGCCGCTCGTGTCGAACAGTGTCGGCGGGCTTGGCACTTAAATAAACATATGTTAGCTCGCAGGTGCCTCTATACTGTACGCTGCACTAGGCGTGTGCATCTTGTTAGCCGCTGATGGCACGGCACGGCACAGCACAGCATAGCACAGTTCAACCCTGGCTGCAACGCCGGACAGCAGCTGACCCCCCTCACCCCCCTCTCCCTCCTCCCTCCCTCCCTCCCCTTCCACGCTCACGCGGGCGCGCGCACGCTCTGCTCGGCACAAGAAAACACAGAAGCTCCAACAACACGATGCTGCCTCCTGCTGGGTGTTTATGGGAACGCAGGGGGTGTTACGAGCAGATGATGTAAACTATTTAATCAAACTAGAAATAAAATTACACTTACTGTTAAGGCAACGCGGATCTAAATAATAATAATAATAATGATACAAAAAAATATATATAATATATACAGGTAGTTATTATCATTATATGTATTCATTTTAATATCCAAGAACAAAAGCAGAGGTTTTTTTGACAAGAAAATGAAAAGTGTTACTAATAATTCAAATAATGGCTCCCTTCTATTCAAGCAGTTTAACAACCGAGCAGCAAAGAGGAATTTTGTTTTTGTTTTCACCTTTTCCTTACTTACTGTAAAATGTCAAAGTATTCTCCGGGACAACCTATTCTACACCTTACTGTACGGTAGAAGTGATGATTTTAGAAAATGTTCAGAAAATTCAGCTCAATTCGAGCTATATTTGTATAGAGGGCAGGCTGTGTAGTAAACCTGGAGCAAAGTGTTTTAATAGCACCAATTTGTTTCTGTGTCTCTACAAAATGTGTGACTGTTTACCAGCCCAAAGGAAAACATTTTGCCAGCCAAACCTAGGTTAATTTGACCATGTAATCAAAACACACTTAACAAGCATATTACCATTGCTCATTTCCCTGTGTAAAAACACACTAACAAAGAAATAACATTGAATTTACATGACTAAATATGGCATGTTCTTATTACCATCTTCACAATATTACATTCATATTTAGAAAATTAAACTATTATTTATTTTATTACATTACATTACATTTCATTTAGCTGACGCTTTTATCCAAAGCGACTTACAATAAGTGCGTTTCAACCATGAGGGTACAAAACCAAGAACAACAGGAATTATGACATTGATGTCATATTATATTAAGACAATTAATTACATATTTTACCACTAATGTACACACTTGGTGTAAAATTAGAGTTTATATTTGTCTTTTCCGCTACCAGGACTGTGAGCGCCCACTACAGGCCGCGGGCGCACACTGCAGGCTACAAGAGGCACGGGACGGGGTTCAATCATGTGACATGCGCACTCGGCCCTGTTATTGAGTTTGTTATGACAAGTCGAGGCCTCGGACTAAATTAGGAGCGAAGCCCCCCTCCCGTGTCTACCCGGGTGAATCCGCAATGGAGGGCATGGACCTGGACCTGGACCAGGAGCTCATGCAGAAATTCAGCTGCATGGGCACAACAGACAAAGATATTCTAATATCGGAATTTCAGAGGCTCCTCGGGTTTCAGCTCAACCCGGCTGGATGCGCCTTCTTTCTGGACATGACCAACTGGTGAGCTCGGGGACTCGTCTCGGCCTTGCTGTTGCGGGTTAACGTTAAACAATAGCTCTCTACGCTGCAGTACAGTACAGAGATAATTCGTCGGAGGGAGGAGAGGTGAGGGGAAATGGAGAAGAACATAATCGAAAGGTGTTATTGTGTATTGCGACAACATTAATGATCGCGTCTGTGTTAGCGTGGGAACAATGACGGTTAACGACGTTGTAGTAACGTAACCAGCTAGTCGGTGTGACTTTTGATTGCCCGGCAGGGACACAGCGGAGAGCACCAGGGTTTGTATATCAGGGGGGGGGGGGGAAGAAGAAGAAGAAAAGAAAGAAGCTCCCGAGACAAATAAATTGTTGTTTACTCTCAAGTTAGTACCGAAGCAGGTGTGGCTTTTTTTTTTTATCATTTAAAAAAAAAAAAAATCAATATGAATGATTTATTCGATTGTTTTTCGCGGTCGCACTTTTATACTGAAAAGCGACATCAGGTACTGTAGCTCAACCTGAACTGAACCGATACGTGTTGAGGTTTTTTATTTTTATTTTTATTTTTATTTACCCACTCTGTTAACAGGTTATCGCGTTGAGCGACACGAGAAACGTTGTTAGGTATTCGCGATTATTGTACAAGATGATAAAACGTCAGCTGCTTGCGGTTGACTACAACCACAGTTCAGGGAAGTTTATTACGTAACCTACTAACGTAGCGTTTGACGTACTGTAGCTCAAAGCTCACCCAGCGGTTGTATAATCTTCACCTCACTCTGCGTGCACTAAATGTTATTGTACGTTTGACAAAACTGCAGCTGTATTGGAATTTTTTTTTAATTTTTTTTTTTTTTTATTTAATTTTTTTCTAACTTCCGGCGGAGTATTTTGAAAATGAAACATAGGGCAGTGCAAATGCCCCTCCTCCCCCCCTCAAGTGAAAAATGAAAATGAATGTGTTTGGGATCTGAAATCGTCCCTAAAATATATATTTCTCTGCGCATACGCAGCATTAAGCCAGTTAATGCAGGTCTGTGGAAGATCACAGAAGCAATGTCCGGTGGGAGTGCAGGCTGTAGTAGAGTCACGTGATGCCGCCGCTCTGCAACGGGCCTTCTCAAAATAAAAATAAAAATAAAAATAAAAAAAAAACCCTGCTGGTTTATGGATGACCTGCGTGTCACGGGAAGCACCCAGTCTGAATTTGTCTTTCATCCACACCTTTAAAGCTAAATGAATAGTCGGCCATTTTAACAAAGACAAAAACAAGATTTTTTTTTTTTTTTTTATGTAATAAAAATTTCAATGACGCATGGAAATAGTTAACATTTGTTGTCTTTGTTTTATGTGATTGTTAATAGAACATCTTTGTTTTTTGTTTTTTTGTTTTTTTTTATTGTTGGTTAGACACAATAAGCAATCTGAAGATATCACTTTAGGCTTTAGGAAATTATAAAAGACCCTTTTCGCCAACCCATTGATTTATGAAAGACCTCAACACTAACAAAAACATATTTTATCTTAATTTAAATGGTGAAATAAAGTCCACACATGCGGAACAGAGGCTTGGATGATCCCATTTTTTTTTTAATTCTAATTTCATTAACATCTGTGCAAACTGCTGTTGAGGTCTCATCTACATAAATGTGCCGTGCCCAAATTTAGATCTGTGCTCATTAACTGGATTTCCGCTTCTTTTTTTTTTTTTTTTTCGTCCCAGGAATTTGCAGGCAGCCATCGGAGCCTACTATGACTTTGAGAGTCCCAACATCAGTGCACCATGCATGTCTCTTGTCAAGGATGTAACAATCGGTGAAGGAGAATCAGTTCCACCTGACACGCCTTTCACAAAGACCTGGAGGATACAGAACACGGGTAAGTCAGCTGGAATAGTAATAACTGAAAGCTTACAGAGCTGACACCACACCTCGTGATGAAAAATAATCACACGTCACGTGAGGTCAGCATAGTTGTCTTGTGTGTCTTCCAGGTGCAGAGCTGTGGCCTCCTGGGGTTTGTCTGAAGTATGTTGGAGGAGATCAGTTTGGCCACGTAAACATGGTGATTGTGCGTTCGCTAGACCCCCAGGAAATGACTGACGTTAGTGTGCAGATGCAGAGCCCTGTGGCTCCCGGCATGTACCAGGGCCAGTGGAGAATGTGCACCGCTACGGGACTTTACTATGGAGGTGAGGACCGAAATTTCACAGCAAAAACAAATGGGAATTGTTGCTTTTCAATAGATAAGCTAAAGAGGAGACTGCTATGATAAGTCGATAAATCTGGTAGATTGGCAGAAAAAAAGCATTTATTTATTACAGTGACTTTTTTTCCCAACAACAAAAAAAAACATTTGCAAGTTCCAGCTTTTCAAATTGGTTCAGATTTGCTTTTCCGCTGCTGTTTTAAAACATTATTAATGGAATATCTTTGGGCTTTGGACTTTTGGGCTGACAAGTGAAGCTATTTGAAGATGTCACTGAGTTTTAAAAAAAAAAGAAAAAAGAAAAGAATCAATTTGATGGAAAAAAAAAAGATTTGTCCGGCAGGCTCCGAAAAGTCTCTTGTGTTTTCTCTCTTATTTGCAAGTGATTCCTTTATCGTTTTACTTTCCGCATCTAATTGACGACTCCCCTGTGTCCTTATCTTGTGACCTACAACCAACTCAGTATCACGAAAGCAGATACAAAGGGAATGGGGGGTGACTGTCAACTGTTTGTCACACTGTATAAAAGCTGCCCTACGGAGGAGATCTGAGAGCTCTGCTGGACACCTCTCTTTGAGGGCGCATGTAGTTGCTCCTTCTTGCAAGAATAAATGTCCGATATGTTTGATTTTGAGCCAAGCCTCTTGAGTAATTTTTCCAACACAATTCAAGTCAATTTTCTTTATCTACTCTTATGTCACAAATGGAAAATTTGCCTCAAGGTGTTTTGCAGTCTATGTTACCTTGATTTGTATGAAAAAAAAAAAAAGTCCTCAAAAATGGCTTGTCTATGCTGTATATGCTATGTAATACCACTTGTTTGGTCAGCGCCTAGGCGGCTGCAAAACCTTCCATCTTTTCATACGCACTGATAATTATGTAATGATTCTTGTCTCTCCCATTTTTTTCCCTCGTAGATGATCATTTGTTTCAAACTAAGCTGCTGGTAGAGCAAAATACAGAATTTATCAGTAGAGGGCAACAGTCACTAATGAAGATAAAGTGCTGGATCATTTTTTTTATGCATTTACTGCAGTCAGACCATTTTAACAGTGAAGGGTCATTCAATTAAAACATGAAAAATTAAATTAAGAGTCATTCATTTCATTGATTTATGTCCCAAAAGAAAGTCCCTCAAGACATGCACACTTATAGATTAAGCAGCAGAGGGATACTCAATTAAAACTCATACTTGGCTTAAATATTTCATTTAGGAATATTAGTGATGACTCGTCACCTGACACCGTTAGTTTCATCGTAACGTTCAGAGCAAGAGGAGAGCTGCAGATCAGGAGCCCGTTCGATCTTTTCGGTATACCATCAATGTATGGTCCATATTTCATTTGTGGGTATTAGGTATCATCCCCTGTTTTACATGGTTATATAATATCAGCTCTCACTCTGTACGATAGTGTTCGTGGCTCTATATTTGAATGTTTGTTTTGTCTCGTCAGATGTAATTTGGGTGATCCTGAGCGTGGAGGTCGGAGGCCTCCTCGGCGTCACGCAGCAGCTCTCCTCTTTCCAAGCCGAGTTCAACACCCAACCTCACCGCAGCCTGGAAGGAGACTACAACCCCTTCGCCTCGCCAGAGAAGAGCAAGTGCCCCAACAGCAACAACAACAGCCTCTGCGATGACAGCGGCCACAGAATGGCAGAGGAACATTGGCAGGGAAACCCAAACCAGCTGCAGCAAGATCAGAATGGACTTTCACACAACTCTATGGATCTAGTAGCAAACAGTCTACAAAGCAATCTATCAGTAGTCTCTTATAACCAGGTAAGATATGTCAAACCGCAAAGAGATTTTTCCGTACCCCTGAATTGGGGTTAAAGCTCATCACGCTGATCCTCCTGCAAACAAACCCAAAGTCTACAGAAACATCAGCAAGCTCCGCGAGGCTGTTCTGAGAGCAGTCGTTGGAGCGCCAGTAGATATAAAAAGTTAGCATGCTGAAATGACGACGTTAAGCAGGTGCAATGTTTGCCCGGTCCACACAATATTTCATACAAGTCCATCAAACAGTAATATCCCAGTTGGCGGTAGTAATCATGCTGACAAGAGCTATGCTGACAGCATGGCTAAAAAAACAAACAAAAAAAAACACCTTAAATGTACAAAGCTAAGCTATAATTTAGCAACTAAGTTAGCATTCTCAACTAATTTAAACACATCGGATGTTCCGATGCAGGAAATGACTTACAGTCGTTGGGCACCTGGCAGCTTTTATTATGAAACAAGATGCAGTTTATCAGCAATGCTAACTCATTGGTCAATATCAGATGGTCGAAGTCTATGTTTATGTTTTCCTACAGGTTTTTGTTGTCTGATTTTAAAGGGAAAAAAATAAGAACAAAACATTTGTATTGGATCAAACAACTAGCTAGTGTTACCTAAAAGTTATTTTCTTGATTAATTGATCAATTGTTTGGTAGATAAATTTACCCAAAAACCCAAGGTGGCATCCTCAGATTGCTTGTTTTATGCAGGCAACAGTGTAAACCCCAAAAGTATCAGGATTGCTTTTACTTGGGACAAAGAAAGCAGCAAATCTTCACATTGGAGAAGCTGGACCGTAGAATTATTGAACGGGCATTTTTGCTTCGAATTTTATGTAAATATATATATCAAAATAGTTGTTCAGTAGCCTCAATTGACTAATCAACGAATTAGCTAATTGCTTTAGCTGTACAGCCAACATTGTGGCTCTACATGAAAGGTCTGAACACAGTGAAAATGTACACGTTTCCTCTCTTTATCTAGATTTGGTTTTCATGAATGTCCTTCGCGTCTTGCAGCCTCACTGTGATTTTCTTTTTTCTTTTCTACAGGGTATACAGGAGCCCTATCCTTTTGGGCACTCTTAAATGATGGGACTTGTCACAGTGATGCAGCACTGAACCGTACCTCTGGAGTCTGTCACACCCATAAGAAAAAAAAAAAAAAAAAAAAAAAAAACGAGGCTTTATCGGTAGCTGGTGAAAAGTGTGGAGATTCAAAAACACTTTATGCAAAGTCCAGATACACTTTGAGAAACCAGAGGCCAACGCTCCTGACGTGCAGCTCAACCAACATCCCGCACCCACTGTATGCACGTGTGAATGCTAAGTTAAAAAAAAAATGAGTGCTGAGTCTTTTGAGTGATAACTTTTTTTCTTTCATTTTTCAGATTTCTTTTCTTTTTTTTTTTTTTTTTTTTAGTTGTCAGAGTGCACAGGAAATAGCGATGACAGGAGTGTGTGTTTGTGAACTTTTTGTGTAGATGTGTGTGTGAAAACCTAACAAGAGACTTTGGAGGAAAAGCCATTTATTTTGCCAACTGATTCTCCAGTTTCTCTCAAAGTCTTGGTATATCGATTGGGTTCGTGGACCCTATGGTTCTCTCTATTACTAAGTCTTAATAATGTGGGCAGCCCTGAAACACCATTTTTGACTTTTTAAATCTGAAAGAAGCAACATTTTCCAGAGCTCTTTAAAAGGCTTCACCTGTGTTTTTCCACATGGTTCATGCAATACAGGCAATACTTTCTATGCTTTCATAGTACCTGCAATTTTAGAAGCTGTGCAACTTTGTTCCACTGGAGGGAGTCAGCCGTCAATAACGAGAGGAAGATGAGATCTGAGAAACAGAAGTCTTGAGTACGCTGCATCTCCTAGGATTTGTGTTAGTATTGGTCATCCTTTCTTCCACAGAACAAATTACCTCTGCTTTCTGGATGCTGGATACATACATCAGAGCTACATACTGTAAATGGAAGCAAGCAAGACGTTTCTGAAACCAAGTCATTGGCACGAGAGATCAAAGAGTCCTCCGAGACAGTGAAGGTCACTTCTCATACATTAATAAGATGTCACGAATACACATATGTGAAATATAGAAGTAATACGACCAGAATATTCATCATTGGTAAATTGTCTCCCATCATTGTCTGGATTTAAGATTGAGTTTTAGTTGCTTGCACTAAATTTAAGCCATATAAACAGCAGTAAAGACCTGACTTCACTTTTTTTTTTTTTTTTTTCAATTTAAAGCAGAATTGAATTTGTTTTCAACATATTAAGTTGAATGTATTTGCTGAATGTAGAAGACAATAATGTTTTTGGAAATATATTAATTTACCCAAATTATATACATTATATATTTGCTTTGAAATGGCGGTTTTATCGGTGTAATTATTGTTCTGCATTGTGCTATCTCTTGTTTAAATCGTGCTTGGGAAGTTCAATATTCAAATCTACAAATGTTCCCATTTAACATTTAATCATGTTTAAAAAAAAAAAAAAAAAACATGATTTCCAATGAAATGACAGAATCATATCCTGAAGAATTGTCACTGCATATTTATTTACTAGTTGGCTTATCTATGCACTGAGTAATGTAACCTCCTTGACAAGGCCTGTTTGTACTTTTCTTCTCAGTTAGGTCCTAAAGGGGTCATCAGCTCTGTGATTTTATCTGTCATCCACAGCCAGTGTTCGACCCCATCGTCAGATAAACACACCTTTTCATTAAAGGCACTAACTGTTAGCCCCAGGGGTGCTGAGCCTCAACAACATGACGATACCAGCCGAAAACACACCTTGTCACAAGGATCCCTGGGCTCTTGCTCTTTCATAGAACTGTTCATCATCTGTCAATAACCTGAATGATAAATGTTTCTCCCTGTCGTCAGAGGTAGTTCCTGTCAATGTCAGTTCATCAAGCGCGTCATGTGCTCTGATCTTCGTGTAATATCTCCGAAGTTTCCACTGGCCAGATTGCAGAATGAATCAGTTGGCATTAGACTCATACAACAGAAACATTTCATGTGAGTGAGAAAGTGCAAACAGATGAAAGCTTATTTCCTGTATGTTTGATGAATGTTTGTATGATTAAATTATCACTGAAAACTAAGATCTTGGACGTTGTGTTTTTGCAGCAGCTTTCACTCGCAGATTTCAGGACTGAAACTGGTACCAGATTTTAAATCATGATTTTACTCAGACTATTTTTTTTTTTTTACCAGATCTTGTGGGGTTTTTGGTTGTTTTTTTTTACACTTAACATTCGTTTTTATAAAACCTTGACACGTTGAAAAGGGAGCTACAAGGTCACGAGTGTCGGCCTCAAAATAAACGATAAGAACAGCTCTTTAGATAATATGAGGAGTAAACACTCGGGCCAGTTGATTCGCAGCCGACTCATCAGATGATGTTTTTCTCTTTTTACACTTCAGGGAGGTGTCATGTTGCACGTTAGCCTAGAGCTTTACTGGACAAACGCTGCATGCAGCCCCTCGATGATGCCCCGTCCCGTCTGCCGTGTCCGTCAACGGCTGTCCAGCAGCAGCCTGCACAACCAACTGCCTGAGGGACAAACACTCATTTGTCATTTGCTCGGGTTGAATGTAAAAACATTGAAGGTAGCGCAGTTGATGCTGCTGAATGATTCACTGAGACGGTTCAACCTTCAAAAGCTTCAGTATTTTGATGTAGACTCTGAGGCACATTTTCAACTTCACCCAAACTTATTGCATAGGTTGTGAGCACTGTAATTATACAATTTCGCGGTAGGCCTTTGAAGAGAATTGGGTGGATACACAAGCAAGCAGTTCCTCGGAACATCGCAGTACAAGCGCACAAACATTAGTTTAGTTTAAACAAACATTTACACACTCTCACTTGCTCTTCTCCATAACTCAAACTCTCTTTGTACCAGTTATTCAGCTTTTTCAGTCATACTTATCGACCTCTCAAAATGAATTTTAACCGAACTTAGCCATTGGTCTTCAAAATGCCCTGTGGATGCTTGATGACGAAAGATGTCTCAGACCATGGAAACCAGCTACTATAGCAAACAGTGGAATAAGTTGACAGTGAGTGTTAGTCAGGTGTAATTTAAGTTTCCCCAGAATTATTTGCCACCGCTCACACACGGACTGGTGAATTTTGACACGACCACCGTGGTGCGTTAGATCAGATAAAGTTAGTATTGTGTGTACTGCTCACAAAAATTTGACTATTATCCTTGAAAACCGTCATTCTCTACAGGTGCGTTCGGAGGATCTCCCCAGGCTGTCACCAGGTTTATTTACTGAAGGAGCTCTCCATGTGGATACTGCCCCGAGTCATTATTGAGAAGGCACTTGGAGTAACCTCCCTCATTGGGACACACCTTCTTTCAATGTATCAGAAATGATATGTCACAAAAGCACTGTGTCCCAAATAGGTCTAAGAGTTGTTACTCAGAACAGGAGTCGGAAGACGAGGCGTCGGAGCGGATATAAGGGATACAGAGTGCCAGGCAGGAGATAAAAAACTACATACAGCACATCCTCACCTGAGGGTAGCAGAGTTACAGCCTCCCGAGGACGTTGACGGACATCCACAGAGAAGAACCAGACAGAGCTGAGAAGAAGCCTCAGCGGTGGAGACTACACTGACATTCACAGCACTGACAAGGTAAGACTGCAGTTCACAATAAGGCTTAAATAACTACTACAAGTACTAAACTTTTACCACACTAGATTGGGCATCGCAAGTTAGCTCAAAGAACGAGTTAAATATTTGTCAAGTCAGCTTTTAAAACAATAGTCAGGTGCACACATGAACACTGAAACATATATTACCTTGCTGTGATCATTCCCTCAGTTCATACTGGCCTATAAAAGATACCTTCTGAATAAGCATAAATGATGGGGGATGAAATCTATAGCCCTTCTTCCAAATAAAAACCCATTCAGGATTGTATCCAGTGTTAGTACGCAGCTTTAGTTATTGAAGTTAGACAAGGCAAGTAGATATCTTCCACTTGGTCTTTTTGGTATAAAACTCACCATCTGTGATTCTGCTCTTTTCTTACTAAGACAATCACTTTCTAAGACCCATTGGGCTGCTTATGTTTCTGGGTGTTATTGTACATGCTGACTCACTGCCACTTACTGTACTGCAACACAATAAACACATGTTGTTTATGTTATTAGGAACACCTGTGCTTTACCTACTCAGACAAATCAAATATTTCATGTGAAGAACATCCTACAACAAAAGAACCAGTATGCATGATGAGCAACAGGAAAACTAATCATATCAATATATCATAATGATATATTATATTATTGGAGTATTAGACTTGGACTTTATTAATCCCACAGTGGAGAAATTTAGTTGTCACAGCAGCATAGAAACACAAAAAAGGTGCACACAATATTAAAAAAAAAAAGTACAAATATATAATTACCAATTTGAACCTAATTGAATTCCTTAGCAAGAATAAGGCTATCACAATCATGACATTTTAGTTGATTAATTTCATTAATATTGGAAAATTGTGTTTTGATTTGTTTTCTGTTGATTTGTTGCCACTATATAATAGAATAAGTAGTTAATAATGTACCTCATTAAGAAGAAGAGACATTTATTGGCAATAATCATCATAAAATATAGCCTAAATTAAAAATATATACTTCTGTTTGCTGTTTCGGCTTCGTAAAATAAAACTTCACTGCTGCTTCACAAGCTGGAGACTACATGTTTGTGTTCATCAGTAATTGTGAGTCTGAGATATACACACAAAGAAGTCGTATTCATTTAAACCTGAAATAGTTGAAGCATGTAATGTATTGGCAGTCATAACAGACAGGGACATATAGGGACAAAATATATTAAATTTGAGGTCACCATTGCCTGGTACTGTAAATCCGTATGTACAGTCCACTTTATAATGAATATGCAGAATCAACCATAGAAATTCACTATGAATATCACAGCAATCCCACTTCACAACTAGTTGCTCAAAATATGAGCAGATGATCTAAGCATCCAAACCAACTCCTGACTGCCAAATATAACGCAACAGTAACCCACCAATCAGAGATAGAAGCCCTGTAGGTTACTTAAAAATAAGCCAATCAGAATGATCTGGGTGTAAACGCATGCGCATGTGTCTTTGTTACCTAATTGGGAGTTTCTCTGGTTTAAAAAAAAAACAACATTGCCAGGACCAGTAGTCCTCATCAGGACCAAAGTTGTGAATGGAGGTTAAGGTGAGAGCTTGGCATGTATTGGTTGTGGTTAAGGTGAGGGTTTCAGTATAAGTTGGGTTGTCCACAATGAATGGAAGTCAATGCAATGTCCTAAAAAAAAAAAGGGACAGCTGCTCAAATGTGCGTGTGTCAAGTCAGTTAGAACGTGACTTTTGACTAAAATTGCACTAAACCAGTATTTCCAGAGAAAATTGTTGAACTGTGTGCAAGTACATGTGTGTAGTATGTAGTGTGACAGAGATGCCAGTAAAATGTACGTAAACAGCACAGAAAGCAGAGAAGCTGTCAAATGTCCATCAGCTGGGTGTTGCTAGCGCCAGTCAGGGTTGCCATGGTGACGGCACCAGCTTCATTTGGCGCACTTCTCAAACTTCTGCTCGTAAGTCAAAACCTGTAAGTTCTATCACCAAAGTTTTAACACTATGAGGGCTACATGCACACATCTGTGAAATTTTATGTTCCTGGTGTCAAAAAAAAAAAAAAAGTAAGTGCTGGTTTACAGTATTAAGTGTGAGGTACATTTTCCTACGTTTTAATGAAAAAAAAACTAAATACATTTTTTTGGAGTAGCAAAATGGTATTTTTTTTTTTTTTAGATACGATAGATAAATACCTCTGAGAGAGGTAATAGCACACACAGCATATGTATCCCATCTTTGGCCCGTCCTGACAACCTGATGTACTTCATATTTTCAGAACGCAATGGCAGCTGTACTTTATGGCAGAAGCCAAACAACTCTTATAACAGTACAATTAACAAACACGTTCATTTGACTGAGAGTTCGAGATTCAAACAAGAGTTTGATCTTACTTTCTCTTATCTGTATTTATGATCCAACAGGTGGAATATAATGGATTCTGATATGTTGAATGAAATTAAAAACAAAAAGGTGAAAACCCTTTTGACCTGATTATCTTTAAATAGTTCTTTCTGGATTAAAACCACATTGGAGTTCTCCATTACATTCACAAACAGTTGGAAAGACAAAGGCTCCAGTCAGCAAAACTTGAATGGATGATTCCTTTTTTCAAAATACCGTCAAGTTTACTTTAGGATTATTACTGTTTAAATATTGAGCATTTGGGTATGGTGTCAGTGCCGCATCAATGCCGTGCTGTCTCACAAGACTATGTTGTCGTGAAATGTCACGTAGGGTGTACATTTGTTATGACACTGAATGACATACAGCACTTTGTAAAAACAGTGTGTTCTCTTTCTTCCCGTGTTAAAAGAACCTGAGTATGGGGAGTCCAGGCTGCGAGTACACAGGCTGCAGCACACACTCGCCTCTCTACGTCAGTCAACCCCACACTCACACCAGGGTGGCCTGGTTGGACGAGGCACAGGACACCAAACCGCCGCGCAGTTTGTTGGGGCTCTCTGAGCTCACCTGGCCAGGGGTCTGCATCCCCTGCAACGACCGAATAGCAATTGAGGAGAACCCCCGGGTGCTGAGAATGACAGAGGCCCGCGCTCCTGCTGCTCCTCCCTCCAGGACACCGGAGAGACCACCTGCTTTCAGCCAAGCCCAGCATCCACCCTCTGAGATGGGGGAGCATTGTCTGGAGCAGGTCCACACTATGGTAGTGGGAGAGGTGCTGAAAGACGTAGACACCGCCTGCAAGCTGCTCAACATTGCACCGGGTAGGACAGATAATAACTAATTAATCACAGGGAAATATTTAGATAGTGTTGGCAGAAGTTGTAGTCTAATAAAAAATAATCCATTAAAAGCCACCAATTGTTTGTCAGTCCTCACGACAACATCCACAGTAACATCTTGTGAGCCTCTGAGCCACTGCCCACCTTGTGCAAACTTTTCTGTTGACAGAAGATTATCATCACTTCTTATGAACAGAGGCTTTATCTAGACTAGAGCTTTAAAAATCACTCGCTGTGTGCATGATTGTTTGCTTTCTGTTACCACCAACCTTCCACTTAAATGAACACACACATGCTGGAGGTTCATAAGCAGTATCATAGTCATGACTTAAAAAAGTAAGCAGTTTAGTGATGCATTATGCACTGAGTTGCACAACAAGCAGAGACATGGGGGAATTTTTTTTTAATTCATTTAAAAAATTTAAAAAAAAAACCCAGCATAGACTGAGATATACATTCATTTTGTTCCTTTAATGGATAAAACTCAATGAAATGCCTCTACTTCCCACAGTGCAGTTGGAGCCAAACTGCCTGGCAGATGCCTGCAAATTTCAAACTCTACACCCACAGTCTGAAAACAAGGTTTAATGTTTAAAAGTGTCTGTTTCAAAGCACAACAGGACATCACTCACATACAATCCTTACAGCCACAGAAGAATCATTTTACAAACTGTTTCCTAAAGCTGAATAGTGATTAACTTAGATAAGGAAAATCTTGCAGTAAACACTAAATCAAATCTTTTGAGAGACAATCTGTTAACCTTAATAGGTTGCAAAGTCACTTTTTTTTTTCACAAATGACATACCTTTTAACCCGTTTCAGTTTAATGACAGTTAACAACAGTTTACTCGGTCAAATAATTTATGTCAGAATAACATAAACTGCAAAATAATTCCTCTTAGGTTTAGTTCTAATAATAGCTTTTAGTATTTTATTTACATAATTATGGAAAACTGACATGACATAATTATAAAAGAATGATTCAAATTAGAGCAACAGAAGCTGAGATTTCCAGATTTTTAGTCCCTACCAGGAATGAAATTCCAAAAACACTAATGTCCACAATGCAACCAGTGCAATCAGTAGTTTGACCTTCCCTCCATGACTTCTTTCAAGCTCTACGCGCCTAGTTTTACGAAACAAGCTTTGTATAGTAAAGTTTCAGTCCTAAAACAAAAGGCCATAATCTAACCTCCCATATGCATTTACAGAATGACTATTTAAGAGGTGGTACGTTTAGTTAGAGGGAAATGTGGGAATATCGTTTTAATACCAAGTATCATCAGCAAATAATGTACCTTGTCTCATGATGTTTTCCTCTTTAGATCCTTTGGGTTGGAGCTGTATGCATGTTCAGAAGTGGCTGCTGTGGACTGAGCACCTGCACAGGCTGCCAAAGGTCAGCGTTATGTTTCAGCAGCTGAGTGGAAAAGATCTGTGCTCCATGACCGAGGCAGACTTCAGACAACGCTCTTCACAGTTTGGAGACATCCTGTACGCCCATCTGGACATCTGGAGATCAGGTAACAACAACAGAAACACGAAAAAGAAACGTCAACTCTGTTAATAACAAAGTAGGAATAGCTGATTTCAAATGCAGGGCTGCAGAGTAAATTTAAAGACTTGGTTTTAAGTTACAATACGAAGGTATTTTGTGTGGTCAAATCTGCTACATGATTGTTTGTTTTTCTTTTCCGTTTAGCTGCAACAATGAAGGAGAACTGCCCAACTGAAGACAGCAAATCTGGTAAATTTACCCCGGATTTGTACACACACACACACACACAAACAAATATATAGTAAAGCTTTTTTATCTGCCTTTAACTTGAGCTAATAAACTGTTAAAAGTATTGAAAGTCTTGTGGCTATTGCAATTACTTTATCAAAGTAATACAACTTGATGCATTTGATTATTTGTGTCACATCTTGAACACGTAAATAAGATGTTAGGGGAGGAGGTACTTCATTTTACTGCTGTACATGAATTTACCTGTTGCCTGCAGATGGTTCCTCAGGTTTAACATTCGAGCATTTCGACGTTGACAACATTTTCAACACCAGTAAACAATCTTTAAATTGTAATGTTTGAGTCTTTCTCAGATTTCACGGAGAAAATATTCTTGAGTTTTCAGCTGTGAAAAATGACGTTAGTTTTGCGATGTAATAATATAACTCCATAATAGCTAACTTCACTAAATCAAATGCTCAGGTGAAGCAAAGTGAAGAGTAAAGACGCATAATGTAATTACAAATGTGATGTGCGGATTATGTGTCTTTCTCGTATGTTAGAAACTGATGAGGATTCCTGGTCAGATGTGATGTGTAATTATCCCAACCAGCCCATCCACCTGTGGCAGTTCCTCAGAGACCTGCTCCTCAAGCCCCATAGCTACAGCCGATGCATCCGCTGGCTCAACAAAGAGAAAGGTGAGGAGTCAAGGAACCGTTTAAATGTAATCGGTAAAGGATTTTTACACAAAATGTTCAGGCATTGGTTTTTGCACCTGTAATTCCACTTAAGTACAATTTCAGTAACAATACTCCTACTGAAATCACATGTTTTTGGGACGGACATCAGAGCTCACACCGACGACATTTTCTTTCTTCTGTTAAAAGGAATTTTCAAAATTGAAGACACAGCCCACGTGGCCAGATTATGGGGCATCAGGAAGAACCGCCCGGCAATGAACTATGACAAACTGAGCCGCTCGATACGGCAGTACTACAAGAAGGGCATTATCCGAAAACCTGAAGTATCCCGCAGACTGGTTTACCAGTTTGTCAACCCCGTATGATGAAGAGGATCAGCCAGAGGAGAATTAACTGAGGAGGAATGAAAGATATGCTGGACATACGCTAGAAAAACCAAGAACTCTGAAGCTCATCCCACTGATCGTACAAGATGTTTCTTTTCAACTGTAAAGACTGCCTAACGTGCACTCCTGCCGATCACAATTTCCTCCAACTGTTTGGCTTTCGCACTAATGTTTGACATCGCTTTTCGGTGTGATGTTTGGTCTTTCGAAAAGATATATACTTGTTTTCTAACTGGAAAATATTTTCAAACTTTAGGAGGGATGCTTAACCTCATTATTTCTGAGAAATGAGGAGAACACTTTGCGAGCTGGTTAGCTTTTCTTAGCTATGCTGGAAACCATAAAAACAACTCCTTGGAAAATAGGAAATTATCGTTTTTGCAATTAAATTTGACAAAATGACTTTTAGTGACTTTAGAGGTGCTGGCAGGTGGGTGTTGTTACCTTTGGGCAGAGCCAGGCCAGCGGTTTCCAGTGTTTGGGCTAACTGGCGTTTGGCCACTAGCTATATATACAGCTCTGGGAAAAAAAAAAAAAAAAGACCACTCCAAATTTGTCTTAAATCAGCATCTCTACGTGTATGGCAGCCATTCCATTCCAGTGTCTGTTGAATTCCAATACAGGCACACCTGATTCTACTTAATGAGGTACTGATTAGGTGATCACCTGAACCAAATCTTATTTAATTAAGAAAAGTATAAAAAAAAAAAAAAAAAAAAAACAGTGCTGTGGTCAGCACTGTCCTTTTGCAACAGGACTAGCTGGATGGCAGTACCTCAAAAGTAATTGGAATAAAATAAATAAATAAAGAAAAAAAAAAAAGTGACTATTGACCATGCCAAAAGAGTTAAAAAAGAAATGTTTTGAGTGAGGAAAAGAAGGGTTCAATTCTGGTTTTACTGGCACAGGGACACAGTGAGCGTCAGGTTGCTTTCATCCTTAAAATTTCAAAGACGGCGGTTCATAAGAACGAGGTCAAGCAGCAGACGTTAGGGACAACGAAGCTACAGACCGGCAGAGGACGAAAACGACTCTCCACTCACCGGGAAGACCGCCAACTCATTCGAATGTCACTCAACAACCGTAGGATGACATCAAGTGACCTTCAAAAAGAATGGCAAACGGCAGCTGGGGTGAAGTGCACGGCGAGGACGGTTAGAAACAGGCTCCTAGGGGCGGCTGAAGTCCAAAGAAGAGCCAGGCTGAGGTTTGCAAAAGACCATGAGGATTGGACCATGGAGGACAGGAGTAAGGTCATCTTCTCTGATGAGTCCAATTTTCAGCTTTGCCCAACACCTGGTCGTCTCATGGTTAGACGGAGACCTGGAGAGGCCTACAAGCCACAGTGTCTCGCACCTACTGTGAAATTTGGTGGAGGGTCGGTGATGATCTGGGGGCTTCAGCAAGGCTGGAATCGGGCAGGTTTGTTACATTACATTACATTTCATTTGTCTTTGTGAAGGACGCATGAATCAAGCCAAGTACAAAGTTGTCCTGGAAGAAAACTTGCTTCTTTCTGCTCTGACAACGTTCCCCAACTCTTAAGGAGTGTTTTTTTCCATCAGGACGATGCTCCATGCCACACAGCCAGGTCAGTGAAGGTGTGGATGAAGGACCACCAGATCAGGACCCTGTCATGGCCAGCCCAATCTCCAGACCTGAATCCTATTGAAAACCTCTGGAATGTGATCAGGAGGAAGATGGACAAGCCATCAAACAAAGCCGAGCTGCTTGAATTTTTGCGCCAGGAGTGTCATAAAGTCACCCAACAGCAATGTGAAAGAGCATGCCAAGACGCATGAAAGCTGTGATTGTAAATAAAGGTTATTTCACCAAATATTGATTTCTGAACTCATTCGAAGTTAAAACATTAGTATTGTGTTGTTTAAAAATGAACATGAACTTGTTTTCTTTGCATTATTCAAGATCTGAAAACACTGCATCTTTTTTTTTTTTTTATTATTTTGACCAGTTGTCATTTTTCTGCAAATAAATGCTCTAAATGACAATATTTTTATTTCAAATTTGGGAGGAATGTTGTCAGTAGTTTATAAAATAAAACAAACAAAAAAATCATTTTACTCAAACACATACCGATAAATAGTAAAACCAGAGAAACTGATCATTTTGAAGTGGTCTCTTGACTTTTTCCAGCACTGTATACTTCAGGCACAAGAGTGGTGTCAATCCTCTCCTTTAACCAGAGGAAAGAAAGTGAATAAGCATTACCTCCAAAAATGTAAAACTATTTCTTTAAAATTGCTTTTTAATTATGACGTTTTCTGTTATTCCCATTTCCAAATATCGAGAATATTTAGAAGTTGCAGAGCAATGCTAAAGTAATTGACTATTTTATTAAATTGTCCTTGATAAAAAAAATAAAAAAAAACGTATTTTTATGTGCCCATCTTTGGGTTTGTGTTGAGAATTTACAATAAAGCAATACAAGTAATAGTCTCATAAATCAGTGAAAATCATGTGCAGTCCAAACACAAAAAACACACAGAGACTACCTGTTTTTTTTGTGGGTTTTTTTCAACAAACTTGTTTCCCTCAAACCAATATCGCAATATTGACACCATCACAACAAATTGGATTTGGGTTTTTCATCACTATCTTCATTATTATCTGTGATCATAATCATCTTTATGCATATTTAAATGAACTTCTTGTTACATCAAGATGAACAGGCACTACACCAGTTAGGAGATAAAAGTACATCACTAACTATGAACATACATCTTCTAGACCGCTAATATAGGGTTTCCACAACATGAGCTGCTGTCCCCTGTGTGCATAAGGAAGAGATCAACATAAAAAAGCATTTACATTTACACCTTTTTACTGCCTCAACATGGTTAGGTCTTATTTTCAACTCAACACAGTTGTACAGTTACAATAGAATATAATCTTTAAATTACATCATCATATACAAATCTGACAGCGTGGGATAACGTCACGCTTTTATGATACACTGACAATTCCATTGCAATAAAATTCATACGATATGGTACCTATTACTTAATATGCTTTCCATTGCTGTTATTTAATGAAACACATTTACATGTATAACACTACATTTTGTCTTAATAGTCAATCACTTGCATTTTTTTTTTTTTTTTTTAACATTTTTTCTGTTACATTTACACAACTCATACACACTGGATGATGAAGATGTTTTTTCCCCAAAATATTAACCTGGTTATGTGGATTATGTGTTTGAACTTGCGTGTACTGTGTATGTCGTGTGTCTAATGCACGTGTGTTTGCATGTGTGTGGATGTGTGTGCATTCGTGCATCGAGGATGTGGGACAGTTTGAGGACAGGAGTCCTTTTTGCTATGCTGGACAGCTTTACTCTAAGACACAACTTGTGAGCTGGTAATGTGTTTCTCCTCATGTGTGAGACCCAAACCTGTCGAATCCTGTTCCAGACACAGAGCTAAACACATCTGACTGCTGTTGGTCTGGTGACATTTAAAAACATCAGGACAACTAAGTTATAAAAGGCATTTCTGCCGTTTAATCAGAGATTTAGGTGCAACTCGTAGCAAGATAACTCACTAATCACCGTTTGACGAACGCAACTTCGGCTGTAAATTTAGTTTCTATGGAGCAAGTTAAAGAAAACAACCATGTAATGCATCGTGTAAGGGTCATCTTACATGCACTACCGGTGACATGTAGTTCCTGTGTCAGTGAGCAGACAAATACAGTTTGGGTGGACTGGGAAGCAAATACAAGTTGATCTTCTCTGAAGCTGTTTCACATGAGACATGTGAAATTATTGCATGGAGAGAAAACAGAGTTGATGGTATTCGGTCATTCTTTGGCTCAGCAGGGAAACGGGCCACATGACTAGTGCTGTTTTCTAGGTAGAGCTTTAAATGACAGCGGAGAACAGTGTTTAGACACCATGCCCTCTTTCAAGCCCAATCACTAGTACATTCATGTCCTGTTGGAGATGATTCGGTCTTCAGACAACAGTCTGTAGCACAGTAACGCATCGATATGCCTCCACTGGCCCTTCGCTCTGGAAGAAAAGTCCCCTGGCACAGGCATTGTTCAAAACCCTCCTCTTATATTGCAGTGGCAACCCCAAGATGACTTGATCCAACTTCGCTCTGAGGGAATGTATCACTCGTATTTCTTGTTAGCTACTGAACCAAGAATGAAAGCTTCTGCAGAAACTGTAAATCCTTTTCCATGGTTTGCATGAAGATGATATTGTCAAAGGATTTGTGATGCAAAGAAAAACATAATAAAACAAAACAAACACACAAACAAACAAACGTAAAATCAGTTCATCAACAAGCTTTCTCTCGTGAAGTCAGAAGCACGTGCATGTCCAGAAGCATGTGATGCAAAGAAGTGAACTCTGCATTTGTAGTTGAAGTGTTGCATCAAGTCGTAGCCTAAACGAGGCTACAGGATTCAGGGAATGCAAGTTGTTGCATAGCACATGCTGCTATGCAAGTTCAGAAACAGTTAAAAACACAGAGCACTGCACACACTGGAAAAGAGGTTGGACCAAATCACACCAAAAAAAAAAAGAAAAAAAGAAAAGAAAAAAAAAAAGGAGAGGGGATAGTGTCTGTGGTACTTTTAACAATACACAGCATTCCTGATGTAAGACTGATGACTGACCATACACAGCATTAAAAATGCTACACGAAATGGCATCACACTGTATATACACAATGCAGATTAGAGAAGCTCACCTTTGTTGAATGGGTATAACTGATTATATTCTCCTCCCATTTTCACAAGAGAGCTGACTGCAGTATACTGCAAATTTAAATAAGCTGCATCACATGTTAAACACAGCCACACAGAGAAGCAATGTGTTCCTGCACTGTGTCGATGTTATAGTTGAGTGTGTATATACTGGAATAACTGCTGCTCCTGTTTTAAATGTGTAAATCCACCCACCCCAAATGCTGGATAAAATATATTATACTGATATATTGTCTTTTAGGTTACTAAGTTTTATTTAGGCAAGACTGCTTGGCGCATCTGTTGGGCAAGGGATGTGTTGCTCTTAAGTCTCTGGCTATGTGCGGTGCAATTGGACGGGACAGTTCAAGCTGCCTCCAATGGCATGTCCTTGTCCAGTAACGTCACTAGATTGCCTCGACATAATTGGCCGGGTACAGTCCCTCTCGGCCGCTGTCCAAACGACCTCTACACCAGCCTTGCTCATCTTCATCCTCAGTCTTGGTCAGTTCGTCCCCTGCAGAGGAAATATCACTCATTAATATATTGATTGATATCAACACAGTATTATGTTTCATAGAGTGAATGTAAATCTGAATCTTAAGAGGAGATATTTGGAAGAACTGCTTCTGCTGGTTTATATGGGATACTCTCTAGATTTACTGATGTGATCTCTTTGTAGTATTTTAAAGTACTGAGATCATAGTGTCCCCCACTCCAGTGAAATTTGAATTGAAATCATCTGTATTTTCATACCTAATTCATTTAATTTAAGAAATAATTAATTATCTGGGTATATAGTTTCATTTGCTTTGAGGCTGATATAAGATATGTCTCTCAATTTTGCATAATAACAGGCCAGCAACTGGTTAGCTTAGCTTAGCATAAAGACCACAGGAAAAAGTAAGCAAGCAGCATTGCTAAACATCATTGATGCTAACAGTGTAACTTGTTGTAACCATTAGGTTGCCAGGAAAACTAGTTCAGTACATAATCTGGGTCATAAAACTTTAACTTGTTGTTTTACACTTTGCATTTTGTACAGAAACAAGTCACAACATGTTAATTAGTGAGTTTTAGTTTTGACTTCCCAAAAAGGACAAACTGTTCCTTTAACTGCTCAAATCCTGTACGTTTAAATACGGTTTTCAAAGTGTTCTTCACTTTTTTTTACTTGGAAAATACAGGAGCACCTTCTTTTCTTATTCCTGATGTCCAAAGAAGTCAAATTTACAGTACAGCTATGAAGTTAAGAATAAAATATAATCAGCCTGTAAAACATTTGTAAACTCCATGAGGTAACTACAACTACAAATCTACTACCCAAAATACAGACAACATGACACTAATGTAAACAATGCAGGTTTGTTAGGCTTCATTATTACCCACAATGCATTTTGGTGAGTAGCACTTAAATGTCAACACAACTTCCGTTTGCTTAAAAGAAACCTCCACGGAGAACCTTGGACTTTTTTCAAACAGAACAAAAAAAACTCTCAAACTCTTGTTTGCACGCGGGTGTAAGAAGAGTTTAAAAACTGCCTCCGGTCGTTGCCAGGTATCTCTAAGATTATTTAAAAACGTCTAATGTCCAAATGTATGGTTACAGATGTGGAAACGAGATGACGATAAACAGCTGTCCCTTCTTTCATTGCTTTTTTTGTGTGTGTGGAGCTTGTCTTTAAATGGTTAGTCATGTCCCTGTGTGAGGCTCTGAAGCTGCTTTTCTGACCATCTCCCAAAGAGTTTGTGTTAATTGATAGCAAGTGCCTGTAATTTGCTGTCCATGTGGTAATTATTGACTAATCACTGCTATCCTCTGTAGGGGAAGAGAGCTTTACTATAGAAATAAGGACAGAGTTGCTGCTTTTTGACCACCCGCATCATATGCTGCAGCATTTCCTCTTAAATGTCCTGGCTCCATAACAAATGCTTAAGTCACATGACAACAAAAGCGTATAACCAGTGTTGTCTGATTGAGGATAATTACCTGCTTTAAAGGAGAGCTCATCTTGTTCCTGGCCATCATAATCATACAGAGCGCGCACTCGGACGGCTTTCCCAATGCTGGAATCCTCTTCGAATGAATTCCCGTTCCCACCGTTCTCGTTGCCGGAGCTCGCAGCGGGCTGCTCATCATCAGACCACTCAGTCGAATAAGCTTGGTTCTTCTCATAGCTGCTTACACTGGAGGAGAGAGAGAATACAGGGGGAGCGTTGACGTTAAATGACCCCAAAACAGAAGAGCACAGACATTTTAGTTTAACATGAATAACAAATCTCATGAGGAGGTCAGTTATCGTACATAAAGTATCTTTGAAGCATGTTTGTCTTTTCCGCAGAAGTTCAAATCTGTCCAGAAACTACTCGTAACATGTAAATGAGCCACACTGTTCCACTGACTTTTATCTCGATGCACATGGGCATCAGTTTGTTTTCAGTTCCTCCGGCGTGCTGCATCCTGCTGCCATAAATAGTCACTAAAGCACCAAATCTGAAGCTTAAAATAGTTGACACATGCTCTGTTTAATCTTGTTGTTAAAATGTTGTGTCTTCGCTTGAGGTTAAGTGCTAAAAAAGTCTGAAAACACTTAAAGACAGATTAATACACCGACGGTTTTGGTCTTTAAATGATATTTGTTGACAGCAACCAAAATATATAATTAAGTAAACTTAACATTAAATCTAAAGAAATTTAAGTCACACCTTAAATTTTTTATTGTTCGATTTTATTCAATTTCATAATTACGCTGTGTGCGTTTTCATGTGATTGATGTGATTGACGTGATTGTAAACAGACTCCCTGAACTGACCTGCTGCGGTCACCAGGTGGAGCCACATGGTCGGTGCTTGGAGTGGGTGGGGCTCCGTCTGGCTTCTTCTTCTTTGGAGGAGCAGCGGCTGCGTCTGGGTTGTACTCCTGTTCCGCAGAGTGAAAAAAAACACAACCAAAAAACGTGGAAACAGAATGAAGAAAAGTAGATAAAGCAAAAGAGAGGTTTCACACACATATTGTTGTGTGTAGGTTTGATGTTGTACCTCAAATGCAGGCCAGTTCATGTGCATCTCTGGGCCGTGGTTGTTGCTGAACCACTTCAGGTCCTCTTGTGTATTTGCAGCCAGGATCGTGCGCTCCAGTTCTCTGTATATTGTGGCATAGCTGAGGAGAGCAAAATGGAACAAATAGTGACAATGAAAGTGCCAGAAGGGACCTGGGCGACGCTGCCAATTTGGCAACAGATCCTAGAGTGTCGTTCAAATTCTGGGTTGTGAGAGATCCGATGTTGGGTCATGACTAGGCTGAAGTGTCGCCCTGAATTTTTTGCTGAAGCTGGAGCTCTAAGCTGCTGAAGTATTTGGCCTGAATGGTCCAGTCTTTTATCAGGATGTTAGTGTTTAAGTTGCCACAATTTTCCAAAATCACTGCAGTTTGCAGATTCACCTTGTAGTTTAAATCCCCTACATGCAGGGTAAACCCTATGTGTATATATATATATATATATATATATATATATATATATATATATACAACACAGTAAATTAAAACTGCAAGCAGTGATATGCGGGCCCTCGTCAGGGATCCCCGACGTGCAGCGTGCGAGGGCCCGCATATTCTCGCTTGCCGTTTTAATTTTTTTTTCTCTATCTCATTCCTTATTCTTCTTTAAAAAAAAATTACCTTTTTTTGGTGGCTTTAACATCTTCAAAAACTCATGAAAGTTGGTGCCTGACGCGTGTGCAAAGTTTTTTGAGATTTGGAGCATCGTTTGACCTTAAACATCAACTTCTTATGTCACGGCGAAACATCAAACTTAGCCGCATCGCCCCAGCTATACTATATACTATATATTATATACAAAAATAAATTTTGGGTCGCTTTTTGGACAACATGCTATAGTATGACTTTTTTTTTTTAAATTTTTTATCACTTTTTGCAGTATGACCTTTTTCTGAACTGACATGCATGGCTCAAGTGGGGATCGAACCCAGTTACTTCTCACTGAGGCAACTGCTCTAACCACTGCGTCACACTATGGCATGTCGTCTGAAATATGATTAAAAAAAAAGTTCATACTATTGCATTCAAATTTATTAATGGGATTTTGGGGGATAAAATTTGTGGTAGTTTGGACAGAAATCCAAGAAGATTTAGACACCCTTTATTTTTTGTTATTGATTTCTATTTGAGTTTTTGTATTAGGTTTTTGTTTTGTATTGTTGTTGACCTTTGGTTTGGTATTAGTATGACTGCATTTACAACGCAAACCCGAAACCGTGTGGCTTACTCTTAGAGGGATTCGCTCACAGTGAACCATGACATATGGTACCATATGGTAAATGTAGCCGCCGGGGTATCTGTTTAGGGGGCGCTAGCGAGCCATTTGGCTACCCCCATTCACGACTCCACTAAAATACGAAAATTCTTTGGCAGGAGAGACACGCGTACCAACTTTCATGAGTTTTTGATTATGATAAAGCCTCCAAAAATGTTTATGGAGAATAATAACACGGAATAATAATTCCTTGAAGAACAATAGGGCTTTCGCACCATCGGTGCTCGGGCCCTAATAAAACTAAGAAGGAGTACAAAATCATTCATAGATTTAGTCCAAAGCAGTAACCTGATGGATGCTGTGTTTGATTAAAGTGGCGAGCTACAGCACATTTTTAAAATCGGAAAATTCAATTGAATAATTTAAATGTTTCATAAATTGATTTTGGACAACCATTTTACTGTAATGTTTAATAGGGCACCCTCTCTGTAGTTTTGTCTAGTGGTGCTGGAAGAATATAAAAGCCAATTTAATTAGTCCATATCTAAATTCAATTGATGTTACTATATTTAACAAGAGAAACTAATTCTTGCCGACTTTATTGTGATTCACATTCTTAGACTTTGACTTTAGCTCATGAAACTAAAGCAGGTTTCAGAGTAGAATTTTGGTTTTAGCATTAATAGTCATTATAGTTGCAGGAATTAACAAACAATATTTCCCAGTCATTTAAGAAAACACAAATGTGCGACACGCTTAGTAAAGGTGAAGTGTGAAAAGGATTGAATAAATCAAAGGTGAGTGATCAAACCAGTCAGGATGAACTACAGCGCGATCCTCTAAAACATAGAGAAGCCTCAGTAATTGATGACAACTGAAGTTGACAGGCTTGTTTACAGAGCCTGAAAATCACTTTGCCATGGTTTTGTTTGTTATATGCAGGTTAAAAACAGCCCAGAATATACAGAACAGTCACTGTGAACAAAATTCAGTTTGGCAGAAACGCCACTCACTGAATCTTCAATTAATTAGTGCTGTGAGTCTCAACACTAATGAGAAATACATGCCTGGTGGAGACGTTTACTGAGATCGTTCAATTCGAAGTGAACTGTGCTGAATGCGACATGAGACAAATCAAACTAATCTGTCATAGATTTGTTTGGAGTGTGACTATTTTAGATTAAAAGCATGCAATCCTGCTCAAGTAAGACATTACCTATGTTTCATGTACCCACTGAGCAAAGGATATTACGTTCTATATCATTTCACAGACTGAAATTTTACATGCACGAGAGGAAAACTAAAACGTCTAAATAAACCAAACCACAGAGGTAAGATTTGTGGAAGAAGAAGAGACGATCTATCAAACCTAAATAAAACTCCTCTCCTCTCCCTCCTTCCCTCCCTCCCTCCCCCATACCAACCTTGGGTTCTCGGTGAGGTTAAGATGGCGTTTGATGTCCAGCAAGGCCTCCTTGAGGAAGGTCAGCCTCTTGACTTCGTGCTGCTGGCACTGGTCAAACACCTGCTCCATGCTCTCCATGTACTGCGGAGTGCATTTGTTCAGCTCCTCCAGAGACTTCTCATACTTTTCTTTAGCCTGAAACACATTTGAGAAAACACATTTATACCTGAAGTATTGATGGAAAATAAACCAGTTCTTTATTATTTAAATTTTAACTTTCATATGTATCGCGGTATAAAACTTGATTGCAGATTTTTTTTATTCTCCAGCAACATTAAATAAGCTCTCTGAAAGGTGGGACAACATACTGTATCATGATTATGTTGTAAAAGTACAAATCTTTTCACATAAACATAAATATCTCATCTAAAATACAAAAACCCACATTTTCCTTCACACTGCAGGCGTCTATCGTAACATTACATATTATACTGTTCTTTTAGATAAGAATTTGTCAATTTGTGGGTGCATATCGGTGTGGAAGTATGTTTGCGGGTGTTGATCTGTTCTTCATCAGACATGCCTGAACAGAAAACCTCGTTGTTTTTCTTCTCGCCTCAAACTAAACAAACTTAAAGACTTTAAGCTTTTCACCTTCTGCATGTCCTGTTTGCATTTGTCCACTTTCTCGTGGAGTTTCTTCTGCTGGTCGGGTGTGACAGAAGCCTCGGTCTTGCCGTTGGCCTCTCGGGCCGCAGCCAGCTTCTCCTCCTTGCAGGCCATGTGGTATCCTTTCTTAGCTGTCTCCATCTGCATGTCCAAACACAGGCGCTGTCAGTATCAGATATCACATGATCTAATTTGACAAACGGAACACAATGAAGTCTCAATTACTCATCTCAAAATAGGAATGACCTTATTTTAATGCAATCACTTTATAATGTCGTGCACTTACATCCAGGAAGAGAGACAAATTTTTAAAAGATCAAACTGAGTGATGCTCCAAATCACTGGTGGATGATCGGATTTGTGACCGAATATCTTTGTTTTTCAGTATCAATGCACAGGGAAGGAATTCATCTTCGTTTGTGGAGAGTCCAGAAAAGCCAGTCACACCTGTATCTACTGGAACCTCAGTTCTTCAGTAGAGAGCTCACCTTCATAATAGTATGGATCATAAATAGATCTTCTAAAGGGTCAATTAATGTGAAAAGTGAACTTTGAACACGGTGCTTTTTTTATTGACGTTCAGGCAGTAATATCACTAAAGTGTCTTCCTAAGTTGGGCATCAGGACTTAATTAGAGACAAACTGTTGTCTCAAAAAGTTTCTGCTTTAAACATTACATGGAAATGGACGGCAATCAAATTCAGTTATAGATTTGAATCAGGAAATGTGCAACTATAACCACCAACGAAACACAATCTCATGAAGCAACTCCACGATTACTCCATAGATTAAATCATTAGAACGGCCGACCACACCGCTGTTCACAAGTCCAATATTTACTCCCTTTTATCTCTGTAATACCAGACTATTTAGCTGCAAAACGGTCCGCTGTGTTCACCAGCTAGTCACAAACTGTGGCTGTCTGCTGTTTGGTGCTGAGCAGGTGGTGTACAGTGGGATTTTAGGGCTTTTTCCCTGATAGTAGCTCCCTGCTGCAATAAAAAAAAAAAAAAATGACACCATGAGAGTAAAGACAGTGACCCAGAACAGTAAAGCGGTTGGATGGATGGATTAAAAAATGAGTTAAAACTCGCTATAAAGCTCTGTAAAGCAAGGGACGCTAGTAATTCAGGTGACAACTCCCTGATGATCCATCACGATGAGCAACCCCTTTCACATTGTTGCCACGTTGTTATTTATGAGTTTTGCGAAAATATTCATTATTTCCGCTTTAACTGTGTCCAGTATTATAGACACATGGTGAATTTGATCTTAAATGATAAAAAGTGATTAGAAAAAGCATTAAAATGGTTCTTGTTTTGGTCTAGCTTTGTTTTTTGATTTGCTTCCCGTGTCACATGTGGTCCTGTGTCTCTGTTTGAGCCGCAGTCACTCAGTAATCACCCGGTCAGTGTATAAACTCCCCTTCAGTCACTCTTAGTTGCTGGATTATTAAGTCAACACCCTCATGGATAACTCTTATTAGTCTGTGTTTGTTCTTGAGCCTCTGCTCTTCTCTGTGTTCTACTACTCAAACCCTGGTAAGTACAGTTCGTTGTTTACCTCCTGCCTCTGTATTGTGGATTTGGGTCCTCTCCTATTAAACTGTGACTTAAACTACATCTAAGGACAGCAAGGATGTTATTTCTTGTGTTGCATTTTTTTCTTTCCGTACTCTATTCTTATCAGGAATTCAAGTTCAAGGTTTAAAATAGTGTGAGATGAGTGAGGAGTGATTATAATATCGATGTGACAGAAACAGAAAGAGCTCATTTCATTTTCCCTACTGAATAAAGCTGTCCTCCAAGGACAAACAGGACGACTAAATTTGTCCTTATTCCCCTCACCTCCTTCAGTTTTTTGGCCCATGGTTTCTGAGCCTTCTTGAAACCTTCTTCTGCCTCTTTGGCCTCTTTGAAGCCTCCAATAATTTGCTTATGATATGCCTCCTTCTGCCAGTTCTTCACTTTCTCGACGTCTTCGTTCATCAGGTTGTTCTTCACGTCTTGGTGCAGCTCGCTAACTTTCTCTGCCTCGGTCATCACGCCCAGCCAGGCTCTCTCCACGGAGCCGTACTGTGGGCCTGCGAGTCAGACAAAGTGATTCATTCCTAATAAATAATTCAAGGCAATATTGCTCGATTCAGTTATTACCATACAACAAACATCAAACTGTGTAAATGGAGATTTGGCAACTTGAAAGTCAGTGTTAGGTACATTCATTTGTTAAGCTGTTTGTTGTTATTGACCCTTCTTAAAATGCTGACCTTTCTCAATGAGCTGTCTCCATCTCTTGGACCAGGCAGTTAGCTGATCACCGTAGGCTTTTTCTATCTTGGCACGTTCCTGCAGGCAGCCCATGAGATCATTGCAGAGCCGATGGCCATCATCAAATCTCTTGACCGCACGTTTGTAGTTCCCCACCTGAGGATAGAGAGAGGCCAATGAAAAGACTCGCAACTTATCGGCCTGTACACATATCACAGAGGAAAAATAAAACATTGTATGCTGTATGCTTTGGGATGTGTACGGTAAGAGGATGGCCACTAAAGAGCACTTTCTATTTACTGCGAAAATACAAGCAGTTTGAATGTAATGTCAGTTTGACTGAATAATCACCTGCAGTTTTAATGGTAATGTATTGAGTGTAATAGCTACAGCAATCACAAGAATGATTTTAGGAGTCCCATAATAATACATAAGGAGTAAAATATTTTCAGTAAAATAGGCCGATTTAAATAATAGGCTACTTTATGGAGGTTATGCCTGGCACACACTACAGGATTTTCAAATCTTAACCAATTTTAAAACATGGGAGACAACAAGCGTAATGACAAATTTAACAGGGTTTTTAAAAAAAAAAAAAAATTTTAATCATAACAATGCACACAGGACCTCACACTTTATATTAAATTATTATTTCAGAGTAGAATTCAAAGGATTTCTGATCATGTGTAACTCCAGAACAAAACCAACATGGAGACGGATTGTTGTTGTTGCCCAAAATAGACCCATTTATCTTAAGCTGTGGGGCCAGCATTGATTAGAAAATCGTCCTCAGAGGAAACCAAATTACAGTAATATTTCTATTTTAACACAATTTCTACATTATAAATAGAGGGCTAAATTAAATTATGGTTTATTCTTCTCTATCAGTTTTTAAATCTGAATGCTACTTGCAGTTAGAAGTTTGAAGCTGGTACAATCAAGGTATGAGCTGATTTCCTGCTCTTTCATGTGGAAACATGTTTTATTTCAAACTAGTGAGTGGTTCATCAAAAATCATTATTGATTTAAAAAAAAAATGTCTCTGTGTCTGCATTTGTATAAGGGAGAGATCATTTGAAACTAACAAGGACATAGTTAAAAATAGATCCAATACAGAAGGGAGTAAAATGTAAGTTTATAACTGTTGGTACACGTTTTATACCAATGAGGGTAGGCATAGAAGCAGTACAGCTCAGCAGCACCACAAACTACATCCTCCACAAAGACCATAAAGTTGAATCAATGCCTCTTTGAAACAGTTCCAACAAAGACTAAACATGATAACTTTCCTGAAAGAAAGATTTATTGCAACTGTGGTATTGTTAAACAATCCTGTTACTGCTTTCTCAATTATCTGCAATTTAAAACATGCTATTTGCATCTATATATGCACATTTGAAATCCTAACCAGCTCCAGTCAACCTCATTTTGAGAATAAAGATATCAAGGCTACATTTTTATTATCCTACTCAAGTAAACGTTGTGGTATTGATTTTTTTTTTCTGTCAGAATCATTTTACTGCATTTGTTTTTTATATCTCGCCACCTTAAGTGAGACTTCCTTAAAACAGCAGTGTCAGGCGGTGTGGCTCCGCCTCTTTGGTGCCTGCAGGGGGCGTGAGCTCATGGTGCATGATGAAGGGAGGGTAGTGAGGGAGGGGGGGGGGGGGGGTTTACTCGTGCCTGTGCATGTGTAGTTATGCAATGACATGGGCTTGTATTTGTGTGTGTACACGAATGTCTGTGTGTGTGTGTAAGTGTGTACATGCACAAACTGAGGCTGCTTTAATCCTCTTGAGTGGTGTAATGCAGTCAGACAGATTCTCAGGGAAAGATGATGAGGAAGAGACAGAAATACCGCAGACTGTGTGTGCATATAGGCTGCAAATACATATTGTCGTACACGGCATCATACAGACACATCTCACATGTTTGCAGGCTGCAGGCTGCAGAGCTGCGCTGTGATTGGTCCTGACACGAGAGCATGCATGTGTGGTTACCGTTTGAGATGGAAGCTGCAGGGAGGCTGCGAGACAGGTGTTTAACGGTATGAGTTTTGTCCTGTGTAACAGATTGCCAAGTCACACCAACAACAACACGTAGGTGGACTGGCTGTACACATGAAAACACACCTGAGCTGTTGTGTCTGCGCAGTAGCTCTAAATATCGCTTTGCTTATAAATTGCAAGCCTTTCTGATGACCAAACCTGAAAATAAAGCATTTTTCTGGCATTAATAAACCATGAGCTGACCTCAGCTGTGTTGCTAGTGTTACAGATGCTATAGGCAGGTGCATGTGGTGAAAGGCTGCCTCAGAGCGGCTGATGACTGAGGCTCTTTGTCTGAGTGTCCGTGGATAACAGCCACGATACAAAGAAGACTCTGTACTGAGGGAATTCATTATCACTAATTTGTTGGGTTTAAAATGTGTAAACACACACACGCACGCATTCACACGCACGCACGCTCACACACACACACACACACACACACACACACACACACACACACACACACACACACACACACACACACACACACACACACACACACACACAGTTGTGTCACTTCAAAGGACATTTCCTTACATTCATTTTCTGCAGACTTACCTTCACCTGAATGTTTCACCAAACTTAAATAAACAGTTAACATGAAAACTTAATTGTTTTTTAGTCCCTAAAAGAAGGTCTGCTATCCACAATGTGGCTGTGTGACAGATTTATGCCCCCATGACGTGAGAACAGACACACATTGTATTCAACAAGTGAAGATGGACAAAGCTTGTATAATAATGTTTATATTTGTTGTGATGAAGACACAAATAGGATTTACAATACGTACACTGATAAAAAACAAACGTGACCTCCAATTAAATAAGAAAGGATTGTTGAAGTATTTGCCGCTGGTTAACATTTGGTTCTATCTTACAAAGTAAGATAAAATACAAAGTAAAATACAGCATTTATTAAGGAAGTGGCACCAAAGAAAAAACGGATAATTTCCTAAACATATGCACAGTACATCGTATTTTGTTTATAGCAAAGAGTTTCAGATAAAAATGGAAACTCAGTCTCAGAAATCCTTTTCCCTTTTTGTTATGTAAACATGCATGTACTTTTTAAGAATAATGATATATATTAATAGCCTCACTTTTTTTTTGTTACGTTTTTTGTGACATGTGTCAAACCACTATTCCATTCAAAAACTAAGTGTCCAATATGTAATAATAAAATATAAATGTTTATACTATCAGTTTATGACTTGCACTGCGTTATCTGCACAGTTACTTTTATTCACCTGCTTTATCTGTTGTATTAAACTTATTTTCATTTTCTATTTAAAAAAAAATTCAAGTCATATTTATGTATTTTATAAATCTTGATTTTGTTTCTTTTACAGCTTGTCTTGATGAGTTCCCTTCTACCTTATGTACGATACTTTGAATTGCCTTGTTGTTTAACAGTTGCTATATGAATGAACTTAACTTGATTTGCCTTATACTTTGTTTACTTTCATTAAATGTACCTATATTTTTAGCACTGTGATCAAAAATACTGTTACTGTTATAACAAAAATTGGTCCGGTAACCCTAACCCCAACAAAATCTGTCTACCAGCACCTCTAAAGCTCACGAAGGAACAAGTTAAATATGCACAAAAACTAAAGAGAAAATAAAAAATGAAAAGATATCTAATGGACAGATGTGTGAGTGTTATCTATATATTCGCAACTAACTCTTCACAAGACAACAGCAAGCATCAAATCCTCTTTTAAAGTATGAAAGTATGAAGCTACGCTTTCAAACTATCAACAGAAGTAACCATGTGCCTTGAAACTTGGGTTATCAAGCAGCTTCATTGCGACTTTTGAGCCAAATTTAGTTTTTAGGACTTCTAAGAATAACCATGATCTCAATTTCATGGTTTCAGTGGTGACTTGATTTCCTGGTGCCGAATCAATAGAAAACCAGGAGAGGGTGAGTGGTTGTGTTGCAGGCTGAAAGCCCGTCAGAACAGACGTGACGGTGTCTCTTTACCTCCCAGAAGCTGTCCATGGTGTCGTCAGCACCTGCAAATTCATCGTAGGAGCCAGACATTTTCCTGGATGTGGCAAAGAACGCTAAAGACTAAACCTGTCCTCTGCAGCAGAGCTGGGTTCCTCATGCACTGAAAGACACGAACACAATAACAATGTGAGACAGTAACATCACATAATTACACAAACAAAGCAGTACAGTGAGCATGAGCAGACGTTAGTGGAGAAAGATGGCCGAGCTGGCCTCTGTGTAACTGGAGGGAACCTTTCAGTGTGAGGGTTTCTATTTGAGACATTTATAATAATGAGATAAAAATAGTCTCCTCCGACATGCACATATCGCCGTGCCCCGAGGAATGAGAGGGGGCATCTTATATTGGTGTGTCCTAGAAAAGGCACCAGAGAGAGTGGAGCATCACACAGCTCTGACCCGGAATCTTTGCACAGTGAAAACTCTCATTCTTCTGACATTTTACAGCTAAGAGATATTTGAACAACACACACAGCACACGTGCATAGTCACAACGCTCAGCTGCCCAGAAATGCACCTTGAGTGTAAACACAGTCGTGTAATTGCTGCCTCAAAATAGCACAGAAAACAAACACATTGAAACCAGATAAACAAGCTTAGTTCGCCAGTTACCTGGTACAGCCTGCAGGACTCAGTCCCTTCTGGGTTTCCTCAAGCGTTTAAAGTGATTTATATTTATTTGTTTGACGTGTTCGATATCATACCACCAGGGTGAAAACAGAAGAGACTGCGAGCAGCGATATTGGTATTGAACTCCCGTTTGAAGCTTAATCCATTTTGCGCTCATGACTAATGCCTTCCCTTTGACGGAGAGCTCTTCATCCCACAGCAACAGACAGTATGACAATAAAATTCATAGCATAGTGTGTAATAATAATGAGGCTGGCTGGACATGGCTTCTTGTTCTTTATAATTCCAGGGGATTGTTGTTATTATGTAGCACTGAACACAGTCCACCACTGCAAATGCAACGTTTAACACTATTGATGTTTTTAATTAAAATGATAAGGTGCAAATTGTTCTTAAGAAAAGCGTGTAATTCAATGATTCTTAGTATGCACAGACTAAATTAAGAGTTGCTTAAGCGTGCTAGATAGAGGTCAGCGCATATGAAGGATGACTCGTGGCCATTTCAGATTATAAACTGAGTCAGCACTCTGTAGCCGTCTGTATCGCAGGGAGTATTTTGTGCAAATAATGCTGCGGCCCTTCATGCCTCATCCTTCAACCTCCTTCTGCAGTCAAGTACAAATTAATTCCTGCAACATCCTTCATCCCTGGAATGACTCATGAAAAGTAGCTTTCTGCATCAGTCTCAACTTGAACCGGCCCGACCTCACTTTCTTTATACACAACATAACAGCCTAATTGTCCTTGTGAGAAAAATGAGAGCGTTGGAACTACAAGGTCAGCTCAGACAGGGAACGTATTTTTAGTCCTGCAACATGCTTGATGTTTTAACAGGGGGTCTACTCATCAAAACATCATCAAGGGAACATTTGTACCTCTTTGTGATTGGTTGTGGTTGCAGCTGGAGAGCAGGCAATCTAGTCCGGTGTCTCTACAGAACGTAGACTAATTCAACCAAGCTGTATTCTACCAAAGCCCTCGGTTAGTATCACCCGCTGTCTCTTAGCATGGCTTTTATTCACAGACTGTTAATGAGAGTACACTCTGCTGGTGCAAAATACAAAAGACCTGTTTCATGAGTTAAACATTTTACTCTCAGAGACTGAATAAGAGACAACTTGAGCCACTTGAGATCAGCTGCAAAATATTTTTCACATTATTCATCTTTTTTTTTTCTCAAGAGAAAGCTTCAAGGCTCAGAGAAAAAAAGATGCTATATTTGCTGTCTGAGCTACACGGTTTGATCCAACTGACAACCGCATGTACTGCAAGTCCTGTGAGGAAAAACAGCATTTTATGTCGGGACAGTAGAACACTGGAGTTTTTACTGAATCAAAGACGAATTATGTCCTAACGCAGAACACCAGATCTAAAGTGTATCATTACTAATCATACACACTGCAACCAATATTTTGCATCATCTATTACATTTTGATTGACATTTTTTGGTGATTTAAAAAAGCCCACTTTGACCATGCACACCTTGCAGCATCATCCACACAATGCGAGACTCCACATCAGCAGGAAAACACCCTCATTTACTCTCTTCTTGGAAATGGGCACACGACCTCTTTCTGCCCATCCATGTGACACTGAGAAAGCCGTGTCAGCCACGCTCACTACCTGCCGCACAACTTAAAGAACCATTCAGTATTTTAGAATGGATGTCAACAGTATCCGGTGTCACTGAACACAATTCATGACAACGAAGAGGCTCACATTGCCTCACTGACCTCTGCTGAGGAAATGAATGCAATCCTTCACAATCCCCTGACTTTTCCTCGCTTTCAGAGGGTGTCTTTAGAAAATAGAAGATTTTCTAAAGTAGTAGATTGATAATACTCCCAATCTATATCTTAAACATGAAGCTACAGCTCATGGCCTAAAATCAGCTTAGTTTAGCATAAACTGAATGTGGCCTAGGCTGGGGGGAAAAAAAAGAAAAAAAAAAAAGAAAATCTAACTACCAGCACATCTAAAGCTTGTTACTTAAAGTAATAATCTTTTCATATGTATAAATGTCTGTTGAGTCTTTATCTATGAATAAGGTAACACATTGGTGACTGAGACGGTGACCCACTAATGAAAGCCCTTCCATTTGCAGTATTACAACCTGAACTAGTTGGGTGATAACAATTTCTGGGAAAGCTTATGGACAAAATAGTGCCACAAAGAGAACAAAACAGATCTTAGAGATGGTAACTTCAACACCTTTTAACTTGTTTAAACTGTCCCAAATCCCAAGTGTAGAAATGACAATCTGTGGTCGTCTCGCTTTTGTACGAAGCAAATCTAACATGCTGCTGGTTTTTAGCTTCATATCTGGTGGTCTTCTCGTTTAACTCTTAGCAGGATGGTTCAAGTGGTGCGCATCTAATGTGTACTTTTTGTATGAGTAATTGAAAATCCTAATTTAATACTTGGCTGTATCTGTTTACGCGTACGTGCATGTGTGAAGTTGGAATGAAGTTGAAGACGCAGATGACTTATTTTACTCTTTAGTAGGGACTCGTGTCCATGTCATGCAAATATTTTGCAAATAAGAAAACTGAAGCCCCACTTAAAAACCACTGGCCTCTCAATCTCTGACATGCTTATCAAAACATGCTTTTTTTTTTGTCTTTTTTTTAAAACAGTGCAATCCATGCAATGTAAATAGTCAACTATATGATGCAAGGAAGCTAAGCAGCCCTAAAGTAGCATTTCTTAATCCCAGCAACCCACAAACGCCATTGGTCCAGTAATCTGTTCATCAGTCAAATCATCCAATAAGCTCCAGTGTCCATGACCACAATACCTAGTGGCATCAAAGCCATTTAAGCTGTGGCACAATGCCAGAATCCCATCTCATAACAAAACTAATGCAGGCCATAAGCCCAGTTTAGTCAAAACTCCCACACTTGGACCAATATAACACAATGTTGATGGTTAGGAAGCATTTGGATTGGACAAGTAATTCCTTGAGAGCGTGTCCAACATTTTCTTAGACAGATAATCTAATTAAAGAAAAGGTCTGACCTCCTTATTGACACACAGCTTCTTCTTTCTAAGGACAATGTGGACATAAATGTCATCAGCCCGAGCTAACCGGGTCATCAGAGAGAGAATGCATCATAGAAAATTTCACAGTTTTAGTTCCACAGTGGGAGTGTGTTGTGTGTCCCACGACATAGATAAAGTTTGGGGGTGGGAGTCATCAGCATTCTGGAGAGGGGCTTACACCACAGTTATTGAGGTCAATCCACTTCAATGACTGTGAACACACCTCCCATTCCCCTGGGTATTATGTGGTGAGAAAGTCACAGTAAAGACAGAATACTGTTTCTGACTTTACTTGGCGAGTAGTACAATAAGTTTGGCATAGACGGTAGGGAACAATGAAACAGGCCTGCACATAATCAAAGGTAACACTCAAAATATCACATGCAGAAACAAATGTTAAAATAACAGCTGGTCTGTGCAAGAACCACTTATTCATTTGGATTCATCTTTCAATTTGAAACCACTTACAACCCACTCACTGTGCAAAACACTCGCTGTCAAAGCAATCTCTTTTGTAATCTTAAATCTTTTAGGAGCCTGTTGTGATTGCAGAGGAAGTGTTGGTCCCTCAGACTGACATACCAAACTACTATTACGATCCAAACTCTTGCACATTTGTTAGTTACCATTATTCTGCACATTCACTTACCACAGTTGGCTCCATCATTGCAAAGTAAAAAAAAGAAAAATAAACCCTGAAAAGTTTAAATCAAACACAATTCCTTAAAACGAACGACGTTTTTGAAAAATGAACGGATTTAAAGTCCAAGTATGTCCTTTTTAGTTTGATAAAAGATGCGTTGCCAAATTATATTTTTGAAGCGTTGACCTCTGTGGCCAAAGTGAACCAAGAGAGGACGATATGTCTGACCAAACCAGCACGTCTCAGAGGCTGAGGGATTATCCTGCAGTGTGCCATTTGAATAGCTTTAGAGGGGGGAGGGGGCTCACCAGGAAGAAGAACGAAGGAGCAGATAGGACGGCAGAGACACAAGCACAAGAAGAGGAAAGTGATATTCACATTCAACTTTAATTTATGACGACATATACAGACAGAACCAACTACAAAGTTTATTTTATGGGAGTTTAAAAAAAAAAAAAATTTGTAAACAATACAAATGAACTGTTGGCACACATATGGCTCAGCACTCAGAGCAACATAACACAAGTAAATACTGCAGTAGCCTGGTGAACATGAACACTTTTAAGAGTTAAAGAGAACCGCTCATCCAGGTGAGACAACTGTTCCTAATTCAGTCAGAGGAAGCTGTGTTGACAAATCTTTCGGAGCACTGAATGGGAACCACAACAAACACGCAAGCTTGTTACAGTAAGAAGCTTTCAGGGAGATGAACTAACTTTACTCCGGCACATTACAAAATTCACTATCTCCACTCTGATTAAGACAACAGCGGTTTATAAATACAAAGCTGTTAATCAAAACCTGATAAAGTCTTTTTTTTTTTCTCTCCAATAATAATAATAATTAAAAAAATAATAATAATTATGGCTGGGCTTGCAGCTAATGTGGAAGGTCAAACATTATGTGACGGAACTATTAAAAGCACCAGCTGACGTGTGGATATACAGTTGGCTTATGATGAATTCTGGTTGTCTATTGATCGTATTTGATAAACGCAGCATGCCCTCCTCTTCTACTGACTGAGTAAAAGAGGAACCACGAGGAGAAAAACGTTGGGAGGTCTTTCATTGAGACATGGCAGAGAGAGAGAGAGAGAGAGAGACGGAGAGACACAGAGTGAGAAGAAGAGGAGAGGAGGCGAGCTGGAGATTGAGATGGAGGCAGGGAGGGACGTGACGGGTAAGGAAGAGGTCGGGAGAAGGTACAGTAAGCTCAGGACATGTTGTGACTCCGGACAAGACAGCCGGGCTGCCACCGGGCCAGAACGGCAGCTGAACACATCAGCACAGAGATGTGATTCATGTCACGGTGCAGCACGGAGTAAGCAGGCCGGTGCATGTTGCCAGGAGACAGAGCTGCCTTGCGCAGACTTCACACGCGCCGTAACAAGCGAGGCCGTCATTAAGCCGAGTCATGTGACCGACGCTTTAAACAAGAGCAAGGAAGGCCGGTTTCGGTGACGCAGTGTCAGCGGTCCATCCCACAGGCGGGTTGCGGGAGGTCCTTCGAGCGCTCGCATGCACCAGCATACACACGAGGGGAACTGGTGGACTGCAACAACACCGTGAACCGAAAGAGACAAGGGAAAAGCGTTAGAGGAGAGACTCATCGTTTCAACAAAAAAAAAAAGAAAAAAAAGATGCAGGAACCGGAGCCAAATAAAAAAAAAAAAGAGGTAGAGCAGCGAGGATGGTCCTGTGTTGTATTTATCATCTGAACGTGGAATGCCGTGAGCCGTCAGCACTGCTCGCTGGGGCAGAGAAGGAGAGTCAAATGTGAACTGACGTGTCGATCCAGATGGGGAAACAGTATTTAGGGGAAAAACACAGCCCTCTTTCTTCTCCATCTCCATTTTTTTTTTTTTTTTTATTTTGTTAAGCTAACTGGTAGCCTATGGCCATCAGAGGAAAAATCGCTTAAAGGCTGTAAAGACAGAATGTTCTTTTCTTTTCAATCTGGCACGGAAGAAGAAAATGAATCGAGTCAGAAAGAAAAAAAAAAGTGCTTTTCTATTGTCAGTAAATGCTTATCATTATGTAAACTACAGCTACGCCAGCGCTAGCATCTCTGTCAAATGTATTTGGACACATGTAACCACTAACGTTGGGATTGTTAGAGAAAACGTCAGAGAAATCTGACATAGGGAAATCAAATCAAACATTTAGTAAACACAGCTGAGCCTGATGGGAACGGCTTTGCTTCTGCAGGTATTTCAATCAGAAACCAAAGTGCTGGATAAAGACTTTGACTTGCTGGAGGGGGGGGGGTTGAGTAATCTTCATTGGGTTTCAATGTCTGAACCAAATTTCAAAGCAACCCATTTTTTTTTTTTTTATAGTTGTCAAGATATTTCTCTAAAATACAAAAATGTCCACCTCAGGTTGACACACAATCACAATCAATCTTCTGAGAAGCACGAAAGAAAAAAAATAATGTCAGTCTGGAACAAAGAGGCGGATCATCCGAAGCTGTTAAAACTATAATGAAGACATTCTAGTTTAATGAGAAATTAGTGAATCCGAATAGAAACCATCACATATCCGTAAGGGGACAAACCAGCTGTTACACACAGCCTGATGAGGGTTGGACTCTTGTAACCTGTAGCACCAAAGTGTCACTTTCAATCTGTCTCCAACATTAAACTCATCAGATATTCTGCAGATGAATTTGCCTTCATAACCACCGAGCAGCCGCTGATCAAACACGCATTGCATTCGGATTTCTACGGTCTTGATTTGATCCCAGCTGTGAAGGTTTGTGAGGTAACATCTCAGTGTGTGTGTTGGTCTTTGCCTGTGCAGGCTGGCGGTGCGGGGAGTCACCTTAAGCAAACAAGCACAGGATGACTCAGCTATCCGATCACGAGTGTCCCCAGTGCTGCTCCGGGTCGCTGCACAAAAATCCAGTTTCTGCGTCATCCTTCCCCTTTTGGGGTGGATTTGATTTTTTTTGTTTCCCATTTCCAGTCGATATCTATTTTGTGCGAAAGTGTGAGTCATCCAGGTGTGTTCTTGTTTAGCTCCCAGAACAGCAGACAGCACAGCAAGTCCTCAGCAGCGGGATGTGAACAGTAAAAACAAAGACCGCAGGATCATTAATATTTTACTTCATTGATTTCTGCAGGGAAAGGTTCTCTTTCTCTCCCTCCACCCACTGGGAGGTCAGAGGTCACGGTCAGCTACAGGTCATATGGAGCTTGTGGATGCTTGACACATCGTGGTGCCTGACAGCTGACAGCCCATAAAACAGTTCGTACTGCGGTTCAATCTCTGGTACGTGGATATAAGGACTATCCAATGTCACCATCGACAGGTGGTAATGGCCTTTCACTATCAAACTGATTTATCGCGTAAGAAGTGAATGTAAAAAAAAAAAAAAAAAAAAAATCTATGAACAATGTTTAAATGAAAGTAAAAAACTAATAATAATATGGTATAATAACAATGTTTCTGAAAGTGGACGATCCAAATCAATAAATAAATAACAGGAAAAACAATAAAGATGACAAATCTGGTGCGAACCAGGACGTCTGAGGTTCTAATAGCTGACGGGACAAAATAATACTTTTTTGAGACGTTTTGCTGGCATCAAATACAAAATGAGCACATATTTCTCATAAAACTATAAAATTTCTCAGTTTCAACATTTAATATGTTGTCTTTGGTCTATTTTCAACTAAATACAGGTTTACATGATTTGCAGATCATTGCTTCCTGTTTTTAATTTACATTTTACACAGCGTCCCAACTTTGGTGGAAAACGGGGGTCGAGTTAAAACATTTAAAAATATGAAGTATTGAAATAAAAGAGTCCACCTTTATACTCCATTCATTCAGGACTTATCGCTTTAGCACAGTGGTGCTTTGAGTGGAGTGTTATTTTATTTCTATTTTTTTATTTTATACACTTTATTAATCCCCGAGGGAAAATGTCTTCACTACAGCAGGGGGGCTCTCAGGGGGGAGATGCATCAGCGTGCTGAGGTTTAGCAGGTATCATGTTTGCCATGTTCACCATCTCAGTTTGTAAAGTAGCACAAACACAAACCAGCGCTCATCAAGTATTTGGCCATAAGTGAGTATTAGTCACATGGAAATTTGGACCAAATGATGGTGGAGTGCCAAAAGTAAATCAGCAGGACAGAGTTCAGTGTGAATATATAATCGTTCTATATTGAGTTAGCACAATACTTTGGTACTGACTTAAATAATTCAACAGATTTTGGTTAACACATTCATTGTATCCAGACAACAAGGACTACTGATTTGGCGTCACCGGCAGGTGTCTGTCTCAATGTTAGCATGTTGGCATGAGCTCTCAGCTCAAAGTATCACTGTGCCGAAGTTCAGCCCGCTGAAGCTGCCGGAGTATCTGGTTTGGATACATTCAAATAATCTATCGAGCCATCCGTGCCAGACACTTTGTGAAGACATATGCCAAGTTTTGTTTTTTTCAGAAAAAAACAGACAGTGAGAGAAGAAAGATGGCGGGACAGAGAAAGGAGACACAGACGGACAGACCGGAAGTAAACTATTGAATGAAGGCCTCCAAGATCCATCCCCAAACAAAACTGTTACACTGAAACATCAAATTCACAATTGGCAGCTCATAAAAACCCACACTTTGCAACTGCGCTCGGATTTAACACGGTGTCCCGAGCGCTGCTGCAGTGGTTATGCAACTATCAAGCCTCTTGCCACAAGCCTCCTGGTGACTGTGTGGTGAAGACAGGGGGAAGGGGTGAGGGGGGGGGGGTGAGGTGAGAGAGACGGACAGGAGAGGCAGAGCGGAGCAGAGAAGGGGGGGAGACAGACATATTGTGATGGGTGGTGATGAAGGAATGAACTCCAGAGGAGAGGAGAGGAGAGGAGAGGAGAGGAGAGGAGAGGAGAGGAGAGGAGAGGAGAGGAGAGGAGAGGAGAGGAGAGGAGAGGAGAGGAGAGGAGAGGAGAGGAGAGGAGAGGAGAGGAGAGGAGAGGAGCAAATGAGCGAGGCAGCAGTCAATCTGGGAAGGAAGCTCTTCAAAAACACCAGCGTTCTGCCTTCTTATCATTTAGTTGACAGATGCTGCTCTGAATACTGATGAACTGCCTTAAAAAGCGACGCCTGTGCATTTGTGTGTGTGCGTGTGTGTGTGTGTGTGTGTGTGTGTGTGTGTGTGTGTGTGTGTGTGTGTGTGTGTGTGTGTGTGTGTGTGCATGTGCGTGTGTGTGTGTGTGTGTGTAATTTTGAGAAGTGGAGGGAGTGGGATGTGGAGTTACAGAGAGGGTGAGTGTGCTAGAGGTTTATTTCAACTAAATAAAGGATAAATATTGCATTTCTCAAAATTAACAACAACTAATAGTTTAAGAATAAATAGCATCTTTTTTAATGATACCGCCTCTACAAAAAGGGAAACTAACATCCTGTGGTTCACTTTCTAATGGTAGCACATCTAACAGCTAAACCCAAAGCTTATAATGGTGTCTTTAAAAAAAAAAAACAAAAAAAAAAAAAAACACATTACAATGACAAAAATGTGTCTTTGCTTTTGTTTGGACAAGACAGGGAGGTGAGGAGTTTCTCCCAATCGGCTGCATTCACTTCGTATTTTGCAACAAGGAAAATCTGTGACTGTGAAGCTGTGCTGAAGCTAAGTGCTAATGTGAGCGTGTTACCATTCTCACAACGTCAACATGCTGATGCCGAGCAGGTGCACACTGTGTTCACCATCTGGTTTGACATGTCAGCATGCTTATTTGTGGATTATCTAAATTATTGCAATTTATCCTGAGTGGGGGGGGGTCATGAACGTTTGTACCAAACTCAATGGTAATCCATCCAAAGATCATCGAAAATTCTTAATGAAACCACAAACATAAATTTCAGGGTTTTGGTGGTGGAAAGTTAGGGGATGTCAAAGTCATGATTTGAAGGTCATGAATGTCTGTACAAAATGTCATGAACCTCCAACATTGCCATCCCAGCAGCTACATCTGGCTTAAAACTTTTGTGAATGGAAAATCTCAGAGCAGCAGCATCTCCCTTAAAATGAAGCTAACAAGTTCACATTTTGAAAAAGTAAAATCACGTGTCGTTGCAATTTACATCTGCCTTCGACAGTTAAATAGGATGACTGTAACAGGAACCTTATAGGAGGAAAAAAACCAAAACAAGCAACAACACCGGTTTGCCAAGCGAAATGTCAGCTGAGTGTCCAGACTATAATCACCTTACATACCTATTTATACCCACCTCTAACACGCAGAGGCAGAGTCACTGACTGATTCTAACCCGTGCTCAGTGAAACTGAAGATCAAATACTGAAGTCAGACCTGAGCAATGAAAATGAAGGGTTTGGGCTTGCAGCTGGGTTTGTCTGCTATTTGACTGCATGAAGGTGTGACTCGGTAGCCTGGTATTACCTGGCAACGCTCCGTGGGGAGTCGTATACAGTGATTGCGTCCCACTGGGCGCAGACCTCAGGTTAATTCGGAAACTATTGGAGCAGCTTTGACCGATTGGAACTGACCACCGTAAGTGCTTGACATAAAAACGCCTGACTTCGATGTCACGGTACTAGCCACACCCCCACTGGTCGCTGATTGGAGGAGGGTAAGCAAACCTTAATGCGAACAGCATTTCCAGACAATAATTACAGCGAAGACTGAAGCTATGAGCAACAGTCAGGTGGAGTCAGGTTATCGACCCGGCACTTGAGAGCAAAAATGTAACATTGAAACGCCCAACGATGTAAAATCAAAAAACAAGCGGTCGCTTATTTCAAAAAAATAAAAAAAAAAAAATCAGGGTATCTTTGAGTTTTTTTCTATAAAATTCTTCAACTTGGCACATGCGGCTGCCTTCCTGTCGTGTTTATTAGGAGCAGTCTTGACACGTTGCCAATTGGGCTTGCTGAGTGATGGATGCTAATGCCTAATTATGAGCCAAACTAATGCTGGTGGTTGCTATATAAGGAAGGAAGAAAAATAAGTTGAGTCTGTGGTGAAAATGTTTCCGTGGAAAAAAATGTCCAAGTAGCCAGAAGGCATCAACAAGCCATCAAACTGAGGAGACGTCTTCGATATGGCACCAGGAGGAAGAAGTGATCAACTCTACATCTGAAATTAGATTACTGCCACTTTTTCCTCAAATTTTATCGGCAATGCAACAAGGGTGCAGCCGAGTTCATAAGCTTAATATAAATATAAAGAATTTCAATTTATTTCAGCAAATTTCCAGTATAATTTGGACCCGCAGTTCCTGCTAAACCTTTAAGCACACTTTGTTTATCAATAAAAAAAACTCTCTTATCTTCTTCTGACCCAAATTCCTCTCCCGGTCCAAACTGCCCGGGATCCCTGGAGAAGCCTTTCTGAACTGGGCCATCGTGTACTGATGAGCTGTCTTACATATACAAACAACAGTCTGGGCTCATCAAACAGCCGCTTAACCTCCCTGCAGCAGCGAAATTCTGTCACAATGCCCACAAAACAAAGAGATCAAACAAGGAAAATCAATAACTAGCTGCAGCTGAGTTGCAGTATCATTCTTCCCTGTGAGACGGTGTGAGCATCTCGTGGTGAGAAAATAAAAATATAATCTGAGACAGGCGCTTCCGAAATCAAAACAAATATGAAAATATTGAGAGTCAAAAATGGTATTCCCACCCGAGAGACTACAAATAAGCAGATGCGATCTACTGGAGTCACCAGGAAGCTGAAATAAAAACCCTCCAGTAGGACTGTAATCTTGTATGTAATGTTACACACGCATGCGCAGTATTGAGCACATAAAGAACTTTAAAATATAAAACTCACAAAACAGGGCCAAAGACGACATGAGGACAGCCTGGGCCACCTCATGAAGTATTAACACCAACGACAAAGAGCTATTAATTACCTCAAGTGGGGCATTTAGCATTTTTACATTGTGGTTCTGGGGGTCTGTGCTGAAACCTGACGTTGTCCCTCGGATAGACCTCTGCATCTTCACATTAAACAGGGTCTCCAGCAAACAGGACGATGAGGAAGAACAGACAGCACGAACAGGGACAACTCACCTTCTCAACCAATGGGAGGTCAGGTTTCCATAAACCTCACAGAGAGCTGTTGGTCCCCTGCGGGAGATCACCTGAAAGAAAAACACGAGATGTTGGGATCAGTGCTTTAAACAGCAGGTTCAAATGCTGCTAATTGCTCTGGATAGGAATATAAATGGCAATCAAACCAGCACGTGTCGAAACAATTATCTTTACCGGGCCAAGATATGAAGAGATTAGCAGAATTTCATTTTTGAACTATTAGAATCTTAAAGAGATTAGTAAACTTTGACACAGTGGGAAGTGGAATATCTAATAATATCAGCTTCCTCAGTTTTATCTTCATGATTTTACGCTAACACAGCAGCTGTTGTACATAATTAAGGCCGGCAAAGTTATTAACCAGTCCATGTTAAAAACAACAACAGACTCAAGTAATGAACTTGTTTACACGTGTTGTTCAAAGAGTAAAAGGGGACTATAAACTGTGGTCTGAACGGTGTGAAATGACAAAGATTTCAGTGTGAATTCTGCAATGTGTTTTTGATTTTTTTTTTTTTTTTTTAACAATATGTGTCAGCAGATAACACAAATTCAAGAGGAGAAGCCTGTAATCTGCTCATGCAATTGATAATGTATACAGTCAGATGTTTTAAGAATCGAAACTTTTCTGCTTTCACCAACGCAAACCACATTTTCAAGGTCCACAGACAAAACATGAGCACAAAATTCAACACACACACTGCTGACACAGGTCACAAAGAAATACACTTTGAAACAGCAATATTGTGTAGCTGTGTTGGGGAACACCAACAACACTACAAGCACGAAATCTCATCAAAATTTGAAAACCTTTTTTCATTTGAGGTGAATTTGCTGAAGATAAAACTGTGTCACTCTGTACTATTGTCCAATATATGATCACCAATTAACTCCTAACTGTATCTGGGTTTAAAGCTGAAAAATGGTGTGAAAATGCAGTTATCGCTCCGTGTCTGTTTTGTGAAACATCACACTGTTTTAGCTAAAGCTGTCTGCACAAGTTAAAACATAATATAGTTCAGGCTACAGTGTTCAAATCCAGCCTGCAACTCTCTGATACTGTAACTGAATATATATATGGTTTCAGACTGTTGGTAGGAAATAACATGGAGTCTGAAGATGTCACTTCACCCCCTGGTTACATATGTGATGAGGTTTTTTTTTTTTTTTTTTTTTTCAATTTAATTCACAAAATCCAATAAATAATTAGAAGATTAATCAGCAATGAAACGTATAATTAGCTTCGCTTCAACACGACGCTCATATCATCATACGGCCATCTTGTCCTGTCTTTAATACCTTGACATTCAGTGCAGAATCTTAATGAAGCCCAGATGAGTTCAATTCAGCCTAATTTGTCTTTAAACTTGTTGAATACCGTTTTCATTCACGTGATGCGACTGAATCTTTCTCTCGTTGTTCCCCGTGTCGAACCTGGACTGAGCTCCTGCACTCTGTGATCACGACAAAGCAGTTCAGATAATTGACAGAATTTCCAGGCAGAGCTGTGATGAAGCAACCCACACATCACACGAAGCAACCGGAGATGCGACAGCTATATGTGATGTCTGACAGCGGCTGCATCCGAATGATTCTGGCACAAGTTTGTGTAAAATTGCCGAGTCATTGCAACTTTATGCCACTGGTGTTTTTCCATCTATGACTATTTTAAAGGAAAGAGTCATTCAAACAATAAATTTCAGCGAGGATGGAGGATTGCTTAACAGCTCACTGCAAGCTAATAAGCAACGATTTTGATAATCAGTTTTTCTAAGGCCCAAGCTAAAAAAAAAAAGAAACTGCAGATTGTAGATTTGTAAATATGAATATTTGCTTGTTGTTTTAGTGTCATAAGAGGATTAATTGAATATTTGGGGGTTTGAAACGGTTTGTTTATCACCCTAGAAACTTGGAAATGGAGATGGACATTTTTCACTATTTTCAGCTACAATTTAATTAATTAGTCGATTGACAGACAATTATTCCTAAACTGTTTTGATAACTGATTCTTCATTTAAATAATGTTTTATTTGACTTTTTTAAGCGCACCATCTGGTTCCAGCTTCTGAAACGCAAATATTTGCTCGCTTTATTTAACAAGACAATGAGTTAAATTGACTATTGGTGCCAGAACACAAATGACGACGTCGCTCTGGGAAACTATAACTTTTCACGATGTTCTGACATTTTGAAGATAAAACAATGATAATAAAAAAAAAAAAAATAGCTGAAAATGTTTGTAGCATAAACAGTACATGCAGTGGTAAACTGCCTCACTAGAAACATGCTGTCCAGTCAAGTAACCAATGGAAAAATCTTGCTGCTCCCACCCTCTGAAGATGTCCATGAGGAACACACCCTCTAGTGTTCAAAGCAGTGACCTGTGACTGCTGCATTCACAGGCTCATGCGTACACACGTCAACAAACCCTTTGATGTAGATGTTTGACCGTTTACACCGCCATTGGTCGAAACTCTGAGGGTTCAAACCCTCAATGTGCACACTCAGACTCCATTTTGAAAAGCCCATGAGATCATGACACACAACGAGTCTGTGCTCTGCCTGATGATGATTCAGAGAAGGCAAACACTGGCATGTTGTGGTGACACTGCATGAAAGCCACCAGGTGACGTGGATCTGATTCATACCGAAAGAGATACACTCATATGATAGAACTGGAGAAATATCACCTGCTGATGTGCAGCTACTGTTAGTGTTAGTGTCGCATTTAGTGAACTGATTATTCCATTAACATTGAAGAAAAGATATCATTACCGTTTTACTTTTGTTGTTTGATTTTAAATGACAATCATCGTCATGGAAACAGACTCACGAAACCAAAACGAGGTGCGAAAGGCACCGCAGATGCTTTTGCTAATCTCTAATGTCATAAATCTTCCGCCAAGGATAGAGACTTCCCCGTGTGTGTTCTCCTCTGCACCGAGAGAAATGAGACACTCCGGCTGCCCTTCAGACTCTCTGCTCTTACGCTGCCTCCTTTTTCACACCTTGTCAGACAGCACTATCTCCTCTCTTAACAGAGGAACAGCAGCCTTTAACCCTTTCATCAGCGAACACATTATAGAAGGTTGAAAACAAATCCCCACCATTTCACACACTGTCCTCTCTCCCACAGACATGATGTTCCACTAACATCAAAGAACAACAACAACAACAACAAACAAAAAGGTCACCAGCATCACATTCCCTCCACGTGAGATCCAATCCGAACCTCCTCCGGAGTATTTGGATGTAGGTTTTCATCTAAAAATGTGATTTACTGGTGTCAGTACTCTGCAACAATTCCTCTATTATCCCTTCAAATGTTTAGATGCATTATGATAAGATGTAAAAAAATAAAATAAAATATGTGACCAAAAGAAATCTCACCTGAAACCAAATACTGAATGTGTGCAAGGGAAAACCAGTTTTAATTGTCAGGTAATGCGTTCAGCTTTATTTTTCATTCATAATCCCCAAAGCAACCCTCACTTGTCCGAAGTGTGTTGCGTTACATATTTTAGATATTTCACAGGAAACAGAAGAACAAACAGACAAATAAAGAAAGCTGTAACATAAATCCCACACTCATTTTAATCCTTTGTCAGTTATTATGGGCCTGAAAAAAGTAACCAAATGGAAGAGGATTCAGAGTAAAAACAACCTAAAAGCATTTAAACAAAACTTCTTATTGCATTTGCACTTCCCGAGTTAAGCACGCTGTCAGCGATGTTCCCGATGGTGGTTAATGTTCACGTAAAAACATTTCTATAAGCCTAACGGTTAAAAATGTCCACAGATCAAGCTGGCGGTCGCACGAGTGCAATCATAATTAAATTCTGACAAGATACTTCCTGATCAGGACGATGCTGCCTCGCCACAATCCAAAACAAAACAAGTCAAGCATGAAAACACAAAATGAACCGAACTCAAATGCACATTCATATGGAAGCGATACCGTTTGGTTTAGAGTGAAATCAGCTTTAAAACTGTACTTTCTACCGGGGTTGAATTTGTTTTTTTATGACAATATCAACATGTCACAATACTTTTGTCAGCACCTACATCTGACACCGTCAGACGTATCGTCCTTCAAAACGCACATTTAATTAAAGAAAATAAACCAAACTTCTCTAAGGTCTAGTAGCAGGTAACTGTACAAGACGTTTGCGCAAACAAAATAGTCTCAAATGAGAAAAATATGGGTTTGAATCAGGAACTGTTTGAATATAAATCTGTTCAGACATTCAATGCCAGCTTTTGGTACTGACAGCTTTTGATTTTTGGAGCTAAGGACACATTTCCGTCTGTGCCAAGGAGGTATTGAACTTGTGGATCAAAACAATAATTCAAGGAAAAGCACCATGTGCTGTGAAGTCACAACCATATTGCTTCATTTTAAATTGTAAATGATCTGCACTTAAGATAAAGCTTCATGACGTTAGCGGTCTCAAAGGGCTTTACAGTTTGCCTCCAATTCACCCACACATTCATAAACCAATCCCAGCAGAGCCGCCATGCAAGGTGCTCGCTTGCTATTAGGAGCAACTTGGGGTTCGGTGTCTTGCCCAAGGACACTTCGGCATGTGGACAAGAGGAAGCGGGGCTCGAACTGCCAACCTTGTGATTAGTGGAATACCCATTCAGCCAGGGTCACAAGGCATGAGGGAACCATAACAATAGACTAACAGACTGAGACGCTTTTAACTCGTCTCCGCTGTGAAGTGTAAGGAGCCTGCTAATAAATAGGAAGTACTCTTTAACTCCCCTTTCCAGAAAACAATTGAATTACCCCCCTGACAGCATCATCATCATCTCCTCTCTGCAGCCTCATGCCGGGCTCTCTTGGGGGCACCTTGGCTGCTGACAGATGTGCACTCCAGCAAACAATGAAATCAGCACCAGGGACAGCTCCGAATCAAGCCAAAGGCGGACGCACGCGACCTGTCTGTCATCTGACGTCAACGTCAGAAACAAACGCCCGAGGAGTTGATAATAATAATAATAATAATAATTTTAAAAAAAACAACGCATAATAGCCCTTTAATCAGACACGCATTCTCATGCTTACAGTAGCGGTTTAATGCAGGACTGGATGTTTTGGTAGGAGATAGGTGCTGCAGGTTTTGGGTATGTGACGCCTCAGCTGCCATTAGACCCAAAACACAACAACATCATCATCATCATCATCATCATCCTCATCACAGCACAAGATAACATGTCTGCTGCCAAACGCATTAATGTGGTTATGAGATACTTCAGTCAGATGTAAGCCTGGATGCATTTCAGGTTCGGGAGCAGATTTGATGAATGATTAAAAGACCACATGCACCTAATCCCATGTAGAAAGCGGGATGCTCCTCCTTCTGTGGTGCTGTTGGTTTGTCAGAGAAAAACAATGACGCTATGGATGGCTCCTCGCTGTGCTGTGACAACCAATTACATAACGTCAGAGCGGAGTGCATTCATTAACATTCGCGTCGACTTCACCGAGAAATCTTAAAATACACAACAAGACGAATTCTGAGAACTATTAGAACCCATAAAAACCCATCGTGTACATGAAAAACAAGTGACGATTACGACTTCTTTGACCGCCGTAGTTCCTCCTGTTTACCCATTTGACGCATGGAAAGCAACATAAAATGGCAATCCTTTCTTTGCCTTGGCCACCATCTCCATCGACCATAGTGTCTTTAACGTGGCAGCAGCATCTGATGGCCATTTGAGGCTGACCTCTCTGCAGAGAATATATAAGCAGATGAACGTGTGCCCGGCGAGTACAATTTGGACACTGAGGTCAAATTTGCTCATCCTGATGACTCGAGGGGAAACGGAAAGAGCTGCATAGTGAAAACAACACCCTGCATTATCCCATAGTTTGAACGGAAGCGAGCATATCAGGTAGACCGTGCAAAAGAAGAGTCAATAACATTGTTTCGCTCGCGAGCCGAGCGTGTGGTAGTAATTCAAGGGTGATGTAAGATGCTCATCTTCACCCTTGCAAACAACGGTACAACATGTCAAATGAAGCATTGCATAAGTAAAAAAAAAAAAAATTAAAAAAAAAAGAAGGCTAAAGCTAACGTATTGCTATGAACCCGTAGTACTTGGCAGGTCTCGCAGCAGGGAGAAGATGAGACATGATCCAAATGATGGGAAATGATGTACGATTCCTTTATCCCTGCGTCGCCCTTTGCTAAAAGGATGCTCAGCTTCTCTCTCCTCAGTGCAGCAATGTGGCATCCACACAGCGTACACGCACATATACTGACTTACCAGAGATGCTGCTGCTGCTGCTGCTGCTGCTGCTGAGGTGCACCACTACCCAATAGCCTCTGCTGCAACTTATTCAGTATTTCCCCCTTGCAGTGACAGAAGGTGACCCTGCGTTCTCTGCAAGACTCTGCATCCACGAGATCACGATGCACGCAGCAAAGGGGGGAGCTCCACGGCACAGGCGCGCGTCGGGGGGGGGGGGGGGGGCCCAGCGCTTCCTTTCAATGGACGACAGAAAGAGGCTGCAGCGAAACGAGTGAGCTAATTCTACTTGGAAACACGACTTTTTAAATTCCCCCTCCCCGCCCCCCAGCCGGCATTAGCCACACGAGCTTAGGGGAGCTTTACCAGATGTAACAAAATCTGCAGGTGGCAACTGGTTATTGTTTTTTTTGTTTTTTTTAAGGTTTAATCAGCATGAAACTTTAGTTTGGATTATTTCTAAATACGTAGAAAATGTTTTCCATTTTAAATAATAGTGAAATTCTAAAATTTCAAAAACGGGGAGAGCCCCAAATGTGACTTCCACTTTCCAACCAATGAAGGAGAGCAGATGGTTAAGAGGAGGCGTGACCACCTTGCTTGTAAGCCACGCCCACATTGCCCTACACTGCAGGGGGAGGGGGGGGGAGGGGAGGTGTTTTTGTCCTTTGGCTGCCTAACAGACCTACTGACTCATCATCCACTGTTTCAAGTGCATAAGAAAGATCTCCTGACCTGCTGATAGATAGGGCTGCACACATTTCTGCGTTCTCTTAATGACACAGTGTCACAACAAATCGGCCAAAACCATCGTACAGGTTGTAGGGACGGTGAGACAACCAACCGCAGAGATAGGACTGGACACTTGTTAGGAAATGTGGAGGTCTAGTGGCATTAGGTTGGTTCATCTACATGATGTGCATACCACAGACACGTGTCATATTATCATTCCCTTGTTAATGCACTCTGAATTCATGGAAGCAAACCATGTGACACAGCACCATCTGCCTTCAGCCGTTTATGGACGAGAGTGCAATAATCTACCAGTTTCCCGGTAAGGAAAGGACAACACTAAAGTCAGATATCAGGAAACACCTCTGTTAAATCAGGGAGAAGTATGTTCTTGTTGTTTTGCAGTGCTGGTCGTCTCAACCCTCAGTGGAGCACAGCGCCCTGCCACAGCCACTCAACATCCAACACAAACAGGGTTAAGAGAAGAAACGTTTGTTCTGTGAAGATGACGGAGCTGGGAAATCAAATGCCTTCAAGCTGATTGACCGGATGTTGGTTTCGATCCGACTCTAATGAGCACTGACTTTTTTTTTTTATTAAGGATATAATTAAACTGGTTTCAGTGCAGGCTGTTTTTTTTATTCACTCCAGTCACACGTTTTTCATTATCAGAGGCATGGCTTCACACCAAAACTGTCAAACTAACTCAACCATAACTGACAGATATTTCAACGAACATTTAAATACGCTTTAACTGAATATCCAAAATGTGTATGGGCAGAGGAGATGACATTTTACCATAAACAATGCTGTCTTCAACTCACATATGTTTAGTGACATCTAGTGGCAATCGACTCACAGTGCAATAATTGCAACGAAACTAGCTGTATACATGAATGAATGTATGTGAACGTATTTCTTTCCTCTTCCAATTTTGTGATAAAGGTTATGTTATATGTGACACAATATGTATACAAACATGTCCATATTTCAACATTTTCACCTGTCAGTTTGCCGTCTGAGGTGGTTATTATTAAATGTTGTCAAATAAAAAAATAAAATAAAAAAAACATAGTATGTCCATGCTCCCATATTGAAATACGTAAATACTACTTAAACTTTCAAACTAATTGTTATGCTTTTAAAATATGCGATTATATTTGCATGTCATGTTTTGACTATTAGTTATTAAAGATTCAACTAGATTAAAATGATCCACACTGGCACATCGTGATGAAGAAAAAATGAATAATAAAAACTGAGTTGTGGATAACTGTAGGCTTTACCTTTTCCGCATGATCATATGTGGTGACAAAACCATAAATTATCTACCATTGAGGAATCTTGTTTCATCCCCATTACCATATGTGTCAGCTCATTACTCATTTTGTGTATATATTACTTACTGTAAGGTCTAAAATACAGGACTATAACCTAAAAATTTGGTTTTGTTTTATCTAACTTAAGTACTTCAATGAACTACATTTTCAACATTGTATATATTCCACACGTCAGGCTGTAATGGAGGCCCAATACTTTGTGGCAAATCCGCCCAACATTCAATGTATGTCAACTAAATGTGCTTATTTTTCCCGCTGAATATAGTGCAGTTTAAAATGTGCCAAACTGCCCCTTAAAAATAATGTACTTAAATTTACCCTTTGTGTGAATGAGGAGTCATGAAGCACATGTGGCACCACAGTAAAAGCCTACTTATATATATATCATTTTTTTTATAAAAGATTTAGAAACAAACAAATCCTGTAGCTCCAACGTGAAACTGATTTTAATCCCACTGATTGGAATTCAAACAGTTCCACCACATTCAGTTATGCCATCATGACATCATACCAACCTTCTACAATCTATTCTACTTTAACATGGAAATGTTCCATTCTACAACTTCTGACAGCAAATGTTGACTGAAACCAAGTAAATCAAACTGCAAGTCGAACTGACATCTGAACTGCGCAAGACCCTGTAGCCGATACAGGTATGGCTGCTTTTTGGTTTTCTGGTAGTTAAAGCAAAGTTTCTGAGGTTGAGTAAATCTGTCATTTAAGTAGAAAAGTAATAATATATAAAACTTTTTTAATTTTTTTATTTGAGTGTAAAATCAGCCAGACTTTCTGGAAGAAAGAAAAGTATTTGGCTACTTCGAAGTAATCTCGTTAGTTTATCTCACTTTTAGCTTTCTTTTTTTTTTTTTTTGGGGGGGGGGGGTGTTGCTGTGGTCAAATAATAAATTATGTTGAAGGTTTTCATTTAGTTGGAGATACCTAGAATGATCTGTCGTGTGTGTGTGAGTGAGATATATAAAATGTAAACCAGACCAATGAAACCGGTGCTTATTGAAGATTTATTTGAAGTAAATGTGTGTAGCAGTGCACTAGCTACGAATACACACAAAGAAATCCGGTAAATAGATAAATGTCTGTGTATGCTGATGAAAGTTTTCTTTCAGTTTTCTTTGCAGAAATGGCAAGTAAAGCCCTGAAAACCTCTGACAACTATAAGATGCAGAACATTTTGGGATGTGGGGTCCAAGGATATGTTGTTAAATGTATTAAAAGGGACACAAATGAGACTGTGGCTGTGAAGGTCCTAAAACAAAGGCTTTCAAAGTCCAGTAAGATACGGGAGGTGAGCTACTTTTCCATGATCACCAATAAGAGCTCAAATTTACTCAGGTAATGTTTGGTTTTTCAAACATTTATCTGCAGGTGGTGATAATGAAAAAGCTCAGATGTTTGGACCCTGATAAGGCTAACATCATCAGATGCCACGAATGGTTCCACAGCCTCGATCGGATTTGTATTGTGTTTGAGTTTCTAGATATGAGCATCCATGATTACATGTGCCAGAGAAAGTGGGTTCCTCTGCCTTTAAATAACATAAAGACCATCATCAGAGATGTAAGGATACCAGACAGAAAGCAACATTTCAAACTGTTGTTTTTTTTTTTAACTCTTGCACATCCTTCATTTTTTTTTTTTTTTTTTTTGGTGACGGATTTCACTTGCAGTTGGCCACAGCATTGAAGGCCGTGAAAGGTGTCGGACTGATCCATACAGATTTAAAACCAGATAACATCATGCTGGTGGATCATCAGAAACAGCCATTCAGGGTGAAGCTCATCGATTTTGGCTTAACTCTTCACACATCCGAAGTCAAGCCAGGAATGAAAGTGCAGCCCCTTTGGTATAGGTACGAGCTTTAGATCTTTTTTTGTTTCATTAGAACTGCTTAGGTTGAAGTTTCCCGTAAGTGATCAAATAATATTGGCAAACACTTTTCTGCTGGAGTATGGTTACCTTCTGTTTGACTACGTTTCAGTGTCATATTTTTATACAGATCATCTCTCTTTTTAAAAACTTACAAATATCCTGAGTTTAGCTAGATTCGCCGCCACAACAACCTCTTTCGAGCTTGGGATGTTTGGTGCACAAAGTAATTGTCATACTTTTTTATAAAATGGAGAAGTGGTCAAATGTTCCTGCTTAGCACAGCAGAATGTAGAGACACCCGCTGAATCATGGTTCAGCGTTTTAAAAAGACCGGTGGAAAAAGCGCAGTCATTAAACCTTCTCAACCTGGAAGGGAAATTGCTGAATTTACAGTAATCCATTCTGTCTTAAGGTAAAAGATATCCCGAGTTCTATTTATAGCTTTAAAACACAACAATATTTTTCATTTTGTGTGTTGCTCTTCTTCCACGCTCAGGTCCCCTGAAGTTATTTTGGGGATGCCATTTACAGAGGCCGTTGATGTTTGGTCTCTTGGCCTGTTGATGGCCGAGATCCTCCTTGGATTCCCACTTTTCCCGGGGAGGCAAGAATATGACGTGGTCAGCCATAGCTCGCTCAGTTATACATCATTCTAGAAATATAGCTTTGACATTCTAATCAGAAAAGATCAGGCATTTTTATTACTTTGGTTTGTCTAAGAGCAGACGCACCAGAAAAGTTCAAGGAAAACCCAGTGGAGGCTCACCGGCATTACCGTCCGCACCACGCAGCTAACATGAGTAAAAACATACAGAGCAATCAATATTTCTATTCTGTGTTTTGTCTCCAGCTACGTTTAATCAGAGACGTCCTTGGTGAGCCTCCAAAGATACTTCTGAGTGGTGGGACTAAAACACATTGGTATTACCACACAGGTCAAAAGCTTTTGTTCAAGCGATGGATGTTCAAGGTACTTTACCGACCAAACATCAATGTCCCTTTGACAGATGATTTATTGTTTATATAAAAGATTTATTTCTGATGAAGACATACCTCAAGTATGCTTTTGTCTCCTTTTAGACACCAAAGGAGTTTTACAGGGAAAGAGGCATCGAACCAAGAGAAACTAAGCTCTGCCAGGTTTCCTCTTTAAATGATCTGAAAAAAGTAGGTTTTGAAGTACAATCTGCTCGCAGAGGAACTTCTAGTGAAGTTGCTTTTTGTGAGATATGGCGTTAGTACACCTCAATAGAACACTTTTTTTCTTTTCCAAATTTAGTCCGGTCTGCACAAAGAAAGCAGTGCAGAGGCTGCTGATAGGAGTGCTTGTGTAGAGCTGATGAAGGAAATGCTTTATATGGATCCAAGGAAAAGGATTACTCCAACTAAAATCCTGGCCCATCTATTCATAAGAAGAATCTATGTAAACCCCAGCAACATCTCTCAGTAAGTGTCCCGTATAAATGGTGTGGTCTATAAATGCATAATTTATTTATGTTATAACAGAATAAACTACTCAACTAAATGGGACATTAAAACTAGCTCAACCTCAGTCCAAGAAAACAGTAAATTACTTTACATTAATACATCAGCAGGAATGATCCAATAATATAGTCACACTGACAGGGAGCATTTTTCTACTCCGAGTACTGTTTTTTTTTTTTTTACATTGTGATATGGCTTAATTTTACGAAAATAAAGGCTCTGAATAAGTTACAAGGAAACAAAACCCAAGTCAAATATTGTTTTATGACATGTTTTAGCATTTTAACATTTAGTATGAAAAACTGTGTGTGATTGTTTAGTCCTCAGAATATTCAAAATAAAATTACCAACTGTCCGAAGGCAAAGGATGAGCGAGACCTCATATTGGAAACTGTCAGTGAGGGTGACACATTTTATGATAATAATCTCAAATTGGAGTCCATCACCGATGCTGTGAGAAGATGTCCCGCTGTGGACTGTGATGTTGTGAGTGTCCCACTGCTTCCTCCAAACGGCCACGTTGAAGCACCGGACTGCTTTCTGATCCAGGCCTCCAACGACAAAAAAACCTTCCACACATCTGGTAGAAAATATACTTGTGTAAAGTATTGTGTCCATCCACTCTCCGTTTGCACTCCTTTAAATTTAAAGCGCTGACAAATTTTGATTTTCAGAGGTTGGTGACTCCAAGAAGAAGAAGGAGAAGAAGAAGAAGAAAGTGGTGAGAGGATTCTGCTCCATCTGGAAGGACAGTATTTTCTCCTGCATCAAATTGCCTGAGGGACTATAATGAATAAAGTTGGCTGTGAAGATTTTGTTGTAAAACTCAATCTGTCTGCTTTAAGTTGCACCTCATCGGTTTCAGCTGTGCTGAATCAGGCAAAACTGTTTCCTCAAGTTCTCAGGATTTTTACTTCATTTACTTCAAAGCAATTTCTACTGGCAGCATGGTGGCTCAGTAAGTGATGTCACCACACAGCTTTGGGGTCCTGAATTAGATCTTAGCCTCTTCTTCCTCTGAGGAGGAAGATGGAAGGAAGCGTGTCCACAGCCTCATGTGTTTTTTTCCCCCAACTGGTCACGTTTCCATCTCCAGTCCACGTATATTATTAGGATGTTTGTGGACAACAACTGCAAATCAGGATGTAAATATGCTCTATTTACTATTCCAATATCCTTTTGCTAATAAGAAAATGGGTATTGGTATCAGTTTGGTAGATTGCTAGATGACGAGCTAATTTAGCTGGTCACAAAAAGCTGATCTAATTAGTCTGAAGCACGGGAAACTCATTAACACTATCAGCCTACAATTAGCAATTATTTTAAACAAATGTTGTGATGTTAATGTTTTCTTGTAATACGTTAAGGTACCTAACACGTTTTAAAATAATAATAATAATAATAATAGTATTAAGACGATTGACATGTCAATATATATATATATATATATTTTTTATAGTCGATTTGAGACAATTTGTGTGATCTAGCGCTTTTATTCTGAAGGATCAGACCGGAAGTTTAGCTGTCACTGCAAGCGGAAGTGAAGCCGCTGCTGCGAAACTGCAACATAACGTTCCCGTGAAGAGGGGCTTTGGACATTGCACAGTGAGTCGGAATTTACTCGAATTTATCGGAAACGAACAACAGGTCTCACGTAGACGACTAGAAGTCGGCCTCGTTTCGATGCAGAGGACTCGATTCGGCTTGATTGTGCAGTAAAACAACTTATCATCTCTCCCGACGCGGCTAACGGTAGCTACGTTGATACAGCTAATACCACTGACCGGTAGTTTATCAGCCGTCGGGTCTGTGAGGAGCGTTTACGCACAAAAAATCAATAGTCGGGACGTGTTACATTTTAATGTGGGTTGGTGGAAACGGTCGTCTTTGTCGTACTGTCGATCCAACTGACCGCAGCAACACAAAAAAAAAAAGAAAGAAAAAGAAGCGACCGGCCACTGACGGTTAGTGTTGTGTTGCGCTGAAGGTTTAAACCTTTTCTCTATTTATTAAAGCGACTTTGGTTGGTTGGACATCTTTCCGCCCTCCCCCCCAAAAAAAAAAAAACAAACAACTTCTCTGCAACTGTGTGATGTTACAACTCCCCATCGTAGGTTGGTAACACTCGTGCAGTTTCTCTTCTCTCCTCAGGTTTGGTCGCTGATTAGGGAGGGCAGTGATACCATGTGGAAGTCACATGAACGACGAGGATGAGGCGTAAACAACACGGGGGCAGCTTCAGGAGTGAGCCGCTGCACCGGGTCTGTCCCAGGAAGAGGGTCTGCCTGTAAAGACCCCTGTGCCCCCCCCTCCCTCCTCCTCCTCCCCATCCCACTCCTACCCCCCCTACCCCCCTACCCTCTCACCCACCACACACACACTTTTCCCCTGAACATTTAGGATGAACAGTACTACTCAGCCCCCTCCCATTGTAGATGGGGATGTGGCAGTGGGCTATGTGTTGGTGCCATTTCTCCTTATAACCATCATTGGAATAGCTGCAGCTGCGGTGAGTGGTCAGCTGGAGTGCATGACATCGGATTAACTACACAAAGTTCACCTGCTGAAAGAGACGCAGCTGTCACATGAGGAAGTGAGCTGTCGGATGAGGAAATTCGACACTTCAGTGGAAATTGCAGCATGAATTTACAGCAGAATTAAATGCAGTGTGATTTAAGAGATCTGCTCGTATGTGAAACACTTTTCATTTGGTCTGTTTCAGATTATGTACGTTCGTAGGAAAAGGAGGTGAGAGCAAAAACTACACGCATCGACCTCTTGGCACTTACGATAAACTCGTTAATTGCTTCACTTCTGTGCCTCTTTTTTTATTATTTTGGCCCTTCAGAATTGACAGACTTCGTCATCAGCTGTTACCGGTTTACACGTACGATCCTTCAGAGGAGCTCAATGAAGCTGAACAGGAAATGTTGTGGAAAGAAGAGGACACAAGGGTATGATGCACCACTGGTTTTCAAGCTCCTGACGTTTTGTGTTGTCTGAGAACACCCCGGGAGACGGTGATTGTGAAATCAGATGAAAATGAGAAAGATCATCAGTTAGAAAAATGTCGTTTTTCAAAGTAAAGTTAGTATGAAAAAAAAAAATCTTACTGTAATGCCAAACATTGAAACGCATGTATTCTTGCAGCACGCCAGATGCAAGTATAAGTGACCACATTTTCCACAAAAGACAGGGGGAATCCATGTTCACTGGTTTTGGTTCTCGCATAATGTATTTCCTAACTGTGCGGTTGAATTTGGTTGCAACATTTACCATTGGAGCACAGCAGTTCCTTATCGGTTGGGTACTTCCTCTTCTACATAAAAACATAGCTGCAGGAAGTATAGTAGAAATATTTGCAGAAGTGTAGTAAAAACGGTAGCATTACAAATTTCAGTAGCAAGAATCAAATTCCATTTAGGTGATCAGATGTTAGAAACTTTCCATTTGTTCAACATTTTCTGAACCCAGTGTTTAGATTAAAACAAAATAGGCACCTAGAATAAACCTGGTGGCACTTAAATATCTGAATGATATCTGGCCTTAAAGAAGGGTTTGAATGTGTAAGTCACGGCAGAAAAATTTAATTATCAGTCTCGTCGATTCAGTTGTTCTTATAAAAATCCTTTTTTGTGTTTTTTTTTTCACCTTTTTAAAGAGAAGAGAAAAACAACGTTACCCGCTGTTTTTCTTATCCTCCGCGTCGTCTGTTGCATACACACAAATCATTAAAACACTGAACACTCAGTAAATATCTGAGCCTAAATTTCAGTCTTTATTGGGTGAAGTAGCACTATTACATTAACATCGAAGCATGATTCCCATTACATGGACTGAATGGCTTCCACATTTCTTCATAAACATTCAGATAACTGTGTTATTTGTTCCAAACTTCTGTTATTTTCCACATTCAACGTGCCATATTCAGAATTTAGACACCAAACCTTCCAGTTACTCTACAGTCATGCAGAGTCTGGACAAACACTAGGTGGCAATGTTCGCTATGTTCAATGAGTTTTCCTCCTCAAGGTTCAGATTGGATGTGGCATAGTGGATTTGAATAACAGGTCAGATTATACCTAAATCACAAACTCACAAAAAAAAAAAAAAACTTTTCATCACTCCCTCTGATTTGCAGCCATACAAATGTTTGCAGTTGAATCTTTTTTTGCTTTTGCTGTTTATCTGTAAGGCTACAGAGAGATTGCATTACATTTCAGGCCATGCTTTTTCTTTTTACACAAAACCAGGGTGATAGAAGTTTCAGAGGCATCAATGTCACAATCTTATCACAAAACAACAGAAACTATCCCCATGGCTTGGTACCCAATAATGATAGTTACTGACAATGTCTTACATCTGAACAGCTTTACATGTTTTCATTGGAAAGAATATTTCTGTTTAGTTATGCTTTTTTTTTTTTTTTTTTTAAAGACTGGTCTCACACTGTATCTCGTGTCCAGGTTGTACAAGGTTGGGCCAGAAGTTATCAACAGCGACGCCCTCTTCTGACCAAAGACGTCAACGCACCCCCCCCCCCCCCCCCCCCCCCCCCCCCCCCCCCCCCCCCCCCCCCCCCCCCCCCCCCCCCCCCCCCCCCCCCCCCCCCCCCCCCCCCCCCCCCCCGGCAGTAAACCCCATCACTGTGGAGGCAACCTTCAGCCACAGAGATCAGTCATTGTTCAAATCATGCACAATACTTTGTTTGTTTATTTCTGCTCCTGTTTGCCGTTTTCGGAGTACATCATCAACAACAAGCATTTCTCTGTTCCCTGTGTTATGTACAAACTGACTGTTCATTTGTGAAGTTCTGATGCCGACCCTGCGTGCCTACTCGAAGCGGTACCTCAGACTTATTTATTTGAAAATTATTTATTCAGACGTGTTTTTACTGTGGCGTGACTGAAAGTCGAGGAGGGTGGAGGATACAGGTTGCTGCAGGCTGCTCTGTTGTTTACATTCATCGTGCTGTTGTGGGCAACATGTGGTGAGCAGTAATGTTCCTGTGGTTTCCAGTGGGCATTCGTACCAACTGTAACCTGTTCAGTGTGATACGAGTATTAATGTTCTGCTGTAGTTAAACTGCTGCAAGAAGGTTTGTGATCATCACGTGAAACACTTCCAAAAGACTAAATTCGAAGATAAAGTTCAAATTTGCTGGGTTTGGTACAATTATTTTCAGTTTCACGTTGAGTCAGAAGGATGACTGACCCGTTTTAATTTGATCACAGGACGTAACTAGCTGCTCCGCCATTCACATCTCTTTGTGGTTTAGCCAAATCCTATGACTCCCATCAATGGCATGAAAAGCCAGATTTGGAAGTAAATAACACCGACCTCCTCTCCAAATGAGTTGTGACTCGTGCCCAAAGTATGTCCTGTCTACAAGGCATGGCACCAGCAGATTTACCTCTATTTGAAGAATGGGTTCAGATGAATGCCATAAGTCTGACTGTATCAAGCACTCAGGAAACACTGCTTCTTTTTTTTTTTTTTTTCCCCCTCAAAGAATTATAACTTCTCCCGACCTTTATTTGCCTTGCATTTATGAATGTAAACTAAGAACAATGGACCTGTTGACGCGATCAGGTGTGACATCGAGGGGTGCTTAAGAGTTTGAGCCTCAACATGAACTCCTCAGTCCTTTTTCCATCTCAATGTTCATTTTCTATGCATTATCTTGAGATGTTTGTTGCATCTTATGTAGGAAACCTTAGAAGTGGGCTATTAATACTTTAAATTGTACAAAAGTTTGACAAGATGACTGGTTTTCATTGGTGAACTTTGCATTGAAGGCTCTGATTTCAGGTGATACTTTTAAAGAACTACTGATGTAATTTTGGCAGCACTGTTAAAAGGTTTCAGACTTGTACTACTGTTTGCTTTAGGAAACCTGTTAAGGCTGTTCATTGAAACACTGAGGATGTAAATAAAGTCATGAAACGTCCATCTTTGTGCCGCAATTCATTTTCATTAGCCGAGCTAAGTTTACATGCAACATCACGACTGGCGTTGACGTCCTGATCAGAAAAATGTGTAGCAAAAAAAAAAAAAAGGCACAAGTGAAGAAAACGTGACAAAGAAAATTCTCTTTATTGACCATTTCTGATACAAATTGTTGTAGGGCACCATAGAAATATAGACATTGTACATTTATATACGGTGTACATGAAAAAGAATGATCCCATCCTATTGAGTTTACAGTATATAAATCAACGTATGCATGATGTCGGTATGTAAAATGACATGATATTGTCGAGGGTAGTTGGAGGAGGTTGAGAAAGACATGAAATGACCGTTCAATGAGTATGGCGAGTGTGTGGTAGTGCCAGACACACGGTGGCCAACGGAACAGTGGAAAGAGCAGCCAGTCTAATCACAAACACACAAACATTTGTCCATGAAAATCTGAGCCAACATTTCAGTGCACCAGAAGAATCTTTTTTTAATTTTTTTTATTAAGAAGGATAAAAACACACCTGCTAATCTACCACAGTCAGCGAACGCAGTCGTCAAGCTGACAGGTCTCCCTGACTTGCTTCACACATTTAAAACAACCTGTCTGCAAGCTGCGGTTATGAACGAGCCAAGACGTGTTGCGAATGTACACAATCACATCACTTGACATCTTGGATACCTTATTACAGTCAGGTAAAAAAAAACAAAAAAAACACAAACTTCCAACTCATGCCAAAGGTTACATTTAAAAAAATAAAAAAAATAAAAATAAAAACCAGTTTAATGCAATTATATGGTAAAGTAAGCTGTTGAGTGAGGTATGAAATTCCAGGCTTTGTCTCGCCTGTTTGCAGTTTTCCGGGTTTCGTAACTGAGGTTGTAGCAGCTTAGGTGTGTGGAAAAACCCAGTTAAGTGGACTGTCACCGCGGGTTCCCTGACACTTAGAAATACACACACACACACATTTATATTCTCTGTAGCAGACCGCATACGACACACATCTTCAAAAAAAGACTAAGAAAAGTATATTACGGTACTAAGTGATGACAGAAGGACCAAGCTAAGGTGAAGCAGTGAGAGCTAGATGGAATGGAAAATAAAAAAAGGTACAGCCCTGTTGGATAGTAGTGCCACCAACTATCCTCGATTACAATCAAACTCCTCGTTTGACCAGTTACAGCTTGCCTTAACGAGTGATTGAGCGAGCGCTTGGAAAACTGAGGACCATGTGAAGACGAAGACGCCGATGTAACAGCATTTGTAAAAGCTCCCTGAAGAAATGACACTGATGACTTTCCGCCTAGAATTCTGCTAATCTTATCCTTAAAAACACACATTATACCAAAAAAAGATTTGAGTTGTATTATGACATGAAAAGCAGCACACTCATGTTTATTTTTATTTTTCTTAAATGGTATGTAACCCGAAGGAACGAAAACAGTCAGTGATGACTAATGAGAAACTTTACATCTCTCCACTACACGCCGAGGACTGAGAAGTTCGAGAAGCATCACTAAATCTAAACTGTCCTACAGGAGGAGGAGGAGGAAGAAGAAGAAGGGTAAAGATGGTTCTGCTCTACTCACTGGGCAAAAACAGTTCTGCAGATTAGATATGGAAAAGATACTTCTACCATCAGTCACCTACTCTCATCCTAAATGCTGAAGCTCAACTCCATCTAGAATACGATGCAAACACGAACACACAAACCCCCCCCCCAAAAAAACAAAAACAAAAAAAAAACAGCAAGTATAGGTAAAATTCACCTTTGTCCAGTACAAAACATGGAGAAAAATCTATATGTCCTACCATCTCAGATGCAGGTACAACAAATAAGTAACATTAAGCAGAGAAAATGTCCTACAAACCATCTTTAAGGGGGAGGGGGAGGGGGGGGGAAACGTCCGGGCTCCTCGGAGCACACTTTTTGTCCAGTATAAAAGACTTGTGATAACATGACATGTAGAGAAAAGGGCTGTTTACCTTTCGTGTAATTCTTAGATCTATGCTTGAGCAAGTCCATCGTTCTATCCAGTGCTGTTGCATGATATATGTACTGTGTGAAACCTCCTCTGGCAAAGGGGGGGCTTTTGTCGTGAACAGTGGTCATGTGGTGGCACTGGTGTTGGAGATACAGCCCAGTTCTGGTTAACAGTAAGTCAGTATATTGAGTGAGGTAGCATGCGTTGTGAATTACTGGTCCTCTTCCTCTTCCTCCTCAGATGATTCCTGGGATGCCTTTTCTTCCTTCTCCTGTGACAGCAAAGCAAAGCAAAGCAAAAAAAAAAAAAAAAAAAAAAAAAAAAACAAAAAAAAAGCAACAAAAAAAAAAAAGCAACAAAAAAAAAATGAGTCAGGTCTCGACTACTAAGCCCACAAGGAAAACACCTCTGAAGCGCCGCCGCCGTTTAGATACAGTAGTTGCCTGGGATTCATGCCTCAACACAACTGTTTTTACTTTTAATGACCCCAGGCACCAACATGAAGAAAATAAATATCATATGTCTCTTTGATAAACCGCTGTGGCATGAAGAACACCCAGGGGAAGGGTGAGCCATCTGTAGTGAAAAGTGATTCATAACGGTGGTGAGTCACAATGAGGCATTCGGCTCGTTCTTCCCTTCCCGTTTCCTCCTCACACTCACTACTGCCCAAGATGTTCATTCATAAAAATGAGAGGGCTAGTTATGAGGGTAACTTTGGGTCATTCCTCTCCGTGACTAATGCGATCCAGACGTCTTTCAGAGTACGCCCTAACCACTCATGCACATGACAGAATGTTACTACAAGACCGCAACTTCTTCCTAGATTAAACACATGCTTTTCTGACCGGGTGCATATAGTCTGGAAAGTCAGTTTGCAGTGACAAAAAGAAAGAAGAAGAAAAAAAACAAAAAACATCCTCCTGTCATTGTTTGGTTTAAGAGCACCCCTGAGGAAGAAATGTGCCTTTTAATACATAACGTAACCAGGAAAGGACGCGGCGTGACCAAGCAGTCGTTTTGAATGGACACGAGAACCAAAATAACCGATGAGTGGAAATGACTCGTCTGAGAGGAAGATGGCAGGAAAGGGAATTAGTGAAAATGCAATTTCACCCTGCAGACAGCCATACCAATTGTAATTCAATTAGGAGAGGAATGGTTTAACAAATGTGAGCACTGATGCTACACTGTTCGTCTAAGGGCTCTTACCTCCTTCTTAGGTCTTCCCCTGCGTTTTCCTCCTACTGCTGGGGTTGCTGTTGCCTTCTGTGAAAGGAAACAATACAAGGTCAGTGGGGCTGCGATACGTTTTATGTGCTCTTCACGCTCGGTGTCCTGCACAGGTAAAGTCAAGACTTGACTTTTTTTTTTTTTTTTTTTTTTTTTTGGAGGGGATGTTGATAAGGACATGAATCTATGATATAAACAATCAATATTTCCACAGAGCTTTGCTTGTAGCTACCTGCAGATGGCAGCAGTAACGCTGCAATGAGACAGAAGGAAAGGGGGCATTGGGTTCATTGGCTATTATCTGGAAGGCCGACAGGAACTGCACACAGGGCACTCCAGTTCGCTGGCCACCTGGTCTGAGGCTCAGAGACAGCTGGTGAAACCGAGCGGAGACACAAACCCTCTGCAGCTCAGCCCTTCGCTGATAAACCTATATCAATACATGTATGTGCGTCTTCCGCTCTCGCTCTCTCTCTCTCTCTCTCTCGCTCGCTCCCTTTCCCATACATAGCAGCGAAGACGGAGCACACGGGGGAGCTGGAGGGTTGGGGCGAGGGAGAAAAATCAGTTGTTGCTATGGAGACGGCCGGCAGAGAAGAACTAGGGCTGTGTGCTGGGTGGGGGCGGAGGGGTGCTTAGTGTCAGCTTGGAAACAGTCTTGCGGCCTCTGCACCTGCACCGCACTGTGCATGACAAGCTGCAGGAAGCTGGAGGACAGGAAGTACAGAATGAGCATCTCTCAACACACACAAAAAAAAAAGTAAGACGGTAAACTACGGTCTTTACAATAGGAAACACTAGCCAGGCTATTTCTGACACTAGGAGGAGGAAGCAGCCAGCAAATATAACACAAGTAACAGCAGGACATCCTTTTAAAAGGATGAGGTTAGCTACCGTTAAAATGCTTATCAACCAAGAGGAGTTGAGGTTTCGAAAAAGGAAGCACTTGCAAGTGAAGATGTGGTGACTAACGCCGTGAGCTGTGTCATCATGAGGCTGTCGGTCTTGGCGTCGCCGCTATTCAGACTCAGGATGCTAGCTGCTGCAGAAATCTGAATTTCGTGGCCATGTGAAAACACGTCTGCAGTCTGCACCGACTTACTTTGCCCTTGCCGGCTGCCTTGTTTTTGCTGCCCTTCGGCCGTCCTCTGGGCCTCTTTGGAGTCGGGGACCCACTTGGTTCCTGGCAATCACAATCAAGACAAAGTTAGGATACTACAAAACATCTGGAGAATATTTCAGTAACATAAACACTTGAGGGGATGAATTTCATTTGGATGCATTATATCAGGAAGACAGAGGCTTTAAAAAAAACAAAAAAAAACTAAATATGGACATGGATACATTTCTATATGCAAGAAAGTTGAATGCTCAGAGTGAATACCTTTTAAACCAGACGGGTGGTTAGAGCTACAGGTCGCCATAATCTCACATGGTTGACTCAAGACACAACACAAACACTGGTTCAGACATGCCTGAAATCTTTTTTTTTTTTTAATATTTTTTTAACCCCAAATTAAAATGTTTTGAGCAGCCACTCTGATGCGTAAAATATGCACAAAAATACTCCCGAGTTAACATTTAAGGGATAGTAATCATCTCCAAAAAGAGAGTTCTCCTCGAGCGCGGAGGTGAGCTCTCTTATTCATGCGTTAACTTGTGGTTGTGAGCTATGTTCATGGTCGACTCATCTCCTGTTGCATTTCTAACATGTTTACAACCGCAGCTCATAGCAACCAAGCAATTCAATAGTAAAACACACCGGGCTGAGTGACAGATATATGAGCCACTCTGCGCTTTGACCCTGCTATGTCATCCATTACATGAGGAGCAGAGGTGGGTCGTGAGGGGGGTTAAAACCGGTTTAAAGGTGTTGGGTTACTGGTTGCTTACAAACCGGTGCAGGAAGTTTGTTGTAGACTTCTACGCTTACACCGATAACGAGGAGTGAGCAAATGGTCAGAAGGGGCATGCTGCTGCCATATCTGGATTCATTTCACTGAGGGCTCAGTAGAGTAGACGTGGATATGGATATGCATGAGCACCTTTCCCTGCAATAATATCTGCCAGAGCATCAGCTGCAGCAGATGTGAGCTGGAGGTTTGTTTTGTTTATCTGCTCCTACCTTACACAGATTGTCGTATTTAAGCTTGGGAGATGTTGTCATGACAGAAAACCTGATAGTGGCACGCTTCCCTATCAAAAGTAAGAATAACCTGACGCTGCTTACGTCAGAGGTTATTTACCTGGGGCTGCTGCTTGCGGGGTCTTCCACGCCCTCTCTTCTCTGTAGCCTCCTTCTCCTTCGGTGAGACTGTCCCCTTGTCGCTCATGTTTGCTTAGCTTTTCCGACCTGGGTAAAATAAATCACACCGCTCGGTGTTGCTGCAAGTGGAGGCGTCGAGATCTCTCATACACATATTCTCTCTCTCTCTCTCTCTCTCTCACACACACGCACACACATACACATATATATATTGTCTCTCTCTCACACACACACACACACACACACACACACGCGCATAGAAAACACTCGGGCTATTAAAACTCGGTGACCGCAACAACAGACCGAAAACGACCGGCCTTACCGCACACCGGTAACGCGTCTAACTCAATTAATCCACGCTTATTTCCAGGTCTATTTCGGTCTCATCTGCGCTCCATTACACCGCCGACGGTGCCACACAAACAAGGGATTGACACCAAACCGGCTCGTATGTTATTTGCTGGGACTCAGCAGGAACCTGCAGAGGACTACTGAACCCAGCGCTCCCTTCCCGTACCAACCATGTTTAGAGGCCCGAGTGCTGTAGTTGTTGTGGCCGAGCATCGGGCCTGCGCACCGAACTATCTCACAGCATGTCTGCACGCCGGGGCCACGGAGATATATCTGCCGAAACACGCACACAATGGTCGGTGTGTGCTCGGTGGGATTTTCCTGCATGGGCGCTCGCATTTTTGAAATGGCACAAGAAAAAAAAAAAAAAAAAAAGAAGAAGAAGAAGAAAAAAAAAAAATGCAAGAGAGCGAGGTGGCCGAGTTCGTCCGCGGCGGCCGGAGCAACAAAAGACGGCTTCATGTTTAAAGCATTGCCGCCTCCTCTCACCCGGAGGTCCAGCTCTGTAAAAATGCATTAAACCGGCTGCGGCTTATCGAGCATGCAAAGTTTCTCTCGCTCTCCGTCGCCTTTCTTGCACTCACCTCTATCGCTCGGTTATAACCTCTGGTCTAAATGCAAGACGAAATGTTTCCTCTAAGCCTGGCTGGTTGTACCCGGTTAAAAAGCCTTGCACTGATCTATAGGCTACAGCCTTTATTCGTCAGACAACACATATCCCGCCCCTTTAAAAAGCCCAGCTCACGGAGCTTTAAAAAACTGTTATGAATTAGAAAAGGAACAGCATCGATTTAAAAAAAATAATAATAATTAAAAAAGGAGGAAAAAAAATAAAATAAAAATAAGATTTAACATTTTTACCAGCAGGATGAGAAGTTTATCCCGACGACGTCCTGTAAATAACACGTGCGTCTTGTCTCCAGCAGATAAAGGAAAAAGGCGCCAGCCAGGAGGAGTTTTGGGGTAATTTATAGAGCCGCCCTCATGGGAGCAGAAACACTGGAGGGCGGAGATATGATAAAATGGGCCACCAACAGTACTAGGAGGCCCCCCCCCCCTCACCTCCTGGATACTTTTAATTCTCCAGGTTTGATCATAAAAACAACCCAAAAACAAAGATGTAAAAAGTGCATAAAATACTTCATATTAGAATAAATGGTGTTTTGTATGCGTTTGCTCAACAGCACATGCCACAGTCTCTGCAGTAATGGTGAATGAACTATGACCTCCCCCAATGTAAACACCAGCCACCTGAAGCTCAGAAAGGATTCAGGATCCTTAACTCAAGTTAAAACAGCAAAACGACATAAAAAAAAAAGTGCAATTAAGGGTAAAAAAAATAAAATATAAGTGCTACTTGAGGTGTCAGAAATAAAAGTGCTCCATATTTTGCTGCTATTCTAATGTGTAAGAAACTGGAGCTAATTTTAATTTACTTGATAAGTTTTTGAGTGGTTTAATGTTCAACAAACTGATCATAATTAATTTGTAATGTAACTTCAAAATAAATTGTCAAAAAAATCAATCGACCTTCTATAACCAAAGGGTTTTGTTTCATGGTTATTTATATGATTTTTAATACATGTCATAAATTCATCTGAATTCATGCCAAGCTAAATAGATCAAACTCGGGAGCAAATAACACTGGACGTAAAACAAGTACAGCTGGAGAGGCTGCTACAATGTCTTATGCGAGTAAGATTTTTACTGGTATGTTGAAAAAAGGGAGTAAAATTTTTTTTTTTTTAAGTTTCTATCTATTGAGTTGTACATTTATGTTTGTAAATTCAATAGCCAAATAATTTTTTTTATAAAAATTTCCAAAGTCCGTGCTGAACTGGGCAGAAGAGTTCTTATTGTATTTGCCGCTTTCTCTGACTGGAAACTTTTGCGATTTCCAATTATTACTGCAGAAAACAAGTCATATATTATATTCCCCCAAGTTATTTTTTTTTTTTATAATACTGTACAAAAATAGCGATGTAACATGGTGCGCCTTGGCTAGGGCATTTTTAAAAACATTTTGAAAGTCCAATCAGGCTAATGAATAATTTTAAGGGTCTTCATTGGCAGTTACTGAATTCAGAAAGGAAAACATTTGGAAATGTTCAGAACTCAGAAGGCAGAGTTTGTACAGTTTTAGGGGGGAAAAAAAAAATGAAATAACAAAATAAAAACACTCCATCTGACATTTAACTCTTCTGTCCTTCTCTGTTGTTTGATATCTGATGAATTAAAATAAAACAACAGTCTATAATTGGGGAGATTCCAGCTGCAGTGGTACTTTAGTAAAAGTTAATTTGTGTTCACAGAAAGGTCACTCAGCTAACTTGTGCGAACAGCACATCACTGTAGATTTTTTTATTTCCAAAAGGACATGGTGTTCCTAAACTTTGGAATATGTTGTTTAAGAAGTGAGTAAAGTCTTTCACATAGCCAAAGTCACAAAGAGCTTCATGTTGAGTAAAATTCTATAAAAACAGTAAAAAAAATGACTCATTTATTACTCACTTATCCACCCGAGTCATAGACCTCTTTCATTCGTAGAGACATATAGGTGGATCTGTCATGTCGTTTCCATCAGGTGTTGTTGTGACCATTTTACATTTAAAGTAGATAAACTTGTGATGTTGATTGCACGGATGCAGTACAGAATCAAGGTGAAATGCCAAACTGTGGTCTAATCAAAGCACCTACATTCACTCAAGGGTTTCTCATGTAAATGACCAACCCATCTGGAGTTGATGGGTCCTCTGCTCTCCAATTGAAAACAGATACTGAGAACGTAGAGGGACCTGAAAGTGGTTGAAACGGGGGTGGGGGGGGGCCTTCGTCGGTGTGTATTCCACCTCATAGCTTGTTTTGTCAGGTCCGGGTCTCAAAGAACTGGACGCAAACAAAAACATCAAATTACTGACACCCCCGAAGCTTCGTCATGCGCAGAAAGCAGGCAGATGTCAATACACTGTACATAGTCGACGAGAAGAGTAGGAGTTTGGTGAAAAGGGGATTGGGTAGGGCATGAATGGAAAGAGCGCTTTTCTCAATGAGACCAATGTTCTGCTCAGCATGTGCTTGCCTTGCATGCCACCTCTTTCCCTCCCAATTTCTCACTCTATTCACTTCCTTCCTCTATCTTCTACAACTACTCCAGCCCCATCCCCCACACCCTCCACACATCCCCGCCATACCAAGCCCCTCGGTGGATGGAGACAGAGGGAAATAGGACTACTCTGTGTGTGTGTGTGTGTGTGTGTGTGTGTGTGTGTGTGTGTGTGTGTGTGTGTGTGTGTGTGTGTGTGTGTGTGTGTGTGTGTGAGCGAGTTTGTCTGTGAAGAATGTCATCAACCACTGGCACCACCTGGAGACCAAGGAAGGGACTGGTTAATGTAATAGTCCAAAAACAAATGTTTGCAGTTCACTGCAGTGAACTGCAAACATGGTTGGCTATAAAAAAAAAAAAAAAAAAATTATTGCAAATATTGGAAACTGACCAGAAGTACATTTTATCTAGGTATACACACTCAATTGTGAGTTTCTTTTTTTAAATTTTTTTTTAGGCACACCAAAACAAATGCAGTCTAATCCCATGAATTCAGCATCCTCAGGATATAATGTTCACTTTTAGTTGAAACTATTATATTAAGGCGTTGATTCAGCTTGATGTTTATGGTTCGTGGTGCTGTTAAACTGAATTATTTCATAAAGAGATGTGTTGCTGTTATTTAACCAAATCTCTCCGATTCAACAAGGTGGGCAAAAGAACAGAAATACCTGTCGATATAATGGAATGCAGCTCAGCAATACAAACGGTCTCTGAAAGCATCATCAAGTTGAATTTGATATATTTTATTTGCTCAAGTTCGATTTACCCAACCAGATAAAAAAAAAAAAAAGAAATGCTCCTAAGAAGTAAATATTACCACAGTAGAGATCTACTGTAGGACACTGTTGCATCATAACTTCAAACACAAAACACAAAAGTCCATATTACTTTCAAGGATATAATAATTTCACACATTAATTCTTAAAAAAAATGGGCAAACAAATTTGTAATCAGGTGCAAATCTTAGTAAAATAAATTCAACACTTTAATGAAATTTCCTTCACAACCTTTTTTTTTTTTTTTTTTTCTCCCCATTCGGGGATGTTATGGAATTAAATTTATTCTGAAAACATCTCTTTGCATTTCATTAAATGCGTTAGGAGACTAAAACCGTACATGCGAGGGACGAAGCAGATCAGAGCCGTCTCCTGGCTCGCAAACTCTGCAGCAGCTTCGGGCAGACAGAATCCTATTAACCATCGGGGTTGGGGTGGGGGTCTTGGCCCACTTTGGCATGCTTTCCCCCTCCCCCCATCTACGTCCTCCTGCCCTTTCTCTACCCCCTTCCTCCCACCCCCTCCACCTCCCCCTATACACGCTCATCCGTCTTCCCCTCCGGCACTCTCTCTCTCTCTCTCCAACTCATTCTAGCAATCCATTTTTAGGCGCTGTGTAAACCGCAAGAGTGCTGCAGCCAAACCAACTAACAGATGTGGACAAAACATCCTATTCCTGTGCCTGGGTTTCCCCCTGCCTGTGCTGCTGCTGCTGCTGCTGCTGCCGCCGCTGCTGGCCCTGGATGAGCCTGAACATGACTAACACATATACACACACACACACCCACACACACACACGCACGCACGCACACGCACGCACGCCTCTCACATCCTCCCTCTCATCCCCCCGAAAGAAGAGATGAGAGAGCAGCGAGGAGAGAGAGAAAAAAAAAAAAAAATCCGTCGGGAGGGGAGAGGAAAAGTGTGGGATCAGTTGAAATGAAAGGCGAGGTGGGCGGAGACAGGAATCTGCGTGTGTGGGTGTGTTTTATACTTGTGCTGAGGGGGCGGATGGAGGTTAGTGGGCGGGGGATGGGGCCCGGCTTATTCCGCCCGCTCATGAGTAGTAGCCTATCTGACTCACACAAACACAGGAAGTAGCGCGTGCTGCCTGTTTAGTGAACACGTTTATGTGATACTCCCTATATGCAGGGAATATTTGGGACTTTTTTTTTTTTTTTTACACTTCTATCTTTCGCCTCCTTAAATCGGAAAGTGAGTCAACGCTCCGCTCTCCCTTTCAAATAGTTTCATTTCCACATCCGGAGTTTTTTTTTTTTTTTTTTTTTTTTTGGACGGAGATCCAGCGGCTGCATCAGTCATCCTGTGACTCAAGCTTGTGAACATTTTTTAGGGGAGAAAACTGCCAAATTTGAAACGTGCTTTTGGCAACAACAGCATCAACGTACTAATAGATCTCTTTATTAAATGTTTATTTATTTTTTTTGTTTATTTGTTGCGGCTCGGATAAAATTTGCGGTTGGAAATCACTACAATCGCATCCAGTTCACTCAATCATAGTATATTACAGCGAAGAATTATACATCGACTTGACTTTCTGCATTAAAGAATAGTCAAAGCACTCATCACATTGGCTTTATTATTATTTATATACTATGTAATATCTATTCATCTCTTAAGGCGAACTGTCGTTGCATTGTGCCTTTGGCAGAGGACACTCAGCTACAGTGCAGCATCACTTAAGCTGACAGCAATAATGACAGATACAAATTAAATATTATATATATCATTATGTATATTTTGAAATCTCGACCATAGACAACCCAGATATATTCTGTCACCGTGTGCCCTCGTCAAAATAAGAAAAATAGGTGCATATAAATGTTGAGTTAATACAATCATGGTGAGTAAAAAGGTACTCTGCTGTATCGACCAATAGGTGGCAGACCGAGTTCAGATTTGAAGGCCAACACCATGTGACATCTTTGAGAAATGCCACCATCTTGTGGTGATACATGCACATAAGCGGCACTTTAAATATTCCTTTCCTCTATTTCAAAACGTTTCTTGCTGCTTATTTACATGTTAGACAGAGAAAAAAAAAAAAAAAAAAAAAAGGACAAGTAGCACCTCCTCGTCCTCGTTCTACCACCACCCACTATGAACAGATGTGTTGTGGTGTGATGATACCCTCCTCGTGTCTCGGTGATAAAACGCATCTCCGCTCTCGTTGACGAGGATGTTTCCTGGCAGCCGAGCGCAGCAGTGATCACGGCCAGCAGAGGGTAGTGTTACACTTAGGAAAGTGATTCAGCACTGATTCCTCACCCGAGTCTGGTGTACAACAGCTGTGTTGTCACAGAGGAGGTAAAGTCAAATGCAAGTAAACATCCATCACTCTAGAAATTGTCGCGGCAATACGTTTCCTAGATAATCCGTCGTCTACATTAGGAGCTATAGAATTTTGCTGTGAATACTAAGCCATCGTTTCCTCAATAATTCTCATAAAATTAGAGCGCGGCCGGCCAAACTCTGGTGTTTTGGTTTAAAGCCTGTCCTCTAGAAATGCCAATCGGACGCAGCTGAATTAAGTTACGACTTAATTCAACCGACCCCTCTTCAGGTCTACAGCCAGCTAGAGCAGAGAAAGCAAAGCAGGTGTGTCGCTCTGACGGATGAGCATATGTTCAGAGCGGTTGGGAGGAGTAATAGATGAGAGTCACCTTGGTGACGGTGCATCTGGACTTTTAGAATTCACGCCACCCCTCTCTGTCTCACCTGATTGATCAAAAGGGAAGGAGCCCGCCTGCCCATTTCGGGCCTGTCACATCCCCGCGTGGCAGCTGCAGTCCCTGGAGAAAGCGTCTGGCTCGGACTGCATCTGGGATGGTTACTTATTGAAGCGATCTGCGCTGGGTTTTATCAGTGTGTTTTATTTCCATGTGGAATTGAAGGCAGATTTTCTTGGTAGAGTGCTGGTGTGATGACCAGAACAACAAATAAGCACCCGGCTTTACAGTTGGGGATAAAAGGTTTACAAACTCCTCCACACAAAAAGGTGCCGGGCTCAGCTGCAGAGTTGAGTCACTTTAACATTCTCCTCATTGATTGCATTTTTACTGGCATTCCCCCCCCCCCCGACTGGCAAATTGGAAAGACGGTACTCCCGCCTCTCAAACAGAGGAAACAGAATTAATATGTACAAACACAGTGACATTTCAAGAATATCACCACAAAATGTAGCGGCAAGGGAGATGTTTAACTTTCCTTGTTTCTTCTAAAACCTACACACTATATTTACATTTAAAGGGTCAGTGCAGCAATTTAGTAATTCACTTCCATACATTTTAGGGGACTCACAGGTGACAATTAAGAAATGTATAAAAAAAAAAAAAAAATCTGAGCTAAATTGATTTCCAGGCTTCAGAAAGAGTAGCTGCATATTTCACTGATAAAATCGTTATAGTTATGGTTATCTATTCAGAGCTACGGAAGACACTCTGCAACTGCTTTTAAAGGCTGACTGATACTCCTCATGATGAGTACACTAAATGTTGGGTGTAAAACAGGTGTTGTCCTTTAAAATAACTCTCCTGTGGCAGTTTAGGACTCCGTTTTGGACATTTATTTTACAGAAAGTCTTGCCAAAACCTGATGCCTACATTACCCGCAGGTGGTCACTAACTCCCATGTGTCGTCCTCGTAGCGGCATGGACAGCCTCGAGCTGCTAGCCTCAAGCATAAATATGAAGAGGTCTGGTAAACACATCTTTGTAACTCGACACAGATTTTTCTTTTTCATTTTGAAACTGATGGATTTCCGTCGTAACCTATGCTGACTGAAGTTCCAGTTTATCAGACTTCTTGCAGCTCCCTGTGGAATCACTATTTTTCACATATGCAGTGATACTCCTCAAGAGCTGTAAATAGACTTTGATGTCAAAAATCCCCTTTAAACCCTATGATTCATTCATCTGATAAATAACACATCACTTTGGGTCCTTGATGTGTGTCTAGACAGGTCAGAAAAGAGGGGCGGCCTTCAGATAAGCAGCCTGTTCTTGGAGCCTGCAATCCAGCTGTTGTATCTGGGAAGTTCCAAAGTGGTGTCTGGAGTAATATCAGTTGACAGGCCCTCTCTCTGACACCAGGATGTCCGTCTCTGGCCTTGACCACATCACAGTGTTCAGTGTCCTGTGTAAGCGGGTGTCAGATAGCTGCCTATTGATGAATGATTTGAGTTGCCGAGGACGGACTGCGGCGTTGCCACCCGCGGGGGTTCGAGGCGAGACGGATGGGTCCATTTGTAATGTAGAGGGGGCCCCACAGCTGCATTAACTATTTAAGTGTGGTTATCTCAGGGTAATGGTACGCCAGCAGCACTGAAACAAACTACAGCAAGAGAAGGTGTAGACCTAATGTTGATGTATGGGCCCTGCTTCTTTAGATTATACGGCCCATTCTCCAATCTGACTGATTATCTGTGAAATGTCACAGATGGTTTAACAGGGACATGTATGAAAAGTGTTCAGGTTAAATGAATGTATGGACAACATAATGGATGCTTGACATCATAAGAATGCTAATCACAAACTCTACATTCATCTAAGAGGAAGCGAAACCTTTAAACTATAAATTGGATTTTTGGTTTGAGTATTTAAACCTTAATGTTAAGTGCAACTGGCTGTTGCTCTTCACTGAATGGTTCAATCAAGCCTCTTCACACATGGTTACTCCACCTGCAAAGACGACTTTGTCTCAACCACGCACATTGATCCCAACCACAGATCAAACAGTGCGAAAAAGCTTGGCACAGTGGCTCGGCATCTCAACAGGCCTGAAATGTTATAGTTACCAGTGGCCCGGCTCACAGCACGGCCAGTAAATGAAACAAAGCCCCGTAAAGTGGAGAGGGCAGATGACTTCACCTCTGGCTGGCTCTGGTGTTTGTTTTTACTTGTAAATCCGCACTTGGAGGAAGTTCACTTGTTAAACTTTCAACAGATGGTCAATATCTTTATCTGTTCCCCTGCTCTTACTGGTAGGAAGCTTGAATGCAGAGAAAAGAGGCAGAATTGATTCCACTGTACCTTTCCTCCTCTCATTTTGTCACTCTGAGGTCCGTCTTGTAAATGTTCCCTCAGAGTCGATTGGCCTGAGGGGTGGAGGAGCACCGGGAGCCAGAGTGAGCCATCCATCCTTGGTATCCGGAGGAGGGTGGGGAGGTGGGGGGGGGGGGGTGGGGGGGGGGTTGTCGTTCCACCTGCCCGCTGAATAAATCATAGCTTAGTCCATTCTGCAGCTGCAGTCCAATTAACCAAAGGGGAACCTGTGAATGCAGTGAGGTGGTTTGATTAATTACACAGTAGTGACAATACACACCATAGCTCACAGCATCCCAAAGGCCAAACACAGAGCACAGCTCTACTTTGCACATTTTAGCTTCCTTATGAAGTATTGTTCCCTTTGAACGTACAATATTATTATTGGAAGTTCACCATTTTGCTGACAGACAGTAACTAATTATGTCCATATCAAATGCCTGGTCCACATTCAAAGTGGTCGAACATTTTGCACACTAACAAACAAACGCATGTACATGTTCACATACATACACACACACACACACACACACACACACACACACACACACACACACACACACACACACACACACACACACACACACACACACACACACACACACACACACACACACACACACACACACACACACACACACACAATACTTAAACTTGTGCAAGGCTAAATATTTAACAGGCAAAAATAGTCACTTCTTAGACATTAAATCTGCCTGGAATAACAATTTAAGGGGCCATTATTTCCTTTTACATAGCCCATGACAAAGCTCTAATTCTTACTTCTCCAGCTCATCTGAGTAGTGCTTTTAATTGAACATAAAAAGGCAGAGAAGAAGGTGGAAGGGAAAGGTTAATGGGACTGACACAAAGGGCAGACAGCAGAGAAAGTCTAGCTTTAAGTGTCACATCCTGCTTGCATTACAGCCCATACAAGGAGCCAATTAGGTCTGGTCAGTAATTAAGCCAACTCCAGTGGCCGGGCCCTGGCCTTAGCTTTCTGGGGGGGATTAAAGCCTTCTCCAAGACAACTGCTGGTAATGACCTCCATCCTTCTATCAATGATATGTTCACAAACTGACGTTTGACTGCCGCCATATCAAATAGAAAGGTCAAAGATGATGTAACAAACGAGAACAGAGGAAAGGGGAGAAAAGGGAGTAATTGCAGGAGGGTTTGGTCAATGGGAGGAAGACTAGTCAGCCACTGTTTACTCCTCGTCCTCCTGGGCCGTCTTCATTCAAGATGCTGCAGCACAGAAGATCATCATCGTGCTCTTTCTATTTCCAGCATGTGCGGCTTGTTTCGGTAGAGCAACAGAAAGACGGTCAACATGGACGTGACATTTCAGTTTAAAGGTTACCTTCAGTTTCAAAGTTAAAACTTATGCAAAGATCCCTGTTTTCTGCATGTTTTTGTATTTCAGAGTTTGTATGTGACCTCTAAAAGGTTTGAAGCAAGTTTTAGATATATATATGTATATATTTTATATATATATAAGCTACTCAATATTCTATATTAACAATGGAATAAATGTCTTATGTGAAAGATGTTGTTGACATAAAGAACTGACGCTTCAGCTCTACAGTATTTTAGCTTCTTTCAGCTCATTTTTTGGTTTTATATATTTTTTGTCTCCTCACCCTAATTGAGGTAATTTCCAACAGCAACATGTGTCTGCTTCCAACAACAACCATGGTATGCAACCTGCTGTAAACCAAAGCAGACAAAGTAAGTTAGCAGCAAACTGGTGAACAAAGTGGAGCATTCAGCAGATATTTTCCTCAGGTCTTGAAAGAGAGCAAAACCAGAGCTGAACTCAAATACGTCAAACATGTGGACAGAACACAAAGTAATGTTGCTCTGTAAATAAGCAGCTGTCTCCTGCCAGTTGGCCACGACAACTTTATAGTGGGATAATTTGTCCATTTTGTGTTTGCAGCATGTTGCAGGCAATTTCAGTTTAAAGGAGCAGTTTGACATTCGGGGAAATACGTTTCCCTTGCTGAGCCTTCCATGAAAAGATCAATCCCTTTCTCATGTCTGTACAGAAAACGAAGTTACGGCCAGCAGCTGGTTATCTTAGCTCAGCAAGAGCAAACAGTAACAGGCTCTGATAGAAGCAAACATAATCTGCTAACCTGCACACATAACACTAATTAATTAACATGTTATATCTTGTTTTTCAAGTTGTGGTTCAATAGCAAAGAGAGCTCTTTCCTTCTGTTTCCAGTCTTTATGACAAACTATTCCTTTAACAGTTCCAGCTATACTTTGATTAATATTGACCAAATATGAGAGAATTGTATTTTTCAATAATAAAACTACTAGCTGTGACAAATAATGAGCTTATATATTATAGACGTGGATAAAAGTATTTCACTGAGGTTTTAGACAAACATTAAAAACTGAGAGTTCCCTTTTTATTTGTGTCACCAGCAGAGCGATTTGATAAAAGCACACTCACTATAGAGATATTGGACAATCTTGTCTAATGCCACAATTGAATGGAAATCAGCAGCAATGATGAAAACGTTTCATGACTGTATGCGTAGAATCGGTCATGAACGCATAATATACTGGATGCTGTTAAAGCTGGATTTATCTTTAGCATTTGTGCTTATGGCAGAAAACAAGCTGGAGAATGAAACAACGTAACACAGCTCCTGTTTCTACCCGACAAAAGAACAGCTCTGCTAATTGGAGGCTGGAAACACACACACAAACAAACAAAACACATACGCATAATAAACCCAGCACTCTAAATATCGAAATATCAAGGCTTATAGTGATCTGAGAAAGTCTTACACAGCCATTCACTGCTGGATATTTTATTGGAAATTCACATCTTTGGAAGAAACTCTCTCCGAGTTCAAATCAACTCGTTTTGCTTGTACATGTGAGACCATCGAATACGCTGTATTTACAATGTAAAAAAAAAAAAAATAGCTGTTGATAAACAAAATCTCCTGGCATGCAGGAGGGTGATGTGATGTCAAGTATGACACAGCCGAACGCTGACCGTAGCTTGACAGGCAGACAGCGGATGGAGTGAAACTTGGAAGCACTGACTAAAAGGGCCAAAGACAGTCGAGAGGAAAGTGACTACGCTGAACCTGACAGATCAGAGAAACCTTTCAATGCTGAGGAGGAGTCAGAGCTTTCTTCTGTAGGTTGAAAATGTATTCTCTGATTTTGTTCTTTGAAACCAATTGCATTGCTAAATCAGTGAATTTTATCTTGAGAAAAAGTTTGCTGGTATCTGCAGGGGGAAGTTGTACTTTGGGAATTTATTTTGGTACATAGTCTGACAAGATTGAACACTTTTGATCCAGATGAACAAATATTTTCCTCAGTAGATATCTTACCTCTTTGGTCTCACACAGTTTGCGGGTTTATTTGGAGTACACAGGCTCAGTTAAGCATTTATAATCCTCAGGGAAGCATCTACGGTAAGAACACAAACTGAGTTATCCTCAACCCTTTAAAAGTAAAGGCGGTTTAGCTTTGATGGACTGGTGAGTAATATCACCAGCAGAAGCAATTAAGATAAGCTGCAAATGCTCAATGTACTTTTTTGCATTTTCAGAAAAAGCCATAACTCTATTTAAAATTCTTCTTTGTGACCATGAGGGTACATCTGTGCACAATTAAATGCTGTACTGCATGCAAATGCTACCACACTCACATTTACATTCTGACAGTAGCTAAACCTTTGTATATTTTGCTAATATAACCTCAAAGGCTTTTTTTTTTTTTTTTTTTTCTGTGACTGGCCATTGATAATCCTGTTGAATAAACATAATTTTCATGTGTAAATATTTTTGTGGCTTCATCTTAGGCAGGCTTCTCTCCCACACGGTGCAGGTTCATCTGCTATAAACTGCATTGTAGTTGTGCTCCGACTGCAGCTGCTCCTGAGGATTAAAACCAAACATGACTTATCTTGCACGCTGTGATTGTAAAAGGCGTTTTTTTTATTTTATTTATTTTTTTTTTTGGTGGCTTTTTTCAGATAAGGTGTCTCAATGTATAACAATGACTCTTGGCTGCAGCTGTGAACATTCTACTGAATTGGATTACATTCGCACAATGTATGGTAGGCAACATTCTCATCCTAGATAAACTGTGGCAGTGAATGAAGGAGAGGATGGAAAAAAGCACATTTCTGAGGGCAGATGTAGAAAATCATTTTAGAAGAAAATGGAAAGTTTGCAAGCTCACTGTTTTTAAAGAGTGAAATCTGTACCGAGTATTGAATTAATTCATCAAAGGCCCAGTTTAATGTTTTGGCGAATGTGCTCATTTCGATGTTTGCTTTCTTTCTTTGAAGCTATACAGCCAGTAGCCAGTGAGCATAACTTACCATAAAGACGGAAAACAGGGGGTCACTTTGAACATTTAGCTATCGTGTGGATTAAACAAACAAGATTTTAAGCTTTAGAGATGCTGGTGGATAGATTTTGATGCCTTAACACACAGTTGGATTAGCAGTTTCCCCCTATTTCCAGTCTTTTATGCTAAGCTAAGCTAACTCTCCCTAACAGAAACATACGAGTGAAATCAATCTTCTCATTTAAGTGTTCATCCCAAAATGTCAAACTGTCCCTTGAACATAAAAATGGTATCGAACACCACAAAATATACAATTCAATCCCAAAAGTCACAGGTCTGCCACTTTGAAAGTAATCAAACAAACTTTTTCTTTCGTGAACTGCTACTAAATGTACTTTTTAAGCTGCTGGGCTGCTTGTCAGTGTTTCACCAGAATCCTCGCTAGGTTTTAGATGATACACATGCCAAACCTGAAGGTAATAAATTAATAATTTCCGCCAAGGGTAATCCTTTTCTTATTTACTTTCTTGGGAGGGCAAGTGGCTGTTTTAATACATTAAAATTCATTGAAACAGTTGGCGTCAGCCTCTTTGCATAAGTGAAGGGCTGCATGTGTGAGGAAGGAGCAAAGCTTACACCTCAGATCCCCAAATTACCTCAATATGTGATTTAAAGTGAAACCACTGCTCCATCTTAAAGCTTTCTATCCTTTCATTAATGTACTTCAGTTTCTTATTTGGCCAGTTAAGTGATATAACATCTTATTTGAGCCTCATCACTTGTATGCGGTCTGCACGTATCCGCATTAATTTGTCTGCCACCAGCCGTTGGTTTGAGTTGGGTGTTCAATTTCCTTATTCATCTATTTCACAATCTATTTTCTATTGATTTATTCTTTCTCTTCTATTTTTCACAATCCCAGTAGCTGGACCATGTTTACATTTCAGTGCTAGTTATAACTTGTGTATGTGACAAATAAGTCTTAAGTCTTTTACCCGTGCAGTAGCAGAACTGTTACATGGCAGTTGCAGTTTAGTCCCTCATGGCCGTTGGGAGCATTCGCTGCAGATTGTCTTTTTTATTTTGGCCGTCTAACTGAGCTCGCCTTTACACAAGCTGCCTGAGGCTAATGTGTTCGAAGCAACTCTTTTTATCTTCACTCTTGGGAACTTTATCTGCATGTTAATTAATAGCTTTATTAATTTTCTGTCATATTTGCGATATACCCTTCGGGTTGTTTTTTCCCCCCTATTCACACAAGGTGTATTTGACGTCTATACTTTGATATTGTACTACTTTTTATTTTTCATTTAACAATTCCTCATCTTTTTCTGATTTGCTTCCACAGCATTGAAAAGTTAAAGGACCACTGAAAAGTGTTTTATTAAGAATTTCCACAGTTTCGCAGTCGCCTCTCAAACTATTTTCTCCAGCCTTTATACTTTGGAGGTGTGTTTAATGTGCTGCATATGTAGGTGTGCATCAACAGATTTATGTAAAGTGAGAGACGGAGAATAATAACGTGACAGAAAAACACTTTTGCAGGAACACAATCAAACGTGTTACATGACAAAATAATTAATATTTTAAGTGTCGATATATATGTTCCCCATGATGGCCATAACTTAGTTTTTTCATGGTTTCATTTTGTTCTTTTTGTTGCAAATTTGCTGCTATTTTACACATTTACAAGTAAAAGTACGAATCCACAGCCTGTTAATCATCATGATTTTCACACTGTTGCAACCTGATATAATAAAACTGTACAGTTTATATCTCTTCAATACTGTATTTTTCTATAAGAAACAAGTTTGTTAATAAGATGTCACAAAAATATGAGAAATACTTTGCTCCCAGATCCCATCGTCACATGTTCAGTTTGCCGAGTTTGTGTGACAATATGAAACAAACATTTCCAATGATCTTTGACAGAAATGCAGCATCTAGTTATATTTAAGGAGTTAGGATATCTCTGTCATAGTTTTCAGTAAAACTGTACAACAAATCAACTCAACATCAGCTGTACTTTGGGAGATATTTGACTATCAATAGTGAAAGCATGGCCACCATTTGCCCAAACTGAAATACATCATACAACTCTGCCAACATACAGCCTGTTACAGAATGTACTGTAGATTTATGAATGGATGTGCATTTTTGCCTTTTAAGGCTTTTCATTTGTACATGTCTTTTGTGCCCTGTTCTTTGTACTGGTTGTGTTTTAGCTTCCTTCATTTGTACTGTTTTACACCCTGCTATTGTGTGATTGTCTATGAAGTCCTTCAAAACATGTGTTGAAGGAAACCTGACTTCACATTCTTCATTGTAAGCTGAGTTAGAGAAGTGAATTATCAAATAAACATCACGTGCTTGAATAAATAAACCATATATAAACCAACATTTAACCACAACCTAGAATTTACTGTATAATGATGAGATATTTCTCAACATACTGATGCAAGTGTTCAAAGGCAAAACAGTTGCAGTTCCATTTCATACTGAGTGAGATGAGTCAAAGTCTTGATTACTGTCTGCGTCAGGCTGGATTATTTTCATTTTGAAAATTGCTAGATGGCGTGATGAATGTGTGGTGCATGCTATGTGCTATAATGTAACAACAAACAACAATAAGATCACAAACAAGCACATATAAGCACAGGAAAAGGAAAAGGAGAAGAGTGTGAAGCGTGTGGTGGTAATCTGCAGTATTGTGTATTTCAATTAGTTAGAGTTACACAGTTATTCTTATCACCAGCAGGTGGCAGAGTGAGCTGACTGCAAGACAGAAGTTGCCATTGATAGTCTGAGCCAATGGTGTGCAATGGAGGTGTCTGCTGCTGCTGTACTGACAACTTGTAAATGTGAAATAGTAATGTGGATATTGCTCTACACCATTAATGCCATCAGATCCCTGATGGTCTGTAACTGATGTACCAACGATTTCAAAACGCCCATCTCTCGAATCATGTGGGACATCTGACAGACGAGTTTTAAGTCTGCATTTAAAAAAAGAAGTTAGTCGCTGCTTATCTGTAGACTATAGCTTAATTTGTTTACCGTAATCATTCCTCGGGTTAATCAGAAACCGTTTCTGTTTCAATGTTCATATGTTCTAAGACACTTGAAAACCTGTTCTTTAAGCTCTATTTGCTGCCACTTCCAAAGGTTAGACAATCATGTTGAATACCACACATGAAATCAGTTGTCAGGCTGAGACTATGCATTACTCTGAAAAGTTAAATGGCTTTTCAATCTTAAATTATTCAACTGAATTTTGTCAGTAGGTATGCACAAACACTGAGCGATAATAGAAAATGTCACGAGTTCAGGCTGAAACAATAAACATCAAAAACAAACAGCAGAAACTGGCAAACACACACATCAACACTAATAAAACTCGGCATCTATGAGACCGGAGAGGTTGCCATCCCGTTAAGCAATGCTCAATGCAGTGGAGGCCACCTACAGTTACATTTACATCTGTGGGAAGCTGCGGCGCTGCCAGGCAGGACAGTAGGCCAGACAGAATCATGGCCCAACGCCCAGGACTCTGCTGCCCAGAGTCCCACAGCTCAAACGGCCTGTCCCGACCAAGCTGCTGATGTAACCTCTATCACAACCTCCTGAAGTATGGACGATGGAGTTGGTGAGTTAGTTAGTTAGTTAGTTAGTTAGTTAGTTAGTTAGATAGATAGATAGATAGATAGATAGATAGATAGATAGATAGATAGATAGATAGATAGATAGATAGATAGATAGATCGATCGATCGATCGATCGATCGACGGACGGACGGACGGACGGACGGACGGACGGACGGACAGAAAGATAGACAGACAGACAGACAGAAAGATGGACAGACAGACAGACAGACAGACAGACAGACAGACAGACAGACAGACAGACAGACAGATAGATAGATAGATAGATAGATAGATAGATAGATAGATAGATAGATAGATAGATAGATAGATAGATAGATAGATAGATAGATAGATAGATAGATAGATAGATAGATTTACAGACAGACAGACAACACAGGCAGTCAACTTCTGTAATGTTTCACTACTCTGGCATCTCATTGATCTCTCGCTGATGTTTGGGTTTTGTAATGTGCAGCACATTACTGATCCATCTGTGACTACACTGAGGTGCAATCACAGATGGATACTTTCCTCTGCTGTTGGCACAGCGTTGCCTGACCACCAGGTTTGTTTACAGTGAGTTATTGGATGTAAGGGTTGTTTTTTGTTTCCAGACTAAAATGTGTCACCTTCTATGTGTGAAAACATACCCAATGATAGTGAAGGTAAAAACTGGTTAAATGAATTCAGGCAGCTGGTAAAATTTGATCATTTGTCTGCAACTGTACAGTTTGACTTACAGTAGTGTGTATCACAAAAGCCCACATTCACAACTACACATTAAAAAGTGAGGAATTGCATTAATTACAAAGAACACGATGTGGGACCTCTTACAGGATTTCATCAGTTGGTTAACTTTTAAATCTTCGGTCTGTTTTTTTTAAATGTGAGATGAAGAACATCAGAAACTCTCCTTCTGAGCACCACAAAATGTCAGAACTTTTGCACTAAGCAGAGGATCCTGTGTTGAAGTCATATTGGTTGAATTGTGCTGAGATGCAGCTTTCTCTATCCTTTCATTAGAAGCCTTGTTAGCTCCCTCAGCGTGCACTGCATCACCACCCCGGCAGGACGCAGATAGCCATAAATATGAGCAGAAATAGTGAACATCTACAAATATCAGCACGTCTCATCTGCTCTGTAAGACTGCTTCCCCGCTGTGAGCAGCATTACACCCGGCCCTGTAATTACCGGTTATATTCCAAAGGCATACACTTCATTTTGACTTATTTGTTATTCGGCTTTTAAACCAGGGTGTGACTGTGCATTTACTGAGACTGAATCACATCCTGAGTCTGTCACTGCAGTTGGAAAGGAGAGCTAATCAAATCCTGCTGCCCGCCCAATTGAGATGGATCACGGTATAGGGAGAACAGAATAATTCATGGACCCCCCAGCTCATGTGACTGGCCAAGGTGAAAATGGGTAGACTTTTATTACAACCGAGATTATTTATTAATCCTGCCTCGGCTGTCATCAATTCAATTATTAAGACTGCGGAGCATTATGGTTAGTTTTACATTTTGAAATTTATGAAACTTCTAATAAACACCATTACGCCTTTCAGTTTCAGTTGTGTTATTCATTATTTTTCAAAGTGAGAACACTCAGCGAAAAACACATTTATCCTATAATTGTTCAAGTCAAGAGGTGAGAAAATTTTTCTAACTTAAAGTTGAATGCAACGGTTTACATAAAAAAACAACAAAAAAACCCTGCATTTCTTCAAGCAGCATTTGGTAAACATGTGCTCCTGAGTTTCAATCAACGCTGTGAACAGGAAACATTAAAATGAAATAACACTATCATAGCATGTCGTAGTGCTACCTTATGTACAACACAGGAAAATATATTTTAATGATTGAGGGAAACAGTTGCTGACAAGCTTTTCATACTTGACAGTTTCTCATGAATTTTTGCAAACAAGCAGAGAGAAAAAAAAAAAAAAATCAAGCACAAGCTTATCCAAAGTTGTTCATCACCGTGTTTTCACACTGTGGCCACAGAAATGCCAAAACATATTGTAACTAGAGATTCTAAATGATGGGATGTTTGTTGCCACAATAGCTTTTCAGGAACTGACTATACATGCAGAACTGCAATCTGTCTTTACTTGTTCTATCCAAGTACTTTTCCAAATAGTTTACAGGGTGTGCTTTTGCATAATTTATCAAACATCCCTGAGAGAGAAAGTCAAATGAAAACTAAGAGTCACATCTAAATTCTTCATGAAAAACACACTATTTTCACCTTGTACATTAAGCACAAACAAACCCCAAAGTCATAAAATTTGGATAAAATTCATATAAAATGAGTGCAGTGTATGCTAAGAGTGTTTGTAGACTGGGACCCCAAAACACATGCAGTGCATGTAAGATGTAAAACAGTGACTGCAGCCACCTGAAATGACTTATTCTTTCACACCTTTCGATTTTACTGTCAAACATCTGCATCACAGTCTCAGTGCTGGTCTGCAAGATAAAACTCTATTCTTAAAAAAAAACAACCAAAAAAACCCAATGAAGAGGCATCCAACAAACCACTGCAAATAACTTTTGATAAGCTTGGGACCAGCGTCTGATAAGGCACACTTTATGAGTAGCTCTTATGCTGCGGCTTTATTGACGGTTAACAAATCATTCTTTAAACATCAGTTATCAGACTTTTTCATTAACGTAAACCTTATTTGAGTTGCCACGTTGTAGAAAATCTTCCTCCCGTCTGACACTTGCTTTTTCTTTTCAGCTAGCTCTTCCATACATCAAACAAATCGCTCAAATGCTTCTTGATCTGGTCTGCTGGACATCTGAGCCTAAATGTGAATTTATTCATGTTTACAGCTGCTAATTTGATGGATTAAAGTAAGAAAGGTTTTATTTCCTTCATCATGTATCAACACATAACTGAAAATAAGAGAACTCTGACCCTTTAATGATTTCATTAACATCTGTAACATCACAACTGAGGGTTAAAATCACCTTATTCCATAAATGCCTTATTTTGGTTACTGAAGGACTTATTAAACTGTAAAATTCAAGACTGGGTGCTTTTATTGTCCCATTGTTTACACTCTTGTCATAACTAATGCACAGAGTTTGTAGGCCTGCAACTTCAGGATTGATTAATCAGGTATGTTCTCAACTAATCCATTAATCAATTAGTCAATACTGTACTAGAAAATCCAAAAAAATGTCCCTCACGTTTTCATAGAGCCGACAAAGTGATGTCTTCAAATTGTTTTGTGCGACTAAAAGTGGAAAACTCAAAAACACTTGAGACAGAAAATCCTCACATCTGAGAGTGTTTGGCATTTTGTCTAAAAATATAAATTCATTTGCTGTTTATCAGGAGTTGCCGACATGTTCAACACTTCTAAAAATACTAAAAATGTAAACACAGCGGATGTGTGAAATATTTATATTAATAGTTGTTTCATTATATGATGATGTTGAGGAGTTAAGCAAGTCGTTAATAAGAGTCTCACAATGTTCTCCCTTTCATTCCTCTTCAGTTAGAGACTTAATTAAATTATTAGGCTGGTAGGACTCTCATAGTCATCCATCAAGTCTGCAGCTGTGAATATTAGTAAGGTGTTAATAAATCGATTTTTATTTTTGGTATTCATGACTGAAACAGTCAATAAAATGAATGAAAACAATCAGCCAGCCAGTTCACACTTATAAAAGTAATTTACAAACAAAAACAAATAATCAATTCTGATCAATTCCGCAACAACAACGTTGAAGGTTTAGCTAAGGCATTATTTAAAGATAAACCTGTTGAGGGGAGACTCGTGGAAAGTGATGCAGATATGTTTCAGTGTAAAGATGCACACAGAAATCCACCCAATGCTGCTGTAGCATTGTTTCTGGCGTTGAAGACTCCAGCTCGAGATGGAGGCAGCTGATCGGCTCTGTTCATTCATTACTGGCAGAGTGCGGTGCCGCTGATTAGACTGATGAATCAATAACTGCAATCAGCGCGGTAATGATAAACATATAAAGAAAAGCGATTCCAATGAACAAGTCGAAATTACCCGAGGGATGATCCGAGGTAATCATTGAACAGTGAACAGTACATAAACGTCCACAGTGAGACGTGTGATTGAAACGCCTGCGTAACTGCGCGCCTGCGCGCGGAGAGCAGCTCTTTGATGCGGCTTCTGCTTCTGAACTTCAGAGACAAGTATTTAAACACAGGAGCTGGAGGAGCGGCGGCGGCGGCAGTGGAGCAGAAGATGCGCTAGTCGGCGCTTTATGAATGAAATTCAACACTTGTATGTTGTACTGCGAATTTAGACCACCACTGCACTCAGAGGAAGACGGAGTGACCTAAACCCGGAGGAGCCCTCTCTGCACGGTGTGCTTCACCCGGTGAATCCCCAAACCTCGACTGACAGCACACACACACACACCCATAAATGGTTAGATACAACACACACACAGACGATATCACTGCTGCAAGGAACGAACACACACACACACACACACACACACACACACACACACACACACACACACACACACACACACACACACACACACACACACACACACACACACACACACACACACACACACACACACACACTTTCTGACCGATCCGTGAGGCGGAGACATGTTACTGTATATCATTTCTATAGACCCACGTGTCCCTGCATCACTGTATAATTGATTCAAGATGCAGATATCAGCAGCAGTTGGAACCAGCGGGGTTTCCAGTGAAGAAGGTTTGTCAAATTCACGAGAGTAGTTTTACACCCAAATCTGAACAACCACAGGATGCAAGCTGAGCCACATCTCTAGCGATCAGGAAGCAGCCAATTCTTTCACATGATTGTGCTGCACGAAATGACAAAACTCCTGAAACCCGTTTCAACCAAACGAGGATTGTTCTTAACTGTAAACCCCTTCTCTCTTTTGTCTAATTCAAATTAAAGATTCATTAGACTCGGTCCTCAGAGTTAACTTATTGATCTGTTTTTAAAATGCAGCTGATGTCAATGCAATTCATCAAGCAACGATTTTTACATATTCACTCACAGCCCCCGTTTTTTTGTTTGTTTGTTTGTTAGTATTACGGCGTTGCTAGTAGTTTCAGTGCAAGACAGACAAAGCTCGCCTTTGGTGGGGATCTAATTTGTAGAGCGTAAAAAAAAAAAAAAAAAAAAAAAAGGAAAGAGGAGAGACCCTTTCTAATCTTGCGCGGTGGGAGGGAAGATTTGTGCAGTCAAAGAGAAGAAGCAGGAGAGGAAGAAGAGGAGGAAAAGTAGGAAATCTCTGCAACCTCTGGAGACACTCATTGAGCACCACACGCTACTGGACAGCATCTGAGCGGCGGAGTTGGTCGAGAAACAGGAGATTTCTCTGGGAGTAACACTGCATCTGCTTTCCCCCCCCACAAATAACCATTTACAATGGCATTTTCACCTCCCACACCTGTCGTTATCTTTTGATTTTTTTTTTTTTTTTTTTAATCTGTGTGGCGCGTTTGGAAAGCAGCGTTCAAACAGCAGGGGAGTCCACAGCTGACAGGAGCTGGCGCTGCCAAACAAAGACGCAGGAAGAAAAAGAAACTAAACTGGACGGCATCAGAGATCGAAGAAGTTCTTCTATACTTTAGGCTGACTTGAATCGGGGAGGATTTACAGGTAAGGGTGCTCTTTTCTTTTACACTGTTACATTAGCAGCAGCGGGGTTTACGAGCGGAATGACAGTCATGCATCACAGAGTTACGCAGCTGTGTTGTTGCTTCTGCCCGTGAGCGTATGCTGCACAAATACACAGTCTGACTGCCCATTAGGCTACTTGGGGGCATGGTGGTGAAAAAGTGCAAACAATTAAGGTTATCTTGGTCCTCTCGTGGCATTTTTTTTAATTTTTTTGACTGAGCCCAAAAGCAAATAGTGACTTTACAAACCCATTTCCTTGTGAATATTGGTGTGCGTGTGTGTGGGTTGCAAGGTTTAGCCCTGTTCCGGGGGGCTGTGCACCACAGCTCTCTGGTCACATACTCAACAGATGAATCATCTTTGCGTGAAAGCTTTTTGAGGAAGAATGAGGCTGACATTTCACGAGGAGCTGATGGGGGGAACTTGACAATACAATGAGTCCCTTCATCAGCTGGATCTTTGGGAGCCCCCCACTGCAAACCCCGCTCTCCCTTTTCCGCTCCACTTGGCTTGCTGTTTTTCCTCACACAAGCAAATCCTATAGGAGTCTATAGGTCCAATCAATGCACACATGAACACAGACGGTTGTTTTAAATTAACGTGATTCTATTAAGACGGTGGATACCGGATAGAAAGGTGCCATTCTCATGGCGCACTGCACCTGCGCGCTTTTACCGGGTTTGTCTGTGTGAATAGGCGGCAATCCATCTTTGTACTTAATCATTTTTGAAGTGAGACATGACGCCCTGGTGGGTTATACAGTTTGGTGACGCCTCACATGATTATGCATCAGAGAATACATTCATTGCTGCTCGCATTACCGAATTTCCCCACTGTGGGATTAATAAAGTCAAATCTTATCTCATTTCTTCTGCTTGCAGGCAGTAATACATGATGCTTGTTTGAATATGTTGAAAGATTCAAATAATACATTTTGTTCTCGGAGAATATTTCAGCTGATGTGATGTGTTTTTACCTCTGGATGTGGGAAAGACAGAAAACATCTGTTCGTACTATTTGTTCAGACATGAAGCATATTATTTTAAGATTTTTGTGCAGACAGAAGTTTAAAGGATTTTCTCTTTTTCTACTTTTTATTTCATCTTTATGGCAGTCTTGTGTTTTGCTGCAGGTTTGCTAGTTTGTACTCTAAATCCCTCCTGAGTCAAACATCTACTTCAAATGCCACACTGGATTTCATCATGAGACTGATTTAATATGACGTGATACTCTTCAAATTCGCACAAAAAGTAAAAGCAATATGAAAATGAGAACAACCTAAAAAGGTATTTTTCTCTGTTGGTCTTTAAAGAGCCATCAGAATCTCCCTAAACACTTCTTAACAACAGCTGTAAGCTCACAGGAATATTTTTTATCAAGCCACCAAAATCTAAACTGAACCATTTAATTTTCCGTTTGGAAAAACAGGCAAATGGGTCTTTTGAAGCCCCAAAAGAAGCACTTTGAAATACCCACCAGAACCCTTCGCTGCAATAACACTTCCCTTCCTTTATTCATACATTCATTCTCACAGTGAGAAACAGACTTACTGAATCTTTGCAGCACTAATTCTCCTCCCAGTCTGTATCCTGTGAGTAATATTATACTGTCTGGAGTGTAAATCTCCATCAGCAGTCACAGTACGTGTGCAGTAGTGATTATCCAGGAGGAAAAAAAAATAGTTTCCCCAACCTTCACGGTACTTTATTATGCGCCACTGTGGACAAATGAATACTGCTATAAAGTCAGGTGGATCGTACATATATTGTAATATTAGCATAAATGAAAATGATGCAGTTTATTGGTAGCACAGTGTTTCAGAGCAGCTTAAGAGTCAAATAGCAGTTTTACTGGTAATCCAAAGTCATGATGAATCACACTCAGCTCATTGTGATCCAAAACTCTTTGGGTCTTTGACTTTTATCAGAATACATTCATTCCTTATTACCCTGCTTTTGTAAATGTTCATCCTGTATTTTCCACTATTCTGCTGCTACTACTTTCCCATGCTGCTTTTAAAGACTATATTAGTGTATTTTAAATCCACACTTGTCCTCTTTCACTGCATTTGAGCCTCAAAACCTTCACATAAGGTGAAGACACGAAGTGCAAATTCTCGGAGTTGACCTTTTACTGACCCTAAACTGAGCCCCCTATCTGAGGCAGAGCACCATCCCTAACAAGATCGACCAATTAAAGGTCTGCGTTTGGTTTGGGTAATTGAAGTGAGGCTTGGGGCCATTGTTTAAGTTAGGAGCTGCCAACCGGTGGTGGGAAAGGAGCTGCATGAATCACAGAAAAACCCTAAAATGTCTACTTTTTACGCTGTTCAACATTCTTTGTGGAAGAAAACGTGGAGCCGTCATTCCGTTACAAGTCTGAAGAAAACCAGCCAATTAGAAGAGAGTCCTTTAAATCAATGTGTTGTAAAGACACAAACACAAAACACTTAAGAAAGAAGATGTAAAACTATGCCGAGATGGTTTTTAATATCTAAAACAACAAAACAATTTTCTTATAGAGATCAAGACTGCAAAAAAAAAAAAAAAAAACACAAGAAAAGTTTAAAATTTGGGACCTTTATGGTTTTTCAGCCCTCAATCCCACTACCTTTGAATGAGCACAAATTCAATCATACAAATTTATGAAAAACCTTATAGTATAGCTTTTTTCACAAAACAAAAGTTCTTTCAAAAAGTACTTCAAAGGCCTTTTTAAACTGCTATACAACTACCTACTTAATGAGAAGAATCTTTCAATCGTAACACGGGCAAACTGTCTATATGGCGAGAACATGGGCTTCTTTACAAAACATAGGAAAAGCCTTCCCACACAGTGGGCCTCCTCCTCCGAGTATTCAGACATCAGACTGCAAAGAACCAGCACAACATTTAGCCAGCGCAAAATTGATACGATACAGATGAACCCTGGCTGCTGCTATTACTTATTGCCATCTTATTTGCTGATAAACCGACGGCAGTCAACAAGGTGAATATACTGATGTAAGGTGGATAAATTGGTGTTCAGTATTTCTCCTCATTAACAACTTTCTCGCAGAACCCCCCCCCAAAAACCCATCTCATTAAGATGCAAAGCTTGGAGAGGCTCCAATAAACAGAGGAAGAGACTAACTGGCAGCATAAAGCCTGTTACTTTTAACTTTTACATCATAACGAGTTTCCTTGTACTGTAATGTGTCCCAGACGTGATAATGTTCCCCTTCTACCCAGAAAATCATCCAGGATATGTTTACTGTCATTTCCTCCATCTTTTGCAATTCATTTTCCATGCTGCTGTGAGTTAGTGTGACATTATAGGAACAGGGCAGGATAAATTATTCTCCTCGTCAGCTCCTCTTCCTCTTCCTTTCACACCGAGCTGAAAGCGAGAGCATACGTCAGCGCTGGAATTCAAGAGCGTCGAGCAGTGGAGAGAGACCGACAGACCAGAGGCAGACAGGCAGACAGCAGCTTCCTCGGTGCATTGGAGGAGTTTTAGATATCAGTTCCTCTGTTGTTCCTTATCACTGCTGCGTGATGGTGGAGCGTCCACATTCTGCATCGCCTCCATCCTCCTCCTCCTGGCTGTCCATCTGTTCTTCAGCGCGGCGTCTGTGTGGCCTTGCTGCGCTGACCACAGTCTGGTGATCTCCAAAACAACAGCAGATCCATTTCTCATGCTCTCAACACAATCCTATTTTCTAAACTGCTGATTCTTCTCCTCTGTGATCTTTTAACAAGCTTTCCTTTTATAAGAGCTTAGTCGTTTCTTCTTTCATACGTTTCTTCGGCGAAAAGAGTTTTGCTGCAGGCTTAAGACACAAAGTTTTGATCCTTAAATTATTTTTTCGATGATTTGTTTTAAAGTCCAGATGCTCTTGGGTAAAACTGTCACGCTGTGAAGTAAACTCTCTTATCACAGAGTCAGCGCATGTGAGCAGCACCATGCCTACAGGTCGACCGTCTTCATTAGAGGACTGTTGACACTAATCAGAGACGACACCACTGGCACGCTGGTTAATTTACAAGATTTACAACACAAACAATGAAGCAAATAATCATTCCGTCCCAAGCAGAGAGTTTCTCATAAAGAAGACACATTTGACAAGGTGTCGAAATAATCTTTCTTCTTATCAAATGTTATTATGCCACATGCTGTCCTCAGCAAAACCTGCAACAATTAAGATTTTTAAACAGATGTTTTTAATGTGTCCCTCTTGACAGGAAGAATTCATCCAAATGACTCAAGAGCTTAATATATCCAGACCACAAACAAACCTGCCATAACTCATTAGAATATTCTGGTTTTACCTTTCAGTCAAGTAATGAGGTAAAGACTTGCTCAGGATTCCTCGTCTTAATTACATTGTAGAAAAAAAAGGATGGTGGTTTGGCTGTCAAACTATTCACGAGGTAAATGCTAAGCTAGCTTAGCACAAAGGCTGGAAGCAGAATGGCAAACCTGCTAACCTAGCTTAGCACAGGACATCTTTGTTTAAAGGCTGTGCTGAACTTCTATTGGAAATCTTCCGTTTGAATATGTTATTACATTAAGAGATGAAAACTTTTAGTCTGAATGACGGGCTACTTAAACCCTGAGATGGTCTACTCAGGTTCTGAACAGGTCTCCTCCCAAAAAACAAAACTAATCTTTAGATCATCAATTCCTGATTTAGTGGCTCAGTTCTTGAACATCTGTAAATGGTTTTTATCACACACGGTTTCCAAGTAGGACATGATGATGCTCCTCCTTGGGCTTCAGCTTTGGTGCATAATTGACAGATTTGTTGATGAGTGTTGGACTGAAGTGTAATTTCACAGGGAAAGCTGGTGATTTGGTTCAGTGTTTTCACAACAAAAATTCCAAACAACTAATTATAAATTACAACAGTGAAGGATATCCGTATGTGTCCTGCATTTCAGCCGGTACCCAACAAGCTGAACAGGATTTAGTAAAGATGCAGTTTTCTGTCTGAACTGAATTAGGTAACGAGAACATCACCCATATTTCGCTGTCATGGCTGCAGCTTTGGGTGGACATTAATATTAAATAGGCTGTTGACATCATGAAATGAATGTGTCCATCTGCCTCTCTTCAGCATCACACACACACACACACACACACACACACACACACACACACACACACACACACACACACACACACACACACACACACACACACACACACACACACACACACACACACACACACACACACACACACACACAACTAAAGAAAAATAAAGGTCTTGTTCATCTTGTTCATGCCTTCTAGAACAACTGTTGGGACATCTCTCTCAGCGTGACATTGTTTGTCACTGCCTTTTAGAACCTTTACAAATCACAGTTAAAGAACAGGTCCATCACTGTGAACAAGTCAATCTGTTTTAGTATCTGACATCTGCTTAAGGTTTGGTTTAGGCAAAAAGATGACTTAGAAAAAAAAAATAGTTTAGGTAAAAAAAACCACTTCAACTTTCAGGGTTGGGGACCTTTGTCGTCATGGTTACAGTAATAACCACTTGGTTAAGGTTTGGGAAGATGAAAAATAACAAACAAATGTCAGTAAAAAATAAAATCACTGTAATCTCTAGTGTTGAAGTCCAAAGTTGTGTTGTCCTGTTTATCCTATGTGGCTTTATCATAATATCCCAGTATCACCTCCTCTGCCTCAGATTACAGCCACTGGGAGGATTTGTCACTTCAATGTAAACAAATGTTTTTTTTGGGGGAGGATTTGCTGAAACGACTGCCACTGTTGTTTTTCTGGGAAGGACAGTCTCAGTAATTGTTTTGTGTTGTTTCAGGTGTCAGCAGCAAATATAAATCAGGGACTATTTCCCTCTTGTATTCGTACCCTGCAAGCAGTCAACATAAATCAAACAAACTTTTAATTTGGTTCCATGTTGCTTTGGATGTTGTGAGACTTCCGCTGTCAATTTCAGGTTGTTAAAGCTCCTCCGGTTCAAACACAGAACTCATGGCTATTTTTTGTGTATATTTTCCTTTTATCTTTAACAGCTGTACTCGGTGCTTAATCTATTGTTGTAGCAGCCTGAATCATGTTGTCAGACGTCTTTCAGTCATTCCGATAAACTACACAGCATTCTTCGTCCCATTTGCATATAACACAAATATCCCGACTATAATGGTATTTTAATCCTGACTTTTTTTTTGTACCAACGAGATCAATGTAAAGGGTTCTTCTGCTTCTGGTCATATAGTATACATGCACATATACCGCTACTATATTTTCATACATCTCCTGTCCTATATATTGCATGCATAAAGAACATATATGATACAGCTACTCAAATTTTGGGTAACACTTCACTTTAGGGTGAATGAATTATCAAGGATTCATGCAGGAATTCCTGCATCACTTCAGCATTATTTCATGCATTAATACCTCATAAAATCATCAGGAAGTTACATGACTTTAAACTCTTTCATTCATTATCTCCTGCATGAACAACACAATAATTAAAACATTAACTATAGGTGAGTATATCATCAATGATCATGATTTATTAAGAATAATCCTTAAAGTGAAGTTGTGATCTTTACCATCCATGTTGGGTGAAACTGCAGTAAGAGCTAGAACAATAATGTGAGAACAAATGTTTTTATTCATTATGATGTCCGAGTTATTATGTTCATGTCTTATTTCATTGGAACCTGCAGGTAAATGGACAGACCCCAAAATTGGCCCAACATTTTTTGCAAAGAATTCATAGTGTTTATGCTTAATAAATCATAATCAGTGATGATGCGCTCACCTTAGTTAATGCTTAAATGAATGTGTTGTCCATGCAATAACTAATGAATAAAAGACTTTGAACTCATGTTAATCCTGATGATTCATGAACTATCATGTATGAATTCATGATAATTCATTTAGCCTGACCGTAAAGTGTTCCTGCATTTTGTAAAGTGTCATGCTGGGCTGGAGGCTGTGATGCTTCGTGGAGGGTAATTAATGTATTTACCACATATGGACTCATAATCATTGCTGTCTTAGAGGCATTTACTGTCAGTCATCCCCCATTTTTATGTTGTAAAAAAAGAAAGAATTACGAGGCTTGTGTTTACCGAAGGGGCCCACTTCTGCATTTTTCATTGATATTCCCAATGTGTGAGTTCAGCCACTCTCTCACTTTCTTTGTCAAAGTTAAGGCCTGCCCACTACTCATGCATATGTATGAACATATCTTCGGACTTACTACATCAAAACCCATGAACTGACCCCAAAGTGCCTTCAAAACAACATCTTTGTGCAATCCAACCGATCTTACCCTGCATGAAGCGCAAACCAAAAAACTGCTTTTGATTTTGATTACAGTAATGGGAAGAACATTTTTTATTAAACATAGAAACAATTTCACAGCTTATTTTAACAAGAACATTTCTGACTTTTTTTTTATGAAGCTGGACTGGACTGATGAAATGATATTAACTGATTAGATTCAGACTGACTGAGCAGCGAGCAGCAGAAAGTGATGAAAGACCCCACACTTGATACGCCTCAGTGTTCAGGAGAAATGTTCTACAGAGGTCTACAGCATAAAATTGTAGAAATGAGGGGGACAAAATTATCCCCACTTTCCCCATAATACATGACTTCGGGGCCAGTTCCTTTTAGCAGTGACAGACCACTCCAGATTAGTTCTTGTTCTGCACACCAGCGCCTGGCAGAAATCTCTCAGCAGCAGCAGTGGGAAGGCTCAGCTGAGTTCCTAAATCCTGCAGTCAACAGCCACCCATCTCTCTGTGCGCTATTCCTGGCCTTGATTGCAATTTGTGTGCCACAGTGACTGGCTCCACATAAAGAGCCACATGGAAGTATTCAGTTATGTGTGCAGTTGGGTGTGACGGGCAATCTTGTTGCAGTGATTTAGTAAAAACTAAAGAAATGTAAAGTTATTAAAGGTTTTTTGTTCAAAATATTTGACACTTGGTGACACCAAAGCAAGTCATTGCAAATCCTGTGTGTGAACCGTGAGGTCATCGTACTTGGCTCCTGTTCTCCTCTACAGTGAATGCTTACAGATCCACCATTCAGATCAGATTTCCTAATTAGCCTGAAAATGTCTTAAAGGAAGGCAGATGCTAAAAGCGTTCACCCTCTATTCTCCGCTGGTTCAAAGACCAATATAGGTATCACCGATGACAGACACTGGACATGATTAATTGCAATCTCATGCTCTGTGTGCTCTGCCTAAGTGTAGACTCCACAATCGAATATAAACGAAGCAGGACAAGAAGCTCGGGATAAATACGAGGAAGCACAGTGTCATTGTTTTTGAGCAGAAGGCATTAACATATTGACTTTGTGAGAGTGCGTGCAAGTTACCTCGGGTCAATGTTGATTGGCTGGTGCAAATTAACTTAAGTAAAACATGCAAGCAATTAAAAGAAATATGCAGGATAATGTTTTATTCAGCATCTCCAGCACTCTGTCAATAGTTCAGCCTGGCAATCATACTGCACTCCGCAACAACATTCACAAAGCTGTGTTTAACAACATTAAATTGTAAAAGGAGACTGCCATTAGAGGCTTTAGTTATCTCACTTGGTTGTATTTTGCTTCATAATGGGCCTGTAGGGCTACAATGAGCACTGCAGTTCCACTTAATGGTACGCTGATCTTTTGAAGCCCATTACTCAGAGAATCCTTGTCATTGCCCTTGCCCTTCCTCAATACCACACTTCAGCTCGCTGGTAATGAGATGTCTGTATTTACACCCAAGTCCTGATTACGAATGCAGAGGCAGCAATAAGGGACACCATGTCTCCCATCATATCTGACACCTGTAAGTGGGGGATTATTCACCGGTTACTCATGTTGAAAACAATCATGACAAGCAGCTCATGAGTAGTTTTAGCTTTACGCTCCCTTGTTGCTTGACTGCTCAGAGGTCAAGATGATGTTTTTTTTAAAGACTGAAGTAAATGTTTCTTTCCTCATAGTGACTTAAATTCAGACTTTAAAATTTTTTTTTTATTATTATTTTTGCTTTATTATAAAGCAGGTATAGGGACTTTATAAATACTGAGAAAGGGTCAAAACACTGAGTCCGTGAAAAAAATGCACACAGCCTGTATTTAGCAACTGTGCCATTTGTGATGTCACAAACTCTTGTAAACACAGAGCGAGTAAGCTAAAAGACTTTGGAAAACATGTGGTTGTCCAGGGTGTGTGTCACTCCGAAAAGATTCAGCCAACCAGAAGATACAAAGGTCTTAACAAGGTACTTATTTAAACCAAACCTATGATCTTTCAAGTTATTTGTATTCCTAACCCTAACCAGTCCTTAACTATAGTGCTGTCCAGCCTGTTCTCATTCCCACATTATCAAATGCCATTTTGTCAAAGCTGTTGGGAGATAAGCACAAAATACCCTTTGATGTTGGCACAGTGATGACCCGGGTTAAAGACGGAGGTCATGTGATGGAGTAGAAACGGTGACAAACCGAATGTTTTTTGGTGACTAAACATTACACACCGTGTACGCATGTATGAAGTGCCAGTGGACACCTTGTGTGTATCCCTGAGACGCCAGCGGGCTTTGACAGAATGACAGTATTTGACATCCTGCATGAGAACGGGTTGTGCTGCCACATTAACTGATTTGTAAACAGTAGTTTGTCATGACACAGTCAAATGACGTTGTCCTTCTAATACAATATCAGAAAACAACATATTTTGCCATTTCATTTGCAGCAATATAATATTTTGCCGTTACAAATTAGTAAATGTATTTTCTTTTAGACAGGGTCCATCATTTACCAGGACTACTATTTGTTTAGTTTGAACATTCTTGAGTACATTTAAATTAAGTTTCTGCTCATTTATATTCTTTTCTAAACAGCGGTAGAAAGAACTAAAGGAATTTGTGCTAATTACATGAAATGCAAAGAAAGATAGAATTCACATACTGTAGTTACAATAATGCTTCGGAGTTTAAAAACCAACAAGCAAATATGGAGTTTGCCTCCGTGAGCCCATTACTGACTGTTGTTGTTTCCTTCAGATTTGCTGTGAGCACAGAGACGGGCGTGAAGAGCATGTTCAGCGGGCTGCTGTGAACTGTATTTGTTGCATGATTCAAGATACCCGAGACTCGTCCGACTTCAACACTGTGTCCTGTCTTTATTTACAACATGGCTGTAATGGGGGCTCTGTAGACTTTCCTCAGTCAATACAAACACTATTCCAGACCCTGGCTGCTTCGTAACTTGGCAGCGTGAAGCCAAAGCATACAACACACACACACACACACACACACACACACACACACACACACACACACACACACACACACACACACACACACACACACACACACACACACACACACACACACACACACACACACACACACACACACACATTCAGTGGTTCTGTTACAATGCCTTAGGCTGTTCTTCTCTGGATGTCTTATCCATGCAGAGAAATATTAGTACATGGCATGGAATGCATTTGATATATTGGGGTGTTCCACTAGATTTAGTCCACTGGTACTGTAGGCTGCGAGGAAAAGAGTATATATCCTCTTTAAAAAAAAAAAAAAAAATGAAAGGCACATATTTGACATTCTTTACAAGCTACTTCAATCTGGTTTTCGACGACATATATATTTGAGGTTTAGTATGTTTTCGTCAAACCTGAATCTACATTATTTTTTAATTTTTTTTTTTAATTAAAATGTTAAAACACTTTCTAAAACTTGCACATACAGCAAAGAAGTAAGGGACGTGAATATCCTAATAGGATATGAACATATGAACAGATAATGCACTCAGATCTGATCAATAATCATCATCTTCTGTAATCCAGGTGATTTTTTTTTCCCATTGCTTCTCTGCTTCTTTAAATCTGTCTGTTCCGTGCAACCTGCTGCCAGTCAGTGAACTGCTTACCTCCTGCTTGTTCTTTGTCAGATCTGTGCCTGCTCGGACTGTCTTATTGCTGCCAACCATAAGCCTTTTTTTTTTTTTTTTTCCAACCAGTGTTTCTATAGGGCCTCTAACTCAAACTCTTTTCCTTAGTGTTTCAGTTTGAGTCCACTGCTAGTTGCCTTAACCTGAACTGGCATTTAAGTATTTGGATGAATGACCATTTTATTGATATATTTCTCACTACAGTAAAACAATTAAGAGAATAAAAGATTCCATTTACACTTGAAGCTCAAGACTTTCCGGGTATTTTACCAACATAAAACTGTATCCAGACTGGTGCTGGCTCTCAGAACCTCTAATTAAGGTTATCGAGTGAACAAAAGGCCATCTTGCAGGTGTACTGTGTGGGCACTCTTTAACTGCCAGTCTTTCATCACGCCGTATTGCACCAGCAAACCACACATACAGATTCGACTCGGCTCGGGTTTCTAATGAAATGCTCCATCTCTGTCATCAGACTGCCATTTCCACAATCTATTACACCTCATACATTCACTGCTCTGTTATGCATTATGTACCATTGACATCTGCTATCCTGCTGCATTGTTTCAATTACGAGGAGGAGGAGAGCTGTTGCTGAAGCTTCATCCGGAGGTCATATCATTATTTTCGATTTTATGGATTTTTTTTTTCTGTGGAGTTTAGCGTTACTTCCTGTGTAATTTTCCCCCCTTGTGTGGTGGCCTGTCCTCGGTTCAAACTGAGGCAGCAATGATAACTGAAGATCAGTGACTGATGTTTAATGCATGTGTCTTGCTTAGTCTTCTTTGATGTTAATGTATTTGCAGGGTTTAGCGTCCACCAAGTCCAACACACAACACATTTCCTCCAAAGTTGCACTCCACATAAATGACCACAGGGTTGAATTCTGGGATAATCTCCAGCAGCAGAGTAGTGGGGCTGCATGTAATGGCATAGCTTAGATGTTTATTGGAATTTAGTCCCCAGTTTTTGCCCACGAGGGACAAAATAAATTACAAATTTCCAGCTTCTTGGATCACCCGATGTGAAAACTTGGGGAACTAAACATAAGAGATAGCAAGACTCAACATGGGATTTAATAACTATTGGGTGTTAATGAGGGTCTGTCTCCACTATGTGAAGGATATAGAAAGAGTTGTGTACATGCAGAGGTGAAAAGTACATTTACTCAAGTACTGTATTTAAGGTTGTATTTGTGGTGCTTGAGTATTTTCAGTTAATGATGTTTTATACTTTAAGTCCACTGCATTTTAGATGAACATTTACATTCATCTGACAAGCTGTAATTACAGGTTACTTTCCAGAATAAGGTTTTACATTGATAGACTCATCAAATACAATGCATGTTGAGGCTCAAACCAGTGGTTTAAGCCTTCCAAAATCAGTTTCTGTTTGGGACCTCAAAATGCTACATATGAACGGAATCATCAATAATCCTATTCATGTAATATATGATACTATATTAGTAAAAGGGGGCATTTTCTGGGGCATTTTTCTACATGTTTCTAATATTCTGTACGTTTTTGTTGAATGACAGACTTTATGCAATGTTGTGTTTGTTGTGAGCCTTTTTAATACAAAGTTGATAAAAAGCAGAAAACACAAACTTGTGAGCAATCTAAGATTTATATCGTTTGGAAGTTATTACTTCTGATAGCTTTGAATTTATAAGTTTACATTTTGAAAAAGTCAAATAATGAGCTCATGATATCTCTTTTTTTAATGATATATGTAGTGATGTGCAGCACTATAATATGGGTAGGCACCTCATGGGACTATTTTGTTTGAGACTATGAGAGTAATGAGATTGCTGATATCACAATCTTCCAATATTACCAGATAATACGGCCAAATCCACCTACAGTAGCTAAACAAATTAAACAGTGTTTTCATCAATGTCTAAATTAGGTTAAACACTTTCCGTATCCTCCCGAGTCATAAATCATTGAGCAGTTCATGGAAAAGAGCTGGAGGCTTTCCTTTAAAAGAACAGTCCAATATGCCACTGCACACAGTTCAGCACAGTTCGACAGCAATCAGGAAGATTAAAGCAGAGAGGCCTTATGTTTTATTAAGAATCATCATTCATTTATGTTTGGATTATATAGTAAAAGATATAGACCTGAAATGGTTAGCTAAGTAATCCAATAGTCCATTGGAAGTCAGGAGCTGTATGTGAGTTGATTAATCGTTATTTTAAATTAAAAATTAAGGATTTGATGCTTTTCTCTATTTTATATTCTGTAATTGTTCCTTCAGATTTTGGCTGAATTGGTTGATTGGGTAAAACAAGAAATAAAAGACATCATGATGAGCAATCATAGTCTAAACAATTAATAGATCAATCAAGAAAATAACCTAAGAAAAAAAGATAATATAAATATTATAACTCTTAGTCCCAAGCCAACCAAAAAAAAATCTTGGTAAATGAAGCAAATACAGATAAGATTGAAACATGATGTTTTCCAGTTACAATCACTTTAAACTTAGCAAACAAAGTACCATGATCAATAAAACACAGTGTGGTCTAGTTCGTTACAACAGCAGGTCTGTGTGAGCTCCTCACAAACATCAGGCCCATTCTTCACAAAACAACTATGATGATAAAAATAACAGTGAAGAAACACTTTTTACACAAATAATGATCTACTAAATTGCTGGGCTGAATTATTAATGATAATGTTGGTTAACAAACCTCATAAAACCAGAGACTCTGCTACAGAGAGTTGTCTGTTCCCCCGAGTTTATTGAGTGGGATTCACAGGATCATTAGAGGCTAATGTAACTCTGGCTGAGGTTAGCTGCTGTCGTAATGACAACATACAACCTCAAAGCACAACATGCCAAGCTTATAGAGGTAAGCCTTGTGAGATGGTATCTCTGTATCGGGTGCAATATGTTGTTACATCAATCACCTACATCTTACAGTCTGTAGCCACTGCTGCTGCTAGAAGAGTGATTTCGTTTTTTTTTTTTTTACCATCCTGCTATATAGGAAAATATTTCTGGGATTTTGCAGGAAACGGAGTTTCAGACTAAAGAAAATTAAACCAAAGGAAAGTGCTAAAATGCTCTTCTTCGCATTTGGTTTGGAATCAAAATTCCTAGTTATATCCTCCGTGTTTCTTATACCTATCCATCCAACGGAGTGGAAAGGTTCGGCTGCAGGGCTGCAAATGATGCCTATTTTCATCATTGATCTCCATTAATTATCTCTTTGGTCATTAAAATGTCCCAAAATTTTGAACAATTTTAATTGGTGTTTCCCAAAGCTCAAGGTGCAGAAAAAAATGCTTTGTTTTGTGTTGGCCAACCGTCCACAACCAAAAGATATTTAGTTTATTGTTATCGAGAACGAAAGAAACTGGAAAACTTTGACCTTTCAAAGGGAGGGAATCAAAGATTGTTTGCATTTTTTCATAAAAAATGACGTAAAAACAGTGAATTAATCAAAATAGTTGGAGATACATTTTCTGACGATCACCTGATCGATTTATGGACTAATCATTGCCGCTATATTTAGAAAACGTATTGTCCGGTTTGATAACTGATTAATCATTTAAGTCATTTTCAGACCCCAACTTCTGAAATACTTTTTCCCGTTTTATATAGTCGGCACTATATCGGGGTTTTAGACTGTTGGTTGGTAAAAACAAAACATTTCAATATGAGATTTTTAGATCTGGGTTGTGCTTCAAACTAAACAAGAAAATAACCGCTTCAACAATCATGAAAATAATCGTTAGGTTCAACCCTACCATTCTCTAAACTATCCAGCCTAAACTAATCTGCTGTGTGAACATCGACAACTGTCTGATTACATTTTCAATCTCTGCTGACAGTCGTCTCATCTCTTCATTGTCTGAGAGCAAGCAAACTTGTATCTGTGCTATGATGTGCCTTAAATGGAAATGATGCAGTGTAAAATCTCTTTATAAATTATTTTCATACACTTGCAGTGCCTCCCCCCTCCTCTTGGCTTTTCACACAGAACATGCCTAATCTACTTAAAACAAGTTGATAGACTGGTAATATAAATGAGACTGCTTGGCCATCTGAGGATCTGTCTTCATTAGGAGCGGATCTGGAGAGAGTTTCTATTAGCTCACTATCAAGATGGGGAGACTGTGAGGAGGAAATTACGCATGTCACAAGACAAAGTGCAGGCGGCCCTGAGCTAAGCCCAGTGGAGGATAAAAAGCCTTAATCAACGACAAGGACTACCGGTGACAGGGCACCATGATCGCCCTATGCGTCACAATGTAGAAGATTATATCCAGCCTCCGACAGATTGACACTTCCTCTGTGAGTTCCTGGCTGAAAAGAGGCAAGAATGCCGCGCTTCGTCTCGTCTCCTTTCCCCTTCCTTGCTTTGCTCTTTACTATCAAAGGTCTCTCCCAGATCTGGGTCATTATTTTCTCTCTCATCTGCAATGGTAATAACACTTAGTTTTCTTTGAAAGATAACAGCGGCAGAGCGAGCCCCACGAGAAGCATATGCATATCTTGCCAACACGGTTGGACAATAAATCACAGTTATAGTGGAAAGGACGGGTTCAAAATATCTGATCACGATCCTTCTAAATAATAACTCTCCTTATGTTTTTCTTCTGTTATTTTCGCTCTTGTGAATGTGCTAGTCTGCAGTGCTTTTAAAAAAACTATCTTCTGTTCAATTTAGCACTTTTCAGATATTCCTATAGCGTTCTTAAATTAGTCAAAGGCCATTATCACAGGGTGCTCGATAAACAGTTTGTGACTCGTCTGCTGCAGCTAAAAAAAAAGGGGCTCGATAGAGAGGAAATGGATTTTGGAAAGGAGAGAAAGGGTCAATATTTTTACCTGACCTTCTTAGTCAGAGTTAAATTACACAACATGTGTTTTTGAGCTGCTGCTGAGCTTCCCTTTATGTCTCGTGGTTTTACCAGAACAGTTTACCCACCTCTTGACCACACTTGGCTGTGGCTTCATCCATTGCCAAGGCTACTCATGTCATTGTTCTCCATCGTGGGGCGCTGACTGATAATGAACTTGATTTAATAGCCCTGCTCTACTGAGGTGACTGTGCTAATTAACAAACAAGGAGCCAATATTTCCATCTTGCTATAAAATGAAAAGGGTGGTAATTGATCAAATCAGAGCCTAAAGCTCAGACTGTTGTCTGTGTCCTGCACCAATGGTTATACCCACTCTTTGTATTTCATGCAATTGGGATAAAACTTTCAATTTACCAGCAACGGTGCTACTCCAGTGATTTAGCATTGCACAACTGTAACTTTGTCAGACTCATAATGGAATCGATTTAAAGATGATCAAAATCAAAAAAGGAGATCCAGAGATATTTTCTGTGTTCTACATCTACATTACCCATAATGCAACCGGCAGTTCAGTCATCTGCTGCATTCAAACAGGCACACATGTAGGATATATAGGTTATTAGTAAAAGCAAAAATACAATGAAATTTGTAGTATGAATCTGCTCCTGTAAAGGTTCAAATAAATGAGATGTAAGTGTGCTAAATTTAGCAAAAAAGTTAATTCTGATGTGCAGGTTGATGTTGAGCACACAAGACTAAAAGCAGAGAAACAATATCAAAGTGGACAGGATGCAGCATAAATTAAAAGAAAAAAACCGATGTTACATCTACAAAATGCAATATGACTGTAGCTTTAAGTCATAGCTCACTGAATGTTGTAATTCCGGCATATCAAAGTCTCTATCTCCTTGCTGCACACAGTATGTGCTTCTTTGCTGTTGCAGATTGGCTGCATATTTTACTTTTTGCCAGTGGTTATGTAATGAGGCTTGTCACCAGGGGTTGGGCAAACACAAGGGAACCTGCTCTCTTCTCTGAGTAAGTGCCAAGAAAGAGAACCTGGAGTTACAACAAAGAGGCACAGAGTGAAAATAACTGATCTCTAAATCCCAAAAGCTTTACACAAGATTGAACGATCAGGTGTGAATACAGCGTTCGAACAACGGCGAGAGATACTGCAGCTGAAGGACTTTTATTTGGATAAAGAGCTACAATCTACAGCACCCCAGGTCTAAGACATACTTAAGGGCTGACATGGAGTGTGTGTTTATTCTGAATCTTTATTGACCTTTACAATAAAGAGCCTGCAGAAATGACTGGGCCTCAGGAGATTCCTGTAGGCGGTCAGACTGTGGTTTCTGGGAGAAATATCGGGATGGCACCGTGACACTTGTCATCTTGAGTGGTTGGCTGGGAGTGGTGACAGGGCAACGTGAGCCCAGGCTACTCTGTCGCCTGTCTCCGCCCGGCTGCCTACAGTGATTAAAAATGGCAGGGCAGTTAAACCCACAACGACAGGCGCACTTCAGGGTGTCATGTCTTGTTCACTTTTAGGCAAACTCCTGATGTTGCACGTAAAAAAACCTTCAAAAAAACATGATGCTGCTGCTTCTTTTTCCTCACGCTCTTTACACCAGTGTGCGTTGCAAATTTACATTGAGAGACGTGTCATTAACAAAGTGATTATTCCTTTCCAGTTATTATGAAATAACAGAGTTCCTCTGTGGACTGATGCTTTGCAGTCTTTTCTGTTTTACATTCTAATTAAATTCGATTTGTGATCCCCTGCTTATGCTAATTGTCAGTCTTGTATTATTTGTATTTGGGACATCTAGCATCTTCTTCTTGCTTCAAGTCTTGCAGGATAAGCAGCAGCTCTCCACTTCAGGCGTGGGATCAGAGCCTCGAGGGAACATCAAGATATATATTTTGCTTTGAAGCTCTGAGGGCTGCACAGAGTTCACCAAACTGCCAGTTTAATGGATTGAGTCCGGCTTTTCAGAGGTGCCACAGAGACAAGAGGGAGAGTTTCCGACTTTCCACATGCACTTTTACTCTCGTGTTATCCGTTTGCTCCATTTACAGCCGACGGATGAATTCATTTATTTACAGTGGAACCGAGCAAGCAAAAGAGGAGTTTGGAAATACTGTACCTGCCTTTCATTATTAGTTAGTCCATCTAACTGAGCGTGAAGTCAGTACTGCATAGATTAGCACATATAACCTGCATTTATATTAGTATTAAGTCTTTTCAAACACTATCTCCAATATAATATAGTTTCAGCTCAAGATATCCACCGTTTCAAAGCACTGTCAAATAAGGAGTTAAGGTATAAAATATTGATCTACCAAAGTTTTGGGATATAAGCATGTAATTGCACTCCTTTTACTCTGTAGTCGACGCTAGGGAGGGCAAAGTAATTGATGCAGCAGATGAGAAAAGGTTTTACTTTTGAAGTAAATTAATCAGAAGCTCACAAAGTGCTACACAGATGAGTCAAAATAAGGTGACTGGGAGATAAAAGAGTGTCAGCCTGAAAAAGTGAGTCTGGGAGTCATTAATATACGACATAATATCAAAGCAACATGAGGAAAAAATGTGCACAGAGGTAATATGGTTCATATTATAAACTGTAGATTAGAGCTGTCATCCTCAAATAAAGTTTCAATAATGCCACCCAGGTACGCTAATTACGTTGTAGAAAAAGGTTTTCTGTTCATTTGCGGTGACTCTGCAGGCTCACTTAAAGGAAAAGTAACTTTTGTGGAAAGTAGTGTCACTTCAACCAACTGCTTCATTCACTTTTCTATTTAAGGTCAAACTGCATTGAAACCAGAATGTGTCCTCACTACTTCTAAAGCTGTTGTATTATGGTTTTATTATAATTTATCTTTTCCTTTGGATGCAGTGGGTCAGAGGAACTGAGCTCCAGTACAGGGTGCAGCTGTTTACACTACAAGGATTTAGACTTCCAGATCATCACAAATCAAACATTTAACTTAATTCACATTCAAACAATAGTCTGAATTTCCAATAACATAGGCACAGCGGTCAAAACTAGTATTGTGGAACGGACAGAAGCTGATCAAGATGACCAAATATCAGGTTATAACCTAAAGAGGAGTTTCAAAAAAGAAGCTCATAAAACGGAGGCCTAAATAATAGTTTAAACAGGACCTCTCTGTGTTACAGTATGAACAAAAATCTGACATTATGAAAAACATCCTTCCCTAAAACACTTGTATCGGTTACGTGTTTAAGCAGATTAATATGTCCCATATATACATTTATTGTGACCTCGAATGGCCGTACTAATTATGACTAGAGAATTTCACCCACTTTCACTGTTTTTGTCCTGTGCGTAAAGAAGTCGACCTTTTTTTAAAAAATTTATTTATTTATTTATTTTTAACGTTTGTAGGTTAATTTACGTTACGTAATATGTTTAATGTTCACCAAGTAGTGTAGCTTATGTAACATACTTGCTAAACCAATGTAGTCAGACTGTCTGTTCAGCTCTGTGGCATAACAGCCAAAGATTATGAAGTGGTCTTTTTTCTTTCTTTTTTTTATAGGAGGACTGCTGTACACATTCTTCCCTCATAAAAGGGAATAATAATAATCTAACACAATAATGTCACCATACACACTTCAAGGCAAATTCAGCTGTGCCTTCACAAACACCAAGATGCAGTTCAACCGCTCCTGTGAACTCCACAAACACAACCACATGAAACCTTTATGAGATGTTCTTGAGTGCAGAGTGTAAAGCAGAAATCCACCTACTTCATCCCGCCAACAGCTGGAGGCTTTCTTTCTTGAAGGAAGGTCAAACATTCCACTACACATGGTACACACAGTTCTGCAGTGGCGACCCGGCTTTCAGAGGACTGAAGCTGCTCTCAAATAAAATGTCAGTTCAGCTCTTTACTAGATAACTAAAATTCATGAAGTTCGGTGTTTTACTATATTTGGTTGTAATTTTAAAGCAATGACAAATATTCCGAAAATGGGGAAATTAGTGAATCGGCCAAAGCTGCACAGATAAGTGACACAGACACAGACAGAGCAACAATACTACAATTATTAAAAGCCAAACATCACTCGATGGCTTAATGTTGAAGAAATCCCCTTTTAGACATGCACCAATTACACAACTGAATGCCATCTGAATGCCAATACCAAATACTGACATGCACTAAGTAGCAAGGACAAGGGCAGAAATTATGTAGCCCTTAATTACATTCTCTTTAGTTGCAGTGGGTTGACCTCTCAAGGCCACCATAGTCTCCCAGCATATTTTTACACTCTTCATTCACCAGCTGAATATCTAATAACTCAATATCCAGCAAAATGCTTTACATATAGCATGTGCGCAAAAGGGGATGAGCATCTTAGCAGTCCATGCTGGGGCACTGCTGGACCTCATAAAATAGGCAGCAGAAATCTCTATTAAATGATGAAATTGATGAGAAAATGCATGGTAGGATTCATAGCGAGAAGTGGGCAAGTGGGCCTAATCCTCAGGATGGTAATTTTAAATCAGCCTGTGTGAGACCTGGAAATAATATTCTAATTCTTAACTTCCTGCTGTGAGCATGTGGTTCTTTCTTTGGTAAATGCAAAAGAAGGATGAAAAAAGCCCTTTAAGCTGTCTTTATTCTTCTTCAGAACTGCTTGTTGGATGTGTGGGTAGCACCAGAACCTCCTCTTACAGTCAGACTACTTCTGCAATTTTCCAAAACCAATAATCAGACTGTCACACCCACTTTACAATGGTTGATCAGCTGTGACGAGGTCAGGAAGGGGCCAGGGTTTGAAGCATTTTTGATATCTACTTAGTGCCATTCCCATATTCAAATGATAGCGTGTACTGATTTCAGTACCGATACTTTGACTTTGATACAGTTTTCTGAACAACACTTTTTTCCATACCAATTTTATAAAATGCTACAATTTACTGATGTCCCCTGAACGCCTCACATGCTGGCTGCACACAAAGTGCCTTCAGTCACTGCAGCGCATAAAACTCAGACAGGTATGTGGTCAAAAATGTGTTTGAAAAGATTGCAATAAGGCATCCCAATGTAAGATTTACTTACTAACCTATTGACTTCATGTACATGGGTGGGCCACTCAAGTAGAGCCCATGTGTGGTAGATGTTTATGGCTCAGTGACGCCTGGGTATGAAAATTTGGTGCTGAATGACAATGCTTTTTTTTTATGACAGTACATAGTATTGAAGTAAGTTGGTTGATAGAAATGTCGAGGTTCAGTATCCAGCCCATGTCTGTTTGAACATAACACATGGTTTACTTTAACAGATATGCAATGTTACATATTCCACGTCTGAAAAGTGCTCAAATGGTTTGAAAGATGCCGTCAGACAATGAGTCACTTTAAAGTTCTCTGATGGCAAAACCAGACTCTCTCAAAGGTAAAGGATAAAACATTTTTTGCAGATTGAACTGATATGTTTTCATCGCATTCACATTCCTCTTCCTGTATGTACAGCAAAATCTGATTGCCACAAATTTTCACATTTTCTTCATTGAACAGAGGAGTGTCATAAAGCTCTATTACGGTAAGGCTATTATGAAGCGAAACAGGATGAAAGGACCATAATTGAAATGCCATAAATATGTGCAAATTAACTCTCATATAAAAGAATTTCCAAATTGGACCTTTGAGTTAATGGCTCAAGGATGTAAAACATGTCTTGAAGTATGTTTTTGTTTTAAGGAAACGGACAGATGAGCCTTTTAAACTGGATCAAAAACATGACATGCTTCCCAGCCACACACACCAGAACTCATGAGTGATAAACAAAGGCCTAAAGACTTTAATTAGTTGTCAGTATGGAGTCTGAGGTTGTGAATTCTCCTCCCACTACTTAGACACAACTCACCCACTTTCTGCCCCTCCTCTCTCTTAGTTTTAATGCAGGCTGTCAAACACCATAATCTCTTTGTGCCCCCCTATTTCAGCCTACTTTCTCTCATTGATACCCTCTTTGTGTAAACTGAGGAAGGTATCTCAAGGTTATCTTCATCTTTGATCGTTACACAGTGGACCCCATAGGAAATATCAAATATTAAAGCTACAGAGCTTCTCCGGAGCGCACACTTTGAGACACGGTATTCCATGAGAATGTATACCGTGATGTGGAAATGCAAAGCAGCGGTGTTACAGACTTTCCAATGCAGTTATCAGGGGATCCTCTTTGCACTTCTTTGAACATTGCCTCAGCTAGAAACGGGATGACAAAGAATCTAATCCAGGCATGTCAAATCATGTGCCATGGAGAGCAGGGAGTTTTCAGTTTATACCTGCTGATTTTACTGGATGGGATGAGGAGATGAGGAGGAAGTAATTAGTCTACTCAGTTGGGGAGGTATTCAAAAACATTCAGAGAATTTGACCAAGTTGTGTGAGCTTAGAGGTGATTTAGAAAAATTCTGAGGGTGACTCTGAGCAATGAAAGCAACTTTCATCTAAAAAAAATTTTTCCCCTCGGGGATTAATAAAGTAAATACCTACCTATACCTGCAGTTGAAACCAGAAGTTTACATACACTGTGCAAAAAGACACATAACACTTTTTTTCTCACTGTCTGAAGTTAAATCAGACTAAACCTCTCCTGTTTCAGGTCCGTTAGGATTACCAAAATTATTTAACTTTTGCTAAATGTCACAATAATGAGAAAGAGAATATTTTAGAGAATTTTTCATTACTTTCTTCAAGGTCAAAAGTTTACATACAGTTCCTTAGTATTTAGTAGCATTGCCTTTGAACTGCATGACTTGGGTCAAACGTTTTGGGTATCCTTCCACAAGCTTCTTACAGTACTCTGCTGGAATTCTGGCCCATTCCTCCTGACAGAACTGGTGTAACTGAGTCAGGTTTGTTGGCCGCCTCGCTCGCAAACGCCTTTTCAGATCTGCCCACAAATTTTCGATGGGATTCAGGTCAGGGCTTTGTGATGGCCACTCCAAGACATTGACTTTGTTGTCCTCAAGCTACTTTTTAACTATTTTGGCAGTATGCTTAGGATCATTGTCCATTTGGAAGACCCATTTACGCCCAAGTTTTAGCTTCCTGGTTGATGTCCTGAGATGTTGCCTTAATATTTCCAGGTAATGTTCTTTCTTCATGATGCCGTCTATTTTATGAAGAGCTCCAGTTCCTGCTGCATCAAAACAGCCCCACAACATGATGCTGCCACCTCCATGCTTCACAGTTGGGATGGTGTTTTCAGGTCTACAAGCTTCCCCCTTTTTCCTCCAAATGTAACGGTGGTCATTATGGCCAAACAGCTCCACTTTAGTTTCATCAGACCACAGGACATGTCTCCAGAAGTTAAGGTCTTTGTCTTGGTGTCTTTTTGCAAACTGTAATCTGGCTTTTTTATGTTTCTTTAGGAGTAATGGCTTCCTTCTTGCTGAGTAGCCTTTCAGCCCATGTCGGTGCAGGACTCATTTTACTGTGGATAATGACACTTTCTTACCAGCTTCAGCCATCATCTTCACAAGGTCTTTAGCTTTTGTTCTGGGGTTGATTTGCACATGTCAGACCAAAACACGTTCATCTCTGGGACACAGAGCCCGTCTCCTTCCTGAGCGGTGTGATGGCTGGACATTCCCATGTTTATACTTGTGTATAATTGTTTGCACAGATGAACGTGGCACCTTCAAGCATCTGGAAATTGCACCCAAGGATGAACCAGACTTGTGGAGCTCCACGATTCTCTCCCTGATTTCTTGGCTGATTTCTTTTGACTTTCCCATGATTTCAAACAAGGAAGCAGAGTGTTTGAGGTGTGGCCTTAAAATACATCCCCAGGTGTGCCTTCAATTAACTCACATGTTGTTAGTTAACCTATCAGGAGCTTCAAAAGCCATGCCATCATCATCTGGGCTTGCCCACGTTGTTTAAAGACATAGTACTTTTGGTGTATGTAAACTTTTGACCTCAAAGAAAGTAATATAAAATTCTCTAAGAAATTCTCTTTCTCATTATTGTGACATTTAGCAAAAGTTAAATAATTTTGGTAATCCTAACGGACCTGAAACAGGAGAGGTTTAGTCTGATTTAACTTCAGACAGTGAGGAAAAAAGTGTTATATGTCTTTTTGCACAGTGTATGTAAACTTCTGGTTTCAACTGTACCTATCTACCTCATTGACTTATGATCCAACCAAAAACTTCAACTACATAACCTCAGTTCATTATTTTATTTTTCTGAATCTCAAAAGATGCATCTAAAACAATTTTGCGGGTCTTTCCTGGGTTACAACAAAAAGGTCACCCAGACCGGAGCCCCGAGTGAGCTAATTTGTGTATCGTGCTAAAAGGTGAAATAAAAAAAAATACGCAAACGCAAAACTGAAAATCTGTCAAAATATAACAGAAACAGCAACAATCTAACTTTCTCCCCCCCAAAAAACCTGCACATTTTGTTCTTTCTATGCAGTAAATATTCGTAGGTTCCAGCGTTTGCGTGGGTGCGTTACAGCAAACAAGCCTTCATCAGAGCACCGGAGTATCTTCTTTTATTCATAGAGAATAGGCAATCATTCCCAGGTGTGTGGGGGAGGCTCTACCTTACAATGAACACAATAGATTCCTTTATGCATTTGGAGTAGATCAAATATATCACAAGTGTCCAAAAGGTTTTCAGGACACATTGATATCTGGTTGTTAGAAGTAAAAACAAACAGACATAATTGCATCGTCCCTACAAGATACCTTCTGTTTGCTCCTCCTCTAAGTGTACATCAGTAAATGGTCTGTTGGGGTCCAACACCTGCGATCATGGCAGCTCAGGTGACTCTGAAATTATCCATCCCTCTTCCTACCTCATTACAAGTCCAGGAAAAAGCAGCGCCAATCGTTTTGAAACAACATTTGGCCAAATAGGAAGCACACCGAGCTGGAAAGGCGGCGTATATCTGATCCTGGATCACTTCAAACTTCGCTGATCTGTGTAGGTCAGAAAGTGCTCTGAATGAGAGCTCTGAAGGAGGTCAAACTTTTGTCTTATATGGAGTCTTACAAATACCCTGTGATTTGCTAACAAACAAAGTGTGGTCTGCAAATACAAAATACTATTGACAAACTAACACAAATTGCTTTGTACCCATCAAAAAACACACAACATATTATTAATGGGCTACATCATGGTTCAGAAACAGAAACATGTCTTACATGTACAAAAAATATATTTATATCCTACAAAAACAAAAACAAAATATCATTGGAATTTCGGCACAATCTCTCCGCCGTCCAGGTTTCCTCACAAATACCCGACTAATTCACCCTCCACAACAACAGATGGCGCTGTGAGTCATTTGTGACTCAGTCGGAAGGTTGGGGCCAAAAGTCACGTGACATTTTTTTCATTTTAATTGGATATATATTTTTTGGAACTTGTAAGAAATGAAGCATGATGTAATAGAAACAGGTTGTGTATTTGTTTGATAGGTACATATTGTTTTTGGATCATACGGCCATCGTAGGACATTTGTATGACCAATTGTTTGTTTGTAAGGTTTTGACAGGAGAGGAAATTAGCTCTATAATTAAAATCTTCTGTGTTTCTGTTCGGGGTAAGATATAAGCCAGATAGTTTAACTGTTACTGTAAATGTGGGTGTAAACTGCTAAAGTTCCCCTTTCTTGGATGATTTTGAGCGGTATCTGCTCCTGATATGTTTGTTGTCTGAGAAAACCAAGTCGGATCTCAAGATTTGGGATTAAGCCAACAGCAAGTAGATCTATATCTGGACAAAGACACTTGGTGTACTTTATGTGCAAATAGGGCCAATAAAACGCAATTTACCAGTACAAATTATTATGTTATGTCCAATTCAGTACAATACTATCCTATGCAAGTTTTGAACATTAGGTTAATAGCTCACCAGCCTATTATTTACACCAAAATGATCAGATTCTGATAAGCTTTTAATTAAGAAGTAATATGTCCCATGGCCTCAGCTGGCAGTGAGGAGAGCTTCAGTTCAAAAAGCTGCTGATTCAGTGATGTCAATTCAGTTCAAGAGTTGTTCTAACATGTACAGGACTGATCAAGCTGTCACAGGTGATTCAAGGATATTTTCTGCACTGTGTAAACCACACTCCATAACTTCATCTTATACTGTCAGAGTGAAAAACTTTTGAACCTCTAATAGTTTTGGCAGTGCAATGAGATGACTGTCTGTGTGGAAATGATGAATGCATCTTCGCAGATCTATCAGTTTCATGTTAGGCGGTGGGAATAGTAAGTCACAACTTTGCCAGTTGGCTTGATTTTCCACCTCTGTGAAAGTGGCAGCTCTATAAATATGTTCATGATTATTCATTGTCTGATGACGCAGACGTGTGTCTCATCAGTAATTTTAACAACTCTGGAGAAGCCTGTTTTGTCCATTAACACCGGTCCAGTGACTCACACGGTGGATAAATAATTGAATTAATATGAGCTGTAGATCAGCGTTATTGGTGTAGTAGCATTGATTTATTAAGTGAAAAATACAAACTCCTCTCCAATGAGATTAATTTCTGACACAAATGTCGTCTTTGTACAATGTGATCTCTTTACTGAGAGTTTCATGCACTTTTCTTTGATCGTTTTTGTCGTTGCAGCAGTCATTTCTCTCCTGTTTTTTTAAAAAGATCTAAAGAACATTAAAAGTCCTCTGACCCTCTCATGATCATTGTTGACTTAAGGGTTAGGACTCAACTAACTTAATAATACCTTCACATTTAGTCTGATCTTATCTTAATTTAGAGGGATTTTTTTTTGCCAGAATTTAATTGCTGACTACTCTTATAAAGTATTTAAACATTTTTGAGAATACAGAGCCCGGAGCAGTGATGGTTAACATGAAATCAGAACAATCTTGGTGTGCAAGAGCACATGATTTGACACGCTTGTTGGAAAGTGTGATGTCACCCAAAGACAGTGACAGAGCTTTCACAGGGTTGTGGATATCTTGTTTTCTGGGTCAAAGCTGTTGGCCTCTCTGAAACGTTGTGAAACAAAAAAGAAAAGAAAATAATACATTGTGTGTTGGCAACAGAAAAAGTTCTAGAAAAAGTAATTTCATCAAATGATGTAGTTTGTTGCTGTTGAGGCAGGTTTTTTGTGCATCTCAAGCTGCATTTTTGTCTTTGAAAGCTGTCCTACAAAACAGCATGGTAGATTCATAACAATTTACAGCAAAGACCCAGAGAATAATTTTCTTGTTTGGCAATTTCCATCATCCCTTGTCTCTGAGACAGATACGGACAGTGACCTGACCCTCACTCCAGCAGCAGTCTCTGAGATGAGAAAAGCTAAAGGGGTCAGAAGAGTTCATCTGACAGGTCTATGGGGAAATGTCACTGTGAGCACATTAGCTCTCTGCTCTTCTCACTTCCACTGTCAAATGTCAGTATGCTAATAACCATGAATCCATGTCAATAATGTTCTCTGTGGTATAGCATGCCAAACTAGGCCGCTGGTACTTCGGCAGCGTTTTAACAGAGCATCTGTCGGTAGTATCCCCGCGAGCGTGTGGTCTCTCCCACTACATGCTAAGGCAGATCGAATCTGAGGAAAAATCTACGTTTTAGAGAGGATTTGTTGTCTCAGGGCACAGGGAGCAAATGCTTAATGTATGTTCCATGGTTTTAATCACATTTCCAAACCCTTTGGGCAAGTGTGTGATTTGTGAAAATAGAAGCATGGGCGAGATGCAGTTCCTCGGTGGATGGCTCCAATACTTGTCACATAGTATTGCTTTACCAATATTTATTGCCCACTTTTACTGCATTGCCTCATGGATATAGTTATTTCTTAATACAACATGGGCTCTTGTGTCCCGGTGTGAAATCTTGACCGTGTTTATATAATTCTTAGCCGTGTTGATTCAATAACCAGAGTTCATTTTGATATCCTGACTGCATGTCAAGCAAAAATTGCCAAAACTACCAAGATCGCCTCAGAGACGGTTAACTACTTAAACACAGCAGTACGCACACATTCCCAATCACAAATGAGGGATTTACAGTCACGACTGTATGCGTGAGTCAGTGTGTGAACCCTGAAGGTGGATTACAGTGTTTGCCTTTATACTGCAAACTTTCATCCAAAATGCTGTTTTGTACCATGAAGGCACAGTAAAGCTCTAACCGGGCAAAATGAGTCACATGATCTGCCAAGTGTGAAGAACTATTCCTCTGTATATAGTGGGGGTGTGAAGATGAAGTCAAGGCAGTGTGCACTACAGAGCACAGAAAATGCCACACGATTCAGAGATTCAGCTTCATCGATACAGAACAACAGACTGAACCCAACTTACACTTAAAATTTGGAAAAAAATCAATATGGCTGCCAAAAAAACATTTTTCCAAGTAACTCTATCACCACACCTCGGTGCTTCTAACATGCGCGCGTGTGTGCATGTGTGTGTGTGTGTGTGTGTGTGTGCGCATGTGGCCCTTGCTCTACCTTCTCCCTGCCTTAAGGCAAAACTGTTACCGAAGCAGTGATTTTAAGGGACATGTTCAGGGTATTACTGAAAACACCAAATCCATACTGAGGACACTGACCCAGGAACTGAGGTGAACAATGTCCAATCAGCATACTTCTTATGGTGGTGGCAGAAGTACACAAATCGTCTACTTGCATAAAAAAGTATTAGATAAAACTACAAGTATATATATATATATGATAATATAGCGTACTTCTAATGTTGGAGCTGATGAAAGAAGGGCTGAGTGTACACCTACTGTATACACTGCTGGACAGATTAATCTGTGATACCATCATAATTTATTATTTTTTTTTTTTTTACTTTATTGAATCAGCAAAACAATGAAAAACCTAGTGAACCAGTTGTAACCAAAGCTGTCAAATAAATGTAATGTATTAAAAGTAAAATATTTGCCTCAGATTAGCAGTGAGGTAGATGTACCAAACTGTATTTAAGTACAGTTATTGTGTAGTTGGGCTTTCTTCACTGCTTCAGGCTAAACAGTCATTTGGTGTATCATAGCGTTTGTTTACTCTCATTTGTGTGTTATAAGATTCACACATCATTAGTTTTCTGATTCATTCATTTGAGTTAGACTTTATTTATTTTTTTATAAAATAAAGTAAAAAAATATAAAATGCTAATTGTGTCTGTGCTGAGTTGAATTAGCACTAAATTGCAGCGTACTGATCCAAGTATTAAATGTATCTGTTGTTGTATCAGATCATGTATTTTAAAATTATGTGTCTATTGATTTATCTGCAGATAAGATACGCAAAGCAAACTAATTTTTAGTGACACGTACACACAGTTTTTCTAAATCGCCAGTTCTACCCGATCTGCCTGTTGACTGGGAAAGCTTTTTGTGTTGTCTTGGTGTCTGCCACAGGATGGTCGATCCATCTGCCAATGCTGAAACTGTCGGCGAGATTCCTGTGTCCAGTGGAAAGTGTCAAAAGTGGAAAAAAAATAACGCCCATATGCTTGAGGACAAGAGAAACCATTAAGAGCTGAGAATTACTAAGCAACCTCACTTCAAAGAGATGAAGAATGATGCTTAGAGCGTTTTCTCTGCTGTCACTGTGCCCGTTTTGACTCAGACTTTCAGCACTATCAGTAGACCATTAATAAAGAGCCGGAGAACAATGCAGAATGAGAATATTTTACAGAATCCAGCTCGCACACGCACATGAGAGTTTTTGTAGTATTCATCAAATAAAGTTACTATGACGGCTTGGCATCATTACCATGTCATTAAAAAAAGAATGGCTCGACACAGGGAGAAGTCCTCTCCTTCCCAAACCTTGTTACACAGAAACTAAAGTGAGCTCTGATTATGCTGATTATGTAAGGAAATTAAAGAGATTACTGTAATATGGAAACCTTTCTAGCCCTCACAGCAGCAGCCGAGCACCACAGATAGGTTTATTCTCTGTAGTAATTAGAGCTGTTCAGAAATGTAGCCTAGTCTTTAAGGAGAATGTTTCTTAATTGCTACCTTTGTCGCAGCATTGCTGCTGTTTGAAATGATAATAACAGCCAATCAAAGTAATTGTTACCTTATGAATTCATTTGTTGAATTGAGTGGGAGAGTTTTTCCCTAGAAACTGGTTATTGTTCTGCACTCAAGGCTGTCGCAACGTTGCACAGATGCTGCTAAATTATGTTGCATGGCAAAAAAAAGATTATATATATATCTGCCAATATGCTCCAGCAAGAAATCTGATCTTCTGGAGTGAAATAATTTGTATTTGGGTTTCAGAAAGTGGAAAATAGTCCTGGTCATGTGTGTGAATAAGTGAAATTAAACATAAATAACTGCACAATGCAGTGATGTTTACGAGTACCTTTAAGGTTCTTTGTGAAAGGCAAGTGCAGACCTGCTTCTTGGCCTCTGAAACGGATATGCTGGTCAGTGACAGTGATCACCATTCCCGCGGTTGTCCCTCCAGCGCCTTTCCTGTCAGAGCTCAGAGATAATGAGACGGCACTCATTATTTGTCCGTGCTGTGATCATGTTTTACCAACCACACAGAAGCAAAAAATAACCTAGTTGTATTCAATCATCCTGCGCCACCAGAAAACTCTGATAAACCAACTGCGCTGGTGTAGGCCATGCGGTATATGACAACAGATACATCATCATATAAAGACGCGGTGACAGCAGAGGGAAAAAAAAATCTATCTTGTTTTAATCAGTGGAAAATGGATTGTAGCAGATTGGGGAACTGCACAGTAAAAGGTGCAAATGCAGGAGCACACACACACAAGAGCTACACATGGACGCTCTCTATTAACAGCAACAAATGAATAAATATGCAAATTTATTCCTGGACAATATTCTCAATTTCCCATCAGTCTTCTTAAAAACAGTCCACAGGTACTTTTCTCTGAAAATGAACGTTAGAATAGTAAGGAAAATACAAGGTGCCAGATTTTTTTCAATAGATGTGTTAATGGAGAAAGATATATTTTTTATGTCCTTGTGCACCTCAGTATTTCCAGAATATCAAAGTAAATTGCCAAAAATGTAAAAGTAAAAAATTGTTTCAGCTTTTGTTGTGTATGATGTTGTCTAAAAATATAACACATTAAATTGATAGTCAAAGTTCACAGATTTAACTATTTCTAAGCTAAATAAGTGAATCACCTCACGAATCACATTATATGTACTTTTATACTTAAATCTAAAGACTTTTTCTTTTACCGATCTTGTTTTTTAGCAAAATCCAGAATCTTTTCTCAACAAAAATGACATTAATGACAGCCGGTGTAACTTCTGTCAACAATCTAGTAGTAAATACGAGCAGCTCAATAGCTTTAAACTGCCATTTTAATTTGACCAGTTCTCTCTCATTATTTGGCTTTCCTTACATAAAATTAATATAATGAATGTCAAAAGAAGAAACTTAATGTCACTTTAATGAGAGCGATATCCACAGCATTTACACACCAAGTCTAAAGACAAAGCACCAATTACAAGAGCTGGAGTAGGGAGATAAAAAGTTAACTTGGTATGAGGAATGGACAAATTAGAAAGCTTGAGAGGTTCTGATAGTCAGATTTTATAACCTTTGGACAAACACACCATTTATACTCAGCGAAGTAATCGTCTGCTGGCTGGAACTCCATATTTACCAAAAAGTCAATAAGCACGTTATCGAAATTAACTATAACCTGAAAATGTGTCTTTCACAGCATTATAAAGTCAGATTTACTTGTAATTAGTTTAACACTAGAAATACTGTTACAGTTACATAAAACAAATTAGGCTGACCCCCTTCAGGCTGAGGCCATTTTGGGAAGTTTTCTCCTAAAAAAGAAAATCTCCAAATTTAGTCAGTAACAGCTGCAAAACTGTCAGGCAGAAATGAACAACCTTGGGCTTCTTTGAATAAAAGAAAACTCGGAAAAAATTTGAAATACAGGAAGTCTCGTTATCCTACGAGTATTGAGTGAGATTTAAAAAAAAAAAAACTCCCAACAAAAAATATCCTTTTTACCCAATTAGAGAGTAAAAACAGGCTTATAAACATGGATTCAGTTCAAGCTGATGTTATTGATCCTCTTCTAAAAATTTCAAACCAAATTTGTTGAAACAGAAATGGAGCACAACAAAATGCTCCGTCCATTTTACTTAAAGCGGTGCGAGGCGGCTGTGCCGAGTGCGACACATTAACAGAAAAATGTGCCGAGCGGGAAAATGTCAGTGGGTTGCACTTTTATAAGAGATAATGCCTGGTCTTGGTACAGGAATCTCAGGGGTGAGAGGGGTTAATGGGGAACTCTGTGATCTTAATGCTAATCTGACCAGGGCCTTTATCTCATGTTAAACCCTGTCTCTCTCATCAGCTATCTTGTGCCTCTGCATTTTTAATGAAGACGAAAATGGTAAATTATATGTACTGTACATAACTACTACTGCCCCCCCCTCCCTCCACCCTCACTCCCTCCCTTCACACACAAAAACCAACCAACACCCTCATCCCCCTTAAATGTAGATACACTCTGAAGGGCGAGCCTTTACACCGACTGCATGCCTAATCAGCATCCACTGAGAGTTCTGGCTCATTAAACAGGCTCTTTGTGCCGGCATTAATAATGCAGAGGCAATGTGAGTGCCGTGATGTGCTCAAAGACCTGCCATCTCGTTAACGCACCATTAATCACGCAGGTTAAGACAACAGCCTCGGGGGCAGCTGACCCTCCCCTCTCTTTAGGAGATGGGGTCAGAAATCTGGTCACTTGAACCTCTTGTCCCAGACACTCACCGAATCCACCTAGAAGACCCCAGAAAGGTAAACCGCCTTCAGATAACAGATATATGTCCAAATATGACACTTTCCCCCCCGTCCTGTGCAGTATTTCTGACTACGCTCTGTATGTCAGTGGCAAATTATTTCCATTTTTAACTTTTACCTACCAGCAGGGAGCCGCATGCATTAAAAAGAGCAGTGTGTGAATGAAAGTAGCTTATTATTTAGTCGGTGATTCTTCCTGAATATGTTTACCTGTATAACCCTTATCATGGTTCTTGGATTTCTGCTGAGATATTAAAAAACTAAAAAGGGTCTGGCTGCTGCTTTTTCTGATTTCAAAATGTAACGTGAATGGACGAAAGAAGTCGTGGAAGAGTGGAAGTAGTAGAAGTAATCATAAGACACGCGAAAGTGACCTGCATCCTCTCAACAACAGGCCGGGTTTCTTTTTTTTTTCTTTCTCTCTCGGCACCCCCACAAGCAATGCCACACTTTATCTACCTACATTTCCCTCAACTGGGGATAGACTGCTAGTTTGGAGGCTTCTCTGATTTACCCCTATTCCCTTTTCCTCCCACCTGCTTCTTGAACTGAAATCAATGTTCCAGCCCCTTTCATCTTCTTTGCAGATTGCCTCAACCATGGAAGAGTCTATCAGGCACCACCAGACTGACATTTCCCTCTAGCTGCAGCACCTACGGGGGACTCCATAACTGACTCAGCCCCCCTAGGGATGGATAATCCCAGGCTAAAACCCCCAGATTCTGTGATTAATGACATGTCGAGTGGTTGTGACCCTTCTTCTCTTGCTGTGTTGCCTCATGTTGAGCCCAGGGAGCTTTGGAGAGCTGACAAGGGAGACCTGTACAATTATGCACTGGCAGAGCAAAGCAACCCTGTGGTAAACATAGACGGAGCTTGACAGGGCCTTTATTAGCAACAAGACATGCAGTACAGTACATTAAAGCCACAGTGCAGCCGGTTATTTCAACACAACGTGACTGGTTTGCAGTGTTCACAAATGTATTTTTCAAAATGTGAACTCATGTGTGCCAAAATTACTGAATCACATACAGTACATGTATTCAGTTTACTGTCAACCATATTTTAATGGTACCCTGTTTAAATGCATTGTATGACATTATACTGTAGAGATCATTGAGGCCTTACAAATATGTTGAATGCATTTTATATTCATAAAATATTTGCAAAGTGGTTTTGCCTTGTTTGCATCCATGCTAACGTCGACAGCAACGTTCTGCTTCGTCCCCCTCTGAGAATGCAGGGCTAAATTTTGCGACAACTGTTGATTTGAGTAATATTATGAGACCGAGCTTGTATTACCTGCACATTAGAGTTACTGCCTGTTGTAGGCAAAATAAAATGTGTTACTTTAACAGCACGCTTGCACATAGATTTGCTCCATCACGTGTGTGTGCGTATTGCACAAAACACAAGAAAGCAAAACTCAGATGGCTCCAGTTACTAGTGATCAATTTTCCCAGAGGGTGTCTTTACTTTCCAATAACTCTGGAGGTGAAGTGCTGCTGATGAAACTACCTCTAGGTGTCAAGATGGCAAAAACATGCATATTACATGAACAGGAAACTCAAAACTGCCACGGGTTTGATTTTTGCTATGAATGCTTTTGTCAATGTGTCTGTAAGGACTAACAATCTGTCCACTGCATGCTGGAATGCACTACACTCATTGAAATGGCAGCTTTACATTTAGGCAGTTCGAGGCCTGTATGTGTTTGATTTCTCTCCGTTTTAGACACACACACTATAGAATATTTTACAACAATAATTTTAGGCGTGACAACCTGTGGAAGAAGTTTCACTCAAATTCCGTTGTTAAGTTCCAGTGTTTTTCCAGGTTTCTCTATCAGATGTCGTAAGAGCAATAAGTCAAGGGCGACAGCTCCAGTCGGGTTGCTCAGTGACCAAAAGATAAAACTGTGAGTACTGTGCAGCCTCCAGCTGTGACTGGGTGTAACTGTGAGGGTGTGCAGCAAGGCACGGCTGAAAAAGAGCATTCACGCTCAGCTAACCTACACACACTCAAAAACAGAAGTACATGAGCAGTGCATTTTAATACTGGAACTTTTTCACACTGATGGAGCACAACAAGCACATTATGGACTCAGATATATAAATAAACTCTTAAATGTGTGTCTTTATGGTGTAAAGTTAAGAGAGACCTGAGTGCAGTGTGAGAACATGGTTTCGTTTCTGGCAGCTGTACTTCTGGACTTAATCCGGTTTTACACAACTGGCCACGCTCCTGAGTGGGAAGCCAGTGAGGGATCATGACCTGGAAACTATTGTGTGTAAACATGTGCATTGATATCCTGGTTATGATTAGATTTTTGGAGTATCCTGGTTATATGTTGCACGGATCAACTTCATACAGATGATCATAAACCTAAATACTGTTAAGATCACATATACACGGACACAATCAACCACGTTGCTCATGATCCATGTAAATGCCATATCCGGAATATGATCAACACCAGGATAAGACCATTAACTGTAAATAAAAGTGGACATAGTTTTCAGTTCTGAAAAATGACGCCAATGTGGAAGTGCCATAAACTGCAATTCCATCGAGGGCCACTAGGGATCAGTTTACAAGAAAACTCCTGCTCTATAGACTCCCATTCAACTTCTCTCATGAAACACAAAGTCAATCATTTTTTTCCAGAAGTTATCATGGTGTTTTTAGCTAAAGTTCCTCTTTCTTATTAATTTTTTGATGGTTCATCTAAAAATAATCCTGCCATTAATCAGAAAATAGGCCTTAAAATAGCTGCATTTTTTGGTTGCGTGTCTATTTGATTGACAGGCCTGTGGCACAGTCAGGTTTCCGCTATCGGTGGGCGGGACATATATGTCCTATCATATGTCCAAATATGGTCAGTTCCAGCTCCAAAACGCTCTGAACTAGTAAGATGGCGAATCTGAACTCCAGGCTGCATAATGGCCGCTGCAAACCCAACAGGTGACATCACTGTTGGTTGCCACTTGGATAGGAGCCAAAACCTGAATACTCATGTGCATGGAAACACTCTCTGTGACCCCTCTTCTGCCTGAGCCAGCTCCTAAGACCAAAAGTGACAATTAGCAGTAACTTTATTCTACTTCGTAAGAACACCTGTACCAGGTACACTCACTTGGGGTAAATAACTACAAGAAGTACAATTAATTGAACTGTTGGAACAAATGACTTTGAGAATGTTTAAAACGAATTGTTTTTGCCTCCTTTAGATCTTTTTTATTCTCAAGAACACTTTAAGTGTTGCTCGGTGAGTCACCCGGACTATAAAGTTTCAGGCACACCCACACAATTTAGAAAAAGAGGGAATAACAGAAATGTTCGAGAGCAAATTTGGGATAGTGCTTCTGAAATCCTGTAATAATTTGAATACTCATCTCCTGCAAAGTGGGAAAATGGAAGTACTTGTTTCAAGTGTCATCATTTCACTCTTGAGCAGCTAATCTGCTGAATGCGTTGACTTTTGTGAAAATCCAAACCAATAAGCAGCTGTGCAATGAATCCATTTCAAAATGCACCTTAGATTAGCACCACAGACAGCACCTGACGGGTTTAGCAATCAGCTTTTCTTCTCTCATCCACAACCAAAAGATCAGTGTATCACAGAAAGACAAATAATGCTCCAGTACTAATCTTCACCACAGTATCACCCAGCAGCCGGTTGTCCTATATTTTACAAAAATACTCAAACAAATCTTTTACATGATTCCTTTCTGGATCAAAGTCTGTCTCAAAGCTTCTCACAAAATCCCAATTGCTCAATCAGACACCTATTTCCGCTGAGGAGCCTAAAGTTAATGACCCTGTTTCTCATCTGGGATCCTCCTTATTTTCCCCTGGCGTTGAGGGTGAATGCTTAATCTTCAGGGGAAGCTGTCAGAACATGATGAATGCTAGCAGTAGATCGGCTCTCAAAACCTGCATTAATTTTTAAGCACAATTACTAGAACAATTTTTTTTTTAATTCAGCTATGTAAGATGATTGCAGAGGCACACACAAGGCCTGGAAACTTGTGCAGCAGTTGATGAAATGGTCATTTTTTTGGAACGCCAGTGACGGACAAAACACCAAAATGTTTTGCCTAGATCTCCACACACAGATGACAGTGTTGTGAGGCTGCTAACCCGTCCAACTCTTAGCTGTGATTCGCAATCAATGTCCCATTTATGCTCTGCCTCGTCTCCTTTGATCTAAGAATTAACGAGACAGATGAAAGGAACAATTATCAGGTGCCGGGCTTCACTTAAAGGTCCGCCATACACAAAGTTAGCTTGGTTTATGCTAAGCTTCGCAACGAAGCGAGGTTTGCATTCTCACACTATCTGCTGAGGAGAAATCAACGAGAGAGACTGAAGGGAGAGATAAAGAGGACTAAGGAGGCTGTGATAGAGCAGGGAGGGGTGAATAATTAATGGCTTGTATTCAATTGTAAAAACCCAGGATGCACACAACAAGACTGTAAATACTGCACAGAGAGAGAGAGAGAGAGAGAGAGAAATCATAGCGTTTAAAAAATTGAAGGACGTCAAAGGACCCTGAATTTGAGGTGACTTCTTTTATCCCTGCGAAAATGATGTTTGTGAGACAGAGACCTTGAAGTTCAGACACAAGGATTGAACAGCAACGAGACTTTTCAGGAAGAACCCTGGAATCAAATATGTTTCCTGCTGAAAGCCGCAGAGGAGGCACAATGCCGTGCCCCGAGTATTTGCTGGTGCTGTGTATTGACATGGAAGACATGCTTTCTATTTTATTGCAGTTGGCAGGGGAGAACAATGAGTCATCTCACTTCTATATTACAACAAGTTTTGTTTGCAGCATTAATGAATCTGACTATGTACTGAGGTCACATTAAGAACATCTGAAAAAGTTTGCAACCTCCTGCTAATATTTTTCATATTCTTATATTTGTAAATTTTACATTGTTCTGTTGTCGGTGGCCATATGTTATCATTGGATTCAATAAATGGTGCTTTCTTGTCAGTGAGTTTAATTACTGGCTGATAACCCAATATTCTTTGGGATATTAATAAAGTAGAGTTAATCTCTCTCATTTAGGCAAACTAAAATAAATCAAACTAAGATGTAAATACATGAAGGGTTGCCACTAATGATCATTTGCATTATCAGTTTATCTGTTGAATGTTTTGTGTATGACATCATTAAATCTGTCCAAATCTGAAAGATCTGTTTTAACAAATTTAAAAAAAAATTCCCCTCGGGGATTAATAAAGTATATACCTACCTAACATTCGAATCCCCAAAAATGCCTTTAAGTAGCCCCAAAGTAAATATTCACATTTAATAAGCTTGAACAATTGATTGTTGGCATGTTTGCTTTAAAAATGTCTTAAACGATTTACAAATTATCAAATTAATTTCAGACTATTTTCTAATTCAACTAATCGATTGATAGCTAAATAGTTAAATAGGTACAGCACAAAACATAGATTCATGTGTCAATATAAATGAAAGTAAATATGTTGTAGTCTCGCATTGCAGGAATAGTCGAGCTGCACTTGTATACACTATCATTCTGGTATAGGGGGAATAACACACTCTGGCTTCTTGTATTCCTTCAAATGAATCATAATCATTTTAGGCAGTGCTGTGCCCAGGATGCAATGACGGTGCCTTTGCAAAATAGTGTCACGGGGAACTTGATGAGGTGGAACAGCGAACTCTGGCATTAAAATGACTAAATCCCTGCAAAAAACAACGAGAAATTAAGCAGTCTTGAATTATTTCATGATCCAAATCTTTGTCAAAACTTTCCATTGTCATTGTGTAGGCCGCTGTTGTTGTTTCCTATTGCTACGGTAACAGACGTGTAGTAGAAGGGAAAGCAAATGTCGATTGAAATAGTCTGCCGATGGCAGATTTATAAAAACACACTATATCCGGTAATCAGACAAGTCATGCTTTAGCTACTTGTAATGCTTTTTTTCATGGTAAACAGAGTGTAAGCTTGCATTAGGTCACACTAAGATTGAGCATGCAGCATTTAGACTGAGCTGTGGTGGGATAGCTGGACAGGTCACCATCTCGTCTTACTTGTCCATTAACACTTCCAATCAATGCGGCTCATTGTCCCTGATTCAAGTCCTTGAAAGAAGCTCCAGTAAAGTCAGAAGCTCGTTACCGCTCAGTCCTCAAACAGCCTTGACCGGCTCAGATGCTTTCTGAAGGCAGCCGGATCACAGCGGACATGGCCTGTAGCGAAGCTCGAGGCAACTGTCACAAAGCCAATGCGCTGGATCTGCTCTTAGAAATGTATGAATGCATTACGACCGACTTCAGTGCTTCCTGAATTGAAAGGCTGTTGTCGGGTCCAATTTTAGGTTTTGTGTTCACAAAGTCCAGTGTAGTGGATTTGAATAGCCGTTAATCAGAGTTACGGCCTTGAAAGGCTTCACAGTGGCAGGATCATAAAACAGTAAATGAAAAGGAGAACCCCTCCACACCAGCCGAGGGAGTAACTCTTGGAAAACATCAATTAGGATACAAAAAAAAAAAATTGTTGGGGAAAAGGAAACTGCCATGGGTATACCAGCACATAAACGCTGACTAAATCTTCAACTTGCTATTGGAACGTTTGTGGTTTTTCTATACTCAGTTGGATAATACACAAATACGGTTTCCAAGCTACTAAAATATTAATTTGACTGCAACAATTATCATGCACTATTTTTCCTGCAGAGCTCAACTGTACCTCTCTATAACGGTTTGCAAGACACCTCCTGCCAAGAATCTAAGAATAAAGCTTGGAACAGGAGGAAAAAAAAGTGTCAGATTCTAATAAATTTAACTGGCAACCCAATTAGCAATGATGCAGAGCTTACAACCTAATACCCTTTGATTATCTGTTTGTATTCCTGTATTTAATGATCAGTTCCACTCCTCTTGGCAGCCTCCAAACATGTGCTTTCAGCCACACTCCAGCTGCCCAGCATGCACATTTGACAAGAAAAAAAAAAAAAAAAAAAAATCACTTTTACAAAATCTTTAGTCTGGAGATTAAATCCGTGTCATCAGACCAAAGGCAGACTGGATACCCTTTGAAGCTGGATAGATCCCGCTAAGAAGAGATGAATGGCAAAATAGAGGAGAGATTTCAATGTTGGCAGATAACATTAAGCAAGTTGGGTTCTGCTCTCTAGTTTCTTTCTTTCTTACTTTTTTTTTAGTAATGATAGCATTAAAAAGTAAAGATGATAGTATGAGGAAGTGAGAGTGCCTGTGTGGGTGCTGGTTGTGGTGATGACAGGGACCTTTGATACAAGCTCGGGACTGTCAACATCAATATAGCCTGATGCTCTAACAGCTCAGTATCAATCAACAAGTGCCCAACGTTGTGCACAATGGAGTTACTGTAGCACAATACAATGACACGAGAACATCATGTCCACAAAAGCCTGAGAAAAAGGAAATGATTGTGAAGGGATACTCTGTTTTTTGAGATGGTATGTACAACCACAGCTTCTTTATTGTAGCCCTGTTTCATCAAATATTACATACATATACTATTAAATTGCTTGCCTATATGTTTTTGTAATCCTTCCAGTAGTTAATTTAGGATAGAAAACCAATTGGATAGAGTTAGGGACGGATTGTGGCTTGGTTGAAGAAAAAGCTCAACATTTTTACTCGCTTTTTTTGCTGCAGAGAGGAACAAGAAGAATAATGCCATTCACGTGTTCTGTATGCTGAATATGAAGCTTCGCATTAAGACTGGAAAGTACAGGGGACAGCAAGCCCTGCTCTGTCCAAAGGTAATACAATCTGCCATGCAGCCCCTCTAAAACCCACTATATGACATTATATGGTATTTCATTAAATCCCCCCCCCCCCCAAAAAAAAAAAATTACAAATTAATGTTTTACAGGTTAGAAGCTGGACTATTCCTTCTTTGCTATTAGTTGCCTGGCAACCAGAGGAGACTCCTGGAAGGGACTGGAAAAAGTGGAAAAATTTGATCCTGTTAAACATTTAGGATCAGCTGACTTTTTTATGCCCTAAACAAGATGATGATCATTCCTTAGCCTCCATTGAGTGCTCTGAGCTAACATAACCACAGAAAAAGTTATTGATAATTGATTGATCATCTCAATTTTTTCTTTGAAACATGCCAAACCTTTCATTGGATTTAGCTTCTCGTTTGTGAACGTTTGCTACTCCTCTTTGTTTTAAGTGACTGTTGATGAACAAAACAACTGAAGACGTCCCCTTGGGCATTAGGAAACAATAATATTTTAGCTATTTTTGCACCCTTTGCTCCAATCCAGCTGTCTAGTAAAACCATATTTGAAGTGTGTTTGTCAACCTCATCTCTAAATTCTTTATCATCCCCGAGAGAGCAATTAGGTTTGCATCACTGCTTACGTCACAAAACACAGCTGATAACATGGATATGAAGGAGCTTTAAAAATCAGGAAAATCCCCAAAAGACATAACCCTTAAACGGAGATGAAAAGAAATTAATACGACTGGGCAGAAAACCACATATCAAAATTCCTGAGAACAGCAGAGCTCTTCCACAGAGGATGAACAAAACAAGAGGTTCACTGCTTTGCTCTGTGCTCTGGGAGAGCAATGTGCTATTAAGGCCATGCTGCTGCGACCTCTTGACACTAATTCAAATCACTGAGGGTGTACCCTGCTTGGCCTCGCCAGTGGGCCACATGCTGTGCAGTGACAGCGGTGGGAAGAGCTACTTAAACGGAAAACAAGTGCCAGGTATTACACCGACTCTCCACCAGCTGACAATCAAACTAAATTGCCACACAGGTTCAGGTAGCGTAGGGAAAGCTATGAGAACAAATTGCATTAACTATCAGGTGGCAATCAATATTAAAATGAAAAATGTTACTGAGCTGTCTGTAAGTTTGCAAATGGTGGCGAAGACGATAACCTCTAATTTAATGAGGGAATAAACGTGTCTACTACTCCTCATTGTTTTAAATGGAACAGCTCATGCTTCAAAACCATTGTTGCCGTTGTTTCAAGCCATCACGTGCCATTTTGTGAGCCAAACATAAATGGTGTGGGAACCACGCCCATTTGGCACAAACAGCGGCGTGCCTGTCGGGTTTGGAGCTCCCCCTACGTTTCCTGAAAATATCATACATTAGAAAGTGATGCATGATTATCTCCACCAATTGCTGCGCCAGTGAAAATGAGGTCCAGGTGTTCAACAGTGGAATCGTGGCAGGGGTGGAGAGCTATGCGGTGTTGAAGCGACGGAGCTCAGTTTGCCTGCTTTACCAGGCAAACAAAGCAGAAATGACCGAGTCCTGTCGGCTGAAACGGAAATAAATCCTTTTAAACTTTGGATGGTGGAGACGATCACACGTCACTTTCTAATGTATCGCGTTTTCAGGAGAGATTCGGGAGCTTCTAATACTCTCGGATTTCCTTTATCTTTTTCAAATATAATGTTACCTTTGAGTCCCTCAGGGACAGCCAACTCCACTTTGCATCCCACGCCTGTATGTAAAGGAATGCGCGAGAAGTGAATGGTTGCTGTTCTCATGATAAAAAAAAAAAAAAAAATCCACTTTATCCATTCAAGCATGCCTCAACATTGAAACCCTCTTTGACAGGGTGGCAGCAACCAGAGGGATGCAGTATTCATAGCTTGTCTCCAGGAGCGCAGATAAACCCAGGCTATACTTAGAAGCTCAATGTGTGATTTGAAATATGTGATTCCTAACAAATACGTCTTTGCCCCTCTATTGTCCCCACCGAGGGAGGTGTCTTTGGAGCATTTGCTTTCTGTGACAAAACTATCTCCCTGCACACACTGAAATGTGCTCAGCTCTGTTAGCCGGCTATTACTTGACTATTAGGGCGCTGCTCTTGGGGAGAGATTTATTGGATTGACAGAGTGCTTTACATGGCAGCTGCCACCGTCTTCCTTCATTTGATTTCTGCGCTGCAGACACAAGAAATGTTTCATTTCTGTCTTCTAGCTTGAAAGAAATTGGTCTGCTAGCTTTGCCATGAGCTGTGTTGTTGTGTTCGTCAGATGAATAGGGATCTGATTTGTAGTTTGTGTAGGCTGAAAGGTACTACAAAGATGAAAGGGAACACCTACCAAACAAATTGTAGCCCTTCTTTTTATTTCAATTGTCTTTTCTTTTATCACACATCTTCCCATGCACGGCACCAGTGCATTGATCTGCAGGACGAGAGTCACAGCTTCATCTGTCAATACGTTCAATCAGCTCGATTCATTCTCACTTTGGTTGGCAAACCTGGCAAATCATTTGTGGAGCAACTGGGATGTTTAACATCTACATTATTGGCGAGTTAATGCAGTTCAGACTGGTAAATGTTAGGATTTCGCTGTGATACGCGGTTCATCATAAAGCAAACTAGCAGCGATTAATAAGTCACAAAGTAGATAATTAGCCGTATTTAAATTAACACAATGTGGCACAGTGATATGATGTGATTTCTTGGTGAGTTACTATTTGAGGGTTTCCGCTGCCTGGTTGTGAATAATAATAAATAAAAAAAAAGCATTCTACTTTAGTTAAATCTCCATACTGTACACTTCTGTCTGTCTCATTTGCCACTTATAAGACAAAACACTCAAAGGGTGCTTTCTGTGTGTTGACGTTCTAAACTGTGGTGCGACATGAAAAATAAGTTCAAGCAAAGTGGGACACGCACACCAACGCTCAGCCAGTGGCTTTTTGTTCAGTGCTTCACTCCCTCTCATGTCCATATTTTATATCATTCACTTGGAAATGAAAGAAACAGCAGGACAAAGTCGTATCATCTCTCCACCTCTACAACCCGCCTTCCATTAAATTGCACGTGTTGGCAGAGGCTTGAAGGATTTGGCCATGAAAAATGTATGTTTTACATACATGCAGCGATTAGTAGACATGAGTTAAAGCTGCATGTAGTGGAAGTAACATATTGAAGGCCAGAATCAGTATAAAATTACATTTAACTACGGCAACAGCACATCTGACAACAGTGTAATTCTGGGATTTTTTTTTATTTATTTTTTTTAGATATAAGGCAACAGAGGAGCTCTCGCTGAAAGGAGGATGTTATTCAAAAAGTGTACACTACTCTTTATACGCAGTTTTTTTGTCTTCGGTCTGCACGTAATCTGTGTTGATATGTACATTTGTAAATAAATGAGTCACATTTGGGATAATTTTCAGTAAGTATGACGCCATAGGGTTGCAGATGTACAATACAAACACGGAAGAAATGGGTTCATGAATCTGTAATCTCATTATTACGCCACTATGACCTCTTTAAAAGAGTTGTTTTGTCCTGCTCTGCATTTTCACAGCTAGATATTCTCCACTGATCTCCACATCTTTCCCGTTAGCCCAGGGCAGCAGCACAGACTGTTTGTTAATGGCATCTGCATTTTGCATGAAGTAAGTGTTAATGAGCGAATATGAATCGGCCCCAATATCTCCAGCTCTGGTGGAGCGAGCTAATGGACAGTGTCCTGGAGAGGGGGATGAAGGTAATGGAGAAAAGGGGAATTATCTGGGAGGTGGGTGTCTGTTACAGAGATGGGATGAATACAGATAGCTTCTTCTATAGAGTTACAATGCATTTAATGAAGCTTTGAGCACACTCCCCTCTGCTTTCTCTTTCTCTCAAGCGCTCTCGCTGCCCCTGCACTCTTGCACTCTTGTTTTTGTCTTCTACCTTGAATCTGACTCATCATACCAGGAGCATTTCACACAGAATTAATCTGACACTCACTCAAATTATGACGCATCTGAGAAGATTTGTGTAACATTTGCCACAAAGGTGACTCTGTATTCTTACTAGAAAACTGTGTTCTATCCGTCACGCTGTCGGGCAGCGAGGGTTTCAAACTTTGAGCCAGTGGGGAGTCAAGCAGTGATACTGCGCGACATGAAAGGCAATTAATGATATCAAAAGCCTGAAACGCCTGATGGTCCCACTTTCTGTCAATGTGCGTACTCCTTGGTAGACTCATAGATCCCTAAATCCTGAACACACAGTCTTAATACACAGATCTGTCAGACCATTCTCCAATAATGCGTGGCACTGTCGTTCCTATGTTCCAGCAGCTTAATACGAGCCATATTTACATTTAATGCGACCTCTTGTGGCTGTAGTAATTATAATGGGAGCAAAAGAGGGAGTCAATTTACGGAGATTAAAGAGTGACAAAATCCACGCATGGAGGAAGTCGAGGTCCCGTGTGACATCAAAAGTCAACGCTGACTCATTTTAACTGATGCATGTAATTTAAGTTACGTAATGTATTTATTCTAATGTACGTAATGCAACTTGTGTAACAATAGTACTTATTTGAACCTTTTTGCTGACCCTAACCAAACTGTGATTGCTTGATATTGCTTATCATGTGTTTATTGTTGTTTCCATGACAACAAATGTCCGTTACGCCTGTCGCAAATGTGCTATTTTGTCATTTAGGTATCAGGATGAGTTGACCCTATAGAAGGCGCTGAAAATACTCCTACATGTCATTTTGTGAGTGGTATGATGTGTCAGATCTTAAGATTGAGTGATCAGTAAATGGTATTATGACAAATAAATATAAACAAAAAACAAAACAACATCTTCATGCTTACAGTATTAGAAGAATTAAATCAAATATGGACTGATAAGCAGCTGAAATATCACATCAAAATAAAAATCCCTAAATAACTCTTGAGGAAAAAAAGATGCCTCTTAATTGCAAAACATGTCAGAGAGGCATCAGATTTTCTTGAATGTCCAAGTGGTAGTTGTCTATAAATAGATATATGCTAAAAACCAAAACACTATTGCTCTAGTTGTAGCCACCAGCTAATTAACTCATTCCACGGAAACATTACACTTCCTAATGTAATATGTAATTCTATCCATGTAATTTCTTATTTGCAAGTGAACTAAATCCAAATAAATTCAATTACACAAACACAAATATAGAAACATGACATTTCTAACATGCTTTTAACTGCATTACAGCCTCTCCTCCTACTATATACCGAGATGTAAATAAACTGTTTTCTTCTCAAATGCCATAACGAGTGAGTCACTGCTTTTAGAGGATCTGTCACTACTCGTCTTGGCAGTGAGGACAAGCTTATATTTTACCACTGCCTGTATTGTCTAAGAACAATGGCCACAGTCATCCGTTTGACGTTAATAATAATTAAGCTCCCCATTCTTTTGTATTTCAGCAGAAACTGACACAGAAAATGTCAGGGTCAAAGAAAAATGACACCAAGAGAACTGAGCACTGCAATTTTCTCCTCTGATGGACTCCAGGACGCTTAAAATGAGAAAATAATGTCAAAAAGACAATTACTTTTAAACAGTTTCTGCAGCAGAACTTTCTTTAGCTGTTTGTTTTTTTTTCTATGGCTATCCTTAGGAAGTGTGCTTATATTCAACTAATCTGCAGCAACAAATGTTTTGAAGGAAACATAATGTTGACTGCACTATATTTTCTATTGACATAAAAAGCAAATGCTGTTAATTATTGTATCTGGGAAGTTGCAAAAATGTTTATACTGAATGTTTTAGTAAAATATTCTCAGCCGAATGATTCAGTCTTGTGACAACAGCAATATTGAAATGTTTGGTTATGTTTTGTCTGGGATCAAAAATTTAATGTTTAAATCTAAAGCACAGCTGCAAGTTTTGCATTTCGTATGTCTACTGTCCATCCTGACCAACTCTGCCATTTTCGAATGGGAATCGTAGCACTTTCTTCAGTCTAAATGCCTCTGAAAATAATACAGATTTTCGTTATGTTTTTCACCAATAAAAATCGGGAAAGAATCTCCAGAGGATTGTTTTCCTCAGAAGAAGCTGAATTTATCACGCAAAAAACACATTAGGGTGAAAATACACTCAGTATACATGATGTAAACAGGAATGAACAACAAATCTGAAGCTAGAAAAGCAACCTGTGTGATTGGAGCAGACCAGCCGCAGACATGCAGACATGAAGACAGGGTAACGCTCTCTGTACTGAAGACTTTATCTCCATTCTCCGCCGTGATCATATTATCATATTGGCCTTTTGGGCCTAAGTATCTCCTCTGCTGAAGCATATCGGCCAAAACAGCTGCTCCCCGCTGTATTAGGACATCACTGTCAGACAGAGCCCAGCTCCACTTTGACGGACCTATTAGCAGGACGCATGTCACTGTGAAGCTTTGCAGCGACGAAAGGATGGAAAATTAAGCGGAGTGTGTCGCTGCATTTCTTTGGCGCTTTACAAGATGCTGAGAGTGAATGAATAAAATGGCAAAACATGACATTATCTAAGATGAAGAAAGCAGAGCACTTACAGCAGGATCTTCTGGACTGATTATTTAGGATATCTGAGATAAAAAAAAACATGACTTGTTTTGGTTACATTGATTTACACAATGGAAGATTATTGAGGATGCAGATATCAACTGCTTCATATTTGCTTGGTTTAAGTGTGTAGAAGTTTTCTAATAATCGTCAAAAAGATCCTTGTTCAATAAAACTCCTTGTTGTCGGAGACACTAACCGAACAGCTCGTGTAAAGTGCCACTATGAAGATGGTCGAAACAACAGCTGAGATGTGTGTAATGTGATGTGAAGGGTGGGAGGATATTGTCGTGTGCAGCTAACCGTGATGTATTTTTCTGATACAGTGTGAAGTGACTCTTAAAATAAGGCTGAAGGCAGACTTGGTTTCAAACTTGTGACAAAACAAAAACTGTTTTATAGCAAGGCAATTGCTAATTATTGGCCTTGTTTCCTCAGAAACAGTCTGGCTTAGTGGGAGTTCGCTTGTCATCCTGGCTTAGTAATAGCTGGTGAGCAGCCAACAGTCGATTCAAAATTTAGAAATGCTGTCGGCAATCTCTGATCATTTGGCAGAGAAAAGATTTGTAATTTTTTGAACTATTTCAGAGGTAGGTCTTATGTTTCCCTCCGTTTTAGCATTTCATCTCTTTGCTGCTTTCCAATACTTAGTTGAATGCTCAGGAGCGACTCTCTTCCCCGGTGGGCACCAAACTTCTCCTCGCAAATTTAACTAAACGGCCCTCAATTAAAATGTCAGGACAGAGTCTGCGGCGCTGCTGAAAAAAATGCCTTTATTCCAAAAATATCAAGCGAAACATTTTAGAAATAATTAGCGAGGAAGATTTTGTCCAATCTCCAAAATTCTAATTTTAAAGCTCTCTCTCCACAATGATGGCAGCCATCAAACACGATGCTGCGACGAGAAAAAAAAAATGCTCACCATCACGTTTATCTTGACTAGCCTTCGAGCAAATTCAGAGTGCAAAGCGAATTTACCATTTGAGAGATCCTAACAGGGGAGAAGGCTTAATCAGCTATTTACTGCTGAAAATGTGATTAATTTTCTCTACAATGTAAACAAACAGAATTTAATAGTGATTAATTTAACTTTAATAGAATGGATCTCACTCAGTAACAAAAAAAAACACACCTTCATCTCCTAAATTCTAAACAGCGCAGTAAATAATGTGTCTACAAATGAGTCCACAGCAACGTGCATTTCCATTTCAGTGGAACCTTTACTGGAATAAAGCCTTCGCTGTGTCAGCTGTCAGTGTGGCGGCGCACGCAGCAGCAGGAGACTCTGATTGAGTGCAGAGAAAACTGGAGCTCCTCCTCATCACGGGGAGGGGAAACGGTTGCTGTGTGGATTCTGCAATTTCCCCCCCTAACTCTTCCTCTCTGCAGACAGCTGATGTTTATCTGCTCTGCCCATCTGGGCCGTGCGACTAAACATCTGGTAAAAGCTGCCACTGCGTACGCAGTGTTTCACAGAGTGATGACAGCGAAGAGGCACTGCTATCCACCCCGTCCACGAAGATCTTGAGTCGCCGGGAGGACTTCATATCTCAGATGTCGATGGCTCGGTCTTAAAACCTGATTCAATTATCAGGGTATTGTCAAGAGCTCAAGATCTGGTTGTTTTGTTCAGCGGTGCTCTGTAATTACCATGATTGTGGCTTTATTAGTTTGTCATCACAATGAAGAAGGATGGGCTGGTTTGAAAAAAGAAGTTCCCTGCCTACGGCTTTTGTCCTTAATTTTCAGGCTCATATTTTGATGTCAGTGAAAATGATCTTACATTATAAGAGAAGTCAAATTGCTGAATTAAAAGCTATTATTATGGCCACCCATACTGCAAATTCTTTCAAAAAAACATTGCAGAGCTACAGAGACTCATTATGGGTCTTACGGATTAGACTGTTTGACCTCTACATGGTGCTTTATTCAAAAGCATCTGTTAATATTGGTTAAAAAGCCAGCACTGCTCCATCATCCTCGGGTAGACTCCCCTTACGTTTGTCTATTTTCAATTCTCACAAAACTCAAGCCTGCGTAGCGATCATTTCCGCTCTCTCCTCGTCCAGGCTTTTCCACAGAACGAGATGTTTTGCAGCGACTGGTAGGCTTTCATCTATTATGGATGTTAGGTTTTAGGAGGATGATCTCTGCAGAATGATATAAATATCTCCTTTTGGTTCCCAGCAGGATGGGAGAAGCAGCAGCTCCAGACAGGCCACTGTGTAGTATTAGAACAGGGCGTCTCTACTATTTGATTTGATGTCCAAAGTTAATGTCAGCAAAGACGCACACGTGACAAGCAGACGGTGAAGTTATCTATAATTCCTGATTTGTGGTAAATCGCTTGACACTTCCACTTCACTGAGATAATAATACAAATATGTGCACAGAATTAGACACAAAATGTGATATATGAAAAAAAAAAAACTAAGGAGCCATAACCTCGATCTTCATTAAGATAAATAAAGAATATCAAAGCTTCAAAGGGAAAGATTGGACAGCTGCTGCAATGAAACGCAACTTTGTGATCTTGGAAGATTTTTTTTTTTGCCCTTTGTGTCCTCTGTTACAGGCTGCACCACAGCAGGGGTCTGTGTGTTAGCATACAAAAGCAGCATGAAGTAAAACCTGACAGAGATGTGTGTGTGTGTGTGTGATGGTGTGAGAGAGAGGGGGACAGGGGGACAAGGGGACAGGGAGAAAGGGAGAGAGAGAGAGAGAGAGAGAGAGAGAGAGAGAGAGAGATGCAGGTTTCTCCCACTGTGTCCAGATCCATCGCTCTATTAGTCCAGAGATGTGGAGGAAGCCAGCCCACTGTTGAGTGAACGTGCAAATGTACACACACACACACACACACACACACACACACACACACACACACACACACACACACACACACACACACACACACACACACACACACACACACACACACACACACACACACACACACACACAGAGAGAGAGAGAGAGAGACATACTGAGAAAGAGAGAGAGTAGCCGCTGTTGATACAAGGGGTGTGTGAGACTGGGAGGGATTGGGCTGTGCAAAGAGCGCATGTGTTCATAACTCAAAAAACATTGTTTCTTTGATTATCAGAATCCTCTGCTCTTAATTTAGCACCGTATTTCATAACCTTTTGGTAAAGCACTCAGGGGACGATCTACATGAAGGGAGCAGTGTGCAGTTATGAAGCTCGTGGAACGGTGCCAAGCAGCAGCAAATCAGTTATGCTCAAGGCACATAGAAATAATTCATGGCAGTGCTCTGAAAGCAGTAGCGGCATGGGTGCAACAGAGAACAGATTTCCCTCTGCAGACTGCTGGGCCCAACGTATTATTGCTGCTTGGATTCAAAGATCCACAAACTGGACCGACGCTTTGACCGTCCAATGCAAATGTGCTGCGCACTCCTGAATATGATCTCAGTTAAAACAGAATGCATATGATGTGACTTACATTATATCTTGCGTCACACCCACTGACTTAAGTAGGACTTTGTAGGAGATGCAACAAAGGAGACAAACCCTTAAGGCTATAGATCGGGACTTTTGCAGATATTAGAAGGTCCGTCATGTTCAAGTTCTTGCAAAACAAGTTCACACGGTTCTGAAGGAACTATTTCTCAGATACATTTCTCTCCAGTTCAAAATGTAAAGGGTTTTTACATTTGCTGTCAGGTGTGACATCCACGCATTGGTCATGCTCTATGGGCGGCGAATGAGCAATAGAGACTTCCAGTTTTCCCCCATGTTAACTTGAAAGGGGATAAAATAATTCAATCAGGCGGCCATTTTAGACTTTTAACGTTTTTGGACTAAATCGATCAAATGTCTCTAGCGTGTTACAGTAGCATCGGAGTAGGCCACGGCGGAGGCTACGACGTAAGCATGTGTCAACATGGTTTTTGTAATTCCTCTCACTGGCAGGAGGGGCAGACAAAAGTTTCATACTACATACTTGACTTTTACTGAGACAAATATAAGGAAAAACCCTGCATCTTTATTGGAATTAAAATGAATGTGATTCCGTTTGATGTCGTTTCCTTTCAATTGCAGAAGTTTTTCTTTCCGCTGTTTCTTCAGTGTCTCTCACACCTCTCCTCCCTCTTCGCAGGAGCCCACCGTGGAGACAACCGGCTCGTCTTGTGACGTTCTGCCTGGTTGACAGACCAAGAGGAAAGCTAAATGCAGCCGAGTGACTCTGAAGAACCGGAGAAGAGAGGCAAGCTTCCCACCTTTGTTCTTGCCTTATGAGAACGCTCTCCGTGGACTCTGCCTCAGCATCCTCTGTACTGTTTAGTTGCTGTGTGTATCCACCACTCTCAGGTGTAGGAAAAGAGTGAAAAACGAAAAAGGAAAGAATAAAGGCGAAGAGATAAAGAGAGCCAGGCTGCATAATTAGTATGACCGAGTTTGCGTTGGAGCTAGAAACCATGAGACGTGACTTCTGAAGACGACGGTGCTCTGAAGAATATTGCGACTAACCTTCAGGACATTTGTATGTGTGTGTGGGTTTATGTGTGCCCACTTCTTTCATTTTCAAAGGACTTGAATTTGTATTTGGATGTGGATTTAGCCCATCATTATGACTCAACAAGGAGGCTTTGAGAGAGCACGGACTGGCTGCCACAGAGGTATCTGCTGCTGGGTGTTGCTGCTCGCTCCTTATTTCTTCATCGCCTCGGCAGCCAAACCCAAAATGCCAGGCCACACGCACCTCAACTCGATACGCATCGACGGGGACATATCGCTGGGTGGGCTGTTCCCAGTGCATGCGAGGGGGAACGACGGCAAAGCCTGTGGAGAGCTGAAGAAGGAGAAAGGGATCCACAGGCTGGAGGCCATGCTGTTCGCCCTGGATCGTATCAACAACGACAATGAGCTGCTGCCTAACATCACTCTGGGGGCACGCATCCTGGACACCTGCTCGCGGGACACCCACGCTCTGGAACAGTCGTTGACATTTGTTCAGGCATTGATTGAGAAAGACTCAACTGATGTCAAGTGTCTCAGCGGAGGGCCGCCCATCATCACCAAGCCCGAGAGAGTGGTCGGAGTGATTGGTGCGTCTGCCAGCTCCGTGTCAATCATGGTGGCCAACATTTTACGTCTCTTCAAGGTCAGTCTGTTCATGGCACATTCACTTCTTTACTTTACTTTTTCTTCAGTATTTTCTAATTGTGACTGCAGTGTTGTTATTTCATAGAATTCCTGACAAAATTGTCATACATTTGATCAATCAGACCTTCAGTTCAAAACAATATAAGCAAAAAGGCAAACGTTGAATATTAATCTGATGTGATATCAATATCACGTTAGGATTTGGATCTCAAACTACGAGATAAATCTGAGACATATAATAACTTTGTTCAATAATGTAAGGATGATATGTCTTTCCATGAATAAACCAATCTCAAAGTTTGCATATTAGATATATAGTTCCTACGCTTCACTGTTTAATTAATACACTGCTAACAGAAATGTAATGAATTATTTCTATTATTGAACAAAATACACATGAATACGCAACCAATTAAAGCGAATATTGATGGAATGACACATATATCCAAGGCTCCATCTCATGGGTCAAATGTTTGTATGCTGAGTGTGATGCCTGGTGTGAGTACGTGACACGACTTTTCTTATACATCACATTTCCGGCGGTCTTCTACGATGTGCTTTTTGTTTTTGGACCTTTTTATTTCCCTCACAAGCTTAAATTAATTTAGTTTCAGACATTTTCCCCCACTGTCCAGAAAACAAGGCGCTGATCATTACACCATAATTCTGCTCGCTAATGACATTCATTTACCGAGACCTCAGTCTTGCCTTCTTCTAATTAATTCAGTGAACCCATGCATGGAACCGTGAGCTCGTTGCACTACTGTTGACTATAATGTGTAAAATGAGCATTTGCATTGTGTTCGGTCAACAGATGTAATGTGCAAATGAGAGCGATACATGAACAATATAGGACTGGGCGTTTGTAATACCTGGTCAACGCTGCCAAACAAAACTGCAGACCACATCCAAACTCAGGACGGAGTCAAAACCGGTCGGGACTTTTTCAGACGAGGCGACAGACAAAAGACAATGTTCACGTATTGTAACCTTTGTTCTATGAACATGGGCGACTACCTTTAATCCGTTCTTCATTAACTCACTGACACTGAATCTATTTTATCCCTCTGAGGACTAAACATACAGTAAACACTATAATGGGCTTATTTTCTCCACCCACTAGACACCAAAGACTAGTGAAGTGCAAAGAACGCAGTGGAGCTTTCATTGGTGTTCAAATCACATAATACAGAATGTAAATTTTGTTTAATCTGCACAGGCTTCATCTTTTATAAGGGATATACAGTGGAAGAAACCTGAATCACTTGCTGTGACATTGAATCAACAATGTCTCAGCTGTCTGCCGCCGTTCTACGGCAAACTAACTACTCAACAGAGACAAGGTAAATGGTACAATATGCAATATACGGACGCCTGATTGATATGTCGCAAGTCGGCCAGAATAAAAGCTGCACTCCCACATCCTCGCTGCTTTTTCAGAAAGTTGTGGATCAACTATTTATTTTAGGCTTTTTTCTCATGCCATGCTCAGACCTGTCACGCAAACTTCGCCATCATGGGAATGCAGTGTAATTATCCTTACCACTGAGCAAAAAGGGAGTTGTTGATATATCTCACACGGGAACTGTCTCATTGCACGCCACTGCGGAGGAAAGCACTCTGTCAAGAAACACAGGTTGGTTAATACACACTATGACACTATCAACATCCTCTCAGCCTACACATGACTCTGTTTAATACATGCACTGAGGCGGTGGGAGATGTTCGCACAGCAGTGCACAATCGGTCTTTCTCCGCAAGTAAAGTCACGACACCTACAAGGCTCTTGTTAGCACAAAGAACGATAACTAAAAAGTTAAAAAAAACTTTTTTTTAGCTGCAGCATCGGTGCCACCTTTAACTTTATGTGGAGGGCAAGAGTCACAGCAGAGAGAGCCCACACACAGCTCTAAATACACTGCTAAGCCAGGGAAGCCCAAAACACTGGGAAGACTACTACACCTCATGCTACTCCACAACTCTCCAACAGCAAATATCCCACCAAACAAGGCTGTTGAAGCTGCCAGGGCTCCTTGTGGAGGGCACATGAACCGCCAGAAGAGGGGCCTGTCCACTTACTGGCCTTTGAGACGTCTTCACACAGTTAATTGGCAAGCCTCTGCTTGGGCAGGATTTTTCCAGCGAGTTGTTGTGTGTTCCAAATTGCATGCCAAATCCTGCAGTGGGAACAAATTATTTAGCTTTTTATTTTGTTCTGCTCTGAAGGGCAGGGGGCTGCACCATCCAAGACTCTGTGTTCTTGGGCAAAGGGTGAGTTTTGTGTGATTATGGAGCAACTCACAATCTGAGATGAACCCGACGGGTGGACAAATTATTCCCCCTCTAGGCTCAACTCGGAGGAAGCAGCAATACTTTCTGATGGAGAAAGGCCTTAAAGGTATCTGCCCAGTGGGTTTGAACAGTCTCCTCGACAGAGCTTTGAGTATGCCTTGCCAAATCCCACTGAGTGCCAGCGGAGAACACTTCAGGATGCTGCCACTTCACTCTGAGCAGTAACACAATATTTCAAGAAGATGGTTGCTAAAAATTACCACTCTCCAAACCGCATACAGATGCATACACTTTGTTATTTGGATCTGACAAAAAAGCAGAAGTCTCAGGAAGCGACGCATCGAATGTCCTGCAGAACGTACGTCATTTCTTAACCTTTAGTGGGAAGTTATCTTGGACGGGCACCGAATGGGCTGTCGCATCGCTGGGTACAATCCTAGAATTACCCGTCTGTCCTCGACAAGATACATGTGCTGAGAGGTATTGGGAGGAAGCCATTAGAAGAGCATGTTATGCATATCACAGCACCGTTGCACTATGTCCATGTGCCGCTCCTGTCTGAATCTCTGCACCAGCAGCAGGATCAGATGGAAGGAGAGAAAAGGCTTTTAGGTACTGGAGTGCGTGCAAATGCATCCACCTCCAATAGTGGGCAAAAAACACGGGATGACCTAACTCCACACGGTCCCCTCACATCATTTCAGATCTAAAAAGTATCCGAAAGTCGTGTTTTGGCAGGGGATAAAAAAATGTCTGACACGTCATTTTAAAAAAAAAATAATTTCTGGAAACAAAATCATGGCTTGGCAGTACATATGAAAAAACAAAGATGGTAAACAGTACGGTTGGTCATAGTGCTACTTTGTAGAAAAGAGAACAAACTGCAGGACTAAAATGTCCAACATCAAGAAGTTTGCAACCCTTTTTATTTTTTGGAAATCACACCTCGGATTATTTCTGATCATTTAGACAGAGAGTGTTCGTACGGCAACATGTCTGAAAAACGGTCACCTCTGAGTGAGAGTGAAGGGAAAATAATGTCTATAACAGACATAACACGTAAACATGGCTTCTCCCTGGCTTTTCTTTCTTTTTGATGATTGTTTTCCTAATGTTACACCAAATACCGAGGAGACAGCATTACAGTAATTGCAAACAAAAAGAAAAGTCAGTCACAACAATGGCGGCAACGCTTCTTAAAGCACGGGCCGTTTACACTTATGTCTGTAGTATTTCGAATGAACATTGCAGAGAACTGGGAAGCCTTAAAAGCCTTTAATCAACTTATCATCTGCTTTGAACTCGACAGGCGGAAAACATTTTCATGAATCACTATGATAGGAAAACAAGAAGCCATGGAAATGTGATTTGTATGGCGCCCGGAAGTGGCCCCAGGTGAAACGAATAATACAGGATTTAATATTTTGAATAATATCAGCACTACAGCGGGTCACAAGATGATATTGCATATGCATGAGGTACATGCTTTGCTCACATTTCAAAGAGCCATAGAGCAACAGATGCATGTGATTCCTTGTTGTGTCCTTGTTTCTATAATTTCCTCTTCAGGATTTAATCTTTGTGCGACTAAATTTAATTATGTAAACAAAATTTCCCCACTGTGATTAATTCTGCTCCGTCCGCCGTCACTACCCAGCATTAAATTTTAATTTACCCGATTGCATTGTTTGCACTGCTGTTTGGAATAATTACACTGATATTTCATTTTTGAGATAAGATGATTCTTAGTAGCTTTTGAGGTAAAATCAATCGATATCTTAGCTGCATTTTATCAAAAATAAAAACATAACTGTAAAGGTGACAATGCTGCATTGCTTTGCATAAAAAAAAAGAGAAAAGAACCCACAATATATGTAGAGCCTCTACCTCTGTTAAAATGCACAGGAGGGATGTCATCAAATATTGGTCATTAAGTTGGCCAAGTTTTCATTTTCTCTCATTGTCGGTGGAAATGTATATATTTCTGGTGACTGGGGAACAACATTATGCTCATTCTCTGGCAGTTGTCCACGGATATGATGCAGGTAATCACTGGCTGAGGAAGAAGAGGATGAGTCGGGTTGAGGGAGAGTAGAAAGATACAAAGACAAGATGCAGAAAACCGATTTGGTGATTTATATACACTGATAGCACACGATAAGTCTGAATGTCATACGGTGAAGTATTCCTTTAAATACGTGTCTATAGATTTTCACTGTGGGCCTTTTCAATTAATACTATTTGAATTTCATGCTGTGGAACATGACAGCGTAGAAGTCAGTAAGACCCATCAGAAGCTGCTCTGTTGCAATTAAAATCCTTGACGGTCCCCAGATGGATATTGACTAATAAGTAAAGCTAAGGTTGTACTTTCACGCAGCGTGGCTCAGCAGGTTCCGGCTTCTTTCTCCATCATTAAAGTCACATAAAACCATGCGTAGGACTCCCCCGAGTAGCAACGACGATTTCGCTGCTCACCGCTTCTGATGACTTCAAAAAGCTGGGAGTAGGTTCTTCCAGCTTCTCGGCGTATTTCTTTTTTACTCACCTGAGCTGTTGGTTTGAAGCTAAACTGATGATGATGAGTGTTTTTGGCTCATAGTGCACCTTGTACATTGATGTACGAGCTGTAATGGGCTAATCAGAAGCTGCTGTTGGCTCTGTGTCTGCGGGTATGTTGTCTTCCTTTTTTTTTCTTTATCCGTGCAGTATTTCATAAGGAGCTGCCTCGTCAAGTTGTCCCTGTTTACTTGATGATTTAATGCACACGATGAGCACACAAATAATAGAGCGCAACCTCAACACAACAACTCAAATAATTTCGGAACCAGCGCTGTTTGCCATCTCCATGCAGCAATTGTTTTTCAGCTCCTTACTTATGGGCTTTTCTTTATCCTCCTCAGTCTTCGAGTAGCTGAGGGCGAAGTGTTTGCTCAGCACTGCAGAGCAGCCAGGATTCCGTCCCCATGGTGTGTCATGAATATTTTACAACATTGTTAGGTAATTTAGGTCCTGGGATTGGGGTTGGAAGCTCCCCCCCTCCGCATCCCCTCATCACTGGGTCCAGCTCTTGGTCTGTTTTCATCAGTTGGGTGTTTAGACTGCTACATAAGCAGGAGCAAAGTGCACCAACACTTGCGGTAATTAGTGATTGATTACTTATGATACTCAAGACAAACTGAGTGTAATTAAAGCCTCGGGCTTTCGATTGTATCTCTGATACATCACTGAAAACGACCGCAGTGACTGGCGTGCGGGATATTGCTGCAGCAGTCAGAAACTGCACCGTGTTTCAGATGTGGAAGCTGACTTGCTGAGACAATCATAAGCTTTCAGACAATGGGAGGTGTGGGGAGGAGGAGGAGGGGGGAGGCGGCTTGGGCAACTTCCGCACAGCAGCTCTTCAAATTAGATACAAGCAGGCACAATCGGTCTGCAGGACTTCCAGTCTTTCCTCTGAGTGGAAGTGAGCGTGGAAGTGCAGAAACGGACGGAAAGAAGAGAGCAGAGGTGGAAGGTGGGTAAACTCCGAGCAGATAGAAGAAGGTTTACTAGTTGCCTGTTGTGGTGTCTGTGAAGCAGAGACCTTGCATCCGCCTCTCTCTTCCCTCATTAGAGACAGAGGCAGAGGCCCTCAGGCACAGTGCCTCACTCCCCCTCAGCATCTCACTGTGTTGAGACAGGGCTTTTATTGGATTACCCGATCAGCCTACAGTGAAGATATGCTGAAAGCTTTGAGGCACTCAAAAATATGCACACGTACGCTTTTTTTTTTACTTTCACTTGTTAATGGTCCACCTAGTCATGTAACCATAAACGGAAATATCTCTTTCTGCTACTGTCAGCTCTGAATAAAAACGGCCGCATTAAGCTTTGAATAGTGTTGTATTGTATGTGAAACCTGCATTAATCAGTCATGTCACGGCTTTAACTGTCTGTTAACCAATAACCAAAACACACAAGTTGTTATGGCTAATATGTCAGCAAACAGTTCATATTTATACACCCCATAGACACACAGAAACAATATAATTCCTTTCGTGCCACTTTTACAGGCGACCTGACGTCCAACAGTCACTCTCCTTTCAGCTCAGTTTGGTTTTCCACCAACACCTGAGGGAAATATTTGGCTCTTTAGATGCTAAATGCTCCACTGAACTCTCCATCTAGTTGCTAAATCTGCTGTTTTTCTTTGAGGGGTCTGTCACAACAAGTGACCGCTTTCACTTTACCCAAAGTCCTTTGACACATTGTTTAAATAAGTCAAAGGATAACGATTAGCACATTTAACTCTGTATGATGTTTTCTGACTAAATGGACATGTTGACTCCAGAAGCCTCCAGAAGAATTTTATAATAAAGAAGTTTAATCCTATGAACCCTGGGATACTTTCAGGGCAATTTCACTGCCTTCACTTTTAAGCTCATATCTTGGTTATTACAGGGGGTAACCATTCATGCTGTATCTTGTGTTTCTTTCAGAACAGTATTTATCCAAATCTTTGACCATTTGATTTGATAATACTTACAGATTTGTTATAATAGCCTTTATATCAAGATTTAAAAAATGTTATCTCATGCAATTGTTATGTATCTCACCATAGAATGCTGGCAGTCGAGATATCTTTCCATATTTGTGTGGAGGAGATTGTGTAGAATCTGTCAATAGATGAACCATGTTCGTGGGACACCGTATGAATTATCAGTTTGAAAAGATATGTGCTTAGTGTGCAGTGGGTGTCGAGACGGACGCAGAGCTACATGCAGAGTGCAACAACGATTAAATTTGATGCAACTTCTGTCTGTGACACTTTATCACACAGACCAATCACAGCCATTTTGGGAAATCTCAAGTCGTGCAGTTTCACAGGATATGCGCTAATACACACTCCCGGCACAATTCAACCGAGAAGAAGGGGTGGGAATTTGGACGAACTCTGCGTCCGTCGGGTCCTATAGAGGTTAAATCGCCTGGTTTTTATATCCACTGAGTTAAAAACAAATACTAACAGGAGTTCAGCTACATTCTACCCTGTGACCTGCTAGTGCTTTATGACACATGGACAGTCGCAAGGTGTGCGCTGTCACCTTCACAGAGCCTCGATACCCATGGAACTGTGTGGTAATCGAGGTAATAGAGAGAAATGGCTCTGACTGAGCTCACTCCCTTTCTGTTCCAAGTGTAATTTAGTGCACACTACGCTACATTACTTCATTCACGCGGCCCACACAATGAGACCCACCCACCCACGCCCAACAAATCTCACCTGTGGAACTCGCTGCGTCCAGAAAAACCAACCAAACAGGGAAGAGAATCAAATAAATGCCTCAAAAACAAGCGGCGAGCGATTGTTTTCAATGTGTTCACAGACCAGTGGGCTTTCTAAGGTTTTATTTCTGCCCCTCAACTTGACTTTTGTAACTGAACAGACCAAATCCATGAAGCTGTCTTTCTCGACCCCAGATTGCAGACGTCCCCCATCGACCGTGCTCTAGCAACAGAGGAGCAGGTCCTTTAGTTCAGGATTAGTTCCGACTCAACTAACTTTGCCCAACCAAGCCCGAGTGGTCAATTCCCAGGACAGCCATGAATGAAAGCTGCCCTGAACCTTTGCTTTGTATTGTTGGCAGTATTTTTATTTTCTTTCTTCTGCTGTTTGCAAATCCCTCTGCAGGCAATCCGAACCACCGCCGGTAATCACCAAGCACTGTGAGAAAAAGCTACTTTGTGCCCATTTCATCCTGTGCATTCTTTTTCTCGATATGTTAGGTTTCACTCAAATTAATTACTGGCATTTAATTAGTGTGCGCTAGCAGGCCCACTGAGGAAATGCTGGCAGGAGGGGAAAATGCCTTTTTCTTTTTTAAATTTATGATTTCATTCTGCTGAGCAGTGCTGAGAAGGAAGGGCAATGAAAAGTAAAACAAAAATACCAAGAGGGTTCGCTTATGTTCTCTGTGTTTGAGCTGTCCCAGTACCTCAGTGGTTGCAATCTCCCAATTTCTAACGTTTAGAGGTACCCTCTGGTGCCCTGCTCTGACTTTTCTATAAAAGTTTACAAAACTTCAAATGTTCACAGTGGAAGCCAACAAATAGAGCACAGCCATCAGATGTTTTTCTTCTTCTGAAAAGCGCATGGGATAAAAGGCTTGCAGCTGTCTCACCTGCATAATCTCACCATCAACCCACCAATCTATCACTGTCCTGCTGTGTACGGTTGCACTGCTTCAAATTTATTCAGACACGGTCTGAAGCCAGAAAGATGACAAAACAGAAATCCTTCAGTAGCTCAAACTGCTTTAAATGAAACATAATCAATGTTGCCCTGACAGCTTCCTTATTGATTACTGGCAAATGCTATGTATATTATTATTATTTATTTTTTTGTATATAAGCGAGCAGTCAAAGTGACAGAAGAAGAATTGTGAAAAGAGAGTTCAGATATTTTCTTTAATTTAAACACGGCAGCTTCTGTGCACTTTTCCCTCCTAATAAATATAAAACATACGAGAAGGGAAAGGTCAATGTAATAACATTTTCATAGGACCACTGTAAAGTTGTCTGAGATCTTAAAAGAATTGTTCTGTCAGCCTCATGGCAGGCGATATCCTCAGACTACCCTGCAGCAGGGACAGAGAGAGAAAGTTTGGTCGCCTTCAGGCTAAGCAGCTTGGACATCATCCAGCGTTCTCGAACATGAGACAACATGGAGCCTCCCGTGAGTCACCGCTGTGTCACACACAGGGCCTCGCTTTCTGGTCAAAGGCATCTGGGATTTACCATGAAAACTCACAATTCGAGCTATAATTTGGAAATAAAAAGGACCGGGGAGAGATGTGATTTTGTTTTTTGTGTCAAGCATTATGAATTTTCATGCCCCAAATTGGAAGAAATCCTCTTCTATAAGAGACACAAAAAGGGTTGTTTTGAGATTTGTCTCGTCTGTGATTTCAGTGGGCTTGATCATGCATACATTGAATTTTGTACAACAGAAACAACAAAACCAAGGGTTCGGATTCATGTGTCGTGCACTGATCAGAGCAAGAAGGTGGGAGGTTCAAGTCTTTTTTTTTAACTGCGGGGAAAATCGGATTTTTCTTTTCTTAAATCAGATCTTTAGGACAGACTGTCCGTGCTGTTATTTGCAGTCGAGCGGAGCGGACCAGATTTGGTGTGGCCAAACATCACTAACCTATCTGCATGGGGTTGCTGTGGTACGCTATATGCGCAGCTACGCTGAAGACGTCGTTGATAGCGCTCTGCTAGCGGTAGCATAGATCGTCCTTACTGTGTCACTCCAAAAATGATGTCGCCACTTAGTTTGCGAGTGACAAAAGAAATCTGATCAGATCCACCTGATCGTCCTGACTGACACGCATCACATGTGGTTTGAATCCAGTTTGCAAAAATCGCATTTCATGGGATTTTTTTTTTGCTGTCCAGACTTTGACAAATCAATTTGATACGATCTGTGTACAACTAAACCCAGATTCGGGCTGACAGTCTGAAGGCTTTAGATGAAGCAGTGCAGCAGAACTGTGGCTTGGACTCTGCGCTGAGAATACACATCTCAAAACCACGTCTGTTTCTGCCACAAATTCAGTCAGCTGCCACTTTGCTGATTTTGTTCACAAGCGCAAATAAACCCGGAAAACATTCTGAGCAGTGACGCAATAATAGATCAAATGTAAAGACGCCCTTTTAATACATCTCTTTCAAGTCACTGGACGTGTTTACGTTGACACTTGAAAATGTAATGCTTATTGTGTTTGAAGCAGGAACGTTGGTGAAGCAGTCTGCATTGATCTATAAATTAGTATAAGTGATTGTTACAGTACCTGTCCACAGCTGCATTGAGCATGAGCACGGTGCCATTATACTGACCATCCACTGTGTTTACCTTTATGACATCACATGCAAATGACACCTAGCTGCTACGCAGTAACTCCATTCAATACAACAAACATAAGACCGGTCCGTTATGACTCAGCAAAATGTCGTTTACTATATGTGGGACACATCTGTCCACAGCCATTAATTCATCCCCTTTGGACACTGCCTCATCCCCAACTTTCTTTTCAGTAATATTCGCATTTCATATTTCATCTATAAATGCATGACAGCGCAGATCTGCTCTGTCACACTATATGCTATGAAGTGATTTAAAAAAAAAAAAAAAGTATGGCACGCAATACTCCAGAAGTAAAAAGGGAAACGTCTCAGATTGATGCAGTCATATAAACGTCTTCGTCAACATGTTTTATCATTTCTTTTTTCTATCATCGCTGCATGTGATCGTTAGTTAAACAAAAACCTACATTCATCTGCTTCTGGCTGCAGATTTGAGGTGCTGTGTGTTCAGTGTTGTGCAGAGACAACCCCCCCCCCCCCCCCGCCTCCCTCCCCCAGTTTGTTGTTCTCATGAGACCCGGGATGTAACGGGTGAAGGATACATTCATCACCACACCCTCTGCCAGCCCTTTGGCATGTTGCGCTGCCACAAATACACAAACCAAAAGTAGCAGGTCGCTTTTAGACGCCCACACAGTCCGAGTGCCTGAAACTAAAACTTTGCACTTGTCGGTTAAACAGGGTTTTAACGTGCTGGTGGCAAACATTTTTTTTACTTAAAACTCACCACGACAGGCAAATAGTAATAGCCATGCACAGATAATAACACTGGATATGAAGGTTTTTGTACTGATATCCATGCTTTCTATTAAATATACCACATAAATGAAGCTCATTAGCTTCATAAAATTAGCTAGCAAAATTAGCTTTTAATGATGTTTAGTTGCAACACCATACATCTTTTAATTAAACTAAAAGGCAGCAGCCTTAAAGCTGTAATTCCCACAATTATATTGATCAAAGGAGAGCATCTCACAAGGTCTTTCAGCAGAAATCTCTAATGGGGAGACTACTGTTGTCAAACATTTTAACATTAATTCCATTGATCTTCTGCAGAGAAATCATTGATACGAGATAGACCTAATTCAGCTAATGCCTCAAAATGTGTTTTAAATATGTTAAAGAAACATAATTAAAAAAAAAAAAAAAAAGTGTAACTGTGGACCCATGTGATCAGCAGGGCACTGATTAGCTTCAGGTTATTTTCTTTGGGATGGAAAGGTCTTGTTTTTTTTGCCAGAAGATAATTACAATGCTGTTTTGCTCTCAAAATATCGATGGCTGAAATGAGCTGACGTGCATGAATGAAATACTTTCAACGCTTGTGACAGCTGATATTTATGTACGCTAACAAGCAAACACAAGATGGGGAAAAATAAGTCAAATATAGTGAAAAATATGGTTAAAGTACACTATTTATTTACTCCGGTTTTTCATGCTGTTTAAAAACATTCATACTTCTTGGGTCTCGATTTCTGAAGCTCCAGTATATATTTAATGTTCTTACACCAGATGGTCCCACCAGTCTCAAGATTTTGATGATATTTCTTCCATCGTGATACCCTAGAGCACATTTAGTTTTGTCGTTCATCACCGGCACAAAGATGGAAAACTCTCTGTCAAGAAAGACACTGTTTGCACTTTGCAATGATTCTCAGCTGACGTCTCGACGAGACTGCCCTCCTCCAACAAACGACCAAATAGGTCTTGCGTAGTTCATTAAGTCCCACGTTCAAGTTTTTAGGTTAAGCGACATCTACGAGGCATGTACACAACGACAACCTGGTCGTCTGTAGAATCCAAGCTTTTCCTGGTTGGAAGTAGGTGGGTTGGGTGGATGGTTTGATACAACATTGGAAATGGGAGCATCTAGACCAGGGGTGTCAAACTCATTTTAGTTAAGGGGCCACATACGGCCCACTTTGATCTCAAGTGGGCCAGACCAGTAAAATCATAGCATAATAACGCATACATAACGACAATATTTCTCTATGTTTAAATCATTGGTGATAGTTTTTGGATGATAAACCCTATTTTAAGGTCTTTCTACAATAAACTAGAAACATAAAGAGCAAAAACTCAGACATCAGCCCACTGTTTATCTGCCCCGGCTCTCCTCTGCAGATTCCCTCGCTTTGTGACGCGTTTGACGTCAAACGCGTCACAAAGCGAGCAGCGAGCGCTTCTTCCTCCGGAGCAGACGTCGCATTTACGCTGTTTTTAAAGCAATTACTGGATCGATTAAAAAAAAAAATACAAAACGTTTGTACTCATAAACCTCCATATTCTCATAGAAATGCAATTTATGTCTTTCTGTAATTTTCACACTTAGCAAAGTCATCTGGCGGGCTGAGCTGGACCCCCTGGCGGGCCAGATCCGGCCCGCGGGCCGTATGTTTGACACCCCTGATCTAGACGGCATTTTTAAAACCACATTTACTGTTGCCATGACAATGACAGTCGCAGGATTCTGCCGTTTGCTTCCTGTTTCCAACAATGAGTCGGGACAGTTTTTTAAAACCACATTTGCTGTTGCCATGACAACAATAGTTGCATAAGGCAAAATGCAGGAGACCGTTGTTTGATTTCCATTTCCATCCACACGTTGAAACAGTTTTTTTTTAAAACAATGTTTACTGTTGCCATGACAATAAGATGGGTGCAGGACACCGCTGTTTGCTTCCCGTTTCCAACAGCGAGTTTGGACGTTTTTTTTCAAACCACAACTACTGTTGCCGTGATGACAAAAGTTGAATAACGTTAACACACGACAAAATTCAACCGTTGTCTTTGCCTGACCCGTAACCAAGTGGGTTTTGAGCCTAAATCTAACTGGAAGCACTAATTATGAAACGCTTCTGTGGGTCTTATTTGAGTATGGGAACAATTGACCTATATATGGTCGTCTGGGTTGGAGGACTTGTTGTCCCAGACAGGCTGCAAATAGAGACGCCAGGAGCCAGTCATGCATGCTCTCCATGTATTTGAACACATTCACCTTACCAGCTGGCACCGGAGGATCAATTTTCATTTACGGGCTAATTATCGCCTCGAGAGCTTCTTCGCCCGGTAAAACCACAATAAATCCTTACAGACTAGCTGTCTGTTTGTCACCACCCTATCACCCTGTTTCTTTAACCTGTAATCATTAAGCTATCAAGATTTGAAGACCTCCCATTACAAACAAACACCTGGATATTGACCTACTACAGTTAAGCTGGTGTGGCAACACGCCTCATTTCCTGACATGTTTACCTTTTCTTATTGTGGCTCAAAGTTTGTGTTTAGACTTACACAGTGCAAAATTGGAACACAATGCTGTTGATTTTTCAGAAGGGGGAAATGTTAACATTAAACTTTAGAGAAGTATCACAACTTATGTCTCAGTTTCTAATCTATAGCTTCAGTTTGTACAACTGATATTTACAGTCTGGATGACAACAGCTTCACGCCTTTTGCCTCCCTTTAATAATAATAGCAAGCTTCAAACATCTCTGTATCTCTTCTTAACTTCTGTTTTGTTATCTAATGTTGTGTCAATAATAATTTATTCTGTAACACGATGGGAGATTGAATGTTCAAAATTCTTTATAATCTTTCTACCCATGACGCCAACAGTTCCGTCCCATGTCGCTTTGTTTAGCAGCTCTGACAACAACAGTAATTAGGATGGTAATAAAAAATAATAATCTCTCATGAGGCTTTTGAGCCACAAATTCTCAGATTCTCAAATTCAGAAAGAATATTTCTTGTTCTTAGGAACCAGCATTTTCTATTTCATGTTGAAGCGCTGTTTTGTATTTTAAGGTGCTTTGTATTAGTCACTGCTGATCTGTCTCATATAATACTATTTGTTCCAGTTAAACATGCAGTCTGCCCTGTGATGTAACATATCTTGTAGGTCATCTTATCTAATCTTAGCAGCACTACATTATAGATGTCAGCAACGCACCCAGTGCTAACCCTTAAGTACTTTATGTGTGAATGTGGAACTTTATCATGAGTCTAATTAATGAAGTTGGACAATAACTTCTGTAACTGAACATCATTGGTGATTGTAATACATAGTAGGTATGCACAATTACGTGTGTATTACATCGTGTATTTAACGCAATCTCGATTGATATCTCTTTGCGATCTTATTTCAGGGAGGCTGCAGCTCAGTTGGTAGAGTGGGTTGCACACTAATCGGAAGGTTGGTGGTTCAATCCCAGCTCCTCCTGTCCACACGCCTAAGTGTCCTTGAGCAAGACACTGAACCCTAAAATTGCTCCTGATGGTGTGTTGTAAGTCGCTTTGGATAGAAGCGTCAGCGAAATGAAATGTAATATAATTTCCAAATGACAACGATTGTGCAGCATTTTCATGAGGGACATCAGGTGCACCAAAACAAACGCTCCTACTTTCTCCCTTAAAATGACAACACGGCGTTACATCACGTGACGCAAGGCAGCAGAGCACCGAAACGCACTGAAAAATACTTGATCAAAGTTTGTGAGAATGGAAAGGGCTAAATAAAAATTATTTTGGATGTTCAGTAACAGGTACATTTTTAAAGCGCTTAAAGGTGGAGGGAAGGGTCAACAAAACATCAAACTTCAACATGAAAGACTACCCTTAATTTTTTAATCTAAAATTTCTGTTTTCTTTTTAAATCATGAACACAATTTCCCCGATACCCTAACTATGTAATTATTGTAACCATAATGATGAAGTTCCCATAATTTGAACCTAAAAAAATAATTCACCATAGTATTGCCGTAAATTCAACCAAGTCATTTTTGCCTAAACTTAACCAAACCATAATTAAGGTGTTGTCAAGTCATGAAACACTGTTTCACCTCACTAGCTAGTGGGATTTATCACTTGAGTAAAAGGGTATCATTTTTGTACCATTATTCTCAGTTATAGTTATGAGACTGGACATTGCCCCGGCTCTGTAAAATATATTAAGATATGACTGAGGACAGCTACGAGCCCAAATTAGAAAACTCTCTAGTAAAACAGAAGCCGAATCAGAAAATCTTCATTAATCCCCTCAGGGAAATTGTTTTGTAACACTTGCTCTAGATTGTGAAGATGTAAAATTTTTGAACATGGGCAGAAACAGAAGAAATTGTATAACTGGATGGCCACAAGAAGGAAAGACCTCCTGTGGTGTTCAGTGGAGCATTTTGTAATTTTTAGTCTCTGGCTGAATGTGCTCCTCTGGCTAATCAGAGCACCGCGAGGAGAGTGGGAGACGAGGCCCATGATGGAGAGATATTTTGACAACATCCTCCTCGCCGCGACTGCATGCAGATTGTCCAGCTCCACCCCCCCAAGAGAGAGCCGTTTGTCGGGTCTGTCGGTGTCGTCCACCCTCAGGATTTTTGCCTTATCAGACCACAGCGTAGAAAAATGACACTGGCCCCCACAGACTCATAAAACATTCATAAATATTCACAGCATAACTAGTAAATTAAATATATCCACATACATAGATATAAAACTGTTTTTTATAAGTGAAAGTTGCATTAATTAGAGTGATTTTAAGTCACTGTTCTTTGCAGCTACATCATTTTTTTGTTTTCTTTTTAATCTTCCTGCCTAACAACATGCCCTTTCTAGCTCATTTTAGTGCCTTCATATACCATGATATCATCTCAGGGTGGAGATCTCTACCCTGCTGGGCTCCTCAATAAAATTCAAGATGTAAATCGAGGCCCCGAGCCTCTGTTGTGAGCCACTGGCAGCTCCCACGACTGCTGATTCGTAGTAAATGAAATGTCAACAGAGCGGCAGTTTCATCCCATTAACAATGTCACATCCCTTGTTATGTCATGCATGCCTTTCTAAATCTGGAAGAGGATTTACTGCTCTTAATATTACAACCTGCTGTCTTTTGTTTGACCCCAGATTTACTGTCTTATATGTCTCAATGACGCCGCAAAGTCACCAGTGCAGATGGTAAACCCACAAGATCCCATTGACCCCTACCGGAGCGTGACCATTACTTTAAACCGGAGCAGTATCGACATGAATGGAATGAATAGAGCAGATGGACTTGGTCCAAAGTCATCCAAAGATATTGTGCAATAGATAGATGATAGTGCAGTTTGTATGAGAGAAATCAATACGTGTGAATGAGCATTACAAATGAAGCCTTCTATTAATTCTGTCACTTGTTTGTTCAGAATACAAATTGATTGTCAAGGTTCCATTGCGTCAAACAATCTGTTAAGTGTGTCAGGAGAAACTCATAAAAGATTTATTCTTTATGTTTGAATGCAGAACATAAGATGATAGAGTACTCAGTCTTAATTTTCTCAATCTCAGTCTTGCATTGACTTTTTTAACTGTTTCCGCATAAAAGATGAAATCTGTTTTATGCAGTACTGCATCAACAATATGACTTTTGGTCCATGCAAAATACAAAAAGAAAATTAGACTCATTTTCTTTAGAATATATTTCTTGTAAATGAGAGTAATAGCGCTCACAGAATAAATTAAAAATATTCCTCTCAATAAACAATTAAGCAGCCAGGGGGGGAAAAAAAGATTCAGATAATTATATTGCATTAGAGAAAGCAGGTAATTATGCCCAAAGTGAGTGTGAAACTAACTTTTATACAAATAGAAATTAGCCTCAGTGCTCAGAGTGTTCTAGATAAACCCTGAGGAAACACTAGGTTTAATCAGAAAGGTTTCTTACGGTTGGATCAGATACTCGGGATAAAGGTCATGGCTGGATGAGGAGGATAACATGGCTTATTTCAATTATCTAATTTAGTGTGAAGCTATGAAATGATTTAGGATATTAGCTGCAATGTCAGTCATTTAAGGAGAGAAATCCGTTTAATAGCAAAGGCAGTCCAAACATTATAAAAGCAAACACATCCGGCCGCTCACTCAGCATGCGTCTTCTCTGAAACAGATTACCTGAGCAGACTGACGCTCTCCTATTAAAAGCCATTACCATCGACTCTGAGAATACATTACTTGCCCGTGTACTGTTCTCACAGGTAATCACCTAGTCCGTGTTAATGGACACATCAAATCCTGACATAGACGCCTTCAGTGATTGTCCAATGGCAGCATATTTATAAAGGAGTTAATGGGAAAATAGTTCCTAAAGCGGACCTAAAGCAACATTTTCAATTGGTAAACAACAAGCCATAGCAGACTAATTGACTGCAACGACATGGTACTTTAATGTTCCAAAATAAACCTTATGAATTACCTGTCAAGGCCCATTGTAACATTTCCTTACATTCTTAATGCGATAGCAGCAACACGATGTTACATGGAATTTCATGTGTTGTGCTTAGACATGCCTAAGTATTTATTTTTTTGTGCTGTGAGCCCTACAAACAAAAAACAATTCTAATTTATAATATTGGTTATTATATGATGCACTATAAGTTTCTAAAGGGAATGTATTTGATATGGCTCAACATTATAGCCAGTTTTGTCTTGTAGCCATAGACTGTATATAAAAGTGGACGTGGCTTCCGGGTCTGACAAATGAGGCCGATGCGGAAGTGCCTGCAGCTGCAGTACCACCGAGTGCCACTAGAGGTTGTCTCCAAAAAGAGTCCCATTCAACCAGTCTCACAAAATTCTCAGTCAATAAAATTTCTCCACGAGTTATCTTGATTTTTATAGCTAAAGTCACTCCTTCTTATTAGTTTTCTGGCCGTCCATCTGAAATTAGTCCCACTTCAAAAATACAGTTTTTTTGTGGGCGTGTCTATTTGATTGACAGGCCTGTGGTGCAGTCAGGTTACAGCTATCGGTGGGCGGGACGGAGTATCGCCAGGTTTCCAATCAGATCGAGTCAGGTCCACTGCTCGCCCCCCCCCCCCCCAGCTCGCCCAAATATGGTCACTACCGGCTCACAAACTGCTCCGAACTAGCAAGATGGCGGCAACCAAAATTGTGAACTCGAGGCTTCATAACGTCCGTTCACAAACCAACGGGTGACATCACTGTTGGTTGTAGCTATAAATGAGCAAATCAGAGTTAAGGGGATGTTCGTCATCTGTACCTTTAATAAATATCAGCATTGCATGAGGCCTTCAACAACTCAAGAGGAAGTGCAGTGTCAAGTCAGCAAATATTCTTGGTGTATTTAGCAGTCAGCTAAAAGCATAACCACTACAAACTATTACTAACAAAAGCAGTAATGTCAGTTAGGAGCTCGCCGTGACTTGTTAAAATAATTCCTCAGATGTAACCCTGAAACAATTCGCCAAAAGTGTGTGGAGTTTTAGGATTTTCAGCAAATTTACCTACAGTTCTAAATATTTGATGCAGCCATCAGGTCTTTGTAAAAGCCACAACACGACTATTACACCCATGTTTCTTTTTATTTCCATTTGCAGGTCCCAAACTTCAAAGATGTGCCTCAGGTGAAAAGCCTGGTTTGCTTACACATGGAGAAGTTAGCTGTCTGTTGGCATCAGTGTCAAAGCACACACAAGAATGACTAGATTGAAACACTCAGGCAATCAGCCTGCACTGCTTACAGACATTAGCCAGGCAGAGCTTGATTTTGAGCAGGAGAGACTGCAGGCACACTCACTCAACCCACCTTGTTGTCTCATAACTGCTGCACACTGCATGCGCTATCAAGGCTTTTCGCCGCCCCACTTCTCTTTTCTGCAAGTTAAGCTGGAAAAGGGGGTTATGAAATATTTAAAATCCAACTATTGGGGTTTGTCGTGGAGTGCGTTTCCTTCTCCCTCGGAGTACCGGGGAAGTCGTACGTGTACGGTGAATGCTGACCTTCAGCTGGATGTAATCCATGATACAGAATCGCACTCTGATTGCATTGAGATTTAGATGGCGTCTGTTGGTTCAGGTAATACGAGTTGAGCCAATGAGAGTGGGCTGTCACCCACTTGTTTACATCAGTGTTGCAACTGTTGAGACGTAGCTGCCAGAAGATTCTATTGAACTAGTCTCTGTGGGATGAGTCCTAATTTGATTAAGCAATCTATGCAAATGAAATATAATTTGCATTACCTTTTGTGCAGTTCAGCACAGTTAGTTGTTGACAATTAAAATGCTGTGGAACATGGGAGATAAGGCCACCCCAGACACAGCGTTTTTAATCCTCAAAGCATTGCATCACGGATTTAAACATTTACAGATATACTGGACTTCTTCACTGTTTTATTAAGTCGATTGTACAAGTGCTCTATTTTATTTATTAAAGGTCTGATACAGACACTTGTTAAAATGAAAAGAATTGTTTACTTTATTGCACAGTGTAACAGTTTCTGGTCTGTCTCAGAAAAGATAGAAATAATAACCCTATTAAAACTTTTTCTTTTATTATTTGGGAATAAGTTCTTAATAGCTTTGTAATAGATAATTAAGTGGTACTAATCAGTTGCCTTCAACTACTTTAGGGATATTCAGAGGGGACTCAAATCCCATAATATTAAGAGGACAGATAAAACCTACCCTAGATTCAGTTTAGAGTTCCTGAATGACAACATATGGTCTACATAACTTTGAGTTGGATGTGGAATATACTTCAAGTTTTTTTTATAATATTGTTGAAAAGCTTAAAACGTTTTTTTTTTTTCCCCACCCCAACAATCCCATTGTGATGTTGGTCATTCGATACACATCCAAAGGGGTACAGCCAAAGCACACAGATCAATAGTGCAGTCAGAAGCTTTAAAAGCTGGCAGGATGAATGGATGGCAGGGTTCTTTGAATTATTCAGCAGTGTTGTGGGTTTGTCTGTCTCCTTTGCACTGACAGGACTGTTTACATGGCAACATTCAAACGAGCAACAGCAAGATGTAAAATATTACAACAGATGTGCTTCAATCATAACTTTTCATCTGTCCAAGTTAGAAATAATAGACCACCTTGGGTAAAAGTAGTTTTATCAATATTTAAGATGTATTTTTGTAATGGGACACAAGCTAATAATTTTAATGTGTTGGAGAAAAATAATGAAAAAAACAAAAACAAAGAGACATCAAGTTACTTTAATTCCCGTTCTAAACATTTAGGAGGACAGTGTTCGCGGTTCAGACAGAGAAGGCGAGACTCTTGCATCATACAAAACACGCCTGTGGCTTAACTGCATTCAGGACTAATGCAGCCATCCGCTGACACATTTGGCCCACTAATGACAAGAATAAGTAAGACCAAATAACGTGATGGCCCCAGGACTCATCAGTGGATGCTGCTTTAAATAATGTTCAAAGTGGAGTTTATTCTAACAGGGTTTGGCAGCCTCTGTGCTCCTGGAATGAAGACAGATTTCACATAATGGTGGTAATTGTTCCGTTTTTTTTCAGTCTTATTGTATATTTTTTTTTCTTCGTCTTATCTAAATAACCAGGAACACGCGTCACACATGCGGGTGTTATTTTAAAGTGGACCGACTCAAGTGACTCTACTATTGTGATTTCCCCCATCAGTAAGCCACCACTAAATATGTGTTAACAACTGTTTATTATGAAGCAATCATTGCTTCAGTGGTGGAAAATTACAGCTGAAGGCACACAATGCCTTCAGGGAAATATATGTGATCACAAACTGAATTAGACATAAACAGGCAAGTTGTTTGCCAAAAAATGTCCACCAAGTTGCAACCTATTGTCAGTCCTCACACCACACAACATGTTGGATGTGTACACTGCCTTAGGCTCCGTATATCTGCCTCAAAATGAGGCGGAGAATATTGTCGAGGTCATGACAGGGTGGCATATAGCAGTGATTCCTCTGGATGTGACAGATTTCTGAAAATGGCAGGAGGAGCATGCAGGAGCTGATTAACGCTGCTGAGGTGCTTCATGTTTACAACAAACAAAGACTAACATCAGCTATTACTGGTCCGAGGAGACTGGTGTGGCGTGTCAGGCCGGGGTTAAAAAATGCCAAATGAAATGGGTAAACTGCAGAGCGTCAGCCACCCGCGCCTGCTTTTAACTTGATGGTAGGATCTCTGCCTGTTATCCCACACAAGTGGTCGCACGCACATAAACAACAACACAACACAAGTCAATTCGTGTTTGGAGTGCACGAGGCTGAGCAGTGTGAGGGGAAAATGGACGGCGTAGGAGAAAGAGAAAATGAGAGAAGGAGAAAAGGTGGACCTGAGAGGGAGCCCATTAAAGGCAGTAAAGCCCTGGAGGAGAGGGAAGCTAAATGCTGCAGAATTACAGATGTGTTTACAAGCAATGGACACGGTTACTGTTTAAAAAGAAAAAAGAAAAGGTGCAGCAAGGATGCTATGACATGCCAGAGCTTTATGATAGACAACAGAGGATCAGTCAGAGCCCTGAGGAAATGCCAGGTCCAAAACAAAACAGTCCAGAAGGGCGCAAATTTATGTATGTATGAATATTTATTCCTGTAGCCTAAATTATCGAATTACATTTCTTGAAACTGAAGACACTTGGCTGTGTTATTCTACTTTGGACGGTTTTGAAGCTGTTCTTTACAGTATGTAGAAATAACAAAAAGGACCCTCATAGAATAAATTCTGATTTCTTCCATTTCTTTTATTTAACATAAAACAGTTCTTTAAGCAGGTTTGTGATGTCACAAACTCACGCTTATGTCAAACGTCTGCCCTCAGCATGGCCCTCTGTCCAACCTTTTAATGTTGAGGAAAACACCGACAGGTTATTCCGTCACAGAGCTACCAAGCGGTCGGCTAGTTGACGTGCTTCACTAAGAAAAGAGACAGCCAATCAGAAGAGAGGGACACTGATATCATTGTGCCTTAAAGATACATACTCAAAACAGCCTGTTTTTGGTAAAACTCCAGAGATAAGCTTACGAGATGAAATGCAAAAATATACTAAGATGGTTTTTGTACTGAAAACCACACAAATATCTTATGGATATCAAGACTGCAAATTACACAGCAATGTGTAAAATGGGTGACTTTTTGTTATTATGTCTTTACAGGCCTGGCTGTCAGAAAATATTGATTACCTCAGTTACTTACGAGCCGTTAGCTACCGCTTGTTACAGAAAGTGAGCTCCAGTTTTGCTTTTGAGGGTTAAGTTTAAAATAATCGCCTGCTCTTGAAGGGAAAGTTATTTTTCTTCAACTACTCTGTAGTTGAAACCAGACAGTTTTTATGTGTTTGCGCAGAATCTCAAAAATACTGAGCAGATTAAAATAAATTATAGGGTTGAGGTTCTTCAGTGAGTTGAAAAAGTTGTATAAAAAAGATAAAATTCAAAGTTCACTGTAGATACAGCAAAGCTATGGAGACTATGTATATAGCAGCAGTTGTTACACCATAGTTGTGCCTCGCAAAAAAAATGTAGTTACACATTGGGGATATGCAGCAAACCAGTTCTACATCTCAATACTGAAATCGATGTAGAAAACATAACGGTGATAGGGCACCAAGGTTTGATCATATACTATATTGAAGGAGGTCATACTGTTGTCTGCTGCTGTTTTTTGTCTCTCCAGTGGAGGGTGAGTTTCAAGTGGACCTTCAAGTCACACGCTTCATGTACGTTATGATTCATTCTCCGAGTCTGTTTCCATTTTAGTCACATGGCCATTTAGTGGGTTTTTTTATGCGCATCTTGAAAGTGCATTAAAGCCGGTGGAAATGCAATCAATAACTCGTTAGCAAGTGCTGCCATTAGCTCCTATTTTTCTTGATTCCATGGCATCTATTAAAGCCATTCTGCGCACTGCAAACCTAGCCATCTATCACTGAATAAAAAAAAAAATGTAAATAGGGCAACTGCATGGAAGGAGCTGTGACAAGGCAAACCTTCTCAGCGCAGCTTGTACCTCAAAGTGAATGAAGGAATGTACCATTACTGTGATTGTACTTTACTGTCTTCAGTAGTCAAACCAGATGAAATAAGGAGGCATCTAATTCAATGTAACATCAGAACATGCGCAACCTACAATCACAATGTATCACACAGGTGCTTGGAAAAATAAAATCAAGGCACAACACATTCTAATTACAAATGAGAAATCCACTAAGTGCTGTAACGGTCACAGTTGAATCCAACACTGAACGTACACAGCAGACATCAATGGAAGGTGCCACCATGAATCACCTGCGTCAATTCATCATTCTTTTGGTCATTAGTCTTTCCTTTTGTGTGTTGTTGCACATCGTTGTATTTCATGATTGATGTTTTTCTGCACAGTGCGAGGAGGAAGTAAACATGTTGCTATTGTATTCTCGCACCAAGCTAGAAAAGAAAGTGATGAAGTGATATTGATTCATGTTGTGTGTATCATTTAAATGGGAATTGTCCTGGACCCTGTTGCATCCGTATATTTACTGCAACTGTACTTGTTTGATGAAAATAAATTGAGAGATGATAGCAGAGGAGTGGACAACACAAAAATACACTCTGCTGTACTCGAGTCAACACCTGTTTCCATTTATTCCAAAAGACTGCGGCACTCAGACGTGTCACCGGGAGCTGTGGGAGACCACATCTAATTATTTCGCTCCTTAGCCTCAACCCCCTTTTTTCCAGCTCCGAAACCACAACTATCCCTCATTTCCAGACACTCCATGGCAGAACAGTAATTATCAACTTCCACTTTTTATTAGCTATCCGTGATGGCTCTCGACCAATTATAAAGTGGTTGGAAAATTGGTCGTCTCGGAGAAAGGGAAGGAGGGGATACTCTCAATTGTTTGTCGCTCGAGGCCATCTTTGAGCAATTATTTGTCAGAAAACCGGCGAGTGAAACAAAACAGCAGAAAAGAAGGGTGGGGGTGGGAAAGAAGTGAATGAGTTTGATGAAATGGTCCAGCGGTGCAGGGGAGAGAAGAGGGCGCCACACTCACAGGAGCCACCTGCAAGTCCTAAAACTTGCACCGAAGCAGCCCGTGAAATGGCTTTCTGGGGTCGTATAACCCCCAAATTGTTCCAAGAAAAAGAGTGTACACAATGGCATGTATTTTACCTCCTCCTACCAAACCACAGTGATAATGGCAGGAAAAACATACAGTAAATGTGGGCAGAGAGACTTCAGGCTTTGTTTCTGTTTGTGTTTATCAGGCATCCACAGAGCCCTTCCAGTGTAGGCGTCTAGGGTAATGGATTAGAGTGCTGGTGCCAGTGATATCATGGTTGAGAAAGAACTGCATATTTTAGAGTTTCTTTGTCTTCATGTAAGGCCTGTGTATTTCAGTGGTGAGTTAGACTGTTACTGATATGCCCCCTGGCACGGAGGCCCACTGAGTTTAATTTAGTGGAGCAACACTGGCAAACCCGAGGGTGTGAAAGAACGGTACCAAGCCGGCCAGGGAGGATTTAGCATTAGCCTTAGTTTGTGGCCACAGGACCTGGGAAACATTTTGCGTACAAAATGCAGCCAGGTGCAGCAGCATTTTACATATCCGGCAGGTATGGTACAAACTATATGGCAATTTTTTTCAGTAGTGACTTAAGTCAAAATTATGTTTTGGTCCTTGAAATATTATTTTTTTTTTTTTTTTGGGATGTTGGAAAAGTCGAACAAAGATAACTGCTGGCCAGTGACTCCACCTAAAACAAATGACTGTCAAGTTTCTACACCTCATCTCTAAGTCATCTATGTTTGCAGAGTGAACTTCGATCATTCTTTAAGTACAAGACTTCATTTTTAGAAATCAATCAGTGGAATTTTTCAACAGATATGTAGAAAGTTTCACAATTTCCCACGACGACCTCCTCATCTTCCACTTCCAGAGTGCATGTTGTGTCACATCCGTTCAATGTTGGCTGACAACATCTTTGAGCCATCATTTTTTAAAAAGGTACCTTACGGAAGAAACAGTTGCAAAGATCAAAGAGCGGTGAGATGCTTTCTGACATCTTATTCTTATTGATGCTTCCTGGAATCATGCATAAATTGTTCCTGTGTGTCCAGTGGAAAGTTGCACCGCTTCATGTAATAGGTGACGATCTCAGATTGCATTCTCTGGCTTTGTTGGAGAAATTCTCATCTCTCGTCAAAATTATCTTGACAGCATGACTTGCGTTGTTGGCACAGAAGCTGTGGAGCATGTGCTGGGGGAAGAATCCTTTTCATTGAAAAATAATCTATGAAGGTGTTTGGCAAAAGGGATGTGGGGTACTCTTCATTTTCCCGTTATAGCTGCTTAGAAAGACAATTGCTCTGTAAGTGCTCACATAAGCTTTTAGCCCAATCACAGCCCACCTTAAGTAGACACAAGTCCCTGCTGAGCTTGTACAAGATTGCCATGTTGGGACAAATAATAAGGCACTTTTGATGTCCACGTGGAGCCGCTAGACCTAGTGAATTTTACACATGTGTGGGCATGTGGGTTGTTCATACATTGTCCAGAGTTGTAGGACACAACAGGAGATTGTCAGATATATTCTCACCTACTGGACGCACGTTGCTCGGTTTAGGCGAGGGGTGGCACCTGGGAAGAGCGTACAGGACGCATTAGAAGAACGTCATCAACACCACCGACTTGCTGTGAATTCTGAGGACAACGACACATTCGCCTTGTCACAAACAGCTCCTGCATAAGTTCTGGGTTAAAGTGCATGTGTAAAAATAGATTTCAGGAGTCATTCGGTCGACCAACAGTGACTTCATCACCACATGGCATTCGGCCAAACATGTAGTGTAACTCCATCACTCATTCACTCAGTGACAGACATTTGTGTTCACAGGGTCTGTCTTGCTGTTGCAGCCCAGCCAAAAATATGCCCTGTGTCAGCTTTAAATGTACCGGCTCCTGACAGGGTTCACAATTAGTTTTAGTCAAGCTGTCTCAAGCCTTGGTTTGTCATTTAAATTGTGAAATAGTAACAAACCTTGGATTCAAAAGGGAGCCGGTGCTGCTCAAATCAAGTGCACGGTATGATCATCTCCCACGTCTGTTTGCTGCTCAGGTAATTTGACCAGTGGGAAGGTTCTCGTGGACAAAAGAGCGTTGCTGTTTTATTTCCCGAATTAAAATAATGAGAAAAATATATTGAATAAAGATAATTGACTTTGTAAATACATAAACAGTTCCATGTTAGATTAAAACATGCAACTATAATTACAAATGAACACCTAATTGCACTGCCTCCATTTCAGAAGGAGAGACCACCGATATATTGGTAGTTCAGGTTTTTAAGGTAAGATAGCGAATGTGGGTAAATGCACCGAGAGCCCGGTGACATGATAAATAAACTGGAGGCCTTGCTAAGCCTCCCATAACCCTGTAAATCGTATATATGAGTTGGAGCTAAGCAAATGGAAAGCTACCGTTAATGCTGAACTAATTAACAGGATAGGACAGCAGCTCACTGCCCGCTAGTTGACTGGGATCATTATTGAATGAAGTGAGGTAGGAAATCACTACTGGCATTAACTCTTACTTTGTACACTGAAGTTTTCCAACCATCAACTGGTCGGATGACTGAAAGAGGCGCCAATCACCCAATTTAAATCAGTCAGTGAGGTGATCTTAAAAATCGGACAGCACACACACCCGCTCTGCGGATGCCTCGTGACACTCCTGCTAGTTTTGCTCCTAACTACAACACCGTTACATGCCACTGCAGCTAATTAAGCTGCTGCCAGCGTCTGCTGCGACACCCGCTAAGAAGCCAAGAGTCCAAACTCGGATTACTTTAAGCTAGTGGCCTTTCATTATATCAAGGCCTCGCTCAGTCACAAATTTCTGCTTGAGGCCTTGGAAACTGCTCATTATCCTGCTCCTTCCATTGTCAGCCACATATGCATTGGGTCTTAGAAGTTGGAGCTCACAGAAGAGAACATTTTTCCTTCAACTCACTAGATGCCACGTCCTCCACTATTGACTCAAAGCTGTCTCTTTACAGGAAAAGACTGCTGGGAAATGCAGTTGTAAATGCCCCATTTAACCCATGCCTACTACATCAGAATGTATTTAGTCTGACTCACATTTACCAACGAGCATGAATCATGAGCCTTAGGTCTTAAATCTACACACATCAATTCAGATGAACACTGGGTATATTTTCAAGCTCAACAGAGTTCTTAGCTTTTTTGTTGTTTCACTCTACCAGACTGTTGCAGACTCAAAAAACAGAACACACAAAATAAAAAGCCGACTAACGTTCACAATGTATTTTCTAATATTAAAACTGAAAGGATAGGCCAGGTACTGCTGTTGTACTTTACTCACACAGGATTGAACAGACCTTGACCTCAACGCAGGTCATGTTTGTCTGACTCATCATGGTAAGGCCTTTGAGAACAGTTGTATAACAGATCTCAAGTATATTGAGTTGAGTTTTGAGACTGCAAATTTATAACTGGAAGTGTGCATTACAAACTCCGGGTGAGGAGTTTGGAAGATGTGGGCATTTACCAGGTAAACAGGATTTAATGAAAGACAGTATTGCGTTACATTATGGAAAACGTAAGCTCAAAATTTTCACACTAGTTCCACATGAGGGATTGTAAAATCAGGATGGTGTATCTCAAGCTCTGCTGGAAGTTTTCTGAAGAAATCTGTGTGAAGTGCACAAACTTTATGGGAGTGCAATACTAAATCATTGGACAATCCCTTTCACAAGGCAGGACCTTTTTTTTTTTGATTTGCCTTCTAATATGTAAGATTGTAAATTACAGTGTTAATAATTAAAAAAAAAAAAAACATTTTGATTGAAGCTTAAAAACTGACCTACGGATAATTTTAACACGAGAACGAACACTGCCATGATGCTACTTAGACTTTTCACATTGTCAAAACTGATAAAGCTATTTTAGTAAACTGTAAGCATATTGTGAGTGAGCGGGCCTCAGGGTGTGAGTATGGGTAACAAGATAGAGGACTCAAATGTAGACACTGGGGGGCAAAACAGGTGGATAAAAATAGACATTGTCTCAGTCAAAAGACAGCAGTCCAAATGAGAAAACAAAAAAGAAAGAGAAAAAAAAACAAGCAGGCTCTTAAAACACGGGACAGGAGAACAACAACGGGTTACAGGCGGGATGTCTAGAACACAGTGACAAACTGGCAAGGAGAAACAGGTGAGCGGGTGGGTGTGGAAGTGAGGCAAGTCGGACTGGTGGGGAAGTCTGAAGGGAATCTTTTGCTCAGCTGGTGAATGACTGGGTTTGGAAAGTTGCACAGAACAACAGGCAAACAGGACAGAGACAGCTTACTGCGCAGAAGCTGTATCCTCTGTGTGTGTATATATAACTATATATACCCTCTCTCTCTCTATATATATATATATATATCTCAACCCATCATGCATTGCAGCCCCTATCTCTAAAGTGTTGACAGAGTTGCAGAAGAGTTGTCGTCACACGCTAATGTTAGCAGCTCACTCAAGTGATCTTTTTTTTTTTTTTTATCTGTTGCGAGTGCCTGGTGAACCTAATGCTCCTCAGACATCTCGACTGTACAGTGTTTTGTCTCCTCCTTTATCTCATTACTGTTTAAATGCCAACAGGAACCATATTTGTGAAACTTAAATTGCTCGGCTTATACTGTAGGAAATATATCACACGTTGGTAAGTAGCTCGCTTACGTTACGCATCAACGTGCGCTATAACAACCACGGCAGGGCTACTGATGTTTTAAAGGTTATTTTATGATATTTGCATTGGTAATGTTAATTAACAATTAATATATTGAAAATAAAAGATGATAAACTTATATTATGTTTGTACAGATTTGTGTTGTAAAAGTTTTTTTTTGCTTATTCAACAACAAAACGTTAGTGTACATAGCCTCAAACAAGTAGTGCAGATGTTCTGGTGTTTGCTTGTGCGACAAAGATAACAATTACAAATATCCAGGGAATAACTAAATACTTAGCATTCAATAGTTATATGACCTAATCCTCCAGTGCTTCAAGCCTGACCATTTGAATATATACACTATTTGTGGAATTTGCAGAGCTCATACCGTAAGTGAGTAAAGCTTTCTAACCGTCCATGACGACGTGCACTATGCTTGTTCCGGTATGAAGCACCGCGATGAAGGCTGCGGTGTTGTCGTTGAGGTTGTTTCCAGGGTGCTCCTTTGCAAAATCAGGAGCTCGAACATTGTTTTTGTTTTGGGGCTTTTATTGTGCTCACAGCCGAATCTGCCACGAGCTGCTCGGATTCATCGGGGAAGTATCTGGGAGAGCACAGCCTTTTTCTGCCAGATTCAACTGTTTGTGAAATGGAGCAATGCATTTGTTGAAGCAGAACACTGCAATCAAGAACTTCATCAGGCGATCAGGATCACATTCAAAAAAGTCAGTGAGGTGGTCTTCATAATCTGACAGCACAGTTTCTCACTTTCACTAATCATTCAAACCAACACAACGTCATCACTGATATTTATGGAAAAAATGTATGCGGAGTGCACTTAGGCACGTGATGATTACATTTTGGTATCGGTATCTTTGGTCCTACAACCTGATCATCGTTAAATTCCTATTCACAGTAACTCATTATAGACACATGAAGTGGGTACTTCTCACTAATTCTTTGTGCGAAGCCTTTACATAGTCCAATCATCTTTAATATGTCAGTCACTGCCACTTCAAAGCTGGAGAAACGTAGGCACTTCACTTTGATTTGAATTGATTTGCTTCAGACGTGGAAGAAATAAAAGACCCTGGTTGCGTAAAAGTAAACATTGGGGCATAATTAGTAATTTGCTCCTAATTAGCACCGACGTCCTTGCCAGCAAATATAGAACAACTAGCAGACAGACAGGGTGACTCGTTGTGAATGGTAGGCTTACTGTAGTTTTAGACTCAGAAGAGACAGCTGAAATTCAGGCACAACATTTGATTACTAGGACGGAAGGTCTTGGCATGATCTTCAGCCTCGTTCTAATTATGGGTTTAATAAACTCGCAGTCTTTTTTGGAGACAAAACTAAAATGTCTCATGAATAATAGACCGTATTTTAAATGATGTGTGCTTCTCAATTCATCAGCGAGCAGACACTTCTGCCTCCACTAATGTGTTTTCTGAGTTTTAGGGCCATCTGTGAGTTATATTCTGAGAGTGAGGTTTTATTTGTTGAATTTGTGGATTTCAGATAAAACGGCATTCAGCGGAGTGACTGCAGGAGGTGAATGGGGATTAGACTGCAGTGAGGCTGAGTATGGATTGCTCACTGTTGATGGTTTGCACAGTCAAAAGGAAGGGATACCCTGTTTGATGAATCAGATGCGCTTATCCACAGAGGAGGTATAATACATTCAAATCTCTCTCATGCTTGGCAAACAGAGTATATACTTTTAAATTCAGGAAGGAGACATTTTGATGTTTAATCTTGATTCAAAGTTATTGAGTAGATCCGCTCCTTGAAATAAAGAACAACACATCAAATAGATGTCGTTCCCACGATGAATGCCAGTTGGTGGTATACTCAGCATAAGAGGAAAAATCTCTGCAATGATAGATCAGTTTGACCAACATGTGACCGACAACCTACAAGCTAATACTTGACTGTTACTCATAAGGGAGATAGTGCTTACAGCGAGCTTGACGGGTTTCCTGGTTGTAAAGCCTGCATTAGGTTTAACCAACAAATATGACAGATATTACGATCAGGTGGCGGATGAAACAAGTGTTAACGAGGGCAAAAGCTAATTAACGATGACGTTTGAAACATACGAGGTAAAACAAGAGTAAGCCGTCACGCCAGCAGCTACGTGAGGGCCGTACTCAGGCTCAGCAGTGCTTTTTAGAAAAATACTAGCAATAGAAGACTAACATGCTCCCAATGACAAAGCTAACCTGCTGTTGTTTAGTACAAACCATGTTTCCAATGTTGTATAAGTGTCTACTTATTCTAACATTTTCCAACAAAATCTTTAGCTGATGGAAATGTCATCATATTTGTAGGTATTTGGCAATAAATCTAAATACTGAACACATTGAAATGTTAAGGAATCCTTTAACTTATTACAAATCATTTTGAGAACAAAAATGAATATCCGGGTCAAATGTAATAGTGAGCAAACGTTGTCAGGACATTTGACTGGAAAAAAACAAAAATGGGTAGTGAACCTCATGGTGACCCTGGCAGGAAGTCAGGGAACCACCACAGGCAGCATGCTTCATGAAATATCTGTAATAGCTGTTGACATATTTCTGTCTGCTGTGTAAAGATGCGGTCTAGCCGACCAACTGCAAATGGCCGGTGGCTTAAAAATAAATCAGAACGGATGTAACAGAGGTATCAGTCCCTAAAGTGTAAGATCAACTCCAAAAAAAAAAAGGATTTCTATGAGTATAAAACTTCAGTTTCAAAAGCAGGCGTTACAAAAAAAAAAAAAAAAAAAAAAGAAAGTGTGAGGTATTACATAACAATAAATTGTAGAACATGAGTGCTGAAGTCAGTTTGGGGGAATTTCAAGACAGGCTCTCCTTTACATCATTTGTTTTCCATCTGTAAAATGTGTCACTCGAGACATATCTTGATCTCCATCTTTAAAAAAACTAATTTATGGGATTCTGCTCCCTCACGAGAAAGAAGACATTACACAACTGTTTTCACAGGTGTTCACATTCAGAAAGTGGCAATCCACCAACACGATTCTGCAGGAAACTGCAATCTCTCCAAAGTCTTATGTTATATTTGGTTTTTAATGGCGGAGCAGAACTCCTCCGCACACATTTAAAAAGACAATCCATTTCCAAAATGTAACATTTATGGAACACTTTATACTACATACACATTTCATAACCAGGTTAATGGCTGATGGCACATTTCCAAAAGATACAAGTACATTCGGTGGATGGGGTCATCTGTATGACTGCTATGTTCTGGTACAGAGAGCTGTGAGTGATGGTCTCCATTACATTTCAGATCTGCACTAAAAGCCCTGCAACAGTTGCTCCAACATGAAGAGTGTAAAGATGTTTTATAAGCCATCTCTATTGTCATTCCAAACTTTCATATCATTACCTTGAAGCTTGGTGAGCATCATGTGAATCAAAGGACTGAAGGTACACAGTAACAGCTGTGCATCGACACTGGAGCTGTTCACCCTGCTCGAGAAATTAATGACACTCCTCATTGAATATGAACAGATATGGTGTCATTTATCATCTTATGATGCGGCTCATCGTCCTCCACATCTTTATTATAATCACCATAAAAGATACCTGGCCTTGGCTCTGGACATCTGTTGGCATGGCTGCACACGCACCACCTCTGTTACATTGGCACCACCGGTGGATCTAATATTTACTTCAATAAGGCCCATTAAACTGAGACGGAGAGTGAATATTGTTCACTGCAGCATCCTAGCAGCATATTATTCTTTGATTTAAAAAAAAAAAAAAAAGGTTTTCGGTTCTTCTGAATTGTTTTTTGTAGCTTTTTCTTGTGCAGTTTTAAGGAAAATATTATCATTTTTCGGGACTAATATAAATGACTATTTGTGTTGGTCTTATTACTAGAAGGCATGTCATGTCACATTTATCATTTTGTTGTTGTTTTCGTTAAACTTTAGGCTACCTATGCAATGGCATTTTTAATGCAGGTTTTTTAGCTGATCTGTGAGGATGTACTTCGGCAAAGCTGTGCTGGCAGTCTGCATGCTAACATAACTACAGTGAACCCTCGTTTATCGCGGGGGTTACGTTCCAAATAGAAACCGTGATAGGTGAAATCCGTGAAGTAGTAACCTTTATTTTTTTTACAATTATTATACAATGAAATACTCCATAATACATTGAAACCAAAGAACAAAACCTTTTTACAAGCCCAAGCATTTGTTTAACAAATAAAAGTACTGTATAAATGTTTGTTTTTTTACAAATAACTACTGTACTGTAAAATAATAATTTTAATCATCAATACGAACTGAAGGCTTCAAATTGCTGAGATCGGCACCGGCCCACTGCGACCCGAGTCATTGGATTAGAACGGGAGAAAATGAAAAATGATTATGAAAACAAATACAAAGTACAGTAGGACAAATAGTGACTCGTGTATTTCACGGCTCTTCTGACTGAGCTGCTGCATCCTGACTCCGCTCTGCAGCGGTTCTTTCTTCTAAAGCCGGCGGTGCAGGTGTGGTTTTTCGAGAGAAGAACATAGTTATCGGTAGTTGTTGTCGCTCTTTTTTCTTCTGGGCAAAAAGATTCTTATAAACCGACATGCCACCATCGATTATTTTTAATTTGGCAAGCTGTTTTACGTACGTGTACATATTAAACCGCAACGTTATTGACAAACAGGTAGAGAAGAAGCGGAGAGACTGTTTAGCCAATCAGAATGCAGAACACAATGCACGATGCAAATCCGTGAAGCAGCGAGACCGTGAAAGGTGAACCGCGTTATAGCGAGGGTTCACTGTACCTCTAAATTAGGGTACTTGCTGGTTTGAATACACATAAAATAAATAAATAACTAAAATCACACTATTTAACTAAGTGTACTAAAATGTAGTTTACTGCGCAGAAGTATCTGGAATTACAATTAACAATTTGGACCTGACGATGGCACAAGAGGAACAATCAGGAGTCAAAAACTTACAATGCATCCACAGGGGAACATGAATGTGTGTAATTATTTCATGGCAATACATCTACTTGTTGAGACATTTCACTCAAAATCACAAATGTCAACCTCCTGGCTGTGTTAGAGGAAAAGTCAGAGGAAAATCAAAGTCATAAAGCTTCATCCTCTGAGGACCGTCCAAAGTTTCCGTACAATCCATCCAAATAATTGTTGAAATGTTTCAGTCTGGACCAAAGTGGTGGGCGACTAACTGTCTGAGATGTATACACCGTGATGTGGCTGATAAAAAGAATAGCATTTTTTTATCTTACTTGATGGAAAATAATCGCATACATTTCTAACAACATACTGTTAAACAAAACTAACAAATAAATCTTAAGTGCTACTTTTAACTTTATAATCGAGCAGTTTAGTTGTCCAGAAATGGGCAAAACAAAATGTCATTTCACATTTCTGCAGGACATCAACTCATCAATGACATCGTTGCAGCGTCATGTAACTACGTCTGTTTTGCGACGAGCGCTCTGCACAAACACCAACAGTCTTCCATGCGCTGCTGAACTGAGCTTTCGCACATCACAGAGCTACTACTATATGCCTGCGAGACACAACCGGCTCTCAAGATGGCGGTCTTTGTATTTTAGTAACACTATGGGGGACAGCACGACATTCATTTCACTGAATTAGACACAATTTCATCACTGTTTACATACCTGGGGGCAAAGCTGAGCTTTAAAAATTCAGAATGAGAAGTCAACAGACGTACAGTAAAAGTAGCTGCCTAATGAAAAGAATTGTAGAATAGAAATGCTTTGTCAGACTCGGAGGCCCTGATATCAGTCTTGAATACAGATGTGGATTGACCTCTTTCTGACAGAATTAATAATTTGACATGTTTCGTACAGGAATACACATTTTGTAGGAATATATATCAAAGTAATCTCTGCATTTCCAGCTCACGTCTTAGTTTTCCATTTGAACTGAGCGAGGAAGTTGAATTATGTCTCCTTTGTTTTGGAGAAATGCCCAGAAAAGTGACAACAACAACACTGATGAGTCGACATCTCACACATGCGAGCCCTAATGAGAGACGAGAAACCCCATTTGTTTTCCCCGCTATTGTGGAGCAGTTTCTCACAGGTGAAGTGAAGCTAGTGAACCCTCAGCACATTGTGACAAAAGTGTTTACTGCTGTTTGAACAATGGCACATAAAAAAAGAGGTTTATAAGCTTTTGTGAGAAAGAAGTTTTACTGGCACCTGCAACACACCAAAGGGCACCAAATCCAAAATCCATTAATTGTCAGCCGATAAATGAGAAAAATCTATCTGCACCGTTTGAAGAAGGTTCAATTATAAAAACACAGTAATGACTTGTTCCTGCACAGATAAGCAGCTCATTTCATAAATTAATTTTGGGCTCAGCATTATTGATGAGTGTATTGCAATGTTCAACAAATGTAAACAGTGCTGAGTTATGATTGGAAATAAATGCGCAGTCACCCCTTCCTAGGAAGGGATTTATATTCTCTACCCTTCAGCAGAAATATCAGCAGCGCTATCGTTTGTTTTTCTCCCCTCCCTGGTGCACTATTTACCAGCTGGGAGGAAGTAAATCTCTTCATCTGAATCAATTAATCAAACAATAAACCACAGTTTACTGAAGAAGGGCACTCATGAACGCATTGAAAAAATAAATTAACCTAGGTTAAATATTGTAGCCTTAAACAGCTGAATATGGAGATGAGTAAAAAATAGAAATAATCCAATCGGGAATTGTTCTTCTTCTGTGGGAGGACCTTTTAAAGATGTCAGGTGAAAAGGTGGAGTCGTGGCCGACCTGAAGCACGTCCCATGTCGTTCTGTTTGAATAATGCATCATCTTTCACCCATGTGTGCGGTGAGGAAGAACAAATTTACCATACAGTTTCACACATCATTAGCCAAAATATCTTCCGTCATTCATAGAGGTGGTGACAGCTCCTAACGCACACTGTCATGCAAACACTGATGGAGTGTTTGCATGCTGCCGCAAACGTAGGAAATTTCAAAACCTGCAAGCTCCATTTAGTTCTAACTCATATGTTTGTTTGTCGGGTTGTTTTCGAGCAAAGATTTGCAGCTGGAACCAGAATATTAATGATACCATAATTAAACCATCCTTATACTCCTATACTTAAACATTGTGTATCCATACAGCCAGTACCTATAACGAAAAGGATCAGACGTTGCCACTGAAGCAGCCTGATAGAGATTCAACAAGCTGCTGGATATGCTCCACAGGGATCTTGATCAGTGCTGACTGCAGCAGATTCTTCTGCACCTTATTTACACACTTCCTGTTTCACCTTATTGTAAAAGTGCTGTGCTGAAATCTAAGGGGCTGCTGGAGCCTTTGTTCATATATCTATCTTGAGATGATACAGCATTAAAAGCCTCTTGAATGCCACGGTGATGCAGCGGAAGTTTAATTTCAGGGAAACATGCAGATATAATGGTTTCAGGAAATAACTCAAGAACAGAAAACGCTCCTCATTGTGACCAACATCATTGCTTCCTGAGGACTTTTGGGGGTGGCTGAGTCAGCCAAGATGATACGCTGGAGCACCTGCAAGCTTTGCATTAACCAAACTGCTTCTGTCCCTGAATGGTAATGTAACACGTCAAGCGGTGAATAAAATGCCGGTTTTGACAAACAGCTTAGCAGTGTAAACACAGAAGCAGATCCTTCTGGATATTCACAATGATTCCTCAGTAGCGAGTGAGAAATATCAATTCTACTACACTAAACTTCCTAGTCAACACTAAAAGTGAACTAACCTTCAAACAACCATTGAATAGTGTTCATGCTGGGGTGTTAATGACTCAGCACTTTGTTCTACAGCAGGTAGCTCTTTAAAATGGATTGGATCTGGATAATGGCCATGAAGAGACAAACTGTATGTGACTCATGGTACTGCAACTGGATCCTGAAGGACTTTTTTTTGGACACAAATATTATAATACTTTTTAGGAAAAAGAAAATACAGTATGGTACAAATCTTGAGCTTTTCATGCAGTTTAAGAGGGAACAGTGTAATTCAGGTTATTTTTTTGTAGCTACAATTTACAGATGTTCTCTAAAGACCTCACATGCAAGCTATTGCTGGACGCTATCACCTATTGATGTTCCCTAAACAGCGGTACAGTATCTGTGAACAACACAGAACAAAATACACAACAGTTAATGATCTTAATTTTAGTAGCAACATACACATTTGCCATTTGGAGTCACTGATGGATTATAAAAAGTACCACATGACTGGAATATGACTATCATACCATCTATGTGTGCCATAGGACAGAAGCAGTGACAGACCAAAAACCAACACTGACATACCATTAATGTCAGACTCCTGCCACTATGACTGTAGTATCGTAACATCCACCCATTTTTTAATCTCAGCGTCGCCACAGTGTTTCGGTGTGTTTTTGTGATGTTTAACTTTAACTTGGTACTAGGAAGACCATCTACTTCTAAATTTGATGAGTAGTTAATTCTAAATTTGCAAGCAGTACTGAGTCTGTGCGTTTGGACATAACTGCCTTTCCGTGCACTTATTGTAGTGAGCTGTTACTTGAATGCTTAATAGCCTTCCTGATAGCAAAGACCCTGCCGTTCTCCTCTGACCTCTTTAAATAATGAGGCATTCAGGCCCACCGGACGGCTACTAACTGGATGTTTTTTGCTTATCATACTATTTTTTTAATTGACTCTAAACATGTGAACCGAAATCCCGAAACATTAACATTTCCTTACCCCCACATATGATGGTTATTTCTTAGATTCAGATGAACATAGTACAGTATTCAGAAAGTAGTGCCCAATAAAATATGGGCTCCAGAGAGAGAGCCGTAAGAGCATGAGAGATTTACATAGAAATCTTTTCTGCAGTGGATACTATCTGCAGTACATACCCTCTTACAACAGGATCTGTCACTCAGATAGCATATCAAAAGGAAATGAATACATGCGCTTCATTTTGTCTACGCCAGAGATATTCCTATCTAAAAAAAAAAAAGAAAAAAAAGTGCTGTAACAGACCTTATGATACACAGTGTGATGAAAAAAAAATTTGATACATAAGATAGATTTTAAGTCACAGTCACAGGGGTATTACCAAAGTTGAGATAACAGCAACTGCTACTTGGGTAATACTTTGACTCAGCATGTGGCCGTTGCTGGAATTTAAATCTCTGTTGGAGCTGAGATCTAACGGCAGTGCAGTGGCCCTTCCTCTACCATCATTTACAGCTTTTTAAACTCCCATGATTCTGTCTGGGAAGTCCCATTAGCTCAGATATACTTGGGATGTGTGGCTTAGGGGGTGGATGTCCTGGAGCCCAGTTTGACACACGGTTGCTTTGATCCAACAGCCAGTCTCTCTAGCCCCGGGTGCTGCTGTGTGAAGTATCAGCCCCACATACAGTAGAGGAACTGTGCGGCCCTGGCTGCATGTCACTGTGTGCCCTGTGGCGCCACGCAAAGGAATAAACCTTCATAGGACATCTAAGTCACCAAGAGTTTTTAGCTTCATCTTCATCTCGCCCTTTAACCCAGTTTTTTTACAGTTATTTACACTTCTGTCAGTGTGGAAGAGCTGAAGTTGTGATGTCACCTCTCTACTGGCTGGTTTTGCAACGTCCATATTCTAAATAAGCATCTATTAGAGTACTTGGTGTTACAAGATGAAGGTAAACACAAAGCCGTTGACGTACAAACCAACTCCAGCTCCCATTAAAAATCAACATGGAAGGCTCGTGTCCTACGGGTTAAAGAGCAGACCATGATTCATGCCCGACGTTGCAGCTCGATACTTCCCGTCTCTCTCTCCGCATCTCTCTGCAGTCAGATGCTCAATAAAGGCAAAGTCATAAAAATCCCAACAAGTCCTCCAAACCATACGACCATAAAGGTTGTTTATTTCAAGCCTGAAATAAGACCCACAGCAGTGTTTACTAAATTAGTGCTGCTGGTTAGATTTAGGCCAAAAAAAAAAAAAAAACTACTTGGGTATGTTTACAGAAAGATAAAAGTTTGAGTTAAAATGATGACTTGTGCATTCTACTACTATTCCTTAAAGTTATGCAGCTTTCGTCGTCGCAGCAACACTTAAAAACAGTTAAAAAATGTTTATCCTAACTGTACTGTAACGTCGCTGTATTAAACCATCCACCCGAACTACCTCCTCCTCACAAGGAAAAGCTCATATTATATAGACATCATCTGAACAGCGTCACTTCTCCGGGACACAAGATTGTTGTTATAGTCAACAGCTTACACAACTTTTCCAACGTGTTGCTGCCCATGTCCCCACTTTTTTTGGGTTGTATAAGTTGGCCTGAATAGACGGATGTGTTATTCACCAAAATCTATATTTTTCTTAAAAAGTCCAATGATTCTATACTCGGTACTTCGAGCCCTATAATGCTGCATGAAGAACTGGTCCCAAATAGAGCAAGTGGGCATCGAGGATCACCATAAACTACAAAAAAAACAACCAATGATGTCATTGGAACCATTGTCAATGTTCTCACACCTAAATCCACAGATTTTATAGTTGAATCAAATTTCTCTTCCTCTACTTTTGATGTCAGAGAGTCAATCACAAAAGTCTCTTTGCTTATTATATTCATGTGAATAGTTTGCTCATGAAAGAAGTAACTGCATTCTAAATTTAAAATCTTGTGTACCGTAATTACAGCTTGTGTCACTTGTGTTTGTTCTTTTAAATGGAATGAGTGAGGGACTGCAGATTGACTGATGAAAAATTGCTCGAATCCCATGTTTAACGCAGAGAGACAACATGATGCTGGTAAGTGCTGACCATTTTCCTTTAAACGTGAGCTCCACTTTTTCTCCTCCTCCACTAATGGCTCCAAAACAACCGAGCTGAAAGTGGTGGAGTTAAATACGCTGAGCCAGAGAGGACTTGCTTAATCATTTAGGGAAAGAAAAAAAGAAGAGTACTTTCTTGTTGTTAAGAATGATAATGAAGTGCAAAACCCTCTTGCAGTTTTTTTTTTCCCTGGGAGAATATAATGAGAGAGGTGCCCTACTTTAACAAAGAATCTATCTTTTTGCGGCACACACACAAATTCAGACAAGACAAATATAGATAACATAATTAAATCAAACAACGTGGAAAGAAAATAGGAGTTAGATGAGCAGCGCAAAATGTTGAACTGGATACTGAACAGCAAAGCCCTAGAGATATTCAACACAGTCAGGATGAATTCTGGGTGATGGTAGATTGTTATTTTTGTGGTCTGTGCTGGATGTGATGCTCTGAGGGGATTCAAATGTGGGTTTGACATACAGAGTTTTTAATTAATGCTCACTCAGTAAAAAAAAAAAAAAAAAAAAAAAGCCCGGTTAGTTTTTTTTTTTCTGAAACATTAACTCTTGTAATTGGATGATTTCAAATGCAGCCAAATATTTCCTTGTATGATTCCCTAATGAGGTGATTCAAGACGTCTCAGTGAGGAAGAAGGTGCCAGTATTCAACAAACAGGTGAAGCAGATCGTTGTTGCACTCGGAAAAGCAGTATGTGTATGTGGATCTGGAGGAAAGGCATTAGTGTAAAACACGTGTGCTCCTTTTTACGTGTAGCTTCTTGGTAATCGGCATTTTCCAATATTCTGTGGCATTTTACAGAATAAACAATTAAAAATACAGGTTAATCAATAATAAAAAAAAAAAACATAAATTGCAGCCATACCTATTTTCAGTGTTGAATCGTTTAGCAGTAGAGTTTGGCACTGAATTTTTGTACTTTTATGGTACCGACCAAATTATTTCCATTTAATATTGTAAAATCCAAGTTTATAAGTCTACCGCCAATTCAAAATGTGAAAAAAATTGACACTCAAATAAAAAAAAGATGTCCCTGAACCTGCCGCACTGAAATGAAAATAAAAAGTTTTTGGTTTTTTTGCTTCCAAGTCAGCACCCACCCACTAAGCACAGTTTTATCACTTTGTCACTTTGCCAAGCAATAACATGCAAATTAATCTGTACACGGGACTGAGCGGGAGACTGAATAACAGATTACAGTGAACACCTGTAAACTCCACGACCTTGATTGTTGCTCTTCATGCCAGGTGCCATCATAGCTGATATTAATAGAATAGCTGTTGACTTCACTACAGCAGGTTGTCTGTGTTGGAGGTAGTCAAAAGCTCTGATGGTTCCAAACTAATGGCTTTCATTTGGATCTGACAGCTTGGTATTTGCAGGGCCGTCTTGTATTGATAGATTGCATAATTTAGAGTCATTTGTTTACCCAGCCTGTCTTGCGTCTGCTATTTCGCCTCTGTAGAAGTGTAAAATAATAGAACAGGAATTGGATGTGATTAATAGGACGAGTTATAACGCTAAAGCTGATTCCTGTAAAATAAAATCGGTGTGGGCTTTGTTTTCTTCCTGAACTCATATATGTTTGCGGGAATAAGTGTGTTATTTCTGTATGCAGGTTAATTAAAAGTCTTGACTTGTGGCGGAGGAAAGATTATACTGTAGCATTAAAGCTGCATCTGACTGCTCCTCACTGATGTCACCGGGGGCTGTTGCTGCAATGTAGCTTAATCACACCAACTTGCATGGCAGTCGACACACAGACGATAAACTAATCAAATCCTCTGCCCAAGTAGTCCAGGGGGAGTTCGTATACGATGGCAATCTGTGAGCATCTCTAGCAGGGAGCCGGAGACACTCGGCTGAGATGTGATCAAAGCATCCAGCGCATGTTGTTGTGTGGAGGTAGAGGAGCTGCATTAAATACTACGAGAAACTCACCACTCAAGAGTGTTGGAAAGACCTTCATACAATATGTAGTTTCTATCAGGAGGATGGAAATATGGAAACAGGAAGAAGAGTTACTTCATAATCCAAATATGTTAGATCAGTATTTTGTTGTTGTTGTTGTTGTTTATACCAAAGAGGATTTCCCTGCTGTTTACACAGTTAGGTTTGCCTCTTTCGGGCCATGATTGTTGCACACAATTACTGCTCTCATTTAATTGCATTTGAAATTAGACTTAATGTGAAGAAAACCTTTTCGGATTAAATGTCAAAACGACTTCCACATTTCCCGCGGTAGCACGGAGAACAGGAACCCACAACCCAGACTAATGTGTTTTTTATGTACGTCCTTCATGTCAAGGTAACCAGCATCATCCGGGTTTTATGGGTGGAGGGAGACGCATCGAGCTAGAAAGAGCAGAGTCGACTGAGGACTGGCAACGCCACTGAGAGTACATGCTAGTCCACACATATTAGTTCAACATGCAACGAGCCTTTTCCTCGGGTCCCGTTTCTGCTTTCTTGCGTTTGATTTTAGGTAGTCGTGGAGCCTTAAGTCTTTGGCTCTACGCCCCAAAAAGCAATACAATATGTAATCATTTAATGGTTACATTGTATTTAAAATTGATTGTGCAAAGACACATCTGTGCTTTTTTATGCACACAAAAAACAACAACTTTGGTTTTGTTCCATTTCCAAGTTTTAATTTAATTGTATTCCCTCATGCTTAATTTGTAGTCTATCAGGTCTAAAATGAATTAGATTATAGAAACCATTAGAGTGGAAGTGATGAACATTGTTTTGTCTATGAGGAAGTATATACTTTCATGGATTGCCATCGAATTATCACCATCGTAGCGTAACAGTATTGCACATATGCGGCAACAGATTATACCCAGACATATAATTTGAATCAAATGGCCAATACCAAAAACATAATATTGTGTCATGATGGAAAGCAACAATACAGGATGGATCCTCCTTTTGCTTTTGGCAACAACGCTATAGATGACTGAGTGCTGGCTGATTGTTTTGTCAGTGCGGATTCCTGATATTTCCGTGCAAACCAGGTGTTAATATCCGCTTATGGAGTCAACATCAGATGAGTACTGTTTAATGATGAAACACAAAGATAATTACTGAAGTGATGAATCAGTAAGCACATTTGAACAGGTGTACAATAAATGACAAAAGGATGATTGTTGTTTTTCCAGATGAAATCTCCGCACCGCTTCATACAATCCAATCTGCATCCATGTGATGAGAGACAGACTAATGTCTACACGGAGGTTGACAGATTGAGAGCACATACATACAGACTGATGCAATCAAAGGCAACGTATGTTTGTCTTTTTTCTTCGCTCGTCACAGTTCGAAAGGTGAAAGCACAAGTACAAATAAAGAGGCAAAATATGCACCACATGTACTGAACGATGCTACTTTCCCTCTGTCGTGTGATTTGTCAGTTTCGACCTCGTTTTAATGAGAGACAGCCAGCATGAGTGGCATGTGGAGCTTCTTGCCGTTTGTTTGGAGTAAGGTGCTATATCGAATCTGGGACACGTTGCCGCAACACCATAATGTAATTTAATGTAATGCAATGCTGCAACTGATCAGCGTGCATTTCTGCTGATCTGCACGTGCCTCTCGTTACGACTAAAATGTATGTTACAATGTAAATAATTAAAGAGCTGTGGTTGTTCTGCGGCGCTTACCAACATGTGGAGAGTTTGTTGTCGCAGTCTGAGCTTGCTTTAAAGACTTCATTGACTTTCAAAGAATGTAATTATTATGAGGTGGTGGTGGTTTATTTCGGTCAGATTAGTGCAGTGCGTGGGAGAGCAGGTAAGGCCCAGAGTGCCTGATGGGATCTGTGAAATTGGCAAAGTGGTAAACTGTATAGGACCTTGACGGATGGTTTGGAAGAGGGATGCAGGGTCATATTTTGGGAGGGGAAATCTCATTTTCTCCAAGCTAGCTTGAGGGAGCTCTAAACTCAATCAAACATAAATGTAATCAAACACGTCATCGCTCTTTGTAGCTGTAGAGGGATCTCTTGAACTTACAGTTCAGTACTCTCACACTCCCCTCTCTGTCCTCTTCTCACTCCCCCCTTCATCACTCCATAAACAAAGACACAACAGTCAGAGTGGTTAAGGCCCCTGTGAGGTTATACTGAAATATAGTCAAGGAGGGAACCACTCCACTGCCTCCGTTTGATTAAATAAATCTGTTCCATTTGTCCGAGTGAAGCTCACATTAAGCAGAAAGGAGAGGCCACGTGGACGCAGTTGTCAAACTAAAGAAGGACACTTATTCTACAGAGTAGTAACAAATTATAGTTTTGGCCAAGTGGCGCAAACAAGTAGTGAACACGTGCTGCGTTCACATGGGACTCACGAGCTCGTGGTTGCAACATGGGAAGTCGTGTGCACCGCATGTTTGGCGTTCAAGTGGTGAAGCCGTAAAAACACAGTTGCTAGGCAACGGCAACATGGACGACGTCTAGAATCCACAGAAGCTAATAATTTTGCACGCTAATAGGAGGATATCATAAAGCAGGAAATGCAAAGGCACAGAGGGAAAAGATGAGGTAGTTGGGAGGATCAACATTTAGGCGACGCTATTATCTAAGTTGTAAAGAAAAATTCGACATGACTAAAATAACAATATATTAGCTTAACGTCCCACGAAAAGGGAACCGGCATGTGCTTTTCCATTTCTGTAAATGTCAGCAAACACGTCTCAACCTGTCAACTAAAAGGCTTAAAGAAGATTTCTAGTTTCGATGTCATGAATACCACTTGAGGGCGCCATTCATATGGACTCTTCTCGTAATACACGTTTAATACGAGGACACAGCGACACGCATGGCATTGCCGTCAACTTTTAAGTTGATATGATGAGATCATTAACCAACACTTGCTCATTTACACATCTACAAGTTACCGCTTGACATTATTATTTATTTCTGTCATTCACTCTCTTTTCGCTCCGTTTTTTTGTGTCTACCAAGTCCTCGTTGAAATGTCCGTCTCTTTAGCTCCTATATGTCCCACCGTGTTCACCAGCTATTCATTAACAGCGCGTGTCTGATTCTTGGTGCTGAACCGATAATGTTCAGTGAGAGAGAACCTGAACAGTTAAGTTGCAGCCAGACAGCGAAACAATGAGAAACTTGCTGCAAAGCTCCGGATCAGATGGGAGTCGTGGATATTTATCATGACTATAAATTACTTCTTTCACATGAAACATTGTTTTTATGGAAAAAAAAAAAAAAAAGATGAATTATGGCCGCCTCACGACTGAACTCCTGCAACAAATGACCTGCGCTATGCTGTGTTTTGTCTGTTCTTTATGATGTTGATGTTTCAGAACATACCCAGGACATACAGCATATGGCTTTCCAGCGGCTGAGATAACAGCATAGCCAAGGACAGCATCGTTTGCTGCCTGACAGAACACAGGACCGCCTTCTGCTGTCGATATCTACTTTATGTGCAATGCTTTAAGCACCTCAGTGTCAAGAATACATTACTGCACATCATGTCTTGAGGGAACACAGAACCATGGACGAGTATTGAGTATGAGCTTTCAATTCCATTGCAGACACTACAAGTACTAAAAAAGTTTTAGATTTTGCCTATATTTGACAGATGGCAGCGTAGAAAGAGGGCAGAGAGAGATGGGTAAAACATGCAAAGGTTATATTGGACAATGTCCTGAAGTAGTATTTATCTATTCAGCCAGCAGATTTCCCCTCAATCTTTACTTTCTCTGCAGATGCGGTTGGAATATGATGACAAGGTGGTAGACACGTGGTCGGACAGAACTTGAACCAGCGGGGCTCGTTCAACCAGTGTGTCCTCAGTCTCACAGTCGGTGTAGCCGACTATGTGCCTGGCTGTGATTGTGCTCGTCTCAGAACATGTGTGAAAACACGTCTTTGGATGGGGACGCGTGTAATGGAGACCCACTGGCTGTACAGAGGTAACTGTAGGGCAATGGGACTCCATCAATCACGAAAGTGTCCAGGTGGATGCATGTGATGTGGTCGGAAGGAGACAGCACCACAAAACAACACATTCCTTCGTGACATGGTGTGTCCTCTTGATCAATTCTCAAAGTTGATCCTGGACAGTGTGAAAAATATGAGTATAACCAGGGAAGGAAGGGGTGAACTCACGATTCTTTGGCTGCAACTTGCTGAGGTTTCGAATAGAGTGGTAAACGTAAGTGGAAGACAAATAGACTCTGAGAAACTGAGCGAAAGCACCTGGTATAGACAGCTGCCTGGTGAAAATGGAAGTGATGCGTTCCATCACATGGATGTAATGTTAATGGTTGGGGGGTCGGGGGGTGGGGGGGGGGGGTGGGGGGTGGCCGTAACACATCCAGTTAGTGTGCAAAATGTACTGTGGTGATTCAGGCGAGTACGTGTACAGTGCACAAGGGGACAAATTGTGCTTTCCTGACTGATAAAATAAGATTTATTCTTTTTTACTGACCAATCACTTCATTCAAAGTCTAAGTACTGTACAAGGCCAGCAAGTAACAAGCATGAATGAGACGCATTTTATATGTTCTAACATATTTTGAAGGACTTTGCATATAAAACGTCCTCATTTCCGTTGGCCTTAATTTCCTTTCAGTATTGATTTTATCGAATGTTATTAAAAACCAATCAAATCCTCGGAAATTTATCCCACTTTGCCAGACATTTATTATGATTACATAAGTACTTTTAGCAGTCTTATAATCTGTATATCTATATTTGTTCTTACTCATCCTTGTGAAATAAGAATCTTCTCATGAACCTGCCCCAAAGCCTGTCTACCAGTAATGAAGCCCAAGTTTCCTTTTTCACCGCAGAGACAAGCTGTAAGATACTCTGATATCAGACGGAGTTATGTAAGGAAGAGCGGTGCTTTAAGAAGTTCATACTTTCAACGGAGCGCTGGGAAAAAAGACAGAGAACTTCAGACTTTATAAATGTAGTGGCCCCTCTAACTGCGTTTTGAACTCAGTGGTTGTGTTTGTTCCCCCAAAAAAGATGCAAAATAAAAACAGATTTTTAACAGAAGGATTTGCTGAAATTGCAATTTCCCCCGTGCGGCTGCATGATAAATAATGTTTACCAATGGTCAATTACCATATCAAGGGATATTACTAACTGAAGTGTAGTTGTGTGGAATGAATAGGAAAGGAAAATGTTCAGAGGTTCACACAAAGGTCTCTTCCATTAAGGATCAGCGCGTTATAAATGACTGGCAGGATTATAGGTTCTGATTTGAGTTGCACGGTTTCTGTTTGCTGATGGAAACGTGTCAAAAGCAGAAAGTAATCCAAACACAATGATTGCCTAAGCTTTTATATGAAAACATTCATGGTTAATAACTCTGCTTTTGAAATTATAGACTGGTTCAAGCTCCTGGTTTCTCATACTCGGTGGCAGTGATTATCAAATGTATGTCCCACACCACGTAATCATCTCTATCCTTATCCAAAATCATTAAAGTAAACAACACACTGGAGCCTCGTGGGTTCTCTAATCCTTCTTGCGTGCTTTGTCTTGGGCTGCCCACATCTCTCTTTAAAGAATGCTGTTAATTATATATTACCGTTGCCAAGCATTATTTCTTTTAATCTCTATGATCACACAGGGACCTTTCCTGTTGTTTGTATATCATCAGAACATCAGCACAATGAGAGGCATCAATCTCTGGTGAAGATGTGGGATGAATAGAAACTGAAAAGACTCCGTATCAGGTGGCACATTTCATTTGGTCGGCGTATTGATAAGACACGGTCGTGACTTTGAGGTGATTGATTTGGGTTTTAAGAAAAGGTCATGTTTAATGACTTGCAAGTGCTCTATGCCAGCATTGATCCATTCCAATGTTAGGCAAGTAAATAACCGATAGAACACTGTTTAGTCAAGGGGAACACAGATTTAATTACAGAGCTCTTTTGTTTCCAGATATTCTTCTCATCCTACCGGGTTCAGTGCCTCTCGGTTTGTTGCATGTCCGATACATAAGGTAACTTTATGGCAGAAAACTGTAAGAAACTGAAGATACAAATAACCAGAATGACAATAGCACTTCGCTATCCAACTCCCAGAAATAAAATAAGCAACACCAATTTCATATCCATTTTCTGCCCTCGCTGTAACGTGTCTTTCATTTCCATCGAGCCATTTAAGTTTGAATAAAGACGGACCAGCAGCTCTGCTCTAGTTTTTTCTTAAATCTGAATTTATGGTAAAATATTGAATTTAAAGAAAGGCAGCCTTCTCAAGTTTCCTTTTGTAGCCTACAAATTAAAATATATACTTGAATTATCAGTGTGTTTAATTCAAGAAGCCCAATAATTTTAAATCATTCCGAACAAGATTTTAGAAAACAGAATGCACAACTTACTGAACACATTTTCAGTCAAATACAAATGACTGAAGAACAGAGTCATTGTAACAGAGTTTGCTTGATCTCGTCTAATGAGTACAGAATCTTAATGACAAGTGGTAATGATGGCTGGAGGACAACCAGGAAAATCTCTTGAATGGTCAAAGACTGCTCAAAAAGCTGATGTGATAAACTTTCTTCTGGGACTGCTTCAGTCCTGTTGTGCACACAGGGTACAGGGGTACTTAAAGAGACTCTCATTTCACTTTCCTATTAACTGCCAGTCCCCTTGTCTCTGTCCTCCACCCTCAAGTATATTGATTCTTCACAAGAGTATAGAGCCTCAGACGGGGCTAAGATTGCTCAGGCTTAAATTCTGCAAGACTTTTGGGAATCGAGTCTCATATTGAAGGGGGAGTGTTCAGTGTTCTTGTTTGTGATGTGAAGCATGTCATCGAAATAAGCTTGACATATTACAACTGAGAAGCAATGTCATAACGCTGCTTCGTCACTCAACTCAATGTGGTTTTTACTCAACAACTGATCAGACAGAAATTAAACCATGCACCAGTCTAAATGTCCAGTTAAACCAGGAGTGTCATTCATCTGTGTCATGAAATGACTACTTGCCGAGCTGTGTGGCAAACTAGCCGGTAAGCTGGCCACTAATGAACGTACTAGTTACAATAATACTGGAGCTTCTTTTCTCCCGTCTCACATTTTGTTCTTGAGACTGCACATCATTTAACTTATGAAGGAAGCAAACAGTGAGCAAACTTGTTGAGAGTCAGTTAGCTGGCTTTCTAGCTCGGTGGATTGTGGGAAAAAAAAGTTCACAGTTTATTCATAAGACTTGTTAATACTATTAACTCCTGTCATTAGTGAAAGTGAAGCCAATACAGAAGGACCTCCAAGTGCAATACCACTGAGGGCTTGCTCCAAAAAACAACAACTCCTGGCTAAATGAGACTTCCATTCAAAAAGCATCAGCTTCTCTCGTAAAATACAAAGTGAATATATGTTTTCCTCCAATTATTATAGTGTCGTTCACTGCGAATCAGTGGCGGTCCTTCAAAAAAATATTAGAATAACTAATAACATTTTAAGACGTCAGAAAGTGATATGTTTGTGGGCGTGCCTGGTTTGATTGACATGCCTGTGGTACAGTCAGATTTCAAGTACAGATTTTCCAGTATAGGTGGGCAGATCCCCTCCTTCCCTCACTTCTGGCTTTCAAGAAAACAAGATGGCGACAGACCAAAATGCCACAATCGATTCTTCAAAGCTCACCAGTGGGTAAATGTTGCCTCCTGACTCTGATGAAGGAGGTTAATTACAAACAGATTCTGCAACACAGCTTTTATGGCTTTTTAGTTTAATGTTTATTTGTAAGGGTCAATATCACAGTTCAACAAAACTGAACTTGACACAAAAAAATTGCACAAATGTACTCTGTCCTCGTAAACAATGTGTTGATTTTGCTTAAATTTTGTTTAAGTTTTAAACACCAGGTTTAACAATTTTGTACATTTGATAAATGCGTCAACTCCACTACTATGACATGAACAGCAATATATTTCAAGGTTCCTTGCCAGGTCAAGACAGGCCTGGTATATTATAGAGTTGTAACTAACAAAATATTGAATATAGACCTGCTTCAGCCTAAGAACAGGTTTTTCTTTCTGGGCTTGCTAGGTTGTCTAGAATCAGTCGGAGTCACACACACATATCACAGACTTTCCATCATACCATTGCTCTATTTATAAGCCTCCCCATGCACCAGTCCTACTCTCCAGGGAGGTCATTAATTTGCCTCTCTGTCAGTGGTATGCCCCACAAAAAAAGTCCATCAAAACTTGCAGACTGCTTACACCTATATGTGCAACATGGTGTGCAACACCAGAAAATATAGCCGTATGGATTCTCATTAGAAAAAGGTCATTTAATTAAAGTGTCCTGACAAATGTTGTAAGGAGCTCCTAACACAGATGAGCCCCTATTTTTGGTTTCTTGTACTTTATTTTCAGACAAAACTACACCCACTGGGGTTCGCAGTGACACAACATTGTAAATCTGACACTTCTGGAAAACAGGAACAAAAAAAACAAAAAACTTCTCCTATTGGCATAGCTCACTGCCATGCATTACCTCTCAGAGACAGTCTACTCAGTGTTGTCACTCTACGATGTTGATGCTCCTGAATATTCTTCTTCATTCCTGTCCTTTAAATCAAGTGTGCTGTGATGCGATATCAGACGGAAGACTGTGGAGAACCAGGTGTTTTCCTGTTGAGATAATGCAGTGTGTCTCTGATAAGCCCGGGGTGTGCATTTGTTCACTCCTCTGCTCCTGTCTCAGCATTTATCAGTGAACTTGTACGGCAGTTTGACCCCTTGACCTGCATGAGCATATATATATCGGGCTTTTCATTCCAGGCGTAGTGCCATGGTGGCTGTGAAAGGTGTTTAATGAACTGTCTTGTAAGGAGAGGGTTGTGCTTGCCCATCAGCGCTCATCCCTCCTCCCTGTTTCTGCATCATTTTCTTATTTACAGCCATACCTCAGCTGCTTTTTGCTGAGCCAGGGCATTTTCACTGAATTGGAAGCCCCTGAGGTGTGAATAGTTCATCTATAGAAAGATACATCATTTGTTAGGATTTGCATGTCGCAGATTGTGTGAAAAACACAAAAGTATTTCACAGTAAGACACCAGTGATCCCTGATACTCACATCCTGCTGATACACTGAATATGTCAATGCACACAATGAGTCACATCTGAGACAAAGGAAACACTTTGTTGGTGCTGAAAGCTAAAATAAACAAAATATGCTGAAAATATTTTGGGTGCACCCAAAATAAAACCATAAAACCAGCTGCTGGTCAATGGTTCTTTGTTGGAAGCTGCTGGGAGCGTGTTAGATCGCATTCTCTGTTGATGTATTCAGTATTGACCCATCTGCACATGAATAGAACCCTTCAAATAGAGAGAAGGGATTTTCATATGTACGTTGTTGAATGACTGTATATTCCAAATAGTCTTTTTCACAATTAATGATTTTTTTTTTCCCCCGATCCCCACTGAGACTGATTCAGTGCAAACATGTCTTGAGTTTTACATTGCCAGGTTCAGAGTCTTGTCCAGAGCATTACTCTCGCAAAGGAACAAATGCCAAACAACCTTCTACAGAGTACAGATTCTACTTAGTACCGGCAAAAGCACGACGATGAAGCACTTAGTTGGAAATTTGACAGCAAGTAAACAACGTAATAACAATAACAACTATTATTATATCAATTCAAAATGTACTTATTTTTTTTTACCTAAGAAACTACAAATTGAAATGTTGCCTCTAATATCAATATAAATATCAATATGGCTCCTATGAGACGAGTGATGTTGCCTTCCGTAGAAGCATCATCATGTCAAAAAGAAAAAAAAAAGTAGAAAGTAAACTTATGAACATGAGCGTCGTGGTGTCTTCTCCAACAGAGCTGTAAATAATTGTAATAGGTTACTTCAAGGTCGGACACTTACATCCAGGAATATTTACACTTAATGGCTGAACAGTTATATTTGAGGAAGCACTCAAAGAATAAATAATAAATAACAATAACAAATAATTATTCAATCGAAGTTTAAGTAGCCAAACTTCAAAAGCTCAAAAAGAAATTTGTCTATTTTAAACATTTCTGAATCAGTAGAAAGTAAAGGAGTGGCGGTCAGGGTGTTGTATGGATGTGTAGCACATCTGACTGTCATGCAGGAGACGGATAACCTCCAGCAGCCTACTGCACACAGCTTCAGTTTCTACTGTGATTATAGTCTGGAAACCCTGCTTGCATGAAGGTTTGCTCAGCCTGTGAAGGGCGGCCAGATCAGCGACCAGTGGGGGTGGTTAAGTGCAATGATGCTTATGCTAAGTGTTTGTTTCGAAATGGAGTTCCAACAATTGCAGCAACGGTGAAGCGAGATGAAGCGAGATGAACAGCTGTAGCAACGCTAGCAAATATCAAGGAATTAAAGCCAGAACATAAACAATGCCATTGGGGGAAGGGTCTCTGGTTAACTGCGTTAGTTGAGTTATGTCGCACAACATACTTCAATGCTGACAAGTTAAAAGCTGCTCCAATAGTCTCCACTTAAAGAGCTACAACCATTAGAATGCAACGACTGTAGAAAACCTCCAGCGGAGTGTGGCGAGATCTATTAATGCAGTGACTTTGGGCCTGGTAGTAAAGGGCTAGGAGAACGAGACCTGCTATTAATGTGCTTTATATGTGGACAAGGACAAAAGTGGAATAACATTTTGAGTAAATAAAATCCCAATGTTACATAGCCTGGTGGTCTGGGCTCATTGTCAAACATTTAGGTAACAATCTTAAAAAGGACATAAAGCAGACACCATTACTACCGTTTTTAAACATCATTTAAAGGTGCTGGAAGTATTTGTCTTCAAATGGTGTTTGGTGAGTACAGACTCTCTTAATCTTTTCCACTCGACAACAGGTCAGAATCCCTTTGGGGCGACATCCACAATAATGAAGTGACCCATATTTTCTAGAAATACAGTGGATACTCTCAACCAATGCACTGAGCAGAGCCAAATAACTTGTCTTGAACAAACTCCCAAATTGCAAAAGGTTCTAGGTTACTGCCGTGCAAAACAAACACAATTAATGTACTGCTTAAAGGAGCAGGAAGTGGCCTGCAGTAAGTGTTCTCATATTTATGGAACCAAATTAGATCAAAACTATGTTCATTCCCTCACATATGAATGTTGCAGCGGAGGCACGTCTACATTAATCTTTGCTGAGATCAACAAGGAAAATATAGCACACTGCCTCACCTCCTCTGTTCCATCTGACCACTGAACTGCCTGTTATGGTCTAAAACTAATCCAGCAGATAGACTGCTGGGACATATTTTGATGATTTTAGTTTGGTATGTAGAGCGGAAACGACAGAAATATCTTGCGTGCTGGTTCTCCACTGATGGGAATAATTAAGTCAAAACCCAATCCTGTTTTGGTTTTCTCAGGTTTTCCGTTGGGATTTCCATTTCCCCGCTGATACCATTTCATCCGGAGATACTGGAGATTGGCTCGCTGTTTGGTAGAAGTGAGCTCCAATTCCTGCTCCTCATGTCAACACTTGTTTACCTCGTTCGCTTGGGACAGGTCTTCGCATTGCACACTGCAATCAATTGTGCTGGGCTTTTTATTTTGACTTTGTGAACAAAACAACTGGGCACCAGTGGTCTCCCTGACCTCTATTTATCTCCAGCCCTCCCTCTGAAATGAGCCCTTCAATCCCCAACAGATTCCTTTTTCCTCCAAGGAAACCGCTCACTGACACATTTTTGAAGGTGAGAAAACGGGCTGATCAAAGGGTGCTTGATTTAAAAAAAAAAAAAGAAAAAAAAGAATATGCTGTCAGACCAAAAATATTTCAATATGCATATATCTTCTGATCATTAGCGGAACATTGTGTGCATACCGGACCAGCTGGGATTTGAATAAAGATAAAATTTGCAAATAATGACAGAAATGGGAGTGTATTTAACGTTCCACGGCTACTGAAAGTGTTATAGCTGTAATAACACATGGCCCCAAAACTGACTTCAAGAGCAACCTCTCCAGGAAGCGTCTATCTAACCCACATAGCCTGGCCTGGTACAGATTCATTCCCACCAGGAAAATGAGAAAGCATCAGATTTGCTCACGTGCAGATTAACACCTTCTCAAACAGCCTGTTATTTTGAGCAACTGTGACAATGGTGATATAGAGACGTATCAAGGATATGTCATGTGTTATTTGTGTTTAAAATACATCTCCATATGGCAGGCTCATCACAGCTCAAAGAGAGATTACACACAAACTTTCAAGGCTGAGCAGCTTCAAAATTGATGGCAGTTTACCGTGCTATAGACCAAATAGAATGTTTTTTTTAGAAGCACGTTCATCATTGACTGATATCCCATCGTTCATGCTAAAGCAGAGAGGTTAACGCAGACCAGGTAGAGGTGAGGGAAAGAAAAGAGGAGTAAAGTGGTGAAAATGATTTGGGACGTACCCTCTGTAAATGGAGCTGATGCCTAATTTTGGAAGTGTGTCCCTGTGGAGCACCTGAGGACAAAATGGATCTAAATTCCCAATGACTTCAGATTGTGATATTTCTGCCCATTCCCGATAAGAGCGTTGCTACTTTTCAACACACAAGATGAAATTCTGAAACATTTCCACAGGCCGTCTTTTTTTTTTTTTCGACGAACAAAATAAAAGTGTATTTTACAAATCCGGTTTACCCCGATGTCTTTTTAAACCAAAGCAAAAAAGTTAAATATCAGATATTATCAAGTGTATTTGCTTATTTGTATGAATAATACCAAGGCAATACTAATATGTATGGATGTCTATTTTAGTACAATTGCATATACAGCATTTTACAGCTGATACTGTGAGAGTCTAAATTTACTGACTTGTACAACAGGCAATTATTTTCCTCCCGAGAGCCCGGGGAAGAAGCCATGTCTTGGAAACGTGTTTCCAAGCAAGTCAGCATGTTAGGTGTTTTAACAGTCAGGTAGCTTGTAGTGTAGCCTATGATAGACAATCTAGGATTCTTTTTAAACTCCACCTATTTTACACAAATAGCGTTGCGTCTGGAAAATGTTTGAGAGTTTCCAGAGATTGCTGACTACGTGAGGAGGTTGTACTACAGGTACAGAAAGGCTTTGAGCTAAATGCTGATGTTGGCATGCTAACCTGATAATAACAATACAAAAAATGTATACAGGGTCGAGCATGAATAATTGTGCCAAATCTAATGGTGATCCATTTAATGGTGGACGTGATATTTCACTTAAAACCACAAATGTGTACCCTGTGGTGGCAGCAAAGCTCAGGGGATCCGCAAAATCTTTAGGATACATTTTCTGACACGACAACATTTTGTGGCAGATTTTCGAGTGAAGAAATTTAAGTCTCGACCCAGGTGACGGGCTGACAGACCGAAAGTGCCACCGTGACTTTTGCACGGCAAAAATGGCTCACCTTGTTTTAAATTGGTAAGGAAAAAGTTTGTTGATTTAAGTAACAACACTGATGATTAGTGGCTATTGCTTCATTGATTTCAGTCAGTGGGGACTCCCCCAAGATGCAAATAATATAACACATAATAACATCATCTATCAAACTAATCACATCCTGTGCAGCTCCAGAAAATAAATTATTTGAAATGCAATATTCACTGGATACCATGATAATGCTTACCCCCAGCCCACAAATTTCATTGGAATCAACAAACAGTCTTTTGTTTGTGTTTATGTGGAAACCTTTTCTTCACTGAAGGGTTTCAAATATTGGAAAGTTGGCTATTAAGGCCAAAGGTTACTAATGTGTAAAAAATACATAGTTTTCCATTCAGTCTTGCTGTATTAAAATACATCTCTGCTGCAACAAAGATATAGAATGTGGAATAAATTTCATGCCTATTATGCAGGAGGAAATGGAACTGGCTAAATAAAACTCATTTGGAATGAAATACTGTAAATGAGACACTGTTATTTTAAACATGATATTTCCTGTCAGGTTAAGGTTTACGCTGACAAAAATGTGATATGTTGTGAAATCATTATTTTTAGTTAGCTTCATCTACTCAGGCTGTTATTACCAGTTTTACTGATAACACTGCTCTCTGTCACATGTGTGCCTGCTGATAATGATTATGAATGCTGACAACAAACTAGAGGCCTGGATACAAAAGCTTTAATGAAGTGGCTCGGACTGAAATTCTTTTAGGTCATAATTCAGTGACACAGAAGAATGAATTGGGCGCATAATTATACAACGAAGTTGTGAACTGGCCCAGAGGAGAAAAAAAAAAAAGAAAGAAAAGAAATTGGTTCAGTCGCTGGCTGTTTCGATTGTGGCTCCATCAAACAAAACTGGCAGTGCTGATGTGATACATTTTATGGAAAATTCTTCAAGAATTTATGGTTTATATGCACAAACAACAGGTGTCCCAATATGCTGAAGATGGTATTGTGGAGCACTGACCTCATGGTATTTGAGACACTTTCGAGATTGGGCTAGATCAATGAATAAAGCATGAATATGACATAATCTTCCCAGTAATATTGAATCCATTAATATCCCAAAGCACTGCTTTATAGATGTCTTTGAAAACACAGCAGTAGAAAATGTCTTCTGCCTGGGGAGAGGAGACAGAGGATGGCACCAGTTCAGGTTTGCTCAGTACAAAGGGGGATATCCATTGTGTTAAAGGCAAATAGATCCAAACACGTTTTTATATTACACTTTTTCCACACGTATCATCTGTTATGAATCTTCCGGAGCTCTCATGCAAATATCTGGCTTTTCATAGCTTCTTGGTAAAAAAATAAATAAAATAAAAAAATCTGAGGTGTTTTGATCACACTTTCAGCTTTTTATTTTTGTATTTAATATATGTAGTTGTTAAGGCTGGGACTATAATGCTAATTCAGTATAATCAGAGAGGTGTGGGGGGTGGATCAGTCAGACCTGACTATTAATTGAACTTTTTTTTTTTACAACTTCCTTTCAAATTGCGTGGTAAACAAGTGCATTATTGTTTATGCATTGAGTCATTAATCACAGATGTCATTTAGTTCAAATCTCACAACATTCTCAACCTTTAGTTGGGATCATTTGCATGTTTAACGCGAGTAATAATTCAATTTGTAATGAGATAATTAATCACAGTTGCCACTGCTCAAACTAATGATTGCCTCCGCTTAACAAATAGAATAAAAAAGCCCATTGGGGGCAGCATTGAGTGGCTTTCAAAACAGCGGGTAAACAATAAGTGCTCGGGCCCATCAAATATTTAATTCAGCTGCAACGGGTTTTTTTGTTGCTTTGCTTTGTTTCTGCTATGGCAAAGTACAAAAAACGAGCCACCTATTTGTGACAAGAGGTTGAAAATGAAATGGAACAGCCCAAGAAATATACTTTTATCTAATATTGCCTGCCTGATATTTTCTTCCAGAGGTAAAAAAAAATATTTATGCAAAGTGTAACAATGCAGAAGTGGCTGCTGGCTACTGTTTTGCACTGGGTTTGGTGTGTGTGTGTGTGTGTGTGTGTGTGTGTGTGTGTGTGTGTGTGTGTGTGTGTGTGTGTGTGTGTATAAATCTGCGCGTATGAGTGTACAAATGAGTAAACGAACACAGACAAAAACAGTTGTGTAGACTGGTTTGTACATCATGTCATACCCAGGGCTTTCACAACTGCAAAACTTGCAAATCAGGTCTTAGAATAGTGAAGTGGAAGAGACCTGAGGATGTTTTGTGCCAAAATGTAAACCAATGAGTGAGACAACCGTTAGGTATGGTGGAAAATAAAAGCCCGTTTTACTCAGAGATCCCAGACTACTGTTGTTCATTACGCCGGCTTTTCTTTTTTTGCACTGAAGCCTGTCGTTGCTCCAGTGTGTGATTTTTTTTAATATGCCAGCCTTCTGGAATCAGAAGCGTGCCGTGTAACACGACAGCATTGCCGTCAAACCTCAGCGTCGGCGCGAAAGGGAAAGCAGATATAGCAGCAATTCGGCTCTGCAACCACTTCTGCTGCCGGCTCGATGGCAGAGCAACCCATCCCCATTCTGTGTTGGTTCCTCTTGTACATAAACGCCAAGATATTCCCGCCTTAAATAGGCAGTATAAAAAGGGGTGAAAGTGGAGCATCACCCAAGTAATCAATTAAACTCTAACTTTCAAATCGTGTTTTTCTACATAAAGTATAAAAGTGCACTCCTGGCTTGCAGGAAAAGCATTTTGGGACTTTTTTCCATAACAACAAAGTCACTAAACAATCCAGAAATGTGTTTTAGCACCAGAGTTACTTAAAAGTGCTGTTATATTCATGTGTAATAAAATAATATGCTTTTAAAACTACTGCATCTCATTTTGCCTGAACTCAATAAAACTTTAGGAAAACATCACATGGAAAACAAATCGCAATACAGGGGATATTATATTATGAATTTGGGTTCCACTTACTTTTTCATATTGAGACACAAACTAAGGAGGACACATTAACTCCTGTTCAACTTTAGTTTTCATAAATTAAGCTGTAAACACATCGACAACATTCTTGGCAGTCATTAAATAAACTCAGAGCACAAATTTAAATGTTTTGTATCTTTCCTAAACTGCTGCCAAATTAATTTACACAAAGTAAACGAGGGCAAAAACACGCTCATGAGCTCACGATAAAGCAATAAAAGAATAGGGAACCGAGTTACGTCAATGTAAAGAAACTGTACTACTAAACGTTTCATTACTTTAATGTCATTTTTCTGAACAACATCTTCTCTTGACTTCAGTATGACAGAAGAATCATCAAACCCCGAACAAACTAGGCCCTCATTTAACAGAGCATCTGCCATTACCCGTGCCCTGTAAACATGACTTCACACTTACAGATCTAAACAGCATACGTGCCAACAAGAGCTCAGAGGGAAGCAAGGAGCTGTGGAGACGTACCACATTCTTCTTTCTGTTTCTTGTTGCATAGGCCAATATGAAAAAAACATAAAAATGCTGCCGCTATGACGGGAATATTGAATTGAATGCTGCTTTTCTTGGCTCGTCAGGCTATATAGAAAAGACAAAGGGGCGTCAGGAGAATTGACTAACCGACGCTATTTTCATAGAGTACCGATGGGCCACGTTTTTATAATGTTCAATATACAAGTTAAATAATGGATATAGTCAACTTTACTGCGTCAAAAACATAAAACTGTGGGAATAAAACATGATAAATTAGCTCAGTGGACATTTTTATAGTATACAAAGGGAAAAAATAAATCATTGGCCATCATCTGTATCTTTTATATCAAATGTGAGGCATTGCATTGTGTAATTACAAGCAGAGTACTTATTCCATTGAACAATGTTTAAAGTCAGTGTGTACTTTGAATTAACAGCAAAAACTTTGAATTGTATTGAATTGTCTGTAGTGTACTTATATGTATATTCCATATCTTTAAATCTGCAGTGTGGAACTTTTGTTTCCCCCTTCTGCCAGCAAGAGAAATGAAAAAAACACTCTTGACACATGCTAAAGTCATAAGATCCACCGTAGCCTTCTCTGTCACTGCTGTTGCATCTGAAAAACGGTGGGAATAAATGAGCGATAAATCAAATAAAGGGCGTGAATAACCCGACAAAATGACTCGTTTCGTTCCCAGAATTGTATCCATTCAGTCCGATAACATTTGGAAAGTCTAAAAGAGCCCCTTGACTGACTTATTTTGTCCCAATTCAAGTTAGCATCGGGCTAAACTAGAAGTTGGCCTGCTCAACAGTCGAAGGTCTCCGGTGCTCCTGCCCATTGAGCAGGGCCAGTTTACATCCAGCCAGCCAGCGTCTAACTAAACCACAGGGGTAAAACATCTGTATACAGTGACGTACGTGAAGATTCATCAGGTATTGAAGAGGTTAATCAGCATCGCGTGACGTCTCAATGCGCAGTGATTCTCCATACCGACATAATTCAAATAAAGCACCTCGTCATACAAGTCCAAAATATAATCTGAAACTTGAACGTACTGCACAAATTATATTTAAGAACCACTGTAAAACACGATGAAGGGTAACTATAGTGCATTATATAGTGAATATAACTACCAGGAAGACAAACTTGCATGCATGCAAAAACATCCCTATTTTTGATGTGAAGCGGTCAGTGGACTTTCAGTGGGAACTGAAGCTCGGAGCAGCGGCAAAATGCTTTAGCACATATATTTAAGTCTCTGTTCTGCTTCTTTTTCTTGAGAACAATAAGTGCATTTGTTGGCAGAAATGTCTGACACTTTTCTGTCTGGAGCTTTTGAGTCTCCTGAAGCTACCAAGATTTTAAGAATTAAATTGAAAACGCCAACATTGAGGGATCTGCACTCGTGATGTTGACCTGCTAGACAGCTAATCTACTGACTGCAGAGATGGCTGGTTGAGTGTTGCTTCAGTTCTCTTTTGTGTTGATTGGAATTTACATTTTAAGTTTGACACAACAGCTGCCCTGAATTAAATTGAAGTGTGTTTTAGGCAGGAAGTGAAAAGTGTGAAGCACAATGGATAAACTGTTAAAAAAAAAAAAAAAAGAGGATAAAGGTGTTAGTTAATGGAGTCACAAAACATAATCATTAGAAAGACAATCTAAAAGTTATTTTGATATTTTCTGAGCCGAGTGTTTACTCAGCGCTTTCATCGCATTGCAACAGAAATTTGTCACCGTCAGGATTAGTCATTATTGCTTGGACTTTTCGTGCCATGCCCAGAAGTTGGCTTGTTATTGATCGATAATTACATTACAGAAATGGGATTCCCGTCAGTAAATTACATTAAATCATTGTCTAATACACCATAACATTGTTCCCATAGTAATTCATATTTTAAGAGCACGTTTACTAAAAATATCTGGAGGTTTGCGTGCTGTTAGTTCTTGAAATAGAGTTTCGTTAAAAAAATATATATATATTTTTTAAAGTGAAGGCTTCATGCATTTCTTCAGCATACTTATCCCCTTCATACTCAAAATGGTATTCTAAAATGAGGGAAAAAGCAATACAGAGGCTGTTCTTCTGTTGTCATGGTAATACTATCAATTCTTGCAATTGTGAAGACAGCATGCTGAAAAACATAAAATAAGCACCTGTGCTACCAGAGTGGAGTTTAATCCTTGGCACAAGCATCTGTGTAGCACTTGCATTGTTCACTTTATTGTCACTATATCGATCTTTGTAACAATAGGTAGAAAGAGCTCAATTGGCTTTATGACTCAGCAGATTCGTTCCACAGTTAGTCAGGGGGTCAAGCCAAGTTGTAGAGAAAGCAACCTGTCTTCCTTGGCAGAAGTGAAGTCTTTTAATGAGAAGAACACTGAAACTGTTGAGTAGCAGAAAATAAGAAAGCACATAAAAACTCTCAACATCACAATAGCTTGATCAATTAGCATGCCAGGAAGAGCATTGTTTAACTATCCACTGAGTAGGAATGGAAATCTAATCTGCAGGGAGTCCCTGACTGGAGGCTTCACCTTGGATGACAGCCAGTGTTTTATTCTGCTGGTTCTTAATTGAACAGTAAAAACTACCATTGTGTGCCTGAAGGTGCTTTGGCTCTCCAGACAGCCTATGGAGCAACACAGCGGGTACATTCGCCTCTAACTGAATATGAAAACCTTATGTAAAACTGTTTTGTAAATTAGAAGCAAGAGCACCATTATTGGGGTCATTTGCATTATTCCCTTCAAGGACTGAACAGCTAAGCGATCAGGCAGACTGGACCCTCGTCTAATCCCTTCTCTTCTTAGGTTCCATCAGCCGAGCTGTCCATTATAACACTGAATACACAGGATTTTTTTTTTTTTTTTTTTTGACTGATAACAGTGGTTCAGTGTTTCCCACAGGTTGACAATTTCCGTGTGGCGCTGCATGTGACTGATGCGCATGCAGAGACTCATGCAGTTTGGAGGGGGAAAGTGTAACCCTGGTTATTTTCCGTCGCAACAATTGAAGATGTCGGCTAAATGCCGGACATACAGACCGTCAGTAGATGCTTCAACTTGCCATGTTTCCCTAAAAGCCTCACATGTAGGTTATCGGCAGATGCTCAGTTAACGCAGTGCATGAAACTCACGTGCGGCCAAAGTAGTTTAAAAAAAGGGTGAAATCAATATAAATAATATAAGATTTGACCAAGTTGAAGCCTATTGTTTCCCCGACCATTGGGATCTCAAAGGGTCACGAGGCGGAGTCAAAACCTAGTATAGTATTTAGCGAGACTGCGTGTGAAGCACAAGAAGGCTTTTAACGTGAAGGAAATGATTTAATGACGTTGCAGCGTTCGTCCGACCAAACGGTGTAACTTTGATTCCTCCACTCACTCTGTGGGTTTTTGTGTTTTGTGTTTGCAGAGCCGGCCCCGCTGTTGCAGCCCAGCCAAAACTTTTTCATTTGTGTTATTTACACAATTTATGTGCATCCGTTTCATTGCAACTCAGTGTGAGAGCTTCTACTCCCCCTCATGAAGGGCGGGACACAACGGGAGTGGAGCAGAACCGCGGCCGCTGAAGTTGACATTTTTCGAACTGACAACTACACCCATTGCATTACTGCAAGTGCAATAAAAGTACAAAAGAGTACTTTATTAATGGACAGACATTGAACCCAAACACCCAATTTCTCAAAATAGCAGAAGTAAAAAGGCATAAGAGCGGTGAAGCGAGGGGAGAATGTCCGCTAGTTAATTGAACAAGGATGGAGTCATTCCCGTGGAAAGATAAGACCTTTTAAAAATGGGTCGCCAAATACCCAACTAAGGTCCATGTGTGGGAAAACACTGCTGGCTGATTTACTCCATAAAATCTATATGATATTTAAAACAATGGGCCTTTGATTTTACACTGATGTAAACAAAAGTTGGCCACAATGACAACTGCTCTTCTTCTATTTCTTTTTTATTGCTTTTCTATTATTATATTATTATCTTATTGCTTCTGTATGCTGCTGTAGCGGAAAAAAAAAATTCCCCTCGGGGATTAATAAAGTAACTACCTAACCTAACCTAACCTACCAGAGCTCTGTGAGGTAGTTGAAAACGCCCACTACGGCTGCTTCCAGGGGGCTTGTTTGAATCAAGGGTCTCATACGAACATAAATAATACACACATTATATAATGTCAAAAAAAAAAATGATAATCTTGATTTCCACGCGTCACCGGATGTAATCAGTTAGTTGGCTAATGATAATCTCTTTGGCTTTTAAAGTAATGAGTGTTTCTATTCATTTAACCGACGTCAGAGCAGACAAACAAACTGTTAAATCTATTCCTCATAATTTTGCTCATGTTTTTCCTTTGAGTGAAGCTTTTGGAAAGTCGAGTCACTGAGTGCATTACAGCCCTGTTCACACCATTTTAGCATGTAGCGAAATCCACAGCTCGACAGGCCTGTGGCAATTTAGCGGGCGGTCCATTGTCATCTTTGGACAACGGATAATTTAAGCTGAATGTGCCGAAACGTAACCAGAACCGCTGCTTTTCCTAGAATTTATAGTGCGTGTCAGTTCATGTGAAACTTTTTCTGTTGATTTAGATGGAAAAATATACTGTTAACATTTTCGCAGGAAGTATTTAACTGAAACATTTCCCAAGCCCGACTAAAGCTTTTGATTTTGTATTCCTCGGCAAACAGTACAGATGTATAATATTTTTCGCACACTTCTAATGAGCATCATTACTCCTGCATTGATGCGGTGCCAAATGAGCTCATTGAATTTTTAAAAAGGCACAGTTATTTAAAGCAAGTGATTTGAACATTAAATCTGTATCAAATATCTGCTTGAGACTCACATCACAGCAATTAAGCATATTTCCCAAGCCCATTAGAAATTAAATGGATGGTGCTTGGGTGGGGGGGTGGGGGAGGTACATATTAAAGAAGTTCTATAAACTGGGGGGTGGGGGAGATCATATTGTATTGGTATTCTCTGTATCCAGTGATTGGGTAACAAAACCCTCACATCAGAGGACAGGAAGCTTTAGTGGCTTTTAAAGCGGCTTTCGTCTGAATAGACGGTTGGTGTACACAGCATCACTAAAATGGAGTCATTTTTGAATAACCTACTAAGATCTTTATCACAGAATCTGGCTGCGAGTACAGTAAGTAATTCAGTTTCTCAGTTCACTTTTCATACGTCAAACCCAGCGCCAAGACACAAAACACAAAGTCTTTTTTTTCTTTCTCCCAATCCCTGTTTCCTTTGATTCTCTCGAGGCATATCAGAGAAGGCTTTTGCACAAGAATTAAATTTCTTCAGTCAATGCTAAGAAGCGACTGTGTTCTATTAGAGGAAGCATGCTGTTTGGGACCATCGCCGTAGTCCAGTGAGCAAGAAATCTCGCCAAGACAAACATGATAAGCCCTGCCTGTCCCGGTTCCTGACAGAATGCTGAAATTGTGTGATTGTTACAGCAGTGAAAAACCCCTCAGGTGAAAAATACGACACAGCTCCCACTTATTTGGCAGATATGGGACTGGAAGTGTCACGACAGCAACCACAATACATGACAGCAGCAAAATTAAAATCACATAGAAAGAGAGAGAAAGATTTAAAAATCAGTAGCAAAACATTTGCTTATGTTTTACATAAGGACTGCAGGATGTTTCTGACATACATTTTAAATCCAATTTTCAAATACTTGTCAGTCTTCACCGTTTTCACTACTACTTTGCTGTTTTCAAATTCAGCTACTTGAAATTTCTTTTACGAGACACAATTGATCTTGTGACAAAATACTTTTATGGCAGCAGCTTCTTCAAAAAAGTTTAACCATCTGTTTTAAGATACAGTAACAACAGGAGCATAATTAGCAGATGCCGGCATCACTGTCAGCTGAGACTCTTGATGGATGATTATTTGATGTATGCTGTCAGCAAAAAAAAAAAATTCTGGGAGGAGAGCTTATACTTTATAATGAAGGACATATTGTATTTGCAATTTAACAAATATAACAGGATGTATCCCTCTGACAGAACACGAGGAGTGAACTGTGGGTGCAAATGGCTAAAAGGCTCATTTCGATTGTATCCTAGAACACTGAAACAATCTAAAACGGGACATCATTAACACCTTCTGAACACCTTTGCACAACACTTCATTTTCATCCTGCTGGGTCCCAACTCATGACGTCAAAGCCAGTGTGAGGAAAAAAGAATGAAAACAAAAAAACAAAAAAAACAGTTCACACTTGTATTGCTTCCGGGGGGGGGGGGGGGGGGGGGGAAGAAACGCAGATGTGAAGAAGGAAAAGTTCTGCCCACCGTCAAAGCAGACATGAAGTGAATAAACTGTCACGTGTATCTCGGCCTTCCTGGTGTGATATCAACCAAGTCAGCTGACTGCCTTCAATCTGCAGGGTGTAGACCCACCATATGCCACAGACCCAGGCGAGGTCTCCAAGAGCACTCCAGAGGAACAAATGCGTGAAGTATGTCAGTCGATCGATGTCGCTCAGCGCTCACAGTTCATGAAGCGGCGCAATTTGTTTGAGCAATTCCAGTTCGACACAAGACGAGCGATGCCGAAAATCCTGTGTTGACAAGCCACGGTGTGATGGTCAGGGACAAATGAATTCCAGGAGGCTGACATGCAACATAAACATGGGCTACTCCAGCAAATGCAGATTTCCTTTTTCTGCCTCTTATCTTCTATGAAAAGTAATCGAGTTAACGAGGCTGCTTCTGACTGGCATGTTTGCTGCCCCACAAGTCATTTCGTATAAAGCCAAGCCTGCACAGGAACACAGGCGTAGGAACACACATATATCTATATAGATATATCTATCTATATCTATATAAATGTATAGATATCTATCTATCTATCTATCTGTCTGTCTGTCTGTCTGTCTGTCTGTCTGTCTGTCTGTCTGTCTGTCTGTCTGTCTGTCTGTCTATCTATCTATCTATCTATCTATCTATCTACCTACCTACCTACCTACCTACCTACCTACCTACCTACCTATCTACCTACCTACCTATCTATCTATAGATATATCTAGCTATATATCTATCTATATCTCTATATAGATAGAAACAAAATATTCTACATTTTTGACCTCATTGTAAAGTTCTGCATTTGTTGCCCCGTATTCTGGCTTCACCCAGCTGAGCCGAAATCCAAAGTCAGTGTGGAGTTATCGGAGTTGTTATGAACTGTAGGTCAGAGACTGAACAGCTGTTCTCTTAACACAGGCAACGACAACAAGCAGGGAGCACAGTAGTAGCAGGATTAGTGCAGCGCTACAGCTGACCACACCGAGGGCCTCCGCTGTGACGGGAGGGAGACGGGAGGGGGACGGTATCACTCCCACAGCAGTCTGTCTGCAGTCAGTGGAGCAAATATTGGTAAAGCAGGACTCTCAGTTGGGAAAACTTACTTTGATGGAGCACTGCTGGATTTAAGGGCTGTTAGTGGGTAAAAACAAACAAACAAACAAACAAACAAACAAAAAAATCTAAAAACGTATTGTTCTTACTATCAAATTCCGTTTGTACAACAACAAAAAAAGCAGATACACAGTCGTATACTTCAAAGCAGTTACAAATTAACATCTTGACAAACTGCAGGTTTTTAAGTGCTGCTCAGTGTCCCATTTAGCTTATCCCTCCATCCACACTTCCCTCCATCGCCGCACGGACGCTCGAAGGTGACACGATTTGCTACGCTGAGAAGCCATGACAGACAGTATTTGGAAAGGAGTGAGGTTTCATTCAGGTGTCAGCGGTCAGATGAAAACACAAAGTCAAAGTGAACTATTTTTACCTTTAATTTGGCCTTGAAAACAAAATGGGTATTTCAAATAGATTCCTATTAAAAATAGATCAGGAAATACACATAATTAAGTAATACTCCAAAGCAGCCTTTTTCCCCTTGATTTCTGAACACTGCTCTTTTGTTTGTATATTAACTAAAGTGTTTTGTGTTTTTATGATAACATAATTACATGATTTCATGGATTAAGACTTCTAAAGAAGCATGAGCCGCTTGAGGACAGATATTCTTCTCTAGTGCTGCACCTTAGAAGATGCAGTCAAACTCTATTCTGTCTTAGAGCATCTGTGATTCTGCTTTTTACCATCGACCAGCTGAATTTGTCATAATGAAGCCCCCCCCCCCCCCAAAAAAAAAAAAAAAAAGAAAGAGCATCAGCATAAAAAGTGTGTCCATATTTGAAGTTAAACCATGAAACACATTATTAAATGTCATAAAATCTGGTCAGTTAACTTCCAAACTGTGCGGCACAGAAGCCATAGGAAGATCACAGAAGCTGTGACGGCCATAAATCTGAAATAACTTGAGCAAGCAGAAGTTGAGACAAAGAGTTTCCTGCTAGAGGCGGTGGAAAGATTTCTGTCGTGAAACTAAGAACAGTGAGTTAAACCTTTTAGAACAGCAGCATGTAAAGAAGTGTGAAAGTTGCACTTGCCAGCTAAAACTGTTTTAGTGTCCTAGATGTTTTAAAACAGATTTATCAGAAGAACATCGTCACTTCCTTCAATCAAATTCCAAGGTTATCCGAAGCAGTTTTCATCAGTGAAATAAGTTTGACTGTCCTTCGATTACCTTCCATTCCGTCAACATTTTACTTTGTGTTGACTTGAATTCAAACTGCACTAAATCACACGATAAGGTTACACTTTTTGCAAGAAACAATAACATCTTTGCGGATTCTGACACAAACATGTTACGATTTTAGCCCCAGAGAGGCAGAGCATCTTTGTGCGTACATGTTATTGAACATCAAATATATCTGATGTTATGTTACAGGCGTGTGAATTCACGAACAGATTAGTGTCGCTTGACTGGTGTGGATAATACTTGTCAAAGTATTGTAGCTAAGCCTGAGATCATCAGGACTATTTAAAGCCGAGATATTTAAAGAGTTGAGATATTTCAGCGCATGCTGGGTGTCGTATTATAGTCATGTTTCCGTGCAAGAAATGTCCTGCTGTAGCCGAGATGTAATTATTTTACACAAAGTATCTTGTTATTATATTTCACCGTGTGACCTTAAAATAATGTCACTATATTTCGGGGCATTTGAGATAACACTATTGATGGTATGACAAAACAATAAAAAACATTTAATTTTGAATTTTAAAAAAAATAAAAAATTAATATATATACTACTATAGTTTTATGTCAACCCTTTGCCTTCAAATATTCAGTTAAACTGTAGATTCTGTATAAACTTTCAGCCATGCTTGTTGTTAGTGTGCACACAGTTGACAGTTAAAGTGGTGTAATGGAACATAGTAGAAAAACTTTGTTTGAGTACTTCCAGTATTTTTTGGGGAGAATCTGTACTTCTGAATCAAGGAATCTGAGCTTTTTTTTGGTTTTGTTTTACTCCATTGCATTTTCTAAATACAATAAATACTTTTAGTAAAATATATTTCCCCGAAGCATCTTACAACGGCTACAAAATTAAATCTATAAAAAATGTATAGCCTACAATACAAACAACCCACAATCATATCTGGTGAATTAGTGGCCAAAGCCCTGGTTTAGTTTGTGTTTCCAGGCGGGGCAGATAGAAAGTCATGACTACAGAATAATAGCTGAATTACACAAATTCTACTTTTCACTTGTTTCCACCACGGCAACAGTTCAGTAGATGTTACAGCGCTCAGGTCATTTTTTCATCTATGACTTTAAACCTTTACCCAAGTCATTTTCTGATAAGATATCTGTACTTTTACTCAAATGTGTCTTTCAGGTACTTCATACAGCACTGAGCATGTCGCGTATTAAACGCTGTTACGATGCGTCACATTATGACATCAATTCTAAATTATTCCAATATTATGGGGCACAATATGATATGGCAAACCCCCCCACAACATGTAACTATCTCTGTCTCTTTATTCCTCCTCCACAGATCCCTCAGGTGAGCTACGCCTCCACGGCTCCGGAGCTGAGTGATAACACCCGCTACGACTTTTTCTCCCGGGTGGTGCCCCCGGACACCTACCAGGCTCAGGCCATGGTGGACATTGTCAAAGCCATGCGCTGGAACTACGTGTCCACAGTCGCTTCGGAGGGAAACTATGGAGAAAGTGGCGTTGACGCATTTATTCAAAAGTCTCGGGAGGACGGTGAGTCTCTCTTCAAACATTTCCACAAGCATGCCCGACTTTATTCAAACTGACGTGAAAGTGGTTCTCGCTGTCCGAGTCGCATTTTATGAACCACTGAAAGTGTTTCCCTCTGTGAATGGACAAACAATTCAGTCTCCTAAATATGCAATTTCTGCTAAATAAAACATCCTAAAAGAAGACGTATATATATTTAAAAAAAAATTAAAACTTAAAAAAAAAAAGCTGGGGGATGAGAGTTATGATTTAAAAAGCAGCACGAGTCTTTTTTTTTTTGCTTAAGTATCTACAGTATATATATATATATACATATATATAAGTGGGAAACGCTGACTTTCAATTGATGAACTCAATATAGGAAAAAGTAGTTTATGATTTAGTCTTTTTACAAACATATTAGCAAATAAAATGGCAACATGTTGTGGAAAGGAGCAAGTGAAGAGATAGAAAACGGCCCACAAACGACGCTTGATGACAGATTATTTAAATGTCAGTCTGTCAGTTTTACAATTAGGGATGCACAATTTGCAAAACATGTTCATATTAAAGATAAAAGCAAGCTAGTTCTGAAGACTGGCTTTTGTTGCGGTTGCGTTAATATCTACCACATAAATGACAAAGTGCCTCGGAGATATAAATATTTGCTGTTATTTAGATTTTCAATAAATCATTTTGAGTCTTTTTTTTTTTTTTTTTTTTTTTTAAATAGTCTGATTCCGTTAGTCCTCCATGACAATAAATTGAATATCTTTTGGTTGTTCACTATAGGCTGTGACAGAACAAGACACTTTAGAGTGGTAGACTTTTTTGTTTGTTTACTATTTTCTGACCAAACAAGAGTAAACCGTAATCTATTAGTTGAGAAACGAATCAACAGATTTGTTGTTTTATGTGGGCCTGCAACAAACAATTATTTTCACAACCAGTTAGTTTGCTGATTATTTCAACCATTAATTGACTTATCGTTTGGGATATACAGTATCAGAAAATAGTACTACAAAATGCCAGTTGCCAACATTTCCTACAGGTTGAAGATGGTGATCCATCTTTACTCTTGACTAATTGTCTAAAAACAGAGATGGCTGCTATGACTGATGCGGGAGTCTGAGTTGCTGTTTGACCCTGACGTGTGACCTCGCGACCGTTATCTCCAGGAATGTTACCAGCGACAGGTTTGTGCAGTAGATGCGATGCAGAAAGGGACTTTGATTTCCAAAGCAGTGACAGTGAAGCAGCGTGAAAGTTAAGCTGCAGCGTTTCCCTGGAGCGTCATAGGGACAGGGGCATCGTACAGTGTAGGGGCCTACAGCCAGTTTGGTGCAGAGGGGGGAAGGGAGGGGCTGCCGGCGCTCCCTCGGTCTGACCCCTAACCTTTTCTGTAGCACAATGTAATCACGACGACGTGTCCAGGACTCTCTGTGCCACTGCATCCCTTTTGTTCCTGCCAGCTCTTACCTGCTGCCCATCATCAGCCTTCCTGCAGAGGCACCAGCAGCAGATTACTCCTGCAGAGCCACCCCCCCCCCCCCCACCGAGTCCCGCTTAGATGCCTATTTTCATATAGGTACAGTTTATACAAAGGAAGCCCTCAGGACAGTTTTTGCTCAGATGTTAGAAAGTACAGTATATTTCATTTTTCCCAGACTTTTAATGTGACTGTGTTTCATGCTAATTAACCCTAACTGTGCATAAACAGAACTTTAATGTTTTAGTATTAGCTTTTAAAAACCCATTAGTTCTTAAAAACCCTAATTTCCCATACAAAGGAGGGACATAAAAAGGACAAAACCTCGGGGTATACACGGGCACAATGATCACTTTGTTAAAGGTGCAATCAGCCTTCAAACGGCTGGAAAATGACAGTCGACTGTAAAACTAGTTTGTAGAGCTAAAAATTTGAAGTTTGAGAAAATGTCGATAAAAGCTTGTACAAATGATTGAAGTTTCAAAACATCAAAATAAAATGAGTTTTCTTTGCGACAGAATAATTATTCAGTGTTCAAGGTAGTATTTGTCCATTGACCGTGTTTTCTTTCTTTCATTTTGCTTTGTTTTTAAACAATGAAGGGTACCATGGATTTAGGCTGAACCCACAGTTACACACATTTCTGGAACTGATGTTTTTCTTCTTATGCTCAAATATCTGAAGGCACCTCCGTTTCATTTCTATCAACACTCAGCACAGCCTTTCATTACATCAGGCCTTCACCTGGTCATGAATGCTTGAAGCCCAAAAAAAACGAATTCACTCTCCAGCGACAGAGATCTCATACTTTCCAAAGGATTTTACGGCATTTGTCGATAACATGTTTAAATCCATCATGTGTCCTGAGGTCACATCTTAATTAGAAAGATTTAGTAGGCCTCCAAGGGGAGCTGCAACAGACCTGTTGCATCATGTAGGTTAGATACATGTATTACTGGCATGTTGTGTTGGGATTAAAGTGATGTTTTGGGGGCTTAATACACTGCAAACTGAAAAAGAATTACTTATGTTGGATGGATTTAGATCTTCCAGCATCCTCTAAAGACATGTCAGGACAAAGATAAACTACAAAGAGTTTTGAAAGTGTCAGCACATTAGGTCAAACATCTGTCTCGGTAGACATTTGATGCAACTCTGAAAAGCCATTTGTACGAAACTGTATTTGCTCTGGAAAGGCAGTGAGGGACTTTGAATTTTGACTTATTTTTTGAAGATACTCTTGAATTGCGCTGTCACTTAATTCAACCACCTGACAGTGAAAGACGGCGCGTTTGGCGAAAAACTGTCAACCACGCAAACTAAATCATTGTTTCGAGACAAGTCTTTGCTCTTTTCACTGCTTTCAATTGGAAACAAAAATTCAGACAAAATATCTGTCAAGTTGGCAGACATAGCTCCTTCAAACATGACGACTGGAGAAAAACTTTTACATGTCTGCTTTTAATATGCTGAAGTATTGTCTAATTCCTGTGTTCTTTCCTCTAATTCAGGCTTTGATTGATTATGAGAGAGAGCGCGAGAGAGAGAGCGCGAGACACAGGGGACAAGCAAGCAGCTCTGTCAAAATCAAAACCACAGGTATTTGGCTGCTAAATGGGTTCTGCAGTTTTCTGCTCGCATAATAAAACAGCCAGATCCGAACTGGCCAAATGTTCCATCTCATTAAGCAGCCAAAGGCCATAGTGAGCAGCAGTCTCACCCACATAACGTCACCGTGGCACTTCACTGTGCTGCTTTGTGTCAAGATGAGGCTGGTTCCGGCTCCGAATGGCAGATTTGTGGACGTCAAAGCAGATTCAAAAACAATGTTGATTTTCTGGCATTTCTGGAATTAGAAATTAAAAATAAATGTATAAGGCGCTCAAATTATTAGTACTTTTCTACAGTCACTGAACTGATTCAGCTTGATTCATTTGTGTCAGGTGGTGTTTATGCAACTCCAACAAAAATAACATAAATAAATGCATGTGCATAAGTATGTGTAACCGTGTCATAAGCCTTAACAACAAGACAAACATGAAAATGATGAAAAGTATAATGGAAATTACAATTCATTTTTCACTAAGAAATAAGAACATACTATATAACATTAATTGCTACAAAAGGTAATGAGCAGCTGACGTGATCCCAATCACAAACCTAAAATGGAGAGCTGAGGTTAAAAGACAATAACTGAGTTTTGACTGGTGTTTTACCATCACAACATCTAGACCAATGAAAGAGTCACCGCAGAAACAGCTAAAGCAAAAGGCTCAGCAGGTGTTGAAGGACAACAATAACACAAGCTTATGTTTTCCAGGTGGAAGGAACTTAGATGAGTGAGCTGGCCTCTAATTCAAAGGTTACACACAAATGTGGCAATACAAACTAGGATTTTGTAAAGAGATATGTTTTAAAGAACTAACTGGCAACACGACGTGGGCTCGTTTTAAGATAAAGCATCTTATAACCATGTTTAAAGACTTTACGGCACAAAATTCGAGCAGCTCAGGACTGAAGTCCACACCTCACATTTCCACAAGTAGTTACAAAAAAACCAAAAAAAACCTGTTCTGTATCATTTTAGATTATATTTACTTACACAAACACTGAGACGATTTAAAATTTCCGCTCAACCCCAAGATTAGTGTTTTATTTGTTCTCGGGGATATTTTAGTGGAGATACCGAGGACGCAGAGTAAACACAGATTGCTGTGTTGACCCTCAGACCATATGCTTATGAGGTCCTATCATCAACACACTGCAGCTGTTATTTCTGTGGTGAGATTTATATCTCTGGTGAGTGCAGAGCCAGTTTCAAGCTCATAACTGGATATTATGACATATTTAATTTTCCCCTCACACTATCCTGCAGTTTAATAGTTCTGTGTGAGGCTAGCTGGAGGGCAAGGGTAAAAAGTTTGCACATAATATATTTTAAAAAAGACAGAATAATCATCATGTCAAAAGTAGTCTGGCCATTCAAATGTCAGTTGTATTTTAACTTTGCTGCTTCTTAGCAAATAAAAGAATATATGTGGCGTTCAACAGAGTGCAGGCTCTTATAGGCTGCTTTGTGTTCACAAATCATTAATGAGAGTGTGTGTGTGTGTGTGTGGTGTGTGTGTGTGTGTGTGTGGTGTGTCTGTGTGTGTGTGGTGTGTGTGTGTGTGTGTGTGTGTGTGTGTGTGTGTGTGTGTGTGTGTGTGTGTGTGTGTGTGTGTGTGTGTGTGTGTGTGTGTGTGTGTGTGTGTGTGTGTGTGTGTGTGTGTGTGTGTGTGTGTGTGTGTGTGTGTGTGTGTGTGTGTGTGTGTGTGTGTGTGTGTGTGTGTGTGTGTGTGTGGTCTCAGGGGTTGGGGTGGTGTAGGTGTTGAAGTGCTGTGTTAGATGTTAGATAAAACAAGGTGGGGAAAGAATCTGATATCATTTGATCCCAGCTCACTGGGCCTTCAAGTGGAAACCGAATTAAACTGGAATCTCTTGGCATTTGATCAGACTGGCTGGACTCGAGTGTCGGTGTGGAGCGGAAAACACTTTGACACGGGGCCACTCAATATCTCGGAGGATAACCCTCAATGTTTCTGTGAGAGCAGGTGTGAACTCAAAGTGAAAAGAGTGAGAACAATAAAGGCAACTGAGGAGGACTGGCATGTGTCCTTTGTACAATAAGTCTAAGGCTGACTGTCAAGATGAGGTCAAATATTTCCTTCAGTATTAGTCCTTTGAAAACCATTTCAAAGTTTTGCCCCCACAAAAGTTGTTTTCATATTTTCCACTAAAAACCTCAAATTAGAACAATATGTTCTCATAATCAAGATGGTATTTCTGACAAAACATCTGCAGTGCTTTGTTTTATAGAAGTTTACCGTTTTTTTTTAAGTCACAACCTACATTAAATCGAGGAATGGTCACTCACCCGTCAACAGCTGCACTTCCTCAACCATGTATGAGCCTCTTAAATCCACCTGTAACAGCTTTATTACTAATCTGTTCTTAGGCAGCAACAAATCAGAGGATAACAATCCTCTGATGTCATTTGCAGTAAAATCATGATCTACATTTTTGGGGGGGCTAAGCTTTCCACTGGATTTCTTGCCGAGTGCTGCTTTCCATTTTCTTAAAATTCACTCAACTTGTTCCTTGAATAAGAAATACTGAAGAAAATGACTCCAGCGGATATTTTGCTTGCGGGACTTGTTATTTTTAAGTATTATTTTTAAAAACATGAAAGATGTGCATTTTGCCAAAAGGATAGTTCCCAAAATGGATTGTATCCGAAGTCGTGTTATTTGTAGGAGTTTTTTTTTTTTTTTTTTTTTATCTCGTAGATAATAACTGTGACACTGTGATCCAAGTGTGCAGCCATGCTAGTGGATCTGTGACGCTCATTATAATAGGAACCAAAAGGTTGTGTAAATAAATCAACGTATTGGACAAACTGACACGAGAAGAAAAGTTGCCGGATCAACAAAGTCATTTGAATTCATTGTCTGGTAATCATGAATTTCTGAACAAATATTTGTGCCAATTCCAAAGTGGCACCTGCTGGTGGGGAGAGAGGGAAAAAAAAAAAGTCCTTGTGTGCGTGATATCACTGAAATCATATGTTCCAAATGTCATGGCCATCTGTCCTGTAGCCATCAAGACAATTTCCTTTTGACAAAAAATAGCAACCTCACGGTGGTAATAGAAGCACAGTACATGTCATTAAAGTCAGCATCTTTCATTCTCTGGTCACAAATTTACGGCAGTTGCAACAGTAGTCGTTGAAATATTTGTGTCAAAGACGAGGCCATTAGTCATCGCTCGAACGACACCGGGGAGGCTAAAAAGAAGCAAGCCAAAGTCCAAACTAGGCTACTTCCCTTCTTGTAATCATGGTGACTGTGTGCTGCATGAATTAGAATAATTTCTACACCGTAGAGAGTACTTTTTTTTTTATGTCATGTCTGATTAAATGTCTAACTGGTTATACTCTGAAACACTGAAGATGAGACTTGATCAAAAAAAAATAAGTCGTCCAACCCAAACGAGCGTACAGGTTGTTTGTTCCGTCCCTCGAATACGAGCACAGGAGTGAATCTTAAATTAGGCACAAAAGGTTAAGTAAAGATAATCGTTTGGGTTGAAATTACGGCTTGAATGGTGTTGTGCGTGAATGTTATGAAACCCCCTCATCGTCGTTGCAACAGAAAAATGCATTTAAAAAAAAAAAAAAAAAAATACGGTCTCAATTCGTAGTTGGAAACTAGAAGAGAAGTGCTGTCTGCTGCAGCTCGGTAAGCTTTTGTATTGAATAATCTCCTGAACACACGTCACGTTATATAGACGCCATCTTCAATTTGTCACCTCTCAGGGACACCAGATGGTTGGTAGTTACAGGACCACTATAGGTCGCTTCATTTCAAAACACGACATGAGCTGCACGCTCAAAAAACCTACAGGGTTGTCTGCCATACAGTCACATCCAAATACCACAATATCGTATACCTACAAATTATACAGTTAGAGGAATGAAACTTTTGTTAGTGTATTTTCAATGGAAGAGGACACAACAGATCCAGGGAAAGAATTCTCCAGCAGTACAGACGCAGGAGAGGGAAGACAGGCATTGATGATTAATGCCAGCTTCACATACAGAACCTGTATGTCAGCCCCTGAATTTGGGCATCCGGAACAGCGTCATCATGGGGACCGTATGACGGCGTATCAGACAACCATTTCATCTGCAGTTGCTGGACTGTCACTGGAGCTTCGCATCTTTTGAGACACAGCCGTTTTCAGATCGACGTGTTTTCATTTAGGTTCTTTCCCATCTCTCGAACCGCCCCGTGGGATTCAGGCTGGGGTGTCATTATGGAAGATGACTACAAGAAAAGAAGGATAAAACATCATGTCTTGCAGTCGTCACCCTTGAAATGCAAGACTGTCCCTGATGCGCAAGTCTGGCTCCTAAGTAGATTTCCTTCAGTGTGATTCCCTCTGAAAAGCTGCTATGCCTCCAGTGTCCTTATTAGAGAGCGTACGGTCTTCTGAAGTAATGGAGGCTGACACTCTGTCATTTCATCCTCACCTCGTGAAAAGTAGTGTGGTTTTTCTTTCAGAGGATATTGTACACTTTCCTATTATTGTCCTTATGTAATGAAATTTAGTAGGTTTTACGGAATAAGATGGTGATGCTCTTTGGCAGGCCTATGAAGTAAAACCTCAAATATGTTTAAGACCATTTTTGGTTTTGTCTCTTGGCATACTTTTCATACATCAAGGATTATTTGGGCAGATACTTTGAAATCGTCATTAATCAGATTATTTTTTTTGAATGACAGTTGAAGCAGGGGAGGAGGAGGAGGAAGATGAGGGCAGCACGCAGCAGCACCAGGATGACAGGGAGATTATGCAAATGATAGAAATGAGGGTTGCGTACGGCACCCTTTGTCATGAGGGACATGTCAAGAGGAATGATGTGAATACCCATTAACCTGAAAAGCCTTGAGAAAAAATATTGTTTGAAGAGTTTTCAGTAAAAAAAACATGTTTATGTTTGGGAAATACAAACAGGATATTAGTTATTATGTAAATGCCCCTTGAAAGCTTATGATACTGTAGCCATTATTAAGCTATGTCCATGACTAAGACAAACCACTACAGTCTGAGTAGTGAAGTGATTTCATATTCAAAGCTGTATTCTGCTGGGATAAAAAGAATTACAGGAAAAAAATAAGCAAGTCACTAAATAATGCATTCTGAAAATTTGGAGTTTCAACAGTATTTCCCATATGATGTAGCTTCTTATTTCTTCCACCAAGGAAGTTATGTTTTCAGAGCAGATCTAAAGGCACGATTTTCATGAGATTTGGACGGTGTCACATGGACCAATGAAGAACCAATCAAATTTTGGAAAGAATCCAAATTACGCGTCGGATCAACAAATTATTTTTCACATTCGTTATCTTTCCGAAATACAACATTTGGCTTACAAAACGCTGTACATCTCAACATCTGGTAGGTGATAGTAAAGATAAATAAAGAATAAAACAAAGGCATTTCTAGAAATACAACGGCTCCATTTCACAATCCACATTCAGAGGTACCGGTTATCCTCCGGGATTCACATGTACCTGCTCAAACTTAATACAGCAGGCAGCTGCCGTGGGGCATTCGGGGACAGTTCGGTTTTTGAGCGGAGAACCGGTACAGCAGAGATGTGAGGCTTCAGCCAGGCTCAAGCAGATCATGACATCAATCTCAGTATTTGGAAATGCATCTCGACATATACAGTTATTACAATTGCGTTGAATATCGACCTCGGCGGAGGTCTGCGCTCTCCGGGTGTCCGTCTATAGTTCTAATTATACTTTGTGTGACGGAAAGAAAGAAAGGCATAAAGGACAGATGACAGGTAGGAAGGAATGAAGGGTGGAAGAAAGGAGTTCATGTCCCTCTGGCGCCACATGTCAAACACAGGAAATCCCTGTCAGGGCTTAGACAGCTGCTCCTCCTGCATCAGGCCTCATTGAGTACTAATGAATGCTTTGTTGTGCTTCAAAGGGGATTTACTTTTGGATTGTGCATCTATCTGCATCCTTCCACTCATTACCTAAACACTGTCCACCTGATGACATTATTTACACTACTTAAGGGTTTCCTATGCAGCTACAAACACTGTAGTCCACATGTTCAACAGTTACATGTGAGTATAAAACACAAGAGGCTGGAATATTATTCTCCAAAAAAACAAATCTCAAACTAAATATTAACTTTTTTTTTTGACAATACTAACACATATTGAACTATTAAACTTCTGACTTGAACAAACATAGAAACGAAGAAGTAATTTACTGAACTCACACAGTCACATGTAGGTGATTTCCTCCTGTTTTTGGAACTCCACTTTAGCTGCATTGTTTTGCTCCTCTGGGCATTTAGCACGTCTCTGCACTGTTCATGACCTCGCTTGATTACCAGTTTGCAGCATTTCACAAATGGTTTCATGTCTCTGAGACTGCCAGCTACATTTCCAAAGGCTGCTTTATGTTACTTTCAACCACCTGGAACTCGGTTCCTTAGACAGTTTGAAAATCAATGAGGGGTTTTAGCTGCAGGTGCGCAGAGGGAATGATTGTCGAGACTTTGTCACAGATCTTCTATTTGCATAATGTGCTTTATCTCCGTCATGTCGCAGGAGACTTGCCAACACTTCATGACAAAACATCTTAAACTTTCACCTGCGTCACAAAACTCAAATCTGCGGGTTTACTTTAACAGCTTAAAGTTTCTCTGTTATCCCATCTAATACTTTCTTTGGACTAAAAACAGGCTGACGCTTCCACTGAAAGCTGCGAAGAAGGTTAACTCGTCTGCAAAATGTTCAAAGGCGACATTTGGTGCTAATTACTTCTTGCAATTATGCGAGTTGATGAAAGAATATCAGTCGTTCCCGAGAAATATTTAACGTGGTGCTCACTGAGGGCAGAAGCATGTAAACAACTATTTTGGCACGATAGCAATTCAACAAAAGGGGAGTATTCATGTGAGGATTGTTCATTACTGCATGTTGAAGACGCTGAACAGCCGGCGTGACAGGTCTGGTCCCTGCCTGTCTTGGGGCCTGCAGAGGCAATATTGAAGGTGAAGACACTTTATTACAAAATGGATGAACCTTCAGGTAGTTGGATCCTGCTACAGCTTAGGGGAAACTGGTGAACCTTGGTGCAGTCTGATGGTGCAGCACATTTTAGACAGAAGCAAGGAGAAGCAGTATTTTCTGTTATATTGAAACAAGTGCATGAAAAAAAAAAAAAAAAAAAGATATCATTTGTAGTGGGCCAGTGTTCAAACCCAGCAGCAATCTTTTAGTGATATTGTTTTGCACGAGTGTTCTTGGACAACACAAGGAGAGTTGCATTGTTTTTTAGTCAATATTTCTATCATACCTTCAAACCTACTGTATATTTGTGCTTTTGAACAACATCATCAGGATTAGTGTGTCACACTTGTATATGTTTACCGGGGGAAAACTCTTAACTGCAAATGTAAAACCCTGTCACTTGGTAGCAATTCTTACACGGTATAGTGGATACACAGTAAGCAGTTCTTAAGGACAGGAGCTACTTAAGATTTTCATTATAAACTCTTTATCTGATCATTTTCTCCACAAGTGTCAGAAAACAAGACATACCTGTCATAATTTCCCATCGCCCAACGTGATGTAAATAGGTTTCCTGCTTTATGCAACCAATGGTCCGAACCCCACGGGCATTTCATCTGCTATCATACATGACAGAAACTGGAAAAAAAAAAAAAAATACATACTGGTGTTTTGCTCTAAAAATTACAAAAACAATCAATTATAAGTTGCTGCTGATTAATGTATTGCGTTCTAAGTGACAAATGTAATTGTGGTGGCTCTACTCCTGTAATTGAATTGACAGAATGGCATAAAGATGCACAGTTAATATGAGCCTTAGATTTTGGATTATTCTTTTTTTAAGTTGCAAAACCATTTTACTTATTTACATGAGCAAAGTCACGGACCCCCATATGAACATTAGTGGGTGTAGTTGTGAGCATATTCACAAAACAAAAACGCCACCGCTGCAGCTCTTCGTCTGTGACCACACAAAACCTGCTGCTGGAAGCATCAGCAGGTTTCACTGACGAATGCCAGCGCAGACAAATATATCCCACCTGATAAAAAAAAATAAAAAAAACTACTACGCCGTGCCAAGAGATTTAAAGTCATAAAGTCAGCCGTGATTTCACTAACATGCTGTCGTGCAAGCTACTGAAAGTAAAATATTACCTGATAGAGAGTCAAACATCAAATAAATGTCCAGGACATTTTCCACAGCACAAAGTGAGAATGTGCCCCTGAAGGCCGACTGCAGCTGTTCACGCGTGCCCACGCCTGATTGGTCAGCACCACTAATGTTTGCTTTGCATCACGAGAGGAAGCAGTAGATATTTTCACAGCACGAGCCCTGCGATGTGGATTCTCCTTGGTTTCAGAGGAAAAATCCCACGGTTGTCAGGTGAGCCGTTTTACCACAGTGTAGATAAGCTCATTTCACAGCGCTTCGAGGTCTGCCTTTGATTTATAAATCATTTGCACTCGGAAAGAAAATGTCATTGAGTCATTCTGAAATCGAACGTGCCCTAGAACCTGCAGTCATTTAACTTCGTTTTTTTTTTTTTTTTATCTGGGTACTGAATAGAAAACATACTGTCCAGAAAACCAGCTCAATGGCTGGTGATGAACAAGGAAAAGACGACACTTTTCTCTCCTAAAGACTATAAAAACATGATCAAAATGTCTGACAGTGGATATGAAGTGTGTATCCTCGGGTCAAACTGACACACGCCTGAAAAACGTCGCTTTTATTACAGTTAAGAATTTCAAAAGTGCAGAAAAATAAGGCAGTGGTGGATATCCCAAGCTCCTGCCGACAGAAAAAAATAATTTGTCCTTACACCCCGGAGTTGAAATAATAGTTTTGAATGTGTCATGGTCGTCCATACACAGTGCTCATCTTTGTTGTAGCAGCAACAGTGTTTCAAGGTTTATTCTCAAACACGCTGTGATAAACACAAGAGCTCCTCTGAATATATTAAAGTTCTGAATAGATCAAACTTCCTAACAGCCTACATTAGGCTAAATTTTGTGTTTTTTGTATTGAACAATATTCAAAGGAATCTATTTTGGTTAAAGACTACTGTCAACATGTTGTCAATCATCTGTGCAAAACACGGTATGAAATTAAAGTACATTATATCAGACATATTGGAGGTTCACAAGCAGGTGTCGGTTCTGGAGGGGAACCTCCAGCACGGTAATCAGGTGTTATCAGTAAAATACATTGCAGTAGGGGCACTGCATGTTTACAACAGTGTGGGATGAATAATATGTACAAAATAGCATGTTCTGTCACCGCTGCCCTCTTGCCCTCATGAGCCTCCCCTGCACTGTGGAGATAAATAAGAGAGTGGGTCCATTTCCCTCCGGGACTTACACGACCTCGTATCAGAGCAGAGTTGCTGACAAATGTAATACCAGGACTGGTTGCCATTTGGCTTAAGAAAATAGCCATGCCAACAAATACTTGGAGTTGATCCATCAACTTTGAGGCCAGAGCGTAACTACAGTTCCACCCAGTTGGGGTCTCGTATATACTTTCACAGGTTGTTAGCGGAGTCATCAATACGAGCTTTAGTGGATCATTTCTTTTTGGTCCATAGACCAAAGATTAGACCCGTGCAGTTCATAAGAGACAATTTAGCAGCAGCTCCAGAGCACCTGTAGTCGCTCCCTTTCTTTAGGTTTAATGTAATAAAAGAAATTCATCAATCTCGAATCTAACTGCCTCAGCTCCGGGTGCAATGATTTTTTTTCAAAACATATTTACATCAAAAACAGTGGAGGCCACAGCTGTGCCTTGAGCTAAATGCTGATGTCAGCATACTGACATACAGGCGGTGACACAGCCAACACGCTGATGGCCAGCAAGTTATATTTATCATCTTAGTTTGGGCTGTTAGTCTGCTAATATAATAAGCATGAAGCGCTGCAATAGTTAATGGAGAGTTTAATGGAGAGCGTCCGCAGCTCCAAAACGTTTTTATGGACTAAAAAAGGGTAATTTGTTGACTCTGACACATTTTTTCATCTCAATGAATCTCTTGACATTCAGACGACCCCATAAAGAACAAGACATCTTTATGCTGTGTGTATTTGGCCATACGAGGAATTACGCGTATTGAATTCATGCAGTAATTTCTACGAATAGATAAAATGTCAGGAAATAACTGCAGTAATTAGAATTGATAATTAACACAATATTGTATTTTTAAAATTTGAAGGTAATATTTCAGCCTGGACCAAAGTGTTGGGTGGACAGCGGCATCCATGACTTCAGCTGTTAGCACGGCTAATCACGGTCACAATCAAGCTCTGTCCTTTAACCGCTTAATGGCTTGGTAACATCAGATCACAGCTCCACTTCTTCCACCTACAGGGCAGAGGACCAAACCAGTCAACTGCACCTCTATTTATCACCATTGCATTGTATTTTCTGATTTTAAAAAATGTGAACTTCAAGTATTTGCAACACGATAGTGTAACCGGAATAAAATTGAAAGATAGGTAAGAAATAGTCTCATCACATGATCCTTTTAGCTTTCATTTGCATCACCCAGTCTTCCTCAGCATGGACGGATCTTTCTAAACACTTTCAGGACTGCAGTCCTTCCTGTTTTAAAACTTGAGATTGAAAGTTTATTCTTGACCTTGGGGGAAAAAAATAAACTGCCTCTACACAATGTCCTTTTAGCAGTCTCAGCTTTTTGATCATATCTCACAAGTCTTTCTCAGCAGATTCGAAAATTGAAGATCAACCAAAGTTTTGGTAAAAAGAAAAAAAAAAATATGATCTAAGCCATTTGAATAAAATGATTGGACCACATATGTGATATAGTATGTGAATAAAGGGTTTTGATGAATGCTACATTATATATACTTATAAATACATAAAGGGTTTTGATGAATGCTACATTATATATACTTATAAATACATCATATTTGTATTTCTATAGAGATGCTATAATCCTTTTACAGAAAACCTATAGGAGGATGCATCACAAGCTTCTTCAATCCAATCTAATTTCACACACCATGCAGACGTCTTTCTCATCAACATTAGAGCATCTCCCCATGAGAGTGTTTGAAACTCATTATAAAAGACTACACAGCAATCTGGAAAATTGCTTCCCATCATTTTGTTTCATCTTCTACTCCTTTGATACCCAAATATTCAGCACCACTGCTTTCTTTCCGTCAGATAACAAAGCCAGGTTGCAGAGGAACTGTGTGGTTATTGAGTAAGAAAATTTTAAAAAAAAAATCGATAAAAGCATAGTAGCCTCATGTGCTTGAGCAAAATCAACTGAAATCAACATCACGAGTGACTGTCACATTTAGTCTGGTCAGAATTAATCACCAAAATCGTATCAAAGAGATTGTCTTATTAAAATGGCTTCTCTTACATAATTATGTATTATACATCCACTCCATCATGTTTTATTTCAGTTTGGCTTTAAAAATAAAAAGGTAAAAAGTGTCCGCAATTGCTGAATGTGAAGACTAAAATGTTTTGTTTTGTCCCGACTGAAATCCTAAACTCAAAGATATTCAGTTTATTATCATGGAGCACGAAAGGAACCAGAAAATATCTACATTTAAAAAGCTAGCATCAGAAAACGTTGGCATTTTATAATGTAAAAGATGATTTATTATTAGAATAGTTGGCAAATAAACAACTAAGCATTATAGCTCTACTATCCAAGTAATACTGGAAACGTGTGATTGAACCGTTTTAAAATGTGAGATGGAACAATGCCAACTCGACTCGTGACATGAACTCCAACAGAAAACACCGGTGGGCCTATAGAGTTAAAATCTTTGGAGAAAGTTGGCAAATTCAAATTAAATCTAAATTAAAACGGAATTAAAAAAAAAAAAATATGAAGGGTCAAACATCAGATATTTACCGTTTTAACTGTACAACGTTCTTTCAGGGGATCATTTCAGAAACTGATTCAAGGAGTATTTTAGAATGTTTGTAAGATTTATTTTGAGTGAAGATTATTCAAATCATTTTTCAGCCCCACGAGTGTTGCGAGTCTATATTTTTTTTGTCTTGTTTGCTATTAAATTAATTGGCCGAATGCAATTTTCAGTATAATGAAGACCAGTTCAGCAGAATAGATTCAGAAAACCAATTCTCAACAATGCAACCATTTTCAATATGATCCCATTTATTTCGATGGTGTCATATTTCATTTCATTTCATTACGTGACGCAGGTCTGTCTGTTTCTCTGGTCTCTCGGTATCTTCTCTGCTCCCCGGTATGCGAGTTTGTTTACACTAAGAGACCAAAGCCAGACAGAGCGTGTGTTTGTGTGCTGCTCAGTGATATCTGAGAAGGGGAACTTGACTCTCTCCGGCTTCACACTAAACACACTTCAGTCTCATTTTCCCAGCAGTACACAATGCAGCATCCAGGGCTCATCACATGATCCAGCCCAAAGCTCCTCTCCAATATTAACCTGTAGACTCAGCAGGTTTCTGATAAGTTGTCCAGGCTGTGCAGAAAATAAACTCGGACACGTCGTTGTGTTTGAAATGAATTTCAAAAGAAACTACACAGACACTGTGGGAAGACTCCTTTGACCGGACAGGGTAGATAAAGGTTATGGATGTGAGAAAAGACAAACATGGTTGCCATAATAAAGACGAATTGCATTGATATATAGGTGGAATAGAGGCCATTCGTCTTCTCCCCTCTAATATGAAAGCCATTCATGTGGCTCAAATAATGTGCAATATCTACCGAGCACGTTTCATCCAACATTTTAATTTGTGACGTTCCCCACATGTTGCTGGCCAGTTATTGTCTTTAATTCACCTGAGCTCTGCTCTTAATGTGGCAGAAATGGAGGGAATATGGTACTTGGACGCATCTTTGTGGCTCAGCAGTCTATGATAATTATTATGGGGATATTATACTGTGGTTGATCCCCTGAGGAGAAATTCATTCCCTTTTATTCCTTCAGTCCTGCACAGTGAGGTGAGGGTGCAGCTCCAGCGACAGAGCAGCGCCTCGGGGACACTAGGAGGAGATTTAGTGTCTTGCTCCAAGACCCTTTAGCAGGACGGTTGCTGGAACAAGGCACTGAACCTGGGCACTTTTAATTCAGGGCCAGTTTCCCAAATGATTTCAGTCCACTGTTTTTCACTCCCTCACACTCATTCGCTGTCTTCCGATAAGCGAGGAACAACGCATCTGTAAAAATAGATAATGTACCAATATGAAAGCACAGCACACATCCTGCAGTTCATCCCGGTAACATTGAGCAACAAGGTATAATGGACACTACCTGCAAGCTATTATTATTTTTTTTTTCTTACTTAAAATCAATCCCATCCATCCATCCATTCATTTCCTCTCCCTGGGGGGGGGGGGGTATACCAGTTTCCCAGCTTGTTTTGGATGAAAGCTAGCAAAACATTGGACAGGTCCCAGTTTATCGCAGGCTAATGATCAACTAATTTGCATCCATCATTTGGTGTATAATTTACTCAATCAGAAGGGGATATTTTTCATCTCCCTATTTAGTGCCATCCACATCACCTTGTTTTGGTTAGTGACATTTAAATGAGACATTACTTTGATGTCGTCTGACAGGGCTCGTAAAATGTGAAGCATTGAGATCACAGTGAGCTTTGCTACATTAGAGCGCCGGTCAGCAGCACCACAGTATAGAGAGAATTACCAACGGATTGATGGAACAACACAGCTGTTCAAAGCAGATGGAAATTCAAAAGCTCTGTGCAACAACTGGCCTCGTAATGATTAAACAATTGTTTCTGCAGCCTCACAAATCATCTGCTGCCAGGCAACAGAATTAGCTCCTGTTGATGTTGGCGATTTCTTTCGGCATCCAAGAAAGTGACAATTTTTCGAGCCTCCATCAAATGTAAAACTGATCGACTATCAGCGCCGTTGCAGCAACATTGCCATTATGTTGCTTTTAATGTCCTCCAGCTGTTTGTGTAAGTATTTCCTCTAAAGGTATCCCAAACATCAGGCTATTTATAGACGCGCACCTTCACCACACCGCCCACCCGGGTGTGTTTTGCGCGCTTCTGTACCGCTGTTCACCGGGCACACGAGCCGCAATCAGCAACAACTTTGGGGAATATTTAATGTTTATGGCAGCGCCCTCTCTCCCGCGGGTGTCGAATGAGAGGGAATATTAGTGGTGCGAGCTATTAGGAGAGCAGAGACTGAGGCTGACAATGGAAGACACAAGAGAGGAGGCCTGCAGTCTCCTGAGCAACGGATATTTTTAGAGGTGGTTTTTAGATGCGGCTGAAAAAAACAAGAGTTGTATAGGATGAGTGTTCGGAGAGAAATACTCTGCTCGTGAAGTTCTCTGCTCTCGCTGCAGCACTTGACGCAGCATTTGTTTGATTTTATGAGCAGATAATTACTGGGGTTTTTGGCAAACTGCAATAGGTTATCAGGAAAATGACCACACTAGCTGCAATTGAGGATTAATTGATGTTTTGTGTTGATAACCCTGTTGTTCAATCTGCTTTTACACTGACCATTGATTTTTAATCTGCAGACATCACTTTTGGATCATTTCAATTATTTAACAGAAGACCTTGTTTGTATCAAGAGACATAAATTAAGTAAATGGTGATTTTTCTGAGGTGGTCTGGTTGAGTTTGAGGAAAGAGACGGAAAGTGGTTTGTAGACAAGTCGGGGAGAAGTCTTAAGGTGGATCTTAATTACATCCTGTTCGACGGCATAATGGAATCAAGCAAAGTGTGTTATTGAAAATCTGATTCATGTCAAGAGATTTGTTTCATTAGATCATATTGGTATAAAGTAAGCGATGAGCAGGAACTATAGGAAGATGAGCAGTCAAATATTTAGAAGGCAGCAGCGTGATGTGCACGGAGCAGGAGGAGGCAATAAACCTTGATGAGCAAGTACTCGAAGTTCCATCACTTCATCAACATCAACACCTGTTACCCTGGTTTTTGTGACCACTGGTGCTCATCTCAACGGTGTCACAGTGGCACTTTGGTTCTCCAACATGACGACGTGCTCGCTCACGGCGCATTGACGAACCTCGAGCTCCTCACCTGCAAAAACGACAATCGTCGCTCCCCGCAGCTCCGACTCGGCAGCTGTGGCTTCCTGCGAGTTCTTTCTGTTCGGCAACAATTCGACCCAAAATCTAATGAGTGCTCCCTGCTCATGTTTTAAATCCACGGCAAACGTGCACGGACCAGTGGTCACGACTCGGGTGTTGATGTTGATCAAGCGATGTAACTCGGGAGTACTTACCCACGAGGGTTATAGCCTTCTCCTGCGCGGTGCACGTCACGGCGATGCGCTCCATTCGTGCTCGACAGGAGAAGTCTTGAAACTTTATAATTGCCCTCTGTAAAAAAAAAAAAAAAAAAAAACTGCTGTGAAAAAACTAAACGTACACATTACTTTTTTTTTCTATGCAACATAGTGAACCTGGTTCAGGTATCGGGACAGAGTTTATTGTGCAGTCAAGGCACCATGTCTTTAACCATGCAATGCTTGAGAGAGAGAGAGAGAGAAGGATGGACAATTGTATGGATGGTTGTGGCAATAAAACAAATTGCTGTGCCTATCCTACAACTGACAGAGTGATGGCAGTGGCCTCGTGGAGGCAGTGCCCCCCCTCCCCCCCCCCCTCATCCCCCCTCCCCCCTGTTCAGTGTGCTTCAACTCCCAGAAGCTGGCTTTCTATCCCCCTGGTCCTCCGGCTATTCTCTGTGGAAGTTAAGCAATGCTGCAGCCTGCTGCCGTGCAGTGAGAGGAAAAGTAAGGGATGAGTGCCTTGCTTCCATCCAGCAGATGTTGGGGGAATGGGGGACTGAAGTACCAGTGAGGCAAAAACATTGAATCTTATGATTGATAGAGTCTCTGAGAGCACAGTCGCTTCTACGCCGCTGCTAAATTTCCCAGGTGGTCTAAGTGTAAAGACACAGAGGTAGACAATAAACCTCTGTTTCAGTTTAGGCAAAGGCTCAACAATCAGGAGCACACAGATTGCAGAAGTGTTGTGAACTGCTTTACGCGTTTACTGTTTCTTACACATTTAGTTCCTCAGTCCACTAAAATGACAGCAGGTTAATTCTGTTTTAATGTCAATCATGGTGGAACAGACACAAGCTGCATGTCCTCTCCCGTAATGGGTCCTTAATGGACATAAGTGGGCCATGTAATCATCTGCAGATCAATATTTGTGCTTGCAACATTCATCTTAATGCCTATGCAGGAAAAAAAGGCAAAAAAAAAAGCACAAAAAAAAAAAGCAGTGTAATATCACAGACTGTATCATATGATCAGTTGTTTAGCAACACCAGAACAGCCATCTCCACCTGCTAGCATTACTTATGAGTTTGGCATTAATTAATTACATACCTCCAGACCAGTAATATTTTTAATCAACATCTTTATGGAAATCTACTTTACAAAATATGAAAATATGATGCAAACAGGAGGGTAAAATAATGCCTCCAAAACACATTAAAGGAGTGATACGGTGATATGAAAAGGCAAACGCATGCCTTTTGATGTATACATTGTGTATGCATCTGGCACCCGCTCATTAAACTTTTGAAATATGACACCACTGAAGGACAAAGCTGTATTCATTGTAAAACTCAAGTGAGATTTTACAAATAGAAAAACAAGGAAATTAGGGGTTCAATGTGGCTGTTGTGATAAAAAAAAAAAAAAAAAGAAGGTCTTTGCCCAAGTGCAGACACAAACATCCCCCAGCAACACACATGAACAAGACACGGGCCACTACACACAAAAGAAAGCATCTATTCCTCCAGTGAAGGAACTGCTAATCCATTAACCAGCCAAGTGAATGTATGTATCGGCCAAAAAGTGTCGTGTTCTACTCGTGACATGCATGATAGGAAACGTATACACAAAGTCTGCCTTAAAAACAAGCCGGGTGGAAGAGACAAAAGCAGCGTTTGAAGAAAAGGGAAACATCATTAAATTCATCCAGAGTCTACAATCAGAACAATAGTGCCTTCAACTGGCTTAATAAAAAGTGACTTTTTGTACCCATGAGTGAAGCAGACCAACATCATTGTAAATTTAATGGCGTCCCCTATTCTTTACTCATATTTCCATTTTCCCAACCTATTAGCATCTGAGCCGGGGCCGGGCTTTGTTTTATGGTGTGAGCCTGGCTGCCGTGAACCGGACTAGAGGGTATTATCCCTGCATTGATTGTTCATTGGGCTTGCTTTGTACCGGGTCACGAAAGGGAAATTCATTAGCATGCACCTAGTCTATGTGGCATTTTGGCAGGGTGACAAAACAGTTATACTGAAATGTAGCATTGGGAATTAAAAAGCCTCCGCTTGTTTGGTAACCAGGGGACGTCCCCGGCTGCCTTCATTCTCCTGTTCAATAGCAGAGAATCTCTATGAGGGTGAGGACGACCTTTAAACTCATCCATGGAGAATTACTGCAGATGTAGGTGTTGTTGTGGCCGGTGCCTAACTACATAAACAAATCGATTTCACTGGACAACACTATAGATTTACAAACAAGCAATTAACTGACTAATTAAAGCGGGAAATTTAAGTCATATACTTCCTGCTACTTTTCCCTGTCTCTCTCTCTTTCAAAAGACGGATCAATCCCCGGCAGGAGTCAGACTTTAGACGACCTTAGTGAACTGTACTTTGCAAGTTGAACAAAAGTCAAACAACCCGTGTCATCAGAAAGATTACTCTGAACAAATGGAGCCGGTTTTCAATTACAAAATTTATGTCCTTCCAAATTCCCCTGTTCTCTACGGCAGGGCCATAACCTGAATTGATGGGTAGCCATGCTCTCCAAGTTACCCCTTGTGGTCCAAGGAAAGATTTTTTTTTAATACCTTTCATCCCTCATGCTGTGAAATATTAGACCTGTACACATTTAATAGTGCATCTATCATAAAAAAAAAAAAAAAAGTCCACAGGATTGAAAAAAGATTCATGTGGGTTAAAACACAAGAAAGGCTAAATTAAACTCCAAAACATATTTCTGGGTATCAAAGAGCTTTAAAAAAAAAAAAAAAAAAAAGAAGAAGAGAGACACACACCTGAAGCTGCAGAATTAATATATACTGCTAATGTCAAAATTTGAAAACGTTTATTTTCTGTCTTCCAATTAGGTGGTCTTTGCATTTCGCAGTCAGTGAAAATCCCTCGTGAACCAAGAGTTGGAGAGTTTGACAAGATCATTCGCCGGCTGAGTGAGAACCCGAACGCTCGAGTGGTCATCATCTTCGCCAATGAGGACGACATCAGGTGAGCGTAGTGAAATCCTGAGAGGTGTCAATTACCAAAATGATTTTTTTGTTTTGTTTTTTTCCTCCGGATATTTCTTTCAAACACTGTTGGACACTCTCTCAATAACATTTGACCGAATTATTTTCCTTGAGCGACAGTATACTCAGTTTTGATGAAGTAAAGCCATTTAAGAGTTTCAAACTCTGCAAACATCTAAAACATTAAATGTGTTTGATCAATGTTATTATTCACAGCTGGCATTAAACTGTCACATATGTATCCTCACTGTTTAATGACGTTAAACTGTATAATATATATGAATATATATAATATATAATATATTCTACTGCCCACATGGTAATATCTACAAGTATTAAGTATGGAATATATTTCTTGTATTAGTATATATTTGCATTTTATTGTTGCCACAGGCGCAAAACACGAGTTGTAAATATTAAAATACAGTACATTAAAATACATACATCGATACATTTACTCAGGTAATGAGGTGCAAGTTTGTGGATTTCTGTTTTACATGTTATGCTACATTATATTGAAACTTAAATTCAAAGGAAAATATTTTTCCACCCCATTTATTTGACAGCTTTGGTTACATATTACTTTGTGGGATCAGAGGCTTCAAGTCAAGTCAATTTCTTTAGATAGTAAATCTACGCACACAATATTTTAATATTGTTTAGATAATTAGTGAACTAAATAGTATCCAAAAGGTGCAAAATATCATCCAACTGGTGCCATATTACAGTACTGCAGTCACATTAACTCATTATATATATATATTTATATATACTGTATATAATAATATAACATTCTGAAAAGGGTGATTCCACATCACAAATACTTTGGCTGACTGTACTCCGTTTAATATTAGGAATCTATTGAGCAGCCCTACATTAAAAAGTGTTTCTTATATTTTGTCCAGACCTTTAAATCACTAATAGCATTGTAATGCAATTTGGCATCTACTGCACCCTGCTGTTCCCATCTATTATAATCTGGCCCTGCTATACAACAGTAAATTGTGTCCCTCCCTGCCTTGTGGGGACACAAATGTATCAATTGAAATTCATTATCTATTATTAAGACGGATTGTCTGAATTAAGAATGAATTAATTAGTTGCAGGCTGAATCAACATGCAACAGCACTGTTGTGGCTTTGTAAGGGGAAAATGTTTCCCGGCAAGCAGTTAGTAGGCCAAACTTATTCCTTGTGGAAGTGGGCAGAGATTTGGGGCGCTCTCTTGATGATGACCAGGGCAGAAGTCCCAGTGCTCATTGACTTAATCCGGTCCTGATAACGGGTAATAGTGTGGATATATAGTAATTACAGAAAGCCAGGGGGATTTCAACACTGCATGCCTGCTCTATCCTTGAACTCAGTCAGTGTGAGCTTCTAGCAGCATAATAAGAACCCCAAATTGCCTACAAAGAAAGTGTAGGAGACTGAGCTGTTTTAAATGGAGCCCTGTAATATGATAGAATTATATAAATACACTGCCTCATCTCAGTGTCAGAAGAATACAGGAAATACTATTAATGGGTTTGTCTTTCATAATCAGGCCAGATATAGGTTCGTCCTAATCTCTGTTTGCCATGTCAGAAAACAATATGGTCTCAACATTTAATGAGATAAACACAGATTCCTGATATGAATCATTTAATTTAGATTAACTTAAGTTTATTTAATTTGTTTTTCACTTTGATTATTTGAACATTTGATTCCTTCAATTAGTTAGTTCACAATAACAGAAATGATCCATTTTATTTTGACCTTCTAATCACCTGAATTTCTTCAACGGTTGAGTTTGGGCAGATAAAACAGGAGGTCGTTTTGCAGACCGATCTCCACCATGCTCAGTCAGTGCTGGAGAACAGTTGGGCTGCACCCACAGGGACTTGTTCAGGTGGAACCTTTGCACATGATGAGTCGGGCCGTGGCATTAAAAGGGCTAAATACCTGCAAAAGAACAAACAGAACTAACCAGTGATGCCTTATTGTATGATCCAAATTTTTGTGAAAACTTGCCCTTTTCAAAGTGTAGCTCGCTGCTCGGAGGTTTTTGTTGTATGCCAGGGTGATGGGGATTTTGAAATGTTTTTGAAATAACACGCAAACGGGGGAGGAGAATGCTGACTGAAATATACAGCTGACGGCAGGTTTACACCAACGTTTTACATCCCGTGAGTCAGAATGAATGGCAGCCAATACTTTAAGTGTGTAGGATTTAGTGGCTTCTACCAGTTGGGTTGCTGAATATGAATATAAAAATAAAACCTAATTATGAATGTTAGATTCCGTTTCTGCCAAAAGATCCCCATATATCCTACACACTGGTCCTTTAATACTGCTGTAATGAATACACGTACATCAACACTGCATCGGAAGAGGAAGTGGAAGGTCCTCAAGTCAACAAAAACAAGAAACCAAATAAATGAATTAACCAAAGTTATTAGCAAAATAATATTGTAATATTAAGATTCCACTGCAACATAATTGCAATTTAACTCACAGTACAGTCCACTCAATGTAATTTGGGAAGTACAGCTGTCCTGTCAACGTTGATGGGAAGTGAGAACACTCATTCACGACCCCAAAACAACACCTTTACTTCCCAGTGTTATTTTCACATCAGACTTCACAGCCTGTCTACTCATGTCTCCGTTATGTAATCCCCCGGCAGTGAGAAAATCAATTTCTCTCATTTTTCCTACATGGTGCACATAATTGCATCTTAAGACATGCTCATTTCACTAAATTTCTGGAGACCAGACTGAGAGAAAAATCAATACCAATCAAACATAAATCCTGGCAGTCATAAAAAATAAGGTAAAGAGACATGTAAGACATGACGTTGGTCGGACGAGTCACTGCTCGCCCAAAATATAATTATTTTACAAGTTTGTACCGTCCTCTTTTATGCAACTATGACGTCTGATGAGACTTTAGAACAGCATGTGCCACGTAAAAACTGACGCTGGTACGGCACAATATGATGCTCAATATTTATTTTGGCCCTAGCATCTTCGGGGTAATGTAAAGGTCGGCAATGCATCACATTGCCAGGTGGCTGTGTTTAAATTTTATGTTGCTGCGCTCAAGCTTTCCTGATGTAACTCTTGTGCTCCAGCAGAGCTTGTTGGCACTTTTTTTACGACTCCCAAAGCTTGCGTCCACTGGCAACAAGCCTGGGCGAATGTGGCAAGGGTCTCATTCTGCTACAGCCAGGAAGAAGTCCACTGCACTGATAATGGACAGAGAGTCTGTGGTGACTTTTCATTTTCACTACAGTGCCTCTGTGAAACTTCATCCAGACTCAAAAATAGAATATTCTGGTCATGTAAAGACGCGTACGGCAGCTGTAGCACCTCTTTAGGGTGCATTTAAATGGAAACACGAGTTTGCATGCACTACCGCTGAAATATATATGAAAATAACATTATATGCTGCAATTACACATTGCTCTTCTTCTCTGTCCCTAAGGCGGCTCCTTCAAGCAGCAAAGAAGGCCAATCAAACCGGACATTTCATCTGGGTGGGCTCAGACAGCTGGGGCTCCAAAATATCTCCAATACTGAACCAAGAAGAAATGGCAGAAGGTGCCGTCACCATCCTACCGAAGCGACAGTCCATCAAAGGTACACGCAGCGACAAAATTCACATTATGGTGCTCAGAATGCTTTATTGTCTTGTTTTTAGTTTGAATTCAATTAAATATTGATACATATGCAGCTTTACTGCTTATTTTTTTATTGTGCGTTACCCTCCACTAACTATTTCTCCTTCCAACATAAATACATTTTTAATGAGAGTACTTCCCAGTTTTTGCCCCCTCGCTGCCGCGTCGAACATAAAAGTATTGGGTCATTTATTTACCTTTAATATTGATTAAGTCAACGCTGTAACATATATAGTATATTTGTCATATTTTACTACTGTGAAGTTGCCAGTGTTCAGATGTTGTCGGTAAAGTGTGAATGAAGTGGTGCAAGGGAAACACAGTATGCACTGCACAATGAAGCCCTATGCAAACAGTGTAAATACATATGTTTTATGTTTCTATGCCACAAAATCATTACAAATATAATGCATAGAAAAATTCATCAAAGTTGAGCTATAACTAAGCAACTTAAAACATATATTTCACCACAATAAAAAGCTATTTTTTGTTTATTTCCATTGATCAAATAAAGTTCGAACAATTTTATTTGAAATGTTTACCTAATAAAAAAAATAATTAGGCATTTTTTTTAGTTGTACTTTTGCTGTTGTTGTTGTTTGTTTTTTTTGTTTGTATTACACTGCTTATGTTTGAAATATATATTAAAAAAAAAAAAAAAGGTACTAAATGGACAGTGACCCTAACTGGACACAACTGGAGTCCGTTGAAATGTAAAAATATAAGAAATGACACTGACGGGTGTCACTTATTTCTTTCAGGTTTTGATCGCTACTTCGTCAGCCGAACACTCGAGAACAACAGGAGGAATATTTGGTTTGCTGAGTTTTGGGAGAATAACTTCCAATGCAAGCTCAGTCGGCACGCTGTGAAGAAAGGATCCGGCATCAAAAAGTGTACAAGTGAGTCTGCACTTAATAACAGAGAAGGCTCTGGGTCAATGTAGGGCAATCAATCAATGACCAAGAATATTTATTGGGTCTGCTGTGAATACATTGTGTGTGTGTGTGTGTGTGTGTGTGTGTGTGTGTGTGTGTGTGTGTGTGTGTGTGTGTGTGTGTGTGTGTGTGTGTGTGTGTGTGTGTGTGTGTGTGTGTGTGTGTACTTGCTATGCATTGATACCTTGATTCGTCATCAGGGAATAAAACAATCACACTCCTGTAATTTAGGCTAAATGAAATGGGTGCAGATAAGTGAACGGGAATCTCACATTTTTCAACAGAAACGAACGTTCCCATTACTCGTGTGTTGGCAAGTTTAATTTGCGGTGTGCAACAACAACAGCAATCGCAAAACTATGCCACCGCATGCACTAAAAACATAATCAATAGCAAATCCAGTCAGCCCATTAGGAACAGGCTTTCAGGTCATTAAAATCAGCAGGGCTCTCCAGCCCTGTCTCCCCCCACACAGTGCAGCGCAACACTGCATCTCAAGTAGTCCAGACTGACTGATTTAAAGCTGGCACCTGTAACGTTTCAAAGCAATCTGTCCCTCAAAGCCGTGCATGTGCTTGAGTGATGCACACAATTGAAAGACAAATAAGCAACACTGGAGAAGCTGTCCTCTGCAATGTTGCTGAAAAACCTACAACATCCACCTATTCAGCATTGACGACTAACGGCGCCAGTATTCTTCATCAGCTCCGCTGAACAGCTCCCCCGAAACATTTCCAGCATTACCGATTCGGGGATCGGGATCACCGGCCGCGTCCCATAACTTTCCAAAAACAGCATTATGACTTTAATCGAAAAATCTGAAAAAATGTCCCCTTGTGGGATTAATAAACTATCTATCTATCTATCTATCTATCTATCTATCTATCTATCTATCTATCTATCTATCTATCTATCTATCTATCTATCTATCTATCTATCTATCTATCTATCTATCTATCTATCTATCTATCTATCTATCTATCTATCTATCTATCTATCTTAAGACTTCCTTCCTGCAGCGATCGGCAACTCGTGTGGAGAAGTGAATGGAAGCAGGGTTGGAAGTCTCTCTCTAGCTTTTTTTTCTTCGATTCATTACAGATCCATTTTACTTTTCATGTTTATAAGATTGAATGCCCTCCAAGAAACTCCGTCTGAAATTGAATACCATTATCCCCATGACTGCTGCGTTTTGCTCCACCTTCAGATGTATCTGCTTGGAACAACTACACACGCACACACATTTGATACAGCCGATCAGTGCATCAAAACAGAAAAATTAATTATTTTATAGCGTAACCCGGCTTTTAATGCTGCACATGTTCGAGTTCTGTGCACAAAACAGTTCCCTGCGTACAATAAAACACATTATTCAGTTATGCACATTTTAGGGAGGCTGTGGCTCAGACGGTAGAGTGGGTTGCACACTAATCAAAAGGTTGGTGGTTTGATCCCCAGCTCCCCCTGTCCACCTGCCTAAGTGTCCTTGAGCAAGACACTGAACCCTAAGTTGCTCCCGATGGTGTACCATCGGTGTGTGAATGTGCTCCTGATGGCAGCACCTTGCATGGTTATCTGTCTCATTAGTGGGTGAATGGGTGAATGGGAAAACCATGTGAAAGCGCTTTGAGACCAAAAGGTGATAAAGCGCTATACAAGTACAGACCATTTACATTATAAACACATATCCAGTCGATGACATTTCAGGTAAACAAGGTACTCAGAGTGCTGTTTTCAGCTAAAAAAAAAAGCTCTAATAATACAGTTTACATTCGGCTATGGCCACTACCTAATAAGGTGTGACTCCAGTTTCTCCAAAAGACTTTGAATTTTAGTCAATCAAATGATCAGATCTTAAATGAAGGACATGGAGATGCATCAAGTTTATCTGTAAAAAGTCAAGAGATAAATGTGAAAAATGTAGGTCAGAAATGGGTACCTGATTTCACAGCATTTGGGAGTGTGCAGAAGATTTTGTCAAAAATGTATTTGGCAGAGTTGCCTCTGTGCCCACAGTTGTGCATTCTTGGATGCTTTCCAAAAGAATTTAGACTTTCAACGCCACAGAAGAAAATGGTGCCTTTTGCAGGCCAAACACATCACTTGTGTCTTGTGGAAAAGTATCTTTCCCAGTGCTTAGCATTTACAAAAGGGAACATACAGACCCAGTTCCATATTTTTGGAAAGTATAACTTGAAGTACGATTTAAGGACAACTAAAGCTCTGTCAGGGTGTGATGTTGTTTGTATTGGATAGTTGAAGTTCATGGTGTTTCTGATATGTTTATGCACATTTTCTTTCTGCATGCTGTCATGAGACACAGTTATTTAGCTGAGGAACAACAGATTTGAGTTGGTAGAGACCAAAAAAAGAGCAAAAAGAGAATGAATAGTGGCCTTACATTCACACGGTAGCCAGAAAAACAATCATTAACTAATTAACGTAGATGTCGGAAGCGGGTCCTCTTTCATGCAGCACACCGTGTAACTACGGTAACCCAGAGGGGACAAAGCAAACACATTAGCACTAGAGAGTGCCTTTGGCGTTTTTCACAAGTTTGGTCGTCATTGTAGATTCTCCTCTCTGCCTGGAACGAGTGTTCAGCTGGTTGCAATCTGCAATCTCACCACTAGATTTCACTAAATCGTACAAACCGCTCCTTTAAAAGATGACGAGATTATTCTGTTGTATTCACAATTTGTTTACACTGTACCCAAGTGGCCTCAAAAAATAAAATCTGTTACTGCAGGTTTAAAGTGTCTTTCAGAAGAAGCAAATTGTGATAATGATACTAATAATAATGTTATTGTAAAGGTGTAAACCACTGCTGATATTAATTTGTTTGGTTGTTCAATGCAGCATTTGGAAGCACTTATAACCAAGTAGGAAAAGTCATCTTAGTACAATCCATTTACGAACTCATTGTGCCAATCAGTAGTTTCAGGTACCCACCAGTTCTGTCAGCATCAGTACAACAGTTGGTATGTTTAAGACAAAAATCCACCTTTTTCCAGAAATAATAGTTTACTTTGAATAAATATCTGAATTACTCAATTTGTCAGGTTTTATAAAAGGACAACACACACAAGAAACACCATATTTCAATATTTCCTTGCACTCTCTGACAGCTGTACGAGTCTGTCTTCTGGCTTTAATCCAGCTGATACAGGACACTGCAGCCTCCAAATGTCACCAAATACCATTGGAGACAAACTAAATTGGTACAATAGATGACTTGGCAAAGCTAACCAGTTAAGTAGCGACTTAATTGTCAACTCTCGTAATAACAATGTGTCCCCTGACAAAACAGAAAGATACTTCCAACAATCCACACTTTGAGGAGAACACGTAATCGTAAATGATTTTTGTAATTATCAGTTGTCATGGTGGCTGCTCTTGAGCTAAATTGCTGCTGCCCCTTCTCGTCCTCCGAGAAGCCTCCAGGGTGCAGTAAACTTTTACAGGCAAGAGGTGCAATCATTTCTCTCAGAGCCTTTTTGCAAGCAGTATCACTGGACCCCCAATTGTTCTTTTTAGAAGCACAATAACTTCCAGTTTCTACTCCTGGTGTTTGTTTGTCATTATAATAAAAACTTTTTTTTTTAAATAGGGCAGACTTTGACCCTTAAAATTACATTTTATAAACATGGTTTACTCAATATCAGCAGCTTTTTTTTTTTTTTTTTTTTAGTAAGTAGGAAAGACTAAATCTCTCTCTCAAAAAAAAAAAAAAAAAAAAAAAAAAAAAAAAAATCAGTGGAAGACTATAATCAACCACCAGGGACTGGAAAATGATATTCTTAAAGTACTAACATGATTAGATGGGCATGTAATTATTCTATTTGTGTGATATCAAAGCTTTTAATCGCACTGTACAAGTCACTGGCAAGTGATTTATGTACCATTACAGCAGAGTAGTAACAGGTCATCTTCCAGGACTGAGGCATTAAATTGGATCTGACTTGTGACTTGACTTGTGTGCAGGGAAAACAACACAGTGCGGATGTATAATTCACTTCCTATTGCTGCTCTCCTTCCCAGTGTTCTTATATCTGTTGCCCCAGAGGACAAGGTTTGTTGTGTAGCTTCACAATCTACATTGTCATCTCCAATCTTCAGGTCATGTCACTGCTAAACCCCTTGCGTGAAACAAAACATTATCAAGACTACTTCAATCCCCGTATGTGCAGTAAACATTCAAATATGTGCCAAAGGCAACATTTAAATGTAGACGCCGCTATACGCATTAAAGATAATGCAATTTTTATATTTAGAAATGTATTGTTGTTACGCCTGTCAATCTTCTCACTCTAGCAGGTGCAATTTTTTTTTCAATGATGAAGACGAAACTAAATACTTTACCACTTAATATTTGTCGTATTCTTCGACACACTGGATCCTTGATTTCACACAGCCATAGGAAAAGCAACCTTTTCATTTTAGCAAGCAACTATTTGCCAGAAGATTTACTCAGCTGTAGTTCACTAACAAAGATAACTCGAGCTTTGTAAGCTTGTTGAAATCAAAGTCGACAGATTATTTATTTTTTTAATCTTTTTGGGTGTAGGGCTAGGTGTTGTTCAAAGGTTTTCGACAACGGTACCTTTTCACGGACACCAATTCAATGAAATCCATTTTAAGAAAAAAAAATTACATGTCACACTATGGTACAAATCTTTAGTACTCATGCATTTCAGAGGGGGAGACCCAAACCCAGGTTTGTTTTCTGTAGCACATGTCCCCTAAACACCTCACACGCAAGCTATCACTTGATTCTACGATTTACCGATGTTCCCAAAATGCCTCATGGACGCAATCACTTAAAATTATAATTTACAGATATGCTGTAAAAGCTTCATATGCTATCAGTAGACGCTAGCTGCGCACACAGAAGCCATGTGTTACTGAAGTGAATGCGACTCGGACAGGTTTGGCCAAAAACTTGTTTGAAAAGAGTGAAACAAGATACTTTAAAACAAAATTTAGGCTGCGTAAATTGAAACCAAGCGATTTTTATCTCCGTGGCCGGACCACTCAAGTGGAGAGTACAGACTCTGAGGAGATATAATCATGTGTAAAGCGAGCAACAGTTCTGTGTATTAAAACAAACCTGTGTTGGTGTATGTATCGCCTACAGCAACAGAAGAGTTTGAATATTTGGTAAGCAGCCCTGCTCTAAGGTGACTGTTTAAAACGAGCAAGCTATAAAGACAGAACCCAACATATACCCTCGATGGCTGCACACACAATATTGTGTAAAACAATGACATTAAAACTGTACATCCCAGTCAAAGATTCAGCATCGACCTTGCATTGCAGTGTAAATTTGAGTCCTATTATATAATAGTACAACATAATATAGAAAAATGTAGGTCACGTTCTAACATAACCCTGTTTGGCAGCTTATTTACGAACAATAGCCCGTTTTCCCATAAAACAAAACCAATGTTGAGAACTACCAGATGCATTTGGCAAATGTTACACCATCGCAAACTTCCCCAAATGGAATAAAGAGCGTAACCGAGTCGCTGGTTCCCACAAAAGATTAAATAAAGACCTGAAAACCTCCCAGCTGCAGGAAGTAATTAGGTCTGATAGATTTAAAGAAAATTCAAAAAGAAGTTTACTTTCAGTCTGATTCAAAGAATTCAGTAGTTCTCAACTTGGGTATCTGATCTGCTCCTCATTCACTGTACTGCTAAAGTCACAGCATTTCATGCTGGTGAACCATAAAACATGATCCTGTTTTGCAGAGCAGAATGAATAAGTAGTATCTGCTGTAACGCCTGAACTTGTGAAAGGAGACAAATTGGTAGTAATAGAAAGAAATTGCAAAATACCGTGGCATGACTCAATTTGTATTGATGAGCAGGTCTGACACATCAATCATAATTATTTCAGGGTGAACAAAGTATAGTCCTAAAATCTGCCTTGTAGCAAATACTAACGCATGAAAGCATGAGAGCAGACTGATCGCCAAGCAGTATTTCAGTTTTTGGATCCTAACATATGAAACCTACTAGATGATAGAATAGGGAGTAGAGCAATTTGCCCACAGTCTAGTCATTTCATGCATCATTACCAATAATTAAAGTTTTCTGTCTTGTTGCGTTGTTGGCAACGATGACAGCCTCAGCAGGTGCGGTGCTTCTTGCTGACGTCATTTCAGCTCACGGTGAGGGTCACGGTGTGAGTGAAGCCAAAAGGCTTGAGTCATTCTTTTGCTTTGCATCCCCTGCAGACGTGAGTCATCAAGGCCAACAGACAACAGTACATGTCTGCTTGGCTGCTAAATTTTCTGAATTTCACTGCCCAATGAAAACATCAAGGACACCACATGCAACCCACTGATGTTCTACAGGGCTTTGATTCTCCTAAGATGCAACGTAAATGTCAACATTTGAACAGCAGATAAGGCAGAAAACACAGACACGCTTGTTTTCATTTTGGACAAATCATTACTGGCCTGCTTTGGTTCAGATTTATTACTCTGCATCAAAACAATGGGGGTTACACGATTTAAAAGGAATTTAATATCCCCAGGAATTCTTGTTTGAAGGCAGTTAGAGGAAGCAAATGTGGTTCGCTATCAACAGTTTGCAGCTGAAACAATGGATTCACTTAATCTGACTGACCGCATCTTCGGAGGGAATGATGACAAGCGCTGTCGAGTCTATTTCCGTCCCCCAGGGGAAGATGCCCAATGTTTTTAATTAGAACAGGAAAATGGGAGAATTTGTAATAGATGTCAAGTGAAGTCTGTCAAACCCGTCAACTAAGGCCACGATATTTTTTTAGACATTATCTGAGAAACTTTTATCACATATCACAAACTTACCGCAAATCACAGGGGTTGACATTTGATTTTAATTATATTATTATTGTATGTGTTCTGATAGATTTTGATAGTTGCAGGTTGTAATGCATGACATAAAAGTGGAGCAGGCAGGAGAAAGTGAAAGCTTTTGTCATGTCATGCTTTGGATTATGAGCACATGGCTCATAGTGGAAACTACTCGTTTATTCATTTTGAGCGAGCACGACTCTGATTCACAGAATTAAAGCCTGTTTCTAAGTTTTCTATGGCCTGCAAGAAGATGCCTGTCTGGATAATATTTCATCGTTTTCACCTTTGAACAAATATGGATATGAACCTGCTGTAAGCACCTTATGTCTGCTTGGAATTGTTACGATGGTATCATAAACAGGCCCATACTGTTTTGTTGTTTTACTATGTTCATCTTGTATTTTGCCATCTCAAATTGATACCATAAAATGCACATAATCAGTCAATTCCATGTATTAATACATCTATTGGCGTTATTTGTAGCCATTAATTGACAAAACATTGCGCGTGGGCGTTGAGCCCCCAGACATCCTTCTATCCGGCCCGCTTCCTGGTGCGTTTGAAAAGCTCTGATCTATACGAAGAGGAAATATTACACAACACCTTTTATTTTTCCTAATTTGTGCAGACATCTATGAAAAAGACTATTAACACTAACAGCATGTCTAGACATTTGAGCCCCATTTTGAATCCATCGGTTTCATGTGTCCAACGGAACAGATATGTTAATCAATGCAGCCCTCTTCACAGGGCGGATGCCGACATCCACGGCCTGCAATTCACTCACACTTTTCGTTTGTGAATGCGATCGCCAAACATATTTTTAAGCTTCAAATCTACTTTGCTTTTCTGTTTACATGGGTAGCAACAGTGATTGCGTATTGGGCTCCGAACACAGCCGAAACATGTATGGCCAACAGCTTAATGCCGCGCCTGAATGCATCCTCTGTCAAGCTGCAGCTCATGCCGTGTCTGCTGCATAAACACATTTCGTACATCCTCAGCTGTTACATATTTTGTTTGATCAACCTTTGTTCAAAATAATTGCAAAGAGCACTATATCTCATAGAATTCTGAACTGACCGTGTTAATAGACCCCTAAAGTGTCGTAGTAAATTTAAAATGAACTTTACCTCCCACGAAACAACTATCCAGTGCGCTCTATCTACCTAACCTAACCTAACCTAACCTAACCTAACCTAACCTAACCTAACCTAACCTAACCTCCTCCAAGCACATTAGATGGACAGGTAGTGCATTCATTTTCAACCTCACAAAGAAAGAAATCACAGTGTACAAGTAATAAAATCTCATTTTTCACTCTCCTTTTCCTGGAATGGAAGTGAGGTAAAAAAAAAAGAAGAAAGAAACGATTTACCTCCATTCAAAGCAATATTGTGAGTAAGAGTGTACAGCACGACCTGGAGCTTTCTGGATCATTGTGTTCTTTCAATGTGTCAAGATTTTCCTTTATAGAAACTCATACCGCACTGATAAAAAAATATACAATGGCAAGGCTTCATTTTCATTCCCATAAATGCTTGTTTTGCACTTGTGGCCTTCACACGGCACATCGTTACATCCATTCACTGTGTTTTTTGTTCATCTTTCAGTCAACAAAGCCACTTAAAATGGACAGTATGTGTCCAAACATGAATGTGTTATGGTATTCCTTCAGGTTCTGTTGAAGGATGATAACATGCTGCTTAATTACCTATTTCCTTAAGCGCAGGAGCAGTGAGATTGGATGGATTTAGTTTCATATTTTCACTCTGGCAATGCCAATGAATTAGACACCTTTCAAAACATATGGTTAAAAACTATTATGCAGTTTTACTTAAATAGTACTAATAGGGTAAACCCAATTCATGCATTAAATCATTGTCCTTACACAGATCGCTAAAAAATGCTTTTACTATGAGCCATACATTCATGTCATACACTGATATGATCTTGTCGGTTTCTGCTCCGATGGACAACAGAAGGGTAGAAGACACTGCTTGATAGTGGATTACCTATTTGAATTATTGGCTGCAACTTTTCTATGACCATGGCAAGAATATAGAGAATAAAACTTGACAAAAACATCAAAGTAAAATGAGTTCATTTCATTGTCACAGTTTACAAATGTTGCCTTCAGTCAATTCTCCACAGCAGCTTCATTGCACCAGCTGTAGATTACTGGGTGTATATTTTGCATTGGGTAAGCATTAAACAGTTTATTATGAACTTCTATCAGGCAGTTAGGCACATAATCAATAACCCACACATCTTGAGATCCTAACAGTCACAAATAGCCTCAGACTTCCCCATTCCTTCCTTTCTTCCCCGTGTTCTCTGCCACATTTTCAAGGAGAGGCGTGTTAATGAGAAACATGGATTCTCGTTACATGGAGAAGAAAATCTTTATGTGTTTTGCTAATGCATTTTTACCCAACTTGAATTACAATCTTCAGTCCACCTCAGTGGTTCCAAAGCTAAGATCTAAGGGATCACATCATGATGAAAAGATTAAGAAAAAACTCTCAGTTTGACAGCGATAAAAATACTTCAAAACCTGCACTATATTAGTATGGAATCATGTGACGAGGGATTATCATCACATCCACAGCACAGCTTCACTTTAATGGTTCAAAAGTTGAAAAAAGGCTGGGAACTACCTATCTGCATGACCGCATGCCTGATATTACCAGACCAAAATTCACAGCATGACTACATGGGTGTGGAAACGCTCAACTGAAGATTGTTTCCAGTCATTGCAGTCTAATAAGCGTACACAGACTAATTTAAAATGATTGGAGCAGCCAATCTTATTCCGGCTTCATTTTCTCTAAAAAAAACAAAAAAACAAAAAAAAAAACAGAAAAACAATAGTTTCAATAGTAAGAGACAATAAAATAAAAGAGACTAACAGCAACAAAAAGACAAGACTTTTCATCCCTGCAGCAAACATTTAACAGATGAACCGGTGATATTCCAGCTCTTCGGAGCTCCCCTCCATCGCAGACATGTATTTTCATTCACTGTGTTGTTTCCCATTTTCAGGACAGACTGATGTACGTGCAGAGTTTGACAGTCGAAGGTTGTTTAACATTCATCTGCAGGAGGGTTTCTCTGAGCTCACCTTGAAACTAATCTTAAGAAACAATATTTTTGACATTAAATACTTTGGAAGCTGATGCAACTACAAAAATCAACTCAAAGAAGTGTAATATATATATGATTATAACACAATGTTGACTTCAGGATGATGTAGAAAAATATTATTTTCAGTAAGTTTTTTAAGTCTATAATATTTGCATAATCAAACATCCAGAACCTTTAAGATATTTTAATTAGTAAAATAAACGTTCTGGTGGAAAGATCAAATGAGATTCATTACTTATTAATCAGAATCATATTAAATGTTTTGCCTGATTGGAGGGGACCTTTAAACATTCGGAGCCTCGTCACTGATGTTGATCTGCCTCTTGTAGCATTTAGAAAATAACAACAAGACAAACAAAAACTGTTTATCTGTTTAAACTAAAAAAAATAAAAAATAAAAAGTCTCTCTTGAGCGAATCAATGGCCCCCACACACATCTTACAAGGCCTGAAAACAAAACATAATTCCACCTTATTAACAGCTTCATGTCGTTTTTTTGCTATCTGAGCACGATGCACCGTCTACAGCGTCTGGTTTTGTGTTGCCACAAACAAGACAGTGAAAAGTTGAGCAAAATAGAGGTTAATCTTAATTGAAAAAAAAAAATTACAGAAATAACTTAAACACTGCTCCCGTGATGGGAGCAATTAGATCATGCAAATTTGGATATTTGCGTATAATTATTACCAAAGGTCACAGCAAAAACAATTTAGGGGTAATTAGGAAACAGTTTGCAAAAACACAGAGGGCCCTATTTTCATTGGAGCCCATCCAATACTACACAAATTGATTACGGTCAGTGTTGCTACTTCTCCACATTATACGGGGCACACATGGACTATTTTTTTCAGAATTACCCTTTGAAGTCCTTTTTGGATCGTACAGACGAAATGAGGTGCTGCAGTACAAATCATTCAATTTCCAAATATTTTTTTTTTTCTTCTCAGGTTGAATACAGTTCAACACCAGGAATTTCAATTATTCTGAAAATATATTAACCTTCAAAGCAAAAAGGAAACACACACATTGACATTGACTGAGCGCCACTGCAGGGTGTCAATGCGTTTAGTTTGACTTGAATAAGCTCTTTAGACACTCGAGTCACAAAGAACGACCCGGTGTCAAATGTTATCTGAACCTTCAGCAATCACTTGTCTTTCCTGTCATATTTCCTGACATGCATTTGCAATACTTTGCATTCACATACTTTCAAACCTTGAGCGTCTCTTAAAAGACGTTTCTGTCACATTCGGGGAAGTACTGTAAGAATCAGGAAGGATCCTCTTGCGTTCCTATAGAAAGAAGAAAACAACCAACCGCTACTGTGAAGGAATATTGGCGTACAAATGGATTGAGAGCAGTGCACGTGGGGATAAAATGAGAAACGACGATATTTTTTTTGTCGTAAATGTTTACGGCACTCATTTACAGAAGGAAACGCAACAAAACCTATAATGATGGCTGATATAGGACTGGCACACATAACAGAAAGCTTAGCTTAAATGCAGGCGTTTTATGTACAATAAATATACAATCAACTTCAGTCTCGTCTTCTCTCACTTACACAACCTTTAAACAAATATTTTTTTTATGTAACTTCGCAATTTTATTTGTTGAAGTTTTGAGGCAGATGATGTCCCGAATGAAAATGCAGCATTTAAAAATCTTATAAAGGGTATGAATCGAGACTGTGTTTTTTGATAGGATCCATCTTGCAGCATAGAGTCCTTTTACTCAGACCTCTTCTTCACCGCTGTACCATCACTAAAATCTGTTCGTACAAAATGTGATTGTTCTGTTCCTGTTCTGATAATGCTCTCACCAATTTGGTATTCTGTGAAAACTGAATAATAAAAAGAAAACCTTGACATCTTGAGGGCATAGTTTGCTGTATTTAAAGGTAAATGAAAGGGTACCGTTATCTGTGTTCACAATCACCACATTACCAGGACACATAACACAATGGAAATGAAAGAAGTATCCACAGGTCATTTATATCTCTTCTATTAAAATCTTCACAAAAACTAACTGGTAAACAAGCCAACCTGCAAAGTGACTGATGTGTACAAACTATATTTCCTCTCAAGCTACTTTCAAAATGCTGAAACTTCCAGCGGTGCCGTTTCCTTCTTCTTGGTATATTTCCCTAAAGCAGCCTACTGTCATTCTTTCTGCTCAAACAATACGGGAGGGCATTGGTTAATAAAAGGATTAAGCTGCTAATTGAAACCTTGCTAGGCGATTAACACTTTTTCAAACCATAAGAACAAGCCCGGCTATGATTAATATACACCTGTCATAACTAATTACATTAATTCTAAAGAATGATTAGGCCTGTCTCGCTATGTCTTCCTCTCCTCTATCATACTCTGCACTCATGGTTAATAGATGTGAGGTGGCCCATGACTGTGGGGATAAACACTAAGAGATCATATAAACGAGACTTAAGAGTGCACCGAGAAGGTTCTTTGTCATATCATATAACCACATTTCCAATCTATGTTTGCACCAATAAACCCTTTCCTTAGTTTAAAAGTTAAACCGAGCTTTAGTTCGCATCTTTGCATGACGCCACTGCAGAGGCTATTAGCTGCACTGCGAAAGGCAGATTGGGATATTTGTTGGCAGAAGAGTCTGAATAACAGACTGAATTATCCCTCAGTGGGTAAAATCAGTGATAGACAGACCATAATGAGAAACGCTGCACAAGAAACCCTTTTGAATGTTGTGGAAGAAGAAGGTTCTGTGATTGATGTCTAAAAGAAATTGCATACAATTAGTGGTTAACATGCACAATTCAATGCCAATCTCGATATAAACTAAATGCTGTGAGAAAAAGATGGGTTCACAATTGAGTAATCAGGCCTCTTGAAAGGTTATCATTTGCTTGATTTTACACATCTAGCAATCATTTTTTGGTTCTTATGGTTTTCGTTGATTGTCGAGCTGCCGCTTTGTTTTAATGCCATTCATATTAAGTATTCTAGTCATGATCGTCTTTCAGGGTTCAGTGGCTCTGCCAGTAAAATACAGCATAGAAATATATATAAATCATATTGTATACAAGTTAAACGAAGTCAACGACCATAATTGACTTGGTATCCATGGATTTATGAGGTCAGTACCACATGGGGCGTAATTTTACGACTTGTAATTTCCGTTTTATTTTAGATCACGAGCGGATCGGAAAAGATTCATCCTACGAACAGGAGGGGAAGGTCCAGTTTGTGATAGACGCCGTTTACGCCATGGCTCATGCCCTCCATAACATGCACAAAGATCTCTGTCCTGGAAAAGTTGGCCTCTGCTCCAAGATGGAAACGATCAACGGCACACTGCTGCTCAAGTACATCCGCAACGTCAACTTTATAGGTGTGTATTCCTACTTCGACCTGGTTAAGCTCAAAGCTGCACAAAAAGCACCCGTTGCCGTGACGAACCAGTTTTGTCATTTATATTTGAAAAAATAATGAGTTACAGGAAATACTTGTACCACCAAGTATTCTACGAAATGTAATGCATCTTTACAAATATCTTTATTTGTGTGAAAGCAATATTTGACAGTTCTTCCCTTCGGAGGCATTTGTGTGGTGACTTCTGAAGCAACTTGCATGTCCTATTTTTGGGTTCACCACCAGGCTCATGCAGAGCCTTTGTGAGTATACAGTGGTCTCCAATTATCAGGCTACTGAATGTAAATTATTTCCAGCAAGTATAAGAGGCTGAGCAATGTAGGAGGGATGACAATCACCAGCAGAACAGTGTGTTTTATCAGAGTTGATGATGTGCAGGAACTGTGCTTTGTGAGATTTCCCGCCTTATCTTGTCAGCATTGAATTGCCCACGCAAGAGATCTCCTGCTTGAAATGAACAGACTGCGGAGTTAGAACATCGTACATAAATAAGAGTAGGAAGAGAGTTAACAGACAGAACAACAGAATTGGGCATCGGTAGTTTTCCACTCCTTATCCTAACTAAACTTAAATTCAGTTTTTTAGTGTAACTGGCAAATGCAGTGTGCAGTTACCTCTGCACACAGAAAGAGGAATAAGTTAAATACACTTATTTGAACAAGGCATAAGCCACATGGCACTGACCCTCACATCTTCTGAATCTTTATAAAAGTATTAGCTGAACATCTAAAATGTAATAGGGAGCAAAAGTTCTGACTTGATTTCAAATTTTGCCTCCGGTTCTGTTCCTCAAGGTAATTCCTCATTGACTATTTCTTTGACCGGTCTTTCTGAAAAAAAGAAAGCTGTTTCTTTCAGGATGATTAAAGGTTGCAACCTTTGTTCCACCTCTTTTTTTCTTCTGTAATCTTTGCTGAAATCCATAAAAAATTTGACACTTTTCAGCCCAGTCTGTCCTGCTGTTTTACAAAGGCTGTCACAATAATACATTTTTAGTTACCGCCTAATGGTCATGGAAGTAATTGTGATTTACAATTCAATTGTCTTTATTTCTTGTTCATTTATTTACACCGCTGTAACAGTATAAGCTTACTGATAGTTTAATAATATACCTTATGAAGAAGACGAGCTATTCACTGTTTGCATTGAAACAAAATCGAGGGGGGTTAATGTCAACAGATGCTCATTGAAATGCAGTCGCTCTAACATTAAAAGTTAAGCGCCTCAAGATAAACAATTGGTGGCGCTGCTCCTGCACTCGTGTGTCAGTAAACCAGGAATTGGGCACAAATTGATCACGGAAACGCAGCCTCTGGTCTGAATTAAAAGAGCACCAGTCAAACCTCAAACAAAAAAAAACAACGTGGAAATGGTGATGGAGACTTCTGCTAGTTTCATGATTCTAAAGATTATGCCAAACAATTGTGGTCAAATCTAATAATCCCAATCATGCGGTTCTGAAATAATTATGATGGGCTTGAGTTATTACTCGTCAGCCCCTTGACTCACTCCGGATGTCTTTTGAGGGGCTGTTATGGCCTCGGGCTGATGGGAAATGGTATTCGTTAAAAGTTGGGGAAAATATTGATTAAGTTATATTAAAACCCATAAATATGTCCTATCTAAACACGGAGAGAAATAGAAATGTAAAGTTTCATAAAGTTTCCTTATTTCTAAAACAGAACCCGCTAGCCGAGCTTCACTTTTGCTCTTAAAAAAAAAAAAAAACGTATAAAACTGTAATAGTTCTACTTGGAGAAGTGTTGACTGAAGACCAAGAATTGCATTTGCTCTTTTCCTGTTTCTGCATGTGCATAAAAAAAACCATAAATGTTTTAAATATAATGACAAATGCCTCCAGTACAGTTTTTGTCCTCCATTTGGTTTTGTAAATCAAAGATCACGGGCGTTTCCAGAAGATGGACGTGATGAACTTATTCAGAAAAAGAGTGGGCAAACGGATATTTTATTTAGGAAGTGCCAAGTTCACACTGAGGTCAATTCTACAAAAGTACCACTATAATTTAGCAACAGGTAAGCTGGACAATTAATTATAGGCCAACGCATACAAAGAAGACCGATAGGTATTCAAACATGTGCCCGAAGATAACCTGCTGGCTTATAAAGGTATCATAAAAAATGTATGCAAAATGGGGTCAGACTCCGTTCAGCGTCAGTATTTCTAACAGCATGAGCTAATTATACGTCAGACGAGTGGTGGGTCTTGCAATCGAGCAGCGTGCAACACGAGTGGTTTGACACGGTGTCAAACCTGCTCCACCCTCACAGATGATTATACAGCGATGGATGCATTTATTTCTATGACCACGACAGATCTTTGGGTGAGGGGCAGTCACGCCACAGCCAAGTACATGACAGGAATAACTTAAAGGAATTTAGAGAGAAAACTGAACTTCTCGGTGATGCAAAACACTTCCTCTCTACGGCAGAATCCAAAGTTCATACGCCGGCGTGACCGGTTGAAGCTTGGTCAGCTGCCTCAAAGGGCTCAACTGGAAAGTGTTTGCAGGTGGGAAGCAAGAGAGCAAGTCCTACAGTAGTAACACCGACTCCGACAAGTCTCTCCTGGTGAACTGTGTCACTGGCGGACAAACCGAGCATGGAGGGACTCCAGAAACCTTCAACCTCAGTTATTTGCTCAAATTCAGACAAGAATCTCTGGTATTTGTAACACTTGTCTGTGAGACACAACGGCAGAAATAGGATAACGTTGTAAATTAGAGCTTCAAAACGTCATAGGCAGGAAGCTGCCATGATTAGATGGGTCAACCAAGCATGTGACTTAAACATGTGAAACTTTTGTTCATTTCCCATTTCCTACAGACAACTAGCATTTGTTCCTTTCAATTACAATCTTTTCTTAACCTGAAACATGTTGTAATTTTAGACATGACAGGGTTCCCCACTCCTAACCCCTTATACTCTTAAGCCCTTGGCCATTTGTTAAAAGAAATGTCCACCTTCCAAAAAAATAAATCTAATTTAGTAATAACTGTAAAATTGTGAGGCCAAAATGTAAAATCACAGAATTTATGAATATGAATTGGGAGATGAGCGAATTTTGAAACACAATAAGTCCTCTTTATCTTTATTAAAAGGCCATGGGGGGGGGGGGGAATGCTTCGGGGCATGTCTGAATTGTTGAGTTCATTTGAAATAGACTATGAGCCACCACGATCTGCTTTATGAACATTGCGGGTTCAGTGTTACCGATGACGATGATGATTTAAAAAAAAAAAAAAAAAGGGTTGGATTAAATGCTGAATCCATGCAACACGCGTTGCTTATGCTGGCGGCAATACTTCCGATATGATGAACCACTTACGGACGGTGGTACGGTGAGAGGTATAGAGTCATTAAAGCATTCAGGGTGTTTGTATCAATATGCAGCATATGCAGTTGTTGAGGATGGCTACGTGTAACAGCGATGACAAATGATGTTTTCCTGCTGATAAGGCTTTTAGATGAGGGTAGGTCGGGTTGATCATTGAAGGTAGACGGTGGTCTACAGCCTCCACCTAACAAACTAAGTGTACGTGTAGGTGAAACACCCCAAAAACCAACAAACAAAAGAATCAAAATGTAAGGCCTGGGATTGCATTTTCTTCCTCGCTGGTTTGAAAGAAGACAGTATGAAAGTATATCTGTGAAGATCCTCTAGGTCTGTGTGTTATCCGAAGGCAACTGGACTTGCTGGAGGGAGTCGCCGCCAGTCAGCTGGATTGGAGGTGAAACGCCTTCGGATAACACTTAGATATGAAAACGATGAAAGCAAGAATACGAGTCAAGTATGGATGGATATTTCTTTTTAATAATGTGCTCAGCAAAACCATTTCTTGGGGGATGACATAGCTGCAGCTGATGCTAATGTTTGCAGCATAGTTTTCATCCCCGATGGATATCGAAAGAAACCTCGCGCAGCGATGTTTTACCGTAGGCTCCATCTTCAAAGTCAAAACATTGTTTACCTGTTCCTGAGCGAGCTTATTACTGCGTAAGCAGGTCAGTCCTCATTTGTGTAAAATTAAAAAAATATAGTTTGGATTTGTATCCTGAAGTCATGTCTGTTTAGCTGCTCGAGATCTTGTAGATCAACTCTCAGAGCATTAGAGGAAAGCTTGAATCCAAAATGCTGAATAGAATGCATGCATTATAGAATTAAACTTCAATTCGTCATGCATTCCTTTTTTTTCATGGTGTAATAAAAGGCTTGTCAGCACTGAAGCCACTGGGTTTACAACAGGGACGGCCAGAAAAATCGATGCTACACATTACCGGAATACCGCCTTGCTTGCTTGCTTTGCTTTTAAGAGTCTTTTGCCACGGAGGGATGGACGACATAAAAGGTCTGGAAGGAAAAACAACAGGAATGTCCATACGGTCCCGGTGCAGTCCGGGAGTTGTCTATAGGCATCCATGCTGACTAAAGGAAAGAGGAAACCCAAGTGCCATAGATACCGTAGGACAGGGGTGTCAAACATACGGCCCGCGGGCCGGATCCGGCCCGCCAAGGGGGTCCAGCTCGGCCCGCCGGATGACTTTGCTAAGTGTGAAAATTACAGAAAGACATAAATTGCATTTCTATGAGAAAATGGAGGTTTATGAGTACAAACGTTTTGTTATTTTTTTTTTTTAATCGATCCAGTAATTGCTTCAAAAACAGCGTAAATGGGCTGATGTCTGAGTTTTTGGTCTTTATGTTTCTAGTTTATTGTAGAAAGACCTTAAAATAGGGTTTATCATCCAAAAACCTTCACCAATGATTTAAACAGAGAGAAATATTGTCGTTATGTATGCGTTATTATGCTATGATTTTACTGGTCTGGCCCACTTGAGATCAAAGTGGGCAGTATGTGGCCCCTTAACTAAAATGAGTGACAACCCTGCCGTAGGAGAAAGTTGACACTTATTGACGCGTGGTATTAGGATCGTAATCCCTGCGACGCTGAAGGAAAACGGCCGCCGCTTACATTTGGGAATAAGTACGTACTCAGTGGGACGCAGCGCCATTTTTCCTGAGGACATTTTCTCTATACCTTGCAAGACATAAACCGAACAGTAAAGTGGTGTTAAACGTGCAGTGATTAAAGATTGGCTGCGACTTCAGTGTTTCAACGCAGTCGTTTAAACGCTGTCTGTTCTCATGTGGTCTGATTACTGATTTAATTTGCTTGTAACTTGAGAAAGTCCTTAGTTACGGGATCATATATCACCACATTGTACAGTAATTGGCTCAGACATCACTAATGGCAATTAATCGCCGTTAAAAATGTTAAGCTGTGGATTTGTGGTTGCATGTACAAGCATGAATGAAACCGTCTGGTTTTGTGCTAAAAGCTTTGTAAAAAGCCAATACGAGGATCTCAAATTCAAGAGTATAATATTTACTGTGCTTAATAATGAATCGTCCTTGTCTGAGGAACTATACAATATTAAGCAGTACAGCGAATTGTGATGGGATACAGTTTCAGAGACGAACCTATTCCTGAGGTCAGTGTCGTAAAAGAAACGCAATCAACAGCAGCGCCGGCCCTTAACTCTGCCAAGCTGAATGATTCATAACCATGGAAGACTTGGCCTCCACATACAGTCTCTCTCAGCTCTTGTATTCTTAAATTACTCGCATGCATTTACAAGAAAAGCAGGGGTAATAATAATAATAATAATAAAATATACGTTTTAAAATTGTATTGTTGGGTTTATGGCTCACCAAAGTCACCTCCACACTCCAGAATCTGTACATTAAAAGTTTCCACACATAATTTACAAAACGCGTCGCAATTTTGATGGTTTTCGGTGAATTGCTTTTAGCGGGGTGAAAGGATTAGGGAGGAAACTGTGACGAGATGAAAAGTAGTTTTGCTGGAATGCATGATAAATGTTTTTAAGAAAAGCCTCATCGAGGTTTGCCAATGTGTCCTTTTCAATAAACCGGCCTTACAACGCGGAAGAAAGTGGAGGATTGCAATTTGAACTAAACTCATTTGAGCTGAAGCAGAAGAAAAAAAAAAGTATTAATTATTGTCATAATTGCAATCCATGAATGTTAATCATCTTTATGTATTTGTTTGTGATTTTTAAATAGAATTTTACACTGCCTGCACACGTTTCCTCTGGTATCACAATAGTACAGTTGATTTAGCTCTCGATGGTATTCACATAGTCTCCAGATTTAACAAAAAAAAAAAAAAAAAAAAAAAAATCTGAGCTGGTTATTAAACAAGCAGTTTGTTCATATTTGCTGGCAGTGCATGAAAAATACTGCGTATTTTTGCAAGCGAAGAGGTGAAACTAATCGATGAAGGCAATCAAATTAGCAGAAATATACATCCCACTTAATTCCTTCTACCGCCGAGGTGGACAAGAAACTCTTCATAATTTCAGCGACTGCCTGCTGTTGTCTTAAATAGTGGATAATGTAGCAGAATGATAATAATGCAATTAAATCCTTTGGGGTTTGATGAGAAAACTGAGAAAACACAAGTGTGCAGAAGAGAGAAAATAGATCTGGTTTCAAAGCCTTGACTCAAAGGTTAAAAAAAAAAAAAAAATCAATACTATGACCTAAAGGGAACAAAACTCAAATGCAAATAAATATTTCCCTTTTTTTTTTTTTTTTTGCTTATGACACAAATATGATAGCGAATACTTGTGGAACGTGATCAACTCTCCCCCAGACGGTGGAAAACACAGTCTTAGTGTCTAAACATGATGCAGCATCCCCTTCCCTTTTGCAAAAAAAACAAAATCACTTTCAACCCTTTGATGTAGCTCTTACTGTACACAACATCCAGCAACAATACCGACTGCGCAATCCAAAACACATTTCAGCTGCGAGTTAACCCGGGGCGTTCTTTGCGCTCTTCCGTTCGCCCATTTTACACTTGTTCCAGAATCGCCGAGCGTGAGAAGATTGCGTCAAAACGGGAGAGAAAGCTAATTTTGGCAGGACCGAACCGGGACAGACAGCCGGACGGCTGTCGACGGTCCTTTTCCTCGGAGAACCTCCGCGGCGGGCTCTCGTCGCTGAATCGGCGAAATCCTCTCCTCCCCGTCGCGAACGCAATTTCCCCGAGCGACGGGGGGACGCGCCCGGCAACGTCTAACTTCGCTCCCATCGTTAAACGCTTTAACCGGCGACGGCCGGGAAATCCCCCCCCCCCTCCCTGGCCCGACTCCTTTTCACGTCGGGCCAGTACGGCGAGGGGACGTTCAGATTTGACCGTTTAAAAACGAATAACGATGACGCGTTGTTGTCGTCGTTGTTGTTGTTGTTGTTGTTTTTCTCCCCTTTATCTTCCTCAGGAATTGCCGGAACTCCGGTGGTCTTCAACGTGAACGGAGACGCTCCCGGCCGCTACGAAATCTACCAATACCAGACGACGAACAACACCGCAGAGTACAAGATCATCGGTCACTGGACGGACCAGCTCCACTTGGACGTAAGGGCGTCGCCGACGTCGGATAAAGCGTGCCCGGACAAAATGGACGCTCACATTGCGACAGCGAGAGGCGCTTTTCGTCAGCTGGAAAAAAAACGAACCCTGAAGGAAGATGCCGTGCGGTGAAATAGGGAGAGAGGGGAAAAATGGTGGGAAAAAAATGTTCACAAGAACACCTGCCGTGAGATGAACCCGTCATCAATTGGGATTAAAGCCGATGAACTCAAAATGGACGTCCTCATTTGATTTTGGACTCTCCTCCGGCGGCACCGGGCCCGCCTCTTAACTCCCGTTACGGGGAAATTTACAGCGTTCGCGGCGGAGCTTCGCTTTACGCACCGTCTCGTAATTCGTCGCCGTTATCGAAAGATTATGCCGAACACGTCTCGGTCGCGTCCGGTTTTAGGGGGCGACGGTCGACGGGATAATATTCATAAATCATCCTTTTCCTGTTTGGCTTTTAGACTTTATGAAAACAGAGGCGGACGGATGCTTTAGGTCAATGCAGAGTCTGAGTGTACGGCGTTACGCTGATTTGAGCGGGCCTATAATGGAATAAAAAGCATCGTTTCCCATGAACCTTATTTCCCCCAGTCGCCTAAACTATCCAGATGTTTATTTGAATAATTGAATATTTCCTCTCCGTTGCCGCGCCCCCCCCCCCCGTTTCACTCGAGATCTCGTCAGCAAACTGCAGGTCAACTGCCTTTTTGGAGGAGCCCAACGTGCAGTCGTTGCAGTTTCCCCCCCCCGTGTCAGATCCGGGAAAATAAACCCGTATCGTTAAAAAAAATAAAATAAAATAAAGCGCTATGGGTCACGGGGCGAAGGCTGGAAAACAAGGTGGAAAACACCTTCCGTGCAGACTGAACCTCTCCTTTCTCCTGCTTCTCCCCTGCAGACCGAGGAGATGCGGTGGCCCGGAGGGACGCGGGAAGTGCCTTCGTCCATATGCAGCCAGCCCTGCCGCGCCGGCCAGCGAAAGAAGACGGTGAAGGGAATCCCATGCTGCTGGCACTGCGAGAACTGCGACGGCTACCAGTATCAGGCCGACACTCACACCTGCAAGATGTGTCGCTTCGACCTGCGGCCCAACGACAACCACACCGGCTGCGACCCCATCCCCATTGTCAAGCTGGAGTGGAGCTCCCCTTGGGCGGTCATCCCCGTTCTCATCGCCGTCTTCGGGATCATGGCCACCGTGTTGGTGGTCGCCACCTTCGTACGCTACAACGACACGCCCATCGTGAAGGCGTCGGGTCGGGAGCTGAGCTACGTGCTGCTGACGGGCATCTTTCTGTGCTACGCGACGACATTCCTCATGATCTCCACCCCCGACGTGGTTGTATGCTCGCTGCGGAGGATTTTCCTGGGCCTGGGTATGAGCATAAGCTACGCAGCTCTGCTCACCAAGACCAACCGGATCTACCGGATTTTCGAACAGGGCAAGATGTCGGTCAGCGCCCCGCGGTTCATCTCGCCCGCCTCCCAGCTGGTCATCACGTTCAGCCTGATATCAGTGCAGCTCCTCGGCGTGTGCATCTGGTTCGGCGTGGACCCGTCGCAAGCCATCATTGACTACGAGGACCAGCGCACGTCCAACCCCGACAGGGCCCGCGGCGTTTTGAAATGCGACATATCGGACCTGTCTCTCATCTGTCTGCTGGGTTACAGCATGCTGCTGATGGTCACCTGCACAGTTTACGCCATCAAGACGAGGGGGGTCCCCGAGACGTTCAACGAGGCCAAGCCCATCGGCTTCACCATGTACACCACCTGCATTGTGTGGCTTGCCTTCATCCCCATCTTTTTTGGGACCTCACAATCAGCAGAGAAGGTAAATATTCCGACTGAAACGAGGTGGAAGTTCAAAGCAGGTTTGCCCTGTTCCGGTGTTTTTGATCTGTCTGGGAAGACGCCCATGCAGCCACTCGACATTCACCGTTTGTTGTCTATTTACAACGAGCGCAATCGGCAGCAAGTACATTTAAATTCGCCCGTGCACATCAGATGTCAGCTTTCCATTTATACTTCCCGTGTGCCTCATTGTGAGGAAAATGGCCACTCAAATTACACGTGGCGTAGCACGCACCTCTTGTGTTTGTGGACGCTGCCACTGTTCATCGCGAGCCGATGGGCTTTGCGCTCCGCTGCGGGGATTACAAGGCTTTTAGAGTCGCCTTGTGAGGATAATTCATTCACCTCAAGTTTGCTTGGATATGTTTTCTTTAATTGTGTTACTGCGCGTTTGAATCAGCTTTCGCTGGGTGGGAATACCGAGTAGTCAATTACGGCACATTCACGCAGACAGAAATAGATAACGCATGTTTGTGAAGTGGCATAAAATTACTGTGGTTGTTGATGTTTCTTGTCAGTTGAAAGCGACTCACAAATCACCCCTTAAAAGTGCTCATTTCGAGGCTGTGACAGATGCGCATTAAAAAAAATAAAATAAAAGCAGAGTGTGGAAATGTTAAACTACCAGTTGGAATAAATGCATCAGTATGGGAATACTGTGGTGCTGCACAATAACAGACCTGACGGCAGCCTTTCGACTCTCAGCGACATAAAAGTGTGTGCGCGCGCTAAGAAGAATGCGCTGGATAAGTGTGCACGGTGCGAGCGAAGTGACAGTAACACCTCGAGTTTACTGGACAAAAGGCTACAGGCGAAGGGCCCTCTGAGGGAGACGCATGCTTCGTTCTCCTCGTGTTGAAAGAAATATGGTCGCAGGAAACCGGCGATATTAAAATCATCTTTTTGGGAAATGTTTGGAAACAATCATTCTTCTCAATTTTGGCATTTTTATGGCAGTCCAATCCACATTGTTGACATGTTTGTAGCCAGGAGCTACGGGTGCTGCGTGCGTGTAAACACAGCCGGTGACGAGGCAGCCAAAAATACGGATCATTCCTTCGCTTCGCGTGTATCTCCGCCACTGAGGAGAAGGTGGATAAAGCTAGAGGGGAGTTGCAAGGGTTTGCATTAAATCCAATTGTCACGAGACCTGTGATCACAAAGACTGAAGGTTGAATTCGTGTCTGTTGCAATTGAATAACCACACAGCCTAAAAGTGAAACATCATCACAAACTGTCCAAGGTTATATTTTCCATTTCTCAGAGAAGCTGTTTTTTTGTTTTTTTTTCATATCCATTGAGTAATATCTTACATATACCATTAAATATTAATTAATTCTTGTTAGATGTGACAGTCCATAACCTGAACTTGTTTTTTTTTTTTAAATACTCATTATTTCAAAGGTATTAATAATTAAAAGTATTCTTATGATTAGTAGGCTTACTGTGATCTGGCTCTTTCCTTTGCAGTGTTACAGTGCAAAGAAACAGTAACTGTATATATATATATATTTTACAGCCAAGCTACAGTAAATTAGACTTCTCATCGAGTTCTCATTATCGGAATAGGACAATTCCAAGACCCCAATTATATATTTCTTGAAAAAAATATATATATGTCAGATTAAATTATTGGAACTAATTTGATTTAATTTCATCCCGTTAATAAAAACCCTAAAACAAAATGTTTGGGTAGAAGGTCTTAGAAGCTCTGCGGAAGTGTGTTCCTGGTCGTATGCTTGTTTATAAGTAGGGACGACTCTGACTGGATAAGAAATGTCAAAAAGGGGAACTCCTGCTTTAAACAAACTTCAAAATGGTTCCTGTCGACAGTTTTTTTTTGTTTTTTTTTCCCCTCCCTCACTTGTGCCGATGAAGCAGATTGGAAAAATGTATATCACCGAGGCCAATGGAGGTAGACAAAGGGGTTCTGGGCTCCCCCCTCACGGAGTGACTCCGCTCGGTACTCCGGAGGGCTCGCAATATTGTTCCCAACTCGCCCCGGGCCACGCCTAACCTTCTCAGGAGATTACAACACTCCCTCTCCATCACTTGGAAACGCTCATGTGCTGCGTACAGCATGATGGACCACAGGGCTCCATCACTTCCGTCTTCTACCGACATCTTTTTTCTTTTTTTTTTCTAAACTCGCATGGCTTAAGGAGTTCCACAGAGCTTCTAAGACCTTCTACCCAAACATTTTGAACGCTTCTCTTATCGATTTTATTCCATCAACGTAGATCATAATTCCTGAATAACAGGCTCCATGCGTTCACGGTAACATATGCGACCAATAACCCGTCAGGTGCGGCTTACGGAACGCAGGCCAACTGGCTCACGTCGAACGAGCGGGATGAAGAAGCGGGCTGCGGTTTGGACAGAGGAAGAGGACTGGAATTTACAGTTCAGCGTGGCGAAGCTTTTACCGAGTTACTCTCTCAAAAGCTCATCTCCCTCATGCCATTTGTTTACAGCGTGCATTGCATTCTTACAGTTCACCAAAACAAAAGATTTAAAAAAAAGTGAACGTGAGCTACATATAAAATAGCGCAAGTCCGTGGCTTATATGTCGGGAGCAGAATCTTCTGCACTAAAATAAAAATGACTTCTGGGATCGGCTCCAAACGTGCCGGTATCTGTATTCATTTCGACGGGTAAGCAGTAGCAGCGGTTTAGAGTTTCGCCGAGACGCTGCGCAAACGTTCTCGCCGAAAACTCTTTTGGTCTGACGGCTCATGGGTTTGCTGGGTATTTTGTTTTTGATAGTGTTTTGAGCCGTACTCGACACGACCACTAGAGGCGCCGGCGGTCAAGGAGACACTACCGCGTTAAATGGAAATGTGGGCGCACCGGTGCTATACCGTTGCAGGAAGTCAGTCTGGAGCGTTGGCGAGGTCACGTGTTCACTTCACCTTTCGTTTTGCGGCTGGAACCGACCGAAGGTTCCGCAAAATCACGCTCGGCGCTTACAAACGAAAGCGCTCGGGCAGCTGGAGCGATGCCGCAGGAGCACCCTGGCAACACACTGTACGTCGAGACGTAAACTTAAATGCCATCTTCTGAGGTTTACGTCAACTGACATTTCCATAAAGCCTTTCCTGGCCACGTTACGGTAACACTCCGTGAGCGTCGTGAATCAAGACAAAATGTCGCGTTTGCTGCCGTACAAACAACATTTGTCAAAACCGCATGTTGCGAAACATCATCTGTTACCGCTGACACGTGGTTCGGAGCCCTGTTGGCTATTCCCATGTCAAACTACTCAGTCATTTGCGATGTGTGTGAATGTAATGTCAGACACAACTTCGGGCAAATCTCTTTGAAGGATGTCTCCCAGCTGCGTCGCCACTGTAAACCCGTCGCCTTGTGTTTATCAACTTCAGACGGAAGAGACAAAGTCTGCTGTTCTTTTTATCCCCCTTTTTTTTTTCTCCAATTCATATTTTTCACACCGCAGTACTTTGAAAAGGTCGGGAAAAGGATCACCGTGAAACAAGTCTTTGAGTTCCTTTAAAGGGGTTTTTAATTGTTTATAAAGGTGCAATTTGAAGTGTGCACGTGTCGGAGTCGGGTATAATCCAACCGTTATATTTTTACAGCCCCCCCCCCTGCCGTCGCAATCTCAACACCAACAAAACCAAAGGATAGACTGCGCGTGAGTTTCTGGGATGATTATCATAAATGACAAATCACTCGCAGGCAGTTTTAATATGCTGTAGGATGTTTCTCCACTCCCCGGTTGTTGCCTGCAGCTATAGATCTACTTCCCAGCTGTGAGTTGCAGCTGTCACCGGCTTCAGAGAACACGCAATCCTTATGCTGTTGTCTGAAACCTCAGGGTGAAAGACATCTACACACAGACTACATAAACACCCATCAGGGGGGGGGCGCTCCTATTAGATGTATATCATAAATAAACGAACGCAAAAGATGAGAGCGCAGCAGCGATGGGAATTAAAAAGAGAACGACCGTGCGGCGCCGCATTGCCATCGCCGTGCCTCGTGTGGCAATTACATGACGCGTGCTTTTCAAAGTTTCGTTTTTCCATTACGGGATGTCATTTGCAAGAAACTATTATCCCTCTGCTTATTTGAGTATCGTCATGCCTGCGCTGCAAAACTCCCGTTGGAAAAACGTTGGAGGACAGGCGCACGTTGTTCAAACCGCGCGGGCTCCGAACGACGCGATCTTCGCGACCGCGAGCTCAGTTCAACCTGACACTCTTAAAAAAACGACATCAATTTCCGTCACCGCCGGCTTCGGCAAGTAACCCCCCCCCCCCCTCCCCTTCTGTCTCCTCCGCAACACAGATGTACATCCAGACCACAACCCTGACCATATCCGTGAGCCTCAGCGCGTCGGTCTCTCTGGGAATGCTCTACATGCCCAAGGTCTACGTGGTCCTCTTCCACCCAGAGCAGAACGTGCCCAAGCGCAAGCGCAGCCTGAAGGCGGTGGTCACCGCGGCCACCATGTCCAACAAGTTCAACCCCAAAGGCGGCCTGAGGCCCAACGGAGAGGCCAAGTCTGAACTCTGTGAAAGTCTTGAAACGCAAGGTTGGTATCACGTCCGCTGTTACAATAAAGAGAAAGAAAAGATACATTTAAAAAAAAAAAAAAAAAAAAGGATCTCAACCAGGGGCTGATTTTATGCCGAGGCACTTTCTGTGTGCAACTGCAGCTGTTACAGAACACCCATACCGCTACTACTTGAAAAATAGTGAAGGCTTTTTAGATCAACGTGTCGCACTTCGGCACTTCAGGAGATTATAAAGCATTTCGCGAGCATGGAAGAAGTCGGGTTGTCATTTCAGTTCCAAGTCAAGCGGAGCTACGCTGTCTCCCTTTTGAAAGCGAGTCACCGCAGATGGCAAACAGAACGGTGCGAATAATAGCCGAGTGTAATATTAGCTTCGAGCCAGCGCAGGAGTCGAGTTTTCAAAGTTCGCCTTTATGAAAAAAGGGGGTTTAACTGATCGGCAGAAGGCCGAGCTCATGCTCTCGATGTTCGCGGCCGTTCCGTTTTTATTGGGATTGTCCTGAATTTTTAACACTTGGAAGAGCAAAGGAGTTGTACTCTCGCTAACTCTCGCCACACTGGATTTGTGAATCAGGAGGTGTGACGGGTTGCCCACACTGTTCTGATTTTGAAAGGGACGAAAAGGAGGTTGGAAAAGAGGATATTTCAATCACCGAGATAAAGTGTATGAGTAGGCAGTCTCTCTCTGTGTGTGTGTATGTGTTGGGGAGGGAGGGGGGGGGGGCGGCTTAATTCCAATCAAGCAACCCCACATGTTCCGATTACTGAAAGGTCCTGATTTTATACTCTGACAAGCTGAACAGTATACAATGATGTGTATTAAAGCCTGCGCCCACTCTTGCATGTATGCCTTTTTTCCTGCCTTAGAATAGAGTTGTTATATCTCATCCAATTACAGAGACCATTTATAGGTTTTGATTCTCACCCTCTGGTTTGAACTGTGAATCTCTAACAACTGCTCTTTGTGCTTATGTGTCAGACTGTGTTGAGGGAGGGGAGCCTTGTGAGGGACTTTAGACTCTCAGGTAACCCAATTAGATGATGATTTTTTTTTATTTTTTTTTTATCTGTGACCACATTTATTTATTTTTTTTACCGTTAATTTCTGCTAATGTTCACCACAACACCCGTGCCTGCCTATATACTGTTGCACAAAGCATCCCAGCTGCCCCCGGCTAAAATCCGGCACCCCGAATGACACGAGGCCGTAATCACGCGCCCACGAATCCACTCTTGACCGACGCACATTAACTTGGACAGACGACATAGGTGTGCGCTGCTGTAAAATGGCCAATCAGCGTGGTAAAGCCTGTTAACGTGGGAAAATGACATCACTCTGTCTGAGTGCAGGAGACAAGCGATAGCCGCGTGTCCTCTGTAATTTGTTTCCCCCGCTGACAAAAGAAGGAATTTGTTGTAATGGGACGACAACAACAACAACAATAAGAGAGAACAGGAAAAGACAGATGGGTCTGCCTGCTCCAATTCTTTCTGGACCATCTATTCTTTATCTTGGCCCCGCAGCGCATAAATATTCAAATAAGGTTCATTTATCAATGCTTCTCTTGGAAGAGACGCTTTGGATGAAATGGCGAGAAGCCCCCCCCCCTCGCCCCCCCACCTCGCTCCCCCACCGCCACCTCCCCCATTCACAACACCCCAAACATGGCACTGACAAATGTACAGAAGCGTTTACTGTTACACATCTCGCCCCTGCAGCACTTTTGCCCCAGCTCTGGCTTTCAGCTGTCTTCTGATTGGATTCACCCCCTCTGACATATTCAATCAGCCAAGGCTGCTGCGGGCATATTGGCAGATTGGTAGTGTGATTACCACCACCACCACCACCGAGCATGCTCGCTGAGGACAGTTTTATTTTGAAAGAAATGACACGTGCGCTGACACTTGCACAACAGACACATGTGTGCAGACAAGCATGACGGCACACATACCCACCGACACTGTATGTACGACAGTCCCATACGACCAGCAGTTCGGGTCCGCCCGCCGCTCGTCTGTCTGAGCAGTTTTATTCGCAGCTGATATAAAATTCCACGAAACGTGAAAATGAATGTAAAAGAATAACGAGGACTTATCAAAGATTGATGACAACACTAATAGCGCCAAGTCAGATCACATATTGCCTCCGCAGTATCTTACGACAGACACGCTTTACGATTCCAAGTGGTAATCCGCTGACCGACCGCTGCATGCTTTGCTTGGCGGACAGAGAGATCTCAGCTCTTTGCATGCGGTGGAAGATTTGCATTTGAATGGTGGCGACTTCATTTTATACCCCTGTTGTGATCTGCTTGGTGGCTCTACATTTTGGATACAATTCAATGGCACAATCAGCTGTGAAAAAAAACCCTCCAGACAGTTGTTTTTTTTCCTGATTTCATGAATGCTGTAGCAGGAGGTACAAACATGAATATGAGAGTTTCTAAGGCCGATGATTCCGAGTGCATCTGCATCTGTTAAATTCTATGGTGATATGTTGTTAAACTGTCTGGAATGTACCATAGCAATCAATAATTCACTTGCAACAGTCAATAATAAACCTTATTTTAGAGCAGAAAAGATCATGCCATTGACTGACTAGTCAATCAGCAGATAATGAAACTATTTTGATGTTTGGTTCATCGTTCCAGTAATTTCTCAAGCATAAATCCAAAATATTCTTCAGTTTCACTTCATAAAATTTCTCTATTATCATTGTACGGTGAATATTTTTGGAGTTGGTTAGACAAAATAATCACTGAAGATGACATTTTGAGCCTGATAAATTGTGGTGAGGATAGAGACTAAATAAATGAAAACAATCACCAGAGTATTAGTAAAGAATATAACCATTAAATGCAATACATTCGTAACATTTTACACTCTGAGAAATTTTGTTTGGTGTCATTTTGCCATGGATGTTTTGCTTTAAGCTGCGATTGAATTACCAGTTTTCTTGACACCATGATCTCATCTGCTGTTAGCAGCTCACAATTTGAATTTTAAGCGGGACGACTGGATGTTTTTTGTTGAAAGCCACCTTGGAAGTCAACTGATGTCTCGCCCCAAAATTAGATGAACACAAGCTTATACTTTCAATATTTGATCAAAGAAGCAGGTATTCTGTGAGGGAATTGTTTATCATCTGGACCACTGGCTGAACCAGAAGAGTATAATGCCAATCCAGGCTGTAGAGGATCTCCCAACTGTTCGTCACATTACATTTTCGAGGAGAAAAATGAAAACAACTCTTACTTTAGAAACACAAAACGCCTTCTCTACCTCTACAGAAGAACAATAAAGATCGTATGTACACTTATTGACCAAAATGATACAAATTGAGAAAATAATGAAGAGCGCAAAGGAAAAACTACTAGCAGATTCTGATCTGATCCCAGATTTTGTGCATTTTTATTAAAAGGCTTATTTAACTCCAAACATCACATTAATACTTTGTTTTATAGCTTGGTCACAGTCTTGCAGTTTTCAGCTTCACAAATGACAAATTTCAATCTAAAAGTCAGGCAATTAAAGGGAATATTCATCTAAACACCATTTGACATCTGCTTTATGATTAGTTGCACCTGTGCTTGTTTAATGAAGTCCCCCATAAATAGAATTTCACATAAATCTGGTTTCCAACAACTTTGACTCTTAAATATTACCTTTCCGCGCATATTTCAAATCTCACCAATTGCATTTTAACCCTTTCCTTCTTTCTCCTACACCTTCACTTACAGCGTTGGCCTCGAAGCAGACATACATAAGCTACAGTAACCATGCCATCTAAGACAGAGATGAACCGTGGAAGAGGAGCAGAGGCCTGCCTGAGGAGAAACCACCTGGTTCTGGGGGATTTGGGGGGGGGAAATACTGGAGAACTTTCAAGCTGCTACAGCAGAGAGGACAGGGGTGGAAAGATGGGAATTTGTCACTCCAAAGGATGTCATATTTTTCTAGGGAATCAGGTAAAGGCTCGAATGCCAAACGTAGGAGAAATTAGTAGATTGCAGGAGGGATATGGGAGAAGTAAGGGAGGTTGGACAGTTAATTTTCCTCTTCCCACCCTTTCTGAGACACAAGTGAGCATTGATCGGTGACGTTTCCAGATGCCAGCTGAGTGAACCAGCTGGAGCCGACAGTATGTTTTTCTTCTGAAGTGCATAGCACACAATTTCAGCTCTCTCTGAGGCTGAAACATTTGTCTCATTTTAAGAAAAAAACACGGGAAATGTGTTCTGTTTTCATCAAATGCAGTTGGCAAGATAAAACAGTATAAGAATATAATCATTATTTTTGGTTAAAGGTATTATAGGAGCTGAAAGCTGCAGTACTCTTCAAACTGTACATGCCTTACTTACATGAATTAACCATATCTGAAAAACATGGAAATAAAGCAGTGGGTCAACCCCAGTTGTTTTATAAATGTTTCCTAATAATGGTGATGACATCATCATCATCATCATCTTGACAAACCTAATGTACAGTCCCAGAGCATGCTAATGGGAGCATCACGTGTACTGTGCCGTGTTGTCAACGTCTACGGAATGCAGCATTTGTCATGGTTGTCATACACAGTGGAAGATGTCGTTACCCACTGGGTTACTCTCTGCTGAATAAAAAGTAATCAAACTAAACACAAATTGCCATGAAATATCTTTATGGTGTACATCACACTCCATCTGCAGTTACAATAACAAATATTCAAACCCCAAAAGAAAGTGAAGATTTATAACATTCAATTTCTCCAGAGCTAGATTTTGATTTACATTAATTCTTTAAGAGTTCAATGACACAGAAAATGAATACTGAAATAGTATTTTATAATAGCAGGATATGTCATTAATACTGCCATGTCATAATTATTCAACCCCAATATCATTTTGAATTTAAAACTTACTGCCTGTCAATATCACCTAAAGTTAGGTTAAAATGTGATCAACCCAATATGAAATAATAGTGACCCTTAATTTGCTGAAGTTGTGATGTGTTCATACGAACACCATCCAGGAATTTGTTTAAGATGTGTTGCAATCATGGTGAAGACTCGGAGCTGCCAAAAAAGTGTAGATGACATATAATCTCATTGCAACAGGAATTACAGTGATTAAAGATTACAATCTTTGGTGAGGTTTAAAATAAAAACTCTTTGCAGCACAAAAGCCATCAAAGTAAAATGAGCCGCAAGATCCCGTAAGAGAGGCTCGTCAGCACTTATCAAAATCCTTTATTAGAGGCTATTAAGGCAAAAGGAGGTTCCACCAAGTATTGAGGTTGGGGGTTGAATAACTGCACTTGGAGATTCGTAAAGAGAATAAAATATGTTTTATTGAAAATCGAAAGGATATCAAAGTGGATTTCTCTGTTAACTCGGACTTTACTGGGTAAATTTCTGTTCAATTCTTTGCACATCTCTACAGAACCTCCTCTGGTGAGGTGGGCTGAATATTTCCAATCGCAACTATATGTCAGCCAGGACTTGGAGACTTGACAATGCATTTAAACGTCCCAGATTTATTGGCCCTTATTTATCATGCACTTGTTGAAGCCTTTGTAAAGTCAAGCAGTTAGATGATATTAAACTTTTCACATTGGTTGGCGTTAAATATCAACAGACTTATTTAAGGTTATTTCGATATAGTTCAGATTTAGTCGTATTTGTCCAGATTCTAAGAATTCATACTTAATTGTTATAGTACTGGAGCAAGAATAATTCTGTTACTGAATATTCTGCCCCTTAAAGCAGGGTTTAATAAAATGCTTGATTTTTGAAGGAAAAGAGCAACATCTGAGTTGAGAGCCTGATGTTATATGATTAATAGGGCAATATTACATAATTTGAGGTAGAAGCACATGTTATCTGTGTTCTTTGCTAAAAATGTAAACAGATAAATTGATTTCCTCCTGAAGGTTATGTATTTTGATGCTGCAGTGGAAATGATAAACAAGACGTTTGATAGTTTTTTTGGTGCAAAATGTGGCTCGTATTCAAGCTCTGTTCATACTGTTTAAAAATAATTATGAGTATGACACATATACCATGATGAGTCATTTTGCCTCCCAGCAGGATAAATAAATCTCATGTCATGTTACGTCTAAATAATCTCCACAGATCTGGAAATAGCATTTTGTTAATTGTCAGATTATAGCTAGCGTTACAGCCACACTTCATTTAGCTGAAGTAGATTTCGTAACAGTAGGCCTACTTTAAGTGACTACTCATCTCATTAAGTAACTCATTTGGCTCACCGTTTTATTCGTTTGGTCAAAACACAGACATGTAGAGTCGTTATGAACCCCCTGATTTAAAAACTAACTAAACTAAAATGGCACTTGTTTCCAGCAAACACACTCAGACAATGATTGCACTCCACTGTCCCGGCAGGAAACAATGCTCAATTTAAAATTGAGCAGGTTAAAGACATCTTTTTTTTTTCCCCCTTCCACAGGAGTTGGTGGAAAACAAAACAGACCTAAACTGTCAGTGAAAATGACACCAACAGGAAAGCCTTGTTGTTGAGTGTATGCCCTCAAAAAAAAAATCCCCCAGTACAGCTTGAGGTTTCTAGAGTTGATAATCACTGATCCGTACCGTAATCCATTGATTTTTCACAGTGATATTGACAAATCTTAATTTTCGATGAAAAAACGGTGTGAATAGCTGCTTGACAAATAAGGGCCAGTGCCTTCATTCTGTGCCTCATACCCATTAAAATCCTCCTGCCGTTCTGCCCATGGATCTTTCATGGTGTTGTTTGCGTTGCATACATTACTTTTCAAGCGTGTTCTGTCCAAAAATAATTCAGAAAGGACTCGATGTACAATTTATAATAAAGTGTGTAAACCCCATTTCTGTCGCCAATCTCTGAAGTATTTGTCATGAACAGTAACTCTGGAATTTGTCTCATTAAATGTTATCCTTAGCGATGCAAAAATCTGTATGTTGCATGTCAGAACCCATAACAAGTCATGTGAACAAATTGAGAGAAAGGCATAATGTCCAGCAGGAAAACTACTGCAGACGATTAAAAATAACTAATATCTTGGTTTAATCAATGATTCTCTCAGCTTTAACAAGTCTAAGGTGTTGCCGCAAATGTTGTTTTCTCATCATTTGATAAAGTATTGTTTGTGGGATTGGTTGTGTTTGTGAATATGATAATTTACACCTTTATTTTTGCCACCACCCCGCGCCCCCTCTTTATTTTCCTAGAACACTTTGTCTGTGTTACAAAATAGAATATGTAAGTGCTGACTGAAATTAAATGGCAAGTAAATGTACGTTATTAAAATGGATTGATCATGTCTGCTTTATGTACTGAATTATAAAAAACAAAAAAAAACAAAAAAAAGAAAGTTACAGTGCCTGGATATTTATGAATTATCTATAGAAAAAAATGTGTAGAGCATGTTCATTTTTATACAAGATATTTCTAATAAAAGACTGTTTTGCAAATAAATTGCTGCTGCTTCTTCTTGGCTAGCATGTTTTCAATTTGGCATTTGAGACAAAACGGAATATATTTATCATTTTCAATAAGTATTGACTGCCAACATTTATCATCATTCTCAGTGATCCTTACTGCTATATTCTCCAAGCTGACATGACATGCAAGCCTAAGGAAAAGGCATGCCATGTTCTTTAACTCATGTAGATGGACAGAAATGACAAATACTAGAGAACAGGTATTTCAATTTTTGTTGTAATCAGATATGTAATGTTAGTTAATTAACAGAAATGAACTGCTTTGATAAGGGGCTATTTGTTAATGCCATTGATCGTGGAAAGACTCCCAATATTCTCTGACTTTAGCTTCTCCCATGTTAGGATTTGTTGCCATTTGGTTTTTATAGCATTATAAACTGAATATCTTCAGGTTTGGAATTGTTGGTTAAACAGACATGTGAAGATTTTCCCTTGAAGTCTACAGATTTTTCAGTATTTTATCATTTGTCAACTAAATAATCAATAAATGTAGTAAATGGCGGATAAATTGATGATGCAAACAAAGGTTGCATAATATAAGCATTCAGTATGTGCCAAATAAAATGTGTTTAAAGAGTAATTCGTGTTCTGTCTTTGTAGAGACAGACAAAGTCAAGATAGACTGTGTAAATGCACATAGAGAGTGGTGGATGATTTATATAAACCTGAAAGCCACAGTCAGATCACATACAACATCTTACATTGGGATAGCCAGATTTAAGACCTGAACTCCTGTAAAGGAATCTGGATTTCAATCCCATAATTTTCACTACTAAATCATAAAGTCAGGTGATATGCCAGAGGAGAAACTGTCCAAGGAGCTGGAAAAAATTGATTTCACCATCAGCCAAAAATATTTAAAATGGAGTGTAACAAGTGGGAGAGGATTTCAAGGTTGCGCTTGACTTCCTCTGCAGTATGCTTCCATATAAATACATCCACATTCAATTATTTAGAAACTGATATAAAACATGAACACATGTTCACATGTAAGGCATAGAATCGCAATAGTGAATGTGTTTAGTACTGTGAGCTTCACCCGCAATGAGGCAAGCCACAGCCTTAACCTGGATTTCATGGTAGCTCAATATGGTCAGCTACACCTGCAACTTAAGCCTTGAAAAATAAAACTATCTATAAAACTGACAGAATTAAGAGCCACTTTAAATGAAATGTAGATCTGGCAAGCCAAGCTTTCCAGCAGATTTATTGCAGGGCTGGAATTGCTACCTAGGTGATCACTAATGTGACATTATCATTAGCCCTCTTTGTTTTAAGTGAATCTCTTGCCCTGCATAATAAGCAAAATGGCAGTATATACAAAATTGTATAGTATCTCTTCTTTGATACATGGGAGACTACACAGGGAAGAAATGTATATTTTTCAGGTTCTTTCTACCCTGCTGCTAAGGAATCTCCAGACTTCTGCAAAGCATCTGAGACTTAATTTAAAGAAAAAAAAAAATCAGGCCTCTCAAACTGAAGGTTTTTGCCGTTTTGTTCTGTGAAGGCAAGTCTTAATTTTTCTTCCTCTTTTGCTTTGCAAGAAAGTATATTGTCCTAAATAATGTGACAGCAAGATTAATGAAAAAAACAACTCTAGGAAGTGCGCCCTAAATTTGCAGTTCATTTGGTCACAGTTTTTGAAAATGTATTGCCTTCCCCCCTTTGGCATCTATTGGAGGTAAATCAATCACTAATGATTTAATTCTCAATCCAGGTGCAGCTGTAAACTACAATGCTAACATTTTTTAATTAACTTCTTAAGGGACAAATAAATAACAACACTGTCACTTGTACATTAGAAGCCGTTTCCATGTGGAAAACTAGGAACACTTTGCAGTGTTATACTAGGTGTAAAAATAAATGTCCAGTAATAGTCCGGGATCCCACAAAATTAAGGTTTCTAGCGTCTACACAGAGTAAGACTTCAATGAAACGTAATAACTTTTTAGGACAAAACACACTTACTGTTTCTTGCACTTGGTCTGTTGTCTTGTCGTAATGGAAAAACAACAGGTGCTAAGTTATTACATTGATCTGGATTGTGCTTGCACTCTATACCGTGTCTCAATAAACCACGACAAGTTGGCCCGGCTCCACCCACCTATTCAGTTTATGCTGTGATTATAGTGAGGAAACCCTGTCCACACCAGGGATCACTCAGCCGCTCTGAAGGACAGACCAATCAGTGGCCACGAGGGTTTGCTAACTGCCATGATGAAGTACAATTTGTGTTGAAATGTAGTTCCAACAATTACGGCGCTGGTAGAGCTCGATGAAACGATAAAAACAGTTGTAGATACACACTAGCAAATATTGAGGAATTGAAGCCCGAGCGTGCCTAAAATAAATAAAAAATAAAGTCTGCAATGGTCATTTACCGACATGCCGATACCTTCTAATCATGTTGTTTGGGGCTTGGTGAGTTTCGACGCAGGTGTGATATGGTGGTCAATGCTGACTGGTAAATGCTGCACCAGTAGTTTCAAATTTAACCCGAGGGCTAAGCCCATTAGGATGCAATGACTGGAAAAAGATTCCTCAACGGAGCGTGAGCAGACTTATATATATTCACATATTACATTTGGGTCTCGTAATACCAGGCAGCTGAACTCCTAACAGGAATTCAGCTGTAATTAAGGTTATAAAATACACCCGTGATTTTCCTACCATGACATTTCAGACATTTTTGTTGAAGTCATCTTAATTTGCCACGCCTTTTAACACACTACACCTTTTCCAGCATATTGTCATGTTTGTCATGGCTGAGGATGAACAGCTCTGCGGTAGAACATTCTCACCACAGGATGCTGATTATATTGTCAAACAGGTGCATAGTCACTGTGACTACAAGGAAGCCCCCGAGGGTTGATGATCCAAGGCTATTTCAGACAGAGGAAAATATAAATACAAGTCTTAGCTGTTCTCCATGCCGTCTGAACGCCGCCTGATAACCAAATGGCCTCGGAAACACACTGTACATCTGTTGGGAGCTGGTATGACATCATCTGACATGATGTATTTTGAAGGCACAGCGGCAACCTTAAACCCCATTATCTGACTCTTAATGTAGTGAATTAATTTATGTAAAACTGTAACGATCTCAGAGTGCTATTACTTTTTTGTCATAATGATACAATATTTTCTTATACTATTATAACTTTTTGATCAGAATATTCTGACTTCATTTTCATAACAGGCATTATTCTCATAAGCATCAGCACACATCATGAGTCAGGCTGGTGAATATCAAGGATCTGGCAAACAACCAGCATGTGTCAGCTGTCAAAGACACTATATTTTTCCAGGCTTACTTGCATGCGCTTCTTACTCGTATGTAATAAACAGAAGACGGATGTCAGTTGCATTTATTAACAGGTGCTGGTTATGTGTCCCGATTTTTACACAGAACAGAGTAAAAACGGAAACTCCTGAAGAGACGAAGTGGAAGTCACACAGACTGCCCACGCTAAAAGCTATATCTTCAAGTTGTTTCACTGGTGATATATCATTTCTGTCTCTGGCCTGAAAGATGTCCTGTCTTCACAAAGGAAAGTATTTACACTTAAATCGTGGCCTTTCCATCCGCATGTCCTCTGATATGGATCTTGCTGTTATGTTTGACTTGGAGACTAAAATGTGTTCAAGCAGAAGGATAAAGGTGGTGTTACAAAGCGATATGACAGATAGTACTTGAAGGCAGATTCATATACAGCTATGGGCAAGACAAATAGGTCAAGAAACGTATGGTGCAAGTATGGCAAGTTAAAAATTGACATCTTCTTTTAGTATAAAAGTTAGGTACTGGTTCTATGGTATGCGTTTGCTGTATGTCATGTGACGCATTTACTACTGTCAGAACTAAATGCTACGACGTGATGAATTGTTTTCAACCCTATGTTAACCCTAGTTATCCGCTGTCTATGCTATTCACACAGTAAGCAATGAGATTCTGAATTGGACTGTCCTCTTCAATTTTCCATAGTCGGTGTATCAGCCCAGGAAGCATTGTTCTCCATATTATTTCCTGCAAATTACCAAGAAACGCCACTTCTTTTGAGTATTTCCCCCATTAAAGGTAATGTTAGCACTTTGACATTCCCATTGTGCAAATTAATAAGCACTGCTCAGGAGATCATTTACGGAGTACATGCTGAAAATAAAAAGGTTTTCCGCATTTGAAATATCACTTTAATATTTCCACTCCAGCGAGTGGATATTATATTTTGTCCCCGGGAGGAAAAGCACGAAATGTGGGTGAGGCGTTTGCTTCTCGCTCAATGTGGCGGCGACACATAGCCAGATGCTGAGGCTGAGGTAAGAGTAGATTGAATTTACTCCTGCTGGATTCTGGTGCAGTGCTGAATGAATTGGGTCAAAAACACTTCCCCCCCTCCCCCCATGTCTCTTTGTGGTCAGACACTTTATGGCGGCCCCCTTTTTGCTCAAATATTCTTGGGCTGGCCCACTAGAAGTAGGTGGTGCTCCATTAATCTTAACTCCATGCACATGTGTCTCACTCTGTGTGACTGATGCAGCTTCTGTCAACTAATGCTGGCAGTAGACAGGGGTTTACTGTGAGTGATGAAGCTAGAAGGCAGCAAAGCTCTGATGACAAAGGGAATGAAACTAGGCCAGTTGGAATACCTCATTGCCATGTGAGGTTGTACTTCCTTTTGACATGAATAATATATAATGTACATGTTTTGACCTGTAAAAATAGTATCACGACTCAGTATGCCTATATCTTTTAAGAAATGATCGAAAAAGTTATCATTTTGTAGTTTTACTTTCTGCATTGTATTTCTTTTACTAAATCACTCTGAAATGTTTCTGCACGCTGCACAAATGCTACTGTAACCAGTTTTTACAAACTTGTTGAAAGCAGGCAAAATAAAAGAGTCGAGACCGGAAGGGGGGCAATTTCCTGGGCAGTACGATAAATCACAATGACAACTTATACAGTGTGTTGTGGCCCATTACAATAAGGCTGTGGCAAGAATTTCATTTGGACCTCCCTTGACTTGAGTCAGAAATTGTTTTTAGCAATTACTATGAAATAATCTTACTCTAGTTTTTTTCAAAGGGACTGGTCTGCTGTCTGGACTTTGACCTCTCAAAAATAAGGATGACAAAATTTCTGATAGGAGAAAACAAAACGAACATAAGGTTAACGCATCTAAGGTTAACCTTAACCTGGCTTACGGTACCGGAACCCTCATAATAAAGCCAGCTCGGTAAATGATTCTGGGGGGGTTCAGCACCGTAGTTTGTTTCTGGCGTTGTTACTCATTCAACGACGATTCATCATCGAGTAAGTCTGTCAAAAACCTGTGGCTGCATGAGTAATCGTATCAAAACCGCAATCTCAATTCATACCTCACTGCGATCTCATTCTCGAATGACGACTCCTCACAACGCAGCGTGGACAGCACGTGATGCGGAGTTTGTTTGTACAAGTGAGAGACAACAAGGCACTGAAGCTGACTGTTCTTCATGTTCAGCTTCATCTTCATGAAGCCGCTGTTTAAGCCAACGGAAGCGGCGTTTTGTCCAAAGTTGACGTCGGGCACCGTTGTTTTTTGTCGTTTCCTTTTAAATGAGGTAAACGAGTGCTATAAACATTTAAAATGAAAAACAATCATGAGAGATAGCAATGAGTCATAGACATTAAAATACTCAATGATCGATTATTGTTATTTTATGTGACTTTCGTCCTTTCTTATTTCCCTTGTTTGTACAGACGCCTGGTTTGTGATGCGTTACTCCCGTCAGAGAGTGGCGGTAATAAAATAGACACATAAATATATAAATGCATATATTTAGATACAAAAATCTCAAATATCTACTGGCATTATAGCAGACATATCAGTAAACCAAACGCGACTGAGCTGAAGAACAATGAGTAACATGTCAACCATATGCCTCAACCTTTACAGAAAGCCATTATCATATATAATATATATAAAAGCAAGAAGATGGACAACTATGTGATATTTGTAACTGTGCTTGTAAAACACAGTGACTACTGCCTGCCAGGAACATTTTCGATCGACAGCAGCAGTTGAGGGAGAACCGACAACGGCGAGTTAATATTCACAATTATTAGTGACTCCAGCGGTTCATGTTGAAGGAAAGCCATCAACAGTTTATGCATGTCCCTGTGCCACACACCCCCCCTCTTCCTCCTCCTCCCTCCTCCCCCAAAAGAGGTGCTTGTTCAATTTGTTTGAACAAGAGCATCCGTCTGCCTCTATAAATGTTTAAAGGGCTTGTGTATCTCACGATGACGTGGTAGTTTAGCATACATTACTCATGTACAACAACTTTACGGTGATTATTCCCGGCAAGCTGAGGAGTTTATGGGCATGCTCCATCAAACAATCAGATGGAAAAAGTCTCTGCACTGGAATCTGATAATTGAAATTCAAATGAGCACATATCGACCGCAAACATTTATATCACCCGAGAAAAAACTCATCATGCATAATAGCAGCCTTTTCCTGGACCTCAAATAATCTTAACAAACTGCATGACAGCATAATGGAAGCCGATTGAGGAAAGATAAATATTCTATCAGCAGCACACTTGGTTGCCTCTTTAAAACATGAAGAGGCAAACACAGAGTACAAGTTCATACAGCCAATAACAAAACAACAACAACACCCTCTCGTCTGTTTCAAAGTTGATATATCAGCACTGGAAGTGATCATTAAAGAGAACTCTGTGCTCTTTAAGTAACACATGAATACAAGTATTATTTGCTATTAGAAATTCTCAAAAACAAATAATCTGAAACATTTCCCCTGAGTTTGAAAATAAAAGCTCACTACGTCATAAAATTGACTTTGGTTGGATACACGTTTGTATCATGTGAAATTCATGCATTGAGAATTAAATATTATGATACATAATATCATAACTTTGAAATGTTCCATTCTTCTGTATGATTAGTACTTTTAGCTGACTTAACTTTGTTTTTTAAATTGGGATTTTCACTTAATTTTATATTCAATTATCACTACTTTTATCAAAGTAGAATGTGTTAATATTTCCTATGCCACTATGCAAAAAAAACATATTCCAACACGGTACGACGTCCCTTTACAGGACAAAGGACATCACACGGGACATTACCATCTTTCTTTGCACAATAATGACGGCATGTCCCCACTGGAAGGATGACTTAATGAAGCAGATCAACGGATGAGGAGCCCCCTCATTTATCTTCACGTATGTGAGGGTGTGTGTGTGTGTGTGTGTGTGTGTATAGAAAAGCAGCTGCATGTCCATCTTTGTGTGTGCCAGGTGGTTAAAAAAAAAGCAAGCCACACTGCCATCCACATAACCACACACTAAACGCACTGTTGGGTCTGTGTCTGTAGAGTTGCAGTAGTCTGTGAGATGTCAATCAAATGTGCACATGCCCAGACAGGAATTTTGTAATAATCTCACTCCTATTTTTAAACCAGTCTGCACGGCTGTTTGTGCCCTCTCCGCGTGCCGGTTGACACATCATCATCATCATCATCATCATCACCACGCTGGATCACACCCTCAGATTAGAATCGGGCCAAATATGATGCACATTTAAAATGAAAACTTATTTGTCTGCATCACGTGTACATTTACAAGTCACACACGTGCTGCCTATCGCCGGCTGCCCGGTTGTGCGTGTTCATGGATACGGTTGCTGCTACGCCGGTGACACTATTACAGCTGATGATTCAGGACGGTCACGACTGTGTGCTATTCCTCTTCCCATAGACGCCAGACTCTCCGCTCCTTCCCGGGCTTCACCTGCCCCACAGTCGGTATTTACGTGTTCAGTAAGCTGCGCTACTGAAGGGGCCAGCCCATATGTCTCCCTGAACCTTCTGAATAATTTAGCTTAACAGCCATTCCTATAAAAACCCCATCTATATTAATGAGCAGCCTCCAACCATTTGGATCACTGCATGAAGGTTGCGGTCCCTCCATCGTGCTCGAGGTGTCATCGAAGGCCCACCTTCGCCAAACAATCTCAGGCAGTGTGTGTGAAAGAGAGATACAGTGTGAAAATACCAGTCTGTTCAAATTCAACATCACACCTTCTCCGTTTCATAAACAAGTTTCAGCTCTCGCTTTGTGTTGCCGATTTTCTCGAACACAACACAACCTATTTGTGAGGCCGCCATTTTCTATCACTCATTTAAAGGGTTTGGTTCAGTACAGTTTTTGAACAGGCTGAATGAATGGTAACCCATGTGGGAATGAGGTGTACTGTCATGGCCGAGCTGCAAATTATGTGGTAATATGCAAGTAATATAAATGCGTTGCCAAGAAAGAAGAAAAATATCTTGGAAATGGCCTGTGCACAGACGTTTTTAGGAATTGTATTTTTACCACTCTAAACATTCTAATCTTCACTAATAAATGGAAGCTTTTATGAGCTGTGAACTTCACAGCTGGACCTATTTTTTGCAAGCCGTGGGAAATAATTGTCTTCTCGGATCAGAAAACACAAATACTGAACTTCAAACACGGTGTGAAAATATGTTTAAACCAATGTTCTCTTCTTTTCGTTCTTTTTTTTTTACTCTGAAATCCTGAAATTTTTCAAAGTAGTTTGCACTTACTGACATGTTTCTTTTGGTTTGCAAATCAACATAATATTTCCTTAATATGTCGTCGGCACGGCTGCGGCTTACTCGCATGTGCGGCCACACTTGCAGAGTTCTGCCGGTGCCAATCTTGAACCATGGAGTTTCCTTTTAATAACGGCCAACACTAACCAAATGTTTGAGGTCCAACAAGTGAACCAAAAAAAAAAGGTGATTTTTGTTCAACCTCATCTCGAGCTTAAAAACACCAACACGCAGGAGAGCTAGAGCACCGAGGACAAAAACTGTGCGGAGACCGCCGGGAGCCGACACCGAGTTTCTGCTGTGATCACATAGTGCACATGTGATCACAGATGTTTTGGTAACACCATGCAGCACACGTGGAAAAATAGGCGTCAGGTTCTGATCTGTAGATGACAACTCAGACGGGAAGCGTGGATTGCTGCTGTAACCTGTTAACATGGCCACCAAAATGCAATCAAGACACACACACACACACACACACACAGTGTGCCAGGTCTTAGTTTTCTGCAGGACTCTAAATAGACAGCACACTCTCCTGAAATGTTATCACCTCCAAAACGTTCATAATTTGTCAAACATTTGAAGTACAAAAAAAAGAAGAAAAAAAGACCCGCTTTCTGCTCAACTGTTCCGTCATGATTCAGTGGCAGGAAGTTAACTGCACTCAGGGATCAATTTACTTTTTATCAGTACTCACTTTGGATCATTTATGAGAGTTAGGATGTTTGTCCACAGAGCAGAAACGAGTTTGATTTCATTTTTGCGACTAATGTGCACGTCCAGCACCATCAGTTCTGTGACAGTGGAGAAATTGCACAAATACTGAAATCTGTAAATATGAGGGCTGTTTTGTTCAAGTAGATTCACAGCCACGTAATTACTTCTGGAAAGTGGATGACATTTTTCATGAAGTGAGGCACTGATGTGGAAATAACTTCCTCTCTCATCTGTCTAAAAAGCTTGCTGTCTCATTTTGTCACTTTTCTTGCTTTCAGCGCTTGATCTGGAGAAACAAAACATGCACAATTATTACAGCAACACTGTCTGTGGTCTACAATCTCCCATTTTCCTGAAATATTTGGTTTGACTTCCCTAAACGAGTTTGCAGCAATAAACTAAAGTGAGCATTGAGTTCACATCTTTTTACATCCATGTCCCTTGCCATCTTCTACCCGAAGCCAATCTGTCAGAGCATCCTCTATCGAGGTCATTAGCTGTTGCTGTTAAACCAATTTTATTATTTGCTGTGAAATACTGCTGAAGGATCAACAGATTTCCACCTTTGATGCCTTTATGATGCGTCAGGCTCAAACAATGCTTTGGTATGAAGCCATTGTAGGGGGAAATCATCTATTGATCACCACCAGTTGGTGAATTGCCTTGAAATGAAGATTAAAGAGCAGTACTGTGCAGAATTACTCTAAACTGCCCTCCCCTTTCAATCTTGCTCTCTCTCCTTCTCTTGTTCCAATAAACATCCAATAATAACGTGCAATTCCTCAGCAGAGCATCTGCTGCCACGGCTGGCCATTTGTCTTTATGGTTAGTAATTCACTTACAAAAGGAAGACATGTACGGCCCAAACTCTCATCAGCAGAAGTGTGCTTTTTCATTAGAAAACAAATGAAATGAACATAGGAAATGAACAAAAAGAAAAATGAAAAACTCCTGATTGCCAGCCACAAGAAAAAAAAAAAAAAAAAAAAAAAAACTCCTTCTAGAGTGTTGCTGTATGCCACAGTGATGGTTTTGTGTACAGACTAGGTTTTCCACTGTCCAAATGAAACAGCTTAAATGCAAGTTGTGTGGCTGCCATCCAGTGGAACAGTCTACCACCTGTCCTGTCAGTGCCGTCCTGACATATCCATTAGAATAATATGAGTTTCCCCTGGAGATTATTCCTCAGCGAATTTTGGCATCTGCAGTCAGAGGGAAACTGCTGTAATCAGCATGTTTTGTCAACACAGAATGGAGTGACCGACCTTTCTTTTGCTGACGAAATCCACCAAAACAAGAATCTCCTGTTGGGAGAGTGGTTTAAATGTTCTTCCTGAAGTCACAAGTTGTCTAAATGTCACCAAGAAATGTTTCTAATTGTGAGTAAACTTCGCGGACCGCTGAGTCCAGTTGTACTCGTGGTTTGAATCGGCACGGTTATCGTGCCGTGTCAGCGTGTTGTACAGTTTGTGTGGCTCGTGTTAGCCTCCGTGATCACGGCCGGTAAAAGTTTGTGCATGGCAAGTTGGTTGGCCAGTCATTTGATTGTTCGGGCAAGTAGCAGCCCAAACAGAGTCTGCGGTCGAAATGCATTGCAATATTGATCGTTTTAGACATTAAACCAGTGTAGGGGTCGTTGTGGGACAATGCACCGCTGCAACATTACTAGGATTGTCATTCAAGAGATTTCAAATGTCTTCTTCGAAGCAGGTATTGTTTACCGGTGAAGAAACCTACAGTAGCTGATGATCCATCTATTTTTTTGCACATCTATTAGAGGCATTTGAAGACAGTAACCTTCACCGCAGGATGTACCAGCGGGGGGGGGGACCGAGAATATTCTGATGCTTCTCGGCATGACACAATCTGCCGAAGAGTAACGTGTGGTAACTCTGTACATTGAAATCACACAGTGACAAAAGCAAACAGAAAAACAGATCTGACTCTGTCTGCCAATTCCATGCTGATGAGCTGCAATCTAACTCTTTTAAACAGTTATTAGAAGCAAGAGAAACTATTGCTCACGGCATCACAAACTACTACATGAACAGTGTTTTAAGTCTTTCAAACAAAAAAAACAAAAAAACCATTGCTTTTTAGCAACTTGGCCCACACAAAGCCTTTACATATTGACTCTGTACTTTTTTTATTATTATTATTCTTTGAGCTATAATATCTTAAGGGACAGATCTAATTAACCTTGTAATTCCATATTAATCCCAAATCCAACCAGAGTGAGGAGGCTAAAATGTGCGGTTGGTCCCGGCTCCACGAGATGATTTCAAATAATAATCAAATAATTGTGTGGCATATTAAATAATTGAAACTCTAAATTTCAACACGACAGTCAATCTCTACTAGAATAGTGGTTATTTTTAGCCTGCTAACACCACAGCAAAAAACTATTAACATATTAAGAGTTAGTTTCAATTCATTTAACTGGTATTTTTCCCATTTTTAGACCAGTGATTTGCGCCATAAAATGTATATTATCTCATGCAATATAACCTAATGTGTAAATCAAGTCTTTTTCAAACCCCTTCAGTCTATGATATACCAGAAAATAAGGTAACAAATAACTCATGCAAGTTCAAGAGCCTTGTGCAAGTGAGAATTAATTTAAGACAAGTCTCACTGAATGCACTAAGACAACATGTTAATTACCACTGAACTATTTTTAAGGAAAAAGAAAGTGAAAAATAAATAGAGCGAATTTCAGTCTTTTCCAGAAGGCTTCGTCTGGTCTCAGTAAAAAAAATATTATATTTATTGTTGTTCAAAAGGATATACGAGGGATCAGGAAGCTTTGGACTCCATTGTGTAGCTTGTGGTGGATTAGTGCGTGTTTGCAAAGACTGTCTTGGCCCTGAACTCCAGTAAAGAGGAGAAGATGAAATGTCTCACCGCATGTTGAAAAATCAAATACAACCCACAATGGCACACAAGAGGATTTCCACCTGGGGCTTAAGACAGCACAGCAAGAAATGAAGACACACATGCCGCCTGAGGTTAAGCATGCAGGAGCGAAGAAGTCTACAGCAGAATCGGAAGAAAATAGAAAGAAAAAAAAACATTGCTAATTTGTAACCTTTTGTAAACAAGATTGTAATCTTGCACACTACTTTATAATGAAATATGAATTTATTATTGTCTGTGGCATTAATCCAGTCTTGCATACTTGATTACACGCGACCTATGTTCATTTTTCAGTTCAAAAGCAAATCTTGCAAGCTACGGTTTTCCCTGAATTGTAGAAAACATGCTTTCTCAAAGGATAGGGTCACATTTGTCATGCATTCAACTGAGGATTAAGATTTGTTGTGTTATTATTATTTATTTTATTTCTGGTGTTTTCAGTACAAAATTTACCCTTTGTGCTTCTCCTGAACCACCTCACCCATCATCATACAGCAAAACTACTCATTTCTTGCGTATGCAATATAAAAGCGGGGGAGAGTAAATTGAATTTTGTGTTTCTATTTCCATATATGTGCTCACATTCGTTTGTCCTCACAGATGCAGTGCATTAAGCTTGTTTGGCGCCAGGCTTCTTTTATAGTGAATAATGGTTTTCTGCACAGGGAAAGAATCCAAGTTCTGCCAATAAAGTGGCAGAGGTATATCATAGCCCTCATTAAGCAGAGCTATTATGAACCTGCTGGTGCACAGTGCCACGAGACAGGATGAAAAACTGGCTCGCTGGACTTTCATTCCTTTGGTCTGCGTGAACAATGCAGCTCTCCTCTCCCTTGATATCATTTCGCAGGCATCAATAAAATGGCTGTATATTCATGCTGTGACATTTCTGTTTAGCTATAAACCATCTGCTCCAGGTCTCCTATTTACTTATTTAGAAACACACTTGGGGAGGACTCCCTGCAATTGATCTGATATTGAATATTGCATTTCAATGGAAGCACTTTATCTTCCAAATAAAAAAAAGCAGGGGGAAAAAAAAAAAAAAAACTTCACATACTGTGTCCATGTCATTGCTCCTAACCAATTGCTGCATGATATCCATTGATAAAGGCAAAATGTGCCAAATATGATTGATCTGATTGTGATGTTATTGCAAAATACAGGATCGCTTAACAAGGCAATCACACAAAAATGAATAATACTAAAATAACATCCTCTGATTGGTTAAAGGAAAATGTGAACCACATAAACGTACATACTGCACATTAATTGTAGAGACACTTCTGACATTATTGGAATTTACAACATTTTTAGCTTAGCAACCAGACTCATGTACTAACTGCTGCCTCGATGCTCCAGTACATCCCGGTTTCAAACCAACATTATCACATATAATAAAACACCAAAAAAAAGGCCTGGTTTGGGAACAACGAAAGGTTATCCACTGTTGAGGAGGGACACACGGTAATAAAGATAGCAAACAACATCACTATCATCGGGACCAGAGAGCTCCAAGCAACCCAATTTCCTCATATTGTATCTGATATGCGTGTTATCCGAGCCCCACATTCAGTATATGCAAAAAGAGGTTTTTGCTTTGAGGTTTCATGATTAATTATCAGACGTTTTTATCACACTAGCCTACACTGGTGTTCGGGGCAGAGCAAGCAACAAGTCAATCTTGCCAAATCGTCTATTGAAAATCCATCTAAAAATGGAGTTAACAATGCACCACTCTGATCAACACAAACAAGTTGTCAGATCTTTCTTATGTACTCGTTAATTCAAAGCTACAATGCGTCATGTGATGTCTTTTCAAATCATTTCTTAAATCCAGAGATAAAAAGCCTAAAACCCTTACACAGGGTTTGCTCATAAATCATCTACTATGTTGACATTGTGCAATAATATCAGTGTTAATTTATTTCTGTTTGATGAAACTGAACTTGACTTGAAAGTTTGCACTTGGCATGACAGCATGCGTGTACAACAGCCAGACGTCACATCAGCCACAGCTCAACTTCAAAAATAAAAGTTTAACCCACGCCGCAAGATCATGTGAGGCTAAATTAGTTGTGAGCTTAGTAAACATACTGCATGTCTGTTTTCAAAAGCGTGTGCAACACTGTAAAGAAAGGGAATTATGTTCAACAGCCACGTCATCACAAGTTGGGTTATACAAGCTGTCTTCAATGAAAAACATTTCCATTACAAACATAATAATGTATGATAACATATCAGTAAAATACTAAAAAGATTTGAATGTGGACCTACTGTTTATCCCATTATTAAAAGATGTTATACCGTCTCAGCTGTGATTCATTTAACTTTTTTTTTCTTTTTTTTTTTTTTAAATCATTTGAAGCCCAGTAGTTACAAGACTAGTTAGTGAACATTAATTATTTGGTTCTCACATCTGGTACCCACAATCCCATCAAAGCAATGAAGGGGCTGCATCATTTTTGTGTAGCTCTAAATAAATGCAGGGCACAAAGTTTGGCTGCAATAAATATTTCAGGCCATCAGCGTTGCGCTCTCTGTGTCACATTAATATAAATGCTATTGTTGCATAATGTTGTTTTCAAGTGAGTGGGAAATACTGAAAGAAATAAAGTATGTGCCCAGAAGAGATCATTATTGCATACTGTATTCAGGGATGAGGTCCAACACACCAGAACAGCCTGCGGTACTCTGAGGACACACAAAATGATTAAAAGATAACCGCTTCCTCTTGCTTTGACACCTCGTGGTCCCTCAAGACAAGAGCTTAAACGGGGTTTTCCTCTATTTTGGCCTCATTATCCCGCCTCCTAGAAGTTTGAAAGTCTGTTACTTCCCTCACAGGTACGTTTGCTCTATAAGGAGCTTAGAGGTTTCACAGTGCAGCAGTAGTAAATCACAGAATGCATCATCGGCTGAACTCACTGCGCTTCTCAGTATTTATTCTTTACTTTAGCCAGCTCTGTCCTGTTCATCACCAAGGAGGGAATGTAGATGAAGAATAAAGAAATCTAACCGTATATTTGGATTTTTCTGTCGCACTTTTCCTCAACAACAGTTGGATTCACCTTACGATGGGAAGTGGAGATTTTGCAGGTAAATACAAGTCTGTTATTCATATAAATCACCAAGAAGATGAAACCATTACTGGTTTTACCAGGAGGGTAACAAACCTTTGTCCATTCACCGTGCAGGTGGAGCGGGAAAAAAAATCCTAATGTAACATCAGGATGATGTGAACACCGACTCGAAAACCTACAAATGTAGTGCTGATTTTTAGCTGAACGAACAGCGTGCCAATACAAGATTTTTTGTTGTTGTTGTTGTCGTTGTTTTCTATTAGTCACATGTCCGCAGAAACAAATAAAACCAGAAACCAAATTACAGGTTTGTGGCCTGCTTATTTGTTTGGCAGATTACAGCAATTGTTGGTTTAAGCAATCTCAGCTTCAACAGCATCCACATAAATCTAGCCGTACAATGTCTGGAGCAATTTCTCTCCAGCATCTGGCTTTGAAAAGCTTTCCTGACTTTCTAAACTCTTTTATGCCTTTTTTGGGAGGGTTACATGATTCGCAGTAAATAACTCAGTGCTTTAATTTAACAAGACACTACAGCTCTCGGTGTTGCTGTATTGTTTTACATTAAACATATTAAGGTATTAGAAGAGAATACATTTTCTAACACCTTATCTTTTATTCAGTTGTGATACAATAACTACAATAACTAATGCAGCCATTTCCTACAGCACTTAAAAACCCACTAAGCAGACTACTGTAGCAGGCAGCTTTTTAACTGAGGCTGACTCGGTACTCTGTGTATACCTGCAACCGAGGAGGTGACAGACAGCTTCATTCCAGCTCAGCGATTTTTTTTTTTTTCTCTTTCTCTTTTCTTCAAAATACCTTCCTTAACAAGCGGGAAGCAGTCAGTCAAGTGCATCAAAATATTTCAAATGAATTTAAATACAAAATGTTTAGCGATAGAATCAAACTCTCGAGCATCTCTAGCTCTGAAGGCTACGTACTTTGGGGCTATATTCTGCCACTATAGGGCATTGCACCCATGATTAGAGGTGTGAGGATCAAAACTCTCCATGACACTCAGGGCCAATTATTTGACAAGAAACGTGACCAAAATACTTGGAATCATGCCGTTTCTTGTTGAAACAAACAAGTGGGACAAAGCAGAGTGGTAGGGTACAATGTAAGTGACAAAATGCCCCAAAACAAACAAAAAATGTTAAATTATCTTACAAACAGTATAATAAAGCCTACCTAGTTATTTATAGATGAGGCTTAATCATATGAATTTTACCAAGTTGTCTTATTCTGAGCTTTTCTGCTCATAGTGATTGTTAATGTCTGTTCAGTAAACCAGCCACGTTGGCAACCATGTGCTGCCTACGTTACATCATCTTTTTTTTTTGGTTTCAAAAAAACATCCAGTGGCAAAGACACATATAGAACCTGTATTAGTACTTCATCTTTACAAGGGGTGTTCACTGGGAGAGCAAACGTGTAGTGAAAGCTGCAATTATGGACCGGTAAGCTTTAGATTAATGTTCTGTAAAGGTGATAATTTCACCTTTCATACAGAACTGATTCTTGAGGTTTCAAGTGATGTCTTCTCTTGAAAAAAAAAAATCTAATTATTACCCTTTTTAATCAGATTAAGTAGACTGGTGGTTAGTGTCTTTCTTGGTCACTATGGAGGAAGTTCTATCTCACAAAGCTAAAACTTCACCAGATTGTATACAAAAATGTTACTACCACACAAAACTAATGTACGACGTGAAGGTCCACACATGATTGAGTTATCGTAACTACCTTGGGAGTCCATTAATGATCCAACATGCAACATAGGAAACATGTCATCCAGCGGACATATAAAAAAAATAATCAAATAGGGAATAAAATAGAGAATTTAAGCAAATTTAAAATAATAAAATTGCGAATTTATAAAAATGCAAATATTGCTGATTGCGAAAGTTTAACTACTAGTACAACTACGATATGTTCACTGGAAGGCATGTTTGCTATGTTGCATGTTTGATCATAATGGGCTCCCAAGGTAGTTGCAATATCTCAATCATGTGTGGACATTCATGTCTTGCATTCATTTTTAAGTAAGCACAGAAAAATGTTCCCCCTTCAGCAGGCAAATGTGAAATCAGCCTTACTGGGGATGTACATTCAAATCAAAACATAAGCAGTATGTAAGCACTGCTTAACATTTGATCCTTCCAGTCCATGCTGACCCCTACGACCGCCATCATCTCAACCTCCAGCTTCACTGCCTTCATAACCAGCTGAGGAGCCACGAGAAGAGTGGACAGACAAAATGTCACCCAGTTGACTAACAACAGAAATACACAGGATGAAGTTAGTAGTCTTTATGTAGGCTCAGCAGGAAACTATCAGCAGCGTTGTTATGAATTTATTCATTGACTTGATTGATTTTGCCTGCCTCCTGTAGTGAGCAAATCCAAATCAATGAAGCCGAAAAGCTCACAGTGACATCTAAAGCCAGAGTGGTCAAGATACCAATAGAAAGTTCACAATAGATTTGGCAGGAGAATGGTCTTCTTTTAATGGCTGTGTATTTAGCTTCACTTGTGCCAGAGGAAAAATATAGATCAGAGGAGCAGGAGGTGCCACACCTGCATGTTGGAGTCGATGTGGGTTGATTCATTTGATGGAATCAAATCCACTCTGTTCCGGGACATGAGTAAGTCACGGACATCAAATATTGTGTTAAAATGTTTCCCATGTGTGGACCGGCTTTTCCAGTATCAAACTTTGTGAACATAAAGTACCAGTTAAAAGCTTGGACACACCGACTCATTGAGTGCTGCATTACACGACCTGGCCTCCATAAATCACCCAACCTGAACCCAAATGAAATGGTGAGAGAATACACAGTGTGTAGAGATTTAATCAAAGCAAAATAACAAATATAATGAGAAAATATACACGTGAATCAAGAATAAGCACAACATATTTTTGAACAGAGAGGATTTCTTTTGAAGTCAGACTCAGTAGTACTTGCTTACTTATTACCATTGGTTTTAGGGTTTACATGTGTTGGTTAGTAAAAATGAAATTCATTCATGGCCTCAATGAAATCAGAAGAGCAAAGGGCATCTATTCCAGTCATCTGAAAGCATTTTATTGAGGACACGTCAATTCTTTCCATTCTACAATAGTTATTCTCCCAACATGGTGCTAAAGACTGACGGATGTTTAGAAATGTCCTTAATCTCTGACTTTGCTACCCAAGATAATACATTAAATATCTTTTATAGCTTAAACAAGTTATTTTATTCAAAGAATGTATGAATCATCAATGATGATACATAAGAATCAGAAAAACATCCCTCTTGACAACAAAACCAAACCATCAATAAGTCACTTCAACCATTTATTTAACGACATGATAGACATGGACTCGTCTTACAGAAAACACAGATGTGGTTGAAAAATAGTTGAGATAAAAAAAAAAGTCTAGCGAGTATGTTTACGCATAGGAGATAAAAAGAGTTTAGTTAACGAATTAATTAATTTGCTCGAACAAGAGGATTAGCAATGTGGATGTTGATGTCTCAAATCAGAGTTAATTTGTCAAAGTGTGTAAATTGCATTGTCAGAGCAGATTAGAAACCTCCAAGGGTAAAGCACAGTTGGATCCTGGTGTCTATTGAACAGTAGGTAGGAGATACGTCACATTGTGATACAAGTTTGTAATCGTCTCGTCTCCTTTTTTAATGCAGCCGTCCCATAAAACTTGGGCTAGCTTCACTGTGGCAAGCATTAGTCAGGTCTTCTAAGCTGCATTTTTCTATTGCAACCACGGGACATACAAACTTTACACATCCCACTTCTAGCATGGCAACTTTGCAAAGAAAATGCCATATGCAATTAAATTGAAAATATCAGTCGTTACTTCAAACATTTGCGTTGCTAGTCAACCTCGAGTTAAAAGGTGTTCACAAGTCTCCGCAGGAAGAATTATAATTCGGAGAAGTTTTAAAACTGCGAGAGAAACATTTTCACTAGTTGCTGTCAATCTGAAGAGGAGAGAATATTGATTGGCTCTGCTGTCTGTGTCTCCACTGGAAACACACAGGCTGCCTGAAATATACAAGTCCACTCTGAATTAGACACAAAGACGCCTGTCAGGGACAGAGGCATGATCTTCTGTAAATGTCTGACCAACTGATGTGCAGGTCAAGGTGGCTTTTATAAGCATTAAAAAATAAAAACCTTAACATAAACTTCTTTCTTTAAGCCACATTGTTTTCATCACGGAAACCAAAGCTTGAATTAAGCCTTGTTTCCCAAAAAACATTTTTTCTTTATTTTTTTACAAAGCACAATTGATAGAAAATGTCCAAAGAGAAGTGGAAGATAGTCTTGAAGTTGTATGAAGTGAGTATTTCAGATGTCGTTAACATTCCCTTACTTAAGCATCGTTAGCGTAAATACATAACATGACGCAAAGTAGAGATGTTATGGAGGTTAGGAAGCATCACAAATCAACATCATTATTGACATCTCACTCAATATTTGTCTGTTTTAGCTGAAGATTGAGTTAAACGGGTTTCACTAATTGTTGGGGAAACAACAAGGGACGCATCTGGTGAGTAAAGTAAATTAAAGAGAGCCCTGAAACAATAACCGTTAAAAGCACAATGAATTGGTGGACAGACACTATTGTCTCTGACTGCTAATGAGCAATTTCAGAAGATAAGCACTAATGCCAATTCAATCTTTTAAATCAATTTATGTATGGAGACGGGGAAAAAAACAGTGTCAAACTGGAAGACATTTGACGGAAGAGTTTGAATTCACGGCAGATAAACAGCTTTTAAGCTCATTCCCTAACAAACAGGACTCTTTTGTTGTGATTACAATCATGGAAAAAAAACTGAGTCCATCCCATTAAAATTATTAGCATTTTTGACATATTTGGACAAGCAAGCATCTGCTCCACTCTTCCGTGCAAAATTTATTCAGTTGCAAGATGTTTGTGGGGTTTTCTTGCATGAACTTTCTGTATCTAATCCTCTCCACAACATTTCAATGGGATTTGGGATTTTTGACTTGGCCATTCCATAACCCTCCATTAATTCTTATTGAACCTTTCCTTGGTGGATTTGCTAGTGGGTTTAGGATTATCATCCTGTTAAAAAAAAAAAAGTCCACTTCCAGTTAAACTTTAAACTTTTGGACAGATGGATTCACATTATCTTCAAGCACTCTGATATGATTCAGAATTCAGAATTTATTCTGACTGCAAGGTACACAGTCCATGAGGCAGCCAGACAAAGCTAAACTATAACATTTCCACCACCATGCTTCACAGTTGGTAAGAGGTTCTTCTGAAAAGATGTCGTTGATCTGTGCCAAACATGCCTACTGCTACTGTGGCCAAACAACTCCATCATTAATTCGCCAGAGCTAGAGCACATTATTCCAAAAAGGCCTGGTCTTTGCCTGCATGTTCAATTGGCATTAATGTTCTTTTTGGACAGCAAAAGCTTTTTCCTGGCATGCTGGCCATATGGGTCAAGTTTGTTTAGTCTCAAAGCATTCTTCCACCACTCTGCTTGAAGTCTGCATCTGAAAATACTCAGTTTGGAGGGCCATTTGGAGGGCTGGATGACCACCAACTCTCAACCCTTAAAAGAAGCAGGACACCCTGCCTTACGCGGGCACGCCCAAAAAACAGAAGGGCCAATCGGGATTGGGCCTCGTCAGTCCTTAAGGACGTCGCAATCACTGGCGCTTAATCTCAAATCCCTGATTCAGATTTTATGAATTGGAAGGTGTGATAAGCATACTTACTTTTTCCATATGACAGATCTGTTTTTTTTAGTTTAAATTATGAAAATGACTACAAAATGTCACTTTATGCGTCATCAGTTTCCGTATATCACCATACATTTGTAGGCACCGCTTCAAACAGGATCAAGTGTTTGCTTGCTCAAATATGTTGGAAAAAGTCAATTCCCCTGGGATGTACTTCTGTTTTTCACCTGACTGTATGTTGCTACCAGTTTCAACACAAACTGCGTCAAGTTTGACAACAGAAATATGAGTCAGCATCAAGCTTCAGGGCAAGTAACATAAGCAACTGATGCTGCTGAGAGTAGGTCTGCGTCCAAAGCCATCAAACCACGATGAGCGGTAAATGGGCTGTAGAGGAAGCATCCACTCTAAGTGACAAGGAGGCCACAAAACACATTCCCCCGGTGCTTCTGAAGTGCTCTCCCTGACTGACAGCAGCATATCACTTCTGTGGATTTATTCTGAAGGATGTCTTCACCTGCGCCACAGATGGCAGATGGGGGTATTTGTCAGTGGAGTGCAATGAGAACTCATTCAACATCCTCTCCAAAAAAAAAAAACTACGAGAACTTACTTGTGAACTTTATAATGAACAACTGTCACAAAGCAGTTAAAAATCTCATTCACAGTTAAACATCAGATTGTGGAGTGGATTTTAAAATGTCTTCTCTTTTTTTTTACTGTTAAAAACGCGACTCTACATTTGTGACGACGACCACACTCTGACAACGCAGATATTTGTTCGTAGGATCTTCGGTGTTGTACATTAGAGATTGAAATTACATATAAATTTCAGATGTTTCCCATGCTGCAAATTCTAAATGAGAAGTTCAGCTAATTTATCCAGACATCATTAAAAAGTTTAGAATCATTTAGTATTGTGCAAAACATTAGATTCAGCGGGGAGAAATTCACCATTCTGCTGCAGCTGTTCTTCAATATAACAAATTCCATTATTGAGAGCTACAGAAAGCCTAAACCAAAAAAACAAAAAAACAAAACTAACTGCACAATCATAAGTAATGAAAATCAACAATTTCATTGCAACACGTTCTCCAAATTAAATGACAAAATACATTGTTTGTTCACTCCCTCTGGAATGACGCATGAAAGTGTTGATTTGACATCCTTGAACCAGGGATACATTCAAGTTGTGTCATTCTGTTAAAACACTATAGTTCAGGTTTCTTTTAGGTACAAAAACAACTTAGTTAAATTTAGGGAAAGGTTGTGGTTTTGACATTTTTTAGCCAGGGTTAGGAAAACATCAAGGCTTGGAAGGAATTGATTATGTAGTTAAGGTTAGGAGCGCTTAATCAACGCACATCACCTGACTTCCTTTTTTGCTGTCGTCATATCAGTACGGCCCTTTGTGGGCTTTATCACTTGAATCTCAGCACATGCCATTTTTAAGGGTCCTTGCTAAAATGACTGACACTTTCTATTCTTCTTGGAAGGACGGTCTAGACCTGGGTTTAACAGTGAGCCTATTATATAATGAGTTCACAATACCAAAAAAAAGTGCCGAGGTAACCGTATCATTTGTGCTTTAGGCCCATATGGGACTTTTTTCAAACCTTTGATTTTTTTTTTATATTAGGTGTGAAATACTTTTTCACAGATTCCTGGAAAACCTTTAGTTATATCAGAGACTCCTCTTACCAAGATATTGAAGATTAGAGTTCATCCACCGAACCTATCAAGTCTCATCTACTTTCATTCTCCTCTGTCGGGTCAGCTAGAAAGGCATCTCACACTGGCTGGATAAAATACAAAACTCCTGTGGGAATATAGCTAACAAAGCCAGGGAATATACTGCATTGTTCTTCAGTTTGCAGCTGCAGCAGCTAGAAATATGGCGCCAGACATTTGTAAATCACTTTAAAACAAGTTCTGTGCACATTTCTGAAGATCCAATTAAGATCTGTTATCTCCAATAATCTATTATTATCATCTGCATGTATAAAATGTTCACATTAGTTATCAATTTATTTCTAATTGGTTTAAAGTTTAAAATGCTTTTTTTCAAACACGTCTTGGAGAGTTCTGAGACATCCAAAGAATATATACCTAGCGGGCTTTTTTCTCTTTAATTTGTGTCTGATCAGCAGCGCATGTCGAGGTTGAAGGCGTCTCATGGGGCCAGAACATGGCCACCCATCCACTTCACAAATTGCATTTCAACAGGAGGTAATGTGGTCGTGTAGCCTCTGATGATTACCACTTTTAGATGCAATTCTCATTTCAACCACTTTAACTTGATAGCCTCTGCAAATTCACATCAAACAATCCTTCTGTATGTCCAAAATTGAATATTTTTTGTCTAATATACAGCATTATGTAAAGTGTAAGACACCCCCCACCTCCTCAAAGCTACTGTTGGATCCTTTACTGAATATATTTGTCTTCAGATTTCAGCAAAATAAACACAAGATTGAAGTAACTAAAACAAAAAAAATGTAACCAAGCGTTGTAGGACATTACGACATCGAGTCCATTCAAAGCAGCAATATTAACATAAAAAAAAAATAAAAAAAGGGTTTTCAATATTACACAAACTACTCACCCTCACTTCACCACACCAACAGGTGCAGACACACCTGCTGCTTGCTACGGTGTATATATATCAAATACTACTATAAAGTTTAGATTTTCTTCAGTCACTTCACTGATTGTGGTACACTGTAGAGGTTTAAAGATTGTTCTGTGTCTGCGTGTGCAGCCAAGGGGGAAAAAAAAAAAATGGGGTGAACAGAGAGTCATCGAGGCAAACCATGTCTTGACTGTTTCTGGCTTCTTGCTCAGGCTGCTGTCACGCCAGCAGTGTGTTTTTCTGACTACAGATATTTGTCCTCAGTGGACACTGCTGCTTGTGCCCTGAAAATAAAACATTATTGTGGCTCCATTTTAGCACCCCATTTGCTGCGAGCGCTGGCAGAGAGATGCCCACTTAATTTGATTTTGAGGGAGTCCCTGTTACGGTACTATTTACATTTGATATAAACTGCCATCAGAGAAATTTTACATTTAAAATGAGGAAAGATGAAAATCAGGAGTCTGCTTAGCTGAATGTTAAATGTCTGAGTGATAACGTGTTGGTGTGCATCTTTCCTTCCTGCTTGTGCAGTGTGATTGACTGCAGTCGCGCATTTTATCTATTGATACTTCACTGCAGTTTGGGGCAGAGACAGGCTATCAAAGCCGAAGTGAAGTCAGGCGTCACCGCCATTAAAAGTCCAGGTCGAGGTGAAAGTCTTTTAAGTTTTTATCAAGATGGTTCTAAAGTCATTAAATTGATTACTCGGGTCTGGCTTTAATCAAAGTCATATAATTCAACTCCACACCTCTGCTAACCCCCGTCTCTGTGTTGTATGTGAAATGTGATGTTTTGCCACACGGAGCGAGTATAAACAAAAAACAACAACAACTATTAAGCTATATTTCCAGTGTGAAAGTTATGATCAAAGAAGACACCCACACTGGAAATAGCAAAAGCAATTTACAGAGACATTGTAATGCAATCTAATGAGAACATATCTGTTCTCAGAGCTGCCTTCAGAATAAAATGTGTTGGGACACTTGTAAAACACACTACATAACATCTACAGCACATGTAATCTACAGCATCACTGCCAGCAGTCACTGACTAATTAATATTGATCAAGAACTATCAACCACCAGAGACATGCAGCACTGATGTTCGGCTGTGAAAAAGCAAGAGCTAGCAGTATAGGTCTTACCTTCACTTTGGCTCATTATATCTTTTGAACATTATTGACCTAATTTGTTTGTCACCAATAGTCTTACAGGAATCTACCCAATCTTAAATCTGACTGTTCCTTTTTGCTACACTAGTATAATTAAAACATTATATTGCAGTTTTTACACACCAGACATAAGCACCATTATAAAACATGTGGTTCAGCATTATGCAGTATGCTAGTAATATTCATCTATTATACTACGGAAAGTAGATTGCATTTTTTGTCAGTGTTTTTAAAGCACTTCCTTTCATTTTTTTTTAGGATACATGACCGTGGAAGTACTCTTAATCTTACACTGGCTTACTGATGATCTGCTGCCTCGACTACTGTAAGTCACAAACAGTAATAATGCACCACGTAGTACAAACCATAGAACACTGGTTGAACTAAATAATGTCAATAGGTAAAAAAAAATTTTACTATGAAGTACATTATGTTTTCTATTACTAGTGGAAACAAAATGTCAGTTATTTCTTAAGCAATGGTCACTGCAAGTTTGGGATGAGGGTGGTGGTTTGTGTGATAACAGTTTTTAACTACCTCAACAGCATGCAATTTTGTGACAAGAAAAATAATAAGAATGGAATTTGCACTTAAGAAATTTTCCCAGTGAGGTACAAGGTGACTCATTGAATGTAATTATGTCTGCAGGCTGGAAATTTCCCACAGCGGCCCACCAAAAAATAAATTCTGTAACGCTAATGGAGGCCCTGTTGTTTAATAAAATGAAAGCTTAAAAAAAAATGCATTTTTATGAGGAGGTTTCTTTCATCATCACTGAGGAGCAAAGGCCCATTATTATCACAGGATTATATGCTACCATCATTCCTCAGCATTGCCTACTTAAGGAAGGAGCTGTAAAGAAGAACTATGGCGTCTAAAGGGGGAGATATACAGCAAGCAGGGCCTCACATGACAAATGAGGAGCTCGGCCCACACTTATTTATGGCTACTTAAAGCTGTCAGTTGGAGATGATAAAGGGTGACCGCTTGATTAGAAAGTGTTAGATCGGTCCAGTCCTCGTGACCCACGACAGGAGCAGATGAGCCGGGGGAGGGCGGTGACAGTGCCGGTGAAATGTTTTTTTTTTTTCCCTTGGCAGGTTCACTGGTTTGGGATTTTGACAGACAAGAAAAGGATGACTGAAGAAAGATGAGGATGACGGCTCGTCTTGAGAGGTGTGCGTGTCAGCTTTATTTATTTATTTTTTTTCAGTTTAACCTACATTTCTGATGACTGACATCAGGAGAACAGCTGAACTTGGTCTCATGCAGTCATCGTCAAAGTAAATGATTTTATGGTAAGAAACTGAAAGTGCAAGATGAAATGGAAGATGGCAGTAGATAATGGGAAGGTGGCTGCAGTTCTTTTGGGTGATAGACGAAGAAATTGATTTGAAAAGCAATCCATTTTCAATCAACTTTATTACTATATTAGAACCTTTACTTGGACATTTCAAGTGGTCTCACGAGAACACTGTTGGAGGGGGATGGGAGCGCTGTGGTTCCCTGCACCTTCCTTAGCATTAAAAACAAAACAATCTGAAACGGTCATCTAACAATGAATCATGACCTAATGCACAATTTATGATCCAATATTTGACAGCTTCTATCTCATAATTGTACCTTTACAATTTACAATTGTACCTTTACAGATTATCTTTGACAGGACAGTCTCATAATTGTACCTTTACAGATTATCCTTGACAGGACAGTCTCATAATTGTAACTTTACAGATTATCCTTGACAGGACAGTTAAAAATAAAATCTTTGGATTGGAAAATGAATGCAGTGCGCATTACTATTCCTCCAACTTCAACATAGATCCTCCAAAAGCAAAGCTTTTAGATGTTTAACTTATGGCCTCAGAATTTCAGATGGCTTATCTGCAATCTTCTCTATTAAGTGGGTATTCTGCTGCAATGCAGTTAAGCAGCAGTTCAAAGACTGATAGGCACTCTTTTTTTTTTTTTTTTTTTTTTTTTTTAAATTGCTGCTGCTGTGCCATCTTGTTAAGTGGATGGTTAAGTGGGGTGGTCTTGCTGAAGCCTGTTCTGTTGGTTGATGGACCAGGATTTGCTGAGAGATAGGGAGCCGCAGACACCAGGCATTACACCAGCAACAGTCTCACCAGTTTGATCACAACTCAAACTGCTACGAGTCTTCGTGCCGATTCCATTATATAAAAAAAAAAAGAAAAAAAAAGAAAAGATTAAACTCTGCTGTCACTTCTTTTTTGTTGTGGGGAAATTGTGCCAATTTTGAGTTCAAGAGAAGGATACTTACCGAGTGATAAATTTATGCATTTTTTTCCTTCAGTTGATTTTTATGCCCAAACAAATAGCTGTCCTTCCTATGAACGGCTTACATGAACAATTGTGCAATCACTGCATGAAGATATATTACTTTTCTGTTACTGTGCATTCTCTACTGTTAATTAATCAGCTATTTTAATGGTTGCACTCAATCATTTAAAAGTTTATAACCTCTATCCTCAAAGAGTTTTTCATAAATAGGTAACATGCATTAATACTGCAGCTTTCTTTAGGTGGTCTTGTCGCTTTACAACTTATAAATAGAAAGTAGTATGTTATATTTGTCTTCTTCAGAAACCCGTTTTATCTTTGTGCGACTTTCTTTCAAGATGACTGACAAAATAATGGTGGGATATCCAGAGTGTGGTGAAGCCACAAATGGAGATTGCCCTTGAAACACACTTGCAGATACCTGTAAAGGTTCCTTTGAGTGGATTACCAGTAATAACCTGCTCCTCAGGCTAGTATCTACAGTGGGTACAGAAAGTATTCAGACCCCTTTACATTTTTCACTTTGTTTCATTGCAGCCATTTGCTAAAATCAAAAAAGTTCATTTTATTTCTCATTAATGTACACTCAGCACCCCATCTTGACAGAAAAAAACAGAAATGTAGAAATGTGTGCAAATTTATTAAAAAAGAAAAATTGAAATGTCACATGGTCATAAGTATTCAGACCCTTTGCTCAGTATTGAGTAGAAGCACCCTTTTGAGCTAGTACAGCCATGAGTCTTCTTGGGAATGATGCAACAAGCTTTTCACACCTGGATTTGGGGATCCTCTGCCATTCTTCCTTGCAGATCCTCTCCAGTTCCGTCAGGTTGGATGGTGAACGTTGGTGGACAGCCATTTTCAGGTCTCTCCAGAGATGCTCAATTGGGTTTAGGTCAGGGCTCTGGCTGGGCCAGTCAAGAATGGTCACAGAGTTGTTCCGAAGCCACTCCTTTGTTATTTTAGCTGTGTGCTTAGGGTCATTGTCTTGTTGGAAGGTGAACCTTCGGCCCAGTCTGAGGTCCAGAGCACTCTGGAAGAGGTTTTCTTCCAGGATATCTCTGTACTTGGCCGCATTCATCTTTCCTTCAATTGCAACCAGTCGTCCTGTCCCTGCAGCTGAAAAACACCCCCGTAGCATGATGCTGCCACCACCATGTTTCACTGTTGGGATTGTATTGGGCAGGTGATGAGCAGTGCCTGGTTTTCTCCACACATACCGCTTAGAATTAACGCCAAAAAGTTCAATCTTGGTCTCATCAGACCAGAGAATCTTATTTCTCATAGTCTGGGAGTCCTTCATGTGTTTTTTGGCAAACTCTATGCGGGCTTTCATATGTCTTGCACTGAGGAGAGGCTTCCGTCGGGCCACTCTGCCATAAAGCCCCGACTGGTGGAGGGCTGCAGTGATAGTTGACTTTGTGGAACTTTCTCCCATCTCCCTACTGCATCTCTGGAGCTCAGCCACAGTGATCTTTGGGTTCTTCTTTACCTCTCTCACCAAGGCTCTTCTCCCACGATTGCTCAGTTTGGCTGGACGGCCAGGTCTAGGAAGAGTTCTGGTCGTCCCAAACGTCTTCCATTTAAGGATTATGGAGGCCACTGTGCTCTCAGGAACCTTGAGTGCTGCAGAAATGATTTTGTAACCTTGGCCAGATCTGTGCCTTGCCACAATTCTGTCTCTGAGCTCCTTGGACAGTTCCTTCGACCTCATGATTCTCATTTGCTCTGACATGCACTGTGAGCTGTAAGGTCTTATATAGACAGGTGTGTGCCTTTCCTAATCAAGTCCAATCAGTTTAATTAAACGCAGCTGGACTCCAATGAAGGAGTAGAACCATCTCAAGGAGGATCAGAAGAAATGGACAGCATGTGAGTTAAATATGAATGTCACAGCAAAGGGTCTGAATACTTATGACCATGTGATATTTCAGTTTTTCTTTTTTAATAAATTTGCACAAATTTCTACATTTCTGTTTTTTTCTGTCAAGATGGGGTGCTGAGTGTACATTAATGAGAAATAAAATGAACTTTTTTGATTTTAACAAATGGCTGCAATGAAACAAAGAGTGAAAAATGTAAAGGGGTCTGAATACTTTCCGTACCCACTGTATGTACCTTCCAGCCTAGTGTGCACTGCTTTTGCCAAAGGGACTGGCCTCCTCATCAGTCACCACTGAAAACTGCAGACTTTATGGTGCTTGATCACATGTAGTATCAGTGACATTATTCTAGTCATTCTTAAAACACACAAAACAATGACTTTTGATACTTTTTTTTAACATAGAAACAAGTCCAATATCCGTAAAGTAATTATTTTTTTATTTTTTATTTTTTTTAACTCTGAGTGAGTCTGAAACTTGTGTCTATGATACGGAGCTTCAAAGAGATATTAATGGAGCTGCAACTAATTATTATTTGTAATTTTTGTTTAATTCAATTTTATTGTTTATTGTTTAGTCTATAAAAGGTTCAAAAATGATATTTTAAAACACGGTCCATATAATTTTCAAAACTCCAAGGTGATGTCTTGATTTGTCAGACCAATAGTTTCAAGAATCTAAACAAAAACGCAGGTTCACAATCAGACATAATTACCAACTATTCACATCTGAGAGGCTAGAATTGTTCTACAAAAAATACTTGGCTGGTTCAACACTGTTGTGTTTCCCAAAGTCGACAATTTACTGATAATAAATTTAAGTCAATTAACACATTAACCAAAGTGCTGCACAACAACAATTAAAACACATCAGACAAAATAAAAGAAATTAAGCCATTAAAAGCAAATTAAGCATTAAAAAGTTTTTTCAGAACAACATCTATAAATATACAGGAGCAGTCATTAAAACTGTAAAAATAAAATTGTGCCTAATCTAGAAATGCTTGCCAGAATAACAATGTTTCAACCGAGATATTAACTGGTAAACAAGTCTGCGACCTGATGTGAAAGTGTTTGGAGGCACTTCCAAAGTTTCTACTGAGAAAGTCCAACTGGCTCCAAGTGACAATCTGGATCTGAGAAATACTAAAGGCTGTTGGTCTGATGACCGAAGCAATTGACATAAGTGCAACAGGTCTGACAGATAAATCTGGATTAATCTATTGAAGCATTTATTTAAAAAAATTCATTAAAAAAAAAGTCAAGCAATTAAGATGCATTACTCCAGCTTTGAATTAATAAAAGACCTTTTAAGGTCTTTAAAAAGAGGAAGAGTTTGTTGATTATAACTAAAACTCTTCGCTAAAACAAAACTGGCATTGACAACAGATATAATAACCGATATAATGTGAAGGTATAAGACTCAAAAATAACGTGCAGGTTACACAAGGTTTACAACAGGATCCCATGGAAATGAGACAAGATTAACTATGAAGTGCCACTGCAAATAGACAAGACAGACAGATCAACAAAATCTGTTTTTATTGAGAAAAGGTTCCAAAGTAGTCTCGATACACCATTGTTAGGGCTTCAATTTATATATAATTTATGTTATGTATCAATCCATAATATGGTGTAATTTTTGTTTTCAAAGTACTGCTTGGGATGCAGGACAAATTTCAGAAGAATATTCTGAAAAAGAAAAATCAACCCAAATATACATTGTTGAATTATGATTTCACACTCAATAGACCAAATTTTTTTTTTTTTTTTTAAGTGTTCCTTGTGTTTTACGCAGAACAAAAATCAACATCAGATTAGATTTGCATTATGCTAATCACCACTATGGGTCAAAGCTGGTGGTCATAAATGCAGTGCAGATGTCGTATACAACACCAGGGACAGACGGCAGACTGAGCGCTTTGAAATGAACACAAGGAGAAAGCACTTCTGCACGGCAGCATGTTGCGAACTGCTGGGGACACAATGTGGATTTGATTTTCAATGCCGAGTTTGGGGCCAAATTCTTTAGAAAGAGATGAACAATAAGATTTAAGCGTCCCAATGATGAAGTCTTACCGCATCGTAACATATTCTTTCCAAGGACAAAAGCTCCCCTCCAATTGAGACACAAACCGGCAAACTGTCTTTTTTTTTTTTTTTTTTTTTTTTTTTTACCAACGAGAAATTTGGTGAGAATTGTTTTTCACGTGTAACGACGCATCATCTTCCATCTATAACTTGTTACTCTCAAGTATTCGGTTACCTGTTCAGATAATTGTTTAATTGTTGGGGTCATTTGTTGAGTTTTACATGTTTTTTGTAGAAACAGATTTAACTTGGACAGGGGGAACATGTTGAGAAGCACAAAACAAGTTTTTTTTTTTTTTTTAAGAAAATCTACTGGGAATTCAACAAACCAGATAATCATGTTTGTTTGTTTTAAATGTGAGGTTTTCTTTAACTTGCACCAATCATTGATAATTGTGATCAAACTAAGTCGAACAAAAAGCAAGTGCTGATAAAATTCAGCAAGAAATAATATGGAATAGTTAATAAACATTGTTATATTTAATAATACTGCATGTCAAAGGGTTTTGCAAAGCAACAGTGTCTTCCAGAAACCTTTTTTTATTAAATTCACTGTGATAGCCTTGCCATATAATCACATACTGCCATTTACATATCCAGCTAAATTAATTAATTCAATGGATGGAAACAGCCTGAAATTTGATGAAGAAAATTACTGTGTTCAATCTACATTTAATATAATTGTATGAGTTCTTCCTTTTTACAGCCTACTTTCTTTTTTGCAGTCGTCCAGGTGAATTTATTTTCAGTTTCACCTCGAGAAGTAAAAAGCACTGAACCCACACGAGAGAAGATGGGTTTCCCTGCAACACATTGATCAAAAAGACTTATGTCACCAAAATATGGAAATGTCCTCAGGTGCTTGAGAGTTAAACAATAAAATGTTCAAGAAAAAGAAACTCCTTCAGAAAATAATAAACAACATGTTTCATTCACAAGTTGCTCTCTTTACAGGACACTGGTTTAAATGTTACTGTGACTCCTAATCAAGGAAATTTACTGCCATCTTGTGGTAACAAAAGGGAAAAAGACAACCTGAATTTCCATGGCAAGGGAGTCAAACCATCTCAAGTAGCAGGCAACACTACCTGATAAAGATTTCCAAGAAAACAGAGAATCAGCTGGTAGGAGTTCAATTTAGGCTTATGAGGAAGAGAAATAACTATTAGCTACGGAGTGCTTTGCCATGTCTGGTATGACAACAAAGTTTTTCTAGAACAGACAAAAATGGCAATACCTCTAATCTTAATATCAATGTAATGCCCTTGCTGAGAGAACACAATCATATTCTGTTTGACCGGTATCATATTTATTGCTCTCACGACACAAACTGTACACGAAGACAGTTGAACACACTTTATTCTGGTTGCTTGCTTGTTCTACTTGCAGAATGGAATTTGTTTCAAAGCAGCTGCAGCCATTTCATTATTGAAAAAAACCTCTTTTTATATTGTGACAATCCAGACTGAACTGTGTGGTGAGACTACAAGCTTAAGATTGTATCTGATGTTGAGGACTGTGCCATGTTTACGTCAATCCCGGGCTCTTTAATATCACTGTGGCACGGCGTTGATCCTTGTTGGATGAAGAGCAAGGCCACCGCTTAGACACGCGTTTAAAAACCCTGAATTTTTTTTTTTTTTTTTTTTTTTTTTTTGCTGAGGCGAACTGCGTTGAACGTGTAGTGCGTATAAACTCACGGGTATAGCCAGCTTTGTTGTGATTGGCCGGCTCTTAAGGACACAGATTTAAATGTAGCTGCACTGAAGGAGCATACAGACAACAATCAGACTGCTAGAGTGTTTAAAGCACGCAGATTATTTGTCAGCCAGAAGAATTAATCAAGCTTGGAGCCTTTGGAGCCATGAGTAATGAGGATGGAGATGGGCCACCAGGAGGATGTGATGAGGCTTTAGAAAGCAATTCATAGCAAATCTCAAAGAGATAGAGGATGTTTCTCGTCTCCTTTTCCTGCCAGTGGGCAGGGACTTCTGAGTCATGTTCTTTTCCTGTCTGATTTACATCATACAAAATATTGCGCAAGTTAAATTAACTCTCTTTCCATCAAGTTGAATGTGTTCAATATAGCACGTGACAAGACTAAAATCTGAGGGAAAATGTGGTTACCATGTATTTTGTGTTTTCATCTGTTGTATCCAGTATAAACATTTTACTGTAGCATTTATCTACCTGCTCATTAAAGCAAATATCTAATGTATGGTCAAAAGGATCTGCTAAAGTTCAAACCAAGCACCAGAATGGGAATTAAAGGTGACTGAAGTGACTTTGAACAATGACACGTTTGTTGGTGTCAAATAGTTAGGTGTTTTATTTGAGAAACTGCTGATTTGGATTTTCACACACAACCATCTCTAGGATTTATAGAGAATGGTCAGAGAACAAAAAACAAAAAAACTCCAGCGAGTTGAAGTTCTCGGGGCAAAAATGCCTTGTTTAATGCAGAGTTTGAAAAAGATTGGCCCGACTGGTTCAAGCTGAGAAGGCAAAAACTAACTCCAATACCTGCTAGCTGCAGCTAAGTTAATATATGCAACTTTTCAGTCTTTATACCAAGATAAGCAAACCAGATGCTGGCTGTAGTTGCACATTTAGCATACAGACAGGAGCTGGCTGCCGAGTGTATTGATCTTCTCGCAAGAAGGAGAATAACTATGTTTTCCAGAAATGTCAAAATATTGATTCAAGTGGCACATGAATTTATACATAATCACCAGCAACACATTGAAGAAGTCATTCTAGTATTCTGCAAATTCAAACTACAATCAAATTTGTGTCTTATAGCTGGTGAATTATTCCTCAAACTTCCACACCAACAGACTGTTCATCCGTGTCCCTATTTCAGCTGCACAAGCCGTTCAAACCAAAAGCTCCATTTGTTTGGCCTTTTCTGCCGTGGACACCAGCTCACCTCCGGTTGTGAGTACATACTCTCGTCAAAAAATAGCTTTTCATTACAGAGCAAAGATGCCTGGGCTGCTTTGGTCTGAGGGACCCAGAATACATGGCACACAGTCATTGGCCACCTTCACAAGAAAATGCCTAAAGATAGCAATACACACCATTTATATGGCAATACGCATGCGAGTGTCATGATCGCAGCACCTTCGTTGCTTTCTCGTACACGTGATGTCACGAGTTCACTGTGATTTACAGCCATCAGTGGTCCATCAGCGCTGCGGTGACCATGTGAGATGGATCAAAGTAATCACAGCTCTGAGCAGACATGCTCTAGCAATGATGAAAAGGCGATACCGTACAGAGTATAAAACACCATGGAGAGTCAGCCGTGACAGCTGTGATAAGATTTGATTACCAATGCACTGGGGTAGTTTTTAATACAAATACCTCAAATTGTTTTTTTCATAGGAGCAAGAAAACATGTCTATCCATCTCACTATGCTATTTTTATAGCACCCATCCAACCCAGGAGCTTGCCTTAAAGATTAAATTATAATATAAATTAAAATCAAAGCCAGAAAAAAAAAATACATTACAGTAATTCTATTGAAACCTTTACTCATGGGTAATATGAGTAAATATAATAGATTTTCTACTGAAGTAGAGTTACCTAAACTATTGATAGGACTATCAGATGTTGAAGAAGCCCATAACTCTATTAAAGCATTATAATGTTCTTTAAAAAATTAAATAAATAAAATATGGGAACATCTTGTGAATTCCAGCAGCAATTAGATACCTTCCCTATTACAAAACATACTGCAAATATCTAGTGAGTTTTCACCCAGTTTGAAAATATTTTAAAGAAGCAATTTCTTCATTCTCTTTGGCAGCACGTGTGGCATTAAGAGCTCATTACGGCGGTGTTTTTGGACACGAACAGTGTCGCCTGTGTGACGTCAGCCGACCGGCAGTTGAGGAGTCAGTCTGTTGCGTCAGTTACACCTACTCTCTCTGCAGGAGCAAACCCTGCGATGGAAAAGGCAGCTCTGAAATGTGTGCCGCTTATGATTTTCTCAGTATTATCGTCATGGACACCGAGCTCGTAATACTGCAAATTCCAATGCTTTCATCAGTGGGGCACAAACGCAATCACCATTGTGGTGCCTCATTCAGTGACTTCACAGATATTTATTTAAATGAAAATCGTTTTTATTATGTTTTTTTTTTATTATTATTACTCTATATCTAAAATTAAAACGCTAAAAGAGCCCAGCTTTAGGCACACAAGTCTGCTGAAAAGTAGCATTAGGGTAATATCACTACCTTTCCATGATGACCAATCCATGCATGCACAGACTACATGAAAAATGTCTTTCACATAATTCATCGCCATCATCAGAAATCAGAAATCCAAAGTCACTGTAGATGTTCCCCAACTCAGCATGAAAAATCAGCCATTAAAGAGAGAGCGAGATGTGATATCCTCTAAATGCAGGGATGTAGGATCATATCCATATTATCAGGGTGAAATCAATTGCAGTAAATTCGCATTAATGCCTCAGGGTTTTGCAGACACTCCGCTTTCTTGCATATCCTGATTGTTTTAACATCAACACTAGTTCATTACCTCAGTCAAATGTGAGAATGTGCCGAATATCACAGAAAATGACAAAACATGTCGCACCATGTGCACCGCAGTGAAGCCGAATTGGAAATAACTTCACTCCTTGTTGAAGAGTGAGTGACAGGAGCTCAGCTGATGTACTGTTGAGGTTTACCTCAGAAGTGCAATCTACACCACAGAGAGACAGGCCAGGCTGTCTAGTTAGCACCTCAGCGGCAGCTTTCTGTGGTTCCCCATGACTGGAATGAAAGCTATGCAGCATGACATTTCATCAATATAAGGAGGGTAGGCTAAGGGGGTTTAATTCCTAATCCAGCTGGGTTATGTGAGCTCCGGCCAACTCAAGAACCTATTCAGATGCATTAGAGGTGCTGCTGGTGGAAGGACAAGCATGACAGGACGCTGGCACCATTTAGACCTTACTCTAGTAGATCCCGCGGCTGTTGAGACAGACGCATCAAACGTGTCACAAGCTTGTATATCTTCCTATTATTCAATCCATAAGAAGTTGCCATGATGTTCCATCGACTGAAGGACATTTGGTAAAACGGTCGCTTAGGTTTTCGCAGAAAATACTACTGCTATTGGGACACGGGACGTACTTTGTTGGGACCAAAGTATGTGTCGAGATCACAATATGGTGTTTATATGCTACTGTGGAGACACAGTAGAAGACCATGAGCTCTATTTATTATTAGGCACCAGAAATCTAAATTACTGGGTGGATTGGGGTAAACCTGTGTTGTTAGCTAAATCAAAAGGGTTTATAATCTGTCAAATATCCAGATTAAGAAATATCAAGATCAACTTCATGAAGTGACATCTGACAATGCAGAGCTGAGCCCAAGTTATACTTTGATCCTCTTTGGTTGTATGCTAATATTCACAAGTCAGCTTCTGAGGACTGTGGATGCATGCATCACACTTCATGGTACACGTTTAATAATTGTTCCTCGAGACCAAAATGGTGCAGAGGACTGAACAGCATGGCCATGCTGCTGATAAATAACAAGCATGTTTCCAAGGAGAGAACATAACAGGGATTAAATATAGTTACCTCCCTGAAGGAAATTAGATTAGCAGCTGTAAAAACAAAGTGTGTTTAAGTCAGCTGTTGATGTTTATCACTCGCTGTGGTTGCATCTTTTTCAATGTTTTCTCATTATAAGTAATGGACAATATAAATTTGCTATAACAGTAATATGCAGTCTGAATTGCTGGGGGACGAATGTAATGGACATTCCAGTGCTTGACCTTGAGAGCATTAATGCCTTGTTCTTCATTTGATCTTCCCTTTCCAAAGTCACAACTGCCTCAAAGCCATGACAAGAGGAGCTTATACCGCATAAATGCCATGACCTCGATTATGTAATGCATCGTAATATAAGATGTACATTGCAGACAAGGGGATAAGTGCCTTGTTCACAACATGTTCCCTCCAATATGCAGGCGAGGGTGTGGTCCAGTCCTGAATCAAACTGACTTTCCTTCAGCATCATACCACCTCAAAGTTCAATAGAGTCTGACTTCATGTCACATTCTTTCAGTATCTTCACCGTTTCAAATTAAGAGCAGCGCTTGCCTGTCCCAAGTTACCTGCCAGCAACCACATGCAATCATTAATTTTATGCTCTATTTGCATGTTTAAAGAATCACACCCTGTGGTCCCTGCTCAAACTCTAATCTGTATCTTTTAAAATAAAAAGCCAGTCGCATACATTTTCAGCAATTAACTCTCTCCTAGAATTAAACAAACTGCTGCCTTACTTTTTCACTCTGACAGTTATTTGTGCATACTACTGGTAACGTGGTGTCTGTAAGAATCTGAGACCACACAAACAAAATGAACTCAATCATTTTTTTTGTCAGCAGCTGTTCTTTGAAAGATGAGCACGCTGTCATCAGTAATTACTGCAGTGAGAGATAAACTTCACCACTAACTTGTCATTGGTAGCCCTTCCCTCTCCCTCTGGCTATTCATCCTGCCTTACCTCATCCACAGACACCCCACCCCTCCCCCCCCCCCGCCCCCTCCACACTCCCCCTCAATAATAACCCACCCGCTCTGAGCATCCATCTGCCTAAACAGAAGAAGCCTCTCTTTGACAGTCACCATCCAGGCACAGGCTTTCAGACAGCAACATTAAATGTGTTTTTTTCCCCAAAGGATTTAATATCCAGTAAAACCCAGGAGGCAGCAAGTTTATATCACGTCTGTAAACCAGTTTCAGTGGGAGTGAGCACAGAGCTGTGGACAGGTAAGGTACTCTTGTCTCTTTGAGTCTGTGCGTGACTAAAGGTAAATCCTGATCGCGGGTCAGCCCTCGTTTCTTCAAGATATCCAAGTGGATTATGTTTCATGAATAGATGGAAGTTGCTCGAGAAGTATCTGAGGGTTTCTACTTAAAAGATGTCAGCATTAAAGAGTTTTTAAATCTTTGTTTGTTCTGCATGGTGATGCATGCAAGATATTTTGTCCTTTGGTCTTCTACCTTTTCGTTTTTCGTGCTGTCAAACCACGGTACATCTTAAACTGCTGCATTGAGTGCAAATATCACGGTGTGAATATGAACAGAGAAGTGAAACATGCAGCTGTAACAAAGACGAAATTACCCTCTCTGTATCTCACTCCGTCTATATTTGCCAGGTTAACGTTTTATCATTGGTGCACTTTGAGTACACAGATGTACTGAGAGCACCAACGTCTGAGCATCTTTCTGAGAATGGAGATATCAGATCAGCAGTCGTCTGTCGTCAAGCTTTGTGTAACCACATGAAGTTATTACAGGGTCACAGCTGCCTATAGCTTGGAGGGCTGTGCACCATCAGTGTTGGTCTTGAACTCAGTGTCCATGGTCTTAATGTTTCTTAGCCCCGAGACCCATATTTTTAAAGACTACATTATTCAGAGAATATACAACAATTTTAAAACCAAATCTAATAATTTGTACTTTGATCTAATGAATGTTGTATCTATATTTACACATATCATACATGTATTCCTCAATGTATGTACACACGTGGTAGTTTTATAAGAGAGCATATGCTATACACAAGGATTATTAGTCTATTCATAACATATTGTGTATTCTAGAGCACACGTATAATGTAAATTAAGAACAGCATATTCCCACTACAGTACTTGTTACATACAGTATTTATGTTCAGCAGCATGAAGGTGCTGAAGAAAGAAAATGATCTTCCAAATAGCTGCCTGAATGAGGCTGAACCAGAGCTGCATATCTTTTCTGAACACTTCCTAATGCAAAGTTAACACTGATGTCGTCGCTCGTCGTTGGTTCAAATGATCCTGTTCCCCCTCTGTTTTCAGGTCACCCTTTTGACAGTTACTTCTCGCCAAAATGTGGAAAAGAGCGAAGAGCACGGGTTCGACTGTCAGACAAAGTACGGTATCACACTTTTTTTCTGCCTCTTCCTCTTTCATTTTACAGACGTACAGTCTACTGCAGCAGAGTCATGCAAACCTTATTGAGGAAAGTTATAGAAATTACCAATTATGTTTCTACAAAGAAGATATTAGCCAAGAAAAAGCTGCTTCTCTCTAGTCAAATTACTCTGACTGTGCTAATTGTTTCGTAAGAGAAAAAAAAAATCCTGCAATGGATAAAATCATTAAATCTAAATGGTCAAAACCAGTACTTTTGAACCCAAGAACAACAACATTGAGAGCATTGTTTTGAAACACTATTTGGCGATGATCATCTGGAATGAAGGCCGACATCAGTCTTTGACACAAGCTAGCCTAATGTGCCAGTTAATTCATCAGAAAAAGCAGTGGGGAATGAGCTGTCACTAATCCTGCCAAAATATAATATATTACTGCAGTCAACAAACAATTAAGAAGGTCAAAAAGCACCCGAAGCTGTAGCGATAACGTTGATAGATTTATGCATTAAAGATAGTGGCTTTAAAGCAGTTTGAAATTTAGAAGCAAATAAAATCATAATCAGGGTTTAACACAACAACCTGGAGAAAGAAAAAAAAAAAGACAAATCTCTAAAAACCCACCGACTACCAATTCAGCACCAAGTGGCAAACAGTTAATGTCAAGTTAGAGAAGATACATCGTGGAGCATTTAACAGCTAAAGAGCAAGATATTTCCCTCAGGAGTTGGTAGAGACTAAACACAGAGCTTAAGAGTCGATATTGGACTTGCATTTATTTGATAGCCGGAAACAGAACTTGATCAATGTCGTGTTAACACCTTTCTTTTCTCTGCTCCCAAGTGGACCAAAATAAATCAAAAATAAAACTCAGTTTCATTACATGACATGACCATGAACCGTAAAAACATTCAACCCAACCAAGTGTCATACAGTACAAGTTCTCTGTTACCCTGTAAAATTCATGAGAACATTGCAGGTTGGAGTTTCAAATCAGATCTTCTGGACTGACTCTCCGCGCTGCTATTTGCAAGTAAATGGATCAGATTTTGTGTGTCCAGACATTACAAAATGTTCTCCATAATGTACGTTTGATCTTTTATTGCAACTTCCCCTCCAGTTTGAGGCCTCTACGAGCTTTCCTTTTCCACATTACACCTCACGAGGTCTTCACCCGCAGCCTCTCTGCCTACTGTTCATGTCAGCCTCTCGTGTTTCTCCCCCTCGACTCTTTCTCGTTTTATATCCATCTTTTACGTACACTTGAACGTAAATGCAAGCAAATGCTTCTCCTGGCTCAAATAATAATCTCCATTTCCACAAATATGAGGAAACGACTGACGGGCATAAACGACAATTTCCCAGAGGCAACCAATAGCAAACATCCTCTACTGAACACGGTTTACACATATGTATATAGATCACTTAATGTCCTGCAACAGTTGCACAGCATTCCCTGGTGTATTTCTGACTAATGTAATTAGTCTGATGTGATTCCTCGCCACAGGTTTCTCCCTCGTTCACCAATACATTCAACATTTTAATGAGGTGTCTGGCGACAAGTCAGGTGAAATGAGAATCGTTTTCTTTTTCGAGTAGACAAACATAGACTGTTTGCATACTGCACTGTATGAACACAATACTGAGACACAGCCATTATTATGAATAATGGAATCAATATTGAATAATACATTCTGTATTATTGAACACTGTGTCCACTTGTGACCCGCCCCGCCTTTGTGTTGATAACCTGAAACATCTGTTTAGCACCTTGTCAGCGCAGTGACATGTTTGGCAGTGTGGCTGCTCTCCTATTTCTGTCCTTGTCATAATAATCATTAATCCCTGGATGAATGGTTGTTCTCCGTCGACTCCTGTGTGATCCTCCATCTCTGCACATTCAAAGCCCGATAAGACGATGCTGAGCAGCAAAGCAGGAAGGCAGACGATCACAGTGGATTTCATGCACTACTTTTTGAAAAGGTTGATTAAGTTAGCGTGCAGTTTTTTCATTTAAATGTGTGGCCAAGGCTTTGAATGCGTTTATTCAAAACAATAATGATTGCAACTATAAGTCCGTTTTTTAAATAAAGTTTAGACACCACAAGTTTTCAAATGTGATCATTTGCTGTTTTTATTAGTTTTAAACCACTGTCGTTGGAATATATTTAGATTTTGAAGTCTTGCTCACGTAAGATGAGCGATTACACAACATAGTCAGCTCTGAAATTTAAACATATTTTTTAAGATATTTTTTCTATTTTATTGATCTTAATAATCAGATAACAGAGAATTCAACAAGTAACAGATATTTACAGTGGGTAAGAGTAATATTAGCCCTTAAAATGAGGCATGTTTTCTTTTTCAAGCAATTTTACAATTCAAATATCACTGGCAGGGTTCTGAATCTTCAACATCTAAGACAATAACATGATTATCCCAATTGACATTAATGAGCAATATTCTGACACAGCTAGCGAGCAAAGATAGCTGGTACTTAAACCTGACAGCAAAACCAAACATGCAGCTGCCACTGGAACCAAATTCTGAACTCAAACAGTTTGTATCTACTTTTTTCAGACTAAAAAGAGATTTGTGTACAGACCTGTTCATTTGTTAACATCAGCACACACACACAAAGCATCACTGGGAATATGTTTGACATTTCTGACATCTGCTGGTAGCAAAAAATAAATTATTTACTTCTACAAAAAAGCAGCACTCCTTACTTAGTCTGATTACATGTCAAATCCCAGGTACTGGCTTTTGTTTTAAGGTTGTCGTAAGATACTGCTTATAGCTAACATATGCTTTTATCTTTGTTATTTTTTACCAACTTTTTTTTTAGGTCTTATCCGCAGAAGATCAAAGACCCCTGGGGTGATGATCACACAGTATGTAGTCGACGTGCCAGAAGGAAAAAGCACGCCAGATTTCCAGAGCAGACCAATGTCGGTAACCATCAAGGAAGGTTGGTTTCTCTATATTACAACAAAGCACTCCATTGAGCAAATACATATTCACAGAAAACACTTGCATTAAAGATAAATGACTGTATCCTTTAGGAAAATTAGCTGTTTTCAAGGCTGTGGTGACAGGCGATCCAAAACCAGATGTGTCATGGAGAAGAACAAAAGGACCTATTTCAGACAAGGAAAAATTTAAGACTAAATATGACGACTCAACTGGGGAGCATATATTAGAGGTGAGTGACTAAATGCTCCTTTGAGTGGTTCGTGTTTATACTTTTTAAACAGACATGTTGAACACATTAAATATGTGAATTCAATCAGTTCTTTGTATTTCCAGGTTCACAAAGTGTCTGAGGCAGAGACGGATACATACAAATGCTACGCTGTCAACGAATATGGCAAAGCTGCCTGCACTGTAACATTAGGCTTGATTGATGGTAAGAACCATTCACGCAGTGCACTTTGTGTTTGATTGTACATGTGAGGGATTTGCACAGTCTGTGGCATTTCTATCATTTAAGTGTAATAAAAAAAATGTTTTAAAATGAAATAAAATAAGTGTGCATGCTTAAGTCTGTTTTATTATAGGTGACTGTGTATTAATAGCCTTGTTTACTTAAAATCAGCTCTATAATTGTACAATTTTGCGGAACTCACTTTTTTCAGCAGTTCCAACAAATCCAGCTGATTTCAGAAAGTTGCTGAGGAAAAGGTACGAACAAGCTGTTAAAATGTTGAACCAGGCATTTTCTGCATGACTTTTCTGCACTTTAATACAGTTGTTGTTGTTTTTTTACAAATACCTTTCATTTAATATTCACCCAATATCTTTAGTAAAGTAGAGAAAGCAGATGGAGAAACTGATGAAAGATTCTGGGAGGCAATGCTCAGTGCTGACAGGAGCGACTACGAGCGCATCTGTTCTGAGTTCAGTGTTACAGACTTACAATCAATTCTCAACAAACTTCAACAGAAGAAAAAGGAAATAGCACAAAATAAGTCCAAGGTAGGACAACTCTCAGCTCTCACAGTAGACACATTATCGTCTGCTAAATATATTATTAGCAGATATTAATCAGATGTTTTCCTCTTTTGTTTATATCAGAAAACAGGCATATTATTATTATTATTATTATTAATAAGTTGAAAATGATGGGTGTGCTCCAACAGAGCTAGAAATTTTTACTTGCGCAGGGAGACTTCTAAAGCTGCAGCTATAGAGATCTATTTCACTGTTACATTAACTCTCTTTAATCAGTCCCTATTTATCATATTGCTGAGTTGCTTAATATCCTCTCTGCAATCTTAAGGAAGCGTCCAAATTTTGTGCAACATTTTTCACTGTGAAATGAAAAATATTATTTGACATATACATTGCCATCTGCCAACATCCCCACAATGTAATGTGACAAAATTCAAAGTTTTTTAAGTTAAAATTGAAGTTACAGTTATACAGTTCATGGCAGTGATGATGGAAAATAACAGTAAAACCATCTGTGTCAGAAATTTCCATTTACTGCTTAGGGGCTACTATATGCGGCGCAGTCATTGAGTGGTATGTGTATGTCTCATATTCATTTCACAAACAGATTGGTGCTTTCAAAATAATAACTGGGAAATGTTAATCACTTACAACATGCATAAAATACAGTGTATGAAAATGATCTTGTCAATTGTCAAACTATGAATGTTTTGTCTGCAACTCTTCTGTGTACCTAGCAGGATGATGTAATTACCAATGGAGAAGATCCAACACGGAAAAATGGTCTGAAGAGTTTTGGACATACACAAGATTTCGGCATTAAGGGCACGGAGCGATATCACGGGGATGTTGAGCAGCTCAACTTCCACATTACAGGGCTGAATCCAGCAGATGCTGAAAAGTTCAACCTCCTCCTTACTGGTCTGAATCCAGCAGATGCTGAAAAGCTAAACCTCCTCCTTACTGGTCTGAATCCAGCAGATGCTGAAAAGCTAAACCTCCTCCTTACTGGTCTGAATCCAGCAGATGCTGAAAAGCTAAACCTGTACATCACGAGGCTGATCCAAGCCGATCCTGAAGAGCTCAGCCTCCTCTTTAGTGGGCTGAATCCAGCAGATGCTGAAAAGCTAAACCTCCTCATTTCTGGGCTGAATCAAAGAGATGCTGAAAAGCTCAACCTCCTCCTTACTGGTCTGAATCAAGCAGATGCTGAAAAGCTCAACCTCCTCCTTACTGGTCTGAATCAAGCAGATGCTGAAAAGCTCAACCTCCTCCTTACTGGTCTGAATCAAGTAGATGCTGAAAAGCTCAACCTCCTCCTTACTGGTCTGAATCAAGCAGATGCTGAAAAGCTAAACCTCCTCCTTACTGGGCTGAATCAAGGAGATGCTGAAAAGCTCAAACTATTTTCTGGGCTGAATCCAGCAGATGCTGAAAAGCTAAACCTCCTCATTTCTGGACTGAATCCAGCAGATGCTGAAAAGCTAAACCTCCTCATTTCTGGGCTGAATCCAGAAGATGCTGAGAAGCTAAACCTCCTCATTTCTGGGCTGAATCCAGCAGATGCTGAAAAGCTAAACCTCCTCATTTCTGGGCTGAATCCAGAAGATGCTGAGAAGCTAAACCTCCTCATTTCTGGACTGAATCCAGCAGATGCTGAGAAGCTAAACCTCCTCATTTCTGGACTGAATCCAGCAGATGCTGAGAAGCTAAACCTCCTCATTTCTGGGCTGAATCAAGCAGATGCTGAGAAGCTAAACCTCCTCATTTCTGGGCTGAATCAAGCAGATGCTGAAAAACTCAACCTTCTCATTTCTGGGCTGAATGAAGCAGATGCTGAAAAGCTCAACCTCCTCATTTCTGGGTTGAATCAAGCCGATGCTGAAGAGCTCAACCTCCTCTTTACAAGGCTTAAATGTAGGTTCAAAAGAGAAATCGTAGTTGGCATTGAAAGTTTAAAATTTGTTCCATCTGTCTCCAGCAATACTAATTTTAGTAATGTATCGTTATGTAATGGGCATGATGATTGTTTTAAGAACCGTTTTCTTTTAATCACGCTTTCTAAAAACACAGTCCAGTAATGCTCCGGTGACCATGGCTGATTGTGGTGATAGATGTGATACTGGTGGCGGTTTTAGATACACAAACAAATGAAATATTCATCCTTTTTTCAGCTTCCAATGTGGACTTTGTTATAAAAATTGAGGAGATTAAAGCCACAGAAAGAGAGGATGCCCTATTTGAGTGTGTCCTGACAGACCCAGTACCTACGATCACATGGATGGGCAAAGGCAACGTCCTGGAGGATGGAGAAAAATATAGTATGACTGTGTCGGACAACAAACTGATTCACAGGCTGCTGATCAAGGACTGCTCGGAGGAGGAGAAAGGCATCTACTCAGCTGCAGCTGGCAATGCATCCTGCAGTGCTTGGCTGGTTGTGGAAGGTATCAACTTGAAACACAATGCAACAAAAAAATCGATTTGTCAGCATGTAACAAAGTGATCCTAATTATTGCAATGATTAAGAGTGATGATTTTCACAAATAAATGTGTCACGTATGTTGTACTCCATAACCTTTAAGATGACAGTGACCCTGCATCTGGTGGTGAAAAAGCTCGTAAAAATACAGTGGCTGGTGGATCAACGCTTAACCTTGAGAAGGTGGCCATGGAGCAGCAAATAAAAAACCAAGAGGAGATGGAGAAGATTTTAGCAGCTCTAAAAGCAAAACAAGAGGCAGGACAACGAAAAGAAGAAATGGCATTAACCTCTAACGAAGGAGACAGTAAAATAACCGAAGTCTCTGGACAGGGTAAAAATGACGAAGCAGTAAAAGACAAGCCTGACGCAGCAAAAGCCACCAAAGGGAAAAGAAAGTGCAAAAACTCAAAAGGAGATGGCACGGTATCAACAGAGGTTTCAGGGTGTGGAACAAAAGCAGGGGTGCAACTGAGCACAGATGAGCCCAAGAACAAGAAGCACATCAAATGTGGTCGAGTGGATCTTGACAAGGTAACAGGTAAAGTCGATATATGCCTAACAAATGCCTTTCCACCACCAGCGCTGCAGTGACAAGTCAGTGTGGGTTCAAATTTGGGTTTATGTTTAAAACATTTAGGATTGCTGCCACTATTTAATTTTTATTTCAAAAAGAGGAAGAAGGTAGATTCATTTTTGTAATGTCTGGTTTCATGGTTGGTCAGCTATAAAAGGGGCTATGTCCTTCAGTGCTTGGGTAACATATGATGTAGTAAGAACAGTCTTTTAATCTTATTCTTTATAAAGCCACTTACTAGCCTGTTTGGTAATGTTGGCAGAACTGATCTCTATTACAATTAAATTCAAATTTTAGCTTTAAATCACTGATTTTTTTTGTCCTAATTTGTTATTTTTATAACTGACCTACCACAGATGGAAGTGACAGAGAGGTCTTTAAGGATAATGAGGACCTTAATGGACCCGAAATGGACTCAGGTTACGTAGAGCAAGATCAAGAGTCAGAAAACAGTGAAAGTGGTAAGAAACAATGTGGACAAAATAGTGCTGCTATAAAGTAAACGGTGCATTTCTTTGTAATTGATACCATTTGTTGTGTCTGTCCAGAGTCCAGTGAAGGTATCGATCAGGACCAGATTCAAATGTTTACCATGAGACAACGTGAGGTGGCAGAATCAAACGGAGATAAAACCTCCACTGGACATCGAAAGAAAAGGAAGAAGGATAAAAAGATGAAGGTCCACTGGAAACAACACAAATCTGGTAAGAAGAAAACATATTAATTGCATAAAGGAGATGACTGACATACGAGTCTCAGGATTAGACATGCCTGTATCAGATGTGCTAAACACACACAAGAAAACAGTATTTATCTTGCACTTCTGTGCAATGTTAAAATAATTTTCTTCATTTCCTTTTATTCCTTTTTCAGCATTATTTACAAGTTTGTCACAGAGCTGTGTGTTGTCTGCCATACATCTGCCGTCTAGTCGAGGGAGTGCATGAGTAAATATTTCTTAAATTTGAAGCTATGTTACAGACCCAAACAGGGGAAATGATTTCAAAGCTCTTAAATCTGTCAAGGTGTTCGAAGCTAGGTGAGCGCCCAGAAACATTGTTGACAGAGCTCTTTCCACTTTAATTGGTGTAAATTATATTTTACAGCCTCTGTGACTAAAAAATTTGTTTTTATAATTTTAAAACAAATCTTATTAACGATGTGTGCTAAGCAGGAGGCTGAATATTGTTTTAATTTTAAAAAGGTGAATGTACATGTCCGGAAGAACACGGTAAGTGCGAAGAGACTGAAGACGTCTCCGACTCTTCCAAACATGCGAGGCATAAAAGACAACTCCCACTGATTGAAGATGTTGTGATTGGTGAGTAATCAGTTGCACAACTACATCTTGTGTTTTGTTTACAAAAACGTAAGAACTGGCTGTAGATCCAATAATCAAATTCAAGTCAGGGATTCATTATTTTCTGTTCTGGGCACGAGGGTTATCACAGTGTTTCAGTTTAGAGCTGTATTTTGTATTTAGAATGTTCATGTTTCAGTTATTTATTTTTTTCATTTATGCCTTTGTTGATGGTAGCAATAGGGATAGAAACTGGGGTGAGAGAAAGGTGGGTTTAACATGCAATAAGAATCTAACCAGTAAAACTGCTTGCATAAAATATTTGTAAGCGTTTTAGAACAAATTTGTGTGAAGCATACAAGTTTCAGGAAATTGCTTTATCGATAGCAAAGGAAAAATGAAAATGAAAATGAAATGAATATATTACAACAGAGAACTTGGCCAAAATCCTATTTTGAGATAGAAATGATTGTTTGTCGTGTCATTTTGTACTAATAATAGCATTAAATAGCAACAAAACAAAAATTGCCTCCACTGCAATCAATTCCTCACAGACTGATAATAGTATTCTTTTCAAGTGTATAATCATCTATTCACCGATATCCCTGCGTGCTGTTTATCTTGTTTCACTGTGTTGCATGTTGATACGCTACTTTTCCTCAGCAGGAACCCTCCCGAGGGCAGAACTTCACTGCAAAGCTGCATTGTTTAGTCATCCTCATTTTCTATTTGACATGAGTGCGTCAGACAGACGTGTGTTTGGCTAGACAGAGAGTCAATTCTCTGGTACTACAGAGTACTCACTGAGCAAAAAAAAAAAAAAAAAACATTATACCTAAAACAAGCAGAAATTGGTGATGACAAATCATGACAGTGTCTAACTGTTGACTGTTTTTAGATCCAGGCATTCAGTTCATCTGCGGTTTGACTGATGTCAACGCTATCATCAATGAGACTGCTGAGTTGACGTGTAAGCTCAGCAGTGAAGACTGTGAGGGAACTTGGTTCAGAGACGGCAAAAAGGTGAGTCATAAAAGTCGGACCACTCTTTTTTTTTTTTTTTTTTTTTTTACTGTGCAATATCATGGAGTGCAATATCATGCCTTTGAGGTGTAAAGTTGCTTTCACGCCAGTAGTTTGGTTCTAGGGAAAAGAAAAACCGAGCTTCATATGTTGAGACCGTGTCAGGAACACAACAGGGCTTTTCATTTGAAATAGATACAGGAAGCTGCAGCATTCAGCTAACCAATAGTGCAACACTATCAGTATGTCACTCATTCTCTCCATGACAGACATTCACGCTTATGGAGCCGGCCCTGCTGTTGCGATCCAGCTAGAAGTTTTACAGTTTAGGTGTATGCATTTTTGGGAATATGAAATATCTGAATGACTGCAGCCTTTGTTCTTCTTCTCTGGTGACCATAGAAAACTCAAAGACATAACTGAGTACAAACATGTATAAAGTAGACTTAAATTGAACATAGTATGTTGTACCAAGTATAGTAACTGCGTGGCTATGTTTCTTTTTATTTATTATATGGAAGACCGAAGCTCAACACACCTCTGGTTGAACTTCTTTTCAGTTTCTACTATATCAGTGGAAATGTCTGTGCTAACAAGATGTCTTCTATATCTGTTACCATAGTTACAATCTCATCTCATATAACAGTGGCTATAATAAATTGCATACAGAGCAGGAGATTGATTTTTTTTTTTTTTTTTAACGGTGCACCATCAACAGATGGATTTAATAGTAAATTGTAAAGGTCAATTTATGACAAAATGACATCTATTCCCACGCAGTCCTCAGATTGGTCTGCTTTGCTTTCACACTAAAAACGAATCCCAAAGCTCATCAACCCTCCTTCTCAGGAGATCTCAATCCTGCTGTAACAGGAATTTCAGAGTGGTAAAAAACAGAACATTCAACAAAATAAGCTTCACAACCAGTAAAAACTACACATACCTTGATACCTTCCACAACACAAGAGACCATTTGATTTTAACCAAACAGGTAAACATGTGACAGAACACAAAGACATGTAAAATGTAATTGCATTATATCACCATTCCCTGCTCTCTTTACGTTACCTATCTATCTATCTATCTATCTATCTATCTAGCTATCTAGCTATCTATCTAGCTATCTATCTAGCTATCTAGCTATCTAGCTATCTATCTAGCTATCTATCTAGCTATCTAGCTATCTAGCTATCTAGCTATCTATCTAGCTATGTATCTAGCTATCTATCTATCTGAAATCAAAAGACAACTACCCCCTAAAGTTGTTTTTAAAAAGAAAACTGCATTCTGATTTTGATTGTGTTCCTCACTACTTTACTTTAAATATTTGATAAATGGTTAAATACTCTGAGCCTATGTGGGACACAACATGACTGGACACGGAGCCCCCTGTGCTCTGCAGCATGGCAGATTTAATATTCTTACTTTCAATAGTTGCTGTTTGGTTTGATTATTTTTCATCCATTTGCCCTCTTTCCTATCAGATATCCCCAGATGATAATTTCTCTATCATCAAAGATGGATCGGTCCATAAATTAGTGATAATAAAGTGCGAGGAAGAATACTCTGGAAAATACCGTTTTGAGGCAGATGGTCGTAAAACAGAGGCACTGATCCACGTCAAAGGTTTGAGAAATTATCATGATGACAATAATGTTTGATATTATGTGATTAAATTGCAAAAGAAAAAAATGTGCATAATATTTACAGCCACAGTCTGACAAGATAAACACTGACTGGACCCTTTTTTTTTTTTTTTAGATCCTCCCAGGTTTGACCTTGAAGACCTCGCTGCTTTCACTGAGCCTGTGACAGTTAAAGTGGCACACAGTGCCATCTTCAAAATGCAATTTGTTGGCCACAAACCGATAAAGATTCAGTGGTACAAAGAAGGAGAAGAGCTCCAAGATGACACCAATACAAAGATAGAGAAATCTGCAAGTCACAGCCGCTTGCTCTTGATCAGATGCCAGAGGAAGGACACGGGAGAGATCAAGATCAAGCTCAAGAACGAACACGGCTTCACTGAGGCAGTCTCACGGCTGGTTGTGCTTGGTGAGTGAATTAAGGACAATTAAACAGCGCTATCACCGTTTCCTCTTGTCATATTGTGCAACAATAAAAATGTCGGGCCAATTCAAAGGCTATCACGAGTATGCATCCAACTAAAACAAAATTCTTATCTGTAAAGATAGGATTTGTGAAGTCAGTGGGCTGTGTAGGAAGAAGTACTTTGATCTTATAAGATCTAAAGAACAGCAAACAACAGACTGCTTTTGCGGCTCAGTGCTAATCTACATATTTATACAAATCAGGCCAGTCTTTCTTAAACAGGGTGCCTTGTTTCACTGTACTTGACAGATTCAAGTGCATATTTTCAAAATGTAGCTCTCAAACTCATGCACTACGATTTGAAGCAGAGTTCCCGATTGTGATAACATGATAAAGTATCTGAAATTTTCTGACTACATGATCTCTCAGTGAAAATACGAGTTCTCACCACTTAATGCTGTATTCACTCCTTCGCATACGAGCAGTCATTCATTTCTTGCAGACTTCACAGCCCTCGTTTTTCCTTTTTTTCAGGTAAACCGACTTCACCCCTGGGCCCTGCAGAGGTAACCGAGAGCTCAGCTTCATGCGTAGAATTTAAGTGGAGGCCTCCAAAAGATGATGGTGGCTCGCCAGTGATTAAGTACACAATCGAGCGTCAGCAAGTGGGACGAAACACTTGGAAGAAAATAGGAGAAATACCTGGTGTGCCCAGCTACCGTGACACAAACGTGGACCGAGGACGGAAATACTGTTACCGCATCCGGGCAGTGACGGCACAGGGTACAAGCGAAGTGATGGAAACTGACGATATGCAAGCCGGCACCCTTGGTGAGCCGAACTGGTATTTATGCAATATAGTCTCACGGATCAGTTTGCCCTACTCATCGATCTGTAATCCAAAAGGACATGGACATAATAGAGGAACAAACTGCACTGAGCTTTTACTTTTCATGTCGCTTAAACAAACCTGAAAGCATTTATTATGGAACAACAAAAAGTCCACCTGCTGTGGCCTGATGGCGTCGTCACCTACAGTCTGCCTACTCATCACGTCCAAACACATTCACATCTGTCGGCAACATAAAGTACTCCCCTCATCGTGATGCCCGCTAAGTATTGTAGACAATAAAGTAACTACTGAGTATACTATTACTCTGCATGTATTTTCATCCTCCAAAAAGCTCAGCAAAGACTGCCACCCAAGGCTGAGTAAACAAGGGCTAAATAAGGTAAGACAATGTAAAAACAACAACATGTAAGTCCAAAGTTCAGGCCAGTGACACACGATAACAATCGAAAAGTGACATCCTATCCACCTGCCCTCCCAACAGTCCAATGAAAAGAAAGGTTGAAGTATATAAGCTTGATGATGGCACATCAGCCAATAATACAAAGCCAGTAGAAAAGGCTCGCATTCAAAAAGGTCACGGCCAACACAACACAAGCTTAATGCAAAAAAAAAGAAAAAAGCACGACTTACTGCATGAAACACACTCCCTGAGCTCGTCTTCCTCTGTGGAGTCAGCATGTTGTGACTTTCTGCATCTTCGCTGTATAGGACTCCACAAGCACGCTGGACAGACTTGACAGTTGTCCTCAACAGGTTATTCTCCACAAGCTGTTAGAAAACAGGAGCATTAATGTTGAATAGCAGACACATGTGATGGCTCAGCAACATGACTACGTCAATCTATCTGCAGAGGTGGAAATAATAGCTCATGTCTCCCTTTCTCAAATACATTTCTCCTTGAAAAATCTGCTGTTGTTTTTTTTAGTTTATTACTACTAGAGTAGATGAATAAATTAGATGTCACAAGTGAATCAAAGTAATCAATATATTAAAGCCACTGTAATGTACAATCGCGCTGCAGTGATTTAAAAGGTAAGCAATGAAATTATAGCTTTTGTTACATTATAGAAGTTTTAGCAGAGACTCGTCGACAAACATCTCACAAGCAACAGGGCATTTTACCGCAGTGGGCGCCATTTTGAAAGCAAACATTTGGAACAGCCATCATTAATGTCATCACCTGTGCTTTTTTCCTGTGTGGCATTTCCACCTGTATTATGTGGGGAAAGATTCGGTGTCATTACTGCCCTCTGCTGTCCTTTACCTCCACCATTCCCTGACTTCCTATTAAACCCTGTATGGAGCTGTAAACAATGATTATTTTCAGTATTTGTTATCAATTGAGTTCAAGTCAATCAGCTGTTTTTGTCTAAAACAGGCCAAACCCAACTATAATTTTCCACTTAAAATGCAATTGGAAAAAAAAAAAAAAAAAAGATTATTTAAAACAAACATTTTTGATTTTTGGGGGTATAAATCTCTTACTTAATCAACTCATTGACTATCAATCAGCACAGAGCCGAATAATATAATAATTAATGAATATTTATTAATTACAAAAATATACAAAAGTTAAATGTGTACTGATTTAGCTTAAGAGAGTAAATACAAACAAAACACACTTCTCAAAGCAGTTTTCTTTATTTGTAACATGATCAGGAGACAATAAATAAATTCCTGAACTGAAGTATATTATTTTTAATTTTTTTCTGTGAACAAAGAACAGTCTTAAACTACACAAGAAAATGCCATTGTGTCTGACTGCAACATTTACCGGCACAGTCTATTTTGTTTGTGTGTTCTTCAGCTTTTCCAGGCACTCCAGCCCCTCCAAAGGTGGTCAGTGCTTTTGACGATTGCATAAACCTTGAGTGGGCTTCACCGAGTAACACAGGAGGTTCACGTATCCTGGGATATATTCTGGAGAAACGCAAGAAGGGGAGTAATCTCTGGACTGTCGTCAATGCCATGGATGAGCCATTAAAAGGTAGGCTATGTATTTTGACTTTACCTCAGTTCAAAGTAAACGTAATAAAGACCATAACATTGATGTTTTTCTCTAAAATCACTTCCAGAAAAGAAATATGCAGTGAAGGATGTTGTGGCAGGCATAGAATATGAATTCAGAGTTACTGCCATAAACATATCAGGAGTTGGTGAATTCAGCAACCCGTCAGAGTTTGTTTTCGCACGGGATCCAAAGAGTAAGTGCTGCAACTGTTTTCCATATTTTCCATGCATTTGTCTTTATCAATAATTCATACATCTTGCAAAACACAATAATTAATTTTTGATGTGTTCTTTCAGAGCCTCCTGGTAAAGTTATGGGCCTGAAGGTGACAGAAACTTCTTACACCCACTTGAATCTGACTTGGACCAAACCGGAGGAGAAACAGGACGAACAAGATGAAGCAAAGGGATATTTTGTTGAGATCCGGCAGGCAGATTGCCTTGAATGGTCCCGCTGCAATAGCACCCCCATCATCATAACTTTCTACAGTGTGAAAGGTCTCAAGTCCATGGACATGTACTGGGTGAGAGTGATTGCGACGAATGACGGAGGAGAGAGTGCACCTGCAGAGCTGGCCAACTATGTCCTTGCAATGCCCTTACCTGGTATGCCGATGTTTCCTCAAACTTTAAGGTTGTGTTTTTTAGTTGCAGTTTGTCACTTTTCCTCTATCTTTGTTTATTCCACTTAAGAACTACTTTGAGTTAAATACTTATTTTTGCTGTTTTTGTTCCATTATTTTAGTGAGGCCAAAGTTCACCAACAAAAAGATGAAGAGTTTCATAGTGGTGAGGGCAGGAAACTCTGTCAGGATCACAGTGAACTTTGAGGTGAGATTTATTTATTATTTTATTATTTATATATATATATATTTATTTGGCTTTATGATTGGTAATGATCTGAGACAAAAGCTTCTTCTTTTTTCTTTTTTTTTACAAAACTAAACAGGATTAAATCCTAAAGACACCGTATTTACTTGAAAAACTGAACATATTACTGTTTTTTAAACAGGCCTCCCCACGGCCAGATATTATGTGGCTGAAAGACAACGTGCCGGTGACAAAACGGGTTACAATCAGTAACTACGACGGCTCATCCCAGATGCTGATTCCTTCTTCTGAGCGCTCGGATTCAGGCATCTACTCCATTTTGGTCAAAAATCTTGTAGGACAGGAGACATTTAGTACAGAAGTCAGGGTCACAGGTAAATGCTTATCTCCTTTTACAACACCAGCTTTGAAGACAGGTTAATGCACCTGATGGAAGGAAAAGTGACTGTTTTTACAGATGATCCAAAGCCTCCTGGACCTGTAGAACTGGAAGAAAACGTGCCTGATGCCGTGACAGTGATCTGGGAACCTTCTCCCGATGAGAAGCGTGATGACCGTCTCCACTACACGGTGTCCATACTGGACTCGACCAAGCGCATGTGGGCCACAGTGGCTGACAGACTCTTCAATAACAAGTTTACAGTCTGTAATATCATGCAAGGGAGGGAATATAATTTCAGGGTTTATGCCAAAAATGACATGGGAGTTTCTGCACCCTCAGAGTCACCAACCTGGGGGATGGAGAAGAAGAAAGGTGTGTTTGTGTATCTCAGGCAATGTTAAAGTATAAATATTGATTAAAAACTAATCACACTGTATCTCCTCTCTTGTAGAAAAGTTTATTGTAAGTGTACCGACGATGAAGGACTGCGATTTGCGATGTGCTCCTACCTTCCTCGTACCGTTGAAGCTTCACACTGCTCCCAAAGGTTATGAATGCTACATGAGCTGTGCAGTAAAGGGAAACCCCAAACCTTGTATCACATGGTATCGAAATCACATCAGTCTAAACACCAATGCCAACTATTACATTTCCAACACCTGCGGAGTTTGCTCCATGTTAATCCTCTGTGTGGGTCCCAAAGACATGGGGGAGTACACCATCACTGCAGAGAACAGCTTAGGACGAGCTGAATGCTCCACCGTCCTCAGCGTCAGCGGTGAGAAGGAAACACAGATGCACTGACATTGAAAGTATGCTTTTCACACGGCAATTCTTGAGCTTGGTTTCGGTGGTTATCCCATGAAAATTGACAAAACACAGAGTTAGATTATGCCAGCGTGAAACAGGGCTACACACAAGTTGCAGCTTTCGATTAAACTGTAGCCTGGTGACACATCACTCTCGAATGAAAATGTAAATTATAGACTTTAAACCTCGGGGCTTGTAGAAGTGCAGTGTGAGTCATATAGCCATGGGCTTAAGTTAACCCTGGGTTAACAATATATGTGTGAAAAGGGGCTAAGTTGGCGCAAGGCTGAAGATAGTTCTGGGCTTAGAATATGCAGTGTGAATATGCATATGCAGTGAAAAGCCTATAGAGGACAGGTGGGGAGGAAAAGAGAGAGTAACTGATGCGAAGTTCTTTTTTCTTTCTCTCTTACAGAATAAAGATACCGAGGAGATCCCGGTAACGTTTATTGGAACGAACACCTCTCTCTCATGGGATGATTGAAAGTGGTTGTGCTGCTTGGAAGTAATGCACCTCCTGCACTGCTGTTTATTGGACTGCTACTGAAATGAAAATAAAACGTTTAAAACACTGCATCTATTTAAAATGATTCCACAGTGTGTCCAGTGATTCCAATCAGAACATAAATGCATGGACATATTTGAAATAGCTCTGGGTTGATATAATGTCTTGTCAGTTGATTGTTGACTCAGTACAGGGACACAGCAGCTTCAAGTAGATACTTACCATTAGTAACGCTGTCTAAAAAAGTTTTGTGTTTGTATTTGCTCATCAAGGGTTATACCTGACCCCATTATCCAACTATTTTACAGGACCTCCACCAAATACTAAATCAATTGGTAAACCATTCAAACAAATGACTAAGAATGCAATAAATAACAAATATGTCAATATTTTCTTAATAATACAACTCAAATACTATAGTAGATTATCAAAAATCATATACTGGAAAGTATTTTGCATTAACACTGTATTATAGCCTAAATAATTTGATTTTTGGTTAAAAAAAAATACTATGGTATAATTTTTCGATAATAAATATAGAAAAACATATTTATTTATTCGGGAAATGCTGAAGATGATCTTTACTGTTGTAAATAGTTTGTAATATTAAACATTATTGAACGCTTTAGTGTGGATGGAGCACAGGTGTTGTGGAATATAGATCTGCTTAGTGCATATGAGGGCTCATATGTTGTATGCTAATACAATATAATTTGGGTTGTCTTCCACTAAAAGTCATGTATATTGATGTATTCTTTGTTGGTTGGTGGAGGTGGGGGTTGTCTTCCTTCACCCCCTGGAGTCCTCCAGACAGCCATCTGATAATGCCTCAAAGAACAACTGTATGTGACCCCACAGGTTGCAGACCTCCTACTGTGACCTTTTGGTTTGGCCAAGCAGTATCACTCTCATTTACATACACAGCCTTTTGTCTACACCTTAAGATTGGTAGTGATGGTACGACCTATATGTAAGTAATATGATATGATATATATATATGTGTTGTATTGTTGTAAACATATCCTAGCACAGAAGCACAAAATATATACTGACTGTAAGCATTGTAGAACACATTGCTTATGCAGGAACTTAACACGTTGGGGTCACAGTAGGGTGCAACTCACTATCAGATCAAAAGGGAGATGTGGTTCAAACGGAGGACAGTGGAAAAGTGCTGAGACAAACATACTATGCAAATGTTCCCGCCACAACCTAGGTAACGCCTCTTCCTATAGTATAAGTGTATGTGCCGGAAAGGGGGAAGTCAGAATCCAACAAAGAGACCTTAGGTTGATGTTGGGCTCTCCAAGATATCTTGTAAACTACGCTTAATAAAAATCAACTAAGACCGGTAAATGCCTAAAAGACTGCTTCTATCAACGGACTCGGGGAAAACTATTGGGGACAATAGTTTGAGATACAACAGTGTGTAGAGGCTTTAAAGTAACATAAAATATAGACACCATAAAATATTAATAAAGTAATTCTACTTTCAGCAGCCTTGTGCAGATTAGTTGGATTTAGCACTATACAAATAACATTAGAACAGACAACAGCAGCGGAAACAGACGTGAATCAGAAAAAAAAAAAAAAACAGGACACAAAGACATAAGAAAACAACAGGCACAGAAAATAAACTGGGTAATGCAGCACCAGCTGACAATAATCCAACAGCATCATAACAATTAGGAGATTTAATTGAACTGAACTCTAGACTGAGACTGAAACAAAGCAGCGAAGGCAGAGAAGATGTTGACATCCTAGAAGCTGAAGGTGACCTTTAACAGAAATGTGCCCTTTCCAAATTACATGGTCCTCAACCCGACAGTCCCAAAGCCACGTTTTAAAATGGCTCTGCAGTATTAGGTTACATTTAAGAAAAAAAAAAGATTATTTCTAAAAAGAGGATTATTTTTTGTCTTTCTTTCTTTCTTTCTTTCTTTAAAGCCACTAAAGCGTCATAAAACTCGAGTAGCCTTCGGTAGAAATGTGTAAATGCTGCAGGCCACACGCTGCTCGGCCTCAGCTGCAGTAAAAAAAAAAAAAAAAAATAGCGCACACCACCAGACGTGCAGTCTTTCCATCAGATGACAGCAGCGCACATGGTGACGGGGGGGGGGCTGGAGCCACTCCCGGTGGCAGCTCGGGCTCCTCCCTGCTCTTCCCGAATGGACCAACACGCTACCTTACGTGCCACCCCCCCCCCCCCCTTCATCTCCAGCTCTACCTCATCACCAAGAACCCGCCGCGGTTCCTCTCCGCTACTTTATTGTGAGGTGATTGAAAAACCGGGTCGATTTTGTGCAGCGCTGCTTAAAGGAACCATCCGAAGTGAATCACCGCGAGCAGCACGGTCCAGCCCGCCTGACCCACCGGCTCCTTCCAGATCACCTCACTGACCGGCAAGAACATTGTGTCCTTTATAGAAAAAAAAAAAAAAAAAAAACCATGACTGCCAAGCATCGGAAAGGAAAAAGCAACCACAAACATGAAGATAACTTTTTCAAAAATGAAGTTATGGACACAGAGGTTCGCCCCGGAGGGAACAACTACGCGCTTCTGTTGGTTTTGTTTCTGATTGTTGTAATAGGCGGTGCCGCGGGCGGGTGGTTCTGTTTCCAGCAGCACCAAACTTTAACCTACTTAACAGACAATCTCATGGGCATGCAGATGAAGATAGTGAAGCTCCAGTCCTCCCACGAAGAAATGCGACAGTCTAATAGTAAGGTAAGGAGATAAAACGGTGAAATTCCCCGTGAGAGTGTAACGCGTCACCAGACGCCTCTTCTGACCACCTAAATTCTCTCGTGAAAACAATGTGAATCTTAATTTTCCTGAGTTTATACTTCACGCACTTTAAACACAACACAAGACAAGGCCTCACCGCCACATGTCATAAGTGCACGTTGCAAGTAGGCAAAGTTATGAACAGCAGGCCTCTTATCAGATTTCCAAATGCCAGGAGCCTCACTGGAGTGACTACAAAACGCTGCTATTTCTAACATCCACACAGCTGCTGACGCTTGTAATGAGGATTATTCTGGATCTGCAGGGACACTGACTTTATCACCGAGTCAAATATGTTATATCTTTTGGGGATGACAGTTCTCTGTGGGAAAGTGTCTGTCTGTATTATAAAAACCAGTTAGGAACGTGCAGAGGATGATGCTGCCAAAATGATAATAAACGATGAGCCAAGGCTAAATTTAGTCTGTGGTTTTTGATACTGAACACCAGTTCAGAGGCTGTTTACAGGCCTTCTGAAAGACTGTAGGACAACAGAGGTGTTTGTTGGATTTGTATTTCTGAAATGGTGAAATTTGTCGAAAGATAAGTATCAATAATAGTGTGATTACTTTAAGTAAGTAATGTGTCACTGAATAAACTGCACAAGACTGTAAACTGACCATTCATGGCTGCCCGGCGTTACATCTCACTGTTCTTAAGACTACAGTTTTCTCATTTTAAGTTGCTGAATGCACTCGTAGGAAGATAATCAAGAGATTTTGTCACATGTGAAAATAAGTCTACACCTCTTTCTCCTGCTTCATGCAGATCCACCTTCACTTCAGGAAATTCAAAGTGGCAAAAGCATTGCATGAGAGCAGCTCTGCTAGCTCAGTCTTGTTGGACAAATATTTCCCGCAAATTGTTTTGTGATTCATGCTTTTGCAAAGGTTGCGGTTGCTGTCGGGAAATAAGTTCAGTGGTGAATTCAGAAACGGGTACACAGAATTGCAGGATAATCCAGTTTTGTAACCTTGCAAAGTTTTAGCATGATGGGCACCAGGATCTGAGGTTGGCTCCCGATTAACGTGATTGGGGAATAAATCACTTCCTGCGCAACTTTATTCCATTTCACCTTTAACTTTGTTTCTCTTCATTTTATGCTGCAATTTAAAGGAAAGTAAAGATTTTCCTCAGGGGTATAAGCATGATCAGACCTGTACTGACTGATTGGATCCAAGACTACAACAGATTTCCTTCTCTCAAGCATTTGATTTATTGACAGGAGTTGTGATGTGCATAATTCTAAAGGATCACTGCTGTAAGTATTTTACTGACTATTTTACTTGTTTTTACATCCCCTACAATGGTGGAAGCAATGTAGTGCTTGAGTTAATTACTCTAAACGGTTGGAAATGAGCATAAAACCGTCCATGGCACTTCAGAACTTGGATAACTACAAAATTGTTTCATAATATCATGGTTTTGAAAAGCCCTTGCAGTTAAGAGACTCTTGAAGTACCAACTCGGCTTGACTCAACATCACTCCTGTGTGTCTCCATACAGCAGCACATTTCAGAGACTGTGGAGACCCGCCTGAATGCCCTCGAGGAGTCCTACACACTGGCCCAGAAACAGGTGGGCATGGCCCTGGCTACAGCTGAACAGCTCAAGACGTCTGACCTGCCCGCTCAGGTGCTGTCGCTCCACACCGAGATGAAAGCCCGCCTGTCAGAGATGCAGCACGCCACCGTGTCCCTGGAGCAGCTGGGCCAGCTGCAGACCATGTTGAAGGGGAAGAGTGAGGAGTTCGAGGGAGTCAGGATTCAGGTGGAGGGTCTGGCCACGCTGAGCGGTGAACTATCTGAGAAGGTCGAGGTCCTGACGGGGAGCCTGGGAGAAGCAGAATCAAAGCTGGAGGAGAGAGTCGAACAGGTGGCGACGCTGAGCGCCACCCTGGACGGACAGGCCAGCGAGGTGCTGGGCCTGAAGGAGCAGCTGGACACCTACCAGGCTCAGCTGGAGGCCAGCGTACTGGAGATGGCTACTGTCAGGTAGGTTGTGGAAAAAACAGCTTTTGGAGCTGTGGAGAAAATAGCTCACCTCCTCTGACCCATAACTTTATGTTGACTTTGTCAAAGCCCTGTTCGCCGCCTCTGTCTGTCCCTGTGTTGATCTAGTCCAGTTTTGGGTAGGCCTCCTTTTTCACACTGATCTATGTAAACAATTTCCTTTTGTATTGGTGAGTTTTGGAGCTGAACGATTTGTGTCAAATGCCCTTTGTATGTAAAACGGGCACTCTTTGAAGCTTATGTAAACACCGAGGAAATGTGGTTCACAGGCTTTTGTTGCCGTATCAGATCTGAAGAAAGCAATGTAATGACGCCATTGGTACCTTTTCAGTTCAGGCTTCGTGGAGTTACGCAATTTGTACTATATATTTTTTTTATACAATGTTTTTGCACTGGAAAAACTGCATCATTTGAAAGATGTTGACTGAGAAACTCTCACCGTGTTTTTCAGAGAGCTGCTTGAGAGTGAACAGTCGCAGCGGCTTCAGCAGGCCAGTGTAGAGGAGCAGCTGAACACGGTACGTCAGAGTCTGCGGGATCAGAACTCAGCAGCCCATGGTCTGCACTATGAAGTCAGGGCTCAGCTGGAGAACATACAGAAACAGGTTGCCCGGGTAACCAACACACAAGCCAATCAGTTGTCGGTTTGTTTTGATTAGTTATATGTAATGTAACTAAATTATATATGTATAATGATGTTGACATTCTTAACTCTGCCCACAAAGCACTGACTGGTCAATTCTTTATCCAATAGTCTCAATACTTGAATCGTATACTTGAATTTCAGATTTCTCTCCATATAAAATAAATCAAATTAGATGTAAAGACTAAATAAGTATTTAAAACTGGGAGTTTTAGAAGCAGATGTGTGTTATAGGATTATAATCCTACTATAAGGGCAAAATATGCCTGACATGCCTTAGCACACATACTGTCAGTGCACATGGTCTCCTTACTATTTCTGTTCTCTGTGAACCCATAGGGAACCATTAATGAGATTTTCATCTCATCAATTTGAAGCAGCTAATTGCCTGGCATGGATTCTCTGAAGGCACATTTACACTTGCATTCATACAGTTCACAGCCCTGTTTTGTGTCATTTTTTAAATCACATCGCAATTACTGGGACACCTGGATGTCCAGATAACTGCACAGTAAATGATTTGCTGTCCAGATGGCAGTTGACTGTGATCTAATGTTGCTTTCCTTGTCTTAGCAACCTCCTGCTGAGCCCCTTGAACAGGCCGAGGAAGAAACAGCAACTGAAGAAGAGGCTGTTCCAGCAACTGAAGAAGCAGCAGCTCCACGAACTGAAGAGGAGGCCGCTGCAGCACCGGAAGAGGAAGAAATAGGAGCATCCCCTCCAGAGGAAGAAGAGGCAGATGACCAAGGAGAGGAATTTGCAGCACCTGTCGAGCAGGAGGACTCTGTGACGGAAGAAACTGTTCCTTCAGAGGAGGAAGAGGCAGAAAAGGAGGAAGAGGACAGTTCACAGACAGAAGAGGAGGAACAAAATGGACAAGAGGCTGAAAAGGAGGTACCTGTAGAGGAGAAAGTTCAGGAGGGGTCACCAGTCGAGGATGAGGAGGCAGCAGAGGAAGAAAACGATGAGGCAGCAGAGGAAGAAAACGATGAGGCAGCAGAGGAAGAAAACGGTGAAGCAGGAGAGGAGGAGCTCGGGGAGTCGGCGCCCGAGGCAGAGCAACTTAATGTAGAGGAGGAGGTGTCAGAAGGGGAGGAAGAACAGCAGGATGTAGCAGCTGAAGAGGAGTCACAGGAGGCAGAGGAAGAGGAGGAGTCATTAGAAGAAGATGCTTTGCCAGAGGAGAATTGTAAGAGTTCACAGTTACTGGAATAGCTTTTTCATAATCTGCATATGACACCAATCAATTTTTTTTTGACTATACTGTCTTATTAATATGCTTTAAGTGTCATATCTCTGCTAATATGTTCTGTTGTTTAATGTTTCAGAGGACATGTCACACCGGAGAGGGATTTTTTGTTTTTACACACCGGACATATCCATCAAGAAGAATGGGAACTTTCTCAGACTCATCTCACTGTCTAGAATATGACAAACAATGTAGGAAGGCATTATTGATTGCTGTTGTTTAGGTGCAGGATTCATTACCTGGTTGCTCTCTGAAAAGCAGACCTAATCAGAAGAATTCAGTCACCATGCTGCAGGGAGTCGGAGCAGAAACTGGTACCTCAAAGTAGAAGATTCCTGTTAAAGTGAGGAAATGAGCCATTCAGGGTGTACCCGCCAATAACAACCTCAAAAGCCTTAAATCCATCAAAGACAGATCTTTCTACAGAAAATTTTCCACTTTTCATAAATCACACTTTTATAAAGTTAGGTTCTGTACTTAACTGGAAAACCGAAAGCCAATGACATAACACGAAGCCAATGCATTAACTGTTTCTCAGTGCACCTTAAGCCATAAGTAATGCCTGTCTTAGTGACATTAAAGTTCCTTTTTGTCACTGCCTGAAAGAAAAAGAAAATATAGGGTAATATATTGTGTCCTAGATGTTTACACTGGCAAAACTGCCAACTAAAGAGCAAGCAGAAAAAGAAAGAAGAAAAGCATCTTTGATAAGATAAAGAACAATTCCTGAATGTTTTAAAAGTATATGCTGTAGTTGATAAGTTTTTTTTTTTACTTTTTAAAGTACATTTTTGTGCTTACAAACTGGAGGTTTCTCTTGATTTTTTTTTGCACTTTTTAACTGATTTAAATTCCAGCCAGCCAGATCACACCTGTAGTATTATCAGATAGAGCAAGGTCTAAAAGCTTGAGCCCTCTACCAAGAACTGTTTCATCATCTATATTCAATTGCTTTTTCTTCAATAATTTAATGTTTGGGGGTCTTTAACAATGCATTAGCTTAGAGAAAAGCTGTTCTTTGTAACTTTAAAACAGCTCAGTAAAGCAGCTCTGGGTTTTATTGTTCTTCTGATGGATGGACAACTATTGCAGACCTGGACTGCAGCTAAATTACATCACAACAGGCAGCAGCAGCACAGACCTGCGGGAGACTGCGTTATTTTCATTTATAACATCAATCAGACCTCAATTGCAAAAACCAACATGAGATCAATATTCTGTATGAAACCAAAACTTTTAGTCAAAAGACAAAACTTTAGCCAGTTTTAAACTTTCAATGACAAAATCTGTCATCTGACCAATCAGCTTAAATAAACTGTTGCAAATGGAGAACTTTGGTGAGGAGAAAGCCACGTGAGTCGAACATTAGCTGAAACAAATGTACACAGGTTCAGCTACAGAACAAAACAATTACCGCTTCACTCTGCAGAGCCACGTCAGACTTTGGAGCCTTCGGTTGTGCAGAAGAGGAGTTCTGAAGCATCTACCTCCAGAGTCGCCAGACCTCCAACCTGCTGAACATGTCTGGGAACAGAAACAGATAAAAGGTGAAACACACGGTCACATCAGAAGTCCTTCCCTGAGATGCTCTGAAAATAATCCAATAATGTGAATTCTCAAATAATTGAACCTGTTAATGCGACGATGTTAATATCGAGTATACTGTATAAAATAACTTTTGTGTGTTCATATTTCATACGTGGAATATGTTTCTGGCAGGTGATTAAACGGAGTTCTTGGTAGTGTAACAAGACTTTTGGACACGACCGTGCATTTTTACAAAAACCTGTATTCACTGCACTGTTTTTGCCGAGACAGCAGTTACTGTCAGTGTAACACTTCTCACGTTTTTAAAATAAACCCTGGTTCTTTCACTTTTGTAGCCTTGACTCTGTGCTGTTGTGTCACATCCAGTATGGTCAGTGTGTAGAGCTGGGTGTTCAGTGCTGTCATTCATGGATATTACAGTCACAAATATGCTGGAGGATAAACACCTAGCGATGTATTCCTGAACCTCAATATGGGTTTTCTAGCATTCTACATTGTGGTTTTATCGGAAAAAAAAAAAAAAAAACGGACGCTACTTTACAAGTGCAGTACATTGATTTACCAAATCCTTATAAAGTGTATCCCTCTGTGCCGTTGTGCTCTATTATTCCTCAAAACTCTTAAAAATACATCACTGAGCCACTCTGTTGCAGTGGTTTACACCCTCCATCTGACATGAGCACAAGCACTGTGAAGATTTGCTAAAAAACTACAGTAACCAGCTTCTCCAAGAATATATTTAGCCTGAAGATTTAGGTTTGGGACAGACTGAACTTGGAAAAATAATGGCTTTGTTTTTGTTCATGGGATTTGTTGAGCATAACACGGCTGTAGAGTACAGACAGGTGTAGAACAGTCAGGTAAAGTTTATGATATGTTCATTGTCATATTTACAACATGTATGAATGAATTGTCTCTTAAGCATATTATTTCATTTCAGCATATGAAATTGAGCATGTTAGAGGGTTACTCTTTAGACATTTTTAAACATGTTTGATTTGCACTTTTGTAATTAAAGTACTGTACTTAGATACAATCTTAAAGTACTTGTACTCTCCATTTTATGCTAAACTACAAGTTAGAGGGAAATATTGCACTTTAATAGTATGGCATTGAAAACACGTTTAAAACATATGATGCATTGCTATAAATTAAATTGCCCCAAAAGCATAGAGAAGCTCTACGTCAACCAGCAGCAACATTTACGTGTTTATAGACACATTTATACATAATTGTACAATACTATATTATATATATATATATATAATTCTGGGCCACCGGGATGCATAAAAAGCTGCTAACACTTCTATACTTAAATAATTTTAGCATTTTGTTGGATGCAATAAATCTATGAATATCTATGGATTATTTTTAAACTGTGGTTTTACTACAACTGAGGATTTCAATACATTTGTATCCTCTGTGACTCCACAGAGTTGTTCATCAAACAAGTCTCCTGAAAGTACAAAAGCAGTGGAGTCTTTTTTATAATTTAGTATTTCTTCAACTAAATCCTTGTTTGCTGCTCACATGTTGAACTGAAGTGTGTAAAGACCACAGACTGGACTTATATAGACGTGCTTGCATCAGGCCTTTGTAGACAGAAAGTCCAAATTGATTGTGTGTGCATCATCCAGGCAGGAAGTCTCTCTCTCTCTCTCTCTCTCTCTCTCTCTCTCTCTCTCTCTCTCTCCACCCTCGCCTGTAACAGTCATTTTTCTCCAGCCTCTCCCTCTCTCCACTGCTGCAGTGCCTCAGTGCCTCAGTCTCTGACCTTCCACAGGGACCATGCAAGCGTTTGTTCCCAGGTAAGTTTCACAGGGCCTGAGTCATGCTGTTCTATTCCTGGATTCTATTTTCAGTAGTTTCATTTTAGGAATTTCAGTCTGACAAGTTAACATTTTGGCAGCGCTCCAAGCCCCCATGTTAGTCATCTTAATGAAGAGTAATGTGGACACTACAGGTGCTGTAGGCCTCTTACAGCTGCTGGGATGTGAGCTTGGATATTGTTAAAAGGAGGACTGAGAATTTGTTCCTCTCTTTGATCTACCTGATTTGCTTTTTTTTTATGTACACTTAATAATCACTTGCTTAAGGCTATTGTTCTTAGCAACTATACTTACTAATAATACATGTTTTTATTATGTGGCATAAAAGGAGCAGTTTGCTGTATGTGCATGGCAGGTTTTGTTGTTTAACAGTCGATGGCTAAAACTGATACTTAAAACATGTAATTGTGTAGTTATTGACTGTGTTGTTTTTATTTGTTTTGGTCTTATTTTACTGCATCATTTGTGGTATGAGCCTATGGACCTGGGCGCAGTCACTAAATCCATATCCTAAGCTTTATACATTATATAGAATATAGTGTGCGGCTGACCAGTCCGTTGACTCTCATTCAGGATTTAGGGTGACTCCACAGCTGAAAGATCAATACCGGTAAAAGCGTAGCAGAGGAGGGGCTGGCAGCTCGGAGGCTAAAACATGAGCCTCTCCACTGATGCTTGCTCAGCTCTTTGTTTGTCTGTGAAGCCACTGGCGGATATCGTGCCTGCATCTTCTCAGAGCCTCTAAATTTATGTATTTCCTGTTACAATGAGATATGGAGGCGCAACATAACGCCGGGCAAAGATTATTCAAAAGTGCAAATTAGTAGCAGGCCACAGTTGCTGATGCAGCAAGAGACATGCAGTAGGAAGTACTGTTGTTTTCAGTATTGGAAATTATGATATTTTTGTCTGTTTGTAATTAGGATGCACAATCACAGCCATGTTCACTGAATCTTAGATGGTGATGTGTTAGTGAATTTGTAACCAAATTAAAAAGATGGGTTATTATAACTTAATTTTGTGGCCCTGTCTTATAGATGGCCCCTGAGTCATAACCAGGTTTCAAGATCTATTTTTCTTGCAGTTATAATTTGCTTGCATGCGGCTTTCACCTTTATGAAGGATTCAATAATGCATACAATATCAATTATGCATATATTGGATTGTATTTGACTGTTGACCTACTTTTTTCTGATCTAGTTACTGTAGTTTCCCATTTCCATTATAAATATCATTATTAAATGTTAGTTATTGTTGTATGTTTCTGTCCTTTAAATTTCCCCTGAATAGAAATTGGGTCCCAAAAATGTATATTGTCTTGACGAGGCCCTCATCTCTTCGACTGTGCCCTCATAGACTTATAACATTTACATATTTGTGTGTTTTTTTTCTGGACCAGGTCGTATCTGACTCCGGTCAGAGATGAAGAAGCAGAATCTCAGAGGAAAGCGAAGTCGCGTCACGCCAGACAAACTCGCAGGTCTACACAGGTAAAAACTAAATGGTTTACAGGTGTTTAGGTTTCAATAGATTAATCTGCTGACTGACATGAAGCTGTATGGACATCCCGCAGGGTGTGACTCTGACTGACCTGAAAGAGGCCCGGATGACCAGCAGCCTTTCTCCTCAGGACAGAGAGATGGAGGAAGGAGGGCCTCTGGATGACAGGTCCTGTCTGAGGAGGGGCTTTACAGACAACAGGAGAGTTAGGACTGGCCTGACGGAGTCCACATCCACAGAAACACCGGAGATCAGTCTGAAGTGGAGAAAAGTGGACGAGGTTACCAAGAGAGAATTATTCAGAAATCCTTTTTAGGTTTACTGCCTCAGGAATGTTTGATTTGTAACTTTGGATGATATTTGTGATGTATTTCTATATTCTGAATGTACAGGAGGGAAACGTTGAACCCAGGTTAGAAACCCTCGCTGAGTCTCCAAACCGCTCATATTTGTCAGGATCATGTGGTGTGCCTTACTGCAACAGCTCCTTCAGAGGTAGGAAAAACATTTAGTGTTTTTAAACACGTAGTCTCTGTTCAGACTGGCTGTAAATTATTTTACTTTGGGGTGTACAGACCATAATACCAGAACATAAACATACCAATATTTGGAAAGAAAAAAAAAGAAAAACATACAGACTTTTCCATATAATATTTTTGTGTTCTGACATAATTTAAACTCAATATGTAGAGAAGTATTGTTGCAGCGGTCACTGTCCTTGTATATTTTAGAAACTTATTTTTATTGGTATTTTCCATTATACAAAATACAGTTATCTTGACATGTAGATACATATAGAATCTGTTATCTTCACCTCCCTCATCCTCTTGTCCAGGGTCACACAAATCACAGAACGAGGAAAAAGCAAATACATAAATATGAATTGTAAAAACTCTAAATAATAAAACAATAAAATACAACTTTATGTCCAGAATAGTCAAGTGCGACCCAGGCATGATTTAAGGAAGGTGTGACCAGGCATACCCTGAAGCACTGTACTCCAGTAGATCAGTATATACTGTAAGTACAGCAGTTGAAATTTAAGGCCCTCAACATTATTAAAACCCAGAGACCAGGTTTTATCACATTATTTGTATGATTGATGTTATCAACGTGACATCACCTCCTCGATCCCTCAATTAAAGGAAGGAATCCTTTTGACCTCACAGTTATACAAAATAAGTTGCTGAATCAGCAAAGAGGCGAACGTGATTGCACCTCTTAGTTGACCTGAAAGACTCCCCTTCATTTGGGACCAACACAAAGATGGCAGTAAGGTGATGGCGGGCCATTAAAAAAAACTTGAGGATCAGAAACCAGTCACAGATATCAAAACAGGTGTTTTGTACATTTGATAAAAGTGACAAGATTCAGAAATTCCCTTCAGGCGTTGTTATTCCATCAAGTAAGAAAATATTTCATGGTTATGTTAGTGTATGTTGGCCTTTCAGGTAATATATTCCTTTTGTTTACCAAGAAATCACACACAGACAAAAACAGTACTGTATGTTATCCTTCAATATGATGTTACTTGACGTTTTGGGTCAACAGAGAGGTTTAACTCTGCATAAAATCAACACCAACGACAGAGACCGAGCACCTGAAAATACATTGTATTAAATAGTGTTTTACAGCTTTGAGACACCACAACAGGAATAAAAGGCCATTGACTGTAGCGGACTCCTGTAATAAGGCCCAGAGACTTCAAGACTCCAAACAAAACATCAGAGTTGTTTGTCAGTCCTGAAGCACACAGTCAGTATTCATTAATAGCAGTAATCCAGAGAAGCATGGAACATAAATACTGTCTTTATATGTGCAGTTGGTGAGAGATGCTGGAGGGATGAAAACCAAAACCCTGTGGAAGATGCAACACTGCTGACAATTGACACGAAGCACCAACAAGGACACCAATGCTGTGAGGAGGAGAGTTCAGACTATGCTGCTGAGGTATGTGGAAAACTTGGATGCACTTTTAGTTCAATAGTGACAGAAAAAAGGCAGTTTGAACCAACTGTAGCTTTGCACCACTAGATGGAGCCAAAGGATCATCCAGATTGTTTTTCATGCCCAGTTTGCTCCAGAAAAACCAAGTTTACAGCTTCACAAATGACTGTTTAATACAAAGAGATCACCAGAGAATGTGTTTACAAGCTTAAGTGTGGTCATGACCTGCTTTGCCTATTACAAAGCAACATGATTTCTAACTTATAAAACTGATATCTCCATATGCCACAGTGATTTTAGTGTCCCATATAAATCAATATCCATTAGCACCATTGTTTTATGTTCACATTCTGATCCTCCCTGGCCTGAAAGCTAAGTATGCTTCAAAGGCAGCTCTGCTCTGATCTCTGATGTAACATCTAAAGATGCACTGCAATCGCAGATGTGAAGCATGTGTTCCCAGAGCCTTTAAACTACAAGTGCTGGTTAATATCTCAGAGACAGACCAGAAGGACCAACCCCCCCCCCTCCTCCCATCTCCTCCTCCTCTTCCTGCTCCCTTTAAGTCACTTAGCTTCTTCACATCACATGGCTGAGGTGTCTCAGCATTCCATACCATATTGGGCAAAACTGAGACTCTCTCTGCGCCGTCTTAGCCTCGGATTCAGAGGGATTGACTTTCTCTTTCACCTTCTGAACGGTACTGTTCCCCCTACACCTGTGTGCTGCTGTGAAACACCCTGAACCTCGTCGCTAATTCCTCCTGCTCGGGGATATCTGGCAATTCGCTTCTGTTTCAGTGGAGATAATTGATTCATTTGGATTTTCTAAAGATAGGATTACAATAGATACCACAATGAAGGGGAAGTAGAGGCGACAAGAGAGATGATAAGGCAATGACTTTTACAAGATCGTGTCAAGATTATTGCTGATTATGGATGTCCTCCTGTGTAATACGGTGTGAATGGAAAGCGGTTTCCCCGTGAGCTGACTCCAAGTCAGCTGTTCAGCTGTCTCCCAATCTGGAATCTGAAAACAGAGATCTGTCAGTAACCTGAGAGTCTCTTAGCGTTACTGCGAGGACTATATCTGTCTGTGATAATCATACAGAGCAGCGTGGTTTCATCAGAAGCATGACAGGCTGCCCATCACTAGCGCCGACCTCTGTGTGACTCCATGATGATCTGACCAGATTTTCCACATTTTTTGGCCAACAACAGAGACAGAGACAGGTGCAGAGCTGCACTACTGAGAGGTTCTGCTACTTGATGGTTCAACCACAGCAAGCACGAATACCTCTGAAGCCAGTTTTTCTGCTGCAGTATCACTTCGTATGAGAAGGGATTAAGAAATTGGATCCTGCTGGTAGTGCGACCTCCTCTTCCACATTTGCTCCCACACTTAACTGATCTCTGGAAGCTACTTATTTTCAGTTGCACAAAAAAAAAATGCACGAGTGTAATATCCTATATGGACGGTCCTGAAAGTAGGCTGAGGATCAGACTGGGGGAACTCCAGCTGGGATAAACTCTTACCAGACGTCTTAAACACCAGCGCCAATGTAGTTCACTGACATTAACTTAAACTATTTACAGAGAAACATGTTTTCTAAATATGCTGCATATACAAGATGACTACTAATTCAAATTTCAGTTTTTGGAAATTACTGCACATGGGGTTTATTTCAAACCATCTTTCGCATTGATGTTAAACAGATTAGTTCAGAAACCACAGACCTTATAAAAAAAAAAAAAAAAGCTTAAGCTGCAAGTGATGGTATTTGAGGATAAATTACGACCTCACTCTGAATGTTATGTGTGTGGATGGTTGTTCAACAGTCCCACAGTCCTTTTTTGTTAAATAGTCAAGTCTTACTTTTCCTGCTTTCTTTCCCTTTCACTCGCATCTTTTTGCCCTGAGCAGGAATGAGGGAGTTTAGGAACAGCGAGGTGCTGCGAACCTCACTATAAAAGGAAGATAGCAACGAGCTGGCCTGAGCAGACTATGGGAACAAAGTAGGGGGGTTTTGTTGGGGTTGTTTAAAAGAACGGTTTAACATTTTGGGAAACATTCATATTGGCTTTCTTGCCAAGTTTTATGTGAGAAGATTGATACCACTCTTCTGTCTGCCTGGTGAACACAAAGTTACACACAGTAGCTGGGCAACTGAGCTTATGAGGGATAAACAGGAGGGAGCAGTTAGACTGGTTCTGTCCAAAGGTAACAAAAACCACCTAGCAGCCCCACTGAAGCTCAGTAATCACAGTCTTAAATCTTGTTTGTTTTAACCTGAGCAAAACAAGACTGGTTGTGTAGTGACATAGTCAACTGTACATCCACAACTTGTTGAAACAGATCAAATAGATAAGAAACTATATAATATGTTAAGTAGAGCTGCTGATAGGCAGATTTTGTTGACTTTGGATGGAACCAGTCTAACAGTTTATTCCCTGCTTCCAGTCTTTTTGCTAAGCTAACGAGCTGCTGGCTGAGAATCAAGAGGTCAAACCCGCCCACTAGTTGGTGAGGTGAACGGACGTTTTAAAGTCTCAAGTTCGGCATTCCGGCATCGCACAATTTTAAGCAACAGTCAGGCTGTGTATGTGATGGCCAATCAGATCAACACGTTGTACAACTTAATTGTGATGCAAGCCCCTGAAAACTTGGCCTCTGCATGATATTACATAATTATGTTAAGTAAGCAGAAATAATTTTCAAAAAGCGGCTTTACATATTATTTATATATAAATCTTAGAACCAAGGAGAAACCCAGTGACATCATCTATTGGTTTGTTAAATGGTGCTTTAAACACACCTCTCTTTAAGGCCTAATATCTAATTAATGATGGAAATATTTTCAGAAGGACAACCAGAGACTGATTAGAAGGAGTACATTTAGCTAATGACACCATAATGACTTGTGGAAAAAATGCATCGACTTTGTGCTTTTGACTTTTCAGATCCTGAAACTATGTCTGTTATTATATGCTGTCTGTGAGGATAATGCCATCAATCCTGTCATATAACTGCTGAAAAGACAGCAAATAAGTGTATTTCATCAAAATATCAAACTATTCCTTCATAACATAGTGACCCTGAGGAAAGATGAGAATTTTTTTTTTTACAAATCTATCCCTCAATAGGCCGCAGGATGAGATGCAAAAATATAACCGACACAGCTGTGAGACAAAATAAAGAATGCCTCATTCCTGTTGCAGGGCTAAACCATGATGCAAATGAAACATATGTTAGGAAGAGGAGATGTGTCATAAGTGCTCCGTGTTAACACCGTGTAGCACTCAAACAAACAACAGCTCCTCTCCATCACACTGCAGGGAGCACAGTTACTTGGCACTTCAGGGTTGCTGATGGCTCCTCAGGTAATACTGTGTTGACCTTCCAGGACACAAACTGCTGAACCCCCACCCCACCCCATCACCCTCCTCCTGACTCCACCTCCCCTTATTCCTGTTCACATCAGTGGACAATTTTAGCCCTTGGTGCCGAGTCCGTCCACAGCAGAGCCTCTGGCAGGCCGCCACAGAAAGCTGCCAAAGCTGAAGAGAGCAGGGAGAAGCTGGGGGCCATGGGTGTTGGAGGAGGTGGGGGTGGGGGGACCGGGAGGGCGACCAAACAGAGAAAGGAGAAGGAGAGGGAGAGAGAGAGAGAGAGAGAGGAGGGAGGGAGGGAGATGGCGAGAGTGTATAACTTTGGGAAACACAGGAAGAGACAGCATAGAGAACAAACTTTTCTCTCTTGGTTGTGGTCTTTTGGACTCTTTTTTTGCATTTCATAAAGGAGGTCAGAGCTGGCAGAGTGGAGACAAGGGATAAGTGTTTGTTTGCTTTCCTCGTTAAAGAGGTATTTTCTCTTTTTTCGAGAGAGATTATTTTGTTTTATTGTTCTTTGCATTTTTATCTGATTGTTATTTAACTCCCTGAGGTTTGAAGAAGGCGTGACCGCACATCTGAAATCCTTCCAAATTTAGCTGCGGCTCTCTCCAGCTCATGGGAGTGTGAAGCTGGACAGAAACACCACACACACACACACACACACACACACACACACACGCGCGCACACACACACACACACACACACACATACACACACACACACTCACATATACACACACACCTGTTGTTGCTGAGGATTCCCCGGGAGCGCGGTCATGGACATCTGCGTCACTGTTGCTTGAGGGAATCTGTGCGTCTTGTGCAGCTGTTATCTGGCCTCGGTGAGTGTTACAGTAGAAGCTGACCTGCCTGTCTGTGGTAGAGGAGGGAGATGTCAACCTACTACCCACGCACCAAGGACCTGACTCGCACCAGGAAGTCAGTGACAGATTCTCCGCCGTCCTCTCCGTCCCCGACAGACAAAAACTACAGAGTAAGATTTTCTTCGAGAGAAAGACACCTATTCAGTTTAAAATGTTTGACACAGTTTAACACATCTAACAGGACATATTGAACATCATGGAGTATTTTTTTTACTAGTTTATGTCTGTGGAATCTTAAATCTTTTTAATTTTCAAATCTGTTTATTCAATGAAGCTGTAAATATCATTCATATTATAATTCCTGGTTTATTTATTTGTCAAGTGACTTTGTTGATATTGACAGCCCAGAATGTCTCAGTCGTGACTTTAGACAGAATTTTGTCTGCTGTAGATATTAATGATTGATCATTTGACTGCACTGATTTGTCTTTATTCTTCCATGATGTCTACACACCGTTTCACTGGCTCTGTAGAAAGTAGAGCCAAAACCATTAGTTGACTAATCAGCTGGTTGATTGACAGAAAATTTATCTGCAACTATTTAAATAATTTATGACTAATTACAGTAATTCTTAAGCAAACATGAAAAGTATTCTGTAGTTTCAGCTCCTCAAATGTAATTATTTAGATGCTCTTCTTCCGGTTTTTGACGGCTTGTCTGATAAAAGAAAGTATAATTGCATTTACTTGACCTTGGAGTATTTCTCAATATTCTATTACAATTTTCAGATAAGAAAATTAATTGAGAAGGGCAAGATTAACTGATAAGAAAAATAAGTTAAGTCTGTATGTGTTTGGATATGTGCTGTTGTGAGCACATTTAGTGAAACAAGAATCATTTGATTAACAGGATGAGAGCTATTTGCTCATTTCTACATATAGATTACACGCATGGTTATGACTAATCAGTCACTTATCTCAGCTTATTTGATGACCTGCGAGAGAGAGGCGAGTCTCTGCTCTGCTGGACTGAGAGTCTGACCACATTCTCTGGAAAAGACTTTTGGATTGAAACAGTCCCTCTGTAATTTCCTGTTATTTTTTCTGTCTAAGTGGCTTATTCTCACGGGGCGTTGGTTGACTGTTTATGTCAGTGCATAAGACTGAGCTGAACTCTGTATGACAGGCACGTTTAAAGGGAAAGACAGAAATCAAAACTAAAATATGACACAATGTAATGCTTTCTGTTTAGACTCATGTATAGTAACGCCATGCAACACTACAGCCGCTCTCATTATGGTGCAGTTGCCAGTGGTGAATACCTCCAGTGGATGTTGAGATTCCTTTTTGCTCTCCTTTCAAGAAGTGTAAGTCTCTCTCTGCTGTATCCATGGTGAAAGTCAGGCATTCATTTTCCATGATGTCAGCTCAATCTGAATTGGCAGACTTTTCCTGGGGGAGAAAATGCAATGCAGAGGGGTTGGAATCAGGTTGATGCAGTATTTGCAGCACTTGCCACCATGTTTTAACGAGAGCCTGGTCCTCTTCAGTAAAAATGCAATGTGTGTTGCAGCTGTGAGCAACAGGAAGACAAATAAACAGGAAGACATCTGCATTATTGGCTGACACTGAACATCTGGCAGATGTTCATAGCAGTGAAAAGTAACTAAGTATATTTACTCAAATACTGTATTTCAAATTTGAGGTAGTTGTACTTGAGCAGTTGCATTTTATGTTGGTTTATGCTTCCAAATGTTGTATTTCTTACTCCACTACAAGTATTTGACAACAGTAGCTACGAGTTCTGCTACATTAACATTCAAGAAATTTGACAAACTTAAAAACTAAAAGGATTTTTTTTTTTTTAAAGAATAAAACAGTGGATACAAACCTTCTTGGCTTTTTAAAATAAAACAGTCTCCATGAGTTCAGATGTCGAGTTGTTTACAGATCCACCAAATAAATATGTCCCCTCTAAGTGTCTCAGACGGCTCACTAATAGTTAAAATGATCCCATATTTCATGAAAAACAAAGATTACATTAGGAAATAGTCTGTAAAATGAAAACTGAATATAAATTCAGGTGTCAGGGTTTAGATTTCTTTCTTTTAGACTCCATTAATCATTTCACAATCTTTCAGATTTATAGACCATTTCGAAGGGGCCAGAGCCCTCCAGGCTGGGAACCACTGACCGGATAAAAAGTCATTAAAGCAAGTTGTTAACACAGTATAAATTTGTCATAATTCTTACCAATAATGATGTATGAATGCTCTATTAATTATAACTGATGATATTTAAAGTAAAGGTGCTTCTTCTGGCATTTATGAAGCAGCCTGAATTAATGATTTTGCAAAAAGAGAAAGAGGTCTCAGATGTATTGCAAAGAGTTAACAGAGAGGGAGGATTGTCTGAAGTGAGGAAAGGTGTGGAAGAAACGTCTTTTATGGTTGCGTGTGCAGTGTCAGTTCCACTAGTGGGAGTTAAGAGAGAGAGCGTGTGTGTGTAGCTCAGATTTTCCTACTGCAGGCATCCAGTCAGCTCTGAAGGAGCGATGCTGTGACAGAAAGAGGACAGGAAGGGAACGAGGTGAGAGGCTGGGTAAAGACTCTTCCAATGATTTTCATAGGCTCTGAGATGATTATTTATACACTATATAAGCGAGCTGATGCGGGCTGCCTGTGTGCACCTCTGACTCCCCACGAACCCACCGGTGTGTAAGATGTTGGTCCTGGCAAGCTATAAAACTAGAAGCAGTTGTGTTTACAGTTCCAGCATGCACCTGATCAGAGGCCGTTTCCACCGGTCTGACGCCCCGTTGTTAAACATCTCCTCCCTCATCTGCTCTGCCTCAAATACTTTGCTGAGCTATGTGCCACTTCTAACTCCCTCCATTTCTCCTAACAAGGGAATCCGAATGGTGCAGCTGCCATCACTAGCAGAGTTTCAACTATGGTTTAGTTTCTGGCTGCAGTTCATTATAGATGTTGTGCACTTATTTGGCTGCAATAGCTCACTCACTTATTGAAGATCATGTCCTGTAATCTCCACAGGACCCCCCCACACACACACACCCCTCCATGATGTCACTTTTTATAAATCTAATTTCACCAATTTCCTAATCCTTTAGTGTGAGTTAGGTTTGCGTACTAATAATATTGAGAGAGTTTGGTTCACATCCCCACAAGCAGGTGTCCTGGTAATATATTCCCACAACCAGTTAGCCAATCATCCCTGTTGATTAATGAATTAATTCTAAATCAGATCGAGGAATCTCTTCAGGGGATCTGAATGAGTAAGAGCTCTTCTTGGCTCCATCCTTGGCCCTTTTTCATCTAAGGTCATGGAGGTCTGGTTTTTCCTGGAAAGCTCTGCTAAAGCACATGACCACATAAGGACAGGCAGCGCTGGCTCAGTTATGTAAACACTTGCTCCTACGATGCTGCGTGAAATATCCCCCGACTGGCCAAATGTGAGACGCAGGAGTAGCTGTTGGTTTTGACATTAATTGTCCTCCATATTCTTTTACCGCGGCGTACATCTGCTTCTTGTCTCGAAACAGCTCAGGCCGCCACACAAGACGTTTATTGCGAAGAATTTCTAAACAGAGGTGTTTAAAGGTTTCTTCCCCTGGTAGGAGAGCAACTCCAAATCTTTGAATTAAGGAGAAAAAGTTTATGAGACTGCAGCAGGGATTATGGATCAGTCCGGGCTCACATTGTGGCAGCTTCTCCCCCCCCCCCCTCCATGACTCACATTTTCAGTCCAGTATGAACAGTTAACACCTCCAGTCATCATCCCTCTCATGTGCCACGTTTATCAGCTGATGGCAAGGAGACATTTGTTAGTTCAGTGCAGGAACAGGTCCGGCTGGAGGTTTGCAATGCAGACGGCGTAGACGGAGCACACAGTGAATGAAATGTAAAATAACACGGGAAGGTAAGAGGCAGAAATAAATCTGACCAACTAGTTTTGAGCTAATTCATTAAATCTCTGAGGTAATGGGAATTCTGAAAACACGGACTGTCACAGTGTACGTCACCGGTCGTGTAGCACAGTGCCCGCAGGCTCCTTGGTGAAACGGAAACAAATGCAGAATGTATGCCACTTGGCAGCCACGCAGGCTGCGGCAGTCACAGATCAAACCTGGCAGGATGGTTTGAACTCAGTCTGAGGTCAGTATCAGGAGATACTTGACTTCTGATGCCATGATGTCATTTTTATGCTGCAGGCATTTGCGTGGTATCCTCCTATTCCAAAAGATGAACCAGGCTCACCGGGGAGGTTTGACCTGCGTGAACTCTGTCAGTGCAGCGTTGGGGTGAATTATTTCTCACTTCTCCCCGCACTTCTTCCCTCCGGGACTCCAGGCCTCTGAACACAGTGATAATTCTAATGGCAGGGTTTTTTTTTTTTTTTCTTGTCTCAAAATGGAAAATATTTCTCTGCCGAGCATTTGTTCAGTCTCATAAAAACAAATAAATGTGGTTCTAACCATGACAGAACATTTTTACACTGTGTTGTTCCCATGCTGCGGTGCTGAATGATCAAACTAACATGGATTATTCTTTGTTTTTCAGCATGACAGACTGTCAAGGTAAGGATTTAGCTTTTTCTCCCTCTGGTATTACACAAATCTAAGGGAACAAAAATAAATGTTCTAAAAAAAAAAAAAAAAAAGATGCATTGTGTACTGAGTATGAGCTGTTTTGCCTCGAGATATGACTCCAGTGGAGAGAGCGCGACAGACAGACCACTGGGCCGCACCAGCTCGTACACCCGGAGGGAGCCGAGGCTCGCCGCTCTGAACAAACAGGAGCAAGACTCCGCTGCCAAAGACTATAAGAAGGTAGTAACTCTTCATCACTTTAAACAATCACATTCCTCTGTGATTGAATCAAAGCAGCAGTCCTGGATAAAGTCCGATTGTTGAATCTAGGTCTAGCCGATATGGACAAAATCACCAAATACTTTGATATCTGTGGTGCATCAAATTGTAGCGAAGACTATTGGTACTTTCACAAAATATTGACAAAATGAGATTTTGGATAACTAATCATCAGTAACATGGATGTATTGACAAAATGAATAAAGGCGGCCAGAACACTTTGGTAATTATTTTCTTTACTGTGATGATACTTATAAAACCAGGAAAAGACAACACTTTTGCTATATCACGATATTACGATATCCAAAACATCTAAGACAATATCTAGTCTCATATCACAGTGTGATGTACTATCACTATCTTTGCGTGCCCTATTTGAATCACATACAGATTTATATAAGCTTACATCAACTTTTATTGTGTTCCAAAAATAAAATTGGACTTTCATTTAATTGAGTATCAGAAGTTAGCCTTTATACTCTTTAAATTTCCTTTTGACTTTTTAGTTTTCTTAGATATCAATAAGTAATCCAGTAATACATGTCTGCACGTCAGTGGGAGCACTGTAAAAGCATCAAATGCAGACTCTTAGTAGAAGCTACAATTTACTGATGTTCCATAAACGCCTCAATGGCGGACTATTTACTGACACCAGTCAGTTTGAGGAGAAAGAGACAACTTTCCCTCGTATAATCACCTATATTTGAATTAACACATAAAGCTCCTGCAATTCACCCACCAACTCTAAAGTCTAAACACCGCTGGTGCTTGGGGGATGTTAACTTTGTTCCCTTGTAAAGGGACAAACATATTTACAGTTTACAAACCGTGAATCAGCAAAGAAATACTTAACAATTGTTACCTTGTACAATTGTCTCTGCAGATTCACTCCAATAACTTCAGTTTAGTGGCATCACTACTTGGCGACAGGGATTTGCACATAATGCCGTGTTGTGAAACTCTTACCTGTAGCACCTTTACACACAGTTGTAAGTACTTCCGGATTTCAAAATAAAGGATTCGATTGTAAAATCTAAAACTGAACTTTTCTGCAAAAAAAAATATGATCTCCACGATATTTTATAACAGCCTACGTAATGGGGTTTAAATGAGTTTGAATGATTTCCTAAATTATGTCTATATTTGCTTTTCAGATCATTTATATTTTATACACAATCTATACATATCAATCTGTGTTGATTACTTTATTTATTTCTGACATCTGTGGTTCACTTTTTATGTCTTTATAAAAGTCGGTGTTATTTCATTCTTAATTTTTTTTATTCTTAAATACAAAATTTGATTATCAAAATATGAATGATTTATGGCATTAAAAGACCAATAATCTCCACAATAAAGCTATTACTCAATCTTCCATTTCTTAATTTGCAGATGTATGCAGAAGCTTTACATGAGAATGACAGGCTCAAATCCAGGCTGCAGGACAGCAAACAAGAGTTAGTCAAGATACGGTCCCAGCTGGAGAAAATCACCCAGGTACCGCTCACTAACAGAAAACTACGATATGAAAACTGAAGAAACTGAAGAAAAAAAATACAGTTTTCACTCTCACTGTCATCATGTTTTATTATTTCAATGTGCTGAAAAAAGATTTAGCTGTTTACTGTTTTATTTATTTTCACGAAATGATCAAAAGTGAAATGACACCCCCCCCCCCACCCCCAATAACATTATCACTCTGACTTCTAGAGGCACGACAGGATATCAGAAAGATCTACAGTGCTTGAATCAGAGAAAAGGGTAAGTGTCTCAGCAGCCTTTTGGCATTTTATTTGATCTTGCTCTTCTGCACCATCAAGATGGATGAATGTCCAAATATCTTTGTGTTTATTTTTTTCTCTCCAACTTTCCTGTCTGCTTCGAATGAGTCGAATGGTTTTACTCTCCTGGTTTCCAAAGGACCATAACGAGTGTATTCATTTCAGTTGTTCCTCTTTATTTACAGGAAAAACGAGCTCTTGAGAAAAGAGTGTCAGACATGGAGGAGGAAGTAAAGGTCAGTCCACGCAAAAATAAATAATGCGTACTCACAGTGGGTTTTAAAGGCTTCAGTACTGTCTCAGACACAAGTTGTGCTTCATTTATCTCATTGATGTTTCCTCCAAAGACCATTATAACACTTGCAGTCCTTGAAGGTGCACACCTCCAGCCAAGCCCCTTCCACCCATGCTAAATCAAGCATGCCTAAAGTGTTTTTACAGAGCGGAGGAGACATAAAGCGCACTCCAGGCTTGTGGTTAGCCAGGTGGGGTTTTGGAGTCAAGGAGAGGAAAGGTTAAAGCTTCAGGCTCATTACCCACAGTGTTCTGCCGGGGCACTTCCTGCCAGGCTGAGGAGGAGCCTGTGCTGCTGCTCCCCTGCTCCACTTATCCCACTGTTGGGGTGAACATTGTGACCTAGTTCCAGCTGAATACCAAACCCAGTCCAAGAGCAAAAGACCTGCTTTTGTGAGACATTCCTGCGCTGCTCTGTGTGTATTCTGCTTTATAAAGGAACACAGGACACAGCTACAGGCCTGAATAGAAGAGGTCTGCAGGGTATGTGCGTGCAATTACAAAATACACAGCAGGATTAGAATTTGATTGTTAGAGAATTAAAGAAAGGTAGAATAAAGCTAAGCCTTCAGTGTGAGAATAATATAATAAATGCAGAGAGTGGCCGAGTGTGATTGTGACGTACAGCAGTGTGGCATGCCAGCCGCGGATGTTTGACCCCCGTGTTGTCATGGTTCCCTCAGCAGGAGGCCCCACTGCGGTTCCGTTGTGGGTACCAGCCCTGAGGGCAGGCTGTCTCAGGGGAGGGGGGATGGTGAGTGGTCGCTATGACGCAGAGGAGTGATTGACACCTGCCTGTCACCTCACTTGTTTCCGTCCTGTCAGGGGACCGGGGCATGTTCGCACGCGTGGGTTCATAATTCTTTCAAAAGTAGAAATACGTCAGAGCGTGAGAGCTCCAGGGGCACGCGACCTTTACCTCAGAGAACCGGCTTGTATGCACTCACAAAGTCACTCGTTCACGTTGAGCAAGACACCGATTCTCCACAAGGGGGCAGGAGCTGTCAGATTAGAGCACCACCTACTAAATAGTCGCAGCACCTTGTAGATGTCCACATGACTGTATTGTCTTCTACAGGCAAACAAAGTAGCCAGCTGGAATTTTAACACTTAGTTATACAAAAAAGTAAATAAAACACAGTTGTGTCAGAATTCCTGATGCTGTTGCTCCTCTTGCCTGTAGATGGCGCACACCAGCACATCTTCACCTTCAGTTTGCTGTTGTTCCTTTTCTTTCCGATAGGTGGCGCAGCTCTGAGACTGTTAGCTCTGTGTGTGACTGGCCCTGGTTTCAGGTGTCTCACGTTGACAACACTGTGTCCTTGTTTTCCTTCTTTCTTTTTTTTTTAGAATAGTCACACTGGTAATATCCAGTGTCAGGTTTCTTTTCTGGGGTCGTACATTTCTCACAGAAAAGCTAGATTATTCTTGACATCCTCTAAAATGTAATGAATAGTGACTGTGTGGAATTATCTGCAGAACCTGAGACTGCGGTCAGATCTGATTTGATATCAAAGAGCTAAATTTTAAGAGAGCGTCATGAGGGATACTGGTCATTATGCATTCTCGCTTCTGTTTGTCCTTTTCCTTCACTGCTGCCAAGGGTACCTCTCCAGAAACTGCGCTGTTTTATTCCAACACCCCGAGAACATTATATGCATGAACTGTTTGGTCCTAAATACAGGCTGCTTTAAATTCCTTTATAAATGTGTTTGGTGTTACAAGAAGCAGCTGAATGTCCTCTTTACACATCATCTGTAGCCACATTCAACTCCACAAACTTGTGTCAGGGTGGCCTGAAACACTACAAGTGCCCAGTGTGTGTGTGTGTGTGTGTGTGTGTTCTGCGGTTTACCTTCAGGAATTGCGTCAAACCACAGATGTCTCTGTCGAACCACATTGAGGTTCCCCTCAAAAACTCAGGCCAAGAAGAGGACGGGAAATGAATCATTTCCATCCCTTTTACTTCGAAGTGACTGGCTCCTGAGTAAATAGAGTAGAGTATTAGGTTTTGTGAATTTCTATGAATTTTAATGCCCTCTTCTTTGAAAAGCTATTCACGTAACAACACAAGCCCAAAGAGAACTGGCTTCATAATTTTCCATGCTTTGCTTTTTCTTCTCAGAATATCCCTGTTGTGTAAATATTTGTTTATATAAGTTTTTCTGATAAATCCCTCCACTGCTGTTCTTTCCTTCTCGCTGTCTGTGTGTGTGTGTGTGTGTGTGTGTGTGTGTGTGTGTGTGTGCATGCCTGTATGGGTGGACGTGGATACCTTCTCTGTGTGAGTCTCTGTGCCTGCCTCCCTGCATGCTCTCTCTGTCTGCCCCTTTCTGTATCTCTCTCCTCCTCTGTGCAGGCTTTCCCTGCTCTGGCTCAGGTCCAGGCTTTGCGGAGGGTGAATGAGTGTCTCCTGGCTGAGAATAAAGCCATGCTGCGTGTCCTCGCCCGCCTTTCTGAGACGGCCTCCATGCCGGAGACAGAGGACCTCTGATCCTCTGAGATCATCTTGCCCTCCTTTCCTTTCCACTCCTCCCCCCTCTCCCTCCTCTCCCTCCCCCCCACCCCTTTCCTCAGCCACATAACTTCTACACTCCTCTTTCCTACTGGTGCCTCCACAGTCCCCCTCGTCCTCTGCTGTGTTCCTCTCAGGCAGGTCCTGCACCCTCTCAATACTCACCCCCCTCCTCCCACTCCCCCTCACACACTGCAATGCATCCTTTTTTTTTTTGACCCAGTCTCCTTTATGATCATCAGAGGGCTACCAATGCCCCTTAAATGCCCTCTGCGCCCCCCAAACACTTCTCACAAAGACTCCTTTGAAGTGTATTTTTAGCCACATTCATGTTGCATGCTGCTTCACATAACATCAACACTGCATTAAGGACTGGGACTCTGCACCCTAACAAATGAAAGCTTCTGCAGCTGTGATTCATTTCGCAACAGCCAAATATACACAGGATCCTGTGTAATGTGCCGTGTTATTTCACAAGGAAATAGCTGCGCTAAAAACGTGGGATCACTCTGCTTCTAAATGTAGTGTTGTGTCACTGGGGGAGACGCAGGCCCACATATATGACTGATTTTGTTTCAGTGTGTATTTTTGTTCATGATTACTTAATATGTCACTTTAAAAGTATCATTCAGACATTTTTGGGGAATTAAGTCCATTTGTCAAGAGATTGATTTAATTCTCATGTCTATACACCAAATGTGAAGCTACACGAAAGCAAAGGAAAACAGCTGACCTGGTTCTACTCAGGCGATGAAGCTAAACAGACAATTTAATTTAGCCCAAGAAATGCATTTCCATAAATCCCATTTTAACTATTGGTTTAAAGATTTTTTTTTTTTTGTCCAAACTTTGTTAAAGTGCTCTCATGGCAAGATATTATATTCAATAATCAAACGACTAATGTTTGGACAGGTTATTTAATTACTTACAAGCTCAGCTGTTCTGACCATTACTGTAAAATATACTTAAACGTTAAAGGAACAGTAAGACATCACGCGCTGTCTTGATGAGTTTAATGCGAAGATAGAAACCATGACTTATTCAAAAGCATGGTGACAACAAGACCACAAGACATCATACCTAATTCATAAAACCGCAGCTTGTCAAGTTTTGCATTTTAGTTTTTGTACCGATTAAACAAACAATACGTTATTTAGCCAGCTTCAGAGGTGCTGCCCACAAGATTTAGTTTGTTTTGGACAGAACCAGGCTGCACATTTCCCCGTTTCCATTCTATGTGTTAACCCTAAGGAGCTGCTAGCCGGAGCTTCTTTTGGAACTGATCTTCTTGCATGATTCCTCAAAGAGTCAAACTGCACCTTTAACTGCAAGTGAAGGGAGCCTGGTCGTGTTGACTTCCCCCAACTGGAATTTATTTGTATTTTTTTTTTATCCAGTACACTGTGCAGAGCGACAGGGAAAACAGGATAGAAAATGATCTCCAAACATGTGATTCTCCATAGTTATAAACACGTTGGTGCAGGTGCCTTTGCTCATTTACCAGTTTCAGAACTGTGTCCTAGCTGGAGCAGAAGGTTATTGTTTGTCTCCAGTAGAGGGGAAATACTTTGACAAAGAGGGTGGTTATTTTTAGTCATTGCTCCTCACGAGAGATATGACCTAGATTTGGGGAATTGACCCTCTCTCCGTTTCTCCCCCCTCTCTGTCTGACTTCACTCTCCGTCACTTCTCACATGCAGAGCATATTGTCAATGTCACTCCTCACTGCATGATCAAGTACTGGAAAGCATGTCCTCATTGCCTGGGCTCAAACTTGAGTGAAAGACAACTTTTAGTCCACTTGTTGTCAGCGTTGATTGAAGATACTTCATCATTACAGTAGATTGTCCTGCTGAATCCTGTCATTGTACCACCTGAAGCTTTAAACCACAAACTCATCCAGAAACCATTTAAATTACATTCCAAAGAGAGCAGAATAACTAATGTTTCTCTGATTTTCTAATATCATTTTCTTCCCCCTCTGTTGTCCCAGATCTTAACAGAGCTCAAGTCAGACAACCAGAGGCTAAAGGATGAGAACGGGGCTCTCATTCGAGTCATCAGCAAACTGTCCAAGTGAAAAGATGCCTGAAGCTCCTGTTGTGTCTGCGGATGCTCCAACCCACGATGTGGCCGTTAAATCATCCACGAGGTCCCAGGCTTTGACTCCTCTCTGAGTTGCTGTGTGCTAACGGGCCAGTTTGGCTTCATTCGTTTCTAAATACTGTTGAAACTTGTGAAGATCTAAAGAAAAGTGTTATTAAGTTTCAGTCAAATTTGACAGTTAGTATGACGGAGTTGCAACAACTGTCTCTCCTCGATTAGTTATTATTTGTTACAATTATTTGTTACAATATTTTCTCACGTGCAAAGTAGGGACCAGACTAGCTGTTTGGATGACATTTAAAGGTCCAGTTTAAACTATTGCAGGTGTTTGCATGAAGATACTGGACCTTGCATTATACCAACACATAACACTGAGACTTCACGTTTGTTGCTACATGGTGCACCGCATAAAGTGTTTAAATATTATCTGAAGTATGAAAAAAGAGAGAAGCCAATTATTGACTCGGACTGTGCTGAAGTGACGGATGAAACCGCCAGCTTCTCTCGCACGTTTTTACAGAAAGCATATGGGTTTGTAAAATGTTCCCTCGGTGATGAAGAGGCTTGAAAAGACGCATGTTTTGGTTTGTGTTTGCCTTGATTGACAACTGTCTCAGGTGTGTCACTCAGCAGTGCCTGCTTGCCACAACTCAGTGCCTCCCATATTTTATTGCTCTGATTAAACCCCAGACTTCTCTTTGGAAACCTGTGGGTGGTTTTTCTACAGTTTTCTACTGCAGCTTATGGTCTTGTGTATTCGGGACCAGTGACAAAGAAACACATTTCAACACATAAAAGCCTTTGGCAAACCTGCAATTCCAACTGGTTAGATAAACGTTTCAGTCCAATTTGTGGCATTTTGAAAATTAAGTTGAGCTTTTATTTGAGAAATCTGTGTTTTTGTTTATCTCGCTTGTGACGGTGTCCCCACTGCAGTCGGCATTTGAAGGATATTAGAACTGAAAGGCAGAACAATGGTCTCGTGCACTTCGTAGAGAGTGGGCAATGATGATCTTTGATCATTTGGGCATCACTAGCCGCCCTGGATCACACTGACAATGGTACCGTTTCCATGAGAACAGAATTTATGTTTGTTTCATTCTCAGTTCTCTGTGTTTTCAGTTGCTGTGCTTCATTTTTTGTTTGCAGGTCCTTCATAGTGGATTATTCTTTATTCAGTAGCTCAGCTTCAAAACAACCGAATGGCTAAACCGAAGACACACTCCAACTGTGTGTGAATGACAATGTTAGGTTTTGTAACAGAGATATATTTATTTATTTATGAATTTATTAGTTTTAATCTTTATGCTTTGTTTACTCAATTTTGTTTTAAAGGAATACACTGATTATTTGTGTTGACCCCGTTGGCCACATTTGTGTTAGGTAATGAAAATCCAAATACCAAAATCACACACTTCAGACATTGTTCTATAAATCACCTCTGACACTTTATTCCCTACAACCTTTATGTGGTCTTAAATATTTTGTCCAAACCAACAGCCTGGAAATAAAACTGAACTTTATGAAGCTGATCAGAGTTCGTTCCCGCAATGTTGAAGGACGGAGTTACATATTTAAAACGTGTAATACCCCTTTCAGTTCACTAGAGGATGTCAAGTGTGACCCTTTGCCTCACCTACACATGAAAATGAAGGTTTATTAGGTTTAGGTACCAAAAACTATGTGGTTAGGGTTAGAAAAAGATCATTGTCTGAGTTAAATTATGTCATTTATTTAACTTACTTACGATACTTAAAATAAATTCATATTGATTTTTGGTTTCTTACGGAATTAAACACCAAGTGAGTAAAAGTCCTGTGCTTGTTTAATCGAATTACGCCGGACCGGCTCCCAACCTACGGTCTCATCACTCTTTGTACCTCGTCACATAACCTTACTTCTTTGACCTCAGTCATACATGCGTGTACTTTTCACGTTTAGGCGAGGCAAAATGTGACACTGAAACAGTATCACCTAGTGGACTGATGGGTGTACTACACGCTTTGCATGATACTGGGCGGTACAGTTTAGGGATCCATAAAGGCATCCTTAGTTTAATTCAAAACACTGTAATTATACAATATATTTGATGTAAAATTCATTAATTTGCTGTAAGTGACGAGCCAGAGACACAGGATTTTGGTATCTGTCTTCTCTTCACCTAACGGGTCAGTGTTAAATATATTCCTTAAACAATGTGATGGTTTTGGAGTCCAACGTGGGCAGCATGCTGTAACACCAGTTATGTTTGATCACATCCAGTAACTGATTTACTCAAATAAGCTGCAGCAAGTGTCTGTTATTTCTACACGTGCGGTGGATATATTAAACCATGCAGAATATTATATTAAAAAGCTTGAAATGTGTTGAATGATAGCTTGATGTGCACACATTGATTTGTTCACTTTGCTTAATAAAGTGTAAAAGGATGAAAATGTTTCCTGGTGAAATTAATATATTCAGAGCTATTAGATTATCAGGAGCATACTGTATATTAAACACAAACAAGTCATGGTAATTAAAAGGCCTTTATTTCCTATTTGTTTTTACAGAACTGGTAACACATATGATAAATTTATAATAAGTTATTTGGTTCCCTTGATAACTTTATAAGGATCCCCAACGTTTGTCCACATAAGGGTCAAGAGGAGTTTGTGAGCAACGTTTGCGTCCAGTCAAGGGCTAAAGCATGCGATCCACAGTAGGCACAAGTACTGACATGAACACGCGCACCACGACACTAGACACGAAGAAACACAGCTAGAGGACACAACCTGACTGTCCTCCGATGCTTTAAAAGATGATGAAGAGAAAGAGGTGGAAAAGGAAAAAAAAAAAAAAAGAAGAGTCTTGAGGATACAGCTGCATCAGGGATGAGAGGTGGAGGACTAAGCGCTCAAGAGGAGGGGTTGGGGTAGGGTGGGGGAGAGGGGGGTGGTTTGGTTCGGTCCTGCATGTTTGGCAGTATACAGTATGTCCACGTTGTAAACATGAAGGCCGGCAGTCTTTACGCTCAGCAAAAGCAGATTCAGCGGAGACCCCGGCGAGCCTGCTTCCTATTCAGCACAATGATACGGATGGTACATAGACGGTCACACGTAAACGAGACAAAGACGCAAACGGAAAAGCAAACGTGGAGGAGTACGGTGACACGTCTCTGGCATCGACTCAAACACAGTCCTACATTCTACATCTGAGGTATACATCACGACAAATCAAAGCGACAGAAGAAGTGATTACACGTGTGCACAAGAATACAAAGAAGAAATACAAAGAGTAATAGAGGAGACAAGACGACATGTTTCAAAGTGGTGTCTTTACCTGCTGAGAGGCTCCTCAACATGTTTTTGACAAGGTGGGAAATGAGTTTGCGAAACTTTGGATGGATTCCCTTTTTTAAATCCCAGCGTTTGTTCAAAAATAAAAAACCCAAACACAACTGTGCGAGCGGTGCTCTGAGACTGTCTCTGCACAGCCGAAACAGTTTCAGATGCAGTTATGCATAAATTATTCAACATCTACACAGCCATCAACAGAACAGATTGATCCTCATATTTAAATTACGCTTGTTGTTTGAGTTTGATTATAGTCATACACACTAAGATGTACATTTAGGAATGAGTAATGTGTCCCATGCGTGCAGACCTGCACTGTATATTGTATAATCCGGTGCTGTGTTTTCGCAGCACGTCTGCTAAAGGGCCTCACACTCCATCTATTTATCCCACACACACACACACACACACACCTGCACACACAGCTCCCAGTCTCTGTCCCCCATAGAACTTGTCCGGTGGTCATGTGACTGTGGTGACCCGAGCAGTGAAAGGAAATAAAAACAACAACAACAACAACAACAACAAAAATCTCTAAAACTGTGCTATAAGTTGACCTGTAGTCACATTTGCCTTCATCATCCGGTGTGTTGTGTCACTGTTTGTTTTGGCTTTGCAGATTCAAACAGTGGCGACGAATGCAGGCAACTGTAAATCAGGTACTGGCAGTATTTTTGAAAATAAATCAATAAATAAATGAATAAAAAAAAATAAAAAAAAATGCACTGAAATCTTGTACTTAAACTACACTTAGTGCATTATTTGGTCACAGTCAGTAGCTTTAATGGGACAGTGAAGGGAGATAATATTGCATTAGACAATGTGCAGCATCGTGCAACACATTGAGGATCGTTGCCCGGAGTGATGTGGCAGTTTGCTTCAGAAAGAATCCGGTGACTGAGGTGAATTTAAAGGAAAAGCTCAACCATTTGGAAAAAAATCTGCCGAGTTGCTTTCTTGCCAAGACTTAAATGAGAGGAATGATAATCTGTCTGTTAAATTTGAAGTTTAACACAAAGACTGGGAAACAGGAAGTGAAGAAATATACCTACAAGCACCCCTAAATCTCACCAATCAACACCTTACATATCATTATTTAATATGTACACAATCTGAAATGTAAAACAACAAACAGGGGACTATTTCTTTTTGTCCAGTCTTTTCATCACCACGAGTTTCCCTAACCACCGCCGTAGACTGGTTTGAGCTGTAGAGGTGCTGGTAGAGACAGAATAGCAGTCTCTTCCTGTTTCTTCATGCTAAGCTAAACTAAGATAGTCAGCTCCAGCAACATATGGTAGCATATGGTATAACTCTGCTAGTCTAACTCTTGGCTAAAAAGCAACAACAACAAAAAAAGCCTATTTCCAAAAAGTTGGAACTATTCCTTTATTTTCATTTCATGCGCATGTCATGAAACATATGTCTGTTGTTCAAAATATTTTCCACCATGTGTCTGAAAATCATAACTATATGCATAGTTCTATGGGAGGGATTCAGGCTTTAAACTCCACTGGGTTCCACTGTTTTAAGTTTCTCTCTTTTTTGTTGCTTGAGCAGTTTGCTTAAAAAAACGTCCTGACAAAAAAACCGAGCAGCGCGAGCCGCCAACCACCAGCAGTGTGTTTTTGATTGTATGTGTAGTCACCAGTACATTCTTCTGCTAAACTGGAAGAAGAGAAACCAGAAGAGGGACCCAGTTTGGTTCTTAAATTGCACTCAGCCCATGAATAGAACACACTCTCGAATATATATAATTGTCGCATTATTATCGAGAACCTATTGTGATATTATATCTATTATTTATACTATCAAAACAAGTCATATACATTACGAATCACAATACTGTAAAATCAGCTACCTCTATGAAACAAGGACATCAACAGCTCTGAAAGTAGAAAAAGACACACTCACTCTACTAAAACTCACAACTGTTCTCAATGCTCACATATACAGTAAAATGGATTTTGCCCTCTTGATGAACAAAAACCACTGAAAGGAATGTAAAAGAGAAACACTGGCCGAGCAAAATGAAGACATGTCAGATTTTTTTTTCTTTATAAATAAACTCTAGCGACTCAGCTGAGCTCTAAAGAGTTAGTGCTTGAGTTTTATGGCTTTAGTTTTATCTTATTCATTTATCTTGTATACACGTACACGTATTTATATAATAAACACAGTAAAAGAGACACAGCCGTGAAGTGTTTCAGGTCATTTAAGTAGAAGAGAAAAATAAAGACTTCCAAGTAAACAAAGAGGGAAAAAAAGAAGGGATTCCAAGTTATTTGTGTTTGCTGGAATGGGATTGTTCCATTTTTTTTGGCCCCAGGAAATGCATTTGACCTTTTTTAGAGATACGATCCAACACACTTCATTCTGGGTCAGCACCCGCACAAATAACGACTCCTATGATCCGCCTACAGATCGCAGTTATTCAATCTTATTCTAATTAGCTTTATCAGAGTAACGCTGTGTCAAACCCGCTGATAGAAAATAGTTATGGACTTGGAGATCCCCTTGTTCCAAAAAGTTCAAAACATATTTTTGTTTTTTGTTTCCTAAAGAAAAAAAGAAAAGAAAAAATCAATATCGATAAAATTCAGAATAAGTCGAACATTGGCCTTCAGAAAGGTGCTGAAACAAAACAAATGGCAGATAAATGGTCGAAAACAAAAGCTTTTGATCACAAGGAGTTAGATAGCAAGCATGCGGCTACATTTTCATCCTACATGAACTCACACACGGCACTGGACGACACACTTGCTTAAGAATTTCAGGCGTGGAAAGGTTCTTATTAGTAATAGTACTCTAATATTTGTATGACATTCTCTCCAGTGACCCTCATGGAAAATAAATACACATTTGTTTCATTTAGAAAATATACAGTGCATCTTTTTTTCCCTTTCGTTGTGTTATTAAAATGACAAATGACACCCATTTACGTACACGAGATATTTTTGCTTCGTCTCTAAAACATGCTCTTATGTACAGTATTTTGTATAAACATGCAGTATCAACGTGTATGAACTATGTATATAGGCAAAACTACACACCAATGGTTTGCTTGATTGCTTCCATGCTGCCTTTTCTTTAGTGTTGCTTCGTCAACTGAAGGAAAAAAAATTATGATGCGCGATGAGAAACAGAAAATCTGATCTGTGGTGGTTGTAATAAAAACAAAGAAAGAGTTTCCAACAGAGAGAAAGAAACAAGAGCCAACATTCATGAAATTGCCAAAAAAAAAGCTGTGGTAATGTCCGAAAGGTTGACTCCATTTGCTTTACACTGACTTACGGTTGCACACACACACACGACGGGTGTTTTTTTTAGTTCTTTTTTTTTTTTTGCTGTTGGTGATCTCAAGCAGCCATTTTTCAAAATGAATAATTAGACCAGAAGGGAAATATATACTGGGGTCCAAACACTCAAGACATATCAGCGCTTTAACTGACAAATAAACCTTTTCCAATTAAATCAGGGCTGATGAGTTTTGGGCAAACAGTTTGGAGTGTGTAGAGACAAAGTTCATCCTCAAAATGTCGCTTCAACAGAATATCAATTTACAAATATTAGAGAGCCGAAGTGAACTTCTGGGTTCAGCTAGAAAGAAAACCAACTCATTTCAAATGACATAGACATTTGCAGCATTGCTAATAACTAAACTACGTTACTTAAAATACTAAAGCACAATCTAATGTTGTTGTTGTTGATTCGATATTAATGTTTTTAGTGGCGTTAAAGATACGCCGTCCCCCATAAGTCCGAGACACTCGTGGGCAAAACGTCACAGCTTAAAGATTCTTAAAGATTCAAGAAGAGCGTTTTGGTGAATTTATGGATTTGGCTGAAATAATTTACATTGACAGAAGTACCTGCACTATTGCACTTCACATTTTTTTCAGTGGGAGCTGTTGTTTTTTTCTGTTCATAAAGTAAACCGTATTTAAATTGAAAAAAAAAATATCATAAAGGTTTCAATACTTTTAGGATTGACTTGCCTAAAAACAGATGAAAGAAATTCTGAAAGAGATTATACTGAGCTACAGAAGCTAACAGGTGTTAGCATCGGACTTGTCTTCGGCTCTCTACACTGAACCTAATAATTCTGCGAAGGAGTCAGGGAGCAGCACAAGATCGAAAAGTGTCTCTTTTCTTATCAGAGTCCATTTATACGAGGAGACCTGTCTGGCATGCCACACGTGCCACAGAAAACTTCAATCTCACAACATTTCATCACAAAAACAAAACAAAACAAAAAAAACTACAAAGAACAGCGTCAAATTACCACAGAACGGAAAAATACCCAGTAGTGCAATTCAATTTAACAGTTTGGTAAGCTGTGTATAAAGTACACACGGATCAGTGCCTTCTTCCAGACCACGTCCTTGCAATCAGGTGAAAGATGTACTATCCAAGCAATTAAAAGACATAAAGCAAAGCTGAGGTGAAACAAAGAATAACAAAATAAAACTGTTATTAATGCAATCCCTTGCTTAAAAAAAGAAAAGAAAAGCACTTGTTCTGAACATAAATAATTAAAGCTCTGGTTTCTCAGCATATTTTAACAAAAAAAAAAAAAATTGATTTAAAGTGCTTAAGGACTAAAAGCGTTTGAAGTTACATAAATTAAAAAAAAAAAAAAAAAAAAAAAAACAACAACGGGAGAACCAAAAGGAAAAAGAGATAGAAAAAAAGAAATAGAGGAAAGAAAGAAATGAAGAGAACAACACCGCTAACTGGAAGGCGTCCCTGGTAGTTGAAAATTGCTTATTTTGTTACTTGGAAGGCTTGTCTCCTTTATGACTGTAAGACGGTTATAGGGATTCCTTTGAAGTAAAACCCTTGTGTCAAGTCCATGACGAATGGCAGTAGCACTGAACAAGTGAGATACAGAATCAGAGGCGTTGGGAGGGGAGGTGGGAGACTGCAGGCAGCAATCGACACCTTGTAAATATCATGTCATTGGTGGTTGGACTCAGTCTGTGTTGTACCCGCTCTGATATTTCCACGCTTTTTGTCGCTCGGATGACAGACGCAGCCTTTTTTTTTCTTTTTTTCTTTTCTTTTTTTTGCACACAGTCAAAAATACACAAACACCCTTTTTGTTTATCTTTTTTTTTTTTTAAGAGAAAATCCACGATTCCCTCCCGCTCCCCTCTGACACACCTTTTCATGGATAAACTGACACTAGTAACCGTGAGCCTTGGGTCACCGAAAAAAAAAAAAAAAAAACAGCGGTCAAGCTTTTTGAATCCAACGCTTCTTTCTCATCCAGTGGAGTATTTGAATAATAACAACCCGTTTAGAAAAAAAGGCATGGAGTTTCAGTTTTCCTCTCAGTTTTCCTGAGACGATGGGTAGAAGGTCAACTAATCAAAAAAAAGGCAGTGTGTTTGTGGGTAACCGGATATGTGCCTATCCCTACTTCGCTACCCAACTCTAGGAATGTATTTCAAACTAACAGAATGATAACTGGCAGGTGTGGAACATGGTGCACGATACACCTAAGGAATGGACCTGCTTGTGTTATTTCTCTATCATATGGCAGTATAAAGCATTTTATTATTATTTAAGCGCTATACTAAGCAAACTGTGTCACTAAAGGGAAGGAGTGAGAAGTACAACATGAGTGAATGTATGTTTTATCCCCTCTATCACCAGATTCCCATATTGCACTCTTTTACTGTTCTTCATCGTCTACTCTGTATTCTTATTTCATGGAACCACAACCCCAATACAAAAATAGATCTAAAGGAAATCAACGGAGTATCTGTCCATCCTGTAACTTGTCTTCTTTTTTCTGTGACATGACTTAATATAACATTTTTAAACTATATTTCCCATCATGTCGAGTATGGATCTTTTTGAGAGGTGGCAGTGGGAGAGGAAGGAGGTGGTGGTGGTGGTGGTTGGTGGAGGAGGAGGAGGAAGGGAGGGGATGTACAGTTGGGGTGCTCATCTGGAATATACACTGATATGTGGGACCCTGGAGGGGGGGGGTAAATGATGGAAAATGCATGGGGTGGGAAGGTGTGGAGAGGTGGTGGGGAGTTTACTTCTTGGCATTCAGGGCTGCGAGGGCGGCATCCACCTCCTCCTCTGGCTGCAGTGGATGCCACTGGGCGATGGGGCGACGGGGGTTGGCCAGCATGTCGGACCAGTGTTTCAGCCCAGCCCCCGTGGACTTGCTTCCCACCAAGATCTTCCCGATTGCATCGTTCTTGCCAATCTTGTCGTAATCCAGCACTGTGATCACAGCTAGGATTTTCTGGGAGAGTCGGGGCAAAGCATTGCAGCAAGGTTCAGAACGACACGAAGACTTTACCGGAGGCATATCAGGGGTGGAAAGAAAACTCAACTCAGGGCTTTTAATTGTTTTGTAAAATGCGTAATGGTCCAGTTGTGGTAGCTGATGTCAGTGGCTTGAGGTTTTTTTGTTTTGTTTTGTTTTTTTTGGTTGGATGGTGGCGACTGGGACTTGCTGGTGAGATATAACTTTGGCGAGTATGTATTCCAAGTTACGTCGCTTGATCAACATCAACACCTGAGTTACACACATTTTTGTGCCACCTGTACGTGCACATTTGCGATTTGAGACGACCGCTACAACGCTCATGTCTGAACATCAAATATGAGGCTGCAGCCAGTTAGCCAACACCTGTAAAAATCACAAATCAACATAATGCATCTCATTTACTGTGACAGATTATTTCTTGGCTTGGAGCAAGAAATTTCAGGAGACCCTTTTGGTTACCTGGCAAACCTCAGAGTGAAGAAGTGACTTTATACAAAACTAAGCTCACGGGCAGTGGCGGGCAGTAGCTTTATATTTACCAGGTGGACCATAGACTGGTGTCAATCTTCTGATTTCACTCAACCTATTCCTTTAAAAGTCACAATATGAGAGTCATGAATCAAGTCAGCAAACTGTATGTTAGTCACACAGCATCTATGTGTCTGAAGTTCACCAACATTAGCCACCATAAGCTAACAATCATACCAGACCAAGCAAAACTGTAGCAGCAAAACTTGAGTTTTTTAAAAGCAACAGTGCAATTTATTGCTAATGAATTTAACTCTAACATTTTTGAGCGGTAGATACTTTTATGCCTTGTTTTAAATGTTAAAAGCTGCAACTTAAATATAACGGTTGTCATTTTCTATAGGAAATAATGATCGCAATCATTAATGCAAGTACAACCAATTTCAGAAATATTGTCACGAGCTTAAGATTTGCTCAATTGCTGTGATCGCTTCACACTGTAGGTATTCTATAGAAACTCTACTTTACTGTACTGTATAGTTGGAGTTTCACAGTAATTAGGAATCTGTAATTACTGTATTTCCTCTTAGAAATAGTACTTTTTTACAGCAGCATTCTGCAGAGCGAGTCTGTACCATACTGTGGGACTCCTGATAAATCTTAAAGGATCTAAAAAAAATATAACTCCATGTCCTTACCTGCATCTGCTCAAGAGGAATCTCAAAGCTGAAGGACTCGTTGTAGTACGGATTCAAAGTGTTCTTCTTCACCGTCGTCTTCTTCTTCTTCAGCCTCTTTCCGTTCTGCAGCAGGTTTATTTTCACATACGGATCTGAAAACAGGAACAGGGTGTAAAATCATGACACGTTGATAAAAAAATAAAAAAAAAAAAAAAAAAAAAATCCCAAATCCTCCGCACATGCATGTTTGGGTCGCAGTGCTGTGATGCACCAACAGATGGGGCCAGTGCTGAAGCCAGGAGGAGTGACGGCTGCTGCATGGTGAGTACTGTGGCGTCAGCACGTGAGCAGAGCAGGACCGACCTAATGGCTGTGCTCAGAGGCACGCTCTTCTACACGCCGCCGTCTCGCTGCAAAGCAAGTGTCTTTTTTTGTCCACATCGAGCACTGAATCAGCATCAGTTGCGTAAATGTGATATTAAAATGCAATATATGGTGTTCTGTTCTGAAAATGTTTGACGAAGCCCACCTGACAATCCACCCACGTCCATTTTCTTCAGGTTCTTAGCCTCCAGAATACAGATGGTGAGTTTGCCAGCAGTGGGGACGTAACGCAGGGAGATGCAAATGTCACCCAGCTTCTCTGGCTGTGAGGAGGAGGTAAGAAGACAAAGTTAAATGAGGTCAGAAGCACAAACCTCCATCTCTTCTCTGCTGTACAATACACAAACACACACACTGTGCCTTTTTAATATGCACTGTCAATATCAATAATTCCTGAACCTCATTATTCATGGAGTACCAGCAGGAATTATGTTTTAATTACATCAAGTTGGTCTTTTCAGAGTTAATAAAATATCTGAGACTGTGAGTCAAATTAACAGTGGAGAGAGTATTTCTTTTAAAGATGGCTCCGGGGAGCAGGTTTCATTGATTAAAATTCGTTTTTCATATTCCAGTGCAGCTTAACAGTGAAAGCACCTTTACAGGCCGCAGGAAGACAGAAGAAGCAGCACGGCATCACGGATATGTTGATACATGGCGAGAAACCGCAGAGGAGAAATGATAGATATGTTTGAGATTTGAGGTAATATAGGAAATGTGTCGCATCTATATTTTTGGTTCATCAAGTTAAGGAGGTCTGACAGCAAAGCGCGGCTTTGGAAAACTTTGGGAGAATGATTGCAATAGATGACCAACTCTAACTATTTCTAAATGTGAAGAAGAATTTCCTCTACCTCAACCACAGCGGTACAAGTGAGGGTTACATGTTTATGAGAGGTTATGTCGTCTTGGTTAATGTCAAGTTGCCGAAACAAAGACGGCCCAAACTACGTCAACGTGGCTTTAATAATGACATAATTGCTCGAATAACACTAAATGACAAGAGTCACCCACATGCATGGGGACTCCTTCATGTTCATGACGGGTGTCGTGTCAGTCTTTTGAAGTTGCCCTTGAAAAAGGCTTTCTTAAATTGGCCTTTTAATCTGGCAAATGTCCATTAGTGTGATTTGTATGTTTCTGTGTGTCTATACTGTACATTAGTTTATTAGGTTCAGTGTTGGTTGACATTGTTGGAAATGTGTAAAATCAGTTATATGTGTTGTAAAGGTGAGTGACTATATTATATTATAATGAGAAGTGTTTCTAATTTTTTATCCTCCACATTTACATACTTGATCCAGCCGTGTATACACAGAGGAAACGCCTCTGTAAATACTGTAGTGTTTTGTATTAGGTAGTTGATTTTCCAACTGTTTCATTTACATTTGTTATTCTGTTGCCTTTTGCTGATTGTGGTAGGTGTAATATGACTAAACTGAATATTATGAGAACACGGTGGAAGTAATGCAGCAGGAGTCTGCAGAATGATAAGTAGGGTATTAAAAAACACCGTCCTTACCTCCTCTTGATCTGCGCTGTCCAGGTCTCTCCACACCTCAAGGGGCTTTGCCAGGTCAAGGGTGTTCATGGGTATTTTAATCTCTCCGATGACATCATGTTTGGAGAAGCGATCAAAATCGTAGACGGACATCACCAGTGTCTTCCCTCCCATCTCCTGGAATGGTATCTGAAAGCCAGCAACCAATCTAATTTCACTCATTTCTATCAAACTGCAACACAAATCACACATTTCTCAGCTTTTGACAAAATCTGTGTACTCAGTATAAAGTCAGCCAGACCGAGCAGTATTGGTTGTGACTTTGGCCCGGAGCTCAGGACCGTCCGGCATCCCAAGATGCTGCTTCAGCAGAGCTGCCTGACTTTGACAAGGTAAAGCTGTTTGAATTGTTTTTTTATAGAGCTGTGTCAGCAGGCGAGGCGCACCAGAGGTGGCCCTCTCTTTTAATGCGATTCTCCACCATGCTCTTCTTGTCAGACGCCTTCAGTGAGTCTGCTGCTTTTTATCACTGATGGCCGGAAGTGTTGGAGTAAAAAGAAATAGGAGATCTAAGTAACTTCTAAGCTCTACAAGAAAGGAGCAGGCGTTCACCTTTAGCAGGACCTGTCTGCCCATCAAATAGCTTGACAAGCATGTCGTTTTAATAAATCATAAGGGAAGGGCGACCACCTTTCAGAGTCAGCTTACCTTGAAGGTAAAGGACTCATTGAAGACGGGATTCAGTGTTTTCTTGTGAACCTTTGTGTCGAACTTCTTCTTCTTGTCAGGGAGGACGAAGACCTTGACGTAGGGGTCCGAGGTGCCGCCGCTGTCCATGGAGAGGAGATCAGCTGCTTGCAGGATTCCTACAGCCAGCTGGGGAGGAAGGAATTATTTAATTAATATACCAAAACAATATATATATTTCTAAAGCTCAACCACGATTAAATACTCGTCCTTGATTCAGCTTGTATTTTGGATGATCAACAAAGAAATTCCAGTGAAATGCCAAAAACAAACTATAGCATGAGATGCTAATATATCATACGTACTGAAAGGTCCTGCTCTAACTGTGATGAGTTCATTTGGACAAAACAAAATACATAAAATAAACTACTCATGTGCTTGCCTTGTTCTCCTGGAAGTCATAATCGATGGAGTACTGCAGCTTCCCGAGCTTTTCCTTCTCCTTCACTTCTTCCTCCTTCTCGTCTCCGGTCAGTCCCGGCTCCACATCATCTTCTTCGTCATCGTCATCCTGTTGTTTCTGCAAAGACAGAAGGGGGACGGGCACCAGAAAAAAGGAGTGAGAGGACGTTTGTGAGGCGGCAGCTGTGCTGAACACCAAGCCTCGGGCATCAGCAGTCGGGTTAGTCACAGCACCTACCTGCCACTTACCCCCATGTTACTTAGTGCAATCTGTTCATCGATGACCACGGTTGCAACCTGACTTGATTTCACTATTTCTTGGGTGACACCATTTGCTTTTTTTTTATTATTTTTTTTTATATATACATTTTATGAGTATTACAGATACAGATGTAATAAATCTGCTCCAATCTGAGGAATATCTCAACTACAAAATGTCAATATAATAGAACTCTACGTTATCGTGCAAAGGATAGGGAGAGGCAGAGAAAGAGTAAAGGAGAGAAACAACAGAATAAACAGTCAATATACAGGGAGTGGACAGAAAAATAAGAACATCTTACTTTACAAAGCAATCTAGTACCGTAGCTCTGCAAAACCTCTGGAAGTTCTCTTTTTCACTTCAGAAATTAGTGATTATGAAATGTCAAATTAATATGACCCACTTGTGTAGCTGCCAGTAATAGTGATATTACAGGGAGTGGACAAAATAACATAGCAGGAAACAGGACTTTGTCTTTGAAGGGAACAGCCTTGCGGTCACACAGGCAAGCTACACAATTCACAAACATGACTCATCCCCAAATGAGTCATATTAAGTTGTTATAAACAAAAACAAAAATAAAAGTCTAAAAAGTCGTGATGGTGTAACCCACACAGGGGAAAGCTGTATCAGCAATGGTGAGCCAATATTTTAAGTGTTCACAAAAGGGAACACTTCAAAGTTTACGAATGTTGCGCTTGCAGAGCTACGGCATTACTGCATTGCACTACAGTGCTCGATGTCCTTGTTATTTTGTCCACCCCGTGTACAGGATCTCAAGTAGAAGCTGATTGTCCTCACTGAGAGGAAGTGAAGGACACAGCAATGAGGCGTAGATGTGATTTGATCAAACCCCTGACGCAGTGATTCCTGAACTTTTCTCCAAGAGCTCTCAAACTTGCTACAACTGCAGGTGAAAGTCGTCTGATGACGCGAGCAGGCAGACAAATAGGTTTACTTCATGCCAGACGATTTTAACGTCTGCCGTTTATCTCCTCCCAAAGTCTCATTAATGTGTTTACTCTGGTTTTGTTGATAGGATTTAGCTCCTATTGTTGTCCTCTGGCCTGACTAAGTGAATTACTGAAAGATTTCACAATCTATGTCAGATTTTTCAGCCTGATTGTGCCTCCTGGTCGTTTGCTCGAACAGAAATCAGCAGTTCAATGACAGCGAACGGCTCCTGAGATAATCAGGGCACGATGAAGAGGAAGATAAATCAAATCTTCTGTTATCCTCCATCTTGCCTTTACATCACACCCTGCGACTCTGCAGTGTGTTCATCTCTTTAGAGGCGGTTACGACTAATCGAGTTGAGAGCAATTTGCTCTGATATGAATATTAAAGTAAAAATCTCCTTTTCGGGAACTGTAAGAAGCTGGATAGTATCTCAGCGTGGCCTACTTTCCTACAGCTGTCTTCTTGAAAAAACACTGATGTCTTCGTAAGACTGGAGGGTCCAGCTATTCACTGATGAGCTGGAAGAGGAACAGGGCACACACACATACACACAGATAATACACACACTATCACACACACTGCACTACATACTGTCCTGTATACACACACACACACACACACACACACACACACACACACACACACACACACACACACACACACACACACACACACACACACACACACACACACACACACACACACACACATTTGCTTACATGCCGACTCTCATGCATGCTTAAAAACTCACTCTCTCTTTTTCTCACACACACATTACTCACAACATCCTTCTATGTGGCATTCTCTAACTTTATTGTGCTAAATGCTTTTCATTCAAGCATGCCAGGCCACACAATGCAGAATCCAAGTTTATCTCTGATGGCAAATGTAAATGGATTATCTTGTGATTTTTCTGAAGAGAGGTAAAGGATATGTATTTTAAATAAAATAATAAAACTTCTGGGCCCAGAAATGTCTGTACATATGTTCTGAGTGAAATGTACACATCCATGGCGGGATCATGCTATATTGAGAATTTCCAGTTCTTCTCAAACTTCCAGTGGGAGTTCAAAGATAAAGACATGGTATGTCTGAATGAATGCCCGTCGGTCAACTCCATGAGGTTGAAAAACAAGCCCGGTGATGAGTTTTTTTTTTTTTTAATTATTAAACAGACTGTATGTTAAAACAGTTAGCTGTAGCCTTAGCGTTGGATCGACTGAAATCAGGCCTCTGCAGTTGACTGCAAATGTGGGCAAACATTCTGGCCCACCATTTCTCCTCAGTGAGACCCGGGTGTTTCAGGGAGAGAGAGGGCATCAATGACTGTCACCTAGTATGTCAGCAGCATGGGTCATCCAGGAAAGTTACTCTCAAGTCAAGTTGTGGCCATTCAATGGTACCTACTGCAAGGGCATATGCTGGTCTTTGTCAAGAGGTACAAACAGCTTTATCTGCGGTGGAACTCGGAGCGTGTTTGCACAACCGGGGTACAGCGAAAGAATTTCGTACCCGAGTCAATGTGTCTCTGGAGAAGAGTTGATTTGTCAGTTTTGTGGTTGTGCTGCACAATCGAGGCCTTTCATAGCGGAAACATGCTCTAAGCTCTCAGTTATGTAGCTATTATTTGACAAATACCCAGCTTACCCCTTGCACATGCATGTTAGTGATCACTAGTGAGTTGCTCAGTGCACTCGTCATTCAAAGGCTCAACCATAGGATGAGTTTCATGTTCATTTCAAACCATAGACAATTAAACAGATTTGTTCTGTTGGTTTTTTTTGCCAAAAAATTGCAATCTCTAAGTATTCAAGACATAGCAATTGGTGCGGCATATCAGTTCAGTGGATTTTGCGAAGCAGCTTAATCGCTCCCATAGATTCCTCAAGCACCCGCAGCACCTAAGCTTGCAAAGAACTAAGGAAGCCATAGCACTCATTGTCATCATCACTGCAATCCAACCCCTTTCGAGCTCAGACCAGCCCCCCCCCCCGCCCCCCAACCGCTCCCATCCCCCTCCCCCCCTGCCCTGGTCTGCGCTTACTCAGAGCGGCCAGGGAGGGGTGCCGCGTGCTATCAGACCTACCGTAGGCAGAGAAGTCCACCACAGTCAAGATACACGGAGCACACATAAGACACAAAGCAGGAAGGAGGAGAGCAGAGACAAAGGAAGAGATTGAACTCACAGCAGACACCAAATCACAGCAAATGCAGTCAGCTACACTGTAGGGAGTGAGGAAAATGACAGCTCGAGAAGCCTCCTCATTAGCATAATCATATCTGGTGCAGGAGGGCTGTTTGGTTTTAAAAATAACTTCACTTTTAGATGTATTCTTATGGGACTGTGTCAAATCATCAATCAAGTATGTGGGGAAAAAATATATAATTACAGGCCCCGAACAGCAGCATTGTGCGAAACACTAATTTCGATAATTACTCCTTTATGACTGTAAGGAAAACAATGGTTGGGCTAAAGTGATAAAAGTCCTGTCATTTTTCACTCAACTCCCAAAGCACGTGAGAGAAAGAGCAACAATAACATTCATGACAAATACATTAAATAACAAAAAAAAAAAGAGAGAGAGAGAGAAAATGAAAATAAATCATGAAAATCATGGCGGATAAAGAATGTAATTAACACCTGCGGAGAATACGCTTGACTGGGTTAGACAGGCATCAGAAAGTCAAACAGCCTGTGTTGTAATCTCATCTGTAAACTAATACATTTCAAACAGGGAGGTCATTTCTTTTATGCTAGAGGACTAAAATATGTAAAATATGATAAATTAGCTGAGTCGTACTTATCAAACACATGTTTTATGTTTATTCCGCTACACATTAAGCCCCACAGCTGTTACATAACAGGCTCATAAACAGGTTAAAGCTATTTGTGATTCGCCTCGCTAGATATACAGTGCTGGTGTAAATTCCCTCTGCCGAGACACGACCTCCCGCGGTGGAACATACCTCTCCCCCTTTCAGGTTCTTCATTCCCATGTCACCCTTCCCCTTCTTGCCCTTCTTGTTCTTCTTCTTCTTGCAACAGCATTTCTTGATGATGCAGAAGCAGCATGTTAGAATGAGTAAAGCAGCGACCACGGCAATGGCAATGATGGCCCAGGACGGCACTGAGGAGAATATACAGACCAATGTATCGATGGCACATCACAAACCCAGGAAGAGAAGAAAGAAAGCAAATATCTTGACATTTGACAGACCGATCATTTAGTCTACTTCATGTCGTGTCCTGGGCCAAATATATTTAGTAAGAGGTGGTAGGTTAGCAATTAGATTGGGTGAAAATTAGATTTCCCTGCCATTAGGAAGAGCAGCCAGTGATCAATACTGAATAAAGACATTATGGGGCTGCCAATGCTTGCAGCTAAACAGAGAATCTAATTCCAAAATCGTTGCTTAGCATCACATCAGTAACAGTTGGCTCACGGTTGATCGGAACAGGTTTGGATTGGCACTGGAATCGACACTCACGTGGGATCTTGTCGATTTCATTCAGGAACTTGTTTTTGATCTCGTCGAAAGCATCGTTCTTGTTGACCGGCTCGGTGGAGTTGTCCGTGGAGACTAATGCGACAGGGGCTGGAGTCACAGTCAAGGCACTGGCCCCAGTTGGCATGGCAGCGACCATCGGTGTTGTCTTACTTGCTGTCAAGTTCCACGTCGTCATTTAGGCTGCACACACAGTCCCTTAAAAAACACAAACATGAAAACAGTCATTGAGAGATGACAAACCATTAAACTGACTTAAATTGACTCGTTTTCTGCACTATATTCCACTCGTGTGCCTCCACACTGTCAAAATTCACAAGCAGGTACTGACAGCTACTCATTAAAGGGTCGAGTCATTCGGACAATATTTGGGTTTTCGGAGACATTTGGAAGAAAAAACAATCCATAGATAAATCTGACAACACACAAGTTTGAAGTTTGAAGTGGTGATGATAACTTAACCAGATAAATGGATGGACAAGGTTCGGCATAATACAATATATTAGAGCTGCCCTAAAACTGGCCTCCTAATCCAACTCCGAGGAGATCCACTTGAATGTCATTCTTCTGAAAAATTATCTGAATGATAAAAATTAAAAAAAAGGCTCAAAAGCTGTAGCTCAGGTGGTAGAAAGGGACAGATAATTCATGGTTTGATCGCTAATTCCTTCTGACAAAAATTCAAAGTGTCCGTTAGAAAAGAACTGAACCACAAACACCTCTGACAAATGTAAGTCATCAAATAAATGTAAAGGAGCTGGCAATCACATACAGGTCATGTTAGAGAGTAAACAGATGAATAATTCATGGTGAACTTCTGTAGACACAAAACAATTACCACGTCTTGTGTTTCAAGTAACATTTTGTCGCCGATTTTCTTTTTCCACTTTTTTTATGCTTGTCAGAAGGTTTTAATCCCAAATCTGCTGACGCTGTTGAGAATATACTTTCAAAAGGTACAAATGAAGCATCTACCACTTCAACAATCAAACAGACAAAGTGAAAGTGGCAGTGAAACAGATGTGTTTTGAGTTTTGATTATTGCAGATGCTGGTGCTTGTAGGCATTATTTATTCCAGAAGTCTCAGAGAGATCAATACTTTTACAAGAACAGAGAATAAATTAGTCATGCATCGCAACAGCAGAAATTTCACACACACAAACACGAACATTAAGAAAATCTGAAATATTACACACAAAGTCTCAGCAAGCACAGCTTAAAATTCTCCTTATTGATTCGTCACTTCAGTGTTTGACCTTCACTGTGCAGAATTAAGTACCAGCAGAGACAGAAACTACGACGCTGTTTTCATCTGCTGAAGTTAAAAATGTGTGCTTACAAGATTTCAGGATATTGTAAACTGTTTGGAAGCAAATTTTTGTTTCGTGTCAAGTTTAGTCAAGTTTAATGTGAAACCTTCCAGTGTGCATCCAGTGAGAATTAAATGTTCAGTGAAGGAGGGAACATCTGGTGCCCAGCAGTTAAATATTTCTAGTATAAAACATTTTTGATTGAAGTTGAGCCTTTTTGGGGAACAGAAAGACATAATGTCTGGAGAAAAGAAGTCAAAATGTGTCTCCAACAATGGCGGCGGTGGCAACGCTAGATGAAGTGATGTGAACAGGTGTGACAGCACTAGCAAATATCAAGGAATTGAAGCCAGGTCAATGTTGATTGGTTAAAGGCGGCTGCAATAGTTTCAAAGTTAACCCGAGGTCTACGTCCATTAAGATACAATGGCTGGGAATAATCCCCAGCGGAAAGGTGGTCAGACAGTATGACAGTATGAAGCTATAGCAACACAGGAAGTGCATAAACAAATGTAAAAATAGCTGCAACCAAGTTTCAGAAGCTTTTTGTTTATGTGTCTGAACTATCCCTATGACTGGCTTTTCAAATTTGCATGTATCTCCACCGGTGCACAATCATATATTCTTTAGATTCATTAATAGTGGCCATGTTTGCCATAGTCTGCCGTTTTGTAGTATTTGTAATACATTTCAAACGTTTGTGAGGCCAACGGACCATGACTTGAGATCATTGTTTTGTCCGTTTCTGACCAGTGTTGGTGTTTCACCATAGAAAGAGGCTAAATGAACAACTACAAGCCATTCTCCGGCGGTGTTCCCACAGACCAAACAAATGTTCAATCAGACCTCTTATCGGTTCCAGAAATCACAGTGTGACAAGTGCAGCTGAAAGCAGCCTGCCAACAGAGTGATGAGTGATCGGGCGAGACCTTGACTCAGAAAGCAGAGCGAGATGACAAGCATAACAGAACACGACTTCTGCTGTTGATTTCATTAAAGTCATGGTGATATAGGGGGGAAAAAAAGGGGAATTTCCTCTTTCTCAAGTTGGTGCCAGAAATTCTGCTTCTATTTATTTCTGCATATAAATTATTCAAATTGAGGTTGACAGCGGGAAGGATACGCTTATATTATTCAGGGCTCAGGACCAGTTTATACAGCTGAAAATATATTAACCTAAAATAGCTTGTAGTGCTGTTATGTAGGTTGATGACACCGGCGACAAATGTCTTGTGATAATGTACCGAGATGGCAGCTGAACTATTACACAAACATTGTTAAGAGTTATTGAGACAATTGAGAAAATTACTCAGAAGCAGTTTCACCCATCACACATTTAAAAATGAGTGGGTTGTTCAATAAAGAAGCCATCGCAGCTCTCACTGTCTCCACTCTGTATTTTATATTACTGTAGATATTGTGACAATGTTAAAGACATCCACTCACACCTAAGGTTTATGTGCATTTCATCCTGTTTGTCCCTTACACCGGGGCCAAGCGAGACCAATTTAATTAGCATTCATGGATTTGTGCAGAAGCATTTCATCTCCTCCACGGTGAGGACGGACAGAGAGGACACAGACTTACACTGTTGTTTTATGGCAGCCATTAGTCCTCTTTCACAGCCAGCTCTTACAACCCACTCCTGGAAACTCAGCTTCACGAACCAATTGCATTTTTAAGAATGCTGTCTTACACCTTCAGATTCTCGCTGATCAAGACGAAGGAACTGTCCGCTAACTCAAGCTGCCAAAACACACGAGATTTGTGGCACAATAAACTTGAACTACTGAAAAACAAGCAGGTCACATAACAAATCTTCCAACCCGAACAACCACACAAGTCGTTTGTCCCTCTGAATACGACCCATAGGAGCATCTCCTGAATTAGCTTGCACAAATGACTCAATGGGTTGTTGTTGTTGTTGTTGTTGTTGTTTTTTATAGGAGGACTGTCTCACGTGACATTTGCTCAATCCTGAAATCGTTAAGTAAACAAAAAGAGGCAAAAATTCTTCGTAAGAAATTTAAACATGACATAATCAAGAGTCAACAGCAGCTCCACGAGGTTGTGCTAAATTCTAACATCGGCCTGCTGACATGCTCACAAGCTGATGTTCAGCAGCTGCAGGTAATGTTTCACCATCCTCACTTAGCTGCTAGCATGCGAAGAAATCTGCACTAAACACAAAGTACGACTCAGAGTGATGGGCGTGAAATTAGTTTTGCCCGTATATATTCGTAAACCAAAACCAAAACAAATGTATGATCTGATGGCTGGAGGAAAAGTTAACTCATCCTGATCTAATAACTGTGGACGTTTTTTTTTCTTCCACAATCAAGAACCTCTAATAGCACCGGAGGAAAAATCTGAGGATCAGCAAAGTCATTACAAAACATCACATGGAATCATTAATATCTCTATTTTGTGCTTAACAGATATAATAAATCACTGCATACTGTAAGTGAAAGGGACAATCAATTTGATTTGGATTCATCATTAATAGAGGATGACTGTTTGTACCAAATTTCACAGCAATTCAGCAAATAGTTGTTAAGCTATTTCAGTCTGCACCAAAGTAGTAATTCATAAATAACTGGATGTGTACATTACATAAACACAGTAGTTTACACACACACACACACACACACACACACACACACACACACACACACACACACACACACACACACACACACACACACACACACACACACACACACACACACACACACACACATTTATATATATAGAGCTTGTCGGTTCAGTAACTTTAAGCCTTAAGGTGATAAAACGGAGATTGTGACTGAGAGGCTGCTGGTTATATCCCCAATCAAACATAAAACCTGGAGAGACAGTAACAGCGGCAGTGACACTGCATGCCTCTTGTTCTTAACCACCACTGAAATGCCTTTGAGCAAGACACCATAACCTCCATCCTCTCCAGCAGCATTGCACATGACCAATGGATCGGAGTGTGGTTTTAGGGGGGTAACGTCCAGGTGGGAATGTGTGTAACTTTATAAGCTGGGCGTTGGTGCTCAGGAAAATGTTGCCTGGATGAATTAAAGTTAAAAATAGGATCCTTATCCAATATGCATTTGGTATAATACTCTATTACCGAGATCTGTGGGAGTTTTTAATTCCATCTCTCAATGTGGATCTCATTTCATTAGAGTTTGAGTCATCAGAATTAGTTAAAACAAAATGTCTCGGCTGCACAGCCCAGAGCAGCAACGGGCATGATCTGGCCCTTATCACTAAACGCACTGCGCCGAGTTGGATGGGGATCAAGCACTTTTATCTCTGCTGCACAAACATACTGGGTATACAGCAACCCCACAAGCTACCGCAGAACTTTTATTGAAAATTATCTGAGGTATGTAATGGTTAAATGTGTCGCTTTAACTCTACCTGCCGGGGACACCCATGATGTTGAAGCCAGATGGCTTCAATATATGTAAAAATCATTACTATAGATTTTGAGGTGAAATCACTGGAAACAGGGGAAAGCTGTGTTGTCTGTTTCTCTAATTACAAAGAAATGAAACAGATTCTTTATTTTTAATGAAGCCATTCAGTCTTCTAAAGGAATTAAACAACTGCATTGGCTTTTGGGCTAGAAATAAACATACATCTTCGTATGCATCTCTTAAAATCAATGTTCACTGGAATTTTTTTTTTTTTTTAAATGTGTTGGTTCAGTTAGTACGTATATATTACATACTATGTATTATTATTATGGACATATTTTTTAAAAGCTCAAATTCTCCTGTTTTTGTCACCTTCTCTTACCAGCATTTAATGACAGAAATCAATACGAGAGGTTAACTTTTACCTTGATTCTTGCATATCATAGCACTTTGCAATTCTGTGCCTTCACTACAGAGAGTGGGGAAAAGGGATGTGGGAAGATGATGACTTAAATCCAGTTCAGGCTCGGTGTCTTAGTCCCTAAACTAAGGCAGTGGACCTTGCTTGTATATTAAAGGGGATGAACTGCACGTGTTTTATGCAATTATTCAGTCTCAGCTATAAATATGGATAGAAGATGACATTTCAAAAAATACTACACACGCTAATGGCTTAACACATCATATGTTGTCTTCATCATCATTAGAGGAAAAATATGAGTCACTCAGAAACACTCAAACATGCCGACAGGCTGAGAGCTCTCACCATTTACGGTGCACCTGTCAAGCTCTGCTGATGAAATGTCTCCTCACTCTAACATATAAACACATGACTAAGAAACGCTGCTTCCTTAGCTGACGTCGTGTGTGTGTGTGTGTGTGTGTGTGTGTGTGTGTGTGTGTGTGTGTGTGTGTGTGTGTGTGTGTGTGTGTGTGTGTGTGTGTGTTGACCACATAGTGTGACAGTCACTGCGGTGATGGGAAACCCCAGCCTGCAGATGAGCCGGCTCCATAGTAAAAGGCTTATTAGCACCCAGGTCGGATCCAAAAGAAAACAACCTAAGGAGAACGAGCCGGAGCCATGCAGCTGTTTCACCGCACAACAACAAGTACCACGAACAGCAATTAATTAACAATCTAACGCCAGACGGCCAAGTTTGTTTTTCCCCGGCGCTGACATCTTGCCTCTGCGGCAGTTCACGCAGCCGTCTGCCACTGGCCAACCTACGTGTGCGTGTTAAAATCAGAACTTACGTTTTCATCTAGACTCCCAGTTAAATGCTGCACATGGTTCAAAGCCATCAAATGTTTTGGCATGCACTTTCAAAACGCCTTCTGTAAATGAAGAGAAAACTGGTTGCTGGGTCATGTGACTGCGGCTCAGGGGCAACAGTCAGATGCAGCGGGGCGGCAAATTAAGTATTGAATATTAGGAACTGTGGAAAGGTTGTTGTATTCACAGAGAAACAATAGAGATGGCCGCTCTGTTGTCACAGGCCACCAGATGACCGGGACCAGAGGTGCTTAAGCTACAAAGCAATCTGAATAATGTGACCCCAGTGAAAAGATTCAGCCCAAACTGAGTCCCCCACCATCTGTGACATTACGGGTTATGTGTGGGCGGGTGGAGTGTTTGGCTTCCAGCTGAAGTAGCTGTGGATGCGGCGCAGCTTCATTTCCTCTCAGTCTTACTGATGTGATTGCTACACTGCTATGGTGGGGTAGATTATTTGGAAAATCTACGAGAATTGAGAAACTTTCAAGGCTGGAATCCTGTAAAGACTTTTAATTTTATAATTCTGATTTATGAGAAAGCAACCTTTGCACAAACTGATATTTCTTTGAGTGTTGCTTTCTGAGAATTGGCATTTTGCGTGTGCTCTAATTTTGTATCTCTGCTTTCCATGTTCAGCGAGTCTTTCATCTGAATCCCATCGAGCTATTTTAGGGTATGAGCCAAGTTGCATGAGAAATAATTTAAAAGGGTAATTGTTCAAAGGCATCGCACGCATCTCTCATTCATTATAAAACATACTCGAGGAAACTGGAAGATGAGAATATTGGCTCGGCTCGCACTGAGTCACAGCTGACCTCTGATCCGTCTATACTGGAATTTAGCTGAAAATGTGTACTGGAACATTTAGAGAACATTTTATTCGATCCATCAGACAGAGCATTACTGTAGTCACAACGCTGAGCTGAGATGGTGGACTTGTTTCAATTAGAGATAATGTGCAGCTCTGTTCCCGAACTCTTGCTCCTCTATGGTAATTCACCCCTGCTGAAATGGACTTGGGCCCCCGTAGTCATAATGGTCTTGTTTTGGCCCAGTTTTAATAGGATTACAGGGAAGATACTGATGATTGTATTGCATTTTATTTACCACTGAAGGATGAAACACTGCCTGTGCCAAACCTAAGAGTACACTCAGTTGTATTAGCAGGAAAATTACAATAGAACTATGGCACTTCTATTTTAAACTATTGTTCATTGAATGAGCTTAAATTTGTATAAAATACTGTCTTCACCTGAATATGAATTGAAATACTGAGCTAAGAGTTGCCACTGGATTCACAGCATTTGCATTGTAGTTTTCTACAGTTGCATCCACTGGACATAAATCTATCTTTGTCTTATTGACATTTGGAGCAACGTTGCATACTGTAAAGGCATGTGTTCAGCTCAGTGTATCTCTCCTTCATCACTCAGAGAATCAGCTGAACAGATTTCAGCTGGCGTGATGTCAGATAAATGCTAAGTGCGTGGCAGAGTCGGATTCCTTCAAGGTAGCGTACTGTAGTTGCAAAGCACTCCTTCTTTTGTCATCTCGTGGTCGAGAGCCAAGACATTGACAAAAAGCTCTGGCAGGTCCAAAAACACAGCACACGGTGGAAAACATGTGCCAAAGCCAGATTCTGAAATTCTTGACCAAGAGCCTTGGAGTCTCCAGGCACAACACATCAATGGGAGTGAGCCAGGCATCTGTCAGGCGCTATAGTTTTACTTAACAGTGATCAGAACATTAACCTTGACTAACAAGGCTTCGACTTCAGTGTTGACCAAAATCCTGCCATCCAGCTCTCTTTTAGGTTGTGCGTGTCTCTTTATTTGGGTTAACGTGGCACATATAATTCACAATATAAACAAATGCCATCACTGACATAGTTTTCTGCTTCATTGCTCTGCTTATAGCAGTTGCACACATGAGCACACTGTACACCCACTCAGCTGCTCTACTTTAAATGCTGGCGTTTTTTATTCATATCCACTACCAATCTGGTATCTTGTAATCTGTATGCATTATGTATATATGCCGCATGTATGCTAATATATTTTATCCTGATGCGTGAATAAATTCGTCTGCTCTGAGCTGTCTTCTGTTCAAGGTTTCTTCCTGTTAAAAGGGATTTTTTTTTCTCTCCACCACTGCCTTGGTAATTGCTCTAGGAGGGTCTTTGGACTCAGTGAAGTGTCTCCAGACAATTTCAGAGTTCAATTGTTATTGCCGCTATATAAATACAATTCAGTTGAATATAGTGTAATACAATAACAGGTATCCTACAGTTAACGCTGGCCTTCCTGTTACATACAAGTACCCCCGGAAAGCGTATATTTTCTAAAATGAACCACAGTTTTTTCTTTCAAAGGTGGTCAAATTTGCTTTTTGTAGTCCAAGACTGTGGCAATAAACACTTCTCTGCAACAACAAACAATCGAGTGAATGACATTTACACACTCACTCAGCAACTGATCTGCAACACAGTCAGCAAAACTGCTTATGTAACCATCCAGGACAGGACATTTACAGACGCACCAGAACCCTGTGTTTCACCTCGGGGCCGCACCAATGCTCTGAATGCAAACACAAACAATACAAGCATCCACATGAAAAAAAAAAAAAAAAAAAAAAAAAAAAAAAACTGACCATCAATCAGAGAAGTCAACAGAGCAATTACACTTTTACGTCAACAAAATGCAAGTGCATCAGGAAATCCTGCTGGTGTCACAGCTGATCTGAGGGCAGCGACGGAGATAAGGATGTCAAAAAGGTGCTCGCTGAAAGAGAATTCGAGAAAAGCCTCTCCCTCATATATCTCTGTGTGCTGACCCAAAGGGCGGTCCAGAGAGGGTCATTTACCGACCTGCTCGTGTAGATAAAACAATGCTTATTCTCACCTGCAGCTGAATGTGACTCAGCCATTATCAGGAGGGATCCTTGAAAAGGAGGTGGGAGGTGCTGGGGTTTGAATGCTGAGCGAGGAGCTGCAGGGATCATTTACAGCCAGTTGCCATACATCCTCCCTCTCCCTCTCAGCTCAGCCCCTTTCCCTGTCCCCTGATAGGTCGATTAATCATTCTGTCACAGAGACAGTGACCCAATCTGCATGTAAGGCTGTGTAGAGGAAATGTGACAGAGCAGAGGGCTTCTGCAGCACTGCAGATAGGCCACATCTATTAACATTCACTTTTAAAAGGGGAAATATGTAGAGAGGGAGGCTGCGAGGGCAAAATCTCTTTTCAACTTAGGGAATCATCGGATGTCGCCGCACGAAGGGAGTAGTTTGACATCTAGGGAAATGTGTTTATTTCCTTTAGCTGGTTAGCTTAGCTTTAGAGCTACAAAGATTAGTCAATTGCATGTGATCGTTGAAATGAAAGGTATTTAGTGTTTCAGGTATGTTAATGCAAAAATATCAAATATTTCCAGACTCCTGTTTCTCATCAGAATTTGTTTCATCAAATAAATGAGAGTAAATGAAATATGTTTTAGTTTTGGACTGCTGGTCAAACAAAAGAAGTGTAGTGATGTTACTTTGGGCTCTGGGAAGTTCTGATGGTTTTGTTTCACAACTTGTTTGGCATTTCATTGACTAAATGACAAAATAATCATAATAATTTCAAAATGATTAGATATTGAAAATGATTTGAAGCCGCAGACATACTAAGATTAGCATAAAGACTGGAAACAAAGCAGACAGCCCCTCATTAAAAGTTCTGGTAGGTGGAGCTTCCCCTGTTTCCGTTCTTTAAAATCCTTCTACTTACATATAAATCCTTTTCCTTACATTTAAGCCCTTAATGATCAAGCTTGATCCAATGTTAAAGACCTTATATTGTTCGAATAGATCAATTCACTGTTACACCGCAGGTTTACTTGAGGTTCCTCAAGTTTCCAAAATGTGGAATGGGACGTCTTTAGCTTTCATGCTCCTCTCCTGTGGAACCAGCTCCTAGTTTGGATTCTGGAGGCAGACACTTTTAAGATTGGGGTTAAAACTTTCCTATTTGATAAAGCGAGGGCTGGCTCAGGGGACCCTAAACTATCCCGTACTTTTGCTGTTATAGGGCCAGGTTGTTACATTCAACATTGATGTGTTAATGTGGTTGTTCATTATTGAATTTGCAAGCTGTATGTTCTTGCTTGCTTATCAAGGAGTGGGGTTGTGGTAGCAGCAGGTTGAGAAGTTAGCCCAGACACCTCTCTCCCCAGTAACGTTTTCCAGCTCCTCCGAGGGGATCCCGAGGCTTTCCAAGGCCAGATAAGATATATAAACCCTCCGGTGTGTTCTGGGTCTACCTCGGGGTCTCCCACCAGTCGGACGTGCCCGGAAAAACCTCTAAAGGCCGGCGCCGAGGAGGGATCCTAATCAGAGGCACGAAACTAGCTCCTTCTGATGCAAAGGAGCAGCGGCTGGACTCGGAGTTCCCTCCGGATGCCGGAGCTCCTTACCCTATCTGTAAGGGTGAGCCCGGTCATCCTGCAGAGGAAACTCATTTCAGCCGCTTGAATACGTGATCTTATTCTTTCAGTCACAAAGCTCACGACCACAGGTGAGGGTTGGAATGTAGATCGACCGGAGAATCGAAACCTTTGCCTCCTGGCTCAGCTCCCCCTTCACCTAAATGGTCTGGTGCGTCGCCTTATTTACTGCGGAGGCTGCATCAATCTGTCTGTCAATATTCTGTTCCATCCTACCCTCCCCCATAAACAAGACAATGTGATTGCACGGTAATATGACACTTTAAATAAAACCGAATTGAATTTATGCTAAGCTAAACCTGCTGGCTGTGGCTTCTCTACCAAAAGGTTATTTTGTAAAAAGTCCAACTATTTCTTTCAAACTAACTTCTGACTATACATGTAACTTTCCACATAGATAATCTAGGCGTAAATTCAAAGGTTTTGCTGTAAAATTTTAGGCGTTAAAAAAAAAAATATTTCTAGTATGATGAAACACACTGAAAATCATTCCACTCGTTCTCTACAGCAAAGTGTTTCCCTGGTCGCTGTCATGCTCTCTCTGACAATCACAAATCCCTTCTTCCAATATGAAGCCAGAGGGCTAGAAAAAAAAAAAAAAAAAAATCTCACAACAACAACTGGCATGTTTTTCTCCCTGTGAAGATTAAAGAGTGGTGAAATTGCCCCATCAGCGCAGCAGGATGCAGTAAGTAGCGACAGCGTCTGACCGTTTAACACTGACGCTCTCTGCCGTGGTCTGCCAGCGACACACCGTCACGTGGGCCGAGGCCAAGACTGAGGAAGCTCAGCTCTCACCTGGAGTGAGAAGCTGACAGCAGCTGAGCAATCACAGCGATAGTTGTGTTAATGTGTCAGAGAGAATATCATTGACTCATTTTTAGGGTCAGACATGGCTGGCTTTCTCATTTCAAAAAGTGTTCTGCTTGTGGAATATGAGCTGAGAGAGACTATTTCCACCTAATGAAGCAGCAGGAAGTTGGAAAACAACAGTGATTCGGGTGAAAGAGGGCACACCCACTCCAGAAATACACTGTAGGAAGGGATACAGGCTGCACAGTTAGAATAAGCCTCTTTTCTTTCTCGTCCTCTTTGAGCAGCTCCGGCATTCAGGCACCAGCTGCCTTCTTGGAGGGAGCCAACAGAAAAAAAAAAGAAATAAGACTGGTGAACTTCAAAGCTTCCTCTCATTTTTCTGGTTATGTATGAGAGACTCGCTGAGTATTTCTTCGTGTGAGAGCCACTGGGAGCGGCTGCCTGAGGTGCGGACTTAATGAGCCTGCCTGAATGTTTTAGAGCCTGACAAAAAAGAAACCTTCAGAGCATGCTCAGTATCAAATAGTCCCCTGCACTCTGGATAGTGGAGAAGTAAACATGTAAACAGGTACAGTATGTAACCATCAATATATGATCCCTCACATCTTCCTCACTGTATTTGTTTACTATACTTCTGAAACCTGAGCGATCATGTGACCACTCCAAATGGAAGTCATTAACTCTCTGATAATTACAACATCAGATACTCAGGGGAGAGAATAAACCTAGTTTATTTTTCTAGATGTTAATTCAGGACACGACTCCCTGCGAAGAGAAGATGAATAAATAATTATCTTTGTGCATAATGTAGAAATTCTACTGTATGTGCATTTGTTTTGAAACTGATGGTTCACACCAGGCTTATAACCTCAGGCTTTTAATAATGCTGCAAGAATAAGAGCTATTTATAGCCAGTTTCTTGCAATGAATTTGAATTAAATCTGATTTAATAAAAGCTCTGTTGTGCTAACGACAGACCCGGCGCAAAACTGCGGGAGTAAGCATCCGATAGTAAGCGGTACCAGCAGCCCAAGATAGGTTTTGTCCTTGGTACTGGGGGGGGGGGGGGGGGGGGGGGGGGGGGGGGGGGGGGGGGGGGGGGGGGGGGGGGGGGGGGGGGGGGGGGGGGGGGGGGGGGGGGGGGGGGGGGGGGGGGGGGGGGGGGGGGGGGGGGGGGGGGGGGGGGGGGGGGGGGGGGGGGGGGGGGGGGGGGGGGGGGGGGGGGGGGGGGGGGGGGGGGGGGGGGGGGGGGGGGGGGGGGGGGGGGGGGGGGGGGGGGGGGGGGGGGGGGGTCACCTCAGTGCTGCCTGTGCTATATGTCCCATGAGAGACAGCAGAAAAAAAGAGCATCCTGCAGCACTTTATAAAACCCCCGCCCCTCTCGCTATACTCCTCAGCACAACTGTCACACTCCTTCTGTGTCTGAATACTCGGTCTCAAAAGATAAAGAGCACCGGGGATTGTGTCTGGTTTGTTACATTGCAGATACAATACAATAGACCTGAGGTTTTTCTTTTCTTTCAGTTAGGTGTGCTGTTTTTTTTTTTTTGTGGGGCTCCACTTGGCTGTTTCTCAGCGTTCAGGGAGGTTGTGAGAGATGCCGGTATAGCTACAGGGGTAAGCAGAGCATCTGTCAGCAGGGCAGCCTCCTGGACACTCTCCAGGAAAAAGGTACTACACCCACCAGGCAAGCTAAATGAGGCATGATCAATGAGAATAATTGAGTTTTACACTCCCTTCTGCAAATGCGTGCAACAATGTTAAATCACAACAGACTGCATGAAGACATGGCACAGAGGTAGAAGCTGGGGGGCAAATCACGACCCAAAGGAAGCTCCTTCACAAGGCTTATGAATTAGCTTAAAGTTGGGGACCACATGCACCACAAAGTAACATGCACACAGCGCCTGCATTATGGTAAAACCAACAAAAATGCAAAGTCAGAAGCAGCAGGAAAAAAAAAACCTTCACTACAGCGAAAACCGCCAGCCTTGAAATGCCTGTAACTCTATTCCAGCTTTCTCAGAGGAAGTGTTCAAGCGCTGCTGAGGAGAGAGTTGAAATACACCCTTACCAGCACTACCGTAATTCCGTAATCCTGTTCTCCACAACAGGCAAACCCATTCACCAAACAGGCACTTAGGGTTAATGTTACAGTGACTTAATAACGTCCCTCGCACGCTCTCCCATCAGCATCAGAAACTGCAGTCCTCTTCGCACTGTTTCCACTGCAGCAATACTTGTTCTCGTGCACACACACACACACACACACACACACACACACACACACACACACACACACACACACACACACACACACACACACACACACACACACACACACACACACACACACACACACACACACACACACACACACACACACACACACACACACTCGCTCTCAGTCATTCTCTCTGTGACTACCCCCACCTCTGTTTCGCTCAATCCCCTCCTCCTCCTCCTCCTCCTCCTCCTCCTCCTCCTCTCCTCTCTCCACTCTTTCTATCTCTTTCAGTGAAAGGATCCCCCTCCCCTCCTTTCCCCCACTCTGCCTTCCCCCTCGCTTTCTCTCCATCTTCCATCCCTCCGTATATGCTCCAGCACTCACTGCTCGGACGGCTGATTTGTGATGCTGCTCGCAAGGTGCTGTATGCAGCAATCTGTGCCCCAATGCATGAGGGCAATCCAAAAGCATCCCGCTGTTCGACCGGCGCCCACACCCTCATTCAAACAGCACCGCCGCTGGGGGACTCCGTGGAGATCGGACATGTTCCTGAGCTTACAAGGCTGCAACTGCGTGAAAAAGACGGGATGCATATAAGAAAAAAAAAAAAAAAAAAAAATATATATATATATATATATATATATATATATATATATATATATATACCACAGATGACACCTCTAGATAACAGGATGGAGACAATGAGAAGCCTGTCATTTACTGTGCGCTTAGCAGGAGTTTGCTACTTTGGCTCTCTTGCCATATCCATTTATCTGATTTATGTCTTTGGACTTACACCACTCTCACTGTCATCAAGGAAGATTTTAATCTTCAATACTTGCAGGGTATATATATATCTCACAGTACAGGTTATATAATATAGGCTATATATAAATATATGTTTATGGGCATACAAGTGTTTGGTATGATTTAAAAAGCTTTGCCAACGCATTTCTGCTTTTTCGCACTGCTTTATATAAGCTTCTCAAGCTTCATAAAGAGGATTTTTTTTTTTCAACTCGAGATCATTTCTACTATAAATACTGCAAAATCGTGAAAATGACACACAGACCCCATAGCTCACAGTACTTTTTTTCCCCTTGCAGTGGGCGTATTACTGTGTAAATCTGCTTGCTAATAACGAGATGTGACGCACTCTTTCGCTTAACACCAACGGAGGAACCAGACGGTTTGGAGCCCTTGGGGTATATCTCTGTCACTGAGAATTATCATCGTCCCCTAAGTGAATCACCCACCTTATTGGCCAGCAATGAGGACTTCAACCAAAAATCGATAAAGTCTCAATCAGTAAAAATGGAAGGGAGACGGAGGGGGAAGATGGCTTTTAGTAATTTCAAAACATACAACTGGAGATGGAGGAATGCAATTTGCTTCCTGTCTGGTGCTTCTCCGTTTCTCAGTCCTGGGTCTGGCCACTAATGTATGGTCAGTGGATCTGAATTAGAAGTGATCTGGTAATTAGAGGAGAGGTGAAGCTATTCCAATAACACTCACCCAAAGAAAAATGAGCACGGTGCAGCTCTGTACATCTTGATATACTCTTTATATCTTCAACTAGCATTTGCTGTGTTTCTTAAATATACAAACTTTAAGGGATGAGGCTGGTGTTATTTCATATTTCTTACTGCTATCAAATCCAACAATATGTTGGTCTGTGTCTAAATATTTTTTGACTTCCATACACCGTCCGTGGCACCATTTATTTCTACATCTTTAAAAACAGCTTGCAAATTCACAGTTTGTGGTTTTAAGTGATTGAATAAGCAGTTGGGTACTAATGTTTTTACCAAACATTACTCAAACAAGGGAAATAGTGCATTTGTTGGAATCTGTGTTCAGCTGCAGACTCGGATACAGATTTAGTGAGTTTTTAAAGCAATTTTATTTTTCAGAATAACTACACTGCTCATGTAATGAACAAACATGCCACTCAGTGTTAAAAATGTGGCTCCCCGATGTGTTTTTAAAATCCCGCTGCTGGCATTGATTAAACCTCTAAAAACACATCTCTGTGTATCAGAATTGCAATAAAAACAAAATCCCCTGATGCTTTTAAATGGCTTTAATGTAACTCCACACCTTTTGCCTTCATTCAGCATGCTCTGATCTATGAGCACACAAACAGTACCCACCTCTACCTCACCTGCACATAATGATATGAAAAAATGGACGTAGCCTCTGTGATGTAACCACATGTGTCCTCTAAAGCAGTTTTGAAGCACAGCTCCAGGTAGTTATGACCCGTATCCACTTGGCAACACCCAACTCCGCCTCGTTCCCGGCTACTCCAAAAATGGGCAAAAAAGTTGGTGCAAAGTGAGTGAAAGCCTGGTTGCTCAGACCTGCAGGCAAGCCGCTCGCCAACTGTGACATCACCCACCTGTCACTCAAAGTAACCACGTCCTTATGCATAACTTTAGCCGTAGATAATTTAAATGGGTGGGCTATACAGAAATTTAACCCTGTGTACAGTTGTCAATAACGGGGAAATCTGCTATAGAGAGCAAAACCATATTTTTTTTTATACCAGGCTGTAGACATGTTTATTTCTGCTGTAAAGTTTAAAATGGGGGGGTCTATGGAGATTGACTTGCTTTTGGAGCCAGTTTCAAGCGGCAATTAGAGGAGCTGCAGTTTTTGGCACCTCAGCGTTGGCTGAATTTTTCAGCACTGGAGGTTGCCGCTTGGTAAAGTGACGTATAACGTATGAATCCCTGGTTGCCTGAATCCCTGATTTTGAGACTGTCGGACCGTCACTGCAGTTCCAAAGTGGAAATGCTCAGCCATGGCATTGACTGCTTCCAGTGTTTCTCTCATGATATGTCTTCTAGCACATACAAAACACCACATCGACGTGTTAACAAGGTTAAAAACTTGATTTTCACCAGAGGGGTCTTTATTGGCTTCCACACAACAATAACGCTGAGGAGTGAGGGATTCAAGGCCTTGGCTACAGAGTCAATACTTGTTAACAGGCTCAATTCATTGCTGGTTTTGGCCTATTCTGTGGATTTGGTGACAGAAGATGCAGAATTTTGCCTTTAAAATCACAGAGACAAAAAACAAACTCAGAATGTGGCTGCATCAGCTCTTCCTGCAGCTCTCCGCCTCCATATTGTTTTGCGGAGGGTGAAACTAAAATGGCAGCCTTCCACTCCAATTTAGACTCAACAGCTCAATAGCTTCTATTCCATCCATATCAAAAATGTGGTGACATTTAGGTTTTGCCTTTTGAATCCATGAAATCTACTCAAGCTTGTATTACTTTGTGCACTCTCTTCCACATTGTGAGGGATATCTTACAGCCCAGAGCCCTGAAACCCTGGCAGGTTTGATTCAGTGTCTGAGTGGGAACAGTATATTGATCCAACTAAGATTCATAGCATGCTGGGTAAACCCATAGTGAGCAACACTGGCACCTTCCCCATGAGACATGCAACAGAGGGACACTGATTTGTAGCGACAGATGACGAGTATGAACGCTCTCATCACAGTGTTATGCTGCAGACTATTGCTGCCACAGCAGATTCTAAATACACTAATAATCTAGTAATAATCGTCATCATATCAATGAGTAAGAAGTACGAAGAAAAAAAAAATTCATCAGACCTTACTTTGAACTAAACAGGCCAGGTCTCCAGAGAGATTCGGTGCAACTCAGAATACATATTTAATAAGGCGTGCGTGTTGTGCAGACTAACGGCACAGCAATGTATTAAAAAAAAAAGCAGCTCAGTCAATGACGATGGGAAGGCATTAAAATGCAATAACCAGTTTTGGCTACAAGATCACATGGAGCACCATGTGTCTGTCAGTGCAATGATTAAAGGCTGAATTTAATAAGGTGACTGTATTTCAGAGAACATACAAGAGTCAAAGCACAAATATTGAGAGGAATGCACTACAAATCCAGATATGCTACAAATACAGAGACACATACAAATACTAAAAACAATATGAAAAAAAAAAAAAGCTACCAAAAAAAACCTGCCACACAAAGTCATCTGGGACATCAGGGGGAGTGATGGGATTGATTTGGATAAGCAACGACATTACAGATAATTTTGCGTGACTATTAGGCTTCGTCTCATCGTTGTTACTTGTGCAGATGCAAGGTCAAACCTCACAGCTTATCCAAATTAAGCCTATCAATTTCCTGAGGCACATCAAGTGTAGCTTTTTTTTTTTTATTCCCCCCCCTATTGGTTTGTGTTTGGTATTTTTTGGATTTGGAGTGTCACCCTTTAATGTTTGTGCTTTCACTGTTGTATTAGTTTTGTCTTTAGGGGGACACCGTAGAACCTCAGCAGGAAAAGAGAAACACAGGAAAGTAGGCAGGAAAAAAAAAACTTCTGATGCCTATTTTTCTGTGCGAGTGATATGAGGAGAGCAATTCATTTGCATACAAAAAGATGTGTCCCGATAAGCGCATACAGCACACATGCACAAACATTTGACAGCTTCTTTTTATCGAGCGCAGCCTGAAGATTAATGTCTGCAGTGGCTTTAAACATGAAGCAGTGAAGTGTTGTTGGTAAATATTCCTTGCTGTGGCTGGCAGTCAGGGATTAGATCTGCTTCTGTATCTGTGCTGGGATGTGCCGCTGCAGATGTGAGGAGGTGCAACAATGCAATAACAGTTTGTGTTTCATTGTGTTGGCTCATTTTAGAGCTGGCAGAGCGAGAGGGGAACCTCACTGCTGGAGCCATGTTTCCATAATGTGCCTCCACACTGCTCCTCAGAGCTGCGAAATGAGGGCTGTAGGTGGATTTACTGCAGGTGAAAATGATAATTTGGCACTAAATGGCAGATTTTAAGATTATGTCTGTTTCACGAGTTTAAACAATTGCACAAAGCAATACGCTGATTTTTAGCAATAATTGTGCAAAAAATAGCCCTGTGGAGAGTCAATTTTCAGAAAATAAATTGCCAGCTTTAAGAGGTTCAGGAAGACTCAAATGAACAGAAATCCATCTGATTATGAACCAATTTAAGTAAATGTTTCACATTTAAAGAAGCTGTAGGCCAAAATCAAAATGTTTATATTGCCAATTGATCACATGACTGTTTGTATGTCTCCTCTACAAAGCCTTTCAGCATCTTCTAGCATATTGTTTTGGTTTTAGGTTCCTCAACTTAACTGTTTTATTTCAGTTTCATTGATAATAGCCCCATTTTCACCCGTAGCAGGTAACCTACAGGTTTCCTTCAATGAAGCTCTTAATAATCAACTGTATGCATGAAACATATTTCCATCAGAAGTTGGTGGGGACCAAAGCAGAGCTAAAAGGAGTCAATATGGGATTTATGTTCATAAAGTGGACATGAAACACGGTTCCCAATAAATCCTAACGGTATGTCAGTTTACGGCAAGTTTTGATGCCACTTTTACTTTTTTCAATGCCAATTTTATAAAATCCATTTCAAGAAAAAGAAAATTATATCACACATTACGGTACAAATCTGTATCCCTCATGCAGTTTAGAGAGGGAGAGTGTAACCAATGTGGTTTGCCGTATCTACAATTAACAGATGTCACCTAAAGGCCTCACAGGTAAGTCCTTGATGTTCGATAAAAGCCTCCCACGCTATCGGTAAGCTGGTTGCACACAAGAAGCCTCCGGTCACTGCAGCGAATGCCACTTAGACAGATACGTGGCCAAATATTGGTTTACTCCTACGTAAACGTAACAAAAAAATGATGGTAGGTATCGAAATTGGTAATGAATGACAGTAAACAATACTGTAACAATTCAGTCGGTGTCAAGTGTCAAAGTTTGGCAACTATTCCTGGTCTTTACATCTGTGATAGGTAGGTCATTTTGTCAACTCTGCCAATTGAGCTCTTTTCCTTTTTATAGTTCTGCGATTGGATTGTAGCAGTGTAAAGAGTGGCCACTGTCATTTGCTATTATTGTAGCAGGACATGTGGTGGCTCTGTCTTCATATCAGACAGGCTCTGGGGCAGGATGTGTAATCTTGGAGAGTTTGGTTCTGTTGGAGATGATTAGCATGAGTGTATCATCATACATTCAGTAAAAGCTCCAACTAACTAATGCAGCTGCATATGGAAATGAATAATTGTGCTCCACTGTTCCCCAGGGTATGAATTCTCATTCAGTAGATATTGAGCTGATCGATGTTAATAACAATGAGGCTGACACGGGGCAGTGAGGGCTGTATAATGGCAGATGGACAGAGCGGGTATAAAAGCAGCAGCCAGTAACCGTCCTTCGAGGCGTGGCTGTCGTCCGCAGGGGTTTATTAGCTTTTCTGTTGCCCCTGCTGCACTGGTGCTTCCATCTTTCATGGAAATGGCTCTGATTAATCAGCTGAGTGCTGGAGTATGCAGGTAGCGCAGGAGACTGGTGCATAAAGAGCAGATCCTACAGTAAATCATGCTTGTTCACGGTGGGCTGCACCCTCGTGTTGCCACGCCTTTTCCTGCTCGCTACACACTGCAGTGGGCTCCCTCCTCCCTGGCACATGCAAAGCTTTTCTTAGAACAGACGCTAGAATGGGGAAAACCCAACACACGTTTCATGCTGACATCTAGTGGAGTCCAAAACATGTGATTACACAGACTCAAATCTATTTACATACTGCAGAGCTATACTGGTCTCATTTTTGGATCCCCCGTGCAGCCGAAAATATTCCTCTGAAATAATTTGGTGTCTATTGTATAAATAACTCCATTCTTTCTGTGTTGAAAGAATTAATTTCGAATGCACAAATAATGATAATCAGCAGGCTTTTCCTTTCAGGTCAATTGCTTCGCCCCACAGCTCATCAGAGTGTTATATTAGTGGACAGTTTCAGAAAGCATCCAGCCATAGACGGTCTGCCATCTGGGCCATGCCTTCAATGGACAGTCAAGGCACAGAGGCGAGCCGGATTTCTGAAATGACGAGGACTGAACGATATTTCTGAGGAGAGCTGCAGAGGATGGAAGAATATAACAATGTGCAGTGATCTGTCTCCGGTTAAAAAGGACGGTCACAGCGATGATTCTGGACCGCTCTGATGAGGTGGAGAATCTTTCTCCTCCTCCTCCTCCTCCTCTTCTCCCCCCCCCCCTTCTCTCCCTTCTCTCTCTCTCTCCCTCTCTCTCTCTCTCTCTCTCTCTCTCTCTCTCTCTCTCTCTCTCTCTCTCTCGTACAACCTTTAAATTCACAGATATTTCTCAGTGCCTCGACTCATGTAGTCAAGCACACAGTGTCTTTATGAGTGAGATACTTACAGCCAGAAATCTTGAATCTCGAAGATTTTGAGTAATCACAGTGAGAGTGTTGTCAGTCAGAAATCCTGGAAGAGAAAGACAATGTGAATTTATAGAGGCAAAGTCAAAGAATAGTTCATCTCTTGGAGTTCTGGGGAAGCCAGCTTACTTACAAATTTAATTAAAATTCAATAGAAATTTGGCAAATTTAAAGTTGATTTCAAACTTTTACTGAAGCTTAATCCTCTCACGTCTGATTTGAAGGCAGTTACGCTGCTAGTGTTATTAGCATTCCTGACGAGCACACATACAGAATCTCACTATAGCAAAAGTCATTTTGTGCAAGAAGAATATTGATAGCTGTCTCCCTCTCACACAAACAAGTTGATATATACCCGAATCTAACTATTTTGATCCACAAAGCTGCAGGATGAATGAATTATCACTGACAGCTATCCGTCGCACACTGCTGCTCACTAGTTATTGAATTAATTTACTGTCATTACCGTAATAGCACTATAATGACTGTCTATTTGAAAAACACAGCGCTGAAACCTGAGTCAACAGAGCCTTAAATTCACAACACACACTATAAAAACATGTTCTCATCCATTCTGCCAAAATATCTCCACTCTAGTATTGACTTAAGTAAAAAATGTTTACATATATCATTAAACATTTCTGTTGTAGCATACAGAGATTTTTATTGACAAAAACAATAGACAGGTGCTGAAAAATTATCACCACTATACACTAATGGCTGTTTGACAAATAGATTCTCACCGAAGCAAAATATCTCCCAATATTTTTAATGCACAATTAACTGAATTTAGGAGAAGAAAATCATCTGTTAATAAAGATTTACTCATATAGCAAGATATTAATTCAATATTTAATTAACTATGATAGGATTATGATTGATTTAAAAAAAAATACTCAAACGTTGAAGGTATAGTTTCATATTTTGGGAATTATTTTGATTTGCTTTACAGTCAACTGTCTGTAATCTGAATACAGTATTAAACGAGAGGCAGCAGCTGGTTAATTTAGCATAAGGTGACAAAATGAGTAAATGAGTGAATATATGGGTCTGTAAACGCTCCACTGGGGATTATTTCCAGTCGTTGCATCCTAATCGGTGGAGACCTTGAGTTCAATTTGAAACTACTGGATCAGCCTTCAAACAATCAGCATTGACCACCATATATGTGCGCTGAAATTTGACTTCCGCCGCCATTGTTGGAAACACAAGAAAAAAGCGCTTGACCTCAATGTCACCCTGAGCCAACACAGACTATTATCACGTTAAAACTGAAGCTGTGAGCGCTAGCAGAGCCAGGCCACTTCTGAAGCTCATCAATTAACACTTTGCAAATCTTCACAGAAAGTATAGATTATATGCTAAATTTAGCATTCCATCTCCAGGCTGTCGCTTTATATTCAGCACACAGGCATGAGAGCCATATCAATCTTCTTATCTCTTATCTCAATCTTCCTCTTATTCTTACTGTCAGCAAGAAAGCAAATAAGTGTTCTTCCCGAAATGTCAAACGGCACAACAATCAGATCTAAGATCTTCTGTGCCCTCAAATGTTCTTGCACATTACAATTTGCTGACGATAGCATTAACGAACTTTTACGATCAGTCAAATTCCATCTACGCTCTCAGACCTTTAAGGGTATTTTATTTGGGGCCCAATTTCCTACTTCTGTTTTGGCAAAACAATCAATTTCATGACTCACTGGGCTTAATTGCTTTATTGTAATTGTATCATGAAAGACATCCACAGGGAGGGATAACCAACTTCATTTTGTGCACATCCGTGAAGGGAAACTGTTCATATAGCTTAAATCTGCCATCACCAAATCCAATTTTCTTCCGTGAATTATGTGTATTACACATGGATAGGACTTTTGTAAACATACTCAAACTGTTCGTCTTCCCGTGGAGAAAGCTATTTAAAGGAGTAACACCCCTGAGATCAATTCATCATTTGGATCTGCTGATGCTGTAAAATCTATGCTGCAAACAAACACGGTAACAATTCTGAAAAGAAATTGTTTTCTACACCTCGTGCTGGTGACCTTTTAATACTCAGGACGTGTCTTGATTTTAAGATGGCTGATGAAAAATATCAGCGCTACATTGAACAATAACTTGGTGGTACATGGAGGAGAGTAGACTGGCGCCTCTTTTATGTTCCTGCACAGTGAAATACCTGCAGTCCTGTCAGAGTGATCTGTTTGCAGCTCGCTGAGGGGCAGCAGTGACAGCGAGGAGAAAAGCAGGGCTTTGACACTGCTTCACATTTCGGCACTCCAAGAATACAAGAGGCATTTTCTTTGTTTTAAATAGAAAGGTCAAATGACAGGGGTGAATTCCAGATTTAGACAAAACAAAAACAGAAAGCAGAAACCTTCAATCTCACATGATTGACTAAAAAAACCTAAACGTTTAAGTTGTTGCCTGTTTCATGGTTATAATACCAGAATCTCACAGCAGAAATAAATGTTACCCGGAAGGACAAATGTAAGGTCAAAGCTCGGGGGGAAAAAAAGAAGAAGAAAATCTAGAAAGATCATAAATTGGCTGGCTGACAAGGGCGACAGGCACTGATGTGCAGACTCTCAGATACAATCACGTTAAAGGGAATTGCCTCTTGGTGAACATAATTGGATCCTTCCCCACCTATTTATGTTCCCAAGGGACCAAACTATGCAGAGGAAGAGAATGTAATGATGAGTCGGTTCTTCTGTTTCCATATGAGCCCACATTAGTGTACCATACTGGCAGTGGAATCATATCAAAATGAACACTGACAAGCCAAATTATTAAAGGTCAGCTCTGCATAAGTGCAATTAGTCTGTTTATTCCACGACAGCATGCATCTGATAATACGGCATCAACTCATCAGCACAAGCACCTCAGTCGTATTTGAGGAATTGATAGACGTAGCTCGGGAGATACAATTAGTGATGTCTTCTTGTGATGTGAAACTAGAGATATTTTGACATTTTTAGCAAACTATCATCTTGCTGTAACATTGTAATATGCAGTATGATAACCCAAATAACATATGTAAGCTTTTTATTGCATGTAATGGGGACCAATACAACTAAATATTTTCTTGCTAAACAAATTGGGTTATTTAACATAACAAACCAAAGGTGGGAAAAGGTGATGCCACATACTCCCATTCACCAATCAGGATTCAGCAAGATTTGAATCAATAAACTGTTCACTGTCAATTGAAACTGATCAAACTACAAAGAAGATAGGTTGAGTTTTTAGGTGTTATAACCACAGATTATATATAAAAATGGATTCGGTATTCGAATGAAGCTAATGCAGAAGTGCCTTTAAAAGCAATACCACTGAGGGCCACTAGGGGCTGGTTCCAAATAAAATCTGGCTCCAGTAGACTCATTCAAAATGCCCCAGCTTCTTAAATTAAATAAAAGGTCACCATTTTCTTCCCCCACAAGTCATTATGGTGTCCTTAGCTAAATTCACTCCAAGTGTTCTGGTGGCCCATTTAAACTTAATTCCATAATTTGTTATATGATATTAGGACCGAAAGAGAGGTATGTTCAGGGACATGTCTGTGCTGATTGACATGCCTGGGGTGCAGTAAGGTTTCTGGTATAGGTAGGCGCGTACAGTGTCTTCATGTTCTCAGTCAGATCCATCCCTTGCTCGAAACAGCAGTTCACAAACCACTCGGGTGACGTCAGTGTGGATTGCTTCTTGGTTCTGAGACTTGTAAATAAATAATGCTTTTTAAACGATCTAAACGGGTTCTGCTTACTCATGATAATTATATACTGTAATATCATGGAGAAGCCAAGCTTTCAGGGTCTTGCATCACACTTAAGTTATACAATCTGCTGATTTGATTGGCCATCACATACACAATATGATTGTTGCTTTAAATTTACTTTAGTATTAATAGCATTTGAAAACATCTCCAAAATATCTTAGGTTATACCATTTCTGTCTCAAATTCCTTTTAAATCTCTTCCATTTGATCAAGAACTCCAGGCTCAAGCTGTTGATAATACTTTCAACGTTTATATTTAAAAAGGATTCCTAGAGCACTTCTATAGCTGTCTGTGCTGGTTAGCGACTCTATCCATAACTGTCAGCTTGTCTCACAGACTTAACATGTCCACAGTAAGAGACTTGAGACTTGAGAAAAGCGTTTCTTGAATAAACTCATAAAATAGCACCGCTATCCACCAGAAAGAATCTCTGATTTTTCTTACTCATCAACTGCTCTGTGCTTGATGAAAAAGACCATCTAGTCCAAACAAGTGGAAGAGTCACTCAGCACCAAAATACAGAGCCTTTCCTTTCTTTTACAAGATTACTGTGCAGCTTCTCAGACAGCAGTTGAATTGCTGGGCCCCCGAGGAACCCATGTTTTCTTTTTCTCTCTCGGTCTCTCGTTCTCTCTGTCTGTGTCTGTCTCCAAGACACGTGGCTCTCCACGACTGTTGCTACAGGAGACTTTTGGGGGCTCTCAGCTGCCCTGAGTCTCTGGAGTGTAGCATATGAACACTGGAAGATGTGCATGTGTGAGCGAGGAGATTTCCACACAGGAGGGATCTGGCCCAAATTTAATCTCTCTATTGTGAGGATGGCGGGTTAGAGGGAAAAAGAAAAGGGCCGTGCCTGCTGAAATCCCACTGGCAGTGCTGCAATGCAGGGGTTTAACATTGAGCCAGAAGGCAAACACATTAAAGAACTGGCCTATGGATAACACACAGTATACACATTTTCACACAAACACGAGTACACGCAGATGGACGAATGCATGCATGCATGCATGCACGGCCACTAAAGTGCATTTGAGCTGAGATAGCTGCATAAATAGTGTTTAGCAGGCAGGAAAGGATTTGAATATTGTCAAACACTGTGACCTCATTCAGCACAGTCACGTGCAAATCTTACTCAGTACTCAAGTAGGTTGTTGTAACAAAGCAAGAAACCAACAAGTCCTCCAACCCATTTAACCACATCGGGCATTTGTTCCAATCCTCAAATACGACCTTACAGGAGTTTTTCCTAAATTGGCGCCCCTGGTTAAGTTTAGGCAAAACATATTTTTTTGGTTAAGGTTAGGAAACAGTTTGGGTGAAAATTATTGCTTGAATTGTGCTGTGAACGTGACGTTGTCATGGCAACAGTAAACACAGTTTTAAATAACTCTTTGTACTCATGGCTGGAAACAAGAAGTGAAAACCGGTCTCCTGTACCCATGTCCGCTGATGTGCCAAAGAATTCATCCAACCCACCTCCTTCTCCGAAGGAACGACTCACATCATATGGGCGTCATTTGAACTGAGACGCCGGATTGTCGTCACTTTGACCACCGGCAGAGGTCGCTTCACTTTATTTTGTAACCGTTGGGTTCTAGTAAGATGCTTCCATGTAAGACCAGGGGAAGTCTGCAGGCATCAACAGGGGTGCTGAGAAGCCCATTTGGCTGTTGATATAGCAAGACCCGCATGAAAGCCGTAGGGAGAGTGATAGAGGACGAAAGGGCTGAGAAACCCACTGAAACGGAGGAAGAAGGGTAAACTGAGGACAAACTAGCATCCCCGCCGTGCAGTGCTGAAAGCAGGACGGGCGAGAGACCCTTGGCAATTAGGACAGAGGAGGGCGCAGCTGCTCGCTTATGGGTGAGCAAACAGGCAGGAAACTGTTATGTTGCGTATGCGTATAAAGCGCATGCATATGCCTGTGCTCGTCAGGTGGGAGGGGCTTAAGATAGAGAGAGTGGGGGGGAGAAGTGGCGGTGAAGGTGATATTTTCAAATTCTGGCATTTTTTTTTCTTTTTTTTTGCCTTTTCCAGAAAACAGCCTAACTCGGCTTTAAGGTGATTTATATTAGTTCTGTGTTGACATTTTTCATCAGTGAGCACATCGCACTATTTGTCTGAATATAAATCAAGGGAGAGAAGCTGCCGTGGGCATCACTGTTTGCCCATACAGTTTGCCAGAGTGTGAGAGGTGAAGAGCGTGATGGGTGGTTGCTTACATGACAGCTTGCTGACTGTGGGAGTCTTTTACAGTCAGCAGAAACGAGCAATTGATGCCACTTTGGCTTCTTCATGCTCTGATAAAACCAGGACACAAACAACAACGAGAAACATTGTCCATCAAACATTTTCTAAATTTAGAAACGTCATTTAAGGTCGAATCGAACTGGAAGTCAATATTACAGGAAATTGAACATCAAATAACGTTCTTTGTATGTTTGAGAAAATACAGTTATGATCCAGGATTTGTCAATTTATCATACCTGGCAGTGTGAAGTCTCATACATGGTTATTTATGAGAAGCATCTGTCTTGCCTTTGGCAAAGCCTCTGCTCTTCCCTGCCCTGACATGCTGTGCCCACTGCAGGTTCATCTGTAAGCCCAACAAGCTCCTGCAGTCATTATGTTGCCCCTCAAGAATTTTGGTGATTGAAAATGGCCCCCCACGACTTTTCAGCCACCAGCGGTTGGGTTCAGATGAACATTAGTTGCTAGTGGCAACTCCTAGCGGCAGTCTCGTTTAAATGACATCCAACATTTTGTCAGATCAGTGACCAAGGAAATACGGACAGAAAACGTATTTCTACTTGTTGGAGCGTTGTCAGTAGGTACCCCTTTAAGTACAGTTGGTTGAGAAATGTGTATTCGTGATTTGGTAGAATTTGCTTTCCTATTATCAGTTTATGACCAATCTAGTTAGTTACTGTCTGTCTGGAGATAATGGTAATCCAACATTTTGAGTAAAAATTGGATCACTATCAGGAATGTTTGCTATATTAATATAAATATATATATATATATTTATATATATATATATTGTGTATTTTTAGGTTCAGCCATCCGACAGTTCTCATTATTTTTATGATCAAATTAGGACCAACAGTGAAAGCTGCTTATGTTAAAACTCATTTTGCCAAAATGTCTTCATATACACAACAGATGTAATGAACTGGTATACATACATATACGACAGATTGTGGCTCAGTGCAGTCAAATAGGAGGAAGTTGATGGATGTTTCTTTCATTGAGATGAAGCTTATTGCTATTATGTATTTGTTGTTCACACTGCTTTCTGATTTGAAATCAATATCATTGAATTTGGTCTGAGGCTGTTTTTACAGATTCACTGGCTTCAACGGCCATCTCTTGTCGTCAACTTTTATTGGAAGTGTGATTGGTTCTCTGCAAAGCGGTAGCACAAACACACACTTATGAGGATAGAAGAATGACGAAGGATCTGGGAACTAACACCCTTCAGCAGAGATGTAGCCCTGATGATTTGGGACCATCCTTAACTCGAGAAGAGGTTGTATTCAATTTAGTGGCCCAGGTTAAAAAAAAAACAACAACAATTGGGTTGGGCTGCAGATCTGTCTCAGTTAAATTTAAAACGGTTACATTGAATCAGTTTCAACGTCCTGCCTGGCAGCAGTTAAAAAGTAATTGCTCCATCAGCTGAATGACATAGCATAAACGTCAACAAGTAAGATTTGTTTTTTGAGAATTTTTTTTTTTCCAATCTTCAGAGCTTTTAGGAAAACAATGATCTCACTTCACTTATTTGAAGCAAGTGCTATTTTTCACAAGTCTACTGTCCATAAATCCTTGTGGAGAGTGTCTACTTTCCTCCAGCTACCTGCCTCACTGGGAGACAAGACCTGTGTTTATGTGTAGAAATAAGGCAATTCATCATCCGGTCCCAGAGAAATGGTCAACAGCAGGAACGAAACAGCACACAATTCCATATTAATTGCTTCCCTCCTTGCCGCCCCGGTGAATGAAACATAACACTACAAACCACACATGACAGACAGAGAAATTAAATATTCTTAAGGAAATTATTAAATTAATCAATTTACTTCATGCTTTTAAGCATTAACATTGCATTATTCTACAGGATAAGATGACAGATCTAACTAATTTGAGTGTATTATCCTAATGGAAATAACTGGCTGACCATTGTGGAAGAGGCACAAAGACAAATGGAAAAGGGTAAACCCACTCAAAAGCCTCAAGACCTCAATGTCTCTGAATTACACGTGTCCAAAGAGGCAGTGGTGATGCTAGAAAAACAACAAGTTCCCCAGGGTACCAACAAACTCTTATAAATGTCAAATAGGTTTTAGTAATGTGCTCTGCAAGCAGCTATTTCTTCTGGACAGGGCCTTTCAACATAATAGACCACATTACCTACCAAGGTCTATCTATGGCTGGAGGAACGATCTATCCTCATGCTGCTCAGTGAGTGCCATATTTCTGCTGAAAACCAACACAACACTTCATCTTTATGTTGTACTGTATGATTGCCTTTTTATGATTTGGAGGTCTGAAATGGCTAAAAATGAAGAGTGCAGTATTGTCATGAATGCCATGGCGGGAGTTCTTTTCTTTCTTTTTTTTTTTTTGCTCCTTGTAAATGCGGTCAAAGGTATTGTAGGACAAATGATAGACAAGCCGCAAGTGGCAAACTGAGTGGCTGCTCATGGGGATCATTCACCTTCATACCGTCAGCGAACTCCATTATAAGTCAGGCCCAAATCTTGGAAACCACTGCGCCATTAGTCAAACACAGATTGAGTGTGACAGCTAACCTCTCATGATGATCTCCTTGCACCACATAAAAACTGACTTTTGTTGCAGCATAATCATGTTCTTGTGCTCATCTCAGCCTCGCTGCGCAGTTACAGCCCTTAGCACAAAGCAGAGGCGCTGTATTAGTAATAATAATACATTCATGTGGCAGTGATGGAACATTTGAACCATCTCGTATGCTGAATAAACAATAACAAAATCTCAAACAAACAGATATTCTGACAGTAAGGAACTCCTCTCTATTAAACTGTACATACAAATGAGCAACAACGTGCTGAATCTGATCACAAACACCCCGGCTTCAGGAGGTTTACTGCTGGTTGCTGCTTCCCACCACGATGATCTCTCATCTAAAGTCTTCAACGTACACGTCTTTAATTTACAACTCCTTTGTGAGTGAGAAATTGCTGCAACAGTTTGACACAGTCTCGCCCTCTTCTGACGATTTATCCATGTGTGTATAAGGGAGTAGTGTTACTTACTTTTCAGAACTAATGGCATCACCATTCACCACATTTCTCAGGTATTCAAAAAGTCTCTGTCTCCTGTTGAGTGACGGGAAGATTTGACCTCAGAACATTGCGATATTTAACTGAGACCATCTGTAAAGTAGACGGAGTCTTTTTCAATTAGGTGTTCATTAAAAACTAAATTAGGCATTGACCTTTGAAACACACTTGCAAAGGGAAGAGGAGCGAAAGGTAGATATGTGCTTTCAAAAACATCCATCTCTAATTAAAAAGAACTTGAGATGCTTGTATTTCATTATATCAAGAAACTGCCTCCAAACAACAAGCAAGTCTTAATTACATCCCAATGTTCATCAATACTTTCTTAGATTAGGTTTCAATTCTCTCACCGACTGTGTACCACAAAATATTTGTTTAGTATTTATATTTTAAAATGTGCAACCTACAAGTGTTGAGAATCCATAAATATCTGGTGCTTAATTATCAAATTAAAAGCTGGTGCTCTGAGCTAAAAGATACGCTTCAGTTTAATTATTCACAAATATCTGCAGTCATCAACAGCACAGTAGCTCATATTTATAAACTATTTATACCTGATTTATGAAATAACTTCTGAACAAGTGAATTAAAAAACATGCAACAGAATTTTCGACAAACATAAATACATACACAATCACAGATAAGAGGACGTATATTAGGGATGTTCCTGCAGCCAGACAGTAGTGTATTATCCACCTGGCCTCACAGCCTCGTAATCTGAGAGTGGCATCAACAATCAATGGAGGAAAGGAAAGAGAAGACAAGACCAATCGATGCCTGTTAGAAACACCAAGGTAATTGTGCACTTATCAGTTTGGAGCAGCTAACTGCAATGAACTTCAAGATGCCTGAACTGGATGACCACCAGATAAAACTTAAAAGTTCAACTTCAGACTAACCTGAAATTTGAAAGCCATGTTTGTTTTCTCTTTATAGAAACTAAATATTCTATCATTGCGATCAGCAGTTGTTTCCCAAAACCGCTCGCAGCAGTAATCTCCATTTCCTTGTTGTGCATAACAATGTGTGGCATTCCTGTGTAATATGAGCACTTAACAGAATAAGACAAATAAAATATCATTATTTCTAGGGTCAAATGAATCAATACTAACACAAATCTATATCTATACAGTTAACCTCTTGACCAGTTCCTCTGTATTCTTTCATATACTGTGTGTGAGCTTGCTAACCACAAGCTTCATAGAAGCAGGTCAAAAACTAAATAATAATTTGCCGACCCAAACCGGCACTCCTGAAAGCAGAACTTTGTGTTTCCGTGGCAACCATAAAAAATTTTAAAAAAAAGACCAGCAATGGCGTTGAGATAAATGCTAATATTCTTACAATGCTAACAGGTATAACGTTCTCCGTGTTTACTATCTTCAGCATTTTAGCATGCTAACATTTGTAGTTATTGCTGAGGGAGATGGGAATGTACTTTTACATATTTGATGTTATCTGGTGCTCAATGAAAACGTAAGGGATCACTACAGTTTATTACAGTTCATCCTAAAATTTCATGGCGATCCTTCCAACCGTTGCCAAGATATTTCACTTGAAGACTAAAATGTCAACCCGCTAGGGGCTCGAGAGGAAAGGTCGCGGGTATTTATGCTGTGCAAAAGTCTGTACAAAATCTCATTGCGATCCTTTTCAATGGTGGTTCAGATTTTTCAGTCTGGACCAGACCTGGACCGACAGATGACATTAGACCCACGAGGACAGCTAAAAAAAAAAAAAAAAAAAAAAATTATCTCAAATGTGATGATATTCTTTTCACAAAATGTAGCCTAAACAGATAAACTTGTTTGTTTCAGAAGGGAAAGTATCCAAAAAAAACTGTGCTCCAATAGAACCATCACACATTTCTGGCAGTCAGTGTCGGCTGGCGAGAACACACTAACAGTTTTTGGGCTTGGCAGGTAAATGTTACCACAACTTGCTCTCCTTTTTGGCCGAAATACATTCCGAATTTTCCACATTTACAAACACGGGTCTATTTCATGAGCCCCTAAAATCATCCCAGCAGGATGTTGCACTGCTAACAAGGGAAGCAAAGCAATTTGGAAAGGATGTTATTAAATGTCACTTCCGAAACTGCAAACAACCAATTCCCAATGACAGTTATTCCAACCATGAAGCATTGGGGAGAAAAAAAACCTAAAACAATGGAGCAACATATCTATTTCTATTACCATGTTTATGTGATGATGTGAAATACAGCGCATCCACTTAATAGTCACCCAGTTCCCTTAAAACAAATTAAATCTTTGTCAATGTCCAACTCTTTTATCACAGCTAAATAATGCCAGGTTTACAGGTCGCTGCAGAATTCCTACATTGCATTGAATCACTATAAAAGCAACCATAACTTCTTCTTTTTACTGCATCCCAACAGATGTGAGCTAATGCCCTCACAATTAAAAACCAGAAAGCCTTGAAGAAACACATAACAAACCAAATCTTTCCACCCAAATGGCAATATGTGAAATCCAACGCAGCCAACTGACAGTATTCTATCAATTATTCAGGAGCCGAAAGGCTCCCAAAAAGTACCGCACCCCCGGCCATGCAGCCGTAAATCACTGTATAGCACACCATCTGCTACTTGTCACAGCTAACGGTTGCTGTGTGCACAGGAGTGTAGTACAACATTGATTCTTTAGTCCAGGACTATTTCCATTGTGAATGATAGATTAGAAAGTGCAGGTAGGATGATGTGCGAGGAAAATATGCTTTTTGTGCACATATTCATCACATCTGTTAAATTTTTAAAGCTATAAGTGAAAGAGTAATATGCACAATGTGGGTTGTATCACCTGGGTTGCAGTGTAGGAATGGAGAGCCTGTTACAGTTCAAAAAAAAAAAAAAAAAAGAGTATTAAAAAAAATCCCTCATGAAATATTGAGCGTCCACAAGATGGGATGTTAGAATGATTCTCCCTCTCAACTTTGGGTCCTTCATCCTCATTGGTGTTTCAACGCTTAACCTCCTCCAGAGACAAAATGTCCCGTATTCAGACTTCAATAATGCAGCGCCTCCGTTCTTAGGGCTAAGGGCTGCTTGGTCTGACATCTGACTAATCGCTGACAAAGCTGCGGCTTCAGTTTGCTGATCACTGTGCTCTGGCTATTTCTGTGCAAACAAACAACACAATTCTCCACAATATTCCACTTACGTGATTCACAGTAACGTCAGTTAAACTGTCTTTAAGCCACCATTTTTAAACAGTAAATGTAAACGTCGTTTGGGTTCAGTTCGAGCACAAACTGAACCTCTCAAAAGGAAACTTGGCTTCTCTGAGTTCCTCTTTTGGTGACAGTTTTAATTAACTAGTAAAAATAGCATCACTTCCATTTGGTATCTGTCAAAGGATAACGGCATGGTCCAACAGTAGCTCAGCCTTTCCAAGAACTCACTGATCTGAAGAGGGTGTTGGAAAATATTCACAAGTCACAACAGCGTTCAGTAAAACTGCACTATGTCCCAAACTGAAATGAACAAGAGCCACGTCACTGCCGTCCTCATTAAATTGTTAATTATCAGTTTTTCGGCATGTCAAACTCAATATTGTTTTTTGGCATTCACCGAGTCAAAGAATGCCCAATCTAATTATTTGCTGTGTTTACATTTCCTGATGTCTCCATGTGAGACACTTCGGCTGCATTTCATTCAGACTTCCTCTACAGTCTCTCTGCTTTGAAATGTTAACTTAAAGATCTCCTGCAGGCAGGTTAAAAAAAAAAAAAAAAAAACAGACTGCTTTGCATTCACATAAAAATCCAATTACCTGGTTGAACAGCATCAAAGCCTCCTCACTCATTGAAAAATCCACAATCTATGAATATGTAAACAATAAGCGAATAAGCAATTGAGTTGTTGCAACACCTTAAAGTCTTTATTTTGATCTCAGAACGCTTTCCATATTCAGGCAAATAATTTTAAAGCATCCTGTTTGTGTCAAATTCAAAACATCCTGTACAGTGATGGTCAAACAGTAAAATGTTTGAGTGGAGGGTTACAGCAGGCAACAAGACTGTCATGGCTCTGACCATTAGTTTGTTATATTTCCTTTTTTCACTTTTGATATCACTCACACCCTGTGTCTTGGTTTACGTCACCTCCTGCCCTTATGTGTTTCCCATTTGTGATTATCCACCCTGTCCTGATTAGTTTCGCTGTCCCTCGTTGTGCTCCTCTCCATCGTAGTCCTTATATTCCCTTTTCATGTTGTCAGTTTGTCTTTTCAGTTTCCATGTTTTTGGCTCCTTGTTTCTGCTCCCTGCCTGTTCTTATTTGTATTTTTGGACTCTGTCTTTCGGACTTAGCCTCAGCTGGCTCCCTGTATTTTTGTTTGCTCCAAATTTTGTGAGTAAACCCTTACATTTGTGTAAAAGCTCTTTCTTTTGGTGTTGTTCGGTCCTTTGTAAACTTAAGAAAAAAAGAAGTCCAGGACCCTCTTTGAAATGCTGGGCTTTTAATGAGCAATAATGGCTTTTAATGAGAAACAGAGAGAGGAAGTAGTGGCATTTGGCCAACAAATGGTGTAACTTAATCAGTTAGTCATTCAGTCACTGTCACTCAGTCAGTGACAGACATTTACATTAATTAGTTTTGACCCCGCTGCTGCGTTTCAGCCAGAAATGTCCTAATGTGAACTTTTATTTCTTTTTAATTTGCATCAAAGGTGTGACAGGTTTCACAACCCTACATTGCACACATTTTACATCCCAATTCACCTACACTGGCCCTCTTTAGTAAAATTAACTAATAATACTTTACCCTTCAGTTTCTGAAATCAAGAGAGGAAAAATGCCTCATTCTGTAAATAGAAATTTAATAAGCAGTGCCCCTCACACCAGCACTGTACCTCCAAACAGCAGCACCCAATTATTTCCAACAACTCCATCGCAAGCGCCGCTGGCAGAGTTTAATGTCATTCAATATTGTCATTTATTACTGATATCTGTGGATGATTTTAGCTTTACAAAGCTGGAGGATAAATAATTACAGACAGTATTAGTCGTTTATGCTTATCTGGGTGCTAATGCCTGTGCCTAAAAGAAACTACAGCTATCATTTTAAAAAGCTCACTTATGAGGGATTTTTGCTTCATCAAGGAGTGAAAATAAAAAATTAAGAATAAATAAATGAAACAACAACAAAGTTGTATTGAACTTCCTTCTGCATTTGTCATTTTTAGAACTTGAAAATGAAAATACTACACAATGCAAAAGCTTCATGAATCAGGCATTCAGTTTTGCATTCACTAAATGCTCCAACCTTGCGTCTACAAAATCCCAGAAGGAGTAGCAGCTTAGCCGGCAGCACAACCTGTTTAAAGTATGCACCAATACATAATGCACAGTGTAACTTCTATTGGAGCTTAACTTTCCAATTTGGATTCATTTCTTCATCTTGTTCTGTTAAAATGGCGATGCTGCAAAAATGTAAAGAGCGTTTTTAAGGAGATTCTTCGACTTTTCAGCTGCATGCTGGGAACTAGATAAGGACAAAATGTCAATTTCAATGTATAAATGAATTACTCAGTAATTCACAGTTTCACTGTAGTTTCAGGGTGAGAGCAGTGCAATCACCTAGCCCGCAGAAGTCCATTTACTTCGCACAGAGCTGAGGCATCGGGGAAACCCAGCCGACATGAGGTCAGGCAACAAGCTTTCCAGCTGAGATCGAGCCAAACTGAGGAGTCGGACACTTTTTGCTAACAACAAACAGATTTCCACAGTTTCTTGTTTTCCAAGCTATTTGATTGAATTTTATAGTAATAGCTGAGTCTGTAAAGTGCAAAATAGGAAAGAGATTGTTTGCAGTCAGTTATTTACAGATTTAAAGACTCTCATCCTTCTGACTGTAATCAGTAAATGAAACAGTTACAACCATTGTGGGAGTTCACGATTCTATTTTTTACTTTAATTGATTCCAGCTAATTAGTGCTTGCCAGTCGAAATGTTGATATTGCATGTCATGACGATCATAACAGCAAATACAGAAGCGGCAGAAATATGTAATTTGCCTTTTCAATTCTTTGAAAATACACAGATAAATTCTCTTGCAGGACATAAAGGAGACTAAAACTGATGAAAAATGTGTTAGAATTTCAATCTAACTTTAATTATGAATCTCTCTGTCTCGTTTATTTAAGGATTGTGTTTGTACGCTACTGTCAGAAACTCATGTATATGAGGAACTAGTTATTAAAACAAAATGAAGTGCCAATGTTAGATAGAGTTCAAAGAAAATGTATTAAGGGTTTCCTTCTGTCAAATCCAAAAACAATGTTGACTGATAATAGCACTCTATTACATCATAAACTCAAACTCCTCTCAAGGGTGAAAACTAAGTCATGGCGCAAACTATTGCCCCGACAGTGATCAAAGGGCATAACAAATCAAGAGAGAAAATGGAGCTGGGCGCAAGGAAGATGCCAATATGAAGTGAGGATGTTTTTGTACATAACTTTTCAAGAAGCCTTCAAGGGGGATGAATGTGATGAGGATTGCTGTGTCAGAAGTTACACAACACTGGCCAGCTGAGGTGGATGATAAAGTACATTATTGTAAAGAAAAGATCCACATTTGATCAGGTTTCTTTGGGAAGATACAAATCTATCATATTCAATTTAAAAATGCTAACATTCTGCTCAGGAGATCTCTAATCTAAATAACACCAATGATAACAGTTACCAATAAGCATTGATCCCTTCTTTATCTATATAATAGTAGATTTATTTGTATCTCCCATACTCCACCCCTCTTTATGTAAGCACCACAACTAACCACAATCATGCCTGACTAGCTTGTTGGAGCACATGACCCAGCCGTAACTGTACCCTGGTCTCTGTGTTTTGACCACCAGTGTATTCCTTAAGGCAGAGCAGCTAGCTGAGTAATTGCCCACTGTGTCAAGGACATTTTCATAAAATTGTCTGAGAGAGAAAAAAAACCCAAAATATCAGACTAGCTTTCACAGTCCCTTACACACATTTGAATGAGGGGGCACAAACCAGGCATGTCCTAGATAAACAGCACCCCGCACTGCATTGACACGCTCTCTACAGCAGTCAGGTTTACATAACGGCAGAGAAAACACGGGGATGCGCATCACTTTCAGAGCTCAATATGAAAAAAAACACCGACTAAAAAGCTGCCTGCTTGTAATTTTTTTTAAATCACAGGGGATTTTTTAAAAACAAAAATATGTTTCAAGATGACTCACAACAACACATTATCAATCGCCTTGTAGAATAAATGTAGCAGCTCAGTGTAGTGATTTTGGTAGACTTTAATTATCTGGTGAGAGAAATTATGTTGCAATAAATTTCTGGATTGTAGGGTTCTTTCACACCTAACTTTGAAGTATCGGACTTTGAAGTTTGGTCTGAACCAATATAGCCTGTTTCAAAGATGCCCAAGAGAATAGTCCGGACCATCCATTCCTTCCATCCATTATCTGTACCAGCTTTATCCTGAACAGGGTCACAGAAAGGACAGGGCCTATCTCAGCTGACTTTGGGCAAAGACAGGATACATGCCAGTCCATCAAAGGACCAAAAAAAAAAGCCAGACAACCATTTACAAACACTCACATTTTAGAATAACCAATTTACCTATCAAAAGTCTACTTGGAAAAAAAAAAACATTTGAAAATGCCACAACTTATTACTTATTTCCTGAGAGGAGGATAAGTGCTTGTAGTAACGTTGTAACAATAATAGGATAGTGACAAGAAAAGAATCTTTTCATGCATTTTTCTCCATTCAAACAGAAAAGGCTACCGGTGGAACTGACACACCGCCGCCAGACACATGTATAAGTGATGACAACAGGATGTAGGTAGGTCATGCAAAGTCCTTTCGTGCGCTCAAAAATTGCAATGTGGAGCCAAAACCGACCAGATCACAAGTATTAAGTGACAAAACATGAACTTTGGTTCAGACCTCGGTCTGCACTTTCAGGTGGGAAAAATGCCCTGAGTTTCTGACTTTGAGGTGAGATATAAAAAGTCTTCTGATCTGAATAGGAAATTTGTGACATGTGTTGAGTAAACAGTCACGACTGAAGATTGGCAACAGTTTGTGGGTTTAGGATGAGCCTATTTATTCAACAAAATGGTGGCTCCCCTGTCATGACTAATACCATGTTGTGTGTGTGTGTGTGTGTGTGTGTGTGTGTGTGTGTGTGTGTGTGTGTGTGTGTGTGTGTGTGTGTGTGTGTGTGTGTGTGTGTGTGTGTGTGTGTGTGTGTGTGTGTGTGTGTGTGTGTGTGTGTGTGTGTGTGTGTGTGTGTGTGTGTGTGTGTTCTAACTGATGACACAGAAGGAGAATCTGAGAGAGGATCAGGAAAGTGATGGCAGAGAATGGAGGTGAACACTTTGTTTTATTTTGCCTCAAATAGATGAAGATGGGTTTGTTTTCTGTTGTTGACTCATTAACACAAACTTCAGAGAAACATTAGACACTGCAGCGGTCGTGATGCACTCATGCTTGGAATGTGTGCATCGTACCCTGCAGCATACGGCAGGATACAAGGCCTCGACAGCGGTATCTTGGTGTTTCCCCCCACTTTGTTTACCTTTTTATCCTCCTGAGCTGTCAGATATTATAAAACCACTCTCATGCAAGCTCTTGGCGATTAACACAGCTATGCTACAATTCACAGAGCATTCTTACTTGACGAAAAGAGACACAGTTGCAAAGACAATGTGCAGTGTGGATCTCTGTGGCTTTTGGAGCAATGATTCAGGGAAAACTCTCCAGATGAGAATGAAGATGGCAAAAAAAAAAAAAAAACTACTCACAAACAGCTCTCCAAATAACAATGCTGTGAGAGGCTTTATAGAACTGCACAAAAGGATGACAGTAATTATTCTGATCAATATAATACAATGAATGTCATGTCCCTCTTGCAAGGCCCAACTATTACCAGCCTTATCATGGGAGGAAATAGATTTTGCAACCCTCCATCATGCTCTTGAAGGCACCAACCAATTTGCTGTCAAGTCAATAATCTCTTTGGGAGAGATTGAATCTGGCTGTCACTGAAACACGCAGGCAAAAAAACAAAAGTATTCAAACTTTGCACTTCATTAGTTTTAAAATGCAGGAGAAGTTAGATAAGTAGATGATTCTTTCAGTTTGTTTCTGACACCTCTGTTTATGAAATGTGGTCTGACTCCAAACATGTTATCTGAATACAAATGAACAGCATGTAATCTTTTATTCGGGAAATGTGCAGCAGCACAAAGACCTGAGAAGGCAATGAGCGAAGGGGATTGCTCAACACTCAGTGGAGCACCTTCAGCTTCACAAAGCACCATAAATCACCCGCCACTCACACAACTGGAGCTATTCATTTAAGTCACAAAAAACTGCGGTGCCTCACTGGAGGTCAAACCTATCACAGAAATATTGGTATTAGTGTATATGTTGTCCAATATAAAAAAAAATATGCTTGCAATGAAATTGTTAATTTCCCAGTTAATTATATTTTATACCTACTATATCTCCAGTGAACTTCACTGTCTCAATGCATTGATGGTCTGCGCTTATATGTAGTGTGTTTTTACCTTAAAAGTCTATAAAGCAAGCTAAAATGTTTGCATATCCTTCACATACCAATGACAACATAGCTGCCCTGCAAGGTGCTCACTTTCCATCGGGAACAGTCAGAGTTTTGCCCAAGGACACTCTGACATGTGGACAGAAGGAACCAGGGATGGAACCACCAACCTTACAATTAGTGGGCAACGCGCTCTACCATGTGAGCCTAGAAATAATGTCATTTTGTACAATAAAGGTTTTTGTTAAACTGTAAAATCTTCTGTCCCCATTACATATCACAAGTGCTTGATTATTTGGGTCAATATGTTCATATTTGTATTTTGTTCTCATTGGTATTGCCATAGGAATCAAAAACCCAGTATCGGTCAAGCTCTAGAACAATCTAAGCTCAGCAGACATGATTTGTTCGCACTGAGCCAATGTTGTCCAAACAGTATCCAAACAAAATGAAGCTTGATCACTTTAGTTCTGTAGAATCTTCAGCCAGAAACTGTATTTTGTTTCTTTTGATATATAAAGATCATCCTTAAATCATCTCCTGAAATAAGTAAACACTAAACGCTCTACAACAAGTAAAGCGCATATTTAAATGTATCAGTGCCTCTCAACACAATTTACCTAATAATTTGATGAGTAAAACATGTTTTCCCTTTGATTATATAATTCTTTGTTATCTCTCAGTCCCACCACAGGGAATGTGGGAGCACTACTGTTAGAACTCACAGGGATTTTTGATTTTGTATGCTGTGTCCTTCGCCTGCACACTGGCCTCAAAAATCTCAAAGAGAAAAAAGCAGCCTTCATGCCGAGCACCTACTCACACAGCTAACGTATTCTCCACCCTCTCCACCCTCCTTTCGCCTTAGTTCTCTCAGGCCGATTAGATTGCACAGTATTCCTCTAATGAAAAACCTTAAGTCCTTATAAACCTGGTTTGTAAACAAACCCTCCAAAAAGTCACAGATCACAGACAAAATTATAAAATTCCTCACAATGGCAGCCTGAATTTTAAGCTCATTTCAAGACATGTGACGCATTTAAAACAATTTTAAAGCTTGGGTTTCTTTTAAAGAAGGGGAAAAAAAAAAAAAGGGTGGTGGGTGTTTTTTCAAGGTTTTCTGTTGATGTTTGCTCCGCTTCAAGCGTTCTGCATGTCAGATGGGCAGACTCTCGCTTGGCAACACTAAGAAATGGCAACTCAGCTCTCCCACTGCAAAACCCTGTGGGAATAGGGACAGAAAGAAAATAGAAAATGTCTCTTCATTTCTAAGATTTCAAGGGCCAGAAAAATATATTTAATGAGGCCTCTTCTGTTGTTTCTCTAAGAAGTAGAAAAAAAAAAACCTTCTTGTGCTGCCAGATGCCTTTTGGTGTAGACAAGGAAGAGGAAAAATAAAGAGGAAAATACACACAACGCCCTTAAACTGCATTTTAAACACACACAGACCCTGAAGGTATTTTTCTGAAGACAATTGCTGGCAGCCTATCATCAAGTCCACTATCATTATTCAGACAGATTAAATCACTGCTTCCAAACAATCTTGATATTGTAGCTATATGAATCATTTTGCACCTTTCTGTGGCGCCAACCATCAAAGTTCAATTGTATCAGTCTCTGCTTGCACCTGACAATATCGAGCTTGTAATTTTAGTGTGATTTTTTTGGGCTCCGGGGAGACTGGACTAAAACTGTCATCGGAAGCTGCCTCTTAGATGTGTATGGCCAGGCATTTCAAATGCCTGAGAGCAATCCGTTAACCCTCTTGACAAGGACAGATCTCCACAGTAGTTTTTGGCAGATACAGCTCAAAAAAAGAGTGGCGCTGGTTCACATAAAAAAATAAAAAAAAATAAAAAAAATAAAAAGGAAATAAACATATTGGGGAAAAATAAAAAACTGTTTTATTTCTCCTGCGTGCAGAGATTTACTGTAAAGCACTGAGGACATGGAAGCTGGGGGTGTTGCAGCAGAATAGTTGCCAAGTACTCAGAACCCCACAGTGATGATGAGGTTTGGTGACAGGGGTGCCAGCGGAGCGGTGTGATATGGATGTGGTCAGAGGCTAGGCAATATCACCCGGGAGACAAGAGAAGCGACTTGTTCCTAAGCTCTGGCAGCACCGAAGGCAACCATGTTTATACATGAAGAAAAAAGAAGCCTGAAATCACTGAATACATGTCTTAATAAACATATATTCACATCCAAGGGGGATCAGCACACACCCTGACTGCATCTTTATCAAACACAAGTGTATGCATGTGCATAAATGTGTGAAGTGAATACATGGTTGGACTTGCAGGCAGATGTCTCTAATGCAGAGGAACCATGTTTAAAAATAAAACTGAGCAGAGAAGAATAGAGTGTGTGTGTGCTTATAGAGCAGGTTTTCTGAAACAATGTGTGTCCTTCTATAAACAGTTAACATCGTCTATCTATGTAGAAACCAACAACCTAGAATCTATAAAGAAGATGACTAAATATAACTCCATCCTGCAGATTAAAGCAGCTCCTCATCCTTCCATGATCCAGACAGACCAGATGAGAGTTAAACCAGATGTGTCATATAGGAAGGTGCTTTGCTACAAATTGGATGATTAACAGAGCAGTGCAGCCAGCATTGAGACATTTGGCTGTGATACACAGCTCAGTGGTGAATGATTGGCTTTCAGGGCCGAGAGAGCAGATGGGACGGGGACACGGAGCTGGACCAAAACGACCGACTGTGGCTCCCTTGGTTCTGCATCAGAAATATGACTTCCATGCCGGCCTTTGTGCAGCCTGTTTCCTAATAAGTGATTCCAGATTTCAAATTTGTAAAAAAAAAAAAAAAAAGGAGTCATCTCCGGTCTCGCAGTGGCTTGGTCTTTCATAGCAAGTTATCTCCGCCTTTAGCTCCACCCTCTTAACATTAATTATGCAGCTCAATGCAGCACTCTGAATCCCTGCTGCAGCTCACCCACACTACAATACTCTGCCGCTTTCTCCCACTCTCTCTGTCACACAAACCACAGGCGAGCGTTTCTCTCATTTTCCTTTCATAACTACATTCTCAGCCTTCCGGAGTCAAAGACAACATTTCCCCTTCAAGCATTACAATGTGAGCAGTGTGCTTTTGCAAGGACTAAAGCAATTCTATTTTTCCTTTTCTTTTAGATTGTGCGAGGTTAAATATTCACATACTTTTTTTTTTACTGAGAACTGATAAAAAAAAAAAAAAAAAAAGTGAATCATTTTGTAAATGAATGTTCAGTCTGATGCACCTGATGCCCCACTGACACATGCGATAGTAAACATCATGTTTTTGAGGGTCAGATACACTTGAATGGATGCTTTTGCAATGAGTTGTATTACTATCTTCAGTTGCAGTGTGACTCACAAGCAGCACATATTTTTGCCGTGTCATTTCCGAAGCACGGTTCTGATTTCAGTGCAAATCAGAAGCAAACACAGTCTGATGTGGCGAGGCAAACACACTTAACGGCTCAAACACCTGTCTGGCAAGGTGTAATTGACTCAACTACTCCCGAGCACGGCGAGAGAGACACGACCAGACCGTGTCACAGAAAGGAAGGGGAGAGAGTCCACGCTACGCAATCTGAATCATCCACATCAGCAGAGAAGAGGGGAAACCAGAGAACATACAACGGGGGAAGCTCTCACGCTTCGGTCAAACTCCCCCCCCGGGCAGCCAGTGGGATGGAAACGGAGCGACTGATTATGGGAGCAGAAACAAGCTTCTCCTTCGTTTCCTTTAGCTTTTCGAGATGACTTTCACATCTGCACGCATGTGTTTATGTGCGTGCGCTTGTGTGTGACAGAGAGAGTATTACTTGCCTGGCCAGAAGCTATATAATTAATCCAGGAGAATTTAAGTGTCAGGCTATACTGTGTGAGTCATTCATGCACACGGTACCCTGCCTGACTTTAAACTAAATAAAGAGTTTGTTCTTGTCATGTGAGCCCACGTCAGATGGAGGTCTCAGCAGTTATTCGTGAGGTCGTTAATTCTTACCTGCCACACAGAGGCTTCATCAACAAAATGTGAAACCACAGGCAAACTAACACAAGCTATTTAAAGGCACATGCTGTTTGCCTCCCTATTGTTGCCGTTACAATAGGATCAATAAAGTGTCCGTCCTGTGTTTGCAAAGATGCTACGTATGAAACAAAAGTAAACAGCGAGGCAGATGTTCCTAATGAGGAAAACATGTCCAGGGACAGTGGGATCATTCAGCTGGTATCTGGCAAAGTGAATGTGTTATACGCTTACATAATCCAGGGGGAGCGTGAAGTGAATACTCTCTCTCTCTCTACATGACAATGCACGCGTGCGAGTCGGCTGTTTTGTTCTTGTGCACCGCGTTTCCATCACTCCTTAAATCATCGCACATCCAGAATGCACAATGGAGGGTCAAAAGCTCGTTGTAAGGTTGCTGTTCATCAGCAGGCAGCCCTCGACGCTGTGCAGCTCTGCTGCTGCAGGGGTCTTTTCAGTGCATGGAACCGGATGGTGAGCAGAGAACGCAGCGGGGGCTGGGCACTGCAATGTACTGCAGTGCTCGTAGCTCTGTGATGCACACCCACTCTCCTTCCATTCTTGCTCTGCCTCTGACAGTCTCTCAATCTCTTACTCCATCTTTCTTCCTCCTCTCCGGCCAACTGTTTGTATCATTTTGTCTTACCTCCTCCTCTCTCTCCACTTTCATCTCATTGCTTTTGTCCTTTTCGTGCCCCTCTTTCTCCACACTCGTGAGGTTGACTGTAATCCGTGTGTCCCACGCTGTTTCATGGTTTGAACAACCCTTCCCTCTGTCACTCACATGCACACTTAGCAACACAAATACATCCTCTCACCTTCAGCTTGAGAGTCCCCTCATCCTGGCAATGGTGCTGGCACACGTGCACAGTTGTGTTTTCGTTCACTTCAGATAACATTACATTGACTCACATTCGTGTCCGAGAAACTTGCCCAAACTATAATCATTACTGGCTTTCCTACAACCTAAACCTAAACTCGGCCTCACACAAATCTTAAACCTCACCCTCCTCACCCTAAAACCCGAATGATTTACTTCACGAGAACTTAATTTTTGTCTCTAAAAGACAGTCAAATCCAAACAATGTGACCATGTGTGCAAACAAATTTACTGTATGTCCCCACAACATGAGTAATACAAGTACACACACTGTCCTTCTGAGCGTTCACTGTATTAATCAAGGTGTCATTCTAACATCCCCCAGAGTGTCCGCTCACCTTAAGCATCTGCAGTGTCCTCCGTTTCAAGCTGAACAATCTAAACAGCAAATTCTGAAGAGTTCACAAAGCACCTGGTCTCCTCGTGACATGGAGAGTTTTGGTATTGTTGCTAACGGTAGTATGTCAGAGTGACAGCCGTTGCTGCTCCGCTATGTTGCCTACACCATCATTTACAGGGGCGCACTAAACGCCCATGCCACGCAGCCTGGGACAGAGGGTGTCACGCGGGGAGGATGAGCAATGACAAGCCCAGCAGCTGCTCCCTTCCTCCAAAAACTCCACAACAGTTAGACCGACTTACAAAACATAACTTCTACATAGTGCCTACAAAGATGTAGGCATGATAAAGATAAGGCTAACTTGCCACAAGGAACCTTCTCCCAGCAGTAAATACTTGAACATGACCTGAACTGTCAACTGGCTGCTAAATAATTACATTTTGGTAAACCACACTTGTAAAATGTATTGAATGAGAAAATGTTAAACCTCCCTGATCTCTCACAATTTGTGTTTTTCTTAGATAGTGGCTAATTCTTGTAACGGTGAGGGGTAATGTTTCCGGTTTCCATTAAAGGTTTGAGGTTCTCTGATTATCACGATCTGAATGAGTTTCACAGTACGCCGACAGCCTGTTCGCTCTCAACCATGACATGAAACAAAGCTTTGTGTCCCAGCAGGTGTCGGAGCTGTATGAGCCAGAGTCATTACATGTTTTACATGTTCTCTTCACAGATGTAACACAACACTGTTGTCTTTTAGCACCTCCTACATTGTTTTATACACATTTGCAGGAGACATAATTAATTACAAGCCACTATTGGCAGACATAATGTAATATTTCTTCTGTTTTAATAATATTATCCTTTTCGTTTTGTGTTATCAGGCAAATAAATCCATCTAACAGCCAGATGTCCCACTTGATTGAATGATTTCGCTCGTGCAGTCAGTCGTATTGCATAGTTTGATGTCTCATTTGGAGCTTTGCAGTGAAAAGAAAGGCAGAACAAAACCACAGTGCTGACACTCCCACCTGGAGCATACTACAGGTAGGCAAGGGCAACGAAGAGGGTTTCAAAATAAAGAGCTGAGTTTTCAGCATCTCTGCAAAACCGTGGCTCTCTTTAAGAGAGACTGTGTTCCAGAAAAGGAAAGATGCATGAATAATGAAAGGTGTTTTCTTCGTGTCTTAAAATGAAAAAACAAACAAACAAAGGAATAGGGGTGCACGACTGATGACAGTATATAGTATGGAAATGGAAATGTGTATAACCAGGAAGTTTATCAGACTAACTACATCAACAGACTAAGAACTGTCCACTAACTCTACCTACTAAACACTGGTTTGCTTTCAAATAAAAAGAGAGAAGCACTTCTAAACAGTCCCTGCTACGTGCTCTGTCCATGGTGCTGAAATGGATTCGACCCTCACTGTATCCCCATATCTAACTAGAGCTTTAATCATTGAAACATAATATAAAACCAGTTCATTCTGGTCAGATGTGTGCATGTCTTGTGCTTTTGTCTACTATCAGAGGGTGAAAGAGGTACAAGCCTTATAAAAAAAAAAAAAAAACACCGGTACATCCTGTACTAGTCATCCGGTCTAACCTTGTTTTTTAGCGTGCCCACACAAAACATACAAAGTCCATCCATTATTTCCTCCTATTCTGCAGCAGGCCAGTGCTCACAGACATTTTTAACAGAGGAAACACACAGTGCCCACTGCTGGACAGCATCAAATCTTCATTCTCAAATGATGAAGGTCAGACTTTCAACAACAAAAAAAGACAGTGGGATGTGATAAATAAACTGTGAATGCACTTAATGAAAGCTGATAATGAATTCATAATAAAAAATAAAAAAAAAAAACATTTGTGCATTACATATTGACCTCTACCTCAACTTTCACTTTTTTTGGTTATTTAAGCTCATTTTAGAGTAAGACAAACCATTTTTAGGCGTCAAATAACCCTGTGAAGGTACACTGATACAATAAAAAAAAATGTCTATCATTTCTTTGGTACACTTTAGTCAGTGAGGCTAGTTCAACCAATCCGAGAGCCTACTTTTGCTGCAGGCTCAGACTAAAGGAAGTCCCAGAACACCGGATAAGCCAAACAAAAACTAATCACCAGGCTCAAACGCTATCAGAGCCAGTTATCTAAGCAACCCCCTCTGACAGGCAGAATACACAATCCGAGCATGCACGACACAAGAAAAACGGGCTCTTTGTCACACTGAGCTTATCAGAGGGCACTGAATTTGCAGTATAAGAGACAAAAACTTCACTCATCCCAAGCAGGGATTTAAAAAAAAAAAAAAAAAAAAAAAAGAACCAGGCAAAACAGTGATAGTAATTTTAGAAATCTGGGAGCTGGTTTGAGTTGCTCAGCCTGGCACTGGCTTGATGCTGAGGCAGCTTCGCACAGGGATGTAATGGGATACTGCAGCACTAGAGAACCGTGTGCACAGAAACTTGCCTAGGAGCATCAGGGAGTCCCGCACTAACCTTCCTCCTCCGTCCCTCCCTCTCTCTCCCCCTTCTCTTCCTTTGCCTCACATCTCTGCTTCTCTTTCAAGTCTGTGCATAAACACCAAAAAGTAGAAACCCGTGCGTGTGTTTAAATGTACCTGCATGTGAAAAACCTAAAAGAGGGTAAACAGCCAGAATATTCACCAACTAATACAGAAACAACTTCAGAAGTGGGAGAAAAAAAAAAAAAAAAAGCCACGCTCGTCTGTAGTAGGAGGAGGATGTTAGCGGGCTTACCTTTAGTGCAGGTTGCTCTCTCCCGGACACCGAGCTCTTCCCCCGTCTCCGCAGGCTCCGAGACACTTTGAGATAGAGAGAAAAATAATCAATCTCCTCTTACTTTCTCTTACTTCCAGTTTCAGAATGAATGAGTCTAACACAGCCCTGTGGACACACCTTTACTCTGTCCTCTGTAAACTCTGCCACACACACACACAGACACCCATTCAAATGCACCCCAAGACTGGAGTACCCAAATTGATAAAGATCTGCTCAGGGGAGGGATAAAAACTACACACGCTCACACACTGCAGTTTTTTTGTTTTTTTTGTCCTTTCTCTTGCCCACTCGCTCTGCTGCTTTTTTTTTTTTTTTTTCTGCTGTCTTTGCCTGCACTGCCTCCTGATTGGCTAAGCTGCTCTTCAATAACATAAGCTCTCTTCTTTAATTGGAAGGGGTCCAGTTATGTGGTGCACCAGAAACCCTCCCGCCCAGCTCATCTCTGTCCTTTTAATTTTTTTTTTTCCTCCCCTTTTTTCCCTGAGTGCCCGTGGAGAAGAATGCTGAGCTCGGCAATTTCATACGCATCAAGCAAAGAAAAAATGGAATGGAGGACAGAGGGAGGAGGAGGAGGAGGAGGATGGTGGGGGATGGTGTGTGTGTGTGTGTGTGTGTGTGTGTGTGTGTGTGTGTGTGTGTGTGTGTGTGTGTGTGTGTGTGTGCGTGGGAGAGAAAAAGGAGTCGGAGCGGGAATGGGGGAGAGCGTCGGAGGCGAATCGGTCGACTGCAGTGGGACAAGCGGAAGATGCACGGAAACAAAAGAGACGGGGGGAGGACGGGGGAGGACGGGGGCTCTCAGGTGGAAGGAGAACTGATTCGGATGCATTCGGTGCACCAGCCGAAGCATGTTGAGTGACAGTGGGTCAGATGAAGGGAGATTTTCCCTGCACTCACTGCAGCATGTTTAGGTGGCTCTGCTGCAGTGTGGAGTCTAATTGCCAGGCATGAAGGGGGATGGGAAGGGAGGAAGAAGAGGAGGAGGTAGAGGAAGAGGAGAGGGGAGGGGGGGCGGGGGGGTTGCAGTGATGCCGAAGTACAGTCTCCCAGCCAGCCTGGATAAATGGGGGTGAAATGGGCCAGCCAGCCTCAGTGTACAGTGTTAATGCCTCTTCTTTGTGAATTATTGAAGGTGCCCCAAAGGAAAATGGGAGGGTGGCAAACCACTGAGCATGTTCAGACACGGTCACTGCTGCCGAGGTTTATGATAATCAGTAATACCTGAAGCACATTAAATGGAGCCCTCTTCAGTCAGATCATCTAATCTGACCCATTTAACAAAACGCCTTAAATGGAGCAGTTTGATTTTGTGCGGCTTCTTCGCTCTTCTTTCCACCAGAGTTTAGTGATGTGTTAAAAGGCTTTGCCAAGCTGGAGAAAATGGATGTGTGGGATTGACTTTGTGGTGTCAGTTTCCCCCACTCCTCTCCCTCTTCACTCACATTGCATCCCAGCTGCGTTAAAGTACAATACCCGAGCAGATCAATAATGGCTCATACAATACCTCGGCCATCTGCAGAGGGATACAATGAGCACTCCAGAAGTTATATGGTGACCACAGAGAAATGCAAATACACTGTTTGCTCAATTAATAAAGTAAATGCCTGGTGGATGAATGGGCAAATGCAGAGAAACCTGATACTTTAGGCTCAATAACCTGCTGTAAAACACCATATGTGATGTTAAATTTAGATGGGACAGGTGAATCAATCCCCGTTGCATCTTAATTTAGTAATAAATCTAGATTAACGCGTTTCAAAGGCAGCGCCCACGCTGTCAAATAGCTGAAAATGGATGCTTGTCATTGGCCGGTGGAATGATGTCCTAAGTGTCATCGACTTGCAGAAATTCATGCAGCTCGAGGTGACTTTGAATTGAAAAAAAAAAAAAAAAACTTTTATTTTCCGTTGAATTTTTAACATAAAAAAATATTATCCAGTGAAAACATTTCTTATTTGGCGCCAATAATACAGCAAAGTACATCAAGTAAGCATACAAATAAACAAACATTTTGACCAATCATCTGCGTGCGTTTTCCCTCATCACCGTGGTCTCTTCTCTCTGAGGGAGACTGTAGACTGTGATGGAGATGTTTGAGGTCTTGAAGACCTGCTCCAGTATCGCCGACACTCTTGCCCACTGCAGTTTATCCAGGCCACAACCGATACTGTCGGAGAGAGAGACAGAAACACGGCGTGTCACTATAACAGTACCTGAAACTGGCACAAAAACAAGGAGACGTTAAAAGAACATGATTATCTCTCTTAAAAAAAAAAAAAAAAAGTATCTCAAAATGACTGGAAATGGACACAAACCGAGGCATTGATATTCGTGTTACTCCTTTCTTTATGCAGTGGGACTTCATGTCCTCCAGGCTGCGTCTCAGGCTGTCATAGGTGGGTTTCTGACTGGCCTTTTTCTTCGTGATCTGCGTCAGAATAACAGGAGAGCAACAGTAAAGACTACGATGACTTTTGAATAAAGTATCTTAGTTTCTTTAGAGGTGTGCAGCGCAGCTCGGTTTTTAAGCCATTTTAAGTAACCGTTACATATTTACCAGATAGTAGACAAAGCGTCTTTTTCTCGTCAGTACGGCGCACTGTCCTGTCAGCTTTTCTGTTTGGAAAAGGAAGACGAATATTTCTGCATTAGAACAAGACACAATAAAAACCTCAAACATAATGGCTCCTAAATCCTTAAACTTCACTGACTCACTGGTGAACAATGGAGCTGCAATGATTGTTCAATTAATTGACAAGCTGATTGACAGAAAATGAATGAGGAGACTGCTTTGACAATCAATTAATCATCGTGAGTCGTGTCTTAATGAAAAAAGGCTGAAATTCGCTGTCTCCATCTTCTCAAATGTGAATATTTCCTGGTTCCTTTACTCCTCAATGATAAGAAACTGAATATCTCTTGGCTGCGAACTGTTGGTTGAGATAAAACAAGACAATTTAGGCTGCACCTTGGAGCTTCAGGGAAACACTGGTGGGCTTTTTTTTTTTTTTCACCATTTTCTAACATTTTAAAAGACCAAACAGCTTATCGATATATTGACAAAATAATTGACAAATGAATCATCAATGAAAATAATCAGTAGTTGTAGCCCCAGTGAGCAAGACATCATAAATTCATGCTGTGCAGTAAAAACATTGCTACAACCCGGAGTTGTTTGCTTGAAATTGTAGTGTGAAGCCTAAATTTTCCACAAGACTGATTATGTCTGGACAAATTTGTGGTAAATGTGTATATATTATATCTTCCAAATAAATTCAAATGTAGGGGAAAAAAGGAGAACGGCATGTTACGAGGTTTCTAGTAGACTACCTCTAGAACCAGTTTCTCCGTGCTGAATAGAAAATGTTCACATGTGATTCAGTGCCCTCAAAATGAGACAATTTCACTCCTGATGAATTTTTTATAGTCAGGCTGACTCACTCTGTTCCTTTAACTCCGGCACCCCTTTGAACTTCTGCTTGAACGTCACTGCTATGCCTGCCCCCATGCGGCAGTCCTCGCTGATGCAGTGGGCCAGAGCCTCGTCCTCGGGGCAAGAGAACAGGTTCCCGGTGACATAATTCAGTCTGCGGGTGTCTTCTTCAGGCTGGCCAGTAGAGGGCGGAATTACACCACGTCATGAAGCACAGCAGCAGGAAGTAAAACGCGAGTGTTTGGAGAGGAAAACTATTGCAGAAACTCCCCTTTTAGCGCATATCAAAAACAATATGTTCCTGTAAATGTGATATTTACCTTAAATCCATAAGTGCTGGCTGGTTTCTGAAATTCGGTCGACATTGACAACAGCGAGTAGGGCACTTAAAAGGGTGACGTAAGGAGTCTTGAACGGATTCAAAACAACGCAGAATTATCGGCATTCGGTTTCCTCTGAAGGATTTGTTCGATAACTTACCAAACCGTCAATGAAGTTGCTCGTAAAACTTGCAACTTTGGCTGCGAATTGCCGTTTTGTTGCCTAATAAGTAGCTCCGTAGGCTTATCAGTTTGCAGCAGGATACGTGGCCAGTTAACGACAAAAACACTGTTCTCTCGCGAGAAAGAATGAGACTTCGTGGGAAAGCGACACCCTTTGAATTTTTGAAGACTCATGGGAAATATTTTGTAAAGGGAACTGTAATTATAACTTGTTCTGCATTTGTATCGTCGTCAGTTTTACACCCTATACTTTCTAGTTTTATTTTAGTCATTGTGTTTAAAGATGCTGCAGATCTTCACGTGTTTTATCAGTGGTGTATGGTGTAATTATTTAGGTCTTTTAAAGTAGGCTGCTAATATCACACTATAAAAAATACTCCACTACAAGTAACAGTCTTGCAAATGTATTTAAGTGAAATCATATACATGTTATCAGCAACATTTACCTAACAAATCCAAAGTAAAAGTATAGACAATGCAGAAAATGCTCCTTGTCAAATATTTCATATTTGGATTAATATTTCAGTTGCAATTAATGTGAATAAATCTCAGTCTGTATATGCCGACAAAGTCAAGAGAGGAGGTCTAGTCGTCCAACATAACCTCTGCAGGGTATGGTTAAGTGTGTTTATTGAATAGCTTTTATGCTTATTATATGACACAAAACACAAAAGAAAGTTCAGTAAGAACCTTATGACTGAGGCATCTATAAAATACAGATAAATAAACCTGCATCCATCAAGCAATAAATATGTCCAAGCTACTGTTGCTCAATTGCTCAATAGCTTGACTAAATGTAGAACCTGAACCAAAATCTCTGAACAGATTTACAAGCAAAACACAGCATTGTTGTGGACATACATTGCATCTAAATATTGTGCAGCAGCATACAGTACAATGCCAGAATGACTGTAGGGTTTTTCACTTGTATATACATGTATAGATACAAAACAAGAACACAAATGGTCACACATGAGGAGTGCGTGCGTGTGTGAGACAGATTGACAGTCTGTGGTCCAGCCCTAGAAGTCATCACTGGGCCTTCGAACGTTGATCCAGTCCCCAGGATTGACGTCCATCTGCAGCATCTTCATGACCCACTTGTCCCTCCGTGCCCCATCAATGAACTCGTCCAGTGAGAGCTCCCCTATAGGTGGCGAAGCATATTTATTCTCTGGTCTTATTTCACAAGGCATTTCTCCATTCCTGAATTCATCTTTTTTTTTTTATTTTTTTTTACAAGATGATCATTCCACAGCTTACACACACCTTCTCTTTCAATTTACACAAGCAATAATGAAGCGATGTACACTTTTACGTTAGCACTTCACGAGGCCGTTACAGCAGCCTGACGTAGACCTTCTCAATCATCTGTGAAACGTTTTAAGCTGTCAGGAAACCGTTATAAACACTCACCATCTCCATTTTCATCAACCAGCTCAAATATCCGGTCAACCACTTGGTCTGGGCTCAGCAGATTACACTCTTTGTCCAGCTCTCCATGACAGGCTTTCTTCAGTCGATAAATAGACTGAGAGTGACAGGAAAGGATGTTATGATGACTCCAGCACTGACTGCAATTCATTACAGCCCTCTGATTTATCTTGAAGCCTTCTTTAAAATGTTTTAAAAGCTTAACAGATCAACGATGCACATGTGGTTACCATGAAATAGTCATTATTACCTCCACAATTTCAAGAAGTTCCGTTTTATCAATGCATCCGCTTCCATCTTTATCGTACATTTTGAATGTCCATTTAAGCTTATGCTCCAGTTTTCCTCGAAGGACTAAGTTCAAAGCTGCCACATACTCCAGAAAATCAATGGTGTTGTCCTGTTAACATGAACAGAAAGAGCTCACAGGTCATGAAGGGCTCCTATGAGGCCATTTAGGACACTTTTTCCTCACTTTGACAGGCAAAATTTCGGTGCTGCAATATACGAGACAGAATAGTCTTGATTCAAAAATAAAAAATATGTATGACTGTAAACAATTACTTTTATGACTAATTGTACTTTTCCATGGCCCAAATGTACAAATTCAGATTGCTTGTTTTGTGTAACGGCAAATTTTCACATTTCAAAAGCTGGTGCTTGGATATTTTTCCTTACTACAATTAATTAACTATCAGATTTTCTTCCAATCAACAAATATCTACTAATACTGCAGCATGTGTGAAATGAGATATACGACTATATACTCGTCTTGTGATACAACGCTACAGGAGTTAATACTTACGCCGTTCTTGTCAAAGGCTCGAAACATGTTTTCTATATAATCTGCGGCCTCCTTGTTGTCAGTGACACCAAAGAAACCCTTGAACTCGTGCATGAACAGAGTTCCACTCGGGCATTCCACGACAAATTTTTTGTACCATTCCTGCAGCTCTGCCACATCGATTTCCTTGTCCTCACTCTCCTCGCTCAGGCGCTGACCCATGGTGCAAGTATTTTCTCGAACTCCCTCAAGACGGAAATGATGTCTTACATTACATGAAACTGCTTGATGACCCCCTTAACTTTTGGGGTGTTTTTTTTCCCCCTAACTCCTCTCTACATTACAGAATCCATAAAGGTTATAGCTCAGTTACGGACCGATGACTTTCTGAAAAATCAGCAAAAGACTAAATAATGAATATGGCATGAAAGTCCATACAAACTGAATTGTTATTAGGGTTCTATTGAGGCAAAGCCCTTCTGTAAGTGAGGATGAGACACAAGGCTGCGATGGATCACATGATAAGGGATTAGAAATGAACACTTGTCAAAATCAATCAGTTCACAGATGGATCATGGGAGGATTGTGCTGTTGCATGTCCCTAAAATAAACAGGGAAAAGGCCATGTATTGTATGTTAGCTTTCTAGAAACAGACTCCTTAAAAAAAAAGGTTTCACAACCCTTTATTTAATAATGATGTAATTAAATTCCTTGTGTGATGAAGTAAAACATGCTGAAGTATAAAGGTCTTTACGTCACATGAAAATGTCAAATGGGCTGATTTAAGCAATAATGCAGAAATGTGACCCAATCTGAGCTTTTCAAATGAAATTTGGGAGGTGGAAATGATCGGAATTGATAAAAGAATTATCAAATATAAGGTCAAGTACATTAACATAAAGATTTCTTATCTGAGATTAAACATAACAAAGGCGACCACACAATTAACCTGTTCGCTGATAAGGTAGAAATGTGGTTTTGATATAGTCTATCTCGAGCACACATTTGCAGAGGAGGGAATACAACTAGTTTTACACATTACAGTCAGTATTCTGCCCGCAGAGGTTTACAGTCAGAGAAGATGAAATAAAAATGATATCTGTTGCATCATGGGAAATGTAGGATAGGGATTCATCCGAGTCCTCAAACTTTATGGGGGTGGAAACCAAAATCGGTGGTGTCTTCCTTTATGTAATCTTTCCAAGAAGGCAGAAGTTCCTGATCAGTGTGATGATTCACCAGTTAAATGTTCAGTTGTGACCTTCGGGTGCCAAGTTATTTACTGCTACCCTGTTTACATGCCTTCTCCTGTCCCACCGAAGGTCCTAATAAATGCGTTCTCGCTAACGATGGCCGCTCAAATACACCTTCTTTGAGTACCAGGCACTTTGTGGGAAAATAAAGTGACTACATGCTTTCAGTAGACCAACATCGCTAGAATAGCAACCTAATTGTTTACAGATGAGGGTTCGGCCTCGTCCAATACCTTCCGGGCCTGTGATATGTGCTGACAGCGGGGTTAGCGATAATCTTAGCTTAGAAATTTCAAGGCCATCGAGAAGTCACTGTATGTTCCTCCCATGTTGGGTGAGGGGAATCTCCCTTGTCTTTTCCCCTCATCCAACCAGCTTACAAGTATGTCTTATTTCTGTTACCGATCATCTATTTCTGCACCTACGAGTGGTAGCTTTCACTCCCGTGTCATCGAAATGACACCGAAAAAAACATACTTTTTAAAAGCAAGAAAGCAATCTAGTACAGATTGTAGGGAAGGTTGGTTTGGCAGGAATGTTTGCTTATTACTTTATAAATACAAAATGGGAAATAATGTAGCATGTTTGGCTCATGTTAGCATGAAGGTTATGGTGTACAATCAGCATTTCAGCATCAAAGTGGGACATTAACTTTTTAAGATGTGAACATCTAGCAGCCACTGATAAAGAGATAAATGTTTAAATCCACCAGACACTTCATAGGCAATTTTGCATCTGAACTCTAGCAGCCACTTTTATGTTTAAATTTCTAACTGCAGCAGAAGGAGGAAGAAATCCGATTATTTCTTTTAGAGATGTAACATCATGAACTTGACATGTGGGGTTGGAGTCGCTCACAAAACTATCGATGGGTCACCACAAATGCCCCCCCCCCCCAATCAATAGAAATTTTATAGACTGTAAATTTCTGCATCAAATTTCAAAGATGTGTACCTTTGAACTACAATCTTAAGCCAACAGACCAACCACACAATGCTGCTATTTCTAGAGTCACATGTCAAGGGGTGGCTAAAAAGTAACTCTTGAGCCTTACTTACGAGCTTGATTTGAAGCTCCACTGAATAACTCCCTTCGTATTGACTGAACATGGTGCACTTCAAATTTTAGCATTTATTGCTTTCCATGAATACTATGATACAAGCTCAAGCCTTCAATTTCCAGCCATTTTCAGGTCTACGAAGGCGCAGTGGACATGTATTACAAGTCTACAAAAACTGATTTAAAGATGTGTACTGTAAAAATTCTAATTATCAAAAGTGACAGTTGGAAAACTAAGGTATGACATACAGAAAGTTGTAAAAGTACCTTGTGTTTTGTTTAAAGAGTAAATGGCTACCCTTAAGCCAAACCAACATTCTAGTTACCAAGCTGGTTACTATGGGCAACATTGGGTTATTTTGGCTTCATACAGTGATAAAGCAAAACTACAACAGATTCCACATCCTTCCAAGGGGTCAATGCTAACGAGTGCAAGATAATGTTAATTAGAAATATATTTTATGGTAAGTGCTTCATACAAAAAAGCAAACAGGCATATGTGAAGTGCTGCTTCACATTCTCAGTGGTCGGTGTCCTCATTCACCTGAAAGAGAAACACACATTCATAGGAGAGAAAGTCAAAGCAACTGTGTTCGGGGTTAAAACACAACTCCAACTGTCAAATGTATTTTTTTTGGGAAATACATGCCAAATGACTAATAAATATTGAAATCACTGAATACATCAGTTATCAAGGTCAAATTATAATGTTCAGATATAAAAAAAAAAAAAAATTAAAAAAAAATCAAGAAAAAAAGATTAGAAAAACTTTTAGTCAACAGTGAAAAAGGCAGTCTCCATAATTTTTCTTTAAATCGTCTCCTTCCAGTTTAAAGACTCGGTGACGTGTGGCCTTGAGAAGTTGAAACCGAAGAGGACAAAAAAGATCCATCTCTGAGCAATCTCCAGGTCCACATCCCTTCTGGTCTTGAGGCCTAAAGGTCCACAGTGCTACAGTTATACCCTTGTTGCGGTATCATACAGTGTAAAAAAAAAAAAAAAAAAAAAAAAGTCAGTTGACAAGCTGGCCTTCTAATCATGTTCCTCAGGCTCTATTGCAGTCTCTGTGCTGTTTGAAATGTCAGCACCACCCTCTGTTGACAAGTCAGGAGAATTACTGGAAGAGGGAACCTGTTTGTCGCTGGTTGGGCTCTCTCCATCGCTGCCGCTGCTGCTGGTGCTGCTCTCTCCATTGTCCTGCTCACAGCTGGTACTCTTCTCTGATGGAGCAGGTTCCACAGATTGGTCCACAGTGCCGTCATTCTTTAGACTGCGGGAGGCCTCCGACTCAGATGAATCTCCTTCCTCTGTTGAAAGCTCCGTCTGTGTGCTGCTGGGCTCTGAGGAGAGAAAAAAAAAAGTGGACAGCATCAACTGCCACATTCTGTTCATTTGTCTGTGGCAATTAATCAACTCTGGGCAGCTTTATTTCGATTTAAATTTAAAAGTGGTGACATAAATCGGGCGAAAAACAGTATAACGTCAACAACAGTGTACTTAAGCATTCAGGTTGGGACAGAGTGTGTGCTCCAGGTGAGTGAGGAGGAGTATCTCGGGGTCTTGTTTACGAGTGAGGGTAAGATGGAGCGGGAGACTGACGGGCAGATCATTGTGACGTCAGCAGTAAAGCAGTTATTGTGGCGGACGGTTTTGATCAAGAGTCAGAAGGCAAAGCTTTCGATTTACCTGTCGATCTCCGTTCCGACCATCACCAAGCGGTCGTGAGCTTTGGGTAGTGACCGAAAAAATGAGATACAAGCTACTGAAATGAGTTTCCTCTGCAGGATGGCTGAGCTCAGCCTTAGGAGATGCGCCAAGAAGCTTTGATATTCGGAGCGAGCTCAGACTAGAACTGCTGCTGCTTCACATCAGAGGAGCCAATTGAGATGGTTCGGGCATCTGATTAGGATCCCTCCTGGGCACCTTCACACGGGAGGTTTTCCCGGCAGTCCCAACTGGTGGGAGAGTCCAGGGCTGGCTCAGAACACACAGGAGAGATAACACATCTTATCTGGCCAGGGAATGCCTGAGGATCCCTCAGCAGGAGCTGGAAAATGTTACTGGAGAGAGGGATGACTGGGCTAACTTACTCAGCCTGCTGCCACCGCGACCAAACCCGACCCCCTGGACAAGTGGCAGAAAACGAATGGCTGGGCGGATAGATGGACATTAACCATCAGAATTTAAAAATAACTGTAATAGTCAGAGCAAAAGCATTGCAGTTGGATGGCCCTGTCACAACAACTGTTGCAACGCAAGATGGGATTCAGTTGCGTTTGCCAGTTGTCCCTTCACTGCATATCTGAAATAACAGAAACACTTTGAACCAATACAGTTTTCTACACGAGAAGTGGCGTGAATGTCAGATCCCTTGGTCTCGAAAGTTACAGAACGGATCGGACACAGATCCCCCTTTTCTGACATTGGAAAGGTGTGGGAGGAGGTTTTTCAAAAACTATCCAAACATCTGACAGTGTTATTTCTTGTCCACCCAAATGTTTAGGACGGCTACAAAACTGGACAATAGTGTTATGCAAGCATTCTAATACTGAAGTGTATTTTTTGTGTATGTTTTTTTCATATTCACTATTTATACAGAGGTGACAATCCTATAGTGTCAGTTACTAAACGACACATCAGCCTAATTACGGATCAATTCACACTTACCATGATCATCTGAAATACCGGGTGTGTCACATGTTCTTCTTTTGTACTCTTCTTCACAAGAGTCTTGTGAAGACTCTGGTGTCTCTGACAAGCTCTCTGGCCCTTTATGACAGGATGACTCCTTTTCTTCACTTGCTGTTTCATCCTCTTCCTTTTCGTCAAACTTCAGCCTCTTGACCTCCTGCTTGTCAGCATCACAATCTTCCTCCTCCTCCTCTGGGTGTTTGTTCTTTATCCCACTGTTTGGCGTCACCTCACCTTCTGACACAGGTGATTCACTGACACAAACACAGGAAATCAATGAATCAAACCACAAATAAGAACACTTAAGTGGTGCAAGCAGGCCAGCGGTTGGTACGGCAACATCATTTCAGAACTGTTGTTTACATGTTTTACTTTTTCTCTTTTTTTTAAATGGTGGTTGCTGTTGCAACATTGGCACAAGTGTTCCAGTCAACATACATTTGCATATACACAAATTGTTCCACCTGTTACTATACCTCCTATTCTGTTGGGAAAGTACCTACCCTAAAGTACAAGCTACAAAAGCCGTTCTGAGAACTGTGATCATTCTCACTTCCCGCAGGTAGAAAAAAAACACACGAAAAAGGGGATGTACCTACTCCAACTGCTTATAGAACGATGAAAAAGTTCCTTCAGTCTGAAACCACCTGATGGCACATACAGTATGTTACATATTTAAGAATTACCTGACAGGATGCTGCTCCTCCTCCTCCTCCTCCTCTTCCTCCTCCTCTGTGGGCTCTGGCTCTTTGCTGACTGGACATTCAGGGAGCCCATTGGTGGAAAGTGAAGAGGACAATGACAGCTTTGGTCTGGTGAGTGATTTCGGTGTGCCTGGTCCATTCACATTTCGACTGCAAAACAAGAAAAACACAATCTTTAAAGCAAGACAATGACTGAGAACCAAACTGACAGGCAGCATGAATCTGTCTTTACTACACCCTGCTTGTCTTTTGGTTATTTAGCTCGAAACTAATTAAACGTTCTACTTGCTAGCGACATATGAAGCAATTTCAGATTTGTGGAAGTCAATTACTAACAAGTATGTTGCTCCCACCTGTCTGAATATAGAGAGGAGTTACCAGGAAACATCACTCCATTCATTCTGTTTACACTGGATGCCCCATTTTTCCTTCGAGAGAAGTAGAAATGCACAGAAACAACTGGCTGTTAATTGTGCTGTTCACTTTTTTTAAGTGTGACTGAAAAAAAAATGTATAAATTCAAGGGAGCGGTCAATGTGCACCAGAAGAATCTTAACAGAAATACTGCAGCCAGAAGAGCAAGGGGGGCAAAAACTTAAAATCCAATGTACTCACTCTGATGTGGGGTACATACAGCTGACCACCATTACATTCTGCAATACATAAACAGTAAAAGAGATTTTGAAATTTAAAGTCATGGAATATACATTTTAAACAGTTTTCATCATCTTGAATGGGAAAAACTTAACATTTAAGTCTTAATGCTTTCAGACAAAGTAGTGAAGTCCTTACCTTTTCCAAACCCCTGAGAAACTTGTCTGTTCCTGTATAGTTTCGTTTGGGGTCCATAAGGAGTTCACATAGACGCTGGATGGTGAATGGGATTCTGGAAACGTCATCAGACATGTATTTAGGATTGGGAACAGATAGTGGTCTCACAGCCAGAATCACCACTGTCTGTGAAAACCGGCCAAAGCTGATTAGAAATGAACGAGGAAAAAAAACAGCAGCAATTTGGACTGATCTGGGCGGCCACAGCTGGCCAAAAACTAAGACATGAATAATTCATCATGATGAACATAATGCCTCATGTATTCTGGGGAAAATATTTACAGTATAATGTTTTCCTTTTAAAATGTCAAGCTCCGTTGTTGCCTGTTTTGTTCCTTCCAGCTATATAAACTGAAGTAATGATTGACTATGGGTGATAAAAAGCTACTCTACATTTTCACGTGTTCACAATAAAGACACCATAATGGCTCTGAGGCTCAGTTTTGAATGATTTTCCAAATACTTTTGTACCTGATGTGGACAAAATAACAAATTTGACAGACAGACATGAATTAATTGTAGTGTCAACGTCAATAATACGATTAACTGAATTGCCATGTTATTTCGGTTTGTATACGGGGTCGTGATGCTACGCTTCACTCACCCGTTGTAACCATCCACTATCTTTAAGATCCTCTTCTTCATTTCTTCATAAGAAACATACTCTACATTGGGATTATGTGCTCCTCGCTGTTCTGGCGTTGAATCGTGGAAATCATCCATGACTTCTTCCAACTTAAACATGAGGTACGCTTTGAACTGTGACCATGGGATCCTGTCGGATATTAGAAATACAAGCCTGCTTGTCAAACAAACAAAACAAAAACAAAAATCTGGCTAAATAAATAAGATTTTTTTTTATTGGTTTATAAATTCATATTAATGTTTGTGTCAGCTGTAAGTTTCTACTCACATTGGTTGCCCCGTCTTGGCAACATGACACAGGAATTGTTCCAGTGCAGGACAGGTTTCTTTCTTCCCTTTCCTCTCAAAATCTGTAAATGACATTAAACATTTAATGTTTAATTAAAAAATATATATATATATAATCAATATAATAAGTATATAATCAAACCAAATCAAACGCTGTATGCATGTCCCTCTGTATTAAAATAAACCCAAACGTGAGAGCTTTAAATGTATAATCCATTTAATAGTGATCTTCACAGCAAATTATTTTTGGAAAAAAGGTGTTAAATCAGGTTTAGTTTCAGGCCACTTCTGGTAAATGAAACGCGCTTCGGTGTCGATTAAATGATTGTAAAGTACAACGAAATCAGCTGTGTCAAGTGGAAATATACTTAGTAAAGAAGACAATTAGTCAAACGTCACATTCGTAAAATATCATAAAATTGCCAAACTCCAATGTCATTTAACTTTAAATGGAAAGTTCATAGAAGTTAGTAAGTTAGCGTCGTATTGTTAGCAGTACAGGCGTGACGTTACCGAGCTTAGCTGTTTACGTAATCGCCATGTGTCGATTTAAGGGAACAACCGGGTGAAAAGCGCGTAACATGCCCCGAGTCTTTTCTTGAAGAACACGACATTGAACCGAGTCAGACCGAGCAGAAATCCCCGCGGTGCGCTTCTAAATGCTAGTTGTTGTTGTTGTTGTTGTTGTTGTTGATAAGCTAACGCGCAACGTAGTTAGCGAACACTCGAGATTTCAGTCTGTCTTGAGAAAATGCAAAAACTCCCGTCTAAAAAAAAAAAAAAAAGAAGCTCGCAATGAATCGCTAATTTCAAGAACTGTGGAAAAAAAAACAACAACAACACATTGCCTTGAAACGCTTCCAGTAACGCCTCGTTGTCCATAGCTGTGTCCAGTCACAGGCAGGAAACACTTGCTCGTTAGCAACGCGTTAGCAGGTAGGTAGCAGCCCAACAAAAGCTGGTGGCGGTGGCGACTGCGCATGTCCGCAATGACGTAGTCGCGTTTGCGGAAGGACGCGAAGGACAACAAAGCAGTTCGGCGCTCTCGTAGCAAAGGAATTAAGGGATCCGGAGTTTCCGCATCGGTTATTCTTAAAGCGCTTGTGATTATATATATATATATATATATATATATATGTTTTTTTTAATTTAAGGTATGTCCAGGCTCCAGTGACAGAAAGTCCTCGGCCTCTCTGGTGCGCTGTAGATGCTGCGGGCAGTCAGCGGGCGTCATCGGGGTTGTTGTTGTTTTTTTTATGTTGTGACGGCGCAAACCGGTGAAGCAGCCAATGAGTCAGCAGCTCATCGGGGTTTATTTTACCTAACCTAATATATATAAATATCTATATTTATAAAAAACAGAGCAGCTCCTTGCGGAAGAAACCTGCTCGTTTTTGTTTTCTTTTACTAAGTTCGGTTTTCAGAGGTAACAATGGCAGTTCCCGTAGCTGCGTTACAACTGACCGCATCGTCCAGCCCGGGTCTGCTGGAGCACAACATTCACATCAGCGACAGAGATTTGGGAATGATTTCAAATCACAGCGACACCGACACCCTGCCTTTACACTCTCCGTGGACTTTCTGGCTTGACAGGTAAGAAACTGTTTTGTGGTTGTTGTTGTTTTTTTTTTAATCTCCAGCAAGTGTCAGGCAGGTGAAGTCTTTGGAGCTGACCTGTTCAGGAGAACAAAGAAATCTCTCAGCCCCCCCCCCCCCCCCCCGGTGTAAATCAGTCGTTATTGATGTGTTTACAGGGATTATCTGCCTTAATAATTAAAAAAAAACAACATTACAGCAACAAAAACAAAAAAAAATAGCAGTTGATTGTGTTGATGTAGCTCGTGTTTTTCTTTCTGACCTACATAAACAAGTCCTCTACTCCGAAGGGTCTCCAAACGTGCAAAAGGCCCTAATTATGTCTAGCTGGCTAAACATGTTGAACTTGATTCATGTCAGACAAGGTCAATGTGAGCTTTTATGAGCACAGGTGTTATTGTTCCAAACGCGTTGAGTCACTGCTTATATGTGTGTTGCCAGGAATCACGTGTTCGATTAAAACTTATGTAGGTCAAACTTTGACTAAATTAAAAAGTTCCTAAATTAAGTTGGACACCAGCAGCAGCGAGTTACATAAGCCTCATCATTCACAGTTTGTACAAATCAAAGGGTGCTGTGTCCAAATGGGGTCAGTGTTGTTTACTGTTTACTGGCTTGTTTGTCATCTGACCCGCCCTCCCTTCACCCCAACCTGTCTGCTCAGAGGGCAGCTCTCTCAAGCATATCTGATGAATTTGGCACCGAAAAAGATGTATTTAGAACATGTCAAGCTACATGACCTGTAATATTTGCAAGTTTGCACATTTAAAAAAGAAAATAAAGATGTAATTTCATCTTTTTATTTTTTTTTTTCAGGTCTTTACCAGGAACAACTGCAGCTGAATGTGAGTCAAACCTGAAGAAAATCTACACTGTCGAGACTGTCCAGGTAAGATGCTTTTACAGTCATTTAGAGAGCACAGCTCCAACCGCAGGCACATTGCTATTACATTTGATATACAGTTGACTGACACTTTTAAATAGCAAGTTGCTAGTTGAGAGCCCAATACTCATGTATGCTCATACTAATGCATAATTTAGTTTGAACCAGTGTTATCTATACATGCTATGCATACAAGTCCCACCACAGCTTCTCTCTAAACAGCCCAAGGTTCAGTCACATTGCACATAGCATTATGTGACATTATGTCAACATGCCCCATAAGTCCTACACTAAAATAGGGTTTAGTGAACTCCTGTCTTCATGTTAAATTAAGTTTGTTAACATAGAAACTCTTGCCAATGTTGTTCTGTTACTAATTACCTAACTAGCATGCCCGGTTATTTACACCATATCATTAGTTGACTCAATTTGACTGTTATCAGACTAATGAATAAGTGGTTAGTCTCGCACATCTGTCCCAAATATACAGGCCAGTAGACGCCTTCTGAACCAATTAGTAGGTTTAGGAGGTTGTTGTCCATTTATTTCATTAATCCAATCTTCAGACTTAGAAAATGAAACCTACTAGCAGGCAGGAAGATTGATTGTTTGATTGTTTGTGACTTCTGTTGGCCAAAGTAAATATGACGGGAGCTTAAGTGGAAGTCAAGTGATGTAGTAGAACGAGTGACAAAGTCCAAGTAAAGAGGAAGTTGGGGTGGGTGGAGGGATCAAACACAGCACTGTCACCAAGGAGACCCTGTTTGTGTCCCGTGTGAAAAGTCATCATTGACTTTTTTTAAATGACATACCTAAGTCAAGTTACATAACATACACAAGTAGTGCAAGTAACACTGTTATTATATCCCACACCACGATCTTTTCCTCAGCCTCACTGAAAAATGTTCCCACTGTTCAATCGTCATATACAGACACAGTATGAACAGACTTGTGTGTTTAGTTGGCCACTGTAACACATGTGAAATATTAACTGTGTGTTCTCCCTTTGCCAGTAAATGGTTCAATAAAATACCCTGTTTCCTCTGTTCACCATGACACTGGAGTAGAACTTCTGGAGAGTTTACAACAACATACCTGGAGTGTCCAGCTTGCCACTGAGATGTAGCTATCATCTGATGAGAGGAGAGCGGAAACCACTCTGGTGACTTGAACCTGAAGATTAATGCACATTTTTTTCATCTTATTAAAGGATATTTGTAGTGTGTAATGTTTCGTGCTGGTTTGCATACAGGGAAGAAGAAAGCAATGCAAAAGGTGGTGTTTGGAAAATGAAAGTACCCAAAGAGTCCACTGTAAGTGATAAAACATATTGAAATATTTATTATGTATATTTACTATTTTCATGGCAATTAAACATATTTGTCTTCATATTTACAGTCTGCTGTGTGGAAGGAGTTGCTGTTGGCGACTATTGGAGAACAGTTCAGTGATTATTGTGCCTCTGGTAAATTACCTTGAAATTGTATTCATTATAAAAAATACCACGGCTTAAGCTCTCCGAAATTATTTCATTTTTAATTGAAAACGGCATTTCTGTAATAGGTACAAAATACTTTGTCTCTGAAATGACTTTCTCTCTCTCTGGTCCTGTTCTTACAGATGATGAAGTAGTCGGGGTCAGCGTCAGTGTGCGAGACAGAGAAGATATTGTTCAGGTCTGGAATGGAAATGCTTCTTGTGCTAACGAGTCAAACATCTTAGGAAGGATCCATGAGCTCCTTCCACAGATACCTTTCAAATCAGTGTTTTATAAACGTGAGTATTTTCTTCTTTCTATTGACAGTGGTTCATGTTTTTTTCTATTTAATGGATAAGCAAAAAATACAATGAAATGTGAGTAATTTCCCTATATTCTGTTTGCTTATTTTTCAGCACATGAGGAACACCATGCTTTTGAAGGAGGTCGATCAAGACATTAGCACATCAGAACCGTTGAGATAAACGTTATTTTTTTTGGTCAAAAACGTGTTTCGGAACATACTACTGGGGCAAATTTGGAAACAGTTGATGTGCTTAATGTATCATCTTAATTACCTAAATGTAGCCCAAGTATTATGACTGTTAGTCAATGAAATTTTAAATCGTCTAATCACTACTGTCATTCATAACAAAATACCATTATTTTAGTCAAAAGCAAAAAAGCTTTTCACTTTCATTTTATCAATGGCAGTGTTTGTATGTTTTTATACTGCAAAGTTTTACAAAACTGTTAACAAAACAGCAGATCATGTACAGCCAGATTTTTTAGATGTATTTTAGCTTATTTTGTGCAGTTTTCTGAGCACAGAAAAAGCTAGGTCTTTTAATTATATCTCATTTTTAGGATTTAAGAGGAGACCGAGTTTTACAAAGCAAACCTTAATAGTAACAATACATTACAAGGCTTCTGTAGTCAGCTTTTTTTTGTGTGTGTGTGTGTGTGTGTAAATTACAGCCAAAATACTGTTGCCTGTATTGGACAAAATACATAGTTAGTATGCTGTAAGGCTGATATTTGAGCAGTAAATTGCACATTCTTTTTTTATATTTTGTTGTGTAGGATATGATTTGACGGTGCAAGGAATATTTTGTTGTTAAAATAAAATGACCTCAGTACACGAAACACTTTGAGTAGATGCTTAGAAATATATGCAATCATTTCTATTCTGTAGATTTTGTGGCAAATTTGCTGTGTTGTGGTTGTATTTTGTTCAAGCCTCTGCCCTAAATCAAGCACTTTGTTTTTTACCATGTGTATAAAACACCTGATAGTCCCTCAAGGATTATATAGATTTGTGATACCAGAGACCAAATATACTTTGGTTTTGTGTCACCTTTTCTGATGAAGTGTGAAGCTGTTTTTTGTGTGTTTTTTTTCATGCTCGCCCGAGGAAAAATGAACAGAAACACGTGACACCGAAATTTCTCACAGGAGCACAAAACTGAAAGATGTTGCTGTTCTGAGCCTCTTTTAATATATTTGTCGAAATCACAGGTGTTTGTTGAAGTGAGGCTGTGTCTGCGGCAAGGCTAAAAGTGCTTGAATCTAGATCATTAGAGGGGGTTACTGCTATGTTGAAACATCTTAAATTTCTCTCAAATCCAAAGCTTTAAAACTTTTTTTCTCTGTGGTCTTTTAAGTAGCAGGCTGTATTTGTATCACTGAAAAACATGGTCACGTTGGGGAAATGTTGAACTTCATGTAATTTACGTCTCACCAAAGGCGCCTTTCCCGTGTTGTTTTTGTGTATGAGTGGCTGCATAGGCCAGAGGTGATTTTTTTTTTGTTTGTTTAGTACTAGTACTGTAATATAAAGATGTTTGAGGTCATTTCTGGAATATGCATTGAAACCTACAGAGAGACTGCTGCTGTGATTTATCAATCAAATGTTGAAGTGTTCGTGATTATGATGGCTCTGTTTAGGTTCTTTGCTAAATCAGTAATACTGACAGGGAGGAGTTAGTTTTCAAACCATAGACTTTGCCAAACTTTTTTCATTTTCCCAGTGTTGTTCTCTTGTTTCTGTATTAATGTTAAAAGCACATATTGTAGAATGAGAATACTGTTCCCTTGCACATAAACCGACAACCGCTCACTTCAGATCTCAGACCTTGTACTGATTGTTGATCTTGGATGGTGCCTTGTGTTTATCAGCGGTTTACAATGTTAAAGTCCTCTGTGTTCAGCATGTTGAAATTGTATCTAGTCATGTTTCTCTATTAGTTTTACATGTGTTGAAAATTAAAAATAAAGACACTTAAACCTTTAGCTTTTGCTATTTGGAATAAGTACATTGTAGTAATTCATTTAATATTACACTTAATGAAAAACTGCAGACTTTTTTTTTTTTTTTTTAGAAAAGATGGTTAGGTCATTATCGTCAAGGTGTACATTTTAAGTACTGAGGTTTGTACTTGAATGAGATCATATTTTTTTTCCCTTGACATACATTTCAATCAAATATCACATTAGAATGTATTAATAAATGTAAGGCAGTTCATTGCTATGGAGACACTGGATTTGATATAGTAAAAAAAAGAAGCTATAAAGTAAATATCTCAAATCCTGCATACTTCTTACCTTTTGTAAAAAAAAATTTTTTTAAAAATACCAGTGAATACAATGTACAGTTATTTCAAATTGAATAACCAAAGACAACCCTTCACTTTGCTGAACAGCATATAGTATTATCTACTTAAGAACTATGTAGTTCATTGTTGTTCATGGTAATCCCGCTTCACTTGCTTTTGTGATTTTTGTACGGTAGCTGCTGCAACATGATCATTTTTACCTTTGGGATTTATAACATATTTGTATCCACACATCTAGCTACCAGCAGCTAGCAGCCAGAATGAAAATATCTCCCTCTTGTGGTCTCATTAAAGCATAGGCTTAAAAATGTTTCAGAAGAGGGCTTCCAGAGTAACGCAGATTTCATCTCTAAAGTCTGGTCATTTTACAGACCAATATTATATTACACTGAAGATTGTTAGTTTTTGCAGTGAACGGCAATATCTGCAGCATCACTGAGGCACAAGTTGTGCAATGTGAACAACCTTTTGGGCCATATTTCAGCCCCTGCTCAAGGTATTGAGCAACATTTTGTATAGTTATATATTTGGATGATACAAACTATGAAATGAGACAAAATTACATTGTATATGGAGAGTTTCTGGTCAGTAATGCAGGGAAGCTTATCTGCTTTTGCACTGGACTCAGAACCCTCCCTCCATAGTGCATACTATTGCAATAATTTATTATTTTTTAACAGCAGTTATAAGTCCATCATTTCCATTTTTCAGGGGATTTGACTCTCTTCATAAAGGTAATGACATGTTATTTCTGTTGCGTTGAGTAAGAGATGTGAGGTTTTTCAGGATGAACTGAGCTGAGGATGGAACTTTTAATTACTAATAAATATATTACTTTAAGCATTTATTTTTCTTGAACAAAGTAATACTTCATATTTTTCTCTCCTTGTTCTAGTCATTTCCCCTCAATTTAGTAAAGGGCCCTTTTCAAGATCCATTTAAAAATTGTCATTGTTATTTTGAAAGCCAATCAAATGCACCTACCTTAACATTCGTACTATTGTTTACTTAATAGATGGTTGATATAGTCTGATATTTGTCTACTTCTGGTGAGATTTTTTTTTGTCATTTTATTGCTTCTTTAAATTGCTATTTCTCTCATTTTACAATTAAAATATCCATACGGTGCACAGAACTATCTTTTTTTTTAACAGTAGGACTGTTAATGATCTGTTCAACGAAAAGGATACTGTCACTTTTTTTTTTTTTCTTGGGTTATGCGTCAAAATTCAAGCTAATCTGAAATAGTCCGCGTGTGAAAATGACGTCACCATTGTTTACTTTTACTTAAGCCACGCCCTCTGTTAGCAACTTGTGGCTAGCTCGCTACCGAGAAAGGCAACAGCACCGAGGGCTTCTCTTCAGACACCACCCCGACGCGAAGACTGTCCGCTCGCACATAAATCTGTAAGTACACGTCGACTCAACCGCTCGCGTACGCCCCGCTGAACGAATATTGAATTTAAAGGGTGTATTTATCGTGATATTACCGGGTGGTAAAAACGAAGACTTAAAAGAGGAGAGAAACGTTTCTCGTAAGCTAGCGTCGGGACTACCGCTAGCTTTTGTTGTAGCTGCTGTTAACGTAAGCGCTTACCTGCAATTTTCGCCGTGAAACTTATTTCCCGTTACGGTTGTAATAGGTCGCCAAACAATCGCGGCCGTACGTGACTAAATCAGCCGCGTAGTTGAATAGGCCAGACTTTTAAACCTCCTGCTTTTCTACGGTTAAATGCCGTTTAAGCTAAAGGCTCAAGTCCTCAACGGAAACCTCGGGAGCGCAATGGTCGGTCGGTGTTAACGGATGTAGATTCACACTGCGTTTGAGATCATTTCACGATAATCTCATCGCAGTGGTGAAAACTAAACGAAATAAGTACCGTCAGATGAGCGTTCATTCATGTCGCGGCGGGTCCGGTTTTAGGGTGTCGGTCGCGGGTTGAAATGTTCGGCTGCGCGGTAGTTCGGTGTAACGTTAAGTTAACTTGGAGCAATATGAACTCTTGCTTCCCGAAATGTGACTCCCGAGGCATATGATTGAAACCGATTATAACTTTCCGCGGCGTTTAAAAATCTTACGCAAACAAAATCACTCGTCTAAACTGACCCTCCGGATTTAAGGCGATTGGTAAAATGACCGGTCGAGGAAACCGAAAGCGATGCAGACTGAAACCCAGGATAAGTAACTGTTGTAGTCGGTGCAGGGACTAACTCAAATATGAACTGTATAATGGTTTAGATCCAGCTGTTTTTTTTTTTTAGTAGTAGATAAGACATAGTAATACTTGGATATTTCTGACTGGATTACAACTTGGATTACAATATCTGCATTTGTACTGCTGCTGCAAAAAAAAAAACAACAACTCATGAAATTAATTATTGTAGACAACCTTTGTTATTGTTGATTTAAGCATGTTAACCTGTTAAAACATCAGTTTAATTATGAGGGAATTATGGTGGATATCGGCGCTTGCTTAGTATCACTCTTATTTAGGCATCATTGAGTTGTAGGTTAGGGTATTTTACGATTGAAGCTTTCTTTTATTACAGGTAATCATACTAGTTCTAACAATAATGAATAATGGTGTGTGTGACGTGGAACCAGGTGGGAAAAACATGTTCTTGCCAGTTGTTTTCCATGTCATGAGGAAAAGCCTCTTTGCAGTGTTTCCTTTAAAAAAAAAAAAAAAAAAAAATTGAAGCGTGGTGGTGTCTATTGTTGGAAAGTTGCCACTGGGGTGACAACATTTTACATACAGGAAGAATTCATCATGTACTTATTATTCAGCCCATCCCAATAATGGATGCACTGCAACACAGCTGGATACCATAGCTGCTTTATTGTTGTCATAATGAAACTGATGAGAAATTGACATCGCATTTAGCCGGGTTCTAACAATTAAAGTCACCCCCAACCTTTTCAAAAATGTCCACAGGAAACACTGCCGTTTGTCTTCAGAAGTAATCCTGATCCCGAAAGAAAAAGTAAACAGTGCTGACCCAACCAACAGCTGCCTGGCTTGATCAGAATTTGGTTTTAGTTCTAGACTTCTGAAAGTACCTCATTTTGTTTTAAACAATCTACTGGAAGTTAACACTTGTTTATGACACATCACTGCACCTAGACATAACTTACTATTTAGTAGTCATCTCTTAGTCATTTTCAAATGTTTTTTTCTTCTTCTTTAGTTTGTTTCTGGAAAACTGTTGGTCCTGTTTTGGTCCTAACTTCATCGCAGTGCATGTAGTTTAATCAGATCATCAGTCAGATGCTGACAAAATGTTGACATTAACTTTCGGTCGTGCCTAACTGTTGATTTGATTAACAAATTAATTAGAGTATGTGACTTTTGGTAATGCTGAAAATAATGACATTATGCTCGAGTCCTTGCGGCCTGTGTCTTTTCATGCTTTCTGTGGCGCTTTCTATCTGCTCATATTATTTGTTTGCACACTTTATTTACCTTTGTTTACGCTGCTTAGCTTTTGACTCAAACACTCCCAAGCTGTATACATAAAAGCCTACTTGTGCATTGTACTACCTGCCACAGCCGTTTATCGCACCACCTGGTTAATGGTAAATTGTTCCAGAAGGAAGATATGTTTGCACATAAACACGGACCCAGGGCCCCTGTGTTTACAGTAGTCATGGCAGCACTCGGTTATTCAACAAATAGACCTAACATCTTCCTCTCCCACTTGTAGAGGAGTGTGTTTGTATTGGTGGGTAGGGCTGTGACACTGTAGTTCGTAACCGTCAGTGCTGTAGCTTTTTTACGAATGGCACAAGTTAAGTTTTCGTCACACGGTAATGGTCATTTCAGAGACTATTGAATGTTGTTGAATTTGTCTTGAAGAATAGACCTCTCATCACCTTATGAAGTCACAGCTGTCTCAAAATCATTCAGACAGTGGTACACTACGTGTCTGCTCTCTGAATTTCACCATATTATACTGCTGTGTCCAGTTGTTTTCATTAACACTCATTTTCTTTCCCAGGTCAGTGAAGTCCAGATGCATGAGTCTCGGTCAGAACCAACAAGCCACACCATTCAAACCACTCAGACAGAGAACGGAAATCATACTGAGAATGAGAGTCGACTGAGGAGTAGCCAGACTCCTCCTCCAGAGGCACCCAGGGTCAGTCATTCTCCTCTGCTCAACACATCGCATTTAGATTTTTATAAGCATATGTATGAGTGTTATAAATCTATTAATCTATGCATCGCTGAGTCTGCCTCATATTCCCCAAAAATACAACACAATGATGAAGCTACACGTGTAGGATAAAAGCAATTACTCTTTTGAGTGTTATTTAATTGTAAATACAGTATTTTCACCTTATGGGCTAATTGTTTGGCAAAAAGGAAAGTCATTCATATTCGTCACCTTGAACTCAAGAGATTGAAATTTGCACTTGTTCCCCCCCCCTCCCCAATTCTTTCATATTTTATAGTCAAAATGATTTATTAATTGAGAAAATCTGCAGATTGATCAATACTGAAAATAATCTTAAATTGCATCTCTGTTAAGATCTAATATTTTGGGGCTTTTACAAATTCAAGTGAAATTAATACATATTAATATTTGCTGCTTGTTGCTGATGTTATCCTTAGAGGCATATGATCAAAACCATCGAGATTCTAAAAAAATGTGCGGTGAAAGAAAGAAACTCAAAAGTTTAGCATTGACATAATCTCGGACAGATCATACTTAAATGTAATAAAAATAATTTTAAAAAAAACGCAAGTTTAAACCTTTTTTGGGCGACTGGGTTCCCAATTCACAGTAATTTGCTGCTGTTCTTAGCTTCATATGATAGTAAAGATATTTTGGTTTCAAGGTGTGCGTTGGACAAAACAAGCAATTTGAAGCCGTCACTGAATGGTTTAGAAAATTATGATCTTATTTTATTGCCCAAATTATTTATTTTTTTGAATAGAAAATCGACAGATAAGGAGGTAATTAATTTTGAGTTGCTGCCCTAAAGCAAGTTATGTTGTGTTCAGAAATGCTTTAATGTTTTTCTGTGGAGGGCTGTTTTGTTATTGTGTGCACCACACAGCTGTATAGGGGAAAGTGTAAATGTTTGTCCTCTGTGCTACAGATGTGATCCAACTGATGCACCTGCTTTTCCTTCACTAAAGTGTGACTAGTTATTCCTTATTTTAAGCTGTGCATAGCTAGTCTGCTATCCAAACGCTACATATTGAATTCATACCAGGTAGATTATGATGTGGGACCCCAGTGCACTCGCCTTACTGCTAGAAGAGAATTTGAGGGACTTTGTTTTGCCTTTTTAACATGTAAATGCATCCCTGAACGTTTTACTTTGTTTGTCTCGGTTTCTTTCAAACTGCAATGTTTTATATTTATGCTGAAGGGAAGCGCCGAGATGGTGGGGGAGGTGGTGCTGGGATTTAAAAGGGGGGGGGGGAGGGAGGGAGGGAGGGAGGGATGGAGGGAGGGAACAACTCCTGCTGGGTGGAGGGATCAGTGTTAATAATGTTATTTTGTTTATAGTCACATCATGACAGTTAGCAAGGCTGTGTTAGATTGTCGGGCAGAACGTCGTTTCTGAGCAGTATTTGTCTTTTTCAGTGTCCAGACAGACTTTTCAATGGAGACTATCAGGTTGGTTCAACTCATTCTTTATTTATTCTGTGATATTATTCTAGCAGTCTTTTTTTTTTCTTTCTTTCTTTCTTTTTCTTCTTTTTTTTTCTTAGCAGGCTTTTAAAAGATATTTTGCTTAATTAAAATGCGTATGTGTGTCTGTGCATGAAAAGTGATGTCAAATCTTTGTGGTCGTGTAATTAAATATTATTAGATTTCATCCTATTAAACTCAACTCCAGTTGAGTTTATTACCATGTACATGTGTTTTCTTAAAATGTTACTCTTTCGAGAGCCACACCCATTAGAGCATATTAGCACGTATTAAATCTCACTCATAAGGAGAGACAGCATATTGTGTTTGTTTTTCAGCAAGTTTTCAGCATTTCTATTTGCTGTCAGTCATCTCGGAGTTCACAAGACCAGTCTTGCGGGAACAGATCTGTGTTTACACTCAGTTGCTCACTGGTATGACTTTCAACAATAACAACAACAGAAGATGTTTGGACTTGCTGGCTACCATAGCAACAGGGATTAGGCAAAGGCTGTTGTTGTGTTGATGGTGTCCACAGAAAAATAGAGGGGCCAACTGGCTCTGTCTGTGGGATAGACCTGTTTTCATTGCTTTGGTGGCCACCTCTGCAGCATTGAATTTCATAAGAAAGGACAAACTAGGAGGCAGTCATCTGTTATTGTTAGCCCAAAGCCTGTGTGAAATTCACTGTCAGTTTGTTTACCTGATTCAAAACAGGCTCTGCCTTGGAGAGAAATGTTTGTTTGTGGTTCAGACCTTAATTAAAATACGAATCTCAAGTTCTGTTTTCGTAAACAGGCTCTGTATGCTTTTTTTTATTCATTATTTATATCTCCTGTGCAATTTTGATTACTCTGTTTATGTTTACTGTAAACATCCCTTGAGCTGTGAGGCTTGACAGCGAGGGGGAGGGTGTGGTAATTTGCTGCGTGCCTAGCAGAGGATGTTGTTGTTGTTTTTGTGGTACTGGTTGTTGTTGTTTTGATGGAGTCTTAATTCCCCTAAGCCATCTGGGGTTGTTGTTGTTGTTGTTGTTCATCTTATTTTTGTTCGGTTCATTTTTAGCTGTCATGGCAGAGGAGTCAGTTTAGCTTTCCTCACATTTCAGTGAATGTTGAAATAATAAGCAGTGCTGTGAATAACTGTCAAATATTTTTCAAATTTGAGCAAGAGGTGTAGGAGTATAGCTGCAAGTCTAAGAAGACAAATAGATTGAACAAAAATATATCAGCTGCATATATTTTGATTGTATTTATAATCATTTGTAAACCCCACAATGGGGTTAAAGCTGATTTCAGCTTCTTTAATGTGAGGATTTGATGGCTTTCTTTATAATACAAACTGAATATCTTTGCACAAACAGGACATCTGAAGATGAATAAATTAGAACTCTCTTCCCTTTTTATTTCATAGAGAAAACTATAAGTTGTTAATGGAGAAAATAATTGTCAGATTAATGAATGATGAAAACAGTCCTACACAAGTGTGGTTTTGACATTAATAAATGTGTGTTGTGTTCCAGACCAAGTTATTAACTAAATTTACATAAATGCATTTGAGAGAAAGTCCGATAATACATTGACATTTACTGATATAACCTGATTACCGCAAATATTCCAAACATGAAATATATATATATATCTGCCTTTGTTGTATAATTGTTCATCAATAGCTTTTGTTTATTATTTAGATTTTTTTTTTCTTTTTTTTTTCCTCCAATATGTACCTAGAGGTAATCTAGCTTCTTCACCTCCCTACTACAAGGTTGTTTAAACATTGCATATCTTAAATACACATATTAATCACATTAGTACTTGGCATCCTGAAAAGCTTTTCTCGCCTTTCCATGGAACAGCAGTGGAGTTTACCGAGAGAACAGACTCTGTAGTGAGAGTGCGCACACATTTCTCTGTGTGTGTGCGCATGTGTTCTAATTTCACAAATAACCTACTGTTCAGCTGTGAAGCCCCTTTTAGACTTGTTTATTTCAATTTCCGCTTTAGTTGAACTTTGAATTTAATTATATTGGATACAAGTATACACGACTGCAAGTGATGTTTCTTTTTCATCCTTCTGTCACAGTAAAAAAAAAAAAAAAAAAAAAAATCCTGTCTGAAGTATTTGTTTTTTTTGCTCATTTAATCTTTTTAAAAGCCCTGATACAAACATACACATACAGTTAAGGACCAAGAAAGCCTGTTAGTCCAGCATAATTATAACGGTGTCCGGTAATCCCTTTTCCTGATTAAGGTGATGCACTTTTTGTTTACATGTAAGTGCACTGATGGTCTGCACTGGAATGCTGTCCAAGTAGATTTGCTGTAAGTAGCATGTAAGCTCAACCAGAACATCCCACATACTGCGTGTTGTATTTCCGCTGCTTGTCACTGCAGTGTTTGCGCCCATTGAACGTTCTCTTTGAAACGTCCCGTCACAGACTTCACCTCCACCGTGTCTCCACGTTTTCTTTTTTTTTTTTTTTTTTTCCCCGCTCACCGTTTTCTTCTTGTTTCTTCCTGTGAAGGTTCCACTGTCTTTGTCCATGATGACCCCACCAGCAGAGGCTCCACAGCAGCTTCAGCAGACACCACAGCAGCAGATCCTCACTCCTCAGCAGCTCCAAGCCCTGCTCCAGCAGCAGAAAGCACTCATGTTACACCAGGTAACGCATGTCCAGTCTATATCTTATTCCGCCTTGGACACAATCCCTATGTTTTGCTTAACTCCAATTGTATCATCATGTCTGCAGCAACAAATTCAAGAGGTTTTCAAGAATCAACAAGAGCAGCTAAATATACAGCTGCTGCAACAGAAGAATGCTGGGATTGTCAGTCAGGAGGTAACTATTATTTGTTAAGCACCGCTTCTATCAGCTTATGAATATTTAACCACCGTACAAACATTTAAGAGGCAACAAGGAGAATCAATACTATATTATTAGGGATATTGGGGAGAAGGCTGCAGTTCAGCTCAGTAGTACTGAACGTTAAATGAATACAGTTGAACCTGGAACACCACCAGGTTTAACTGTATTCATTTTCAGCTTCTTGTAGTGTGTAAGGAATACAACAACAACAAAAAAAGCACTTGGGTGGACTATTAATGGTAACGGATTGGAATTATATTTGAGGTGTCCACAGCTGTGGAAGATCATTTTTCAGATCTTCTATTAATTTGAAGCCGCTTTTTCCGCTCTTAAGTTCATTGAGTTTTTCCATTAAAGGTGCGTCACATGTCCAGAAAGTACATTTTGCTCATTCCTAGGACACATTTGCAATTGTGTGGGCTTCAGTGTACCTTCAGGTGCCTGTGCGTGCGTGCGTGCGTGCGCGCGCGCGCATCTATTTGCAAGACAGCATGACATCATCCACCTGTCCTGCATCCATTTGCTGTCTCAATATGTCCGACCCTTTGGCCACTATCGGAAATTCACAGGATAAGTCGACACGAGGCAGCACTTGTGGGCGTTTGGACAAGGACATATTTTGATATTTTCGAGTAAAATGTTTCAATGTTTTCCCAACACGGAATATTATGATAAAAGAAGGTGTGAGGAAGATACCGACTTGATGTTCTGTCAATCCTGTGTTGCAGCTGACAGCCCAGCAGATTGCCATCCAGCAGCAGCTCCTTCAGGTGCAACAGCAACATCTCCTTAACCTGCAGAGGCAAGGCCTGCTGTCTGTGCTTCCCACCTGCCTCGCTGCAGCCCCAGGTAGGCTGCGTTACACTTCCCGCTGCGCAGTTGTTCAAGGACTGAAACGCCTATAGAAATGACTTTCGGGTGGTCTTCACTCGTGCTCGCCAGTATTTTCAGTTTCAAGCCGAAGATTCCAATTGCGAGCCCTGCATGTGTGTCGTGTATTGAGAACGATTTGGATTCGATGATCTTCGGGTTATTTAGTTGACGATAGAAAGTGGCTCGCGCAAATGTAGTGGCGTGCCACTGAATTATGTAACAATTTGTCCTCGTATACTGCATGTACTATTTCAGGCTGTGAGAATGAGAGCATCCTGTCTGATGGTGGAGAGACTAGAGAGTCTTCCAGTCAGCAGTCGACCACCAACGGTCATCAAAATCTTCTGAAGAGGAGAGAAAGGTGCTTTTGAAATTTAGAATGTCTTGTCCAAACTGTAGTACAGTTGTTTATATATATAACATTATATTTTATATATATGTATGTATGTATGTATAATACATATACATATATATTTAACATATTATATATATATTTATATATATAAAATATAATGTTATATATGTATATATATTATACATAAATATAAAATATAATGAGATATATATATAAAATATAATGTTATATATATATATGTATATATATTATACATATATATATAAAATATATACATATACACATGCATACATACATATATATATATATATAAAATATAATGTTTTATATATATATACATATGTATATGTATTATACATATATATAAAATATAATGTTTTATATATATATATATATATATATATATATATATTTTATATGTAGACATGTAGGCATATATATATCCAACTTTTGTTGTGCTTAAGCTGGACCAACATGTTGACTCTAAGATGTTTTATTGAAACTGGACTGTTGTACTCTTTGCAGCGGCTCACTGGATGACAACACACAGAACAGCCATCCTCTGTATGGAAACGGCATGTGTAAATGGCCCGGCTGCGAGACTGTCTTTGGAGACTTTCAGGCATTTCTCAAGTGAGTGCCGAGACCTGCTGTACCTTCTAAAGCCGGTGTGATGTTTACCAACATCTATCACGAAGTGTACATGTACTTTGTATTTTAACAAGATTTCCTTTTAAATGTTATTTGCCCTTATTTAGTTCCTACTTGTGTTTATTACAATGCTATTATATATTTTCTCATGAATTAATACAACACTGAAGTGCGAGAGCATTTTCCCACTCTCTACCACACCTTCCTATCCGCGTAAGATCTTGTTTCTCTAAAGTATTTTTGAACGTCTCTGCAGACATTTGAACAGTGAACACACTCTGGATGACAAGAGTACAGCACAGTGTCGCGTGCAGATGCAAGTGGTTCAGCAGCTGGAACTGCAGGTAAGCGTTTGATTTCTTTTCTTTAACGCAACTCTTTTATTTATTTATTTTTCTTAAACGGACAACGACGGTGGCACTGGAGACAACAACACGCAAACAAAAAGAAAAAGCCAAGACAAAAACTTGCAGTCCTGACTTGCAAAATGAATACACACAACAACAACAAAAAAGCCAAAAATATTTCAAACTGTGGTCTGAGGTGCAGATGAAAAACTCAAATTTATTGATGCTAAATATCTGTAATTGATTAGTCGGGCTGGATACGGTTTCTAAGGTTAGCTTTGATATTAGTTTTCCACTAGAGTACGTCGACAAATCTCCCCACTCCCAAGTTCTCCGGATATTTAGCCAAAGCTGATGACATGTTTCTGTCATTTAAAATAAATACAATTTGGACTGCATGTGTACCTCCAGACTGCTCCTTCTTGTTTTTGTGTGTTGCACTTGGCTGCAGGCTCGTGTTTCTGTATGTTGCCTCTGCACCTCAGGACCACAGATTTTTGTTGTTTTCTGTTTTCCTTTTGTATGTTTGTATTTTGAAGTCCAGAGCTGCAAGTTTTAGTTCATGTTTTGCACTTCAGAGCTGTAAGAGTTTGTTTTTGTATGTTTCAACTGCACCTTAAGACCCAAGGTGTTTCAGGTTGTTGTTTTTTTTACCTTTTTTATTTCTTTTGTTTTTGTTTGTTTATGCATTTTGCACTTTACGAGTGTTAGTTACCCTGTTATTGCCACCGTAGATGACACTTTTTTCTTTTCTTCTTAGCAAAGGTTTATTTGATTGTGATATATTGGTATAATGGTGGATTAAGTCCTTTTTTATACAAACTACTCTAAATTACAACCTCACAAAGTGAACATCTAAATGTTTGCAGTTGTGGTGTGTTTTCACACCAGGTCTGGAAACCGAAGTGATGTTTTTAGATAATTACACCTCGGGATGCTAAAAAAAACAAAAAAAACAACAACTTGGTTTCCACACTGAATGTCATTTTCACGAGCTGTGAATTCACCAGCCCTCACCTTCTATTTTGGTCTTCCATCTAACTCAGCTAAAGAAGGACAAAGAGCGACTGCAAGCGATGATGGCTCACCTGAAATCCTCTGAACCCAAATCTGCAGCACAGCCTGTAAGTACCTGCCACAGCTGTTTCCTTCAATTAAAATAAGTACTGCTTTGCTTGTAGTCACACTAACATTTTGCTGACTTAACTACTTTGTGTTTTTTTGTTGTTTTTTTTCTTTCTAGGTGAATCTGTTGTCTAATGTTTCTTTCTCCCAGGCAACATTACCCAAAGGCCCTCCTCCTATGAGTCTCTCTCAGAGTGCCACAGCACCGTCCACACCCCTGACGCCACTCTCTGAATCCCCCTCAGTCCTCACCGCCAATAGCATGTTCACTGGAACCCCCGTACGGAGGCGATACAGCCGCTCTGTGAGCCAAGGTAACGGTGAGATCACGACGCACAGCCTCTATTCAACAGAAATTGACGTGGCTTGTTCATGCTGAAACATGCTTCTGCTGAGACACACTTACCCGGCACAGAAAAGTGATTACAGTTCTTATTTGTAATTATTTAATGTGATGATGACTATTTGTGTGTGCTACTTCTATTTTTAATAGTTGGAAATGTGTCATTTTTGTTTCCTGTCCATCGTGTACATATGTCTGATGTATATTGATGAGTTAATGTCTTTCCACAGATATAATTGATAATAAGGAGTTCTACTTGAGCACAGAAGTTAGACCCCCATTTACATATGCCTCTCTCATAAGACAGGTAACGTGTGCTTACGTTACACTTACTTTACACAGCCACGTGAAGCAGATCCTTTTTTATTATTATTATTATTATTATTGTTTTCATGATTTCTTTTGTCTCTTTCAGGCCATATTTGAATCACCTCGCAATCAGCTGACATTAAATGAAATCTACAACTGGTTCACAAGAAACTTTGCATATTTCAGGCGCAATGCAGCTACTTGGAAGGTAAAAATGCTCTCATGTATTTAACGTCATATGAAACTTTACTTTTCATGCATTTGATACATTTTACATTTAGTTGTAATGTAACTGGATAAATGCTGATTTAGCACTTGTGTACAGGTCCTGATTTGATTCTTTTTTTATATATATATATATATCTTCCAGAATGCAGTCAGACATAATCTTAGTCTCCATAAATGCTTCGTACGTCTGGAGAACGTGAAGGGAGCCGTGTGGACGGTAGATGAGATTGAGTTTCACAGAAGGCGGCCCCAGAAAACTGCTGGTAACGGGTACGTGTACTTTGGACATGAAGCCAGAGCGCTGTGTGTTTTCAGACATTACTCCAAGTCGGATGCTCAACATCAAAAGAACTTGACCTTGTAGCTCCACCTCATAAGTACACACAATATTTACTGTAAATAAGGCTGGGAGTTTGCAAAAAAAAAAAAAAAAATTAATCACATGTTTGTACAGGGGAATTTAGTCATTTAACCTTTAATTATACACGTGATGGTCCAAGTATGGATATTCAAGGATTAAAGGTTAGAGTACAAAGAATGGCATTTACACAGCATTAAATCAAATCCGAACACGGCATTATGGTAAAAGGGCCCAGTCAAAGATTTACAGTTCACTTGACTTGGAGCTAACCAGTGCAGACGCAGGACGCTTCCTAAAAAAAAAAAAAAGAAACATTTGATTCAACTTGGCAAATGTAATGTTTTTTGTAAATAAAATAAAGTGCCACACCTGTTGGAACTCACCCAAGACAAACTTTTGACTTTCATGTAATTTCTACAGCTCCCCCTTGATCAACTATTATTCACAAGTGAAAATGACGTGATGGTTTTATCGCTGGTTGTTAACGTCTGGCACAGATGGCTCTCATTCCGTGTGAATTTCGTCAAACAAACAGACCGAGCATCCCGATGTATCTTTTGCCAGTTCTCATCACTCAAGCAGATTGAGGGAAATGTTCTCTAAGCACCGCCCCCTTAGTTACTGTTGCCGTGTCGGACGAAAAATAAAGGCTAAGTGACCCGTGTGTTCGGCCAACTCGATGCTATCTGACTTGTTAGGGCCGGAGTTGCTCAAGTGTTGGCTGGCTAAAATGTTCTTTTCTGTCTCTTGTGGTTTTGGAAATGTAAAAAACTCAAATATACATACTTCCCTCCAAACTTTTATCAAAACCAATATCCCTCATGAAACGGCTCCAGATGCACTGCTTCAGCACGCAGACAAATCCAAACCCAACGATCACACCGTGCCGCATTACAGCTGTTGCTGAGCCGTCGCTGGTCAGAGAGAATTTGCAGGTGGACAAGAATTTGTTGTCAGTTTAATGCCAATCTATAAGTGAGATTTTTTTTTTTAAATATATAATTATTTACACCAAATAAAGCATAACATGCTATTGTATTTGTATACGAACAGATCTCTGCTGAAGAACTCCCAGAACCGGCAGAGCTTCGCTGGATCTGCTCTTCAGGTAAAAATCAATCTAATGTTTCATCCTCTTATTTTTGCATTTTGTTTTAAACCGATGTACACAATGTGAAACCGTGGGCAGGCAAAGCGTAAAGGCCTGCTCTATTAGTAGTATTATTATTATTTTTTTTTTTAAATGTTTACATTTCCATCTATGTATTGGTGCAGGACTACACATTTAAAAGCTGTTCCTTTTTTTTTTTTTCCTTCTTCAGAGTGGCGGTCTAGACTGCAACAGCTCTTTCTACAACCCGGCCGCCATGGGCAGCATCCCACTGCACTCCTTGCCTCATGTTCTCCAGGAGCAGATGAATGGAGCCCTCGGTAATGGATCTGGATACCAAAGTGACAGCAGTGCGACACAGTCTCCTCCTCAAGCTTTGTGAGCGTCCCCGTTTACCGACCTGCTGACGGTTTTGGACTCATTCGTTATTTAAAATAATCCTCATCACATGTTCCTCTTTTTTTTTTTCTTCCCCCCCCTGCTTCTTTATTAATCCAGCATTAAAGAAGAACAGGAGGATGAGGAGATATGTGAAAACTACCCCTACGAATCTCCGGAGAGCACGTACGAGCACGGCCACAGCCCAGAGATGAACCAAGATGAAGACAACGGCAGCCCGGAGAGGCCCAACCTTCATCTGGATCGTGTGCCTTCTCTCTGACTTTTGAAGTCCAAGTTCTGCACTGCGAGGCCGCCTCACTCACAGCCTGTGTGACTTTGTATCCAAAAAAAAACAAAAAAAAACAACAGCTTCATCTACATAACCAAACACTTTGTTCTTGGGGATTTCTTTTTTTTTTTTTTTTTTTTTTTTGGTATTTATCAGCATTTCTTATTTTTGGGTTTTTAACTGAGCTCTCAATTCTTTTTGTACAGTTGAATGAGATCACAAAAAAAAACACATTTGTGGAACTGTCTGTGATTTTTCTTATTTCATGTATCCCTACAAAAAAAAAAAAAAACACACAAAAAAATGGACCACGGTGAGCAGAGAAGCCAAAGGAAAGGGAACAATGATAGTTAGCACTTCACGAGGAAAGTTTCCCGCCCTCTTTATAGCTACTTTATGCTATGCTGGGGCCACGACACCTGATCTTATTTTAGTAGTCATAATATATACAAATTTGTAGAAGAAGTAAAAAAAATAAATAAAAAAAATGTTGCTTTAAAAATGAAAATGTTCACTGCCAACATGATCGGATATATTTGTATTTAAGGTATAATCAGTTGATCAAGAGAATATGTAGCTCCTTTATACTTGTTGGTCTTTTTCACCCCTTCCATGAACATTGCTGAATTTTGCTCGAACTGAGCTTGTAAGAGTAGATAAAATAGATTTACCATTATTGTAAACCAATGCATCTCTATGAATAATAAAGTCCTCATGATATATGTGAATAAAGTGTCTTTGATTTAGTTTTGCGATCGCGTTGGTGGCGAGTCGTTCTCATTCTTTGGCCCGATTCATTTATGGTTACGGCACCTGCTCTCGAGTGAAAGGCTCCTCGACGTGGTGGTATTCATTTTAACATCATGCACAAGTGTCAGCAGGCGAAGCGAACAAAAACAACGTGGCGTTGGAAGCGAGATGACACCGTTTGCATCGACGATCATTTCGTGCAAGTCATGTCGTCGCTTCCTAAATCACTATTTTGGTACGGGACGTTCTTGGCTTGACCTTTTTTTTTTTTTTTTTTATTGGTATAATTCTGTAATTGAATGGATCTTCCTCACAATTCCCACCACAGCTTTGTGGTTGTGCTTCCTGTTAGGCAGGTACTGATGCGCGTGGAGCGTGCTCACGTTGTGGGTGTGTGCACGATGATGGGATGTAGTTTGAGCTCAGCGAGGCTGCAGCTGAAGCTACTACAAGATCACAGCGTTAACAGAGTTAACTAATACAGGCGGGTCATATTAAAAGCTAATTATTTGGCAGAATTCATTAGGCGATGCAGTATGTTTGGATTTATTAGGTTGTTGTTGTTGTTGTTGTTTTTTGGTGTTATTTGAAAGACAGCGGAGTAAACAGTTTATTATTAATGGTTATTTAGGAAACCAGCATGTTGCAGTTCTGGATAATTGGCCGAGATGACGCAGTCTTTTCTATTGAGGTTATTTAGGATGTCACATTACTGCTACTCAAACAGTGCCCTCGTTGTATTGTCGCCACTTTGCCCTCCACAAGAAGTCAACTCTTTTTTTTGTTGTTTTTTTTAAAAGCCTCTGGTGAGCGATCGGGACGTAAAACACTTTTACATGAGGGGGACCGTGTGTCCTGAAGGAAGGTTGGTCACTTTACACCATGTCTGAAAAGCTGAAATACTTCAAAGTCATTGTTAAGACAGCCGCAACATAAGGGAGGAAGTTTAAACTTCAACTAAACTTAAAAAAAAAAAAAAAAGCGCCAGAAGAGTAAATGCACAAACAGTATGTTTGTGCATGTTCTTCGCAACCTACGAAACTTTTGCAAATCAATAACCTTCTCTTGTTGGAAGTTTTATTGAGCAAACCCTCCATTACGCACTTGAGAGTCTCACCACTCTTGACACGTGGACGTTGCTCTGAAATGGAACAAACACGATCGAGCAGAAACAGCAGCGTGTTGTTTTGCAACAGCCACGTTTTCTGTCGCTTGCATCATCTTTTCAGAGGGAAACACACCCTGACCGGCAGTACATCTGGGGAGAGATCATGGGAACGTTTTGGGTTTGTTTTGTTTTTTTTCCCCGCGAGAGACGCAGCCCGAGCACCGTCCCAGGGACAGAACCAGAAAAGCCGGACAGCGTTTTCCGCTTCCGGTGAAGTCCTTGGGTGTCAGTTGGATGGGGCGGATCCACAGGTTGAACATCAGCAACAGTCTCTTCTTCTTCTTCTTCTTCTGATGATGATGATTTGTACCTGCCCGACACTGGAGGCGTTATTTAACACTTACAGTTGCCGTGATGAAGCGGAGAAACCCCCGGAGCCGCTTTTGTTCGCCGTTAACCACGTTACAGAGATCACAGCTGACGTTGATTCGTGCTTTCGAGATGAATCCGTCGGGAGGGTGCGATTCCCTCTCCCGGTTTCTACTTCGCGTCCTCCGCCAGATGGCTGCGCGGCGCTGCTGCTCGTTAGTCTGACTTGTCGTTTCCACGAGTTCGTGGTCCTGCTCCTTGGTTGCACGGGAGAGTGCACTGAGCCACTGTTTTCCCCTCAAAAGAAATACATCGTGGCGTTTTAGTGGGAGGCACCGGCAGAGGCAGGACAGCTGCAACGACAAGCCGGTGGACTGGGACTGCTGCAGCGCCTTGCGAGGATACAGGTGAACTTCCACTGACATAGTAGAGGCGTGCTATCACTTACAAAGTCCCCTTTTCTGCTTTTGACCTGCAAACATGAAGAATAAACTTGAAATAAAATAACAGCATCATCATATATTTATATACAGTATATATATTTATGCTATATATATATATATATAAATAAAATAAATAAAAAAATATATATAATTTTTTTTAAATATTTATGCTATATATATATATATATTTATATATACACATTATTTCGTATAAATATGTTGTATAATAGCTCGTTTTCATTGACTTAAAATAAGTAACAGAGTTTTTGTTGAAATGCCTTTAATTTACATATATATAATTATATATATATATATATATACATACACACACACACACACACACATATATATATATATATATAATTATATATGTAAATGTATATAATTATATATATTTATTTATTTATTTTTAAATTGGATGCTTTCTCATCTTTCTTCAGGTGCGTATTAACATATTGCCTGCATTACCAAGGACTTTAAAAAAAAAAATAATGGAAGTACACAGTATATATTGTGCTTCAACTTTAAGAGAACCAAGTAACCAATGCAACCCTTTGAAACAGCTGTTAGTTATACTATGGGAAGAAAATTGACGTCAATTTGTTATTTCAGCCCCACAGAGCAGAGTAACCGAAAGCCAGCATGCAGGCAGGAACTGCAGTGTGGAGGTGGTCGAGTATTTTGAGCCGCGATCGAGTCCAATTCGCCGACATCCTAGACGTCAGTCCGTAAACCGTGAACAGAGCAGGCTGAAGACATTTGGCCGGACGGGACTCGGGGAACATGATGTCAAACACCAACTCCAGCTGTTCACAGCCGACGAAGTTTAATCTGGTCCAAGTGAAGGGAGCATGGACTCGACAAAGTGAGCCGTGTCAACTCACTGAAGGGAGGTTATCAGATGCCAACATGTAAGTAAATAGAAAATATCTCGATTAGATTTATTCAAATGGGATGAAAAGGGATGCATTTGAAGGGTTCTTTAATACTTTTTCCATTTCTTCTAAGGTTTTCTTTCTGTATTTTGTAATGGCAAGGTACGCTTCCTGCCAACATCATTGGGTTCATGTGGCAAATTCATTTATCCGATTGACACATACAAAGCAGCATAATGCCTTCTTATTATAATTATCTCTCTCTCTTCAAATTTGTTTTCATTTGAAATCTCTTTATGCTCATTGGTCATACTGTATGTTTACCATGTACACCCCTCCCTTGTATGTCTGCTCCATGGACAGAAGGAGATGAAATACCTTTCTATTTTAGGCTGCAGTGACTCCCGTGAAGCATGCAGGCGTGGACAAATTATTCCGATCTTATGATCGTAGGCCCTGAAACGACAGTGACGCCTGAACAGTTCAAAGAGTTTTGGTATTTTTTTTTTTAAATGATATGAGATTATGTTTTTTTTTGTCTTCAGTAGATCATATTTTTTCTAGATGTAAAATTAGAAAAGTAACTCGATCTGTCAAAAAAAAAAAGTATTAACACACAAAAAGTACAGCGAGTTATTAGCAGAGTGTGATTGTGTTTTAGCGGGCGTTTCTTTCCGTCCCTGAACAACTAAACACCGAATCAAACTTTTAAATGGAGTTATTAATCGACACATTCCCCCCCCCCCTCCCCTTTTTTTTTTTCTTACTTTGCCGTGAATTATCTTAAGCTATGAGAACAAGTCCGACCACGGAGTTTCCTGGACGGTGGTCAGCCCCATCGTGTTCACCTACAGAGTTATTCAGTGCAAAAACATACTGGATCCCAGCAATGACACACTTCTGTGGGGTCACATAGGAGATGAGGAGGTCAAAGGCACCTTGAGCAACTCCAAACCCGTGAAGCGCTTCGTCGTGATCGATGAAACGGTCAACCAGCTGTACGGCTCTCGGCTCCGTCAGTACTTTGAGGCCAGGGAAGTTGCTCACAAGATTCTCCCTCTGCCCACCACCGAAGAGAACAAGTGTATGGAGTTAGTGACCAAGATCCTGGAGGAAGTTCACGAGTTTGGGATCGACAGGCGCTCCGAGCCAATCGTAGCCGTCGGAGGCGGGGTTTGTCTGGATGTGGTGGGCCTGGCGGCGTCACTCTATCGCCGAAGGACTCCGTACGTTCGAGTGCCGACGACGGTACTGGCGTACGTTGATGCCAGCGTCGGGGCGAAAACGGGGGTCAACTTCGCCGGCGGGAAAAACAAGCTGGGAAGTTACGTCCCACCGGTGGCGACCTTCTTAGATCGCTCATTCTTTCAAACTCTCCCATCGCGTCAGATCTCCAATGGGATGGCGGAGATGTTAAAGGTGCTCTTCACGGCATGACCGTTGATGAGAAGGAGGGTTTTGCCGATGATCGTGCATGCGGAAGCCCGTTAACACCTCCAGTGTTGCGCAGTTTTTCCATGCCGTCATTCACTTTTGGATAAACGCCGTCAGGTTGATTTTCCTGATTTCTAGTCAGACACAGGGTGCTTTTTGCGCCGAGATTACAGAAAACTTAAGTGACACTAAAATTACGCTTTACAGAAATATAAATCCAGCGCTTTGTTTTGCTCCCATTTTTCGCGTTTTAAAGTAAAAGATTTAAGACCTTTTTTTTTTTTTTTTATGCGCACAAGAGGCTTATTTCTCAGATTTTGTTCAGAAATGTGTTAAAATCCACGTTAAAGAGCGCTTACCTTTTTCCTGCTGTCAACATGCCAGTTGCATACTCTCTCAAAACGTGCGTGATCTGTGGCTGTGTGATAAAACTGCTTTTACAGGGGTCTTTAATTGTGACCGGTCCAAGGCACAGCTGTGCAATAATCACGCTGTAATCAGCACACCTGTCACATGGATGGATGATCTTGTCATAGGTGAAAACAGACTTGACCAAATTTGTGAACAGAATCTGAGATGAGAGAGAGAGAGCATTAAAGAAGTTTGATATCTTTTAATTTCACTCGCGGAAAAATCAGAGTGAAAGCGAACGTTTTGCCTTTACGGTTTTTTTTGGGTTTTTTTGGACTGTATGTCATCGATGACAGTAATTTTGTTGGTGTCTTTTGGGTCCGACTGTCTCAGTACTTGTGCAGATAAGATCTAATCTTCTGAGAACAAGATACACACTGTTTGCGCATAAGAAAATATTTGTGTGCACAGGCAATTATGATGTTCAAAATATCTTGCAGGTCTTCAGGGCTCCTGGAGTTTCCCAGCAACCCCTTGAATGCACCACCAAGAAAGAGAACATTGTGTTCTTGCAAGTTTGACAATGTTCATAACTTACGAGAAGTAAACGCAACCGAGGGTTCACCGAAATAGATCATCTATCTGAAATGACCGTGGCTCTTGGCAGAAAATTCGAAATGCAGTTTATTTTCGTTCATTTTATGTTTGGACAGTTTCAAATTTGTTTGCTCATTAATGATGCGAAGTTAAAATATGTATCTGTAGCAAGTGTGAGCAGCTGCACGTTTTGACAAAAGCACTTGTTTGCTCAACCGAGCTAACCACTCTTGTGCTACAACTTTATTAAAAAAAAAAAGAAGTTGTTTGCTGTCTTACAAAAACCTCCTTTTAGGCTGCTACATGTTTAATTGTTCCTCACTGCTTCTTTAAACCCCCATGCGGATGAAAACCGTACATGAGAATTGCAACCCGGCTCCCACCAAAATGACACGCGTCTCGTGCTTTCCACTTCTGTCTATTAACACGTTGCACACGTTGTGATGCATGAAAGAAAATTTAAAGAACCCCTCCTCTCAAAAATGTTACAGTTTTCAGCCAAAGGATGCTGCAGGTTTCTGTGCGGGAATGATACGATGATTTTAAACCTTGAGGCCTTTAGGTTGTGTGTACAGATAATTCATTTTCATCGAAGTAGGAGTCATCTGGGCTTTCTTTGTTTTAATTTTCTTTTGAAATCACAAGGTAGATGCAATTTGTGTGAAAAAAAAAAAACACATCAGAAACAACTTATTATCCAAATCATAGTATTTTTTTTTTTTTTTTACATGTTGCAAACATTTCTGGAGGGGATCTTTAAAACCATCTAATGAATGTGATTGTTTATTATTCGATGTTGCAGTTTATTATTTAAGGGTGTATGAATGTCTATTTGTCTTCAACTAATCACTGCTATATTGTGCTGATACACTTCAGATGGCCCTGATGAAGCACCGCGGCTTATTTGAGCTACTGGAGGCTGGAGGCAGAAAGCTGCTGCGAGCCAAGCTGCAGTCCTGTGAGACCAGCAACAGCTCTAAACAGGAGGACAACGCTACAGCATTGATGCGCATCGCTATAGAAACCATGCTGGAGGAGCTGGCACCGAACCTGTGGGAGGATGATCTGGACCGGCTGGTGGATTTCGGTCACCTCATCAGCCCCGAGTTAGAAATGGTCGGAAATACTTTTCCACTGTATTTGTATTTGTATTTTTTTCTTTATAGAAATTATAGATCATGGAAAGTCAAGAACGTGTTTCAAATGTGTAGACTTTGCAGAATTTCGATTGTGAATGTGCCTAATCGGCAATTTTTTTTTTTTTTTTTTTTAAACATTAAAGTGTAACGATCTCCATTTTTTTTTTCTGACTGTACAGAGAGTGCTGCCAGCGCTGCTTCACGGGGAGGCGGTGAACATCGATATGTCCTTCATGGTGTATGTGGCCCTCCAAAAGGGGCTTCTGACAGCGGACGAGAAGGACCGCGTCATCCAGTGCATGCTGGGTCTGGAGCTGCCTGTGTGGCACCCGGACTTCACCTTGGCCCTGGTGCAGAAATCCCTCAAGGAGCGTCTCAGGCACTCTGCTGGCTCTCTGAGGATGCCTCTCCCCACAGGACTGGGAAGTGCAGGTAAAATATGACACTGCAATACCTGTCTGTCAACTATGTGTTGACGTGAGTAAATACAAATAACAAAGACTCTGTTCGATGAAGTATGTTGATTAAGATGTTTCTCATTTTATAGAAATCTTCCATGACACGATAGAAGATAATATCTTTTGCCAAGCTTTCCAAAAATGGACTGATGAGCTTTCTTCTTCCTGGAACAAATGAAACAAAAAAAAAACATGAACCACCATATATGTAATTATAACTTGAAAACCTTATTTAGCATTTTTAAATATAGTGTAATTGACACTATGTAGTTGTTAGTAATATATAACTACTCCGGTGGGCACCAAAGTTGGTGTAATAAATTATGATTGGTTCCACGAATCAGTCAAATTGCAGTTTACATCCAGACTGTAGTGAAGACCTGAAGAGATTTAATAAGAGGTAGTATCTGTCTTCTCGGGGATATACAAATAAAGTTGACTTGACTTGAAAATGTCCATTTTTTTGTTTTGTTTCTTTTTCTGCCGTATAATTATTATATTAGTGTTTGATGTCATTGAGAGAAACAAAACAAAGTTAAATTTCTTGTATGCGTTAACGTTTTGGATCAATAGAGCTGATTCTGATAGAACACAACGTTGTAGCCATGACAGTAGACAATAATTCAAACATGGATGTTGAGTCCACATTTCTAATTATATATGTTTTCACAGAGGAGGTTATAATTGTTATAAACACTTAAAATACCTTTGTATGTTTTTACCTACATTTATGGTGTCACTATAGTATTATACTGCTTCTAAATTACAGGTTGCTTTACTTATAAAAAAAAAAAAAAAAAAAAAAATATGTTTGAAGTAGCAGTAGTAGATTTTCAGGGTTGAAAAAGAGACACCAGCTCAATCAGTTTTCAAATAAACCTTTTAATATTTGCCACAAGATAGTTTCCACATTGAGTACCAGTGAGTTTGAGTTCACTTATCTGAAACCAGTGGGTACAGTAACTATTGCTACATTCATCTCTTATAAATTGAACAATAAGAACAGGAGCAACATCAGCAGAGAACGATGTTTGTGTGAACCACGGGATCAAGAATTAACAGACGAAGGTTTAAATTGTGCTAACGTGGTTCTTCATTAGTGGTTTGTCCAGGATGTGCCATAATAATTTACAGCTCCAGAAGAAATCAGTAAAAGTTGTGGCTTCAATACAAGAGCTACCACCACGTGTAATGCTAATATCTGTACTAACCAGTCACATTTCAGGGCTACTTGATTTATCTGTTCCGGGTTCAGTCAAAGATCAGCGTTTACAGGCCTGTGTGTGTTGCTCTGTTAAGGCTCAGTCACTATAAGGGACAAGTCTGCAGTCCACTGAAGCTGGACTTCATCAACAACATAAACAAACAAACAAAAACAAAAAAAAAGAACTCAAGGTTCACTTACTAACTTTTTTAAGGGCTTTCAACTGCACCTCTCAGTCTCGATCAGCAGGTGGAGTTTGCTTGGCGATAGTAACTGCGAGATGCAGTTGTAACCTCAGGATAAACTTTTAAGTAGAGCTTGCGTTGTGCTTTTTAGTTGTTTTTTTTAAAACTAGTTTTTCCACGTACAACAATAAGCGTTTTTTTTTTTTTTGTATTTTACTTCCAGCCCGATTGCCATCATGCTCTACATATCGCTTCAACCAGGGAGGAGTACCACCACTAAAAAAGGTGCATCAGCTAAGCAGTTTTAACATTGCTATTCATATCGATAAATAGGTATATCGTGTCTTCGAATTTGGCACACATTTTGGCAGTTAGAACTGTGAACTACATTCATACTAGTCTCAAAAGGACGCGAAATATTTCGTACAACTTTGGAAGCGCTGCCTTCAGCGTGCAACTTAATTAATGAACATAAAATAAAAATGCACAGCCACAACATATGGAGTCCCAAAGTGTCCAATACTAAATAAATATATGCGATATTATAATAAATAATCATATAAATAAATAAGTCCAAAATAAAAAAGACTATGGGTCTGTGAGGCTACGCTCAGGCACGGCGGTGCTTTGCGCTCAATGCTAAGGACAGAATGCTAACATAATCACACTGACAACGCGAACAAGCCGATACTGAGCAGAAATCATGTAGCATGGTGTGCTAACGTCTGCTAATTTGCACTAAACAGGACACAATTGAGGCTACGCTAACACATTCACAATTCTCAATGCTGACAAGCTCATGCCAAGCAGGCATGTTGCAGCATAATACTCCCAACAGGACACAAGTGAGGTCAATGGGAATGTTAGTTTTGCAGGAATTTAGTCAAAGGTTTATCCAAAGTATTCGATACCGAAACTACGACCTGATGACGGTGTGCCTGAGGAAATATTAAGGGCTTACCGAGTAAATATATTTCACCCTGAGGGGAACATTCATGGCTGACCAACAGCAATCCATCCAACATTTGTAAAATCTCAAAAGTTGAACGAAAAGCCAAAAATGGCAGCCCGGGTCTTTAGGAGTCGTCTTCTGGGCACCACGACTTTCTAGAAATTTCATGGTAATCCATCCTACGGCTGTTGACACATTTCAGTCTGCTCTAAAGTGGGTTTAAACAAGCTTTGCTTCCCCAGAGCCACGCTAAAACTCAACACACAGTCAAATGTAATTTCATAATTCCCGATTTCAAGGCATTGCCTTTGCCACAATGCTCCTTTATTTCAAATTATACTTTTCATGACCCTGGCATTTCAGCCCATCACATGCTTACAGCCTCTCAGCAGGCTCAACTAAACAACAGAGTTATGCTCTTGCTCTTTACATAGCCAGCCTCGCTGGTTTATGTGCTGTTCGTTTTAGATTTACTTTGACACGTCAATATGTTTGCGAAAAGGAGTTAGCCGAGTGAATTTTGTGTCTGTTAGAAGTTGGCAGCTGTGTGGACGACTGATGTCATAAAAACAGACTTGAAAATGGTCAGAAATAAAATGTTAAAGTGGTAGTAGTAACTATGAAAAAAAAAAAAGTTATGCAATGACATTAAATAACAAAGGTGTATTCTAATACATTCGATAATTTTATTATTTATATATTTTACTCTTATAGTTCCTTATTTCATAATTCCATATTTAATATTGAACACTTTGGGGTTCCACAATAACAAAGCCTTTTTTTTTGTGGTTCTTTAGTGTAAGAGACTAATAGTGTTATCTCATACAGACCAAAGGCTCTTTCTCGCTGCTCTTTAAGGGACCTTGGCACTCTTCAGTTAATCTATGAAGCACCGAACAACAGTATAAACTTCAACATGTTGCATCACTCCTCTTACATCACCAGTGTAACAGAAACCACTGTAAGGCACTTAAATGAAAAGATAATTACTTTGACACCATCTAAGACTAATTCAGAGATCACATTTTCAAGACATGATGTTGCTTTACAGGCACAACTTCAACCATTGCATAGTTAGACAAAATGGAGGCTGTGCTGTAACGACTCTCAGTGTATGGCAGGTAGATATTAACGAAGGCAACATGCTACAACCTTTTGAAAACAAAAACAACAACCGTGTACACCATAAAGAATCTACAGTCTCATACAATATTCTGTATGCATTTGACAAGCCAAATACAATAGTTAAGTTTATGTTTAGATAAAAAAAAAAAAAAAAAAAAAAAAGGCGAACAAACCACATTTCAATTTACAGAGGTCATTCCAGTGTTTTGACAATGTCATGCATTTCATACAAAATCCCAAAGCAGTCTCCTTATACTCCTTGGCATTATAAATGTTCACATAATGGAAGAAAGAAAACATCCTGAATGTGAAATGTCACTGAAGTGGTACAAAAAAAAAATAATAATAATAATTTAGGAAATCGATGGACATTTATAAAAACGGAGATCGACACATCTGGAGCATTACGGTATACTGTTTGTGCTGAAATAGTTGCAGTTTTACCAGTTCTGTTTGTCTGATCTCTACAACTAAAAATACAATAAAACTGAATTTCTTAGATCAAACAAATAACAAATATTTATAGAATTATGTGATGATATTAAGATCGATCAAGTTGTCAGACCTACAACCGACTTTTTTTTGTAAAATTTTGAGATACATTTTGAAACTTAACTCTTTAAGTGGATTAGTGTTTTTGGCAGTGAGGAATGTCTTGGTGGTATATGAGCTGGATCAATCAGCTCTCGGTAGTTATTAGATTGTTTCTCATTATGAGACTGAATAAAAGACTAAAATTATTCATTGTCAGTGAAGAGTTTGTTCATTTAAATTATCCTGAAGGAGACATTTTAGCTTTAGATTTTAAAAAAAAATTGCATTTATTTAATATCTCAGGCTCTTTTAAGTGCCTTGTTATAAATATTTTTTTAAGGGGAATGTGTACATAAAGTCCTGTTTACATAGATACATAAATAAAGATTAAATCTACAAATGATTAATATTTATCATGCAGGAAATTTCAACTGGAAGACTGACAAAGACTCAGCTAACAGCCAAAACATGTGCATAGCAATACAACAAGGATGTATACACATCTTAATAAGGCATTGGCACATTCAAGTTTAATCTAAGAGACAGAGAGTGTAAAGCACTATAGAAATAAATAGATTTGTTTCTTCTATTATTGCTAGTGATTTCAAAAGCAGTGTTCATTTCACCACAAAATATCTACATTTCTGACCATGATTTATAATTTCCCTAGATTCTTTGGAATCAATAGAAAAAAACATAATCTAGCCTATATCCAAAGATAAATGTATATATTTTTTTTAAATATAAAAACTTCTATTGTAACTCATTGTCATCAAAGTATTGATTACTGCAAACACTTTAAAATCAGTCCTTAAAATCAAGGTTGAGGGCTTGAAAAGACAAAAAAAAAAAAAAATGAATGGAAAAGATTCAATTCATGTAAACAAACACAGGTGGGGAAGAAAGAGAGAAAATAAAACAACAAACTTACGACGACGAACAGACGAAAGCCTCTCCAAGGCTGACAGGGACACTTGTAACAGGATGGAGGGGTTGAAGATGCGGGCGAGGTGTCTTCCAGTAGGGGGTGCTAACAGCCCTGATCATTCTCATCCATGCTTACACTGCTCTTACGACTGCTGTCCTTTGAGGTGTCTGGGGAGACGGACGAGAGCAAAGGGTCCCCCCCTCGCACCGGCGATACGGTGTCTTCCATGAGGATGTCGTTGAGTTTGGAGCCCGGCTTGGTGTGAACGCTGTAGTGGCCATCGGGGAAGTTAGAGTGGCCTTCGTTTAGCTCCAGGGTGCCGGGTGGTTCAGGAGTGCAGGCGGGGTGGTGTTGGTGATGGGGGTGGAGTGTGTACAAGTCCTGGTGACAGTCCGCCAGAGAAGGCTCCTGCTTGATGGCCCGGGCACTGAGTTCGGCTGAGCAGAGCGCTGAAGATGTGATGGCCAGGCCGTGGGCGCGCGCCTGCATCTCTAATTCCTGTAAGACGCAGACAGACAATTCCATTTAATTTGATCGACATGGTGCGACATCGCAGTACAAGTTATTCCAAGACACTTAAACTTAGTAAAGTCATTGACAACAATTATAAAAAGAAACCCAACAATTCAACAATTCCCACGTGAGCAACGGCTGAGATGAAAATAAACACACAAAAAACGACCATTTAACCAAAAGAAAAAAACTCAAGAGTTGGAAGGAAAAACTCCCTTTTAACAAGAAGAACCCGACTCAGAGGTGACGCCCAAACGGGACAGTAAGCGAGGTGTGTCATTGCTGTTATGTCCATCAATCAATGACAATTCTGGGGTAATTGGATGGCAGCGCTGCAACACGCAGGTGACTTTCGCTTTAAATCCCCAACCGATTTAGACATTTACCTCGACTTTTTAACTCTTGTAAAAACTCAGAAGGTTATATTTTCCCCGAATCCTGTAATGTGCTGCTCTGCTTAATGAGCGTCCAGCAGACACGCACTGTCATCAATCCTTCGATGTCCGCTGAGCAGAATCCCTTTGTTACAAGATGACGGCTGTCCTCATTAAACACACGGCCTTAGTTACTCTCTCCCGGTAACTTCATCAAAGTCCCTTCACCTGTATTCTCAACATCAGATGTCGGTTGGCGTGCTCAAGCTTTTTCTGACGACTCTCCAGCTCCTTGGCCCTCTGCTGTTCCCGCTGCAGCTTCCGGATGTAATCCACCGATGCCTTCAGGATGGTGCCTTTGTTCCAGCGCATGTCTCTGAAAATCAAAGAGGAGGCATTATTCTTACACTTTCTCACATCCTGAGTCTTCATGTCAGACAATCAGCTTCTCTCAACTACACAACAGGTCTGAAGTTAAGATTATGGGTTTCAAAAGGACATTAATGTCGACACCAGTCATAATGTGACAATGAGCGCTTGCATAATAAGCTTATCTCCCGTTCCATAAAGACCTGTTGTAATTAAGCGCAATAAAGTACTGTGATTATGAAGTTGAATAAAGCGCAGTCAAAATTATAGTACTGCTATCGTGAAATGAATCGCAACAGGAGCGCTGGTGCTTTTATTGTGAAGCACCCGGCTCGTCTTGTTGTAGTTGCTGCTTCCCAGTCAACATCATGTTTTCAGAACAACTGCAAACTGTGAGCAGAAAGTTCAACCGTAAACCGGTCAGCAGCCCCACAAGACGTGATTTGTGAATTTACCCACTGTGAGCAGGAAAGCACCTTCAGCTGCCTTTTAAACAAACTAACGGCTCTTTGGTTCACTTTGCTCACACATGCAAACCGGTTAGCTCCCAGGCTAGCTGCTAGTTGACACAGCAATGGCTAAATATCCCTTCAGGAATCACTGTATGTATCCAAAAATTGTAAAAGGAAGAACCCAGATACTTAAGTCAATCTCAAAGTCTGAATTAACCAAGTGACCCGAGTCCGTGTAACAGCCTGTTCGGTTCTAAAAAAAACACGAGACAGAAGAGAACAATGAGGAGGAACTAGGATCAGAGTTGCTGCGGAGGTCACAGGGAGTTATTTTTTGAGAAAAGAATGCTGCATTGGGAATGTGTGCAACGGAGGTCACCGGGGTCGCAAGCAGTCGTAAGGATGACCCGGAGCTCTCTGAAAAACTGATGGTTGCAGTGGAAGGTTTGAAGGAGTAAAATCCTTTTTTTTTTTTTTTTTTTTTTACGGGAGTAAATGGGGGGTGGGGGGGCTGCTACCATTAAACCTCCCCAGTTCTGTTCATAAGTTCTGTGGGTTTAGGGCGGAGGTGGTCGGACGGGGCAGGAACAAACATCTTATTTAATCTGACTGCGTCGATGCATTTCAATTTAAAATAAAATGTAACACGTCTAATGCTGGAAAGCACACGTATGTTTGCTTTGTCATGAGGTGTAGGTATTTAGGGCAAGTCTGTTTGTGGAAGGCAGTCTCTGAGTTTGTGTGTATTTTGGAGTGTGTGTGTGTGTGCGTGTGTGCGTGCGTGTGTGTGTGTGTGTGTGTGTGTGTGTGTGTGCGTGTGCGAGCACCCAGCTGGGGTTTAGCAAACAACAGAAGAGGCTGCTGGGGTCTTCTGAGAACCACGAGTAAGGTCAAAGGGCAAAGTGTGAGAAGAGTGAGCTTAAAGAAGGCTAAACGTGTTAGTACATGAACCAAGATTAATATCTTCATACTCTTAATACACGTTTACCTCTTATAAATGTATCAGAGTTGATTCCTCCAACAATTTTGTGACTGATTCAACATTTACTTAGATCAAGCTGGGATATAAGAGATTAACTACTAACTACTATATATATATATATATATATATATATATATATATATATATATATATATATATATACATATATATATATGTATTTATATGTTTAGTCGTTACAGGATCCCTTTTTTAAGTCTGCCATAAAGTAATACTCACAAATCATCAAGATATGGGAACAAAACCTACAAAAATGTATTCTAAAGTTCAGCCAAGTCTAATACGAGGATTCAACAGTGAGTTACACAAACACAGTGGGTCGCTTCACATGCGAAAGTATTTTTGGTACAAAATTCTTTCTGTTGGTTTCCTCAGACAGTGTTTCCTTGATTAGCTGCTGTAGAAACACAAAGAGGGGGTTTTGTAGTTTGGGAAGACGCTCACTTGATACGAGATACTAAGTCATATTGAACTTTAGATTTACTGCGCAGGACTTTTTGTTCCTCATTTCTTTAAGCTTTATTGTGCAAGGAAGGGATTTCTTCAGAACTAGAGTGGATAACTGGAACGATTATATCAAACAATAACTCTTTAAATGGGCATGAGGGTATTGTTTTACAACAGGATGGAAAAAATGTGAATCCTTTCCTGTTGCTGTTTAATAATCTTTTCTACCTCAGCTTTTATTATTATTATTATTATTAACAGGTAAGTCATCCCACATTAGACTGACTGGGTGTTCGTAGTAGCCATCACATATAGCACAACTGAAGGTGAACTACACATCTGCATATATGATTTTTTTTTTTCTTGTACTCTTTTTAATTCCAATTCCATTTTTCCTGTCTTTTCTTCATAATATTTCACTCTTTAAATGACAAATAATTAGTCTCGTTGTAAGGGAATGTTTCTGTTTTTAAAATCTGTTAAGAAAAGAAAAAAGTGAAGAAAGTAATTAACTTACGGGTCATTGGATTTTGGAATTAAAGTTCCCAATTCCTTAATTCGATCGTTGATGTTGAACCGCCGTCGTCTCTCAACTACACAACAAAAACAGAAAAGAAAATGAATAAAACGCCTCCCACGTAATCAAAGAATGTATTTTGATTTTTGTTGTTGTTGTTGTTGTTAATAGTGTAACAAACAAGATAAAACCATGGCGACCATCAAAGTATTCTCAAATATAGTGAAGTGAACTCACTCAAATTGTGGTTGTCTTTCTTCTGCCGCTCCTTTGCCATAGCCCTTACCTCAGCTTCTGGGAAAAACATTTTGATGTATCACATAGATAGAAACAGTGCAGAGAGTACTAAAGACCAAAAAAAGTGTTGCAACTTTCTTCCAAATGTTGAAGCTAAATAATCAGACGTACCCACAGGGAACCCTTCAGGCCTCTGATAGTTGTCAAATTTGCCACAGGATCCAGACTTATCCAGCATATGCATGATGGCTGGAGATTGCGAAACTATGTGATAAAAAATTTTAAAATTTTTATCATCAAAATACAAATACAATGGAACAAATCATATAGAGACAGTGGAGGATTACATGAGCTGGACGAATTCGAAATTGCTTCATCACAGGCTGCACAAAGAACTGGAAACTAAAACTTCATGAAGATAATTGATGTTTTCAGGAATTATGTTGGATTTTCACACACTCAAACATCTGCAAACATTTCAAAGATATATTTTAATGAAAGAAACCAGGCATTTAATCATCTGCGTTTCCTGCTTACCAGAGTATTCCCTTTTGATGTTGGGTAGGTTGGCAGGGCAGGAGTTGCTGATGGGCAGACCTTGCTGGGACATACCCTGATTACCGTACATGTCCATGAGGTTAGCAGGCACGGGGATCTGAGGGGCAAAGATGACGAGCGAAGATCCAATCAGCATCACAGGACGAGCGTAATGACGAGGTAAGTGACATAAAACGGCCTTATGAAAGATTAGGAAAGATTAGACGTTATATTATGCAAATAAGAATGATGTTTTCCTTGCAGAGAGACGGATGTGAAGATCGACACCAATCTCTTGTCTGTCTAAAGCTCACTCGCTAACACAAGGTATGTTTCTTGTTTGATCCGCACAAAAAAAATGAATAAAATATTATGGTGTTAATGGGGTTTATGTGTAAGAGTTCCCTGGCTTCCTTGTGTTTGCACCTGTAAAGGAAATATTCCCCATTAACATCAAACTAAAGCACGGCAGAGCTAGAGTTCAAATAACTGTAAAGCGTTAATCTAACATTGACATTTAGTTTTTCTCTCTTAAATATTATAGAATTTAACCACCAAACACACCAGAGGAAACGCCGTCGTGTGATGACCTTTCAAAAGACCTAAGTTCTTGGTTTCTGATGAGGATGAATCATCACACACACACACACACACACACACACACACACACACACACACACACACACACACACACACACACACACACACACACACACACACACACACACACACACACACACACACACACACGTACGTACCGTGTTGGCCATCTGAAGCCCTGGGTCCATGAGGCCGAGGATATCATCACTGTAACTGGACTCCAGACTAATAATGTCGTCAATGACATCATCCATCTAAAACAACATACATATAGGTGTGATTAAATAAGTGAACGATCACGACAGCTGAACGCGCAAACAGGCTAAATGAGACGCCACCTCTTTCTCGCAGTTAGAGTTGAGGGTCAGTAAGGCCATAGGGCTGTTGGGGGCGCTGTTGCCCGGCCCTGGCGGCATGCCCCCGTGGTCAGAAGACTGGTTGGTGCAGGGCAAGCTCAACGCCTGAGAACCAAGCTTTCCCAGGTACCGCTTCACCTGCTGCTGCTGGGAGTGCTGGATGTGGTACTTGGTTGGGTTCTCCAAATGAGTCTGGACCTGTTGGTGGAGAGCAGAGCAGGAAAGATGACAATAGATTCAAGATCACTGGTGACAGGAGAGGTATCTGGTATGAAGAGCAGACAAATCAGCACCTTGGTCACAGAGGCGAATGACATGTAATTGAGAAGAGAATCTCCATTTCATATAATACCAATTATTTTAATTTGTACTGTTACAAATGTGCCTTTTACTCGATTAAAATAAGTAAATATAGCTCAAAGCGTTGTATTTCCCTTGTGTTGTATAGTAGTGAGTATGGTATTAAAAATAAACTTGACAGAGACATCAAATCCTACGATGCATTATGCATTTTTCTTGCGAGATGCTGTCAAGAGTTGTTATCTGAAAGAGTCTCGGGGAAGTAAACCTTTTTCATATTTTCCCTCAACTCGGCTACTTTCTGCTCGTCTACATTCACAGTCCACATATTTTAAGTAGCAAAAAAAATGACATGCACACCCGTGTCTGCACTCCCTGTTTATGGATGAATTGGATTTCTTTGTATCATTAATCCCCACGCAGCATTAATGATCCAGAGAAGCATCTGCCGGCGAACAAACAAACTTCAGAGACAGTGTTTGTCGGGCTGTAACACATTTTAAAATGGAGCAGAGCTGCTCACATTTGGGAAGGCTATATTTAAACCTTCCCGTCTTTTGCCTAAATTGTTAAAGAGATGATGAACAAATTCTTTGGTTTACAAAATATCGACACTTTAATTCATCACTAAATGTAGATGCTGCATCTGCACTGTTATAACACACGCAGTGACGTAAAGACAGTAAAACAGAATTGAACCTGATCAATGTCGAGTTATTTTTTTTTACCTTAAATATTAATTTCAAACATACCTCATAAGGTTGGTAACCAAGCATCTCAAGCATCATTTCCTGTTTTAGGCTATCCGATTTAAAAACAAAAAAGGAACTTCTGCGTTTAACTTCTGTCCGAACTCTGCTGCTTCCCTCTCGGTCGCATCAGAAGACTAAGACTGCTACTCTGACAGACACATCCAGCTCATCTTTTAAAAGGCAAGAAAAAGTAATTAGTTATGCATGTCAGGGAATCTCGGCAAATACAATGAGCCTTTTCAAATTTGTGTTGTTTAATGTAAAATCTGTATTTATTCTTTTATGGTGTATCACTTGATGCCAGGATGTGGTGCTAACAGTCGAAGCCTTTGTTTTGCAAAGCCACCTCTTTTACTGAAACTTGCCTGTGGCTGTTACTTTGCCCCATCCTCTTTTTTAACCCATGAGGATGCTTGGCGTGTGTTCCCGGCTCAGAAACAGCACAAAGAATAAAGTCTCGTTGTTTTTGTCTCCAGCTTGCATCTCCCAAATACCTTTTTTTTTTTTTTTTTTTAAATCAGCGAGAGAAGGTTGTCCCGCGTCTCCGAACAGATAAAATTTTTAAAAAAAACAGTCTCAGATGCTTCATTCTTTAAACTGATGCATTTGTTCGGCGAAAGCCCAGAAAATGTTTTTTTTCATTTGAGGAGGTCACGGGGGCTTGATGAACTCTGGGCTACCTCTGAAATTTCCCAGGCCTCCATGAAAACTCGCTCGCTCGGCAGTTGAAATGATGTGGTTGTTGAAGGGAAATAAAAAATTTTTTTTACTGGATCCAGCAGTACATTTCGTGACAAGGCGTAGAAAAAAACGCGCCGACTCATTCTACTGTGATCTACTGCTGATAGAAACATAGTCACGGTCACATAACCTCTCCATGTGTGCAGGTTTGTACTTTACTTTAAAATACTTTGTATTTTTTTTGTACACTGGTGATCTAGTTTATCACTAGTCTCGCCTGTTCACTCTTAATCTTACTGTATAGTGCATAATAAGTTTTTTTTTTTATAAACTATGCACTTAGAGTAAGCCACTTTATTAGGCACACCTGTACAGTCTAATGTAAACCAATGCAGCTGTTGTCTGTAATATTCAGGTTTTAATTTGACACTGTCATTAAGGTGTTATTTCTATTATATGTTTATTATGTACGTGTCTGATCCGCTCATGTATGATAATTGTGAGCACCACCGTTACAGAATATAAACGAATGTGCAAATTTCCAACAATTTGAACAAAAAGTGAACCTAATAGTCGGTAGGGGCAGAATTCATGGCAGAGGTGTTGCAGTGAAGTGCAATAAACCCAACAGGTGTACTGAATGAAGTGGCCACTATTTCTATCCAGTCATGTCAGGTTATCAGACCGATTGTCTCTCTGTGATTGTCGATTCTTTCCGCCTCTCAGAGGAACCGACACTGTTTGAGAGTTGCTCTGACATAGTATCATTGTTCTGCGGAGGATACTCATGTGAGCACATGCCGTATGTCCCGCAGGTATGACTGACATCACCTTGGGCTGTGGATTGTCATCACGGGGTTGTAACGTTGACACCACCGAGGGGTGGACCATATTTACAGCGCGTCAATGAGTCATTAAGAATAACAATATCAAGCTTTGGGCCAAAGAACGAGATCCATGAACGGTGGTCACTGATGACGTCCTTCAGTCTTTGCTTTGTTCTCATTAAGGGGCAGCCGTGGCCTGGAGGCTGAGGAGCGAGCCAAGGACTGAAGACTCGCCAGTTCGATTCCTTGGACTGTCAATGAAATTAAAAAATACCCACAGCTGAAGTGCCCTTTAGCAAGGCGGCTAACCCCTGACGGCTCCCCGGGCGCTGCAGCTGCCCACCGCTCCGGATGTGCGTGTGCTCACTGCTCCTGGTGTTTGTGTGTTTGATGCACTCGGATGGATTTAATGCAAAGGTCAAATTCCTGCGTGTTCAAAACATACTTTGCTTCTTCTTCATAACATTAGTGTGCCATTAAACTATTAATAACACTTCTACTAATCAGTTGTTATAGCTACAAAATTAGAAACTTAAATATATGTTGATATGCTTTCAACATTATAAGCCACAGTGGTGTTGGTCTTGATGACAGACTGAACACATAGCAGAGTATTTCGAGACTTAATCGACACGGATTTACTTGAGCCATAAATAAACAATTCAGTTATTTGCATCGCGTACGTAAATAATGTGTAAACAAACATTATCTGTGCCATTCATCAATGAAACTAACTGATTCAGGTTGGGCTCAAATGGGTAAAAAACACCTGGTAGCATATTTTTAATCTACTCTCTCTTTTCAAAAAACATTTGCATTGATATTTTATATAGTATATTTACTGCAGTTAAGTTCGTCTTTCATTGAGAATAACTTGATGTCAGCAAATATTGATATTGGAGAAAAACAAAATTCAAATTTGTATAATTTTGCTTTAAAAACTGACTTTAATGGTTAATCAATCATTAAAGTAGTAATGGCATGGTAACAATAGTATTGTCAGATGTTTTACTAGTAGTTTCCTGTTAATAGCAACTATTAGCAAAGAGCAACATAGAAAACACCCAGGTGGCAATTTATTAAATCACAAAATCAATAACCTATCAGCGAATCCAATTTGAAAGTCAATCTTTAGATTAGATCAGATGTAGCTCCAAATATTAAAACATTGTGTTGAAAGCCATTTCAAGTCAAACCTAAAGTGAATGAATTTACTTGAAAGAATTCACATTCTATAGATTTGATCAAATGTTATTAAACTGAGGCTGAATACAAAAAAAATACAAAAAAATAATGCAGATGAGATTTTTTTTGGACTGTTTGTAACAGTCTTAACAAATAAAAGTTTGAACACAGTTTGGTTTCTACTTAAAAGGCATATCTTTCTGTAATCGCTTCCAACACAAGCACACTTTCACCACACCCTCCTATCTTTTAACCTCTAATCAAAGTAACATCAGTTATTCTGTCACGACCCTAAAATCAAAATGAGTCTGTCTAATCAGCTGCTTCCGACCATTAAACCAAAACTTGAGGTGTTGCCAGTGAGTGTGCTGTCCTTCTTGTACGGCAACAGGTTTTTATTTTTTTATCTTTATAGCAGCTGGTTTTCAGATAAAAAAGCAACCGGAGCTGCTCTGTGGTTTGTTTATTAATTATCCTGCTCTTTGAAAGTCAAATGTACAGCTGCAGAAAAGAACCACTTATTCGTCATTGTACCAGTTGTTGTGGCTTTTTGGTTCACAAAGTACTTTCAGGGTTCACATCATGTCCTGCCATTTAATAATCTGGTGAGGCAATTGCTGATTAATTAATTATAACATGTTGTGCACAAGTTGGAACTCAATTTTCTACAGATGCTAGAAATAAATATGTTCAAAGAGAAAATACAAGCTTTACATAACATTTACCCTCATGCACCTGGACAGGGAAAGACTAATATTATATATGAAATAATTTATAATCCTCAGAATGTTTCTCCTCCTTACTTCATTCATCCTCACGTAACAGGTTGCATGAAAGTTTGAATTCTTATTTAATTTAGCCCAGGAAGAAAATGCAACAATTTAAAACAAAAAATAACTATATGCCCTTGCTGTTTTTCTATCCTGTTAATAATCTCACAACCTCTCAGACTTATTTTGTGACCCTTTGAGGGGTGCCAAACCTCCAGCTAAGGAACATGTGGCCAGAAAGATTTGTTATATAAAGACACACTGATTCTGCAGATTGTCTGTCTCCGTCTCTTGTATTTTCACACATCCGATAGCAAGGCACTGTCTAAAAATAGAAACAAAAAAACAGTGCAAGGGATTACTGTAGGAGCCCCACCTCACACACACACCCACCCACACACACACACACACACACACACACACAGTCCTAAAACGCACAACTATATACACTTATAATTAGAGCGCATGTAACAGTTGAGCGTCAGGCTGTCAAAGTCTTTATTCCTTTTCGCAATTGTTTCCTTCTTACCGAAATTATGTTTAGAGCCAAAATTATAAGTTGATCAATTTAATTGCTGATTAGTAAATAAGTATCAATGATGGGATTTAGGAAATTGTGACTGACATATTTGACTATTTTCTAAAATGTTTGCCCTGAAACGATAAATAGATTTATCAATGACTAAAATGGATTACATATATCGTTTGTGTTCTTTGCCTCATAGTTACGACGGAGTGTCAGGGCCGTATCGAGAAAAAAAAAAAACGAGAGGAGGAAGATTCCTTTTTTTTCATTTTGCATTTAGACAACAAGGTGAAAATATCAAGAAAAAAAGTTGAAATGCTGAGAATAAAGTTGAAATTTGTGGAATAAAGTTGACATTGTATTTCAAGAATCAAGTCAAAATGTTGAGAAGCAAAGGAAGTGAGTTTGGACCTCTGTTGCGGCGACGAGCTCATCACCAGGATCAAACAACTCGATCAGTTGTCCTGTTGTGTCTTGTGATACAACATATCTTGTTTTTATTGCACACTGGTGTAACCATCGATACCCTTGCATGTGTGCATTAAAGCCAACTCTGAAGTAAAAATGGAGTTCATCTACACAAGGCATCTCGTAGAATCATATGTACGAAGCAAGAAGTTTGATTTACTCTTAAAAGCTTGACTTTGTTCTCGACATTTTCACTTTGCTCTCGACATTTCGACTTTATTCGCAACATTTGTACTTTAACGTCGACATTTTCGACTTTATTTTCGTAATTTTTGACTTTATTCTCGACATTTTGACTTTCTTGTCAACGTTCTGACCTTATTTTTGACATTTCAACTTTTTTCCTCAAGGGCAAAATTGAAAATAAAAAACCTTTCATTTATTTTTGTTTCCTTAATGTGGCCCTAATACTCCGATGTACGTAGTTGACGTAGTATGCATTGTGCAGGTCAACCCATCGTGGAGATTTAAAAACTTACAACCTGAAATCCATGTCGTAGATACGGTAAAGAGAGGATCTCAGCAGTCTATTTAGCGAGCGGGGATCAGTCAGTTTTGCCTTTACATTGACGTAAGCATTAGTGCTTTTTCGAGCCTTTTTTGTCCGCAGGGATTTCCTAAATTATCACACATAATTAGATGATCCCACTGGTCCCAGTTAGTTTGCTGGAGCCCCTGGAGGGCCTCGGGCTGGAATATCTCGGCCTTGTCAATACATACTGCTGCTTTTGTTACGCTGAAATAATTTTGAGTGTGACAAATTATCTGTTTCCAAGGTGAAAAAAAAGGATCCCTTTCATGGTGTGTTTACAGTGTGAATGCACACACACGGCCAACAAGAGAGCTTGTTGTTCAACAACTCGTTCTTACCCATCAACAGGCCCGAGGGCATCAGAAACGTAACTCCCGAAGAGTCCGAAACATTCGGCGGAAACGAGCACAAAGCGGCGTGCTGTGCGCGGAGGCGACGCAGAGCGAGTGCAGAATGACGAGCAGTGATTTGTATTTTTCTTTTACTACACTGCGGGCACTCCATAATGGTCCTACCGGGATACTTTAACTACATTGCCAGCCTTTCCTATGCAGACTAGAAGAATCGGCCACTTTGTCGCGCGGCTAAACTGCTAACGTGCTCTGCAGAACCAGCAGACAACAACTGAGATGCTGATGTTAGCAGCTTCACCAGAGCAACCTGTTGCCTTCTCCTCCTCTGACGTGTTGTCATGCTACTATTAAATTACCATCGTAATACAAATCTTGTGTCTTTATATAATAAATGTTGGGTTCAGTTTAGCATAAACCCTGAGGAAAATACATGATGGTATTGTGGATTAGTTTTATTATAATAATATTAATATTATATTCAATAAATTGATCAGAAAATGAATAATAAATTGCTGTGACTAACTGTATTAACAAGTGTTTGCCAGCGTTGACAGAAATGCACTTAAAGTTGTACTGTGTGCTTCATTTCATGAAGCAACTACACTGCATAATGCAGATTTAACATCTTTCAAACAAAATGTCATGCTGCAAACTAAAGTCCCGTTTTACAGTACGTTAAACATGTGCAGTCCTGTTAAATGTGCTGTTGCATTAATTAACAAATCCAAACCAGAGTAAAATATCTCTGTGGCATATTTGTATAATTTCTGCTGCATACTGGGTCACGAGCTGCACTGATTGTATAATCCAAAAGAAACTTAGATTGTGTACAGGGTTGAACAGAACTTTGTTCTTTTCATTGGCACCATAAATCCTTTGAAAAAAAAATAAAATCGAGAATTTTTTTTATTTTTTTTTAACCCTTTTAGGAAGTTATCCTACATACATTTCAAAGCATTTTTTTTCTTTTTCTTAAATATGCCATGGAATGAAAGCAGTGGGGGCTAATTACAGGCATTCTTCACTGAATTAGCGTTCGGTGTGTGGTAAAACTGTGCTCGCCTTTGTCTTGATCCCTAAACTGATCCCTTACTTATTCCCCAATAGGTCAGAGGTCACTTGGTTAATTAAGGGTCCAATCAGTCTTTAGATACGCTCATCTGAGCTTAATGTTTGCACTTTTTGAGGTCCAGCAGCTCTGCCTGGTACCCCTGAGCTTTGTGTGGACTCTGCTAATCTACCCACAGACAGGGGAGCAGGTTAACCCAGCTCAACAGCGCCAAGCTGGAACGGCCTTTTTATTTGAGGGCTTCAGTCAATGAAGAATGTCTGTAAGCTCTCGCCAAAGCAGAGAAATTACTCTAACTTGATGTATTGTACTGGAGGTGAGGGTTTGGGGTGGGGGCGTCCTAAACCTCTCAAAGAGCTGCAGATTATGGAGAGTAAATAATGTTTACGCTGCAGGAGAGGGGTAATGTTTTCAGTGGATATACTGCATTTGTCTTTCACTGCTGGACCATGCCACACACATCCAGGGTGATGAAAGTGTGCCGGAGCAAGTAACCATGAAATCTTCAAATGTGTTGTGGACGGATTTAACTCAACAAAGATTACTCAATAATTCACAGCACATCAGCATTTTTACTTCATCTGAGGTTATACAGTACAATTAAAACTTTTTAATCCTCTTTTCTGTTGAGAGGGCTTATGATTCTTATGATCTACAGCAAACGTTACATGTATAGCAGCTCCATTATCTTTTTGAATGCAGTCACTTTATTTTTGATTACTTGCATGGCAGCCGTTACTAAGGGACTATAGAGCTTTTTTTTTTTTTTAATTTTTATTGTTGCATAAATATTATACTTTTTATCTATAAGATATTCTAAATTTGTAGATTTTAAGTTAAATGCAGAAATATGATTATATATTTGTACAAAGATTCCCTGAAGTGACACATACATATATTTTTAATGGAAAAACTTGTTCCTATGATTTCACAGCAGAAAAAAAAAAGGAAATTCACGACAAAGCCAAAAGCTAACTTAGGGTCTCTGTAAATGAAATGCAAAAAACTCAAATGTATGAAAATATAAATAGATTCCAATGAGCATGTTTCCTTGCGACTAACTCCACAGACACTGAACACCTTCACAACGATTTACAGAGCTAATTTTCCAAGAGAGCACAAAAACTCAAAGCGACTAACTGGTGTTTTGCCAACAACACCGAAACAAAATCCTTAAAATTTGTGTGCAAAACTTTGTAAATCACCATCACAGTTTTATTAACATGACAAATCACCCCCAAAAAAAGGGAAGATGTAGAAGCAAAAACACAAGATATGACCGCAAGATAGCAACAACACAGAAATTCTCCGCCACAGAAAACCACACTCACTTTTACGCAACACAGCCCCGCATACTTTCTACAAATATTTCATCAAGATTACTACCTCTCCGAAAACACATGCAGAAGACAAACAGAAAAAAACTTACCAAACTGCCTCGTTAAAATGAACCCTCAAACGCAACGGTCTCTACTCGTACAGAAAATCGTAACGGTCTCCTGTCCCTCGGACTGCCAGGGAATCAAAGCTATGAAAAGATGTGAATGTAGCTGAGCAAATAGGATTAAAGATGGCTAAATCCAAATGGCTGGAAGCACAGCATGCATTAAAGAGGAATTCTCTCAGGAAAGATAATCCCCATATACGCATTTTAACACACTTCACTCACTCCCGTGTTTTTTTTTTAATTTTTTTTTTTTTTTACACACAGTCATAGTAAAACCACGATTGCCCGACTGTCCACACACGTGAGTCAATAAAATCTTTAAATACAGCTGGAACACTCAGACTGCAGCGATGACACATACAGTACAACTTCTACTTCCAGAGGTGGAAACTTTATACAGACACTGTAATAACCTTAACAGACTGCTAATTATACATGCCGTCTTATTCCCTCTTGTTCCAGTAGAACCATTTCTGCTTACCTTCAGCACCTCCATTGGCACCTGTGCAGCAGGTGGTAAGCTGGCCGGGACACTGACATTGATGGCGGGGGTCTGGGCCGCCGTGGATTGTGGGTACTGGGAGGCCTGCTGTCTCTGCTGCTCCCGCCGCTCCTGCTCCTGAAGCTGTTCCCGCATCAGCTGTTGCCGCAACAGGATGCGTGATGTCATGGCCGAGGAGCTCAGCGGGGGCTTGGAGGAGCTGTACTGGTCCGACGGGCCGCTGCCGAGGGGAGAAAAAAAAAGAAGAAAAAAGGATGGCAGATGAGTGAGCAGAGACGTACAGAGAGAAAAGATCAAGGGCCGATCAGAAAGGTGAGGTGAAGCGGGGCGAAGAAGACGGAGAGTGGTAGCAGAGAGAGGGCAGAGAGGGGTCAGACGGGGAAGGAGAGGTCAAGCATAAGAGATAAGAGGGGAGGAAGATTATCGCAGAAAAGGTAGAGGAGGATGGAGAGAAAGATGGACAGATGGAATACAAAGTCAACATGATGAAGGGAAAGTGGCATAAAGAATGACTGAAGGGACAGAGATCAAAAGGGAAATCTTAGTTGTAGAGCTGCAACAATTCATTAATTGACTAGTTGATTTATGTTGATAGATTTTTCTCAGATTTGATGCTTTGGTCAGAAAATGGTCTGGGAAATTGTGTTGAGCATATTTCAACACTACTATTATGTTTCATAGTTGCATCCCTACCTAATTGCTCTTACAGCTAAATAAATACTAAATCACCTTAGTATCAATGCATCCATCCAAATGTAATTTCAAGAAGGAAAACTATATGATGACTTTGCAGAGCAAAAAAAAGCTGCTGCACCCACGAACCCTTTTTATATTTGCGGATTTAGAAACAACAGAAAGAGGAACATTTTTCACAAAAGACTGCTTCAGTTTTCCCACTCTCTTAAATTTAGATGGCTGCCGCCCAGACAGAGTCCTGCGGTCCTAAAATAGAGAGACTCTGCTGAAGCAGAAGTTGTCGGGATGAAGCCTTCATCGAGTGAGTGATCCTTTTGATAAAACTCAGTAAAACGTCTGGCCAATCCAGCTGTGCAGTAATCGCACTAATTAGCCAGCCGAGTCAAACACAGTCTCGGTCTGCAGCGTGGTCAGTGGGTGTTGAGCCCTCAACATACCATAATTCTCCCCCCCCCAGCACTGCATATAATCTCATTGTCTGCTACCACACCCCACTGAACCCTGCACCAGATAGCACGCAAAACAATATTTTATGAGCAATATATTGAACGTCAAACAAGATAACGTGAGATCTCGAATGGGTCCGTACAGAATGAATCAATTAACAAGGAGATTTAATGACTTAATCACAGACTAAACTTCAGCTTGTTCTTGGAAAGTACTGCAGCGGTTTGGGTCTCTCAATCCGACAGCTACTCCCCCCCTCCTCCCCCCCACAAGCTCCTTTGTACTTCACCCAGTACATAGAATCAGGTTTAGTGTTCGTATGTATAATTCCTTTGTCTGTGTGACTTCGGGCGATTGAGTTTCCTTTCATCCCAAAACTTTCAAACAAAAGTCGCTGGATCTAATGTTAAAACTTTTCATTTCCACGGCCAGAGCTGAAGGATTTACATTTTCTTTTTCTTTCTTTAATCTACTTCACTGTTTGATTTGCAAGACAACAGTATTTCCCTTTATTCCCCTTTTCCAATTAAAATATGGCATTTAAATGTATTTGAACGACAGGCAAAGTTATGTAACAATATTTGATTAAACAAGAGCTGAAAAAAATAAATCAATTATTGCAATAATTTGGATAATCAATGAATCATTTGTCAATTGCATCTGGTCCCAGCTTCTCAAATGTGATTATTTGCTGGGTTTTCTGTGATAGTGAACTGAATATGTTTGGGTTTTGAATTGTAATTGTTGTTTAGGTCGTTCACAAAAGGAAATCTGTAAATGTCATTTTAGGCTGTGGGGTTATTCTAATATCCTTCACAATTTATATTGAATAACTGAGTAAACAGCCAGAAGAACATTCATAGATTTTACAATAATCTATAATTACAGCACTGGATTCAACACTGAAGTGAATGAACTTCATGACCTTTATGATATTTCTTCTTGATTAGTGTAGTCTAATTAAAATGTATTTTCCAATTTAATATGCTGGAAAAACCAATTTCTTGTACTGATAACTGGCACGTTGTCTTTTGATAACACATATTAATTAAACCTACTATTTCCAGCAGCAACATTAAGATGATGCTCACACTATTAATCCATCAATCACTATAATATGTTGTATCTTATTGTGAAATAATGAGAACTTTTACGCCTGGTACCGAAAATATACATTATTTTGATGCAGATGGCGTATAGAATTTTTGGCCACTAGTAGCACCATACAACGTGCACCATAAAAAGTTTTTAATATCGTGCTTGAACACGAGCACAGTGACTCACCAACACACTATTACTTTATGGGAGCAATGTTTTTAGAAACGGGTAAATGAAGTAAAGCTATGGAGATATTATTCCACTCAAAGCTAAGTTAAAGATGCTTTAACTTTGTAGGGGCATCTTCACGTCTGCTGCTCCACAGGTTTTAACCACGAACAAACATCATCGTCACGCTTCTCCCCTCTGAATTATACAGTTGGGAGTTTTAATAGCTTTGGCAGTGACTCTTCTGATTAAAACACCCTCACACCCGTCCAGGCGATCGAGAGTGAAAACACGTTCTTCACCACCTCAAACACAAAAAAAACAACCCGAAGGTGTAGCAGCGCTTCAAGAGAGGACACACCCGTTTGTATCCACCTCACAAGACTCAGAAATACACAGAGACACATCTGCACTGATCCATGGAAACACAATGAGGTTCGCCGTGTTGCTCAGGGACACTTCAGCAGAGGCGATGGAAGGATTGTATAAAAACATCAGTTATATATAAAATCATATCAAATATCAGATCCTTCATTTCAGCCCAAACTGACTGAATCAACACGAACTCCCACACTGCTTGACAACGTTACACTGTATGTAACACTGTCTGCTTCAATGCCTCATTGAAGTTAAACTGTGTTGCATTTAAACCGAAAGAGCGTTCGCAACACCTGAACTATCATGCCGTCCTCAAAAAGCATAAATCCTAACATTTAAACCAGGCAGAAACAAGGTTATACTGACTTTAAAGTCTAAAAAAATGCTTTGCAAAGCCAAAGCCAACAGTAAAAACGCCATTTTGTCCTTTCAATTCATTCAATTCATTCAATTCTGAAGCATTGAAGCAATTTGGTGACCTCACAAAACAAATGCCATGCCGGCAGCTGCACCAGGCTAACATGAGCATGCTACAGTAGCCTGCTCGCAATCAAAATGCTAACATGCAAATCTTAGCGGGTTTAACGTCTATGTGCCTTAGTTTAGCGTTTTAGCATTAGCTTTGGAGGTAATTGGTTCTATTCATCAACAATCTTCATGGCGCGATGAATATCTGCACCAAATTTCATAGAAATTCACCCAAGAGTTGTTGAGATATTTCAGTCTGGAACAAAGTTACATACGTTTTATTTTCTAACATAAATACCTAAGATAAACTTCTTGAATCAAATCCCTTTCATGAGGGGTGTTTTGTTTTTTTTGCAACAAAATTAACCGTAGAATAAATGAATTATAAAAAGCATTGCTCTACGTTCTCTGCTGGACAAAATATGCCAAGCACTGTTTTTAAATGGCCTTAAACATATCCATATTAAACATCTCACATATATTTGGCATTTCTGTGCCCTACTTTCTTTATAACTGTTTGCCAATACATCAGCCCATCAGCTCATAAAATTGTCCACATCTAAGAAGAATTCAGAATAAATTATACAAAGTTTACAACATCTGGGTTTGTAGCTGAAGAGTTTGAGGACACTTCAACAATTACGGGAAATTAATTCCGACACATTACTAACTTTTTAACTGAAATCTATCAAGCCCTGTAGCACCTAATGATTTTATTTAATACATTCTTGATTATCACATTGACTTGTGTGCGTTTGTTTCCATGAATGACCAGAAACTTCCCTTCAAAGCAAAGCTCAACCGCTCTGCCTCCCTTCCCTTTCTGTGTGTGTGTGTGTGTGTGTGTGTGTGTGTGTGTGTGTGTGTGTGTGTGTGTGTGTGTGTGTGTGTGTGTGTGTGTGTGTGTGTGTGTGTGTGTGTGTGTGTGTGTGTGTGTGTGTTTCTTCCTCTTGACTGTTTGGTGGCGTTTTGCCAAACGGACCACTGAAACACATAAAAAGCTCTTTTGTCCTTTTTAACTTTTTCCCCTCTTGTGTGTGTACACACCTCCTCTCCTGTTTGTGTGTATCTCAAATTAAAAAAAAAACAAACAATGGCTGTACAGTCTTGAAGAGCCCCACCCACCCAACTCATGATTCCTCTGATTGTGCTCACTATGCTCGTCCATCACACTCGACCGCTGGTCGAACTGTCAGAGTTGAGCGTTTGACGCAGGATTTAATGACTGAGTGACAGACAGCGGCCAAAACGCGTAATTAAGTAGCTTTGCATCACAACAGAAGTTAAAGTGAGCAGCGATGCTCAGTGGAGCGACAAAAGTTTGATGAGAGTCAAAAACAGCTGTTAAAAAAAAATTAGCAGTAATACAGACTGGAGATGGTCGAAGGCTGCCTCCTACTTTGCCCACCTGATGACCAGCTTGTAGCTAAAGAACAGCTCTGCCTAATGGACACAAATGGTATCACAACAACCTCAGAGAAAAATGAATAGCATTACAAGAAGACAATAATATATTAACTTTCCATCTGTTATATAAAATACAAAAAGCTCTTTAATCTCTTCTGTCAGAAACTTATTATCAAAAATGGGAGGGTTAAGATTTTTCAACTTTACAAGGTACTCAATTATTAATTATGAATCAACGATATTGCAATCAGCTCCATGATTATCTGACAAATTGTGATTCTGATATAGTCAAAACTATTCAGAAATGTGCTCCAGCTATAATCGTATCTCCTTCCCACACGCAGCTCTGTGCATGATGCCCTTCATGTGTACATCAAGTGTTCTACACACAAATCTAACTTCCAAAATCTTGCCTGAATGCACGGCAACAATATCACGGATGCTGAGGCGCCATACTCACAGACAGTCAAAGGAGCGTGGTCTGTACACTTGCACTCCTACGGCCTCCATATTTGTTTGTTTTTTTCCTGAAGGTGCACCACCCGCCCTTGGAGAGCAGTGAAAGTCATGCTGGTGGTGCAGCGCTGAAAGTGTGTCAGAGGGGGGAGGCTCCAGGGCCCGGCCTGGAATCTCCAATCGCCACACAGCGTCCCGGGCAGAGGAGCAGCCCCGTCCGGAGGAACGGCACAGCAGACCACTGGAAACACACTATCCATCAACCCGCTGCTTTAAAACCACACGAATACTGTTTCACTCGGAGACATGTGCCGGCATGTGTTCAGCCTACAACCGCGTCAGATAGTCGCTGTCAGCAAAGCAAAGATCAGCTGCTCGTTCTCATTGTTGTGACTATGCAGTTATTAGACAATTCAACAGGAAAAGAAAATGTTTATTTAGCTTAAAGTCTTCTCCGATCTTAAAATGTCTCATTGTTTCTTTTTTTTTCATGTTTGACCTCCGCTGTGCAGAATGATATACGTGCATCCTGGAGGCTGGAGGTTTCACATCCCTCTACGACCTTCATCTGAGTTTAAAAATATGTACATTTCATCCTTTTGTTACCTCGCATCCGGTGATGGTCCAATTTACACAAATTTGATATGAAAACTTGCAATCAGGAGTTCACATGAATTTCTTCGACAAGTTTAATTAAACAAATTATGAATTTAAAGCAGCTTTTTTTGAATCATGTCTTGAGAGAATCTTCAAGAGGTAAGAAAGAGTTCATGGTTCAGCTTTTTCTGAAAAATTCATACATGGTTTTCATTGGACAGCGACGTTTTGATTATTTAAAATTTGTATGTTTAATTCAAGCCTCACAAGCTCCCGAGGCTGAGAAACTTCTTCCAGCATTCGGCTGATTAAGTTCTTTCAAATCAAAATTACATTTCCAAGCAGCAGTGTTTATACAGATGCACGATAGGCTGCATGATAGGCTCACCTGAAACAAGGTGACACATTGTGTGAAAGTTTGCTTTGGTTCAAATATGTTCAAAATAAGTTGACCTGTCTCTGAGCATTATAACCAGAATTATGCCCAAAGGAAACAACCACTGAAATCCTCACATAAAATGTCCTTTACTTTTTCTTTTTTTGTTCCCACTAGGGGCTGCATATATCATTCCTCTTAGTTCAGCACTTTCTCCGGCATCATGCTGTTTCTTAACGGGGTAAAAAGGGTGGAATTTTAGGAGACAATGACTTGTGATTGCTCACATGCTACGAAGGTATCGCAGAGCAAGAGCCGCGAGGAAGGACGAGCAGGCAGAGCTCTCTTGTTGGGCGACAGAAAGGAAACGGCAACTGCTATAAAACGCTGTCCTGCAAACTGCTGATGAAATGATCCGGTCTCCTTTCCTCTGTCTCGACCAAACTGCAGGCGCTGCCCTCCGAGCAGACTTCGCAGCCTCTCGGCTGGGACACAACTCGGTGGTAATGACCCTACGCGACGGTACGCTGATCTACGTGTACTCCCCCCTCGCTGAACCAAAAACACCCCAGGTAGCTGCAGCTGCCGTCATCCCCCGCAGTCAGTCGCTGGCAGGCAAATCAGTGATAATGGGAATCATCTGTATGCCTGTCTCGACCATCAATTATGTAAGCTTTTGTCCTCGGGGGGGGGGGGGACGCGGGAAAACATCTTGACACAAAGTTTTTGAACAAACAAACGGGTGAGACAGCGAGAAAAACAACTGCACAAACAATTCTAATCAGGTAAACAGCCGTACCATGTAAACAACAAGATAGAAACTCTATTTACCAGCGCATGTTACTGCACAATGCACAATACAATGGGAGGTTGAAAAACACCTGAGCAACAGCAAACAGAAGAAACGCAGATGATTGTTTCAAATATATTGTAAAATTTACAAGGGATGTAACAATATATATACTGTAATGTCCCGCAGCTAAAGACAAGACACTTGATCAATCATTTAGTCAGCTGATAAAAATGATCCTTTGTCATTTCGGAGTTCTCTATTATGAAGATTTGCCGTTTCTTCTTTGTCTTAAGTGATAATTAGTTGAATATTTTGGGGTTTTTGATCCTTCGTGAGGCAAAACAAAACGTCTGAAGTTTTCCCATTCTTCTCTAAAGGATGATTCGGGTAAAAAAAAAAAAAAAAAAAAAAAAAAGCCCTTTTCTCAAAGCTGCTATAGTCGATGAAATCCTTTCTGACACAGACCTACAGAACAATCCTCTTTTTCTTAAAAGAGCTGTGTATAGCTGGTTCACACTCTCAAATGTGTAAAGCCAGATTGACACGGCCCCTAAAGAGATTCATGGCTTCAGACGCCAGAGCACAACAAAACAGGGTAAGCTGTTAAGGCATCCGAAGAGATAATCACGTTCTCTGCGTGGTATTTCCAGGAAGCCCGGACCTGTTGGGATAACTTAAACTTGCCGGGTGTTATTTCTGTAATTAGGTTCTCTGCCCTTCATAATTTCCTTCACTTGTTTTCAGAAGGACGGAGTGCTCTAGGGTAGCTCCCTCTCGTCTTCCTTTGTGCTTTAACAAGGAGAACCATCCCAAGGACAGCCGGGAAGGGGGGGGGTTTAAAAACACTCTCCTCCAGCGGGGTGAATAAGTGCATCAGGTTTTCAAGTTCATACAAATAATGATGTTATACAAACACAACAGAGCAGCTTTTTCTGTAACGCTTAAGGAGGGTATGTCCTCAGCTGTCCTTGAAGGTGACAATAACAGACAATCAACACATTCTCACGTCGTAGAGGAACCGTGGTGATGATTCATAGCTGCAAAATATCACTCAGTCCCCGTTTTTTGGGGTTTTTTTTTTACACACAAACATGAAAAGATGTGTCAAATTGTGTGTTTCTACATCTTAAGTGAACATTTTTTTTAATCTTTAATAGTTTTATAGAGTAGTATTTTTACTTTCCAGCCGTTTAACAGTGGAGGATGTGTATTCCCACAAACAATATTTTAGAGCTGAAATACCTGATTAGTCACTTGTTTTTTTTTTTTTTTTTTTTAAAGAAACATGTCAAACATTTAATGGTACCAGCTTCTCTTTTGAGACGGTTTGCAGCTTTTCTCTGTCATCCTAATATGTTTTACAATTCTGACATTTCATTGGACAAAGAATGAATTGAGGAAATATTCAGCAGATAAAATTGTAAGGAACATATTTTTTTTGTTGCAGCCCTCAGGCATTATTATAAATCTACAGTTTATTTTTTAACAGTGTGGCTGAGTTACACACTGAAAGATCCGGGACAGTGACCAGCTCTGCAGGAAGTGATGTTTTCTCAGTGTTGTTGCAGTTCCTGCTGGTCACCAAAAGAGGCAGACAAAGATCACAAGTCAGTAGTATTGAAGCTAAGAATGCAAAACAATGAAACAAAATCCACCGTTTGTGGATTTTGAAGATCTTCCAGTTTAAAAATAAAAAGCAGACATGTGCTTTAAAGATTCACAGACGAGGTCAAGATGCTGTAAGCGATCACGACTGCAGGACAAGTCGTTCTGACGATATTTTACTTTGACCACGACACCTGTCTGTGTCATTTAGACCCCTCTGTCTTTCACGGATGAAACTGTTCGGCCTCTCTGACATCTCCTGCAGGAGCAAGCTGCTCCCAACACCAACTTTCATAACACTCAACCTCTGACTCGGCTCTCTGTCCCTTCAGATGCTTCGACTTTCGACATACTTATTCAAAATTTTTGTTTTTATTTCATTTACAATTTTATAAAGACTAATCTGATTTTTCTTCATGTTAAATTGAAAAATATTTAGACAAAGCTCTAGCATGGGACTTTGCATTTACGTACATGGCATTAAACATTCTTTGTTTTATACAGTGTTATTGGTATTAAACACAAAATAGTTATTGTAGTAAAATGTGTTTTATGTAGCGCAAAGTAAAAAGTCTCAGAAGACATTTGACATGTCTGATAATGCCATCAACATATGAGAGCGTTATACGTGGGGCTGGCGATATATCAATATTTTATTGTATTGTGATATAAAAAGATATCATCTTTTTTTTGGGACGTCATAATATCATGTGGCATAATTCTTGTATTAACCTGGTTTTTAAAATTGTATCACAGTAAAGTGATGTAATTCTTTGAATTTACCAGACTGTTCAAGCTGTCCTATTATTTATTTATTATATCCAAGTTATTTATTTATCAAAAAATGTCATTCTTTTAATATTTTGTGAACGCACCAACTCATCCCTATGATATTGCTGCAATATTGCTATCAAAGTATTTTTCTCAAAAATGTTGTGATACTTCATTTTTTCCATATTTCCCAGCTGTAATTGTAGATTTAATCTGATATAATGTGTTTGATACGTAGATGCAATATAGAGCTGCAACGATTAGTCAATTTGCTGATCAACAGAAAATTAAAAGCCAACTGCTTTAATAATTAATTAATCGTTCAGTCATTTTTTAAATTTTTATTTTTTTATGAAAATGCAAAAATTCTCTGATTCTAGCATCTGCAGTGTGGATATATCTCAGCCCTGGTTGTGACAAAACAAGACATTTTAAGCACCTTGTGCTTTCAGAAACGACATTTTTCACAGATTTCTGACATTTTAAAGAGTAAACAACTAACCAATTAATCGAGAAAATTCTCAACAGCTCAATCGATAATAAAAAATAATTGTCATTTTAACAATTTTATTTATTTAGTTTATTTAATACTGTACCGCCTACAATTGCTTTTCTCTTATCGTGTTTCTTAAACCCTAATAGGCCGAGGACACTTGAATATTCTTTTATTCATATAGATTTGTCAGAATCATTTCGTAAAATACTCAAGTTTTTGTCAATAGTTACCCTCAGCATTAGAAAGCATAACTTTAGCTTTAAGACTTTCAGCTTCAGTTGGATCGGGGGTGCAAAACACCAACAGTTTCAGATATAACACATCCACCGCTAAATTTATACAGCTTATTTACACTGCATAGAAGACTAGTTTCACCGCCTGTCTCACATCTATATTAGGCCCAAAAAGTCTGGCACGCCGTCTGCGGCGTCTGTGTGCTCTGTCAAACTGATACGGAGAAAGCAAAGAAAAACAAAAAGATCTGTGAAGGCGAAGATGACATTTTGTCGCACTAAAGATTTCAAATTTAGAAACAAGACATCAGACGAGTCAGCAATCAATCACACTAATTATATTCATTTTGCACAATAATGTCTTGCAACACAGTCATCGTGACTATTATTATGCTGGGTCATCCTCATGTGATGGGAAGAGGAAGTGGGATACCTTCAATTGAAATAACTGTTCAGACAACTTCACATATTTAGGAGGAAATTACATTAAGTAAAACAATCTGTGATTCTCCAGAACCAGCGCTGGTTCTTCAGCTGTACTGGGACAGACTGCTGCTGCTGATCTGCCAGCGACAACACAACACGGCTCAGATTCAACACAGAAATGTGTAACAGTGTAATGACATTTCACTAATGCAGAAAATGAAGAAATTAGTTTAAAAAAAAAAAAATGCAGGACTGGGTTATAGGTTAGGACTGTCCAAGATGTCCGTTCCTCTCACTAAATAGTGTTTTTGGTTGAATTTAGAGACAAACTACAAATCTACGACAAAATATCAAGAATCGGAGGACAGCTAATGAAAATATCGGGAGCTGAGCAATGTGTCTGCAACCAGAGCTCTGTCTGAGCACAGTGGCGCACTGTCCTCTGTATGTCTCGCCCTGACAATGAGGCCATGTATGACTACGTCTAAACTACGTAGCAAAGAGGTGTAGACACAAAATACAGGCAGTCAGACGCCACTCTGGTAATAGATGTATCGACATCATCATCTTTGTCACCACAGAGGCCAAGAGGTCAGTTTCACAACCTCCCAGTTATATCACAACTCAAAAGTGTTTCATTATGTCTTAAAATCACCTGCATAAGAGTCATGTTACTTTATCATAACTTCAAAATAAAAGTGTGTTGTTTTTCTTAGGCTGGACCTCCTCGGTCAAGTCAACATATCAGTGTCTCTTTTTCTTAAAGGAGCAGTTCAGCATTTTCTGCTTCGCTTACTTGCTGTTAGTTGGATGAGAAGTTTAATGCTATGCTTTTAAAATGGAGATAAAATTACGGGAAGGTCAGTTAAGCTTACACTAAAAAAAAGTATTTGTTGAATGAACGCGAATTAATCCGGCCACATATTTCCATCTAATCAAGTCAAGCACAAGTAGTCTGTCTGGATTATGTTATATGAATATGACATACTTTTAAAAATTAAAAAAAAAAAAAAACATAAACACGATATATTCCTATGAAGCCAACATATTTTCAGTTAGCTAATCAAACAGGAGCCTTAGCTTAGCACATGTGTGTAAGCCTTGCTTGGTCCTAATGTCAAAATAAATCCATCTCCTGAAATCTCAAAAGTACATTATACATCGTTTGTAGTGTAAAATTGACATACAACAGAAAATCCAGGTAGTCACAGCGACTAACCAAGAAATAGTCGGAAACACAAGCCCCATGAAACCAAGTCATTTTAACTCTTCAAAATAAAAAATAAAAAGCTCAATACAGTGTGTTAATTTATGAGGTTCAGGAGTGCTGGTAGGTGGACAGAAAAATGCCAGCTGTTTCTGCTTGTTTCCAGTTTATATACTAAGCTAGTGTAACTACCTCCTGGCTTTCACTACATGTTCTGTTCTAATTCTCCTTCAGATAACAAATAAGAGCATGCTCCAAAGTTTTACAATATTCCCAGTCAATTCCTTGCATTGACAGCGTCTGAATATCTTAAACAGACATGTAACACATCCCACTCACTGTGCACTACTTCCAGAAAAAAAAGGGTGGAAGGTCAAATCAGACCACACAGACCTGACTCAGCTTCGTGTTGATTGCTTGGAGAGGCCTCAATGTGCCAAAGCTGGAAATAACTTTCGAATAAGTCAGTGCTGCAGTGTGTGTGTGTGTGTGTGTGTGTTTTTCTTCGTGTCCTAAGACGCCACAGGAACTATTCACTTTTGCTACCTCATAAAAGTTTTGCTTTGTCAGGGTTTGGAGCGTCTTTCTCCGGCGACGACATCATGCACATCAGTTTGCCAACTCCTAATATAATTTACAGGAGGGCCAACAGTTTGGTCTGTTTAATCTAAAGGAGCTCTCTTTTGTGGCTGATATATGTCACTGGTGCACTAAATATGAACTTTCAGAACAAGAAGCTCCACTCTTCCACAATGACAGCAGATTTTAGGGCCTCAGCTGACTGAACTTAAAAACTAATACATCATTATTAGACAAAACAAAGCTCTTATTGTTACCCTATAGATTGCAATGCCGCGACACGTGTTTGTCCGTGCATTTTGCCATGCAGAGACACTTGTTTAAGGCAGTTCTTCAGGGATTTGAAGTGGAATCCAATTCAAAGCAGCCCACCACTCTTGCTTTAAGACTAAATCAACCGTCGACACCAGTGAGGCTGAGCAGCATCTCACTAAAACCCACAAGTGTCTGCTCCACTACAAGCTAATATTTGAAGTTGATGTTGACAAGACAACACCCAAGTGTTGCATAACTTCATGCCAGCAGGATAACCCTAAGGAATGAGGAGTCGAGAGCCAGCCCAGAGCCCAAGCACCGGGACCGGCTCCGGTAACGTCACCTGGGGACGCCTCGCACATGCACGGACACCCGGACAACACTCAAAAGTCTGCAGGGTAATTAGCACCTAAACACCAAAACCGCTGCAGCGTGGGAAATAACTGTCCACAGCCATACAACTGACCTGTTTTTCAAGGGCTGACTCTTCAGTTCGTAATACGTTTTAGGCTCCTCTTGGAAATCCTCTCCAACCTCGAAGTCGGGAACTATTCCCGATTCGGACTGCATGCTTGCAGATGTCAACTTTAGGAAGCGTTAAACCCTTAAAAAACACACACACGGACGATATTAGTGCCGCCGTACTTCGCTCGGCACCAACCAACTGTCAACGCAAGCCGCCTCCGTTCAGGACCCGGAGCTCTGTAGTCCTCCACAGCGGCGAGCACAGCGCGGACAACCCGGCTGCAGGCGACGCGGGAACTACAAGGACCGGGATGCACTCCGGCTGTCAATGTCAGCATGGTTGTGATTGGCTGTAACATCCGAAGGGATTTTACACAGCCCTGGTTGTCCACACGGTGAAGTGTCAAAGTTTCATTTCAAGTTTAATTTATATGATCAATTACGTTTAAATTATGAACGGCTGCTACTGTAACCTGAGGTCTTGGTATTATCATTTGAATGCACCCGAGTTTACCAAAATAAGAGACTTATATTAATAAACATTCATGTCAGCATTTTAATATGATATCTGAATTAAAGTAAATGATCCCCCGACCTGAAAGTGCAGCCTACGTGACTCTGATGAGCTGTTTCACTGTGAGAAAGCACAATTAGCATGATTGCATGAGAAAACAAAATCAATAGAGGGTCAGTTGTTGTAATTATAATGCTCAGAGGATCAAAGTGCCCGAGCAAATATACATGCAGTGACCTTGAAAAACCGCTACATGCTAAAAGTATGAATCAGCCACCGGTGATGTCATGTTAAGTCATTAAAGGGGTTGAACATGACATCATGAGGACAAACTGAGGAGAGACTGCAGCTTTTTGAAGGATGTTGCCTACAGCGGTGCATCACAAACAAAAGGTGCACTTTTGCATTGAAACAGCATAACATCATTCAAGAAACCAAACACGAGGAGCACTCATTCGATTTTTGATAATTCGCCACTTAAATCTTGCAGTTCAATCTGTAAATAATGAAATCATGCAGGTATTGCACCCAAATTGAAACAAACCTGGAGACTCCGTCAACCCTCATGCCTCTGTTTCTCCGTTTCCTGAGCAGACAGACTGACCTGACTTCTCTCCTCCTCAGTCTTTTACACACTGTTCTCTCCACACCAAGTTTGGCCACCTAGGTTGGACTCCCATCTACCACTTGGGGGCAGTATAGAGCTAAGAAAGCCAGCGCCTGGAGCCCACGGGGGGCAACATCCTATAACAAAATGGAAATTGAGTGGAAGTTCAATATTTGCATTCGCCTCATCCTGCTGAACTGGTTTAAAGTCTGTATTTTAACAATGCAAATAGTATGCAAATGTGCTTCTGCTGGAAAGCGCAGACGTAAAAACTAAAAGGCCTTCAATGATGGGATGATAGCTGATAACTAGAATGAGAAACATGATCCGAATTATTCTGTATTTTTGCTATTGCTCGGAGACATAAGAAAAGAAAACTCATTTACAGTCAGAGTAGGAGACTTGATGCAGGAGCTGCAGGGTTTCACGTTCAGTTAAAGAAGACAGAGACAGACACACAATGGACGAGACACACACACACATTATTCTGGGTGTTGTAGTTGAGTGAATAGAGGCAATGATTACCCAGAGCCCCCCAGCTGTGGGAGGCCCCCAGAGTTTGTAGACTACAATGCCCTTTGTAATTCCTCCAGTGGGTCTAGCGCATAAATATTTGATGCTTAAGTTCCGTTTGTTCTGTCTTTGAGACCCAATCTTGTTGGAAAACCTACGAGAATATTATCCTGGTTCTGAATATGATTTTTTTTTTCTCAGAGGCAAACTGAAACAAGCCGAAATAAATTACTGAAAATCACTTGCTCAAAACTGACCCAATTCCATCAATTTAGTGCCACTGAAATTATGGTATAACTTTACCCGCAGATAGAAAACTGTTATTTTTCTTTTCACCAATCAAAACCAAGACAGTGGCTTGTTTCGTCCATGTGTCCATGTTATTGTTCCATAAACTTTGGGAGGAGATGAGATGGAACTAAATATATCTACTCATGCGCCTCATTTAAGTACACTTATTACTTGAGTATTTCCGTTTAATGCAGCTTCATGCTTCTACTTCACTATAGTTTGGAGGGCATTGGTATAGTTTTCGAGATATTGTACTTTTTACTGCGCTACATTTAACTAAAAGCACAGCGATGCTGAAGAACAAGACAGACCATGAGATAAACTTTTGAAATGTATTGCTTTTTAAGACCTAAATACCCAACATTTTACAATCTGTTAAAGGCCTAACCAGCTAAAATATTAAAAGGCTGCTTTCACATTATGCTGCATGAACATGCATTACTAATAACAATAAGTTATTTTACATTTGAGATATTAAGTACATTTAGCTTCCTTTACTTTTGTTTTCAGTCACAGCTTCAACATGGAAGACGTCCATGTAGAAGTTGGCCACAGAAAGAAGTCGTCTTTACACTGCAGTCAAAACAAGATCCTGGAATATGAGCCAAAGGAGTCCGGTTGCTCCAGGACACCGTGAACATGTTGAATGTCATCTACTGGTGAATACAGATGTCGCTGCAAAGAAGCTACAACGGTTCACACACAACCCTACAGCACAGAAAATCCACACAGTCACCAGCGTTTACAAGTGAACACTCAAGATTAGTGTCACTCATTCGGTATCTGACCAAATGCGACACAGGATCACGAGTTATGGCGCCGAAAAAAGGTCGGAGAAGTGTCTTTGCAGAACATTTTGATGTCACAGTGAAATTGACCTTTGACCTATTAAATATTAACGCGAAATGTTGTCATAGTGAGTATGCGTAGTCTTGTTATGACCCAAAAAGTGTTTTGTGAGGCCACAGGTGACCATGACCTTTGACCCCCTGACCAGAATATTCTAATCAAGTTCATCCTTGAGTCCACTGTTTTTGAGATATCACGAGAACGTGACGGACGGAATGATGGACCCCGAGGTCACAGTGACCTTGAACTTTTTACACCAAGAATCGAAGTAGGTCATCCTTGCCATATTTAAAGACATTCCCCAGTGGTGTTTGTAAGATATTGCGTTCATGAGCGTGGGACGTACAGACAACCTAAATACATAAAGCTCTCGCCGATGCGGAGTTATAAAAACCTTTTCCCAGAAAATAGATCCCATTATAACAAATGAACTGCCATAACAGACAATCGATTGATCCATATACTTGAAGTGAATACGCCCGTTGCACTCTTGTCCTTCTGTGTTTGCGTACTTGGGTATAGGAAGGTTTAAATTACCAGTGACTTTAATTTTTCTTACTACTGCAACTGTAATACAAACATAGATTTCTCAGTGTTAGCTAAAACAGTGATATACATGATGTGTTTGCTGTTAGTTCAAATGTAAGCTAAAGATTTTCAGTCGATGATCTTCGGCTTCCGTTGTTGGTATGGGTGCTGTGGGTGTATTTCCATAAAGCATCTGCCAACCAACATTTGACTGTGCTTAAGACAAGACAAATGCTAATTGCACGTACGGGCAATGGTGTATGAAAAATACATGTACACATCCAAAATGAAGCGGATATTGGATTTTTATTGTGCAAAACAATGAAGACCGATGATGACTTAGAGAGTACTTTCTTTGGATTTATTACCCGCATTGCAAAGTCTTATTGTCTTATACAGTAAATGTTTACATTGCTGGTTTTGGTAAAAGATTGACATGCCAGTTGTTAAAAAAAAAAAAAAAGAAGCCGTCTTGGAAAGTGTCCCAGTTCCCGTAATCAATTAATATTACAGCTTGCCATTGAAGACAGAATTTAATTCCTAATGAGGGTAACGAGGGTAATGAGGGAACCCTACTCTTTTGTTTATGTGAGCATTTTTTCCTGTAAGGAGGAGACTCGCTGGACAGATGGTTTTGGGGGATCTTAATGAGATTGTTATTCATGTCTAATGTCAGAAATCCCAGAGCAAGGAGGGAGGGGCGGGGGAGTAAGGGGGTGTGTGTGTCTCGCTCTGCTGGAAGGCTACAGCATTTACTGCAGACTGTAATGATACGAGAGGTCCAGTTTATTTCAATGTTAAACTATCCCGATATCTATTCATGGAACAAAAATTTGATGTTATTTTGGGACTAGTATGAGACTGGTGTGTGTGTGTGTGTGTGTGTGTGTGTGTGTGTGTGTGTGTGTGTGTGTGTGTGTGTGTGTGTGTGTGTGTGTGTGTGTGTGTGTGTGTGTGTGTGTGTGTGTGTGTGTCTCTTTTGGAAAATTACCAGCTGAGCAGGAGTAAAGACAGCGATGAATATTTCAGGAGTGCCATCACTCCTCAGCCGGAGTGAATATCACATGTGAAACACACACCAGTAATCTGGTTCAACTGTTCTCCGAGTTTTGTATTGCACATGTCAGAGATGTTAACTGATGTGTAAAGTGACATTAACGTACAGTTGGTTTGATAACATAACAAGAAGCACCGAACTGGTTCTTATATTTGCTCAACATTAAACTTCTGCACAACACGTGAAGCCAGCATTTACCTTTAAAAAAACAGATAAATGACCTTTTGTTGTTTTTAGTGATTGAACATACAAATTTTCTTCTGTAAATAGTGCTGCATGTTGACTTTGATCCTCATTTTAATGAACGACAACTTTGTTCTACAGGTTGTGAACTTGTTCCAGGTCATGCGTTAAATAATATTTGCCATGGCAGCATCAGAGTTGATCAGCGAATAGTCTTTGCTTGCAGCAGATGTTGAATAACACTGTCATAAAATCAAATATGTTTGAACTGTTGTTTTAATCAGCAGCTCATGTTTTTTCATCATTTGGAGCTGTTCGTTGCCACTAATCACTGTATACGTGTGTAAATCTGACTACTTTAGTATTTAGCATCATTTCCTGGCCTAAAAGATACACGATGTCTTAATAAATATTTAAAAAGAAGTCAAACTGGGGTATATGAACATCTAAAGGTAGCTTTAGATATTAAACAAGGCGAGTGAGGAGGGGGTAAAACATTATGTATCTATTGGTATCGTCTGTAATACTTCACATTTCATGTAAATCTACTTAAAAGTTTTAATAACAACTAAATTGTTGAAATAAAGACTTGTAAACTTTGATATGTGTATATCTTCAAATCTAATTTGTGGTATCATTATATTATAGTTTATAGTAACTTTATTTACTTGTAAGTTATAGGCTATATCTGGTTTTGTTGTAATTTTACTGGCTTGTGTATAATGTGTATATTTTCTCATGTTGTGTAAGTGTAAACATTGGCTGATTATACTGCTGCCTATGGATATTTTGGATTTGGACCTCAAGAGGCAGTTGTTGCCAAGGTAACGACCAATGACGATCCGAATAAAGTCACAAACTGATATCATATGATACAATGAGGCTGATATAAACTCACTATTGAGTAAGGTAGACAATACACCCCATTTATTCACATTGGGGGCAAATATACCAAAATTGAATCGGGAACAAACAGGCTTCTTTTCTTTATTGCCTGAGGCCAAATAAACGTTTTTATGGGACTCAATTTTAATATCGTACACAAATAAATGTCATAACGGTTTAAATCATAGTAATTAAGGGACGGAGCAGAAACCCAGCCTTCAAGCTATCCCACTTCATTATTATGGGGATCCACCAGTGTGAACCAGGCCGGCCGGCAGCTGCTGGATGAGGGAGGGAGGGAGGGAGGGAGGGCACGAGGGAGGGAGGGAGGGAGGAGATGCAGGGCTTGTTCACATAATAGCCGGCGGGTGAAGGCGTGGTGAGTGTGGCTCAATACGAGGCGAGTGTGCGCGCTACAGTAGCACCGGAGGATGAACATGGACAGCGGCTGCACGGCGGCTCCCCTCCCCAGCAAAAGCGGCCGCGGAGAAAGCTGAACGAGGCTGATCAATATGCAGCGGAGGCTCTTCCTTATTAATACCTAAAGCGGGATATACGGAGCGCAAAGGTAAGGCGGTGTGTGCGGCGTGATGGGGAAGATTCAACGCGCCTCTGCGAGCTGTGCAGAGACAAAGTAGACCGAGTCATGCATTCATGTGATCCAAAGAGGGAGCATCAATGAAAATTACAAACCGCGTGGGTTTGGCTCTCAGCACCGACTGCTGTGTTTCCTCAGTAGAACAAGGAGGAGTGTGGTATTGTTTGACACATCTGTCTAGTCATGGGACTCAGGTGGAAACCACCCATGTACAGTAGCACATTCATTGTTCTCCCTGCACACTGGAAACTGGCCCTGGTGGGCTGGTCTGATTATAGGTGTGCCATCCTGCTGATTGTAGTGGATGAAGCAAAAATGTTCTAGGATATTGTTGTTTAAGTTCTGAAAAAAGTAATTTATAAGATGCACTAAATTGAATGTATCATGCAGAATAAGCTACATTAAATTACATAGTAGGAAGTGTGACTTGGTGAATATTAAAAATGCTGGATGAATCATCGCTTTAGCCTTTGCAGCACTGTGAATCATGCCTGTCGAAGGATTTCTTTATTATTAGACCATTTTGTGGTGGTTTTAAGGAATAATTAATGTATGTGATTTTTGACTCAGGTCAAGCACCTTTAGTCATGATTCATTCGAACAGTTGTTACAGTTTGTACAGAAAGGCCAAGACATCCTGTTACCTTATTCTCCCTTCTTCTTTTGGATTTATTGTTCTGGGAGGTCTCTATTTTTACTCTGCGAGGATGAGCGCTGCTGAGGTTGACACTGACCTACTGACGCTATCTCAGAGTTGAAGGAAGACACATGTGCGTGGGTGTATTTAAAGCCTCAAGCAAAGTGTAAACAGGAATTGTTGTCAGGAGGGTCACGTCTGTGACACACATGTCCAGCGTGAAACTTTATGGCTCTTCCTATTTGTTGAAGAGGATGTCCTGTGTCATCTCTCACCACAGTTGGATTTTTTTTTTGTGTATGCATTTCTGACAAACTGTGAGAGAGGGCAAAGGGTCACGAAAGACAAGTTTCTTGTTTAAACCGGCTTCTTCGACACACACCTCAAAGTACTCTCTGATGAGCACCCTCGCTGGTTCGTCAGTCTTACAAGCAGAGATGCTCCTGTCTGGTTGATGCTGCTGAGAAATGTGTCAGCACTCAGTTGGTAACCTTCCATTTAGGAATGAAAGCCTCCTGGGACTTTGTGAGAAATGTGCTAAAGACAGAGAGGGAGAGATCTATTTTTGGACAGCCAAGTAATCCTGATTTCATATACTTAACACAGACAGACTAAATCTGATATATATATAATAGGATGATGAAAAAGGTCTGCAGGTGAGAACCTGGGATTCAAACTTTGTATTATTCATGTGTGGGGCTGTTCTGGAAATAAGGTACTCATAGATGAAGGAATCCACTTCAAAATATAATTTGGTCTTTGACATGCAGTATGTTTTTACGACAATAAATACATCGTTACGTATTCCTATGATAAGAGGAGCCTAACAGGGTTGCAGACCCTCTGATTCTTCGTCCGGATCATGTAATTTGGTCATGTTCCATTTTCTCCACCCCTTCACGTCCGTGCCTCAGTGCCACGTTCCTGAGCTCTGCAGAAAGTCACTGCAGTACTTTGTAATGAAACTCTGCAGTTTGTGATATCAGGACTGTCAGGAGGACAGCTTTAAAACCCTTCAAATAAGGGCGAAGGTGGCAAAGCTACCAAAATTGCAAGCACACACTGCTTATAGAGGAGTCTGTGTATTTTTTAAACAGTCCTGTTTTATGGTATTAAGGCATTTAAACACTAAATTGCTGCATTTAGCCAGCTGTGGGCTTTTAAGATATCTTTAACCAGAGTATTTGTATTCATACTAACTCTGATCAAGATCATAAATTATTCCTGTTGTTCTGGGTTTTGTACCCTCATGGTTGAAATGCACTTATTGTAAGTCGCTTTGGATAAAAGCATCAGCTAAATGAAATGTAATGTAATGTAAAAGTAGAGAGTTACTTCCGGATTCATTTGTCTTTAAAGATATAAAAAAAAAAAAAAGAAAGAAAAGAAGATTACCTTGCATTGGACCGATTTGGACTAAATACAAAAATAAACGGTAGATTCTTGGGATTGCAGCGTTGGTCGTTCTTATCTTGCGTCAGTTTGATCTAAAACTAAGATGTCTCAACAACTATCAGATGGATTGCCATGAATTCTGGTGCATTTATGCATGTCCCCCTCAGGATGAATTGTAATCTCATTTTCATTTGTATAGTACTTTGTTTAAAGACCAAATACCTGCAAATGGCATTATACATTATATATGACCTCACTGCACTTGTACTAATGTGAGCATTGTAACATGATTAACTGAGATGGTAGACGTAAGGTAACATGATATCAAGTCAAAGCGTGAAAAACAACCAGTACACCAGATACCGTGTCAATGTCACGCTTTGTTTTGTCTAGGCATGACAAGTAAGATGTCTTTAGGTTTAAGCACCATGAGTCACGTGGTTAGGTTTACAAAAAGATCATGATTTGGGTTAAATGTGACAGTCGCAATTTGGTAAAGTTTAGGCACCAAAACCAACGAGTTAGGGTTCGGCATCAAAAATACTTGGTTAGGTACGCGTCAACTTTTGCTTTCCTCACGGACTCGACACCAGGTCTCCCAGGTGGCAGTCCTTTGTTTGTTCAATTCAACCATCCCTCGCCTCTTGCTTCGGCGCAAACTCTGCCACTCATTGTACTTTGTCACATGACTGTCTTCTTTGGTCCATAAATGTTTTAACTTTTCACGCTTAGGCGAGACAAAATGTGATACCGACGCTTATTCTCAGAGTGGACTGATGGCTGTGTTACACACTCTGGGGTGATACGAGGCCGCATTACATCTGCTAAACATCAGCATGTTTGTGCTATCATTGTTAGCATGATAGCACGCTGCTGTTAGTGTATATCTCAAACAACCATTGTGCAGCTTAAATTCAGGCTTTTCTTATGCAAAACCTCTTTGCGACTGTTTTGGGCCTTTTTAACATTTCAAATTTCTGTGTGAATACTGAAACAGTTTTGTTCAGATTTCAAGCAGTGGTCTGATTTAACCAAACATAAACTCTACTAAAATACAAAAACGCGGGCCCATCCTTTGATTGTGTAGCTTTCCTTATTTCTAATACACAGCTACAATCACTCAAGGTCAGTTGAAGCAGCTGAAACTGATTTTCAAGTACCAGTTCTGAAAATAATATATAGAAGGTATAGAAACCTTGATGAACGTGAAAACATCGCAGCCTCCGTACTCATGTGTGCACTTATTTAGCTTCTCTGCCGCCAAAATTATCAAACGACAGAGAAAAACAGATTTACATATTTGACCACCGCTGTCACAATGGCTACTCATAAAATGATGCTGCTGCTTGCAGTCGTAGGACAGCCACCAGAAATTTTTTTTTCACAATCTCCCGGTGCCCCTGAGTTCGTCCTTTTTGTGGTAGAAATAGGAATTTGTACTGCATAATGACATCATTCACACGAGTCTCTCCACCGAGATACAGCCTGTCCTTGTTGTATTAGAGGTCCCGCGTTTTAAAGACAACATTATTATTTCCTCTGGGTTTTAATTTTTCCATAATATCCTGAGCCTCACTGTGTTTCAAGAATTTCAGACGCGTTCTCTCGGAGATGACGGCAGAAAGATACCTTTTGACCGCTGACAACATGAGTCATGATGAGATATGAGCTGAGGAGATAATCCTGTGCTGCTGTATCCTTTAGCCCACTGCTTGTAACCAGAGCTTCTTGCTCTGTTCTTCAGCTCCTCTGCGTTGTTTTACTTTGGGTGTTTTATTTAGTGCGGGCGTATTACTTTTGGACTAACACACCAACTTTTTAAGCATCCTCTGAGTGGGATTCCTTTAGAAGGGTGAAGAGCTTTTTGCCATAATAAGACCAAAACAACGAATTACTTATCTCAAATTTATTCATTTACAAACGTATATTTTTGCATTTCTGCCCTTCTGCGACATTATCACAAGAGTTGGCTACTTCCCCAATTTGTCATCATTCAGCACTCCTACAACATTGTCTGAAAGAAGAAGAAGAAGAAGCAAATCAATGCAGCCGAACCAGAGATAACGGTTTTTTTTTATTTATTTTTTATTTTTTTCCTTCCCTGTAAAAACCTGACGCCTACGTAACACAGCTGCTGATGGTTCAGTCGGAGATTCAGGTCTGTTACATGCTACCAGCGGCCAATGTAGCCTCAAACAAAGGTCAGAAGTCGGCTACGGAGGTCTGGCAACCTCACTTCTTACTAACTCCACACCACGAGATTTTTTTTTTCCAATTTCTAACTTGGAAGTTTTCAGACTCCGACTTAAGTGAAAGCAGTCGAGAAACTTCATCAGACTTAACACAGGTCTCTCTGTTGAGCCATAAAAGGCTTTTTACAACATTTTTATGCCGCCACGCTGGAGACAGCCGTAGCCAGAGGCATTATGTTTTTGGGTTTTCTGCCCGTACGTCACAGCCTCGTGACCGCGGCATTTGCAGAATGCCTTGAGGGAATTTCTTCAAATTTGGCGCAAACATTCATTTTGACTCAAGGATGAAGTGATTAGATGTTGAGGGTCAAAGGTCGTAGGCTGAGGTTGCTGTTACCTCACGTCCGCCCCATCTATCTGTCCCATTCTCGTGAACGCGATATCTCAGAAACACCTCGAGGAAATTTCTTCATATTTCCCACAAACGTTGAATTGGACTCGTGGATGAAATGGAAGAACAAGTTGAAGATGTGTGTGAATCATTCATGTTTTAGAGTTTGACGCTTCTTTGCAGCAACATTCATATTCGAAGCAATATCTTCTTTCATGGTTACAACTTTTATTGGCCAAGCATGTGAACACATACAAAGATTCCTTTAAAGTTTTCGCAACATATATTACATGAGTGAGGACAGACGTGGACTGCTTGGCGGAGGAATACAGCCGTGAGGCAGTAATTCTAGTTTCACGAATATAGTAGTGAGCCCTAAGATTTGCATATAGACTTCATGTGTAAAATCAGTACAGTTTACATGTTAGGTCTCTGAAGTGTTGCCAGTTAGGTTCAGGTGACAAAGGTCTGCTTTAGCTACAGAGAAGGATTTGCTTCTTCTACATCATCATTCCATCATAGAGGAACTATAAGATCTCATGTTCTGGAAACACAGAACTAAACGTGCTTCCCTTCACCACCACATGGTGTTGGATGTCTCAAACCCTGTCTGTTTTTAGCCAAACTCACAGGCAGATTTTATTTCAGATTCTTGAGTGAATCAAGGAAGCAATTGAATTATTGCTTTCATAATTCTGTCCTAATCATTTTCTACAGTTTATTTCAAAATAAAACAATAGTTTGGAAAAAATATCCAGAGTATAATTATATCTGTGTTTTTACAATTGCACTGGGTTTCTTCAAAGGAGCATGTAAGCACAGAGCAGACACGGTCTTGTGTGTGATACCAGCCTTCATCAATAATGCATGAAAACGGGAAACTGAGATAAGACGAGCGGCAGTCTGGACATGACATTTAACCAGCGTGACGTATAAATACTGACAGCCAGTTTACTGAAGAGACAGAGAAATTCTCCTGTTACTCTATTGTGCAACTTTCAAGCTTCACATTTTTCAGTTTTTAGCATTTCAAGATTATAAAAATGAAAATTAGAAGTGTTCATTTTTTTTAAATGTTTTGTCATCATAAGAAGGATTCACATCCCCTCATTCTGTCTTATTGCAATGAACATAGTCTTCGTTAACAGCTGTAGCAGCTTAAAAGAAGGAGGCCACATCTGCACCTTCTCTAAGCCTCCACCGGGATACTTCATTGTAGTACACATACGTACTGTATAACAAGCTGTCTATATGCCAACCTCAGGCTCTGGAGCCAAACCTGCACCCTGCAGCGCAACACTCAACCAGCGCCTGTCCAGTCTCTGGAGAGACACACAAAAAGATTGACAGTTCTTTCATCTATTTCCTCCATGCCTTTTCTACATGAAGGTTCAATGTTTGTCTGAAGCCCACAGGGTTCAAGGCTGGCCTTTTATTGAGCTTGAATAGGTTGTGTTTGTTTGACCATTCAGAGCTGTCTGCGGGGTCATAATGAGATACACCAGCGCCGATGCATACATCATGAAATGTCAAATGAGGGTTTAAATGATTACCAGTGTGCAAGTGAGATTCTTTTGTATTAAGCAGTTTTAAACTGGTGCCAGCACTGATCTGTGTCCGAGTTGTGTTTGATAAAAACTCTCTTCTGTGTGTCCCCACTAAGAAACTGCAGGGTTGGTCAGGATTCCTGGGGCAGATATAAATAGCAGCTCTTGTAGTGATTATAGCTCTGAAATGATTAACGGTGTAGATTCCTAAAAATCACGGCTCCTCCTCCCACTCACTTCATCTATTTTTCATAAGTACGAGTCATCCCAACTGAATACGACTCTCATCTGCTGAGCTAATAACTGCTTATAAAAATCCCTAAGTGGTGCATGCTTATTTAAGCGGCTATTCTTAACATGTGAACATGCTCGCATAAAAAAAGAATAATCCCTGCACCATCTAGTGGCCAGAGCCTTCACTGTACATGTCAGCAGGGAGTAAAGTCATGCTTCTTACAGAGACAGATAGCGTGACCCCACTGTGATGCAGTCATAACTAAATCAAGCTCAAATCAATGTAATAAAACTCTCGTGATTGTCCCAAAGCAGGCACAATAATTAGATTTATTAAATGTGCACTTTTAATTAAGATCATCAAAGAGAATTTATAGCTGTGGCGACAAGAAAGAGACATTATTCAGGAGCTGCAAATGACAAAGTGGGGAAGACGTAATCTAACGGAGTGACTGGGTGTGTCCTTCCATTCAGGAAGCAGGGCAATTTATTTAATCATTCATTAGTGTGCTGTGGGGAAAAAAAATTAATGAGAAGATTGTGTAACGTAAGCCCTTTTCTTTTTTTTAAATGGTCTGTGTCACCTTTATGGGAATTTCTCCTGCCAATATTATCCAATAACATCACTCACCTAAAAAGAATAGAAAGGATGCAGGAGAAACCTGATATCCAGAGTTGAATCCATTCAGCCACAGAACAACCCACTGGTGAAAAGACGGTGGGGTAAAGTAAATTACACTGCATTAGCAAACAGTATAGACATCCTTAACCACTTGTGTTTCCTTTCTGACCCGTAAAGTTCATATTAAGAAACTGTGGTCAGGAGTCTGAGTCTGAGCCGGGCTGCCCTCATTAAGTCAGCTGTTTATTGCACGTTCTGTATAAGCCGTCGCTCAATAAACAGGATGGAGAAAGTTGTCGTTAATCCCGGTCGTCTGTTTCTGCTCAGTCAGAGCGAACAATTTCATGGTCTTGATCGAGACGCTTACTAAAGGATGAAATCTGGTCAGGGATGCATCCACGTCTGCACTCTCCCCGGAGAGGTCTACCAGGTACAGCAGCTGCTTGGTTCAGTCCAAGTGTTAGAAGTTGTGATCAGCCTCATTCTGTCAAACGAGGAGGCTGTTGGATATATCTACTGTACTTTTTTTGTTTTTTTTCAGTTTGTGAGCCGGTTTTGTTGTAAAAACGGTCAACCTCAATCTGTCATCTTTTACTGGCTATTTGATTTATCGAGTGTACAGTACTTTCAGTGTTTCCTAGGAAGTCAACCTGATTTTTTTCCTGACAGGAAGAATTGTTTAAAGAGCAAAGAGGTGAAAATGATCTTGCACAAGCAAACAAACAGAATTCTCTTCTCATCCTGTGTTCGAGTACGAGGTGATTTCAGAGAAGCAGAGTTTAGTCAGAACGTGATATGAAGCCGTGGCTTACTTCAGTCAAGAGTGGCATGCTGTTTGAAAACGGATATCTAGATGCTTTTATTCTTTTGATGAAAAGCTGAGAAAATTAGCAGGGGTGGAAGAAGTCGTGAAATATTTTACTAACTGGAGGTAAAAGTAGCAAAACAACAGTGTAAACCTGCTCCATGAAAAATAAAAATCCTCTTTTTAAAATGTTACTTCAGTAAAAGTAAAAAAAAAATAATGATCTGAAAGAAGATTCAAAGTATTTAAAGTAATCATTCTGTAGAAAAACGCCTTCACGTGAGTGTTGTTAGGCTATATCATAATATTTAATTCCAGTAGTGGTTCCATCATGTCTGAGCAGTAGTTAAAGGCTATATCAGGTGGAAGCGAAGCAAATTCAACTTAAGTCATTTAATTTGCAGCAATGCAATATATTTCAAGCATTTGTGTCAAATATGAATCTGCAAAGTAATGAGCAACTATAGCCATCAATTTAATGCAGTAGAGTAAAAAGTATGATAGATCTGACAGATAACTATATTAAATGAAGGGGTATAAAGTACTTGTAGCAAGAAAGTGAAGTGAAACACTGAAGTGAAGTATATGTGCCTGAAAACTGTGCTGGAAAGGCTCAGACTAAAACTTAAATGTGAAAGGCTCAAAATGGAAGAACCTGAAATCCCTCCTTTGGTTACTATGGCAACAAATCCTTGATACAATGGATATATTGTCATTAACAACGTCAGTGTTTTTCTCTCGACAAGGGTCACTGCATTTACCACCAAGGCCTTTTGTTACTAGTAAATACTGTAACTTTGTGTTGTCTCAACTTTGAATTTTGCAATTACAGTCATAGATATTTGAAGAGTTATAACACAAATTCTGGGTTTTATCTGTACTGTTCTGCCATAGTGGTAAAAACATTACTAACACACAGGATCCTGATGTCATTGGTTTTTTTTTTAGTCCCTTCGATTATGACTAACTGTGTCTGTGTCACAAGCCTTGACCTTCCTCTTTTGTCTCCCTCTTGGCAGATGACTGAGGGCAGACTGTGTCAAGTGCAGCTGCTGGATGACAGGAAGCTCGAGCTGCTGGTTCAGGTATGAATGCTCCTGACTCAAAGCTGCTATAATCAATACTTCTTATAATGACAATGGATCCAAGGACTATGTGATCTGTCTTACTGATGTGAAATGCGAAAGGGCTTACTGGTCATGATCGAAATCTAGTCACGAATGTGTTTCAGCATCCTTCAGCTTCGCTCAAAGACAAGCCAGTAAACATAGAGGATAATTTAGCAGCTGAAGGAGCAGATATTTCTCTCCTCGGTTTATGGAGAATAAAATCAGTGTTAAAAAAGAGGGAATGACTTACATCACTCAGGTAGCCAGGAAGTGGAGTCACTTCTGTTGCATCTGTAAAACAGTGGATGAATGAAATGAAAGGCATTACAACCCCTGTAAAATGACTCTGAATTTGATCCATTTGGTTCAATAACATTTAGAAAGTCTAGAAGTGCCAGAAGATTGAATTATTTTATCCTCATTCAAGGTAGCATAGGGCTAAACCTAAATTTAGCCTCCTGAAAAGTGCTCTGCTGGGATCTTCTCAGCCGAAGTCGGTGGTTGGCACACTCTGCCCAAAAAGCATGGCCACTTTGTATTCATTTGACCGGCCAATGCTGAAATGTCACCCCAGATAACAGATGTAAACACTCTGTATATTGTGAAATACAGATATTTTTTATGCCATTCACATCAGCACTGTTTGAACTCGTTGGGCAGGAGCTTGGATGTAAGGTTTTCTTCAGATTTGTAAAAGTCCTACTATGTTTTTAATATGTCAAAGGCATGTACACAACTTGCTTATGCTGTCCCCATGTGGGCAAAATGTCAGTTATTACATGTTTAATGAGTAGGAAGACCAGCTATTAGCAAAATGACTTGGATATTTGTCCTGGACGACATCCATATATTCTCACTCCAGCGCCATTCTGTTCTCTAAGTGACCTCTAAGTTTCACTTCTCTTAAAAGGGAAGGAAGCAACAGGGAAAGTGATTTATCTCCGTCTGTCTGACACATTCACTCAGGAAATTGGTTGGATTATTTTACTTGGGATATTTATTACAGCAGGTGTTTAAATCTAAATCTTCCCTATACAGCCGAAGCTGCTGTCGTACGAACTCCTCGACTTGGTGTCCTCCCACTTCAACCTCAAAGAGAAGGAATTCTTTGGACTCGCATTTTTTGATGACAAGTATGTAAATCACTTTGTTTACTTTTTTCAGCGGTGTGAATATTTGTGTGTGTGTGTGTGTGTGTGTGTGTGTGTGTGTGTGTGTGTGTGTGTGTGTGTGTGTGTGTGTGTGTGTGTGTGTGTGTGTGTGTGTTTGCAGAAAAAAAAAAAAAGCATCTGTCTGATGCTGCAGTTTGTTTGCCTTTGCAGTGGTCAGTGTAAATGGTTGCAGATGGACCGCAGAGTTCTTGAACATGACTTTTCGAAGAAGCCCGGGGCCATTTCCCTCAACTTTCTGGTCAGGTAATAATTCATCTGTCCATGCAAAGCACAGACTCTCCAGCAGGGAGCACTCCTTTGTTAACATAGAACATGACAGTTTAGTGAAAACTAGGGATTTCATAACTTTTGTTTTTTTCCACCCGCAGTAATAACAAGTTATCTCCCTCTGAACTTGAATGTGTTGTGTATGCATTTGCTTTTATCCTCTTGCAGGTTTTATTTGGAAAACATAACGCAGCTTAAGGACATCATAACGGTGGAGTTATTCTACCTGAATGCAAAATCAGCTGTCTACAATGTAAGTGTTCTCTCTTGTTTTTCTGTGGTTTGAAGCAATGAAAAATTATCCTGCTGTGGTTGTTGTTTTTCCCCCCCCTCAGCAGCTGCCTGATGATTCACTGTCTCTGGACCCTTGCAGCACCTCAGCGCTGCAGATAGTGGCTGCAGGGCACACTTTTCTTACTCTGCTGGCTGGAATGTAAAGCAGACAGCATAAGAAAGGAGGAAAAAAAAAAACACGAGGGTTCATTTGGAGAGGTTATAGTTGGACAACAGAGAAGATTCTAAGTTTGGATCGGGAAAAGCTTTCCCTCTCCACAGACCGCATTTTCTGCATCCTATTTATTTTCTATCCTGTGTATCTGTTATCTCTCTCAGGGGATTATCGAAGTGGAAAGCGAGAACGTCTTCAAATTAGCTGCAAACGCTTTGCAGGTTAGTGCTTTTAATAGTCTCTTATACATGCATTAGATGCCGCATCTAGAAGTATGCCATCTAATAAGAGTGTTTTTTATTTCCTCATCACCAGGAGGCTAAAGGAGACTACACAAGGTAAGAGCACATTATCAGCTGGGTAAGAAGTATTTAACAGCAGCAGGAAGAGTTAATAGTGAGCTTTTAACGAAGACATTCAATAGGTCACTTGTTTCTCCAGTGCAGACAACAAAAATCAATAGCAGTGTTATGTGAGGCTCACCGCAGAGTGATGAGAAGCTTGCACCAGGCAACTAATGAATCTCACGGTGATGATGGAGGCCAAGTATTGCCGGGCAGAGACGCCTTTACAACGCAGACAGCAGCCATTACTGCTGCTGTGTTGAACAGAGCATGCTTTTGATATTATAGTTGGTGTGGGCAGAAGTAATACTGCAGGTCTTTGTGCATGTGTCACCTGGCTTTGGCCGGCCGACGGTTTGGTAATAGATAGACACCATTGTTCTTTTCAATAAATTCTTTGTCGTGGCTGTTGTCTGCATCAGAGCACGGAGGACACAGAGGTTATATTCTCAGAGTTTTCTGTGGGACTTTGGAGGGATTTACCTCAGAGAAATCTCAGACTGATTTCAAAACCTACACATGGTGAATATTTTCTAGGCTGGTTCCACTATTTTGTGGACTTTATAGTTTAGTATTTGATATCTTGTAGGTCAAGGAAAAGAGGCTTTATTTCCCAACTATTCCAGCCAGTATTTAGTTTGAATTAATGACCTCAACACTGCAGATTTCCCGTCAAGAGCGTCGATGCAACCATCAAAAGCTGTTTTTGGTTTCTGTTACAGTGATGAAAACACTCGAGCTGATTTGAAGAAGTTACCAACTCTTCCCACCAAAGTACTCAAGGAACACCCATCTCTTGCATACTGGTACGCTTACAGGAAATTGATTACCTGAAGTCTTTCCTGCACTAAAGCCGTTTGGGTAATGCAGGCGTGTAGACTGCTTGCCTTAAGCTTTCAAACGCAGCTGTGAAGACAAAATGTTGGTCCAGGTCAAGTCAAAACTTTTATATACAATTAATTGAAATGGAATGTATAAAGAAACAAATATTTTTTACTTTTACCACAAATCAGTTAATCACATAAATGAAAACACTTTATTTTTACCCTTTTCAACAGCTAATTAATTTTCTCCTGTCCTCCTTATGTAACTTTGCAGTGAGGATCGAGTTATTGAACAATATAAGCAGCTGAAAGGTGTCTCCCGAGGTCAGGCCATTGTGCAGTGAGTATTGACCGAAAATGTGTATTTGCTGCAATTTGTTCAACACCAGTAAACAGACGATGAATGTGATTAAGCTTTAAGTTAATTAATCTTCCTCTCACCTCCATTAGCCTTCCTCTGGCCCTGTCTCACTCTCTTTGGCACGCCTTTTCTCATCATCTGATAGAAATCAATAGCTCGTCTTCAGTTGCAGCGCGCTCACAGTGATTCACTGGACAGATATCAAATTCCCCCTCATGTCTTTTAACATTTCAAAGGCAAACCACCTGCAGATGTTAAAGAGCAGCTGGTGGTTTTAATAAACATCTTTTCCTTCCAGGTATCTGACGTTAGTGGAATCATTGCCAACGTACGGGGTGCATTATTATGAAGTTAAGGTGGGTCTTCTGTGATTAATAGGAAGTGACTGCTCTTGCACCTGGAACCAAGTCAAGTGTACACACTGTGCTCTTGCCTCACAGGATAAACAAGGGATCCCGTGGTGGCTTGGAATCAGCTATAAGGGCATCGGCCAGTATGATCTGCAGGATAAATTAAAACCTCGAAAGGTAAATATTCCCTGCACCTCCGACTCTAAAATGGCTGCTGCTGCTTCTTCCCTGCTTCACTAATCCAACTGTGAACACGATAGCACGAGGCATGGCTAACGACTGCTGGTGCTGCACATGTAGTGTAGTGATTCACCAGCTTTGATTCATGCATCACCTATTTCACTCCACTTCAGCGGCAGGCTTGCAGCAGACGAGGCCAGACTTGAAAAACCAGAGCAAAACCTCCGTTTAGAGAATTGTGTCAGTTTGTGTGATGGTAGGTTTTGGATAAAGTGCTGGGAAATCATCCACACTGTGTGAACGTGCTTTTCTTGTTTCGTTGGTATTGTTTTAGCTTTTGAGTTGACAGGAGAAACACCCATATCGAGTGATCTGTCAGCTATGTTGTCCACTCAGACATGCAGCACGGAGCTGCTATAGAAGGTGATGTCTCGGAACAATTCACCAGCTCTATCTTCCAGTTGAAGCCCCGTAGTCGTACATCTCCGCCTGCCACCGTCTAATATTGTGCAAGCAGTCAGCTGTATGTTTTGGGAGAGGAGTGCAGGGAGTGAGCCGGTGATGTCAAAGGGAAAGGGGCTGGATTTGGGCGTTATCACTGCTTTTTCTGAGAATACCTGAGGAGACAAGTCAGGAGCTGACACGAGAGAGAACAAAGTATGTGTTTGCTTTGACAGCAAACCCAGGGAGGATTTAATAACTTAACAAACTGAACGTCCATTAAGACTGGATTCTACATCTCTTTGTCTGTTCATCTTTGGAGGGAATACTGCAGGTAGATTTGAATCTTTTATTTTTTTTTTTTAGGAATTCACTCATTTGTATGTCAATTAAAAGATGAATCTGTTTGTGAAATTATGTTTTTCAAGTGAAACATAGTCATATTATTTTTAGCGTGTTGTCTTTTTAAGTGTTTGTGTCTCATAAGGATCTCATCCAGACATGCAGTGAGTCAGTGACCCAAATAGATTGTTCGTATGTGGCTGCTGTCAGAGAGCACCTGGGCGATGGGAGGGGGATGGACGTGATGATGAGCCACGGAAAGTGTTGCACACGGCGATGAGTCTTCGTGTAATGGCATTGGTCTCTCTCCAACACCTGCATTATTGCAGACTTGGCATGCCGGGCAGCCTCAGACTGTAATGACGGTTCATGTTACAGTCTGGCTTTTTAATGACTGTGGGTAAAAAGGACTCGCCCGAGCACCTGTGCCACAATGTTTCTTTTCTAATAGTTTATTTGAGGTCAGTCATGATGTTCATGGTTATGGTGTTCCACATGGTTTTAAAATTAATGCATCAATAATCCACTGGTGTGAAGGCACAAATGGGCACATTTTAAAGCCATTTATTTCAGGCGTTATACAACCATTCATCAGTTGGTTTTGCGATGTTTTTTTGTTTTTTTTTGCCTCCAGCTTTACCAGTGGAAGCAGCTGGAAAACTTGTACTTCCGGGAGAAGAAATTTGCTGTAGAAGTTAATGATCCACACAGGTGAGCAGCAGGGGAGATCCCTAAACAGGCACATGTTGTATCTCTTAAAATGGCTATTTGTACAAGTGGATTATTTATTGTTTAGCCTCTAACTTTTCCAGTTTGTCAGCATTTATCTCATCCATCTCACCGCAGCTTTTATTTGAACTGGGATTAAAAACTCACACTCAGATATTTTTTGGTTTATACAGGAGAGCAGTAACCAAACGTACCTTTGGGCAGACAGGCCTTCTCATCCACACGTGGTATGCCAGCCATTCTTTGATCAAGACCATTTGGGTCATGGCGATAAGCCAGCACCAGTTCTACCTGGACAGAAAGCAAAGCAAAGTAAGTGTCAGCTAAGAGTCACTATTTGTTCTTTTAACCTGATACTGAGTTATTGATATATTATATTATATTCTTTATTCTTTTAGGCAAAACTAGGAACAGCAAGGAGTTTGGAAGAAATCGCCATGGAGCTCACAGAGCATGGAGGGGCGAAAATAAACAAACTGGGAGATGTAGGCCTGAAGAATAACTTAATAAGGGCCAGCAATGGGAGCCTGGTGTCTACAGGTTGGTTACATTACAACGTGTTTCATTTTATTCAGTTGTTTGCGTGTTTTTATCGTTATTTCAGATTTGTGCTCATAAGTGCCAGACTAAGGTCTGGAACATAAACGCTCTGCCGTTTGAGAATTCAAAATTCAAGGTGACATGTTGAATAGTCGGCTCGGCATGATATCACTTACAGTATTGTGCAATGGGTGTGATTTTTACATATAAGGGTATGACATGCTATGATGGCAAAAACGTACGAGACGAGAGTTCTGTGTTTGCAGGTTCTGCCGATTCTGAAATGAGCGAGGAGCAGAAGAAAGAAAAACTCTCCGAGCTGAGAAAAAAAGAGCAGGAGATCCAAGATATTTTGGCCAAGAAAACGAAAGAGCTGAAGAAGATCTGCATGAGAGAGGCGGTGAGAAATCGTTTTGTGTTACAGTTCTTCTGCACGGCTGCAATATTTCGCGAGGCACATACAAGTAATTTCTTCTCTGCAGCCACATTCAGTGTGCTGAGCTCGCTTCATCAAACCGTGCTGCTGTACGGCAGCCGGATTGATCGTCTCTGCTGTTACTGTCAGTTCATCTAAGTGTCCAGGGGACTTGTTGTTTTGTGCTTTCAGGAGCTCACTGGCAAGCTTCCCAAAGAGTATCCCCTCTCTTCAGGGGAAAGACCACCACAGGTCAGACGACGAGTTGGCACCACTTTCAAGTTGGATGACCTTTTCCCCTACAATGAGGTCTGAATTTAACTGGTGCACTTTAATCAAATGCAACAAGTCTTATTTCATTAACACTGTTTGAAAGCAGTATGAACTTGGTTGCTATTGTTTATATTAGTTGATCTTTCATACTCTGTTCTGGTGCTGCAAATATTTCAGTGTATCAAATCAGCTAATACAAATATGGCTAAAAATAGTCCTGGAAAAATGCACGATTTTCTCTCGTTATAGTAACATTAGCTAAAAACTGTTTCGCATAATTATTTAAGCTTGATTGACGTCTTTTGCAGGAATAAATGGGGCTATGAGTGAGAGCCACAGTACTGACACACAATCCCACTGTTGGTTATAAACTTTTCATGGGATTTGTTAAAACCGAGAAAAATACAGCCTTGCAGGAAGCACACTCAGTAATTTGCAGGATATGACAGTATTACATGTACTGCTTATTCAAGAAAAAATTCTTTAAGATCCACTGCGTAATAACACTAAATCTATTTTATAACAGATATTAAGTAAATAGTGGAATCATTTGACAATAATAAATCATCTGATTTACAAACAAGCACCTGCTGAATGCTTGTTACTTATCGTTGTCTCTGGGCTGCTTCTTGTGATTTGTGCAGGATCCCTTCCTGAGGAACCTGGAAAGCAGATTTGCTCTTCAGCAAAAGATTGTGGAGGCGGCGAAGAAGCTCGCAAACGAGCCAGAACTGTGCAAAACAGTCAAGAAGAAGAGGAGGAGAAACTGTCTGGATGCGATGCACAAACTCCAGCAGATCGAGGACGAGATGAACCAGTACAGAATCAAGAAGGGAAAAAAGCCCACGCAGCGGGCCTCGGTGATCATCGCAGGTGCGGTGCAAGCTGACCTACAGTGTGTTACTGCATTAATCATTTAGATCCAGACACCGTATACGTAGAGATTTTTTTGCTCTTTTTCCAGATGAACTCATCCGTTCAGACTGCAGCTCTCTGTCTAGTCTCCCTCTGGATGATGGTGAGTCACAACACACGTTCTGGTGCGCTAAAATCACTGGACCTGCTGTTACATCGATTCTTGTGAATATTTGAAATTTTAAAAAGAAGAAGAGAGAAAAAAAAAAAAAAAGAGTGCCAGTATTTTCACTGTATCTGTATTCAGATGACTCAGACAGTGCCGGACAAAGGCCACGGTCCCGCTCGGTCCAAGGTTCCCCACAGCTCAGTCCGATGCGATCGCTGGGACCAGAATATGATGTGGAGAGACAGGGATCTCCACGGGAAAATAATCACCACAACAAGAACCACAGCAGGTGGGGAAACCAATATTCTGCCCCAAACTATTTGTTGTTTGCATGACACTGAGAGTTAAGTATAACTTGTTTCACAATATAATACAATATAATGTATTGGCAGAGCACTGCAACGTTTGTCGTGTCATGTTTGCGGCCTCATCCCTCTCCTCACATCTTATCCCTTTTTTTGTTTTTTGATCCTCTTCTAATGTCGAACCCTTTTAGATTAGCTTTTGATGGCCAAGAGGGTTCCCATTACTACCAGAATCCAAGAGAGGTCTCCTCAACCCACAGTAGTCCCTATAAAACCCTTCCCAGACCTCCTAGAGATCCACGCAGCATGCCTCCCACCCCGGTTATGACCCGCAATGCCTACAGCAGCAGCCAGCTCAGGTGTGATTTCTGTTTCCCAGCACTGCCAACACAGTGTCTATCCCTCTCCCCAGCAATTTCTTCCAACCAAATCCCTGCATCTCTCCTAACCCCCAACCTTACCCAAAGCTCTAATTTAAAAATCCTATCCTTTATTTGAACTGATTATCCAGAAATACTATCCCATAACTGACTTTGTTCTCTTCAGAAACAGATTTATAGTTGTGTCCTTTTCCCAGGTCGGAGGGGTCTTCTCATTGTTTCAGGCATCGCAGTGGAAGTCTGGAGTCTCAGCCTCGGCTCAGGAAAGACACAGACTCAGAGAAGCCTGTCTTTATCTTGTCACCAGCCCACCGCAGCAACAGCACAGAGGTGTTGGAGGACTGCTCCTCCTACACCAGCCAGTCCAGTCTGGACTACTGCGGGGCAGCCAACTCCCACTACAGTACGCTGGACTCCCGTACCTCAACCATGCATCGTCTCCACAGGAAAGTGGAAGTGTATGGGAACACCGGGAGCATGCCCAACTTAGTCCAGCACCATTCTGGTTGTAGTTATTCATGCGAGACCTCAACACACTATGCACCCAGTGCCTACTATGTTGCCGGCTACCCCTGCCCGGACATGGAGCCTTACGCTAACGGTGCCTACGTGTATGAGAATGACGTCGAAGGCCACTACAACGTCAACCCGTCCTACCAAATGAACGGCTACCACGGACACGACAGATTCAGGCATTACAGCAGCGATGGGGCGGATAGTCTTTCTCAGAATCCGTACGCAACGGTGAGGCCTCCGCGGAGCAGAGAGGGGCCCAGAAACGAGCTGCTGGCCAAGAACATGCAGAAGGCCATGGTGGCAGAGCATCTGAGAGGCTGGTACCATCGGAGCAGAGGCCACAGGGAGGGAGGGAGGGGCCTGCTGGCTGCTTATGACTTTGACAGCGGCTCTCAGCTCAGCCTGGGCTACCAAACCATGCCAGCGGCCTTCAGCCACTCGAGCCGGACCACCTCTTTCTCCTCAGGTTTGATCATTTTCTACGAGCGCTCAAATTAATTGCCGCAGAAAGGAAACTATCATTTCATAAAATCTGTTTGTGTCCTCTCTAGTTTAGGGTTAGACACACTCACAAGAGGCTGCGATTTGCTCTTAATTACATTGAAAATACAATTAGAAGCCAACCGGTCTGTTTATATTCAATAATGTAGGGAGCGTCTGGGATGCTATTTCATTTCCATGGGATTTTCCACCCACAACAATTTGTGTATTTCAGAGGAAGATTTTCATGTGCTGTGTCTAAACCATATTAAGGATGCCAGTAATAGATATGTGGGAGAAAATTAACCCAATATGTGGGTCTAATGTATCAATATTACAATCCCAAAGGCACACAGCAATTAGTCACACACTGAAGCAAATTTGTTTTCAGAAAGATAAATACTTAAGGGTATATTGTTTTTAAGAACATTTATGGACACTTACAGCTGTTATAAAAGTACTTTTTATAAACTTATAAACAACTGTCTGGTTTAAAAAATGTTGTGTCTGCTTCACATTGAATAATTTGTATTCATTACTTTTATAACATTACTCGATAACATAATGATATAATCCATATAAACAAATGTAGCTGTTGGTAGTCATTTTTATTGTTATGAGTAGGAATTTAAAGTATTTTCATTGAAAGTAATAGTGATACATTAAGTGCACACTCTGATTCCAAAGTGAAAGAAAATTTTAGTAATTTTTAAAATTGGGGTTGAAAGTTAAATTCTAATATAGTGGTCCAAAATATCTGATAAACTATTTAAAAAAAAAATGTTTTGGTCCTTAAAAGTCCAGAACAATTCAAATGTTTTCCAGTTTTTAGGTCTATATCTTAAAATTGTGACGTTTCCATGTAAAGTGGCAGTAACAGCACTCTAATAACAAGCGGGTATATCACGAGAGGAGTAATAGTTTGTTTTGCAGTCGTGACGTGAAGCTGAACTTTACAGTGTTTTCAATAACAACAATCACTACTGAGTGACACTGCAACATTAGCCGAGTGTTTTTGCTTTTCTCGTGTTTTCAGTGTCCTCAGTGGAGAGCGCCGGGAACTGGCGCAACCAGCTGGCAGTTGGCCTGACCGAGTTTGATACACCCGACACACCTCAGTACCCTCATACTGGAGCTCCAGCAGCTCTCTACAACCGCAGTCCCACACACACCAGGTGAGTGCTGCATTTCACTGAGTCTCCACAGTGGAGCCGCCAAATCAAACAGAAGTCAGTCACGCTCAGACAATCGCGGCTGCTCAGTTGAATAATAACCAGACTTTAAATAAAAGGCAGACTGCTACTTTTACAATTAAATGCTCGTGGTATGTTTCTCCTCTGTTCTGTATCTGGACATGTATTTTTCTGTCTTTTAAAAAGGAGGTTTTATCTTTTGCTTCTATTCTGCCTGGCTTAATCTGAAACTATTCTTCTTTAAAAACATTTTTTTTTTTTTTTTTTTAAAGAAAATGCACTCACAAGGACCGTCTCTCTTTCTCTCCTCTCCTTCATTCCTTGACTCATGATTAATCCTCATGTGTCCAGAGTTTCTCCAGAAAACAAAGAGTCTGACACAATGCCTAAAAAATCTGAGTCGATAGATGTGGTTGGCGCAGAGGCCACTAGTACAGATGAACCATCAGACAACAATTCTAGCACTTAAGGGTGAGACCGAACCCATCGGGATTCTGTGTCGTGGTACCAGTCATCTCCATTTTCACATCCTATCTTCATTCGTGTGTTACTCCCTATAGAGCTTATTTTTTCACATCATAGTTTGGTGGTTTTTTGTTTCTGTTTGGCACAGCATCTTTGTGTTCACAAAAAAATGTATCAGTCAATATAATGATAATCTGGACATGCATCAGGACAAAGACTTAAACCGGGACTCTACAGCAACATTAGTGGCTCTATAAGGCTATAATCAGACACATTCACACTTTGCAATGCCAATTTCAGCATGCTAACATGCTGCTGATGTTTACCATCTTCGCCATCTAAATTGGCTGATTTCACCCACCACAAAGTACAGCTATTGTCTGGCTGAGACTAATTAAGCCTGATTTTGACCCGATTATGTCTTCGCTGACAAATTTCCAGTGTCAGGCACAAATATGAACATCTGGAACGACAAACAGGCCTTGTAGTGTGACATAATTCAAGAAAAGCAATGCGGTGTGCGGGACGAAAAGTCCAGCATGTCCGAATTTTTGTGCTTTCACCTGCCTGTATTGACATATTCTATAATGTATTCCTTGACGTTGGACAATAGGACGACAGAGCATTTGGCATGCATTTGTAAACATGGCAAAATGGCCACTAGCATCATACATGGTGCTTCTGTGGCCATCATGGCCAACTTCTTGATGACACAGAAACTCATGCACGAACGATGATTGGTCCGTGTCATTCTTGTACTGGTACCGGTCTCCTGACAAACACACTGCAAGAATCTATGGCACTTTGATTGCGTAATCTGAGATAATTCCAATCGAGAAAGACAAAAAATACCCTGCAGTCTGATACTGGCATAAGAACAAAGTATCAGACAAATCGAAATTGTGACCTGATGTTGGACACGGAGTATTACCAAAGCAATGTACTAAAGGTGGTAGGCCTCATTCTCATGGGATAATGAATGTCTGACCCAAATTACATAGCAGTCCATTCAATCATTTTATGTTATTATTCAAATATTTTGGTTTGGACAAAAGTGACAGACCAACCAACACGTTTTTGCCATCCTTAAAGTTATTTTGGTAGAGTGAAAAGTAAGACATTTCCATTTACCCCATGAAGCACTGATCATGTTGAATGCATTCACAAAATACTTTGGACGTTTTGGTGTATTGCATTTCCATTCTTATCCCTCAGTTGTATTTCAAATTCCACTCATGAGTTTCTTGTGCGCAGACAGCTGACCTACATTTTACTTGACGTATCCTTTTGCCTGTACAGATTTCACCTGGATGGAAGCTACACGAGCATCCACTGAAGAGGACCAAACCAAACTTTGGCACAAACAGAGCCATGGCCAGCAGCACATGAAGGGAATGAAGTTGAAACACGAACCCCGTCTTTGGAAATATTCTGTTTCTTTAGGTTTTGGCGCAGAGGTGGATGCTGTCCTCATGTTAAAGTGAGCTGTGAACACAGTGACGACACTCTTGAATGACTTTCCCATGTGCCTTGGATTGGATGAATTGTACAGGCAAATGAGAATGTGTCAAGGAACTTTAAGATGTTGCACAACCACACTGGATTTAAACCCTATTGTGTATTAGGATAAGAAAAAAGAGGCAACTTGTGTTTTTACTGAATCCAACTCCATGTATTTTAACAGGAACTAGCTACTGCCTTATACAAAACAGTAGTTTATAGAATAAAAATCAATCACCACTTTCATCTCAGTAAAGTATGACAAAAAAAAAAAAATCTTAAACAAAACAAAGCTTTGAACATGTTCATAAATGTGACATGACGAGAGCTGATTTGATCATCATTAGAGCAGGTTGTGTATTGCATACATTTTGATTTCTTCATTTCTTTAATCATAATGTATTATGTCAATATTGTTTATAGACCAATTTGTCTTTGTTGGTGCAGTAATGTGTTTTTAAATGCATGGTGAGAAAATTGATTTTTCTTTTTTCTTTTTATAAAAACTTCAGTCTTTTTTATATTAACAGAAGATCACTGCCATAAAAAAAGACAAAAACATATCCACGTCTCATTGTTTGTTTTCCCACTTATTTGTACAGTCAGTGTGTAGTTCTATGTTGTAGTTAGATGTCATAAAATATTTTCCACTGGGAACAAAGAGGTGAATAAATGTATGTGTGACACATAGACGGCTGTTGTCACTTTCTTTAAGAGTCTTGTGCAGTTGGTAAATAACCAATCAGGGTCTGTTATTAAGATGATAAATAAGCCTTAAAGGAATAGTTTGACATTTTGGGGAATCAAGATTTCTTATTTGCTGAAAGTGTGATGGGAAGATCGATACCATTCTCATATCTATCCATTGGATGAGAATAGTTTGCTCAAACTAGCTTAAAGATTGGGAAAAACAAAACAGTTTGGCCCCATCCGAAGTTACCAAAGTCTGCCAACTACCAACACCTTTCAAGCTCAATTAACACCTTGTATTGCATTTGATTCATCTGTAAATCTGTTTAGCAGTTTTCAATGCCAGAAAATAAAAACATAACAGTTCAACCACAATTGTTTTACGCTTTGACAAACACACCAATCAGTCACAACATTAAAACCATTGGCGAGTGAAGTATTAATTATAATAGAACAGCCCAGCAATAAATCCACCCTTCATATGATTTATAATGTTTAATTAAATTGTTATTCAATCTGATTGAGAGAGTTGAGATTTATTTAAATGATCCTTTAAGAGACTGCAATTTATGGTGCTGTTGAACTACACTGGTTTACACTGGGAGCTGTTCCTGATCATTTTGTCAACCCAATGTATTTAAATGGCAGGGACAAAATATGAGGATCACATCTCGGTATAAACCCAAACTGTTCAACAGTCTCCAAACTTACCACTAAGATAAATTAGCACCTCTCTCAATTCAGTTGAATAGCACCTTAATATTTTAATCCTTATGAAGTGAGGATTTATTGCTGGGCAGGTAGCATATATAATGCTTCACCTGTCTGTGATTTTAATTTGATGGCTAACCAGTGTACAACATGCACTATGATTAACTGAACTGTAGCGATACATGTACGCAAACTTTGTCACTTCTGTATATAGCCAGGCGAGTTATTCACTCTTGTTGCCTGTGTTTATGTTAAACTAAGCCAACGTGCCCTGGTTATAGTCTCATATCATATGTCATCTAACTGGCAAGAAAGTGATCGCGCATATTTTCTAAAATGTGGTTCCACAGAATATAAATTCCCTTTTGCTACGTATCAAACTGTGTCATTGTCAAACTTGATTTTTGCTGTAAACAAAGTCAGAGAAAAATGTCTCTCCAACTGTGAGTATCTGAAATGACAAACCACCACCTCTGACTCATGGTTTGTTGTTGCGCAGCACTTCATAGGTTATGTCTTCCTCTGAGAGGAGCTCTGTTTGCAGTTGAGATCACCCCCCACCCCACCCCGCCCCAAACAGGCTGATAAAAATGGTCCACCTGCTGCTGTCAATCCTGCTATTTCCTTTTGCCTGAAGCAACTGTCATCCCAAAAGATTCAGCCAGGCCAGCTGGGAGAAGGGGCTGAAAAAAGAATGTAAGCATGTCTTTACCCTGCATGTACCTTAAATATCTTCCATGCAGTTCACAGCGTTTAATTTTAGACCCCCACATGAGGCAAGAGCAAACCGTTTCAAGCTGAAGTCAAAGTCAGAGGCTTCCCAGTTTGCTCTGTCCTGAGTTACAGATTGGACAGAAACGATCCTTTCTCTTGACATCAGCAGGAGATAGAAACTACCGACCACAAATATGTCTAACAGTAAAGACCTTGAGGATCTCAATGAAGAGGACATCGATGAAGATGAACTTCTTGCAATGCTTTCACCTGAGGAGCTTCAAGAGCTCCAGAGTGAGATGGATGTTACTATTGCCCCAGATGAGGCCGTACCGGTAGGACAGAGACAGAAGGACCAGACAGAGAAGCCTCCGACGGGGACGTTCGACCACCGATCCCTGGTCGATTACCTCTACTGGGAGAAAGAGTCTACACGTATGCTCGAGGAAGAAAGAGTGCCAGCAACTCTGCTGCCCAGTGAGGTAAGAGCTCAAAGTCTCAACGGTTCATTGACAGATGAATTTACAAAAGTAAACAAACACACAAAATTTGTTAAAGTGACATGTTGATGCAGAATAAAATATCACAGTTGATGTCACAGTTTTAATCTGAATGCTCTAAATGTTTTTTTCATCAGAAAACATTGAGAGAGGAAGCTGAAAAGAAGGAAAAAGAAGAAAACTCAGAAGATGTGAAATATGAGGTGTATGAAGTAATAGAAGAAGTCATTGAGGAAGAAGCTGCAGAATGCCCAGATGGAGTGGAAATTATCGAGGAGATAATTGAGGAAATAACTGAAGAAGTTGACGAGAGCGATGAAAAGGATGAAAGGATGGATGTGAAAAACGAGGAAGAAGAAGTGAAGCTACCTCTGGAAGACAAACCTGAAGATACAGATGAAAAGACAGAGTGTTCACATGACACAGAAAAAGTACCAGAACAAACTACAGCTGACGATCAGCCTTTATCAGACACAAACGAGAAGACTGAGACTTCAGCCATAAAGCAAAACACTGAAGAAAAAGAGGAAACTACAAATACAGACAGCTTGGTTCCCCAAGAGGATCCAGAGACAAATGAAACCAATTATAAGCCCCCACAGAATGAAGAGAGAAAGATTAATAAGCTAAAAATCCCAAACCTGGCACTCAATAATATAAAAATGACATCAAGGCCTTCTGGAAATGAGACCAACTTGGAGTCGACATTTGACAAAGTCCGCAACAACAACCCCTCTGTCACTGAGGTAAACCTCAACAATATAGAAAACATTCCCAAAGAGATGCTCTTGGACTACGTCAATGCCTTGAAGAAGAATAAACACGTGAAAACGTTCAGTATAGCTAACACTGGTGTGGATGAAAACATTGCTTTCAACCTGGCAAACATGTTACGAGAGAATCGAAGCATTACAACTTTGAATATCGAGTCCAACTTTGTCACCGGGAAGGGCATCGTCGCCATCATTCGCTGCCTCCAGTTCAACGAGACTCTCACCGAGCTGCGGTTTCACAACCAAAGGCACATGCTGGGTCACCACGCAGAGATGGAGATCTCACGCCTGCTCAAGGCCAACAACACCCTCCTTAAAATGGGCTACCACTTTGAGCAGCCGGGACCCAGGATGGTGGTGACCAACATATTAACCAGGAACCTTGACCGCCAGAGGCAGCTGAGGAAGGAGGAGCAGAAGCAGCAGCAAGTAAAGGAGCAGAGGGAGCTGATGCAGATGTACGAGAACACTCTTAATCTGCCTCCTGGTTTACTTGAGATGTTGGGATACATACCGTCCATAGAGCTCCTAAAGGAGCATGGACTCGTCCCACCCTCGTCAGAGACAAACACTATCCCTCAAATGCACCATCAGACCGAGCCGCAGCCAGAGGCACAGAAGCAGCACAAACACAACGGCATTTCCAAACAACCGAGCGCTGAACCGACAAACCCGTTGAGAGACGTCCAGCTGAAGAGAACTCCCAAGAAACGAGATCCATTTCTGGAGCTGGACCCGAGGGATGACAGGCGACCACAGAGGGCAAGTTTTCAACTGAGAAAGACTCCCAAAGTGAAGGATGCAGGCAGTGGAGAGATGGCAGATGAAAAAGCCAACCTGACCGATGTGATAAAGACTTTGAAACCTGTCTCTCGCAGACGACTGCCTCCAAAGGTTGATCTCACACCTCGCGATCAGCTCCTGGATGAGATCAAAAAGAGCAACGTGGCCTATCTCAAATCTGTGAGTACCCACCAATTATTGCTGTAATGAAGGGTTGATAACTCAGACTGGTTGAGGATGGGTGCCCACGATGCTATTTTCAACAAGGTTTATTATCAGTAACAGGTCAAAAATGTAAAAAAAAAAAAAAAAAAAAAAAGACTGGCATTTCAAATTTATGCCCAAATTAATTTTAATTAAAAAAAAAAAAATTTAAAAAAAAAAGTGTGTTGTTTTGGCTTAGCGTTGTTTATTACAATTTCAATCACTTAAGTTGTATTGCTTATTTTGTCATTCATGGTCTAAATATCTCAAGTCTATCTGATGGTTTTAATTCTGTTGTGCAGCACTTTGGTTACCTTTTGTTATATTTAAATGTGCCATGTGAATAAAACGAACCGAACTTTTCGATTTACGACTTTTACGATTAGCTTTAGCATGGGGTGGGGGTGGGGGGGGTGGACTTATGCTAACACAGTGTAAATCCAAACAGAACATATTGAAATCCCCAATATACACTTAAAGCACAGAACTATACATCATACAGTTGTACTTACATGTTTCTAAAGGCACGCATGCATAGATGATGTATGGACAGCAAACTATTTACAGTATTCACACACACTCTTCCCTCCTCACCTAACTGGAACAACTGGAAGTGAACAAGTTGATTGGCAAATGCTGGTGTTCAATAATAATAAAAAAAAAGGGCACAGATTGGCTGATTAATTCCACCCAAATCCAGTGACTGCCAATGGACAGGTCCTTACCATCACTTTGGGTTTGGTCTTGTTGGGATCAGCAAAGTCAGACTTTGTAATCACTCAAAGCTTTCTGATGACAGTGTCGAGGCCTTTATAACAGGGGAGCAGCTATCATTAGTGAATGCATCAAATATTTGTCACTTTACTGCCTAAAGATGTTCAAGGACCATTGAAAATGATTTATGGAACTGTCAAGTGATCTTTCTGTTCTTTTTGTTTGCTGCTGACTGCAGGTGCCGCTCCCTAAGGTTCTGGAATCAAGTGAAACGAGTCTCTTCTGAGACTCAACTACAGCGGTTTCTTCACCACACTGTATGCTTATTTTACACATACTTGGTATGAGTCACTCCACATAAACAGTTCAAATTATGATTGAGCTATACTGTCATTGCACAAGAAAAATATTGGTTGGTTGTTGTTCCACTCGTTTTATGTCACTATATGCTATTGCCAACGCCATATATTCAATTTACATTAAAACGTGTTATCCTGTTCATCATTTCTTGAATACAGAGTACACCATGGTAAAAATGTAGTTTATTCATTGAGGATCACTTCACAATGTTGACATGCAGAACAATTTCTTAAATTTTGTGCTAAAAGTTGATTAGTAGAGTATGTCTGTTTGATTTAATGTTAGATTATAGATTATTATTATATTATTTTGAGCAAAACTGTTCAATACAATTGCATTTTGCTATAAAAACTTCTTCCATTCTTTGCCTTGGGATTCATTTTCTTTCTTTTATTATGGAAATCTAAGAGCACTGAGTGCCATCAGTTGGGATGCTGGCATTAGTAGTTTTTTCAATATTTCCAATTATTTTACCGTCTTCAGAAGAGTGCTGCAAATATAAAAAAAAAAAAAAAATCTTCATGATTCTGTGTAGAATCTTGTAAGGGCTCATCATTTGGTAGTATTACAAATAAGCTTTTAACTAGTTTCAGTAAAAGCCTATAATTGATTGCTTAGTTTTTTCTGAAAGAGTTAATGCAGCTACAAGAACAAGTCAATTGTATGTGGACACATCTATTGTATATATTCACTCCAAGACTCGCTGGAAAAAAGAAAACAACTTCAACCAAGTTCATTTTGTTTTGTATAGAGGACAGCCATGTTTTACTTCCAGTTCATCACTTACCAAGAATGAAAAAGGGCACGTAAAAACATAGATAATATGCTGTATAATATAGCATCCATAATACATAAACAATCTCTCTTCATCACCATTTGTGAAGGTAGCATGCACAAACTGCAGTCAATGTGCACGTCTGAAAAGGAACAGGAGACAGCTTGGAATATGAGGAGTGTAAAATGAACACTTAACATTACAGATGGCAGACATCATTTAGTCCAGTATTTACTAATGAAGAGGGAGCTCTGGTAAATGAAAGTTAAAATGTTAATTTAACCCTTATTGTTTCCTTATTACCATAATTAAGCTTTTTGTATCCTGCAGCCATGTTATACATTTCTGCATGCTTTATTATGAAAATGATACAGATGAGAAATAACAAACATGAACACACCATGACATTATATCAAAACAATAAAGCTGCACTTGCCATTCATTTTTCAGTATTGCATAGCTGTGATCAGAGGGGATACACTCAGGCCAGCCTGTATGGTCAGGAACTATATGCACAATTTTTTTTGGCAATAGGAAAATCCACACTCCAGTATCATTAGTTAGGCCATATAACCATGTACACTAGAAGCAAACTGGTGTCAGGTGAGTTTTCATACAGCTCCTGTAGTCACAAGATTGGAGTTATTGCTGTTTAATGAGCAGTTTACTGCGCGTTGGGTATGTGTCATTGTGATGTGGGTCTACTCGGTGAGAACAAAGATAAATATGCTTGTTTTGAGGTAGAAAACTGAAAAGAAAATGAGGAAAATTCATTGGATATTCTGTTCAGACATTCCACTTTTCTTTGCGGAAAATAATATTGTAAAACAAAGCGCACTGTCAACAAGGGAAAACGACTTGTTTTTGGACATCTGTAGATATGGTACAGGAATGCTCAAACCTTTGGTAAACTTTAGCGCACATTGCCCTTCAACATACAGTCCAGAGAGTGATTGTGCAAACCTTGTAACAAAGTTATTATCCATCTGTACACTTAAGATCATGTGAACTAACACAAATAAGAGCAAACCTTAAACCCGAATGGCTAAAAAGTGGGAATGCAAATATCAGTAACTTTACATGTGCAGGGGGATAAGATTCTGAAACGTATGTGGGATAATGGTATAGAAATGTTAATCCATACTGTATGACACTAGCTTCTCTTGGCGCACACGTGGCTGGGTGGTTACTCCTTAAGTTTGCTTTCAATGAAATCCTGGATCTTGTTCATTTTCTCCTCCTGTTGATCCAGGAGATCCATGATGAAGCCCATGGGGGTTTTCTTCAGCCCAGCACCTTCCATCACGTTACCCATCATGTTCTTCTTGTTGCGCAGTCTCAGAGAGGCATGGATCAGGATTACTACAGGAAGAAGATCATCAGTTTATTCATTTCAAAAGGAAAATAATACAAGACATTCAATTGTCTCAATTGTAATGATTTCCATCGGAAAAACTGTTTTAGAAAATAAAACTAAGTGTGACGCTGCTGCAACTCAAACTCAAAAGCAGGTGTAAGGATCAGCATATCTCTTATTTGCATGCCGGGCAGATACTGAATGCATGACATCAGCCAGTAAATGTGGTTCTGTCCAAATCAACAACCCATAGCAACCCGTCAACACAGGCAGCAGTGGGCGGGCCTCCCGGGATGTGATCAAACCACCTCATTTATCTGCCACAATGTTAGAGCTGCTCCATTTGCTCTAACGATCCAACCCTCCAATGATCCAAACCACCCTGCTGACGCCCTGACTCTAAACGGATTTTGAGGGCTGTAGCCAACCCAGGAGTCGACACGATAGATCATCCTCTAATGCCGACTTTGTTTTACAATCTGTGTCATGAGCAAATGTACGTCAGTAACACTGTTCATGCCGTCCAGTCCCTACGGTGAGTCAGAATGATAGTGTTTGGAAAGCCTTGCTCACCCACAGAAACACCTCAGCGTGAATCACCCGCACCATTAACAGATTTAATTGTATAATATTGCGCATTAGCCAAAGCTCTACAACATGCGACAGGAAGAACAAGTTTGTACGAGAACTGTAAAAGCTGTGAAGCTTCAGAAACTTTTTGATTGTGTTGATTTGCTGTTTTCCATGAGCAACTTTGTAAACAGCTCTTTTCATTAAATTTGATAGTAATAATTATTCTTACTAATTATTATCATTATTCATTAGAATAACTGGCAGGTAGAATCAAGGCAATATAAGGGAAAGAATTCAACAATATATTCCATACAAGATTTTAATATCCGTGAATGTTGAGAATGGAACACAGAAAATAAACCCTGGAACATGAGATTGAAAGAAACTGAATGAACATAACTAAAGTAAATGCGTAGTGAGAAGTAAGGCGGCTGTAGCATCCACCGGTAGCATAAAGCTCTTTAAACTCGGATAAGGCCAACAATTGTGTAATTTCCTGCTTGCTCAGTTAAAGTGAAGCGAAAAAGCTCGTGCAGTATGTTGACACTCACACAGCAGAGGGAAAGTGATTCCAAAGATGAAGACCATGACACCGCCACACAGTGACAGCAGAAAGTAACTGGTGAGCATGACACCGATGACGAACAGAGTGGGGTTCTTCCTTTTGAAGTTCTTGATGGTGGCCTTGTTTTCTCCTGCCCACACTGAACCCGTGAAGACCAGAACCACCACAGTGCCTCCCAGAAACATGCCAAATGGATTCAGGAACCTGAACAGTGAAACATGAAAATGACATATCGGTGTCGGAAAAATAACCAAGTACATCAAGTACTATTTTTTAGGTACCTTCACTTTCCGTTGGATGCTGCTCTATACTTCCACTTCACTACATTTCGGAGGAAAATATGATGCTTTGTACTCCACCATATAAATTGACAGCTTTAGTTACTAAAGCAGCAGCTACGTGCTGCTTTAACACGGATGCTTCACTATTAATAATCTAATGACATATAAATATATCAGTAACTACTTATTTTGAATATTGTGACCTAAGTAAGCTTTTTCAAGAAAGGCTTTTACTTATTAATGGAGTAACGTCTCTGTGTTGATTCTTTTACTTCGGTGAAGGATTTAAATACTGCATGTTGTGCATGTATTCCACTGGGTACAGGGTTTAAACAAATAGCACAACCTGCTGGTGGCGGTGGCAGCAACAGCCGACATCCTGGCCGGTTTGGAGGAAACCATTAGAGGGTAAAAAAAAAAAAAAAAGCCTGCAGCAAAGGCCTACAATCAATATTTCCACTACATCATCCTCTACTTAAAGCAGAGGATCAAAAGCAGCTTGTACACAGCAACCAGCAGTGATTTTAGACGCTGGAGCATCACTGATGTTCATAAACACTCATCGTGACGTTTATGTATTTATTTTTATTTACATTATATATATATATTTTAGTGGATGTTAAGATTGTTTACAAGTTGGAGCACTTGCACACAATTCAAGCCAGCGAGTTAACGTCACTGCTACTGAAATGCTCGTAGTTGTACGAGAATAGAAAGGATGAAGTGGGCCTTTAAAACGCTTGACACAACAAACGCCCGAGCTGTTGCGGGAAAATAACCTGCGCGGTCACGACGGGTGTGGGTGAAAGGTAATGCAGGCGAACTGAACACAGAGCCACGGACGCCAGCCTTGCTTGCCGGGACTCACCCTACGATGATGAAAACTACCACGGCCGTGGCGAAATAATTGGTCTGGTAGTACAGCAGGTTACTGATCACCCTGTTGTTCCACTTCGCCAAATCTCCAAACTCCGGTTTCCCAAATCGGTCCATTCCGGGGAAGAAGTCGTCCCACGGTCGGAGTGGTGCGAGCTCCATCTTGGCTGCCATGTCCTCGGCGTGTAGTTTAAACGGCACACAAACACAAACTTACCCGCACACGCTGCGTCATATTTTTTTTTTTTTTTTTTTTTTTTTTGGGACAGGTCAGCTGATCGCCGTCGTCTGAACCTCGGGAGGAGGGCTGTCAAAACGTGAAGACGACGTGCTCTCGCGAGATCACGAACGAGAGTCGGGTTCTTCTGGGGAGGTGTTTGCGGTTTTCAAATTGCGCTGTTAAATGCGCCGCAGCTCACTTCGTGTGTTTTGTTCATCTATTTTGAGGATAGAAGACTTTAAAAAAATAATAATAATAATAATAATAATAAAAAAATTTATTCATTAAAACCTTAAAGATGAGTTTGAATTCAGAAACCTTGGCATTAGTTCAAACAGCGGATACGGCGTGGCAAATAATATATTTCCAGGGTAAAATTGTTTACCTCAATTATGAAATAAAAAAAAACAAAAAACAGCACGTCATAGATATGAAGAAATAATGAGCTAAAAAAAAAGTGTTATTAAAATTAAATATAGGTTAGAAAATGTAGAATCTGCAAAAAAAAAAATAAAAAAAATAAAATAAAAGATTCACCCCCCCCCCCCCCGGGGACATATTTGGTGATGGAAGATGGTGCCTGATGTCCCTGTCGTTGTGTCCTGAGAGACATAACGCGCTGATGTGGTGGTCTCTGTGCGTGTGCACCAGAAAGCGAGAGCGTTCAGCGCAGCTTTGACTTTCGTGAACTCGGCAGACAGACTCGAGGACATGGGACCGTGAAAGTATGGCGGATGCCGAGGAGCCGTAAGTCTGAATGGACGGAAAATGTGATTTAATCGTAGTTAAACTTCAGCTTTTTGTTGTTGTTGTTGTTGTTGTTGTTGTTGTCGTCGTCTCCAACCTGACATGGTTAAACAGTGCTTTGACTTCCTCCTTCCAGGGAGAAGAAAAGAAGGCGAATAGAGGACCTGACTGAGAAGTTAGTGACGAATGCTAAATAAAGGTCTCTGACTGGCAGCAGGTTTGCGTTGCAGCGAGCTTGCTGTGGGCCAGGAGACACAAACAAAGAGCCCTCTTTATAACCCTGTCAGCTGTTTGTAGAAAATCATCCGGTTACACGTTTTTGTATTTAAATTTTTTTTATCATTCACAGCGTAAAATGAATGCAAGCTGCATTGCACCCGATCATCTTCCCTGCAGCACAAATCTGAGATGACTTTGACGTTTTACGTGTGTTTCAATTGCAGACTACATACTGAGCTTAGACAAGTATTGGTGTCCTAAAACTGAAATTTGGTCAGTAGGACTTCCAATATAAACACCTCACTGGCTAGTGTGCTGCACAATAATATCCCACAATGCATTGCAAAAAGGAAACCGGGTTGGGGGGGGGGGGCACTGCTTGCAGCTGAAAAACACTGTGTAAAATCAACACAGTGTTTAAGTACAGGGCTTTACTAAAGGTACTTTCAGCCACTGCACACAGCGGGTGTTCTGTAGCACATGCAGTTAAGTATGTTGTATGGAAATGAGACAAATCATTTTTATGAAGACTCTCAGTCATCTAAGTCTGTTTTTTTTTTAACATAAACTTGCTGCACTGGTCTCAATCAAATCTCTTGGTACCTGTGATTCCTGTGATGCCTCTTATTCGTACAATTATGTCATTTATTTTACTACTTTTTTTTTTTTTTTTTTACAACTAAGTTGGAAAATTAAACATGCATGTGATCTAGGATAAATGTTAATATTGCATGATTAAATAGGGCCATATGTACCAATCTGAGTTCTAGTACCAGTTAAGTGTATCTTGGTGTGTTTGTGTCCAGAATGGCTGTAGATGGTGCACATGGGGACGGCGGGTGCGACTGGGATGGCCGGTGGAATCACGTGAGGAAGTTTTTGGAGAGACCCGGCCCGTTCACTCATCCTGACTTTGAGCCAAGCACAGAGGTGAAACTCTTTACGACACAATGCACGCTGCAGCTTCAAGCTATTACCGTCAACCTATCTTGATGCTACTTGTTTTAAATACAATTTTGTAAACATTTTGATGCTTCTTTCATATCAGTCTCTTCAGTTTTTGTTGGAGACATGCAAGATTCTGGTCATTGGTGCGGGAGGACTTGGATGTGAACTCCTAAAAAATCTGGTAGGAAATAGTTTCAATCTCATTTTTAATAATGTAAATTAAATAAACACAATCTGACTTTACTGGTTTGAATAAGCTCTTACATAGTCTTGTTGTGTTTTAGGCCCTGTCTGGGTTTCGCCTTATTCATGTGGTTGACATGGACACTATTGATGTGTCCAATCTCAACAGACAGTTTCTTTTCAGGTAGGCTTCATCAATATTTTGAATCTCTTTTATAGATTTTTACTGTAGTCAGACATTAGACAAATAAAGTATGAGTGAAGAATCTTTTTATGTTTTCTTGAATTTGGAAAATATAACGTCAAATTGTGAGATTTGTTTCTGTAATCTGTGTTTTGATAATATTTGTCCTAATTAACATAATGCTTTAAGAATAAACATAATTTGTTTACGTAAATGCCTGGATGCCTTTAGTGGAGTATTTTTTAACTCACATGAGATTTATGAAATTCAGTGTGATACGATCAGATTATATTTACCTTTGCATACGTTTTAAAATGAACTGATTTATGCATCCGTTTAGGTCAAAAGATGTCGGACGACCGAAGGCAGAAGTGGCTGCCAACTTCATCAACAGTCGTATCCCGGGATGTAAAGTCGTCCCGTATCCTTTTCTTCAACAGTTCTCTTTAAAAAAACAAAACAACAAAAAAAGAAAACCTTTTTGGTTTTCACTGTATCAAACATTTACTCAACAATTGTATTCCTTACAAATAACATGCAGTCACTTTAAAAAGATCCAGGACTTTGATGATTCTTTCTATAGGCGTAAGTGTCCTTTTCTAACAAGTTCTACGCGTTAGCAGACCTTACCAGGTGAACACCTGACAGGTTATTCTGATTTAAAAACAATTCTCTCTGCAGAGTTCCACATCATCGTCTGTGGGCTGGACTCTATCATCGCCAGACGCTGGATGAATGGGATGCTGGTAGGATTATTATTATTTTTTTTTTCTCGAGTGTTGTCTTTATCTGATGTAGCTTCAGCTAAATTCGACCTAAGATAAGTTATGATGGATTTTTGCCTTCTCTAGATATCCCTCCTGAGCTATGAAGACGGAGTCCTGGATCCCAGCTCCATCATCCCCCTCATTGATGGAGGGACCGAGGGCTTTAAAGGAAATGCTCGGGTCATTCTGCCTGGAATGACTGCATGTATTGACTGCACACTGGAGCTGTACCCGCCGCAGGTACCTCTCACTTTTCAACAGACGCGTATCTCGTCGTTTAACCTTAAAGGTGACAAAACAGTCAGCCAACCTATTAACTTTTTACAAAACAGATCTGGTGTCTACACGCAGCTACCAGACTGAACAGAAAGAGAAAAGAGTGTCAGAAAATTCAGTCCGAAAAATGTGACTTACACATACAGAGAGTCAGGTGAAGTGCAAAGCCAGCACAGCGTGCATTAAAGGTCTTATCAAAACACGCAGAAAACAAAGTATGTAAACTTAATCGATGGGTCAACTTTTCATTAACAGCTTGAAACAGTTTTTTTTTTTTACATATTTGTGATGTGGAAGTCACTTCAGTCTTTCAGCTGTTTTTACTGTGCAGAACAGAGGGGCTTCTTGGGAACACTGGTTCCTTTATATACTTTTTTCTTACCCTAACTTTAATGTTATGATTCACAGATCAATTTCCCCATGTGCACCATTGCTTCAATGCCAAGGCTACCAGAACATTGCATTGAATATGCCAGAATCTTACAGTGGCCCAAAGAAAAGCCATTTGGAGGTACGCAAAAATATCCACATCTTTGTTTCAACAGAATCACGTCACGTTGTACGGCTGCGTTCGAATAAGTTAACAACCTGTGTCTTCTTGTCGTCTAGATTCAAGCTTAGACGGAGACAATCCAGAGCACATCCAGTGGGTCTTTGAGAGATCCAGAGAAAGAGCTGCAGAGTTTAGCATAACTGGAGTGACGTACAGACTCACTCAAGGTGAACTTGTGAATTATAAGATAATAATCTATTCAGTGCTATTGTCAGCTAGTTTTTTTTTTTTTCTAAAACTGATCAAATTTTTACTATAATTGGAAGCAGTTGCTTTGCCAGGTATTGTTGATACTGTGCTGGCGTTGCGCTCACAAGTATTGCTTGTGTCACAGGAGTTGTGAAGAGGATCATTCCTGCTGTGGCATCGACTAACGCTGTTATTGCTGGTATGTAAGTCAAAAGTTTTTGTGGGAGTACTTATTTTTATTCTGAGCTGTTAAAAGTTTGAAAACAATAGGTGGGACTTTTTGTTTTTGTACTGGTGATAAAATAAAAAGAGGATTTATTTCCTGGCTAAACGCCCTATTACTTTTGCTATGCCTGCCGAGCTAGCAGTCTTGCCAGGCACATTTGCAATTTACAGAGATTACAGTGGTGGATTTTGGATTTGAAAATTGGTTGAAATCTTTCAAACGTGTTTTAATTTTACATAGAAGTAAATAAATGCCGGTTTATAGCCAACTGACCTGGATTTATTTGGCTTAAATTTCTGTTGCGTTCGGATTTTAAAAGTTGAAAACTGATTGAAAAAGTGGCTGATGGTGTGCTACTCTTAGTCATATATTTATTGATTGTAATGTTGGGTCACTTCACAAAGTAGTAAGCTTGATAGCTCGATCAACTAGAAAAATCACTGTTTAGTACAAATACTTCACTGTGATTTTATTGTCTTAAAACAATTCTACAATAAAAGTAACTTAATTTGATCTTTTTTTCCCCCTTAGCTACCTGTGCGACGGAAGTTTTTAAAATTGCTACAAGGTTGGTGGTCGAGACGCAATCTAAATCTCTCTTTGGCCAGTAAAACTTAACCAATGTCACGTTTTATTTTTCAGCGCATATATTCCTTTAAACAATTACCTGGTCTTTAATGACGCGGACGGACTGTACACTTGCAGTTTTGAAGCCGAGCGAAAGGTTTGTTTTTCTCGAACTGAACTCGCTAACCATGTCCGCAGTGTAACGTACACGTCACTCTACAGGGGAAAAACTGGTGGAATCTGACTTCTCCTTGACTTGACAGGAAAATTGTTCAGCGTGCAGCCAGGTGCCTCAGGATCTCCAGTTCCCTCCTTCTGCCAAATTACAGGAAGTTTTAGAGTACCTGACAGAGAACGCCTCTCTGTGAGTACTCCAATAGTACAATAGTACAATGACTTTGAAAGAAAATGAACGATGATCACGTTCTGATTGTGTTTTAATTTCTCTCCAGACAAATGAAATCCCCGGCTATCACCACAACTCTGGAAGGAAAGAACAAGACGCTCTATTTGCAGGTAATATATTTAATCTTTGACAATGCTGCACTGTGTTTTGTTCTCTGTATTTTATCACAAACTACAATTGAACTGTGATTGCAATTTTCTTCCAGTCTGTTAAATCTATTGAGGAACGAACCAGGCCAAACCTCTGCAAAACTTTAAAAGGTAGTAGGACACTATTACTCGGATGTTCCCAAATCTATTTAAAGTGAACTGTGCTCACTTGTGTAACAACACACGGGTAAAACGGTGTGTTTTGTCCTCTGATGCAGAGCTGGGCTTGTCGGATGGACAGGAGCTCGCTGTAGCCGACGTCACCACACCGCAGACGGTTCTCTTCAAGCTCAATTTCACCGCTTGAACCTCCATTATGACAAACAGCACTGATGCATCTGAATGCAAACTGGATGTTTCATCACACATTTTTTTGTGATGTTGCAGTAGCACATTTGATATGAACGTGTACATACGATAAGTAAGGTCTCGCTTGTGGGGTAGGGTTGGTTGTATGAACATGGAATCATTTGATAATATTGTTTTTTTTCTATTAGTACTGTTGTTTACCTTTTTTGTGTATTTGTCCTGTGTTGACTTATTGTATCTATTTCCCTGTCAATCAAATAAGATTCATGTGCACTGCACTCTAATAATAAAGTTTTTATTATCATGAGGAAGCACGTTTCATCTGCATTTGTTGAAATGTTTTTTTCAATTAGAAGCAAAGGGGCTGCTTTATGTTTTTGTTTTTTTTAAATACATTTTAGGTACATACAGTGTATGTATAAAGTATTCAGACCCCTTTAAATTTTTCACTTTGTTTCATTGCAGCCATTTGCTAAAATCAAAAAAGTTTATTTTATTTCTCATTAATGTACACTCAGCACCCCATCTTGACAGAAAAAAACAAATGTAGAAATTTGTGCAAATTTATTAAAAAAGAAAAACTGAAATATCACATGGTCATAAGTATTCAGACCCTTTGCTCAGTATTGAGTAGAAGCACCCTTTTGAGCTAGTACAGCCATGAGTCTTCTTGGGAATGATGCAACAAGCTTTTCACACCTGGATTTGGGAATCCTCTGCCATTCTTCCTTGCAGATCCTCTCCAGTTCCGTCAGGTTGGATGGTGAATGTTGGTGGACAGCCATTTTCAGGTCTCTCCAGAGATGCTCAATTGGGTTTAGGTCAGGGCTCTGGCTGGGCCAGTCAAGAATGGTTACAGAGTTGTTCCGAAGCCACTCCTTTGTTATTTTAGCTGTGTGCTTCAGGTCATTGTCTTGTTGGAAGGTGAACCTTCGGCCCAGTCTGAGGTCCAGAGCACTCTGGAAGAGGTTTTCTTCCAGGATATCTCTGTACTTGGCCGCATTCATCTTTCCTTCAATTGCAACCAGTCGTCCTGTCCCTGCAGCTGAAAAACACCCCCGTAGCATGATGCTGCCACCACCATGTTTCACTGTTGGGATTGTATTGGGCAGGTGATGAGCAGTGCCTGGTTTTCTCTACACATACCGCTTAGAATTAACGCCAAAAAGTTCAATCTTGGTCTCATCAGACCAGAGAATCTTATTTCTCATAGTCTGGGAGTCCTTCATGTGTTTTTTGGCAAACTCTATGCGGGCTTTCATATGTCTTGCACTGAGGAGAGGCTTCCGTCGGGCCACTCTGCCATAAAGCCCCGACTGGTGGAGGGCTGCAGTGATAGTTGACTTTGTGGAACTTTCTCCCATCTCCCTACTGCATCTCTGGAGCTCAGCCACAGTGATCTTTGGGTTCTTCTTTACCTCTCTCACCAAGGCTCTTCTCCCACGATTGCTCAGTTTGGCTGGACGGCCAGGTCTAGGAAGAGTTCTGGTCGTCCCAAACTTCTTCCATTTAAGGATTATGGAGGCCACTGTGCTCTTAGGAACCTTGAGTGCTGCAGAAATGATTTTGTAACCTTGGCCAGATCTGTGCCTTGCCACAATTCTGTCTCTGAGCTCCTTGGACAGTTCCTTCGACCTCATGATTCTCATTTGCTCTGACATGCACTGTGAGCTGTAAGGTCTTATATAGACAGGTGTGTGCCTTTCCTAATCAAGTCCAATCAGTTTAATTAAACACAGCTGGACTCCAATGAAGGAGTAGAACCATCTCAAGGAGGATCAGAAGAAATGGACAGCATGTGAGTTAAATATGAATGTCACAGCAAAGGGTCTGAATACTTATGACCATGTGATATTTCAGTTTTTCTTTTTTAATAAATTTGCACAAATTTCTACATTTCTGTTTTTTTCTGTCAAGATAGGGTGCTGAGTGTACATTAATGAGAAATAAAATGAACTTTTTTGATTTTAGCAAATGGCTGCAATGAAACAAAGAGTGAAAAATTTAAAGGGGTCTGAATACTTTCCATACCCACTGTATAAAAGCTTTTAAACAAAACACATTTTGGATTAGCTTCTTTCCTGCTATGAACTGAACGGCAACTCAAAATACATGCTCTAAATACTAATAGTTTGTCATTAAAAATTCTAACAACTTTAAAAGAAAAAAAACAACAACCCTATGTAGTCTTTTTTAATTTACGTAGCAAGGCACACCAAAAATCTAGACAGATTATCTACTCCATAAGAAGCACCTGTGGTGTCAATATGACGTTTCTGCTGAGTATCGTTCTTGAACTATTCAATCGGCTCATCATTTAGCACACTTTTTTTTTTTTTTTTTTTTTTAGCAACATGTTTGTCATTGAGTTGCAGGAGTTTGTGGGAAGTCCGTGTTTCTTCATTAATGTAGCTTTTACGCAGGAATGTGCTTTAAAAGGCCATCAGATCATCTATGGTGTATCTTTGGTGTAAATCTGTACGGTTGTGAAATTATTGTGTTTATGTGTAAATGAGTCAATAAGCCTTTGCTGGCTTCACAGAGTTTTTCTAATACTCGTAATCTGTAGCTGGTGTCGGCTAAAGGTAAACTTCTTGCTGGACATAAAAATCGGAGTCTGTTTAGACCAGGGGTGTCAAACTCATTTTAGTTAAGGGGCCACATACTGCCCACTTTGATCTCAAGTGGGCCAGACCAGTAAAATCATAGCATAATAACGCATACATAACGACAATATTTCTCTCTGTTTAAATCATTGGTGAAGGTTTTTGGATGATAAACCCTATTTTAAGGTCTTTCTACAATAAACTAGAAACATAAAGACCAAAAACTCAGACATCAGCCCACTGTTTATCTGCCTGGACTCTCCTCTGCAGATTCCCTCGCTTTGTGACACGTTTGACGTCAAACGCGTCACAAAGCGAGCAGCGAGCGCGGCTGCCTGTGGCACCGAGCGCTTCTTCCTCCGGAGCAGACGTCGCATTTAAGCTGTTTTTGAAGCAATTACTGGATCGATTAAAAAAAAAAAACAAAAAAAAAACGTTTGTACTCATAAACCTCCATATTCTCATAGAAATGCAATTTATGTCTTTCTGTAATTTTCACACTTAGCAAAGTCATCCGGCGGGCCGAGCTGGACCCCCTGGCGGGCCGGATCCGGCCCGCGGGCCGTATGTTTGACACCCCTGGTTTAGACTGATGCAGTAAAACACTTAGGGTTGAACCACAAAATGTTGTTTTAACAGTTTTTGTTGTTGTTGTTTCTGTATGAATTCAACAAATGACATGTAACATATGAAGTTTAGACGCTATTGTAACTGTTGAACACATTAAAGACAAACATTCAGTCTTCATGCTAAGCAAAGCTGAAATGCTGAAAATCCTATCTTGAGTTGTAAACTAGCTCTATTTCCCAAAAATGTTGCCTTTAAAAAAAAATAATAATAAAAAAAAAAAATTCATTTTATTGCAGTGATTTTTTTTTTTTTTATTTTTTATTAATATTAAGGTCCTCCTTGTAATTTGCCTCAGTTTGACATTTTTGAATGATATTCTCAATTAAAAAAAATTGGCAAATGCGTATTGTTAATTTTGCAAAAACCCGGAAGCAGAAAAGTGTTAAAATGTTAAAACTGTGTCTGATAAATCTCCCATCGGCAAACTGGCAGTATTAATAAAACAGCGGCGAGAGAACAAACCGCAGGACTTGGCCTTATTCAGATGCAGTTTATCCTCTCTGTCCGCTGTGTGACAGGATGTCAATACTCACTTTAAGCTTCTTAGAGCTCTAATGAAAGTGGCCACGTTGTCCGGCAGACAGATGGTTTCTGTCTTGATTAAAGTTTTAATTTTCCTGACGGAGAAAAGCTGACGGTTTTGCCCCGCCGTGCTCACAGAGCAGCCACATCTCTCACATCGCATCCCTGCCTGTTAGAGACAGTGAAGCTCCGGGGAGAGGAGCTGATGTGTGAAAGTGCAGGTTTTCACCGAGCAAACGTGTTATCGTCTCGATCTCGAATCAGCAGGCTGGAGATTTTTTTTTTTTTTTTTTTTCTTCTTCCTCGCTCGTTATCTGAGGCAGAAAACTTCAGAAAGTGGAGAATTATATTTGCTGCAAATTTATGAATCATTGCTGAAACGACATGGTGTGGTGCATGGTGTTAACACTGATGGAGGGTTCAGCAGCGGATTATCATGACCTCCAATAACCCGAGCACAAGTAAGTGGTTGAATATTTAGAGAGTTGATTTGGTTCACAGTCAATAGTCTGAGTTCAAGAAGTCAAATTGAATATTTCTTTTGATTACTTTCATGAGTGTTTTTTTTTATTTTTATTAAATAGATTTGATTAAAATGTGGAACACAGGTAGACTCCAATACTGATTTAAAAAAAAAAAAACCCACAAAAGAAAAGCACATTATGTATGTATACATATGTACCACAGTAGACTAATACTACGTACTGGTAGAACAAGTTATGTTAATGATAACTAACTATGTATTTTTTTGAGGAATGATGCATTTAAGATGAATAGAAAAGACAATGTGAAACAAATTTATCAATTGAGTTGTCAAACCATATAAAATGAATTGCCCACAAATGTAATAATTGATTATTGGTGATTTTTTTTTTTTTGCCAAACATTTGCTGGTTCCTGCCTCTTAAATATAAGGATCATTAATCACAGATTGATTGACTATACAATTGAGAAAGTAATCCGCATAAAAAATAATAATAAACTTAGTTGCAGTCTTAAACTTTATATGAGAGGGGGGAATGATTGTACCTGAAGCAAACTGCTGATTGAAGCAGTGACGTTTTAATTCATGTCATCATTGCTCAATATTATTTCATGCTGTAATTTCTACAATAAATTCCATGCACCAGTTTTCCTGTGACTCATCATGGAATAGTGTTTTAGAGTGTGGCTTTGCACACGGAGATGTTCACAGCTGAAGGGATAATGTGACTCAGAAATGAGTACAAGGACCGACTCTCATCTGCCTCCGAAGATGCCTGTGATCAGGATATTTCATTGGCGTTTCTTTGATTCGCTTTGGCTCAGCTTGGTGATGTGAGAGTCATGAGTGAGCAAATAGATGAGCTTATGAACTGCACATCAGAGTCAGCAGATAAGGCATAATATTTGACTTCATAGGCACATGGTTTAGTGACAACTGCTGGCTTAAATCACTTCACAAGTTTGCATGAATTTCTTCTTTTTTTGTGTGTGCAGGCAAGATGAAGATGAACACATTGACACAACCATTACCCTGGGGCCTCCTACTTCTCTGTATATTAAGCCTCTACATCCAGCTAGTGTCCAGTGGCAACCAAAGCTCCCGAGGACAGACAGGTAGGTGTCAGACCCAACCAGACCAGTCACACACACCCAGAGGAACTCATTATGGCTCCTGGTCACCAGCCTGTTGGTCTGCAAGAGACTTCATTTAAAGCTGCATTATCCTGACACTCCTGTTACAAACATGTAAATATGAAGCCTCGAGTGTCTCTCATCTTCAGCTTTGTAGTATGTCGGCAAAGTATCGAAAGTACTGACTGCTCTTGCAGAAAAAGGCCCTTTGGGACTAATATTATTAGTTAATATTGACGCATTCATTCAAAAGCGGTGTTTAGGTCTTTATATTTAGACTGTAGATCGATCAAACCAGTGGTTTCCAAGAGGTCGGGCCCCCTCCAATCCAAATCAACTCCAAATCTGGGGTTATGTGACACACATTTATAGCTAGTTAGCATAAGTCAACAATAGTGACACTCCTGTAAACACAAATTATAACTGTAAAGATTATTTAATGTTTGAAATGCAATGCAAGCTGAGAAATGGCTATATATATAATGTTGTACTTGAGTAAATATGCTTAAATGCTTTCCATCAGTGACACATCAGCAACCTTCCAGGAATGGCTGCAATAACAAACCTGTCACTCGTGTCTTTGTTTTGAAAAATGTTATGTTTGGCTTTTTGTCCTCTGCCTTGATTGCAATCTGATTTTAAATCCTGCTTTAAATATGAATTAACCCTCTGATCCTGCAGATGTTGTTGGTCCTGCAGACAGTCGGACACCTTAATTCAGAAATAGCAGTATCCATGTGTTGGTTTTTCGAGTTTTGTTTTTACCTTCTGTTCTGTTAAACCTCTTCAATTAGAAATATGGTTTCAGTGAACCAGCATAAATCATCTATGTTAATCCTCAAAATTAATTTTCTTTTATTTACTTTTCTGTGAAAGGATGCAGAAGAAGCAGATGTGGCTCAGCGATGTCTGCTCATGCTGTTTATCTTGTTCTTTACTGACAATCTGAAACATTAAATTAGGTTACTGAACCTGCTGATTATTGCTGCTAATATGTTTTGAAATGTTTGTTTCCCCTCGTCTGGGGACGAGTGCTGATGCTTTCCATCCACTTGGTGGTGCCGTAGCTTTGCAAAGAACAAAATTAGGTATTAGGTATTAGAAGTACTGAACTGCTTTGCTACTGTGACAAAAGACCACTGTGTTTATTTAACATGAAGCCCAGAAGTCATTGCAATTTGACTATAATCCTGTCATCTGTGAAGAGTGAAGTCAGCCAAGTTGCCTCGACTTGCATGCAAAACTCAGTGTAAAAAAATTGTCATCTTTCCCTGCAAAATTTCTTTCTCAGGGCCGTCGCAGGAGAGGACAGGGACTTGTGAAGTGGTTGCTGCTCATCGTTGCTGCAATAAGAACAAGATTGAAGAACGCTCTCAAACAGTCAAGTGCTCCTGCTTCCCAGGACAGGTGGCAGGGACAACAAAGGCTTTGCCCTCTTGCGTTGAAGGTAATATTTCCAGAACCCTCTTCTAACTCTCTTACACCAAAATATTCTAACATGATATGAATATATTATAGATCAAAGTAGAGTCAGTTTCATCGCTGATACTGAGACTTTTAAGGACCAAAAAAAAAACATGGTGTGTGATTGAGATATTTTCCCTATGCAGTTAATTTTTCCTTCCGTCTAAAAAGTGACCTTCTGCCGTGATGTTTTTTTTCTCCAGCCTCCATTGTGCGTCAGAAGTGGTGGTGTAAAATGGAACCGTGTCTGGAGGGGGAGGAGTGCCGAGTTCTTCCTGACCTCACTGGCTGGTCATGCATCTCTGGGAACAAAGTGAAGACCACAAAGGTGAGGAGAGGGCCTGCATTAGTCTGAGTCACAGTCGCACCAGCCCCTACAAAAGACACAGCACATAATGACTTTAGTTTATGTGACATGGTATTTATAGACGCTTATATGCAGTCGTATTGTAAATCTGCTGCTTTTTTACCGCACTGCTCTTATGCAAACAGGGTCCGTCAGACTTGTCATAAAGCTTTATTTTAGTAAGCTCTCCTTTGATGCTGAAAGATTCCACAATCAAGCATAATCACAGCTCCCATTGGCCATATCAACCCTCCTGCTCTCACTAGGCACAGAGGGCTAAGGAAACCTAATTCTATAATCTGGTGAATGATGGGGCCAAGAGGACATACATAAAATAAGCTGTGAACTAATACTGAACACTAAAACCCATGTAATTAAATCTGACGGCCGAAGGAAACCTCGCTGCATTTAAGAAATACACTTGCTCAGAAGTTTCCTTTTTGTTGATATGTACAATACGATTCATTTCTCAAAGAACCATGGACGTGTAAACACAGGCAGCGTGGAGCAATTGATCAGTGTCAGTCATGTCACCGTTAGATGATACTCTTGAACAATAGCATAAAACAGAAGAGCATACGGTTGTCCTTTTCTCAAAATCCTGCCTTAGTTACTGTTGCTATGCCTGTCAAGCCTTTTGTTCAAGCAAGGCTCATACACCGTTTAAATTTGTAATCATTTTCAAGACAGTGGGTCTTTAATTTAACTCAGAAGTAAAAAGAAAAAACAGACTACTGATTTTTTTTCAAATTAAATGACCACAAGCAGATTCAGCCAGCAATAATACTCAATCTTTATGATTATGCTTGAATTAATTTCCTTGTTTATTCATTCACTACTCAACAAGAATAGATGCTTATATGGATGCAGTATGAGATTTTGCACACTCACTTAACATCATCATCATGTCATTATTGACAGCTGTTTGTCAGTACACTCACATGCACATCAATTCAGCATTTAGAGAATCCACAGCTTAACAGACAGTTACAGATGTTAAGCTATTGATTGGACTGTTGCTGCCAGTTGGGAGCAGATTAGACAAATTGAAAACAGAAAAAAATGCAACAATATTTTACAATTGCAACATATTCCTCAGCTTTATTTTGTGTCCAATGTTATTAAAATTATATTAATGTAAATTAATAAAACCACTTTTTTTTTTGGTACATTGATTGTTTTTAGGTGGCACGATAGCAAGAAGCAGAAGCTCCATCGAATCAGTGCAAGCCAAGCCTCGCCTGTGCAGTCAAGTTAAGTAACTCTGGACTCTGAGGACACTGAACGCCCCCGTCAGACAGAACAAGAAACACTATAGATTTAATTAGATACTGTATCTCCTGGCTGAGCTTTAAACTGAAAGATCTCCTTATTTTAATTTTCTCTGCCTTTGAACAATTTTGTTTTTTGTTAATCCCACCGAGTGGACAATCTATTAGCAGACAATTTAAGATAAAATGACGCTTCATCTTTTCCAATCCAAAACAGACGGCTCCTGCAAAAGTCTGTACCCTTGCTTTTGTGCTTGATATGCTGGGCACATTGTGATGCACTCAATCAAAGTTTGGATGGGCCTGCTGGCAGACACTTAAAAAGAGATTTTGTGGATTTTCAGGAGGCAGAATGTGAATCCAGTCAGTGGCTCATGATTCTCTCCACCGATCAAAGCAGAAGACCACAAATACTGAGAAATTCATGATTATGTAGCATTTGTGAGACAACGCTGTCCCTTCACTTACTGCGAGTTTTGTAAAGAGGTCAGATCCCTTTGGACTAGTCCTTACCACAAAGAGGCACAAACATGTCATACACGCACACACTCACACACATAAGCGCTCATACACAAAGGCTGCTTTTCAACTCCACTGGTTGGACAGGCCACCACCTGCAAGGCTGTGATGGCATGCACACAAGCATGAAGCCTTGATGCAAAACAAGGACTGTTTGAAATGCTAATCATGGGGAGAAAGGGGAGAGAAAAGAGAAGAGGAGCTTCTTCACTGCTGAGAGTCTTTACATCATGCTTTTTTGTTTGTCTCTAAACTAAGTGCTCCTGTGGAGGGGACTCTGCTTATAGTAATGATGGGAAACATTGGCCATTTTCTGCCTTGAAGCGAGTCCTATCCTCTAACAAAACAGAATTTTTACCTTTATTACCACTTCATCAGTTGTCCTCTTTGTATGAGTAATATTTCTTCTGGACCCACCCTGATTGCCTCTCTTGTATCTCTCCAGGTCAGCCAGACACTTTGCATTTTACCTTTGCAAGGAAGAGACCTTTTTATAATAAAAACAAATAAAGCAGCTGAAAATCAATCCATCTGAAGCATCAGATGTGCATGATTGCCACACACTGTGCCGGTTAAAAGCAGCTGAATTTTAAGCAGTCTGCTCAACATAACACAATTATGCATTATTATCATTTTGGTAGTGACAAGACACTTCACTAAGCTGTCATGCAGTTCAAGTATTTATAAATGGGTTTTCTTTGTAAACAGTCACGTTTTAATTCTTATTTGATGGTAGCAGTACTGCAAATGTGGTCAACAGAATAAAATCATGTCATTTTAGGAAACAGTATTCAGATTTGCTGGATATTTTAAGAAGCCCCTCCCCCAAATTAGTGATGTCATTGAGAGTAATGCTGCCTTCAAATTGAACCGGTTGAGCTCGTGGTTAAGTTAGGTGCACGGTATGCTTGGTGTTTGCGTGGGAACAAAAACAAAACATTATCTTCCATTGTTTTTGCCATTTCCGAAAGCGTCAGCAAACACGTCACAACTCCAACTTTTGAGAAAATACTGAGGTCCAAGGTCGTTATTATCACAAGAGGGGGACATTCGTGTGGACTTGTTTCGGGAACAAGGTGAACATGACCCTGTTTGAGGGCAGCATAATACACCTTTACCGATTTCGCAGATTCACAAAAAGATTATCAGAAAACAAATTGTTCTTCTAAATACTGTGATTCGTCTCAGGAGGTTTGTGGCCAGCACCGTCTCCATCATTTCATGGCTACTAATATAAATCCATGAGAAGCTTGTGATGCAGCCGATACAACTGTATTACAGAACTGATCTGACATCAGTAGAATAAAGCATGTTGATGGTGCTTTAGCAATAGTGTTTCAATAAGGACTTGGGTGTATTAAACTTTGACCCATGTATATAAAATAAAGGGTGGATGCAATAATAGAATAGAAACTCCTTTCAATATGATGCATATATTAAAGGAGTGCTACAATGACCTGCACTGAAACTCAGTATTTATTTCATAACAATCAGACCAGATGAATTCCTGAACTCATAACTCAATTTTGTATCTGTTCAGGCAAAAATTCAAAACATTCTCTGTTTCCAGCACCTAAGTTGTGAGAATTCGCTGCTTATTTTGGTCTAACGTCATCGTAGTAAAATAAATATTTAATATCTGTCAGAGAATATAAGTAATCTGATGCCATCACCCCAGGCTTTAGAATGAAAATGATCATTGCAGTAGCAGTTTTTAATAATTTGTCACTCCTGATTTTGTTCAGTTTTGACAGCTAAAGCTTCCTGTGGATGCCGTTAATGATGTAAACCAACTCCAGGAATAAACCAACAAATATTTTGTCTATTCTTAAGCTCCTCAGGCATGTGGATGGTGAAATATATCTCATTAAAGATGCTTCTCAATGACTGATTTAACTTCTCAAGATTGAACGTGAAATGAAGTTTACACACAGAAGAGTGAGATATAGCTTTGCAAGTTAAACTCAAAGGCTGTTTGAGCTTCCTTACAAGTCCAGCAGTGGTCTTTTTTTCTTTACTCCTGCCCATTCAACCATTCGATCACTCCCCATCTTGAATTCTTTATATTATGCGGAAATGCAAAGCTCATTAAAGTTAAGGGTCCCATGATTCCCAAACTTTTTTTAGAGCCTGAATAGACCAGAACAAGAAAGTTTTGGAAACATCAGTAACTCATAGAGCTGCATTTTCTCAGTAACTCTACAGAAGCAGCAACAAAACAAAAAAAGATAAACCCGCTGGGAGTTTAACAGAATAAATTGATGTGCGACTTCCATACTATCTCCATCTTTGCACTCACTGTGTTTACTTTTGACAAACATATTGAAATGATTACTTCTTTAAAATTCCTGCACACACAGTATGTATTATACTGTCATGATTGTGCATTGTCTGTTCTGCCACCTTTACTGTATGGCTGTATTTTGTAAAAAATAATGTTGTAAAATTCTCAACCGGATCTAACTCCGTGGAATAAAAGTCTGAAATAGTTTAACATCTTTTACACCCCACTGGGGTTTATGTCAATGATGACAGCACACTTTCTCAAATTTGTGCCTATATTCCTAAAATACCAGTAACACTCACAGCTTTTTTTCTGATTAATTTTCAAAGGAGCTGGTGTGACATTCATTTGCTGACTCTCAGATGTGTCTCAGATAAGTTCTGTGATTCGTACACATTCACATAGGGCCTTACAAAAGTTTAAAATACCTGCTCAGTGCTGCCTGATTACCTTTTATCTGTAAAATAACCTCAGAGTCAGAGCTTTATCTTTGTGCATCTTCATAAATGAAGTAGAAACCCTCTCAGCACCTGTCATAATACATGGCTTTAAAAACTAAAATTACGTCTCAACATCAAAATGAAAGCAGCCAAAATGAGATAATTAAGGTAGGTGTTATAGGATCTACACTCTTAGCTGGAACTTGTTGCACACAAGGAAAATGCTCTATGGCTGAGGCAAAATACAGAAAATTTTAACAGATGAACAGAGGATTAAATATCCACTGAATGAGACAGAAATAACTGCAGTTTTGAGATTTTATTCCAAGTGAATTAGGAAAGTTTAAACAATTCTTTACACTTCACTGACTGAAACCAGACTCACAAATAACATGTTTCTGGCATCTTATTTGACATGAGTTTCTGGGTGATATGTGGCAGGGAACCTTCCCTCTCTTGTGGCTGTCTATTGGGGACGGTAGTTCATGTGCACTAATAGAAAATAAACTGTCCTGGGGCACATGAAAAACATAATGGAAATACTGTTCTATTCCCCTTTAACAACGTTTCCCTCATCTAGAGTTGACACGTATAATAAAAAAATGTAAACACAATTCTCTGTCTCCCTTTATATATATATATATATATATATATATATTGTGTGTGTGTGTGTGAACTGAATTAGCCTTCTTTTACTGCAGACAACTATATAGGCAACTTATAGCAATAGACTTAATGTAGTTTGGTCATGGCTCAGAGGGTTCATCTATTTGCTGTGTCATTATGCACACGTAGTATCTGGAATAGAAATTATATTTTTGCTTAATTAAAACAGAGAGCCGAACAATTACACTTTAATGAACAAACACTAATTGGATACTATTAATGTTATCAGCTGTGTGTTATGTATTTATATGCATTCATGCCACTGCATGCTGCGGTAATGACATAGACTGCTGTGGACCCACATTGAGAGGAGAGAATAACATTGCCAATATGCTCTGAGAATCACTCTGTCTTGTGGTCGAGTAAATTTCATACATTTATTGTTGAAATGTTTCTCTTTTAAAATAAGGTAAAACTACAATTACCGCCTCCTGGTTATGCTCCTCCACCAATGAGCCGAATCACAGTTTACATCCACGATTGTCGAAACACATATTACATTTGTAGTGAAGACTTTGAAGAAATCCTCATGTGTTCACATGCTTAGGCGATATAATTGATTATGATAGAACACAAAGTTGTCGCCATGACAGTAGATGATGCTAAAAATATCAATGTCGCTGCAAAGAAGCTAAACATTTTAAAACGTGGATGCTTCACACACATCTTCAGAGAGCACAGAATCACCACAGTTTCAAGGCTGATACCCAAGATAACTGTCACCCTAGCACATCCAACTAAATGTGAAATATGATCACAATCTTCCCTTCTGTTCCTGAGTTGAATAAAGGTGCAAAACCAGATGGCCAGAAAAGCGTTTTTTTTTTTTTTTTTTTAGAATAACATGATGTCACAGTGAGCTTGACCCTTGACCTTTTAGGTATAAAATGTTATCACTTTATCCTTTTATCTAGTAAGATGTGTATGAAATTTTGTCATCATTAGTGAATACATTTTTGTGTTATTGCCACAAAAGTTTTTTTTTTTTTAAGGTCATAGTAAACTTTGACCTTTTGACCATCAAAACCTAATCACTTCGTGAAAGTTAAAGTGAACGTTTATGCTAAACTTGAAGAAATTCACACAGTGTTCCTGAAATATCCCGTTCACGAGAATGGCACCCGAAAGAACATAACGCCTCTGGCCACAGTATGGGTTGCACTTTGTCATGGCTTTCTTCACCCGAGTGATAATAAGGTTTCAGTTCATTGGTGTCTGTGTCATTATTTCAGTCTTTTTCAAATAGGTGATATCTTAATGAAAGCAATTTATTTTCATTTAGTTATGTAAAAATCTACCGGCAAAGAATTGAGGACTTGTGGAAATCAAGGTTTTTGCACTCTGGATAAGAAGAGCCAAACTAACGTCCCTCTTTCTCCAGAAATCTAAAAATCATCTGTACATACTGTAAGTAATTGAAACTTTTTAAAGGAATTTTTTTTTTTTTTTTTTTTTTTAAATATGAAGAGATGAAAAGCTTTGAGCGCTACCCGTTTCCTTCTTTCTCTAGTCTTTGTGCTAAGTAAAGCTTACTCTAGCTATTTAATAGACAAACAAGGGCAAAGTTGTAAATGTATGACTAGAACTTTATCCTAAACTTTTGAAGTATGATGTTCCCACTCAAATCACTGTTCTGCGTGGGCCATGTGTTGATGTCTTCAACTTTCATGTTTGGGTAGCCTTATTTCCTAAACTATTTTTAAAGTGCATGGGTAATTGTGATTTACTGCCAGTCTTCATTAAAATCAAGTGTAGGGTGAGACAGGAGTGGTGGGGAAGAAAATAACCTACAGCAAGACACTGCAGTCAGGGAGAAGGATTGGACACGAGGCGGTCGCTGCTCATTTCACGTCCTTCGTCTAAACAGATGATGTCATTGTCTGCCTTGAAACGCACAAACTTAAAAATCCTCAGACATTTTCATGGTGATAAGCCCAATATTATCCGCTCCTAAAAATGTTTGAGGACCACCAATTTGAATAGGTGGGCCTTTCCAGTCGCTTCCAGAGGCGCGACAATTTTTATTCTCAACGCTTAGACATTAGAAACCAAACGACCAGCCCAAATCAAACATAAATAATAAGAGCACACAGCCCTTTTACTGAGCCTGGAGGCACTTCCATGTCATGGTAAGTCTGTTCAGCTTCTTCACAAAGCTGAACCATTATACGAAACCTATTTTTGCATACCTGTAGTTATTGTGTACTATATGCTGTGTTGTTCACAAAAGCCTGACAAAAGGCAGGGGGAGCTCATCTTTAATTCAAGGCAGGCTTTCTCACACAGAGATAAATCCTCTTCCCACTTATAAGGAGGGGTGAGGGTGGGGGGAAGCCTTCGAGTATTCATCTCTCTATTCAGCAATTATTTAGCCTACCTGTATTCACTGCAATTTCGGAGAAGGATTCAATTTTATGTTTCTGTTAAGGCATTTACCTCGTGCCTTTACCCAGAGTGCGACTGAGTTTCTTGTACTGATCCTCCTCCACAATTCAATGTTTCAGCCGGCAACATATGGCCAAACCACACTTGTCACGTTCATTTCCAAACAATCACGTCAGGTTCGCAGCAGGTTACACCCTATTCAAATTACCACACCTGGAAACTAAACATTTGGTTGTATTTTGTCTCCATAAAGCAATGTGATTCCATTAGAAAACAATTTTTAGCCCTCTGATTGAATTTACTCTCTCACATTTGCCAGCATGAATATTTGCCCAGCAAAAACATAAAAACGTCAGCTGAGTGCTTCTGTATTGGTTTGACATAACTTGATATAAGCCGCTGCAACAGATATCGTGGCGGTGTCATTGTAAATCTGTCTATGTTTTCTTTGTGTGATCAAGTTGTTATTCCTTTGTGAGGACCTAATGGCATGAAAGGCCTGGTATTCTCTGCATGAATCATTTAGATGAAAGCCTGAGGAGGAGGGGGGAAAGGAGCATGAGGCACCTGATGTCAGCTTTAATTAGAATCCAGTTTGGTCCGCGTTACCTTGACTTTGAAATCCTAGAGTCCTGCAGGGGAAGTGGAGACAGTTCTTGGTTACAGGATGTGATCGGACTGGGTAATCATGCCGATTGTTCAGTGCCACAGAAAACAACCACAAAGAGGAGTTAACAACTTTTACTTCTCCAAAGGCTTTTTGCGCACTATACATTACGTACCTTGTAAATTCACTGCATTTGCAACAGTCATGCAGTTGATTTTAATTTATTTGTACACAGACATCTGGCACTGATCTTCAGTCAAGCAGATAATTCTTGGTTTATGGTTATTTTGTCTCGATAGGAGTTTTTTCACACTCAATACCTTACCATCATACCCTGTTGCTCTAAGTTGCACCTTGATATTCAAAACAGAGAATCGACTTCCAAATGCAGAGAGAGGAGCATGACTAGACTATCTGAGTGTTTTGAATGAAACGTGTCTTCAGAACAAACCCATGGGTGCCTCAAATCCCAGGACGTCCCTGGTGTGTCATAAAAAGAAGTCAGGGCACATCACCATCACTTGTGTCTTATTTCTCACTGTTCTGCAGCGTGAAGTGAGACATCAGAGCCTACAGCTGCAGCCCTGAGAGCCACTCCGAAGAATGACAGAAAAAGGGATGCTGCTTACTGCCATCTTGCACACATTATGCCCATTTAGCAATCCCATGTCGGACGTGAAACATTGTTTCAAATGCTAGTTAAAAGTGCGACAGCCTGCGGGGGGAAAAAAAAAAAGCCAGATACCTAAATAACATGTTAATGAATTCATACAGCCATAGGAAGCCTCTGTCGAATGTTGTAATTTCACCACAATAGATGATGGACAGTATGCTGTAATTTAGCACCTGTCTTTATGTTGCATGGTTCTCAGCGCAGATTGAGCCAGAGTGCAAGAGTAGGAAAAACAGAAAGCATCAGGGAACTATTGAATGCAGGCCATTTAGATAATTTAACACCGATCGCTAACACAACCTACACCTGGATTTAAACTGTCCTCCCTCTCATCAAAGACAAACGTGGTTGCCTCTCCTCATTAAAGTTGGAGTGCGCAATTCCACTTCAAAATCTGTTAATACTTGATCTCAGCAGTCAAACAAATATACATCTGCCCTCATTGCTCCCACAGAAGCTCCGCCCCCAAAATGAATTGCCATTGCCAAGGCCACACAGACGCTCTAGCCTTATACGATGTGAAAGTCGATGTATCTTTCCTATAGCCAAAGCAAAACAAACATTTTACTGTAAAACGTCAACATGCACTCACATTCAAAACACGACGCCTTAAAAACTAGCGAGAGTTTAGTTGTTTCGAAGGAGAGGAGGTAACCTTACCTGACGTAGCATTTAAAATGGTGTAATCCAAATAATACCGTCGTAATAGCAAACTTTGGGGTTTTCATGGCTATAAACCATTCACAAATCCAGTCGGATACCATGACATCAAGCAAACAACACCAGAGTGAATGGCCTCTATAATGGTTTAATGGTTGTGAGTTCGAGTTGCTGCTGCGAAGCTAACGTGCAGAGTGAACGAAACAATTTCCCGGAGCCGGCACAACCTCTCCTTTAATTGCAGCCAACATCACAACAAAAGCACAGTTTGACAAACCAGAAAGTAAGCGGATAGTAATTTAGTGACACGGCTACCTGCTTGCCACTTAGGCCTGTGAGCTGGGATTAACTATCACAAGCATGAGCAAACAAAACAAAACAACACTGACGTCCTCGCAGATCTTAACGTTGCTCTCCCCACGTGTCCGATCACAGCACCCCTCTTTGTCCGTGAAGCAGGTTTACTGCCTTCTTCACGACGTGAATAACGTTATATTGTGCAGTTTGGCATGTTGCGTGTGCCACATTGACTATTCCTCTCGCACCACTTTCCCCCTATCTCTTCTATCAACTTCAACGTCCTCCTCTGTGTACAAATACGAATTTCCTTGTTGCTGACTTGTTGAAATAGTGTTGTGTTGTACTTCCAAGTCAATTTGTTTTTCTACTACTAACAGAGGAAGGGCTGTGTACCAATACTGGACTTTTTTTTTTTATGAGTGCACACACAGAACGGACAGTTAGCGGACGTTATGGAAACAGCTGCTGAATTAGACAACGTGTACTGGGTTAGAATCGCAGACTCCACCTTTAATGGTCTTAACTGAGTAAAATTTACACTTTGTATAGTAATGAATTGGGGTGACAAGTGCTAGTTTCACATGTCACAACAGGCAGCAAACATTTAGGTTGACTGCTACGATAATGAACTTGCCATCTGTTTTTATTGAGAGCCAAACTCTTGCCCCACTTGTATGTTGACTTCTGCTCCACTTGCTTTTGTACTGCGTCGTTGGTGCACAGTTGGTTTCTTGCATAAGTCTTTCTAAGAAGCTGCAATTCATTCTTGGTTTGTAGTATTGATTTGATCACATACAGTAGCATTACCTGCACAAACGTCAGAGGAAAAAGTCAAATTGGTATTTTTCTGCCCGTTATGCAGCAGTAGGTTCTAGAAAGATATCTTCTTAACCCCAATAATGCACGGTATGCTGTTTTGCCTGGGGCAAAAACATTTAAATTGTATATTTCCATAGACTCCACTAGTTACTGCTGTGACCTGCGTGGTGGAATTAACATATATTTCATTTTGTTTTCACTTTTTTAGCCGAGGAATAGCATTTTGAGTGATTTATAAATGCTGGGAGGGTTTTTAGAGACTTGTGGGAGCCAATTTTGCTTAATGCTACAGAAATAATGTTGTTTGTTTTATCTTAGTTTAAATGACAAGGTACTCAAACTTTACTGGCAGATACAATGCGTGACAACCCAATATCATGAGACACCAATGAAATGAAATTGTCCTAATGCATAAACTGTGTAAGAGGCTAGTGAAACAGAAGCTCTTTATTTTTGTTCCAAAAAATTTTGAGGTTGGCACATCATGGTTCAAGTTGGCTGAGACAAAATAGCAGATGAAAGTAAAACAACCCAAAAATGTTTTTCCATAAGATGGATGACACTCTGCACAGCACCAGCAGCCACGAGTTCCTCTCAGATTAATTCCTGAGGGGTTGAGGCTGTGAAAGCAGTGGCCAGTGTCCCACTGTGTATGCATCTAAATGTTGTAAATATAGGAGCCAGTCTTGTTACCCATTCATCTGTGCGCATAATCTTGTGCGTACAGAGAGCAAAAGTGACTCCAATTAATGACCTCAGTGTCAAGCTTAAAGATCCAAGTGTGAAGGGGTGAAAGGGATGTTTCTCAATGAAGATAAATGTGATTAAATAAAATAATTTAAAATTCTGAGATGTATGCTCATTCACTTTCTAACCAGAGTTAGATGGGAAGACATGACAACACTTTCTTACATGAAGCCAGAGCCAGGAGCTGGTTAGCTTACCATTAAAACTGGAATCAAGGGGATCTGCGACTCCCACACCTCAAAAACCTAATAATTACCATCTTAAGTACACTCGTGAGGTCATTGTGACAACAGCACTGCAGGAGATCCTCCTCCTTACCAGGAAGCAAAGAGATGAAGTTCTGACATCATGTCGTTGTGCCACTCAAGCTTTTGAAATTCAGTGCAATCTCTCCTTCAGCATTTCTTTCAACAGTCTTTCTCTTAAAAAAATAGAAACTTGTTCTTCTGTTTTATCATTCATATTCCAAGAAATTCAATCCACCATACAACACTTGTTATTAGAGAGTTAAACCTTTGGGATTTTAACAAAGATAAACAATGATTACTAACATGCCAAAACAACAGCTCCTATGACAATTTATTGCACAGCAATCTGGGAAACACATTGACTAAAGGCAGCAAAAACAAAATTATTGAATAAACAATGGCCATGAAGAAATTGACATGACTGGACCCCCACACGTTTTTGAACTGCAAAACATAATCTGGGTGCTTTGAAGGATGTAAACAGGAAATATAATTTTGCCGTGGAGACACTTAGTTACACAGCGAGCTACGACTTGAGCCAAAATAGCTATTAGCAGGAGGTGTTTGCAGTGTACCCATGAATGAACACTCAACTATAACTGGATTGCTTTTGATTCTTAAAAAGGTGATGATACTCAGGTAAGTTCCGCAGTCGCAAGGGGTGTCTTTTTTTCTGTGATTTCTAAGCAAATTTATGGATGTTTACTTGCAAAAGACAAAACAGTGTGGAGATAATTATATCCTCGGGAAGAGTAAGGTGCTCTGAATCTAAAATATTTATATTATCTCTGTGTGATCAGATTTTACTGAGTGGCAAAGATGCACTCACGTAACTAACAGGAACAATGACTTTAATGAAATTTCAGCACATATCAATAGATGGCTTCATATGTACAATATCATCATTTGAATGAATAACACAAATAAGGCATTTCAAGTATCGAAAATAACCAACTGGTATCACATTTGTGGTGAAATCAATCAGTTTCTGGGTAGCCGACATGTTACCAAATTTGATTGGCAAAGCCATTTAAGAGGTGATCAAAGGCATACAAGTATTAAACAACAAAAAAAAATGGTAAAATGTATCAAGACACACGATCTGTAGTTGTAAAACATGTCCTTCATAATGCATCTGGTTCATCTTAACGTCATCGACATCTTACTTGAATTCTTCAAACTTTGGCTGTGTTGAGTTTTGTGGGTAAGAAGAGGGACAATTCACCACCACTATAAATAAAGTTCATGTGCACAAGAAAGGACAAACAATTTATGTACAATATTTTTCCTCTAACTATGTTAAAAAGAGAACAGAAAACCCTGAGGGCTGTCAACCTCTGTACTTGCTCATCGCATGTCCTTTGATATATTCCTCTCCTGTTCGGTGCTTCGTCTAAGACATCTGTCTCACGATGTCTGAGGAGGGACGTCAGATACTCTCCAGATTTTCATCCAAATGCACGGGCAGTCACGTTCCATCTCAAAGTTGGGGGAAAAAATGATGAAAATATATTCATTACAAGGTTATGATGAAGTTTCCTGCAGGCAGCTTGGAGCGTCAGTATTTTCAAGAGCCTTGAGCAGGATGTGCTTTATTTATTCTACATCTTTTTACACTTTAATTTGAGAAGTGTTCACATTTCTTAAAGCAACAATAGGTTCATTGTCTGTTGTGATAATTGGTCCTGTGATAGCGCTGAAATGAGAAGGAAAGACACATTTAGAATGATGTAAATATCACAGAAATGAATATAAATTGTGTCTTTTGCCCTTTACAGAGCTCCGCAATTAGGACAGTTGAGAGAAATTAATTACTATCGGGGTGTCCCAGCATAAACGAGGAGGCTGACCTGCAAATTAACCTTTGCCCCAGAGGTGTTCCCTTGCATCTCTTCCGCAAAATGTTAATATGTTGATGTTGTGTATGGCTGAGTGTTCTGAAAAGAAAAGGAAAGTAGAAATTGAAGGGTTAGACTGTGTTGTTAACAAGTCAATTTGCACTGAAATTCAAACCCATAACCGTGCTGTTTTGTTGATGCCATAGCGCTCTGCATTTCTCTCACAGCTCTGTTGTAATATCTCGCTTCCCGTGGTCAAGAGGGGTTATCTTACCCTTGTGGTTTTGATCTTGTTCCCGGCATAGCACATCCAGCCTGAGTTGTCAGGGAGCGTCTTGCATTCCTCCCCCTCCAGGCAAGGTTCCATCTCACACCACCATTTCCCAATTACTATGGATGCTACAGGCAACAAAGACAAGAGAAATGGCATTGCAGCTAACTTTCACCTTACGAGTGTGATTAAGACCAGATAGCACCGCTGGGCTGTTTATGAACAGATGGCCATTAGGTGGAATTGTCTGATTGAAAATGACCAAATGTGCCATGTCAAAGGTGTCACGAAGTAAGTTGGCCCGGGGTTTGTTACATGTGCATGCTTTGTGTTTCAATGCAAAATAGTCACCTTACATTCTAATTATATCACAATGTGGCTTCTTTACGAGATGCAGTTGAATACAGGTGGAATTGAGGCTTTATATTGAGTGAAAGGATTGGTAGGTGTGACTGAGACTTGACTTTAATGCACACTACATTCCTGCCATCAGGAGAGAAAATTGCCTTAAATACAGGGTAAGTAGACAGTAAATGGTTTGTAATGTGTGACAGAGGAAAAGAATCTGTCAGAGTTGACACAGAGAGACCTCAAATTCCCCTAGTCCGCTCAGAGATTGCAGTCATATTTGCAAAAGGATTTAAGATAAAAGCTTCAGGTGAGAGGTTTCCTAAAGCCAATATGTGTTTTAGTTGTGTGTCAGACGCAGGCACCAAATCCATTTCTTACAAGGGATTGAGCATGTGCAGCAGATATTTGTCAAGGCATGTATAAAACCATCATGAAAAACCTAAAGGGTGCATGTGTATTGAACACCCATTTTGTCTGCATCTCTTTGCCTTATGCTATTTTTCTTTATTTCTTTACTATTCCCTGAGGTGTGCTTCAGCGGTTGTGTTCGACTGTCTCGTGTTGGACTTAAAGCTTACCCCTGCAGATACCTTTTGCTGTCTGTCAGCAGTGGCATTTGGATACGACATTATCCCAGGTAATGTTAATCTTATTTGGGACAAGGCATTGCATGGGTGACTTCGGCTTTGTGAGAGATTTGAACAAATCTGTGTATCTTTACAAAACATAGCAGTTTTGTCTGGCAGGATTTTGCAGACAATGTGTGGTGGAAATTAATCTGAAATACTGAAAACATTCTTTTCCTGCAATGTAAGCAGATTCGACACAAATACTTTGTTCTCATGCAGCCACGGGGCAGGATCGTAGTAAACCTGATCTAGTAGAATAGGCTGATATTTTAGCTGCTGATATACTCACCGTCAACACATGAAGGCCTGTTTCTGGTGGTTCCAGCCACCTTCCCCGGCAGACAAGAACACTTGACTGTCTGCGACCTCTCCTCAATACGATTCTTATTACAGCACCTGTGAGCAGCGATTACTTCGCATGTGCCCCCCTCTGATAAGGAGAAAAAAAACAAAACAAACAACAGACTACATTAAGTCAGCATCTCCAGGGTAAACAAACAAAGCAACATTTGCCTTCTGAACAACTCACTGTGTGGACATTTGTGGATTAACATAAACTGTCATAACCGGTGGAAAGTCATTTATTTCTGTACTTATCTACTGTTTTCAGGTACTTTATTTAAGTATATTCTACTTTTTGCTGCATTTCAAATCAAAATATCTCACTTTTTTGATCCACTACATTTGAATGCTAATGATTACTCTGAACTGTCAGATATTTAATCAACAACTGCATTTATAAGCATAAAGTACTCTCGTGGGCAAGTTTCTCTGGTGAAATCATTTTCTGCTTTTCCCTCCTGAGCAAGTTATTTGGACAAAACAAGGCGTCTGCAGATGTCCTCTTGGTTTCTGAGTCACTGTGATAGACTGATGCTACAGTTGTAAAATATTGTTGCAGACCTACACTCAATGTATTACAACTAGAATTATAAGTCACTTCTCAGTTACATAAAAAAGAAGATTACAGTCTTATGAAATGATTTATGAAAAATTAAACCAGGTACTTTCTTGTGACCCTGTGGAAGGGAACAACCCACAGGTTGAGGACCATTGGACAAACCTACCTAACTCGGCCATATAATAGTAACTAGCTGCTTACCCACTCCTTTAACAATCAGATAATGTAAGCAAATAATAATACAAAGAAATGTATCCTTGTGAGGTTACAAAATAAGTTTTTTTAGCTTGGTTCTTTTAGTGTATCAAAATGATAGTACAGCACTAATATTTAACTAGGATTGTGAATAAATAAAACAATATTTTTACGTTGGAGTATTGGTAAAACATCTGAAGAATTTTTCTACCAATAACTGTCATATTCATGTTTCTGCTCATATTTTGAATACTTAAAAAATGTATCATATTTATCTTGTGCTTAATCTACATTGTCCATATTCATGAACTGTTTGTTTAACGCAGTGCAGTAAATGTAAAACATCATACAAGTTTGCCGTAAACTAGAATAATTATTCCAGTGCTTTACACTCTTTGAACGAGCGAGGCCCCTGCAGCTTGTTGAATGTAAAATGATGATGAAGAGATGTGTGAGAGCAGGCAGAAAAAAGACATCTATTAGTGGGAGGAGAGGCCTGCTTCAGGGTTATCATGAATATGAACACTGGATCCACCATGCAATTATCACCAAACTACTGGCTGTGCCCTGAGGGATGAGAGGACTGAACCGAACGGACGCGACCCACCTCAACTGCTGGCCTTTCCCACCCACCGCGCTCGGTCTCTCAGCATATGAGAGTTGAGCAGCTAAGGACCATCTGACAACTACACCCGTAAGCATGACACAAGATCAAGGAGGTTCTAGAGAGAAAGAGCCGTGAGAGGGGAAAAGTATCTGGTATATTGCCAGGAAAGTGATTTGAAGTAATGTTTGACAATGAGCTGTGGGTTTGTGAAATGTGTCATGGCTAGATTTGCATATATCGCTTTACTGCATTTGAATATTTGGGTTTGTGAGGTCCTCTTGATGCAGAGCAGTTTCTTTGAGGCACATATGCCGCCTTGCACACAACCTAAAGAGAAAACCTGCTGAGCAGTAAAGAGCACTGAATCACCGTAAGTAATCATAATTCAATCAATCAACAAGGTGGTGACACATAAGCTCCCCTAATTAACAGGCAAAAGCGGTAGGCTATAGAAACTATTTCAAAAATGAAATTAGTCGTGAGCAGATATACATCTTGAACTTTTCCAATGAAGCAGGTATCCATTATTGATTGCTTGATAATATTATCTAACATAATTGTATTGAAATCATACATACTGATAAGCAGAATTGAAACAGCTGGTCGATAACTCCATTAGTTGATCAACAAACAATGAATCTGCAACAAACTCAAAAATAGTAAATTAATCATTCGACTTGCTTAATTAAGGAAAAATGACAAATATTTGCTTGTTGTATTAACATCGTAAAAGCTGCAACTAAAAATTATTTTCATTGCTGGTAAATTGGCAGGTTACGTTCTAAAACTAGTGATCGATAGTTTTGTCTATGGATTGTCGGAAGAAACCTGGCAACAAAACCTCACATTTGATGAGATGGAATAGGCAAATACCGTGCATGCTTTATGGAAAAATGACTAAAACAATAAATTGAAATTTCAAAACAATTGCTGATTAATGTTCTGTCAAATGATCAATCTATCTGATAATTGTTCCAGATCTAAAAGTGTTTAAAATACATATTAATGTCTTCCTTATTTCAAATATAATGAGTTATAAACCATTATGTTTTGTTTATACATTGCCTACATTATTAAGTGTCCACATATTACCCATAAATGCTACATTGGGGTGGTTGGGAGATGTTTATAAAGTATAAAGTGATATAATTTACTTTTGAATCACAAATCTCAAGAGGCCATTCGGGATTACGACAGTGTGGATACAGCAATTTTAATTTTGATTTGTCATTGTGGAGATCGCTGTATTACTATATGTTCAATCCACAATTTCAAACGCAAGGCAAATTAAGTCATAAAGCAGCTTAAATTTAAAAGGGAAAGAGGGAGATAAGATTTGTGAGCCATCATGTGAGCTCCATTGAGGATTAATCACCGCGGCCCATAGTGACCTGCTGGGTAGAAGTAGATCACTGGGCTTATGTCACTTTGATTCTCCCTTTTTTTTTTTTTTTAACCTCATTGCATTTAAAGTGATCACTATCTCGTCTTACATACGTAAAACCTCAAAAGAAGTCAGGGTTGGATTATGATAAACATGATTGGAATTCATTTGGGATTCAGTGTTTTTCCTGTGGGAATATCTACCCTGCCGGGCTGTAAATCAGCTCATGCTGAAATAATTGACAAGTATTAATAAACAGAACCAGTTTCAGGTTCAGGTAAAGTTGTTAATTGGATAAGGGTGTTTTAAGAAACAAAATTAATAGCTAAATTCCAATACAGTGAGAGGATAGGATTAAGAAAGCCTGTCTTTTTCCTTGTTTCTTGCCAAGTCTGTTGACTTTCTCAGGCTTATCATGACTCCTGGCTCTACTTCTTAGAAAACATCAACAGCCTTTGGTTTAACTGAAAAATATCCAGCTCTCGTCGCTGGTCTGGGAGAATGTTGCCTGCTGTCTGATGCACTCAACAAAAGGGCATGTCTGCACAACGTTAATCGTGATGTACCAGTGGAAGCAGTGGGGCATCATTTGAAAACAACAGCCCACAGGGGTTTGTTCTTCTTAATGCCTCTCCTTAATTGCATAAGACAGCCCCAGATTTCCTCTTTGATCTATTAAAAACACACTACTCAACAGAATTAACTTGCATTGCTTGGTGCTAGCAAACAGAGCAAAGAATAGGGATACTCTATATTTGGAAATCATCACCTCCGAAGAATACATTAAAATCAAATAAAAATGCAAATCAGCGCGGTATTTCCAGCTGGCAGGTGTACTGGGTACCTTTAAACAAAAGCAATGCCACACTGATGAGCGCTCTTCAAGTTCACCCGTGGTTTCAGCCTGCAAGTACAACACGCTGCATGCTCCGAGACCCCGTCTTTGCATGATAAATATTTCAGAGGGAGACAGAGGATAACATGGCTGGGTATGAATGTTCTCCTCAGGTGAGAGGCTGGAGCCATGCAAGGGTATAATTGTTTTCTGTATTTCCATTTCTCCCATTATCAGCGAGTATGAACAAAGTCAGTCTCCCAAATGACAAAGGGCTTCAGAGTGTGAGTGTGTGTGGGTGTATGAGTATGTACACACTTGTGCTGCCTCTCCACCAACATTTTGATTGACAAGGAGTAAGGGTCAGCTACAAATTGCTATTCATCGGGTCAGAGGTCAGGCTGAAGCAGAGGGTCTCATCTGGAACTGCCCTGTTTTTTTTTGGAGCAATGCTCCCTGCTCCTGCCTCTTCATAACTCTGAGCCGGAACACGGAGGCTGTCAGGAAATGAGGTGACCACCTAAAACAACCTGCACCCAACGGGGCACAGCTCATTTTTAGGTCCGGAAGAGCTGAAAAATGTTATAACTTAGGGCTGTATCTGGTAGGAGTTTTGTCGCGTTTTCAGGGATGATTTGTTCCCGGTGTTGTTAAGTTTCTCGTGGTGATTTATTTCTTGTGCTAAGATTTCTTTTGTTGGTCTTTTATGAGAAAAAAATTTTCGCAGGGAACAATGAACATCTGCTGCATTTAGCGATGCAGTCCACGGCCCAAATTCCGCCGCTCTCTGTCTTGCTTGCGTTTGTCTTTGCTCTTGAATAATTCTACAGCTACAGCGAGGATGTCCCATGCCCGTGAATTAAAATTAATTTGACATCAATACCACCTTCATATTTAACCAAATCAAGCATTGGAAGTGGAAAGCGTTCAGAAAAAGTTACAAGAAAATGAAAACATGAAAAATGACTAGCCTAATTTGCTTTCTGCTTACGTACAGAACTAATTGCATGATACGGCGGTGGATCTGACTCGATCTGATTGGAAACCCGGCGACACGCCCCCCCCTCCCAAAAACGTTTTGAAGCTTACTTTCTCGTTAATGGGGGGGATTATTTTCAGATGGACGGCCAGCAAACTAATAAGGAGGAGCGCCTTTAGCTAACAAAACCGAGATGAATTGTGGAGAAATTCTATTGACTGAGAATTTGATGAGACTAGATTAATGGGATGCTATGGAACTGGATGCTTTTTTTTGGAGACAACCTCTAGCGGTGTTGAAAAGGCCAGGGTCACTTGGACTATTCCGCCACACCCCCTGGGAGTGGTACGTTCCATCGCTGAGCTCTCCTCTGCCACAATACATTAGAGGTGGTAGTCGTGAATGCGTGTCAGCGCGTTTGAAGGCTTCACGCGTGCGTCCCTTGACCTGCAGGTAAGACAACTGCAGGTACACCGTTGCGGGTCACTCTTACGGTAGTAGTCCTTAATCATGTTGTTCGTCGTAGCCTGTAATGCTGAATGCTGGCGCGATGTAGCGTCCATTCATTCTGCAATTAACACACTGCGTGGTTTCTTCAGCGCTCCGTTGAGATCTTGTTTAGTTAATCACCGATGTATGAAATGTGTTCCTGAGTCTCATTGTTTCCAAGTATCCTGGCTGTGTTTTTGTTTCTTGAATTGATGTGGACACTTTGTGGTAGTTATGCCACATGACGTCGAGAGACCATGAACTTATTCTTTATTAAATTACATTATTCTCACGTTGTGTATTCTTCTCCGGTTTCAGAAACCACACACACACACACACACACACACACACACACACACACACACACACACACACACACGCGCGCGCACACACGAATGCGAGAAAACCCCCCTCCGTTCTGTATGACCAACTAAGTTGAATAAAAGTTCTTTCACTGGAACCTCTGGACTCAGTAGTGATTTTACCAGTCACTTCAGTGGTGGGCTGTGATTTCCAGAACCCCGGGTTTATAGAGAGGCCACTGTCAGCCAATCTTTTCGTTTCAAGTGGCACTTTGTGGTATTACGGCTTCAGGCACTTCGACATGGGCCTCATTTTTCAGAGCCGTAACTGTCAACTTTTACACACAGTCAATGGTCAAAACTACAATATTACGCATACATATTGAAATTTAAATTGCTTGTAAAACCTAAACAAACCTCGACACAACTTCTCACAGAGATCTACTTACTTCATCGTTGCTTTATGAGATGGAAATTTGTCACTTAACTGTAATGCTATTATCTACACAAATAATGTCTCTGTCTCAGCTGCTGGATGGAGAGCGACCGTCGTTCAGTCGCCGGGCTCCGGCACAATGAGTCATGCTAGAAACCAAAAACACTGCGTCGAAATCTGAAGAGTTATGGACAGCAAGCCTGGATGAAAGCAAATGCTGTCAAATCATGCTTGACATGAACGCGTAGCGCCAATTCAGAGTTTCTGTGGATCTGCGGGTCTGCCTGCCTAATGAATGTGAACAGGGTTCATGTGGGACCTGTAAATGGTTCTTCAGACGTGATGAAACAGCCATTGCGCACAGGAAAATGGTCAGTCTATCTCAATAGAAATGTCACCACGCAATAAGTATGCAATGACTCGCTGTCTACTGTAATGAGCCCAGACTGTGGTTGTCTCTGGAGACGCTGATAGCAAGTATACCCTCTGAATGGCAACACTCCTCTGCCATCTGTTCCAGGCGTTCGACACACTGAATACATGAAAAAATACAATATTTGAAATTTATGGAGGGACTCTGAACACCATCTATCATTTGAGTAAAACCTAATAATCCAAATGAAATGTGTAGATTTAATGAACACAGCATATAACTGAAAGGATCGCCCTGAGAGGAGTCAGTGTTACACTCCATATACAAACCAAATGGAAAGCCTAAGGGACTCAATTTAGCAGATAACCAGTTCGTCTCATGGGACTTCAGTGACTGGCAGCCAGTGGCACTATGTGTAAACCCTGCACTGAATGTGTGCACTCACACCCGAGTGCCACGTGACGATATGTCTTGATGACTGTGTGACATCTGAATAACTCTTAGCAAGCTCAGTGCTGCGTCCATGTCATATGCAAGGGCCCATAAATCCGTGATTCCTGTGGTTAATTATTTTGTAGCTTAAAAGTAATTTACTGAAGACAGCAGGCCCTGATTTCCAAGTCACAGCAGTTCGTGTTTTAGAGCGCCATGCCTGTCACCTTTTAATGGGAAATGCATCCAAGGTGACCCATAATAGGCTCCACTTTTCCTGCGCGTGCTCTCCATAGACGTCCAAACCAGCAGGGTACGGCGGTTTGGTTGCTGACAAGAAATGGGAGCGCCAGATTAGAGAATGTCAAATTAATGCAGATGGAAGACAGTGAGAGGCACAAAACATGTGACTGCATGGTGTCAACTTGAATGACTATTTTTTTTCCCCAGCCCTCTGCGAAATCATTTGAAGTCCCTGCAGTACTGTTGTTATTCCAGGCATAAATGTTGGGGAGAAAGTGAGTGACATATTGCTCAATAAACTGCAAGACAAATTTGTTTTTGAGGCAGGAGAAAAAGCTGTGTTGGTCTAAATGATAAGAAGAAAAAAAAAAAGCTGGAGGAAAGTTGAGAATTTTAAATGTCTTGCAAATTAGTCGTGTTTGAGAATATCTTCAGATATTAAAAGCGTCAACACATGGTGATATTTTTCTTTCCTTAACATGAGTATATTTTTATTTCTTGCTTGTGTGAGCGTGTGTGCATGTGCTTGACAGAAAAGGGAATCAAAACAATTCAGAAAACTACCAATTGCTACTCTGAAGAGGCACTGTCCATGACAAATAAAAGCACAGAAATTCATGAAATATGGCTGGTGTTTCTGACAGCATGTCACGCAAGGAGACTGTAAGATTGGTCCTGTGCAGTGGGCCAAAGATGGGTGATACTTTATTGAAATGCAAAATGACTCCTCGCAGTGCAGAGCTGGCGTTGTTTTAAGATGCATGAAAACTGCATGCAACAGAGGAAGCAGCGAGGAGTGGGTCAGGTTTTTTTTTTTTAAAAATTTTTTTTTATATATATTTAAATATGAGCCTCAAAAGCCTGTCGTCTCATGTTGTCACATACAATATGGGCCCGGGACACTGGAAGACTGGTACTGATCAAGAGCATTAAATGCTATTTGGACTCTCAACGAGTGCCACATGTAAAAAGCTCATAGTCATTTGGGTTTTTATGGTGGAAATACGTGACTTGTTGAGCATGACATTGAAGTACAGCAATCACACAACAGCTTTCATGTCCGTTCAACAGACATAAACAAAGGCACTCTATTTGCTCCTTTTGTAGCACACATTTACTCTTGAGTTTTCTAAAAATCAGGCAAACGGCAAACAGAAAAATTGCAACGGAAAAATGTCTTCTGTCAGTGTGATGTCATTTATTTTTTAAATGTCAAGCTGTTCGTGTCCCTCTATCTAGCCCTTTTCCCCGACTGGCAAATGTCCAGAGCTGATATTTCATATTTTTAGATCGCCTGCTCTGATGAAAGAGTTACATTCACAGAGAAGAAAAGTGGACAGGGACAGAGCCGAGTTAGAGAGCCTTTAGAGAACAGCTGCTTGCCTCTGATGTGACTGCTGGCCCTCCCCGCTGACGACCAGACGAACTACGTAGGGTGCCGATGTGCACTGCAACATGTAAACTGTGTAACATGCATAATGCAAAGGCTAAATGACCTTTCATGCTGTATGACATGTAGTCTGAGGAGACGGTGGCGAACAATATGCAAGACTGCTGATAAGGGGAGAAATATGGCAGATATTATCTTTACTCAGGATGACACGACTGAGTGTCACATGATCAAGATTTTGATCACATCTAACTGCACTTAAGGAGAATTTACAACATGTCTTGTAGGGAAATATATTCCGCACATAATACAACATGTGGATTATGTTCATTTTACCACATTACATTCATTATTTCTTAATTTACGGTATAGAGTATCAGATTTTAACCTGAACCTAGAAAAACTTCTTTTTTTTAATTGAAATTTAATTTCTTCTGTTGATGCACGACTTGAAATGTTTCAGCCAGTTTTTCCATCATTTTGTTCATATTTGACAAAATGTAATATCCCCAATTTTGGCCCCCATTGTCACACATGCACACTCCAGTCTCTGCAGGAAAGGTAATTGGATCTGTAGTGTAAATATGCCAGAAGACTTATGGCACACCCAGGAAAGACTGGAGCTGGGAAAAAAAAAATCTGCAGTAGAGCCTGATAAACCCAATATTAATTACTTTGCTTATTTCTAATACTCCCCTCCCCCTTGGAACAAATTAGTAAGTTGAGATGCTTCTTTTCAGTTTAATGAGGTCTAAGTAACGATAAAGAATTGAATATTCCTGCCAAGCATTTAAAACAGGCTACCACAAAGGCAAATAATCTCACAAGCAAGCATTCCCATTCTACAAGACGTATTTCTTTCATTGAGAAAATCAAAAGTGAGGAGAGGAGGCCCCATTTTCACCACAGGATGAATTAAAGGCACTAATATTCATGGCAATAGGGGTTAGCCGCATGAAATAACTCTGAATTGATGGACCCAGTTTTCACTCGATTTAAATAAACTGTGTCTAACAACTGGGTCAAAAAAATCGTCCAAAAAAAAAATTTGCATATTAATTCCACCACAAGTTGTCGACAGTGAAGCGACAAAATCGTCAAGAGGAGTAAAGAGAGGCTGAGGGCTGCCACACCTTTAAGGTCCCTCACAAGGGGGAAAAAAAAAAAAAAGAGCGAGGGAGAAAGCACTGTGACAAACGTGTTACATCTCTTCCCTCTTTACACTTCCATATAATGTGGAAACATGGGAACTAAGCACCGGGTCAGGAGCACATTTTGCTGTAACAATCCTCAGCACATACAAGACAAAAAGGTCAGAACTTTGTGATACAATATTTACAAACAGTGGGGACACAAGCTATCATTAATTCACCAGTAGTTTTTGTTTCATGGGGAAAAAATGTTGAATTAAAGAGGAAGAGTGCTCACACATGAGCCCACACAGGATTGTGCAACCACACACATCAGCAATCACTGTGAAGTGCGGTGATGGAGGGATCCTTTCCAGTGTGAGGGCTTGTTTTGATTCTCTGGCACAGGAACAAAAGTTAAAAAGGTTGAATTGATTTTTTTCTTTTTCATGTTATTAATCAAGAGAAATTTGAATTACTGTCACAGTGTCTGGCACAGCATTTACTGTCGTGTTTTATCCTGTAACTCAATGGGTTTAAGGGTCTGATGCCAAATGCAGCAACCTTATGGCTACAAGTCCAGCTGGAGGTTTAAAGGACTCCGGACCATTGGCAGTCGCTTTCCGGTCATTGTCTAATGATAGCGTGTGGAATACAGGCTGCAGGCTCAGGGTCCTTACAAAACGTAACACAAAACAAGATGCAAACAGGACAAAAAAATAACACAAAATGAAATTAGATACGTTTTGTGTCTCTTTCAGTATGGGTGTCTTGCTCTGCTCGCTGCACTCATGGAAGAGGTGGGCAGTCATTTACATGTCTGTGTCCAGGGGCCCGTTGACTCATAATCTGTCTGTGGCTATAAACTATTCAGGGTTACAAATAGCAGCTATTTATTTTATATTACAATATCTAAAGTTATTGATTTGGTATTCATTTATTACACTGAATAAACACTAACTTTTAATAATGTAGTTTATTTTTGCCAACAAGCAGAGCTTAAACTGCGAGTCTTAGTGTATTTTAAATGTGCTCCTTTAGCCATGTAAACTGAGGCCAAGTCAGCCCCTTTCAAACATACCCATCTGTACCCCCGTCCAAAGCAGAAGCATTAAAAGTTTTATAGTAATTACACTTAACATCATCATTATGTATTAATTGATATCAAACATTGATGTTATCCACAAAGTCTGTTGAGAAGTCACAATTCATTTTCAGCCATGTATAATTGTAGCTACAGATAAGCTGGCCCAATAACTTTCCAAAGCATTCAAATCAGCAAAAGTTCTTATTTGGTTTTCTGTTTTTGCACACAACAAAAAGAATGATGTCTGTAATAGCGAAGCTTTGTTTGGACTATTTCTGGATAAAAGCAAACCGAACACTTTCATCGGGATTCAGGGTTTCAGAGTCAACTATCCTTGAGCTATGTCAGCTGTCATAGAAACATATTTAGAAAACTGCTGCTAACTACAAACACAACCAGGGTCTCAAAATCGTGTTAATGACCCCAAGAGGATACACAGCTTCTTATACCCAAGAGAGAAGAAGCGGTTTGAAACAATCAACTAATCATTGCGAGGCAAAATGTGTTCCCGTCTTCTCAGCATTTATTAAACAGTGGGGCTCCTGTATGCGCAGTCCTAATGATGTCCTGGAGAAGCACTTGGCCAGAGGCCGCCATTTATGTGAGCAAAGCTTTAAAATAAATGCACAAATTTTGGGAGGAAGAGTACTCTGTATATCCCTGAGGAGCTGTTTGGCTTAGTGCTCAAACTGTTTACTTACATTTTACATCTTTCAAATTGCTGTTCCACCCAAAAAAACATTTGGCATTTTGGTGTGCTAACAATTGAATGTTTTAAACCCTCAGCTTTAGAGTGGTGGTTCCCAAAGTGGGGTCAAACTCTGGTCCATTGAAGATGGGTCAAAGGGGCTGCAGGATTTATCATATAATAGATCTTTTTTTGGTTGTTTTTAAATAACAAGTTAAAAAAAAAAAGATGATTTACTTATTTTATACATTTTCAAAACATACCAAAATATTCAAAACACTAAATTAATCACAGCTTGACAAGTCTTTTTTTTTTTTTTTTAGCTTGTTATCATAGTAACAAAAGAAGCTCTGACTTGGGAGCTTTTTAGAAGTTCAGCAGTTAGAAAAGCAATGGGAGGATTTGACTTGATAAACACAGCTCAAACAAATAGCGACAGATCTTAGGGTGCTTCTAATTGCAATGATTTCATGTGTCCTCGCTCCTCAGATGACCCTGGAAATTGTTGCAGCCCGCCATCATGAAGTGCATCTCAGTTCACTTATTTGCCGTTAGGATGGGTGAGCGCAAAGCCCCCAGGAGCAGTGCTGGGCTGTGTAGTGATTTTAGCGTGGTGGACAAACTGCGCAACTACAACTCATCATGTGACGCTCACTTGCCCAACCGTCAGTTTTTCCGCCCTTAATCACTAAAAAACGAGCAGCTGTTTTCCGTAAATTTTTTCGTTTAAAATCCCAGTGAAATGACTCTATATCCTCTATTATCAGAGTTATGTAGTCCAATAACATTATTGAAACTCTAAAAGACTCATATAATTACTTAAGAAGGAAAAGGACGAAGGCTCTACAGACCAAAATTTCCAGAGGCACGCAGAACATCCAAATCTCATGGCGGAACATGGGAAACTTTTTTGCCGTATGCGCCACTGAACAACTTTGGTTTAAATGAATGAGGCGACCTCTCGTGAGCTGGTATCAAGTTCATCTATGCTGAGCACAGAGGAACAAGGAGGCTGCCTGGTTGAACGAGTGAGGCTACACAACAGCATCCTTTATAAAAGTGTAGGACGATAAAGAAAGACCTGTCTATCAGAAATCTGTTAATCTGATTGGACGCTGCAGCTAACTGGACTGAATGAACACATTCAACTCAGGTGCAAACTCACCATCAGGACAAGATTTGTTTTGTGGTCTGATACATCATATCATCAAATGAACAAAATGATTAATTACAAAACTTATTAAGCAACTTTTACCCTCAGAAAGATTTTAATTTTTTTCCCATTTTAATCTGTATCATAGATAATACTGTAGTCAGGGACAGCCTGTTGTCTTTCAGCCGTAACGATATTTAAATCAAATATTGTTTTCATGAGGGTGTGTGTTGGGTATATACAGTAGTATATTTTGGGGTCAGATATATTCCACTTGCCCTAAAACATACACTGTGTGTTCCTTCATTCCTTTAAGTCTTGAGTGTAGTGCTGTGGATGCGGGTAGTCTCTGTCTATTCTCTTCTTTTGCCTCATTCTGGGACACTGATAGGGTGCATTAATGCAGAGCCAAAGATTAAAAAAAAAAAATGTTTGTTTGTGTTATTTTCTGTCACATTAAGTATGAAGTGATGGGACTCAAACACTCTTTTGATAGATCAAGGTTGCAGGGCTTTAATGACAGCAAATCTAAAAATGAAGACATCACAGTAGCAGCTGATGAAGATGATTGTATTTTTGTGCCTGATGATCAGTCAGATATGACTTTGACAATTCTACCTCAGAGATAATGAACTTCACAGCAAAAGATCGCACGGCTGCCAGCAGCACGTTGCAATGACCTCAAGATGTGACTGATTTGCGATTGCTGTACTGACAAATGAGTAAGTGCCATTATTGCTTATGTGTAATAATAACAACATTCAGCCAGTGTCAGTTAAGAGCCAGTTTAAGAGTGACCAAATGCTCCACCGAATGTCACAGGTCCTTTGTTCCTACGGCCTTTCCGGTTATACAACTCCTCCTCTTTCCGCTGAAGTCATCATCATTTTACAACTTACATAGTCTTTGCTGCTTCGACGCCATTTCACTGCGAGGGTTAATCAGTTTGTTCTGGTTCTGATAATGCAATATCATCAATAGAACATCGCTAAATTATTGTTGAAAACAAATACATAAACTAGAATTTCCACCGCAGGTGTATGGCTCCAACAACCCAAGTCAAGTAGCAGGTTACGTCCATACCTGTCCAGACATCTTCTACCTGAGTATCTTTACAACCACACCAGTTTGTAGGATTAGCGTCACCAATTCAGTATCTGGCCAAATGTGAAATATGGTCAGTCTCCCTCTCTGTTATTGAATTGAATAATGACCATAAAAGGGTTTTTATACAATATTTTGATGTCACATTGAAGTTGACCTTTGACCTTTTGGGTATAAAAAAGTAATCACAATTTGATATGTATAAAATGTTGTCCTAATTAGAGCATGAATTCTTGAGTTATGGACACAAACATGTTTTGTGAGGTTAGGTCAAGTCAAGTTGAGTTGAGTTAAAAAAAAAAAAAAGGTTGACTTTTGTTGTGCACATTATCAATCAGAATTAAACGGTCAAACAGACTTGATCATAAGAAAAGATAATCAATAAAGACAAAAAAAAAAAAAAAAAGATTAAGTCAACACAAGCACAAAAAAATGTCGGTAGCAAATACTGTTAATGTGAAAAAGCCAGAAGGAAAGAATAGGTTTTTAAATGGCTTTTAAACTGGTATGAAGGTTGATGACCTGCTAGGGAGGGTTGTTCCAAAGGTTTGGAGCTGCAACAGAGAAGATTAGTGTGACCTTTAACCTTTGAGGACCAGCATTTAATCAGTTCATCCTTGAGTACAAGAGAACGTTTGTGCCAAATTTACTGAAATCCCCTCAAGGCATTCGTGAGATATGTTGTTCTCCAGAGTGGGACGGACATCCCAAAAATATAATGCCTCCGGCTACGGTCGTCACATAGGCATGGAGACGGGTTTTTTTTGAGTGGGCGGGGAGTTGTTCTCATTAATAATGTGTTGGAAACATTTATTTCAATTTGCAGCTCAGTCTGCTCCACAAGAAACACTTCTTTAAAGACCCGACGACATGGAGGGTTAAAATGAATAAAAAAGAACTGCAGCTTTCTGCGACCTTCATCGAGCTGATGAACTTTGTGCGCCGTTCACACCTCTGTTGGTCAGACCAGAGGATTCTGGCATGGATAAAGAAACAGCTGGTGCAGTCCTGAGAGAGGGAGAAAGCTGGCTAATTAATTAAGCTGTGGGCTACAGAAATTAATTTTGTATATAAGCGTTGTGACCACAAACCATAGCCACAGCGCAGAATTGGCTGAAAGACTTCAATTAAACGTGCTGTTTAAACAAACATCCATAAGCTTAGAGGGGCTCTCTTTTATGAATAATTCATAGCCTGAAAGAGGAAATAAATGAGAAATACTAGAATATGTAAAACCTATTTGTAGCTGTGAGCATACAGTAATAATTAGGCCACTGATTGTCCTTAGATTCATTTACTTAAGAATATATTTTTCTTTCAGGGCTAACCAAGGAAATTACATGAATACTTTATTGCTGCTAAAGTGTGATACGACACGGCTGAACAAACTTCACTTCTACTCTCAGAAAAGCTTTAAAAGCAGTAAAATATCTCTTTTAAGCCTTGAGGAAGAAGTTTCCGGTATTTTACAGAGCAGCCAATGGTCCCTCCACAGTAACATGTGTAACACCATCAGGACAAAGTGGGTTTGCCGAGCTCCAGATGTGGCGAGGCCTCGGGCTGATGCTGCATGCCACTTCCCATTGGCACTGCAGCGGAGCAGCAATGACACTAGTCAGAGCATGGTTGAGAGGAGGTCTCGGGGAGGGGTGAAGGAAGATGTATGTCAAAATAATGTGCCTCCAGGACACATTATATAAGGCTATTAAATTGTCAGTGTCTAAAACAGTGCATTGAGGATACAACCTTTGTTTGTGACAGCTGAAGATCCATTTTTCATGTTTGTTTCATTGTGAGCTTTACCAGCTACTGGTTTCTTTTGTTGGAGTGCAAAGAGAGAAGAAAATTCCTTATCCTCTACTCCTCGCAATAGAGCGCCAGAAAGAGAGACACAAGGGATTTATGTGGTATTTTAACTTTAACTAAAAAAAAAATTGAATTGTAGTTGCACTCCATTAAAAAAAAATATTTTTTTTTTTATCTGAGTTGCTTAACAATGAAAGTTCATCCATGCTGAAAAGGTGCAACTCTAAGAGGCACTGTAGGGGCAGAGGAGGAAGGCTAAGCTGCAACAGAAGACTATTATGGTAGTTAAAAGTGCAACGGGGAGGGGGAGACAGTGAAATAGATATAACACAGAGTGAAGTATTTATGACTTAAATTTGAATAAATCATAATATACAGTGGATACTTGCAAGTGAGTTACTTCTACTGCTATGCATATCTCGTCTCGTTATGGTCGTTCAGTTGCAGCTACACATTTTGCAATAAACCACAAGGAGAGAGATTATCTGTGTTGAGAATCAGTGACCTTTCAGTTACGAACAGTTTGACCTCGCAACGCCGACTGTCGGTGGGAATGAGTTCACGATGGAGCAAGGCCACCTCAGGCAGCCACTATCTACTGTTTGTCGTACTTTCTGCTAACACCTCCACATGATGCACTGCATCACCAGTGGCACTATTTCCTCCTCTGGAAATATTCTGCTGCTCAACACATTCAGCACGCCTTTGTTCATTCTGCAGTCGAGCATACTGTGTATTTCAGTCCTCAACAAATATCATGTGTCTGACGTGTTACTCCTGGAGTGTAATTTGTCATACCTGCACAGCATATTTATTATAATTTTTTTGTATTTGGATTAAATCAATGCAAGGAAGAGGTTATTTTTTTCTGTTTAGCAAGTCAAAAATCTAGACTCAGAAAATTGTCCATCAGTGGTTTCCGCTGGACATGTTCAGGGGTCGAGGAATGCACGACCCCAAAAGCAACATCTCTGCCCGGCACTTTACGGATGCAAGGCAGACACAAAATGTTTTCTTTTGTGCACTGTTCACGCTCTTTGCACCACATAAATACAGCACCTTATGAATCATACCGCATGGAGCAACACTGCTTGTACCAGGAAGGCAGAGAACAGCCCTGAGCATATCTGAGAGAGTGGCAGGCAGCAATCTGTAAGTAGAGCTGTAGGGTGGAAAGCAGGCCACCTTGTCCGAATCACTGAGCATACACAAGCACCTACTCAGGGGTCATCCAGCTAATGGACTTCTGAACACGCATTCTTTTGCAATAAGGCTGCCAATATGTTAGTGCACGAGCGGAGCAGGCACTTGTACAACGTCAAAAGAAATTATTACTGAGAACACATTTTGAGAGATAAACACGAGGCTGTTGATAAATCTGTAAATCTTCATGTCTCGCATGGCTTTTCACACTACAGGTGTTTTTATTTCCAAACAATAATTTATACAGAGCTTGTGTGCGTTTAAGGATTATAAAGATCAGACCACAGTTTTAGCTGTTCCCGAAATCACCACACATGAATGATTTGATACATCTCCGTGTAGATCTAAATTTCTATTGGCAAGGACAAAACCTATCACTGGCTGTCCGTAATCTCGATTTCCTCCGGTAATACCAGTCACCGTGAACTTGTGGCATTTCGCTGCCTTTAATGATTGGCCCAATGGTCTGCAACCAATGGCCTTCTTGCCACCAATTCATGACCCGTCAACCCCAATCCTCTCACCAATCCAACAGGCACACAACACCCAGCACGGAACAAATGTCCTAATGTCAGAATCAATCCGGACAGGCCTCCCATCCTCCTCTCATAAAACTGGCATCTCATTTATCCAGGAATGAGGACATGGTAAATGGAATGACAAGGCATTTACACTTTTAGCAGCAGAGGGTCCTGAAGGATTCGCATTGTTCGCTTTGAACTTATTTTTTCCAAAGAGCTACCTGAATGCACATTTGAAATATTAATTCCATTTCCCTTTTGTTGACATTAGACCACTTTTGTGAAGATATCCTATTTGCAGAGTGGCTTTTCTCTTTTCTCTTTCCTTTTTAATTTTTTGTTTTTCTCCTCCAACACACAAGTACAGACCTGAGTAATGAAACGACGGTGTTGGAACAGGAAGTCTTCTGACTCACAATATTGAGAGTATTGAAAAGACCCCTTGCTGATATGCTTGAGGTGCACCAGCGCATGGAAGAAATAACAGACACCAAGAACCTGCACGCTCATGCAGCTACTTCTCCCTTTGAAGTTCTGACAGCATTCAGCTTCCTCTCCTCTGTTGAATCCTGAGAACATAATTATTTACCATAACCAGGGCTCGCATCCGCGTGATGAAAACAAAAGTTTGACTGCAATGTTTCGGTCATATTCTATTCAGTGCAATTTCACAGGGAGCACAATCGCACAGATCAAATTGAGGAGGAGCAGTGTAGCATGAATATCAACTGTAATAGCTCAAGAAGGAAAGCGCAAAGGCATTCATTGTCTCTGCACAGAAATTCTCCACGGTACTAATCTTAATGAAAATCAGCATCTCTGCAATGTTCCCGCTAAATAATTCGTTAATAACTAATATATTAATGAATGTGATGCCTTAATAAAATCAAGACTCAAATACAGAGTGCTATTATTTTCCCTGGGCTTGCAACAGACGAATGAAAAAGCCACTAAACCCAGCTAAATAGTGGCAGTACTCAAGAGGGCAAGGACAGCAACTGAAGAGATGACACAAAATATGTGTGGTAACCAGAGAAAGCACTGAAAGGCTCACCAATCATGTGAATTGAGGTCCGTCCAGGCCTCGTCCCATGATGTTGCTGGATTGTGTCGTAGAAAGTGGCCTGACACAGCTGAATGGCAGTCACACTGACCCAGAGGTACAGGCAGAGCAGCCAGGACATGACAGGACACATCTGCTGAGGACCGGCAGAGGTGAAATCAACTCACAATCCATTATGTTTTCAACCTATAGCCTCAACAAGACAACACACAAACTCTCCTGGATACAAGAGGAAAATAAACACAAATTAATACATTTTTGGACGAGCACTTGTGTCTATAATTGGCTTTGACGCCCCTCAGAGGAGTTTTTTTAGTCATCAGAATTTTTCATTAACGTGATTATGTAAGTATGAGTTCCTCACTGTTTCGTCTTCCTCGTTTGCCCTGTCGTGTCCCTGAGCCACAACACTGCAAATGTGGAGTGATCCCCGGGGAGTTTTTCCCATGCAGCAGCAGAGATTTCCCCTGACAGGCTGACTCCCTTCAACTCCTGAGCTGAGCTCCTGCCTTAAAACCGAAATCAAACTTAAAGAAAGATAAGATTTCGCGAGCATGCCGGCTGCCGAGGCTTCTCTGTATCTGTCAGAATAATGTGACAGTGACACGGTGGTAATAGGGATCAAAAAGGCTTGTAACGTTTCACCATGCTGTTTTAGATGAGAAAAAATAGAACAACAGCGAGGAATGTTCCTGGTCATAGGAGGGAAATCTATGAAGGAGAAAATAATAATGAAAAAGAAAGTCTCTGAAATTCTTTTACAGCACCAAACTGAATTATGTCATATTTTCTAAATGCAATAATTCATATCAGAACCTATTTATAATGTGTTATATACTAATTTAATCTCAGTATCATGATTTCAACATATTGCATTTTTCAGGCCATAAAACACTTCTATCAAACCTAACTGTTCACATGTGTATTGTGCGTCCAAGAATAAACGTCAGCCATTTTTCAATATAATGAGTATTAAGTGATATTATGGAATAAGATAAAAGAAAAATGCATTTTGGTTATTACAACAATATTCCACAATAAATCCTCATGGGAACAGATTTCACATTTTGCATTTTTTGGCGGGGAGAAATGTAAGAATCATCAGGTTAAATCTCTTAATAACGACAGGAATTAGTTTCTGCCGAAAGAAGAAAGAAGTATATCTTACCTGAGCAAGCCAACAAAGAGCGTATAAATATCTCAACAGAGTGACATAATTCCATCCATAATTCTTCTCATGTTGATCTCATCCAATAAATCTGAATTTAGCTTGAGGAGGGAACTCCAGTGACTCTGCCTCCCTGCTCCACACTTTGATAGCAACAGTCCAGTGATTCAGAAATGACCGTCAAGCCGGAGTCAGGAAATAGATTTACAGCTCTTTCAATTCCACCTTTGAAATATCACTGCTTCCCCTCGAGGAGCTGCTCCCACTGACACTGAATTCATTTGCCCCTTCGCATTTATAGGCACGTGCAGAGTGCTCCTTAATTAACTGTAGTGGAATCTCTTCTTTCACCGTCTGCATCCTTCCAGTGAGAGGCAGCCTCTGAGCAGCGGCTCTCGCTGAGTCCCTCCTCAGTGAGCACTAAGAGACAAATGTTCCCGTACAGCCTGGCTGAGTGTAAAGACTGTATCACATGTCTTAAAGCCAGACTGCCTCTGGATTAGATGGCATAGTGGGAATCCATCTGATCATATGCTTCTGACAAATGCAAATCAGGGAAACTGGCACCACTCATGCTGCTGTGACCACATGATTATTTACATTTAGAATGGATTTTCTTTTTCTCCTCAGGCAACGTTTCCGCTTTTTTTTTTTTTTTTTTGTAAGTTTCTACTCTGCCCTACATTTAGGAAACTAAGAACATGTTTAATGTTTTTAAGTGATTTAAAGTTGGGCTGTTATATTAGCAGATACGAGAGCACGAGGATGGAAGTTCATGAAGTAAACCCTGAGTCCCTGGCTTACCTCGGTGTTGTTACAGTAAGGTGCATAAAATAAGATTAGGAAAGAACATGCTGAGCAGAAAGGAAAATTTAAAGCGGATTGTGTTGAGAAATAAGAAAGTCCATTCAGCTGCAGGTAATCGTCACCTACAGTAGGGGAGTTCTTCAGTCGATGATGGAGACATAACGATGATAATAGGAAAGACAGGGAGGTGAGCACTGTTATTTGTAGTAAATCAGCATCCAGCTGTATGAGTGGGAAACAGCTTGATCCTCCCTGTGTCCCGCCACCTTCACTACATGGTGAGCTCTACATTTCAAATTGTGCCTGCATATTTAAAAAACAAATTTTTTTTATCACTGCCATGCAGAACATGCCCAAGGCCTGCGAGCTCACAGTGCCATCTCTCCGGCATAAAGACTTCACATTTTATTTTGATGCTTGCAAAGAAAGACAGGGTGCAATCCCAGTTCATGAAGGAGCAAAGAATATCCCGTGTGAGAGGAGCAGCAAGAAATTGCTTAAGATGTAGCCCCACTACAACGCGGCATTAATGTCTGAGCTTTGGCAGAGTCACCTGTGAGCACGGTGGGGGAGGAGGGGAGTGGGGTGGGTTCACACAGCCACACATAAGGGATGAGCTTTATCTGAGCCATCTTTTTGACATGGAGTTTGCTCAGTTTGTGTCTCAAACACAAAACCTTAAAATTAATAATTTCATTGATCTTTATTCCTGTGACTCACACAGACATCAAGAATGAACTGCTCTAACAGGATAAGTTAAATATTTGCATGCGGCGTAGGTGACATTAAGGTCAGAATCACTGAGTCAAACTGATTATTAAAAGGTGTCTTTGGTGCTGTGATGTCAAGAAAAGATAAAAAAGCTGCCTCGCTGACAGCCTACCTCTGAATACATTTTCATTAACCTACCGCAGAACGAATTGCCAAACATTTATTTTTGCTATTCTGTGTCTAATCTAAAACATAAGAGAGTTTCTAACAGTAAATAACAAATGTTCTCAGGGTTAATTCTATGAACTAACAGGCAATTACTGCATTCAACAAAGGCACAGAAGCAGAACATGTGCTGAGCACACTGGTAATGTATTGAAAGCTTCTTTTTTTTTGGCACCAATCCTATTGAAGTCAGTACCGATACTTCCCCAATGTGCAGCAACCATTTACCATTTATGAATGGCTAATAGTAGGTGCTCTAAAGCCTTCACATAATAAAGTTAAACACGCACACACACGCACGCACGCACGCACGCACGCACACACACACACACACACACAAACACATAAAGCCCCAAATCACACAATCAACAAATGGAAAGCGGTTAGAGCCCAGTGAAGCACAGTCAAGAGCTTCTTTGCTGCTTGTTCAGAAATAATAAGCTGTTTTTTTAAATTAAATATTTATTTGAGGATATTTTCGATGTTGTGGGAGTAGTGAGCCCACATAGAATACACCAAACTTGCAGAATTAATAAAATATTTTAAGTTAAGAAATTGATTTTATGTTTGCTGTATATTTTCTTATTGCTAACAAAATCCAACGAAAAGACATAAACTCACATGTACGTAGTAAACTTTTTGAAAGATGGCTTGATAATTTCTTGTAACAGCTACCATTTTGTTTTTAGCAAAGGGCACACAAGGGCACAGTATTTGTCAGGGACTATTCTTAGTATTTTTAGTAATTAACAATTTCATTTTTTAGTGAGCTTTTATGACAGCAGGACCTCCTAAGGAATCGACTCAAAATAAACAACGGTGCTTCTCATGGATGCATTCGGTGCAACTGTGTGGTTCATCTTCTTGAAAGGGTTTTGGACAACAATGGAGCTCTGTAGCATCAAGGGAATATACTATATCAGATGACGGCTACATAGGCAATACTTGTTTCTAGGATCATTGCTGGTTTTGGAACTTTTCAGGGGACAATATATTAAATTCTGTTATCTATACCCGCTTTATCCTGAACAGGGTCACAATTGTGCCGCTTTACACAAACGGCACAATTAAACTTTGCAAAACTAATTCTGACGTTCCAAAATTGAAATTACGTTTGAACTCCATAATGGTTGAGTGTTATTTACAGAGATTTTCCTTTGCTGTCATACTTAAAATGTTGTTGAAAGAAACTTGATATTTTATACACAAACTTTGTTGGGAAATGTAAAAAAAAAAAAAAAAAAAAAAAAAAATGCCCCTAGTCTATCATCTTTCCAGAGCAACAGACCAATCAAACCTACTTTTTCATGACCTACAGACCACCAGTTTCTGTCTGAAGAAGGTTCATGCACTGCTGATTCAATGGAGTCCTCCCTGAACGGTTCTGACGGCTGCTCTCTGAAAGGTAACCCTGAAAAAAGAAAACGTACGACTTTTAGAAGAATGTTCACAATAGTTGTCTCCTAAATCTAAAATGGTGGGTACAGATGTGGCCGCGAAGCAGACAGCCCATAAGCTCCCACGGGCTTTTGGCTTAAATGCTACATACCTGCAGTGATGAGGTTCGCGTGGACATATCCAAAGCATTATGCTTCTTTTTATTTGCAGAAAGACACACATAAAGATATGTATTTTACAAATAATGGCAGCTATGTATATCTGCTCTTAACGCCTCTCCGATTCAATGCCAGATTTCCTTCCCAAATGGCATGCCTACAAGATAAGGTGTTGGTTGTTACTTTGTCTGGAGGGTGGCTAAGCAGAGTAAAAATGTCAATAATCGTTGTGTTTTGCTCAGGGTGGGAGAGTCGTAGATGTCTTGGGAAGAACTATGCAGCAGTTTTCCATTTAGTCTCCCCCTCAGCTGTGCCTACTCTTGTCATAACAGGAATCACTACTGCCTTAAAAAATGTGACATTTTAAGATGATATTACTGCTGATTACAATGACACCATGCCCAGGAGGCTGATTTCTATCAGACACGGAGAACATGTCACAATGTAGATCATGTCATGCATCACTAAACAATGCCTTTTGAACAATAAATGGAGGTGGGGTGGGAGGGTGGTTGTGTGCGTGTGTGTGTGTGTGTGTGTGGGGGGGTGTTCTTGTAGATAAAAGTCATATGTTTCTACAGGCCTGCCTGCTATAATATCACAAAAATCCTCACGTGTTTCTTCCCTGTGTGGTTTCAAAGCTGTGATACAAGAAAGACAAGTGGTGTGAAAACAGTTTCAAAGATTCAATAATAGGAGGAGATATTATCTTGCCGTTGCTTTAACAACTCAGATTTCTTTTCTCTGAGTTCAATAAATCACTGCCAGTTAAATGACTTACAGTGAACCAGTGAGGAATGCCTTTCAAGTGAGTCATTTGCATTTTCATTGAGTGTTTTTGTTTTCTGAAGCATTCTCTGCTCCTTTCTGGAAAGGTCAATAGGAAATGGTTGGTGTCTATTTTATCTGGCTGAGCCAACTCTCAAGTTCAGCCAAGTAAGAAATAAGATTATCTTTATAGAAGGCAGTGTGAGAATCTGGCCTTTGAATCTTATTCAGTGGAGTATTAATGTCTTAGTGGGGAGAATCAGCCCAAACTGCTATTAAAATAACTGAAGTCTTGAGCAGGATGTTTTTCAATTCACCGAGCCTCTCATGTTTAATGGAAATTGAGTGTCTCACCTTTTACATCAGTTGATCTTAACATTTAATAGATTCTTTTAAGGATATTAATCTTTTCCATTATATCTTTGTCATGGATAAGACTGAGGCATATTTCGCTCAGGCGAAACAACTCATTAACTTCCCAGACACAAACCTTTCTACACCTAAGGTGTGATATGAGAAAACTCAGGTGAAATGCAGAATAAAAAGCTAACACTTTGCCAGTGTAATGTTCGCCTTGCTGGTTTTATTTTTTTTTCTTAAGCTTTAATTTAAAACTGGACATGCAAATGCCATTCTCTCCCCATTATTTCCCGAATCCAACTGACATTTACTGAGAGCTACACTATTTGATCCCACTATTAAGTCAAATGTCATTGCATGCACATTATGAAATTTTCAAATTAACAAAGAGTACAGCAGTATTGCAGTGTCAGGCTTAAAAAAAAAAAACACAGAGCCAACGCATAGACATTTCAACATAAATAGCCATTCTTTTAGCCCAAACTGCTGATGACAGTCTCCAGAGAGAGCAGATGCTGTTACCTTCTGGCTCTGGGCTTCACCGTTCCATTCCAGTAACTGCCTCTGTGCCTCCTGAGATTTGCTACTGTAAAAACTGCTCTCTCTCATGGCATCCAGGTGAAGAAAAAAACCACTAATACAATAGGTGGCTTTTATTCCTGCCTTTAAAATGCTGTCAGCAGTCAGCAGTCATCTGGGTTAATTGTATGGAGCTGTGTTAATATTTGAGATCAGATGTACAGCATATGCCAAAGTGTGACGTGCGTTTCTTGCATTTGATTGCAGTCAGATATGACACCATTTAACAGGGAGAGATTATAGTTTTTCAAAGGATTTTGAAAGGGAAATAAATCTTGCGAGAAGACATTCTTTCTCCAAAGTCACAATCAATCATTTTCATTGCCTTTATTGTCCCTGCCTCATGTGCTTGACGTGGCACATTGAAGTCATGTTGGCTCCGTCATATCACACGACAACCCCAAAATTGAGGCTGTTCATGTAATTGAACTTGCCAGTCCTCTTCTGATGCCTGTATTCATCTCCAGAGATGAAACCACATTTGGCCTTCAAATGTTAACATTAGCACCTGAATAGCATGAACATAATCATCTAGACATGTGTCGGTTAGAGACGTACACGCTAGGGATGCCCACGCCAGATAAAACTTGTAAAGAAGCTGATGCTAGAAGATGCTGAAATTACTTTTTTTTTTCTGCTAAAAACCAAGAAGCTCGTAAAAGACAGAGCACTTCCATCTTTCCAAAATGGCCACTCACACAGAGACAGAAAATTATGGTATTTGTTTTGTAATATCATGTGGCTGTTACAACAAGTTAAAGATATATTATTCAGGAAGAAAATCTGTGAGCGATATGTCACATCTCTGCTGGTATCTTCTGCAGTCTGAAAGGGATTCAGCAAAATCTCCATCTGACCCCCCCGACAAGGTCAGAGTGTCTCATGCAACCTTTTGTGGAAAGCACTCGGCACAACAAATGGACCCTAAACTGTTTGATACCTGCTGTTTGCACTCCAAAGTCAGCTCACTGGAGTTGATTATGGATACCCACCCTGGCACTCTCGATCCCAGAGTATTTGTTCTGGGCCACTGCTGACTGAATATGACTTGAACAGCAGGACGAACCTCACCGGCAGTAGTCAGCTTAAAAAAAAAAAAAAAAAACTTTCTGTGGAGACAATGTGTTTCTCTCTTCAAAATCAAAATCAAATCAAAATTCAGATTAGCTGAAATCAATGTATTTCTCATTAATGTTTGTTTAGAGTTGTAAGTTGTTTGGTCCAAATTGTTTATTTTTGTGCAGTAATAGCATCCCCAATTCTGTATTTCCATTCCAATTTGTCGTAAAGTATGTTCTGTAATTTGGCTTGGAGGAGGGGTCTAAATAATACAATGCCCATCAGCCTCGACAGCTGTTGCCACAGTGAAGTGGCCAGTCCCGTGCCATAATCAGAAAGGTATTCACTGACAGCAACTCAAGTAATTTAATTTAAGATGGACATTCTGCGCACCAATTTTACAGGATTTTAAGGTCTGTCACTGGATTTTCTCTCCAAAAGGCACCTTGGCAGATGTAGAAAGCTCGGCTAACTGGCCTCCTATCGTGGAATACAAACTTAACAGCATGAATTGTCTTTCTAAATGTTGAATGCTGTAAAGGGACATTTGTTAAGGAAACACTTTGACATTTTGATATAAAGTCGCTGAGAGCTAGATGACAGGGTAGATACCACTGTCATATGAATTTACAGCCCACGGTTAGCTTAGCAGTGCAGTTGCAGAGCAGACCAAACAACTAAAATCTGTTTTTATGGCTAGCCTATTGCATTAGACATTATCATTGATCTTGGTCAGTGACTTATTAGCCCAATACCTTACGTTCTAGGAAGGAGTAGTTATCCAAAAAGCCAGCTACCCGCTTACCAAATGACAGTTTTGACTAAATGTCAAAAATGTGCAACCTATGCGCCCGCCTCTGTGGGAAGCGTCGCTTGTGAGAGTGATATAAATCTGAATACTTTTTCAAGGCATTTTGTGCATGTAATATGCTAATTATGGGCTGAGCCCCAGTAAAGGTCTGATGCTAGATTTGTTCCTTTTTTCATGTAACCCTCAGCAACAATGTGAATTGAGGAAATTTCAAACTCAAACTCAAACTATTTCTCTAAGATGACTTTGCTAAAGATGAGAGAGACATCCAGACTTTGCGTTAGAGACACTGTTGTAGTAAAAGATGGTAAAATGTAAAAGCTTTACTCCGGAGAAGGCTGAGCAGGTGGTAGAAATAAATGAATTACAAAAAATTATTTTAGAATATTTTACCAAGCTGTTCAAGTGAACTTCATTTCACCATTAGTGTTCTCACTATTTCTCCCCACCTCCACAGGCATAATAGGATAATATAAAAACTGAAATTGTATTCTTTCCTCTGTAAAGGGAGATGATTGCATATCAAGTTGGCTGGCTGAAGTACCTCCTGTGTATGACTCCTGTGTGGTGGGAGAGGAAGCATTTTTCTTCCAACCAATGGAAGAGTGAGTCAGGTTTATGACTATGGGGAGCAGAGGGTGGCCTTTATTTCCCTGAGAAGAGTCATTATTATTGCCCTGCAAATTTATGGCTTGCTTCTGGAGAGAACCTACCAGCAGAGTGCCTGTCATTTCTCTTACTATCTTATGCATTATTGATAAGTCTATGGTCCTATCATCCATTGTGTGCTATTGCCATAACTCAGACGCAGAAAACAACAAATACAGTATACTGTAGATGTGAAGAACAAGTCTCCCTTTTTGTTCTCCGTACTGTATTTTACAACACTATTTTATGAGGACTTTCAGTTGTTAAACAGAAGTTATGAGAATACCAACAATGTCAACATATCAATAACTCTTAAAGAAAATAAATAAAGTCACTTCGGTTCTCTCTCGCTAAAAATATTGCCAAGAAATCGTGACTGGGAACAGATATACTACACTTTAAAGAAGGATTCCCCCGCAGAAGTAAAAAAATACAAAAAAAATAAAGAAATAAAGAATCATAATTGGCTAATCCAATCAAACTCGGTGTCATCAACCAGTTTGCACGGGTTTGACGCTTGGGTTCACGTGGAGGTTGATGAGACAGACAGTGGTTTACGACAGCATAGAAGTAGGCTGTAATGAGTGTGCTAATCCACTGTAAGACACTCTGGATCAGGCACAGGGGAGCGGTTTCTTTTGTTTATAATGCAGGTAAACATAGCCAGAAAATATGTATATATCTATTAAAATACCTCTTTTGATTACTGAAATTAGATGTTTAAATTTGATAGCTGCAGCCTATCATGTGGTTTCAAATGCTTTGCAGCAAAACAACTGCTTTACTGGGCTGTGGAAGAATAATGTGTCACATGACAACAGCCAACATGACAGCTGAATAATTGTAGGAGTCTTCTTCTTTTGTTAATAAGCACTGATAAATGGTTTCTGTTAGCCATATACTCAGCAGTTACGTGGGAGATAATTAGATCATCATGTTGTTAAAGGATAATAAGAATCAGCCACTGCAACAAAGGATGCCCTCCCTTGACTCTGTCTTTCACCTGGCCATTAATGTTGCTGCTGTTCAAAAAGAGGGCACGAATAAAGAGCATCTGTGCGCAGACGCATTTCATTTTCCTTTATCTAAAGGGCCATTTTTAGACATGTGGATGCACACAAATTGTAGCTGTGCGTATAGGTTGTAAGTGCAACTGTACACGCGCATATCACAGCACAGAACTAAACAAGTTAATCAGTGATGGTTTATTTGGCACCTCCCACATATGCCACCTCTTTCTCTGTCTCTTTCCTCCAAAGCTCCTCTCACTGAAGGACCCTTCAGACCTGCAGCAATCATCCTATTTAGACAGCTGAGAGGCCTGCTTTTTGAAACATGGTATTGTGTAATGCTGCCTGCGCTTGCAATCATGCTCTTCACCGTGATGATGAGGTTAATTTCGAGTCGTTTGTCTATATTTGCTTATTTGCTTGTTTATATAAGCTGTGTAATTTAACTTCCAACAAGCACATGTTTTTGAATTTGAATCTGTTTTCAACATGTTTTCTCATATTTCAGAAATCATGAATTGATTGTGTTTGCTTTGTTTTTCAATTTAGGTTTCATGCCCTTTTGTTGTAAAAGTATGAATCATTTGTACACACCACATACCTTTGTTTAATATTGTATTCACTTGATTGAATTGTAAAACTATGTCTGAATGAGTGACATGTTTTAAGCTGTACTTGTGGTGATGCATCCTGAGCCACAGCAGTATAGGTAGATAAAGACTTAACAAATTTGTTTATTAGCTTCCCACTTTCTGAAGCCAAGCCAATCCATCACCACTGGACGACCTTATGAATACATTAAAGCTGATTGGCTGCACAGGAGTCACTTTGTGAGTTATGTTGTTTGTCATTCTGTTGCATTAGCTCCCTCAGGTGATGGTGCCCTCCTTCTCATTACAAAGAAACTACTGACTGCAACTGTTTGCTAAACTCTCTGAAAATCTTTTTCCAAATAATTCCTCTCAATAGAATTTTCTAGATGAGAAAAATTTAATTTTGGACTACTTGACGACCAAATACGGCACACTTTAAAAGCATATTAAGATTGAATGGACAGACTACTTGAGGACACCAGACAAAAGCAACAGACCTGCTAAATTGATGTAGATATATCTATCTCTTTTGAAGACATAAGCTGATTTATATATTCACACACACATTGTGTAGTATTAGAGATCACATGACTGAATCAAGAAAGGAGGAGACTAAAGCTGCAACAATCACATTTCATTACTATAATAGAGATCTTTAGAAATACAATCTGTGCCTGCAGCTGTGCTGCAACTGAACGCAGACAATGAAAGTCCTACATTTCTAGAAGTCTGTTGCACTTCCAAAATAATATACCAACTGAACTACTATCATGAGGATTGAATTCAGCTAAGTGATCATAAAAATAGCAAATTTAACAGTGAATTTTTATTTTTATTTTTTTAAAACACAATAAAATGTATTACTATGCAAAAGCAAACAAGCTATTTGTTAGGTTTTCTCCGTCTGTATGTCAAATCTGACACATTATAATAAATGCATTTCTGGGAAAATGTGTTAATGACAAACCACATTAAAAGTCTATGATTTTCTTATTTTAGTTTTGATAAGAAATGAGCTTATCTTGTTTTAATTTCTTTCTTAACAATTCAATTGAAGAATTAATTGGCAGTTATGTTTAAGTGAGGCTTTATTAAACACAGATTGTTTAAGAAACAGCCTGTCCGATGCACTGGACCCCAATTGTGCATGTAATGTGCATTGTTAAATGGCTTGTTTTTGCTTCTTATTGCAAATGCAGCATCATTAAAGTAATTTTCTGTTTAGAAGCACTCGAGTTCACAACAAAACAACAAGTGTTAGAACTGATGTCATCAACACATACTGTTCTTCCTATATTGCTAAACAACAACGCCTCCGGCAGCTCGAAACAACGTAACAATGTGTTATCTCTATCACCTAAAAAGTACAGTTTGAATTACACAAATATAAGTTGTTCAGGTAAACTGATATGAATTGAATGTCTTGTCCAATTTATTGAGAAAGCACATTTAAGGACAACAACATCCATGTCTGTCCAAACTCCCATATATTGAAGACGTTAGAGAAACTTCAATTTATATTTTTATAATAAAACTGTATCTAATTACCTTTCATCTTTTGGAAATCCAGTATATTAATCACATCCTTCATTTTATACCGTAACATATGAATTCTTGAGTTATGGCTACAAATGTATTTCGTCACAATAATCTTGACCTTTGACCAACAAGTTCTAATCAGTTCATACTTGAGTCCTTCAAAGCGTTCTAGAGATATCTTGTTCACAGTAATGGGACGGACACAAGGTCACAGTGACCTTGACCTTCGACCACCATCGTTGAATCAGTTCATTCTTGAGGCCAAGTTAACGTTTGTGCAACTGTTGAAGAAATGTATTCAAGGTGTTCTAGAGACATCCTATTGACAATCATTTCAGATGTGAGGTCACAGTGACCTTTGACCCTCAAAATCTTAAATTGTTAAGATTTTGAAGGTCAAAAGGTCACAATAACAGCACAGCAGAAAAGCACTAGGACCATGGCAGTAAAGCAAAATTAAGAAAAACAACTCACATACTGAGTTGAAATGGGTTTAAGAGACAGGCAGGTCAGTTGCCAGCAGAGGCAACCCCACAGTTTGGGGCCTACATTTAAAAAGGCCTCGCCTGTGCCAGAGAGGTTAGGGCAAGGCCATAATACCATACCACGACCCACTCATGGGCCGTTTGAGTTCAAACATTCTCCGCTTACATGTCGACATGGCTACAATTCACGGAAATACTCCTGTGAGATATGTTTATAAAAGCTATTTTTGTGATTCGATGGATATGAACAATTTCAAGATGCAATCATTACAGCAGGTACAGTAAAAAGCTTTATCAGACCACCACAGAACAAACAAACAATTAAAGCATTGATGTAACTCACCATTAAAGCCTCATAGTCCAGCAAAAGTCCATAAAAGTCCCCCAAAAACAGTCTGGTTAGCCCATAGTTAGCAGTAAGTAACACTGTCCATTTGATTGACACCTCTCAAAAGGAGCTTCCATATCCTGTCCACAGCCTACAATAGCCAATCGGAGTCGAAGTTGGCTGGTATTCTGTTGTTTACTGATCCAACCAATCAGAAGTGACATTGCTGGTGACTGACGCTTTATATAGCCAATGAGGTTCTGAATGTGTTGTTCGCAATGCCTAGATATTAAAAGCCCTTACAAAACAGGTAAAATATTCATTTTCTATGGCATTGTTATCAGATTTGAATCTAGACTTCATTCTGTGGTCACACTGGGTATTTGTTTACAAGAAAGAAAAAAAAAAAAGGCAGAAATAAATAAATATTCTACTTCAGTGTGTTCAAACTTCTATAACTCGAGTAACACCCACAGTGATTTTGACTGTTGGGGATATATCTTCAGAGTGTTACCGTTCAAGAGACACCACACTGATGCATGTCCTAAAATACAATACAATACAATACTGAAATACACTTTAATTTAATGTATTCCTGCTGTCCTTTTTTCTTCGGCTTTCCGTTTTAGTTTGAATAATTACAAGTAACCTGTTGTTGTTGTTTTTTTTATTATTATTATTATTAGAACTAGCCTGGTTAAATAAAGCTCGAAATTTGTTTAAAAATCTGGTCTTTACAGACTTTCTGTACTTTTCTTATTGTCAACAAATTCGATTGCCCTCCAAATAAAACTGCTGTGTAGCATTAGTCATGTTGGTAAATGCCCCCAAATAACATATCTCCAAGTGACCTGCAGCCATGGCTATAACCAAGCGGTGTAAGTTTATGATTTGATTGGTTTTAGATGGCACTGACAATTTATGCCATCTTTTAGATCTGAAAACACTTCTGCACGTCATTGTGAAGGGCAAGTATACATCATTTAATTTGGGTGATTTGTTGCAACAAAACACTTGAAAGGACCAAAGCCAACAATGGATTAGTCCATTTCTCAAGACATTGCAACTTCTCTATCCTCTGTCATGGCACTCAGCCCCAAGCCGATTGGTTTCTACTGGAGATGTAAATCCTTAAAATGGGGTCACACAGAGCCAATTGTATGCAGTTTCATTATTTATTTATTTTAAAAAGCTCAGTAAATTCCTTTAAACAGATGGACACTGTAGCATTTAGCAAACAGTACTTAAACAGGAGTAAATCATTTATTTAATGGGGACTGTTTTCAACTGTGATTTAATGCACATTCAGTGCTCTATGAATTCACAGCATCATATTGATGTATAGGACTGGGACACGATAAATAACAGTGCCAGCATGTCAAAGAAATAACTAAACGTGTCACTCAGTGCAACAGTGTGGCTCTGATGTTTGTTTAATAGTTTAACAACGATGTAAATCAATGGCAATGAGGAATACGCTGCGTCAGATATACAAGCAATGCTTCATACAAAAATCAATTACTTATTGGTTTTTATATTTTTTTAATTGGGCCTGTTAATAATGAAAATATAAACTCATCCACTTTATATTTTAAAAAGGATTTCATTTTAATTGTTTCATTTTGTTCCTCAAAATTATATAAAAATGACAAAATAATGCGTCTGATAACTGTAAATGAGAAAATAAGGTTAACTTTCCACCTGTGTAGCTATTGACCACTCCCTTAGAAATGTTCCTCAACTACATATAATTCAAGGAGAAAAAACATCCATTGTGTTCACATCTAATGTGTGCTGCTCACAAAGGCATCGTGATTCTATTGTAATTTTCTTCTGAGAGAACCTATAAGGTCTAGTTTAAAAACATTTTATTGACTTGTCCGTATGGTTTATAGGTTTCTAAACGGCACCATTTCTCTTTAGGAAAAGAATGGGAATTTAATCACACACCTTTGGCGGGCTTAGTGAAGCAGCTGTGACAGTCAACAACCTCATCATGTCAGCTGGAGACTCAGGAGAGACTGTCCTTGAAACATAAAGAACCTCTGAGGACATTGATTCACTTCAGCCACTGCAGCGCTCGTTCACAGTTACAAAGGCCAGTGTCCTCAAAACCTTTTCATCACAGACAAGTGAAAATAAAACGACATAAAGCACGTTGAGTATCAAAATAAGTTAGTCATTATGACTCCCTCATTCCCAGAGAAAGCAACCATCACCACTACTCCCATTGACAATTTCAGTTCAGGGTAATGATACACTTAATTATTCTGGGTCCTGGCCAGAAATGTGCAAATGACACAATTTGGTAACAGTGCCCCAGTATTACAAGGTTCCTGGTGTGTAATTGCACAGATGTTATGAGTGAATCAGGTACTGTATATGGGTTTGCAGTTGATTTGTGCCATCATGTTTCATCCTGCTTTTCATTTTGAGGCAAGGACAAGCCGATACGCCTCAGTTGCTCTTATAATTATTTCTGCTCCTCTCCCTTTTCCATGCCCAGTCTCTGTCATGCTCTCAGTCTCAGTCTCAGCCTGGGCCTGGGTGTCAATCCCTGAGGACATGACGCTGGGATGCCTATCACGGGTGTTTGCAGATGGGAATTGGGAACAATCTTAGATTCAATACAATTTTCAAAATCAAGACTGAGGAATTAAATGAAATCTTACAATGTTATCTCTCGGGTCGAATTGGTCACTCAAGCGTTCTGCTCTGATAGACTGATAACACAACCCACTTGCTTTTTATCATCCACACGCCATAGATTGCAATGTGTAAATGCTATAGTGCTTGCGGGTAGTTTATGCCCTCCATCCATTCTTTGGTTCTTCAATCAAATTTGTTTATGTAGCAGTGTAATCAGTGTGGTATTCAAAGGAAAGATTATAATCCACAGGACAATCCTTGTATTCTTCCTGTAATGTGCACACAACAGCACCACCGTCCCCAGACAAGCAAGCTTTAGTGGTTGTCTGTGTTCAACAGATAAAGAGGAACAATGGTTCTAATAGGCAGCAGAGAGTCTCCCTAACCAGTGTTTCGGCAACGCACATTTGTTCTCACAAAGGCTAAATATATTTTGAGTGGCAGATTAAGGATATTGGTCAGAGGCGCTGCATTGTCAACTCTGAAAAGTGGGGTAAATGTGCGTTTGGATGATAATTCGCACATTCTTAGGCTTGACGGCGGACAAAAAAGCGTCTCTGTTCTCAGTTTTGGGAAATGTGTTTCACAGATTGTTAATTATGGGTAACATAATCTCATTAAGTCCTTTTGCTTTGCGACTCAATTTCTTTTACAGGCATTAGTCATGATTGAGTAGTTTAGGGGTTTAAGTTCCTCTTTTGTCTTAGTTCAAAAAATGTCCGTCTTCAGCTTTGTCCCAGTTGTACTTCACAAGGAAACCTGATGTCCAGCTGCAGCATCAATAGCAGTTTGGCTGGTTTGTGTCTGTAATGTCTAACTGTACTGCCCTAGAAAAAAACAGAAACATCCAACAATGGTAGTTGTCCAAAGATTGGGAAAGTTGAGACACTTTATTACCAGCAACCTCTTAGACGTACATCCTCACTACATCCGTGGTGTCGACTTCCTCATGTAACAAAATGACATTGAAAAAATGTGGCAGTGTGAATCAAAGAGAATTATCATCTGAATCGGCCTGCAGCTTTATTTTTTTGCTCAATTACTGCTTCATAGGCAATCGTATTTGGCCACAGCAGCCAGCTGATTTTGGAGAAGGATATCTAAAAAAAAAACCAACCTTACCTGCTCAGCACTAAACATTAGACAGACGCATTTAGCGATTAGCTGAGGAACATGGAGAATTTATCAGGTGAAGAGCCAGACACTTGCGAGCAAAAAGGAGAATATAAGTTGAACCTTCCTGTTGAGTTCTCCAAGGCTCCGCATCAGGACCACTGATCTTTTCGATTATATGAAATGTATGAACTGGACAGCTAAATGACGAGCTGAAACTGACAATAAAGCTTCATAAATCTAAAGAGCTGCAGAATCAGATGATAATTCTCCAAAGGTTCATCACAACCAGTGACTCCCTTTCACATTGTCATGTTGTTTTCACATTGTACATTGCACATTGTACAGTATGATGGCACTTATCACAGCCTCAAGTGACAGACTAATGGATGGTGATACAGAATTAATGTTCTGTTTTTGTTCTGTTGGGCCTCAGAAAAGCATCGATGCTGTAGAACACAGGATCCATATTGACAGACCTCGGCAGTGTGAGTGTATCTCTGGGTGAGCTCCGTAATGTTTCCCCTCCTACCGCTCTAAAAGGACTTTTTTAGTTGCTGTTGGTAACCGTATGTCCTCATCTACACCCAGTTGAGTGATGTGCCAGAAGGTTCTGTTGTGGTTTATTGTTTTGTTTGCTTTGTATATGCTTCCCCTTAAGAACATAATTGGGAGTTTAATCTTGGTTATACAGATGATGTTTGATTATACGTATCTTGACAAGATTTGTATTTATTATAATATATATATATTTTTTTACATAACTCTAAATACAATTAAAAATTGGATGGCAGAGAATTTACTAAAGCTTAATGATAAAACAGTGGTCCTTTTTTGTGCTGAAAACACATGGTTCCTTCTCTTCAAGTCAGTAATTTCAGTGTCACAATTAACCAGGCATTGACTCTGGAGCAGATAACAAAGTGTTTGGTTCTTTTCTGTTTATTTAAGCTTGGTAATATTGCCATTTCTACTTTATCCTGATGACGAAGGAATGGTGTTGGTGGTTGTGAGTAACAGCAATGATCTTGTTCCTTTGAGCATGCATCAAAGTGTATGTAGGCACAAGTCATACTAGGTGAGATGTAAGACAGGAAGAGCAGAGGTGGTGGGTTTGAGTATTGAGGGTAGTAGTCCTGGAACGCCTGTTGAGCCTTCCCAAGGTGTTGTGGGCCTAACTTGATGAAACACCGGTGAAGGGAGGTGCCCATTGATAACTCCAGAGATACTGTACTCTCATCGTGTTGCCAAGGCTTGGTTGTTGGTGGTTTCTACTTTGGTGTATGAGCATAGCATGCATATTATCAAGATAGAATCCGGTAAGTAATGAGACACATATTGAGTCAGTTGGCCCTTGCAATGTATTTATTTGACACTGTGTATTGTATCTAAACCAATGTGATTGCTTCTCACCTTGCCTCAATGAGTTCCAGTTAAATTCAGTTTAAGACTTGCTGCCCCACTTGGTCAGGGTTTGTTGGTTGTTCCCTGCTCCAGACTTAAAACCTAAGAAAACTGTGCCTTTGAAGTTTTGGATCCTAGACTGTGTGACTCTCTCCCGAGGATACCGTGAATACATTTTAAATCTATTTTTATCTGTCTTCCCCTTATTATTTCTATATAGTGTCTTTTTTCTTCTTCTTTTTTTGGCTTTCATGCATCCCTTATAGTGAAGCACTTTGTGATTAATAATGTCGATGATATATTCAAATATAAATAATTACTTTACTCTGTTCTATTTTACTGTAAACTTAATTTTGTTTCTTTTGGGCTTGTTGATCAGACAGAATGTATTTTCTAACTTAAATTTGAATTGCCAAATTGCTAGATAGATGTAGTGCAGTAAAAGGTACAGTATTTAGTGGACTTTTAAGTGTTAAGTAGCAACAAATAGAAATACTCAAGTAAAGTACAAGTATGTCAAGTTTTTCTCTGCATACATTTCTTGAATAAATGTACTTAGATTTTCCACTTCTGCAAAGAAAACGTCTTAATGTATGTACGTCTGTTTACAGTCCCTTCAAGCTGAACAAGCATCATCAGCTATCTGAGTGTTTTGTAGAACAGACAACTTTCATTCGATTCAGGCTGCCCTCTAGGGATTTCCGGGACTGAAGCAAAATCTAGACTTCCTCTTTTTAATCTCTCTTTACACGCGGGTGTTGACTGTTTGTGCTCAAGAAAATAAAAAAAATTTAAAAATCCATGCAAAATACAGAGGATTTTGCTCTACATAGATATTAAGGTGACCATGATCAATGTCAAGCAGCTTTTTGAGAAGATATTGATCTTGAGAGTAGGGTACTGTTTTCATCAAACGATCTCAGTAAATCATGTATTTCATTTCATCAGGGACAGTCAGTTAAGACACACTGAGGATGGAGATGATGGAGTCCTTGGAGGCTCCTTGGACATAGCAATTTCTCCTTTGTCTGCTTGAACATGTCAACACCGTGTATTCATTTTAGCTGCCGTGGCTATTGATGTTTATTTCAGACCAGTGGTGTGTCATGAATAGCTTTGTCCACAGGGCTGATGAATAAACTCTTAAGTCTCTAGTATTCACACGACGTTGCCCTCCCTCTGTGTGTAAACATTGTGAAGACAGATTAGTTCTGCTGCTGTGGGTAAAGAAGATTAGCAGAGATTATTAACAAACATGTTGAATTAAACAGTATCATTCTTTCCTTTTCAGCGTCCCAGCTGTGTGGTTTAAAACAAGTCTGGGTGCAGCTGCTTTAAACCAGCAGAGGAGTTAAAACATCGTGTCTCAGCGTGGCAGCAGCCATCACCGGGATTGGACACAGAGCCGCCTGGATTCAATCTTCGTGGTCCCAATTAAGGTCAGATTTACTGACATCAGTCACAGTTCATCACAGTGATTATGCTCAAGCTGTTCAGAAAGGAGATGATACAGAGTTTATGGGAACCTCGACTAATTGGAGGCCCTCACTCTCTCACTTTCTGTCTACTCATTAACCTATTCCACTGAGATATACAAATTTATGACATCTACATAATTGTATTAATGCTAAAACAGCTTTAAATAATATATTCAAGCTGCCCCTCAATAAACCACTGGTACTGTACTGGTACAGTTAATTACCCACACCAAAATGTGACATGGCTGAGAACTACATGTACCCTTGCTATTTTTAAACTTAAGTGACTGCTAATAATATCTCTATCCTTTGCAGCTTTAAGTCTCAATCTTTAAAAAATTACGAGTAACTGTTCTGATAACTGATTCATCATTTAAGTAATTTTTAATGCAAGAACACCAACGATTTCATTGTTTTAGCCTCACTAGTATGGTGATTTGCTGCTTTTTCATTGACTTAAACAACAGTAAACATGTATAATCTTAACATTTGAACAGACAAAACAAGAAGATTGAAGTAAATGTGATGGAAAATTGTCCCGGCTGTCTTATATTTTACAAACAGGGAATAACCAGATTGTTAAAGAAACTAACAGGCAGAAAAATCCAGAGTAAAAATACAATATTTAGTATATCATGAGAGATGTATATACTCATGAGGGCCATCACTCTGGAATGAGCACATACTTCTGATACTATAGGCACATTATGCTTAATGAGTTTAATGCAGTCTTAAAGGATCTGTCTACTTCACCGACCAGAGTAAATGGAAATTGATGGCTACAATTAAATGCAGAATAATAAATGCACATCAGCTTCAAGGTAAAACTTCAGTGTGTTGTGTAACACTTGCGTCAAACTAACCAGTCTGCGTATGCAACGGTAATATGAATAAAAAACACCAACACTGAAACGAAGCAAACCCACTCGTCCTCCATAAAGTCAATCTGGTGTTGCATTGCTGCAAAATTGACCCAAACTGGTCCAGTTTAGTTGATTGAAATTAAACTAGAATCCAAAGAGAAGACCACCCACCCATAAGAGAGGGACTTCCACTTTGTATCTGATTTTCTGATAATGTTATCTGAAGTTGTAAATAAACATATCGATTTAGTCACACAAGCAATTTTCACCCATCTGAAAAGGGAGTCAATATGCACCTTGCAGGGACATGATAAGGATGGATCATTTAAGCATATATCTGTGATAATAATAATGGCATTGCTCTCTTTGGTTTGAATGGCTCGCTCACATATTTGTATTGCATGTGCTTGAGGATGCGCACTAAGGGACTGTAATCATGCTGTGTGTGTGTGTGTGTGTGTGTGTGTGTGTGTGTGTGTGTGTGTGTGTGTGTGTGTGTGTGTGTGTGTGTGTGTGTGTGTGTGTGTGTGTGTGTGTGTGTGTGTGTGTGTGTGTGTGTGTGTGTGTGTGTGTGTACAGAAAGGTTGACCTGTGGTGAGACAATAAAGTGACAGGTATTTTCTCTATAGTGCGGTAGACAAGTCTGAATCTTTGATGTTGTATTTTTAGCTCGTTTACAGTCTACATAAAAGCAATGTACCATATGTGTTAGCTGCCCATTAAAGATACACACAACACTAAAATGCATTTTAAAAAGCTAACATATCTGGAGGTCTGACTTGCAGCCACAGTAGCTGTGGTATATGCAAGATACATTTTGTGTTGCTGAGGCGACGCAAGGCATTTCACTTCTTCAGACACACATATAATTCTTATTATTAAATGCACATATAGTTCCCCGCACCTATTTAAAAGTTCATTCTACAACATTTCCATATCCTCATGCTGAATTTTTAAGACTTCACTCACCAGAGCAGTACTGCAGTGAAACAACTTTTACAGATCCCTAATGAACTGGAAATGTATTTTCCTGTTGAACATGAAGAATGAAGAATTTTGTTACCCTAACAGAGACATTTAAATTTATGGGCAGAATGAGGAGACAGAAAGAGGATGTATCTGAACAAAAAAGAAACTGCAGTATTTAAAATAGACACATCATTTTATCATTTTTTTAATTGCTACACCTTTGGCAACCTATTCAAAATATGTGGCTTCCCATGAGAAGAGGGGGATGGGAGTGGGGGCACCAAATTACTGAACAGAGAGCCCCACTCCCAATGAGGATGCCTGTTGTTTAATTGCAGTTTAATAGAAATATGTTGCACTTTTAGTCCCCACACTATAGGATCCAGTGCCATCTAGTGGTAAGACGATGATAATATGGTTCCGTGTATATCAGTGTATATCAGGAAAAAAAAACAATTATTCAGCCACTGCAAAAAAAAAGGAACCACAAAAGTCTACAGAGCCATTATGACAAATGACCTTGAAGGAAAATGGTTAGTGCTGTATGATTTATGAGCAAATACCATTCAAGTTACAGCTGTCACATAATGTAATAATAATAACATATATAAAATAACGATTGACAAAATACCAAATGTGGATCTACAGATATGTAGACATCCAAAGAGCCCGACAAACTCATTGAAGGTACAGAATATATACATTTAGAATCAATGATTCTGTGCAATGCATTTTTTCTATGCACCCACTGGAATAAAAATCATAGTCAGCAAGTTCATCCACCTGTTTCATTCACTGTTTTATCATCCTGGTTCATTTTAAGTTGTACTGCCTCTTCATAAGTGCCCATCTCCACTGCCACACTCTGCCTGCGCTCCTCGTCCAGTTTCTTGTAGTTGTAGTAATGCATGATGAAGAAAAATATGCCGGGCAAGAGCATAAACAGACCACATGCATAGTACATGTATTTGTACTCACCAAAAATGTCAACCAGAGCCCCTGAAAGAGAAGATACACACTCTATCAGTGACCAGTTTAGAAATTCCTCTCTTTCTTTTGTGTGTATTTATCTGAAATAATCGTAATTTACAAAATATAACCAACCTGAAATTGGAGGTCCAAGAAGCACCGGTCCACACTCAATAATGGTGACAAGTCCAACTGCACTGGAGAAGCGATGAGCTCCAACAAGGTCCATCAGAACTTCGAAAAGCAGCGCAGAAACCATCCCAAAGCCCAAACCAAAGAAAATGGCATAGACAACTAGACCCACATATCCAGAGGCCAGCGGGCACAGTAGGTGACACACACCATTGTATGAAACAGCAAAACTGAAAAAATATTGTATTCTCGGCCTAATCCACTTGGTGTTGCCGATGAAGCCAGTTGCTGGTCTGATAAACATGTCCGCCAGAGCAAAAATAGAGAGCAAAAAAGCTGCTGAATATTCATCGTTCCCTTGATGTCTGGCGTACGGAGCCAGAAAAACCACAGGAGCAAAAAAGCCAAAAAACATGACCACGTTACCAGCGAGATAAATGAGGAAGCCCCGGTGTTTGAAAAGGGAGAAGTCTATTAATTTTTGCACTTGACCCTGACCCTTGCTCTCATTTTGATTTCCCTCCGTCTGAAGGTTACCTGACTCTTCGCTGGGGTCGGCAGGGGCAGCGTCCTTGGCGGCTGCTGAGTTAAACTGAGGTGACTCACTGTTTGGTTTGGGTTGGACATGTTTGTTGACCGGTCTCATGAGGGCACCAGCTACACAGCAGTTCAAAACAATGGATCCCAGGATTTGGAAACTCCCTCTCCAGCCAAAGGTATCAAACAGCAACTGATTGAGGGGAGCCAGTGTGAACAGAATCACTGGACTTCCTGTCATCGCGAGTCCATTCGCTAGTGGCCTCTTAACCTGGAAGTAAGTGCCTATGATTGTCAGGGCCGGCTGCAGGTTTAAGGCGAGACCAAAACCTGTTGTTATGATAAAGAAATAATCACCATAAATAAATGATTTTACTTGTAATATAGAATTCACTGAGAACAGGAAACCTGTTAAGCTGCTGTGTTGTTAGAATGTATATTTGTAGACAGATTTATAAATTTTAAATGATTACATCTACCAAATCTGTTTATCAGTTGTAAATTAACAAAATTACATTCAGTGTCACACGGTTTCCAGGGAGGAATAGTACTGTAAATTATGCCAGACAGATTGCTTTTAGTTTTGAGGATTTCCTTCTTAGTTATTTGTGATAAAAAAAAAAAACGGAATATTTTTTGGGACTTCTGGTCAGACAAAAAAAAAGCCAAAAGAGAATCTCATCTAACATTTGAGAAAATCATGACAACATTTTTTCGCTTTGTTTGGAAATTTTTAGACCAAACCACTGATAACTTGAGGAAACTATCTGCAAAATAATTAATAATTAAAGAAATAGTTACTTGGAGGCAGTTATAATTTCTGAAACTACATTTTATTTTTATGTCCATTGTGGTCCAACGTGTTTTACTTCAAGAATAAAATTCAGACACTATTCCCATGGAAAGCTCTTTTCTGTGCCACTTTTGGTGGTGCGTCTCTACTAGATTAAAGATTAGGTTTAAAGTCTGACAGGGTTGTTTGCTCACGGTCAGTTACATGATCATGTGGCCTGACAAGCATACGTCCACGTGTGTGGATTTGTTAGCAGCATTTTAACATGGCATGACAACAGAGTCACTTCAGTGCAATTTAACCCTTGTGCTGTCCTTGGGTCAAAATTACCCACAGCTGTGTTCAACCAAGTTCTATTTTATTTCTATATTTTTATATTTTTTTGGGGATCATTGGTCATCATTCTTTAAAAAAAAAAAAAAAAAAAAAACTCACAGCCTCCTTGTCACCAATGATCCCAAAAAATATGAAAATAAAATAGAACTTGGTTGAACACAGCTGCAGGTCATTTTGACCCAAGGACAACACAAGGGTTAAGCAAATATTTACACTTTGCATTGAATGACCAAGTTTAACCTCACAGAGACATCCAACGTACTCGGGATTGGCCATGAGCTTGAAATTAAAAAAAAGAAGCTCCTCATGAATGCAAGTTACGACTGGCCGACACTTCATTCTTCAAATTCAAACTAACTTGTGTAATTTATAAAGGTCAGTAAGTTTCAGGGATATTTAAGTGGATCATTGACAAAAACTAACGTGTTTGATAATTATCGAGAAAAAAACCAAACATGACTTACCTCCAATCACTCCAACACAGAGATACAGATGAATGATTGTAGATCCAAAAGAAGCGAGCACCATGGCAGTGCAAACCATGAGCCCACCAACCAGCACCACAGGTCTGCTGCCGTAGCGGTTGACTAGTATACTGCTGATAGGACCTACACACAGGAGAGACATATCCCGCTTTTTTTAGTACTGTTTTGAAGGACAAAAAATGTTGATAGAATAATTTTCCTCACTCAAACTCCTCAGAACATGCTGAGTGGGAATGAGGCAATTTTATTTTAAAAAAAATGGCTTCCTCTAATTTTGGACAAAGTATGACAGCCACTGACCTCCTGCATACATTGTAGCAAGCATGACAGAGGACACCCAGGCAATCTCGCTGTAGGAAACGGAAAAATATTCCTGAATCTCTTTGAAATAGATGGTGAGGGACTTGGGAAAGGCATAGGAGAATCCTATGGAGATGAAAGCACCCAAGACCACAGCCCAGCCCCAGCCTCCATCTGGTGGGGTGTACCCTAGATTGGTTCCTGCAGCAGGGGGCATGTTCAATCCAACGGCTGGGAAGTGAGAACAAGTAAAAGAAGTTAACAGAGAATAAACTGCAATATTTTCAAAGAGACAAAGAAATAGTTACATAATTTACTCCCTAATATCATCTAGAAATCACAAGAGCTCACCTCTGCACAATCCTTCAGAGCGTATTAACCAGACTATGAACCCTGTCCTTGTACCAGACTGTGGCTGCCTCTCTCCAAAACATCCGGCTGTAAGGCCTTTGAGCTCATCACGTGTACTACATGATGAAGAAAAAAAGTGACTACACACAATAATGCAGTAATGCTGCCAAATATGTTGTTCTCAAGAAAGATTTACGAGTACAAAAGCAAAACACAAGTACCAATGTTTATCTAATTGTCTAAACAAGCAAACCTTTTTTTTTATTCCTTTAAAAGTCGTGTGTTCCTTCCGAGTCCATTCGTACTCATTGTTTACGTGTTTGATTGCGTAAGTTTGGGGGGTGGAAGTGGAAAAAAAATTGCTAAAATCTTATATTATGAAACATCATGCAATTATAATATTTGTGACATGGTGCATTACACAGAAATTTAATTTTAATTTCTGAGAAATTGTATTTCGTATACCAGACTGTTTCTGTTCATGTAGTGAAATAAATACCTTGGTCCGAAGGGTCAGGGGTCAAAGGCCCAGGGCTGATCACGTGAAATATAGGCTATATGAGAGGGAGATACGCTTAACACAGCCTGCAGGTTCTTTACTCAACACAAAGAACCGGTAATGTATGTTAACCGCAAACAGAAGCGAAGCTCGGCGGACAGGTAAATCCAGGGTTAGATGAAAATCCAATACATAGCCAAAGTATTGAAAATTAAACACGGGCTTTTTCTGAGCATTCAGTAACCCCATAGAAACCTGAATCATAGCCACGGAAACGTCCTTAAAAACTCGAGACACAAAGTTTTTGAATGTCAGCAAAGATTTTATTTAAAAATTCTTTATTTTATTTTTAGATGGTCAAATTTAATTAACCATTTGGAGTATATACCCAATCAGATTAGAACATGAAAAGGAAAAAAAAAAAAAAAAAACAGTTTTACGTTTTAGCTATTCAGAAAAGAATAATACAAACAGCACTGAGACATAAATAAGAGGCCGTGTTGACCTGTCTTGGAAAAATCAGCAGAGTGGGACTTCTCGCACGCTGTTTCCGTCTCCGTCACAAGACATGCGCAGTGCTCTCCTGAAGCTCTTGTTATGAAATGTACAGCCTGCATGAATTTAGTTCTCTTTTACGAAATAGCGGAATGTGAAGGCAGAAAAATTGCGTTTAGGAAAGGGTAGAAGTTTCAGTCGTTAGTTTGCGATGGGGATCGCTGGCGGACTTTGCGCAACGTGAACGTTTGGTAACTACAGTTGCGCTCCACCAAAGTCAGGTAGCCGCTCGCAGTTGATTTGGAGATGTTTTCTAAAGTGAGAATTTGTTTGGCCTCGGGCTTGGTCAGATCGCCCGGTTGTGTGAATTCAAGGGCGGCGAGAGGACTGACACCAGCCCTCCGCGACCATCAGCACCGGACCTTCAGCACCGAGCCCGCTGCTGTCAGGGTGAGCTGCTTCTCTTTCTCCATTTTAGTTTTTCCACTTCACAACAATCCATACAGGAGAAGTGGAACGTAATGAGTACTGCTCAGGTATTTTAAGCTTCTTCTTTTTTTTTTCCAATAGAGAATCACTGATTTTTTTTTTTTTTAAAAGAAGATAAAAAAGGGAAAACATTATGTTTATATGTTAATGCATCTAAAATAACGATTCGGTGATTTAATGAGATTTACAGAACCCATTCTGCCTAACAAGTCCTTTTGATGTTTTGTTTTTTAATTACTCATGTACTTTTATTTAAGTAAAACTTTGAATGCAAGGGTTGTAATGAAGTACTTTCATAGTGTGGTATTGCTGGTACTTGCTGTACAAAATTAAACAGCTGGATGTTGAATACTTAGTAGCTTAAGTTGTACTCACCACAAGTAATTAAATATACATTTTCAATTATTCTTTAAAATGACTCGGTATCGTCAAAAGCTGCTTCATGTTGGAAGATGTGCTTTAAAAATGAAATGTAAGCTGCACTAAACAAGGCCAGTTTTCAAGCTAAGAAAGATTTAATTCGGTTTCTTTTCAGGTATAATGTGACGTAACAAGTCATTAGGACAGGTAATCTCGTGGTTGTACTTTTTCCTTTACTTACATTTTCAATTTGTTTTATAACAATACAGGGAATTTTCATGTGTCAACTCAGCTAAAAAAAAAACCATCTCTCTTCATTATTATTAGTTTTGCTCTTGTGTTTTTGAATGAGTAAAATATCCCAAGTTGAAACAGCAGTGCTGACGTCATCTATTGCCTGCTCTCTTCCAGGTTCTGTATGATGGGCTTTGTCCCATATGCGTAACAGAGATCCGGTTCCTCCAGTTTCTGCAGAAAAATCAGCCAGAGAAAGTGAATTTTATCGATATCTCCCTGCCGGGCTACGATGGAGCAAAATACAAGGACGTCACTTATGAGATGGCCATGGACGAAATGCACGTGATTGATGAGAAAGACGAGGTAAACTCACATTCAACTGACATAACCGTGACTGTTAATATGCAGATTATCTTAAATGTAGTCTTATATACGTTCATGCTGTCTAATTGGTAGGTTCACCGGGGGGTTCCAGCGTTTTCAGTTATGTACGGAGCAGTGGGCCTCGGCTGGTTGGGTCGCTTCATGATGTGGTCCCCTGTCAGGCCGTTTATGGACAAATCCTACGCCATCTTTGCCAGAAATCGCCTAAAGTGGACCGGACGTGGGGACGAGTGCACGACAAGACGCTGTGAAAAGAAAACAAAATGACTCTTGACTTTAGAGAAAAATATGCACGCTCGAGAAGTAGATGAAGACGAATTGCATAAATACATCTGGTTTGTTATAAACCTGACATGAAAAGTTTATTAATGTTGCTAAAAGGAAATAGTGTTGTGAAGCCATTATTTGATGCAGAATTTATTGATTAAGATCTTCAAAAGATGATACTAATATATGGTTGAAAGTGAAGGCAGTTGATAATACGATTCTTCAATCTGCTAATAATGGCTGAAATATTTTTTAAAAAAATTGGTACATAATGTTTACCTCAGAATCCAAAGAAATGTGACTCAACATGTTTCATTAAGCAGTTAAAAAAAAAAAAAAAAAAAACAATTCCAGCTGATTACATTGTTTTCTCTGGATTTTGTGATCAACAATTCAGGCTTGTATTATCATCATCAGCTTGTTCTGATGTTTCCCTTTCACAAAAACGCTGATGAAATTCCAAAATAATGGGATAACAGTAACTGGGTACCGAGAGAAAGATCGGTAAACATGGCAGCGAAGAGAAATAACCTCACTGTGAAAGACATAATAATTGTGTATTGAATAAAGGGTTGTCATATTTTAACAAATATACAGTACAGAGATAAGGCTGAAAATCTCTGAAGCAAAATATAGTCAATTTCCTGTAACACAGGCTGTCTGAGATTGAGGTTCATTCAAAAGTAGATAAAGAACCAAACTGTCAGGAAACTGCCACTAGATGTCATCGTAAGTCTGAAATAATGTCAGCGGGGAGAGTGACATTGTTCCCCAGGAACTGTGTTAAATCCACAGTGACTGATCAGATCATTGAACAGTGATTTATCTTAATAATTATATAACAAATACAAGCTCAGTAGATTCTGTTTGTCTCAACTGAGTGAAATTTATATTCATCAAGTCAAAAACTAAAACTGTTGAGGTGATATTTTCCCTTTGAATTATGGTTTGAAAGCGATGTCTGTGTGCCAGCTTGGGGACAGAAACAGACTGGAGAGTTTTAATTTCACATGAGCCTCTGTTGTTATGAGCGTGTTTCATCAACAATACATTACAGTGCAGAACAGAGTGTGCTGGATAAAGGTTACATTAGTTCAGTGATATTTACCAAGCATCATTTGGGATACAGCATAAGGCAGACACATGGCAGTTTGATGTACACACACAAACACACTGGTTGTTTTTTTTGTCATACAACAACTGCAAATTACTGGGTAATCATTAGTAGACATGGTATTGATAAAGAAACGTGTGTTGAATATTTTTACATAAGTAGAGGGGGAGGAGGACAAAAGGTTAGATTAAAAACATATTTGTGTTTCATGGATTTATAACTTACTGAGCACATATTTAATGATTACAGGGTACTTGTGGGGTTTTTTTGGTAGAGAGGCAGGAAAAATGGAGTATGTATAAAAGAAATTGTAATTTAAAATTTCATATTTGCAAAAAATGACAGACTGATAGAAAGTTCATGGTGTCAGATGTTTTGTTTTCAAAATATAATCAAATACTTTGTTGTAAATTCAACTGCATTTACAGTGTAGTTTCAGGTTGTTTCAAAGTCTAAAATGACATAGCTTTCCTGAACTTCACTTGTACCTACAGTTACCCAGTAATTATTTTCTTGGTACCCTGCATGTACGACACTCAGTCAAGTGTCAAATTAAAGGGTCTTAGTGAAGTATTGGTCCACCATGAGCTGCCTGAACAGCTACAGCACACCTTGGCAGTGATACTACAGGTTTCTAAAACTCTAATGAAGAAATGAACCCCATTCTTTCAAAAGATGTTCCCTCCTTTGGTGTTTGGATTAGTGTGGTTGAGCGCGATGTCTTATTGCTCCCAAATCTGGCATAAATGTTTGATATGGTTGAGATGTGGTGACTGCAAACACCATAGCATATGATTCACTTTATTTTCATATTCATTAAACCCTTCAGTGACCCTTTGCGACTCCGTGGATGCATGAGGCCACTCCCATCAGAAAAGAAATGTTTCAAGATAAAGATGATCGCTCAAAATAACTTTCTATGGATTTTTGCATCGAGGGGACAACAAAGCTACCGGATCCCTTCACTACGAGGGTCAAGTATTCAGGTTTTTTTCTTTAAACTGTCACTCATCTGTATTTACTTATCTGTAATAACCACTGCAGACTTGTAGTATTTTAATATCGCGTGTATTTTAAGGCTAGACCGCAGTTTCTAAGAACTCGGGTTCTGGTGACGAGTCCCAGCCGTGTCTGTTTGGTGGGAGGTGTGCGTTTGTGTACGCGATGTGCCATGACGTCAGAAGCAGCCATCGTAGCTCCCTGAGACCATCAACTTGTAACACCCCCCCCCCCACCTCCACTCACCCCTAATTTTAGACTTGCACTTGTCAACAGTGACCACATGACCTTAAGCTTCTGTGTGGTCTTTGGCGCAGCTGGTCCTTCCCCCCCCCCCCCCCCCCCCACAGCCCAGCTCGGCCAATAAGGTTAAAGCCCCGCACGCAAGAAGCATTGAATTAAGTGTCAAAACACAGTAGAAATAGTGCTTCTGACAGTTTGTCAAACGTGGTGTTCTGGATTTCAGAGAGCAGGAAATTGCCAAAAGAGGAACTGTGAGGACAAAAGAACTTGGTGTGCATTTCAGGTAAATATTTCCTGTTCGCTTTCAACACATTTCCTGTCAAGGTGAGACGACCCGTAAACTGCTTTTGGCTCACGACCTTGCCCCACTGAAGTGGAAAACAACTTTAGTCAACGTCTGACTATTGTCTGCTTAAATCTTTGTGAAGCCAACACAGAAAGTCATTATTAATGCACTTTATTTTAAATATTTTTTTAAAAAAGCGCACTCTTTCTTGCATGGGGTTTGGGAGTACAGCAATTAAAGTCAAAGCTGTCCATGTTGTCAAACTGCTGTGTCTCATTGCAGACTTGGATGCATTGAGAGTTATTTACAACCACAGTTGTGTATTCGTCTGAGGTGTCATGTTTCGTTCCTGGAGGGACAGTACTCGGGAAAACAGTGGAGATGTCAGTCTATTGTGGAACATGATGTTTGTACACAGTCTGATCAGCTTGCTCTGAAAACACGCAGTGAGTAGTTTATAGCAGCGACAATGTGCCCTTAAAGGTGCAAAGATATTTATACACCAAACGAGCCTGGTTGGTTTTTAAGTTAATTCAAGGTTGTTAATTGTCGAAATCAAAGTGTTTTATTTAAATGATTAAATTTAAGTTGGTTTATAACCTTCTTGTGTTTGTAAACAACAGATGATTATAATATACATTTTAGGCTGTTGTCTTGCTGTTGCAATGTCAAGGTCAGCCTCTTTTTTAATTTAATGATTTTCCAAATTTTTCATTGAGCTCCATTTTTTTTTTCACTTATTCAGGAAAATGTCTTTAGTTTCTGGAGGATGTATCCTGTTGACTCAACGGGTGATTCCTTGAGTTTTCCTGTAGTGTCACCTACTGTAGTGTTAGCCTCACTGCTAACGTTGCTGTTGACTTGAGTCTTTTTCTAATGTTTTTCTTTCGTTCTTTTTCTTTCCCAGGTGATCTAACTCTTTGCCAGCAGCAGAGTGACATTTGGGCGTCAACCGACTGCTGCTCAAACATGGGGCGCTACCTCAGCGCCAACATGTTTCCAAGTTCTGTGAACAGGACTTTGAAAACTTCATGCAAACTTAGGTACACGATGAGCCTTCTGAGAAAGGACCATCGTCTGGCCAAAGCTCCTCTCAGCCCAGACTTTCACAGATATTCACAACTGTCAGCTCCTCAACTTTTCAGATTTGGGAGAAAATTTGCTTTTAAAAATGTAAAGCACAGTGATATAAGCTCTACCTCTGACTGCTACCTCAGAGATTTTACCAAAGACAGAAGACATCTCCAGATTGTGCGTTTTTATTCGTCTTCTAATAGGGATGCATTCAGAGCCGAAGCTCCTGTTGGGATTTTTGCGGAGGCCCAGAGCAGTTTTAATTTGAGTTCACTGGGAGGGCGTCTTCTTGGTCAATCATTCAATCGACTGTCCAGACACATTAACACGTATTTCAAGAGAAAGGATGTTGTCGCGCAAAATGTTAATATTGTTGTGACAACTCCAGATTCTTTTGGCAGGTCACAGAGGTGTAGACAAAGTCAACGGGCAGCCACAGATGGAAATGTATCTGAGAGCAAAGATGCAACACAGACCTTAAAAAGCAAAGGCATAAAAGAGAACTCAGAAACAAGTCCACAAACCCAGGAGGTGTCTCGACTGCAGCTTTTTCACATCAGCTCTTTGGCAACAAGATTTGGTGAGAGCTACAGTTACGTTGCTCATCACATCAACTCAGTGTTCTCTCAGGGTTTTGCAAAAGTTCAAATGCAGGAAAATTCAGAAACCGTGTCTTTAACCAGAGGGATAAACAGGAGAAAAATGGAAAACACTTGCATCACAAACTCTCAAGAGGGTGGGCTGTCTCAGGTGGAATTGAGTAGTGAACAGGCAGTAGCGGAGTCCAACACACTCTCCAGCAGCTGGGAAGAGGGATACCTTCACTTTGCAAGACACATCAATAAATACTTTGGTGCTAAAGTTACAGACGAAGCTCTGAATCGGAGAGAACAAACTCCTGTGGAAACTAATAGCAATTACAAGAAACACTTCTTAACACAGTCTACCTCTCAAACTCACAGTGCCAGGTCACCGCTGAAGAAAGACATCAGCCCTGAAACTGGAGGCCTTTTCCACAGCAGCTCTAACTCAACAAACTTCGGGGAGAACTACTTTCAGACATCCAGTCACATCAATCAGTATTTCAAGGGAGAAAAAGGACTGAACGAGGACAATGATGGAGATCTACTAAAAGAGATGAATCCTGGATCCCCAGAGAGACTGAAGACTGTGTCTTTTATGGACTGCCTTCGCCACCCAACAAGTGCCATTCCAGACTTGCTGGGTGCTTATCTAAACCTGGGCCCCTCGTCCCAGACTAGTAAGCCCCAAACTGCAATGACTTCACCACAAGCAATATTCAATAAAAAGGTGAGTTAAGGTTACATGAATATTAATGTCTCATTGATCAAGAATATGAGAATTTGGTGTGTCGCTTCAAACTGGAGTAGCATTACGACTTAATATTTTAATTTATGTACCACTTATTTCACATTTTAAAGATGAAAAACAACATTGTAGTTGTGGTCAAGAGGCTAAACTATATAAAATTGTTTATATAAAGACTTTACAGAAAGTCATTTCTGTTTGTATGTTTTCAGTTTGTCTTGAGTCGCAGGCAGTCAGAGGAAATGACTCGAGGGTTGATGGGCAGTCTAGGACTGGCTTCATCTCCAGAGGCTCTGATTGTCTGCGTGGAGGCCCTCAATGAACACCTCCTCCGCTACCCCTCATGCAAAGCTTTAATCTGGCAGGTCCGATGGAAAAGAAACAGTCACATTTACAAATGTTTAAAAACCTGATTTGACCTTGTACGGTTTTCATAGATGTTTCTGTTTCCAGGAGAAAACTGCAGTCACGTTGTTGAGACAGCGACGAACCTACAGGCACGACATGGGACTTCAGGCTGCCTTAAGAGAAACCCTGGCTCTGATTGGCTATGTGGATCCGGTCAAAGGTCGAGGCATTAGAGTGCTCTCAATTGATGGTGGCGGCACCAGGCAAGTCTAAGAAGATGGATTATTATTGAATGATTGTCCTTTAACAATGTGCAGTGGATGCTGTACACAGAACTAGATTGTTTCTACAAAACTATATAAAACTTCCGAAAATAGTCAAACATATCCATCCAAGTTGACCACATCCGGAGTAACATCCTCAAGTTGCTTATCTTAACTGAGTGATTGTGCAAAGCCCAAAGAAACATCTGTCACCTATTTCTACACGGAAACAAAGAAAAGTCACAAACCTTCATGTCTGTAGAGATCAAAGAAGCAAATGTTTGATACTTTTGCTTCAACAATGACTCAAAGCAGTGTTTCCCACACAGGCTTTACTTTGGTGGGCTACACAGGTATATTAACTTCGGTAAATCTTTTATGTAAGAACACCTCGTTTCACTCTTTCCAAACTACATGAAACAGAGTGCGGACTAGAGTGCGCAGATGCTGAGCTACCATTTACCGATACCCTGCATGTGAGGTATTTAGCTTACATCTGTAAATTGTAGCTACAGAAAAAAGTTTAGGATATACATCGCGCCACCCACCACCACAAGTAATTTCTCAACCTGTGGAAAACACTGCTGCAATTATTCATTGATTATCAGAATAATTATGTGTCTCTCAATTGATTCATCAACTCATTACCTCATCTCAGCACAAAACCTCATTTAAGATGGTGTCTGTTTCTTGGTTCTGTATACATCTGTGTTAATATCCATGATCATAACCCAGTTTAACTCAAAAGTACCACATAAATGTAACAAACCATAATTCTTTTTTTTTTTTCCAGAGGTCTGGTGCCTCTGCAGGTGTTAAAGCTACTCGAAAAGGAGACAGGGAAAAAGGTCCACGAGCTGTTTGACTACATCTGTGGAGTGAGCACAGGTGACAAATAGAAAACTGAGATTTAACACGACAGCCTGACTCCATGATTTTATCTCACTTTTCTTCATATGCATCTGCCTCTTCAAGGTGCTGTCCTCGCCTTCATGGTGGGTCTGGCCCGTTTCTCTGTCGAGGAGTGTGCCGACATGTATCGACGATTTGGGTCTGAAGTGTTTCGGCAAAACCGTCTGGTTGGCACTGTAAAAATGGGCTGGAATCACTCTTACTATAACTCTGAGACCTGGGAGACAATACTACGGTACGCACTGAGTAGATGCTAACACTGTATGTGCTTCAGTGGAAGGAGTGACTATTATATTTTATTTATTGCTCTGAATGTACAATATTTTCTGTTATTATAATCTTATTTAGAGAGAAGCTGGGTGACAGAGTGCTGATCAGAACAAACAGAGACGAGTTAAGTCCTAAGGTAAGAACACTGCATTATTATTATTTTCTGATCACTATCGGTCTCACAGCACTGATGAAATAAAGCTGGATTATTGAATCTACAGCTGCTGCAGTAGAGCACCCCACTGTGGCCAGCAAGCAAAAACATTTGAGCTTTCACAGGTTTAACACAAGCTTTTTGTTGGTGTCCGCTCAGGTTTCTGCAGTCAGTGCGGTGGTGAACTGGGGTACCAGTCCTAAAGCATTCGTCTTCCGCAACTACAACCACAAACCGGGCTCTCTCAGCCGTTACGCCGGAGGCTCGGGCTACCAGATGTGGCAGGCAGTGCGGGCATCATCCGCTGCCCCAGGATACTTCCAGGAGTTCACCTTACAAAGTGACATTCATCAGGTTCAAAACGATAGTACATGCACTTAAGATTTAAGAAACAAAAATATGTCATTAAAGACACAAAAGTTGAACACGTATGGTTTTTGTGTGGGTCACAGTTGAACGAAGTTATTTCCAGTTTAGATAAATTGTGTGTTTTTTTTTGTAGGACGGAGGAATTATCCTGAACAATCCCTGTGCCTTGGCAGTCCACGAGAGCCGTCTGCTCTGGCCCAAACAGCACTTTCAGTGTGTGCTGTCCCTTGGCACCGGTCGTTATGACAACGTTAAAAGGGGAACTGCCACCTCCACAAGCCTGAGGGCCAAAATCAGCAACCTGATCAGCAGCGCCACCGACACCGAAGGGGTACACACCCTTCTGGACGAGCTGCTGGCCCAGGATGTCTACTTCCGCTTCAACCCCATGCTGAGCACTGAGGTGTCCCTCGATGAAAACCGACCTCGGGCCCTGGACCAACTGCAGAGAGACACCCAGAAATACCTGGAGAGAAACCAGCCCAAACTGGCCAGATTGTGTTTGGTGCTTGGGGCAGAGCGCTCACCTGTTAGCAGAACTAAGGACTGGATGAGTGAGAGAGCCTGGGAGATGAAACAGAAACTGATGTGAGGAGGTGAGGTGAAGCATGTCATCACACAGAGCAATATCCTGTAAACAGATACACACTTATACAGATGGTGGGGACAAATAACAGAAACACCTTAAAGTACAACAACCGCAATGCAGAAAACAATTTGGCAAAATGTAGTTGTCTGCCGTTTGCACATGTTGTTATAATTTTAGAAACTTGTCTCTTTTCCGTAATACATCATTTTACACACAAAGTGTGAGTGTGATTCTATGAGATTCTATGAGGTGCGAACAAAAAGTTCAAAGATGCAGCACAGTAATGTGCATAGAGCAGTGGGAAGCACTAACCTAACACTTGATCAACATCAGCACCTGAGTTACACACATTTTTGTGACCATTGGTATGTGTGCATTTGTGATTTCATTATGGACTTTCAACTTGAGCAGAGAGCGCACATCAAATTATGATCACATTGTATATTCGTCGGCAGCGTGGATCATCTTTAAAGGAGGTAAGGCAATCACCATTTCCATAATTTCCAGTATTTTTTAAGTCAGTGTAAAGAAACGTTTTAAGAAACAAACGAGCTGACAGCTGCTGCATTATTTGAGCTTCACTGGACAGGCCATAGGTATTGTGTTATTGTGTTATTAGGTTTTTATGTTGTTTTATCCGCTCCCTCTTTCACATTTTGTTTTGACTTCTTGATACAGATACACATTCATAAAAATACGCACTTGAGTGCACTTTATTTTTTTTAAAAACTTAAAAAAATTTGCACGTGACATAATTCACTGTACACAGTTGTTACTGTATTTTATACTTATCAGTATATAGACGATGTAAGCTACTATATTATATGTAATATAAGCTATAAATTATGATTTCATGTAATGTTACAGTTGATGTATTATATTGTTGTGCTACTGAGCATTTTATGAATATTTATTTTAAATAAAATATGAATGAAAAGACTCCCTTGTCATCTTTTAAATGTTTTTGATTTTTTTTTTTTTTTTATCTTTCCCTGAACACCTTCAAAGTCTACAGTATATCCAGTTTTCTCATCCCATTAAATACATCAGTGCAGTGTTTACGAGTTTATCATTGAAGGAGAAGCCATCCAGTCAAATTTGAATGTGACGGGTTAAATCCCCCCATGTGTGTGGAAGTTGTGCCCTCCCTGTCCACAATGGACTGACTTTGTTCCAGACAGAAACGCTTTGTGGAAGAGAGCGTGCGTTCGTGCCAGCCAGTGTGAAGATACAAGGTCAGTGACCCACCCACCAATCTAACAAACTGAATCTCAGAAACGGCACACATGAAGAAATACAAACATTTAACCTCTTATAAAAGACTTAAATGACTTTTCTTTTTCTTTTTTTTTTTATTCTGGCAGTTCATTATCTAAACCTAATCTATCAATTTAGTGCATGACATGGCACTTCTCTCTGACTTTACCCAGCCAACACAATGGAGATGACGTTATATGTATGTGTGGATTTCACAATGGATTTATTATCACAGGCTCTCAGGCCATGTGTGCCAGGCGTGTGACCCAGGCTGGGGGCAGCCATCCCGATGGGCCACATGACCCTCTTATCTCGCTCTGTCACCTGCCTTAAGATGATGGAGTGAAAACTAGCACAACAACCGGATGCTGCTGGAAAGGTGTGGAGATGCTGCAGTGAATCTACTGTGACAGAAGATAAGAAGAAGGTAGGAGTCTGCTGTCAGTCCAACGAGGGGAAAACAGACCAAGGAGCAGAAAATAGACTTAAAGGTAGGACCTCTTAATATTCACCTTGTTTAGCAAATTTTAAATACTAGTTTTTGGATGTAAAGTACACACTATTAGAGCACATTAAGACAGAGTAGCATAGTGTGTCTATGCTACTCTGTCACACGTGAAGGAGCGCTTTACTCCTTGCAGCTGTCGTACAAGATGGGCATCAATGGAACTCGAGGTTTTAATGATGTCATAGTCTGAGTTGTGAAGTGGGGCTGGTCGACAACTGCATCAGCAGATTTATGTGGGAGTGGACACAATATTGTGCAGCTCCTGCCGTGAATTAACGTTACTTTTTGCAATGTGGCAATCAAGTCACACTGGAAATTGAGATGTGCATTATATTAACTACTTATCTTACTGTTCATGTATGAATAAATTTACTTAAATCTCAATGTAATAGTGAGCATTCATAACATTCAATATTCATGGATGTTTTGGTATTTCTTAGCAACACTAACAGCTTTGCTCTGTGGATGGCAGTGTGGCCCACTCTGAAAGAGTTCAACGACAATTGGATAGATTGGCATGACATTTGGTGGAGATATTCATGACTTCAAAAGGATGACTCAATATGACTTTCCCTCTAAGGCCATCAGCAAGTCAAATCTTTCAGTATATCTGAAGAAATATCTCAACATCTTCTTGATGGATTGGTGCACATTTTTTGTACTGATAATCATTGTACATGGTTGACACCTTGACTTGTTTTTAACAACTAGCATTTGGGATTAAGAGTCAATCAATAGATTTTTTTTAAATTGTAAAATCACCAAACACTGTGGTCCAAATACACTTAACAATCACAAAGGATGCAAAGACCAGAACATACGGTGAGCGAATGAAACAATAAGCACCAAAATAACCACTTTAAAACATTACTGTTTCCTTACAAAATAAAGATAAATTGAAATAAGGCCACCTCTTCAAACCATCGTCGTTAAAGAATGTTTAAAAATCATTAATTAGTGGCAGAGAAACATGGAAAGCAAAATATATTGTGAAATTTCTTAAGAAATATGAAATGGATTCCCGTAGAATTTGTTATGCACACTCACATCCCCCCACATGAAGAATTTTAATCACCTCAGCATTTCCTCAAGTACCATCGTCTCTTCTGTTCTGACCTTTCTCCAAAACCTGTATTGCTGTCTGTGTGCTTTGTGTTCAGTGCAAAATCATAGCATGCTAACAAGCTAACCTAAGATGGTTGGCATGGTAAACACTACACCTGATAAAAATCGGCATATGTGAGCACTCTGACATAAGGATTTGGCATTTAGATCCCCTCATTTATGCTTATGGGATGGGCAAAACAAGTATAAGAAAATATCCCTGTCAAGGAATTGTTAAAACAACATGTAGTGGTGTTATACAAATGCATTGAGAGCAAAAGAGAGCATATCTAAGTAATGACAATCACATTAAATTACCAATGTTAAAATATATCTCTATGACAATGTCAACTAAAACTGAAAATGTATAAGCCTTATAAAAGTGGAATTTATGGCAGAGCAACTATAATATTACAACATTAGATTGGACAGGTGTTCCTAATGAAGTAGTTTGCGTGTATGAATATCGTTTTTTGACATGATGCGTTTCAGAAAATGTAGTTACCTTATCAAACCCTAAAGTCAGTGTTAGAATTTGTGCGACAGTATTGTATTAATTGCCCAGTGGTGGTGACGTAACGCAGCGCCGCGTCCTGCTCAACAGGAGTTTCTCTCCATCCTCTTCTTGTGCTCTCCCCGATGCAGTGACGACAAAGTGTGAATGATAGGTGCTCTGAGTCTGAACAGGCAGCTTGTGTGCTTGAACACTCCCTCTCACATGCCATCTGCTCTTACCCGGGCCCCGGACACTCGCGCCAGAGGGGACCCACGAGCATAGAGACCTTTTTGTCGTCACTGAGCTGGCTCTGTCCGCCTCTGTGCCTCTTCAATGTGCAATCTGGTGCATGGCACTGATCACTGCTCACTTCCAGGCCTGCTTCAGTCCCATGTGTGCGGAGAAAAGCCCATTCCTGAGAGCCAAGAAGCTCAACATGCCCCGTCTGCTTTTGTGTTCTGTGTGAGACATGTCAAGTTACGTTTCAAATGTTTGCATGGAGAAGGGGATCAGGGCCGGAGAGTCATAATGATTTACATCACAAGTGCATTGATTCTCCCTCAAAATATAAATGAAAATAGATCAAATCCATAATTTGTTACACTTTTTGCTTTCAGGACTTGCAGATACAAGTCTTAATTATAAATTTAATGTAATCTGTAGGTTGCAGTGCCACCTCATGTTACCCCGCCTCCCCACCAAGCTATTGTTGAGCCCTGTCAGTGCTGCTCTGTATATGCAGCCCCGTGTGAATGCCTGAAAGCCTACACAGGTCAGGACTCTGTCGACAGCCCTGAGATGGCTTTTGTCTCACACAAATACAGCTTTTCCTGCATCTTTGGCACCGTTTCTAGAAAAGAAAACTGCTTCTTCCTGCTGTAGGATTTTCTCAGATGAATGGTAATGACCTTTTCCCACTTTCCTGTGTGTGTGAATGACTGTGTGTGTGTCACAAAAAGAGGATACATTAGAACATTTAAAGCACAAAGCTGTGCAGAAGAAGTTTTCAAGTGTATTTTTTATATTTGGGAACTGGATATTCCCAGCCTTTATCAGGATGTCATGTGACTGGAGATTTGCCACATGTAAAATTCATATAACAGAAACAAACATTTCTTTCATACTTCTCCCCAGTCAACAATGAAACCCACATTTTGATGTCATCAAAACCAATAGGAATGCAATCTGTACAGAATCTGGGTTGTTTTGTGCTTTCATTTGGCCCAACCCCATGTACGAAAATGATTATGCTCACACTTGACAGGGTCAGAACAAACATTATTCAGCTAAAATAACAAAAGAAAATCCCAGAAAAAATGAAATCCTTCCCCTACTGTTGGTGTAGTAAATGTATACATTTATTTAATTCATTACTGTGCAAGAGAAACTTTGTGACCGTGTTTGATGGAGAATTGTGAGGACAGTGAAGTGGGTGAAGAGTAGGTGTTGTATGGGGCTCATTCATTATTCATGAGATGGGTGGGCAGAGTGTAAGTGGCAGTGACAGACAGAAACTCAATTACTGATGTGTATCAACTCCTCTAGGGCTTCTTGACCTGATATTTGAAGGACCGAGGCATTCATTTCTGTACTGCACAAACAAGAATAATTTCCGGGAGAAAAGTCTGTGGATTATTGATGCATTGGGAAGCGACAGAAATGGGGAGGAGGGAGCCCTGATTTGACTTTACATGACAGAGGTAGGTTCTCATAACTTTGAGTTTTCATCATGCAAACATGATGCATAGTTCGTTATGTATATAGAGCAAAATATTTTGAAGTGAAGCATGTAATGAAATGGGTTTTTTTGTTGCATCTGACAGATAAATTGAATTGGACCCTGCACGTACAGTTTAATTAACCACGATTTAGTCTTGTCAGGCATTAAGGGAATTCATGTTCATGTCGGGGATGCAGTCAGTTTGAGATTCACTTTAATAGCTTGATGTTGTGTTGTTTTTGCGGCATGAAAATTCTGAAACTATTCTGTCAGAGAATCTGACACAGCAGTGGGGTGTAAAAAAAAAAAAGTTACTGAGTGCAGGATTTTAATAAATGTGCTTAAGTACATTTATGAAGTAAATGTAGATTGAGTTGATGTCACAATACTGTACTTTTACGCCATTACATTACAGAGGGAAATGCTTCACTTAATTGCATTGACCTGACGAAAGTTTACTATTCAGATGAAAGAAAATCATTTAAAAATCTTATAAAATATAGAACATTGTTAAATATTAAATCTGTTATTGACAAGCTTTCTGCCTGATGACCTCTCTGCCTGATTATACTTTGAGCCACTTGTCAAATGTTTCAGATGTCTGTGAATTGACAGCAGGGGATTTCCCTGCTGAACCTCCCAGATAGTTATTCAAACATTAAACTGACACTCAAAGATGGCAAATTAACCAATATTTCACAAAAAGAAAAACATTATACAAAAAAGTGTAGCATTTATTAGTTTTTTCTTCATTCTTATTCAATTAAAACATCTCACAATCCCTCATCTATCTTGTGATAAATATAATAAACTACCAAACCAAGAACAACAGGAAAATACTACTTATGATATTGCATCAGTAATATTAATAAAATTAAAAATGAACAGTCACAACAATACTTTTACTTTGATATATAAACTGATAATACTGACGGACATTTGTTGAAGTACGATTTTGATTGAAAATCTTTTACTTTTAATGGAGTGTTTTACATGATAGTATTAGTACACTCAAATAAAGGGTTTGAGTGCCGCCACTGCGTCAGTGGTGCAAGGTTGTTGTTTTTTTTACCTGAACTCTGACTGAAATTAATGTTTTGTAGCTGTCTTTCTGCTCCTTCATTTTGTGAACAGGAGAGTTGGTGATCGTAATTGTTTCTGGACTAAATGAACTGTAAAGATGGTCACACTGGTCAAACCAGCGCTGCTGCTACTTCTATGGCAGAGTGTTTGGGCTTTGGACGTTCCCCTGGAAGGTGAGTGGAATTTCAGATGTGTCAACTAGCTTGTTGTGAATGTATTTGAGTGTTTTGTTTTCCCACAGTAACTGACTTTATTCCCCTGCCTGCAGTCAGACAACCCCCAACCATTATAAAGCAGTCAATGAAGGAACATATTGTTGACCCCAAAGACACCATGGTCATAGAGTGTGAAGCCAAAGGAACTCCTCATCCTATGTAAGAGCTGAAGCGGCCCACTCAACAGATTTGGTCAAACTAACATGAATATTGGAAAACCACTTTACTGATTTACTTTTTTTTTTTTTTGCTTGATCGTGAAGTTTCTCATGGAGGCGTAACGGGAAGTATTTCAATGTGGCGCGGGACTCCCAGGTATCGATGCGTAGGCACTCAGGGACTCTGGACATCTATGCCTGGAACAATCCAGAAAAGTATGAGGCGGAGTATCAGTGCATCGCCTCCAACGAGTATGGATCTGCATACTCCAACAAGATCAGGCTACAGTTGTACAGTAAGTTCAGGAGTGGTACTAATGAAGAATAAACAGTTTGTTTGTATCAGTGAATGAGCAGTGACTTCAGAGTGTGCAGTGATGCTGTCCATGTCGGCATTACTGTGAAATGTCACAGACTGCCTCCACCCATATTTGCTGCTTTTAGGACCTCTTTAAATAAAACCTTCCTTATTTGCTGTACAGTATGTTGTGTAGAAATTAGAAACGACTTACAAAAGACTTCCACTGTTGTTGATTTTAGTGGGTGGCTACGAAGTAATCTTCTAAAACAACTTTGCATGGAGAAAACGGTATTAATTGGGAAATATTAATACAGTTTTCCAGTTATTGAGTATTTACAGCAGTAGGAGGATGGTAAATTTGAGATTGGCTCAAACTACACTATCGTGCCCATGTTCCTCATGATGAAATAACGTGTAAATCAGAGCAAAAGTGTGTCTTGCTTAGTTTTTGGACCCTAGGATCTCCGTGATAAAGGCTAATTATTTCAGGGCCCAACATCGACCATTATCTGAGATATTTAATGAGCCCCGTTATCAAACAGCCAAACTTGACCCTGCTTCTCAGAGGAGACGTTATCACTGTTTCTGCAGGACCTCCTGTGTGGCCGAGGGAGATCCTGGAGCCGGTGGGGGTCAGTGCCGGCCTGCCTCTAGTCCTGTCCTGTGACCCTCCGACTGGCCCACCTAAACCTGAAACCTACTGGATGTCCAGCTGTAAGTGTCTGATACGCAGTGGTGAGCCGGATCGTTGAAGTCTGGGGTCAACCACAGATAACAGGAGGAATTTGATAGATTTGCCCTTTGTGAACTGACTTTAAATAATGGTATTCTTTAACACCACGTCGCATTTCAGGCTCGTACGCGAGACCTTTCAACTGGCCCATTCAGACAGCTGTCCCCACCATGCAGCCTGTGCGGCAGGACCGCAGGGTTTCCATGGGAGTGAACGGAGATCTGTATTTCTCCAATGTGCATGTTAATGACTCCGTTGCTGATTACTGCTGTAACGCCCGCTTCCCCTACAAGAACGTCATTCAGCAGAAGATGCCCGTGGTTGTGAAGGTGCTAACAAGTGAGTACGATAGCTAACAACATCTTTTCTGTTCATCCTAACTTGGCTTTTTCTAATCAAACAGATCTATTAGCATGTTATTTTCCTTAAAACCTTCAGGGTTTTGTGATTGCTCTACTTACTAACTGCAACATTTTTTTATTATTAGACTCTACCCTTAAAAGCCTCATCATTTGAGTGTGGGAAGTCTCTTATGTTGCTTCATGCTCAGAAAGGGTTTGTGAGTAAATGTTTGAGGTCTGCCTGACTGGTTTCCTCTGCAGCTCGTACAATAGCTGAGGCTGCCCCCACCTGGCTGTCTCCCACCGGCTCCTCCAGCTCCATACTGGTCCTGACAGGAGAGGAGCTGCTCCTGGAGTGTATCGCTGCGGGACTGTGAGTGTCCAAACAAAATCACAAAAATTAACTGTCGCCCTTTCACATAATGTATTTAATGCTATTGTTCATATTCTTCCACAAATGGTTATGATATGGTTTATTTTGTGTTCTTTCTGAGTATTTTTTACTTTAATTTCATGAAAGTCCTCCTGTGTAAAGCCTTTTTTTGTTGTTTTTTTATCATCATCAAGGCCGACTCCTCATATCACCTGGACCAAGGATGGGGAGGACCTCGAAGTGACGCCACGCATGAAAGTAAAGAACTTCAACAAGATGATTAAAATCCCGAAGGCCTTGTTTGAGGATGCGGGTGAATACACCTGCACTGCTGCCAATAAGATAAACTACATAGAGCACACAATATCCGTCAGGGTCAAAGGTGAGACCTTCAGAAACTTACAGAATTAGATTATTTTTCTGCATATTCATTTTCAAACAGCTGACAGACTCCATATTTGACAGCTGCTCCATTCTGGCTGGAGAAGCCCACCGACTTGATCCTGGCCCCCGAGGAAAACGGACGGATGGTGTGTCGTTCTGATGGAGCGCCTCGTCCCACAATCAGCTGGTTCATTAATGGGGAACCAATTGAAAGTACGTTTGTTGAGATCAAGTCTACGAGCTATAAAAATGTATCAAAATAATATTAATTCTGACTAGTTTTCCTTCCTTGTTTGTTTTTTCCAGCTGCCACCCCCCAGCCTAGCAGACAGGTGTCTGGAGACACGCTTACCTTCCGCAGTGTGACGGCTGACAACAACGGTGTCTACCAGTGTAATGCTTCAAATGAGTATGGCTACTTACTGGCCAATGCGTTTGTCAACGTGCTTCGTAAGTTACAATGCTGTCATTCCTATCATTTCCAGTACAAGCATTGTTTTTCAAAATCACAACTGAACCGTAAGTTGTACCCAATTTTGTGTTGTTTGTAAGGGATCACTAATTGGAAATTAAAAAGCAAATCAAGGAACACGATTCTTTCAGAGAGGAGGAAGAAAAAGACCAATTTTCTCCTTCTTTTTTTTTTCCATTAGAAGAAAGACACCGTACTGAAATTGATTATTCACCGATGATGATGCAGTTCTTATCTTTTCCTTTAGATGCAACACCACGTATTATTGGGCCTAGGAGCGAACTCATCAAAGTGGTAGAGGGTAGCCGTGCCTTCTTAGACTGCCGCTACTTCGGTTCTCCAGTACCAGAGTTGCGATGGTAAGAACATGGTGTGTGACACTTTAATGTAGAGACAAATTTCAGAAATGAACTCAGTGTGTTTGTCTGCATATATTCTCACACAGGTCCAAATATGGACAAGGAAATCTTGAAGGAAACCGTTTCAAGACCTACAGTAACGGGACTCTGGAGATCAAACGTATACAGATAGACGACCAGGGAACTTACCTGTGTATTGTCAGCAACATCGCAGGAAGAGATGAGAATCAAGTCCGAGTCGAGGTCAAAGGTCAAGAGCGCAGTCATTCATATGTAAAATTATTCATTCAGCAACAACATGTTACACAAATACTTGTTGGGTTGTGTAATATTGTGGTTCTTCTGTCATCTTTTCTTCTCAGAACCCACATTAATTGTCACAAGACCACAGAGTATGAAGGTCATCCGTGGAAGTGATGTGCGCTTCGAGTGCGGCGTAAAAGCAGACATCACTACTCCCGTCACAACCACCTGGATAAAAAACAAAAAGCCAGTCACTCTTGGCTGGAGGTGTGTGTTGTTGTAAAAATATAAACCATATAAAAAGTATATGAATTAAATTATTAGGCCTGTTTGTACAACTGCGGATACATGTGTTTGTGTGACCAAATGAGCGTCCAGATCTCACCAGTTTTACTCTCTTCCTCAGAGTCTCTCTGGATGAATCAAATCTGGTCATTACTAATGTAAACAGAGACGACGAGGGCAATTATACATGTGTCATCAAGAGTGAGCTGGACCAGAAGTCTGCCTCAGCACATCTAATGGTGATGGGTATGAAACATTTAAAATAGAGGACATTTTATCAACCATACGGCATATTGGGCCTCTTAAGTGTTTACATGAATTTTCCATTTAGACCGTCCAAATCCTCCCACTAACTTGGAGCTGTCAGATCCATATGAACGAACAGTCAGACTCAGCTGGGCCCCTGGAGACAGCAACCACAGCCCCATCACGGGTAAAAGCAATGAAACTAAATAAACTCACAGAAATACCTTTTCTTTAATATTACTTTTTTGGGATAATTCTTTGGTATTTACCAGAATTTTTCCCCATGTTTCGACACTTTTTGCTCTCTCACAGGGTACTTAGTGCAGTTTGACGATGACGACTGGTTGCCGGGGAAGTGGAGAAACCTGTCAACGTACCCAGGGAACCTCAACTCTGTCATTTTGCATCTCGCACCTTTCTCATACTACGAGTTCAGGGTCATCGCTATCAATGAAATCGGAGCGAGTCGCCCCAGTCGTCCATCTACGCGCTTCCAGACCAGCGGAGCACGTGAGTTTGACGCTAATTCAATACCGGTATGAACGACAGTAAAGACACACATGTGTAACACATTTTGATGAGTAGTTTGACACCGAGTAGGATGAGGAAATTGATGCTGCCAGGAGATGGTTGTTTTAGCTTATGTAGCCTGGCTCTGTCCAAAAGTATAAAAACACCTCCTAACATGCCCTAAACCACATTGATCAAGACACTATTTCTTGTTTGTTTAATCAGTATAATAACTTGGAGAGATCCCACAAAGTCATTGAGTTTGAAACAATCCAGCACATAACGCCCAACTTGTAGCACATAAAACCTTAACTTTTCACTTTTACTCTTTTTTTACAGAGTAAATGAATAGCATGTTGTTTAATGAGCCTCTAAGGTGCTAGTAGATTCATTTGTTTAACTGGGGAAAAAGTTAGGCCAGCTGTTTTCCCCAACATCCTGTCCTCATGCTCAGATAAGCCAGCATCTCCAGGCTCCAGTTTAGCATTTATTGGCTGGAATAAGTGCATTTCCCAAAGTCGAGAATAATTTATTCCAACCAATAATCTTTCCTCTGCAATTGTTTTCCTTCGCAGCCCCAGATGTCATTCCAAAAAATTTAAAAGGTGTGGGTACATGGAGGAACAACATGGAAATCAGCTGGGAGGTAATAAGGACCCACACAAACCTTTTGTTTATCTTCAATCTGTTTATAGTTAAATACTTACTGTCAGAAAAAAAACTGTGCTGTGAAACCTGTTTTCAGCCTCTGACCTACAGAGAGTGGAACGGACCCCACCTGAAGTACCTGGTGTGGTGGAGAAGGAGAGAATCCCGAGAGGAGTGGAAGAACGCAACCACTAAGTGGCTGAAATATTACATCTATGATGCAGACACCTTCACTCCCTATGACATCAAAGTCCAGGCTGTCAATGACTTTGGGCTCGGACCAGAGTCTCCTGTGGTCATTGGCTATTCTGGTGAAGACCGTGAGTGTCTCAGTTCATTGCCTCATGTAATTTAGAGACGAGTGGGAAATCTGTAAGGAAAAAAAACAACAGTTCACTTGGTGTGAAGTGAGTGAATCCATCAACGGACCTGTATTTAAGTTACGCACGTGAAATCACATCATGATCAGCCCAGCGATCTGTACAGTGTGAGCATAAACATTGTACATTTAGGCCATGCAGAAAGGCCTGGCGCTAGATTGGATCAGTGGGAGGGACGCTCTGCCTGTAATTGGTTATGTTGATGTTATGTCGGGTTAAGGTTAAGTTTAGGATTCATGTTAAGGTGGAGCGTACAGCCCTCCAGCTGCTCCAATTTAGCTCCAGCTGTGCTGAAAATGTGATAGATGAATACAAATTAAAAATGTCTCTCCAGTTTAACACGTCACTCCGCCGTCTCCTATATGTGCACTACTGAATCTAGTGACTGCAAGGGCCCTATCATAATCATCAAACCATTCAGTGAACTTTATGGAGGCATCACATTTACTGTAGTTTTTCCTTTACTTTGTTAACAGTCTGTGTGTAAAAAGCAGATCTGTGACCTTCAGCAGGTTATTTGTCATAAATAGGTCAGTTGGCCAGCAGAAAAACAAATTAAAAAACATTGTTCTGTTTACAGATCTGCGATGATGTGAATGTTATTCTCAGGGAATCATGAATTGTTTCAGAGATGTAAACCATTCAACATGTTCTGAACACAAACTCCACTTGTTTTTATTTCTACACGTTGAGGACACGTTGTTCATCACATCACTTTGCTTGGTGTTCACTAATCACAGACTAAATACTGAGCTGTCTCTGTGTACCCCCCAGGTCCAATAACTGCACCCCTGAACCTGAGAGTGTCTGACATCGAGAGCACTCAGGTGACTGTACACTGGGACGCGGTGACACGCGGCTCCATTATGGGAGAACTGAAAGAATACAAGGTGTGTCTACTGTCAGTTCAACACAGGATAAGGGACTTTAACTAAAGGTTGCATGGACAAGTTGATGGACAGTAAAATATTGAGTACACACTATTGGGAGAGTCAACTGGTGATAGTTACAATCAAATCAGTTCAAAAGTAAAATTTTGTAAAAACAACAGATAACCGGCTTCTATAAACCAATCTATACCTCGTGTTTTATACAACTTAAACCAGAGTAAAATATTAGTCAGAAAAACAAACAAGAAATAAGTGCCCGTGCTCCAAAAGGTAGTAATACTAACGACTCCATACCACAACTCAAGCTGTGACAAATACATTCACTCACAGCCTGGAAGCACATGAATAGCTCACTGGCCCTGGCTGCATCTCTTCTACCACCTGCTGCAGGAGGTGGTACAGGGCGGTACTTGGAGGGGCACAGGAGAGCAGAACAAAAGCACAACAAGAAACCTACATGGCACGGAAATCTTTAATAAAAAGAGCTCATTTTCACATGTGGCCTACTGAAATTTGTTTTTTCATATTAAAGCCAGTAGATGGCACTGTGCTGTCTCTGGTGTCCCAAAGCCGAGGTATTACAGAGGAATTTCAAAAAGGCTGCTACATGGGAGGGATGACCTGCCCCCATCCATCTGCATTTGAGCACATAAGCACAAGAACAGAATGTAAAAAAAAGTACCAGTACAGTTGTTAATGCACTATTTCACGGACTTGCTTAAGCAATGAGTTAATGCATTGAGCTTATGCATTTGTTTATGCACTCGTTTACGCATTGTTTATAAACTTGTCTTGGCATTTGTTTACACAGTAGCTTATTCATTCATCTATGAATTAATTTATCTCATTTTATAAAATATCTTTTTTTTTAATTAACTGACATTTTGCTTTAAAATGCAAAAAAAAAACAAAAAAAGGTCCTTGACTGAAACATAACAATGCTGACGTGTGTGGAAATGTTGAACAAACCTTTGTTCAGCAGATTGGAAATGTGTGTTGCATGTCGTCACAGGTCTACTACTGGAGGGATAGCAGTCAGCTGAGGTGGCTGTGGGTCAACAGAGCGATGAAGTCGAAAGCGTTTCCAGAGGATGATCCTGATCCCTCAGGCGTTCTCACCGGACTCATACCCTACAGTAACTACAAGATGTACATAGTGGTGGCAAACAATCGATTTGAAGGGCCGCCAAGTAATAATATACACTTCTCAACACCTGAGGGAGGTAAGAAAAGAACCTAGTTTACCATAGAAATCACAAATTAATGTTTTTTTCCTCCAAGCTTTTGTTTATTATCTCCTGCTGTGTTCTTGTCTGTAGTACCATCTGTTCCCACATCCTTCAGGATCCAACAGCGGCATCTGGACAGTATTTATGTTGACTGGGACCTTCCTGCCGAGCCCAACGGTATCATCACCGGGTATTCCCTCAAGTACCAGACAGGTACGCCAACGCACCACCCCAAACACTCTCAAACACACTTTCAGAAAAGGAATCAGTTTGAATCTACATCCCTGCAGTACATAACAGTGCTCTTAAATATGCACTCAAAGACCGAGGCTCCACTGAGGTTTGTTCTCAAGAGGGTAATGAACACTTGTGCAGCTACTCTTTGAGCAGGCGAGGCACTTAATAGCTGTGCATCAAGAGTTCTCCCACTGCACCTCCATTTCCACTTTCTCCACAGTGAATGCCACCCGAGGAGAGGAGCTGCGAGTCGAGGACTTCTTTCCTAATGTTACAAGCTTCTCACTCCGGCGATATGACCGCTACACTCGATACAGATTCTCCATCGCGGCACGAACTCAGATTGGGATAGGGGACTGGCACACGGAGGAGTCGCCCCACTACACCACCGAAAGTAATTTACTACTTTCTCCATGCATCAACACGTCTGTTGGTATACTAAATAAACACTTTGAAGTGCTGATGTTAAATGTTGAGGATGTGTGTATTTGTGTATCTCAGCATACGCTCAGGACCAGGTGGACATCACCACTCAGGGGTGGTTCATTGGGATAATGTGTGCTGTGGCTCTCATCGTGCTCACCCTTCTCATCGTCTGCTTCATTAAGAGGAGCAGAGGGGGGAAATACCCAGGTATACTGGTGACCCATGACCTATTGTTTAAGCTTAGTTTAAGTATTTGGAGTTTGGACTGCTGGTTGGACAAAACATCTGGGCTCGTAGGCAGTTGTGATTTTGCTGTTTTCTAATGTCTTATAAACCAAACAATTAATTAATCAAAAATCATTCAATAATCAATCAAGAAAAAAAGTCAGAGTAATCAGTAATACAAAAAATTGGTAGTTGCATGCAATTTCCTGGCACTCCTATGATGTCCAGTGTGTATCGTGTAACAAAGTGGCTTGTTTTACTTTCAGTTCGGGAAAAAAAGGACATTTCACTGGAGCTGGTGGATGACAAAGATCAGGAGGGTTCATTTGATTATCGGTAAGTTTTATAACAGACAGCTAGTGGAAAAATAGATAAAAATACACTTAGGAACATTTTTTTACTGCTACTATTTGAAGGAAGTTTTGAATTTAGCACAATTTATCTCAGTCTGTACCACATCTTATCTTCTGTTTTACAAAACTGTATATCAAGTTTATAAAGGTGTATTAAGTCATGTATTATGATTTATTTAATAGCACTCAATACCAAATAAGTCAATATGTTTTCCCTGGCGTAACACTGTACCACACTATCGCTGTTGAAAATTATGACTAAAATAACAGTAGTTATGTAATTACATCCATTTGCTCTGTAGCTGTGCATTCACATTCGGTTTGGTGAATTAAAGCTGCCCTGTGGAGTTGTTTAGCCTTTAATCTTCCTCATAAAATATTTGTCGATAAATGTCTGTTTTTAATCTGGCACTGTTTAAATTCACATTTTCTGTTGCTGGCATGTTGCAATATGTCTTTGCACAGAGGATTTTTTTTAATTTTTTTTTAATTATTATTATTTTTTATTATTATTATTATTTATTTTTTTTATTTTTTTATCATGCTTTATGACTGCATGTGCACTATACGCCCAAAACAAGGATCAGTTCATAGAATTAGCACTCCTTAACGCTAGTAGTGGTTAAAAACTCCACTAGGCATCTTTAATTTGTATACATTTTTAGCATGATGCTGCACAGATACAAATCAAATCTGATTTTTGACTTTATTTATGATAACTCTTGGATCATACTTACATTAATTTCATTTTTTTTTTTTTTTTTTTATTCTACCTTTTCTATCTAAATCCTTCCCCTCCAAAACCTCAACCCTTTTTTTGTTTTGCACTGAACCACTCAAGGTCCCTTGAAAGGTATGGAAAAAAAAAATTGACACAGTGACACGATTGACAATTCAACTGTTAAAACATGAACAGATACAACAGATTTTTGAAGCTGTAAATATTTAGCAGACTGCTTTTGTGAATGGATAATCAGTGAAAAGTGATCCAGCCTCTCGTACAATGCTCTCAAACAAACTGTTTTTGAATTTTAGGATAGCGCGTGTCTCCACTCTGCCCTACCCACGGAGGTATGTGCGTGTTGACTTTTAATGTATTGCTGATTACATCGTCATTGTATTTTACGTCTTTTCTGTCGCGTAGCATTCACAAAATGTACTTCTGATTTTTACTTTATTGTAGAGAGGAGGAAAGAGGTCTTCAAAGAGGCCAGCCTTCCACAGAGGCAATCATGAAGCGATCAGACAGCGACGACAGTCTGGTGGAGTACGGAGAAGGAGGGGAGATACCGTTCAACGAGGACGGCTCATTCATTGGTCAGTACACAGGAACCAGAAGAGATGTCAGGGAGTTGGACTTTGGTGGAAGTCTGGAGCTCCACTCTCCAATGAACACCATCTACTCCGTGGCATAAAGCTCAAAATTCCAGCTCTCTTCCTCACTTCAGCTCAGCTCTTTGTCACGCGACTTCACCGTGCTTGTGTCCTCCACTTTGAATTGAAAACCTGGAGGAACTTTTGGTCTTGGTGCGTCTGCCGGAGGAAACAGCTGGAGACTGAGGTGCTGTTAAATCCCTCCTCATCCTTGCAGACTTGAATGCACTTCAGGAAGAAAAGGTGGAAAAGTTGGGATCAGCTTTCCAGAGAGAAGCTTCTTCATCTGATGAAAAGGAAGCTTTGCTTTTTGTAAATATAGATAACGTGTGTTTATGCACATGCTTATAGATATGTTCAGTTATGTTGTCAATGGAGAGACACTGGTTGTGCACCACGAGAGACAGAAGTGGATCAGTTTATCATGTTGATAAAAAGCAGTCGTAAGAACCCACTACAGTACAAGACTTTTCCATGTAACTGAACATCCGTCACATTCAAGCCCTTGCTAAACGAGTTCACACAATGCTGATTAAACCTACCAGCACCAAATATATCTCTGTATTTCACAGTTTATGGAGTTTTTACATTTGTTGTCAAGTGTGACATTTCAGCGCTGGCTAAATGAATGCAAACTGAGCAAAGCACGAGCACCCGAAACGTCCACCGGCCGTGCTGGCTCAGGTCAGGTTTAGCTTGATGCTAACTTAAATGGGGATGAAATAATTCAATTTTGCGACTCTTCTCGACTTTTTAAATGTTATTGGACCAAATTGATCAAATTCTGATAGTGAAATATGTCATTTCACTGGTTGTGATGCCTTTTATTTCATGTATAGCCTCTACAACAGGGACAGAGTAGGCTACCAAGAAGCCTGCGTCACCTGCCGACAAGGATTTTGTAATTACTCTCACTGGCAGAAGAGGGATGCAAAAGTGCTGCACTGCAGGTTTATGCTTCTTTTTCTTTCTTCTAATTTCAATAATGAGATTTATAGTATTTTTGTATGCTTTCTATTTGACAGGCTGCATACCATACTTTCACCATCAGTGGAGGGCAATCCCCGAATTTAGGCTGCCCCCTACAAAGTACAACGTGAGAGTGTTGTTGGTAATTGATGAAGGAAAATATAATATCTCCCGGGACTAATAATTCATTCGCTCTTTTACATTTTGGTCTAATGGGAAACAAGAGGTCAAACCGTTTTGGGAATCAGGAAGTAGCCATTAACCAGTCATAAAATCACAAGTTGCTCATGAGCTGCTCTCTTAATTTCACTCCCAGTGGAGAATAATAAACTTTATTTAACAGCATTTGTTTATTTGACTCCTAACTTCATCTGTGTATTAAGACAGTTATGCTTCGATTTAAATAAAGTGAAGGCATTTCTTTCCAGCATGTTTTATGTGACTCTAAATGTCAGATTTAGCTGCTCCTAATTTTGAAAGAGCAACCAGGGAAGGTTCGTTATTCTTTGAATGCTTAATTCAGCTTGGAACCATTTACATTTGTCTGGATTCAAGACATCTGGATCGTACACAATCTTATGCATGCCTGCATCACATGTGTATCATTAATTGGCCTTAAACACTTCCAGGAAAAGTTGACCATTTGGGGAAATACACTTATTTGCCCTCTTTCTGACAGTTAGAAAACATGACTGATACCATTCACACGTTAAGTATGATGCTACTTACAGCAGCTGGCTAACTTAGCTTAGCATAAAGTCTGGAAACTGGAGGCCTGTCCAAAATTACTCTTTTGGGGGTTACACACCAGACAATTTTTTTCTGTGAGGATCATTACTTTTCTTGAGTCTAGCTGGTCTCTATTTAAAAAAAAAAAAAAACAAGTTGTGTGTGAATTAATTCTTCTGATAAAGTCAGCTCGCTTTTTCCAGTCTTATGCCTGGCTAAGCCAACTGACTGCTTTTTGTAGCGTCATGTTATCTAGGTTTAAACACTACAGTGATATAAAGGATCTCACCTGAGTCTCAGCAAGAAAGCAAATAAGAGTATTTCCCCAAATGTTGAACTATTCCAACATTATTAGTTATTAATTGCCAAAACAGCTGAAAACATTTCCATTCCCCTGAACCTTGGCCAATTCGCTGCCAAACAATACATCTGATAGTTACATCATTAGTGACCGAACAGCGTAAATGGAAAAGGGCATCTTATCGAATACCTTTTTAGTTTATCAGGGACTATAGCCACTTATGTTGTTGGACTTAACTCTCTGGTGATTTCTTATTATTGCACCTCTCTGATTACAGTAATGACTGACCAAATTGAAAAGTGCAGATTAGCGTACACATTTTTTCCTTTTGAGTTAACTTCTTAATGCTAAACGTTGTCTTAAATCAGTGTTTTGGGGCTTTTTATTGCATCTATCAACATTTTAAGATATTTTAGATTTTGTTGATCATTTTCCTAATTTTCTTTTTAGCATACGACAGAGCGAAGGTAAATCTTTGGGTTTGGGATTGTCGATCTGACAAAAAGAGGAATTGATGGATTAATTGAGAAAATCAGATTCATCAATAATGAAAATAATTCCTGCCCTACTGTATTTGAAGTTCAGGACAGAGGGTAAGTGTGTAATATCTAGATACTAAAAGTCACTTTAACAGTGTGCAGTTAGTTTTGTACCATGAGATCACGATGGAAAGCCCTTTAGTCCTGATGTATAAAAACACAAAACATACGTTCATATTTATCAGTGCCTCTTCTCTGCTTGAACCGGCCCGATGTTCTGATGTTAGTGACTCAAGATAGGCAAGTTTGCATAACCTCGTGCCCTGATTTATCACAGCAATAAAAAAAACAGCGGTCGACTTCTGACAGCTCACTGTAGTCTTTTGTGACCAAATGCAGGAGACAATAATCCTCTCCTGATGCATTCAATACACATCTCTGGCTGCAGCCTTTGTCAGTGTCTTTTCATGCCTATAAAAAGGACTCAGCGATGGATCAGCTGCAGAGCCAGCCTGCACAGGTAATCATCAGCACACAGACATTTTACTAGCCTACATTTTAGATACAGCATTTATAATGTGCAGCATGGAGAATTGAATTTATTATTTCAAAATCAATAATGATTCATGACATAATTTTTTATTTTTGCAGGTTACTCTAAGAAAGACGCTCAGCTGACACAACATGGCTCGACTAACAGTCTTGACTGGTAAGTTATTTTATTATAGGTGTTAATTCATTCAAAGGAAGTGGTCTCATGAAAAAAAGACTGTTTCAATGTAAATTATTTTTCAGGATTGGCCCTTTTGATGTGTCTTCAAACTGGTATGAATCAATCATTTATATTTATTGACATTTATCTCTCAATCACAATTTAATGAACTAATTTAAAATAATAATAATACTATCTATTTCTCCCCTTTCCAAAAGTGTCTTCTACCAAACTGGTGTGCTACTTTACCAACTGGTCCCAGTATAGACTAGGTGCTGGCACATATCTGCCCTCCGATGTGGACCCCAACCTCTGCACACACCTGATATACGCCTTCTCAATAATCAGCCCTTCGAATGAGCTGTCAACGTACAAGTGGAACGATGGAAGTTCTTTATAAATCCTTCAATGACCTCAAGCACAGGTACGTTTTTCTTGGCTCAAATATCAAACAGAGGTTTGGCACACTGTTAGTTTTCAACACATGAACCACAAAAGCATGGGAGGGCATTAAGATGTTTTAGTAAAACTGGTTAAGTGGTATTATTCAGTTTTGCTCTTGTACGCATTGGTTGTATTGTTACTTTTACATTGTGGTGGAAATTCTTCGCCGGGCCACAACTGGCCTGGTCCCTTCACACCACACCGCTTCATAATCAAACAGAGTCTTCAGAGTCTGATGCAATGTAGGTTTATTGGAAATCAAGGGCCTCAACAAACCGAGTGATGTCATGAGAGCAACTGAAGTGAAATTGTCAGGCACTGTCTTTATAAACCATTCGGATCTCACTCGTTCTATTGATGAGTTAACCAGAAGTCATATGCCGTCCCATGGCCATCATGAGTCCTATTAACGGAACAGATGTTTGTCATAAATCCTACACATATACCATAGTCACTATAGTCGAAACTGCACGCTTCTGCTCATCAGCTGGTGTAGTGACACAAAGGCTCGTGTCATGGTTGAGTGACCCACTGACATCATGCTGACCTTGTGACTGACCTGTAACTTGACACACACAACCCAGCACTTTATACTACGAACTACACAAAATCAGTACTCCTATTATCTAACATTCAAAGATTAATATTTAATCAAACTGGATTATATAGATATTGGTAAGTATATATCAAGAAAAACATATATAGGTGAGTATATAGACAAAAGTTCACACAGACGAGCAGACAAAAAAAATCTCCCACAACATCGCTTGTCGGAGCTCCTCCTACATGATTTAATTGTAAATCTACATGTTTTTCCGTCACAGAAACCCGCAGCTGAAGACTCTGTTGGCTGTGGGTGGGTGGAACTTTGGAACCACACAGTGAGTCAGAGAGCTTCAACAACATGGAGCTGTTGGATTGCATTATCTCATGTAAGAATAAATAACTCCATAAACACTCCATATAGCTGTAAATTGGTGTATATGTGTACAGATTTACCGTCATGACTTCATCGCCCGCCAACCGCCAGCGGTTCATCCAGTCATCCATCAGATTCTTGAGACTGCACGGCTTTGATGGGCTGGACCTGGACTGGGAGTATCCTGGAGCACGAGGAAGCCCACCAGAGGACCAGAAGAGGTTCACAGTGCTCTGCCAGGTCGGTTTGGAAATCCACACCTCCCTTCCTATGGTCCTTTAGAAGATTTTATCGTAACAATCCTCTTATTCTTCACGTTTTTACTGTGATATGTGTGATTATTCATGTACGCTCTGCATATATTTTTTAATTGAATTTAATACACAACATAATCCTCAACTGTTTTCCTCTTGCATTCAGGAGTTCCTTGCTGCTTTTGAAAAGGAAGCCACTGAGACCAGAAAACCACGCCTGCTGCTCACAGCTGCAGTGGCTGCTGGGAAGGAAAACATTGACAACGGTTATGAGGTTGCTGATGTATCAAAGTGAGTCTGAGCGACAGGAAGGCATTGAAATTATAATCCTTAAGATTTCAGCCCTGTCTTTATATGCAACACCTGTAGTAACCATAGTAACTGTTTAAGACTACAATACTACAGAGCCACTGTTTTTTAGGGACAGGAAACACTTGTTGAGCAGAAGAAGAGCAACAGTAAATCGATTTACAGTGCAGCCAAAGAAACTCAAATTGTTTTTATAAAAAAATAAAAAAATAAATAAAAAGGTTTGTCAATAATTGCCCTTTTCCATGAGAGACCAGGCACTGATTTCATGTTGCACACAGTGCGAGACGGTCACAGTAAAATTGGTTTAGCTTGCTAAGAAGTTGGAGTTGCGGAGCTTGTTGCCTGCAGCTCTTCAACGAACAGGTTTAGCGGTGCTTTAATACAGGTCTGACATGGTTTGAGGATGGCAGCAATGAAATAGGATTACAAACACTAACACTGGATTTAATGGGTACATTGCTTCTCGGGAAGGCCTTGAGCTTCACTAGGCTATTTGAATACTGCAGGGATGGTAAACCACAGCAGTAACTGTGATATAGAGAGAAAATTACAGAACATAAATACAATTGAAACTGCAAGCGGTGATATGTGGGCCCTCGCACTCGGGGATCCAGCGGGTCGTGGCCGTCGGCTCCCCGACGTGCAGCACGCGAGGGTCCGCATATTCCCGCTTGCAGTTAAAAAAAATTCTCGATCTCGTTCCTTATTGGGTTTTTTTTTTTAAATTGCCTTTTTTTTTGGCAGCTTTAGGTTTGGGGTATGAGCCCCATCATGACTTTTTAAAATGTCCAAATTATGAAAAAAAAGTCATACTATAGCAAAAAGTGACCCAAAAGACATTTTTGGGTCACTTTTTGGACGAAATGCTATCGTATGACTTTTTTTTTTTTTTTTTTTTTATCACATTTTGGACAACATGCTATAATATGACTTTTGGGTCACTTTTTGGCTGCCACACCACAGGCACACTGATCGACAAAAACAAATTCTTTTGATGAATTTTAATTCCAATCAAGTTAAGAGTGTACAGACTAAATTTCAAGTCGGTCCGACAAAACCTGTAGGAGGAGTTCATTAAAGTACAACGTGTCAATCGCCAAAAATGGCGACTAAATTCAAAATGATGGACTTCCTGTTGAGTTGATGTAATGGTGCATTGGAACTTGGGCATCTGTCTAGGGGGTGCTAGTGAGCCATTTGGTCACGCCCACTCATGACTACACTAAAATAAGAAATTTTTCGCCAGAAGAGACGCATGTACCAACTTTCATGAGTTTTTGAATATGATAAAACTTCCAAAAATACAGTTGTTTACAGAGAATAATTATAACACGGAATAATTCCTTGACGAACAATAGGGCTTTCGCACCATCAGTGCTCGGGCCCTAATGAACAGGTATTGCAGAAAAAATGTTGACCATAAAATTAAAAAAAGGGTTTGACTTTATGAAAATCTTGAGGTTGATGACTTAAGAGAAGTTAATGTTGAAAAAACAAAAATTATTTTCTAAATTTGTCACATCTTATGTCTGTCTAACAGGCTTCTAGACTTTATAAATGTCATGGTGTATGACTTTCATGGAGCTTGGGATCCGTTCACCGGTCACAACAGCCCTCTGTACGGCAGCGCTGTCGATCAGGGCGAGAACATCTACTACAATGTGGTGAGTGAAATCCTCAACAAAACACAATCAGAATTTTCAAAAAGCTCAATACCGAATATTGTGTTCAATATGAAATCTTTTTCTGTTTTTTTTCTTTCAGGACTTTTGTATGAAATACTGGAGAGAGCATGGAGCTCCTCCTGAGAAGCTCATGCTTGGTTTTGCCACATATGGACGCACATTTCGCACATCAACAGCAGCTAATGGTGTCGGAGCACTGGCCAGCGGACCGGCCGCTGCTGGGACCTACACCCGCGAGCCTGGGTTCTGGTCCTACTACGAGGTCAGTCAACACAAAGCAACACATGTCTAACTAAGAGATTTAACGACTATGAGGCAAATATGAATAGTGATATGTTTCAAAGTAAGATAGCACAAACCATTTCAATGATGTTTAAGTTGAATTTTCTTTTACTTTTACAGATCTGCACTTTCATCCAAGGAGGCAGCGTGCACTGCATTGATGATCAAATGGTGCCCTATGCCATCAAAGGCAATGAGTGGGTTAACTTTGATAACAGGCAGAGCTTTGAAATAAAGGTAATACATAACATATTAACCTGCACATCTACGATGTAATTATGGAGCTAATACGAGCCAGTTAAACACAGCACATCTCTGTTATTTCTATACATTGCATGTCAAATCAGTTCAGGAACTGGGTACAACTGATCACAATGAAGCTGCACAGTCAGCACACAGTTTTTAATAACTGAGACTGAACATAAGATGGCACTCTTGCTTGAGACTTTGAGTCTCTGCAGATATGGCCTCAGGTTATAAACTTTTCCATATGTTGGTCTACGTGTTCTCTTGTTTAATAGTGACTGGATTATGACAAGAAGTTTTTAAACTGCAGTAACTCAGATATTTTAGTGACTGGCTGAATAATATTCCACTTTTTAGATGTACAGGCTTGGAACAAACTAATGTCCTCTGTATTTCATATTTATGTTGGGATGTGTTTAGTCAGTTCAACTGAAATAATTGATAAGGATCTTGGAATGTGTATACAACTCTTTTACACTTGATCCTTCTTTTATGTATTAAAACCAAAACACTATTATTCCACAGGCCCAGTATCTAAAAGATAACAAATTTGGAGGAGCATTCATCTGGGCTCTGGATCTGGATGATTTTGCTGGACAGTTCTGTGGACAAGGAAACTATCCCCTCATTGGTTATCTGCGCACACTTCTGGATTCAGGTAAAAAAAAAAAAAAACTTTGACCTCACTGCATGTTAACTTTAATTACTATCATCATCTCCACTTCAGGAATATTTTCTTACGTAATTTTTTTTAAACTTGAATGTACTTTTTTTAGATCCTCCAATACTACCTCCTGTAACCACACATCCACCAGTCATCGTAACAAACCACACCCTCCCAGCTGATACCACGACGGCTGCCGCTGCTACTGCTGCTTCATCTGCTACTTCCGCCACTCCTCATCCTCCTTCTACTTCTACCTCTACTGCCAAAACTACCACAATTTCTGTTTCTGGAAGTGATTTCTGTGATAGGAAGGCTGATGGCCTCTATGTAAATGACAAGGATAAAAGCATCTTTTATCAGTGCTCTAATGGACACACAATCATCCACAGGTGTCCAGTTAATCTCGTTTTCAATGATAAGGCTGTAAATAAATGTCTTCATCAACAAACAAAAGTGTGTTTTATTTTTGTTCTTTTCACGGAAGCCCTGCTGGCAGGACAGTCAGTACAGCTACTTCTTCTGAAAGCCACACGTAAAAATCTGCTAATATGACAACCTGCAATATACAATATGTAATGCAGCCAATAAAAATGAATTAAAGGCCGACCTGATTTGATACTGGGGTGAGGTCATTACAATCTCTTTTTCCTTTACATCCTTATCGTAAATAGTATTTCTCTTATAAAAGCCTAAGTTAAATGCTCCATGGATGAGGTTTTAATGCTCTCAAAATGATGCAGTTAGCCACTCAATGTTTATTTTCCTGAGGTTACTCCCAGTTTCACACCTTTTATTGAGGTTTGGGTGTGTGAACAAGAAATGGTCCTCCAAGTTACTGGACTTGCAACCAAACAGGGTTGGATTGCATATTAAACACAAATGACTTAATCCATGGAGTCTGTCAGGTCATTGTTCTTGACATTTTTCAAAGTTTGCATGTTTACAGGGCAGCATAGTGTACATGTAACATATGTTTTTAATCACCCAAAGCCATACTCCCCCAGCCCACTATATATGTACCATGCAGTAGCATTAACACTAAAGTCAGTTGGTGTTTCTCAGTACTAAGGTTTTAATCATTAGTGCCACCTTTGATATGGAAATGGTCGCTCTTTTTTTATTGACTGAATTATCATAACTATTTGCTGCCATGCGCATCAGATTTGGAGCCACGTAAATGAGTAACACCTACACAGATATTTTCTGTCTGTTTCTAGAATATTTATTAAAAACAAATGAAATGTGTTAAGTTGGGAAGTTTTCTTTGTGAGGTAAAAGGTCTTTTGTCAGCAACTGTTATTTGACTTTCTTGTGATGAAACAACAGATTAACCCTCCTGTTGTCCTTGGGTCAAAATGGCCAGCAGCTGTGTTCAACCAAGTTCTATTTTATTTTCAGATTTTTGGGGGGGATCATTGGTGACAAGGAGGCTGTGAGGGTTTCTTTAAAGAATGATGACCAATGATCCCAAAAAATATTAAAAAAAAATATAGAAATAAAATGGAACTTGGTTGAACACAGCTGCGGGTAATTTTGACCCAAGGGCAACAGGAAGGTTAATGTCCAAAACTTTGGACAGTTTACTCCGTGTTAATGATTGTCAGGATTTGTTTACTTTTCAGTAGCTAAATAAAGCTATTCAGTGCTTTGCTTCTGACATTGCATTAACCCATCCAACCACACCATGAGCAAGCTGATTCTAATAACAGGTAAGGCCCAATGAAGAGCATGACATTATTTCTCTCAAAATTATTCTGACCTAATGATCACTGATTAAGTCTTCCATTTGAAAGGTCTCTGTCTCTTCCTGGGCAGTTTGGGTGAGTTCATAAATCGCACAGTAACCATTAACATTGAACAATCGTAGATATCTTGTCACTAATAACTGAAAACAACCTCTATTCTCTCATGTTTAGTCTCATCCTCCAGACTCGTGTGTTATTTCACTAACTGGTCCCAATACAGACCTGGGATTGGAAAGTTTATGCCCTCAAATGTTGAGCCTAACCTTTGTACCCATCTGATCTATGCCTTTGCTGGTATTAATGAGGCAAATGAGTTGGTCACCATAGAGTGGAATGACGAGGAGCTCTATAAATCCTTTAATGGACTCAAACAGAGGTGAGTGCATTTCTTTTTGGCATCATCACCTGTAAAATGTTATTCAAAGTTATCAAATAATTGCAGCTAACTGAATCTGTATTCCCACAGGAATCCAAATCTTAAAACTCTGCTGGCAGTCGGAGGCTGGAACTTTGGCACACAAAAGTGCGTTATTTACCACAAAACAAGTATTCATGTACTGTTTGTATGTCCTCTTAATGGTCCCTTTCTTTGCCCAACATGTCACCCAGATTCACTAAAATGGTGTCAACACAAGCCAACAGAAATGCATTTATTCAGTCTTCTATCAAACTACTGAGAAAACATGGTTTTGATGGTCTGGACCTGGACTGGGAATACCCTGCAGCCAGAGGAAGCCCTCTGACCGACAAGCAGAGATTCACATTGCTATGCAAGGTCAGAACCAGAATTATTGTTTTCATGTTTTCATGTTATATTCAACATTAACTGACTTTTCCTTGATTCTTTCTGTGGTTCATAGGAACTTCTCGAGGCCTATGAGGCCGAGCGAACATCCACTGGACGGCCCAGGTTAATGATCTCTGCTGCAGTGTCTGCTGGGAAAGGAACCATTGATTCCGGTTATGAAATAGCAGAGATGGCAAAGTATGCAAATGTCTTTCTTCCATACATTATCTCCATGATTAGCTGTTTTAGTGAACCTGATGTCACATGCATTTTTATCAGGTATGTGGATTTCATCAATGTGATGACATATGACTTTCATGGCACCTGGGAGCGCGTCACAGGACATCACAGCCCCTTGTACAACGGATCCCAAGACACCGGGGACCATGTTTACTTAAATACTGTGAGTACAAGAGTAGATGTACTTTACCCTCCTCTAATACTAACTGTTTCTTATTCTTCATTTTCTGTGTTTCCACCCATCTGTTTATAAGGTGCATTTTCAATTTGCAAAGAAAAAAACCCTGAGTTGAGCGATATTACAAATTTGAAGGTGTGCTTTAGGTCATTAAGTGATGCAGCACCTCAGTTCGTAAGCATCACTGAAGTGCCAATTAATGACATGAAAAGAAAAAAGAAATCCATGGACGTATTTTTAAGATAGTAGCGCCATGTCACCCACTCACTGGAGTAGGGGCAAGTGAGCCTTCATGTGTTAAAACCAAGTGGCAACTAACAGTGATGTCATCCATTGGTTTGTGAACGGCCGTTATAAAGCCTCTACTTCGGATATTGGGTGTCGCTAGATCTGTTTGAAAACCCGACAATACTTTGCCCTGCCCACAGGCCTGTCAATCAAACAGACCCGCCCCCCCAAAAACATAGTTTCTTGAGCCTTATTTTGTAATTATTGATGGGATTATTTTCAAATGGATCACCAGAATCTCATAAGAAAGAGCGACTTTAGCTAGAAAAAAAACATTGATTTGGAATTTAATGCGATAAGTTGAATGGGAGTCTATGGAGCTCGAGGTTTTTTTTGGAGCCAACTTTGCTTTTTAAGACATTGCAGGTGCTAAATCTGTGTATAAGAATGTAGGGGTAAGGGATTACGTCATGACTCACTGAGTGAAATGTAAACTTAATGAACTGGTTAAAACAGACCATTAACAGATCTTAATGAGTTTAAATGAGTTTTTCATGTGCGGACAACTTCCTGTTCGAGCTAGGTGGTTTGAGCAAAAGCTTGTAACTAAGCTGCAAATCATTAACATGTTCTCAGTCAATAATCAACTATTCCCAACTGCTACTCTATTTACAATTTTTACAAATGCATCTTGGCATCTTGTTTACTCGAAACTAGAAAACACCAAATGATCAGTCTTCAGTTCAAGGGATTACATTTCTAAAAGACACAGACAGGGGGAGGAGAACCCACATAACCACATTTCAGACATAAGGCTTTACAGCATCTCCAAAAGTTATGGTAACTTAAAGAATCAGTATGACGTGATGGAAATCGTGGAGATGGGGTGAAGAAGGCAGAGGAGACCGTTCTGGGTGACAACGCAGTGATGTTTATTGGCCGCAGCTCGATCGAGGAGCCCGGTTGCTAAACCGCTCTGTCCATTGGACCAATTGGACCATGGCTCTGGTTCTAAATTGTACAGTTCACGAATCAGATTTCTGGGTCGGGATTGTTATATCATTTGAAAAAGGTTTAAATATCCCAACAGACATTTTGAAGCTCGGATGATGTGGAAAACCTGGTGCATTAATAGATGCAAAATACAAAAGTGCAGTGTGCAGACCTACCAAATTATGTACAGTACATAATGATTAAAGACTGACAGGAAATGGCTTCCAAATTTTCATTTGAAAAAGTACTAAATTGTGGCACATGCAAAAAATAAATAATGAGGAGACAAATGAATTCATGAATCAAACACACATGGCACATTTTCGTCAGGTTTTCCATACAGTCCCACATTGATTGACAGGTGCCCGTTTATATGTCATCTTATGTGTGCTCTCTTCTCCTGCAATGGCACTAGAAAATCAACATCAACAATGAGCCCAACTCCTAATATTCACTGAAGAGTAGTGTGATGGAAACATGTGTTTACTCTCATTTTATTTACAGATTTAAGGCAGTCAAAGCTGTGCAAAATTTGAATTGTAATTTGATTTCTGTCTGTTAATTTATATTTTAGGACTTTGCTATGAGGTATTGGCGAGACAAGGGAACACCTGTAGAAAAGCTAAATATGGGCTTTGCTACATACGGACGGACATTTCGACTTTCTACTCAGTCCAGTCAGGTTGGAGCACCTGCCAGCAGTGGTGCAGCTGCTGGTGTTTTTACGAGGGAGGCCGGCTTCTGGTCCTATTATGAGGTGAAACTGGCAACTGTTTTTAGACTTTGTGTCTATGTTTTATTATTAATCCAATGTTACTGAGAAAAATGTATTTTACTCTAGAGTACACAGCTATAATAATTTGGTTTAATAAGTGAACTTCACCTCTCTTTTCAGATTTGTACTTTTATTCAAGGGGCCAGTGTTCATTTGATCGAGGATCAGAAAGTTCCTTATGCCACCAAACAAAACGAGTGGGTCGGTTACGACAACAAAGAAAGTTTTAGTACTAAGGTAGTCACATACAGTATTTCCATAAAAATGTTGCTAAATAACTCTTTAGCCAAATACCAAATGAAACGAGTGAAAAAGAATATTAAAAGTGCATATACTACTGTGTGGTTTTATAATTTTTCATCCAGGTCCGTTACCTGAAAGACAACAGATTTGGAGGAGCCTTCGTCTGGGCTCTGGATCTGGACGACTTTAATGGACAGTTCTGCAGAGAAGGAAACTACCCCCTCATCAGTTCTCTTCGCTCTCTTTTGGATACAAGTCAGACAAATTATATATTGCTGTTATGTGAAAAAGAAAAATATTTTTTTCATTTTAATTGTACAAATATTAATGCAAATAATCATTTATATTCCAGATCTTCCTCCTCTTCCCACAAAAGAAACCACCCCAAATCCTGTGACTCCATCTACAAACAAAGATAAACCTCCCACCACTCCTCCTCCTAGACTTACAATCACTTCTTCATCCAAAACCACCGACAGCAACTTCTGTGCCACAAAGGCCGGTGGGCTCTACGTCAAACATGATGCCCCCGGTTCATTTTACAGCTGTGCCAACGGCATGACCTGGATCCAAAACTGTCCAAGTAACTTAGTCTTCAGAGACAGCTGCAAGTGCTGCGACTGGCCCTAAAGACTCTCGTTATACTGCGCATACCATAAGCAGTGAGCAAAAATAACAAAAGTCAGTCCTGGTCACAGTTTCATTGGTATGTTTTCTCTTAAATATGAATAAACTACTTTAATCAATTATCTAAAATGTTCTGTAAATCAATTTCTTCAAAAATAAAATCTGCTTAATCACATATAATGAAAAATACAGTAGTAATCCAAAAGCATAGGCTTCTGGAGTTCTTTTCATGAATCAGCAACATTAAGAATAAAATAATATGTATTCAGTTGCCAATTAATTAGGCAATAAATTCTGCCTTCTTCAAGGTTATAATGTCCAGTTTTTGTTGAGACATACTCAGAGAGTTGTAGATTCAATTTTATGATCACTGGATGGATGTAGGTTTATGGAGTTGCTGAACTTTATTACAGTACAGTGAAGTGTTTCTGTTGTTTAGTCTAAAATCATCAGTTTTGTTCTTTATAATTCCGCTGCTTTTTGGTGACTGATTGAATCTTAACCCATTACCTTGAGAGAGGTAAGTGAACATATCATGTGCCCAATGAATAGCACATATAGAATAGTTTTGAAGTAGTTGATGGTTTGGACTATGTAATGGCACTGTTGTGTTTTCCTGCCAGTATCCTATATTCAAACTCACATTGCGAAAGGTGATTATAAAACCATGCCCAGTAATAACCATCTTTCGATGAGTCATCTTTTTACAAGGCAAATTAAACCTGCCCAAACACGTGGTGTGCGGATGGTGGCAGCAATCACAACTTGAATTGACCTCTTGTATGCTTTGGTTGGTTGTGGCCAAAGTTATGAAATTGTTTTTACTTGAGACTGAGCTTTTACCAGGCCAAATCTCGCATAGTCAATGAAAATGAAAAATAATTTGTGAATCCACTCTACGACTCAGATCCACTCCAGAATTCAATGGGTTTGTCTTTGGCTGTGCCACACCATTTGACCGAGTTTCATGAAAATTAGTGGACTCTACATGAGCTTACTGGTCATGTAGAGTCCACTAATTCTAAACTAAAAGTCTGTCACTGGAGGTCTCCCGTTTGATCATCGTTGGTTTCGGTAAGTTGACAGCATGCATCAATTAACAACAGTCTCATGTAATTAAAATCCATTGAAATGATTTATTCCATGTTTCAGCCCCTTTTTCCTGGCCGGTGTGATACTGTTGAAGCTTGCCTGAAAACAGAGTGCTGGGCATCAATATCTGGAATCCTCATCCTCCTCCAGTGTTACTGACATCCAACACAACAGGTCACTGCTTTAGTCTCTAAATAGTGTAGAAACTATGCAGATTTTAGTGTTTTGATAAATCATCGTAACTAAACATTTATTTTCCCACAAAAATCCGCTGCTCAAAACCCTGCTGGCTGTAGGTGGTTTGACCTTTGACACAATAAAGTTAAGAACACTCAGGCCTTAGGTGCAAGAACTAAGCTGCCCCGGCGGCCACATTCACCTAAATTCACTAAATCCGGTGGACACGTGTATCACACCTAGACGCACAAAAAAGTTACATTGCACCATTACGTCAACTCGACAGGAAGTCCACCATTTTGAATTTAGTCGCCATTTTGGGCGATTCTTACACGTTGTACTTTGTCGAACTCCTCCGAGGGATTTTGTCACACCGACTTGAATTTAGTTTCTATGGATAGATAACATGTTTGGGATTAAATCTTCTTAAAATAATTCGTTTTCGTCGATGCGTGTGCCCGTAAAGAGGCGGCCGTTTTGAGCGTCTCGCCATGAAACTACGAGTTGCTTTAAATCTTATGTACATGGACCGACCTTCTCCAAACATCACAGGTATGATAACAGCCCCGCCCTGAAGACCCCTGTTGGGTAATATTCGCTCATAGTCATAGCGCCCCCTGTTGGCCAATGGAAATGACACTTTTCATACTTTCACATTCTACGTCGAGCTGGTTGATCACATGAACCTAAAGTCGGGTCACAAAAACCTAAACATGTAGTTGATGATATATTGAGACTTTGTCAATGGGCGTCGCCGTGACGATGCGGCAAAGTTTGATGTCTCGCCGTGACACAGGAAGTTGATGTTTAAGGTCAAAGTATGCTTGAAGCCTCACAAAACGTGTCACATACATCCGGCGTGGTGAGACGATACATCTGTGTTTTGCGAGTGGGCGTGGCCAAACGCCTCACCAGCGCCTCTTGCTGGAGACAGGAAATGAGACAAAAATATAAACTTTAAGCGGGGGTACGCGGTCCCCTTGCGCGCTGCACGTCGGGGAGGCAGCTTCGGGGAGGCGGGAGTGCGAGGGCCCGTACATCACTGCTTGCAGTTTTAATTTATTTTATAATTCTGTCCAAAAATGCCCTTCCGGTTAAGTCTATTAACAGTCTACCAATGGATGTGCAATGTTACTGTCTACGAGTTTTTCAGTTCACTTCTCTGTACAAACAGAAATGAAGGGAAAATTGTGATTTCATTCATGTGTTGTATATTATATGTTATGACAACAAGAACGTCATAAAAGGTTAATGTACAAATGAACACTGTACAGATTCAGTTTATTCTTTAAAAGATCAACCACAGAGTAAAGTATTTTATTCAACAGAAAGAAAGAAATTTTTTAAATCACAATTAGTCCATTTCAGCACATAGCAGCATTTTTTTTTGTATCTTTGTACGAGCCACAATCATTGTATTGTGACTACAGTATTATCAGCAACTCCACAAATAGTTACTGTCATTTCATAAAATTATACAATTATAGATTTTAGTTAAAAACATCATCACAGCATAAAACCACAAAACCCAAAGGTCTTTACACACCAGGGGTGTTTTTTTCGTGTGATTAATTTGCACATTTGAATTTTTATGACGTGTTTCACCACGCCCACGGTGTGTAAAGGCCTTTATCTCCATTGCTAAGGTGCTCTATTCACAGTAGTTGAACCATGATCAATACTGTATGCTATCACACGTGATTGAAAAGTGACGGTTGTATAGCGTTAAAAGCTAAAATTTAAGGCCATTTGGTAGATTGTACCTTCTGATTTAAAAATGCATATTAAGATTATTTAGTTTTTGGTTTGCTGACAAAGGAATAAGCCAAACCACTGACTAATTGGGTGCTATTAAAATTAATTAAACTAATTAATAAGAGGCTTTAATTGATTCAATTCAATTAAATATGTAGAGCCAAATCATACCCTATTTCATCTCAGGGAACTTTACATAGTTTGCATTTGTTTGGCTTTTTACCAGTGTTGTCAATTCCTCAGAGTTCATGAACAGAGCTGTGCGCGTCCGGGAGCTTCTGCATGTCACAGTTTTGAATCAGACTGACGTAAAATAGGATCATATCCTCATAGGTCTTTTTGGAAATCCTTTCATTGATGCCATGGAATCTAAAAAAGACACACAAAAAACATACTGGGTGTCTGGAGAAAAAGAAAATACTTTTCCTTCATTTCATGCCCTCTTGCTATTCTTGCTGAATCAGTGAAGTTGATCAGTGATCCTGCTGAAGTCTTTTTATTACTAGATTTGAGAAGGAGAAACTACACATAAAATTCATCCTAGTGTACGTGTTCAATACGAACTCTAAGTAGGTCACGCTGTTGCATCATGTTTTTGACGTGAACGTGTGACCAACAGCAGCCATTACTCTGCAAAAGCAGGTTATTCTAATCACTGCAGCAAGCTTTGTTGAAACTGTTTTATTTTGTGTTGAACGACCTGAAGTCTTACCTCTGAGGATCCCCCGGTTTAAACCAGGAAGGGGAGAAGCGATAAATATTATCGGTCAGATCTTTGAAGTGTCGACTGTCTGTGTTCCCGATGCAGATACCTGCACATTTAAACATGACATCAAATCACTTTATCAAATACTTTGAAATACTTTGAGCTAATAACCAACATTTTTGCAGTTAAATGTACTGAATTCTACCTGGAGCAACTGTAACTGTAGGAAACCTGTCCAACACCGTTTTCTTAATGATCTGGAAGCCAAAGGATTTCTCATCAGCAGAGCTGACAGGTAAAGGGTCAAATCCATTAATGAGCTCCATTTTCACTCGCTGGTCCCCAATTGTAGTCTGGATGAGGTCCAAGACCTAAACGAGACAACACACATCTTTTCAACTCCGAGTGTTCAAATTGTAACATCAAGAAATCCCAAAAGGAGAATAAAATTTCTACTTTACCTCTTGTAATGACTGTGCTGAGTGGATTCGCAGATTTACATAAGCTTCAGCAAGGGAAGGGAGAACATTCACCTGCAAGAAGGCAGAAAATACCAAATTTTTATTAGGAAAAGTGAATTGCTTGTAATGTGACTCCCGGTGAATACCCTCTACTTTAAATTTATAACCACACCTTAACTCCTGCATTAAACATGGTGACTGCTGTGGTTGTCCTCACAAAAGCGTTAGTGTCTGGTTTCCTTTCAAGTACCCTGCAACACAAAACCTAAAATTACCAAATGCTCTATTATGATGGACACAGTGAGAAGAACACAAGCAGAATGAATCCTGGGATGTATTTACCTGGTGAGGAGCGGGTTGAACAGCCACAAATTCGACAGTATGAACTTCAGTGGGAGCTTGAACTAAAGTCAAAGAACGAGTGTAAGAAGATAAAGAGATCTAACATGTAACTACTGCAACAACTGCTTGGTTCCCCCTACCTTATGAGCCAATTGCTCAAAGGTGTCGTGTTCAGGCCCATAACCAAATAAGTTCGGCATGGGGTTATCCTCTAGTCTGAGGAAATAACAAGGCACAATCAAAATCAGAGATTCTGGCTATTTGGAAATTTTGATTTTGAAAGTAGTCAGTTACAACATGAACAAAGAGATTAACAACAATTCATCATAGAAAAAAAAAAAAAAAAAGATCTGAAAAAAGTTTGAAGACAATGTTTCTCTCACCTTTTAACTGCTGCAGCCAATATCCCGATGCTGGTCTCCCTGGGAGGCATTGAGGAGTGACCAGGGGCCACTGACACACTGAGCTTCACAGTGGCCTGCCCTTTTTCACTTATCCCAATTCTGCAAAACACAAACACTCATGTATCTAAATTTACACGATTTGAAGAAGACATGCAATTTCATGATATGCTTGTGAGTTCTGTTGAGATGAGTACGGCGGGTTCTTACAGAGCAGCAGGTCCTTCAAGACCAGCGATGATTCCATCGAGTACAGCCAGGCCCTCGTCCAGGACAAACGACAGCTGCACGCCACGCTGCTTCAGTAAACGCACAATGTTCATCGCTCCCTGGTTACCACCGACCTTCAAAAAGGAAGATTGAAGAGGTCAGACACATGATATCTTATATCGTCACAATGTCAAAATAATAATTTTGTGAATAGTTACATACTTCTTCATCGTGACCAAAACCGATGTAAAATCCCCTGCGTGGAGCATAGCCTTTTATCAGCAAGTACTCCAGGGCTTGAAGTATTCCCTAGAAGAAATAAAGCAGCAGTTGAGCTCCTCCTGCACATGGAAATGTACAGTATACTCCACATTGTTTAATAGAAAGCTCAAATAAAAATATCACTTGTTCTCTCACCATTAATGGGCTTTTATCATCTAAGGTCCCTCTACCATAGATGAAACCATCTATCTCCTTGGCAGAAAATGGTGGAACCTCCCAGCCATCTGACTCCGAGGCAGGAACCACATCAATGTGGGCTAGCAGTATGTATGGCACCAGGTCAGGCTGCGATCCTCGCACCCGAAACAGGTGGCTGTAGTTGGCCACCAATTCATGCTGAACCAAGCTTGAAGAGAAAACTGTAGGGAAGGCTGACAAAGGAAAGAGAGGACACGCTTAAAGGGGGAATCTCTCCACAGTTGTGAAGACGCTCTAGTGGAGCACTGAGATTTTGTGGAGATAACCTGTCAAGAGTTATTTCGACACAAAGGCTTTAAGAAACTGGGATGCGAAGGCTGAAACATCCCTCTCCTCTGAGTAAACCAAAGTTTTAAACCCTTTAATTCTTGAATACAAAGATGAAACTTTTTGTCTGACTCTGTTGTACTAATTATAGAGCTGAAATATTACTTGATCAGCTAGAAAATAGTTAGTTTAATGACCAGAGAATTGACAGAAAATGAATTATCAACTACTTTGAGAACACTGGGCAACAAAATTATGACTTTTTTGTCCCACAAACTAAAATAGGTGGACCTTATTTGGCAAATATTGTACTTATTATTCCACTACATTTGTCTGACAGCTTTAGTTACAATGTACTTTTAAGATAACAATTTTTTCATACTCTTCCTGTCTAAAGAAAGCCATTTTTTCCCAATGTTTTGGTTTTTAAAGTAGTTATAGACTGACTGATTAAAGATGCTATAAAGTAGAAATGAAAATGAGTTTTAAGTTCATCACACCACAGAAGTATGGGTTGTTAACTACCCATCCAAATTTGAATGAAAAAAAAAAACACCGACAAGTATGTTAAATTGGGCTTTGAAATCGTGAGAAAATCAGCAGTCGAGACTGTGGGGCGTGTTGCCTGAAGCCCCTAAAGCTCCGCCCACTCGCTGAAAGGCGCCGCCTCTCCCAAAGTACCTACGACCCGGACAATGGACGCTGCGGCAAGCCGGACAATAGATGCTACGGCAAGCCGTTTAACAGGACTCGTTCAGCCTGACGTGTTTGAGCCTCCAGAACCAGAATCAAGTCCTGAGCGGGACAACCTGAAAACCAACGTCGTTCTTATTAGTCTGCAACAGAATGGTAATTATTTTCTAAAACGGATTGAAGTTAGTAATAACAGTACTGACTAGCATACAGTAGCTAAATCAAGTTAGGATATCAATGAACAGACTGTATGTATAGTTTTAATTGTCTGCACGGTCACAGATCCAGTTTGAGGTCATCTTCCACACTTCAATATATATCAGTTATCCAACCCGGTTTTGTAGATTTACAAATAAGTGAACCCTGTACTCTCTTTTTACTTCCGTTTTTATTACCATGTTTATAGGTGAAATAACCCGCTGTCAACCAACTATATACCTTCACTGACTAGTTGTTCATGACAAATATGAGATAAATTAAATAGTTAACAGTATCTTCAGTCACACCGTTAATGAAACTGTACAGATTGACCAGTGGGGAATGCAGGACGACGGCCGCAGAGGAAGAGAATGTCTGCTGCAAAGACATTCATGTTGTATGTAAAAAAAACAAAAAAAACCACAAATATATCTTCCACAATGATCATTTACAGCCGGCAGAGTACGAGATCCCTCCGCTGAAACAACTTATTACATAACAGGTTGTGAATAGAAGTGCACAGCTTCCAGAAGCCCCACGATGCATCACTCTCCATCCAGGACCAGAACCAGTCTGCCTGAACCCGACTCCCTGCAGGATGCTCTGAACACCAGGCAGGACACGGGCCGCTCCAGAGGAAGGAAAAGGCTGCGTAAATTTGTTAATGATTTTTTATTTTTATTATTGATTTTGAATATGTAGAAATAACATTTTTACAAACCTTTGATTACATCACCACACATATATTAATCTGTTTAAAAAATCAAGTATTAGAGGACTCATTACATTATGGATTAATGCACCCAAAACAAATATTCTTTGCTTTTGATATATAGGTAAAAAAAAAAAAAGTGAATGATATTCAACTAATAACACCAGGGCGCACGTAGGTTTGTAGTCGACAGAGGTGAACATGTGACACACTGAGAAGCAGAGGGAGAGAGAGAGAAGCCACATTTAACTGATGAGGTAGCGGATCTAAAAAAACAGCATGTTAAATAAAGTCAAAATAATACTTGAGGCTTTTTTTGATATCAATGTCTTCAACAAAAGACATCTGATAATGCTATCTACTTATGTAAGACTCCTCCCCTTCCCAAAGCAAACCTGGATACATCTGAAATGATGACATGTTTCTGCTATTTTGTCAGTGGTCTCCAGCGCAGGTCCGTCTCCGGAGGTCCGTCTCCGGAACAAAGAGGCAGGTTAGCTGCAGTAAGACCGGTGGTGTGAGCAGGTGGTATGGGAAAAGGAAACAAGATAGGAACAAGGAATAGAGAGGTTAGGCCGTCATGTCATAATGTTTACATATTTTATAAATACAATTCTGAGGAAGGATCACAGTTGTAGGATGAGATGGTGACTTACTTTCTGTCAGAGAGCAGCCGATTAGAAGTGGGATTGTGGGGTTAGACGTGTGCTGCTTCACCAGGTGTTGGAGTTGTTCCCACCTGGACACGGTGCGAGAGGAATAAGCTGGGATGTGGTGTTGCCCACGGCAACACTCCTTTTGGCTACTATAGTTTGAGAACCTGGAAAATATACAAGTATAGTAACAAGAGGTCTTTATACGGGACGACTGTATGTAAACACAACACACGTGTACGAATGATTGCTGTACTTTGACCAATAACATTGGAGGATTTCATAGTTCCATAAGTGTGCTAAGCATAATTATTTTTCTTCGTCGCTCGCCACTTTGTCAGTCACAACAAGAATTGTTGTTTTGATCATTTTTTTGAATTCAATATAACAAAATAATCTGACATTGTGGCAGATGACCTTATTTTTTTTCCAACAACCTTCAACAGTGTCTTCTTTCAACGTTATTGTACTTAAAATGTTTTATCTATCATCAAGAGATATTTATAAAGACAAACTAAGAAAGTTACATGTCTCATACCTGCATTTTTCCTGTTGCTCAGCGAGTCGTGTGGCTGCAGTTTTTTTCTCCACGCGGCCATCCGACATCAAACCTCTCAGGTGACTTCATGCATGATGTCAGTGGTTCTGTGTCTCTGCTGGTTGGAGCAAACTGCTTTATGAAAACAAACTTTGAACCTGCTCAGGTCAAGCCGAAAGTCTTTCTCTTTCACTGATGTCCCTCCACCTCCACCTGCTCTCTGCAGCCTCCTGCACATGTAGTTGGGCTCTTTTATTATCCGGACCGGTACCGGTACATGTAACCGAGAGGGTTGGTGATTCCAACGTTACACCGGAGTACAAAAACAACAACCCTCATTAATCGGGAGGACTAGATATCCTCTGGTCCATGTTTACCATCGCCCCGAAATGTAAAATACAGAGTTACATATGTTATAGTTCCTTATCGTAGCTATATTGAAACGCATACAAAACAAAAATCTGCGGTTATCGGAGTATTTTCCTCTGAACTCTGCTCGGCTACGAGCTCAGTAGAAGCTAATTAGCACACTAGCTACCATTTCATGAAGACAGCGTTATTCTACACCGAGTAAAATCACGTTAGGGATTTGCACCCCGGACTAAATATAACAGAGATACCTCTGGAAAAGTTATCTGGTATAATTATAACGAGCACACAGAACTTACGCTGAGTGGTGAACGGCTGGCGGCGGCGGCGGACGGTGCCGGTGCGACCGGGAGATGAACGGCCGGGAGGGTGAAGCTCGGATCGGCTGCGCGCTGCAGGAGAAGCGGTGCGTCCGTGAACTCCCGTCCGTCTCCGGTGGAAGATGGTGAAACAATCCGTCGTGAAATGGTCACCGCAGAGGCGGCCGTTGGTGTTCAGCGAGGCTCTTCGTGAAATCGACCCGCCTCTTTTTCCTTTCTTCATCACGGGGGAAATTTAAATAGCCACGCAGCGCTGCTTTGGAGGTTCTTGCTTCCAGGAAAGATGCACTTGCGGGTGGCGGGAGACGTCCTGTAGCAGCCGGCCGACGTACGATAACGATCTGACTACGGCAGGAGTCGCAACTGAAGTCGAGTGGGATGACCGTTTATGCAAATGAGCTCCAGGCTTTTATACCGTTTCACCGTGTGAGAGGAGGAGCCGTGCAGGAGGTTATAAAACCCGTCTTGCGGTAGCTCCGTGACGTACTGAGGCTACCTTTTTAGCCCCGCCTACAAAATCCTGAGCTGAAGACAGATGAGAAACTGTTTAGCAGTCTAACTCCACATTTCAGTGTGACAAAGTTTTCAAACTTTGCACATGCTTTCAGCGACTCATTTCACACGCATATAATGCACTGAGAAGCAAATCTTGGAATTTGCTTTACAGGGTCTTTAAGTGTTCCTTTATAGGTTGAGAAAATTCTCCTACTTCTTAAGGTTAAAAAAAAAAAAACGATTGAAAAGTCCTCTTGGTTCAGCTCGGGGCTGCACTGCCACAAACATATGATAATCTTAAATAATTGGATGCATAGCTGTAGATTAAACTATCCAGCAGTACAGTAGTTCAAATTATCTCCAGCAGTAAAATGCAATTTAAACATGAATGCAGCAGTGAAATCAATCCAAAAACATCATAAATGATTAAAAAAAAATATATACAAAAAAAATACTGGCAGACACCAAGAGTACCTTTACTTGTCATACTTCGTGTACATTTTTCATATAGTATTTGCATCCATTCACTTTTGAAAATGTTTGAATGCAAGACTAGCAGCGGAGTATTTTTACGGTGTGTAATTAGTACCTTTATTTAAGTAAACTTATTCGACCCATGCGCGACAAATACAGTAATAGATTTAAATTAGAACACAAATTACCAAAAACGTGCAGCGCAGCGAGAACTTAAACGCCACATGACCTTCGTGCAGGCAGTCTGCTGACACGCGTTGGACATTGTGAACTGCAGGACGCTTTCTTGCGTAATACAAATTTTGCCAACAAAGCACTCACAGTTACGGAGAGCTGAATAGCTCACGTTAGCTGTTCGTAGCAAACTAGCATCTGTCCCACAAAAAAAAAAAAAAAAAAAATGAACGTCGGGCTAACTGGGTGGGAAAAACAAAAGAGAGATCGACTGCGTAACTTCAGTAAACTAGTTCCACGGTGAACACGCGCGTGTGCGCGCGCGCGCGCCGTGCGTCCCGTCAGCAGCCTCACGTGTTTTCAAGGACAAACTTTTTTTTTTTTTTACCTTTTCGGAGGAGCTTGTCAAACTCGAGCAGCGCGGTGGTGTTGATGTCCGTCTGCGAGAGAGACACGGTGGGGATCCGGACAGCCTCTGCGCGGGGGACAGAGGAGATGAGCTGCACCATCCGTGAACCGGTGGGCTCTACTCTTTTTTTTTCCCCCAGCTGGCGACCTACTTACTCTCCATCCACACTTTTAACCGCCTGACCCGAGCTAGGTTGGCCACATGGTAGAAAACACGACGGGGGGGGGGGGGGGGTTACCTTTAAAATGTGCTAGAAGCTCCTCTCTCATTCGGGGGTCTATCACCACCGAGATGTTCTCCGTCTTCTCCCAGTGTGCGAGTTGAAGTCCGATATTTGCGTCCAGGGACCATGTCCTGATGGCTGCTATAGTACATAAAATAAGGATGATAATTAGCAAACTACTGATACAAATTTTGACTATCTTGAACTTTGAACCTGAATTTTTCATTGTTAAAAAAAAAAAAAGATCTGCTGTGACAGTGGAAGTTTTTTTTTTTTTTTTTTTTAAACTGAGTCCCTTGCAGAATGAATTAGTTCTGGTCTTGCATGTTCAGACTGACACCACCGAAATCGGTCTGGCTGCACCTCTCTCCATGATCCCGGTGTGTGGGGGCGGAAAAAAAAAAAAAAAAAAAAGCTCCGGCTTGTTTTGATGTTATTTTAAACCGATCAATTGACTCGGGCGGGGCTAAAAAAAAAAAAAAAAAAAAAACGGTGGCGGTGCTCTTGCAAAATAAGGTCCACTTGTTGAAGTGGAACATTTGCACGAAGGGAGGCGAGTCCGGACGAGAGGCTCTGACATTTAAAAAAAAAAGGCAAAATTCCCACAAAAAGATCGAAAAGAACCAAGCACAATGTCAGAGCCATTTGGTGCCATTGCTAGCTTTTTTTTTTTTTTTTTTTTTTTTTTTTTTTGTAAATAGAGAAGAGACAAGTAATAACAAACAATACATATTTCCATGTCTTATTCATTAAATTGTCCTCTGCCGCAGGTTGAGCAAGAACAAAATCAACCACAAAATTGACAAGTAAAAAATAAAGAGAGCAGTACTGGCCGAGGAAGAAAAAAAAACCCATTAAATTCTGCATCCTACTAAATGCCACACATCTTAAAAACGATCAAACTTTCAATTTCAATTTGACTTGTAACATTCAGAAAAAAATAGGATTTTACAATATGAAAGTATGTTTTCTTTTACTAGTATCAATGGAAAAATGAGTAAGTAAATGAAGCAAAACATATTTTATTGAAATAAGTACAGTGACACAAATTCAATGAAAAGGCACCTTTGCATTACACAATTTCAGGAAGGGAAATAGAAACGGTCATTCTCATTTTCAAATATAAAACAATCTTAAACCATCTGTGTTTTAGCATACACTGCAGTGACACAAGGAAAACATACACAAATGTAAAACTCAACAGACACACATATCGTCAACAAATAATAATGTGCTCTTATGAATATGCTGCCTGATATCCCAGGTCAAAGTTATTATGACATGCATCACCCAAAAAAAGTTACTCTTCTCAATGTAGTGGGGTAAAAAAAAAAAAAAGTTAATCCTGTCCAGACCCCACTTGTGTGTCCTGGGTCTCAACTTGGAACCAAACGCCTTCCTCACTGTCTGACCACTGGTTTAGACTGTCCAGCAAGGTGTTCACAGAGCTGCTGTCCTCAACACTGACATAAATGAGGTACAGGATACACACCACGATGAGGAACACCAAAATCTGTATGTGGATGGGTACTAGACGGCGCGCCACCTCTCGTCTCTCCAGGGTCAAGGGGCTGCTAGGAGGGTCTGGGTATGCATACTGGACAGGTCTCCCCGCTGCACCCTTTATGGGTCTCCGACAAGTGGCGCTAAAATACAACAGGATATATATATATATATATATAAATTAGCTGATAATCCAAACACAAAACTTCTACTGTGTATAGTTTTATTATACTACAATCGGTACATCTCCTGTACTTTATATAAAATCTAACTCATTTCAGTCACAGCTGTGAAACGTTTCTTAATGGTGCACTGTAACCGTGTTGGTCAGGGCACTTACTAGATCCCTGTAGGTGTTTTAGCAGTGTCTGGATAGAGGTCCTTTAAAATATCTTTCACAGGTTCCTGAGGGAGCTAGAAGAGAAGGCAAAAATGACTTTCAAAGTAGAGCAGAGAAAGCAGAAACATGTCAAGAGACACTAGAGAGTCCCACAGAGACAGAAACCCAGCAGGCCAGGTAGAAGTGAAAGAAAGGGGGTGATTGGTGGTGAAGAAATCAAAGCTCAAGGTTAGCACTACTTTGTCATTGTAGATGATTTGGAGGCAGACGCAAATGGCTGGAGATGTTTTGACTGATTCATTTTGGCCCTGTTGATTACTTGTCATAAATATTTGATATTTTGAAACAGTAATTACATTTTTTTCTATTTTTATTTTATTTGAACATGCGTGTCTGGAACCCTGTAGTTTGAGCTGATACCTGTCTCGGCCAGGAAAGCCCTGTAAGAGAAACAATACTTTTCCTGGTTAAATTAATTATTAAAAAAGGATAGAAAGGGGTAGTTTGGTTCTTTTGAAGTGGGGTTGTATGGGGGTATTCATAGGAGACATCACCTGCAGTAGATAGGGGGGTGAGTACGTCCACAGTTTGAAGAAGCAGGCAGCTGTGCCAGCATGGAAGCAAAACTATGTACTGTGGTGAAAGGAGTCAGCAAACAAACATTTTATACACCAAAAAAGGCTCACTTAAAAAAAATTAAATCAGTTTAAGTGTACAATATGTTGAGAATATATTCACCACTTTATCTTTCCATCAGAAAAATCCCTTAAAAAAAAAAAGTGCATTTTTTTCCAGTCCAAGTTATGGATAATAAAACTGACATATGAAAGGAGTTACACCAAAGTGTGTTCTTGTAAACAGTACACATGGCCCCATGAAGTGATATAGACAAAATGCAAAAAATTAAAAGCCAGTAATAAAGTATATATGCCTTCATTCCCCGTTCATGAGGAGAAGCGTTGGGAGTGCAGTACAAGGAACGGTCCCTGGTTCTGTACTTGTCCGCAATCGGCATGTCCAGCTACGGAAAGGAGATGCAAGAATTTATTCCCTCCATTTTTGTGCCCCAATTTCCTCCAAGCTGTAGTGAACCTCTTCCAACACTTCAACCAGAACCAAAGTGCGAGCTTTAAGTGTGACTGAACAACGTGAGCACTACTGACCCTGTTGGACCGTGACCAATGGTCCTGCACATTGCTCCCATTTAAGTCTCTCGCAGCGTCTGAGCTAAAGGAGAGCGATCTGCGACTCTCCATCTGTTGTTTACAGTGAGAAGGTAGATTATTATGTTGTTCTTTTAAAAGATGTAGATTGTGGGTTTAAGAACGGTAGGATTTACTTTCCTTCTCAACCATTTCAATGATGCTGAAGGCCTGAGTAGAAAATGATGAGCAACCATTGGGCATAACTGATTGTGATCCAGATGGGACCTGCAAGGAGTAGTATTATCACATTAATATGTAAAAACAAATATATATATATATATCACCCAATCCATACACCGGTGAGATGGCAAGGCCTGCCACTGTAAAAGTGAGAAATGCAGAGAATTTGAAATCCACAAGAGAAGTGAAATAAAACCAGCCTACCCCTGATCCTAATCTAGACCGCTGATCTACGGAGGATGCTCTAATAATTCCTGCAGGAAGCTGTGAGCAGCGAGACCGACTCCGCTCTGACGATTCTAACGCGTTCCTTGAATTCCACTTGGAACTAGGTTCACTGTTTCTAGAAGTGGGAACACGCTACAAAAGGCCCATCCAAACACAGGGGAAAAAAACAACACTTTAGTGTCACCTGACAATACAGAATGTTGCGCAAATGATGTGAATATCTGTGGTATTTACCAGCTTTGATGAGCGCAAAAAGCACTGTGGGTAAGAAAAATCACCAATCTGAAAATGTAATTCAGCCTGTGAAAAGTGAAAAAAAACACTAAATCCAAAGACTGAACTGTGTATTGTAGTTTTTTTTTTTAAAGTAACCACTAGGTGGCACAAGAGGAAAGATTTATATCTGTCAGGATAGTCATAAAAACAAGACAGTATATTATTAACCAGCATAAGTGATATGGTCATGTAAATTCACTAATTTCAGGTAATTCAAGAAATGGATTAGACCGCAAATCCCAACAAGGGAAATTGATTTGTAACAGCAGCACAAAAGGGAAAGAAATAAGTGATTAAAAAAAAACACCTTAAAAATAAACACACAAAACAAAACACATGGTGTGTGGCATGTTGAGAATTTCATAGCAGATGGTATAAAGTTTTAAACACTATTTATTAACAGAGAAACTCACAACCTTTAACCAAATACCAATATTTTCTCACCTGGCTGGTCTTTTGTTGAGCCTTGTTCAACTGTTCAACCGTCTCTTGTTGTTGTGAAACTGTACAAGTCACCGAAAAATAACATAAAGCATGATTATCTGATACCAACTATAAATGCAAAATACTCTCGACCAAAAACAACAAAACATTTCTGGTCATACCTGATTCTTTGTCCTCCTCTTCCCCGTTTACCTCTTCGTCCGCCTCCACCACCTCCACCTCTACCTCCTCCTCCTCGTCATCTTCTTCTTCTTCACTGTCAGAGTACAGCACAGCTTTCTCTGCTCCATTCAATCTGTCATATCCGTCAGACTGAAGAAGTGTCCTGAGCTTCTTTTCATACAAGGCCCTGGTGGAGGCTGGCATAGATGAATAATACTGTAGAAATTCTTTCTTAAAGTGCAAAAAGACCTAAAAAATAGATTAAATATCTGCATTTAAACTGCATAAATGATGACTGGAGTTGTATTTCAAATCAAAATCAGGTAATAAGAGCAAGCTTACCAACTATGGGCCCAGCTTTAACCCCATGTTTGAGTAGTGTGGCCTTGAGGTCATCATCAGTCAAACTACTCGGGTCGGGCATCGCTGCTTCCCATGGACCCTCCTCCTCGTCCTCACAAAACAAGATTTGCTGAATTTACTGAACGCTGCTCAAGATGTGACAGAGGCTGCAACTATAATGCCAGCAGGTTCCAGATGTGGGATACAGAGCATAAAAAAAAAACAGCTGCAGGAGGCTGCAGCTCAAGAATCTGTTTAATATTCATCTAATCTTTGTGTAAATCTGCTTTCTTATTTAGGTGGTGGGATACAAATAAACAACAAGAGAATATTAGGTCGAGCTAAAGCTAAAGGTGGGTTGTGTCAGAGCAGATATTAGTATAAGCATCTACCTGTAATAAGTAATGGGTATGTGGATGTACCAGACGGTAAACAAGGAAGAGAAAGATATATCACATATCAGCGATAATGCAACTGATCCATAGTGAACACAATTCCTTCCACAGTGTCATAAAATATAGCTTTCAGTTACATTAATACTGTAAAGTCAGTGCGCTGCCAAGTTAGTTTTTAGTGCCACATCGATCCTTGGCTTCAAAGTGAGGCCATACAGACATTAAACACGTTTGAGAAAGCACTGCTATCAGATGAGTGTTGAGTAAAGGTTTTGGTAGTGTAGTGATGTGAAAAATTTAAAAAAAAAACATCTCAGCATCATATGTTATCCACCAGATTACTTTTTTTTTTTGTTCACAAAGACACACAAAAAGATAAATCATACAGCATATCTCAGGTGAACCAGTATTGGTGAAGTCTGTTAAAGTAATAACTCTGTTAAAGTTATCTTTTTGTCACAACTTCTAAAGAATTATCAAATTTTAAAGAACAAATATCACCACGGTTGCTACTGGCAACCTGCCAATGATTATTTTAATGACTGAAATACATGTGAAAATTCGGAGAAAAAAAACCCAACCCAAACATCAAATAGTTGCCAATTAATTTATTATCCGACTCAAAAAAAAATATCAGTGCTGGGCCAAATATTAAATGTGAAACTCTGCTCAAACTTTACAGTAATACTGGTGGTAGTAAAAAGCTCCATGCCCTAACAAACGGTCTCTCTACCCCCCATGACTGAAACAACTTTCGGACTTCAAGTGCAAGTAGTGCTCCTTATTCCGGCACAAATAACTGAGCGTGACAGGTGTGCTCACGACTGTAATGACAGCCGGCAACTCCAGGAACGTGTCGTGGAAATCTACACTAACTATACAGCTGGTGGCTCAAGTGGTGAAGGACCTCAAGTGTGCTGCTGCAACACAAGAGCTGTTTGGTAGCAGTGACCCAGTTATATCAAGTCCTCTACGGCGCAGCAGCAGCAGCAGCAGCATGACTTTGTGCAGCATGACTTTGTGCAGCATCAGGTTTAAATGAGCTCAACCCAATAATTATTACACACTAGTCCGAAAAAAAAATTTTTTAAATGTCAGAAAATATTAAGGGGCAAAAAAAAAAAAAAAGACACAAAAAGATTGCTCAACTCACTGCCGCGTCTGGTGCTTGATCCTCCTCGTCGCTGGAGAAATCCGCTGCGTTTTTCTGATCAATGTGTTTTAGGTGCAGCTCCACGTAAACCTCCTTTTTGCTGGCGGCAGGTGGCAGAGCCACATTGTGGGCAACTAAATCTAACTTGAGTCGAGACTTCGGGAGAAGAGCGGGGTCCTCCACAAACGGCATGTCACCAGGAATATGACAAGCTTTTTTTTTTTTCTTTGCGTTCGTATCTTTTTTCGTTTTGATTTTTTTTTGTTTTTTTTAAATCAGATGTGGTGCCCAGCGGAGCGGCCCGGAGAAAACTCAGTGCCCGGACTGGATTGAGAACAGCTGCGACTGAGGACTTGATTGACAGCATGTAAAGTGGCTTTATGCAACCTGACGCGCGTGAGGGCTTGCCTCGCGAGATCTCGCGAATCCAGCTGCTCCGAAACGTAAAGTTTTTACACACTATTAACAACTGCGGTTGTTTTGAGTTTAATTACATTTAATTTAAACGGTGGTTAATTTATTAGCAGAAACCTGAAAAGGCAAGTGCAGCTTTGGTTTGCTGTTTAGCTAATCTGACTGATTTTTTTTTTTTTTTTTTGTAGTAGTAGTAGTAGTTTGGCTATATTAATGTTCAGAGCTGCTGATGAAAAAAAAAAAAAAAGACACTTTAAAGTCATTAAATCCAGTCCAAAAACTTTTTAATTTTTATATAGACATTCTTACAGAAAGCATTTGATTTATGGTAGGAAAACCACAGGTGTTACTAATAACAAGGAGGCTAGAAACCAGTGTTGTGTAAAGTCGGTCATCAATTTACTGTTGTGCCGTGTTAAAACGTCTTCTGGGAGAAAAGCAATTGAGAACCGCACATTTGAGAGGCTGGTCAAGTAGTTGAATATAAGGTGCAAATTCCTCCAGTCAAGCCATCACCAGTGAAATAACTGCATACCTTTGACCTCCAAGTGTGACCCCGGCTTTAGCAGCTGTTGGTATTGCGGATTTGGTGTGTGCCATTGCTGCAACTGCATTAAAATGCAAATGTCTGGCAGACTGAGTCAGTGAGTGATATAGTCACACCATGGGTTGGCTGAATGCCGCATGACTGACAGAAGTTGCACCACTGGTCGGCCGAATGCCACATCTTCCTGTATCCATTTCTGATCCGTTTCAAATGAAAAGCCCTCGTTTCAAATTAAAACTCCCACAAGGGTTTAATACATAGTCCGACAATATGGTCTTGTTACTGGAGTGATGCATCTGAGCGGCGCCTGTAGAATTGGTGAGTCGTTCCTTTGCTAACACCTGTGAACAGACAAAGAACAAAACAAAAGAACATGTTCAGGTGATTGTTAAGCAGGATGTCAGATGTGCCATTCATTAATTGTTTCCCCCAACCTAATACCAACAAACATGTTGATTATGTAAAAAAAAAAAAAATCTTGCTGTTAAAAGCAGAACTTGATGGTTGAGATATAACCTTCTTGGAACAGTCTTCTGGTGCTTTTAGAAATCCTATCCTTCCCATTGAAATGTGTGAAATCATCTGGTAGTCTTTGGTGAGAATGAAATCCTTGGCCACGGTTTCCTATTGCAGGGATTTTTCTCAACAAACATTGCTTAATGAACTCAGGTGGATGTCTGGATAAATTCGACAACCCTTACCCCCCCCTAACATCTGGTACACAAGTGAGGAGCTATTCCCCGCAGTTATACTACTTTATGAGACAGGTTTCTATTTAGTTGAATGCATTGAGCTGAATGCCCGCCACTGTTGTGATTTAGTCGTCGCAAAAACTTGATGAAAATCAACACAAGAGGGGTGTTGCGCAGTCATTAGCTCGGTTCCAGTTTAAAGTTAGGGGTGGATTTAAACCTGTCTGGGTCAAAGCCACATGAACCCCCTTGCTGTCTCCTTAAAAGCTGCTCTAAAATGCACTTGTGGTTTAGCATGAACCCGGTTACTGTAGAGATCATGTAATCTCCTGTTAATGTCACTGGTTCTGAGGTTAAATTTAAACCTGCTGCAGACATGATTTAACTGAGCTTTATAAGGACAGATTTATACAGCTTAGATCGTGTTATTGATTTCAAATCTTTAACTAAGTGTTACTTTGAAGGCTTATTTATAAAAAAAAAATTTAAAAAAAAAGACTAATTACAAATTAAGGTGTCACTTGTCCCAGAATTCATTTTGGATTAACCAAAAACAGGGTTACTGGTTATTTGACAAATATAACAATGGAAATGTACATTGTACAGTATAATGTGAGACACAGAAATAAATGTTCATATTTGTATTGTCAGACCAATTCCCACCACAGTTTAACTTTAATAATACTGTATATTTCAGAATAGATGTGAAAATATTTAGAATAATATTGGTTTATATATTTATTTATTTAAGCATGTTCATGATCAAATTTATTATCAATGTTTCGTCGAGCCATCTGCTTAATGTCAAGAGTGAGATCTCAGTAATCGTGGACACAGCTGATTAATTGGACAACAATATGTAAATGTCAACAATAGTGGATTGTCTTGTGTTCTTCTCACTGTTTCGTAAGTTTGTTTGGCTGCTTTGATGCAACCAAATTGCCCATATGTGATCTTAATGAAGATGCAAATGATCTAAGTGACGGTCCCACAGGAATGTGTTCCTTGAATCAGTCAAAACATCCACAGATGAAGCCAAATTCATCCCTTAAACAACAGATGGGTTGTTTTATTTGTATGAGCAAATCCTGTAAAAAAACATATTTAATTAGATAACAACTTCACTATCATGCTGCTCTGTGAATGCAAATATGAAATGACAAGACAGCAGGTGTTTGCATCGCGATGCTGTGAGTTTCACTTGAACAGATTTGATCACCTGCTGAGTTGTTTACTGTTATGAACTTGCACCATTTTTAGATCGGATCAACACACTGAAAAAAAAAATGTCAGCGGCGATTACATAACCTCAATGGAACTGAGCTGCTGTGAAGCTGTTAAATGTTTTATTAGTGGTTAAAAACTAATATTGGCCCACTTATATTTCTCAATGAAGTACTATGATGATGATGCACTCTGTTTTTCTTCAGGAATTAACTTAATGATATCTTTTAAACACATCAAAGCAAAAAAAAAAAAAAAAAAAAAACAATAACTAAAAATTTGAATCAAAAACATATCGGCTTTTTACAGAGAATTCAAGGAGTCTGATGGATACGTCCAACTTCAAAGTCGAGATGTTCAACAGGGAGTTATTGCGGTCAAAAGGCCAAATGCTCTTTCAAACCTTTTGAAAAATCTACTTAACAGCAACAGAGATTGAACCATGACAACCCACAATTGAAGCACTTTATACAAGTACTGTGATTGCTCGGTTGGGTGAGGTGCAAACCAGCTACCAGTGACAGCCATTCTGAATTTGATCAGCATCAGCTCCACTTAGAGTAAAGTAATCATATTAAAACATTCAGCTCAGACACTAAATCCAACAAGAGACACTAAAGTATTCAAGATTTGTTGATTTTAGCATTCAAAATGTTACAAATATCCAGGAAATGCAGTAATTGTTGCTTGAATTTCTCATTCATTTAATGAAAACATTGATGAAAACCAAACAGTCAATAATTCTTCTTTTTTTGGTCACTAAAATTAGACAAATGAACAATATTTGACTATTGTCAATTAATGAGAATATTGCTTCTTTTTCAGATCGACATAACCTGAAGCCAGAAGAAAGGACAATAACTGGATCACTACAACATGGCAGCAAAGTTACATTATTATAATCCAAAATCTTTGGAAGAGCTGCAGGCAAAGGCAGTTACCCTTAAGGTAATATATAAACCCCTTTTGAACCTTTACATATGACCCCCCCCCTTTCCCCTGCCCCTTCCATTAATATTACAGCTATGTTAAAACGTGCTTTTTATGTTCCTTCACACATTGTTGTCTGGTAACAAGAAAAGTTGTGGCTATTAGTCTTTATCATAATGGTTGTGATTAACTCTTGTATCAGCAGCTATGACAGAAGTTAAAAATACTGTTTGCAGTAGATTTTTAGAGTAATGATGTGATACCACATAAACCTTTACTTAACTCCGCAGGTGTCCTCTCCTGAGGCAGTAATATAAACACGTCCTAATGTAGGGTTAAAAAGTCCTGAACTTCCACTTTTAAATGTCAGGGGGCATAAAGTATCCTACAGTAATTAAATCAAATACACCTCTCAATGCAATGTCCTGACTCCCACAGTTAAAGTTCCCAGCAGAAATGGGAGCTCGGAGCTCTTTGTTGAAGTTGTAGAACAGCTGAGAGCAGCAGGAAAATATCTTTTTTTATTTAACCCTAAATCACAACTTTTATGAAAACGAGGCAGATATTTCCCCAAAACATCTACAGGAAGATTCTTTTATGTAAACTCCAACTGAAAACTTCTATATTTGCCTCAAAACTCCCAAAGCTTGATCTGAAGAAACCCTAATGATATACAGTAGGTAGTAGCAGGCTACTGATTTTGTTGATGCCATTTCACAAGATTTCAGATGCCACAAATAGCAAGTCTAAATAAAATGCTGAACTAACATAAATAATGCCAAATGATGGGCGTACTTTATGTTTGAATTCTGTTGTTTATTAGTTGATCTGTCTTAAATAATATTGACAAAAATCATATTAAAGACACCTTTAGAAATAGAATAATGTCAAAAGTCTTCAAATAGAGTCCTTCAGTTGACAGTCCACTGTGCATCCAATGGCTTTAAACCCTACATGACATGTTAGAAAGAACTCACATAGGAATAGAAAGCCATAAGACGCATGTGTGGTTTGATTTGGATGCCAATAATACAAAACCAGTGACTCAGACACAGTTAAAGCAATCATGCATTAAATGCCAAAAGCTTGAAAACAAAAAGAGAGGAAAACACAGGAGCAGGTTGCAGAAAGCATTCAGGATTTAAAACTCACATCCGCATGAATAATTAAGCAAAGAAACTGGAAGTGTTCATCTGAGGCCCAGGAGAGTAAAATGAAACTGTCTGGTGAGTCCTTAGACAGTAAGAATTGTATTTTTCAGAGCACAGCTCAAATAGAAATGACCCTTTTCCCGATGTTTGACTCTTATATCCTGCAAGCTGTTCAATTCCTGTGGGGGGCTATTAGAATAATCTTTGATTAAAAATGCAGTTTTAAATCAAATGTCTACATGGAGAAGGTGCGACGTTAATCAAAAGGATTTCCTTTCTGAATCCAAAACACATTACGTAAACTCTTTCTATATTTTGTGGCAAATCCCCTGCTTGACTTCCTCAAGCACAAAGGGGATCATTACTCCAGCATTTGAATGCAACCACTGGCACAGAGAGCTGACAAAGATATTCTCACAGATATAAAATTAACATTTTCATGCATTCGCTCTTATGCCTCTTAAAACTAATGATGAGTTCAGTGTCATCAATGCGCAGAAATGCTACTTATGTACTTGTTAGATTTCACTCGATGTTTCGTTGTATGTTTATTCATATTTCAATGATACAAACCCTAAATAAGTCAACAAAACCTTGCATTTCCTCAAAATCTTTCCATAAGCTGAACTGACGTTTTACCACATTTTTATGCACTGTTGGAAGTGCTCTGGGCCATTTTCAACCCTTCAGTCAGTGGAGACTCAGCACTCGAGCTATGCAGGCCAAATCTGCTCACCCCAGATGTCTGCTCAGAAAACAGTAGCCTTTATAAAAACATGAAAAAAAAAAAAAAATCCTGTGGACAGAGAGGAAACGGGCTACTATGGAGGACAGAGGAGGCATTTGTTGACATTGTATAAAGTGCAACTCGGAGGTATTTGAGGCACAGAGAGGCCAGGTATTTGTCAGCCAGTGTTTCTTGTGCTTTTGCTGTCTCCAACTCAAACAACAAAAGCCCCATTGAGACAGCCTAGTTTTTTTTTTCTCTCTCTCTGAACAAGCACACAAAGCTTCCTGTACTAGGCTGCAACTGTCCAGTACTGAGAACCGCTTCTTATCATCTCTTTATGCACCTGTTTCACGTTGTACCAGCAGTGCAAGGCCTTAAATGACTTTGTTAGATAGTTTGAAATATTGTCTTATACTTTTTTTTACATTTAACATGGCTTTTCAGTCAACACAAAAGATTTTCACTTTATTCTAAATGAATAAATAAAACACGAGCACGATGTTTGAGGTTGTCAGCCTTTTCAAACATCAAAACTGTTTACAGACTACGATCAATATCTCTTCGGCCTTACATATGCTTTGTTTTCCCATGACCTCTGACAGAGCGCATTATATGGAGGGAAAGTGTTTACTCTATCAGCCTTTTCCAGGTTCAAAAAAAAAAAAAAAAAAGGGCCGCTGCCACTGAGCTTCAGGGAGCCGGTGCTCATGCATGTCTCAGCATAAATTAGTAAAGCCCCTGTGTCAGCCTCTGTCCAGACAAGAAGGTGAATCTCAGCCACAGGCAGGATTATCTTAAATCCCTAAACATTGGAGATGGTCCCTCTCAGCTGGGAGCCAATTCGGGGCAATCATCAGTCGCCAGATGTTTTTAAGGGCTTTAGATTATAGCCATGTTTTATTATATTTGAACCCTTCGTTCCTTTCGCAGACGAGCAAGAAGCGGCGTGGAAAATTTCCTCTAAAAAAAAAAAAAAACCCACAAAGGTACAACAAAACAGCAAATATCCAACAAACTGATGTTTAGACTCTGATGTTGACGTACAGATAAAAGATCAGCGGTTACACCTGATTTATTACCGATACTCTACTCAATTTTCATCTGCACACCTGAGCACTTTCCACTGCAAGACAACCAAAACACATTGAAATACTGCATACAACACATGAAAGCTCCCAAGAGCATCACTAAAAAAGCTGCCACTTCTCCTCACTGTCAGCCCCGATGAAATCAAACAGCCATTCGGACCGGCACACTTTACACCTCTGAAAGTGACGTACGTTTTTACTGCCGGGATGCATTCCCATGCTATAAATATCGGACTCTTACCTCCTTCTCTCTCTTCTCCGGCGTCCCTTCCCTGGACCGAGTATGGCATCCCCTCAGCCTGATACTGTATGGAGAGACAATGGTTCATAGGGAGGGGGGGGGGGTGGAGGAGGAGTTACTATGTGAGCAAGGAGCGAGAGTGGGGTAGACAGAAAGCAGAATGAAAACTGGGAGAGAGACAGAGGGAGAGAGGGAGAGGGAGAAAAGGGCTCAGGAGGGAGATCTCTCGCTCACAATACTCTCAAAACACCAATCTGACGAAACGTTACATGAATGGCAATTCCAGTACCCCCCCTCATCCCCCTTTTCCCTTCCCTCCCCTCCTCAGATGCGGTGTCAGAGAAAAAAAACGGCAACTAGAAATCCCTCTTCACGTGGGAAATGTAAGGAAAAACAAGAGACTGAGAGAGAATGGGTCCTGGTTTTTAAACAAGTCCTTTTCTTTGGCTTTTCTTTGAATGAGTTCTTAAGATTCCAAGTTGGCAGAGTGCCCATGGGTCCTGGATGGAAAGGGATAAAAGAGGGGCTGAGGTAGGGGGGCTGTCTATTGTGTTTGTTCCCTTCCTTTCAGTCTTGGCATTCTGGTTGATCTTTGCAGCCAGTTGCTGAATATTCCAGTCATTTATCCCTCGTTTGTACACAGAAGCTCACCTTTTTTTTTTTTTTATGGCCAAGCTCGTGTTTTCTCCCCCTCCGATGGCACAAACTTTGCTTTTGTCATCCTGCACTTACAGTGTTCACAGTGTGATCGTGGGGATTTGAAGGCTTCGGGCCAACACCGATCTGAAGATGTTGGTGCCTTTCGAGTTTCTCTGTCTTTGTTTGGGCCTCTTTTCTCCCCCTCTTTGTCCTGCTTACAGTCCATCACTTACAGAGGGAGGCTGCTGTTTTGCCTGGTGAATCTGAGCTGAAGACAGCAGGTGTTGTAGCCCCTCTCTGAGCCACATTCACTCACAGCTTTTTCTCTCCCCCCCCCTCCGTCCATTTCCTCTACGAAATACACCCTCCTCCCCTTGTCTAAGTGAGGAGGGGTGTGGGTGTGGGTGTGGGGGGGGGGGGTAGTTAGGGAGAATGTGTTACTGTATAATGAAACACACCCAGAGAAAAAAAAAAGACACAGTTTGCCGAAGGTTTTAATGAGTCACGTCACGTCGGTCTGGTCCGAATGGCTGTGGAGCTGTGGAGCTGTGTCACACAGAGCGAAGGCGATCATGTAAAGGATTAATGCAACTGTATCTCTTGTCAGTCACCACTGCTTCTCACCGCTGTTTGTGCTGCATCAGTGCCGCAAGAGAAGCCCTGTTTTCACTCACAGTCCCCCCCCCCTCTCCTCCTTCTCCTCCTCTTCCTCCTCCTCCTCCTCTTTCCCCACAAACCCTTCCCTTCCCTCTCTCTGTCTTCCTCTTGCTCTCCCTCAAATAGACACACAAGCTCGGTTCATTACTATTCACCAGGTTTCACTAAGACACGCATCGTTGCTCTACTCTCTACAACTGTGGTGGGGGGGGGGGGAGAGGACAGGGAGAAATAGAAGAAGAAGAAGAAGGGGGAAAAGCAACAGACATCTTATGATAGAAAAGAATAAATCACCATTGTGTTTTCTGTGTCCCGATGTGTGTACAAACATATATTACCAGACAGCTGCATGCATGAGTTGCTCTCTCTTCTGGCTCTGACAGACAAATCTTCAGGGGAGCAAAGCTGGTTCAGTCCTCAGTACAGAAATCAGCCATCATTTGTGGGGTTTTTGAATTCATAACTTGCCTTTCATTAAATCCACTGAGGTCATACACTCTATTACAGCATTCAAATTATTATCTGCGCTGATATACTGGCAGTGTATGTATTTCATGCATGAAAATGGGCACAATGCTTGATTGCTTCCCCTGTGTTGGCTCAGTCTGAGCCTTCTATAGTGGAGAACACTGTCACACCCGTTTCAGGAAAAACCACTTCACTGTGTAACTTATCCTTTGTTATGCTGCCTTTAATTTTACTCTTCAGTCAGCTGTTCTCGCTAGATTACAATTACTCTTAGAGTTACAGAAAAGCCACGAGGCAGGAGAAACAATGCTACCGTGCTGAATGTATTATACTAGAGCTGCAGGTTGATCCATGGCAGCTAGTTTGATCATTTGAGTAATTTGTAAGTCAAAATATCTGGAAATTTACTGTTTCTAGCTTATCAAATGTGAATATTTTAATGGTTCTCATTTTCTTCTTTAATTATTGAACCAAACGTCTTTTTTAGTTTAATCTTGTTCAGATTGGGGCTGGGTGGACTTTTATTAAAACACAGTGCGATCAAATAAAATGCAAAGACTGGGTTTCCTTCCCCGTTTGAAAATATACAGCGGAAAAAGATGTAAATGAAAACTGATGTAAAATAAATAGCCTACATTAAACATAAATAGGTTTATCTCCCGAGGATGCTCCTTCAGTTGTTTTCGACATCAATAACAGTTTGTCTCATCTGTCTGTGTTACCGGAAGCGGTGTCGCTGCTCTCTTAATCTTGTAATTTGCTATATTCATCATGACAGCAGCTAATTGCCCGCTGTACATTCAACCTTACACCAGCTCTGCTCAAGCGATCACAGCTTTCTCCTTCTTTTAGAGACCTTTTTGCTAATCCCACAGTTCTGCTAGATGCTTCATCTTATCAGTTAGCAACAGTTAGTTTTCTCTTTCTCCCTCCGTCCTGCTCTCTCTCTGCTTCTGTTAATGGCAGCCCATATGTAGTGAATGTTGTTCATTTGCCATGATGAAGTCGAGGCCCAGTGAATTAGAAGCGTGTGTCTCTGTGCAGCAAGAAAACCCAGTCGTGATCTGCTCTAGTTAACCGGCCCCCAGGAGCCTGTGTGAGTCGAATCAGTTTAGCGCCGACTCTCCTCTCGCCCACCGTTCACCATCAACCAGCTCCACGAGGTCACGCAGGAAGTGATCACTGGTTTTTAATGTCAGCTTTGGAAGAACAACTTAGAACCGACCAAAAAAAAAAAAAACTGAAGATTTGTACAGTTTGGCGAAGAAGCTTTTTTTTGTTGTTGTTGTTGTTTTGTTTTTTGTACTGTATACTATATTTTGTCGAAGACCAAGTGGTGCCAGATAAGGCGTTGCTATGACAACAGAACGTCTGTCGGCCACTAATCGACAATTCACGATAAGACCAGTAATAACCATCACTAACAGCATTGAGCGTCAGAGAATAATAAGCCAATAAAAGAGGCATCAACAGATGCAGCGTTGCTCCCTTCATCTGGAGTTCAGAGTGGGGACTGGCTGATAGAAGCTATTATGCTCAGAAGGCTCCAGATGTGAGCTCGCTGCTGTGCTTTTAGGAATCCTTGGTGGGAAATCCTGATTGAAGTCTTTGAATAAGCATCAATGCTCCACTGAACTTAAACTTCAATTCATATTAAAGCCGGAGGTATTGGAGAAAAAGGGGGTTTGTGCTCTTTCCTGTTCACTGCAAAACCCAAGTGACACTTTGAAAGATGACGTGGACACTTAAGAAAAGCCTTCTTTTAAGATTCTCGATAAACTCTGGAGTCTTGTTAGAAGGAAGGTCCTGCGAGGCCAGGCCTTTTTCTGGTGCTGTGTTCTTTTATTTATGTGCAACAGCTTTTCTTTGAAAAGTAATGATGTTTTTTTTTTTTTTATCACAAATGTTTACTTGAGAGCACATTTATATCCTGGTAATATACTGCGTGAATAGATGAGGTCGGCCCATGCTCCACCGGGGTTTGTTTCCAGCCCTCGTATCCTAATGGATGTAGATCTCGGGTTAATTTTGAAATGATTGGAGCAGCCTTTAACCAATTGGCATTGACCATATGATGTAAAGAGTGAATGGTAAATGGTCTGCACTTGTATAGGGCTTTATCACTTTGAGGTCTCAAAGCGCTTTTACACGGTTTTTCCATTCACCCATTCACCCACTAATGAGACTGAGCTGCCATGCAAGGTGCTGCCATCAAGAGTACATTCACACGCCGATGGTATGCCATCGGGAGCAACTTAGGGTTCAGTGTCTTGCTCAAGGACACTTAGGCAGGTGGACAGGAGGAGCTGGGGATCAAACCACCAACCTTCTGATTAGTGTGCAGCCCACTCTACCGTCTGAGCCACAGCCTCCCTGAAGAATTAGGCATTGTTCATGTCCTGCCATTAACTCCTTGATATTTGCTAGTATTGCTAAAACTGTTCATATCACTTTATCTCATTCCACCAATGCTGCCATTGTTAAAACTACACTTCAAAAGTGCTGAAAGTTTTCTTTGAGCCCTCAACTAATCCCAACTATGTGACTCAGGATGTGACTCCAGAATACAACATGGTCATTCTGTTCTATATAACATTTAAGATTTAGTCTCGCCTGCTTACAGCACTGGTTAAGATGTTGGTCAGCACTAAAACTTTCATCCCTGTTTTAGCATTTTTGATGTGGCTTCTTTTCACCTCTAAAATGGAAAGTGTTAATCCCAAAGAATGCACCTTGTAATCACTTTTATAGAACTGAATTCTGGTGAAAATTACACTTCAAAATTTCTCTGTATGATTATAATTATCCAAGATTCTTTTTGATATATTCTTTCACTAACTTTCACATGCGCGTTACATCTTAACTGCCTCAAGAGCAGCGAGTTTGAATGCAAAGAGCCTCATAGAATAGCGCTGTTTAGCCCTGCAGACATGTCTGTTTGCATACCAACTATCCGGGGCTCTATTTTAGGCCTGACGAGATGTGTAGAGGGGGGGGGGGGGGGGCACTGGAGGGCATTTCCATCCATGGCTACAGTCACTGACAGAGGAAGTACAGGTGATTGATGGATTTCTTATAGCTTCACATGGAGCCTGTGTCATGTCTACTTTAACTAATCCCGTCACTTGCGTTAACGCTGAATCATGTACGCTGGCCTGAGTTGATAAGTAACAGTACACAAACTTATTGTGACTTCCTCCCCCTCATGGACATTTAAGTGTTTATTTTGCTCCTCCACATACTATTAAGAATGCACCACAGAAGATAAATTGAGGAGAGGTGGTAGTAGCATATCATTCAAGCCTTTTCCTCTTCTTTGGTCATATATGGCAACATGTGGTTTGCTCTGCTGACACTAAAGGATCACAGCATACAGAAGCAGATATTAGAGGTGTGGTGGTGGTGGTGGTGGTGGGGAGGCGGGTGGGGGGGGGCAGAGAGAGAGAGAGAGAGAGAAAAAAACCCCAGCGCAATCATCTTATGATTCCTGTCACATCGCTTGGCACCGTCTCAGGCCTCTGATTGAGGGCTGGATAAATGTCAGCCTATGGAGATGAGACAGAGAAGAGCAAAGCAACACTGTTTTGGACCTTTACAGTATGTGGCTGATATTCAGCAAACCATGTGTCAGACTGGAAGAGAGACGCTGTGGGTTTTAGAGATTCAGAGAACAGCATTGATAAGGAAAAAGACAGGAATAGTTTTTCAAATTAAAAGTCTATAGAAGTCGATGTGTTCTTTCTTAATATATTTCAGTTATCTTCTAAAAAAGACGCTCATGTGTTTATGTTTCCAACAAAACCAGATTGGGTTTGCCTTGGCTGTAGATAATGGCAATGCTTTTACACCATCTAGTGTTGAAATGTAGAAAACAAAAAACACACAATTTGAAGTCCCGCTCTGCTCAAAATGGGTTTCTGTTCGTTTGTTCTTTCACTCTGACTTTGGACTTTCACTGCACAGAATCATGTCGAGTATTTCCATTTAATACAACTTTTTGCTTTCTTTCTTTCTTTACCCCACAACATTTTGGAGGCAAATATTGTACTTTTCACTCCCTTGCATTTATTTCACAGATTTATTTATGAGCTGCTTTGTGGATTAATTTCATAAACGCAAAATATGATCAACAAATGAATATCTGTTATCGTAAATTAAGCTAACAAACGTATATAGAGGAGTTAAAATTAGCCCCACTTTTACCTGTGGCATCCTTAGTGTGACACTTATACTTCCTTTGCAGTTTTTCAAAAATAATTTAAACTGCTCCACAATACTGGATAAAAAAAGCTGGATAAAAATAGATTTTTAAAATTTGAATCATTCTTTTTTAAACAAATAGGGCTGGATCATGATTACATCGACATGCCAAGGAACAAAAAGCATGAGTTGGAGCATGCTCACTCAGTTTAAAGGAGCAGGGTGGAAGATTTTTTTTTTTTTGGTGCCTTGCAGTGAGGTCGTACATTAACAGAACGCCCCTGTCCTCACCCTCCCCTTCCAGGTGTAAAAGAGAATCTACAGCTGTGAAACCCACAGAAATCGCCAAACCCCCCCGTCGAGTTGGTGCTTTGTCCCCTTCTTGGCAGCTGCAGTGCAGCAGGGCATGCTCTGCAGAAGAGGACTCGCTCCCTGTGTAGATATGAAGGACTCATTCAAAGGTAACAAAAACACAAACGTTATTAGTTTCAGGTGATTATACATTCATGAAATCATAATTATAAATATTATATTCCATTTCTGCCAATAGATCCCTCTGAATCCTACACAATGAACCTTTAATTAGCAAAAAAAGCGCACGATACCTGTTCCTTATTGAGAGTGAAAATAATAAGTTCGCTCAAATACAGATGTCCTACTTCAGTAACTAGAAACTGCTGTTTATTTTTAACATCCACATACATGCCTGTAAGATAAAGTTAGTTGACAATTAGCTGAAGAAGTCACCTAGTGTTGCTGCATCTCCACAGGAGGAAGTGGATGTTAATGAATGCCCGTTGTATAAACACATATTTCTCCAGGTTTAGTTCCTGACCAACATCTCCGCCTGGCAAGAGATGTTGGCAAATCAGTTACAAAGCTCAGAGCTTCGGCTGTGAGAAAAGATACAGCCACAGGAAAATCTGACATACTGTGTAACAGCTGCAGGCACGATTAATGCTGAAATCAGTATAGACAGAAAAAGCAGAGCAAAGAAACAAGATTTATTATTTAAATAAGACATCTTGTAGATAGGCATCATATTTCTGTGTTGGATGGCAAATGAAATCACTGCAGAAGAAAGATAAGAGCCCAGCAAATGGTATACAAGATAATTTGCTGAATACTGATGGTATAAAATCGCATATAAAAAATAATTATATAAATAAAACACAGGATTTGTGTCATCAGATAGGCTATAATACATAAAACTCTTACCAGCTTTTATCGTGCCAGTGTCTGTCATAAAATGTATGACTATATTTGCAATCTTAATTCAGAGCGTCGATGCCACCTGTTACGACCTTGCCGGATGCCCATATTTGACCACAACCAGTAGAGCTTTGCTTCTGTTATGCAATCATTAAAGGGATTAGGTATTAAGTCCCTTCTTTTATTCATACCACTGAGGGCGTAATTCAACACATTGCTCATCATTATTCATTATTGAATTTTTAAATCCATAAAACAGCTCAGTGTAAGCCTTCCAAATATGTAAATCCTGCTGTAGCCCTGAGATGCACAGCGTCTGCTCGTTTCTCTGCAGGTTGGTATTTGTTATGAAATGGGGTCAAGCTGAAGACTGCGGTGTCAAATCACACATATTGACCAACCTCAGTGACAATCCGGGACTTTAGACTGATACACACACTCTGCTGGCATTTAAAAAAAAAACATCAAGAAAGTTCAGAGAAATTTTAGAAAACGAAGATTTATATTTGATAAAAGTGATTATTGGATGTGGACGTTAAATCACATTGACTTTCACAAATACTGTATAAAGACACACTTTCAGTTTGATGAATCCCATGGAGAAATTGCTCCGGGACAGCAGCCTACCACATCCACAAATCCCATAAATAGAAACACCTGAATAAGAAAAGTTACACAAACTTCAGGGGATCACCAAGGTTTGTGTAGTTCTTCCTCTGGGAGCCATGAATGTCTGTACATTCTCCAACTCCAAACTTCTGCCGGATGTTACCAAATGAACAGCAATGCACAAATACAAACAATACATACAAAACAATACAAAAATGTCAACCTCGAAGTTAGGCCGGTGTTTCCAGGCCCAAATTCACCTCATGAATATATGGGTCTGGCAATGCTCCATAAGGGAACATTTCCAGTTGTTATATCCTAATGGAAGAATTTGAAACTACTGAAGCAGCCTTTAATTTTAGCCTTTGAGTGACTTAACAAACATGAATGCAAACAGGTTTTTCAACACTATAATCACAGTGAAGAAACTGACAAAAGTCTGGCGGAGTTTAGATGACCTCATAGTGGCGTTACAGAGAAAGTCAGTTGACCTTATCCTCTGGGGACAATGAATGTCTGTAGAAATGTTAATGGAAATTCGTCTGATAGGTGCTGAGTCTGGACAAAGTGTTGGGACTATGAGTTGACACTGCCAGCAACAGTGCCACTTTGCTGGAGTAACTAAAACAAAAAGGAAGTGGGAACATTGTGTATTGTGGGCTATACAAAACATATCATTAGATTTCTTGCTGCCAAAAAAAAGCTCATTTGTTCAAGACTTAATATGCGCAGAACTGTGTAAAACTAAATGAAATTATAAAGTATTAATCGTTAGATTTCACAACAATCTAGAACTATTTAACGCTGATCGCCATAGTTTTCATACAGTTGAAAGAAGTTAAAGTTGTTTTTTTTTGCGTATACTGCACATAATTTATTGACATGATCATATAATGCTATTTTTCAAGCTTCTTTCCGAAGAACTTTCTCAAAGTTGTCCAGGTATGAAAAGAAAAGACAACCTGTCCATGAGACACCGATGCGTCACTGCTTCCTGAATCATACATTTTCCCCTGAAATGGCTCATTGTGCCATGACATAAATGCACACCAGCTTGTAACATTTCAACACAGACTCTTTTTCATTGCCAATCATTGACACGACTCAAAAAGGAATATTATTTTAACAAAAATCTCCACCACACCCATTAACTCGAGAGGACATCCTTTTCAGTTAAGCAATACAAAGAGGAGAGCGCTTAAAGCTTTAAAAGACATCAAGAAACTCATTATACGACAACAAGCACCCACAGAACCTCCCAGAGCTGCTGTCACATTTCACCATCGTAACACTTAATAATAGAAACTTGTACTTGGCAGTCTGTTTCTCTGAGCTCCATCTTTTTTTATTGTGCTCAAGATGTTTGTAGATGAGCGAATTGTTACGCTTTTCAAAAGGAATGCCCATCACACGTTGACCTACTGGAGTGTTTTCTTCAGCTTTGGACTCTGCATTGCTTTCCTTGGACCTACAATTTTGGACCTGCAATGTCAAACAAACTCAACACTTAGCCAGATTACCTGGGTGTTCTTTGCCCAGCAGTTCTGCCTGTTGATTGGCAGCTCTATTGGTGGCATCTTCAAGAGGACGTAAGTATCTCAAACTCACGACTGGAGCGTTCTCCCCACATTCTCCGCTGCGTGGTTGTTGTGAGTGCATACGTGGTCGGAAAGTGTTTGTCATTGTCTCCTTTTTTTCTTTAAGGTTGTTCAGCGCTTTAGCGGCCTTATTTGTTTCCGCCTTTATCATCTCTGTTATATTTGCCATCATCCCTCTGTGCAATAATGTTCTCGTGCTGGCCATCGCCATGGCGGTGTCCGGTTTTGCGATGGGAGTTATCGACACAATCGCCAACATCCAACTGGTCGCCATCTATCAGAGGGACTCTGCAGTTTTCTTACAGGTAAAAAAAAAAAAAAGAAAAAAAAAAAAGCGTGTAATATCTGTACCATATCTGTAAAACAACATATATTGGTCTGTCCACAAGTATGTAAAGACAAAATGACGGGTTTCTTTGTTAAGATACTCGGTACAAGTCCATTGTCAAGTTAGGAGCTAATAATATCCTGTATGTTTTTGAAACACTGCAGTAAATCATGTCCTGGCCTTTCTGCATTTTTGCAGGCTCTTCATTTCTTCATTGGTTTTGGCGCCCTGGTGAGCCCACTGATTGCAGATCCTTTCCTCTCAGAGACGGGCTGTGGGAATGTCACGGAGAATGGGACCGAGATCATGCATCATTTCAGGAACATGCTGAGAAACAGTCCGATTGCGGAGCACAACATACATCTGAGCAACTCTTCCCATCAGGGACAGGAAGAGGAGTCCAATGTGCACTTTGCCTTCTGGATCATGGCACTTATTAATGTAATGTAACACATTGGATGGGGAGCAGAGCAGTGTTTTTGTTTTAGTTAACTGTTAAAATGAGAAAAGTAAAAGAATTTGAATATCTTTGCACTTTCAGCTGCCCGTGCCCCTTGCAGTCCTGTTTCTAATGTATCGGGAGCAGCTGATCCCGTGCTGCCCCAGCGGCACTCCACGTCTTTTGGACAAAGATGAACTAGCAATGGAGAATCCGCAGGGGGCCGAGGGCTCAGACGTGGAGGAGAGGCAGCATGAAGCTGGAGGTAAAGATATGGAGGAAGTATAATTTGAAATGAATAATACTTGGCTTGAATATTCAGACAGTTTGGATAAAAACAAAACAATAAAAGCCATTTTGTGTGCCCTAGTCTGTCATTTGTGACTTTGCGCTCTGTTACAGGTCATGGGAATATCTTTAGCTGCTGTCAGAATGATAACCTGCGCGGGCTGCCAGTATCCTTCTTCATGATTCATATCCTTGGTGGGATGGTGCTCTTTATGACCGATGGTATTGTGGTGAGTGAGAGGTGCAGATAAATAACATGATGTTCATTTTACGTTTCCACATGAAATTTTATGAGTGCACACAAAATCTTCCTCACCAAAAGAACCTGGCTTTTCCTTTCAGGGTACATATGCCGGCTTTGTGTACACCTACGCTGTGCAGCCGCCGATATCTTTGGCTCATAAGACAGCAGGTTACCTGGCCAGTATCTTCTGGGCTGCGATCACTGTTGGACGCCTGTTGTCCATACCTCTCTCATATCGTTTCCAGCCTGTGAGGCTACTCATGTTCAACATGGTAAGGGTATTAAGAATGCCATACTTGCATTATAGATAAAACATACATCAAACACTTGATGATATCAACATTAAACTGAACATACTCTCTCTTCTTTGCTTTTACAGGCAGGAGCTATTGTTACTGTGCTGATGCTGCTTATTTTCTACACCAGCCACATCTTTCTGTTTGTCGGGACGTGTTTGTGTGGGCTTTTCCTGAGCAGCATATTCCCCTGTATGCTTGCCTATACTGAGGACATACTTGATTACCAAGGTATCATCGTTTTTTGCACAACAATAGTGACACAGTGGTTGAATCAAAGCAAGCGGAGAGGGAATAAACCGTGTATTTTTCTTTGCAGGATGTGCAACCCCGGTCCTGGTGACGAGTGCAGGGATGGGAGAGATGGTAATGCAGGTTGTGGTCGGCTCAGTAAGTCTAATGAGTATCTACATTATTATAGAAATAGCGTGCAGAAGTGGAGGAATAGGCTTCTAATTGCAACACCAAGCCCGGCGGAGATTTAGATTCATGTGCAGTAGTTTAATGTTGCCGTCTCATCCCCCAGATTATTCAGACTGAAGGCAGCTACAGCTTCCTGCTGTGTGGAATGATAATCGCCTGCATTGGTTTTATCCTTTTCATTGGTCTCCTGCTGTTCGATCGAATGCACAGAAATTACCTCACAGGTACAGCATCAACCACAATCTTACACTGCTCAGACACGAGTGATTGTAGGTATGCTAAAAAAAAAATTAAAAAAAATGTGCTTCCTTTCATTTCTCATCATTGCCCTCTTCCCCTCAAAAAAAAATCCCCTCTGCATCCCAACAGGGACATCGAAAAAGTCAGCCATGGTGGAGGAACCAGCAGTCGAGCAGAATGAATCGACCAAAACGGAACAGGCAGCGGACAAAGAGAGCAGCTGATAGTGGCTGCAGCGATGTGTTCTTATACTGTAAGAGATCAAGTATTACAACAATCATCAAGGACTTCAAATGTTTTACCAAAACCTGTCAAATGAACATTGTGCCAATGTACTTGTATTGTGCAAATGATATATTTGCAAAGTAGATAGTGTGCTTATGTTAGAGATGATAGTTTTTTTTCTTTTTTGTTAATTAATGGACAAAATTCATCAAATTATTCATTCCATTTTTGTTTTATATCTCATCAGGGTCTCAAATTTAGAACAGCAGGATTATGATTATGATTACATGTAGAATACATTATATATATAATTATAATTGTTTGTTTTAATTTATATTTGGGCATATGTATTATACAGTATATTTGTGGTACAAGAGTTGTACTGTACTGATGCTATATTTTATAATTAACAGCAACAACAACAAAAAAAAATTTTTATACACACATCTTGTGTTTGGCAAAATGTTTTTTTTTTTCTTTGTTTACTAAATTAACTGGGGCTGCCTCGGGTTTTACATTGTTTAACATCCAACCACCGTGTGGAAGGAAAAACTTTGTACTCAGAGTCTGTGAGAAATAAGAGCAAATGTCAAACAGAGTCATCCAGCCTTTGAACAGTCGATCAGTCAATCTATAACTTCAGTTTTAAGAGTTTCAACATGAACAGGAGCTGTCAAAAAACCAGGCCAGCTGCGCAGTGCTCAAAGGAGGTTTTTCAACTGCTGCAGTTATAGAGTTGGATCTTGTTTGTTGGGTTCGGGTACATGCCTTTGGGATTTCCAGCACAGAACCCACGGTTCATGCCAGAGGAGCCTCCGCTGGGGTTTCCTCCAGAGCTGCCTCCGGTAGTCGTGCTCGCTCCAGCGATTGGAGGAGGGGAGTGGCAGCAGGGGCACCGAATTATTTTTTCAAACATGGATTTCATACTGCGATCATCAGTGAGAAAGGTGTTTTTGCTTGTTCCATTTTAAAGACCTTTGTGAGAACATTAATCAGTGGGTATTTGCTGTGGTTACACAAAGTGCTCCAGTAGTCATTCATATCCAGAATCCACATCTTTGCACTTCCAAAGTTACTCTTTACAGCCTAAAGATGACCAGTAGGGAGCGATGTAGACAGTGTTTGTCGTTCCAAACTTAATTTGATCACAAGACCTTGACCACAGTGTTATGCTCATAACTGCGGTGTAACCTCGCATGCGTAAAAAAGGACGTCAAATACAAAAATTTGAATGAATTTATTCCTGTCACATTGCCTGCTGCAGCACAGGAAGACGAACTGTCACACTTGATATATAGTGTACAGATTACTTAATGCATCTTTTACTCATTATGGAGATTGGAAGGTGTTTTTAGCTCAGAGGTAATTCAACACAGCCAAACAGATTGCCCTGTCAAATAGTAATAAAAGTCTTCTGTGTGTGTCTCTTGATCTGGAAGCTCTTGATGTTGTTTTAGCTCACCCACTTTTTTTCCCTTTTAGGCATATGGCACATCCTGGGCCTGGTTCCAACCCTCAGTTGCTCAAAAAGCTAAAGATCTGTAATTCCACAAAGCTGCGCATTAATGAAAGCCTCAAATTGCATTATTTACTTCATCTTAAGTCTGTATTACTTTGATAAAGCAACTGTCATTGTGCATGCAGGGGAATATTTAGTAGCACTAAACCACGATCAACATTCAAACTCATTTTACTTTAGTGCAGCAACAAGACGGCGTACGAAAGCTCCCCTCCCTCATATATGTGTGTGGTTTCCTGGAGTTGCAGTCCAGCACCAGCAGTAGGTGCTCCGACACCATGGTATGATCTGCGGGGCTCTTAAGAGTAAACATGCAGCTGAATATAGGGAAATCAAAAGTCATCTTCTGACCTGACGCTCCCTGGTTCTTCCAGGAGTTCATTGCATGGTCTTGGAACAAACTAATTGGGAATACTACAGTCACGTCTCTGGGACTGTAGCTTTTGTGGATGTTTGAATGCAGTTGCAACTAAAGCTTGCGGATGTAAACTAACAGAGAAACTGCACATGTATCCTTTACACGAGATCAATTTAGGCAAATTAATACATGAGGACGTTGAAATAGATGAAGCCGCCCTGGTCCTCAGGGTTGATCAGGATATTGCACTCACTAGTCGGGGATCCCAAGAGCTTTGGAAGTCATATGTTATGTCGTTAATCATGTGCTGGGCCCTGGCTGTGAAAAATCAGAAGAGAAGAGGTTACCATGGCAACTTTAACACGCTTAGATTCATGGTATTTAAGTGTAGGAGTGTTTTTCCGTTTAACTGCTACAAAACCATGATGTTCCTGTTTATTTGTTTGAACACACAAATATAGCTTGAAATACTCGCTGGCCGTGGTTAGAAATCTGATGAGCAGAATCAGTGGTTTCCTTTCCACCTGACTCAGCGGCAGACATCAGATGATCAGCCTTGTTGCTCTGCTTGGCCTCGTTCTCAAAGTCTATGATTTGTAACACAGCCACGTTATGTGTTGGACACCACACAGGGATTTTATTGTGGCAAGGTGTCCTATTTGCTATCCGGGATTATTTAAACCTCACTGAAAAAGTCAAAGTAAAGTAGAGGACCAGACATTGGGGGGGGGGGATTCCAGGAAAATACAAGTATTGTTTATCCTCAGGGAGCTTACTCTGTTGGCTGGATACTCCTGGTCAATGTCAAGCCCACCAAATTCATACTTCCTCAGGAATTAAACAACCGAGTCGATAGTCTGGTGATTGGTGTGGTTTGACACCATTTGTGAGAAGCTGTTGTGGGAACATAAATGGATTAAAGCTACAGATCCCCAAATTATGATCAAGTGTGCAGACACCTGTGGATGATTTTACCCTGCAGAGTTTCATCCTCCAACAAAGACAACTGTCTGAAAGTAATCCAATAGTTTTGCCCTGCAGTGACAACTACAACTTAACTTAAAACATTGTTCTTTATGGGGAATATTTGATTAAAAAGGGACAGAAACCAATTGTTTTAGGAACTCGCTCGTTCTTCAGGGTATTGAATTGACTGTAAAGCTCCGCATCATTTCACTAATAGGTGGCTGGTTGGTTGTTCTTCATGGTGGCAACAGGATTCAGAAGATGGGTACACAGGCATGGGTGTTTGTCATTGGGTATATTCAAATGGTTGGAGGTGGTCTGTACTGTGCACAGCTTGCAAAGTATTACAGTATTGTGATGGAAAGTGAGGGAATGGTTAAACCACAAAAGACCATCTGATGTCTTAAAGCAGAAATATTCAAAACTGCCAATGCATTTTGGAATATTTTTTCCTTCACCTGATTGCAACTTTTTGATGACCCACAGTGGAGGATGTCACGGTGACCACACAAGGATCCCTTTCCTGCACAGAGATAGAAAAACCTAATGATGAAGGACAATTCCCTTCACGAGTATGAAAGATGAGCCTTTATACACAAGAAATGCATTATTTATAGACCAAACACATGATTCAATGTGATGTCTAAGCATAAAAAGAAAAAAGAAAAAAACTTTGTAAACACATTGTATCCCATTTGCAGGAATTGCTTACCAAGCTGCACACACAGCAGCAGAGCCTGAGCTGCAGGTTAAAAAAAAAAAAAAAAAAGTTATCTCGGAGCAAAAATAAATCTAAGAGGGAAAATACTCAAAACTGCATGCATGAGATGTAATGCATATCTGAATCTTGGAGGAAAATAAACAATTACCCGGAGCACCTGAACATATGAGAGAGAAGGGTTATCATACAAAGGCACTGGTTTACTTGCCAGAAACTAAACTTTGCCAATTGGCAACCTTGAGGAGGTCATCTAACAGGTGGACTTACTTTAATACAATTTACTCAAACTTTAAAAAAAATAAAAAAAAGGGACATCTGCCAAAAAATGTGTGTATTTTCAGAAGATTGCCCCAGAGAAGATTAAAACGAATATATTACTACTTATCAGGCACACTCTCTCCTTGTGTGAAGGACTCATTTATCTAAAGAAAATACAAGTTCGGCAACAAATGGGCCTGAGATTTGTTAATAAAACATCACCACAAAACCTAAATAGACCATTTGGAGAATTTGTCACAAACGTTTGTTATAGAAATACTATATTTGACCAATCATTCCCTACCAATTAAAATTCTAATCATTGACCTTTAATGTTTATTAAATGTTTGAATTGTTTATACGCATTATGCACACAAAATAAGAGAAATTTACTGTCGCCGTTGTGCAAGTGACATAAAACATCAGAATTAAACTCACACACAGCAGACAAAATTTCCTTTGAAAACCTCTTTAGACTGCAGATATGTGATGATAAATATGTTTGACAATTCCAATCATACCGAAAGGAGAATCGTGATATGTCATGAAGAATGAGTAAAATAGAAAGCATTTGCAGGGCAAATGGAGAACTTATCTCATAATTTAGATTCAATTTTAATGTAGCCTTTATCTTGAAAAAGAAAAAAAAGATGTGCTTTTGTCAGGAGAAAGCCACTTGGCTGACCCAGAGCCTGGAAGCAGAAGTAACGCCATTTAGTTTTCCAAAACAAACTTCTCTGTTTTGCATAGTGTCTCACAAAAAGTTTAAATGTCAAACAAATGTCAAGCGGTCTGAATGTAGACTGTTCATTATACCCAGAGTTTCTTTTTTACAAGTGAAATACAATCCAGTTTAAATTGTCACCAAGGTCATTACATTATTTCAGGACATTTCATTTGGTAGCCGACTCGAAAATTCTTTCCTTGAGGTACAGATCAAAGACTAATTTGTCATACATTATACATATACATATGTATAATGTATGACAAATTAGTACTTACTTTACCCTACATCTGTTCAGTTAAAAGAATATTAACAGTCATCTCACCCAATTGTATCATGAATATTCACAGACCGAGAATGATTTTATAATAACTAGTAGAAGCTATTCTGAATGTTAAGTCATAGTGATAAGGAGGTTTTGAAAATCAGATTTGTGGCCGTGGGTCTTGCAGCCGTGCTGTTTACGTGACTCACCATCGCATGCGAAACCAAGATAGTTCCGGTTTTTTTTGTGTGTGTGAAGTGAACTTAACTTTTAGAGTCAGACCACAATAGTGTCATTTATTTCCTCCTTAACTCATTGTGACAGACATCTTAGCTGAAGTACGGTTCCCAAGGCGTTTAGTCCAACACACACACACACACACAATATACAGTGGGTACGGAAAGTATTCAGACCCCTTTAAATTTTTCACTCTTTGTTTCATTGCAGCCATTTGCTAAAATCAAAAAAGTTCATTTTATTTCTCATTAATGTACACTCAGCACCCCATCTTGACAGAAAAAAACAGAAATGTAGAAATTTTTGTAGAATATCTCATTAAGATAAAGAATCAAATGAATCAGGTGATCGAGACTTACATACTTAACTAACCCCATACTCTCTCGGTTATTAGGGGATGGAGTGGAGTGATGGCTGGTTAAAAAGGGGGATGCATTTTGGTCATTTTGCAAACAAAGTAGATGGCATCCCACTTTAGTGACATATAGGTTCTGAATTAGTAAAAGTGTATAAATATTCACAGATTCAAAAAAAAATTAAAAGTCGTGTTTTTTAATAGGTTGCATGAGTTTTAGTGTGATAGCAATGGCACGTCAACCTCATAATAAATGTATTGTAATCTCAGTAATGCTATCTTATATTGTGGTATTTTTTTTATCCACAGGATTCTCCACAATTTCTAAGCGTATCTATATAAATAGTACGTACATATAGATTCATGTATCTAACTGTACATGATGTTGTTTTATTGTTGTTTTAACGGCATATTTTGAAATCTGGCCAATAGACAACGTTTCAAAGTTAGCCATTTTTAATTGTTGAACTTAGCCACAATGTTGATTAATGTACATGATGCCAGAAAAAAAAAAAAAAACATGTACAGTATGTACAGGTGTTTTAGGAACTAAAAGTAAAAAGAGGATGCTTTAAAAAATTGTGAAAAGTTTATATTTGTCATTTAACTTCATACATACAGCCTGAAATGAAAAATATTTCTTTATTCAATATGTGCAGCGGCCCCTCTTTGCCTTTAAAACAGCACCAATTCTCCTGTACACACTAGCACAGTATTGTTTTTCAGTCTGGAGCATCTTCCCACAGTTGTTCAGTGGATTCAGACTGTCTCATTGTCTTTTGTTTTTTTGTGTGTAATCCATGATGTTGAGATCAGGACTTTGTGGGGGCCATACCATCTGTAGCAGGACTCCATATTCTCTTTGTAGGGGACAATAGATCTTTATGACTCTGGCTGTATTTGGAGTTGTAATCATTTTGTGGCCGATCATATGTCTCCCTGATTGTATCAGATGATGGATTAGAGTCATTTTTTCAGTGGGACTGAAACAATTTCAAATCTGCTGTATAGACATTATAACGAACCAATGTGTTGCAAAAATATCATGTTGACCGAAAAAAAAAAAAAAATACAACATGACCTGTGACATTAAATTGACATAGTTAAACCTATAAAGTCCACCCAAATCAGCAGGTGTGAACTACAGCCTGTCAAACACTGTGAATGTGATATGCACATGAAATATTGAAGCCCATGAAAGGAAACTCTGAAAGCATAATCTTTTATGATAATACTGGCATCAGTTACATCATTATTAAGCCATTAGAATGTACAGTGGCACAAAATGGCAAAGAATCAAATTAGGGGAATGAAAGCCTGAGGAAATAGTCAGACAAATGCAATAGATTTGAGGCAATGGGGCAAAAGATGATATTGTTTGTTCCACAGCAAATTATTTCTGCATAAGAGTTTCCAACATTTTACAAAGTCTGATCAGAATGTACTTTAGACTGTTGAAACGCTGGGAAGAAAACAAGTGATTTAGATAGATAGACAGGCAGGCTGTACATTATGTAGTGTGACAGGTTGGTGTTTAGTGCCACCTACTGTTGAAGTAAATAAACTGGTTTTAAGTTTCCTCTACAGTACTTTCACCGAGGTAGAAAACATCGGGCACTAATTCTGAAGGCTTGTTGACTTTTAAATATTCTTTAAATGCTGTGAGCATCACAGATAGAATTGTACCAATTAAACCAAGAAAACCTGGACCAAACAAAGGAAAGAAATCTTGATAGATACCACCAAAGGTCATTTAAAAATGATCATTTTAAATCAGTGGGGAGGAGAGAGACTGTGATGTATTTAGGGAGGACATCTCTGCAAAGTAGGCAGTTAAAAAAATGATCTTCAGGCTCTGTTCTTCTGCTGCTACATTAAAATGGCAAATCGGCTTTAATTCGAATAAGTTCATGTCAAGATTAAAAGAACTTTGTTTGAAGTATAAGTTTAAATATAAGGGTTCAAAAGTAATTGGCTACTGAATCGTTCTTGGGTCAGCTGTGTGTTTGTTTGTTCATGCATAATAGAGCTCAAAGTGAGTCAAACTTGAGATTTGACATTTTGATTGAGGTGGATTTATTGGTCGACATGAGGAATAAAGAGGTAATTGTGCAAGATAATAATGAGGCTCAAAAAAGCATCGATCAATCAGAGAGTTGTTACTTTGCCTAAAACAAACAGTTGGCTATATCCTTGAAAAATCAGATACAACAACAAAATGGCAAACAAACTGGTAGACCGAAGAGCACAAAGTTTAACCCAAAATGCCTTTAACTGGTGAATAAAAAGGTTAAGTTAGGAATCCAGGATGTAGACAAACATATTTATCAAGACAAGACTTGTCAACTTAAGTGGATTCATTACAAGATGTGAACTCCTGTTAAGCCTCGAAAACAAAAAATTTCAGGTTAGTTTGCAAAAAAAACATTAAAAAAAAATGTCTTTGGACTAATAACACAAAAATCAATCTCTCAAAATGATGCGGAAAGAGTGGAGAATAAATAAGCAGTTCATGGCCCCAAAGCATTCTCATCTGTCAAACATGAATGAGGTTCTGTTACAGCGTGGGCATGTTTGGCTGCCAATGAAACTGGAACACCGGCATTTGCTGATGATTTCACTGCTGACAGATGCAGCAGGATAAATGCCGAATTATATAGGAGCAGTCTGTGTGCCCAGATTCAGCCAAACATACCATCATTCAACAGGGCAGGGATCCTCAGCAAACAACCAAAGCAACCAAAGAGCTTTTCAGGGTAAAGAAAGCACAATAAGACATTCTGCAGCATGCATTGGTAAGTAACTAAAGGAAGATGCAAACACAAAGACTTCAAACACCTTTCATGTGTTGAGTTTTCCCTCATTCATTTTGTTTTAAAATTTGACATATGTCCCAAATTGAAACCACCATGACAGAACAGAAACCCACGCAAGTAAACATTACCAATGACGGGTTTCCCCTATGAAATATCTGATCGTGCAACTGCAATGGAGAAGTATGACACAACCTCAAAGTGTTCCTCAATTTGCCTCTGCTTCACGTTGTTCCTACATCACCACCATGAGGACCTCAAGGATATCTGTGTGCTTCTTTGAAGGTAAAATACTAGACCACATAGCTCTGGAATAGCAGACTAACCTGGAAAGATGAATTCATCTGAGTAACATGTGAAATGTTTTTTTTTTTTTTTTTGCATTTTGCAGCTCCAGTTCTCTGTCTGTTGTGGCTAACTAAGCACACAGTGGACTCAGTTCAGCTGGCGGCTCCACGGACGGTAACGGCAGCGTCCGGCGGATCCGTGACGGTCCCTTGTCAGTACGATCTCCAGTTCAAAGAAAACACAAAGTACTGGTGCAAAGGAATAGTATACGAGCTGTGTACGATAGTGGTGAAAACACCGAGGGCTCGACCTCATGACAGAAGCTCCATCGTTGAGGATAAAGAAGCAGGTGTCTTTACTGTAACTATGACTTCGCTCGGAGAAAGTGATGAAGATTGGTACTGGTGTGTCATCGCCAGACCTGGAAGGAACATCTTCGCTCGTGTCAGGCTCATCATATCTCATGCAGGTATACTTTAGCCGCTCAGATTTTGTTTTGTTTTGTTTTGTTTTTTGTCATATATACTACAGTGCTGCTGCTTCCTCATATTTGTGCTTTAATAGTAGCCAACTGACTTATTACTACCTAGAAAAATCCATTACAAACCTAGAAAGACAAGCTCAAATAGCTGACTCTGGACCTGATTATAGGCTTAATTAGACTAAGGTCATGGTGTTTGCTTTAGAATCATGTTTGTTGTTTCACTCGCATTGTCAATACAATAAAACTGTACTTTCTTTAAGTTAGAATAGTTTCTGGTTGTTTCTAATGAGCTCTACCTTCACATTAACAAATTAGCAACATCTGATATTTGAAATCTGATGACAGTTGTGGGGTTTGTTTAGGTTTCCAGACCACAGTAAAATATCTGAGTTGTCAATGAGTAAAGAGTTTCCTTTTTTCATAGAACTGTATCTTTGTTTTATTATTTTAGATTAGAGAAATACATTTTTAGCTGATAGTGTTTGTTTTCAAGTGTTGTCAATAGTGTTGTCTTGATTTGTTTTAATGTAGTGTGATGATTCCAAACATAATTTTCTAAAACTTTACCTGGTCTCACATATTAAAAAAAAAAAAAAAAAAAAAAAAGACATTCATTATATTCACTTTTGAAGGCTACTGTTATATTAAAGATGTTAGCTGATGTTATTTCTCATATTTACATTTTTCCTCTGTACATCCAAAATACTTAAAGCTTAATAACATGCATTATTTCTCCTGGATCATTTCTTGGCAGTGTGTAAAACCATCTGAAAAAAAGCACCTGCACTCTAAAATAAATATATTTCAATTAAAAGCCCTCAAACTCAACAAATGCATATGCTATCCCTCAATATAACTGATTTATATAACTATTGTTAGTTTTATTCTAGGTGTCATTCATTGATTTTTTTTTTTTTTTAATGCAAAGTGCTCTTTTCCACAGTAGCAGCTCCAACCACGACCGCAACACAACTGGAACAAGATGAAATAAGGTGAGAGCAGTCTGAGGATAATATACTGTTCCATATTCTTATTAAGTGATGCATTAATAAAACATCAGCAACATTAAATATGGTTGAATGAGTTAGCATATGAATAATTATTGGACACGTAACTGATTGCATATTCATTTTTTTCGGTTTGTTTTATCTAGTTGGTGGGCGATTGTGCGCTGGATCCTCTTTATTCTAATGTTGTTGTGTTTGGCATCAACACATATCGCTGTGTGGAAGATAAAGGCTGCAGAGAAAGTATGACCACAACAGTTTCACCATTAAAACTCAACGTCACCATTTTAGACCGTGGGTAAATTATAAACACACTCCTTCTGAGGCTAGGAAACTGTTCATTCAGTGTGCGAGCTGAGCTGAAAATAAACCAAGTGAAAAAGTAGCTTTTAGACTCTATTTTTTTCTCTCAGTATTTCAATGATTAAAACCTCATTAATTTCAGTGCCAGCGCCTAAGATAACTTTAGGCCCAACTTTTGAATATCCAATCAGCTTAAAACTAGCACCCCTGGAGAAGTGAGGCTCTTGGCTTTCATTGAATTTATTTGCATATCTCATACAAACGGTCATGGTTGTTATTTTGTTTTGTAATTAAACCTCAATTTCTAGTGTTTTTCACAAAAAAACGTTTAATTCTGGACTCCAATGATCTAAAAACTATGCACCTTTATATATAAATGAAGATTATTATTATTATTATTGTGAAGAGCTGCTTTTAAAAGAAGTTGTGTCCCTCCATATTCTACTCTACTATATTTTGCTTACTCTGAGGAAGGATCACAGACCTAGTATCTTCACATTAACTTGCTTCTGCTTCAGCTTTTTGCTCTGAATAACATGGGAGTGTCTCAAAGGATACCGCAGCTGAGATAGAAAGTTTCTATCCAAGGAATATTATGTAAATTGGTGACTTCCAGTCTCAATTCAAGCTAAATTACACTGAAATTCCTCAGACAATGTTACATATTATATTTCCTAAGAGAGCCACAGATGACGTGTGGTTCTTGTCAGTGAGATTTCATAACCCTGGTGGGTGTTGCTGCAAGAGCTTACACAATTGTGCCTACCAGTCGTTGCTTTCAGGAACTTGAAAACGAAGCCAAACGACAGCATTTATCATCAGTTTATTCATACACCTGTTCAATCTAATGTAACAACCCTGCATTTCTTATTTTATTTCTGTGAAGCATATAATGTTTGCTTTTCGGGTATCGCAGGTACTGCCTACTCACGGCGTAGTTTGTATTGTATTTTATTGCATGATAGGTTATGTTTGACATTCTGTCCCTCCTGTATGTAAATGAGAGTACAGAAGACACCATTAAGGGCTTTTTCTCATCAAACATTTTGACTTGACTTGTCAGTGTTAGAATCAAATGTGTTGCACATAAAACAACTAAGTGTCCAGCGAGCCTTGAAATCGAAGCAGCTAAATGGTATTCAACCATTATACATGGTAATATTTACATCTGTGCATTTTTAGCAGTGAAGAAAGGATGTACCAAAAATGCAGCTGCATCTTCAAAACATGACAACTGAACACAGAAACAAACAAAGTTTCAAAATCCACATTTCTTTTTCTGTGTAAAATGCACTATAAAGTTCAGGACCAGTACGTCTTAAGGGAGACACAACAAGATACCAATAGATTCAATCTACATGTGGGCATTTAAGTAACGCTTTAAGACAGACCAAACAAAAGCGAACATATCCTTTATTTTTGGCAACAAGTTCTCTAACAAATCTAAATCTCTGGCTCTTCTTCTTATTTACGTATAAAAGGCGTCTGTTACCTGCAGACGTGCAGCGCTCGGGTCCGGGAAAAGGATGCAAGGTGAGCGAGAGGAATTTAGGAGGTGACATCATTTCTGCTGCATGAACCTCTTGCAAAAAAAAAAAAAAAAAAAAAAAAAAAAAAAAGTTGTGCGAAGACAGCCAACACAAAACAGAATGAGCTTTCAAAATAAAAATAAAAAAAACAAAAAAAACAAGAAGGAAACATTTGAAGTATTTCCCATATAGGATATATATTAAAAAAAATAAATAAAAAAAAACACAAGAAGGAAACATTTGAAGTATTTCCCATATAGGATATATATTAAAAAAAAAAAAATAAAAAATAAAAAAAAAACACAAGAAGGAAACATTTGAAGTATTTCCCATATAGGATATATATTAAAAATAAATAAATAAATAAATAAAAATAAAACACAAGAAGGAAACATTTGAAGTATTTCCCATATAGGATATATATTAAAAAAAACAAAAACAAAAAAAAAACAAACACAAGAAGGAAACATTTGAAGTATTTCCCATATAGGATATATATTAAAAAAAAAAAAAAAAAAAAAAAAAAAACACAAGAAGGAAACATTTGAAGTATTTCCCATATAGGATATATATTAAAAAAAAAAAAAAAAAAAAAAGTATTTCCCATATAGGATATATATTAAAAAAAAAAAAAAATAAAAAAATAAAAAAAAAAAACACAAGAAGGAAACATTTGAAGTATTTCCCATATAGGATATATATTAAAAAAAAAAAAAAAAAAAAAAACACAACAAGGAAACATTTGAAGTATTTCCCATATAGGATATATATTAAAAAAAAATAAATAAATAAAAAAAAAAAAAAAAAAAACACAAGAAGGAAACATTTGAAGTATTTCCCATATAGGATATATATTAAAAAAAAAAAAAAAAAAAAAAACACAAGAAGGAAACATTTGAAGTATTTCCCATATGGGATATATATATTTAAAAAAAAAAAAAAAAAAAAAAAACAGCACACGAGGAAATACCCGAAACATGAAACTGTACATTTGAGTTTGATTTTTCCATATCTCGATTTGGGATATTGTACAATATTTGGGTTTTGCAAAAAAAAAAAAAAAAAAAAAAAAAAAAAAGATGTCTTTTATTTTGAAAAACCCTTTCCGGTGATCGTCCCGTGCAGCTTGACGGTCGCAGCGGATATTCGGGACTCCGCTGCTCGCCGCCGGACCGAGTCGCTGCTCGCTGGTGCCAACGCCCGGCGTTAACGTTAGCTAAGCAGAGACACGGAGGGATACCGGTACGTAGCTCCCAACATTTTCTGACCCCCAAAAAAACCAAAACAATCATAGTTCAAACGCTGGTTTCTGGATTATTATTATTATTATTATTTTATTTTATTTTAAGTGACGGAAACTGAACGCATGTGTTAGTTTAGAAGCTAACGTTAGCCGGCTGAACCCGGCTAACTAGTTAGCCTTGTGTGGAGATCGCTAGCACCGCATTAAAAGCACGGCTTCCGCTAAACGACACACAAACACGTTGTTGTTGTTGTTGTTGTTGTTTTTTTTCGTGGCTGTTCGTTGAAGCGAAACGCCTCATTTTAGCAAACGCTAAAACGACGTATCGATCGGGGGGGGAGGGGGGCGAGGGGGGGGGGGATTAAAGGCGAATAAAGCAAAACGCGAGTTGCGTTGTCTTTAGCCTGCGTTAGCCTCCCCGCACAGTCCCGGTGGCGATAACGGGGTGTGACACTAAAACTAGTTCACGTCTCCCCCCCCCCCCACACACACACACCTTCCTCCTCCTCCTCCTCCTCCTCCCCCCAATGATGTCATTGATCAAAGCACTAACACTGTTTTTTTTGTTTGTTTTTTCCCCCCCCGGATCCTAATGCGTGTGTACGACTCTGGAATATGAAATGGCCTTTAACCTCGGTGAGTTGTCGCTTCTCCCTCCTCTTCCTCCTCCTTCCTCCTCCTCCTCCTTCCTCCTCTTCCTCCTCCTGCAGCTTCACGTGAAATTGGCATCGGAAAGCACAAGAGATGCAGACCATCAAGTGTGTCGTGGTGGGGGACGGAGCGGTGGGGAAAACCTGCCTACTCATCTCATACACCACCAACAAATTCCCCTCTGAATATGTACCAACAGTAAGTGGGCTTTTGTTGTTGTTGTTGTTGTTGTTTTTTCCCCCCCCTCAGGTTCATTCTGTTGATTGCTTGAGAATCTAAATAAATAAAAAGTGACACGCACTCGATTCCTTTCCCTCAGGTGTTTGACAACTATGCAGTAACCGTAATGATCGGGGGTGAACCGTACACCCTCGGCTTATTCGACACAGCAGGTACGCTTATTTGTTTGTTGTTGTTGTTGTTGTTGTTGTTGTTTTTTTTACTCTTTTCAAATCGATCCCAGCCTCCTGGTAACATTGACGCGTGCGGTCTCTCTGCAGGTCAGGAGGATTACGACCGGTTACGACCACTAAGCTACCCGCAGACCGACGTCTTCTTAGTCTGTTTCTCGGTCGTTTCGCCTTCCTCGTTTGAGAACGTCAAAGAAAAGGTGAGCGAGCGCGCGCGGGTCGGTTTGGTCGGACGGCGGGGCGGAGCCGCTCGCCCTTTCCCTCCTTCTCTTTAAGAGTCGCGGTGGGAAATCCCCCCCGTCCCCCGTATCGCTAAAGTGTCGCGAGCGAGGAGCTGGTGTTCGCGGCCTGACCGCCGTGATCGATGTTAACAAAGCAAACAGCGAAGCGGTTTTTAGGTGACATTCTGGATCTGTCTCGGACCTAAAGTCAAATCACTAAAAAAAAAAAACACACGAGTTGTTTTGAATATTGACTCTTAAATTTTGTTTTTCTACTCCCTCGCCGCTTCTCGCTTAACTGTCGGGGATTTTTTTTTTTTTTTGAAGGCAGTTCTTGCAGAGATTTCCATGTGATAAAATGATCACAGAAATGGTCCAAATAAAAGTAGAAAGGAGTTGTTGTTTTTTTTGTTTTTTTTTTTAAAGAACAGATAACCATGTAAACACGTTTGTGTTTCAGTGTTAGATTTGTAAAACAGAACAGGCTTCTTTTTTTTTTTTTTTTTTTTTTTAGGGTGTTTTATAAATATCTGGATTCTGGATAACTTTGTTAATGGCCCTCTAATTAAAGAACAATCTTTATGTTGGAGTCGTTCGGTGTGACCAGGTTACATAGACTTAAGAGACGGCCGAAATTATGCTATAATGTAATAAACCACTTACATAAACGCGCGTGCTTTTTTTTTTTTTTTTTAATTATTTTTTTAATCCACTCTTATCTTGCACCTACAATAATCATTGAATCTCTCTATCTGACTTGTGGTGATGAGGCTTTTGTCTTTGTCCCCCCCCCTCCCCTCCCACAGTGGGTTCCTGAAATAACTCACCACTGTCCCAAGACCCCGTTCCTGTTGGTAGGCACTCAGATCGACCTGCGCGACGACCCCTCCACCGTGGAGAAGTTAGCCAAGAACAAACAGAAGCCGATCACCCCCGAGACGGCAGAAAAGCTGGCTCGGGACCTTAAGGCAGTCAAATATGTCGAGTGCTCAGCCCTAACACAGGTAAGATCTCCCGTTTGGAAACGACAACCGACAGCTGGTGCAACCGAGCGCGCGCGTTTCCTAACAAGGGCGGCGGCGCTTTGCTTTGTGTTTTGCTGACGGCATTTGGCTAAAACTTCCATCTAACTCTTGTGTTGTGTACCTGTCTCTCTCCCTTCTTTTCCTCTTTCTGTAGCGGGGACTGAAGAACGTATTTGATGAGGCTATCCTAGCCGCTTTAGAGCCCCCTGAAACTCAGAGAAAGAGAAAATGCTGTTTGTTCTGATGTCTTCTTGCGTCTCGCTTTGCCTCTCGATCGTGTGCTGCTTACTCATTGTAAAGAAATGTCTGTCACTAAAAATAACCACCACGCTCTTTTAAACTTTCAAACTTTGTGCCCATTAACTATTTCCCCCTCCCCGTCCCCTTCTGTTCACGTGTGCTTACTTTTCAACTTGGCCTAATCACAGTTACCCGTGCCGCCTAAGAAGATAGCGTGCCAATCTTTAGTTCTCCTTTCTGTTGTCGGCACCTTGTGCGCAACTCTGTGTAACCGGACATGACTTGAGTCTTGTTTTTGGACATTCTGTTATCTCGGTATTGAGCTCGTCAGTCGTACCTTACAAAAGCATTTCTGCTACATCCTGTCTCAGACAGCGTAACAGTCTTTTTTTTTTTTCTACTGCAGCATCAAAATTTTCCATGGGCTTTTGTCTTTACTCGGACAAACTTGATCATGAGGAGAGTCTTGTATAATGTTATTTGAATAAAGGAAAATTTGGATCGCCCCGCTCCACTTCTACTCAGCTTTCTTTTGCATTCAGCCCCCAGAATATGTTCAATTTCTTTACTTTGAATAGCCTTGATTTGAATATGAATATTTTGTTTCCACAGAAAGGATTAAAGAATGTGTTTGATGAGGCAATACTGGCTGCCCTGGAGCCTCCTGAACCTAAGAAAAGGCGTAAATGTGTCCTGCTCTAAGTTTCGTCGCAGGCTTCTTCACACCAGTTTTCCAAATCTAGGTTAACGGCACTTGGAAGAGGTTTTCTGCACACAAGCACATTCCGGCTTGAGTTTGAGATATCATTAAATATTAGCCTTGTCACAGACTTAACCTAAAAACATATTCAATGTGTCGAACGTGATTTTAAGACTGAGAAATGTTTGAGGCTGTTGGTGATGACTTGATGCCATTGAAATGGTCGTACAAGATGTGAACAATGAATGCTTCAACCGTCGGCAAATTGTAAAGGACGCTTCGAAGTAATATTTTGGTATGACCGTGTTCTAATAGTTCATTTTCAGATGTGTTTTTCCTAAAGAACTGACTATGAGATGGTGTTTTAATAGAGCTATTGCTTTAAGTATCCTGTAAAAGCTGATAACGGGTTAGTGAAATGCTCAAATTCTGCTTTAAGTAATTCCCTTCACGTTGATCTTTTATACGATACGCTCGACCGTGGCAGAAGAAAACTGCATTTGGTAGACGCCACATCATTCTTCCATCACCAGTTGTGCATTTATGTCACCAATATTAAATCCTGCTAACGTCGCAAGAGTCAAATATTGAGCCCCACCCCACCCCCTCCATCCCCCTTTTACATTTATTTAGGTAAGATATATACGAAAGAGTTCAAAAGGAGTATTTTACTCGGTTCCAACGACGCCTCCAGGCAGATGTTACAGCTACAGGATGGAATATGACATTTCTAGGTTATGCTCTGGCGTTCGCTCCAGTATGCCAAAGCAAAATGTGGTAATTTGAATCCTGACAAAGTAGAGACCCACAAGAGTGGACAAACAAGTGGAAAGTGTATGTATTGTACTCCTATTTGAAAGCCATATATCACAACAACAGCAACAACAAAAATAAATCAATCAATTTAAGTAGCTACATATAGGGAGTTTGAGCACAACGGTCGTTTGTGTTTTGTGACGGATGAGATGGAAAATTTCCCCGATGATGATCAAAAGTTTGAAGCGGCAGATGCACTTGTAACGCCAGGCTTATTAACCGCGTAGTAAACCGAACGGACCTGCCGCCGCACCGCGGCGACACCCAAGAGTTTGACATCCTGCGAAATTTGCTAAATGACTGAACCGGTGATGTTTGCATTTGTCTTTTACTACATCCATGTCTAGATTGTGGGTTTGAATTTGATTTGTAAATATAGCGAGAATAACTCATAACTTATTGACTGAATCAAATATATGCATTCCTGATGATGAGATTTAGAGACGACACTGAAATTAACCAGGAAAATGTTTCTTTGAGTCTTTGATTTTTATTCAATTTGACATCAAAGTTGTGTTGTATCTTGCTTGTAATGAAGCATCACAATAAACCAGTATTATGATTAAATATGACTTCAAATACTACATGTTGTTTTGTCAATTCATGGTTACATAGATAAAAGTTGAAGCTTCTGCACATTTCCACATGATGAAAGGATGAGCAATAGAAAAGAACAGAAGGAAATGCCTGAAAAAAACAAACTTTTCGTGACAACTTTATAGCATTGAAACAAATGGCATTACAACATTAGCATTTATAGACAGAATTGTGATCTCAGATTAACTTTTAAATTTCTTTCCTTGTCCACAGCTCTCAAAGTCATTCTGGCTTAATTGTGAAGTGTTGCCAGAAATGAGATCACAGCTCCCACTGATGCCTTCATATAACCACAAATCATTTAAGTGAATAATGTCTTGTGTTCTGAATGGTTCAAAGTGGCGGTTCTGCTGAACCGCACCGTGTTCTCCGGGATTGCAAAGGCTCTTTGGTGGAAACTTCATCTCGAATATATGTGCAAGAGGCTCTTTGTGTGTAGATAATGATCCACGAACCTCCTTACGAGTCTGCTGCAGTGAAGGTGATGGGAATCCTTTTTTTTTTCATGGCAGCCTACAAAGGACAATAGTCAAATTCCTCACTGTTTTTTGAGTTATGCCTATGACAGTTATTACGTGGTTAACGGTTTGCTAATATTTGAGCTGTACGCGATCACGTCACGTCTCTGCACCCCCTCCCGCACGTGGCGGTAAATTGAAAGAGGCAACGCTGATAAATGTCTTTTCTTCTTCATAAGGTGTTTGTGCAATGTGAACCTCTAATTAGGCTTACGCTTGAAAAGCGGCCTAAAATGAACAGAAAAAGACAAACCGTTAATCATCATTACTTGTATGACGAGCGTCGTCTAAAATTTCATAACGAGGTCAAATTCAACATCCGTCTTGCGTCTTTATTTCCGGCTCATCTTAAATGAATGTTACGACCACAGTGAAATGAAAATAGAAAAGGCGATCGACGATCAGCGTGCTCCAACGTACAGTGGACAATTTTTAAAATCGGATCCGTGCGAACAATATCTTGGTCGCAATTCAGATTTAAAATGCAACTTGAAAAGGAAAAAAAAACGGCATTTGACGATTTTATTACAAATAATTTAGTGCAAGTGCGGGCGAAAGGCAGGATGAAAGCGTTGGGCCAATCCCAAAAGGCTATGTGTCCATGGCCGGACATATTTCTACGCAGCTGTCGGTAACGCGAACTCCATACCAGCCGGCCCAGAATTGCGTGTCCTTGCCGCCGTGGATGAAGCGGATGTATCTGACGCCTGGGCCGTAGTTCTGGAACACGTGGACCACCTGAAAAACAAACATCAGTAATCTGGAGCCGCCTTCGGGGCTTTGCGTCTCCAACCCGCCTTCACTACGCTTCGTGTTTGTTTTTTGTTTGTTTGTTTTTTACATACCTGATTCCATTGCTGATCATTCCACTGCTGAAAGTAAATCGTGTCCGGAGTGAACTTCTCAACAACCTCCTTCTTCTGATTCAGCAAATGGACGTAGATCGTATATTCACTGCCACAGTCCCACCGTGGTGAATACCTGACAACACAAGACGCACGAGCAGAAGAATAGTCGGCGATTATATTGGCGTGGTTCACCGGTGGGGGGGGGGGGGGATTACAGGCACAATGTTTTCAGTTTTGTTTTGTTTATTCCTTTTAATTTGTGAAAAGATTTACAATTGCAGCCGCTTGTCTGAATATGAATCTGGTATGAAAACCAATAGAATTTGACCGCACGTTGTGTGTTGCGCTATGAAAGTAGTGAGTAAGTTTCATTCGAGTAAAACCGGTGTCTCAGTACACAGAGTGGCTGAATGAAGTGCCTTGTATTTATATTGGTCTCAACGGTGTATTGCTATAAAATAACGTCAAAAGTGTTCACGTAAACTATCAAAGGGAGGACTTCAATTTTCATCAGGGGGGGGGGGTGAGATATTTCTGTTGGTGAAACGTATTAAATATATTTTTACAATCTCCGCACGCCATTGTTTTGTGAACAAGAGAATATGGTTTTAACTTCGTGGTGCTCGTGTGTAATAACTGCGTACACCTCTGGATTGTGTTCGTTGCCGATTCAATTTCGTCACCAGCCGAGGAGCTACTTAATGAGCTGTGAAAGTCGGCCGTGCGTTTTCCTCTCACCAATCAGAAACTCTGATGTCTGGCTGGAAGTGATCCATAAATGATGGGTTGTAACCTTCCTTCTTCAAATCAATCAGCTGGGACTTTCTGCACATTCTGCGAACAACGGAGAGGTGCAGTGTTATTACCTCATTTGAAATAATTGCCAAACATTTTCTGGACCGCTGATGGGAGAGAGAACTCACCCGTAAGAGGTCACAAAGTTTTTCTGGACCGTTTCAAACGGATGCGGCACCAGAACTCCCTCCACTTTCCACTTATCACCACCATTCTCCAAAATCTGCCAACCCCTCATTTTATCTAGAAAAAAACAAAACAAAACATTGAGGGTTTGTGAGAGATTTTCGAGAGTCAATTTGTTGCTTTAACACCGCCCGCTGTTGGCTAAAGTCAGTGCCGTGGCTCTTCACCTTCTCCCCTTGGGTTCTTGAGGAGATTTCTTCTCTTCTTGCACAAGAAGTAAAACAACCTCCAGTCGTCGGGTATTTTGGAAGCAACGCGCAGGTGATATCTCTCTCTTCTACATCTCTCCCTCCATAACGATTCACTGTCAGCCACTTCTTTCCACTGACGGCACACCAACCGACAAACAGAAACCACGTGATGGGGAGGAAGATTGAGGAAGATCTCTTCCACGATATCCAGAGGAACGGGGAAGTACTGGCAAAAAAAAAAAAACAACAACAACAACAAAAAAAGGACAATGAATAATCTTTTCTAATCGCTGACTTTGGACCAACGTGGTCGCAATCGCGTGCGTTTTGGACGTCGGCATTTTTGTTTTAACATCGCACAGACACGAAGAAGTTGTAAGAATCAAAAAGCAGCTGTGAAAACCTCATCTCCGAACCAGTTTTGTTTCTACATTGTCGATTTTTTTTTTGGTTTTGTTTTTGTGTATTCCTTTTCATCAGTTTTGAAAGGTTTGTGAGCAGTTTTACCTTCCAGTTACTTGAGGGTGCATGCGTCTCCTCAAAAATGTTCAGACTGGATGGATATTAGAAACAGGTAGACTCTAGCTCTTCTGTAACTTTTATGTTTGTATTCAAATCTGCGGTTTAGGTCATGTGGGTCACTTCCACATGAGTGACAGAAGTCCCTCTAAACACGTCAGCTGCTGGCTGGGAAAGTCCTGCAAGAAAACCCCGGAAGGCATGAATAAAAACCCACATCAACTCATGACTTTTCTAAAAAAAAAAAAGTACCAAGAGATTCAAAATGTCCTCATTTAAAGCAGCTTTAATAAGAAACGCTTCGTTTCGTGAGTCCCGGTCAAAAGCACTCACGTCTTCGTTTGACGCTGCTGCGGCTGAAGACGCGCTGCAGGCTGAATCCGAGCTGTTTGTTGAACCCATAGCTTTCGCTTTCCTCTTCATGCCAAGGAAAGCCAATCCTTTATTATATCTCCTCCTCCTCCTCCTCCTCCTCCCAAAGTAAAGCGAATATATGTTACGGTAGCTTAAAAAGCTACGACAGCGCCACGTACGTGGCTCCGGTTATTCATGTCCCGACAACGCTAAAAAAAAAAAAAAAAAAAACGCGGAAGCGCGGTCGGAGTTGGAAGACGCTTTCGGGTGTATTAAAGTGAGGCTCGTAGCAGACACTGGATTTAACCGAAGACCACCGAGCCAACCCCTTAATTTCGAAAGTAAAAGTAGTCCGTCACTGTTCAACTTCTCCGTGTCCTTAAGACGGCCCGACTCCCACCGGTTTACCCGGGAGGCGCTCGTTTTTCATTCCGAGACACCTCGGGCGGAACTCGGTGGGCGGAGCTCGGCGCTTAAATAACGCAGTAGGAGAGGGGGGGGGGGGGTACGCTCGGGAGCAAAATCACGGAGCGCACGACACGACGGACCGCGGATTTCAGACGCAGAAAAGCATTTCGATAATACGGTGGCGGGGAAAACACCCGTTTTACACCTAGCTCCGCTTTCCCCTGCGAGTTTCGGTGCGCGCCGGGAACGACCCCCCCCCCCTCCTCCTCCTAAAAGCTTCCTTAAAGAAAACTTCCGGTATGTGCTCTCGGCTGTGATCACGCTTGTTCCCATCAAGGCAGATAATGGGGGGGGGGGGGAAATCCTGTCTTATTTTAATTAGACTCGCTAATCTTAGTAAGAGTTCAGTTAGGATTCACTGCCCTGTGACCAAGGTAACTTCTACTGCTGAATTAGCCTGCTCCGTGGCGGGCTAACCGTCAAGCTTTAATTTAGCTGTGTCTCGTAGAATCTTCAACTGGTGGAAACAGAATACCGAAAGATGGTTCCGCCTAGTGTATTTTCGTTTTCGCGTGTGTTTTGTCATGGCTTCACGTGTTGACAACAGATATGGTTTAGAATAGGCTTCCGCTATTTAAACAGTGCATTTAAAAATCAGTTACAGACAACTGTGGCGTGTTGATTTCTCAACAACCACACATAAGACTGAGCAGTATTGACCACGATTCAGTTTGTCTGCAGCAGCTCTGGTTTTAATGGGACATTATTGTATAGTGTTGGTGAGGCAGGTTGTGTGAAGGCAACTGCATGCCGGGAAATTAGAATCATCAATCATCCCTTTCCCTGGTCATCTTGAAACACGCACATAATCGAGGAGCCGTTTTATTAAGGTTTAGGTATGTGACAGTTCAAATAAATGTAAACTAGTCTTCAGGTTGACAAACCTCTGAATTAACTTAATCCTCTTGCCCAGGCTTTACCGGTGGCGTAGGTGTTGTGAACTGTGTCCATGTGTGTATCCATCTGGACCTGAGGAGGCAGACTCTTTCAATTGGAAATCTTTCCATTCGCAAATCGTGTAGGTATTTGGGGGTTGCTACGCTGCAGCATCTTTATGTCAGTCAGCAATTCATGTTTTTACAAAATGCTTTACTTTTGAATGCAAGAATTTGAACTGTTTGGATTTCATTTAATTTTCTTGTTTGTATCTTGTTGGTGTATACATGTGATTTCTATATTAATGATAACTGCATTTCAGATAAAAAAAAAAACTGCAGTGAGGGAGTTGTATTCAGATCTTTAATTTGTATTGAATTAAACATCGAAGTTTGTATTTTGCTCGTGTAAAATCATTACAAAGGTTACAAAATGCTGTATGAATTTCCAGAGCATACATCGAGCAATACAAAAGACTAAAAACTAGTAACCTAAATGATCCCAGCACAACACTAATATGTTATCACTCCACTTTTCATTGAATACAACAAATATCAGAGTCCATTCAAAGAACCGGTTCTGATACGCTGCCTTACTAGTGCTGTATTCCATGATTGATAATGTAGTCTTTAGTCTTAGTTTACATTCAGGCTGTCATTATCACCTCAAATTCAGTCAAATATTTCAAAGTTCATGGTCAAACAGCCAGAGGAGTGAAGAAATTGGACTGATTTTATGATGGCTGATAAGTGGCAAAGAGTCCACAGTATTTATGTCTGAACAATATTATTCCACAGTCAATGTGTATGGTCTCACACAATGTACAAAAAAAGTGTAAACATTTTCTTAATATGCAAATAAATGCAAATTTGTAGGGTAAATAAAATACCAGAGAAATTCAGGTAAAAGGCAGAAAGTAGGCAATATATGACTCCTAGAAGGCTACATGTCCGTTATTGCTGGACATATCTCAACACAGCTGTCCGTAAGGCGAATTCCATACCATCCTTTCCAGAACCGTAAATCCACGCCTCCATGGGTAAAACGAATGAATCTCACTCCTGGTCCATAGTTTTGGAATACGTGGATCATCTGAAAAATAAATTATCAGTGGGTTTAGAGTTGTCCTCGGGTTTTGTAACTTACTTCTTCTTAACTTCATATCAGAATAAGTGGGCTGTGTTTTGTTTCCATACCTGTCTCCAGTCGTCTTTATCGGGGTAAACAGTATCAGGTTTAAACGTCTGGAGAATCTGCTTCCTTTCATTCAGCAACTCTACGCAGATGTCATATTTGCTGCCACAGTCTGGACGTCGGGAATACCTGATATACATTCATGGAGACAGCAAAACTTTCAATAATTTCATTTCGGCACAGTAGGTGTTAAAATATTGGTTTAATGTTTGAGATGCCACTCACCACTATATCAAGTAAGTAGACCAGGTTAAAAGCAGGAAATTGGTCTGAAAACTGATGACGTGTGGGCTTTCTGACCAAAAACAATACAAGGAGCTGTGTTGGTTGTTTCAAGTACCAGTTCAACTAATATGATTCAGGAAGTCCAGTTTGAGTGATAGATCCAGGAGTTATCTGATGCCACAGCACTACACAGTGGTTTATAATGTAGTTTCTTGTTTATTAAAAGTCATCAAAGTGATCATTTTATCTTTGGCTCTGGCTCCATAGACTTACATTCAACTTTCCTCATTAAATACTGATCTAAAAATAGTTTAATAATTAATGGGTCTCAAAGAGCATTGCATTTTATTTAGCTGATGCTTTTATCCAAAGTGACTTGGCAACTTAGGGCTCAGCGTCTTGCTCAAGGACACTTAGGCATGTGGACAGGAGGAGCTGGGGATCAAACCACCAACCTTTCTGATTAGTGTGCAACCCACTCTACAGCCTCCCCTTCCCAGTTTGTCCGAATATGGTCACTTCTGGACGTTTCAAAACGAGAGTTCACAAATGAATACATGTCGTCACGATAAGTTGCCGTTGGGTCAAAGCCGAGATTGCCTCGTAGATAAAAAAGCTTTGCCTTCCGACTCAGCACGTTCTTTCACTAAAATTGTCCGTTACAACCTGCTTTATTGTTGATGCTGCACCAATCTGCCTATCAGTCTCCACTTCCATCCTACCCTCACTCACGAACAACATGATGAGATACTTAAATCACTTCACTTGGGGCAGAAACTCCCTAAAGGGAGAAATCCACCATTTTCCGGCGGAGACCCACGGCCCCAAAGTCCAAATAATCAAGAAAAAGTTCAAGTACGTCATGTATCCTCCTTACCAATCAGATATTCTGATGTCTGGCTGGATGTGATCCATAAATGATGGTTTGTAACCTTCTTTCTCCAAATCAATCAACTGTGACTTAATGCAAAGTCTGTGGGAAACAGAAAGGGGTTTAGCTACTTATGAGCTATACAAGCATACCATATAAAAGCAGTGGCACCTTTCTGGTTCCCTGATGCTGTTGACTCCTCACCCATAAGAGGTCACAAAGTTTGACCGGATTGTCGCATCTGGAAGTGGTATTCTCATTCCATGAACAGCCCACTTATCACCACCATTCCTTAAAATCTCCCAGCCATTCAGTTGATCTACAAAAAAAGAGAAAAGAAAGGATTTTAATTTTTGTTGTGCTTAAGTTTGAGTTAGTTCAGTGGTTTCTCACCTTCTCCTCTCGTATTCGTGAGGAGATTTCTTCTCTTCTTGTTTAAGAAGTAGAACAACCTCCAGTCGTCGGGTATTTTAGAAGCATCGCGCAGGTGATATCTCTCTCTTCTACATCTCTCCCTCCAAAAGGACTGACGGTCAGCCACTTCCTTCCATTGGTGGCACACTAACCGGCAAAGACAAACCACTTGATCGGGAGGAAGGTTCAGGAAGATCTGCTCCAGGATCTTGAAAACAAAGATCACAAAGGACACAAGTAAGATGGAGATCTGGGTAATTGTTTTGGTTTTCAAGCTGTAACTAGAGGCAGTGCAACACATAAGATCCCTCTGATACAGGTCAGGAGCTTCAGTTCATCCAACATCAGAATGGAGAAAAAAAAACATGATGAAAGTGACTTTCACTGTGGCAGTATTGTGCTTTTTGGTGCCAAACTAGCTCGTTTTAATATTTCTGAATCTCCTGAATTTGCACACACAGCACTTTGTAGAGTTACAAACGAACAGCGTAGCTTCTTTGGACGGAGACGACTTGCGGATGAGAACGGTCAGAGCAGAGGGATCAGACTGATTCGAACTGACAGAAGGGGTATAACCACTTTTTACAAAACACGATCTGCTTCACTCAGTCAAGAACAGACATCTGAGGCTGCAGTGGGCACAGGATCACCAGAACTGGACATCTGAAGAGTGGAAAAATCGAACCTCGTCTGATGAATCTCCATGTCTGTTGAGGCTGCAGATGGTAGGGTCAGAATTTGGCGTCAATAGTCAGAATCCGTGGACCCCGAGGAGGTGGTGGTGTAACGGTGCGGGCAGAGTTTTCTAGGCACATTTTGGATCCCGTAATACCTACGAATCATTGTTTAAATACCACAGCCTATCTGAGCTGATCTTCCGATCCCTTTCAGCATGGTAATGCACAGTGGAAAAGTCGACAAACTGGTTTTACGCCAGTGAGTTCAGTGTACATCATTTGGCGTCCCCACTCACCAGATCCGAAGCCAACCAAACATCATTGGGATGTGGTAGAACAGGAGATCTACAGCATGTATGTGCTCATCAGTTCATTAGCATGTAAAATACTAAACAAACATTTTTTTGCAATGCAACTTTACAAACTAATGCAAAGTAAATGTAGAAAGCACAAAAAGAAGCCGGTGACCTGCATGGTTATGGGGGTATATCACTGCCATAAGTCAAGAGCATGCTCTTTTAATTGTTAGGAAAGCGTCTGTCCTGCAGTGTGGATGAATAAAAACTTGAGCCAATCAAAATGTGTGACATGCAGGACAAGGGAGAAATATGTTGTGCGATTCTGTGCTAGGTTGTGTTTACAATAATACAACATATATGTATGCCATATCATATTAATTGTATATAGGTCGTATTATCAACTATTAATCCTAAGGGGTAGACGAAAGGCTGTGTTTGTGAATGAAGGTGTAGACAACAGGGTGTGGTTGTGAATGAAGGTGTAGACAAAAGGCTGTGTTTGTGAATGAGAGTGAAAGTACTGTGCCAAACCAAAAGGTCACAGGGGGGGTCGGCAACCTGCGGGGTCACATACTGTTGTTCTTTGAGGCATAAGCAGGAACAGACAGGCTGTCTGGAGGACTCCAGGGGGTGAAGGAAGACAACCACCACCTCCACCAACCAACAAAGGACACATCAATACACATGACTTTTTGGTGCCTGTACTATTAAGAAGACTGGGTCGGGGAAAGTCAGGAGGTCAGACTTCGTGAACTGACACATACTCTGTTGAGGTCAGGGAAACACAGTCTGGACCCCAGAGCTCTGTAACACTGATTATTCTGCTGCTGTTAAATAAATATCTTGAAGCCTGACATATTCTCCTATTGCCTCATTAAAGAACAGGCAGGACTGGGGGCTGACACATATTGGCTTTGTACTAGCAGGAGCCCAAGTCCAACAATGTGTGTGTATATATATATATATATGTATATATATATAAAAACAATTAAATAATAAATAAACAATTTAAGATTACAAGTCCAAATTCCACTAAGTTTTTCTTTGACACTGCCGCCTCCGCTTTCCACAGTCTTCACGGTGTGATAAGGACTTTCCTGAGTTTTAAGCGGGGCTGTCCAGGATGGACCGGGACCGGTCTAGAATACGTCTACTTGTGAGAATTAAGATGGTGGACAGTGACTTAGTGGTTTGTGTATTTCTACGTGAAGAATAATACATCACGTGAGGGTGTTTTTTGATAACGCTAATAGGCAGGACGTATTGCAGCGTATTGTACCGTTTTGCTTGAGACGATGTAAGACATATTATTTGTATAACAAAAAAAACAAAACAAATGCATGACGAGTAACTGATTAGTTTCTCAAAGTTGCCCAAGACTTACATCTACATTGAGTGGCGCGGCTGATCGGAGCTCCAGCATCGGACTCTGCGTTTGGGTTGAATCGCTGCTCTGACCGTCATCCATCGCTTTCCTCTTCATGTCAGAAGACAAGACAGTCCGGAAACGCAACCGAGAAAGCCCCCCTCCCTCCCCCCCTCCTCCTCTTTTGCAGCTACAACGTGTTCCTCAAGTGAGTGAGTTAAAACGGGGTTCTTCGGGGTTAAAACAAGACTGACGCGACGCTTCCTCGGTCCAGAGTTGAAAAATGATCTCTTGCTCCAACTGTGGACTGAAACGTAACCGCACGTCACTTTCGGGAAAACACTTCTTTTTTTTTTTTTTTTTTACTATGTGCCATCTCAAAGAAGAGCGGAAAGGGGCGCACACGCTGGACAAAACCAGCACTCTTCTCTTAAACATGAGGCTATAGACAGACAAAAACAACCGGGGAAATACACTGTGAAAGCCTACATTTAGTCTATTAGTATTAAAATAAAATTAAAATATTTAAAAAAAAAAGAGCCCAAATTAGCCTATATTTCATCATTACTCACAGCTGGAACTTCCCCATCTTCCCATCCTTCCCCTTCATCACCACCTCTTCCTATTTCAGAGGCTGTCATCTGTTTTGCCTTTTTTTTTTTTTTTTTTGGCAACCATGTTCAATTTTATTGTTTAAATTCACACATTACAGTTGTCCCTTTTCCTCAGGAGACAGATATATTAGTGCTTTTTGAGCTATTAGCATGTTCGATGTTAATAACTTTTGTTGAACTGAAACCATCAACGAGTATTTCATGTCATGAAAATTGCAAGAACAACTTTTTTTTTTTTTTTTTTTTAAAAACACCAAAATGGTTAAACAACATAAGAGAGACTGATTTTAATATTATGGCAAATAAACATAGGTGCATTCACATCTTCAATCACATAGGCACTGCAGTTGTACTATACAGTACGTAGGACTCGGCCATACCAAAAATAAATGGATACCAAAAGGCTAGAAGACCTGTGAATTGAGATGGTAGCCACTGATTTTGGTGTCACATTAAAATATGAAGCAGGCCACAACCCCGTCCATGGACACTGGCTCTGATCAATCCGGTCTGTGATGACTTTATCCACTCTGCATATGTAAATGAATATCAAGACAAAAAGGTAAATGCGTGTCTTCTCGTGGACAAGGACTTCCATCCATGTCGTATCTAAAACAGAGGTTTATCCATCTTCTGTCAAACAGTCGAGAGGTCAGTCTTTTTGGTCGACGGAGGAGCTCCTATGTGTCCGCATCAATCCTGTGAGCTGCAAAGCGGAAAACAAGAACAAATAAATCAGAACAGGAGGCCGGCAAGCTCAGTGTACTTTAGCACAGCGGTTCTCAACTGGTCGAGCATCAGGATGCGCATTTTTCTTCTAGTCATTATCATCCTGTGTGCGATGCCGTTTTATTCCATCCTCTGCACACCTTCAATCCCCGCAGAGCGTTTCAGAAGTGAAGCATGTTGTCTGCCGGATTTTGTCGACTTCCCGATTTGGTCATTTTTCCTCTACGTCGGGGCTTCTAGCATCGGTAAAGAAGGTTGTGTTGCTAAATGCTTTTGTGTTTATTGGTGTTATTTCCTACTTTGTTCTTTAGCCTACAGACAAAGTTAATAGAGTCAGCTGTGTTTTAGTCCTCATAATTATTTCATAACCATTTTATGTGCAGGGTATTTTTTTGTGAAAACTGACCGGATTCCTTTCCGATCGTCTGCCTGACTTCCTCCCCGACGGATCTGCTCTGCGCAGTTTGACACGGCTTCTGTCCAGCTCCCGTCAAAAATAGGCTAAGGGCCTGATTTACTAAGATCTCAAATAAACGGGACTCAATTGCGTGTTTCTTTCCAAAAGTTTGCATATTTATTTTTGCACCCGTTTTGCGGGTGATTTACTGAGAGTATTTGCGTCACTGATATCAGGTGCAAATCGCTGTCTTCAAATGAGGGGTTTGCGTCCAGCAATGGAAAACAGAGCGACCGCAAAGGAAAAAGGAAATCTGATCCCACTGAAATTAAGAAATATAAATACAACAAGAACAAAACGCCATATAGGAGATTATCAGCGAGGAAGTAAATACACAATACACAATGAGAGCAGCCGTCTCTCCAGATTTGTGCACCTGATTAATACGTGCCTTTCAGTCGTACTAAAACACACACTTCTTCTATTTCTACTTTCAGGTTTAGTGAATATCGTTGCGGGTGCGACATTTTTCTCTTTGCTTTTCTCCTCCCGGTATTTTGCACGTTCGAGTAGAAACGCCCAATATTACATATGCATGCAGGCGAACACGCAAAATGGACGCGTGTACGTGCGCACGCTAAAAAAAAAAAAAATTCCACACACACACATATCTATGACCCACTTCTAGGTCACGACCCACCAGTTGAAAAGCGCTGCTTTAGAATATTATCTAAACATTACAGACGTCGGGGTAACACCGTGAACCCCTTTCCCATATGCCACGGTGCTGTCCAGGGCACTTACATTGCTTTGGTATCCTGAGTGGTTCCGTGTCTCCTGACAGTACTTGGTGCATGACCCCACGGAACTGATACAGCACCTTCAAGCTCTTCTCCTCCCCCACACAGGGGTCGTAGAAGCCAGGGAGTCCCGACTGGAAAGACAACGTAACGTCAACCAGGCTGCAGGCTCAATCATCACACAGCAAGTAAAGGACATCATGATGCATCTTTACATGGCAAAACACCTTTTACTGCTGGAAGATCTACTTTTCGAGTTTCGTTTTTGGATCAATTCTGTGAGTTTGGAAGTCTTTCATCACTGTCTGGACTGATGTACTGACCTTTGATGTGTCAGTGAGGATGAGTTTCGAGTCTTTCACCAGACACTGCAGTGGCACAGTCACATCAATGACCTTTGCCCTCTCGTGTTTTCTGCTGTTGTCCGTCACGAACTTGCCATACCAGGCGTTGAGGACGATGAGACCTGATTTAGGAGGCAGAGTTGACGTTACAATATGTTATTGTGACGTGTTTCAAAATGCAAACTGGTCAAATAAATGGCCTGCTTAGTTTGATTTAGGAGAAGAGTTTAGACATCCAAGGCTGGCAGATTAAAAAAAAAAAAAAAAAGGGTGCTGAATTTTGGATTCAAAATTATTAAGCATTCAAAAGAAATCCCCATTTGTATCATGCATGCCAAGTTTTTTTTTAGACTTGTTTGTAAAAATTGTTCTGCAAGAGTGCAACAAAAAGACAGCATAATTCATCTTAATCACAAACTACATAAACAACACTGTAATCATTTCATAGATGACAGTCCATTAAATAGAGAAGAGCAGCTTTGTGTCTCGTCTCTCACACAGGCACTGTTATTAACTGTTAAGTCTGGGGGACCTCTGATGATACTAAAATCAAAGCAACCTCTTCAGTGACAGGTGTCATAAGCCAATTATCACTTCACAAACTCCCCCAGGTGAAAATGATACTGTCGGCTGAGAGCTTTTTGTTACTCCGCTTATCAAAGGCAAACTAAAAAGCCCCAATTATCACCAGTTGAAAGAAGGCTGGAGGGTCTTTAAAAATCCACTCATCTGTAGTCCTCTATTAACTATTTTAATCCTGTTTGAAAAGCTACTCGTTTCTCACCAAAATCGCTCCTATTAAACCAGCGCAATAAGCTGCCTGCAAATCAGGCGGTTATGTTTGCGATATAAAAAAAATAATACTTATCTCCGAGCTATTTTTAAGACATCTGAACCCTAGACATATGAGGATGTAAGCAAGTAGGAGTGTGCATCTGGAGGCATAGATGATCTATGTGGACCTTGGCGACAGGACTGCGCGGACACAGGGAGGGTCAGGGAAACCCCACGGGTGTTTTAACCACGTGCTGTGATTGACTACCGCAGGATGACACCTACTGTTCACACCTGTCCTTCGCTCTTTGTAGCCTCATGATGCCCTCCGGGCTGGCGGGCCACAGAGAAACTCACATTGATTGACAAGTTGATTGTGAAAATCGCCAATTCCAGAGGGAACTGACTGACAGGTATTTATTTAATTTTCCAACCTGTTTTTTGTGCAACGAATGCATCTATTAACATTATGCTGCGAGAGTGATTTGTAGCCTTTAATCAACATAGTCCTCTGTGTTGCCCACGAGCTCCCAGTGATTTTCCTATCTGGCCCACTTGCTACTGAAGTTAAATCAACCTGCTCTAGATACCTGCTTGATGTCCACAAAGTAAGTCTCCTCACTACAGTGGAAAAGCACATACGCTATTTTTTCCTTTCCCTGGTGTGCTACCACTTTAAACTTCAGTGAACTGCTCAAGAAGATCACTACAATCTTTTCTGTCATTTTTTTGAGGTGTGAGCTGGGAATTCATGAGCAGTTAAAAGACGACTCGTTTTGTTCCGAAAGAGGCACCGCTATCTGTGAAATTACACCTTGAAGTAAGCAACATTCAGGCCAGACATGGGCAGATTTCCCTCAAAATGTATGAAAAGCAGCTCTGAAACTAAGCGAATCAAATATTGCAGTGGTACAACCTGCTTAAAAAAACATTATTCCCAGGATAAGATCGTCCCTTAAACATCCAGATCTTACCCATTCTCGACTCCTCGGTTTCAATAATCCTGCGCACAGACTCCTGCATGAGCAAGACCTTTAGAGATGGAAAATTACACAGAGGAGGAGAAACAGACAATGAGATTTCACATTATATGGATTACACTAATGAATTTCATTGAGGCTTTGCATTTTATCTAATCCCATCTCAGCCCTTCATCTAACTGTTGTGGGACTAATATCTAATGACGCAATACCTGCATCTTTTATCTAATGCTAAACCATGATGTAGAATTGGCAGCACAGCTACACTTAAGCTTGTAAAATACTCACAGCGGCCTCCGCCTCCTGTTTCTTTCTGGCTATATTAGAGGCCGAGCTCTCCCTCTGCTTCTCCAAGTCTCTGTTGAGTTAAAAAGATAAATGGAGGAATAAAATGAGCTCATAAAATCAGGCCATAATAACGCATGTGGTGCTGCTTCCAATAACATTGCTTGCATGAAACAACCAACTTAAAAGGTAAAGTTTTCTTACTGCTCCTTCTGGGCCCGCACGTAGGGCCGAATGATGAGCTGCTGGATGGCGAGGTAGAAAACCAGTGGTCCAACTGTGGCGTAAAATACAGCACTGGGCAAGAGTTGGTCAGTCAGGTGAATGGGGAAGAGATACGTCTGGCTGGCTCTGTTTAGTCTGCAGAGAGAGAGGGAGAGTGGGTTTTATTATTTCTGCCTGCAGCTTTCTGCCTCAAGTAAAGGGGAAATACTGAAAACACTTCTCTAGGTCGGATAGGACAGTAAGCAGCGTGCGGATTGTATGAAAGATTATACGTTTACGTGATATGTTCTGCTCGTGTGTCGGTGAGTGTCGAAAAATAAGAACTGAACTGTACATTCCCATGCTTTTATGATCAGGACCATCAGGCATCTAAATGGGTATAATCCTGTGTGTACGTGCTCAAGGACACACCCGCAATTCAGACACAATTTGCAGAATATCAGATGTCGTGGCTGACTTAATGTTGCGTCTTGAGTGCTGTGGGCGCCATGGCAACAGCACTGTGAGGAATACCTGCTGTAAACTACACCAAACATGAAAACAGAGCAGGGATTTGCACTTACTTGATTTTGAGGGAGACACCTTGGGGCACTCCCACGCTGACGGTGGCCCCCAGGACGCTGTGTCGACTGATCTTCCTCTCGGCACCGTACTCCACCACAGTCCCAAAAAAACCTGATCTGTAACCCAAAGAGTCACTACTGCTCAACCTGGAGTTTACAGGAATTTTAATTCTAGCACGAAAACCTACTAGCTCACAAACCCAAGTGTATAGAACTATGAATCACTGTGCAGTTTAACATCAAAGAAATCTCATCATGACAGGGGTCTTCTTGTTGTGAATTCTTACGGCACCTATATCAGCCTATCAAAGGAATATCAGTATCGGCATATAAACTGGTCGATATGTGCCAATATGAAAACTTTTTTACTGAAAATCTTGCAGAAAATGAGGCTAGTGGTAAAGAAAATGTTTTTTTTTTATATTTGTCTGTTGATCTTTTTTTTTTTTTTACAATTTATTTATAATCACACATCCTTTTCACATATAAAATGTTATCGATGACCACACCTGAGTGATTATTGCAAAAAGGTGTGTGTTTATATAGACTTTATATTTATCAAGAATATCCACACCGAAAAGACGGTATCTGTCGGGCTCTAAAATGTATGATGACATTCTCTAAATACCAAATATTGCACTTTGACAACATACTTTACTGAGCCCTTTATCTTCGTCTGGTCTTCATCCTGGAACTTGTACTGGTAGCTCATCATCATAAAACTGTGAGGCATGCCAAGCTGCAGAGACAAAACGTACATGATCATTTTGGCACCACCATGACAAGCAACTGCTGATTTAATGTCGTCTGTGGGCTTTGATTAAAGCTAAATATAACTGCTGGCTGCTAACCTGCATTGCGAAGGTGAAATGGCTGCTCTTGGTGTCCCTCACTATGCTGGTGTTCATGGAGGACTGGGTTCCCCAGCGCCACTGCAGGTAGCCCATAGTGTTCTTGTCTAGGTGACGGGCCAGCACTGTAGTAAACCCGGGCCGCACGCCTCGGGATGAAAACTGAAGGCCACACTGGGCGTTCACAAAGCTGAGGCGAAAAAGAAAAACATCTGTGAACTGTTCGTGTTGTTGTGAAAACACAGAGTATTGATTTGTTCTCTCTTGTGTTTCTACACATACAATCGAGGTGTCAAGTTGCGGAATAGCTTCATTCCAAAGAGAGGTCCGTGGGTGTCTCCGGCCCCCAACTCTATCTGTGCAAACACAGAAAACAAGTAATGTTTCACACCTTGAAATGTCAGCGCATGCTGAACAACACAATCAGACAGCTGGTTTGTAGCAGAGACAAGCAGAGTCTGGCATTTATAGTATCATTACAAAGTAAGTGTGCAGGGTGTCCAGTGAGAACGCAGCCTACCTCCCCCCACCCTTTTGCTGAGGTGATTCTTCTCAAGGCCAAGTTAATGGTGCCACCTCCATTTCCATTGTGGGTTGACAATGAGCCAGACAAAACGGCTGTGTCTTTTGTAGTGAGAGGAGCCTGCAGCAGAAATAAACAACTACAAGTTCTTTGACTTTCTTTGACTCTCGATAGGAAATGGATCAAACACCTTTCCTGGAAGCGATCAAAGACTTTCATCCAAAATACATCACAGCACAGATGACTCAAAGAATGAAATCTGGAGCAACTTTTTTACCTCTATAGATTGTGATATGTGCATCTTGTTGATTTCCACATGTGGGACTCCGCCTCCAACCGTATCCTCATAGTCCTCTTCATACCGGTCAAAAAGGTCCGTGGCGTCAATACCCACGCTGATCGTTCCCTGCGAGGTGATCGAGAATTAATACTGCGCTCAGTTATATGCACAAGATACCGATGTGAAGCTTGTTATCTTGCCGTGAACGTACCTTTGGGTTGGTCCTTTGCTGAAGCCTCCTCTCCTCCCGCTCCTTCTGAAGACGTTCATACTCTTCTCGAATCTCTGCGGGAGTTCTTTTCCTCTCCACCACCTGCAGGAGGAATAGATTATTTGAATGCGGAGTGAACACCAGCTTCACTGCTTCACAGACTGCACATAAAAAGATAGAGAAGAAGAAATGTCACTCTCCCATATGTTCTTCCTGTGCAGATATTTATAAGCCTCATATTTTGACAGATGGACACAGATGGAACAAAACAAAAACGATTTCATTCAAATTCAAGGAACAGGTGTCACAAAGGAGAGAAAGTCTTGTGGTGCTTCATGCTGTGAGACTGCAATGCCAAAATATTATGCATATTAAAGTTGATTCTTTCAGATTAACTGTGTTTATTTTTCTGTGACTAAATCTTTCCGAAGAGAAGACCAAAGAAAGAGCAACTGGAAAAGTGATTTTGAGAGCAAACTTTATACATGTTATTTCTTGTATTTCTTGTTATGTTATTGTTTTTTTTTTTTAAATTGGCCACAAGTCCAGATGTAAAGGTGTCAAATTTCCAGCTCAGGTGATTTCAAAATTTTACTATAATTAAGGAGAGGCATTTAAAAAAATAAAAATAAAAAAACGAATATGAAGTGCAAACATATTATCACATTTGTATCTTAACTTGCCATCAACGTGGTCTAAAAGTCACATTGTCAAAATATGAATTTACCTCAAAATGACATTTGCGGTTTCTTTTTAAAACACGAAACTACCTCCAGAAACGGCCAAACCTAAAAATGTTAAAACTAATCCAGGGCTAAGTTTATTAGAAAGAGACGGATGCTGAGAAAGCATACACTGTGAATCTTTGTTCAACAGAAAAGCAACCGTCCATGGTTGTAAATGTGAACATGCCTCCCGGACCAATCAGATGGCAGTAAGAGTTGTTTGTAATTTCGGTACAATTGAAGTATTGACAGCGATATGACCCTGCCGAGTGTGTTTCCAAAGATAGAATTTGTTAAAGCAAAGCACATTTTTCAGGTATATTTGTTTTTGCTACATGGTAGTTGGTCACGTTTGCATATGGCTTGCAATACAAATGTGTCATTTATAATGAATTATATACGAGTATTCTTAAAAATGTATGAGGTAAGCCTGACAATCGTGGTTACGGATTTGAAAACTCATCTGAGCTGGTCCCGTGAGACTCCTCCTCGCCTGCGGTGACATCAGAGGTACGTCGATGTATATTTTGGACTGTATAAACAGCAGATGGTTTCGGACTGTATTTGGCGGCATGTTGGGGAACTATTAGCCACTGCAGTCACCGACACACTCACCTCCCATCCGTCAACATCGAGTCCTCGCTTGCCATAGATATCATAGATGGCTCGTGCCTGTGGGTCACAGAGCACTAGAACGAGATGGATAACCAAAAATATCAACCAAAAGTAGAATTTGTTTATGTCTCTAAACTGTAAAGTAGATCGTACAAACAGATCCAAATGATCAAGTCAACATCGGTTTCACGTGACTGCGTGACGAAAGCTCGTCTTACCTTCGTAAGCTTCGTGTACGAGGTTAAAAAGCTGCTCTGCTTGTTGCTTTAGTTCAGGATCCCGGTGTTTGTCTGGGTGATACAGCATGCACAACCGCCTGTACGCCGCCTTCAGCTCGTCATGCGTAGCCTGAAGCGCACCATTGAAATCAGGGGTACATTCGTGATAATGATGATGAAAACGAGCGGACGGGCAACAAAATCAACAACAACAACAACAAAAGATCTCGTGTCGCGACGCCGCGGCGGCGTAACTAACGTCCCGCCACTGATGTTGCTTAAATTCGGAGCGGAGTTACGTTAACTGCGAGACAGACTACAACGCAAAAGGTATTTACCCCGATTATCACAGGGTCAGCGTAGGGAAATTAAAGAGGAGGGTTAGGGGGGGCAAACCTGCGAAATGTCTAAAGAAATCTCAGAACGCCCTTAAAAACTACGATGGAGGGGCAAGATTGTGAAAAGTTAATCATATTTACAGATCTGGGCCAATAACCTAAAACCTACGTGAAGCCACACTACGGGGAAGAGACCGAGCAATCCTGCACCTGCGGTCATGACGTTTTCAGTACATCTAACAACTTATGATGCAGATGAGAAAGAAGATCAAGAACTACATAAGTGTGTAAATAGTTGACACACGTCTCCCGCTTTCCCTCGTTGGGTTTTGTTTTGTTTTCCTCCTTATATCTGTTTGTCTTTGCATGTTTTAGTTGGTGTCTCCGCATGTTTCACAGTCTTTTGCATCGGATTGTTTGACATGTCATTTTTTTTTTTTTGAGGTGACTTTGTAACACCTGTCTAATAACTTACAGATTTTAAATAAATAAAATAAATAAATAAATAGTTTAAATAAACCGACACGCGTTTACAGGTGCGATCTGACCAACTGTGCGCGCTGCGTGCTTTGTAGCCCTGAAGAAAGTCACAGCTGGAGCATTTTTAGCTCGTCAGCACTTCACAACTGAAAGTAAAAATATATATATATATATATAAATAAATAAACATCCACATCAGATCCCAGAATCATCACAAGTAACACGCTGTTTCTGCAACGAACTTCCCATTCGCCGACAAAACTCATGCGGCCAATGTTTGCCCCCCTCCTCCTCCTCCTCCTCGTCCTCCTCCTCTTCCTCCTCCCTCACAACCTGCTGCTCGTCTTTAAAAAAAAAAAAAAAAAAAAAAAAAAAGAAAAAGGAAAAAAGTTTCCAACCGAAGAGTCGGAATCAATGTCGAGGGTCACAAGCTAGCTGCCTAGCTAACCTCACGCGTAAATAAATACGCGAGCGACCGTTTAATATCGACCGGAGAGAGTTCACGAAATGATCGAGGCGAACATACGCGCAGACTTTCAGTCGGATCGCAACTGCACATCGTACCTCTCTTCTGACATTCAGCAGGGAATAATAATCATCACTGCCGATCTCGTCGTCGTCCGAGGCAGACGCCATGTTTACGCCGTGTCATTTCTTCTTCGTGTCATTTTTACGCGGTTCACGTTTCTCTGTCGCCCCCTTGCGATCGGGATAGCGACGAACTCCTGCCGCCCTTTCCTTGAGACTGACAGACAATGTGTTTGTCTTATATCTGATTGTTATATTATATATTATTATATCTTATACTCAAGTGGAGGTCATTCAGTGTTATTGACGAGGTTATTTAGTGCGGAGACACTTCAACGGGATGCAATATGTTTCCAAAGTAGAAAAAGCAGAGGTATTTTTTTTTACACTGCTGACGCTTTTATTTTCAAATTCCTTTTTATGTTTAATAAAAAACACATTTTGTGCAAATGACAAAATATCTAGATTGTATAATTTTCAGGGAAACACATCAAACATATTTAAATATGTGTACATTTTTTTTTTTTTTAGATTGCAAAGTAACACATAATTGCGTATTTATCCCTACAAGGAAGCATGTGCACGCCTCAATTCTGAAGGCATATTGTCTGCATCATATTCAGCTTGAAGCAATTATGGCAGGAGTGAGAAAATCACTTCAATACATTAGGTCTTTATTATTACTGTGTTCGCAATAACGACGAGCCGCTGACTGTACACCAGCAGCAGGCAGCAGGGGAGCTGTTCTTTCAGCACCACCACCTCAAACACTGCATTTCAACACTGACGGTCAGCAGCCTGTTAAAGGCTCTCCTCAAGTGCCGGAGTTGACGCGATTAAGCACAGTGGTCCGTAATTAGATTGCCTGCAGCTATGTGCATTGTTCAGTCGATGTAACTGCGCCATAATGATAGAAGTTGAAAAGCTTGTTAGTATATGGATAAAGTCAAAGTGATTGCGGACCCCCCCCCCCCCCCACTTCTTCCCCCTGGATCCGACAGAACTGTGCGCATTGGACTTCAGCACCAGCCTCCATAGGTTGCACACGAAGTGGGATGTATATCTCCCGATAAGCCCTGCAGGCTTCAGTATTACAGTGCCACAATCTGAAATCTGTTAGACAAGTCTATATACAAGGGGGGAGAACTAGTCTGCAGGCTCTTAGATGTAAACTGACATCTGGGCGCTTGATTGACAGACTGTCTGATATGTTTATTGTGTTATTTGATTTTTTTTATTTTTTTTAATAAGCTATATGAAGCCCCGGGAACCACAACTCATACTTGGTGTATTAAATATAGTAACACGAACTTTAAAATTAAAACAAAGCATGCAAAAAGTGACACTTATTTGCTATTATGATTATGTAAATGACTTTTTTTTTCTTTCTGCAGATGGGTCTCCAATCATCAACTGTTGTATAAAACAGATCATATCTTTATTATCAGTTTAGATGCACAGACCTATCTCTGATTAAAAAAAAAAAACTTAATGAAGGCTATTAAACCGTGAGTTTTAGCATAATACTAACGAGTTTCGTGTCACTCGGAAATAACAGTGTCAAGCAACTTTAATGGGACGGCTCTAAGAGAAAGATTTAATATTCATAATCTGATTAGTTTTAATTAAGGATAAAATATGCAGGCAACCTGCTAAACATTAAGTTTTTTTTTTTTTTTTTTTTTTTTACATTTTTAATATAAGAAGGCGTCACCATATTTTAACAAAAGCGTCATGCAGGACCTGCAGCGCCCCTGAGCTCTTTTAAATTCACTGTAAAAAAAAAAAAAAAAAAAAAAAAAAAAGCCCGGCTGGTGGTGCCAAGGTGAGGGGAGATGTGTTGTTTTTCATCCCGGAGCCTCTCTGTCAGTCACCGCCTCGCAGCCAATGGTAAGTTCGCCTCGGTCGGACCGACTCGCCGCTTGCTCCTCCGGTCCCTCCTCGTGCTGTCCTCGCCGTGCACGCGCGTGGTACCCACGGTCGTGAGGAGGAGGAGGATGTTGCGCGTGAAGGGGAAATGGCTGCCGAAAACAAGCCGGAAGGTAAGAGAAATATAATGGGATTAATTTACTAGTATGACCGCGGTGTGATTTTTCTTTTTTTCTTTTTTTTTTTTTTTGGGCGAACAGCTGCAACTCCGCGCGGAGACGACGCTCGCGCGAGGACCGTGCGGAGACAATTTCTTTCGGCGGAAAACGGCTCCGCTGTTTTTTCCTCCGAATAGGCAGCTAAAAACGTGGGAGACATCACCTAGCCGGCTAATATTAGCTTGCATTTTAGCCAGCTACTATCCCCATCGTAGCCCACATTTTAAAGCACGCCACGGGGACGAAATAGTCCGCGTGGCTTAAAAAAAAAAAAAAAAAAAGTACTTGCGTTTTTACCGAATATCGTCCTCCGGATTCTTGTCAAACGACGATGCGATTTCAAGTTGTTCCCAACAAGGCTGAGTTAATGACAACATGTCATTGGCATCGACTAACTTCTTCCCTTATTACCCAGCTTTAAAAGCGGCTCGTGTTGTGTTAGTTTGATTTATTTGATTTATGTTTTTTTCCTCCTCTCCTGTCAGCACGGTGCTCCTCGGCCACCGCTATTTTGCAGCTTTGTTTTCACGGCGTTATGATTTTCACGACGAGACGTGTTTGTTTTTTAAAAATGTACACAGAATAAGTGTAGTTTCCCCCACCTCCCCTCCACCTCCCCTCCACCCCGTCCCGGAGAGGGGTCGTTCAGTCCCCCCCCCCCCCTCTCTCCCCTCCAACACCACCCTCCCATTTGAAGCGCGATCGTTTTTCTTGTGTTTACGAACCAGAAGTGATGTATTTTCTTTTTGTTGTTGTTGTTGTTGTTGTTGTTGTTTCGTTTTCCTAAATGCAAATTAATTAGGCTACTACTTGGCCTATATTTGGTCTTGAGACGCGGACACTAACGCCGTTGTAAATGCCTGCTCCGCTCGCGATGCCCTATCGCACTTGAAATGCCATCACATCAGAGGAAGCAGGGAGGATGGAGAGGAGGATTTCCAGCAGCCTGCCCATTAACACTACTTTACACATAGGGGGGAAAAAAACAAAACAAAACAACAAAAAAAACATGATTCTTTCCCCTCAGCTGATTTCATACGGCTCGCTAACTTCAAATGAAATGCACTAAGACTTAATTATTTCCTTTTTTAGTGGATTTTTTTTTTTTTTTAATTATTTTTTTTTTTATTGCAACCCATATGCATGAGAGATCTGCTCTCATTCAGACAGGCCCATGGAATTTTTGGGTGAGTAATTAAATGACGCCTGCATGAAAATAAAAGATGTGAATACATGAATTTGTAGAGGGAGTTTTCCTGGCAGCTCTCCACTGTCAAGGCTATTTGAAGCAGACTGGAGTGATTTCTATTTACAATCTCAGTTCCACACTTGACAAAGATGAAATTTGCATATGATAAAAATAAGATTTCATTAAATATCCTGGAAAATAATTGAGCTCGTAATCTTATCTGCATGTGAAGATGTATTTTATTACTTATTTTATTTCAAATGTTTTTTGATAGGGGTCAGTTTTGACACATTTATAACTTTTTTTTTTTAATGAGCAGAACCGAGTATGATGACAAGTCATTAATACACTTCTTGCTTTTTTTTTCTTCTACGTTTGTGGTATTTTCTGTTAGATTTATAGTTTTACATAGGGCTGCAGCAAAAGAGTCACTTTAAAACTGTCTGCATAAATTGAGAAAGAGAAGAAGAAAAAAAAAAAAACGTCTTCATAAATCGTTAGGTCCAGCTGCTTGAAGCTGTTCTTTATGTTTTGTTGCAGGCTTCCAAATTAAACAGACCTCCGTTAGACTTTGGTGTCAGTAACCTCAAACACAAATTCTCTTTGATGTCGAATTACTGTAATGTTTCAAATTGTTTCTGTCCATGTGAGGGGAAATGATAAAACACTGGGATTTTTAGTTGTTTGGATGTCAGTGTGCCAACCGCTAAACCGAGTCCCACCAGGGGGGGCTATTGAGCTACTGAAGCCCACGTAAATGAAGGATCTGTCTGTGGCTGTGACAAAAAAAAAAATTAAGACATCTGGTTTTGCGATAGTAATGACTTCACTGTGGTGTAAAGTCCTAATGTATTCATCTACATAGCTGAACTTAACAAATAGGCTGTAGTTGATAATCACAATGCCTCTCCAACACAGGGAGCTCTCGCTGAAAACCCTGAGTTGAAAGTCCCATTGCTGAGCCGGTCAAGTTATTTTCAGTGTTCCTATGAGGCCGGTCAGTGGAAAAAGGAGGAGGAGGAAGGGGAGCATAGAGAGAGAGAGAAAGAGAGAGAGAGAGAGAGAGAAAGAGAAAGAGAGAGAGAGAGCATCATACCTTTATGTAAATGTCGTCTCATGCAAACCGCGTTCACATAGAGCTGTCATGAATCTTTGCTCCTGCCCCCAGTTTTTCTGATTTTTGGCTGTTCATTAATGTAGGACATGTTTTTTTCAACGTACATCACGATTACAGTTTCTCCGTGACACATTCCTGGATGTTGGGTTGCCACCGAGACAGCTGAACAGTGTTTCCTTAACCTTTTGTCCTTGTGGTGTGCGAGCTACGCTGATCGCTCTTAGTTGTTTGGCAGGTCTTATGATGCCCATCACAACTGAGGGTTGCATCTTGTGTTAAACCCAGGGGCCATGACCCAGTCTCACTCTGTGGTGTAATGTTTACATCCTGGGGTATTTCTCTCCAGCCTAACTGATTGTCCAGGCCCTTGGGGGTATTTTTTTTCCCTTCACACTCATAAAAAGCTCTGCGTGTCCGTTACTTTAAGTACAAGGCCTGGAGGGCACCGAAAGGACAGGCTTGATATGTCTTGCACTGACACTGCTCTGGATAAAACTACAGCCAGTGGTCTGATGAATCTACTGGAGCAGAGACTCACACAAATGTTTCTGTACAAGAGCCAAATGTAAGGAATGAAACGAGACTTGTAAAGATAAAAATTGTGCTCAAGTTAAATCTTGATGCACATTCTGAGGTTGAATCTCAATGCACTGTCAGTGCTTTGTATACCGAGCCCAACTGCGTGCCGTATTAATTTAAAATCAGAGGATGAAGGGGTAGTTTACAGATGAAGCTCACACAGGTGTGTGAAACTGCTTAAACCTAAGAACAAAGCAGTTTAATAACGACAGAAATAATCAAAGGTTTCTTTTTAAAATGTAGTGAACGAGGCCTGAATGTCTCTGCCGTGCAGAAAGCGATTCTTCTCCATTTATTCTTTAAGCAAGTGCAGTTCAAAAAGTTTCACGATGTTATCATTTCACTCAAAGTTCAGGGTGAAGCAGCAGCAAAATATCAAGTAAGCATCAACTTAAAAAAAAAAAAGAAAAAAAAAAAAAGGTGCTTGTGCTGCAATGGTATAAATATTTCTCTGCTGTTTTGTCAAGAAGGATGAATTTAACCTCCTCATGATGCTGGATGACGACGTGCTCTCCCAGTTTTGTGTTAAATCAGGCCCCTACATTTTTTTTTTTTCCTGCCTTTTAATTGAATCTGTGCGGTATGGATGGATGGGACCCGGGTCCAGTCTGTGGTTGCTGAGACGTATCATTCCTAATGCCTGTGTGTAATAGACCTTTACTGACTGCTTTGCTCTGCCTCCACAGATTGATTGTATTGATTTATTCAGGTTACCATTGATACTATGAGAAGTGTTACTGACCCGCATCATACCGGGTCAGAAGCTACAATGACCTTTATTACTGGCCATATCTCTTATGGGGACAACAATATTCAGTTGGTGGTGGCATTCACTGTTTTAAATAGAAAACAGCCAAATTCAATGTGATTTATTACCCTGACTGTGATTATCAATATTATTATTTTCATTATATTTTGCCCAACAGTTCTGATGTGTTTTAAATGTGTTTCAATTTACTGTCCGGTTTCTGTTGATACTGCTTGCATGGGGAGTTTGCTTAGTTACTCACAGGCTGGGAGAATGCTACTTTTCCAAGATTTTCTCTACTTTTCTCTTTGCCTCCTGAAGGACTGAAGAAAGTTCGTAATCCGGATCGAATGTACAGATCAGCAGTGTGTTATGCTGGCCATGGTCCACCTAAGAGTATCAGTGATGACACAGAGACGAACAGTAAGAGTCAGTTATTAATACTGCATTGCTGCTCCGAGAGGCCACTAGCTGGCCAATCTATTATTCATTCATCAATTCATTTATTTACTTCTTGATTTCATCCGTGCCCATGCCCCCTCTCCCCTCTCTCTCTCCCCACCCACCACCCTTTTTTCTTTTCCTCCAACATAACACCTCCTCCGGCTGCTCTGTTGATTGAAGTGTCTGCTTTACGGGATCACGCTGTCAATAGCTGAAGTGTTGTCGTTAACTAAGAGTGATTGTTTCAGGTTGAGGCCAGGGGATCAGGACCTGAGCAGACCCTCAGAGGGAAAGCTTACGCTTTGAGCCATCAATTATGGCCCTGTACTTGCCTTTTTCTTTGTTTCTCTTAAACCTGCACTTGGTAGAGGGGGGGTGGGGGGTGTCAAGTCAAGTGAACAATAGGACTTTAAAAAAAATGTTGCAAAATTATAAATTGTGTACAACCAACATATTTATGCATTGCTCGTAAAAAAAAAAAAAAAAAAAAAAAAAATCAGCATCCTATGATATTTTCTTCCTTCAAATGAATTGAATATTCGCCTCGGCCTCCCTCTCATTACACTTGGGGTCTGTGAGGGCTACAGACCAGGGGCAAAGAACAAAGACAACACAACATCACAGCTGAGGTTTTTATGACTTGTAAAAACCAGCTTCTGTGGGAATTGCTTCAGTGCAAGTCTGCGCACACAAGTGCTATTTTCTGTCAAGACCAAAACAAATCAGTCAGAAATATAGGCCAAAGTCTTGACTGTATTTGTGGTGATTTCCCCTTCATTCCTCTTTAGAGAATGTGTCTAAATTTGAGCCTCTGTCTGCATCCATTGAAAAAAAAACAAAAAACCTGTATTCATTGTTAATGAATGCACCAGTCTCTTTGCTGCTGGAAGACTCTGTTGATCTAGACTAGAAACTCGGTAATTAAGTGTGCTCATCTATTGTCGTTTATAAATAGAGAGTCTGAAATCACCCCAACCCCTTGTTAGACTCCTCACTCGATATCTGTCACTGGAAGAGCTCTGCTGCACCGAATCGTTTTGGTATTTTGAACGGAGAATGTTTTGAGAGACTTAATGGCAGGGGACTGCTTGTGCAGATCTATGAAACAGGGATGCAGACTGTAACGGGGACATTGTTGATAGACTTTTGCGTTACCCCCTCATGTGTGACGGCTGTGACTGACAATACGTTTTGCCGCTCTTGCTATTTCCCCTCTTGTTATTGCGTGGTATTACAGTATGCTGTAACCATGTCAAACTCCCTGTTTAATGCGTTCAGCCCGGAGGTTCTTTCTGCCTACCAGGACACTCTGCAGCAGAGCACAGAAGCTCAAACAGGCAGGTAAACCATTGATCTGAGTAATCGTCTGAGTAATTGTGGGAGTAGTTATGATACAGAAAGAAGGGCTTTGTTTGTGTGCATGTGTAAGCAAGAGGGAGAAAGTGAAAGAGAACAAGGGAGCGAGAGAGACCTCACCTCTGCTCTCCTTGAGATGGGATTTTTATGGATGGGTGAGCTTGGTGAGGGCTGAGAACACATAAAGAGTCATTTTCAGTTTGTTGCAGGCAGTTAACCATGTGTGCATGTTTGTTGAACTTCCAGTAATAGGCCTTGCCTTTTCCTTTTTTTTTTTTTTTTTTTTAGCTGTTTGACTTTTCGACAGTTTCCTTATTATGCTATTTTACACTACACTACCATAATGTGTCCGGCGTGTAGCCATTGAGGGAATGTAAACAGTCTTAATTGCAAACAACGAAAGCTGCCACACTGCACATCTTGCATCTTGTCTAGTTGTAGCACAATTGCATACGTCCAGCGAGATTCAGTGTAATTCAAATCTCTCACTGGCATCCAGACTCTTTCGATCTTTCCCGGTGGGAAATAACACATTCTGCGTCTTTCACACCAGCTGTTGTGTGCATTGCAGGTCAAACCCTCATACTAGATGCTATCGCTAGAAGCCATGTAATGTTCTCTTTGTTTTAGCTTTACTGTAACATGGCAGCACCACGGTGAACTTCACCAAGACTTTTTTGTGTGTGTGTGTGTGTGTGTGTGTGTGTGTGTGTGTGCGCGCTTGTGGGCGGTTAGTCATTTCAATGTTGGAGTGTTATCGAACAGGCTACGGGCCAAATGATAAAGATAATTGGTTTTCTCAGTCCTACACTAACACATGGCTATTTTAAGTCGACATACTCCGCTCCATGTCCCCATCAAGAGCCATCAGGCTGTAGGGAGACCGGCCCCTGGACGATAGGCGTCATTGTCATTACTGCCAGGGAAATTTGACACCGCTGAAATTGTCTTGTGTTGTTGTAAAGCTCAGCTGAGGAGCTCCCACAAGTACTCGGCTATAGACTTTGATCTAATCAAGTGTTCTGTTCACTTGTGGCCAAATACCACCAGGCTTCTTTGCTGATGCAGTATAAAATCATTGATATTGATATTGAAGGTCTGTGCAAATGACTTTGTATTTGTGTAATATTTTGCAACATCTCAATCCTCTTGAAATGAGTGGTTTTAGACTTACCGCGTAAAATGTGTCAAAATGGAAATTCTGTCTCAGAGCAAATTCTGTGATTCTTTGATTCTTTTTTTTTTTTTTTTTTTAAACTTTATAAAGTTCATTACATATTAGCAGTTAATACATATTTAGATTTAATCATCGCCTTTTAAACATTTTCAACGACCGTGGTAGTCATGATGTTTGGCCACAAATAGTTTTTGACATCCGTGAGAATTTGGGGAAATAACAGTTTGCTCATCTGAAAGCTGCTGAGGGAAATATCCAAATTCCTGTCAAATTCACAGCCACGGCGTCCTGCAGGTTAACCCCCCCCCCCTCCCCCCTCTCCCTCTTTACCTTTCCTCCTCATCCTGTCACGTCTCACAACCAGATTGAATGCTTTTAATTGACAGCATGATATCAGCGGACCACTCCCAACCCCCCACCCCCTCCAAACCCCTCCTTCCCCCGGCTGTCCGAGTTCATCTCTGCTTCACGTTTGACCGCATGTTTTTGTCTCGATAGTTTTAGGTCCAGCATCAGGTCCACTGTCACCGGACCGGTTTGACATCTGGCCTCCTATAGATCTGGTCATCAGAACAGCTGCATGACACCTCCTACACATGCCAACTGTAGATTGTCATATTTTTCTCCATGCCCATGCATTTCATTGATAATATTCTTTCCACATACATCATTGCATTGTGTATGCTGTCGAAACTGCATGTAAGTAGACTGTGATATTTTTCTTTGCATGCTGCAAATTAAAAAGCATTTATGTCTTTGTTCCTTCACGTCTACTGTAATATGCTTTTATGTTTTTGTTGGTGATGCATGTTTTGTTTTTTTGTACACTTAAAGATAATGGCTTTTTCTTTTTATATTTTCTGTCAAATCCTCTGCAATTGATGCAAATACAATGATTCAAAGAATACGTGTTTCTGTCCTTCTTACTCTGTCTATATGAGCCATTAAGTGACCAGAATATCTCAAGCCTCTTTAAAAAAAAATAATAAAAAAAATCTACTGGAGCAAAAAACATTGTTTGTTAAAAAGGGTGTAACACATGAAAGCTTCACCAGGTAAATGCAGCTCATTTTTTTTTAATCTTTAAAAGCAGAGTCAACAAATAAAAGGAGGTCTCTTCAGTTAAACAAAAGAAAAAAAAAAAATCCTCATCAGGAAATATGCCAGCAATTGTTGCAGGATGTTGAAGTGATGGGACGCGTGACCATCATTAGAGTAGACTTTTGGTGTGAGGGCTCCTTCGTGAAGTTGGACAGGTTTTTTTTTTTTTTAAATTTTCTATAACTTGTGGTGAATAGAGTTTACTTGTACCAGATTGAAGGAGGACATATTTGTTTCTGGTAGTTTGACATTTTGTCACCGCAGTTGATGAAATACGTGTGAGCTCAACTCATTTGGCTGACCAAGCTAATTTTGGAAGCTCAACTCTCAGGGGCGTTTTGGTCCAGTCCAGTGGATAGCTGTCATCCAACGTAACGGTAACAGAAATCACCGTAGGCCTAATTCATTTTCACAGCACTTCTTTCTGGACAAACACGAGGGCCAAAAGTCCTAAGGGGCAGATTTTTTTTTTTTTTTTTTTTTTTACAGCGCTCCTCACATCCAGACGCCGCATTAGCCACTGAACTGTTGTTGAAAATGTTTGCATTCAAACAGTTACTTTGGATATGCACCGCCAGCAGCGATTTTGTTGAATGATCTATTGCCAAAACATTAGCTTGCAATTTCTCCACAATGTGGGCACAGATTAAAAAGAAAAACTGTCACTCCCAGAGCGCTCCGAGACAGAGACGGAAGAGAGAGGGTTTTGCGTTCAGGGCTCAGATATTGATTAAAGATTTGTTTTTGTCAGCCTTTCCAGTCTCATGACCCTCGCTCTCATCTCTGGGGTGGGGCCGGAGCAAGCTAGCATGACAGATACCCTTAAATTCGGCCCGAGTGTTTGCTTAGCAGCCAGGATCAGTGATAATCCAAACATCAGCACAGAGAAATATATGTCTTTATACCCACTCGGCAGCGGGTGATGTGAATTATGAAGCGGCATGCACAGGATGCCGCCGTGCAAGCACGCACATGGCCTGTGACGACACCGTTGAAAGCCGCAGACCTCTCGTCTCTGCATTGAGAGGCGTTCCTCTCCCTGTTTAGCTTTTTTTTTGTACGTGAGCTCGCTCATCAAGACTTAGGGTGTAATTGGCTCCAGTGTGCCAGCTCGGCTCAGCACATCCTCTCACGTAACAAGCTCCGGTATCAGCCTGTCTTGCACTTTAGTGTTTTACAACCAAATAGTAGTTTTCTGTGTATCCCTCTCTTGGCTGATGCGTAAGCAGTCATTAAGCCTGCTGTTTAGACTCCAAAATAAATATTAAACCTTACAGGGGAGTCTGCAGGAAATGCAAAGAAGCAGAGTTCTTTTCAGGCTTTGATCAGCTACTGGTTAAAAAAAAAAAAAGAAACTACATTTACATTTTCAAAGCCATATTTTTGTTGGTAATTTGTTGTTTATGCACTGATGAAATCAGACAATTTGATTAGGAAGAGCCTGTCCATGTTCTGTAAACTTATTCCAAATTTGGCAACCAAGCTTTTCCCCTTGGGGCTGTTTTTCAGCCGATGCACTAACCACAGAATATGTGGATTTCAATTCCACAGTGGACAGATCTTTAATTAGTAAGTGATACTTTGTTGGAACGCTCACAGTTCCTCTTTCACATCGGTGGAAATGCCCCGTGGAAGGAACAGAAGACATATACCGTCTCGGATATTATTAGTGTGGATAAATAGCATCTGGGAGAACGAAACAGTTTAGAGTTATGAGAGCCCAGCTCTGTAGAAAGGAAACCTCTGTTATGTTGAGTTGACTTTTGTGTGCTTTGAGGGCCTCGTAAGAAACGTTCTGGTGTAAAAACAAGCCCCCCCTTCAAGTTAGACAAGGACTCCCATATTAGAGAAGGCCAACGCTGAAGTGCCACATCTAAAACACATGGTTTATTTAAAAGCAAAAGGCGCAGCGCTCTGTTGGAGACATGACAGTAGTTAGGCTGTTCTTCTAAGAAAAATACAATCAGAGACAAAACCTTGATCGCAGTGTTCAGATAGTATGAGGTCTCGGTTGTTTATTGACCTTGTGTTAACACGCCAAATAGCTTGTTTTTCTGCAAAGTTTTGTGTTCATCCAGCTGCAAAAATAAACACCAACACGCTTGTCTTAATGAATTAATATGCGACGCAAGTCCATCACGCTGTTGACGATTGCAGAATGTGGCTTATTGGATATTGTGAAATTACATGCAGCTAAAATTCCCGATCAGTAGATTTATTCTACAAATCCTGAGCTGTCACTGTCACTGTCTGAAATCCATGATCCATAGACATCAACAGATACTTGGCGATGCTCCCTGGCGGTGCTCTGCCAGGCCTGTACCGCAGCCATACTCATTTCTTGCTTGTTTTGAGGGCTTTTTTTTTGCCTTCAGTCTGGTCTGCAGTAAGTGAAACACATGCTCAGTTGGATTGAGGTCAGCTGACAGACTCATTGCGAAGATTATCAAACACTAAAACCCTGCACTTTAAACCCACAGTTTTTGAGCTATATTATATGCAATGAGCTGGAGAAATTATAATAACTGCACAGTTAATCCCCCCCCCCCCAATAGATACAACATAAATTAAAATACATTCATACCTGCAAACTCGTCGCTTTTCAGCACAATCGCTGCTAGTATCAACCAGGTCCTATCTCGTAAATCCTGTGGATCTAAGAGTTATTGAAAATTATAGTAATAGTGTAGGGAAGGTACACTTTTATTTTTGTATTAAACTTAACTTGCATTGCTACTCGTCATATTTTGACCAAAAACGGTGAATAAAAAGACTTGGGACCGAGGGGGTGGGGGGGGCAACTACTCTAGGCCTCAGCCCGGACATGCACCGAAACTGAAACTATTTTCATCAAAATATAAAGAGACGAATAGTTTATGCGACTATCATAAACTTACACTTGTTTTTGTTTTTTTTTGTTTTTTTAACCAGCGCCTAATAGTAGCGCGTTACTTTAGCCAGAAGGTGGCAGTCATGTATCTCGAAGCTGTAAACAGCCACTTAACTGTCAAACGTAGGCGAAGAAGAATTTACCCAAGCAAGCATGTGTCTGGAAAATGTGGACAGCGACAGTGAGAGGAGATGAAGCTTGTAGAGAAAAAGGAGAAACGTGCAAAGTTTATAACTCTTTAAAAACAATTTTTTTTTCTAGATATATTAATGCATTTATTTCTTTGTGTTTTGTTTTGTAAGGGGATAGGTTACTCTGGTCCACACTCAAATACATTAGGTGGCGGTAATGCACCTTTCGCTGGATGCCATCCGCCATAAAACTTCAAAAGAATGAGAAGTTTCCAACTCGAGCGATCAGCATGTTTAGTGAGGAACGCCTTCAAAAAAAAAATAAATAAAATCTACGAAAATGAGACGCGGGGCAAAGTTTACCAGGTAAAGCACAAGTTTAACGTTTGAGAGCAAGGCAACGAGCAGACAAGTCCATCAACGCATCAGCAACCAGTTTGGCATCGGGATAAGTAAGTTTGATGTTGCAGAGAGAACAACGGCCCTTATATCAGATATGATAATTAAAGCAATAATTCCTATCGGCGAAGGTTGTGGAGGTTTGCTCGCATTTGTTCAGCCTGTTTGTCCGCGAATATTGAAGTATTTTTTTTGTGCTTAAAATGCCCATTCTTTATGAACAATCAAACATTAAGTTGAATAAATGACATTTAATTGGTTTCAAATTTATTTATTTTATATTGTAGAAGAGTTATATTATTTCTTTATTACTTTATTATATTATTATATATATATATATATATATTTTTTTTTTAATGAATACATTCACGGGAAATATTTGTAAACTTTTGTGCCACAACTGTTTGCAAAAATAACACCTGATTATGAACTGGGCTGTTGTGACAAAGTCTTTATAACACAGTTGTATATTTTATCATTCAGTATCTTCACAGGATACACATTAGTAATCCAATCATTCTCCAGTTTTGGTGAAAACCTGATTTCAGAAGCATCCATGTAAGGTTAGGGGATTAAGACAAACCCAGTTAACACCTTGACGGTCCTGCAGGGTTTACGTAGGCTGCTTTGTTGCTTGGGGGGGGAGGGGGGGGTTATTAGCTGACAAATACAAGGCTGGCATTTTAAAGTAAAATGCAACTATGTTGCAGTTGTGTCACCTTTTCATCTGCACAGCATACTGAACTCAGATTAATTTAGGATAATTCAGGGCTGTTAGTGGCCGAGAGTTGTAGAGCCAAAAGTACTTTGCTAAAAAAAAAAAAATTGTTTTGCAATTACCAGTGTAATGTTACGGTTATCGAATGAGTAAAGCCAAGTGATGGATTTTACTACATTTGTCAAAATCCTCTGTGCTGCTCTCATCCTGTAACATTTTAGCCTGCTGGCAGACCGAGTAGACATATCCTCCTACAATAGATTTCTATCTCAACTCTGCTGGTGAGAAAATCCTCTACATACTTGAGACGGGTGTTGGTGGTGTCATACTAGGGTGTGCCAGAGGGTAGCATTAAATCCTAAATAATCTGTGCAGAGACTGACTTGCCGTATGTATCTGATGCTCCTGTCTGTCAGTTGCAAAGAGCAAATCGTCAGAGCACACGTTGTAGGATGGGAGACGGTCAAGACCTTGTTCTGAAGTATTTGGCTGTGCTTTTGAACAATATGTTTCTTGCTTAAGTTTCAAGTTGTTGCTGTATAATAAATACGCTACACGTTAAAAAAAAAAAAAATACAAGAACACACTTCCTTCTTTTTTTTTTCTGTTGCACCTCTGCTCATTCAGGTGCAGCGTGTTTTTCAGTTTTGACAGTGAGACGGCTCCTGTGGCACCTGGGAGCAGATGCCGTCTGTGATTGTTAATTGGGCGAAGCGAATGATTACAGATACCCGTGCAGCTCATATAAAACAGAGTCTACATGTAGCATTATAGACGGGTACAGCAGATACTACCGATCTGCTCTGGCATCCCTCTGGGAGCGATGACGTTCCACATTCTACTTCGAGCCAGCTCCATCGAGTGTGTATTAAGTGTGTGCAGTAGCAAGCAAACTGCAGACACTCTTGGTATATCCTCATAATGAAGTGCACTACTGGATTATTTGTATTGGCTTTATAGTGGTATTTTGCTTTGGTTGAACTTTTTCTCTTTTTTTTCTACACTCGACCACTGATATTAGCTACCCGAGGGATCCATAGTCAGCACTCATATTCAGGCTCCCCCCCCTCCCCATCTCTCGCTTTACTTGCCTATTTCCCCCTAACCTACAGTTATATAAATATGAAAGGATGCAGCTCAGTCTAGGATATTTGTTTTCTTGTTGTAATTTATTTTCAAGCTATATTGTATTACGGATAAATGCAGTATTTTGCATTACCTTTAGTGAATTTATTTACATTCAATTTGCACACATTAAAGTTGAATAATAGATTCATTTTTACATGCTGTAACATTACCTGGATTAACTAACTCCCTATCCGAGATTTGCAGCGTTGGTCTTTAGGTAATAGTGGTATAAAAAAAAGATTAGAAGCTTAGAGTTTGTGAGAATAAGGGACAGGAAGAATACAAACTTTACTGGCAGCTACAGAGACAATAAAACCTATTATTGTTGGCTCGCTTTCTCTTCATGCTAAAATATTTCCTCAGTGCCACAGCATGACCTAAGTCTCAGTTCACCCTTTCTTATGAAACCATTCCCCTTTTCCACACAGACTTGTTCCACCTGATTCTACTGTATGTTTTTACTGAAATGTCTCCAGCTTTAAAAAGGTCCCTCTTTCATCCCGCTATGATTGACAATCACAGCTTTTTGCATTTTTACTAATTGTCTTTAATAATATCCCTGCTTAGAATACCCTTATTTTATATGCCAGTCACTGAAATTATTGACACTTAAGCCCATATCTCATACTGTGATTAAAAAAAGCAACCCAGGATTATAATAGGTTTTCTTCATGATATTGTAAATTCAACATGTTTTTTTTTTTTCTCCCTAAACAAATATAATTACTTCATGCTTAAGCCATCTGCATATTTGAGCAAGAAGAAAGCAGTGGAATGAAATGAACATTTGAATGCATCCATGCAAGAGGGTGTCTTTAAACATTACTGTTTTATAATTCTTGGGAGCTGATCGTGAACTGTGAATTATAGATTGAACCACATACATTATGATGTAAGCATCGGGCCCGGTAATTGTAATTATTTCCCCCGAATAATATAGCATATTGTGCAGCACACTATTTCCCATGCTAAATCTCCATACACTATAAAATCACTCAAGGGTGTTTATTGTGTCGAAATAATGAATAGACACAGCCTTTACAAGTTGACAGTGAAAAATGTCTGTTCAACTCCCCTGATAGAATGCGTTTCACAGTAAAATAATTTAGCCGACCACAAACTAAAATGTATGCAATACTGGTATTCTTAAATTAATTTCCTAATTCAGTTGGGGATAGTTACATTATAGTCAGCGTTTTGCTGCAGAGAGCCTGATATACTGATGAAGAGGGAGACGAGCAAGTCAATAAGGTATGAAGCCTGTGCTAAATATTCTGTATTGTCTCGCTCTTGTTGCAGATGAACATGGACATTTGAAAATATACCTGCCGAAGAAGCTGCTTGAATGTCTACCAAAATGCACCTCGCTGCCAAAGGAGAGACACCGGTGGAACACTAATGAGGTAAGAACATTGCTTCTTATCGTACCGCTCTCTGCTAAATCCATCTCTTTACGGAGATACCTGTCCACGGGACACGCTGTTCTCTCAGGCCCCTTTTTTAGACAGATTTATAAGTCATGTGAACTCTCCTCAAAACAACATCACAGCAACGTGTGAGGTTCCCCATTGCATCAAACATATCCCCACAGAACAAAACCCCGTTCTCTCATTCGCTTGCATTGGCCACATGTTTAAATATGTCACGTGAGAACAGTGAGCCTGCGACTTATTTCATGCATTTAAACATCTTAGGTTCAGTTAATGCTCTCCTGTCAGGTTACTGCTGCACAATTTATCACCACTCATCATAACTCGAGTGTATGAAAGGTTTTCTAGGATTTGTTATTTTTCAATTCATGTTTTTTGATTTTGTTTTATATTTATTATTTATTACATTTAAAGTGCACCTCCAGACACATTCCTTTGCAATCATTTTAAGGGAAATGATTTTAAAATTGATTGTCTTCTATTGACCCACAGCTTCCTTTTGATGTTTTTTTTTTTTGGGTTGAGCTGTATCACAAAGTCTTTCCCCAACATGGATAATTCATTGCTATCCTTACTCTGCATGGATAGCCTGACCTTTAATTGTGATACAGTTTGTTCTCGGGTGGATTAGAAGAATAAACTATGAAGTAGACAAAACCTTCTCTCCCTCTATCCTCACGTTTATCTCAGACGATTGCAAAAGGTCTCTGAGCGTGTGTTTTTGTGTTTACTATAGATTTTGCTGTGCTCATTCTGCGAGGAAACCCTGTTTGGCATAAATCGAAGGTTAACGTCAATTGCACGTTGAGTCTTATTCACAAAACTTCACTCGCTGTATTTAGCAAGCATTATGAGGGGCTCAATGTGTAAACATAAATAGTGTTTGGCATTGACGCTGTAAAAGCTCAAGGTGTCTCATATTTCATGTTTGCATCACATTAGTTAATGATAGTCTATCACTTTCTTTTTTCTATTCCACATCAAACGTGTTTTGATTTTGTTAGACTTCACAGATGGCCTCTGTTCTCCTTTTTCTTTACCTAAATACCAGATATTTCTAATATTTTTCTGGCACCTTATCATTTATTTATGAAGTTACACTTATTCCAAAATGGGTGGAATTTAAAGTCTCCCCGAAAGTTGCATATTAGCTACTGCTGTCTAACTCTACCGCATGCCTGTAGTTGGTCAATATGTAGACATCAGTAACTTCATTTCTTTTGGTATTTTGTCTAATTAAATGTGAACTAACATACACATTTTTGAATACATCTCAAAATACATAAGAAAACACGTTCATTTTCAATATTCCTCGCGATCCATTATTCACGCAGGAATCGATTTGCTCTCGGATAATTTTAAAGTGCACACCAGCATACTCACGAGTCTTAAACATGTTATACTGTATCTCCCCAACAGGGACTTGTGTTGCTTCATTTGCCTCACAGCTCATTTGTCAGCCTGCTCTCTTCCTCCAGGGATAGGTTGATGAATTTATTGCTTTCATTTCTGCTATTGATAGATGGAAAAACCGGTTCTTCTTCTCGCAGAATAAGTGGTAGTAATTAGACATAAGAACACTCCATGACAAATCTTAGAAACCAATATGCAAAAATCAGCCATCCATGCTTTTGATTAACAAATTGTGACCATATAAATATAGTCATCTGCAGTGATGAAAGTTAATTGACTGAAAAACAACCAGATGATAAGGCACCAGGCAGGCTCGCTTCTAAGAAACAGGATATTCTAAAAGACAATCTGTCGGTGACATACAGTAAAATATTATTTTCCACTCATTCTGTCGTCAGTATATTTTATAAAATAATTGAGGGGATTAAGTTATCTGTGGTATAAGACTTGTAGAAGACAAAATTACAGTGGCGATTATCACAGTAAGACATGTGCAGAGTTTCTCGTACTTAACATCACATGCAGTCTTCATCTGAGTCTCTATCTGTCACATCTCTGCTCACTCGGCCTGCTTAAAATATATGTATAATGCCTGTGTGTTTCTAATTGTCTGATGTTGTAACTTGTTTGCCCTGTTTGACCTGCATTGTGCTGCAAGCAGTTGAAATTAATTAACACGGCTTTGAAATTGATCTCAAAATGTAAGTCTAAGCATTTGCTCGGGAATGCTGTCGGCCACAGTTGTTAGCATGTCTTGTCATTTATTACCAAATTGAATAATAACAGACATATTTCAGAAAAAAAAAAAGGACCACGTTGTGTTACTGGGCTGCAGATTCGTCTGTGGATGTTTGGCAGGCTGATAGGAAATTGGAATAAAACTTAGAAAAAGATGGCGGTCTTGGTGTTGTGGTATGCGAGCCAATAGTGTTTTCCAGGGCTGAAGAGAGCAAGGTTACCTTTCCTAAAATCAAGGACGTTTCTTTTTTTTTGTGCACACCATGCAAATCAGACTGTTTGTGCCTCATTGGTGGCAGACAGGCAGGAAGGGAGGGATCAGAAAGGCTCTCGTCGCTGCAACTGTGTGACTCTTACTGAAAGCGACACCTCATCAATTCGGTGCATATTTCGGGCACTACCTCGGCATGCCTAATGCACTAATTTCCCCACTTTTTACGTTTAAGGAATCTGAGTAGTCTGGTGGGTTGAGCAATTATTGTGTGACTTATAACATAGTTATTTTTCTTCCATAGCACTATTTAGGCCATGCAGCTCGGCTACTTCAGGTCTGAAAACAATATTTATTGATATGGTGGAAAGTTTAGGTTGTTTAACATACAGTATTTAGCAGTATTGGAGGCCCACAGGTACATTTAACTGAAATATTTAGAGCCGTGATAATACATCAATTAATCCACTGGTAGAAATTGATTGAAAGCTGTTTTGGTCATTGATTATTGTCATTTTTCAAGCACAAATTCTTCTTGTTCTATATTTTCCTTGTTTTTATGTCGTAATTAATGATATTTTTAGGTTGTGGACAGTTCGGCAAAACAAGAGATGTCACTTTGGTCTCCTAAATATTTGATGTTTTATAGACTTAACAATTAATCAAGAAAGTGATCAGCAGATTATAGAACTGTGTATTTTCATGCTGATTTATGTGGCACAATAACAACAATATTTCAGTGCTTTGTGTTTTTGCCTGGGAATTGAACATTATATGATTTCTTTTAATCATATCTACAGTTCAACTGATACTGCAGATAATTTGTCTCTATAATAGATAAGTAAGCACTCTCAACTCCTCCTTTTCATTGTTGTGTATTTACCATGTCTGTTAGTTGTGAAACTTCACAAATCCTGTGAAATTTCACTTGTTCCTCTCTCGTGCCGCTCACTTCTCGCTGCAGTTGTACATTATTTGCTTCCTGTTCAGTTTTATTTATGAAGACGTGCACACGTCATTTTATTTTTTGGTGGAAATGACGGAGGATACAGCTCGCTGCTTGGAAACTTAAATCTGGGAGGAGAGTGAGTGGGCGGCTGTGGTGTTGCAGGTGAGGTGAAGTGAAGCTAATGCAGAACTATTCATTTCTATCATTCTCATGATTCCCCCGTTCATGAGAAGGTGTGCAGGAATACATTTCAAGCATTTGCTGGAAAATTAGATAAACCAATCCAATCAAAATTCAAGACAGAGGATGGGAATTTAGAAGGTTGAATAGTTGTCTCGTCAGTGAATCACGAGTAGCGTGCAAGGTACGGATATGCTATCAGCCTTCAAATTATCAATGGGAAAGAAGTACCTAGCAGTGCTTGAGAAAAAAAACAACAGGGTTTTATTGAAAGAAATACAAAAGGTGATTGAAATAATGTTTTTTCTGTTGCAATAATCACTGACATTTCTGTGATTTCTCATCTGTCGAAATGAGACAAGATGGTCCCACACTTTATAGTGCCTAAGAAAATAGAAATACTTCCAAGGAGTCTTTATTTACTTTGTTTGTGTCACGGCTCTTTCAGCCATTGATGTCACTGTGCCTCTCAGGTGAGACACCTGGGAACAAATCTTCACAGAATTCCTCTCAGGTCTGCAGCCAGCTCCTATTGTCTGCTTGGTGCTCCGGCGCGATGACCTCTATTTTGCTAGACATTTCGGTTGAGATTAGAATCTTTTTAAAGAAGGACATCTCACACAGGAAGGGCTTCAGGCTTATATCCCTTTCAAGATCAAACAGAGTCAGCCTGATGTTTGGTTATGCTGGCACGAATGTGGTAGGACTTGACTTGTGCTGGGGAATTGCAATTTTTGCCAGGGCTATTTTCAAGATGGACTACTTGCTCTTTGTTTCACTTTAGAGGCTGTGTGTTATTATAGAATCCAAAACAAGTGTATCATCCATTGCGAAAATGCCAGTCAAAGAAAGGAGCTGATTTTATTTAGGCCAGACTTTTCCACTGTACAGTTTGACTTTTCCCCTTACGTACTTCTGTGGCAGCTCTTATGGGCGTAGAGTCTGAATGACAGCATTTAACACTTGCTACTGGAGTCCTGAGGATAAGAGAGTAATATTTTCTATTCCAACACATGCCCAAATGTTGGATTAGACCCCTCCGTGTTAGCCTCCTTGTTGACATAAACCTTGCCGACTTTTAACAAGTGGTTCAAGTGTGACATTATAAAGCATTGACAAACAGAGAAAATTTGCCAATTGTGGAGAAGTGACTATATTCCTAGTCATTCAGTGTTAAAAAGCAGAGGCAGAGGAGTACAGCATGAAGCCTTGGTTGAGGGCGGACACTGGGCCTAAGCTGGTGTGACACCCTCAGCCTTTAATGAACGACACAACGCTCTGAGTACTGTGAGCTCCCACTCAGCTTAGAGGGGGCTGCTTCTGAACTGGTGCTGAACCAAAACAGACAAGAGAGCATCAGCTCAGGCCTCCACCGGCCTGCTACACATTTAATGCCCCTGTCGTCAGGAATAATCCTCTCTGCCTCACGCCGCTGCCAGCAGCAGCACAGCGTGGTGCCTACATGCAATATGCCGGCGCTCAGGACAGAGCAGGAGAACCAGTAGAAACACTTAGTGGACTCACCGGGCAGCGGGTGGAACAGGCAGGGAAGCGCTGATCAAAAACCACAACAAATGAAATTAACAGCGATATCGGATTGACTGTCAGCAACACATAAGATAGGTGCAATACTGACAAGCACAATTGGTTGCAGTGCGGTGTAATCATTCACTCCTTATCTCTGACTGAAACATAATTTGTGTTAACCCCCTCCGTGCCACTGTGATATCCTGGATCCCGCAGTTATGATTTTACCCAGCAATACATGCGCTTGACTATAATTACAGGGAGCAAAGGAATCTTTTTTTTTTTTTTTTTAAATGAATTTATCTGTTCTTTGAGAACAGTAATGACTCTTGTTCAGTATTTTTTTTTAAAAAGAAAAAAAAAGAATTTATAATATGAAAGTTAACACAACCTTGTCACACGTGTTATTAATATATTTTTCATTGAAAATATAATTCTTATGCTATTAAAAAAACTAATCAATTGGGAAACAACAACCATGCAGGCAGTGTACCTTAAAACTACATTGATATTATTGTGTTTAGTGTGTGTGTGTGTGGTGTGTTAGGTTCATGACCAGAACTAAATTTCAGTTTTGCCTGATTTACTGCAGAATGTGTAGGCTACTCATCTGAACTTGTTGCACTTTTAGTGCACTATTATTAATCAGCCTCATTACTCTGCCACATGCAAATGGTCAAAAAGGTCATGTGCCTTTGCATTTATAATGCAAAGTCCTCCTCTGACCGTTGTGTTCCAACTTTAAGCAGGGTTTCCTCCAGGAAACTGATTAGCGTTGAAGATGTAAAAGGGGCAATCAGAACGTTCTGATTAAAACCTGGTTGCCTTCCACTTTTCAGGTAGTTCCCTTGTTTAGCAATGCTCCCTCCCTGCTTGGAAGTGCGCCCTTTACTGTTCTCTGTCGGCGAGTCAAAGACCATCTGAATCAGATTTAACCTTCAGCTGGAACTTTTTATTTTGTTTGGTTGGTCTTCGTTTGTGCTGCCGACCGCAAACGGCCAAATTTCCAAAGTTTGACCTAGAATTTGATGTGCGCTCTCTGCTCAAGTTTCAGATGCACGGTGAAATCGAAAAATACGCACGTACCACTGGTCACAAAAATGTGCGTATCGCAGGTGCTGCCGTTAATCAACCAACACATTTTGGAATACTTACTCACAAAACCTACTCCTTACGCATACTACATGCTCCGTACTGTGTTGCGCTCCGTGCGTGTGCAACAGGAACTGTCCCTGAACTCTGATTGCATTTTATAAGTCCAGCTGATTAATACAAAAAATACAACACATAAACTAAGAAGCAAAGTGATGTGCTGATTTTTAATTGCAAAGCAAACGTGCAACACTGAACTGAATCAAACAGCTCTTGAAGTAACTCATTCTATTACGACTGCAGTTGATAGATAACAGTTAAAACCATCACTTCTCTTACTGAATACATGATGTTTGCTTGGTTTCCCTGAAGTTTTACAAGCCTAATATTATATTTGATAAAAATAGAACCACATGAGTGGAGGCGCTCTTTATTTCAGGCGAGGAGGGGTGCTTCCACTACAAAACACTGTGGGAAACCCTCCGCATCCACCTCCATTGTGTGTGTGTGTGTGTGTGTGTGTGTGTGTGTGTGTGTGTGTGTGTGTGTGTGTGTGTGTGTGTGTGCGCGTCTACATGTGTTATTAAATAGACAGACCTGAAGTTGTAGTGAATATGCCTGCGTTTATTTATAGCTCTGTATTCATCACCAGTTCAGCCTTTTACAGACAAAACAAATTAGATTTTGTATGGAGTGTACTGCAGCTTTTAGACTTTAGCTTGAAACTCCCAGTGCAAAACCTGGAGCTTCCCCTTTCGAATTTCCTGACCTCATTAAAACACCAGCTGGATAAAAGCTTTCTCCCATGGATTAGACGGGCTTGTATTAGAGTGATCTGGCTACCCCTGGTCAATTACCAGGCGTTCGACTCTTCATTGCCAGTTCTGATACATTTCTGTCACTCCAATGCCAAACCTGAACTGTCAGGGCTGTTTTTATGGACACTCACCTCATCGAACACAAGGTCATGCGTGATTAAATGTTTATCTTCATTTGAGCTCCTTGCCATGCGAGGCTCTCTCTGTGGAGAGTAATTAAAATAACTCCCACCAACTGCAAATGTTTACAGAAATGTTCATTAGCTTCTCTGGGGCAATCAGTGGAAATTAAAGGTCATGTTTGTCCATCTATCTGTTTATTTGTTTGTTGTCGCGATTCTGTTTTTGTATTTTGTGGGTTCGATTCGCAGTGTTTCTTCAGTAGTAGGTACTGCTAACATGACAGTGGAGGTGAGAATCTTTTTAACCAAGGTTCAGGTTTTATTTATATCAGTTCTTCATTGAACCACTCAGTTGAGGTTTGCAAAATGCCTGCACAATTTATTCCGGCTGCTCGGGGAGCACAGTTATTCAGCCCCAGTGTTGCAGTATGTCAGCTTTTCACTATTTCTTTTCAAGCTGTTTTTAATAGGAACACCCAGGCTAATTTATGTCTCTGTGTTGAGTTTGTGTGAAACGATCATATACTTTCATCTGCCGTAGTTTCCACTCAATTACAGTTTACTAAATAATATATATCTCTGTGCTTTTTTTCCATCACATTTGGCTGGTGGAAGTAGAAGACGGTAAGATAAGGGAGAGTTCCCTTGGATGGCTGACTTCATAACTTCCTGTGAGCTTGATAGCTTTACTGATTGCTAGCGTTGTAGCATACTGTGAAGTGTCAATTGCGAGGCTACGGTGTAGTGAGGCAGTGGTAATAGGAACCCACCAGTCAGGTCATTCAGGGGGTCTTGCATGCAAGAGGAACCCTTTGCTTTTTACTCTGGATGCGCGCATCGAGGCAGGGGTCCTTAGTATCCTCTGAAGACAGGGGTATCCACTCAAAATTGTGTGACCTCTATTGTAGCAGATACAGGTCACTCCACCTCCTGTGGGAAGCCTCTAAATTGAACCCAGCTTGTGTCTTCGATTTCTTCCCATCTCTCTCTTCCTCCGGTTTCCCTCCTTTACTTTTATCTTCGGTCTCTTTCCCTTCTCCCTCATGTGTTCACTGAGCTGCAAAGCTATTCAGGTAGAGACGGAAAGATTTCTACCTTTCTCTCTGAATTGCTGGCTCAGGGTTTTTCTGTGCAGAACCATTTTGTAATGGAGTTTAACTTTATTTACAAGATAAAAGAAAATGAGTTCTGCATTTGATGTGCACATCTACGCTTCAATAAGCTGTTATATTGTTCCATATACATTAGACGTTCACATGAGTGAATACCTACCTGACAGCCATGCGTTGGATTGAATGGCAGGACTATTATCATATTCACTTCTATGATCCTCTCTGTGATCTAAGTATCTAATCTTGAAACTTTTCAGTGGATATGCACTGATATGTTTTTTTTAACTGCACTTTGTTAACAATATTAATATGTTTTTCCACTGCTAGCCTGGGGGTTATTCAATATGTGAGAGCTTGTTCTCTGATTTTCACTTGTTAAAGTAGACAATTAGGATGGTGAGTCAGTGGAATTCATACATATAAACTTTCTTGACCTGGGAATCCTGTCTTCTTTTTGCAATTTTAGAAGTGCTGAAAATTTACGGGAACTGTGTTTATTCTTTTAATAAATTCTTTACATTTACAAAACAATTTAATTTCCCTGATCTTTTTGATTTTTTTATTCTCTTTTTAAAAAAAGAATATCTCAAGCAGCAATTAACTGATATGAAATTAACAGCAAGCAGCCTCTAAATAGAGGAGAAATTACAGCAAATTGGCCATAATGGAAACAAAAAGAAAACCAAACTGGAGCTTGAAGGAAAAGCTGCTGCTCCCAGAAGAGGCTACATCAGAGGAAACTTATAATAAAAAGGCACATTTAGTAACACATTGACAAGAGTCATGGAAAGAGACTGCAAACAAAATTAATGCCAACTTCTACTCTTGCCTTTTCGTACCCTGTGGAATACAAAAAAAGTGGTTAACATCTTGTCAGAAGTGTGTCAGGAGATTGCTGCGTACATGAATGCCGCTGCTGCAACTGGTAAGCTATAAAATTACTCTGAATTATGCACATCGCGTCAGATAAAGTATTTTTCATGACCAGTGCTTTATTGTACAGTGGTTGTGTTTAATGCTTTGGGACCACTGCCTGACCAATCAAGTTTTACAGGCTGACATCATGGTCTTAGAAAATAACGTAAGAGGAGAGAAAGGCTCACTATGATTTTTTTTTTGTATCCCTGCCAAAGTAGATGTTGTAGAGAATAAAGTTATCTTCCCAAAACCCAAACAAAAAGGCAGCAACAATATAAACAACTGAACAAGCAGTATACCATATGCACGACAGGTGACAGTGTACTGGCAGTGGATGTGTGTTTGCATTGAAATATACAACTGTATCCCCCGACTGGCTGAATGACTGCTTATCCATGTGACTTCATGCCCTCCTAAAACTACATTCATTTGAAAATAATAGATGACTTTGACTCCTCTCCAGTCTCCTTTCTGATGGTAATTTTTTTCTGCACTTATGGGAGTGTCCTTGTAAGTCAAACATTTTTTCACACTCAGTGCTGCCAGTGCAGAAAAAAAAAGCTGCTTTGCTCCAAAAGAGGCTCTTATTTTGATGAAAGCTGCACTTATAATTCTAGTTTATATTTGTAAACACGGACGTCACACATTTAGGTTTGCAGACGTGTGAAACTAGCCGATATTACCCACACAAACATACAGGTTGTGTTTCCCATGTTCATCACTAGATCTACTCCATGTTCTAATAGCAATAGTGATCAATCAAGAAAAGTTTGCTACAATAAATTTAGCATCAATCACACTAATGGTGCTTTTTGTTTTGACATTACAAATACTTCATAAGCTAACCTTTTAATATTCCAAGAGTGTTGAGACTGTTGTCCAAGATTAACATGGGCTTTTCTGTTTGAAGTCCCACAGGCCACAATGCTGCAGTAATAGTAATAAATACAAAATAATAAATTTTTCCTTCAAACATTTTCTTCATTGTGATCTTATTAAACCCAATGTGGAGACAAATATTGAAGTGCTAACCATTTATTTCTCATTGTTGATTGAAAATGGCAACTTCTTAAACCCATCCGTACATGTGACGTGAACCAAGTGTTCAGAGCAGTCTGAAGCCGTAGAATGTTTCTCACAGGAATTACTTTTACATACTTGTGCCTCATTATTTGAAACTTTTGCCAAGTTTGATATGAACAATGGAATTTGTAACATTCTATAAATATGGCAGAAAATATTAAAAAACATAATAGGTTTTCTTTCAAATCAAATACTGCACCTTCAAATTTACGCTACGTCGTACTCGGTGTTCATATTGAACTTCTATTAAAACTTTTAAAGTCAGTATTCATTATCAAAATCTCTTTCCGAAATGTTTCTCCCCTGATCCACTTCTATGCATCGCCTCTTACTGATTCTGTAAATGATTTTTCGTGCTTGAATTATATGATAGAACAAGTTAATTATCAACCTTATATAGAGGCTTTCCTTATTTCAAAGTTATGGCATCCCCTGTAGCTCCTGATTTGATTGGCTGTAATTTTAAACACATCACACTATATTGTTCTGATGAAGTACATCCGTCTGAACAGACATTAACATGATTTCCTTTTGGAAATCTTCAATAAAATTGCACCTTTTGTTGGACTAAGTTCACATTTAGGAGGCTTGCACTTTTGAGTAACATTTTTATTGTCCATTTTTAGATGTTCTAAGTTGTTTCGTAACGCTTCATGTAGCTTAGTATTTGTTCGGCTCTACTGCTTGTCCCATTTTGTATTTTGCCAAGGTTAAACAACAGTGCTGGCCAGCAGAAGTACACCATGTATCTTTTTATTTTTGTTGAGAGAGTGAAAGCAGGCAGAGAGGCTACTTCAACTATTCCTCAGAGGAAAGAGGATCTTTTTTTAGAGTATCAAAAGAGCACATCATTTCCACACTACAAAATCTAACATGTTCAGATGGAGCTGAGGTCGGAAGATACTTCATCTGGCACCGGATGGAGCAGGCTTGCTTTGACTTGGAGTGGATGTTTCACAGACGTTCTCCAGGAAATCCCTTTGACTGTTCTTTGGACTCAGTAGGAGGCCTGGCGTTTGGGTAATCAGTGGAAGGCCACATGGGTTCTTCTGATTCATGGCATCCTTCCTGCTTACCCTACTCACTTTCTTTGGTTCATCTCTCTCTATCTCCGTCTCTCTCTTGCTGTCTCTCTTGTTGTGTGTTGCTCTTTGATCTCTAAAGGTCCTTGAGAATGAGGAGCCAGCAACAACAGCAGGCTGGGATTCTCTGTGGGCCTGTTTGGATCCCAGCCCATCATGCCCTTTTCTATCTGATGGACAGCTCCAGGCATGGCTGTGCCTCTATAGCCCTGATACATTAGGCCTTCATCTGATTAAACCCTCTCTCATTGTCAAAGGCGGAGAACTAGAACGGGGGCTATCATTGACCTTGTTTGTAAGCAGCAGTCGCAACTTTAAAATTCAAGCATTTTCTTGCATTTTACCATCATTTAATGTCTTTATTAATATATATATACATATATTGCTTATAAAACAAGGCTGTTAAGCTGATGTTTGCAGTTCTTCCCAGTTTCACAGAAACTTGTGTTTGAATTGAGCCACACACACTTTCCATCTTCAGATTTTTATTTTTAGCTGTCCTGCAGCATGTGTTATGCGTTTATAAAATTTGCAGACAAGGAACCTGAACATTTTGGCAGGCTGACATGGCTGTAACTGCACAGCTGACTGGACTGTCATTTGCTCTCATCTAAAACCTCACTGCTATCTACAAGCAATACTGACCAACTAAACTGGTGTTTGCGTCAACTAGGAGCTGCTTTAAGAGTCCAGTCTCAAACCTTCAAGTCAGAATCTGAGTGAGCCAGATTGATTAATTTCAAGTCTATTTATAATAAAGTGAAATACCAAATCAACAAACTAAAAATACAAAAACTGTAGTTAGCATGCATGTCTACATCTGCAGAGCCACAAATATAAAACTCTTTGAGCACCTTATATTCAGTGGTATAGCTGAGATATATCTTACTTTGTAACATTACTCTTCCATAGGTCGCCCTGACCTTTTGGATTATATATTTGTGTCTCAATGACTCACAGTATCAAAGGTTATTCCTCATAAGTTGAATGTTTTTTTTCTTTTCAAAGCTGCCCATTCGGGCAGCTTGTAGGCTCCTGGTCTAGCAGGATTTAGACGTCCTTTTGGTTGGAAGTCCTTGAGCCCTTTGTTCATGTGGGCTTTACGTGAAGTCCCTTTTTCCCTTTGAGATGTTTACACATCAATAACATTGTCTGAATTTGAAAAAAATAGAGCTGACAAGGACATAATGATCCATCCCACAGGTCCCAGATCCAGGACTGAGCAAGTTCTTAAAAAACCTTTTTAACACAGATAAAGTTGCAGAATGAGGAAGCTCTCTGTGGGTTTGTCTTCTAACGCTTGTGATGGATCATTTATTCTGTTATTTTCCAATGAGCCTTTCCTGTTTGAAGTCGTACGTAAGCCGGGAATGACAGAATCCACTTTGTGCTTTTGCTCTCTCTATTGCTCTAATCACCTGAATGTCTAAAAGTTAGCTTCTCTCCAGCAGTCTCTCAAATTCGGCAAAAAATAAATAAAAAATTCCAGACTAAGCGTATATCCAATCACAGCTGGGGACAAAGCAGTTTTGCAGTGAAGAATGAATTATACTAAACTGAAGAAAGTGGACACTGAAATGATGAGTGACAGCAGAGCGAAGTGTTTATTTTATTACTCCGCTCTCCTCTTTGATTATATTCTGTAGCAGTAAATTTTTCTATCTTCTGTGAGTGATATGTGTAGCTTACTTGAAAACTATCTTTGCCAGGAAAAGTTTAGTTACTGCAGGGGAGTTGATTGCGAGCCACTCAGTTTGCAGCTTCTTTGTAGTACAAACTGTAGTTTGTGGTCTTTGCTGCTATTTGCTACGAAGAGCGGAAAAGAAACGATATTTAAAAACGATTTAAAAAAAATAAACCTCCCGATTGATGTGAAAGAGTATTTAATAAAAAAATGATATGATTTTTACATTAAATATTTTTTAGTGCTGCACTTAAAGATATGCAGCTTGTTTAATCCCTTTATATGTCAAAGCTTGTAAGGCATTGAACTTGAAACTTATTTGAATGAATGTACATTAGAGATAGCCAATGCGTCTAACACAGCACTCTGGTTCCTCTGCTCTTAGCTGTGGCTTTTAGTACTTTCTCTGACCAGTGACAGTAGTTTGAGTCTTTTTTTTTCTTCACACTGTAGTATTTTCTTTTGCCTAACTCAGTATTTTGCCTCATTTTACAGATCAGAATAGTTGCAGCTTTAAATAGCGATGTTTAGTGGATTGTTGTTTGACCCTTTCACGCCGGTTGGTGTTGATTTTTGGTGAAAGACAGCAGCGTTTGCGCTCACCCTAAAAGGTTGAGGTGTCAACACAGTGTACTGCGAGAGTCCATAATAACCTGTCCTCCTCATCCACCCCCCCACCCCCCTCCACGCCTCCAGCCTGTCCTTTAGCAGAACCTTGAAGCACCATTGAAATTCTGCACTGCCTTTTGAAATCTCTGTTGATGAGGCAACATGGACCCACAGTGGCTCTGCTGTTCTCCCACAGCAGGGTATTTTTTCAAAGTCATGTTTATATACTATAAGTAGAAAGGCGTGAAAGTGCTTTGATGGTATCTAACAATGAAAATGCTTAGAAATCTCCCCCGGACTGGAGGCATGAATGCTTCAGCTGGGCTCTGTTTCCCCTCAAGACATGTGCACTTTCTCAGTAGGGCATGCTGGCGACTGGTTTCCTGCATTTTATACAAAGACTCTTGGGTTATATTATATGTAGCCAGCGATGCGTGACACACTAAAACAAAACATACTAATTGTAAATTTAGAATGGGACAGGAGGCTTGTTCGAACAATCCTGGCTCTTATGCAGAATGTCATTTTTGTAACTGCAGTATGATTTAGGTTCACAGGCATGGAAAAAAGCTGGATGCATAGATAGCTGCGCCGCTCGTGGTCGTTGTCTGAATTGTTTTTACTTGCCTGTCACATTTTCAGCTCCTCATTGTATTAGTGAAACGCATTTTTACCACAAATTGGTCCTATTTAAATTTGGCAGAGAGTTTCCTCCACTGGTCGACTGAGAAGTTAAAAAAAAAAAAAATCTTCAAATACAAATCTGTTTGTGTTTTAAGTCTGTACTTTGTTGCTATCTTTTAGACATTGTGGTTTACTACAAAGTCAGCCTCACACACATCTTCATTAGATGCGGGTTGATGAACCATTAATCCATTCAAGCACTGCTTTATTTCAGTTTATTATTGTCTGCCCACACACTACAGCAAATTAAGAGAGAAAACTCCCTCCTGAGTATTTCGCGACCAAAAACAATCTCATCGTTCGGCTCTGATGTCAGACGATAAAGGGTGTTTCTGTGTGTTTCTCTCTCTGTGTCCAGTCACTCCTGTGACCTTTAAGAAGACCATCCACTGTATTGAGTTTCCAAGTATCATGTATTGTATGTGAATTGATCATAAGAGGAAGATATATGTTCCAGTAAGACTTTCCACAATGTGTGTAGATGTGTGTGTTAAATTGTGCCTCTATTGCCATTCATGTAGTGTTGGGGTTAGGTCAATATTATATTAGCACTGCCATTGCATTTTCCACAGCCCCATGAATAATGTAAAAGTTAGATATCCCTTCATAGAAATACAGCCCATTATCACTATGCATCCTTGGTAGATGTAAGACACTTCCTAGTTTCTTCACAGATTTGATTAACCTCATTGTGTAGCATCATCAAATGGTGACAACAACTTTAGAGTTGTTGCCACCGGAGATAGACCCCTTTCAGTTGAGAAAGAGACCTTATTGTGACCTTGTTGGAGACAATCAATGGCCTTTATCTCCTCCAATGCATAATAAATCCTACCAAAGGATTGGTCCACACATTCCTGTAATGTATTGACCTACACTGCTAACATTTATCAACTGGACTTGCTGGCTAAATAATTTAGCTTTTGAGCTTAGACTGTACTTAGTCAGTGGCGCCCAGAACAAGTTTGGCCTGCCAAGTTAGATTGATGTGTTCCACATAAACAAAATAAGGGAATAGAACTTCATTAACTCTTATCAAGCAAAGGAACTGGAGTCTAACTTGTAATACCACCTTTCAACACCAAAAAACGTTTTTATTGACAAGGTCAAACTTCAAGGTCAGCAGCTGTGCATGTTTGTGATTTGACTCAGAGCCAATCTTCCTCCTCTTAAAAGGACACAAAATGTTCCACTCTGCTTGAAGTCAAGGAAACCCTCATGTAGCTATGTCAGTATACCTTTAGACTGATTTTTTTTTTTTAAACTGTACATGTATGTTTTTCCTGTACAAATCTTAAAATTGCTTTCTTTTACAAGAGCAAACTATGGATTTTTGTTGAAATCAAGGCCAGAATAACAACCAAAGTCATCGGAACAATAAAAAACAGCTTTACATTCTCTTTCAATGACTTGCAGTTTTTAGTAATATTTGTTTTGATTGTATGAGTAATAGTCAAAGCTAGTGCTGCGGTCATTCAGTTGTGTAACCTTCCTTAAGATAAATTTCTGAAATGCTATTAGACATTCTTTACAACAAAGGCATATAGAGCATCAAACTCTTAAACAGTAATAAATCAAAACTTGAAATTCAAAGTTTAGATTTGTATTTACTGTTTAATATGTCTGTACTTCTTTTTCCCAAACTCCTCACACTTGTGTTTTGCTCAGACTCTACTCCCTCCTCTTGCATATTTGCGCTCCGTATTAATAAGAAATTGATGTTGCCGATGACTTTTTAGTTAAGCAACACCAGATTACCATACTCAGCATGAATACTAAGCAAGAGGAAGGGACGTGCTGAACCTTGATCCAAAATCTCCCTTTAACCAAATCATATTCCCCAAGATGAAAGAGGGAATTGTTCTGATAGGCTGATCAAAGCTGTGTATCGCTGTACTATAAAGGAACACCTGGAAACCTAATGGAGAATTCTGTCGGAGCAGTCAGGGCACTGGGCAATACATAATGTATTTCTCCGTAATGTTTATGTAAACATCTGCTCGGGGGTATTCTAACTTATTTATTTGATTTACTTCGCTCTCCCTGTTGGTGTGGCTGATGATTTGCTGATCTTAATGGGCATATCCAGGGACGTGGAGACTAGTTTCCTGGTGTCCTTGGCTTTTTGAACCAGTGCTTGTTAGAATAAACATACTGCACTGGGATTGATGTGGCTGTATAAGCCTCATCACTAAAGGCCTAAGGTTGTAAAATGGTCCTAGTTTATCTCCAGACTTTGTTTAATTCTTTGTTTGATTATTGAAGACAAAACAAAAATTTGCATTTAATCATTTAGTACTAATTACCTACCTTTTTATTTTTTTTCCCTTCAGGTTTGCTGGATGAATATTTATTTTAACAAGTAATTTAATAAATGACCATACCAACATCACATTTCTTTGGAGAGAAACTGTCAAATACTCACTTTACACTGTGAAATACGAATACCATGACTTTCACCACAAAGTCAGTTCAACTAGGGTAGCACATGCTAGAGGATATAAAATATCATAAAAACGTTTGGGCAATTTTTTTTATAGTAATGCCTTCACAGAAGTATCTAAAATTTTGTGGTTAAAACTGGAGGGAAGCCCAAACATAATCTGCATATACATAATACTTTATACACTACTTCTTCAATGTATGCTGATAGAAGCTTAAGACATCATAATGTGGCAAGAGCCAATGTCTGTATTAGATTGAGAAAAAAAACAAAAAAAAACAGTGACATCTTGAGACAGATTGTCTCAGCGGTGTGCAATAAGGCATCCAAGAAGAAATGTACAGTATATTGTCACTGCATAATGAACTGCGTAGGGCTTCTTCTAGCGGCCCCCAAACCTGTTAGCACAACATGCTATCTTCTGCCAGTGTGCTGACATGATGGCTTTTCCAGTGAGTGAACAGGGCTGCCAATAGTGTCTGGGCTGGAATGGGCCCATGGTGTAGAAAGGATGCGAGAGCGAGGCTATATGCAGCTCTATAAATACCCTTGTCATGCTAATATCAAATCAGCCCTGCTCACTAAAAGGGCTGGTGTGAGTGTTCAGGGTGTTTTTCTGTCTTTGGAGGTCCCGGGGGGGGGGGGTCTGGAAAGGTCAGTGTTACGTTCAATAGCCATTCATATGAGTAGGTTTGCGCATTGATGTTTATCGTGATGGGTGTCGCAGATAAAAAGTATCATTAGAATTAATTATCCATGGGGTTATGGAATAAGGCTGTGAAACTGCTGCATCCAATCGCTGCCATATTTATCTTACTCCACACGGCTGTTGGACGCTAGATGAACGACTGATTTAGACATTATCAAAACGAGCATTATTAACATATATTACCTTCAAAAACACTGCAGCCGATATCCTGTTTTTTGTCCAAGACATCCAATTAAAACTTGATTTAGAGCCCGACCTTAGTGATTTTTATTGTAGTTTTACTCGAATGATAGATCATGCTCCTTTTTCGTAAGTTAGTCCTCCAAATTAATTGACAAAACGTGTTTTGTGTCCATTCCCACTGGAGTGATTTACAGGACACTGCATGTTTGTCTTCACTAAATCATGATAGATCATAAATGAAAACGAGCCTGTATTATGACCCTACGGGTAAGTTTAAAGTAGGTTAAGGTAAAGATCAAGGTTGGATTAATATCAGTACTTTATTAAGGTAGGGGAACCCCTCATAGTTAGGGTAATAACCACTTGGTTAAGGTTGGGGAATCAAGTGAAATGAAAGCAATGCTGACGTTTCGTTGTCCCATACGTCCACCCCGACCTCCTCCCTCTGTGGTACTATAATTACATTACACTGCGTCCTGTTGCCACTAGAGGAATTTGTCACTTGAATGTAAACATGTCATTTTTAAGGATTTATTAAAATGCATGTACTGTAAGTTCCTATAGGTAGTCATCCCCCAAGACAGCTTTTAATGAGGTCTGTTGGTGTTAGCATTGTTATAGTCTGATTTATTTCCGAGTTCCACCACCACCACCACCACAAAAATGGGTCCCTTGAGGCTCCACTGTTGGGGAACCCCTGATTTAAAAGGCAAACATGCCAGCCTGATGCCGCTGCCACAGCTGCCGGTGCCGATGATGATGAAGTTTCTGGGGACCGGATGATAATCCTGATGCTACATCCTCCTAAGTCAGTGAGCCATGCAGTATAGATATGGATGTGTCGCTGGCAGATTGGGAGGTAGATTTCCCATCTACACCTCCTGTGGTGGCTCGTGCCTCGGGGGAGCTGCTATGTAAATAATGAATGCCTGTGGGTGTGAAACATGCACAGATAACCTTCAAGACAGGCGCGGATCAGTGCCTTCACATTAGCTGATAGGATTAAGGTTAAAATCTACAGAAACCTCTCCATAAGAAAACACAAATCTAGCCGCAGCGAATAGCAGGTTACATCAGTACGAAGTGTTCAGCGATAAGGACAGGTAGAAGTAATCATGGGGGACCGGCTATAGTTCAGCAATCTGATGATGGAAATGACAGAGCAACACATTTGTACCTTTCTCCAACTAAAAACAGATTTAGCAGTCTGACTACTTCTTGAATCATTTCACTGAGCTAAATTCAGGCTCGACCTGTTTAACAAAATGTAGAAGTCACGGGCTGGTGGTTAAATCACAGAATGAGGAGTGGCTTATAGATGACTAGACTTCACAGAAACCACCAGTCCACTGGCTTTGAAAGGACATGCAATACAATGCTCTCGTCTCATTGGTATTCAAATATAGCAAACAAAATCCTAGTGAGATCATCCTGTTTCTAATTTCTTTTGAGAGATGAACTCACTGAACATATGTTGGCATCCATAAGAGAGGAAAATAATAAAGGAACAAAAGTAGTTCCCTCTGTTGTCCCATCTGTCTGCAGAGGACTTTGTGCACCCAACAGTGGCCTGCTCGCTTCTCTCTCTCACAAGTCAGCTCTCGCTGTGTGACCAAAAGATGTCTCACAACTCTCTCATCTCCGTCATGATGGATGCTGTGCTCACAATCGCTTCAGGTACAGTGACATCACAGAGTTGGAGACTTGAAGGAACAAAGCTAATAGGAAACTGGATGAATACACCTGAGACAATAAAATCCACCGTAGATGATCCTCCAATCACAATAAGGCAGTCTTGCTTGGCTGTGATGAACACTTAGAGGTTTTTAGCCGAGAGTGATGAATCTGGAAAACGAGTATCATTGCTTCTTATTTGACTGAGAGAGAAATAAACCTGGTGTAATAACTCATTAAACTGGAGTAATTAGCATAAACAGCTGTAACACAATGACCCCTATTCATCAAAGATATTGGGACCTGCATGTTTTACAATGTGTTTATGTCTGTCTCTACTATCTGTCTGTCTGTCCTGTTTATTTCACCAGCACTAGAACTATACTTTTAACAACACAACACATTGCATTGCATGTTCAGCTGGCATTGCCTGAAGGTCAGGACTGATGATGTCCATCTGTCTTTGATTCTTTTCCCCTTCAGTGAAATGTTTACGGTCTGAGCTGGAATGAGGAAATAGAGGGTGAGCGAAAGAGAGACTGCAAGAGCGATGAGAGGTTTGGGCGTCATTGTTAAGCTGAGCTCCGGGCTGGTCCTGAAGGACGGTTAAACCTAAAGTCCAAACCAAGCTTAGAGAGAGAAGGGTGGAAGTTAATCCCTCATCCTCAGGCAGGTGTATCACAAAGGCTAAACATATACATGGGAAGACCGACTAGGGGAGAAAGTTGGGATAATTGAAGTCTGCTAAGAAATGAGCATTTGCACCCTTAGGGTGAGTAGGCTCTGCTTTGTAGTATTACTTCTTAATGTTATCAGGGTAAAAGAGATGGGGCGTTCATTCCCAACCTTTCTAACATTGTTTATTGCTACCCAGTTTGGGAATTTAAGAGAGTATTGAGGTGGGAGTCTATACAGCACTTGTGGGGGAACCTGATTTCCTCCACATTTACATTTTTGTAAAACTGCCACGTCAGAGATTGTGTATATCTGTGCCTCATGTAGGTCTGGGCATCGTTCAAAAATGTTCCAGTGCCGATAACCTTACTTCAATACCCGCTCCTCAGCGATACTTTTTTTTTTCAGTAGCAATGTGATAAAATCCATTTGAACCAAAAATAAAATGACTGTGCCTTATGTTACAAATCTGACATTTTCATGGAGTTAAGAGGGAGAGTGTAACCCAGGTTATTTCTGTAGCTACATTTTCCCGACGTCCTTTAAATGCCTTACACGATGTCGCTGCTTGCTACAATTTACTGATGTTCCCTGAACGTCTTACACGCCGTCGCTTGATGCAACATTTCACTGATGTTCCTAAAACGCCTCACATCGTATTGCTAGACGCTACAATTTATCAATGTTCCCCAACGCCTCACATGCAAGCGGTACACACTACAGTTTACTGATGTGACTAAAACGCCTTAGCTTTCGCTAGATGCAAAACATTTTCCGAAGTTCCTCAAATGCCCCACGTGCTATTGTTAGACGCTAGCTAGTCTGTTGCGTACAGAGAAGCCTCCAGTAACTGCAACGCAACTCAGAAAAGTATGGGGTTGAAGACACGTGTTGTCAAAATTTAGTACCAAATGAGAAGCCATTTTTCTATAACTCAGCCATCAATTACAATACAGTATCATTTCAATATTTATGAAATCGAATCTTTCCACGATTCCATGTCTATTGATAAAAAGGCCTTGTAACAAAGCAAGCCTTTAGTGACCCAGGGAGAGGGAGGATGGGTGATCATTTTCTGTTCCACTAGCCGTAATCATTCATGACACCGCCCGTTGTCTCTACAAGGTGTCTTTGTCTTTGACTGTCCTGATTCCCCTCAGCAGCAAAACAGCCAAAGTCAAATTGAATCCAGAAAGGAGGATTTTAAACGGAAAGATAAGGGGGCAGATATGCCTTAATCATCATTTGCTCTTGATTAGAAAATCAATGGCCTTTGATGCCAGAGTGCATGTCTGCCTTTGGAGTTAAGAGTGTGACAATGACAATGTGGACTGGAAAATTGGCCTTTTAAACAGCTACTATCTCTTTGTTGTTTGGAGCCCCATTCTTTAATGCAGTGAAAAGTCTGCTCTATCACATAATGTCTGCCTGTCAAAGAAATTACTTTTTCTCTCGCTCCTGTGTGGAACTTTGTTAAAGAAATCCTTCGAAGCTTAGAAAGCATGGGGAATTTCTTAGTTTGTAGAGCTGACTTTCACTGTATTTCCGTGATTTATGTAACAGATGAGAAATAAAGTTGTCACTCAATTCTCTGTGGCAGTTTTGAGATATGCCAAAGAGAGAAAATCTTTGATGCCTTCCCAGGTTTACCTGTCAGAAAGGTTTAAAAGCAGTGTGTCCCAACTTATAGTATAGCTAGACTGTTGCATGCTTTCCACCTCTGAACTACAGAACATGCTTTCCTCTCTGTTGGTATAAAAAAGAAAAATACAGTACCTGAAGAGTTAACCTACTATTGCTGTATTTTTCAATACACCTTCTGGCATTTAAAGCAGTGAGGTTTTGTTTACCTTTATAGGGTCTGTGAAAATGCATATTTGTACCACTGAAACAGCTGGTAAAGAAGTTGAGCAAATATCCTACCCTATGAATAGAATATCATCTGTACCACACCTTAGCCTACAGTGTACCATATGTATATTTCATGCTTTATTTAACTATAGCAGAAGCGGATAAGCCCTGCTTTCTCTCCTCTTATTACCATGCTCTGGATAAAGTTTTTTTTTTCTTTAAACTCAGTTTACCAGACACCTTCCTTCACTCTGCTGTCCTCTCTGGTCTTTACCTTTGTGCCATGCTGTTGTACTCGCTGTGTTTTTACCAGCTCTGCATATCGATCCTGCTTTATCACCAGCCGCTCCCCTTGCAATAAGCCTGCAGGAATATGGATGAGGTCTGGTTGGCAAGGGATGCACTGCTGATTAATATGCTCTGCGTGAGGATATGATGAAAATTCACATTTATATGTCTATATGAACACTGTGATCTCTGTGTGGAGAACATCCGAGGTGGTAAATGAGGGTTGTTCTGTGATGTCGTCATAAAGGGGGGGGGGCATGGGTATTCTTGCAAATGTGGAAATACTAGATGCATTTACTAGTTTACCCGCGCACGTCATGTATACTGTGCACTAATGTACACAATATATTGATTGCAAATCAAATAGATGACTGACAGCTTCTAATCAGTGTAAAGGTATTAGCTGTTGCTATCTGTAAATGGAAATGTTAGTATTCAGCCCCGGATCTGCTCATCCCAGACCTGAGGTAATCTTGGAAAGATGTGCAAACTGGTTGACTTTGTTATGGAATTGTTATTGGGAACAGTCTACTAAAAAATAGAAATGAACCATTTGTTCTGGTTTCAGTAGTGTTTTCAGATAAAATACGAGTGCTAGACCATTAAAAATAGAATAATTATGACATTAATTAATCACAGTAATATGAATATTTTTTATGAAATGATAGTTCTTATAATTCTAACATAAATAAAATCATTCTAATCTGAGCCAATTATGGTTTTCTTCATTACTTCATTTTTTAACTTGAGCTTCATAAGATTTGACATGATTTTAAGTATATTCTTTTAAACAGGAAAAACTGCATTAAATGCCAAAGACAGCAGTGAATTGGTGCAGTTTTTCTAAAAGTGGTTGTTAATGGCATCCTCAATCTGATATTCTATATAATACTGTTTTAATTTTGTAATATGGTGAAGGAAGATATTTTCCAGAGTTTAGTTTTTTTTTAAAAGTGGTTGTTAATGGCATCCTCAATCTGATATTCTATATAATACTGTTTTAATTTTGTGACATGGTGAAGGAAGATATTTTCCAGAGTTTTATTTTTTTTTCTTGAATTTTCCCATTTAATATCAAAGTAAGTCTGGTGAACTTGAGTGTCGTTTGGGAGAGATCTGTAGCAAATTGGTGTAGCGAATCGAACAAATACTACACTGATGTCAAAAATTAAAGGTATTCAAGGGCAAAGGGATGAAAGTAGTTGCTCACCACTGCAGAATCCTGGATTAGAGTGTCACATGTGAACACAATTGGCAGTGTTTGCAGGTGCCGTGGCTTTGATGCTACATTAGTGACTCCTGCTGTGTTACGTGTGTGTGTGTGTGTGTGTGTGTGTGTGTGTGTGTGTGTGTGTGTGTGTGTGTGTGTGTGTGTGTGTGTGTGTGTGTGTGTGTGTGTGTGTGTGTGTGTGGTGCCTGTGTGATACGTGTTGAAATCTTTTGCGGGGTGCAAATGTGAAATTCCCGCCCTCCTTGTTGTTGTCGTGACTTCATGAGTGTTGCCAGAGACATGTTGCAGTCTGCATCCTCCCCGGGCCATGAGTGGGTGTAGGCAGGGACAGGGACCACAGCGCAAGGGGAACTCACCGTTCACTAAATATTTCACAGAAGCAGACGACTTGCCACTCCATTTTTAAATCATTTTGAACCAGGATGAAAGCAGATTAATTAAGTCAATTAGCGGAAAATGAATCAGCAACTATTTGAAGGATTGATTAATAGTTAAATCTATACTACATATATTTTAGTCTTGTAAAAACTTTTCAAGCAAAAATGCCAGATATCCTCTAGCTGCAGCGTCTTAAAGAGGGATTTACTGCTTGTCTTTGTCTTAAGTGATAGTAAATGGGTTTTGGACCGTTTGTCAGACAAGATGAGTAGTTTGAAGATGTCACCTTGGACTTTCTGCTGTTTTTTTTTTTTTTTTTTCAGAAACTTTATATACCAAATACCCTGATTGATACCATAATTGAAACACTAATTGGCAGATCAGTTAATCATGAAAATGATAAATTGCAGCACAGATCACGAAGCCTTAGCTGTGATATAAGTTATACATTTTGCTTAGTTGCATAGCACTATCCAGTTCAAACTAAATGCAAAAAAGCCCTCAAACCAAACCATGTTACAACCTCACTGCATTTTAAAGCAGAAGTCAGAGAACACGTACAAAGCTGTGCCAGTAAATGCTTTAGCAGTTTTGCCCTTGACTTGCTTCAGTTGGTTTTGCTCTGAATAAAAGCATCATTTTAAGAGAATTACGTAGCCATAACAACCATCTCAGGTACAGCATATTGTGTCATCTGCAGTTGTTAAAAGTGAAGTAGAGGCTTATTCTCCCAGGGGAATAGCCGCATCAATCAAACAGCAGTGATACGTCTTTCATTCTTGCGTATAATAGGCCTGTTTCCTGTTGTGCCTTTCTGATCAGATTAGTGATTGAACACTAAAGAACAGTGGACTACCTCCAAGTAAGCCACTCAAGTACCTCCATTGATGAAAGTTACCTCAACACCAGCTCTCACTGTAGTGACAACCAGGAAGAGACATGCTTGGGCAGAATTCACCAGACCTGTACGGTGTACTATCTGAAATTATTAACCCCATACGTCTCTTATTTTCTAAATGCATTCTATTGCATGTACAGGCATGTTCTCTGATGAAATTAATATGCATTCCCATGGAAGTAATTATCTGCTATCTCAACCTGACAGCGATTTTAATTGCTTTTCAATGCTTTTACTCTTATCATTGTCATCTTCAGAGTAATGTCTGATCGTTGTCATCATAAATGTAATTTGCTGTTTAAATTCAAAGAGTGTATGGTGTTGCCACATAACGTGTCCATTTGCGACATGAAGTTAACATTCTTTGTGGTAATGTATAGCGCGTAGTTTTGCCTACGCCTCTTTAGTTTTTGCTTCACCAGAGAATACCATGTGTCTCTCTCCTCTAATCCATGCAGCACACTGTGCTCACAGCGGGGCTGTGTGTTCCACTGTGGGTACCCTGCTGTGTGAAGGTAATGATTGCAGGTGTGTATGGAAACCACTTGTTGGTTTGACAAGACGCAAGTTGAAGACAAACAAACATCAAGTTCTTTTTATTCTGAATGATGAGTATGTCCCTGCCCCCCGCAGTGTGAGTCTTCAAATCCCACCTGCACTGGTGTTTCCCCTCATGGGCGCACTACCGTTCCTGTTGCAATATTCACGCATTGTTTGATAACCATATGTAAATACCATTCATGCACTGTGTTTGAACAAGTTTTTTTTGTGCCTTTTCTAAGTTTGTTTTTATATCTGTAAGTAAGGGTTGTTTTCTTTGTTGATTATTTTCTCAATCAATCAGTTGTCAGCTGGTCTTTAAAATGTCAGAAAATAGAGAAAAGCGTGGGGCAGTATCTCCCAAAGCCAAAGGTGTATCCTGAAATGCCTTGTTTTGTACCCACCAGCAGTCCCCAATCAAAAAAATATTCATTTTATTATCATGGAGGACTAAAATATTCTCACTGAAGAAGCAGGAATCAGAGAATTTTTGCATTATTTCATTATAAATGACTCAAAACTCGGAATGCGTGACAGTATTGGCACATCATAAGCTTTAAAATGAAATATTGGCATTGACTCAAAAGGGACATTCCTGCCGATACGACAGACCGATAAAATGACCCTTTAATCATTCTCTATGCTTGACTAAATACTCAGCACCATGTCCCTGGAGTGAGGATACGCCTGCAGAGTCTTCACGTCTCTTTCATTTAACATGACAGAGGCTGCAACAATACGGCATATCTGCTGTGTGGAGGCTTTATGAATTGTACAAAGTTGCAGTTTGCAATGTTTGTCTCAGAAAGAGCTTCATGCAAGCCTGTTTAGGTAGAAAGAGACTTACAGTTTTGTTTAAAAGAAAATGTTATGACATGTTTCCCATAACAACTTGAAGTATTTTTTAAAAAAAATTTGCTCTGTGAATGTGCTCATTTTGAGAAGCATTGAATTTGATGTCTTCATCTGCCAGCGGGCCATCAAGTAGGCACTATAATGTAAATTCCACTACAGGAGAAACTGGATGGTTCTTTGCAATTAAGAGAAAAATAACATGTGCATATATCGGTTGGAAAATATTGACATATCAGATATTCGCAAAAAATGTCGAACAAAATGAATAATCACATGCCAAAGTAGATCACCATTAAGTTTCTGTCGATCAAGTAATCGATTAATAGACTAATTGTTGCAGCTCTCTATCTGATTTTGGGTCTGCCTTTTTCCATTTTATATGGGAGATTTACTTGTTTCAATGGGAAATATTTTCCCTGAAATGGGTAGACTAAAACAGGAAGTACAAATATCAGGTATACACAGTGTGTATACAGAGTTAACCTCGAGCCTGCTGGTCGATAGATTTACTGTAACTGGTCTTTGTCAAGATGAGAATCCGTGCATTAAAGCCGCCATGTTGGGTCCCACAGCCAATATTAAACAGCGGATACATTATGCACTCAGTGTGTTCCTGAGCCCTCCTTGGCTCTCGTGTTTAATATGACTACTTCTGTGACCAGAGATAAGGCCGTTATGGCCATGACAAGGCCTTGTCTTGCTCTGCCATGATGCTTCTATTGCTCCTAGTGGCTGCTTGCTCCCAGGGCCAAAAACAATATGCTGTAAATTGCGCTACGGCCTCTTCAGGTTGATGTGCTGCCTGCGAACGTGATGTGATTGGGTATCGATTCACAGCACAACGCTAAAATTGCCTGCCTCATGGCTCCAGACACCAATAGTGACAGCTTCAGTACAGGACAGGAAGAGTGCCCTGGCATGGGTCTGCGTCTGGGAGAGGATACCTTCTCTCTGCTCTCTGATCCTCACCCTTTCCTCCTCTTTACAGAGGAAAGGATTAGAGATTAAAAGGACAGATCCCCCCCATGCTGTGCCGCATGAAAGTATCACAGCGACTTGTACAGCAATCTAACATGCCTCAGAAGCTGTGCTGTCTGTTTTGTTGGCATTTTGCAATCCTTTTATATCAAAAACATGTAAACATCCTCCTTTCATTAAGATGCCAGTGATATTTGCACATGGACAGTTTTTTAATCTGTTCAAGTTTTTAACATTTGCGACGCTGAACAAAGATGGGCTTGCTATCTGCTGGCTTTTCATTTGAAAGTAGTGGTGACACAGCACTGTCAATCTGCATTCAATATGATTAAAACATGCCCCGGATCCTGTTGGAAGATGAATAATGCAAGAGAAATTGCTTGTGTAATGAATAAATGGCAAATAATCCCACCACAATTAACTCTCCTACATACAGTATGCAAACCAGTCATGCTCCATCTACTAGGACAAGGTGTCCAGCTGACGTAAAGCCAAACTAGCCTTGTACTGCTGAATAAGAACCCTTTGCATTTTCAAATGAAGCGAACATGTCCTTCCTCTATGCAATGCTTTTTCAATAGGAGGACGTTTTAAATGTATAATGATACATTAAGGATATTAGATTAAATAAGGGAATTTTGTAAAACTGAGGACGTTAAATTTAGATTGGTAGCAAACCTCGAACCTCCAGAGAAATATCCTGATTCCAAATATGTTGCTTTCCTTAAATGCAGATTATGGTAGATGTAATCATTGTGACCCACACAACAGTTATTAGACATTCTCACCAAAACTCACACAGTACAGCCCATAGTATCATGCCATGTTTGCGCCGCCTATGTCATGTTTTCCTCTACCACGTTTTACCCCGCCTAGGCCATGTTTTGATGGAACAAACACAGGACCTATCACCCAGACGACCAGTGAACAAGTCTGTGGGACAGCAGAAGTCATTTATTTGAAGTATCTTGAGCTACGTACATAACGCAACAAGTACCTAGTTAATGTTACTAACATAAGATGACTTATTTCAACCCAAACCATGATCTATTTCCTTACTCTAAGCAAGTAGTTTTGATACCTAAAATTAACCGAATTACCCAAACCGTGATCTTTTCTTTAAGCAAACCACGTGGTTTTTGGTGCGTAAAACAGAGCCATCTTACTTTTCACATCAAGGCAAGGCAAATTGTGTCCCTAACTCAGGATCCTCCAGTTGACTCACGAGTGTATTACATGTTTTGGCGTGTTACGGAGTTGTACAATAACATTTCTGTGCTAGTAATTAGTACAGAAAGTACACTCCGGATTGGTTTTAAACATGGCTCATCACTGGCATCCCTGACCCGCGTTACCAGTGACAGCCATTTCAAATAAATGTATTCAAGTGGTAGACTTCTCAAAACATGAGGTGATATTCATTTTCCTCTTATCTCTTTAGACATTGGTTTGAGTGTGTAGCCTGTGATTTTTACTGTACTATTATAATGAAACCAGATATCACCTATAAACTCTTAAAGCAAGAAAATGCTTAAGGCTGAAACCCTGGGAAAAAGCTGTAGAGGACACAACAGCTTTAACCAGCTGCAAGCTGTTTAGATAGGTTCACTTATGATAATATCTACACTGAACAAAGTCATTAAACTCCTGGATTGAATTGGAATTGCTTCCTTTCCAAATGAGACTTAATCTCAACAGAATCAGAAAAAAAGGTCTATTTTGTGCCACGTTTAGCACAAATACCCAAGATTGCTTTTTCCTCCACATTGCAAAATCAGAAAGATATAATTTTAAATGTTAAAGGTATTTAAATCGTACACATGAAAAACTATGATTGCTTTTCTTCCATTTTTTTCTTAATTTCGGCTATGCAGAGCAAAACACTGAAGCTCTCCTGCAGCACCCCTCTCCTTTGGCTCAGTGGGTGTTGGTGTCCAAAGCCTAGGCAGTTTTCTTTACACACAGTAGAACAAAGCGTGATTTAGGGAAGTGGGAGGGCAGCTATGGTTGATATATGTGTGTTTTGCTTCATAGGTGAGAAGAATGATGAATGGATGAAGTCCACAGCCACCGTAATGGTACCCTCGTGTACCATGGCAGAGGGAAAAGAGAAAGGGTGCACTTGAGAGAATAAAAGTCAGCCTCTTTCAATCAGCACTAGCTAAAAGTAAAATTCTTGACAATATATCCTTGTTGTGCCTTTTGTGATGAGCCTTATGCTGAAGGGGGATGGGGAAGTGGTATAACTGGGGAGGGGGGGGGGTCTCAGGGGGGCATCACACACGGTGTTAGGAAGGGATCTTTTTATTGAAGAACTGAAGAAATAAAAATCTGTTTACCCGACTACAACTGCCTTAAATAAAGCAGGCTGCCATGGGTGAAAGTCACAGAGGAGTTTGGTTATATTCCTCAACAAGATACTGTTGATGAAGGGAGCCTTTGAAACAAAGCTACATGGGTGTTTGCAAATGTTATTCCCTTTTACATGTTACCACTAGTGACATGCAGGCAACTGTCGGAGTGTATCCTTACGGCTGCTATTGTATTTAAAAATAAATATGTTTCCCTGTGGTTGTGTATGTGAATGTGTAGATGCGCTGTGTGGATGTTTTCCTCTTCGTCTGTCGGTGTGTTTGCAGTTGTCCTGTCAGGTCATTTGTTGCTGGAGCTATTAATCCCCCCCACACACACACGCAGTCCTCTGCCCCTGTTGTGCTCTCATTTGCTGATATACTCGGTCTGTCATTAGTCTATATGCCTACTCTGCATGTTGGAGAGAAATATTGACATTGTCAAAGCACCGCTCATTGCTTCTGAACATAAGCCGTGCTTTTACATATCAGGTGTCAAACGTAAAGGGTAAATTCATCAACGTATTCACACCTCAGTGATGTGGCAATCGTCCTCCCCTCGGACATGGATTGGGAGAAAAGGCACTTAGAGGGAGAGAGCAGAAAGAGCAGCAAGATGCTGGAGCTGACCCAGCCATTTTGATGCATATGTTGCACGGAAATATTGACCAGCTCTTTAGTCTGTGACTCCCTCTGGACTGGGTAATTGTCTGTCTGTGTTTCTATTGTTTAAACTAAATGCATTTTGGCAGTCTTCCTCCTCAAATCAACGATTAACACCTCGGCAGAACAATGATGGTAGACAGTGGTATCTACTGATCAGATGACGTAGCCTCACAAGTCATTGCATTCCATAGATCTATATTTTATCCCTGTTCAACATATTGAGAATATACCTTTTGTTTTATAATGTAAGCAGTAAAATAGACAGATTTTGGATTTTGGATTCATTAAAAAAAGCTTAATCGGAGTAAACATTTAATGAATATTTGAAATGTCACAGTTCTGTTTGTGTGTTATATCACAAACAATTAGCATCAAATTAAAAAAAAAATGCTTATTTGCTTTCTTAGTGAAAGTTAGATGAGAAAAACCGCCATAATCTACTAATGATGCTGCTGCATCCACCTGTTATTTGCCTCTCTCTATATATGTTAATTTTTTTTATATTACTATATTTTATTATGTTGACAATTGATGTGCTTAGGGTGTAATTAATGTCAACTATTGACTGCCCTCTTCTATAAATCAACAGCACATTGATAATGTGCGGGACTGAATGAAGGTCACCACGCCAGCACAAATGTAGCAAAACACAAGATGAGTCATGGAGGTGTTTATGATCACAAGGAAAATTACATTATAAATGCTTCCACTATAATGTGTTTGATGTTTTTCAGCACAGAGGACAGAGAGAGCAGAGAAAACAATTTTCAACATTTTTGAGAAGGCGAGGATAGGTAGATGCTGTTTTGCAAACTAAATTTAGATTTAATCATTTGTTTATTCTGAAGTGGGCGTATAAACATACAGTTATCATGAATACTGTCATGAATACTGTTTACAAGTAATCCAGGAATAGATTACAAAAAAGAAAACAAAATGAGTTATGTACAAGAAGACAACGACTCTAACTCGCAGCTAATGAGTTGTTACTTAGAGATGACTGTGAATTTTGACAGCGCCTATTTAAAAACCAGAGTAAAATAAAGTTTCGGGAGAATAAGTCAAGCCACGATTTTTCATCGGCAATGATCAACTGCAGTTCTTTTACTGAAGCACATCTATGCAAAAATGCCACATAAATCTTTTTGTATTGAACTAGGTTTTAAAGTACATGCCGCCTGTGGGCCTGGATGGAGCTCATGTTTTTTCTTTTCTTCCTATATTGGTATTATAACCTGTTCTGAAAGCAGACATTTTCAATTTGTAGATGCAAAATATTGCAATGCTGATCTTTTGATGACTTGCATCTAATTTGGAATTAGCATATCCCAGTGAAGTGTACTGTAATTTGTCTTTGATGATTGGTTCGTCTGTAATAGATGGGGGATTGCCTGAGCTCCCCACTGCCCTGTCTCTCTCCCTCCCTCCATCCCTCTGCTGGAGAGGCACACAGAACCTTTGAAATGTGATTTGACCATCAGAGCAGTGAGAAAGCACTAATATTTTACTGACCTGAAATGAAAAGGATTAGGTGAAAAAAAAAACCCTCCTGCAAAAGGCTATCTCGATACACAGGTGATGTTTTGTTTGTTTCTTTTTTTCTCCATCCCTTAAAAGGAGGAGACTTGGATATAATCAAAAGATGTGTTCCAGAGCGTAAAGCTCCGGGCTTTTGAAGCTTTTCAAATGTTTTGTTGGGAGAGGCAAGATGCGGGAACAGCATGTCTGCATTCAGAGCATCCATGAATCCCTGTCATCAGCTCCCTTCCATTTCCCTTCCCCTCACTTTGAGCAAAATCTGGCTTTTTTACCACAGAGCAGATACAAATGCTGGAAAATGAATGACCAGAGGGCAGAGACTATAGAGAAATAAGGCTGTTTAATTTGCACAGTCAAGAGCCACATAGATTGCTTTTGTTTTTTAGGGGGGTATAGGTGGCACGAGAGCTTTGCAATTATTTGCACAATTAGTTGTAATTATCGTATAAGCATTTATCTTGTGCACCAAAGAAATTCCAGTGTGCATTCTGCAGGGTAGAATAGGAAGAATTAATATAGATTGTTTTCTCCAGAAAGTGCTGCCTGTTTAGTTGACGGCAATTAGCAGCTAATACCTGTGAGAGCTGCCGTCTGCTCACTCCCGTGCTGTTTTTTTTCTTCCATAATGATCAGACAATTAATGATGGGTGGAGAACACTGGCAGGACTATGGTTTACGCCAGCCACTGTCACAGTGGTAGGCTATACCGTACAGCGGTTATTGTTGTTTTCTGGTTGAGCGTTCCCCTGCGTTCATGACACACAGATTATGATGAGGGTTACATTTGCTCTGGATGCTTTATCTTAGGTAGTGGAACTAATCGCACACAGATGCAGAAGCTTCCGAGGTGTCTCCCCGAGCCTTGGGCTGTTTCTGTATTTCATTGCACTACAGAAGAATCTCGAAATATATTTATTTGAGAGTTTGTGCATGATCTTCTCAAGGTGCGAGACACTAATAAAACCTGGTATTGTTTTGAAAGGTATTTCCCTTCTTGTTTCAGTGCTGATATGTTGCCTCTGGGCCAAATGTGTACAGAGTGTTGTCTTACATCGAATGCTGTTTGGATTTCATGCTCAGGCTGGGTCGAGGACCTAGCAACATGTTTCTCTTCTGTAAAACCATTTATTTTGTGCCGTTTTCCCTGATAAGTGTGACATTTGCTCCCTGAAATGCTCCTAAGTGAATTTTTAGGTTTTAAGAGTCGACAAGTACGGTTTCTTGGGTTTCAATTAAATAAAAATGAGTCATCAGCCCATTGTACTGAAGATGAGATGATATTTTAGTGGGTGTAATATTGGACTCCACTGTCAAATATGCAGTTATGTGTTAGTAGAATTTTTTTTGTTGCTGAATTTTAACCATGCATGGACAATGTCTTACTCTCACAATGTTAGGATCTGCATTGTTTTAGTATCCTCTAATGAATCATACAGTGTACATGTGGAGATGCAGTGTCACTGACCTGGTCACTGATAGCACAGGGATCATGTGAGGAACACTGCAGGAATAATTCTGGAGACTGAAGATGGAGTAGCAGATTTGAATAATGTCTGAAAGAATATGTTCTATTTGGTGCATTTTCTATTCACTTCACACAAACAATATGAAATAAATGTGAAGCATTTTATGCATAGCAAAATGTGCAGACTTGAATAGATGAATACTTTCTGCTTCGGCTGCACAGCCATTTGTGTAGTTTTTCTTTATTTGGCAAAGAGTAATGCCTTTGTTGGCTTCGGTGTGCTGGAGCCTCAAACTGTTTTCTAGGCTACTATAGGATTATTTTTTTATTTTCTTTTGGTTGAACAAAAAAATAAAAATCAGACACACTCTTTGTCTTACTAGTGTCTGCACTGTGTACGCTGTCTTAGAACTTGCTTTGTGTGTAACCGTAGGAAAAGTGGCGGCCACAAAAGCATGAAACGTAAAGCATGAGTGATGTGTTAGCTTTGCATTGGTGTCTTGCTTTGTCTACCTAATTTTGCTGAGAGGTTTTGAAATGAGAAAACACTTAATTTATGGTCCTGACACTGTTATAGGATGATAAAAAAAGATGCCTTCTATTGTTGTAAAGGGCTGGAATAAGTGTGTCTGCGATTCACTAAACTCTGAAAATAGCCCACCGCCACTTAAGGAAACTGAGCATCTCTGGTTTGTGCACTGCTGTGAATGAGTGCTTACTACAGCATTTTGTCACATTAATATTTGAGTGCTACATATTGTCAAGTAGATGCAGGACTTAAACAGCACTTACAGTGAAGTGTACTTACTTCAACTCCCTGTTTATTTCTTCCAGAGACATCCATGCAGACGCCATAATGGTTTCCGTGTTTATATTGAACTTGACCTCTGACCCCTGACCTCCTGCATAAGCTTGGTAATCATTTCATTTTTTATTTGGTGCATTATGATTGATTTGAACCATTTGCCATTATGTGTCATGATCATTGCCATTTATCTCACACTGAATTGTTTTGTTCAACTTGCTTCTGCCTCCTTGACTTATTTTCCTTTCCTTTTGTTTGGCTGTTATAATTGTTTCAATTTGTAAAATTATAACTGTTGCATTCTCTTAATTTATTATCCCTTTTTATTTCACACTTGTCTCTCTCTGTGCTTCGTTACTTCCACTGTCCTTGAGCCATTAATGCACAATAAATTGTCAATTGTGTTTGCTAACATCTTTAATTTCTTTCTTATATTCTGTAATTTCTTTTCATCATCTTTCTATGACAAACCATCCAACCATGTTTTCATTTTTTTTTTTTAATCTATTACCAAGGATTACAACTCCCTATATCAAACATTGTGTACTGCAGTAAATCTCTGTCATCGTCTCTCTCTTCCTTCCTCTTCTTCTTGTATGTGTGTGGGTGGAGGTAATGTTTGAAAGTGACAACACAAGGAAACTAAAGACAAAAGGAGGAAATATGGCACAGCAGTGTATTGCAGTATCACATCCCTTGTGTGTGTTATGCTATTATTTTCTGAAATATCAACCGAACACCCACTAAGCAGTCAATATGCACAGAAATGCAACATCCCTTTTTTTGTTTTGTTTTGTTTTGCCGGATTAATTCCAAAAACCGAGTCCTGGTAGACGGTAAGCATTCGGCAGCAGCATTAGGCCAGTGGGCTGATGGTGTGGCAGGGCCAGGGCTAGACGTTAGGAGAGCTGGCAGCAGGAGGGAGAAGGGAGTCACAAGGTTGCAACCCAGAGCAGTAGACTTGCTTGTCTCAGCAGAGTAAACATCACCCCTCGTCTGCACACAGTAATGACTAACAGAGGAGGACGTGCACAGAAATACTATCAGGACTACTGCCTTGTCCTGTCAGACCCCACGCATGCCATTCCTATCATCTCCCAGCCTTTTCGTTCCTAAAAAACAGACCACCGGTATTAAAGCAGCTGCAAGACTTCTTACCTCTGCTCCTGTTTGTTTAAGGTAACATGGTCATGCTCTGCGGGCTATTTGTTTTGATTTGAACTAAAGACAGATAAGTGGAATGTTTTGGGTGGTGTAGGGTGGAGTTTATTTTTGATGAGATACAGTTGCATATATGGCGCACTGACCATCGTGCCCACTGACTTATCAGACTTCAATCAGGAACAGTTGAAATGCAGCATAACAACAGGAAATTATGAGTGATTGGGAGCATCTTGAGATCTGACCCCAAGTTGTTTGACTGATTTTCTTTTAATTGGTTGTCGTCTCCCACTTGACACCATCAAAGCTTCGTGCTGGAGGTGAGGCTGACGGAATGGGTCTATAATAATATGGCAAGTATGATAAGACATCCTGCCTTAGAAACATTTCTAAATGTGATTGCAATCACAAACTAGTCACCAGATTATTGTCCTAATGTTAATGAGGAAATGTGAAGATACAGTGTAATTGCACACACTCTTCGTATATTATACTAACGCGTCAACCAAAAGAAGGTGTTTGTAAATGTTTTTTACATTTGCCATAAATGTATACTTTAATGTAGTGAAACAAAACAGCTGACAAAATAACAAAAATATGTTGAGACGCAGGCAATTAATTCATTGACTTGCAAAGGCATATGTTTATATCTTTATTTGTCCTCAGTGGTACACTAAGGGATGTAGTGCAAGTTTACTATATCAGAAAACATCTGCTGTTTACGGTCAAGCTTTAACTTTACTGTGCCCAAAGGGAAATTTGTCTTAGGATGCACATAGACTCCAACGTATACATAAAACATAATAAAATACATTAAACATATGACATCAATATGTAGATCATATGATAAAAAACTCCTCCCTTTCATTATTAAAGCTACACATCTGCTGGCCAGTCCAATCAATATGGAAGAAACCACCTTCAGCTGTAACATGAAGCCGAACCTCCTGAATATAAAAGCTGTGCTTCGTGATGAAATTCAGTTCAGTTGCTGGTAAAGTCTGAAGCAGCACCCTCAGTAGCATCCACCTAAGGTGCTTCCAATTAAGAGCTCTAGTGGAATATACAAACACAGACAAATTTCACTTGGGTTGCATTTTATTTATCCAGCAATTTTTACCGCAGAAACATTTGTTATACCCTGCTTAACAAAAGCATCTTGTACTCTTTCTTTTTTGTAGTGAGAGCATAGTTGCTCCTGGAGTGGGGCATTTGTTCAGTAGAGACATGTCGAGAGCCTTATAATGCATTTTATTGTAATCTACGGGCAGAAAAAGTCCAGTTGTTTACTGCTCAAAGATTTATCAAAGTAAAATCCTCGATGAGAATAAAAGGTGATCACTCATGAGCACTGGTTTTATCCTCCAGCTGTATAAAAGGTAGTGACTGGAAAAGGTAGAGGGCATAGATGTAATACAAAGAGAAATTTGCATGGTGAGGCGAAGCTGATGCTGCCTGAGACTCAGTGGAGACAAGTGTTTGCTATGCCTAGTGATGTGCGAGACAGAGCTAGAAGAAGATTATTGTTAGCATACTGAGAAAAGATCATGAATTCCAATGATTCCCCAAAGCGCAGGCAAGACGATTTACTGAGACTGAGCCTTTACCCCCTCTATCTGTGTGTGCCACTACAGAGTGCTGTCACCGCAGATGATTTTAGGTCGAGGGGAGTTGATGGTGTCCCCCTGTGCACTGATTCAACATCTGATAATGAGGAGGAAATGCTAGTTCAGTTAAAAATACCAGCAATGTTTGAGGAAGAAAAAAGCAGACAGCCCAGGCCCGACCCGGCACACCAACACGCTAAAGATGGGGGGAAAAAAAAACAGATGACGGTGAAAAATTCATCCTTTAGAGTCTGTTTAATATGTGTTAAGGCGTAGCTTGTGAGACCTCTCAGCTCCAGTAATTTCAGCACATCAAAGACATGCCTCCTCCCCAAGCTGGTGTAGTCTTAAGAAGGGCTCATCATATCCAATCACACATTCGCCCAAAGATCTTGTGAAGAATACCTCCAACCCTGTAATTTTGTTCATTAAAACCAGACTAATACGTGTTGGTCAACACAGCACAACTGAGCGCTGTGCCGTGATGCCGATTGCAGCTGGTAGTCCTTGTCCCTCGCTGACCTGTTTTGTTAGCTCCACTGCTGTATTTCACTGCCTGATTAGATGTCACTCAATTAAAAGCACATTTCTGCTGGGACTGTGTGGCCCCTCCAGTTGCCATGGATGCTGTGCGAAAGGTAGCAGAGCAGCGTAATGTGTGTCCCAGAGCACCGTAATGAAATATCCTCCGCTCTTATAGCAGAAATACACAGACAAGCCAAACTTTCACACCCAATCAATGAAAGTTGTGTGCCTGACTTTTTTTGTACAGTGAAAAATTAAAAAGGATGTGCCTAGTAAGTCACAGAGGACTCACCCATTTTATAGTCAGCTATGAGCAGCTCTAGGATTAATAGACCTCTTCTAATATGCCTCGCATTGGTGGTCCCTGAACACCCTGATCAGGTAAGGCCCAGCGAAGCAAAGATCGTTTATAAGTGGTTCATTATTTTACCTTCAGATTCCTCTGTCTGGCATTGATTTAATAAACACTGATGTATCTCCTTGTAGAAGAGAAGTGCCATTTTTCATTTCCCAGATTTGCTATCTTTGTTATCGCAGTTATCAGTTGAGCTCTGGCATTTCAGCGGTAACACGCTCCCAATCTCAGCCTTGTGCGGGAAGTTGGGGAGTGGGGAGTGTGTGTGTGTGTGTGTGTGTGTGCGTGTGCGTGTGCGTGTGTGTGTGTGTGTGTGTGTGTGTGTGTGTGTGTTTGTGTGTTTGTGTGTGTGTGTGTCGTCGGTTTTGGGGGGATGGAGGGTGGTAGTGCAGTGCAATTCCTCTATAGCTGATATTCCTTTTAATGTTCCCTGAAAGATTCCTTAAAAGAAAATATGATCTTTTTGATCTCTTTGACTCTTTGTACGTCCAGACTTGGCTTTGTAAATGAACAGTTTGTTTAATGAAGTTCCACCAAAGTGCTCTGATTATCTGTGAAAGGATTCAACAACGTGTGACACCAACAGTGAGGTACAATAATTAATGATCTATCAGTGAGTTGTGATGATTAATGTATTTGTTTTTGCAGTTTGATGGACCCATAAACTGTGTGAAATAGACAATGAGCTCTGCCGTAGTGTATTCCCTGCGGTGAACAGAGGCAACAGCGCTGAGGAATGCTATAAAAAGCACAGAGAAGTGATGAAAAGAAAAGGGAAAAAAAACAGCCTCTTTATTATTAAGGTTAACTGTCAGTAAAGGCTCAAGCTTCTGCCCCATCGTTTTTGTAACTGAGAAGCTCGTTGAGCTCGTTGTATTTTTCTGCTCAAAGGTTTCTCTTCTGAAGTGTTAAAAGCAGTTTGTGGTCAGATTAGGCGTTTATGGCTGGCACATCAAATCAAGATGAAAATGAAATGGAATGATCAATTTGCCCTGCATTAATCCCTCCTCTCCAGCTGCATCCTATCGATTTTCTTGTTCAGCTTCCCTGATAACAAGAATCATTTAAAGGTCACATTTTGATGTCTGTCAAAAAGAAAACATTCTTAATGCATTGTGAGTGGCCTTTGAGGCTTATGTTTGTCAGAAAGCACAGGCTGAATCTTGGCACCTCCGACAGATTAAACAGAAAACAGGGCTAAATGGCCTGAGATGCAGCGGTGAGAAGTTTCAGAGCAGATAGCACTTTCACTGAACTATTAAATGCCTCAGATCATTCTAAGAAATAACTCTCCGCTTTTAAAAACTGAGTTTCCCTTTAAGGTAATAATTATGATGTATACCAAAATTATTTCCATCCAAGCATACATTTTTAATTCATCAGAGGATTGCAGACTTTGCAAAACTCACTGGTGATGCATTTGCTTAAAATAGCATGGTGCGTGCTTTGCTGATGGACATACAAAAATACCGCTAATGAGAGTTGAGCTGTGCCTTTGCTCACAAGACACCGATATGCAGCCTTACTTTTATCTCAGCTCGGACAGGTATGGAGTCGTGCTTTCTTTCAGTTGTGAATGTCAGTGTTGGGCTGCGGTGTTAGATGGCACACATATGCTACTGTATGATACAATAACTGTTCAGAGACGAGTGGCTCCCCTAGTTTTCACAAACATCCAGCGCTGACCTTTACTTGCTCCAGCTCCAGGATATAGAGCTGTGCATCATGGACCAGTGCCTCGGGCACTTAGGATTCTGGGAGGGAGATGTCTTCAGGGAGATACAGATCAAACGGAGAGCATGCACAGTTATCAAAGCAGCTGCTACTTTTGTTTGTACAGTTTTGTATAAAAGCCAACAATTAGATTCAGTTCATTCACACAATATGTATTTAGTTTTAAAGTGTAATTATTAGTGAGCAATAAAAGTTACTTATATTGCATCAGAGAAAGAACCAGTTGGAAAATATGCTTTTAAAGTATTGCAAGATGAAATATTTACTGTTATAAAAGGGTCAAACTTATGCTTACATTTATTTTTTTTAAGAGTGAGCACAAACCGTGGCGTTACCAGCAAATTCTAATTACCAAAGTTGTGAGTGCAATACTGGTGCAATGCAAAGAGAAAAAGCGGATTAGGCAGAAATAATACATGAATATGAAACATATTAGCTGGTTGTAGAATAATATTTTCAGCAGGTGCAGTTGGTGCAGGCTTCTGTGATGGCCAATCACCTCAACTTCTCTCACCTCCATTAAAATCAGCAGGCAGTTTAAAAGGGTGGGGAGGAACGTCCAGGCGGCTTCTCTGAGGAGAATCCGGCTTCCTCCGGAGGTGCAGACGCTCTGTAGCAAAATACAAACCTAAATATAACAGAACCCCAAATAACTCCAATTTACATAAAAACTACAGCTGTAGCAAATATGTTAATGTTATTTTAGCAGATAATAATGTGTACAAATTGTGTGTTGAGAGGCACAGTAGGTTGTGTATATTTTATTAGATTGTTGGCTAAGAAGATTTCATTTGATTTGATTCAGGGCTGTAACCAACATTTGTTTTTATTATTTTAACAACTAATCTGTCAACTGATATTCTTGATTAACTGATTAATTGTTTTGTGTAGGATGGCACGATTTTACAGAGCCCAAGAGGACGTCTTTAATAATTTGGTTTCGTCTCACCAACTATCCAAAACTAAAGTTTCCTTTAATATAAATAAGAGAAAAGCAACAATTCCGCACATTGAAGAAGCTGCAACAAAGAGACTTTAAATGACGACTTAATCAATTATCAAAACACTGGGCATTTTATTGTCTTTCTGTTGACTAATCTCCAAATTGTTTTAGCTCCAAATGAATTGATGCACGCTGTTTGACCTGTGAATGACGGCACATTCCACGTAACCCACTATTGATTGTACCTATTTCACATTAAAAGTTATATTTTGTTTAAATTTAAATGTAGTCTAAATGAAATAATAACAATAAAAAAAAAAAAACATGAATTGAAGCGATAGGGACCAAGTACAACCTATGTATAAAAGGCTTAAAATTAAATTGGGAAGTTTTATGAGCACATACCCTCCGACTAATGCCTCCAAAATTGCCGTCTGTGTAAGACATGATGAAAAATTAGGCACAGTTTCATGCCAAAACAGCTCTGATGTTAGGAGGAAGGAAACAAGTTCTTTCTGAGCAAAAAAAAAACAAAACCAACAAAATCTTTTCTCAGCAGTATAACGGAGGTGTGAGTACTTGATGAGTGCTCCTCGTTTAGCTGTGTTTTTGCTCTGCTACCTGTCTAAGCGCATGCTGGGTTTTTTTTTCCCACCGGGGGCCCCAAATAGAGGTTGAGGAGAGCTGAGTTTAGGAGAAGAGGAGCACAGAGCCCTTCCACTCAGTGCCTGGGTCAATATAAAACCTCATTACTGGGGTGTCATAGAAAATTTGTGCACTTTCTGCTCCATCTAGCAGCAATTTTGCTGGATAAGCACTGCTCTCGTTTGGCCCGTTTTAAGCATTTTCGCTAAAGAAAGCCTTGCAAACAGGAAGCCATCGCTTCCCCACAGGGGCCTTGGCAGCCCATATCCCCCCAGTGCTGCCTGTGCTCTTATACGTGTGCTGTTGTTTCTGTGTGTTTCTGTGTGTGTGCCCATGTGCATGCATATTATGGACTCTCATCCTATGACTCTTCCTCAAATCTATAGTTGTGCGGGTTACATCTGTGGCACAGCAGAGGCAGTGTGACAGGCATACGGGCCACATTTCCATCTTGAGTTGTTTTCCTTAGCTTTGCATTTTGATAGCTGAGAATGAAGACGTGCTACTCGAATGTGGAAAGGATTCCCACATGTAGATCCTAGTTTGACATCATCAATCTCTCAGTAGGGTTGTACCCTGTTCTAACAATTACTGATGTGCTTTCTCTTAAAAGCTTGATGTTTTCCCTGTCATTTTTTTACATTTTCTCCCCTAGCTGAAATATGCATTTTAATCACTGTGCCTCTCATCTCTTGCCTGATGTCAACACCTCATTGGAAAAAATACTCTTCTTTTTATTTTGTCATTGGTCGGCTGGTGGGGGAATAGGCAAGGTATTCACATGTTGTTAGGATGTTTTTCTCCTCATCTGTGCAAAATAGAATTTTATGAAAGCAAACAGAATGACGTGTTTATAAATATGGATGCCTGCCTTCTGGACAAGCCTCTCAGCCAGTGCCGCATTGGCTCCATCGCCTCATTTTTGAACCTTGCAATTTCAGAGAGTGGGGCGAGAAAAAGAATCAAAGGGAAATGATAAAGGATAGAAGTGCTGTTTTGGCCAACCTGTCCCGTGTTATTTATTTATTTATTATGTTCTTGTGCAACGGTCAAGACAGTGGATGAACAGAACGTACACAACAAAGATCCTGAATAAAACATGATCAGATAAAAGCCAAACATGCAGAAAATACCAGAAAGGTCAGAAAGAAGCCTCGCCATAATTATTGCTGGAGAATTTGCCAGGAATGCACTAATTAAACCACAGACAAATCTCCAGCCCCGACCTCCCTCCTCCCCCTGCAGCTCTGCCATAAGCCTACATATTAATCATTGGAGAGGAACGCGAAGGCTTGGCTGTCCAGTTCTGCTGTACTAACATAGTGTACTTTAAAACAAACACAAGGAACACGCATGCAGAGACACACTCGCATCAGCCACGTTAGAACTGAGACCAAACAAGAAGTAGGGCAGGAGGAAGATCCAGATCGGATCGCACAGTTAAAAGTTGGACTGAGCTGAAGGTTGAGTAGCTTCCTGCTGGAAGAAGGGCTGGTACCAATCAGCATCTCTAATTGAAGGAGGGTGGGAGGCCTTTTTTTTTTTTTTTTTTTAACAGTAGGGCCTCTTGGCTCGGAGTAAAGAAAACAAAGCTATCGAGGTGGGCTACATTGTTGTGACTATCTTAGGCAGCACCACACAGGTTAAAGTTAAGGCTGTGTCATGCTGTTTTCCACCCGCAGAGTCCCCCTCTTTGTGTGTGTGTGTGTGTGTGTGTGTGTGTGTGTGTGTGTGTGTGTGTGTGTGTGTGTGTGTGTGTGTGTGTGTGTGTGTGTGTGTGTGTGTGTGTGTGTGTGTGTGTGTGTGTGTGTGTGTATACACCTATGTATGTGGAGGACTGAATATATCACGCTGTTCACCTCCAGTGGTGTGTCTGTAGGTGTCTTTCTCGTTAACACCGGATGGCTGGTGATGATGTGAGTGTTCCTTCTCTACTTGTAAGCTCACACACATGTACCACATACTGCCTGTGGGGAGAAAAGAAAAAACAAAACATTTAGAGCTTTAAATTGACCTAAGACCATTTGATCAATTCATTATACGAGTTGCATTTACTGATGTAAATGTGTACCTATGTACACATTTGAAAGCATTTTTCTTTATTGCATTTAAAGCTCTATCTGCACGGGCACACCACATGTTTGCTTTTCTCCGTGGCTCAACCGCTCCTCTCAGTCTGGTATGGGAGAAAATGTTTTACAGTTCCCTGTGATCCAGATGGCTAACTGTACACGACCTCCAGCACTGAATGATAAATGGCAAAAAAGCCCATTTCATCCATCGCCCGGCTTACCTCTCGGCTGCAAACTGATATTCCTGCCGAAAGTGTGGTGAAAACCTCAGTTGGATGTATGGACGCGGGCTGCACTGGAGAGGGTTTGATATAGAATTATTCAGTTTCTAAAGCTATTCTGCTGACAGAAACCACCAGTGCTTTTTATGTTCACAGCTGGGGGTTCAAGTCTCAGAGCTGACCAGCTGATCGAACAAAATGCCATCAACAACGATTAGTAGCTTCTGCAATATTCTGATTATGTGCTGATGGCACTCTTCGGCTGCATTTTGTCCTTCTGCTGTTGCCAGTTGTAGGGTCCTACGTTGTGGCTGTACTGAGGAACAGGTGTGTTCCTGCAACACAACAATGCCATGAGCATTGTTCACGGAATTTACAATGTTAATTGTGTGTTATACCGCACCCGATGGGGTGCACTATAAAAGCAAACCATCCAGTGAATTAGCTTGTACGTATTACAACACGGCCTGAATGCAGTATCTGAGGCTTGTGCTATGTTTTGTTGTTGTGTTCTGTTGTGTTGGGCTTTCCGATGGCCTGTTCTGGGAGTGGAGCCCTGGAGCTCTCTGAGCCACATAACCGCCCCTGTCAGAGGAGGCCTGCTGGCTGGCTGGAGCAGCCATAGAGAATATGTGGCCTTCACAGTTAATCATAACGCCAACTCACTTTTGCCTGATTGTATTGGCGGCTCCAGGGATCTGCCATAATTGGATCCTTGTAAGTGGGATGGAGGAGCTAAACAACCAGATTGCTGTTTGTTTATACCTTTTCATATATTAGCAACGTGCGGAGACTTCTCAAGCAGTCTGGGACTTGTCTTACTGCTTGCCGCTCTAATTAGTAATTCATTCTTAACATATGCCTCAATTGTGGCCCTATCCAGCTATTTGTGATTAACTCCACTTTAATTAGAGTTGCTCATGCAGACTTTAGCTCTGCATGGACGTGTAGTGGGCACTTGAAAAGCCCCGGTACCCTGCTTGGGTTCATGTGGCAAAGAGGTGCTCTTGATGTGAAGGCCACTGTCTTAGTTTGGACCGATACGGTATTTTGGAAATGCTGTGGAAATAGGTGTAAAAATAAATAATGTGAGGAATGGTACTGATACAGTACGTGTTGTATAGAAATAAAAAGACAAATAATTAACCAACTCATAATCAAGACAAATAAATCTAATTTGAAATACATAAATTGCTTCACACCGTTGGCACTGGCAAGCTTTTTAAAGCCTGCTGTTTATGTGAATCAACCAATAAAGCATGGCAAATGTGACATCTAGTGAAATGTGATACAACTGAGCTTATGCTCAATTTTGATGCATGAAAGTACAGACATGGTATGAAATTGTCACTTCCAGTCCACTGGCTCTGTCTTGAATTGAATGATTTATTAAATAGCGCATTACATGTAGTGGTTTTAACTGGTTTTCAAGTATCAAAGCTCGATATGAAGGTGTGCTACATATTATTGTTTTGCTGTGAGTCCTTGGCAGACGAGAAAGACACACCGAGTTTCATCTAACAATTTCTCACCTCTCTACTTGTCACCGCCCTCTGGTTTAACAACCTAACTTAATCAACTAGGATTACATATTTCGTTTTTCGGTTCCTTCGCAGCAATTAAGCGACACGTTTGTCAAACAGCCCCTATGTCACCTTGTACAGCATGTGCACATTTTCATGATAGGACATTTTAATATTTCTCAAATTGCAAACAGTCAAGCTGCCCAAGTGATATACTGTAGAAGCTGAAACTTTGCAAAATATAGAAAAAAATGGTTTCCACATTGGAGCCCTCCAATACCAAAAGCAAGTAATTAAAAGGCGACAGCTTTGCAGATTAACTGCGGAATGGAGTTTGTGGGGAAATACATGCAGGGAAGGGGGCATTTAGTCACATGGCTCTGAGTTCCCCCACAGATAAAGCTCATTTTCTCTAGCAGTGGGGTAGAAAAAGTGTAGAACACAGCCCATTTGGTTTTGGCCTCACATGGGGCCCACAGGGGTAGCCAGCATTTTATTTAAGGTCACCAGGAATAAATGGGATTCAGACTGTGTCTGGCAGGTTGCAGTGGACAGGGCCCAGGCTGGGGCCTTCCACCCCTGCTTCCCCCAGGCGCCCTCTCCATCTCTTCTCGCAGGAAAGCGCAGGTCTTTTCCTGCCTTCCATTTCACTGTCTGGAGCCCTGACTAAATACCTCGCAACTCTCCTACTTCTAATACCAGCACTGTGTCAAAGGGTAATAGCATGTTAAAATCCCCCTCAGGTTGTTCAAAAGGGCGAATGCAGGAAAAAAAAAAAAAGATCCCAGTAGAAAAGCTCTTAATTCCATTTAGCTCAATAATGAGAAACAAAGAGAGGGAGAGACATGGCGAGGGCCTGCATTGTTGGGTCTGCACTGTGTAACACATGAAACACAGGCACCCCATGCTAGACCACATCAGATGATCCTCTGTGGGGCGATATGATGCTTGAGCCACTCTGTAATAAAACCCACAATACCCTTTCAGGGGACTGAGTGGCCATCACAGTTTAAGGGCTTTTCTCTCAGGTGGAGGCAACAAAAAGCTACAGAGATGGATCTGGCTGCCAGTCAAGCTTTGTATCAGTGACTGTGCTTTTGAGGAAATATGAGAGGCTGGACCGCTGTCCCATCACAGCATGATTCAGAGTGAGAGGGATTGGTGCTCACACTGAAGCCAAGCTGCTCTGCAGAGCTGTGGGTATGTGAGTGGGCCATGTGTTGTGCTCAGGATAGTGTTGGTGGTGGTGGTGGTGGTGTGTGTGTGTGTGTGTGTGTGTGTGTGTGTGTGTGTGTGTGTGTGTGTGTGTGTGTGTGTGTGTGTGTGTGTGTGTGTGTGTGTGTAGTGAAAGGGAGTATGCTCTACCTTTAGACTGAAACATACTGTACAAGTGCTAAACAGGGGACTAACAGCGCTTCCCATATCTGTCAGCTGCTCTGCCTAATCACTTCTCACCATTTCCAACTTGTTATCTCCTAATGTCTTATAAATGTCTGAAATGTGTGAAAAGAAAAAGCTTAGTATGCACTGCAGTAGCATACGGACTGCTGGTATAATTGATATACCATGGCTTCTCAGTGTAGCAGATCCCATGCAAGCTGTTCCAGTGCAGCAAAAATATTCAAACGATGAAACTCAGATAAACACACGTAAGAATAATCTTCTTATGTAGAGTTATTTGTGTTTTTATTACATATTATCCTTACAGTTGTTAATGTGGCCTCTTCATTGTGACTTGCTATGTGAAGTGTGTTTCTGTCGTCCTGTTTTTTTTACGTACACTATCAGTTTGCACAGTGATGCCACAATGGAAACAGTGAAAAAAAATCTGTCTTAAAATATGCAGTCATGTGAAAAAATTAGTACATTGTTGGCCTTTTTGACATGATAACATCTGATCGTCTTTGAAACCGTGTCTACAGATAAAGGTGGTACAACGCCATGAGAAAAATAGTTTTTTTTCAATTATTTACTCAACGAAAATGTTATTAAATGTAATATTTTTCTGTGGAAAACGTATGTATACCCAGGGCATCAGAAGCAAGTATTGCCCCTTTAGCACAAATTAGTTCTTGTAGGCTTTTTGCATCATTTTTCACCAGTCTCTGGCGTCGGCTTGCTGAAATTTTGGAAACCTTTTCAATGCAAACTTCCTTCAGATTAAAGCTTTTTTGCGAGTTTTCTTGCATGTACTGCCCATTTCAACATCTCCCCAACTACATTTCAATGGGATTCAAATCTGGGCCATTTCCTAACACTATTTCTTCTTATTGAGTCCCTCTTTGGTGGATTTGCTAGTGTATAGGATCATTATCCCGTTAAGAGGTCCACTTTGGTTCAACTTCAACTTTTGAACATATGGCCTCACATTTTCCTCGAGTACTCTTTGATAGGATGCAGAATTCATAGTTGAATCGATGACTGCAAGCTGCCCAGTCCCTGAGGCAGCGAGGAAACCCCAAACCATAACATTTTCACCACCATGCTCACCCTTGGTACGAGGTTCTTTTCCTAAAAAATATGTCTTTGATCTGCACCAAACATGCCCATTATTACTGTGGCGAAACAACTCCATAATTTTTTCCTCAGAGCTAGAGCACATTATTCCAAAAGCCCATGTCTTTTCCTGTATGTTCATTGATAAACTGTAGTTTTGCTCCAATGTTCCTTTTGGACATCAAAAGTTTTTCTCTTCCTCGCCTCCCGTGCAGGTAAAATTTTTATAATCTCTTTTTGATTCTCATTCACTTTAATACCAACAGTTGCAAGAGTTTCCTGCAGATCCTGTGATAACATGTTGGGATTCTCTGAGAATTTTTTTTGCATCAAATGTTCTGCTCCTGGGCTGAATTTATTGAGTTGGTCTGCCTTTAAAACACGACATACTTATGGATGATTTTTTTCTAACAGAGGAATTTGAAATCCCTTGTCAGGCTCATCCACAACCTTTTTTTCTGAAGGCCTTGGAGAACTCTTTGGATCTTAGCATGATGACATAAGACCCCGATATCAGAGGTTTAAATATGACACTTGTCACTCCCTGAGGAGCTTTTAATCATTTACAGCTAATCTGCAACCCCTGATTCTAATTGTATGGGTTTAAAGGTGTGATAAATGTATTTGTTCTATGTGACTGATGTTTTTTTAATTAATATTTAATTCATAAAAATGAGAATGTCATTTGTGAGTATATCTTATTAAACTGCAGGCGCTGTTTCAAAGAGATTTGCTTTGTCAAATATGTTGAAAACGTTAACAGTTTGAGTGACACTCATTGGAAAAGCAAAGAAATGTCAGACAAACTGTGGACCAATAAGGAGACTGCAATGTCTCTCAATAAACACAAACAGTAAATCAAACATAGCCGTCATAAGTCCATGCTATATTTAGTTAAGTGTATATTAACACTGACATATATTTTGTTATGTTTTCAATGAAAGTTTCTCTAGGCTATAAAGTACCTAGAATTAATGGCACAAAAACAGATGTATTATTGGGATCACTGCCCTGCTGTGTTGTCCTACATTAGGGACCTTTGCATAACAAAGGTTAAGAGTCTAACATTGTTCAGCCAAATTGGATGTGAACACTCCCAAACAGCACTGTAAGATCATAGTGAGGTTTTTCGTTGTTTTGGCTTTGAAATGCAGCACTGTCTTGGCCCCAATACCTATGAGGCTGCATTGAATTGCAAATGCATTTGTACAACTTAACAATGGCCTAAAAATGATCCATAGTATTGAAAATGTTTGTCCTTTCAGAAAGTCCTTTTTAAAGGAGACATATATTGTTGTCCATTACTGTACCTAATCTTCGTGCATAAAAGTCTTTTGAAAATAATAGTTTTCTTTGTACCATCTTATTCAAGTCTATATACAACTACAGCTGGGAAGCAATTAATAAAAGTCTCTGTACCCCTTCATGAGTAATACTTACAGGCTTTGTACATCAAAGGTGACGAGTATTGTCGGTCTTAACATAGTCTTTGATCGCACGGTGTATGCTGCAGAATGAATCAAAGCTCAAGGGTGAAACTAATTATTACTTTCATTCATTTCTTTTATCTGCCAATTATTTTGTTTTTGATTTGTCAATCAATTCTTTAGCCCTCTTGTAACCTTTTTCTCAAACTTGGTAGGAGGGCCGTGTACCATACTTTGATACTTCTGAAAAATGCCTCGTCATTTGGGACCAAATATTGATATGTAGACTCCATCCCCACTAAAAATGTTTTCATTTTAAAATGCCTAACTTTTACACAAGGGTAAATCAGTTTTCCATAGAGTACACTCTTCTTCGGCGGCGTGCCTATAAAATCCCTTGAGTTCAACTTAAATACGTCATATACTCTTAATACTGCATACTCTTAATGAAATGTCATGTTTTGTTCATTCACAAGTCATTTACCCAAAGCTGTTCTGTATACAGTGCAGAAGTACAAGAAAAGTGGCAAAATTTCAGATTTTAGGAGGCAAAAAAAAGCTTTAAAAATGACTAAAAGTCTAAATTAATTATTAAATAGTTGCCAATTCTATTTCTGTCAATCGACTATCCATTAATTGTTTCAGTTCAAATGTGCTTACACTGTGCTGGGTTGTATTATTCTTATCAAGCCTACACCACAATGAAAAATATTCAACCTGTTTTTTTCCCCCCAAACGTATGCATTCAAATTAGGCAATGGAATGTGATTATGCAGATTGAGAGAGGAGCCATGGGTACCAAATGTCAGATGTCAGGTATGCATTTTCAGACCCTCGTGGGATGGTGATGATTATCATGGTAATTATTCAGCATTTGAACAATCCGTTTTCTGTGCGGAACACTGGGAAGCACATCTGCCCAGGGACCTGATGTTGGTGTTCATCTGCCACCACAAACACGAGCGTGTTAGTCAGAGATATAGGAGGAGACAGGAAGGCGAGGTGGGGAAAAGTGGTGAAGAGAGTGCGATGTCTGCAATTCAGCTGAAATAAACTTGGTTGAGGGAGAAAGAGTTGCTTCGCCTTGAGCCCAGTTCCCTCCCCTTTTTCTCTTACCTCCTATCCTCGGCTCCTTTTAGCATTAAAGAGATTGGGCTGGAAGTGGAGCAGATATCAGTCATCTTTATCTCCCAGCTGGGGGAGGGCTGGCTTGGGCCCGGGCTTTCCTCTCTTTATGGTTTCTTCCCCTCTTTTTGTTTTCCTGCCACGTTCCGTGCATCCTTTTATACACTCTGTATATTCTGAGGCCAGTCTTGTGATTTAATATGCATGATAAATTTTACTCCTGTGTTCAAACCCATTATCCGTTGGACTGAACACCCCGTTCCCGGACTCGGCTCTGCTGACAGGGAAGTGCCACGCTATGGATGGCCAACGGGAGAGTGAGATGGCCTCCCCCATCTCGTTAGTCATTAACCCTGTGAATCGAGAGTGACCCCGCAACCTACACACGCAGACGCACACACGTCCTGCCCATCATAAGGCGTCACTCTTTGATGTCCCTGTCAGTCCTGATGTACTCTGCTGAACACACGGACATGGCTCAGTTCCCTTGCAGCTGCCTACTCGCTCATCACACTCCACACACAACTCTTGTACTTCAGACACCCATTAACTGCTGAAGACATTGGTTAATATAATAGATAATAGATTTTAACTATTTTTGTAAAATGATTTATTATGCAGCATTTAAACTTGTGAAGTTTTGTGCTCGAGAAGCTCATAAAGTGAAGTGCTTAATGGTTGTGGCAACACGCAGCTGTTAAATATTTGCTGCTGCTACTTTTAAATATTGCAATATTCAAATTGCAATATGGGCCAGTTGACTTTTTACTGATGATAAGGGGCAGCTTTGGCCTGAAAACTCAGTGTTTGACATCTGTGGCACTGTGACCTAGACCTCCGGGTCTCCAGTAGAAGGAAGAAACAGAAGGAGGCGGCGGAGATTAAGAGGATACCAGCAACAGACAGCTTAAAAGGGGGTTGAGTGAGTGCACTGAGACGGGCCAAACACCTATTGGCTCCAGATGCATTTTGAGCAGAGTACTTGCCGAAAGATAGAGAAACTTCCACCATGAATTGTTAACTAGGGTCGACCCAGGACAAGTCGAGCATGTAAACAGTCAAACTGGCCTTCTAACAAGCTTGACTCTTAATTTGCATTCTTTCCCGTTTCCTCTGGCTTCCATTATACATGAAATGCCTTATGAAAAAGTCATAAATTCATGAATGTTTCCAGGAAAAGGCTCAGATTAATTACAGACAATCTGGTTTCTACTGTATTTAGGAAAGCTGCTGCATTATTCCACGAGGGGCTGTTTTGTTTTGTAGGCCTTTATTTTCCTGCACTGTACTACAATAGTTACAGCCATTGCTCGCTCTTTCGTGAAAGTAACTCTTTTCAAGGAGTTGATGTTTTAACCCTTTTCAGGAGTTAAACCTGGACTCTAGTGGGAGTTAAAACACTAATCCCATTAGGAATAAACTTCAACTTTTACCTTAAGTTTTTTTTAATGTGAACTCTTTCATAGTGTTAGGAGTCAACACTTATAATTATACATTAGTTTAAGCTTATGCAGTTCAAATTTTTATCACAATTAAAAGTTTGAGAAAAAATGACCACAAAATAACAACATGCTTGTCACAAATGTATATTTTACTATATTATATTACTGTATTATAATACTTACTTTTGGGGGTTTGGGTGGAAAATTGGTGATTTGGCTTTATTGTCCACTGTCATTAGACTTTGTTGGGCAAATGTGCATGTACCAATGATCACAAAGAAACTTCTGCAACTCAGTTGCTGATTTTGGTCAAAAGCCATAACCTGGAATACTTACTCATACAGGTTATTTCTTCCTCCTGTTCCATGTACATCACTGTTGCACTCAGTTTGCACGCAACAGAAGCCGTCTTAGAACGTTTTGATCCTCCCTCGGATCTATAGGACGATATCGACTCATAAAATTGGCCAACTGAACAATCAGATTGGCCTTAATAACAGTTATACTTGAATTTAGAAGAGAAAGTAAACATAGAAATAGGTGTGGGTTTGGAGTCGAAAGAGAAAATGCCAAATAATAAAGTAGTAGATGTAGAGGATGGAATAGTACACTTTTAGAAAAATGACATATTTTCATATCATAATAAAATGTAGGACTGGAAGCCTGATGGCGGCAACATTTTAAGTACTTTCTGTGTTGCTGACTGTGCACAAGGAGAGTGAAAGACACTTTGTAATATATTAACTTTGGCGGGCTCTGTATCAAGTTATTTTTGTGACAGTGACATTTCATTTCGACTGCTTCCCCATGCTTTATCTAATTTCTTTTGTTGTGGTGTAAACACAGAATTTTTGTGAAAATTCAATTACTACGGCCGTTGGAGATTCTGCCAACACAGATGTATCGAGTCCCTCATCCTCGAAAGTAGATAGCCAGTGAAGTTTTTTTTTTTAATTTATTCAAGGAAAACTTTGCCACCTCTTCATACGGAGTGGGCTGAAAAGGCCCAGATCGGCGCCGACTGGCACAGCCTGAAACACACGGGCTTCATTTATTGAGGTTTGTGTTTTTGTATTCTGAGGTTGTGTAATGCATTCAAATAAGGGTGCAACAAGCCAAAGTCGCAGCACGTTGCTGAGGGAGTACGTCGAGCGTTGTGGCGATGTTTTTATTCCTCTCTCCTTGCCTCTTCACTGCTTACGCCGCCATCAATAGATCTCATTCAGCCGAGGGGTTTCTTTCAGTCTGTGTTGGATAGTGGCAACAACTGCCTCTTGACAGAGGAGAAAGGATGGCTTGTCAAGGTCAGAACTGTGCGCTAATTAGCGTTCACCACTGAACTGCTGGGTTGACTCCTGTGCCCTTCACCCCTGAGGACTCGTGGCATTAGGTGTGTGACTGTGTTGTGTTTTCTATCATGTCTCCGCCCCTGCTCTTTCTCTTCCACACTATAAAGGCCAGACATCTGAGACTGCCTATACAATAGATACCTATTCTGCCGCGCCCCTCATTGACTCAGATGGGGCAGTCATATGTGACAAGCAGACAGAGGGGGGGGGGAGAAAAAGAGAGGGAGATGGGGGAGTAGGGTGCAGGGTGGTACTGAGCATTAGCATCCCACTGGGATTTGTGTGCTTGTTATAGCACGCGATCACACAGACAGGAGAGGGCAAAAGAGAAAAGGTGAACGAGGGAACGTTGCCACGATGGCCACTGCGAGCAGCGAGAATCCGGTTGATACCAACACAAACAAGAGGGTTCGCTGAATAATGACGGCAAGAGAGAATGTAATGGCAAAAGTTCAGCCATATCTTAAGGGGTAATTTTAGGCCCTTCACATGGGAACAGCAATTTCCTCCAGCTCTGTCTCCGAGCGATATTACTGTGGGATCATTAGACTAATTCATCATCCTTGACTTCTTCATGTTTTCTGCTGCACTATTGGGAAAAAAATGGTTGTTCTAATTGCAAGCCATAGAATTCAGATGTAAGCTGCGAGTTCTACTCATTGCTTCTCCACCACATGACTCAGAACACTTGCAGAATTAGTGGTGAGCAGTTGTTACTGGATAATACACTGTCATCCACTAGATTGTCAAATGATGACAATGGTTGTGTTGCTCATAAATTCAAGTATTTGCCTCCATCACTGTTTCATTATGAGGTATTGAGTATTTACTGTGTTAAGCCTGTACCACACATTACAATAAGTGCTCTGCGCTACATAGTAACAGTTGCCCAGATATATTGATCCAATTTGGCATGAACAGCCTGCTTGGCAGTAAAAAATTTTGCTGTATCATATTTTGTTGTTGTTTTTAATCCCTCCTACATAGACTGGCATTGTTGTTATTAAGTGTGTCTGATATGTATTCCATCTATGTAACGCTTTGCTAAGCGTAGTGAAGGAGATATGTTAACAAGTCTGTTCTCTAAGCAGCATCCATATGGATGCCTCTGCCCTGCTCCAGTCACTGTAGTGGTAACTCACAGGCCGATGAAACACATGCATGGCGCTCGCCTCCATTAATTTTTGTTTATTATGTATTTATGCTCTAAGCCCGAGATTTGCTGTGATCAAATGCATCTGTTTCGGCATGGATCAGTGGATAACTTTGGCACTCCACCATCTCCATCACATCCTGCTCTCCATCTACACCTCTCCTCTGTTTCTACTTTGCAAGCTCTGTCTTTTTGCCCTCACTTTCCCCTCTCTCTCATCTCCTTTCTTTTCTTTTCCTACATTTCTTCTTTTTTTTTTCTTCTTCTTCTTTTTAGCCTCTAGTGCATTTGAGCCTGCATACAGTATGAATCACCAGTCTTTCTCTGAAAATAAGATCAGTGCACTTAATGGTCAAAGGGCATTTTCAGCTTTATTAACTAAATCTAGAGACTTATAAAAGCAGGTCTTTGAAGGGACAAAACACAGTCTTTTCTAACTATTTTAAATTACTTATTAAACTTGTGTGAAGAGCCTTTATTTTTTTTTATCTAGATTCTCCCTCTCCCTTTGAACTTGAATTAACTGATTGACTGTTATGTGTTTTATACACACATAAAGGCTCATAAATAGAGGCTAATCTCTACAATCGCTATCATATTCATTTTCTGAAAAGTATTAACACATAACATTTAGATTTGGAAACAAATTCGATCCAGAGACCAAACTGTGTGACTAAATGGTCAGTCATGCACTGCGGTTTCAGTAATTTGTTGCTAATTGTAGAATAATTTCCTTTCTTGAGACGAATTTTATGTTTGCATCTTTCTAACTTTTGCTCTGATGTCTGAAAAAAAAATCAAATGGCATTTACTGTCTTTCAAAATACAGTAACATCTGTTAAGTAACTACTACATTAGTAACAACCTAAGATGTCCTGAGTGGCTGCTGCCTGCTGAATGCTTCTGAGGTTTAGTCTAGCATGAAAATCCTACCATCTCCTTGGCCTGATGTAAGAGCGATATTTTTTTTTACTCATCATGTCCTAATGCCATCCCTCTAATACTCTCAGTATATTCTAGTAAAAGAAAGGTATGCCCTCTCAGCACTTCTTCCATGACATGCTGATCCACAGTGGACAACTCCAGGTGCTTTTAGTGAGACTTAATGATGAGTAAGCTGTAGACATGTAATCCAGGCTGAATAGCCAATGAATACTAAAAGTGTTATACCAATGGAAATATGTAACTCCACTCTTCTAAAGACATCATTATTACATGGGAAGGGAATTATTTCAAGCACAGACCAGGCCACAAAGTGTGCTGGGTCCACACACTTCCTGTAGTATGTTGGTATTTTACAGTTGTATCAAAAGTTTTGGGAACGCTTGGTGAGGTAGAAATTTAGCTTTTACTACTTTTTTCGAGTGTTGATGCACTGTTGGTGTTGATAAGCTTGGAAAAAATGACACCATAATTTTAGCACATGCTATTTGTCCAGAAACCACATTATATAGAGAGCAGGTTGAAAATTGTCATTAGGGATTGTAAGATGATGATTGATATACAATCTGACTTTTAAAACCTTGTGATGACACTTAGCCAGGTGGCAGTTCACCCACGGGTGAATCCATCAATTTGGCTGTCGCCATCTTTGTTTTTTGTAGCTAATGAATATTTAGATGTGCTGGGAAGGAGCAAGGGGTTGATCTCTTTCAGAACCCATGGACACTATGCACGCCTACCTAAACCGGCTATTTGACTGCACCCGGGCCTGTCAATCAAACCAGAAATACCCCCAAACATACCTCTATTTGAAGCCTAATATCTCATTAATTATGGAACAGAAGGACCAACCTGACACTGATCGGGAGTGAATGTGGCGAATGATACGATAATGACTTGTCGATAAAATGTATTTGAATGGGAGTCTATTGTAGGCAGAGATTTTTTTGGAGCCAGCCCCTAGTGGCCCTCAGCCGTATTGCACTTTAATGCACTTCCGCATTGGGGACTATACATCCACTTCACAAACAGTCTTATGCACTTAATCCCCATGGGTTTCTCTAACAACTGAGTTAGCATCTGAACATGACGTGAACTGATGCCTAAAAAGCAGGGGGATGCTATAAAACATATTAAAGCACTTACAGCTTGCAATTTTTCCTATCATTAAGAGATGGCGGGTTCGGGGAGCTGTGGAAATAAAGACAATATCCAGAAGAACAAGAAAATTGCACAACAGAAAAGCAAAGCAAGACCCCTATTTGGCTACAGAAAGTGTTTGCTGACGCAGGTGTGGTGGTGTATTATTCTATTGTGCAGTGTTGCTTTCATAGAAAGGCTCTGAATGGGAGAATCATCACCTCTCAAGCATCAGAAGTGTTCAGGGCAGCATCTGGATAAACCAAAGTCATTTTGGAAACAATTGCTGTGGACAGGTGAAATAGAAATTAAGCTGTTTGGCCACAATCCCACAGTTATATATCTGGAGAAAAAAAGGACAACACCTTGCCAACTATTTGGGTCTGTGTGGCAGCCAGTGGCACAGGAAACATTGCAAATAAATACGTGATGCTGGATGAAATGCCATACAGTCAGTCGAGAAACGGAAAATGAAAAGATCTTCTACAGGAGGTCAATGATCCAAAGCATACCTTAAAATCCACCATGAATTACTGTAAGAAAGCTGATACTTTTAGAGTGACCCTCACTGTTTTCTGACTTGAACATTATTGAAAAACTGTGGCTTGATCTTAAAAATGCTTTTTTGTGCTAGACAACCTCAAATATCTAAAAAAAAAAAAAAGTGATCTGCAAAGAAGAGCGGGTGAAAATTCTAAAATCGAGAATTGAAAGACTGGATACAAAAAACATTTGCAAGCTGTGCTTTTCTGACAAAGGAGACAAGCTACTTACTTAGTATAGTGACAGAGCTTTGAACATGCCACAACTAATATTGAACTCTTTTAAATTATATATAATATTTGATAACATTTGGAGGAACACTCATTTCTTTATGTCTGTTTGTTGTACAGTTTGTATTTGCTCTTTTTTTTTTCTCACAAAAATGACAAAGCATGCCCAAAAGAAGCCCAAAACCTTCTTACAACTGTTTAAAAACAATACCAAAGCTCCAGTGGCTGTTTTTATTGTATTGAAGAGAAAATATGAGATTACTATTTTCCTACTATTTATGATCAACAATCCTTTTATTTCTTATTATGAGCAAAATATGCTAATTCAGAATAAAGTGATATTCTGGAGTAAATTGGAATAAATCCTGGAAACATCCAATAAAGAGGCATCATCTTAGTTTGGATGTGGTCCAGGAAGAAAAGATAAAGTTTGTCTGTGCTTAGGGATGCAGCAACTTAACCAACCTCTTTTTAGCACAGTCAGCAGTTGTGAGGTGCTTGAGCTCCACATTTCTTTTTAATCTCTTTGTTAGATGAGGATGAAGCTCAGATCACTTCTGCCCTGCTCATTATGTCAAACAGTTGCTTTAGGTTCTTTGTGGGTTCAGATAATGTTTTACTGTAAAGCATACGCCAGCAATCCCGTGACATTGTTAGTGAGGAACTGATTTGTTTGTATTTTTTACTGTGTATCTAATATCTAAAGCTTATGAAGAAAGTTTATGTGAAAATTCTGAAAGACTAGCTACTGTACAGCCCCTATCCTAAGCTCCTCCGCTCTCCATAATTATGTCTGGAGGCTCCAGTGCAGTCCATGCCATACATTTGTTTTATTCTGCTAGCATATGACATCATTAATTGACCTCAGATACTGAATAGACCGGCTGAGAAATTGAACCCCAGTAGAAGACATTTGTTTTGAATGGATGATGACTGCCTGGCCCGCTGTTTAAACAGCCTCGCAGGCTTTGGGCAGGTGGAGGAAGAAAGCTCTTATCCGTCTTCATCGTAATATCAAGGTCACGGATGGGTAGCTGAGCTAATCTCCCTCTTCTCATATCTCTTACGGAGCGAAAGAGCTGGCAGGCCTGCCATGTATTAAGCCCTCTCCAGCCAAAGACAGAATACGATGTCTGCTCCACGCAGGGAAATATGATAAACTACACTGAAACGAAATTCAAGAACGCAGAGGTCCCAGTATTCGTAAGTGATGTACTGTACACAGCCGCACGCAGACACCAGCTGCTAAATCAAATAGGAGATAATCTATGCATATTCAAATTCTGTGCCAAACTATATAATCTTCGGCATCTGCTTCATTATGCATGGAAGACACCATTTTGAGTGCATATTTCCATCCAAACACCGTATCTGTGTAAGTGTTCATGACTATTAAATATTGTACCAGACATATTCGGGGGCATGATCAAAGCACAAAGCTTGTATGTGTGAGCTTAATAATGACAGACTCATGTTGACAGATGAGATGGGCTAAAGGCTCTGAAGTGCTGCATTTGAAAGAGAGTTGTCTCCTCCCCTCCCACAAATAGATTTGCCCCGCACAAGGTTTTATCCCCATTGTTCATTAGACTTCTGAAGGAATAATTAACAAGGCTTTAAAACACAGCTTTTATGGATCACCTGCTGTCCCCTCCAATATCATTTTTGTGATTGCGCTGCAGAATACAGCAAGAAGCATTGATGCTAACGTCTGGCACCCAAATGCCTTGCAGGATCAGTAACTCTCCAATTAAAGCTATATCTCTCAGTCTTTTTGCCTGGCACTGGAGCACTGAACTCACCACAGGACTCGACCACGTACAAACACCAAACTTCTTTATTACAAGACCGTGGCCCCGAGATAAGAATAAACTGCCCTAAACGCGCTAATGCAACATGCAGACACATTGTGTTTTATGAAGCTGAACTGCATTGCACGGTCTTAAGCCAAGAGCATGGTAGAATAATGGGAGGCAAGGACATTGTTCATTCAAAAGTAAGAAAAGAGAAACAAGAATATTCCTTCATTGTAAAAGTTCCAGATTAGACGAAGAACATTAGCTCTTATCACAGGCTGTAGCTGCAGAGAGCAGAGTCTCCTCTCTTTACCTGAATCACAGTGCCTTCTCAAAATGCACAAATCTATTTGTCATGTCTGGGGCCGCCAAATCACGAGGTAAATATTATCATCCAACAAGCAAACAAACAGTCTTTTGTGTGGTAGATAAAGGTGAAGCGTGTGGTGAGGTTAATGGGACCGGGCTATTAGCATTGTCACTCAGTCTGCCAGGTCTGACAGTGCAGCTCAGTCTGAGGGCCTCTCCTCCCCTCGTCCACCTGCTTATCACCCAGATAAATTAACTCCGGCAGACTGGAGAGGCAGGTGGAGTGGAGGGGTGGGGGTACAGATCCTCACCTATCACAAGACAGGAACACCAGGCACAGATCATTGCTCTGTTGACTCTCGTTAATAGCGTGGGTCCACAGTGTGTGTCAGATTTTTTGGGGGTCCGTGAGATTGACGTGTGGGGCAGCAGAGTAAACACTTGATAATTAAACACAACCGCATGTTTGTCAGAGGTGATGACAGAGCCCACCGACCCTCCCCCTCCACCTCTCACTCAATTCTCCCAACTTTGTGTCAACCAACAGTTCACTGCAGCAGTTTGTCTAATCATTATGACAAAATATGTCATTTGTCAGCGCCTTCCAAACGAGCCACATGTTCCCTGATCCGAGTCCCCACTTATGAAGACAGCATCCCTTGTTGCTGCCTGAATGACAATTACAGTTGTTGTTTTTTAACAGCTGCTGTTATATAAGGTTTGGTTAGATTTAGGGCTGGGTGCTGAACTTTGATGCTTTCATGGCACCGACTGATTTGCTTCAAAACTAATTGGGTATCAAAAAATGCTTTCTCGCTCTGAATCAAATTTCAATACCTAAGGAGTAAATCTAATTAGTGAGCAAAGAAGCATAAGAACAAACACAATGTTACTCCCAGAAACAGGTCTCACGTGTGTTTGTATTTTGAAAGGCTAGACTACATTGTGCATCATTTGGGTGTGAAAAATGTCGAAAAGGAGATCAAAAGTGTGCCAATAATGTTATGCAACTGCTTTTAATGAGTAAAGATACCAAGAAGCTGAATAATAGAATTAAAGGTTTGTGCTGTAATGTAAAATGGATTTTATAAAAAGTGGTTTGGAAAAAAGTATTTTTCAGGAACTGGTACCGCTGGAACTACTTGGTTGAGATTAGGGAATGATCTCGGACATGATTTATAAAAAAAAAAAAAAAAAAACAACAGAAAAGGTGAATTTTTTTTTTTTTTTTTTTTACCTGGTCTCCGATGTGAAATTTGTCTGTTTTATCCACCTAACTATCCACTGACTTGAACATTACAATCTGGGTTTTTCTGGCATTATGAACTTGAGCAACAGTTGTAGAATAAAGACAGAATTTATCGTCAGACCACCGTACTTTGACCTGTGACTTTCATCAGGGTCATCTGAGGGTAAAAGACATTTGTTGTTGTTTAGGCTTTAAGTGTTGCTGTATGGAACTTAAATTCTCTGAAAGCTTTACCCGTTCTCCACACACCTTGGATGTTCATGAAGTTGTGCCCCAAATCCCTGCTCTTTTATAACATTATCACACTACATGCCCAGCTTTACTTTGAAGAGACAGCAGTTGTCCTTTTCAAAGCCTAAAAAGATTGCAGGTCAGTTGAAATTCAACTGAGGTTGTATTTAAGGAATAGTCAGACATATTCAGGAATTATGTGAGGAGATTGATACCGCTGTCTGTACTGTAAATATAAAGCACCTTCAGCTGAGGAAAATACTGAGAACAGGCTTGTCTGCTGTCCAAAAAAAAAAAAAAAAAAATCTGTCTCCTAGCACCTCTAAATCTTAAAGTGTAAAAACGACATGTTGCGGTCTGGCACAAAACCCTGTCATAACACTGCAGTAACACTGACACGCTGTAGGCAGATTACACTGACAATTATCCCACATAGGATACATGTTGCATCCAGTAATTACAATGAAATGAAAACTATTGTGCCTGTTTGTAGATTTTAGATTTTTCAATGAGCAAGTAGGTGAATGTGTCATTTTGGAATTTCAGCCAGGTAATTAAACTTGTGAGTGGGGAAAGAGAACAAAAAAAAAACCTCAGACAAACTTATTATTCAAAGCATAGTATTTTTACATATCTTTGAAAATGTCCGCAAGGGATCTTTTAGTATTTTTAGTCTTTTAGTATTTTAACAAACGACCACTGCTTTTGTTTTTCAGCTGAGGACGGTCTTGAGAGTTTTCCCATCCCATCCCACAGGGCAGGATGGAGACATGTTTTTTTAATTGTGAAGTCTTTATTAGAAACAGTGATTGTTAATTCAAGACTTCAGAGGGACTTCAAGAAAAGACTGTGTCGATTGGAACGCATACAGTTGGCTTTATTGGGCCCCATTTGCCTTGTGGGTGCTCTATGTTTAATTGAACATTCATTAGAGAGTACACTGTTATACCCCCACAGTTTATAGTGACATTCCCCAAATGTAACATAATTAGGTTTAGCCAAATGGTGGGCTGAATGGATCCAGATCAGTTCTACAACAGCACACAGTTTGTTCTCTCACTGGCTGGTCATAAAAGAAATAATTTTGGGGAAAGTGTGTGACACTGGCTGGCACCCAGAGCATATGACTGGAACAGGAAGATTACAGGCGCGGCTAAAAGGGATCAGTAATTGAATTCCAGAGATCCTGACGCACATTACACCAGACCAAGAGACAAGAGAAAGCTTTTTTGCTCGATGAGGGAAACTGGAGGGTAGAGAGAGGTGAGTCCTCTCACTACACAGCCCCTCCCACTGTTTAGTGCCACTCAGCAATGCTGGAGCCATTGCTGTGTTAACAGTTTCTGTTCTCACGGGACGGGAGAGCCCTAACTGTCACCCACCTCCAGTTGGCTGAGAGCGGTGAAACCACTCCACTGTGTCTACTTTATATAGGTGGTTAGACGACACATTGCTGCCAAGGATTGTCTTTGCTGGTACTGAACATTTAATAGAACCAAACTATCCATGAAAGGCAAGCCAGAAGCCTTTATCAAAGTACTTGCAAATCTGAGAGAAGGAAAATCCATCACATTGTCCAAGGGTAGCAATTTGTCGGATAAAGTAACAGCGAGAAAACACTATAACGTCAGCATATAGAGTAACATAAAGTATTTTACTGTGAAACAAATCATGTAAACATGTCATTCAGTGTTGAAATAATCCCATAAAATGGTGATAGAGGAGACAGTGAACAATATAAATACTGAGACATGCTGCCATATAGAAAGAGAACATCTATATAGCCCTTAAAAAATATTGCATTTCCATCTGAAAAAAAAACAGACACTTTTTCTTAGTTGTTTTTGTTTTGTCTTTTTTTTTTCATTCAAATGATTCCTACTTTTTGTCAGTGACAGAGTTTGAATTGCACAATGACTAGATAATGATATGTGAATAAACAGAAGAGTTAAAACATATATTCCATACGGATATTCTATATTCTCCCCGTTGCAAAGGTGTTTGAAAGCACAGTATCATCCACTTTACTGCAACTAAAAACCTCGAGTCTTTTATTGTCTTGGTGATTGAAGTCATACCATAAAGCACCCAGCCAGCTCTAATGTTCAAACAGCTCCAAACAAATGACAGAGCAGTTATACATTAGGAAGCTCATCAGATAGTTATGCATCACATCAGCATTTGTGTTTCTGTTTTGTTTACACCAACAAAGTAACACCACAGAGATTTAGTTAAAATAGAACATAAGTATGCATAAAAAATAAAAAAAAACAGAGTTCAGTACAACACAGTCGTGACAAATACTCCAAATGTTGATATTACAAAAGAAATTTCTCAGGCATCAGACTTCAGCTCCATCTAAATGATAGAAGGCACACACACCCTTCTGCAATTCCAATTTCTTGTCTCATCATTGGAGCAAAATGGAAGAGAAGAAAAGTCAGGAGGACAGACTCAAAATAGATATAACAATAGAGCAGAGAAGGGGAGATTGAATCGGCTAGTGGAGGCTCTTACTGGTATCCTGGGTCTCATTTACCCCTCGCCTGATGCTGCTGCAGCCCTGTTAATTGGCTGAAGCCAAAGAAGTCACATTAAAAGCAGAGTGAGTTGCCTCTTCCTTTGATAGTCTGAGACTTAAAACAATACAGAGAACCAGATAAATGGGCAAGAAGTGATCATTTGGCCGGTAAACGGAGCTATCAAACCCCCTGACCTACTAATTAGCTCGCAGTTAGCCCGGCCACCGTCCGTCTTTCAGCGCAGGTGAAGATGAGTGGTTCTGAGGAAAAAGTTCCTCTGCCCTTTCTCTAAAGTTTTCCAAGAGCAAGGAAGCTCCTGGTGTGGATGTGGAGGTGGGTGAGTGCGGTGGAGATTGTGAGGTTCTTGAACTCTCTGTGGTGCAGGCAGTAACCGTCTTTACATTCAGGAGGCAGAAGATCAAAGAGTGTAAGTTTAAAGGGAGGGGGGGGGCAGTTTTAGAGGCTCTCCTCTGTTTGGGAGGCATCCAGGTATCCGTGGTGTGTATTGATGTGGAGCACCGTCGCGAGACACACTTTCCCATCCTTATTTCCTCTTGTCCTGTTGAAGCTAAACGGGCTGTGCTTCAAAAACACTGCTTCATCAAAGACACCACTTAAATTGTCTCTCCCTTTTTTCTGTGCAGCCCCTCTGTTCTTCTGATAAATATTGTGTGTCTTTCTGGCTGAAGCACTGCAGAGGAGCCTTCAGAGAGTGACTGGTTAGAAGTAATCCCAGAGAGAGGTCGAAAAAGGAAAGATGCTGGTTAGCATTTCTTCAGAGATGCGGCACAGAATCATGAACACAAGTCGGATGCTATTTCAGCATGCATTGTGTGCTTTTCCCACAAGTGTTTTTTTTGTCTGACCCATAGGGTCTAATAAGAGATGAAGTTCTTTCAAGCTGCTCTACAAATGACTTTGCTCTGCAGTTCCACCTGTGTCCTCCTCTGGCCCGCCAAATAATCAAATCAATAAGTGGGTTGTCATTCAGACCAGCAGAACATGTAAACCAGATGGAGGCTTCTGTCTGCGGTGAAAAGGGAACAGCTCCCTCTGGAAACCACTGTAAACCTCACAAATGACAATTTGCAAACACTGTGTCTTTCAATAAGCTTGTACAATTTATTAGTCCAGTTAAAGTGCTACACACTCACTACAATATGATGCCTGACATTAATGTGTAACTACAAATCGCCCATTATTAGATATCCCTTTCCATATTTATTGTTTTGTCACTATAATTATTGCACACGTCTTGCAAAAATCCGGCCTGTATGCCAGTGCATGGCCCTGCGTGAGCCCCTATTAAAAACCTGCAGTCACAGGGATTAGTGTCAGTATTCCATACAGATTGGCACAGTGTCAAAAAGAAAAGGAACCAAACTGGAGCAGGGGTAAATAGGGTCTGACAGAGATTAGAACAGTGGATATAATAATGCTGGTTTCCACTCTAATTGTGACACCGAGCCAAAGCTTCGCAATTACGGTGCAACGAGCGGCACTTTTAAGTCCACACACCAGTGGGGGGAAATCAGAAATCCTCAACAACTTTAAGCTATAGTATCAGATTATGTCACTATTAATTAGGCGCTGTATGAGAACAACCCTGTACTGTGTCCTCTCCCCCCCACATGTAGCCAAGCAGGCAAGTAAACTTAGATCAATAATTACACAAGGCCTGTCGCGGCTCCTCCGCTGTTCTGTCACCAAATTTCACACTAATTGGCCACACCAGCTGAGAAACCCAGAAACAGATTTTTATTGAGTCAGGGTATGACTGTGCAGAGTCTGGAGGGACACTTGCATTACCTAAAGGGGCTACCTTTGAAACTAAAGGCACCCGTGTATCAATACGGATGTGAGTAGAGTGCAAATGACACCGTTCGTTCCAAATAAGGCGCGGCTGTGCATCAGGCATACAAGCATGAGGGCCATTGATCTGCGCATACATAAACACAGTGCACAACCCAGCATAATTATATGATATATTGCCAACTAACCAACCCTATATTTTCTCAGCCAACCTTTAACCATTTGGCGGTATGTTTGCGAGGAGTGTAACTTTTGTCTATTTGTATGTCCTCATTTGCCTCTTGATGCTTGCCGGCCTTATCCCGGCTATCGATCGAAAGGGAGTAAGAGGCCCAGGAGTCCTCTGGTTTCATCTGTGTAACATCCTTTGGTTAATTCTCCTCTGCGAGTTTAATACCGAACACGCCGGTCCCTCTCGACAAAAGCCTGATCGAGTGAAATGCGGCGCCATCAAAACAAAAGAGGTGAGAAACAACAACACCTGGAAACAAAGGGCCGCTGAGACGGAGACAGAGAGGCTCATGGCTTTCAACTGTCACAGATTAACTTGAGATTGTCGTCCCAGCTCATACTGACCCTTGATGAGGAGGTGTTAGAAGGCGTAGTCTTTGTAATTGCTTATGGTTGGGGACATTCTGTTTACCCTTGTGTTGTGTTTGTGAACATAAATGTTTTGTGGGTGTATCGTCATCTTAGAAACTACAAGATTCTCACCTGACCAGCCTTTCTTTGATTCACTGAATGGCATATAGTGGCCTGTTTAACGATGGTTGGAGGGCACTAGGGCCTGGGCAGACGCAGACAGACAGCCGTCACATAAAAGTTTTCTTTTTGTGGCTGACAGCTCTGTTTTTCAGTGTGTTTTTCAAGCAGGTCTCATCCAGGTAAACGAAAAGATCAAAAGCAGGGTCTTGAGCTAGCAACGCTGCCGTCTGTGATGTAAGACCCCTCTTGTCCTTAGATCTTGGGCATTTCTTCTGCCTCCTTTCCCGTGCCATATCTCCGATGGAATTTTAATGATAAGCTCACTAAGACCGAATTGTTATCTTGAATGCACTATCACGACAATCCAAACATCTCGTACCCACACACACATTCTCACACACGCCTAGCCGTAAATCCCTGCGAGCCGAATGTATCCCTCTGGAAAAGTTTCCATTCGGAGAGCTATCTCCTTTGACATACTCTGCGAACACTGCGTTTCTGTTTGCAGGCTAGTTTTTGATTAATAGTGGGAAGAAAAAAAAAAAATCAACAGTGGATGTACTGCTAAGTGTTTTTTTAAGGTTGGGTGAAGTGCTGTAAAAACCACCATCTTCTCCCTGAGGGGACACACCCACACAGCAAGGGTGAGAGAAAGAGAGGGAGAGACAGTGTGATGGTCAGAGAAGCAGACATCGCTGGTTGCTCAAATTGAATGTGGTCCCAAGTTTGTAGTGGAAAAGCCAAAGTGACAGAATAGTAGATAATAGGTTTGCTGTAGCGTCACGCCTGAGTGTGTGTCCACACTTGGGCATTTCTGGAACGGTCCACTTTCTGACGTCCTTATGACAGCCCTCTTCCCATTTCTTCTCCCGTTACGCAGCTGTGCAACTCCAGCCCATTTTAATCCCACACTTTTAGCATGCTCCACGGATTGCTCTGTTGCCTATTACTTTGAGTGCTGAGCTATCAAAAATGTCTGATTTGTTATTGATAAAGTAATGTTAAAATGATCATAAAAATGAAACAAAGCCCATTTGTGTGTTTGCCCAGTAGGAAATAGTGTCGGCCTCATTTATTCTCTCGCCGCGTTGTTTTATTGTCGTAAAGCCCGTGTAATCCTCAGCACTTAAAAAGATAAGTGAACTGTGAAAATAAAATAATTATTTAGGAACTGTGAGATCGTAATTCCATGTTGTTGGCCTCAATGTGTGCAGCACTGGCCCCAAACAAAGCAGGAAAGTTTTGTTTTTATTTCCTCTTTGTGTCCAAATTTCCAGCGTCATCATCACTTCACGCATCTCTTCAGCATCTCTCAATCTCTTCATCTCCCTCCCTCTCCCTTCTCCTTTTTCTCTGAAAGTGACCTTGAAGATATTCCTCCTGCTGTTTGTTCAGACACAGAACTCTCTGTTTCTTTTTCTCTCTCTCTCTCTCCTTCCTCTGTTTTCATTAGCGGGCTCAGTCAGCCTGCCTAGGGACGGCCCGGTGCTGTGCTCACGTTACAGGCCTATTGACTTCGGAAGAGAGAGAAAATACGGTGGACATGATTCATCAACCATGAACCTCATGATACCAGTTTTATCTGTAACTTATTTTCAATACAGAGGACAGCAGATAAACCGCACGCCATTTTTATCACCCTCCCTTCCCACTTCAGGCATGTCAGTAATCAGATACACAGACAAGGCTAATTAATATTTTGAGATACTGCCGTGTACTCGCACACAAGCACTGTTAAACAACATGTCTTAAGACTTGACATTTAGCTGCATTTTTTTAATACTGTTGCTCTGCAGCTAAAATAGCGATCGGGCCAGAAACTTTCAAGTTGATCACCAATCTGCATTTTCAACGTTGGAAAAATTGCCACAACTGACAAGGTGATAACATAATGGAAAATATTTTTGTGCAAATTCATTTCTGTTTCATTCATTATGCATGCTGAATACTGATGACGGAGCTTGTGAATGAAAAGTGAGGCGGGCGCTCAACCCTCGCTAACTTATTTGGACTAATCTGGCACCATATTTGGCCCTGATATATAAGTTGTGCGCACTTTAAATCAGATTGTGGCATCCAGGAGTTATGTATCTGCATATTCTTAGGAGCCCTGAAGACAATGATGAAGGTATTAGCAGGAAGTAATAACCCTCAGAGGTGGATGGGTGTTTTATCACACTTGTACCCCAGTAATTAACCAGGACTGCCCTGGAATCTCCTATCTCTCTCCTTCTTCTGTTATTCCTGTCTTCTAGTGGGAGGGTGGGGTGGCAGTTGTCTCAGTTCATATCTGCAGCTGTACGATATGCGCTTTGAACTTTTGCCATTGTGGCGTTATGGTAATCAAAAATGCAATACATTCTGCTGCACACTTGTGCTTTATATACACACACAGTTTTTGACCCCGTGTTTCTGGAAGGAGTTGGGGTGGTATACATTTTGTGGTGCGCTCGCTTAGCAGCCCACATTTCAGTGATGATGCACCTGATAGGTTGGCAGCCATGCAGCAATCAGTTAAATGACAGACAGACAGGCTCAGAGCACAGCTGCACAGTGCAGTCTAAGCCAATTGTGTGACAATCAGAGGCTGCTATTTTAGGTTTCCCTCCCCCTACAGAGAACAGATTTCAGTGAATCAGTTGGCCCTCAGGCATCATAATTATGCAAAAAGCTCAGCAGAGGAAAGTTGTTTCTTCCACTATTGTTTTGACTTTCTTTCTTATCGCTTAATCATCTGAGGAAAGTGGTTGTGGTAATATATAGAGAGGTGCGGGGCTTCTGTTGACGATAAACATTTGGCTTAAAAGCAATCTGAAAGTTAGATTAGAAATATATGTATATTTACTGAATCTGGAGTCATGCAAATTATTCTGATTTTGCAATTCAAATTTATTGTTTAGATCCTTTATTTTGAACTATATCAACTTCAAAACAGCCCTTAACATATGATGTAGACTTGATTTGTCAAACACGCTTCAAGATACAAGTTGATTGCTGAATTTAGCAATATGAGTGCTAAAATATTTCATGTACCACAACATGAAGCTGAAGCCATGTCACTCACATTGTTGCTCATACTCCGGCATCAGTTTGAAGGGCAGCTTGGCTTAAGGTCTGCCCACTTGAAAGAGACCTGTGAGCAGAAAGGGCACAGGCTGCCACTCCTTTTACCGCCTCTCCCCTGTGGTGAAAAACAGAGCTGAAACAATTACGGGCCGCTGTGAAGTCTTTCACATAGTGATGTCTGAAAATGTTAGACACACATAAACACCCGGGCTCACACAGTGAAGCCAAAGTTATTAAAACTAATTAACTTGAATTAACATTTAAAAAACTTCTCTGTGCCCTTTGGAGATTTAGGTTGACTGCTGTAAGTAACATAAATCCATCCAGACCTCCAGGACGTGTGAGTTAAGCCTCTGGTCAGTCTATCAATGCAAAGTGAGAAAAGCTGTTTCACTCCTTGGGCTGCTCTCTCCCTGCAGCTGCACGGAGCACTACAAGTGCTCTTCGCACCCATGAAGGTGGAAGACTTATGTGTTAATCCTGAAGCCCCCACCTAAGCCCCTGTAATAAAGCACGCTCTCAATCAGGACCTGTCCCCTCCCTTCAGGCAAGGCAGCTTAGGCCTCTGCAATCACTAGCTGGTGAGCCACAGGAAAGCTAATGAGCCCTTCGTCTAGACGTCCTGCACCTGCATTCAAAGCTGCTCCAGTGGGAGCTCTCTAGGGCGTAGGCAAGTTGCAGGTGGAGATGATGGAGGTCTGCAAAAGGCCAGCAGTGAGTCCCACAAGGGGGATCATCTGGTGACCAGTAGTTTGCTGGTCTGAATACATAGTAGTCAAACGCACTGCTGTCACAGCCCCGGCGGACAACTTGAACCCACGACTTACCTGAAGCTGAGCACTCACTCAATGCACAGGCCTCTGGACTTCAGTTTAAATTAATTAATGATGTCTAATTCCATGCAGAGGTCCAGTTGTTCAGCGTGTGCTCTCCATACAAAGTGCACTGCATGTGGACAGTTTGCTCCCTGTGGTCCACTGTTGCACAAGATGCGAATAGGCTTTCTGTGAATGTTAAAGAGCACAACGCAGATGTTCTAGTTAGAATTTGCGCATCTGCTTAGAATTTGGGATGTGCCTGCGCCTAGAGTGGCTTCATATGGTACCTTGAGTTGTTCTTCCACTAATGAAGTATTCACTCTTCTTTTGGGATTTCAGCATATTTATGATACCTGTTAGTACTGTGCCTCACAAAAAGTAAAAAAAAAAAGGAAATAATCACAATTTATTACTTTTATTTTAGTTTTATTTGGAAACGTATCTTCCATTTCTTGTTTTCATGTGTTTTACAGCACTTGTGTTAAACGTAAGCCATCCTAAATAGTTCAAATGTACTGCAGTCCCTGAGATTAGTAACCATGGATAACAGGACCTCATTTATGTCGGCCTTAATTGTCTAGGTTCCAATTATATTCAACACGGGAACCAATCCACTCTGATTGAGGGACCAACTAAAACAGCTCTGAGTTGGTGTCCTGGATGTTTTCAGACTCCTGTTCAGGAGAGTATAGCACTTGTGTAAGTGTTTGTTATTCAGGTTTAATTATGTCCACGGGGCCTGGGAGTGTAGGCCAATCTACACGGCGCCTCTTTAGCCCGAGCCACAGCGGACTGGCTTGATGTCTTCCTCTTCTTTCGTCTGCACTGAATGAGCAATTAAAGGTCATATCAATTAGAGCATGTTGTGGTCTCCAGACTCATTTTGAAACAGCTTGCTCCTGTAGCGCTGTCAAGAACGAATAAGTATACAAATGTATACCTTGGACTTCCTTGCTTAAATATTATTTTTTAAATAGATTTTGAACAAATCTCAGCTTCAACATATTACTGAATAAGTTGCTCGGCTTGGGCCTCACTCGCCAGAAAGTATATGAAGTTTGCTACAGAGCTTGTATGACCTTAATTTTATCTGTTAAACTGATCAAAAGTAAAGCAACATGGAGCTATGCTTGAGCTCCACTGTGGAGTCATCCACTGGTCACATATATTGCAGCCTTGAAGAAGAACAAAAATCTACTTAGTCTAAATCTAGAGGGTCCATATTTTCATCTCCCTCATGTTGGTTTGCAAACAATCATTCACATGGTGCCAAATGAGAGACAAAGAATTGTTTTCATTGATGAATCCTAATGAAGAAGCATGCACAAAGAGACATATCGCAAAATGTGATACGTGCTGTTGCCATAGTGACCCCCCCCCCCTCTATTTGTGTACTCCAAGATTAAATGTGTTTGTTTGCAAGTGGAACTACTGACGGAGATTCCTCGGTAGTCGACAGTGATGGTGTGTGTGGTGGTGGGGGGTGGGGGATTCCTGAATTAAATGAATTTTAATTCATTCATTTATTCATGAAATTCAATGGGTCTCCTGTCTTCTAAGAGACAGAAAGCCAAATGTCCTTGCTAGTTTCATCACCACTCTTTGTATTATATGTAAAGAAGAAATAAATTGTTTCCATCTCATACAAATAAGAAAAGGAGGAACCAAAGAAAGCAATATTACAGCAGAGCACAAACATGATCATGGTGAGACAAGTGGTTTTGCATCAGTAGCCCACATTAATGGTGTGACACAGTTTTTAGTTTGTTTTTGCAGATAGCAGGCTGTTTGTGTTGATGACAGGTGGTGTTCCGTCTGCAGACCCATTTCACACAGAATGTAAAAACCTCCACTGCTATAATGTGAATGCAGTAATAGATTGCAAGCAACTACAGAGGGTATCGGGGATAAGAGGTGTACCGTTGGAACATGATATGAATAAATCAAAAGATGCCATAACATATACCGTATCGTAGCAGTTTTTTTTTTTTTTTTTTTTACGCCCATGGGGAAAGTCATTTGGGACAGCCAGCTCATCAGTGGCTTTCCTCCTCATTTTCATAATCAGACTAGACCTGAATGAGCATTCAGAGACCACAACCTTCCACCAACCATCACCTACAGGCCATCAGAGGCAGTTCTTCCAGACTCTGTGAAGACACTTAGCGAGCTACATATTTAGCAGACTCATACATAGTTCATAATTACAGTAGGCAGAAGTTTCATTTTTATTTTCTATTAAAGTTCATGTTTTTTGCATCACTTTTCTCTCTCTAGCTTGAGGAAAGTGCTGCGCTGCCCCTCTGATTTATACTGTGACTAAGAGTGTAGCCGTGCAAAGTGCGTGCATATATCAATATGTGTCAGCAGTCTCATACAGTAAATTGGGTGCCTTGATCCAGGCCTGCCTCACTGTGGTCTCCAGTGTCCTTGGGCAGGTAAAAACCAAGGTCAACGCAAAGAAGTTACTTTATTATGAGATAAGTTTACAAGAAGCGTATGAAGGCATCAAATCGAAACAAGTGCAGCCTGAGTTAAAATCAAGAAACCCTTCGCCAGTTCTTTTCTCTGGATCCAGTTTTGCAAAAAGTAGCATGTTGCAACAGTTTGTTGTACAAGAGAAATGTCTCTCACTCATCTCCACATCAAACAGCTTTGCAAGCAACAGCTAAAAACAAAAACTAATAGAAATGCTTCAAAGAAGGAAGCTTCATAGGACTTCTTTAGTCAAAATATTACTTTATTTTAATCCCATTGGAAATAGTCCATATATATCTTGTGTATTCATATATTCACATCGTGCAAGCCTGCTTAAAAACACATAAAGATCACAATCTAATGGTTTTCCTTTCTGTCTTTCTTTTTCCATGTCTGTGGATCTTCCCTGGCTGCCATTGTCGTCAACAGGTAAACACATTCTTATGTTTTTTTCTCCTCTGATAAATCTCGGGTACACAGATGATAAAATACACAGGGCACCTGGAATGGTCAGATTATTTTCCTGTCAAACTCCCCTTTGCCTCCCCTGACCAATCATATTTGATGTTTGCCACTGAGTGCCGATGGGGTCCCCTGCTGTCTAAACAAGCCCCGGCCCCGCCCGACTGTGCAGCCCTTTTCTTCGCGCTGTAGTGGAGAGAAAAGGGCAAGAGAGCAGCGCTCAGGCGAAACAATAGCACCGTGAGGAGATGTCAGGCCCTGGGAGCTGTGAGGTGGATGATGATATGAGCCCACTGGTGTTGTTGTTTCTCACTCTGCTGAATGCTAACACATGGACCCCTGCGGCTGGGCGTCGACCCACTGCGTGGTCAGGACCCTGGTGGTGGTGATGGGAAGGGGTGGGTGGGATGTAATGAGCCCAGTCTGGACTGCTGGGCTATGGTCTGTTGGAGCAGCTTTTGTGTGTACGTGTGCGTAAGGCAGCATGTATGTTTTAGTATGCCACCGTGGATGCAGGGTGCCCTCCTCCTGCGCTCCCTGTTGGTGGATATCAAAGGCTTGTTGTAGTGTGACTCGGCTCGTCTGCAGCCGCCTGCTGCTCGCCTCCAACACTGTCCATAAAATTTAAGGCTTGATTTCACTGCCACAATCGCACTCTGAAATATTGAAAATTTGGCCAACGGTCAAACAATTATTTTTTAAATCCACCTGATGTCATATTCAAGTAAACAATTTAGGAAGACAATGCAGGAAAAATAAATATAGTCAGTGTTTTTAAATGCTAATTTTACCACCTTGCTTGTTTGCTTTTGTTTCTGTAAACTTTGACACAGCAGACAAGTCAAAGACAAGAAAGATGTATGTGTAAAAGAAAATGTATTAAATAATCTTAAATAAATGACCCATGCATTTATTTGAGCTACGAAATCTTCACACCAAAATATTATTTCTGAATGTCTATTACATTGCATCATGGGTGAGTAGAATTTGATTGTGATAATTGTATTTGAAAGTTAGCTTTGCTGAGGTGACTAACAGTAGTGATATAATGTAGAGATGGGTCTTCATCCTGTCTTCACGGCGTAAAGTCAGCAGGCTTCTTTTTTTTTTTTTTTCTTTTTTTTTGTCTGTTTCATTCTTTTTTAAGTGAGCCTGGAGGACAGCCTGCTGGCAGGCAGGGATGCAGAGAGGTTTTCTCTCGCAGTACATGAGTGAGGGAGACAGATGGAGCATGCCAGACAGTGGTTTGTGGATTTATCCAGATTTATGATGGGAGGGAGTGAGGCTGGATGTGAACAGGGAGAGTCGGAGGAGTGCAGAGAGGAGACGTGTGTTTTGGGGGGGGGGCGGGGGGGCTTTCAGTGCACGAATCGGAAACACTGGAAGCCCCTGGATGGATGAGGGGTGTGTGTCCCAGCACAGTAGTGTTGTTGTTTGAATTGATTGTTTTATTTCAGCGCACTGCTCTGTGTATTACTGTTTTGTCATCTACTGAGGAAAGCGTCCTTGCCTTCACATTGAACTCCATTACATCCCTCCCAGGACTCAGAGCTGTCTTTCAGATCGCTTGATTGGCATCTGCTGCAGCTCCTCCAACACAATGGAGGCTTGTTTTATTTCCCACTAATTTGGCTTTCGTGGTCTCCCCACTAATAATAACAATACAAGGCTGTTAATGCTTCCTCCCTTTGTCATGTCATTTAAATGGCAGAAAATCATGAATAACATGAAAACAATTGCCCGAATATGATAAACATCACTGTTTGTCAAGATAACAGTGCAATAAAAAAGAGGAAAATGGGTGTAGTCAGAAAGAAGAAAAATGCTGTATGAATTGATCAAGAGATAAAAGATGATGATAACATATCATAGCAGATGTTTGCTTTCATAAGAAATATCCCTTTGATAATGTACTTTTTTATTCCACGTAGCGGTGATGTTTACAAAGCTTCAAGGTTGTTAACTCCTCCTCAGGGGAGAGGAAAACATAACAGCCATTCTGGGATACAGGATGAAAGAAAATAGAGATGTTCTTCCTTTTTCACAACATTGAAAAGGTTGAACACATTCTTTTTAAAGGCATTCTGGTATGCTCTGCTCTCGCAACATTTCACAGGTTAATATAGTGCTCTATTTGGGGGGAAAGACTGAAATCCAATCGAAGGAATATTTGAAGGGACAAAAAAAAAGCAAAACTGTGTTTGCTGCCCCGAAAGGTTTACCCAATTTCTCAGTGTCGTTGGATGACGCTTACTGTAACTGTGGCATGTACATACGGGATTTTTATCCATGTTCACAAACAATTTTTGTTCTCTTGAGTGGACCAATGGGTTTCTGACAAATGATACCTTTCATCCTTCATCCATTGGTTGAGAATACATGGGGTTTGTTGGATCGGTAAGAATAAATCAATTTTCAAACAGCTAAAAAACATTGGGCAAGGCTCTCTCTCTCTCTCTAAGCCTGCCATTATTCCACTTCCTTGCATCCCCTGCTATCTAGGGTAACCCTTTTCAGTCCCTTCTTTTAGCCAATCACAGCGAGGCTTCTGTTTTGAGTAAACCAAGGTATAATGGAGCGTCTCCCCGCAGAGGAGTCACGTACCAATGGTTTTCATTCATTTCATTTGTAAACGTCAGGGGGGAATGGCCCTTTCAAAAAGCCTTGAACGAGAAAGTACTTGAGAGAGAGAGAGAGTGAGGAAAAAGAAAAATGGCATGTAGCAAACAGTGAAAAGGATCACAGTGGAAAACGACAGAGGAGAGGGGTATAATAAAGGAAGAGAGACTCAGTGGATCCAGTCAACTACAGAGAAAAACAGAGGAAAAGAGGGGAACAAAGGTTTTAGAGAATAGCTAAATAACAATAGTATGATTTGCTTTTGTTGAGCCTTTTAGCACACAGCAGAGATCTGGAGGAGTTTCAACTTTCTCCAGAAACACAGAGTGGCTCTTTAGGGTCTGATTTCAGTTGAGTCGGGGGGAGGGGGGGTGGGGGGAGGGGGGCAGAGCTGCCCATAGCGCACATTGAGGGCCAGTTTTACCAACTCATTTTGTAGGCCAGACCTGACAAGTAAAACCCACAGATGCTGCACTGGAGTTTACAGTAGCTGGGTGAAGGTCAAAGTCAAGGACATGATTGGGGAGTGTGTGTGTGACAGTGACGTCCCTTGGAAGCAGTTTGAGCTGTCATGGATCATATAGATAGGAAGCAGCCTGGATTTTTTTTTTTTTTTTTTTTAATTATTATAATTTTTTTACAACACACTGACCCCAGTATCAGAGTGACTTTCTTGGGATAGGTTGTGATGCAGACCTTTGGGACTTGGCAGTATGTAGGATGCTTTACTTTGTCAACGTCTTGATTAATATCCTGACTCTCATCTTACCATCGCTGTATGATTCAAACCGTCAGGGACAGCGTAAGCAGCACACCGATGAAAGAGAGAGGGAAAACCACTCACCACATTCTTTATTATAATGTGGATGCCCCCAGAGTATCTCAGCTAGAGAAATTAACCAGCAAATAAATAAATGACACTCATCAGTGCCTGAAGAGGGAAAGAAAAAAAGATGAAGGTGCAAATTTGAAGAGTAGATAGTTCCTCGCTTAGTTTACAAATCAAAAGAGTTGTGCGGCATAGTCTTCCTCCCTTTTTTTTTTCCACACTTGACTCATCTCTTTTGATTCCATTCGTGCAATGCAATTATGACAATCACAGTCTGGAGGATTGGCAAACAAGAGACTGTTGGAAAAACTGAATGGAAAAACAAAGGAGCTTGATGAGAGAAAGGGAATCTTAATTACAAATCTGCATGAAGATGTTCGGATCCTCGCAGCCTCAGGTAGGAATATCAAAAAAAGGTGATAAAACGAGGCCTGTTTGAAACTTCTACCGCCATCCATTCCTGTTACGTGAGCAAAAAGTTTTTTTTTTTTTATAGGACCTACTTGTATCGTCACAGTTCTATCTCTGTGAGAAAACAGCTTGTGCTCTGGAGCGGCACACTGCTTGATGAGCAGTGCTGCTGGTGAGAGGCGCCTTATTGTCAGAGGCCCCCTCTGTCACAGCACCTCCCTGTGGCCTCTGCCTGCACCGGCAGCCTGGCAGGCTGGGTAAAGATGGTTCCCTGGGTAAGGATTATTCTATCAAAGTTACACTTCACACAGTTCTTTATGCCGTTACTCTTAATTTTGCTCCTTCATAGACACAAAAAAGGCTCCAATAGTATTTTTCCTTTCGCTCTCTTTTTATACTCCTCGTCCTTCTCGCTCATTCTCCCACCACTCTGCCCTCACAGGCGGATTGGCTTTCTTCATCTCGCCTCCTTCATAACACCGGCCATTTTCAATTCTCTTCGTTCTCCTTCAAAAGAGCCCCCCCACCCCTGTCTTTTTTCTCTTACATCCCTCCCTCCCCAACCCCACGCCCGACTCTCTGGGAGTTTGGAAAGGAGAAAGGGGCAGTCATAAAAGATAAAGATGAAAGCGAACAGAGAGAAACAAACAGGCAAACAAATAAGACCCCTAAGTAAAGTAGCTTTTTCCATCTCCGTCGCGGCAGGAAAGACGCTGACAGGGAAACTCTGCTGACATGGGAAGGAATCAAAGCTTGTTATGGGAGGGGAGGGGGGGGGGTAGTGCTGGTGTGTAGGTGAGTGTGTGTGAGCTCGATGTACCCATTAGAGGACTAACCACCTCGATGCAGTGAGGATGAATCGCGACTGTAACACCTAGGTAAAAAAAAAAAAAAAAAAAATGGTGTTCATTTCCATAATGTTCACCTTGTATAAGTAAGGTTTCAGAAGACTAATATGTGCTGGGTGAACTCTTAAGATGTGGGCTTCTCTGATGTGTGTCCTTATGTTTTATTGTCTGTCTCAGCCTTACTGCTCGCCCATTAGTGTACAATGGTGTCTAGTAGTGTGTGCATGTTGGTTCAGTCAGAGGGACTCTGTAGGATCTAATGAGGCTAGGCTCCCAGCCATCTCAGCAGCCCAGCCTTACTTACTGTAGAGGGCTGGATGAACACAGGGCCAGGGCAGGGAGGTAATTAGGCGGGGAGTGGTGGTCAATGACGGGCCGCCCTGCACCCTGGGCCTCCAGCCTCCAGCTGCTTTGTGCGTTGCGCGGCCCGCACAAAAGGGCTGATGAGGAGGCAGGTTGACCTTCAGGCCTGGCACACGCTTCCAAGTGTGTGTGTACAAAAAAACCCAACTCTGCTGAGCCATTGGAGGTTCCGCTTCCCTGTACACCTCCCATATACTTCTGTGCAGCAATATGTAATGTGCACACTTCTCCTAAACTTTAAAAATCTCCCAACTCCAAAGCTGCTCGTGGAGAATTTGTGCTCTGAGGAGTGAATACAAATCAGGCATCACCATTTGGCCTCTGCTGCTGGGGAAGTTTTCCTCAACTGTTCTCGTGCTGCTTTTTTTAGTTTTTTTTTAAAGTTTTAAACTTTCATCCGCTCCAATCTATCCTCTGCTTCCTCTCCACAACAGGCGATGTTAGCAAATGGCTATGTCAACTTTTTGTCCCCGTTTGTAAAGTCCAATATGGCGCAGACAGCGAGTAATCTCCGCATGGAGAAGCAAAAGATCTATTGCGCTGCTGTTTGTATTGTTGTTGCTTTAAAGTAAATTCTCATGCACAATTTGCAGAATGAATCATTTGATCTTTAGCATCAAGTAAGTCGTTGTTGGCTGTGGCTGTGACATTGGACAATTTATTCCCTCTTAGGCTATAAAGCTGGCCATGGGCGGACAAGCGTCTCTCTTAGATGGGCCACATAAAGGCACAAGACCCAATAAAAGGAATGTCACAGGAAGTGCACCGAATGTCATTAATAATAAATCACAATTGTCTGAAACTGACCTGGCAGTGAGAATGGACGTAGCGGAAAACCTCAACGTGGAAGGAGAGCACCTCTATTTATGTCAATCAAAGCCTCGAATCTGGCCTTTTATTACTACGAGAAGCAATTAACCTTTCAGAAAACAGTGTCACTCAAGCACAGACAAAAGAGCATTTTGGAGATGTTCAACAAATCCTGAGACAAATGACTTTGATAAGGTTGGATGTTAATGGTCATCCTGCAAAAATGAGAGTAAAGTTCACTTGCCTTTTATGTTGTTCTGCGACTACCTTTTCTTCACTACTGCCACAGCTCACAGTGGCCCTTCCTGTATTGATGCTACACATTTTTACAAGGCTGGAAATCCTAATTAGTCAAATAGGTATGACTGCATGTTTTAAAGTGACAAATAACTCAATAATGTGGATGATTGCAAAGAATTTTGGTCACACGGGACATGTTTAGTGAAGCATGGACCCGGCTCGGCACCAGAAAAGCAGCAAATGGTACTTTAGCTCAGCAGGAGCTCAACTTCCACCTCTATTTTTAAGAAGGCAGCGTGATGGTGACAGCCTGACACAAAACACACATTTGCATACAAACACAAATCAGCCATAAGGATATACACACAATATACAAACTGAGTGCACAATGTAATTTCCTAAACAAAAACAAAAAAACTCGATTTTTGTCACTAAACAGCTGGACCCAGATGAAATTGATTTTATTACGCAGCTAAATAAATAGATTTAAAAGTATGCTGGGTGGAGCAGCAGGAGGGACGGCTGGCTCAGAGGAACATGCAGCCCGTGTGTTTCCATCCAAGGGAATGTAACTCATGCTCGCAGGCGAGGTCAGTGTGGAGGAATGTTTTTGGTTGTATGTGTCTTAATTGGAAGGCTTCCGGACCCCGGGGTTAGCACACCTGCTCATCTATCTGTGGTTGCAGTGGGAGTCTCCTTTATAGAAATCCAAAATGAGCCTAGAGGGTATTAATGTGTGTGTGTGTGTGTGTGTGTGTGTGTGTGTGTGTGTGTGTGTGTGTGTGTGTGTGTGTGTGTACACACAAGTGCACATTCAAAGCAGCACAAGCAATTTGGGTGTGACTGCTGTGTTTGGCTGAGGATCAAAAGATAAGAGAAGGTTCTCCCGCACACTGTCTGATGCTGAAAGAGATGAAATACAAGGTTTATGAGCAAAAACATTTCAATCCCACAAGTATCTTCCTCAGGTCTACGAGCCAAATCTTTCCTTTACGTACCAGTGGTCACTCAATTAGCAGGCACATTCAGATTAACTTCACTGAAATGAGTGAAAATAATATTGTTATCTGCATAAATCATCTAACATTTAAAAAAAAAAGTAAATCTATTTTAAGTATCACTTCAGTCATAATTGGAATAGAGTAGATCAGTTTTAACAATCGTGAGTAGCTATTTGAAAAAGAACATTTACAAAAGTAAACGTTTTCTGCTCTGTTGTGCTGTTCTTGCTTCAAATTGTGGTGAATTTATGGATTGTTATAAAACCACATGTACAAATTATGAAGAACGCTTCCATGTTAAATAATTTTATAATAACTTTGGATGTTTTAATGCGTATCCTAGCAACATAACACTTTATTGATGTTGATATAGTAATTACATTTGTGCCTGTAAACTTGTGAACTCTTCATTTCCAATTGATTTGATCATATACATGCTTTCAGTTTATAGATGTTTTTTTGTTTACTTATACACTATTTCAGTTTCTTTGAAAAACAATAAATGTTCTGTTGTTTTGACAGTTCTTTATTGCATTGTAGTAAGAATAAAGCAGTGGTTTCATTACAGTGATGCACTCTTTTGCTTCTTCAGCAGTTACTGTGTTGATGAATTACATGTTTGTGTTGTTCCTTCAAATAGTTTTGTCAACAACTTGAAGTTCACACAGGAACATATCAAAGAGAATGTTCACTTCTTAGAAGAAGCTCATACTATGAAATAACTTTTGTCTGTCATCAGCTTTGATCCTGTACCTCTTTAGCTCAGAGCCAATTATACAAACTGAGAAGACTTTCCAAAGGTACCGTAAGAATTTAAAAGAAAAAGACGATAGTGTAAAAAGCAGATGCCGTGACAAGGTTATCTGAATAAATGGAAAAGGAGAGTGTTTTTCTTTATTTGTCTGTATTTTTCAGACTAAAATGATTGAATGAATACATTTTTAATAAAAACTAGCTTACCTTAACATATGATCCTCTCTCATGTCTTTATATGTCTCTCATGTCTGAGATTGTCCTTTTGATAGTAAGAGAAACAAAACTGTGGGAACAATTTGTTTGACTTGAGATGATCTTTTCTTATACCATGATTGTTATTTATTAGGAATACTATTATTCAAACAACTTTTTCCGGATACAAATTAAGTAACCCTGATAAAACTAAAAAAAAATTGTCGGCTTTATATGCACCTGCCCATCAAGACTTTTCGATTGCTGGACGTCTTCTAAATATTAAATCTTCTGCAGATAGTTTTAACAGTTCTTGTCAAGTTTTGCCTTTTCAACTCTGCCCCTGGCTTTGGAAACACCTGATCAATTTCTTGTTTTTGCCTATGTTGGCTGCCGTACTGTAGTGCAAGACCACCACGCTCTGATGCGTTCGCTGTTCCCTGCAGGTTTATGGATGTTTTGGCCCCGCAGTCACCACTCCCTTAAAGAGGCTCTACTCTGAGAGATTAAGACTGCCAAACCTTCACCTCTCCCACTCCTTTTAGAGTAATTACGCAATTCTGCCTCTCTGAGCGAAGAGGGAAACAGGCACTCAGATTCATTGAATGCTAATTCAAGCAGGAAATTCAAAAGGAATCTAGATGTTTTTCTTTGATATGTGTACAAGGACAAGATTAATTAATATCGTAGCCAAATATTGTCAAGTTTTGGTATTATTTAATTCTCAAAAAGACTTCTACCCAATAAAAGAACCACTACAAATATGGTTTGTCTTTGAGGTCAGGGGGAGATATCGTGTCACCCTAGTTTTGTTCTATCATATTTATAATGGATGAGATCGGGAGGAAAAAAAAGCTTTGCACAGACTGGCTGAGCCCTGGTAAATATTTTGGCATCTGGATACTTAATATTTCATGATATAAGATGATGGAGGCCAGGTAGATGATGGACACTATGGACCACTGGTATTTGTGTCTACTTGTTGTGTATTTCTGCATTTACTCCGTGTTCTGTGGCTCGGGCTTGTCATAAGACAGTCCTCTACTCCTTTTTGAGATGCATAGAGGGGCAGAGAAAGCTAGTGGGCTGACTGAGGCAATTAGGTCTATTATTAGTACGACAGTGGAAGGATTGATGCGCACAATAGTCAGTGTGTAAGCAGAAAGTCTGGCTACGTGAAGGAAATTCTAATGGTGAGAATTTCCTAGATTATATGGGCCTTCATTAACATTTTCACACATGGCTGCCTAACAAATGAGAAAAGAGCCCTGGCAAACCAGCAGATTTATCACGTGCGCACAACAGGCCAGCTAGTTCCTTCTTCTTCTCTACAGTGCAGAACACAGCTCTCACAGCAACATTAGCCATAGCACTTGGGCTTTCTTTGGCTTTTAAATAATGGGGCTGCAGCACTATGACATCGTTCCATGCGACATAATATATAAATGTACGTGGTAGGGGCAGCAAATAAACCATGCTGGTTTATGACAGCGGGTTGCTCTGTCCGCGTCGCCTGTCAGATTTTCCCAAAAAGCGAGAACAAGCTCTTCAACACAGTATTCTGGACTTGTACCTAAATATCCTATTCCCTGCCTTAATTTGGCATGGATTGTCCCTGTTAAGAACTGATATACAGGCAGGCCTCCTGCCTGCAGGGCAGGCCCACTTGAATTAACTGTGTTGCACACTTTACATTCTCTGCTCCCTGACATCTTGAGAAATGTTCCCTGGGATCTTTTTTTCCCACAGAGAAGTTCATTAGAATGACAAATAGCATCCTGCCATAAAGTGGAAAACATCAACACGGCACAACAGAAACTGCGATCTGAGGGACGTGACATGCGGGGGGGGGGATGAATTAGACTCTGCTTGATTCTATGTGATATCAGTAGCCACGGCTTCACTATCCGATCATTTCAACGATTCTGCTGACTCACTCCTGTTTTTTTCTTCGTTCTGCTCTTTCCATGGGTTGTAGTTGGGGCGCTTTCTGTTCTTTCAAGTTGGAAAGCCTATGGGGCATTTTCCTTCAGCTTAGAACTAACATATTTGATTTAACTGATCGGCCGGATGATACTGAGAGGTTCTATTTGAAGAGTTGAGCCCAGCTCTCTCGGAGTGGTCTAATCTCCTCAATCTTGCAGTAGGTGCCATGTCAGCAACAGCTCAGGTTGGAGGTTGAGTAGAGAGGTCAAAGCCGGTGTCTCCACTCAGCTTGTTTTGAGGATCGTTGCATGAACGACCTGTTGCCATGAAAAAGCCAGCAGCTCAGAAAGCTCTTCGAGGCTTCATCCTCTTCATGGTTGCCCTGGCTGTCTGCCAGCACAGCCCTCCGTATCAATAATGAACGTTTTAAAGAACAGCTTAGGCAAGTGCAAACCTACCTAATGTCCTTAAGACAAAAGGAGATATTGCCATGGACAGGGGTGCTAGAAATCAATTTCCCATTTGCCGCTTTAATTTCAGCAAGATGGGCGGAGAGATTAGGGCCGAAGGCACCTGTAAGCCCCCTCGCTGATGAGCTTTACCTGGGCCTGCTGCACTGCCTGCTTTGACCCCCTGGCTAATTAAAGTTCTCAAATTGATCTACAAACAACGTGATACAGATCTGTCCTTTACCACCCTCTGCCACACGTCTCAATGTGGAAAGCGCCTCATGATAGCCTCATAAAACAACATTTGGAGTTGATTCCTGACATCTATGCTACTCTCCATTAGATTACTTTATTTCTGATCATGGTGATGGGCAATTATGTTGTTAATTGCCTAACGCTGCCACTATTACAGTATTTGTTCACCCTGTGTATGTGATTTTGAATGTTTGTCCATTTTATTCTTTTGGACTGATTTAATACCAGCTGTGACAGACACAGACTTGTTTTTTTTTTAATTGTATTTCTGAGGGAATAAACTCAGGTACAGAACTTTTTGTGGCACAGATATCAATGTGATGCTGACATATTGTGTTCAGTTCACAACTTTTTTGCAAACCTACTTTATCAAAATTGTTGATTCTGAAAGTCATCTCTAAGTCAACATAGACAAACCCAAACAACATTGTTATGAAATCTAACATTACCAAATTTTAAATAATGCTAGGAAACATGTGACACCACCTTTTTCAAACATAATAATTGCATCATAGTTATTTGCATTTACATTTACATTTTAACTGGTAATACACCCATCAGACCGCTAGAGGATGCTGTAACAGTTTTGCCTTGGCTAGGCCTGCATTTGGATACGTTTAGGAAAGGGTCATGGTTTGATTTTTTTTCTTTTTAATGCAGTTTTATGTTAGTCTGCATAAATCACGTGAGTATCTTACTATATGTTACGCAAGTTAAATACTTAAAAAAAATACTTAAAATAAATCCATGCTGACTCTTGCTTTCTCACTCGCCTCCTTCCCATGGGGACTTTATTCATCTTTACACTTTGTCACCTGACCTCGCTTTTTGATCTTGTACTTTTCACGCAAAGGCGAGGCAAAATGTAACATTGAAACGGTGTCCTCTAGTGGAATGACAGGTGTACGACAGCCTTCGGAGTGATACCGAACTACTTCGAGGAGCTCAGCGGTTAAACCAACCTTGCAATTAATGATCAACCTGCCTTTAAAATCTGGGAGATAGTTTCCCTTCACAGTTCAAACCAATGAGAAAAAAAAATACAGAAATCTTATGTTATTACTAGTGTCAGTCTAATCTGGGCAGATTATGATGATGTCATTCAGATCCCATTGCATACAGTGAAAAGCCGAATTTAACAATGGGTGTCAGGGAAAGGGAAGGTTGAAGACATAATATGATCACAGACAGCAAACATCACTACTAATCCAAACTCTCCATCACCCAGAGCTTATGTCGTAGGCATTAAAAACATAGTTGTGCTCACAGGTGCTTTTCATGTCACACACTGTTCTCTTTCCTCCACCCCTACCTGCGTTTTGGCCAAACAGCAACTGCACCCTGTCCTCTCCACAGGGCGATTCCCCTGTGAGGAGAGCTGTGCTGAGGTAGCATTACGCTTCATGTCACACTTCTATAGAGACACATCGGTGGCCTTAGCGTGCCTGTGTCCACTCCTGCATGTCAGAGTAGTCTCATGAATTTATCACAATCCTGTCCTTTACTTGATTTTTGTAGAACTACAGGAACTGAGACAAATTTAGAGGGCAGTATTTTCTGTTGTATTTCTGACTGAGCAGAAATAACACAAAAGTTAAGATGAACTTAATTTGGTCTAGTTTCCTAGCCAGTGAAATTACATAATGGCCTGTCTTAGTAGTCATGTGCCGAGTTATTTTTAGCAACCTGCATGTTGCCCTTCCCTCTCTTACAATGGTTGTCGGCTCCATTGTGGTGAATTTTTAACAAGAGCCTTTTCCTAAGCCCCTCGGAGGAGTTAATTAAAGTGATAGAGGCTAGAGCTGATGAGCCACACCACCCTGACCTTGAGGCTCTGCTTTCCCCACCTCCCCACAATTATACCTGCATAATCAGGACACCCAGGCACGCACACACCCATGTATGTAGACACACACACATATACACATAATCGAGTCAGCCCAAAAGACCCCCAGCCACAATCCTGCCAGTCCCAGAGACGGTGAATCACCATGGAGCAGCAACAGTCTTACCATGCAGGGAAACATTATTAAGGAGTGGTTGCTTTATTTTGTGGCATGATAATCACAGCTGTGTTTTTATATGGGATTTTTCTTCTCTGTTTGTGTTTCTCTCTCTGTTTCTTGTTTTTTCCCCACTCTCTCTCTCTCTCTCTCTCTCTCTCTCTTTCTCTCTGTCTCCCACCTTTCCCCCTTTTACTAAGCCTTCCTCTGTGTCTCTGTGTCTGACTGTCTCCAGCAGACGGTATGGCCTCTGTGCAAAACAGGAGATGCCTTGGTATTTGGTGATGGGGTGCATGCAAATGATCTCTCTGTCAAGGCTGCTTATTCTAATATGACAGCGTAGTGAGTTATCTGGTCTGCTCTATATTGGCAACCAGATCTGCAGCTGCCAGCTAGAGGGTAGAGGAGCTCAAATGTTTGTGTGTCTCTGTATCTGTGTGTGTGTGTGTGTGTGTGTGTGTGTGTGTGTGTGTGTGTGTGTGTGTGTGTGTGTGTGTGTGTGTGTGTGTGTGTGTGTGTGTGTGTGTGTGTGTGTGTGTGTGTGTGTGTGTGTGTGTGTGTCATCACCCTAGACAGTCCGAGACAGAGAATAGATGAAGACATGCAAGAGAGAGGAGCCAGCCAAGACAGGCATCATATAAGCACAAGATGACTGTGTGAAAGAGACAGTGTCTTCCCAGCCCTGTCCCCTCCCCACCCTTCCTGCTCCTACAGTGTTAGTGCTGTTTAGTAGAGCTGTCTCTTTCAAGAACGCCATCGAGACATGAATAAAGAGAAAATGAGGAAAAAAATGTTTTGGCGAGAATGGGATGTCACAGCAGATAAGCATCACGAGCTGCTCCATATTTATTATGTGCAACAATTTGACTAACCAGAGAATTTAGATTAATAACATTGGGCCCCGGGAAGTAATTTCCTTTTTGCGAAAGTGATTTACATGGCGCATCGCTAAGAGAACAGCTCTCGCAGGCCTTTTTGTTGTGTCAGCTAAAAATAATGACATTTAAAGTACCAACCAAGGTTAATAGGCTTCCTCTGTGGTTATGAACTTTTTGTGCATGCCCCTCCCTTTGTTCTCCCTATATGAATCAACCCACTGCTTTTATAGTTTCAACATTCACACTCACAGCAAATAACATACTGTACCTCCCTTGTTCCATCGCCTCCCTTGGACACTGATCTTCCCCTAAACCTAAACCTACCCCCCTTTTTCAGAATGGATGTGCCTGTCAAGTGCAAGGGAGTTACTATTAGCATACGGTTGCAGCTTGAGCTTTGCAATGGAAATTGGAAAGATTTTTGGACCATTACCTGAGATATTGGTATAATCACTGTGCCATGGTCCAGTTGAGCAAATAATTACTCATTTTCTGGGAGTGAAACCTGCAAACTAAATATTTCTATAGGCAGGTGCCAGCACAGTTTGTTTAAACAACACCTTTTTTATGGTAAAGCTCAACTTTCACAGAGGGACCGGTGGAGTTATTTGATTCGGGGGAAAGAAATGTAAAAGCTCTTCTTCTTCTTCTTCTTCTTCTTCTTCTTCTTCTTCTTCTTCTTCTTCTTCTTCTTCTTCTTCTTCTTCTTCTTCTTCTTCTTCTTCTTCTTCTTCTTCTTCTTCTTCTTCTTCTTCTTCTTCTTCTTCTTCTTCTTCTTCTTCTTCTTCTTCTTCTTCTCCTTCTTCTTCTTATCAGTGCTCACCATCTCTCTGGCCACATCTGAGTCATAGCCTCAAAGGCCTGTATGGGAGTGTACTGCACAGGTGGAAGCACTGGAAGTATATACAGTGACTGCAACTCCTACATCACTTTAGGCTGTTTTTGCAGTTGGGATGGCGTAGTGGGCGGTCGGGTGCTGGGGGGCTGCTAAACCTTTTCTATCTCCGGCAGTAAAGCTGCAGCTTGGGCAAGACCTGCCCACCCCCGCTCACTCTCAGATTTTGGATGGATCTATTTTTGATGTCGGGTCCCTCCACATGTTGGGCAGGTGCTTTTAATGAGGTGCGCCCAACATCCCAGGCAGTCTGCAGGAGGGTAGAGTTATTGATAAATCATTAACGTTGGTGGAGGAGGTGTGGAGGAGTTGTAGCTCGCTCTCCTGTGGAGAGCTGTCTTACTCCTGAATATTTCATCGGCACACAGATGTGCTGCTGTCTGTGTAACTGCTCATGACTCCTCAGCTCTCTGCGATTACATAGCAGTGGATAGTAATCCCCACTCCTCATCCTCAAGACAAATCAAAAGCAGGTTTGATAAAGGAATTGCTGCCCCCCATTTTGTCCCAGCAGCCACCTCTACTGTGTTCACAACCCCTCCCACACTTTGCTAAAGTACATGTGAAGAAGGGCAGCTGCCAACAACACATGCCCCTCAGTAGGCAGAAAAAGCAAACAAATCTGTGTCATAACAGAAAGAGGCGTATTGTGAGTTTTACCCAAGCGTGGCTATGCGGCACTTCTAATGCTGCAATTCCATTAGACTTATCTCCAGTGGGGGAGACAGAGAAATGACTGCTGAGTCAGACCAGAAGAAGCCGGGGATTACTTATTCCCCATGTCATCTGTACGGAAGCCTGTAGTTCATGTGCCGTCCTTATCCCCTGCTTTCCTCTCACCAGTGCTTACTCCCCTGTGATGCCATCCTCAGTACACCCATTTGTCTCGACTGTGTAACACTGCCACCTCCTGCCTGGGAGCCCTGGGGTGCCAGCAGGCACGGCCAAAGCACGGGCTGCATACAAGGGAACGTGGGAGGAAGAAAAATGAAAGAGGGAGGAGTAGGACTGATGGAAAAAAAGAGAGAGTAGGACAAGGGGAACTGGGAGGAATATGGGCGAAACACAGGAAGAGAGTGAAAGAGATCCCAGAGCTCACCCGGGTCTGATCAAAGAGCCGTCTCCCTAATCCTCCAGATTCAGCAGTCAGCCTGTTTTTGAGCATTTCCAGTTGCCGACAAAAAGTGAAGGAAAAACACTTGCGGCTAAAATGCCCTGAAGTGGTGCTATTTTTAATTTTTCAGCAAGGCAGAAAGTGGGACCCCCTACTGAGGGTGTGCACAGCGACGGGGCAACATTAGAAGAACAAAGTACATGAGAGTACAAGAGAGAGGTATTCTTAAAGAGACAAACCTGCTTCTGTGTACAGCTTTAAGTTTAAACTAAGCTGCAGCATTTGAGACTAAGTTAGCAAACAATATGTGTTCAGTTTAGCCAAAATTCAGTGTGGAGGTATACTGTAATGGAAGAGAGCTCTAGAAGATCATACAACTCTGAAAACTTTATATTCTAACAAAATCCTGCCCTTCAATAAATCCTACCTGCATGAAGGTTATATTGTTGTTGTAACTGTTTTAGAAAGGTGTTGATTCAATTGTATGGTTATTTATTTTGGGGTTTGTGGTTGGCTGCGCTCATTGATATAAACGGGGTGGGCAAAATAATAGAATAATTTGTCCTTATGACGTTATACAGTTCAACTACAAACAAACTGCAACCATGGAAAAACTCAAGACACCTTACTTTAACAGCCTCAATATGCTCTAATCAACAGCTCTCTAAAATAAACACAGAACTGAACAGTCTAACCTTCATGAACATGAATTTATTCTAAGACTGTTGGATTGGACTGCATTAATTTTAGCCAGGTATGCCCAGTCCACTGACAACTGTGTGTACTTAAGTCTGTATGTCATAGATTCAACTTCACAAGACCCTTTTAACCCTCCACCGTTCAGGTAGGGTTCACGTCAGCCATGACTGTAAATGAGAATCTTCAAGGCTCGTGTAACAACACAAAAGACAATTGGTACGCCCATATGTATTCAGTGGAATTACAATGGCAAAGAGTTAATGGAAAACAGACGAGAGCAGGATGAATGCATTCTCGGATGGAGATGGAAATAACAGGGAGCGCGGTGGAAGGAAATAATGAATGAACTGAGGAAAGGTGCGAGGAAAAGAGCGAAGAACGGGCTGAACATGAGGCTGTAAATCAAAAGGAAGGGGGACTCAGGATGGAGAGAGAGAGGTGAGGTCAGTCAGATGGAGAAAGAGAGGGAGGAGAGCTGGCCAGCAGCAGCAGCAGAGGAGGAAGGGATAAAAATGTGTGGTGAGGTAATGGCAGTGATGAATAGCCCATGGCTGATCAGTAGAAGCCAGGTTGTTGTTTGAAGATTAGATTTTAATACAGCGCTTTGACTTCACTCTGCTTGCAAAATAATCACAGGGGGGGAAAAGCAAATTAGGAATTATTTCATACGACAAAAACAAATGATTTCACACAAATGATTATGCCAGTTTGCCCTTGATGAGGATCACCGGCATAGTCTGCCATGTTTGGGTTGTTGAGACTTGTTTCACATTGCGAGGCGAGTCAATAATTCAGAATAGTTTGAAAACAAGTTTGATACTGAAATCATGACAGTGTTTGTGAATATATCCCGGGAGCAAATGTGGCCTTAAGCTGATTCCAAAAGCTGATGGCATCATGCCAGCATGTAGAGGATGACATCAAAGGCCTGGCCGTCCGAGCGTGTTGTTGAGCACTGATTCTGCAAATAAACAGGAAAACACAAGAATGAAAATTTCAAGATGTGGAGAACAGATTTACAGCCATCGCCTGAGACTTAACAGTAACCTTTGTGTAGTTTGTGTTTACTTGTCTTTGTGTGGAGGTTTGATCGCTGTGAAGTACACACGAGCCATTAAGCGACTTGTCACCGAGGCTTTAAAGCAACCAGTACAGAGGCTGTAACTATGACTGAGATGTTCATGAATGGATTTCGCGTTGTGTGCACTTTAGCACTGCCATTGTGTGTCTCTTTGACTTCTGTCTTGACGTATTTGCTGAGCTGCCTGAGGAGTATATGTTCGGAAGTATCGATCCAGATGCTCGATGACTGATGATATGTGACGTGGCTCGTTGGACATGTTGTAAAGCCCTTTGCACATACGTGTGTGTGAACAAAGCTGGCTGTAAGCAGAGAAGACTCCGTTCGTCTTGCCAGCCATCCCGGTGGCCGGTGGGGGGGACTAAAATAGTACTCTGTCTGTTGCCAAGGTTACAACATTGACAACATGATGTGGCCATTCATTCTCAATACTGTATCTCCCTGGCCTTCTGTGAGAAAGTGGCTGCTAATCTTAGCCCTCAATCTACCCGCCTGTCAATGTGAAGAGGGAAGCAGCCGAGGTATGGGATGAAGGGAGTTGGGTCAGCACCGTCCCTTCACATTGCGTTCCACTCATCAACGGCCCCCGCCCCTTCTCCGCCGCCACCCCACAGCTTCTCTCTCCAGGCAGTGCGTGTTCCCTCAGCCTCCAGATAAAAGCCATTGGTCCACCCCCACCCCACCCCCACCCGCTCCCCCCGAACCCCCTCTCACACCCCCGCGCGCTCTCCTGCCAGTGTGTGATGGGTGAAAATCAGAGCTGTTTCTATGCAAACCCAGGTGTCACTTTTCCTCTTTGCAGGTATGCGGTGGCTTGAGGAGGAGAGAAGGGGTTGAATGGCAACCAGATGGTAGTCACAATAAAACTGTAATTGAAAGATATGTTATCGAGACTATTTCGAGCTGAGGAAAGTGGTATCAAAGAGACATTCCTGCCTAAAAAAAAACCAGAAGAAAAGGGAACCTCTTTTAATTAAAAAACAGTGCTCAAAGGGGCGACCAAAAGTTGAAACTGGAGGCATGTTTGGCATGAATAAGTTGCCCCTCTCCTTTGTGTGGTGACACTGACAAATAGAGCTCCGTGTGTGAAAAGGAGACTTATCTTTGATGGGTAATGAATTCAAAGTCATGGAGATGAACGTGCTCTTTGAGGTTCAGAAGGCTTTAGCTGAAGTCATATTATCTCACTCCGACAAATGGAACTGTCACATGGTGCCATCCCCACCACTTGATTCGTCAGAGGCAGCGAGTGTGATGTCTCTCTAGGCACAGCTGTGCTGCGGTGGGTGCTGAGGTATTGTTATTGTGATGGCAGTACATTTGTACATGCTGGTCATCCTCGCCTGCCTTTCTGTATGGTCAAGTTGTGTAATAGCCTGTGTAGCACACTCACCAGTCCCGGACAGACAGAGAATTGATTTTTGCGGTGTACACAACGCTAAAGCAAAGCTACAGTACAGTGGGTGTGCTGCTCTGATGTCGTTCCAAGTCAACAGTTGCCCCGGCTGAGGACACCTGCAGGCTACCAGTGGCCAGACACATGGATATTTAACCAGTTCTTTGTGCTGAACCTTTGTGTTTTTATGACAGACACAGTTTTCAAGATGTGCACAAACCCATTTCTGCTCAATTGCTCCCAGCGGCAGCTCCAAATAGATTTAGCAATGATACTGTGAGAGTGGAGATGGGGAGATGGAGTGAGAGAGGAGAGAGAGACATAGAGAACAATAGGAGAGCAGAAAGGGCGAGTGAAAAAGAGGAGAAAAAAATAGTCTGAAAATGAGCCAGAATGGGATTTTTGCAGTTCAGTTAAGAAAGGCTTTGAATGTATTTGAATCACAGACTTGATCTGCCACCAGCCTATTTTTATTAGCTGCTTGACAGTGCAGCATAGTGTTGGGATTACAACCAGTGCCTGTGTTATTCAGGGTTCCTCACAGCTAAATTTGTATTTGAGCATTCCTGGCACGTCTCTGCCTCCTCCTAGAACACACTTTAATGCCTTTCCAGCATTTTTTTGTTTTCAAACGACATCATTTTAGTGTCGCGGGTCACATATTAGGAAACAAACATGGCAGCAATTAGAAATGCTTATCTTGTTCCCTTTCTTCTCCTCATTTTTAACGAGTGATTCCTCATCCTAATATCTTGAGAGAATGGAGCAAATATTCAAATGAGTTCTTTTATTACGGGCAATTTTAAAGCTAGGCTTTGACGTTGTTCAAACTCTTAATTGAAAAGAAATGTATCGTATCCTCTTGAGTGGTGTACATCATATCCCTCCTCCATCCCCTGTGCGCTAGTTTATGTTATCTGTGGCTAATTTATGCCACACTTAATTTGGCCTTGATTGTAAATGTCCGGGGTGAGATGAGAGTCTTGTCGCTATTGTGCCTTTGTCGGAGCCGTACACGGTCTCGCAGGATTAGACGATTTAGAATTTCAACTGTGGCTCTCAAATGAGCATCTCTCTCATCAGATGAAAACCTCTTTATCGTTGTGACAGTTGCTCCCATCTGCCTCTTCTCCCTCTGAGTAGAATCAGAGACGAGGTGTTTACTGTTTACACCCTGAGTAAAACTTCAATATTTTACAGGGGAGGCAGAGATGTCTCCCCTCTGCCATTGTTGTTGACAGGAGTTGCTTTGAGCAATTTTTTTTCACGCTTTCTTCATTACTGGCAGACATGGTGAACACATGCAGTGGATTTGTTGTAATTAAACCAGGGCTTGGCTTGGACTTGGAGAAAGATGCAATAAAGACGACAGTTTATTTAGGATAAACTCCCCAGCTCCTGGGAGCTTTACTGGGGGAACCTCCACACTCTAAATCTAGTTGCACGAACATATGAGGGGATAAAGTGGCTCTATTAAATTTGTTGACTCCTAAGATCCTCTGTGAAGCTGCAGCGTATTGCATTTGTTGGCTCTTCCATCCCTGCTAGCCTTCTCCACAGCTTGTGGGATTGAATCAGACAGTGCTCAGATCCTCACCATTGCCTGAGATGAACACTATTGAATTGCTTGGCTTGTAGATCCACAATTCTAACTTCTTTAGACTATATTGAATTCACCATCCTGGGCAATCAATAATACTAAGTTTTGCAGGCAGTATTGAACACTATCCTCACACATCTACTTGGTGGTTGGTTTCTCTCCGATTGCTTTGGAATCTACAGGCTGCCATGCACAAAAAGAGCAAATTCAGAGTTGGCTTTTTAAAACAAGGTTCATAAAGCTGTGTGAATTGTGCAGTCTGTGCCAGATAGTGAAACAAAAGGAGTACTCACCTGCCAACATGTAGTCAGATAAAATGTGAGTAGAATCATGTTCTTTCTGAAGCAAGGACAGGTAGGATCATGTTCTTTAAGGTTTGCAGAAGAAAAGAACCATGTACAAATGATCTTTTGTGGCTATGTTTTATATGTTGAATTACTCATTTAATGTGTTAATCCAAATGCCTTCCGGTGTCTAATGAGGCACCGTTCAGAAGATTATTCTGTCCTCTGAAAGCCTGTCCATGATAGCAGTAGGCCTAGAGGGCAACGGCATAGCTGTGCAATGCTGTGGCATTCAGTGCATTGCCATTCACCATTGGCCCCCTGGGTAATGAAAGGCCTAATAAATGAATCCATCAGAGTGTCTGTGTGTTGCTCTCTGTGTGTATCTGGGATGCAGTCAGGCCCAGACGTGCCCAGTCTCCGGGCACACAGAGGAAAGGGATGCCATTGCTGGCAGGCCTGATGAATGGGTGGCATGCCGCGCCATGACAAAGACTAATGTGACAGCCCCCGTCCCCCAAAAGGGGGGCGGTGCTCAACCACCAAGGGGAGATCATGTGACGCTGACCACCTCCCTCTCCTAGTTACATCCCCTACTGGCTGTGCCCAAGATGGTGGAGGAACCAGTGGGGAAAAGGAGGAGAAAGAACAATATCACATCATCCTATTGAATAACTACCTCCCTCCTTCTTCCCTCATGTTTTTTCTACCAAACAGCAATACTACAGGCTGGAACAGAGGGAGGCCAAACTATACAGCATATTTCTTTACCGTCAGGTAAATCATGGGAAATAACAAACACTTGTTTAAACTATAAGTGCAGTATTTAATAAAGGCACTCGACAAAATAACAGGCTTAAACAAACACGAATGAATTCATCAATAAATCTCTTTCGACCAGAATTGATGCAGTAATCTGTGCGAGATGGTAAACAGTGGACGGCTCCAAGCTCTATTTGGTTTTCAACAATATTAGAGGTGGGAGGAAATTAAAGACTGCAGATCAATATCAATATTTGTTTTATATTACTCCAGTGTCTTTTGATTGCCCGCATGAGTGAGCGACTGGAGTCTGATTTTGGTGTCTCTTTCAGATAACTACTACGGCCTATTAGGAGGATCACTTACTGTAGCCTACACTTAGAGTTAAGATGCTCTTGAACTCGTCCAAGTGCCAATCAGTAATCAGTCCTGTTAAAGGGCAGCTTATTATCATCAGAGCTGAATCTGGAAAGAGGTCATTGTTGTAAAAATAATAGCTCTGTATTAATTGTAATCATTAAGATGCTGTGCCCATGCAGTGTTCCCGACAGGTACAGTGGATACTTTTACTCAAAGATATCAGTCCAAACTGGAATGATGTTTCAGTGCAACTGTAGAAAAACCTCATTGACCTCACTTCCAAACTCCTTGATCGACAGAGTCATCTTCCCTGTGGCACGGAGGGGATGTGGGGGTCGGTTAACTATCCCCCTCTAAGATGGGCCTTCGTTGAGAGGGAGAGAGGCGGTAAGTCAATGGGAAACCGAGATGATTAAGAGGCTTTCACTTTTAACAGAAGAGCGAGGATTGGTTTCTATTGCACCCTCGTCTTTTCATGGCCTGGTCTAGTGGACAGGCTAGCGCTGTAGTCTGAACAGAGCCAAGACTTGCCTATTAATAGACTATTGAGTGCTATTGATCCGTGGCTCGTGTGACACATAAGATACAATGAGCCATAGATCCCAGTAAAGAGCCATGTCTTTCTTTTCACTTTTACCACAATTGCATATGATTATAGGAGTCTGAAGATCAGTCGGAGAGGCCCATCTCTCCGTAGCGATGAAGTGCGATGGTACCATGGCTAAAAGCCGACTGCAATTTGGAAACTTTTGTCATAAATACAAAAGCTTGAACAAAATGTCCACAATGGAGACCTGGGCTTTTGCCTATACTGAAAACTGCCCCTCCATAATTTGATGGATAGGCTTCTTTATAAACCACCCAAACATGGATATGTTTCAGAAAGTGAAGATGCTTTCTCTTTGCATCCAAGGTGAGAATAACTCCAAAAATCTGCTATACAATTACGGATAAATTAGAGGGATAATGACGAGAGGGAATGGTGGTTATATCAATAACCCCTCTAATGGTCAATTCCAGAATGCTGTCTGCTGTGTACTAGATTTAGTGTAATGGATAAGGTGCCTGTTTAGCAGAGGCTTACTTGTCGCCAAACGAGGGAACAAACCTCAAATAGCCAAATTAAAAACTGAATAATAGATGAGCGATGCCAGGATGAGAGAGAGGAGAGGAGACAGCTGTAATTTCTACTCTTGAAAAAAAAAAAAGAAGGAAGCCTTGGCATGTAATTGTTGAGAATTTATAAGTGCACAGGAGAGAAATAGAGACAATAGGAGATATAAAACCCACTGTAAGAATCACCTTTACTGAAAGACACTTAATGATCGTTATAAGAAGTGAAAGTCTACAAAATCTTCAAAACATTGTAAATGCTGTTGTGATTAACATTGATTGCCGGTCTGTGTGAAAGAGAGCCTCTCTTCTATGGCTTTTATCCTCTGTGCAGAAAACAACTGCAGCGGCACTCTTTATCGGAGATAATACAAAGTTTTAAGCTTCGTTAGAACGACAAGGAGGAAGGTTGTTTCGACAGGAAATTGTGAAAACGTGCTATTGAATGACTAACAAAAAAAGGTGTATATTCTGTGCAGTTTATGAGGCGTTGTTTTCAATCTGCACATGAGAGGGACATCTTAGGAGCTTGTGACTGAAAGACATGTTCAATACTCCCCTCGCTTCCCAGAAGGCCGTGCCTGAGTGCAATTTTGACCTCTGTCATGAGTTCAGACAGCCTGTTTTCATTCCCAGGGCGTCAAATACTGCCGTTTTGTCAAAGCCTTTTGCGTCAGAGGGAAATGCACAAGGTGTCCTTTGGTGTCGGCACCGTGACCACCTGGTTCGAAGAAAGAGGTCATGTAGTGAAGTAGAGAGACTGACAAAGTCGGTGTAGGGAGGAGGTTGGGAGCAGTTTTATTTGGGAGAATGATTTTCAAGCTCATGAGAAGGCAAAAGTCAATGAGATTTTCCTTTATTAGCGTACTTAATTTCGGTGATACACGTATCATTACCCAACCCATGGACTTTTCCTCGCCTCAACCACGTGATCTTTAGGTGTCTAAACTTAAGGCACCGTGTGCATATGTATGAGACACCAGCAGGCTGTGAAAAAATTGCACTATTTGACACCCTCAGGGTTAGGAAGAAGTTGATTCAGACGCATTACCTGTGGAGAGGCCTGCAACCCGTATGAGGCTGAGGTATGCAAGAGGGCTGGATCTGCATCAAACTGTATTAACTGTTATACAAGCATCATTTGCTCATATATAAAATGCCCTTCGGTCTGCATGGGTACAACTAGTTTACTAAGTAGTTTAATGTAGCATTATAGGTTAAAAATGGTAATATTTGTTCACTACTACATAGTTATTGTCATTAGGAAGAGTTGGCCTCTGCAGACTTGTTAATAACATGAGTCAGACACCTTCTGTCTTTTTTGCCTCGCTGGGTTTCCACTTGTCTTGGGTTTTTTTGTGCACCTGTGAGGAGAACAGGACTTCCCTGCTTGGCTGCTGGTGATGCAATCTGATATGAGTGGGGGCTCTGTGATCTCAGAATAGCCTCTCTGGTGAAGGGGTGAAACTAATACTGCACCATCGAGTGCAGGTCATTTGCCACAGCCACCTGGCCTTCTGATCACTGCCTGGAAAGGGCTGCAGTCATTGGACTGCTCTCTTCCACACTCAGATTCAAATGTTAGAAATACCTGTTTGTTCTTCACTCTGTAGAACGCAGATCCACCTCTTTTTAGTGTTTTTGGAAACAGGTTCAAGCTTTAGCAGATGCTGGACCAAGGTATTTATAAACCAAGGTAACACTTAAAACTTCAATTATAGGGCAATTATAAGAGTAATTGTTGTTTAATAAAATGTGAGGTTTACAAGAGGGTCACAAAGTTCTGCAACAGGTTTTCCAGACTTTTGAATTTAAATCGGAGACCGTCTGTTTGCCTTCAGAAAATGTTACCCTTAAAGTCAGATACATATTTGAGATTTGTGTGCAGCTGGCCGACAAGCTATTACTGAAATACCTGCAATTGATTACAATTGACATTATTTAGAATGTCTTTGATAAAGAGAGAAAGTAAGTTTTCCATTAGTCTCCAAAAAAGCATGTTTTGAAAGTATGGTAAAGTTTGGTCTTATAAATTAGCATAATTATTTATAAATTAGTTTTTAGTTGTTTAGTGCTTTGCCTCAAAAAAAAATATTTTTTTTTAGTTTTTTTTTTCCTAACTTGAACATTTATATATATTTTTTTGTCGATGTTTTATTTTTGTTATTTTCTCTGCCTATTTTAAAAGAGCAGAGATGGCAGGAAAAGAGGGAGAGAGGTGCAACTTTTGAAGGTTAGTTAATTAGGTGACTAATTGTTTTTCAGTCCAGCTTGCACTGCGAAGACTCATGACTTTTCTTCAGGGAGGCTTCAGTGTTCTGCTTTCAAGCATTACGCGAGCCAGATATTTTGTAATTGCACTATGCATCACAGCATTTGACAAGTTATACATTGTAGACCAGAGAGGGGAACAAGATGATCTGTGAGATATGATTCAAAGATGGGACCCATGTCTTCAGCCCCATGGAAAATGTATCTCATTGGATTTGTATGGCACATAGATCCAAGTTGTTGTTTTTAAACCGCGTAACATGTTAACATCAGGTAAATGGGACTTTGTCTCATCAAAGTTTCAGTGCTGCTCGGAGAGCCTGAGAGGAAAGGTTCATAATGGAGAGACATTGAGATGGAATCTCAACAGCGTGTTGGTGAAGACGGCCTGCTGGCTTGCCAGCTCATACACACAGATGGACGGTGTGTCAAGGGAATCTCACACACACTGATCAGAGGCTCCCCTCCCGTCCCGCAGTGGGAGGAAATGGGACTGAACGAGAGGAGGAAGAGCGAGAAAAGGAGTTAATCACCGCACTAATGCTGCACTTCATCATCGTTTCCTGAGCCCGCCTGCTCACCCTCACTGCCAGTACTTGACTGTCTACACAGCGCCCCCTGCTTTTAGTTTTAGCCACGACAATGTTCAATCCCACAATTTGCTTATCAGTTAGAGCGACTGGGGCTCATGTAATATAGCATGTTTATGGAGGAGACGCCCAAAGCACAAATTGAAAGTTGTTGATCCTTGAAGGTGATTCAACTGGTCACCAATAGGGAAAGGATTTGGTCAGACCTTGGCTGTCGTGCATCAGATATGTATGCGGGGCAAAGTGATTTTTGTGCTTTTTCATGCATGCCTATTTGACACTGGTCCTTTGAGGGGGAATATTTATTTTTGCAGAGGCCCACATGTGGTGTGCTGACCCTGTGCTATGTTTGCACACAGCTTGTGTGACAAGTGTGTGCGCGCGCTACCGTATTTTCTATTTTGCATGTGTACTTGTCTCAGTGCATGTGTGCTTAAGTGCATGTCGGATGCATGCTGTGCACAGAGATGGATTTGAGGCCGGCGGTGAAGGTGAGTGAGTTTAAGCAGGCTCCTCCCTCGGGCTCTTGTTCCACAGACAGTTACAAACAGGATCTTAGGAAGTGCTGCGCTGTGCTGCCGTGCATGGCCGACCGTCAGCTTGGTCTCAAAAATATGAGTCCGAGTGCGACGGGCATAACTCACAGCCTGGCTGCCACACCCGCCACGCTGCCCTGGCAGACACTCCCTCAGACCATATCAACTACCACAGCCGCTTAAACCCATTTCAGTCCGCTACATTAAATACTAAGTTGCCATTCACGCCCAAGGTAATGCACAAACCCCATCTCTGTCTGACAAATGCACCTGCTTACCATACCTCTGAGATCTTTGTACAATACGTGCAGAGCTGATGTCAGCTTTATGTCTTTTATGTTGCATTTGAATGGCTCAAATGTTTGCTGGTACCTCCACAATTTGTGGAAAGTAGCCATCGGAGGGAAACGACTAACATGGGATCCTTTCACAGGGTTGTTGCCTCACTCATAACCTCTATTACTGTCACTGTTATTCTGATGATGTCTCACATAGCCCCCAATGAAAACGGTTTCCTTATTGTTTTGTAAATTTTCCATGCACATCAGGTTACCTGACTGATCTCGTCCCCGATGCTAATGTGGGACGTTGAGTGTGTGCAGAAGGGTCTGCTTTTCAAATTACAGCTCAAGTGCCCTAAAAGCGACAGTACAAAGGAACAAAGAGTGTCTTTTCAGATGGGACCATACAGTAGGCGTTAGCATAGCTGGTGTGGCGGTGTTTGTGTGTGTGTGTGTGTGTGTGTGTGTGTGTGTGTGTGTGTGTGTGTGTGTGTGTATGACTGTGAGTGATAGAGTGACAGCCACATGACAGGACTGAGCTGTGATCACAGCTCTGTTGAGGAGACACCGATGGCAGTGCTTGGCTGGATGCCTGTCAGTTTGTCTATCTGTCTGCCTTTCTGGTCAAACTGCAGGTACACATCCACACAGAAACACTCCAACACACCTGGATCAGCGCTTAATGGGTGCCTGTCTTTCATACTCATGTGCCCACACGCACATCGTCAACAAACCGGTGGAAGAGATGCCACGGTGCAATGATTTCAGCTTTGGTTCCACATCACCTCCTACTAATGGTGGTAATTAATTGATGAATGAGGTCAAATCGGAGATATCCAGGCACGTCTCAATTCGGTTACAACCCCATCTCATCCCAGTGCTCACCTCTCTGCCACCCCCCCAAGTTGTTTTCTTAATGCGCAGTGCACCACATTCCCTCTGTGCTCATCTGCATAAGACCTTGGGATGAATGTTAACGATGTTTAATTAGACAAGACGTGGGATGGATGAGCGGATGGAGGCAGGGAGGCCAGGGTGGTGCTGCCCCCCGCTGGGGGGAGAGAACACATAAAGCACACATAGACACCTGCAAGCATTTGCACCTAGGCACACACTTGATTAAGAATAAATGACCATTAAAAGGCCAAAAGCTACCGCTGAACATGACCTTACATGTGATTGGTACATTCTGACTTGGTGCCATTAGCTTCCCGTTCCATATTTCACCAACATCAAGGACACAGACCCCTCATTGTTAATGTAAAATAAATGAAGCATTTGTAAATGAAGCATATTTGTAAGATATTATGTTGTGGGTAATAACTGCCCTTGGTAGTAAATCTAATTAACTGAACTTGTATTTCTCATCGGCTTTCCTTTCAGAGTCAGAAATGTTCTTGAAAAAACGGTCCGAAATGCTTAACATTACTTGAAATGAACTTCATCTCTCTGTCTGAAGCCCCTCACTGTTTTCAGTTTTTAGTGATTTGTACTTGAATGCTGGTTGGATGGAATAAGTTCAGGGATACCAATTCAGCATTAAAACTTCTCAGCTTTACCTTTTTGGACTAATTAAACTCCAGCTTATTAACAATTCTCATCCACTATTGGTTGACTGAACATGGTGACCGGGATCAATGCCAGGTCACCATTCAGCATTGCAATCTCAGCCTGAGGCTAACATGCACGCTCCTCATGCTTATCTAAGACATTGAGACAACTTTCTCGTCCCAGCTCGCTATGTATAAACATTTCCACTACACCGATCTGTGAAGGAACATCAGGCAGCAGCTTACTGTAGGGTAATCCAGTAAATGATCGGTGTGTCATTTCGACTGTGCAGCCGTTGCAGAGATAAGGGGGATGCAGATGTTTCCCGCTATAGCTGCTCCCAGATGAGGTGTCATTATCCGGGCTTCGTCTCAGACATGCTGTTTTCAGCCCATCTCCTCAACTGGGTGACTGACTGTGAACTGGATGCAGAGACACACTCACACGTGCACTTTGTGTCTATTGCTTGCTGCTGTCTCCTCCAGGCTTGCGCTTATCTCGTGGTCACGGCCAGACAGAGACACCTGCGAATGCTGTGGATTAGCAGGCTGCCTGGGGTAAGGCATTTAATGCAGGGCCCCCAGGATCCCGGGGCTGAAGGCAAGCTGACTTGTGAGGCTGAAGCAAGCTCGACGGAGGTATCTCAGGGCCTAGACCGAGATCAATGACTTCTTAATGCCGCCACGTAAAACATTCAATGAAACAGTCATTTGAGAGACGTGGGTAAACATGTTTTGATTGCCACGGAAAAAAAGGGGAGTGTGTTTGTTCTCTTAAAAGTCTGGCTTTAGACAACAACAAGGCTGCTTGTTCTCCTTTGTGTTGGAGATGCCATGTTAAATCTCCACTCTTAATTAATTTGGAGAGCGCAGAGAAGGGAGCGTTTGTCACCCCTGCTCCTGCCTGTTAGGGCTATTTGTCTCCGGGTGACCTTTGATTTCACACTGCGTTGGTTTTCTCCTGTTATGGACAAGAAGCGTTTTTTTGCTGACAACAGAGGAAACCTTATCTTTTAAATAAGTAATTCCTCAACTGCTCAGTGAGTTCACCAGCAGCAAAATATTGGGATTGCTGAAGAGGCAGGCACAGAAGCTCGCTGGGGAACAGATCTCCTCTCTCTCTCTATATATGCTACAGCCCCTTTGCCTGACTCTCATTAAATATTCCACAACACAGTTTTTGAACAAGGCTCGCTACACAATAGTATATAGGTCTCTGTGTGAGTGTATATGAGCAGCTCTCGGTTTGGCATCTGCTCTGTGTGATTTAGGAGGCACAGAGGGGGCAGGTTTATCGTTGCATTGTGGAGAGGTTCAGGCGATGACACAATAGCCCCAGCCAGGCTTTCTTGGCATCAACCGGGGTTGAGAGCTTTAGGTTTTTTGGGAAGGGGAGCATTGATCGAGATGATGGCCTGAGTGACTGAGAGGTGGGACGGATGAGGGAGTAGCAAGGGGATGGATGTGTTGGCACCTGGCTCTGTGGGTTCTGGCTGGGTGCTGGAGCAGTCTCCAGTAACATTGATGCATGGCCATGAATTATATTATGCCTTGGCAGCTGCTTACTCCCAGATTCATCTCAGCAGTCATTGGGTTATTTATTTATTTGTTTGTTTCCACAATTTGTCAAAAGAGTTTCCATGTAAAAGAAGAAAAAAAAGCTAACAAGATTTAAAAAATGAGGCCTGTTTAAGTATTTACTGGAAAGGTATTTGTTCAGGTAGAAGCATTATGACAACTTTCAAAGGTGTGGCAGCTGAATTCTGACGGAGCACTTGGTTTCTGACTAAATACCTTTGGGTGGGAAAAAAGACTATGGCAATGCACATGACAGTTTTCTCTGAGCATCTCTTCAACACCTGCCTGGAAAGCGGCCCGGATAACACATCATTCAAAGGCAGCCTGCTAGCCGTAGCAGCTGAGATAGAAGTGATGCCTTGGGCCTTTTGTTCAACTCTGACATGGCTGTTCGGACACCTTTGTTCTGGAAGGAGAGGCCCATTCACGGTGTGCCCAGGGAACAAATTGAATCTGGTTGACAATTAATAGCCATGCGGCATGTTTAATTAAGAGCATGAAGCCAGCAAGCGACGTGAGGGAGATAAACAGAGGAGAGTTGCACAGAGCCAGACTGGGCTCACAAAGGAGCAGGCCATTGGAGCGTCTGGCTGATCGATTCCCCGCCGTCTGTGGAGAGCAGCCTTCACAAAGAGCAGCCCTGCGCCTCCCCTCTCGAAGGGCCCAACTTTTAGAGGGGAGAGATGTGAGACTGATAATGCACACAAGGCAGATGGGAGTATGCAGATAGATGCAGAAAAGTTAAGGAAAAGTTCACTCAGTGGAAAGAAAAAAAAAAAAAAAAAAAAGTGCAAGTGAAATCTATACAGCTGCATTTCAGCATTTGGGAGATTCAGTTTGGTGAAAATGACCTTGAGCGTGATCTTTTCTGGCGTTATGTGGTCATTGACTGTATCTCATGTGGACGGTTTGTGTTACATAGATGTCTGGTGTTAGGATCTGCCGTTAGGAGACAAAAAACATGCATGCCGGCAAGCTGGTTTGACTTCAGGTGTCTGTGACCTTCACATACCCACATTCCCGTTATTGTAACATGAACACAAAGAGCCAGGAGGGAGAGGGAGAACACTTGACAGCTTGTCTGATAGGCCAAACAATACCAGCCCTGGCCAAGCGATGCTTTGGACAGATAGCTACACACATACACACATGCACTCACACCCTCTTCAATTAAAGAGAGCCCTCCTCCAGAACTAACAATCACATCAGTCAGTGAGATGGCAGGAGCTGAGAGGAGATAAAATGAGAGCAGTTCATGTGAGGATTTGACTGATACTTTATGTATGTCTGCATATACACTCAGTGTCCGTGTGTGTGTGTGTGTGTGTGTGTGTGTGTGTGTGTGTGTGTGTGTGTGTGTGTGTGTGTGTGTGTGTGTGTGTGTGTGTGTGTGTGTGTGTGTGTGTGTGTGTGTGTGTGTGTGTGTGTGTGTGTGTGTGTGTTAAGCCCTGACGTGTGTGCTGACAGGCAAACAGAGATGACAGCAACAGAAAAGGGAGTTGCAGGAGTAACTTGTTTCATGTGAGAATTAAAAGGGTGTGTGCGTGCGTGCGTGCGTGCGTGCGTATGTTGTACAGACTGTGTACAGGAAGTAGCAATAGAGGATAAAGGCACGGGACTGACAGACAAAGGGTGATCCCTTCATGCTGACGAGTAGTTAGGGGGAGAAATAAAATACAGTTTCTGCCGGCTAATTGGCCAGAGCTGAAGATCTGACCATGTCTTTGGTGAAATTTCAGGCTTGTCTTGTCTTCATGTTTTTTCTCTCTGTCTCAAGAGCAGAGCGTGTCACTCTGTGGGTGGACATGACAGTCGGGCTCAATATTTCACTCTGTTGCTCTTTACAACTGTAGTCGATTAAATACATAACATTTTTCCATTTTACACATGATGTGCCTCTTCAGTCTGTTTTTTTTGTCTCTCTCTATCTCCTCCTCCACCTCTTCCTCTATCCTCTCCGTCACCTCTTCTCCTCCTGCTCTTTAACAAGAAGAGGCTTTACTTTGTGGCACGACTTGTCCTCGAGTCAGAACATTCTGCATTTTTGTATTTAAGATACGTTTCACTGTGTAGCTGCAGTTTGAGAACAGGCTGAATCCAAGAGCGTTAAACTTTTCCACATGTTCTCCGCACAGCATGCTACATGCTACAAACACATGTACCAACCTGGTATCACGGCAAAGCTTGAAATAGACACGCCGTTCCACTACAGCAAAACGCAAAATACTTACGAGAACTTATGAGCATGTAAATGTCATGTGATGCGGAATCATGTGACCAAGCTCCCGCAACGGAGGCAAAAAGACATTTTGGTCACAGACTGCCATGCGGGACGATGAGTTTTGAATCCTCGTGTTTTAGCTAAAAGTTACATTTTCCTGAAAGTCACATGGCTCAACGCATGCAATAGGGTTCAATTTCATTCACTATAGAAAGCGTATAACTGTCACGCCTAGACACCAGCCAAAGCGTGTCTATTTCACGTTCTGCTGTAGTGGACCGGCGTGTCTATTTCACGTTTTGCCGCGATACCAGCTTGCATGTACACATATGTGCACCGCATGCTCAGAGGCACACATGCATGACTCCATGGTCAAAGATAGCTGTGTTTCTGAATGAAGACCTGTAGGTGGTTCGGGGTGTGTGTGTGTGTGTGTGTGTGGGGGGGGGGGGATATCGGATTGAAAGTTAAAATTAGTTTCATGCAAGGGTGCCCCAGTCATTTTGCTGCACTGAACAGTGGAATTCAAAGGATAATGTGGGCATTAATTGATTTTGGAGCCTGAAATAAATAGTCTTTCAGGATCACATGAGACAGAACTCTACTCATTTGTGCCTTTTGAGGAAGATGTGAGAATCCTCCCCCCTCTTTGGATGGGTCTCGCAGGAGTCCCAAAATGAAAGCTGACATCAATTGATTGATAGGAAGTGAATGGTGACCTTCTAGATTCCACATTCACTTCATTTATGCAAGATACCATCGGTCCTTGACTTTTAGGAAATTTTTTGTGATATTTGAGGATATTGTGCTTCGAATCTTATGTCTCCACAGAGAGAAATCACACCTCAATTATATTTAGATGACATTTAATGTCCTCTCAGTGGATTTTGGCTGTGATATCTTTTTCAAAAAGAGCATAAGAAAGCAACAAATGTAACATTTATGTCTACACAAATTGTGAAATTACATTTGGAATCAAACAGACCAGCCGGCACAGCACTTCCAATATCTGCTGTCTACCGAAAAAAGAACATCTGTCAAATAAAAAGACATGAAGTAAAGAATTGGAAAGAGAGGAGACAGAGAGAACCCCCTCCCCTTGTTGGTTTTGACTGCTCCTGCAGGCTTTTTCCCTCTTTTGGTGGACAGAAGTTGGGTTTTGAGGCAGAGAAAAGTTCAGCAGCAGAATGGGGGAACAGCCTGGAGTCTCGGCAGTGGGGCTGGGGTAAGGTCGGCATCACAGAGGCTCCGCCACTCTCCGTTCTCCTTGGTTGGGCTGTCAGCGGGGGGGAATAGACATCCTGCTGCATAGCTGATGAAGAGGACGTGCAGCGCAGACGCCAGAGGTCAGACAGCCACGGGGCGTCAGGAAGTGAACCTGGCCACTTCCCGCCGCGCCTTGTAGCGCACCACAATGCGTCTGCGTGCACACAGCCTTTTTTTTTTTTTTGCCCTGTGTACTGATGGAACGCTCCAAGTTTCCACCAAGCCTCCAACACATATCAGAGTCTTGCCAGAAGTGAGAGCCCGAGGGAAAGAGGGGGTGGGGCGAGAGAGATTAAGAAGAAAGAGGTATAATAGAATCATTACACAAGACACATCTCTCAAGGGTACAGCAGTGGGAGGTCCCATATGGGCTTTACATCAGCAGACACACACATCCATAGCAACAACCACTGGGTCACAATGCACCCTAATTATGGCAGACAAAGATGGATGTATTTCATCTCACTCAACTTTATGTCCAATTCTCATTCAGTGTCTCTAACACGCCACATGCTGTAGATCCATCCCCACATAAACCGTTGTTGTGAGTCGTCCAGGTTTATCTGCTCAGCTGTACACCAGTCTCTCTGCTTTCCTCCTTCTCTCATCTTTTGTGGTGTTGCTGCGGCTTGCGAGAGGCGGTGGCTGACCATTGTAGTTCTTGAAGGCCAAATGATTACATCCTCTCAATGAGCATCCGAGACAGCAGCCACGGCACCAAAGCCAAGACAATCCCGTCTCATGCCAGCTCCCTCTTGGTCCTGGTCTCATTCTCCTTCTGTCTGTCCTCTTTTCCTGTCAACATGGCTGCAGCTTCTCATTCTGAGGCTGAGTTGATGAGGGATACATGCAGCGGTAACGCACGCACACTGTACCAGGGGGCACAGAGCGCAATAGAAAAATCAATGATAATGAGAATTTGTACAGTTTTGTCTGTACCTGTATTTGGTGCAAGATAGCAAAGCCATATTAATAACATTTTCCACAAATACAATTATACGGTTATTTTTTTTTCTCATTTACACCCATTAGTGTGGCCCCAGCTGGCCCAGCACAGCAGTGGCAATAAAAACTGGGAAGAAACAGGGGATCTGTTGCATGATAATGATATTAGTTGGGTTTTAATTAGGCTTATTTTGTAAATATCTTTTGTAAAATTATGTTACAGTTATGGAATATTAACGAGTACATATTTCTTCATTGTCCTGTTAAGTCACCCACTATTCCTCAAATAATGGGACTTCACTGGTAGCTTGTGCTCTAATCAGTTTAGTATTCAAGTTACTGTAGCTTACATTGTGTTCCTTTGCCATAAATTCTGCTTTCTAAAGGTTTTTTTTTTCAGTTTCTCAGTGCTGACAAACTCGTAGTAGAAAAGGATTCCTGACAGGCCGGATGCCTCAATGGTCAACACTCATTTGTTTTTAAAGCCCTTTTTCTACTTCCGGTACCGGCTCTATTCGACCCAACTCACTTTAGATACCAGGTACTTCTATGAATTTAGTTTTCCACTGCAGATAGTTTCCCCCTCGATGTGGCGTTGTTGGTGTAGGGACGCCGCGTGACTCCCCTGTGACGTCCTCATGACACACATACTCACTGCATCCTTTCGTTGGCAACCAAACAGAAGATCGTCTGCACCTTCTCAAATTGACCACAATGTGGTTTTGCAGGTCACCATTAATTAATTATTGAATAATAAAAATAGACGCGGCAGCTTTAGTAACTTTTGTAGTTTACAATTGTGGCATCGTGCAGTATATCATGTGTCGCACACGCAGTGATTGTGACAATTCTCTTCGACCAATCAGTGGTCTGCATTTTTCCCTGTTCGTATCGGCTTGGAACCAAGACAGAGTTGATACTAAAAGTAATGCCGGGTACCAGGCACTATGAACAACTTGTTCCCGGTAGAGTTGAGTCGGTACAGTCAGTGGAGAAGGAGCTTAAGATATACAGATTACTAACAAATTATAGTAAAAGGTACCAGAGTCTTAGTATGAGTCCCCCTCCCTGCCCCAACACACACACACACACACACACACACACACACACACACACACACACACACACACACACACACACACACACACACACACACACACACACACACACACACACACACACACACACACACAAGGCTCCTCCTCTGCCACTGTTGTCGCTTATTGCTAAGTTTTGCTCGTGAAAGTATGTAGCGTATAGAAGTCATATAGTAAACAAACCGGAAAGGGCTGGCAGATCAGCTGCTGTAGGTAGCATTGATTGTGGGAGCAGGGAGGCGTTGAGGAGTGAGAGAAGTCTCCCCAAGAGAATGGCTCCTTTTTCAGAACAGTCTTATGACCAGCATGCCAAGCAGAAATGTGAAGAGAGGCATTGACCAACTACTGGAAAACATCTAAGCTATCCAGGATCGATGCCAAATTGATCCCAGAACTATGTATAATGTAGGCCAGTGGACGGCTTGTCTCGCTCCTTCCACCTCCTGTATGGCGAGAGAGCTGGGAAGGTACATAGCCAGCTAGATGGACAAACCTTATAAAACTGCCTGAGGTGTGTTTTAAACATATGATAAGGCTCTTTGTGTTGAAGGTGTACATGTCAGCTCGGCAACTATGCTGGGTGTGTTGCATTTTTGTGAGCTGGTTCTCAGTTCCCTCTGAATTTTGTTCACAGACTTTCAGTTTTCAAATCAATCTGGTACATCAGTTGCCAAAATGCAGGCTGGGTTTGCTGTTGTGGGTAAGGGAGAGCAGAACAACTCTGTTTCTCTTCACAGTGGAGCAACAGAGTGGAAACAGTGTGACTTCCACCCCTCCCTTTCAGGAGGGAAGCCCCATGCAGGTCCTAATGAGCAGTATGCTGGAGAGGGCATCTTTTTAACCCAGCACAGGGACTCATAGAGCAGCCTAACTCCTCTTCAGCAGATGCCAAGTGCAGCTGTCAACAGCTCCATACTCAATTGTTGCTTACTTTCACTTCCTCAACTCTCTCACTCTCCACCTATGTCTCTGTTTCTCTTTCATCCCATCTTACTTTCTCCTTTCTCCTCTGTCCTGGCCATTCATCTTGATAGCAGATCAGCTGCATTCTATTATGAGACAAGCTCAAACAATCTTAAAGGCTAGCTGGAGGTTACAACTTGCTAAAATAGATTCACTATACCGCACTACTTTCCCTTGGCTTAACAGAGCAATATGGCCATATGAGATTGCATAGATACAGTGTGATACATTATTGCTTATGCATTAAGAATTCATGAAGTATAAACAAAAAAAAGCCCAAAATGATTCAGCGCAGGCACTTTTGCTTGCAGAATCGAACCACAGTACACTTTTATAATCACCATACCTTCACACTTCTCGTGTTTTAAATGCATTTTGTCATTGTCATGGGGAAACAACTTTAAACTTGGTTCCTCCTCTCTCCTTTTTGATTATCTTCTCCCTTTTCAGTAACTCTCCTTCTCCATCCCTTTCTTCAATACTCATCTCTATCCGTGTCTAATTGCAATAGATTTTTTTGTTTTGTTTTTGGGTGGAATCATGTGATATCCTGGTGCTTCAGAAAACCCACCCACCCTCCCCGAAACACCCCATCAGTCCATTTGCGCCTGGCCCAGGGCAAGGTTGGTTTCCTGGGCTGCCCTGGAGGAAATATCAGATGACCTGGCACTCCACAGCAAAAACCCAGGTCATCGGGGAGGGCTCCTCTAACCATATCCCTCCCTCGGCCCCCTCTCATCCACTTCCTGCTTTCAAGTGCAGGGCAAGGTCAAAGCTTTGAGGATGCATTCCCAAGACTTCACCATGAGGCAGGCTGGAGGCGCTGTGCTCAGCTCTCTAACCAGACTTCTATTCTTTCACATCTTCCTGCTCCCTCATATTCATTTCATTAGCTCAAGCTTTTACTGCAATCAATACTGTTGCTAAAGTTAGTTTTTCTAATACAGCTATTCATTGAGTGCATTTTCATTAGTGTCACTGGAGCGCCAGTATAACTGGAATAATACTGTAATGGACAAACATATGCTGTAATTGTTGAATCCTTATTTTTTTGGGAGGGGGTGGGGGGGTGATGAAAACTGGTTTTAAATGGCTGAACTCACAAAGAATGTCATTACCTTGTGTTTTTACATAATTTCTGGTGAAATGTGGGTTTTAAAACAAAGAGTGAATTCTCAGACAATGATGTAACTGTTTTTTAATGTAGGGGGAGCACAGATGGAAATGTGCTTAGATTTGTTTGCCCTCCCAGTTTTGCATCGTACCACCTTTCATTTTCTGTCAGCACTGTGAATGCAGAGGGAAGAGGAGACGCATTATGGATGGTGTTTAGAGACAGGTGTCTGATGTGTCTTGAGATAATGCCAAAAGACTCCTATCTCTCCTTCTAATGGAACAGCGACAGTTGTTTCGAGTGATCAGGCCTGTCATCCAAAATGCTGAAGTGTTGGTCCTCTCAACGCCTCTCTGTCCCCCCTATAAATCAAAGTTGCAAGTGAGATAGAGAATCAGAGGATACAGCAAAACAATCTAGCCTCAAGTCATCCCAGGACAGTGAATCTAATCTGGAGGATCTCCATCTAACGCCGGTGTCATGCTTGCTTTTGTGGAACAAAAAGGATCAACGCAAGAAGCTAATGAAATCCATCTGATCAGGTGTAGAAACAGTTTCTGATTACATTTTCATGACTGATTTTGAGACAATTAGACGACGGGATGGGTCAAATAGTGTGTATTTTTTTTTGGAGAGTTGACTGCTCACGCTCTCACGCCCGCCTTCTCTTGGTGCAAGGAAGTGAAATGGGATGAATATGTTAGTGTCATCTCCAATTTCAAATAGGTAGACATTTCAAAAGCTGATTCTCTCTGGAGAGAACGTTGTACCTCTAGAGTGAAAATATCATTTGAAAAGCGAGACAGTAAAAGCCAGTCATCTCAGAATGAAAATGTTCTCATGGTGGCTTTCCTTTTCACCTCAGCGGGTGTGGGAAAAGAACAAAAAAAAACCAAAAAATTTGAATGACTGAAGTAGAAGTAGGTGTGTGGAGGCTCTGAGAACAGAGAAAGGGGAGACACGTCGATGAGTACAGGAGTGACACCACTTGAGGAGCATGTTAATAACGTGCCAAGCGCAGACAGCTAACCAGTAATCAGGCCTTCTGATTGTACCACAGCAGACAGGAAACACACACTCCAACACTCTCGGCTCTCCATCTCCATCAGGCCCCTGAAACTGCTAGACTGCTCCGTCATGTTCTGGGGCGGCCCCCTCTGCTAACAGTGTGTCGCAGCTTTTACGGAGACAAAAGAAACAAATGAGATGGCTGGGTTACAACAAACAGCTCCGGGTTGTTCTTTCCCCTGGAAAATGAAAGGCCCCCTTTTTTTTTCTTTTTTTTTGTAGCAACCACCGTGTCAATTAGACGAGGTATTGCTCAGACTCATTCTCTGGCTCACTGCTAGCTTGTGCTGATTGTTATTTATTTAGATCAGGCTTGAAAGGGGATTTTAATTCAATCTGCAGAAAGCATCATGTACCTGTACAGTATATTTCAGCAAACACCTGCAGATAAAAACCGCAGCAAGAATTCCGTCGGTGGGGAGGCGGAGGCATAAAGGAGCATGAAGTGCAGAGCACCTTCCATGAGGTGGACTCTGACCTCAGAGGAAGAGCGAGCTGTGTGTACACAGAGCCTTCTCTGAATATTTCCCCAGTGACGGAGAGCGGGCCAGAGGCAGTGAGGTCAGCAGATAGAGTCCAGAGCCCATTGACAGCTGCTGGGTTGACTTTGATGCACCATCAGTGTTCAAGCACACCGCTTGCCCATTCCCCCCCCCCACACACACACACACACCCTCTCCGCCCCTCCCTTTCGCGCTAACCCGCGAGCGTGTTTGCTCAACCTGAACGCACGCTAGCCTCTCATTATGCCGCCCATGCAAACTGTGTCTCTTTGCAGCTGTTTAATGGCTGCACGTCTGTTTTTGTTTGTTTCCTCACCATAAGATTATTGCACCTTTATGGCTGGTCGGGGGGTTGGAATAATCCCTGGCATCTGTTCAGAGTGGGGAGGGGGTGGGGGCGAAGAGCCAGAGGTAGAGCTGCACTTCTCCTTTTTTTTTTTTTTGTTCTTTGTGTGTTTTTGTTGAAATCTTTCTAAATACGAGGCCGTGTGGTCCCCTATTTCATCCTTCACCGCGGAGGCTGCGGCTGCGGCTGGCTTTTCAGTGATGGAAGGCGGCTAACAGTGTGCTAATAGGCGGAGGGGTCAGTGAAGGAGCTTCCCGCTTACGTTTATCCCTCCCAAAATGAACACAGAATAGCAGGGATTAATCTGATTACTGCTGTGTTTATCTAATTTGCTTATAAATCTATATAGAAAAGTAAAGTTACTGTGACCTTATTATTTTTTTTAATTTCCTTTGGAAACTTTTAGCTCAGCTAACATCACACATTCTCAATATGTTTGAACATTTTCAGAACACGATCTTATGCTTATGCATTCACAGAGGTCACAGACTGTGGCTCGTTTTATACTTTTAACTCCTTTGTTTGTTTTTGTATGCTGTATAGCAGAAGTTATAAAGGCGAGGAGTAGCCCCGAGCTCCTCTTGACAGCCTCATCCCCTTCCTATCTTTTTCTTAATTCAAGACTCCATCTTGTTATGGCTTCGGTGCCTCCGGTCGTTATGGCAGGAGAACAGGAAGTTAATCAACACGGCATTATCTCCCAGCCTGCACCTGGAGGCAACAGTGCCAGTCGTGTTACCTCCCCCTCTCTGCTGGGACCCCTGCCAGCACTGGGAACCCCTCGCACCGCAGCGCCCTGCAGCACCCCTGTGGGCTATCGCCAGTGTGCTGTGTCTGTGCCAGGTCACACTTGTGACACAGCCTTGATGAGCCAATGAGCCTTCTTGCAGTGGTGCATACTTTAGAGTGTGTGTGCTTTCAAAGAGAAAAAGAGGAAAGGGGCTCAAGCGGACAAAAACAAGTTTTGTTTGGGCTTTTTGCTGCCACATATGTCTCATATTTTTCCAGGAAAACTGTGGTTTTTGTGCACAGTGTTGCCCCATGTGGACAGGTGAAGTAACAACACAAAGTCTCTGAGGAGGCTTTTTTTTTTTTAAACTCCAGCCTCGCAGACCAAGCAAGACAATATTTGAACAACACATTTACTCGTAAATCTTTGTTGACACTCCAACATGAGGAGAGACTCAGAAACTGACTAGACGATGTTTTTGTGGGAGATGGCAGCAGGTCCATCCTTGTGTCGAGCTCTCTCTAAGAGTCTGACAAATGTTATTGCTGAAGAGTGAATTGCTGGCTGTCGCTGGTAATCATTAGGTTGTCCACCAGCGTCCAAAGTGCTTTTATTTCTGCCCATTAGTTTGGTGAGAAAATGGTTGGGTATGGTCTAGCATGTTCCCCCATTACACTCAGACTGATGCAGTAGGCAGGGCGAGCATGGGAAACATGAAAGCGTTTGAAGTATCTCTATTTATGCCAGTGGCAGTTTGGGCTTCTTTTTTTTAAATTATTTTTCACTTCAGTGTCTATAGCATCTCTTTGTACACAACTGACTCCAAAAGGATCTACAGCCTCTTTCTGAAGTAGCAGTACACACGCATGTCAATATTGTGAGACTGGCGTGTAATTATTATTCAAAGGTTAAAGAGTGGATTGATCCATAGAGGAGTGTCAAGGGCAGATCAAAGAGATTTGGGGGAGGATCGGACCAAAAATGTTAAAAGCTGCTCACTCTCAAACACATAGACGTCAATCTTCCTGAGAGCACCTTGATGTCCTCAGAGGAGAACTTGATCAAAGCTTTCGTAACAAAGATGGTCTCAGAAGATGATCCGACCTCAGCTGCATTCCACCTCTGTCTTTCATTTTACTTTTACCAGTCTGCGTTTACCTGCCTGAACTCCCCGGCACTGCCCCCTGTTTCTGTCTTTTCCTGTGTTTGTGTTGCCGGTTAGGCTGTCTGAATATCAATGAAGCAGTCTCACCGATGTATTACAAACACAAGAGAACAGTGATTAAAGATGACATATCTAAGCCTCACTCCCTTCCTCTCTCCTCTCCTCTCTTTCTCACAGGAGATCGCAGCTTACTTGATAACATTTGAAAAGCATGAAGAATGGCTAACGACATCCCCTAAAACAAGGTAAGACAATTACACTCCTGCCCTCTTTTGAAACACAACTTGAGATTCATAACCTTACAAGTATTACATTCAGCCAGCCAAAATTTCCACTTTTGGTTTTATGTATATTTTAAGGCAATTCCCCCTCATGCACAGCTTACAAGCACCTTCAAGTTCAGTCCAGGAAACTTGTTTAATATTACAGCCTGCTGATGGCTCTTCAGAAAAGTTAGCAGATAAATGATAGAATATTAATATTGACTAATAACTTGCCTTTTAGCATGCCAATTAACATAACATGCACTGGTGGTGCATCTGCTTTTGAATGCTATGTTAATGTATCACTATCTATCTGCACATTCACCACTCGACTGTCTCGGCCAGACGTTACACCCACATGTGGAGCAAAATGCCAAGAGCGACCGTGATATTTGAAATAGAATAGCAGCATTGCGCTTAATTTATGTCATTAATATTATGCAGATAGATGTAGAGCTCATTTGTAAATGAGGAACGTGTCCCTGCTTTGGTTTGCAGCAAATTTTGACACATGAAATTTAACATCAGCGAATGATGTGTTTTGGGGCTGTGATATAATTATATAACGTATTAGGGATAGTAATTAATAATACATGAGACTTTGTGATAGTGTTCCTCTACATTTGACAGAAGCAGACAGCTCTTTGCAAACTATCATGTCCACTGCTAAAGCAAATAACAGCCTGTTCACGCATTATCGCCTTTACTAAAGTTTACACATTCATGCATTTGGAATCAGCTCCGCTATGTTCAACCTTTCTTTATCTTTTTTTTTATTATTATTTTTTCCTGTGAGCTGGACTTGCTATGTTGGCATTATTAGCAATTCTCATCCATGTGTAAATGGACCTTGGGCTTACTGACACAGAAGCCATTGCTCACATCCCTCTCCCCCCACCCCACCTCTCTTCCACTGCCTCAGAGGGACATTGATAATAGATCTGCATAAAGACACTGCCAATTAGAATATGTTCTGTGGTGTAATTATAGGCCGAAAGAGCACTGAGCTCACCTGTTTTTCTTCTCTTTTTTTTTTCTCTTCTCCTTAAATCAAGAATGCCCCCTCCTTTCCAAGCCTCTGTTCTCCAACTCACCAAAAATTAGTCCAATGTCAGGCTAATTTAATAATGAGATGCAGCCTGTATTGTTGGTATTAGAGTCACCTCTATTACTCTCTGCAGAATATGCCTGTGGTGTAATCTTGCTGTGGTGTGATAAATCACTTTAATGAATAAATATAAAAGGGTTAAAATAAGAAAATAGCCACAGAGTATTAAAAATGTCACAGGACTGGCAACCTCCTGCACAACACCACCTTAAACTGAGGTCTTGTGCGAGATGTGAGACTTTTGAGCCAAATGGTCGTCACCACTGGCCTTCTGTTGTGCAGAGGTCTGAGCTCCTAGTGTGCTCAAGGATTTCAACCCCATGTCATGTCTCAGTGCAGGTGCTGATATCTCAGATGTGTCACCAGGGAACAGCTCCCTGTGCATCTACAGATCACCTGACAACACAACCCTTGTTTTAGAGGAGCCATCATTGCAGGACAACACGTGTGTGTGTGTGTGTGTGTGTGTGTGTGTGTGTGTGTGTGTGTGTGTGTGTGTGTGTGTGTGTGTGTGTGTGTGTGTGTGTGTGTGTGTGTGTGTGTGTGTGTGTGTGTGTGTGTGTGTGTGTGTGTGTGTGTGTGTGTGTGTGTGTGTGTTTACTGTACGTGTGTGTGTCTGTGAACCGCAGAGTCAGGGAGAAAGGTTGTGAAGTGTTTGTGTTTTTCCAGATGTCAGTGAAAGGGTAGGGTGTAGTGATGGATGTTGGGGCCAGGAAAGGTTGGGGTTAGTGAAAGGATGTGGCGTGCATGTGTGATTGATGGGAGCTGATTGATGGCTGGCCGCTATATGAAACGCTCTCTGTTCAAGGTCATGGGTGAAAGGTCATAGTCGGGACACCTGTTGTTAAGTGCTGTCTTATCATTTGTCATCGCGCATCTTCGGGCTCAGTGGGTGGGTGCGTGTGCATCTGAGTGTGGGCGGGCTGTCTGCATGTCTGTGTGTGGGTTGACCCCTGTGGGGAATAGGCTAAGTAGGCTAATTCTCCCCCAGCCAGCGCCTTTAGACCGGGTCAGCGGGGTATGATGGGAGGCAGAGATAAGCAGCAGGGTCATACACAGCGAGGCAGAGCGCTGCATGGCTGCACTGCACGCATGTAACAACTCTGACACATGCAGGTCGTAAACATGGGAGTGGGCCACAGTCAGAGCTCAAGAAGCTGACGCCAGCTGTTTGACCAAGGTGACACGCGATGCAGGACATGCCCTGAATAGAGATGGCATCCTGTCAACACAAGATTAGATGAAGTGGACCAATTGCATACATGCACAGATGTGTTTTACGAGGCTCGTGCTGATGCACGTGAGCACAGCTCATACAGTAACAGTGCAGCCAGTGCTGTCTTTTGTTTGGGTCTGTTTCTGTTTGTTTATCATTTCAAAATCTGAAGCATGCCAGGGGAGAGTGGAGGAATGCTGAGTGATTGATGTGCTTAGCTCTAGTAATACACATTCCCTTTCAGATAGGAAGTGCAACAGTGCTTAAAATCAATACCAGTGTTCTCCCACTGACTGCTTGAACAGCACTACAGCTAATTCAGGCTGCACCTGTCAGAGCTGGGGAAATCTTTCCCTACTCGGGCCTTACACTTTAATTTACACCCACAGCCTCGCTGACTTCCATTTCCATTAAAGGGAGAGCCTGGCATTATGGCTTTAATGAAGGCCACGGCCAGGCTGTGATTTAAGATGGCCGTTACCCCGCACCTTCACTCCACAGGAGGGAACACACTTAAAGGGACAATTAGGATTTTCCACTACTGCATCCTTTCAGATAGCCATTCTTTCCTTTAGCCTTTTTTTTTTTTTTTTTTTTTTAAAGATGTGTCCATGTTGCCTGACCTGATGGGATCTGAAGGGAAAAACAGAAGGAAGGCAAAGAATTGTGATTCCAAATCCAGACAGTAACATTTAATTTGACCTCATCATAGGCGTAACGTGGTGCTCCTGGTGAGTGCAGGCCTTCATTATCCATCATAAATGACACAAATGTCTCCTTGAGGGGCTTTTTCAAAGGTGTTTGAATGCAGACAGATGGAGTAACTATTGACTAGATGGTGTCACAGATTGGTCAGCCCAAAGAGCTAATGGACACCTGTGTGTCATATAGAGATAGCTCGTTATCCTGAGCTTCCTCTAAACATCACAGGGTTTCATGGTGGAGCAGTTGCACATTAGTGTTTCTGTCTTCGCTGTTTGTTTTATAGGATTGGTTAATAGCCACCCATCTCAAACCACAACACAGAGAGTGCTTCTACGCCTGTCGTGTGTGTGTGTGTGTGTGTGTGTGTGTGTGTGTGTGTGTGTGTGTGTGTGTGTGTGTGTGTGTGTGTGTGTGTGTGTGTGTGTGTGTGTGTGTGTGTGTGTGTGTGTGTGTAAATACAAAGCAGAATACAAAGACAGAGTGTTGTAGCCGTTGGAAAGTTGAAGTGGTGGGTTGTGTCAGCTATTTGCTTTGACTTCTACACAAGTTAGGCACGCATACATTTACACATGTGCTTACATGACCACAGAACACACACTCCTCCTCTCTCTCTCTCTCTCTCACACACACACACACACACACACACACACACACACACACACACACACACACACACACACACACACACACACACACACACACACACACACACACACACACACACACATACCCACACATTGTATATTGAAACTATCAAACAATAAGTGCCATCCTTGGAGGGCCCTGCAATGGCACTGAACCCAGCCGCCCCCGTGTCCCAGCGCAATAGCCCTCTCTCCTCCCACATCCACAGCAACAGCAGCAACAGCAGCACTCCAAAATGAAACCAAGTCCCTTCAGACAGCTTCCAAAGACAATGCTTTTATTAAAACCTACAGCAGTGGCGCCACCCCAGAGGCGCGGGTACACCAACAACAGAGCCGAGCAGAACTGAGAGGCAGCCTGGAATCTACTAATGACTGTTTGTTTGCTATTGTGTTCGATGTTTGCTATTGTGTACGGAGCCTGTGAGTTTGTGCAGATCTTGGTGTGTGTGTGTGTGTGTGTGTGTGTGTGTGTGTGTGTGTGTGTGTGTGTGTGTGTGTGTGTGTGTGTGTGTGTGTGCGCGCGCGTGCGTGTGACTGAGGAAAAAAAACAAAGGGAAGATTTTTCTTTTGGTTTAAGCATGTGCATACACACGCATAAATGTACTCATGCGTATGCACACAGTATGTCAGCGAGCTTGAGCGGCCGTGACGATGCATCTGAAAACCGCATTGTGGATGAGCATATGCAGGCATTTATGAATGTATTGAGATGGTGTGTGTGAGCGTAATTACAAGTGAAAATGTGTTTCGAATTTTAAGAATAAACGCTTGTGTGTCTGGGTGAGTCTGTCACTCTGAATGAGACCTCCCCGGCCCTGTGTGTGTGTGTGTGTGTGTGTGTGTGTGTGTGTGTGTGTGTGTGTGTGTGTGTGTGTGTGTGTGTGTGTAAACTCCCGTTTCTGTCACCGAGTCTGGCAAATGGTGTGAGGAAGTGCTGGACTTTGTATGTGTGTGTGTGTGTGTGTGTGTGTGTGTGTGTGTGTGTGTGTGTGTGTGTGTGTGTGTGTGTGTGTGTGTGTGTGTGTGTGTGTGTGTGTGTGTGTGTGTGTATCAGGAGGGGAGCTGATGTGTAGGATGCGCCTGAGAAGGGCGTCTGATAGTGTTTGGCCCTAATGCTTTGTGGCACTCGTTGGCTGGCAGAGTTTTAGAGGAGAGTAGGAAAGGACAGGAGCAGCAGGAGAGAGAGAGAGAGAGAGAGAGAGAGAGAGAGAGAGAGAGGGAGGGGGGCGGCACACAGGAAGAGGGATGCATACATAAACAAAGGCATAAAATATGAAGAGGTATTTTAGAAGTTCACATCGAAATGAAGACGGTGAGACATATGGCACTGAATCAAGCCAGAGACATGTCAAGTCAATGTGAAGAGACGGATTTAGTGAGGTTAACTCGCCTTCATCTGTTTCCTCTGTTTGTTTCTCATCACTTCTGTTTTTTGCTTTTTTTTTTTTATCCCAACTCGTCATGAGTAAAAGTTTGAGTTTGTGACGCAGGCAGTGATACTCGTTTGCCTCACCGTGTCGGGCCCTGGAGGACACCGTACCCCGCTGCTTCCACCCAGTCAACAGCCCCTGACAAGGACAGCTATGCCCACCTGGGGCCTCGCAGGCTGGGTGAAATAAAGCCCACCGGGGAAAGCGGAGAGGACAGAGGGTTAGGTTGAACCCAGGGAGCATGAAGTAAGAAGTGAATGAAAGAGAGAAAATGAAAAATGGTCATCGGAGGAGGAGTGAATATGATTGAGCGAGAGCAGTTTAGAAAATGGAAACATGTCGATAAGAGAAGCGAACAGACGAGATGGAGATGGGAGGAATCGTGATGGATGGGGTGAGGGAGGAGGAGCCGGAGGAGCCCGGGGTGGGGGTGGGGGGGGTGGGGGGTGTTTACGTAAATAGACGAAAGAGCAGGAGAAAGATGGAACGGGGGATTGAGCTGACACGGGGCAAGGGAGGGGGGAAAAAAAGAGAAAAATAGAGTGGGTAAACAGCAGATAGAGATGGAAGGAGGTGAGCAATGGATTCAACTGACAGATAGAGAAAAGTCCTGCGGTTTTGGGGCATGGGAGGGACAATGCAAACGGTCAATAGATTACAGCCAGTGCTGTGCCAAGTGCCTGGGCCTCAGATTCCTAGCCAACTTAATAGTGCCTCTTGTTTGTCTGTCCTCTAAAGTAATGCCCAAGCCGAGCCCAGGGAAGAAGCCAGAGCCTGAGGCTAGTGGGAATGGACAGGGGACTAGATATATGTTAGTTCGCATCCCAGCTGCTGTATATTACTCTGGCCAGCTCGTCCACCAGAGACCATTCAATAGAACATAGAACATCATCTAGCTTTATCGCCTTCATTCCCTCCACGCTCCACAACCAGTCCTTGGAATTAATCCATTTCTTATGACTCCTTTTTTTTTGTATTGTAACAGATATTGAAGTGTAGGTTTGTGGCAAAAGTATCGAAGCAAGGAGTATTGTGCAAAAGAAGCACATTGTAAAAGAAGCACACGAGCCTCACTCGGTATGCCAATATGGAGAAAGGGTTGGAGGGGAGGGAAGGAGTGCAGCCAGGAGCTGGCCACAGGAGAGAGGGGATAAATAAATAGAGGAGGAAGTTGATGTCAAGCAGGTGTTCAAGGAGAAAGTGTCAGCCAAGCGGGCCGAGATGGGGAGAAGTGCTGCCTCTGCAGCCTGATAATAAAGACTTAATTCAATTAGCGCTTCTGCACCGGTGAGCAGCGTGTAGCTGTCGTGGAGCCGGCCATAGACACAGCTGAGCTCACCCTCAGCCACCTAGAAGACCAGCCCGACACTGACCCAGCACTTTGCTGGGCTCTCTCTCTCTCTCTCTCTCTCTCTCTCCCACCCCCCCCACCTCGCTCTCTCTCTTCCCCCCTGGCTCTCTCTCTCTGTACACACACACAAAGCAGACCTAAAGTATTATTCACACCTGAGTCACTGAGCAGTCCAGACACTAAACCCTGCCTACACGCTGCCTTACCCTCATTCCTCACCATCGTCCCTCCTCACAAACTAAGCTCTCTTCAGCTCCTCTTCCCTTTTTACCTCCTTGATTTTCTATTTTCAACCCCCCTCCACTCTCCACCCCCTCTTGTACCATTCTCTTCCACCTCATCACACTGCTCTGTTGGTGCCGAATGGCCGTATGTTGGCCGGTACGGTGAGGATTGTGGCAGCGAGTCCCTATTTTCAGCCCGTCATGCCCTGGTGCTCGGTTGGGCGCTGTCCTGTAGGCATATGGTGTAAAGGATATCAGATCCTGGGCCATTAGAAAACCGGAGGGGGCACTTCAGTCAAAAAACAGCTTCCCATCCCACGCACCTTTCCGTTGGATGTGATCTAGTGTACCTCACTGTGCCTTGGGTGTGGTCACAGAAAGGCTGTTCCTGACTGGACACCTCACGACCCTATAGGTGGTAAAATAAGAGCAAAACACAGTCAGGTCTCAAACGCACCCACACTACAGGAAGGTGAAAGATGGGGGAAGGAAGAACAGGAAGTGGCAGAGGAACAGGAGGTGGAGGAGGAGGAGGAGGAGGAGGAGGAAGAGAAAGGACAGGACACACTGCTTCAATGATACTGTTTGCTATTATGTAAAGAGAAGGAGAAAATAGGTCCTGGATGGCTGCCAGAGAGCTGGGTGAATCACCAGCACAGAACAGGCACGACATGAGTGTGCATAAACACACACACACACACACACACACACACACACACACACACACACACACACACACACACACACACACACACACACACACACACACACACACACACACACACACACACTGGCACACATTCTGTCCCATTTCTTCGCCCCAACTGCGCTTCCCAGTACAGGAAGTACAGCGGATGATGAGTGGCCATGTGGCACCATTAAATGTGTAAAAACGTCAAATGGCAGGACTGACCCTTTGCACCTTCTCGTCATTTAGCAACCCAAGAAAGAGCAGTGACCTGGCTTCCTCTGTGCCTTATGCATCAATGCCACTAACACAGAGAGCATTCAGGTTCATAGCCCCCTTATTTACTTAACCTTTGCCCCTCACCCATCTGGCTGACCTCCACAGTTTGTTTTCATCCTTCCCTTTATGCCTTTTTTGAATATTTTTTGTGACCTAACCATGCAGAAAGCCGTTCCCTGGAGACCTGGCTCACTCAGCATGAAGCACTCGGGCTACTTTTTACCTGTCTGACTGTTGATTCTGATGAACCATGATCATTACAGTTGTATAAGATAGTTAGCCCAGCTCCGCCACACTCCTGCCTACTTCCTCAGTCAGTACTTTACAAGCCGAGACCCTCACTACTTTAACTACTTCATTAAAGATGGGAGAGGATGGAGCCGGTGGAATGTGCAGGATAGCCCGTGTATTAATTTTGCATTAGTGAATTAATCAATTCAAATATAAGTCAATTGATAAATTATTCAGGTCTTTTTGTCATGCACATTTGAGAAGAGTGCGCATAAGGAAAGGTGAGAACCATTTCAGATTGGATTAATTAATATTCATGCCATTTTTAAAATGAACTAAGAAAAATAGCTATCAATTCCACATCAATTTATTTTAAACACTGGTATAATTAAGCATGTTTGAGAAAGACAGCTCCCACAATGATACAATTCCCTATAATAAAAAGCAAAGGGTTTGATTGCTCTTGCTCCCCGTGTCCCTCAACTTATCATAATACTGCAATTCAAATCTTGCAGTCTTTTTTTTTTTTTTTTTTACTGGAGCTCAACTGATAGAACTCGGAGAGATAAATAAGTGAGAAGTTGATGAATCCTCTCTATCCTCATCATAAGCAAAAATAATTAACAAACTGGTGCACAAATGTGTGCCCTCCACTTCCAACCCACCGCTGTGAGAAGTCTCGTATTTGTTTACGGTATTTTTCCTTTTTTTTATTATTATTTTTTTTTTTACATTTTTCATCATTTCCCAGTGCAGTCAATCATCTTCATTTTTCTCCTGTTTGCTAGAGGTTGGTGCTCCAGAGAGTTATGGAGACAGGTCAGTCAAGATTTAGAGTAGTCCTGCGCCTGACCCAAAGCAAAGCACTGCTGGATACATTAACATGATAGCGATATGATTATGTCGGAATGGACATGAAGGGTTTCAATTATTTACAGGTGATGTGCCCGTTGAATTGGCAATGAAGTGGCTCGTAAATTACCCCCTCTGTCTAATCAAGCCTCCAGCAGAATAATGGAGCAAGTCCTGGAGGAAGCTCCCTCCCTCCCTCTCTTTCTTTCTTTCTCTCTTCAGTATTTTGGGGTGGGGGGGTTGGCTACTTTCACAGTGGGATGATGACACTCTCCAAATGACATTGGTTGAAAGGCAAGAAATGTGCCAGCAAGCACGGGTTTAAAACCCCTCCACTTCATCACTGCTCAGTGCTTTAGTGCGCTTTATGTCACCAGACAATGATACAGTGACAGCCAAGCATCAAAATGTGCAGCACCAGCACCTAATGTGCACCTTGGTTTGCTGTGCCTGAAAGAGAGAGACAGAGTGTGAGACAGACATATAGATACACTGAGAGAAACAGAGAGAAGCAGACAGATGACCAGACCAGGAAAAAAGAAAAGAGGAATGCTGTAATGGTTGGCATGGCTCCGCTCCAATGCCGACCTCCCAACAGTTGCAGCACTGTTCAGACAAAACACAGCCAGCCACCAGTCGCTGGCTCCTTTCTGGCATCTTCCGTGGTGGGGAATTTTACTCACAGAAATGATGATGTGTGTGATTAAAAGAGCCCGAATAGCAGGGAGTTAGCCTGTTTTAATGTATCCCCAGTGAGTGTGTTTGATTTCATGCATGTCCTGCTGATATGCAGACTCGCCACGATTGATGCAAACTAACGGCTAAAGAGAGGGGCCCACCAGCAGCTACCGAGCCACCTGCCTGCTTTCCTGCCTTCAACGGAGAGCACCATATTGACCACAACTCATGTTAACAATCTTATAGAGGTTCTCAACACTATATTAAATGCTAAGGAAACAAAGGCAGGGATTCACCTTCCCCACCCACCACCATCCAATCCATAATCACCTCAGGCGCTTTACAGTAGAAGGAGCAGAGGGAGAGAGAAGAGAGTGAGAAATGACAGGAAGATGGAGAGGCAAAAAGGAAGTGAGATAAAAGTGAAATGTAATGGGGAGAGAGTACCACCTACTGTTCTGGTGTCTTCTGGCAGAGGAATCATTTTGAAGGAGAAGAGAGGGTGGTCTGTTCTCTGCCAGAGCCGCAGCTCTCTTTCTGCCTTTCTCCCTGAAAACATGAATCCGGGGTGACTGCACCCACAATTAGGGCATGAGAGGATTAGTGGCGAGTGGGAAGGTGGTTGGGGGCTGTTTTTTTTTTATGTGTTCCTGTGCTTACTATTCCCCGATATGCATTGTGGCATTAGATGTGCTATTTTTTTTTTTTTTCAATCCCATGCTCTCTAAAATAGAAACATCACCAACAACATAACAAACTAATGTGCACAAGTAGAAGAGGGTAAAGTAACATGCATATTCCACTGAACAGGTCCGTCGCGTGCGACTTTGTTCTGTCTTCTGCATGTCTTCATATAGCACCCGGTTTTGTCTGCACGTTTTATCTTATTTCCTGATTTGGTCATGTTTCCTCGATTCCTGTGCATCTGTCATGGGTAAACATTGTTAAACGGTTTCTTTTTCAGTCTGTTTTGTGTTTATTTTTGTCATTTCCTACTTTGTGCTGTGGCCTACAGACAAAATCAATACAGCCTGCTGTGTTTTAGTCATCAAAAACATTAATCCTCCTGTTTATTGTGTAACTACTTCACATACCATGTCTGTAGCAGGAGGAGAATGCATTTCTTGTCCAAATAGAAAGACCGCGGGGGTAGACGGTGATGTAGTGATGTGTTTTATGATCCGGAGTTTGCACATGGGTGTTTTATTTTGAAAATCAACCGGGATGTTATTTGTTTTTTAGACTGACTTCCTGCTCTGCCGATCTGCTCCTATTGCCGTGTCCAAGTTGCTTCCGTCAAAAATAGACTCCCCACCTATCTAGCTGTGCAGAGCAGCGACACGCTTCTGGGTGATAATAAAGCATTGGCTTTTAATGCGATTGCTGACGGAACTGGTGGAAAATAGCCTTAAATAGCCCAGTGTGTGCCCATATGTGTTCACAGTTATAGGCTTGCCTTTCTGCAACTTTCCCTTTCACCACAGAACACATCCTGGGAGCTGGTTTATTCCCTCTTCCCCTCTTAATGCTTTTACTGATGCCAAATCCATAGCAAACCCCCAAAAATGTCTAAACTTCCCCCATCTTTGCATCTATTTCAATATTTTACTGACAAACACAGAGCTCACAGGGGGAGACAAAGCATTAGGGTTATTATGAGTTTAAAGCACTTAAAAGCTTTTGGGCGGCCTGACACAGGGCGATGCAAGGGTCCAGAGGAGCAGGGAAACATTACGCTCCAGTTTTTAGAAAGGCAGGTCCCAGATGTGTGTGCTTGAGTGTTTATAATTGTGCATGTGTAGGTTTGTGTTCTTTATGCACACATAATATATGCATGCAAGGATTGTCCCGTGTCTCCAGGAACCCCGTGCCATGCCTGTAGCACTCCTCAGTGTGACTTGAGGCAGACCGTATTAGCTTAGAGCTCTGCAGCAGTCAGATTCTGTATCACAGCATCTTAGGCTGACTCTTTAGAGCTCCCTCCCTTAGGTCACACATGGAATTTAAGAGCTTTTCTGAGGCAAAGAGGTGTGACTCGCCCTGAGACTCTCTTCTCACTCTCTCTGTGCATCTGCGTCTCTCTCTTCTCTTTCTCTCTTACTTATTTCTCCTCACTTTATTTCCCCCTGCTTTGCTGCTCCACTCAAGAGTCATGGGGCGCACACTCAGCGGTAAACCAATTTCATTTAGTATGTTTTCACATTTTTATCCAATCATGGCATGCTCTGAGGTTTCAAAAGCCACATGACGCTTTTATTGGGGCCTAATTAAGGATCTCTGATTTAATCCATGTAATTTAATAGAGATCAGTCATGGGTGTGAGGCTCTTGCTTTGTGCATAGGGAAGCTTGATGCATTGCGACCCCTGCCTTCTGCTGCAACAGGTCAGGGTTAGAGGTGCTTTGCATTCGGGGTAATATTATGTCCACACTCCACCTGTTGGACAATGAGGGGCAGAGGATGAAGGGTTTCAGGAAATTTAGTCGTACACCCTGCAGTGGCTTCTGTGACGTGCAGCTACAGAGCAGGCACTCAGGTGGTTTCACTGCTGCCAGCAGGTCGGTCTTCACCTGAAGTCATCCGCTCTGTAATTGCCTCCTGTCTTGCTCATTGTTGTCATTCATTTGCCTCTCTGCATACAAAAAGAGGGTGAAGCACTTGCTGTTTTTTTTTTTTTTTTTTTCAGAGGTGTGTCTATATCAGAGAATGATTGGCACAGGCTGCCTCGATTACAATTGTTCACACTTACCAACCCTTGAAAGCCTGATCAAATTTAGCTAAGTCCTGGAGTGCGATCATTTCAGTTGCTCTCACAGGAGGATTGAAACAATGCAGAGCAGCATTTTTTAAGCCTTCCAGTGAATGGCCTGAATAAATAAGAGGGAGACAGAGAACCGCCTGGCATTGTTCTGCCCTTTTCATGGCCCTTCAGAGCCCTATAGCCAGCCAGTGTTGTGACGCAGTGTGGAGGGGAGAGACAGCAGAGGAGCTGAGAAAGGCCCGGGTTGGCTGGGGTGAGGAATCGCGTGCTGGGAGGTGTCTAGACAGTCTGGGGTAACATGCCAGACAGAGAGAGGGAAGGAGACTGGCAGAGGAGTCTGGGCCAGAGGGAGGCCATGTTCAGGGCATGGCTGGATGGGCGCCTTATCTAAAATCACGTCTAGTCGCTGTGGACTTCAGCTTCTGGACACTAACTGCATTGACAGTTGACAGCGAGAGCGGCCACTTCCTGGCCCAACACACCATCACTCACTGCTGTCTCAGTCTGTGTGACATCTCTCTCAGTTTCTGCCTTGACTGTTGCCATTTGACTTCATGTTGTGATGCAAGTCAAATGCAGACCAACAGCTAAACCAGTCGAGATGAAATTGTAATTGAAGTTATGATATTCCATTTTAAATATACCTGCAAGAACCCAGAGTGTTTCATAAGACCAGTATCTGGCTGTAAACCTAGATATGCACTTTCTCTGAGACTTCCTGAAGGCTTCTGTCATGCTAAACTACACGGCTTTCCTCTGTAAAGTCACAAATTCATGGGATCTCTTGACTCTTATAGAGGTAAGAATTTTTTTTTTTTTTCCCTTTTTTGTAGCTGATCCGTGGCAGATGAGGAAAAAATGTGATGACTAATGTCTCCTATGTGTACGACTTGGTCTCATCTCTCTAGCGCTCATTATGCCTGAGCCCTACGACAGTTTGGAGGACGTCGGAGGCATTGCCACGTTGGCCATATGCTTTCCACGGCTCCTATCTGTCAGAGTGTCAGGACATGGCGGGGGTGCGCTTTTCTGCACCAACGGAGGAGCGGAGCGCTTCGCTACAGGAGGGCCTCATTACCGACACACCCCACCAAAAGAGACTCAGGGACGGGCGAGAAGACATACTGAGCGCTGTGTTTAGAAGCAGAGGGTGAGCCATTTAAAAAGCACTCAACCCAAGCCTCTGCCCCTCCCTCCACGTAGCTCCATTATCACAGCGGAAAATGTGACATGGGATTTTTTGAAGTAGATGCTTTAACAAATTAACAAAGTAATTAAGGTAAACAAATTGATTCCCTCAACGTTTTAATTGAACTTTTGCCTTTGTATCTCCATCTGGCCAATTCCCTTTCGCCCACAGCCCAACGTCTCACTTGTTAATCTCGACTGCCATTAGGGAATTTATTGTATGTTGTCGCCTACATTCTCTTCTAAATTAGAGTGTAGTAATGTTGTGTTTGCACTCGTCTAAACATGTGACATGTTCTCTTCCTGCGTAGATCATGTGGCTCTTAGTAAGGCTCCACAGAGCACACTGATCCCAGTTGAGCCCGGTAATTCACAATAGAAAGTCCATCGGGATTCTCAGCCCTCCATCACCATCGATCCATTAAATTTAAATCGGGAACCTGCTTTCAAAAGACAAAAATCAAACTTTTGCCCTTGACAATCTGTAATCTATACTGTCTGAATTAGGGTGCATTAGTGATCCGGTCGCTTCTCACTCAGGTAGTTGAAACGCTCAGTGGAGGGAGGCTCCATTAGAAATCAGGCACCCTTTAAAGGAGGTTTCTTTTTTTTATGACTTTTCAAGGGAGACATTATTGTTCAAAAAGTTATCTCTGCAGGGATAAAGTCTCTTCTCAGTTGACTAATGACTATCAAAGCAGCTCATCTAAATCTCTACTTTATTTTCAAACTATTTCGCTGTGCTTTCTGTAGAATTGCTCGAGCCTTTGAATCGGTTTATTTTCAATATTTATTCATGTAGAAAATGTATATTTAAGATGACTAAGATGCTGGATTCCACACAGATATAATAGCTGGATGGCCACAAATATCCTATATTTTGCATCCAGCAGCAATGTTCTGTCATAATAACATCATTAGGAAGCATGAGTTTATGTATATCTAAAATATGTATGATGTTTAACATTGTCACATCATAATGGAGCATGATATAAATCTTTAGAAATTGAAATTTGTTGGGTGATACAAACAAGCTGCTCATGTGTATAATTGCATCCATGCAGGGACTTTGTGTCAATGCTGTGACTTATTGGAGTATGAATTGTTTAAAACTTTTATTGACAGACTGCATACTTGACAGTCATTTATTTTGCACTCCCGGAGATGACCACAAGTTGAGGAGGGATCGGGTCCGGATAGAGAGGGTGGGGCTCATTGCAACGCCACACAATGCTTTCCCGTGTCCCCTAATTAAATTGCTCAGTCCCACGTAGTGTGGAAGCTAGCGGCTCGGCAGATGTAGCGCCATGTTAAACTTTATGTTGCTTGAAAATGGCTTCCGCTCCAAGTGCGTTTGAGACAGAGATGGTTTGACTGTAAAATGATGTATTTTATGGCACCGTTATCGGGGCGATATTCCTTAAAGATGCAGCGCTGCACACTGTGGCATTCTCTGTCTGCAGGAGGGAGCAAATTGATATGAACAGATCAACAGAGCTATGCCCTTCTGGACGTCCTTGGCACCATACTTGGCCCTGAAATTGATTTCTCTCCATATCTCCTTTGCCAAAAAAACTCTCATTCAGAGATTTTATACTCCCACTGCTGACACATTTTGTTCAGGTTTGGAGAGGATGTACTGGTAGAATGTCATTCATTTCCTCCCACATTTTCTCCACACTTTTAAAGTAACCTAATAATCTCACATTGTAGTTGATAGTGGTATTTGTCAGTCTGGTGTATGTTCACATACATGCATGCGTGAGAGCTCTCTGTGTATGAATTGCTAGGAGCAAAGAGATTACTTTTGATTTAATGGCTATTGTGCTTGACTTTGTGTGTTCCACTGTAGTATAGTGTGTCCTTCCCTTGCCTCGGCTGTAGCCAACATTATTTAACACATACACGTACTTGCACACAAACACACATATCGTGCCTTGGCTATGCTCCATTAAATGGCCTGTGTCTTAAACAGGAGGCTGACGTAAATGCTGGGCTTGGGAATATAGGACAGGTTGTGTATGTTGTGTGTGTCTCTGATTGTGTGTCTCTGGTCTCTGTTTTATTCTCAATGTCCTTATTGTCTCTCCCAGGGGACCCCCTCCACACACACACACACACACACACACACACACACACACACACACACACACACACACACACACACACACACACACACACACACACACACACACACACACACACACACACACACAAGGACACACACACACAAGGACACACACCCCCTCTTCTCTGTATTTGTGGCCTGCTGAATTATATTGATCGGGTTGTGAAAGCTTGAATAACTGAAGAGGAGAACAGGGGAAGAAAAAAGAGAGAGGCATCTTTGGGCCCATATGGGTTTTCCTACTTATTGTATCTGTGTGTATGATTATGGATGTAAATGGTCACTAAATAAAGAAAAGATCAAATAAGCAGCTTTGAGGTATAAAACTTTAGATCTTGCGTTTGCCATGGCCACTTAAGAGTTGTGTGAGCTGCCTCTTTGTGTTGCTCTTTTTACAGATGCTGTGAATGAAGATTTATAGCCAGGCCGTATCATGTTAGGACCCATTTCATAAACTTTCCAGTCGGGCTGTAATAAAGGCACACGTTGCATGAGCACAAGAATCTAAAAGCATCTGCAGGCGAAAGGTCACTTATACGTCATTGTTTTTTACTGCAGTTCAACTTTACAGTCTGAGCAACTTTTGCTGTTCGTGTGGCTTTCAAAGGTTGGAAAATTGGCAGAAGTATAAATTTGAGCTGTTAGCATGTTCGTGCACAGGGAGGTGTAAATCCTCCATTCTGTGCCTCCCTCAGAGACACACTGTTACTGTTCAGGCCCTCCCTCAGGGCCACACCCTCATCAACCTCTAGCTGCTGGTAACAACACAATACAGTGTTGGTACTATTAACATGGTTGGATCGTTGTTGTTGTTGTTGTTGTTGTTACTGTGAGAAGTTGGAATTCCTCCCACAGATCCAATTGGTCTTTTCTGCTGAAGTCTGGCTAATCTCCAAAACCTTGAGGGTATTTTTTTTTGTTTTACATAAAATCTAGAACAAAAGTCCATGAACACAGGCATAAATAAGTGAGAAATTATGTTTTGGTGTGTTGTGGTGTCTGAGTAAGACTATTTTTGGTAATTCTACAAACTGGCTGCATCCCAGCTAGAATTTGTTTTGTTCTTAAACTCTTCTGGAAATGCTATGCAATGTTCCAGCAATGCTTTCAGGAAGCTTTTTGTTTTGTTGAGTGTTTCTCTTAAAGGTTGGATAACGTTCTGTAAAGACATTTCAATAATATTCTGTGCTAACATTCTTAAAAGGTTGTTCACAGCATTGTCAGAACATTATGCCCAAATGCTTCACAAAAATGTGTCCAGTAGCAGGTTGTGCTGTTATGTTTTTTACAAATGTTATTATTTTAGAGTTGGGATAACGTGCTTTAAAAACATTAAACAAATGTTTTGTTATTACATTCCTAAGAATGTTTTTCCACCTTTTAAGAAGAACATTCTTAACACAAATTAAAAAAAAACTTCCTGCCGAAGCCGTTCCTAAAACATGACATCATTCCTAGCTGGGCTACACTGTGTGTCTGCTGGCATTGTTTCAGACCACTCACCTCTTGGAGGGCAAGGTCAATGCTAATCAGTGCTTACATAATGAATTTGCATGATCATATGGGCTTTCCATCTTAATGACCGACGGAAAATGCCATCTCATACTTTGCTTCAGATTATCCCATCAATGCACAAATGGCATCCTCTGCAGTGATTAAGAGAGCCTTGACACATGGCTAATGTTGTTATCACGCTGTTCAAACCTCTGGGTGACCGTTTGTGTCTTGTTGATAGAGACATTGACATCCTGGAAGGTACTGTTCCCATCAACGGAGAGATGCATTATAGAATAAAGGCAATTGATAAAAAATGTATATATTATCAGTAAAACCTGGCTGACAAAGAGATGCTGGAACCTAAATTGTGTTTTAAAGTTTACCCCAAGTCAGAACAGCACAAGCTTATTTGCAATTCATTTTGATGTTTCGATCGTCAGTGTAACATGCGAGCAGTGACTGCAGTCTGACTTGGCTGTTATATATTTGTTATGTGTAAAAAAAGAAACTTCTGCTTACTCTTTCCTAAATTCCAAAAAGCGCCCCACCCCATTCTTCTCTGTCTCCTTTCTACCCTAAGGTCCAACAAATGGTGAATGATGCACAAAACAAAGAGTTCTTTGAAGAACAAAGTGAACCTGCCACATGCATAGACTGCCTGGAGACAAATCCCATCGCCTAGATTGCATGCTTTCAAGACAGGGGAGGGAAAAGCATCCCTAACAACAAAATGATATAAATTACCACTGTTATGGTCTATACGGTTCAATTTAATGTGCTTGTAATGATAAATTATTTTGGTTATGAATCTAAAGTGGACCTGAGTGCAGTCGGAGCAGCAGGACTGTTAGAACAATTGCAGCTGTCTCCCAGGGCTGTGGCCATTAGTCAATAAATTAGAAAGTAATTAGTTTCTGCTTCTGTGGCTCTATTTGAAGCGCTTCACACAGGTGTAATGAAAATTTATTGGAGCTGTTGATCCAGAGGAGAAAAGAAAAGTAGAGGATTTGTAGCGTGTGATTGTAATGTAGGATTTCCATCTGCCTTTCTCCTTTTTTTGCTTGGAGTGTGACAGGTAAGGTTAGATGACCACTATCGTGAGGTTTGGACTCGGTGTGTCCAGTTTTGTCTACAGGCCAGTTAGCTATCAGCCCTAAATAGTTGTATTTTTCTTCTAATAAGAAAACTTCTTTTTTAGATTATTTTGAATTCATGACCTGAAATGAGAAAGACTTTTAATGAGAAGAGCTAAATGAACTTGACCAAAATCAATCCCCAGACATTTGTACACCATCTATAACTCTGTTTAAAAGCCATATTCTCATATGTATCACAGTAAAATAGGTTGCATAAAATTTCCTCGAGGTTATTTCTTCTATTTGGAAATTTAGCCGTGTCTACTGGGCTCATGCAAGCCCATGAGGAAGACAGCTAGATTCCTGCACTATCTGTTTCATTTTGTTCATTCTGTGTGCTTTTTGGCCAGCGGGCATCTCATCACCCTTTGTTGTTCACACAGCACACTAATTTTTTTCAGTGTCAGCTGATGCACAGTCTGTGTCTTCTCACTCCCTTATGAAGGAAAAAAAAAAAAAAAAAGAGGGAAAAAGTCGGACTTCAGCCATCAGGTTTACCTAATTGAACAGCTTTACATTTCTCTTTCATGCCATTGTGTGCGGATCAAGGCAGTCACACGAAGCTTTTTTGTTGGCAGACAACATCAAGGCTATCTGTTTTGTCTGGCGGAATCTAAGGTCAACAAGAGAGTAAGAACAGAAATTGGAAAACACTCGCACAACTGCGATGTCAATGAGCTGCATGAAAGACGGACAGAGGGAGGGAGCTGCCTCGGCGGCATATGGGTAAAAAGAAAAATTAGAGGCGAAAGAGAGAAGAGGCAGCGAAGAGAAGAAGAAGAAACAAGCACATCCGTAAGGGAGGGAGTGAGGGAGGGAGGGAGGGAGGCAGAGGAGGAACAGAAAGGACGAGGAGTGAAACAGAGACGGCATGGACGAACGGATGAGGACAATCAGGCAGATTGGTCCCAGCCCAGGCTATGGCCAATTAGAATAAAATTAGCTGGACCTTGGCAAAGGCTAGGGCGCACAGTAGGGCATGGAGAGGAGGGAGGGGAGGAGAGGGAGGGGCAAAGGGGGAGAATATCCCGGTGATTAAAACCAAATGATTAGTGGTGTGAAAGGCAGAGGGCTCGAGAACCGGGGTCACCTGAGCCTGGAGGGAGAGAAGGTCTAATAGTAATGAGACCAACCTTCCTTTTCCTCATCATCGTCCTCCTCCTCTCTCTGCACCCTCTTACCTCCCTCTTCTCTCCCTCTTCTCTTGTCCTGACTCCATTTCTCTCCTCGAACTATTTTATTTCATCTTCCACTGCTCTTTATTTTACACACTCTCCCATTTGCTGTCTGTCACCGTCCCTCTGCCTGTCTGCACCTGCCGCCTTCCTGCTGTAAAACCCTGTTACTATCTATTACTGTCTCTTGCCTTTGGCCAAAGCACACTCTAATGCAACTGTTGTACGAGACAATTTAACTTTTTATGATGAGCAAAGATTTATGAGCAGTTGAGATTCATCAGTAGATCTGCAGATGTATTGTAATGAAGGAATTGAGCTGCAATATAAACATCGGCTACAGATTCCCCATGGGCTGCTGCTTCAGTTTGAAGCAACAGTTTGGTCAGAGTGCAAGGCAAGAATCATGTGTGATTCAGTATAAAGGAGTACTTTGGCTGTTTGGTTGCAAATACTGTTCTGTATTCCTCGATGGTGTTTCATATTAATCTTAGGAATCCCAAGAAATGTGTCTTCGCCCGCCTCGCATAAAAAGGGATGCTCTAACATACAGTTTTATTCTTAGTTGCATCATTTGTACTGTGTGTAAATGTAATTTTGATGGTATATGCCAGTGCATGCTTGTGCATGTGCAGGTATCTATATATGAACAATGAGCTCTACTCCTTGGCATGTTAAATGGCATGCTAATAGCCCAAAGCAAAGCCTGGAGAGATGATGCTTTGTGAAAGGTTATCTGTTATTTCTACTCTCTGCCTCTTCATACACCTTTTCAAGCAACTTATTCACCACCAGCCTCCTCCACCTTTGCTTAAGTGCCACCCCACCAGATCACCAAACAACATTTTAAAACCCTTTATTATTCCAATCCTAACTGTTTATTTTACTTGCAGCAATGTTCTTTTTGCATTATATCCCATCTTTTCCTCTGCTTTTAATCATCCATTTCTTCTTGTTTTCCAACTACATGATCTCCCTTTTTCAGTGTCTTACCATTCTTGCATCTGTGCTTTCACAGACTTATCTCAGAACATCTTTCAGGAAATTAACTAGTTTATGAATTTGAAGATTATTAAATAAACACAAATTAACCATCTGCCCACAGAGGTACGAGGCTTTCGAGCCAGCATAATATGGCTAACAGAGAGATTCTTAACCAAGAGTTATGGCCGTTTTCGGTGGGTGGGGTTAAAACGCCTGAGAGTAGAGTACTGGCAATAGAGAAATTACACAAAAATAGTTCCGAGAACAGAATTCACACCAAATAAACAGGGAAGCTAGGGTGAAAGGACAAGAGTGGAGAGCGGTACCTACAGGTGAGGGACTGTTCTGTCACTGTTATCAAATGTCTTTAATTTTAGATTTATGGTGCTCAGTCCCCACATGAGAGAAGCATGGCCTTTGAGGTCAAGTGCTGGTCATTTGTGACTTGCACAACTTATTCCCATGCCTATTTTCACTGCATTTTATTGTAAACACAGTCCTTATACCAGACGAAGTGCACTGTGTGTGGAATAGGATATTGCTGATCAAAGGCATAGCTGGATCAGGACCATTATTTGCAGAGGGAGGAAGTGATTTTGTCCTGACAGTCAGGGGAAGTTTAGCCTGGTATGGAAATGTGGTATGCAGCACCATTAAAGTATTTTGTGCTCTCGTATAGGAGTTAGTCCTACAGCATTTCAGCTATATCTGGAGGTCCTCTCGTGTCTTTCTCAAGGAGCAGAGCACTTAATCAGCTTCTCCTTGTGACATCCACTAAGAATGAGTAGAGATATCAGTGTGTCTTTTCCCAAGGAGGCAGCTAAGGCAACACCAATATGAATCAACAGGCAGTCATGCAGAACTTGCAGAGAGGTCTGATGAGAAAACTCCAGCTCCAACATGCCTTAATTACAAACTTTTGCAACCTTCTCTAAATTACATTTGTCATACTGTGGGCATAATATAGAATTTATTTTAAGAGCAAAGAGCTGATGTTTCTTTTTATTGTAAGTGTCCTCTGTTTCCCTTTTCCCTCCACCTCTCAAATCCCCCCTCCCCTTTTTGTTTGCTCTTTCCATCCATTTCTGTACTTTCTGTCTCAGTCTCAGTTTTCTGAAGCAGATTTCCCTCTGCTGAGAGGGAGAGTACAGTAGGTCTGTCAGCCCTGGAGGACTGAGAGAGATCAGAAGACATGTCAGAAGTCTGGTGGGTCTTTCCCACATAGACCCCACTCAGTTATGTGGTTGAAACCTGTAGAAAAAGAGCAAACACAGCCCAAGGTCCAGACCACAGGTCTGCAGTCATGGGAGACAGGGATGGCCCCTGACTGCAGTCAAACAGACATCCTTGAATAAAGAGATCTATCGACAGGGTGGGTTGGTTCGTGAAAGAATATAATTCTGTGTGTTTTCCACTCCACAATGGCAAGAAACAGAGGCAGCTGCACGCACAGAGGGAGAGAGAGAGAGAGAGAGGTGACAAATAGACAGTGTACTATATGTGACCATTGTTTGAGTTGCCAAATTGCTCTGTTGTTGGCCGGCGATTATCTGTGCTACAGAACACCATGATGAGTTTTCAGTTCAGAGAACATCGAAGAGGAGGAAAAGGGGAGCAAATAAAGGCCTTCCCTGTTTGCTACGTGTGATGGCTTAGCCAAGCCAGGAGACTTATTGCACAGTCTGACACATAAGGCCTGGGGGCTTGTATCACTTTGAAACAAGAAAAGGAGAAACAGAGTAAAACTACCACCAGACCCCGTAAGTATTGTACTGTATTACAGTGCCCCTGAATGGCCTCCGGTCGGAGGTGAGCCGTGGCACTTTCAGCTGGCTGTGGGGACAGCGGACAGGAGGCCTGGTCAACTGGACGACAGTGAGGGTCACAGGCTCCCCTGGGGAGGAGGTATCCCAAAGGGGGTGGGCAGATGGGGTCTGGAATGAGAGCGTTCTCAGACAGGTGGATGGCTGTCACCCTCATTTTGCCACCGCCAGCAAGCAGGTGGCCTCTCCCTCCTCCTCCTCCACTCAAGGGTCACCTTGACATGGCACTGCTTCCCCCTGGGTCCCATCCCATCATATATACACTATACACACACACACACAGATCACTTGTGCTCACACACAGACATAGGCGACTCTCAGTCAACCCCAGCACCTGGGGACTGGGAGCGTAAACAGTCTCTCTCAAGGTTGAACCCAGGTGTTTCATTTCCATTAAGGCCCTCATCACATTCGCAGCCTCCTCCCTCTGACTTTGGTCATAACACAGACGGAATAGTCATTAAATTTTAGATTACCTTCTCTTTGCCTTTGTAGATGTTGAAGATGCACAGGGTCTATTTTAAATGTCTGTCTATGAAATAATTATCTCCCAACTCTGTGCACCCGACATCTTCAAAAGAGGATGTTCCATTGATGATTTTTGCCCTACATCATAGCTTTGCTCTTGCTGCGACTCTAAAACCCAATATAGCGTAATTAAACTAACAAAGTGACATCAATAAAGACAGAAGTGCTCTGTAATTACAGTCTGTGCTAGGACATCATAAGCAGGCGGTGTCATCACCCTAACGAAGGAAATAAATCAATGGCAGACAGACAAAGCCCCGCTTTACGATCCCCTTCTCCTCTGACACACAAAGCCAACCATAAACACGAGTAAGGCAAGAGTTTAATGGCAATCTTAAAGTTGCGGAGGCCACTAGCTTGTCTTTACTGCTCCTGCCCAGCAATGCAATGGGTGCCTTGACACTTTCACCACTCCCTTCCTCTCCTTCATTAGTTGTGCTTCTCTCTGTTTCTCCCCTTAGTCTGACTTTTCCTTCTTTTCTATATGGTGTCTGGTCTCCTCACCCTCTGGAGACACATGAGTGGCAGGCCTCCCCCTTAATAACTGTGTATTCCGATTCTGACACGGGAGCACAAAAAAACCCAGCCACACATAGATATATATACACACAAACAGCCGCACACACACAGAAACTAAATAATATGTTGCAGGATTCAAGATTGGCATTCCCACGTTGCCTCTTCCTGCAGAGAAGCATGTGGACAGCAAGGCTAAATGTCAAGAAAAGAGATTTAATTCCACATGCGCACACACACATGCATGCAGGCACACTGAAAAAACATCCAACAGAAGACAAGACACCCCACACCGATAGTGTGTGGAGTGTGAGACTAAATGTCAAAGGATGATGTAAATTTGCCTGATTGCCTCCAGAAGTAGTTCCTCTCAATGCCAACGTTGGCCTGATCAGTGTCTCATTGTACTCCAAGAATTTTTTGCAGAGCAGGACAGGGGCTCCACACACGAGCAACAGACCGTGTTTGTGTGTCTGTGGGTGGAGGGACTCCTTTAAAAACCCACTCGCTCTATCAACCCTGTGTTTTACCAAGGCTGACCCTTTTTCATGAGAATTACAAAGTATAAACTCGCAAAGGAAAAACAGTTTGTAATCTACATTGATATTTCCCAACATTGTCGGTACTGTACATCATAAATTCCAGCTGAGACTAGCTCTGACTACATCCAAGCTTGTTACATGCAAACACGAGGGAGTGTATGGACGAGGCCCAAAGACTCGGATCATAAATAAGAATGTGTGCCATGTTTTAGTTTGTATAACATTCTTTACACTTCTAACGTGGTCTCAGGGCGACACTCGTCGATCCTCCTCACCCCTCTTTCCCTCTACACATCATTTGTTCAAGTGAGCCTTGCTTAATATGACATTGAAAAGAAATATGAGTAACCGATGAGTTGTTAGGTTGTGTATACTACACAAGTGTACGTATCGCGTCGATGAATAAAACATAGATTTCATTCAAGAGTGTGTCTCCCTGTTGCCGTGCTCTGTACGCGGCACAGAGCCAGAAGTGAACTCTTACCATGCTGGGCTGTGTTGCCTTGACACCTCCCCCCCCAACCCCACACACACACACACACACACCTCCCACACACACCTCTCGCTGCCTAGTTGCTGAGGTGACTGATGAGCAGACTCACTGGTGTGTCAAATATGGGGGGAAATAGTCGATCAGCTATAGGCTGCTGTGACAGGCCCGTGTGCCGCTGTAGTTTGGAAACGCTGCCGCGGGAAGTGTGAAAAAGTCACACTGCATACCAGACTATGGATAAACATTTTATGGTTTTGGAATAGGAGGGTTACACCTCTTCCATCTCTGGAAGATAACGGTAAATCCGTGTGTCATCCACTTTGAACAGTGTGGAATTTATGACGCATCTTGCCAGCCACGCTTGAGTGAATCTCTGTCTGTCTGTATATTTATTTTGTTTGCTGTGTATCTGAATATGTTTTTAAAGAAATGAGAAGAGGCAGAGAATAAAGGAAAAAGAGAGAGAGATTGTGTGTGTGTGTGTGTGTGTGTGTGTGTGTGTGTGTGTGTGTGTAGATCATTTATGGAGGAGACTGTTGATGTGATTTAGTGTGGGTGCTCCATTGGCCACTGCACTTGGAAAATGAGAAGGAAGTGGCCATGATTAGAGGTGTGCCTTGTTGACTACTTTATGAGTGTATGTAGATGTGTGTGTGTGTGTGTGTGTGTGTGTGTGTGTGTGTGTGTGTGTGTGTGTGTGTGTGTGTGTGTGTGTGTGTGTGTGTGTGTGTGTGTGTGTGTGTGTGTGTGTGTGCGTGCGTGCGTGTGTGTGTGTGTGTGTGTGTGTACATGCACTCTGGGAGTCTGGAGCTGGACAGGAATAGATAAACATAGCAGGACGCACACAGTCTATCATCTTCATAGTGTGGGTAAAGGCTATCAGTGTTGATGTGTATAACCAGGACATGCAGCGTTGACTTTTGCAGCCTGGCTCAGTCACGTGGTGTGTGTTTGTACGTCTGTGATTGTGCGTGTGAGGTTCTGGCCTCAGCTGAGGCATCAGAGACAGAGCAGAGTGATCTCGGACATGTGTAAGGGGCCAAGGTCAGGGGTCATCATATACAAGCATACCCAGAGAAATAGAGTTTGAGAGAGCATTGGGGCCTGTGGGACCACTTGACTAACATTCTCACCCATAACATCAGACAGCATACTACCCACACACACCCCCAGTCTCATCTCTCTTTTCACTCACTTGCCCCATGCGTTTCTTTTTTTTTTCCTCCTGTTTGCCTCCCTTCTACTATTGGAAAAATATTTTTCACACTGAGAATAACATCAACAGAAGATGTCAGAAAAAAACAACAACATGATTTTAGAATGTCATAGCTGGAAAAAACATACCATTTTATTGTAAGGAGGCTACAGTGGAGTAATAGCTGTAGACAAGAACGAGAATTGAAATGCCAGGGTTCATAAAAGAAAGCCATGTAAGTATTTTTCTTTGTTTTGACCCACAAAATTGGTATCAAACGAAGTATCATTCAGGAACCAACCTTAAAGTCAAGATATTGTTACCAGTATCGGAACCAAAATATTTTGCACAATATGTAGCTGTAATTGTCTGTGACAAATAATGTCACGTTGAGAATCCTTTGGTAGTTGCTCCGCTTCATGTTCAGCTAACATAGCAGTGGCATCCATGCAGTTCCAGGAGGATTGTATTAAGCCACGTTAAGCCTCCAACTGCAACCCATCCATTGACAATACTCTTTGTAGTCAGTGGTAAACATTTTAACTATCTGCAAAGTATCCACACCATCTACAAGAATAGCGTGGCCTACTTTAATTGTCAAAAAGACAGCTTTGTTTTGTTTTGTTTTGACTTTGTTTAACCAGGGTGCAGTAGACTCAGTGAACTGGACTGCGCTTTTCTTTGAATGCCCTGCTCCACACTGACACAGTTGCACACATTCCCAGCTGGAAGCTTCCCAATACAACCACAGTCTGATCTTTTGGCCAGCTGAGCAGCTTTAGTCTGTTTTGTAGAACGCTAGATCTCGCTGTCCCACACACTGCTCTCCTGCAGCTGCGCATGGGCTAATCAAAGCTCAGTTTGATGATCAATAAATTTACTGATTGCAGTGCGTCCTCTGCATTCATGGCAAATATTTCCTGTGAACATTGCTTTTAATTGCCGACCACTAAACAGGAGTAGCCAGCGTGTATTATCATTTGATTTGGCTGTTGCAAAGAGGAAGTCCTGCTGGCATTATATTCTTGTTGATGTACAGTTCACCACTGCTCTGGGTTTTAAGCTGTGGTTCAAAGATTTTCATCACTTTGTTTTAAGCAAATGGCTTCAAATTATCTTGATGTTGTTTCTGTCTTGTGGACAGTGCTCAGTAATCAACATTACTCCCTGCTCAGTTAACAATTTGATTCAGAATACCCTTCAGCGCTTTCTTCGACCACTAAATTTGCTGGGAAACATGACTTTGTATTTACCCAGCTACACCTGTCATTTTCCCTTAAGCCTCATATCAAGACCATACACGACACAGTAGGCTCCCCTCTGATGATGCTCTGTATGCTCAACATTCTGGCGCAGGTTGTGTTTACGGAGGCGAATCACAGTGTGTCAGTGTTGGTGTAAAATCCCTGTACCTCACACAGGGATCAGAGAAGAAAGCCAGCGCTATATTTCATGCTGGAATCCAATCCGAGCATTTCTGCGGAGGTGTCTACAATATGTTTAGCGTTACCTCGAGACCATATCAGCTCTGCAATGCAAGCAATGCCTGAAATTCGATTTGATCTGCATGGCCACCATCACTTGACCATGGCTGATGTCTGTCTTTCCCCTCCCCTCTCACTCTCTCTATCTGTGCCTGAGCTGCCTCCGAGCCCTCGGCTCCAATTAAACCCATGATGCCTGGCTCTGGTTGGTATGGTGACCAGACAGGGCACAGAGAGAGCTGTGATTCCCAGGTGAAAGGTGGGATAGACTTTCTGATTCGCTCCAGCAACCAGATAGAGTTACAGCTCAATTTCAACCTCTCGCCCTCATAGGTCTATCCTCATGACTAAAATAGGACCAAGGAATGGAAGGGAGAGGAAGAATAGCTTCATCTTTTCCTTTCCTCTGTTTTCCTGTCTGTCTCTCTCCCTTTACTCCCCTTTTTTTTTTTTTTATCCCCACCCCACCCCACCCTCCCACCCACCTGCTCCATAGCACTATGCTGACGTTTTTTGTGACAGAAGGGACTCTGAGATGTGCTTTATAGCTTGGTCAGCTTGTAAAGGAGCACTTCTAACTCTGGAGTTGTGTCTCACTTTAAAAAGTTGAGTTTTTTGACCTCACTGGCTCTTTACCCTTCGTTCTTTCCAGTTGTTCTTACTGCTTGTGCTTTGTTCTTTTTACCTTTTTTGTGGACAAGGCAGGATTTGTGAATTAATCATAAGTGGTTCAATAGCTGGCCTTAGCTGTGCTCCGTCACCGGGGGATCAATAGGGGAAGTTCAGTGGCACTGGCTGCCCTGGAGGAGAGAGACAAGGAGGGCCACGTCCAGGTGATCCATAAGCCCGGTCTGGCATGAGGCATGATGTGGAGGAGAGCCTGCCCTCAGCCCATCCTGCTTCTGTCCAGGTCTCTGACATTCAGCTGCCTTCCTCTCAGGTGGACATCAAGGTCCTCTTGTGACGATGGTGAACCACCTCCAAAAAAGTATTTACATAATACCTTTGTCACAATATATGTAGAAGGTGTTTTATACTTACGAATAACAAGAATAATTTGCACATGAAATTACTGCCGGTACACAAAGTGAAAAGTTTTACAGTTTGTGCTCCAGCTTTATAAGCCAGGGTTTCATTCTATCTTTTGCTTTTCTTCTTCTCACTACCCCATGTTTTTTTTAATTTGCGTACTAGCCTTTAGTCTTTTATCTTGAAGACACTGACAGAAGTTTAAGTTACATGTTGAATGCAGCATTAGAAAACCAGTAAAGAGGAAGAAGAAAAATATTTGATCCTTTGCTCTAAATTGGACTCTTGAAAATACATGACCACATCATTAACTTGGTGGCTGAATCCTCCTGCTCTTCTCCTTTTAATAGAAAGCAAGGTTGTTGTTACTAATAATGGAAACCTGACATTTTCTTGCTGCAGTCTAGTTCAACGTAGATTTAATTGCATTAGTATTTTCATACCACAGGAGAACATAATCTGCTAAAACAGCAACTCTTCCTCTTGACATCAAATAAGACTGTACGCGATTCCCTGCTGGTCATGCATTATTGAAAATACAAAAGCATCCCCTTTACGAAGTGTCATAATAAGGCAGTTCTACAGGACTTAAGTTTACACTTGCACGATGCACACAGCATGTAGTTGTCAGCAGGAGCCGGGCTGTAGAGAGGCTTCATTCTGATGGCACCTTCATTTACAACGTACTGAGACACACCATGGATGATTTGTGAAGATTAGCGGAGAGGATGTGAGGTATGAATCATCGTCTCTGTAGTCGCTTTCTCCCCTTAAGCATATGCACACTGACTAACGACTGGAAATAGCATTCACCACAAATATGATGTGGAAGCCTTTTGAGCAAGCAGTTGAAAGTCATCAACATTTCAACCCAGTCAAATACATAATACGCGCTCGCACGCACGCACGCACACACACACACACACACACACACACACACACACACACACACACACACACACACACACACACACACACACACACACACACACACACACACACACACACACACACACACACACACACACACACACACACACAGTGACAGTGTGAGTTTCAAGTGAATAAGAAATGTCTTCACAGCCAAAACCTTACAAGCACTGAAATTCATATTCTGTGTCACCTAAGCTGTACATCAAAGCTGCACATTAGTCCTTACTGCTGTGTGTGTGTGTGTGTGTGTGTGTGTGTGTGTGTGTGTGTGTGTGTGTGTGTGTGTGTGTGTGTGTGTGTGTGTGTGTGTGTGTGTGTGTGTGTTGACACAGAGAATGGAGCGCTGTTACCAGTGTATTACATGGCCATTTGTAAATAACATCCAAACCTCATCCACTGGCAGCAGCCGAGAGCTTTAAGTCTGAGTAGTGATGGCAGCCTCCCTGAAATGTGCATGAAACCAGCTTAGCGCTATCAGCGCAGCATCAGCGCCAGTCACCAGCCGCCCTCTCATTCTGCCGGGCTGCTGCGGACCAGATAAGAGCAACACCACCCTCCTTCCCCCGACCGCTTCCACCCGCCTTGTGTTGTCCCCCAACAATTCAACCCACCCTCCCACACCAATTCACCCCTTATCCTCTTTACAAGGTCCTATACGGACACAGCTGATGTGGAGCTACAGCCGTAATTTATATTCTTTGTAAATTGTCTGTGATTTTTTTCATTGAGATAAGTGTGGGGGGAACATCTGCTTTGTGCTGGTAGGCATGTGGGCCAGGGGTTTGGGTTCTGTGGCAATCACCGGCACTACAGATAGAGAGAAAAAGGGGAGGCAGACGATCTGTCTCCCTATCCTGAATTACAACTCCAGGGGCCCCGGCTACCCTCTCATCATTACTGTTGTATTTAGTCGAACACATCGGGTAAACAAACGTTGAGCTCCATCTGCACTGCCTTGCAGATCAGTATGTGATTCCATGTTTGGCAAAATTAACTTCATGATTCACTTCGACTAATTCATGTCACTTGCTTTTTTCTCTCTTAATTGTGACTTTAAAAATGATGGCGGCATTTTAGCTTCATCAGACAGTCAAGAAAAACAATTAACACGTTAGAGAGGGAGAGGATGTGATGTGATTTAAAAGATGTTACATAACTTCTTCCAGGTAACTGACCCACCATGCTGCCCCTCACTTCTTTAATTATCATTTATCATTAAGCATTCATGGTTGAGGGCTGGAGGAGTAAGTACTGTGGGCATTACAGTGACCAGGTGCCGAGGCCTCATTGGCAGTCGAGAAGGAACGCGGCCCTGCGGCGTCTCAACATACGAGCACCGGCGGGAGAGTTGGAGGGGTTCAGAGCGGCACAGACGATGAATCTCAATCCTGAGGCCGTGGCAGATTTACATTTAAAGTAGTTTTAGCGAACGCCCCACTTCCTGATGCATTCTTTGGCGGGGCTGAAAGGAGCGGCTTATCTAGCGAGTCATCAATTGCACGTGATGCGTCCAGATAGCCGGGCTCCCGAGGCCGAGCCGGCACCTCTCCGCTCACACATCTACACCTCAGAGATGATGTGCCGTCTAATAGAGCACCGCTGCTCGCAGTGTAATTACACTACATGTGAAATAGCTCTGCTCGACAGCTCCGCATGTGTGTAGGTGTTGTCACGCTCATATATGTTTTAACACGTGATCTATGTTTTACCTGTGATTGACAGAAGCAGTAATGACCGGCATCAGTGCCGTATTGATGTTCTGTCACTCCTTTTGTTATTAATGTTATCCCTAGATGGAGCAACAGGGTTACTAGAAACTTTGTGGGTATATGTCTATGTGTGCTGTGCTTGTGTGCGAGCGCTCAGGGGCATATTTGTCCCTCATATTTATACTTAATAGGATTGGTGTGTGTGACACAAAATACAGGTGTGTGTGTGTGTGTGTGTGTGTGTGTGTGTGTGTGTGTGTGTGTGTGTGTGTGTGTGTGTGTGTGTGTGTGTGTGTGTGTGTGTGTGTGTGTGTGTGTGTGTGTGTGTGTGTGTGTGTGTGTGTGTGTGTGTGTGTGGACGAGAGGTAGGTGTGAGTGTGGTTGTTGACACAGTAACGTAAAGGCTGTGATGGCTGAAGGCTCTGATGGGTAATTGAGAACAGCAGGTGTCGCCTCCCTCCTGAGCCACTTCAGGCCCCAACCAGCTCGGCCTCCGATCTTCAAAGCCTCTCCGGCTCTACGCCCCTTTTCCTCTCCTCTCCTCTCCTCTCCTCTCCTCTCCTCTCCTCTCCTCTCCTCTCCTCTCCTCTCCTCTCCTCTCCTCTCCTCTCCTCTCCTCTCCTCTCCTCTCCTCTCCTCTCCTCTCCTCTCTGCTGGAGAGAAAAACAGCATGTATGGTATTAATCAAACCCAGAGCATCGCAGAGAATAAGACAGAATGGGCTTCACCAGTTCGCCAAGATTGAAATATTTATTCTCTGTAACTTCTCTGACAAGAAAACATCCAGTAACACAGAATGCTTCCCACTATAACCTGGTACGCTTGTCCCGCTGCACTCAAACACACTTGGTAGTAGTTTTGAGTCTGGTAGTAAATGTATTAAAAGTAAGATGCTGAGTATGTGTTGTGTTAGATCTTTTTCATTTTCGGATGATTCACCGGAGCTGTGGGTTCTCCCCATCGACCACTACTAGAACAGGAGAATCTCTCACACTCACGCAGATTTGTCTATCTCCGACTGTGTGTCTTTCGCCTCGTCCTCCTCTCTCTGTTAGCGCCGACAGGCCTTTAAACAGCAGAGCTGAGCCTGTGAGCTGTGTTTTGCCTGTCTGTGATGCCAAGGCTCACCCTGCTTTGGCTCTGGTACCAATGCTGAACACGTCACCAGACACATAAAGCCCCCACCCTCCCCTGACTTTTTCAAATGAACAAATCTGATTGAGCGAATGCCATTACCTGGGTAAATGAATGATTCCTAAAGGACTGGACAAGGCCTAACACCACCCTAAGGGTAAAGCTTATTATCGCTGCAAACTCCAAAGAAGAGAGAGGCAGCTGTGGAGCTTGTGTGCACTTTGTCAGAGGCCTGTATTTCCATATTAATCTGCCACATTTAGGCATCTGAGACAGAGGGCCTCCTGTCACGCTTCTTTGATAACAGAGCAGTTAGCTTTTTCCCCCCTCATGTATAAATATGTGTAATTCTGATAAGATTAATTGAAACGCCTAAGTATACAGTGGTAGGAGATGAGTGGGAGGGAGAGAGAGGAAGCCAGCAGGAGGGAGAGGAGACACATTATGTTCCCACAGCATGCAGTTTAGGCTGGTTTCTACCTCAGACCTCTCCCAGAACGGGTGCCTCGGCTCTCTCCTCCGGGTCCAAAGTGCCTTGAATTGAAAATAGCATCTACCTAACAGTCCCTCAAAAATAGCTGAGCGAATAAGTTTTTGCGGCGATCCGATAAATACGGCATGGAGCCTCTGACACCGAAGCCTCACCCCAATTTCCAGTGCTCTGGAGGAGATCAGATAGCCCTGTGTCATTTGATTTTCTGCCTTATCTCATCCGCGCCCATCTTTTTGTCTCACGCAGAGTTACATTTTAAGAAGCACGCAGTCTTTGTGTCTTTTTGAAGGACAAAACCCCAGGATGATATTGAAACAAATAATAGCATCAAACTTTTAGAGAGGGCCATTCCCGTGTTTGATTGATTCCGAGTGCTGATGCAGGCATGTCAGATGAGTGTCCTTCAGGTGACATTCGGGATGCAAATCTGCACGAGTACACGTTGAATTCTAACTTCACGAGGGCCATTTATGATCGAGGCGCTACGATGGGTGACGTTATGGATACTGTAAACTAGAATGCAATTTATACTTTGTGTATATCCCGTGAGGAGTTTCACTCCTCAAGCTGACCAATAAAAACGTCTGTTTAATAGTTGTTTTCTGCAAACTATGCTAAGTGCTAAACAAGAGTGGGGAGTGAGACAGTAGGAGAGAGGGAGGTGTGGGAGAGTGGAGGTGAGGGACCCTGAGACAGATGAAACAAAAGGGAGAGAGAAAGCAGAAAAAGGAGTCGGGAGCGAGGGAGGAGACAGACGTTGTTCCCTGGTGCACAGCTCGAGTTGACTGACGGCGAGAAGAGACAGGAAGGGAGGAGGAAAAGGGAGGAAAGGGAGATCAGTGAGGAGTGAGCACGTCAGCGTGTGAGTGGCGTCTCTCATTAGAAGGTGCTGTCAGGGGCCACAGAGGGGGGACTGCAGGGACCCCACCTCCCCCCCCCTTTTCCTCCCTCTCCGCTGGCCCCTGAGATCCAGCCAGGAAAATGATTGATGAGTGATACCAAGATAAACACACGCCCTGGCCCCCAAAGGCAGCCCTGCAAAATGATGCATGCAGCGTTATAAATAAACCTTGTGGAAAAATAAAAAGTAACAATAAACAACAAAACAATGCAAAACAACCAATGTGGTTTTTTTTTGGGTGGGGTGGGGAGGGGGGAGTTGTTACAGAACCCACAAATCAGCTTCTTTCTTTTTTTGTTTTGCTTTGAAGAGAGTTTTTCCAGCTTTCTGCATTTCTAGTTTAACATGTCTGTGTTCTGTGTGTGTGTGTGTGTGTGTGTGTGTGTGTGTGTGTGTGTGTGTGTGTGTGTGTGTGTGTGTGTGTGTGTGTGTGTGTGTGTGTGTGTGTGTGTGTGTGTGTGTGTGTGTGTGTGTGTGTGTGTGTGTGTGTGTGTGTGTGTGTGTCTGTGTGTGTGTTGTGCCTATGCATGGGAGCAATAAGCACAAGGCTAACAAGGCTCACCAGCTGACTGGATGGTTAAGTCCCCCTCAGTTACAGTGCCTCCTCAGCAGCTTGGGCAGGCGGCTTTCCCACTCATTCACTGTGAGGCACCGAACACGCAGACGAACCTGTTCTCATTTGGGAGAGCTCCAAATCATAGCAGCTGTGTGTGTGTGTGTGTGTGTGTGTGTGTGTGTGTGTGTGTGTGTGTGTGTGTGTGTGTGTGTGTGTGTGTGTGTGTGTGTGTGTGTGTGTGTGTGTGTGTGTGTGTGTGTGTGTGTGTGTGTGTGTGTGTGTGTGTGCGTGCGTGCGCGCGCGCGCGCACTTGTATTACTTATTTTGTGGGGACACAAATATGCTTACAAAGTCACATTGTGGGGACTCTACATGCTTTTGGGGGACAAATGGCAACTCCTTAAAGCGTAAATCATAATATTTCAGGCATAAATGGAGGGAAGTCTTGGTTTAAGTTTCTTTCAGTTAAAAGGGAGTTTTTCCTTCCCTCTGTTGGAGGTTTTTCTGCCTTAAAGGGGAGTTTTTCTCTTCTTGCTTACCTGGGAATTGTTTAATTTTTGGGTTCCTCTGTATAATGCTGTAAAGTTGTAAGTACTTTAATGTGTTAAGTGCCATGAAATAACCTGTGTTGAGATTTGGCGCTATATGAATATATTCGAATTGAATTGAAATCTCCAGGAAACGATGTCAATGTAATGTCTTCTGAAACATGACTCTGTAAGTGTGTGGGTTTGTGTTGAAGTATGGGAGAGTGTGTGGCAATCTGTTCCTGTATGGATTCTTACTGATTATAACCACTACACAATACACACAAATGCAAACACATACAGACAAAGCTATGTCTTAACTGCCCACTAATTGTTGAGAAAGCCATAAATGTTTCATGCTACACTTTGTGTTAAACACTGAGTGCCAAATGCCTGTGTTACAAATCCAAGTGGAAAGGCAGATTATCATCAAATAGTTACATTATATCATTATGAGCCTACAGGCTGTGGTCTGGTGGAGGGAGAATGAATTATGAATAGAGTGCGAGGGAGGATCTTCTCTTTCCCCCCAGGGACTTCCAACACCACAACTCATTTAAGTTGGATGAATGAGAGATAAGGAAGGAAGCCCCCACCCCCCACACATCACCACCACCGCCACACTGCTTGCCTTACACACCGGTCTCCATATAATGTACTATGAGCGAAAGAGTGCCACTTAAACTCCTCACAGCGCACACACACCTCACACTAGAAGAAATGTATGCTGAAGGGTGCTTTGTTCATTGTCAAACCGTGCATACCAATGCTGAAAAACACCATAAAGAAGTCTTGTCATCTAAGTCGCTGGTGCATTTTCTGCCTGGCGCAGACTTGTGTCAGGCCTCTTTGTACATCTCTAAAATGAGTCCCTGAGCTGTGCTGCAGCTTTGCCTAAAAATTCCTCTCATCTCATCTCATCTTTCTCTCTTTTGCTCTCCCTTCGGTCTATCCCGTCTCCATGGACTCCAGGCCGCAGAATGGGTCGATGATACTGTACAATAGGAAGAAGGTGAAGTACCGAAAGGATGGCTACTGCTGGAAGAAGAGGAAAGACGGGAAGACCACACGGGAGGATCACATGAAGTTGAAAGTGCAGGGAGTTGAGGTGAGTGGGCTGACAAGAGTTTGGATTTAGAGGGAGTAAATGGAGGTAAGGGACGGGTGTGGGGTGGGGTGGGGTGAAAGCTGGCCTTCATCCTGACACAGACGAACAGAGGTCTACTGTGAGCTCTCCCCTGGCTGTAATGGAGACAGTCACATGCTGCAGTCGTCTCGTGTCTCCAAGGAAACTCGCCGAGAAACAATGCGGCACAACAATAGTTTTCCCTGGGAAGCCAGTGGAGTGGAACCGATTGTTTGTACCTTATTAAAGCTCTGGATGTTGCCTTTGCTCCAGAGAGCCTACATTAATCTTGCTGGCTCAAAGCAGTGCTGTGGAGCTAGTGTTCCCTCACCTTACTCCAAGTCACTCTCCATACCAGCTGCTACCATAAAAGGCTCAGTTGTGTCTGTCCTTGGCTCACCCAGGATCTCGACAGACCTGCGGTGGTGGCGAAGCAGCGTTAGAACCCTTTCTGATTTAACAGCAGTCCTTTTAATGAGACAAGTCGAGACTCATCCTCACACTTCTTTACTTCGCTACCTTTCAGTAGTGCTAAACTTTGGGTTCTGGGCAATTTCACACGTTCAGCCACAAGCACAGATGCCAAAAGCCCTGAAGCTCTAACTCTACTGAGTTAGAGATGTGAGGGTGGGAGATTTTTTTTTAGAGTCCCTTTCGTCTGTGTGTGTGTGTGTGTGTGTGTGTGTGTGTGTGTGTGTGTGTGTGTGTGTGTGTGTGTGTGTGTGTGTGTGTGTGTGTGTGTGTGTGTGTGTGTGTGTGTGTGTGTGCGCGCGCCCACATACGCACATGCACACAATTCACACACATGTACACATAGGCGCACACCTCAGGGAGCGGTGCTGTGCATCTGTGTCACACAGTGTGACAAAGACAAAGCTCAGGCATTCTCCCAACAGGGGCTCTGCTCTCTGTTTGTACTCCTACAGATATTTGTCACTCCAAGAAAATGGCCTCTTCCTCCGCCCAGCCAGCTCAGTGTCATCTCTGGTCCTGCAGTGGTGTGATAACCTGTTGGGACTGCACACATCCTTTTTGGACTATTCCATATATTTCCAGTTTCTGACAGTGCTAGCTTTAAAGAAGGTTGTGGGTTGTGGCAGCCAGCTTGCATCATTCGCGATAAATTAACACGCTATGTTCACACGATGTTTATTGTGTCGGCTCTGACTTTGTCAATAACCGCAGAATACACAAACATGTACGGAGAGGGAATGGGAAGTCATTCTGCTTTAGTTTCTCACAAAAATAATATATATATATATATTTTAAAAGGACCAGCGTTCTCTTTTTAAAATCCTTTGTGATTGTTCATCTGAGGAAAGTGGTGACTGTCAGAATTGTATGTTGATAGCAAGGCAGAGGACCATTAGGATTTCAACTGGCTAAGGAAACACAGCTGTCTGCAAAACAAGGAGGCTTGTAGTTGACATTTTCATTTTTTAATTGTTGTTTGAATATTTATTAAATTAACAGGATTGCAGGGCTTTTAGAAAGGAATATTTTGGGATGAGTGTAATTTTTAAATTCCACTTTGTCAATTCCCTGCCTCCAGTATTGAAGAAATATGGTGGCATGACTGCCCTCACGTGTCTTAAGAAGCTTGTAGCATAGTAAAATTGTATGGTATGAGTATTAGCTGGTTCTTGGCCTGTGCAGTTCGCACAAGTTCGCCCTTTTCAATCCTAAAGCCTGTATAAACAGAAACAAATATACTTTTAATCTAAAGTGGAGTATTTACTGTCATTTCCTACTTTATTTCTACTGTCTGCTTTATCATCAAGGCCCACAGCAGCATATGTAGAAGCATTGCCCCCTTAGAATACTGTATTGTGTGTTCTATTTTCCAGCATCTGTGCTTGTCAATGCAGAAAAGCATCTGTTTTTCTTTGTCACTTCCTCAATTGGCACATCACTGTCACAACTCAATAGCAGACAGGACTCAAAAGCATGACTCAGAGGTACCGATAAAAAGACAACAGTTCACCTTTATTAAAATGAATGCTGGCAGAATCGGCCAAAGAGGAATGGTGAGAGGTGAAGTCAGCAGGCAGAGTGGGGTGTCCAACAAGCAGGAAGACTATCACAAGGGAGCAAGACAAACGGGGGCAGCTAAAGGCAAAGCCCCGAAAACAGGCAGGGAATTGAAAAGGGGGCTGAAGCAAAAACAGGAACAAAGGCTTGAAAAGCTCCAGCAGGTAGCCGAGTTACAGTCTGTCCCACTTAAGTGCGCGTCCACGCACTGGCAGGTAGTAGGCAAGTGTGCCCCATGTCAGAAAAATACAAATGCACAGTGTGCTTGATGCACACCTTCCTCATACCACTTCAAAGTGTGTATCACACAATTCACCTCTTTCTGCAGCAGCACACCAGTCCAGTTGTTTATGATAGTGCACATATAACCTGGTTTTAATAGTGATTAGACATGAAGAATTTTAAATTCAGGACATGTTGGATTCAGCTTGAATATTTTTTTTATTTGTGTCCAAATGCTGCACAGTGACTGCAGAATATCCGCACGCCTATTCTTCTTGAAGTGACGGTTCAGATTAATATTGCATATCTGGCACTGTCAACATGAATATTAAATGTATCCTTTTATCAGAGACTTTGAGACATATGTTCCATCCTCATAAATGTTATCAGACAGAAACCATTCAAAAAAAGATCATGCAATTTATCTTTTATTTACAGGAGACAGTCGACATGTTTGTAAATAACTCAATTTACTGCATTTTACTGCCACCTGAGTGTGACCGTAGTACTCTGTACTTGATCCTCCTTATTTGTTCCAACAACTATATGTGCCAGTATTTGTGTTTGCATCCCAGTGAGCTCTGATAATCATCCACGCACTTTTAGTCTTAAAAGGCACCTGGGAAATTATACCAGAAATACATCACACAAGTAAACACTTGACTACTTGCTGATATTGCAAGTGTGGGTATTGTGATGGGCCCTTACTGAATGTGGCAAAGGCACACGGGCAAAAGATGACATAATTAATTAACGTACTGTGACACATCACAGTTATTGTCTCTTTGGTACTTTCCTTGTCCAGTGTCAGCACCTGTTCTCCTCTGATCTTGTATCTGTCACATTGAACCAGGAGAGACATACTGTAACGGTATAAAAATATCCCGACCTCTGTGACCAACTGTCCCGACTGAAGACATTAAGAGAAAAAAGAGGAGGAATCACCTGAAATAACGGACAAAAGATTCTTTAATTCACGCCAGCACCCCAGATTAACTTCATGTTTTCCATATTTTGCTTTATATGCATTGGATTCTGATGCACTGCTGCACCATGGTCTAAACTTCAGCCTGACTGAAACCAAACAATGCAGCCTGACTCTGAAGTGTTTGAAAAATGATCTTTTCTTTTCTTTTCTTTTCTTTTCTTTTCTTTTCTTTTCTTTTCTTTCCTTTTCTTTTCTTTTCTTTTCTTTTCTTTTCTTTTCTTTTCTTTTCTTTTCTTTTCTTTTCTTTTCTTTTCTTTTCTTTTCTTTTCTTTTCTTTTCTTTTCTTTTCTTTTCTTTTCTTTAGTGTTACAGTTAAGGTCCATCAGCCCTAATAAGCAGTTAAATGCTCAGATACACTGCAAATGTTGACTAATTACAGTGTGCAGTGGACAGCATGCAATATCTTGAGATGAAATGAAATCATCATGAGTGACAGACATACTCATGAAGACTGATGCCTGTTTACTGAGGTGTCTGCAGTAACGTGGGAGAAAGTGTAACTCTCTTCTGTGTCTTCTAATAAGTGTAATTTACCAGAGCTAATTGCTGAGAGCAGCAGAGCCCGTGTAAGATGTGAAGGTGAGCTTAGTGGAGAGAACGAACACAGGCAGAAACTGCCTTCAACCTGCAAGGCCACATGGGAAACAACTGCTGTTTCACATACTGGATATAAAGATACAGTGCAGACATCATCTGTGCTGAGTTCTGTTGCTTGGACTCCGGCGTGTGTTTGTTTGTGTGCGCATCCTTAGAAGACCTGAGTCATGGCCTTTAAACACCTCAACCCTCAAGACTGACAGCGCGAGGCGATGGGAGGGGCGATCCATCACCGTTGTAACTATCCTGTGATGGGATCCATGACCCATCATGCACAGTCATGTTTACTGTGAGCTTCATACATGACTTGACCTTTGCCCTCTGTTCAGTGAGCGCAGGCGGGGATAAAGAGCAATCTGTTTCTGCCCACTACTGTGTTTAGAAGTAGAAAAGAAAGAACTGTTTCAATCCATAATTCATATCATATCTTCCCAAGGCAGAAGACAAAGAGTTGTCATAACTTGAGCATAACCTTGCTTTTTTTTTTTTTTTTTTACAGGAGATATTTTACATCGTTCGTGCTGTGCTGGAGCTGCTCTGATTCCCGAGCCATTCAGTGCTTAATAGAGGTTCTGTGGTTATTACACGGGCCAGGTTTAGTGCACAGTGAGGACAAGTGTTGTGGGTGGGTCAGGCGAGTGATGTTCAGCAGCTCTGGTGAGGGAGAGGCTGCGAGTCCGGGAGCGAGGGGACTTCTGGGGCCTGCAAGAGGCAGCCTAGCATGGCAGGAGTAGATGTCAGCGTGTGCTGCTGCTGTCCTGTCTGCTGCGCAGTGCTGGCTCAGCAGCCCGTGTAAACCGAGGCTCACCTCCCACCACACCCCCACATCCCTCCCCCCGCCCTCCCTCGTCCCTACCTTCTACTGTTTTTGTGAGTTTTTCTATCTTACTCCCTCTTTATCTGTTTCTTTCATTTCTCACTCTTTTAATTCATTCAGCAGACTTTTCACTGTCCTCCTCGACTCCCATCTCTCCTTCTCCGCACTTCTCGTTCTCCACCCCTCCTTCCACTACTGTCTGAGTCCAGAGTCCAGACGGACAGAACCTTGAGTTGGGCGGTAATGCTCCCTGTTCCCTAAAATTGGAGCGCAGGGCATGTTGCGGCATTAGCGCTTAACAGGCCGTGAAATAGCAGCCTGCCTTCCTGACGTCTCCCCCATCACTCCAGGTGAGTTGGCCAGACGGCTGGATAAATGAGCAAGCAGCACTGGCATCAACCATCATGCATTTGGGGCACCTGAGGAGAAATGTCCATCAGTGATTATCTCACCACACCCTGCTCTTACCAAGCTGAAGTTGTTCATCAGCTCGTGGCCATGTACCGACTTCCTTTGAGATCCCTGCGATCACTCTAATGAGGATGTCCAATGACTATCTATCAGCCATTATCCTTGGTTACGCCAGGTTTTGATTGGCTTTATTGTCCCACAGAGTGATGTCATCTTTATTCAGGATGTGCGTTACATAGTGTGCATAGCTCTAGCATCCCCTGGCTTCCTCGCCAGGAAATAGCAGAGACCAAAAACACATCTACTTTGACAAACTCTACCTGATCTCCCTTGTGGTTCTTGTCAAGCGTCTACCCCGATGCTACCACCTTCTCTTAGCTGATTAGCTGTTAATGTGCACTCAACCTCCATCTCCTCCACCCCTTCTATCCTATCTTCCCATTATTCCTAAGCTTTAATAAACTCCCTCAAACACAGATCGATTTTCTCTTAAGTGAAGGTGGCTGTGCCTCTGACTTATTTCATTACCACGGGCTAATTATACCGATTGAAATGAGCTTCTCTTCTTAAGGTGTGCTGTGCTGCTCTGTGCCCCATGCTCCCCAGACTTTAATGCCAGTACAGTTCTCCACCAATTCCCCAACTCCCATTCCTGTCTCTGCTCCACCACGCCACACCACCACCCCCTCACCCAACCCTCTCACCCTCCACCTCCTAAATAATCAGCTGCTGCGTCCTTAGCCCCCGTAACTTGTCATTTTATGTTGGATCCACCCTAATGTGTGATTTCAACTGTGCAACTGTGCAATGAAGGAAGGTAATGGAGCATGCTGGTGGCTCAATCGCCTCTGTTCATTGATAATAATGAAGACAAATGTCAAAACATTAGTTGCTAATGTTGTAATGGAGTGGATGCTACTGGATGCACACTCGATGCTACACTGCATTGGCTTTCAATATCACATGACCTTCAATGTTTAACTCTTCTTTTTACAAGAAACCGAGCCTTCTGTGGCAAATCAAACATTTACATATTTTGTATATTTAAGCAATTGACATGACTCTCTTGGGACACTGCTTTTTACTCCTTTTTGTCTCCTAGTTTATACCTGGTGGGAAAAACATTAGTCCATATGGCCACATGGGTGGGTAGCATTGATGAGTTATAATCAAACTAGCTGCATATCTGTGGAATAGAGTTTCTCTGGGAAACTGTATGTGTTTGCAGTCGCAGCGGTAAACACTGATTTACAGGCTGATAGCGCCAGATTGTGCGGCCAGATGTGAGAGGGCATTAAACAAACCCCTGTTTCTGCAAGGATGTGACACCATGCATGCTTTCCTTTCTGCCCCGGCTCCAAGTCAGCTGTGAAATTAAGATCAGATTACTGATACAGACAATGCCCAAAGAAATAGTTGGTGTTTTACATTTTTATTTCAACTTATAGGCTGTCTGCTCGACAACAGTTAGTTGCCCGCTCTGTAAAGACGGTAAATTGATTACTTGTTCCTTCGTCTTCACTTTTCTCCTGGAGCTTTTTTTTCTGTCTCTTGCCTTAGCGTGCACATCGAGCTCTTCCCTTTTGAATTACCTGATTGTGGAGGAGTTAAGGGCAATCTGTGAGTGATAGTTTAAAAATCAGTTTCCATGGTTATATCTCTAACCTTCAGCTCTTACATAGCGTAATGCTGAGTTGTTATGTCGGCACTGGAAAATGTGCAAGTTAGTGGTCTTCTCATTTGAGGGAAACCCAAATTTGGGAAGGGAGAATAGAAAAAGATGAACGACATAATGTTGAATAAAGGAGTTGAAACAAATTAAATTATTAGTATGGTCTTACTTTATTACTTTATAAATCTTGCCATGTATTATATGTAGGGTGTTGGAGCCAGGTATCTAAAAATAGTTTTCCATTTTAGTTATTGTACAATTTTTCTACCCAGCACAGTGATCCTTTCCCCAGCATGATGGCTTAATGGGGGTTGTTATGTTGTTATTAGTGACTGCACCAAAAGCCTTCCCACATGAACACCTTAGCCTCAGCCTTGGGAGCTTCCACTTTACTCGTGGTTTCCCTTTAAGCCCACAGTAATTAGTTTTCGTCTCTTACATCTTACAATTGCAAAATCACTCAGCAGCAGTTAAGCCGTTGGTTGGCCTTTGATGCTGACCTGGCGATCACCATTTCAACCCAGCAACCCCGTTTTTAAGGGGCTAATTTTGGAGAGATTGCTGTAGGGAGGGAATACAGTGTATAAGGAGCCTGTCAAAAAGCTGTGCATTATGGACAGCCTCTGTAATTTAATTTACCACTTGTTGCCATGTGTTTCAGTGTTGTCATGCTGAGCCATCCCTACAGGGGGCCCCTTCTATATTGCGAGGGGAAAGGAGGAAAACGGACGAGGACATATTCTAATTTGTTGCAGAATTTCCTGACTTTTTTCTTCAACTTTGTAGAGTGAGCTTCATTGAGGCTTCTTACTGCAGCTCCCCACATTCCTCCCAGGTCTGGTGAAATAAGAAGAGCTGTTCAGCAGCTACAATTCTTCACTGCTCCTGTGGTAAAAAAAAACAATTCAAAAGAATAATATATTACAGTATGACTTAAGATAACTTGAAGTCATATGACACTCTGCACAAAAATCTTTTTGAGGCAGAAACAGAGATGGTTCAGAGGGCTTCACACATCGCTCATTATCTTTATTAATACTGTTGGTGTGCCAAATCAACTGAGATTGATATATGTAACCCCCTTGGGAGGAGCACAGCAGAACCAACACCCGATATGCAAAGTGGGGGCTAGAGGTTTGTAGAAAGGGTGAATAAAACAGGGCACTGCAGGCTGAGCCAGCTTCGCATGATTCTGCGGTCTGCTCCAGTGTGTGAATTTAGCTTTTGTTTGGTCTTATGAGCGGAACATAGATCCCTGGGCAACACAAGGCTAGAGTTTTATGTTAATGAGCAACTTTCATCGAGGCTTCTGCCTTGCACCATTTCACAGATCCAGGCCAGAATACTCTTTAGAGAGTCATACTTCGCAGAAAACACCACCACGATATAGTGTACAGAGCTCCGTTCTGAAGGCCCGCTCTGGTCTAGACCTCAGATCTTTGCTGGATGCAGTTGATTCACCTGAATTGAAAGGTAGGAGTTCAAAGAAATAGTTTCAGCTCCACTCTTGCTCTCACCTCTTATGTCAGTCCTTTTCAAAATCTCTGTTCAATGATCTAAAACCACCTTTTGGCTGGTTCATGCATTTCAGGGACATTTTTTGACTACAGGCCAGGACCAGAAGGTCAACTGATGTCTGAGTGTTAACCCTCGTGTTGTCCTTGGGTCAAAATGACCCGCAGCTGTGTTCAACCAATTTCTATTTTATTTTCATATTTTTTGGGATCATTAGTGACAAAGAGGCTGTGAGGGTTTTGTTTTCTGAAAAAAAAACAAAAAAAACAGCAAAAAAAAAAACAGCAAAATGCATTATAAACCTGAGGCTTGCTTGAAACCCCTTGTATATTTCTTCAGGGTTAAATCTGAAAGATTCCCTCTCTTCTGTCTTTATCTTATCCCTTTTCTCTCTTACCTTCTTCGTCTTCTTTTACTTTGAAAAAGCCATTTTGGTCTCTGTTGATATGAAGCCATTCCTGTAGTAAAAGCCAGCCTCTATGTCAAGAGCAGCAGTTTTTCTTTGGATCCTTTACAGCCTTGGCAGAACCTCCTCTTCTGTCCCCAGCTTGGTCTCTTTTAATATCTTTCAGATAGGGAGTACAACATTGGTGTTTAGGATGCTAAGGTGGGGGTGGGGTGTGTGTGTGGGTGGGTGGGTGTGTGTGTGTGGGGGGGCATTATCTTCTCTTTACTCAAAAAGCAAGCGCAGCCTCACATTTCCACTGAAGCTTTTTCTGCCTCATCTGCTAAAATATTTGTCTGTTGACGTTTGCAGTGGAATGAATTTGTTACACTCAAGCATCTCGCTCATTGGCCACCTTTATCTTTTTCCTTCTTTTTTTTTTGCTTGGCTATTTATTCTGCTGGCTCCCGCACATGGCCTATGTATTATTAACCAGCAAAACAGAGGTTTAGATGTAATTTGCTGCTCTGTTGCATTTAATAACTGCAAAATCAAAATGTACCAATGCTCCAACATTCACTCTTCAAAGGAGGTATAATGAGTGGAACGGCAAAGTTCAAAGAGAATGGTTAAGTGTTTGTATAGAATTATACAGGGTTAGCAACTATGCTTTCCTCAGAGTGATATTGAAAGGTTTGATATTTTACATGAAAGGGTGCTAAAGAGGAGTTTAACACAGGAAACAGGTTTAACCCTTCTGCTTTGGGCAACAGAGGAAATACTAGCGCAGATAAGAGTCTCTTCATTAGTTAGTTTTGTTCGTCGTAACGCTGTCTTCCTGCCTTCTATTTCTCCATCTTCTGTTTATCTTTCTTGTTTTCTTTTCCATGCTGATACATCAGTGTTACCCTTGTTCTTTTCACGATCATCTAAATATTTTAAATGCTGATTTTGTTTGTCTTTTTTTGTTTTTGTGACTGTTGTTGTTGTTGTTTTGTTTTTTTAGCATGCTGAAATGAAAGGCAGCAGCAGACCTCTTTGAATTTTCAGTCGCACATTTAAATGTGAAGTGAGAATGAGTCATTTGTTTAAGCCCAAGGGGGTGCTAAGCTTGTTCTGCATTGTGTGTCTACACTGGTCCCCTGTTATTGTCACTGTCACCAGATAAGCATGTATGCAGGTTTAGATGCACTGACACGTGTAGTCTCTCTCACACACACACATTACTGCATCTGTATACATGTTTAGCTTTACTGAAAGACTCTCAGGGGAGGGAAAGTTGTGTTTTAATAGGTATATATGCCATATATTTGAGTGAATTCCCACACTGAACATTCATATAAGCAGATTTAGTAAAACCTCATTTCATAAATTGATCCTGTTATTGCTAGAAAATTACGTTTAAAGATACCAAAAAAAAAAAAAAAAAAAAACTCCTATGTGAGAGATGAAAATGGGGGAGATAAAAATGAATCAAAAAGACTGTGGACTGTGGAAAATAAAAGACTGATGAAAAGGAGAGGAGGGAGCAAGAGAGGCTTAGAAGGTGGATGGATGGTGAGGGAGGAGGAGGAGGGGGGGGCGGGCGGGGAGGCACAGGCGAGTGTTGAGCGTAGAGGAGAGAGAGAGAGAGAGAGAGCGAGAGAAAGCCGGAATGAACGATATATAGCCCCTGGCAAACAGAAAACAATTGTTACACTGCCTCCCATAACCCACTTCAACCTTAAACAGCAGATTTTTTTCACTCAATTAATTTCTACACATTGGAGCAGGGGCCTTGGCTGAAGCTGAGCTTTTATGTGCTTCTGCTGCTGCAAGGCCTCTACACATCTCTGTCGCTCTCTCCCTCTGTCCTCTCTCTCTCTACATCTCGAGCTTTTTTTTCTTCTTTTTTCCGCTTTAGAAAATGAACATCCTGCATTGGAATGGACTGGAACACTTTGAGAGATGAAGTCTGAATAAACAGGGAATACAATATATGTTTTTTGAAATAACAAATACTGTAGCACAATATAATGTATTTACTGTAGCAAAATATGATGAAAACTATTCTTTGAATCTCTTATAGGACAAGATCTACCTTTTAGCCTAATACATATATATAAAAAAAAAGGCAACCATGTAAAGCTACATGAAAACTGTGGGATATGGTTTAAAGCTGCAATGCTATATTCAGCTGAATGTGTACACAGTTCTAAAATGATTTTTAATATAATATAAAGCTGATACAAAGTAAGAACATCAAGAGAGTCAACTTTAAATCTTGATTCAAATCTTGAAATCTGTAAAAAGAATAAAAGAAAGATGCCTCACAGAACAATATAATTTGTACAAATAGTCATATAAATAGAAATGATGATAATAATGATACACAAATAATGAATTATGATAATAATGGTCTCTGCTCCAAAGCACCATGGTGGCCTTATGAGGACGGCAGGTTGACTGGCCCGAGGGCAGAGAGAGGGAGAGCAGACAGAGACAGATGGACAGATAGATAGGCGAGGGCATGACTGAGCTGTGTCTGTGTGTGGTGAGTGAGGGCCGCTCGGAACAACATGAATCATGGCTCCAGTTGAGAGAGGAGGAGATCAGATCAATAACAGCCCAGAGGAGGGAGAAGAGTGAGCGAGAGAGTAAGAGGATGAAGGGAGGACACAGGAGGTGTTCATCACTGGACCACCCTGACTCCCAGCATGCTCTCTCTCTTTTTTTTTTCTTTTTTTCTTTTTCTTTTTTATCTCTAGCTATAGAGTTAATGTATTGAGTGAAGCTCTGGTTAATTTTCTGGGTGAATACATAGGTGTGCACAGACAATGTGCTCATGTCTAAGTATAGCTCATTGATTATTCAAATGAAGTCATGTAAAAAAAAAAAAAAAAGACTTGATTCACAGCAGCAGTATAAACTTAATGAGACATTTTTAACTATATGAAATATTGCAGTTAAATGTATAGTGTTCAGGTTTTATCAGCTGAAGGGAAACTAGGTGTGTGTTTTTGTCTTAGAGCAGGAGGACAAAGGTTCAGAAGTGGTCATTTCTCATTAAGTGACCAGTGTGCCTAAAGGGGAAAGGCCTGTTGTACCGAATATGTTTTTGTGCCAAGAGCAGCCACAGAGGCAGCGACCAGTGCTGGAGTGGGTGTCGAGATGTTTAAGCGTGCCACGCACATGAGTGTAAAATGGCCAACCTCTTTTTCTCCACTGTTGTACTAAAGAACAAGCCAGCAATTTTTCTCATCCTTCCTATTTTTTTCATATAATTTGGTCGATAAAGGTGAAGGACGTTTCATCGCTATTTCTCCCGCCTGACTCCCCTCCTGCTTGTACTCTCTGCTCTGTCTCAGAGTGAAATCCAGAGATAAAGCTTTGGCGGCGCTCCATGTTTAATGGAGCTTAATCCCACAGATTTAAGATACAGAGCTGTGAGGTAATTCCCTCATGCCCATCTTCACTAACACAGAATGGTCATGTGACCGACTAATTCTGCCTCTTTAGAAACTGACAGACAGGTGGACAAAGGAAGATATAAAACGAAAGAACATAACTGAACCAAGGACGGATGTGTTTGCTGTTTTCGACAGTTTATCGGTGAAATGGGCCGGGCTTTTTCTCAGGATCACAGAATGCTTATAGCATCTTATTTTGCTGTAAAAGCAATCGTTTTCTGACACTTTTCCCTTCAACTCAGTAAAGTGTGGTCGTGTTTACTTTGGCTGGTCAGTCGACCTCCCTCTTGAAGAGGGGATTTATGAATTAATCTGCAACACAGAGACAAATTTTTGCCAAAGTGATGACGAGTTTGGGGAGTCAGAAGTGAAAGCTTAGTGTCCACAGACGGGGCTCCGGCCCCGGCATCACGTCACGACGCTCGGAGAGAGTTAAGACGGGTCGGCTGGCTCGAGACTATTTGGGGAAGCCATGTGCGGGGAAGTATTATACCCACCAACAATCCTCCTTAAGTGATGAGCTGACACTAAGCAATTTAGTATTCACCCCTGCCAGTGGAAATATCTTCAATCCGAGTGCATAACGCTCCCGTGGCAGGAAATATGCCAAGCCCTCTTCTTCCATCTGACTCTTTTTTGTTTCAGAATAGCCACTGTACGGTTCAATTTACCCTGAGACATGCTTGTCTAGCCCGCTTGACATGAGCTTCGGTGTCAATGTGTAAAATAGTCCACATGGATGACTGCAGTGCAGCACTGGCTGTTAGCAGTAGTGAGTAAGGTTAGAGAAAAAGGAAATGTGCATGTTACCAAATATTGCTGTTCTTTATGTACCCTAAATAAGAAAGCGCAAACAAGTAAGCAAGCAGCTTATTTAATCATCATTAGCATAAAGACTCTGTGGACGACATGCAACTCCCCACAGATTTCCTTGTCCGCTCTTCTTCCACCTTTGCTCCCTTATCCGATTGTGTTTTGTTTTTTTTCCTTCTATCATTACCACCCTGTACATTTCTCTCCTGCCTTCTCCTGTCTCCTGCCCTCCTTTTGTCGTTGCCTCTCAGGTACGAAACACCTAATTGTCACGGGAGTAGAGGCAAAGAGCGGAGTGAAAAAACACAGAAACACTGTATAGTTATTGTCCAAAAAAAAAAACAGCAGGCTGGAGCACTCAGAAAAGCCACATCCACCCCGGCATCAGGATGTCAGTGTACCGGGGCAGAAGCCTGAGTGTTCGAAACTCTTGTTTGTGGTTGTTTGTGTGCGTGTGAGTGTATGTTTTTGGCAGGTGAGGGGGCACATCGTCCTTTATGGCTGCACTTTCTCTGGCACTGTCACGTCAAGGTCTCAATCGCTCGCCATTCTGGGCCCCAACCACTGCCAGAGCACCTCTGCCAAGGTCCTCTTCATCCCTCTGCTACTAGCTCTTCTCTCTCCTCCTTTGCATAATTACCCAGGTAATTGTGGAGTAATTGACTGCATCACCTGCTCCTAGGAAGTGCTGGCATTGTTTAATAAACAGCTGGAATATTTGCCACGTTTGCTGGAGAGCAAGGGGAAGAACATATTGGGGTAGAGGAGGAGGACTGAGAAAAAGTTAGGGAGTTAAGTCTGAAAACGGAGGCAGGGAGAGTGCACACATGAAGACAGAAACGCAGAAATACTATTTTCCAGGCATGTCCTGAACTTGTTATGCAAGGTGAACATGTCATTACCTGTGGAGAGATTGTTGAGGGAGGGAATAATGAGAGTGGAAGATGGATAGAGACACAAGGAAAAGAAGAGGCAACAGAGAGTGAGAGAAAGTTTGAGGCATGAGAGAATAAGATCGAGGGGTAGGGAGGGATGGGGTGGGAGGGGGGGGAGGCGGCGGGTTAAGCGAGCCTCTCAGGGCTAATGACATTAAGGAGGTTTGATGAATCGACACCCGCTGAGTGTTATTGACGTCCCCCGAGCCTGCCCAGGCAGAGCCAGCCTCCCAGGCCCGGTATTGGCTCAGCCCTGCTCCTCAATTAGACTGCCTGATTAGATTCCCTCGGTTGTGCCCTCTCATGGGGTGAGCAGGGTGGCATGATGGATGTGATGGGCAGGATGATCAGAGGGGGGTGTCACCCGTGGCCCGCCTGGGGGGCACCAGACGATGGGTTTGACCAGTTGTCGCGGGGGCATGTAGGCGGAGGGCAGGGGGCGCGGCGCGGCGCGAGCCTCTTATTGAGGCTGTCAATCAATGCCGCTTACAAGACGGAGGCTGTGTCTCTGCACAGAGATGCACAGGAGTAATTACTATTCCATCTCACTTGGCATCTAGATATATGAGGCTGTTCACAACCACTGACCTCATGTGGCAACCCATCGCCATCTTTGAAATTGTTTGAAAATGCTCAATTTACATATCCTGTCCTTCACTCACTGGTCCTTCCAAGAGGGACTCAAAATGTAGGTGTGCTCAGATACTGCGGATCTGTGCTTTTAAATTAGTGTGCCGTTCACATACCAAAGGAAATGGGAAAAATACGAAATTCTTTTTTTAGTCTTGCCATTAACTGGACCTGCATTAGTCCCTAATGATGAGGACTTTGGCTCGGATATGTCCTTAACCCTATTTTCTCCATTTCCTTGTTGTGACAGTTTCACACATCCATTCATCAACATCTTGGCTCTCGTGGTGCAAAAAATGGGGCAAGTCAGGTAAGTGTCCCAATTCAGTAGTTTTGAAAGGCAGTAACTAATGATACATCAGGAACGGGGGCTGCTGCTGTTTCCCTGAGAACTTTCCTTCTTGTTCCATTGTGTGTTTGTGTGGCTGGATAGCTAGCTAATGGCCTGTCTCTGATGAATTAGGGGGTCTGACACCCTGCAAACACACTCTCCCAAGGTCAGAGCAGCCCACAGATTACCATATCCGGGGGCTAACACAGCCTCAAGTCGGACGCATGACAATTCAGTCTAGCACACAGGCAGGAAGATAACGTAGTTGGAGGGTGTGAGGAGGGGAGCGGGGGGGGGGTGACTCCAACGGACGAAATTGCTTTTAAAGTGGACAAAACATGCAGTGATATCTACCGCTAATGTCCCCAACCGTGGCTCTGATGCCGAGTGTCCGTTCGTGCATCCCTCTCAGTTAAGGCGCCCTTGCAGTTGTTCACTTGACAATGTTATCCCTTTTCTTTATTGAAAGCTGCTGTTCAATCCTCCCGTCTGTGTTAGAGTCCTCTCACACCCAGCAAAGTGCTTAGTGAATGTGCTCTGCTGAAGCACTTCCATATTTCTTCACAACTGCACCAAGTTGTTTCAAATACAGGGGGCATAACGCTCCATTATGCCGTGTAACGTATTGTATAATGCATTACATTGATTTATTACTGACTGTGGTCAATGCTTCAGCCTCGTTGTCAGGTGGATGCTGTCACCAAGATGTACAGTTCAGACCATAACTATTTGGACAATTACATATATTTTGTGCTTCAGCAAGTTCAATTTGAAAGAAAATAATGGCAACTACATTTAAGAGCCATTTCTCAGCTTTAATATAAGTGGGTTTACATCATTATAGAAAGATCTATTTGGGTGAAATAGCCCTTTTAACACAGTGCCTAAATTGGGTTCACAATTAATTGGACACGTGGCTACTAAATGTCATTTGGGCAAAATAATTTTGTTTGTTTGTGCACAAAAGAGCTCAGAATTGATTGAAGGTTGAAAAGTTGAGAGTTGCTATTTTTTTATTTTGGAGTTGAGGTCTGTCAATTTGAGGAGAAAACAGTTGACCATGCAAGTAGAGAAGACAATTATGAAGCTCAAATTCAGCAAAAATATTTTACTTAAATCCACAGTTGGGTACTTTCTTAAACTAAAAATGGTAAACAGCCGGGTAGACTAAGGTGCATAACTCTTGTGGCTGACTGGAAAATCATCAGCATAATTTGCATGCAGAGCAAATCAAGAATACTCCCCAGGACGTACATTTAAATGTTTCCTCGTCGACGGTCAAGAGAAGACACCTCATGACACAAATGATACTACCTCACATCTCAAATATGCCATGTATGGCTGCCAATGAAACTGGCACACTGGCAGGATGACTGCAGAGAGAGGAATGTATAGTGTTCAGAATCAGTTAAATGCACCGAGATCCTTGGACGACATTTCATCATTGAACAGGACAACAATGCAAACAAAAGAAATGGCTGAAGCAACCAAAGAGCTCTTAAGGGTGAACAGGTGGTAAATCCTTGACTGGCCGAGTCAACCACCTGATCACAATCCAATAGAGCTGCATTCCACTTGCTGAAGGCCAAACTGAAGCCAAGTGTAGCAGCATTGAAGACCAGGGCAGATACAGTGTCTGCTTGAAGTATTTCATAGAAATTATTAAACATTTAGATTTTGTATGACTTTATATGTCTGTCCAATTATTTTTGAAATCCTAAACTGTGGGCACAATGTGTTAAAAGGAATTTTATTCAGACAAGTCTCTATAACAACCTAACCCTGGTCAAATTAAAACCGAGAATTGGCACTTAAATGTACTATCCATTATCTTGTTTCAAACTGAATGTACTGCAGCACAAAAACGTATAACTGTCCAAATGTGTGCTGTGTGGACTGTAGACAACTGAAACAAAGGGCTAGAGGACAAGTTGTAAGAAAGGAAATAAATATCATATAAACATAAGAAATATATTTTATGTATGAGCAACGTGGACTCATATCTAAACCAAAAGTAGAGGCATGCACATATACACACACACACACACACACACACACACACACACACACACACACACACACACACACACACACACACACACACACACACACACACACACACACACACAAATGTATGCTCACGGAAGCAAATTGTTACACGTAAGGGCATACACATATCCACCCACACACATGCCATATGTGTCTGCAGGGAGCTGGCTAAAATGTCAAGCTATGTGCATGGCTGCCTCCTGTCGACGCCTCTCTCCTTATTTCACAGCAGCACCTGGTGGTGACAAAGAGCACAGAGGAGAGAGACTCCCCTGGAGGAGGAGGAGGAGGAGGAGTAAAAGGAGAGGAGAGGAGAGGAGAGGAGAGGAGAGGAGAGGAGAGGAGAGGAGAGGAGAGGAGAGGAGAGGAGAGGAGAGACCATATTCCCCAGACAACAGACCCTCCCTTTCCCCATCATGTAGTACTTGCCTGTCAATCTAACTCAGGGCTGCTTAATTTCACTTTGAATCGACACCGGTCCGGCCTGTGCCAAAGTTTGGGGGATTTTAGACGTGGTACCAAAGCCAAGGAGCATAATGAATGAAAAGCCCCTTCCCAAATTGATTTCAAACTAAATCAAACCCTAGTATTCAATTATCTGCCAGAGCTGCCACTGAGGAACTTTAAAAGTTGTATAGAGAGAGAGAAAGAGAAAGAGGGGAGAAAGTGAGGAGAGGGAAGGAGGACGGCCGGAGCAGAATGCAAATGACTCCATCCCTGCATGGTGTCAGAACAGGTGGCCCAGTGGTAGCGCTGGGGCTGATGAATGAGCTGTTGAAGTGGAGCCCATTGCTACCTCTAGCTAGTGGCAGCTCCAATTCTGCCTAGTTAAGCATTTGGCCTCCTCTGCCAGGAAGGCTTAATTGAAGAAATCATCACAGGGACAGCGACAGATCTGGTGTTACGGAGACCAAATTGTCTGTGTGCCTAACCAGACTGTAACATCATAATAGTGTGATACTATCCATCCACCAATCACAGGAAATGTGCTTCATGACAGGACACCAGACCAGGACACATTTTCCTTTTAATTATGTTGCACCCAGTGTGAATCGCAGGAGTTGAGTCATACGTTGAAGGTTAAAGCTTGGAGAAATGTTCCCTCCTTTTTTTTTGCTAGACTTACCAATTAATGTCTAAACCCACAATGCATTTTGCAGCAGTTAGAGACTCCTCTTTTATGATCAGTCCGTGTAGATTACCAGCTCCCACTGTTGTTTAAAAGATCCACCAAAAACATCTCACAGACATACTGCTGCTTTGAAGTAAGGCATCATACTGAGCAGCACATGTTTTGCTGTTCTTCCCAACATGTTTTTATCTCTTAGGTTTAGTATCATTTAATAGAGTATAACACATAGATGGACAAAATGTTCTTTTTTTTTTTCCTTCTTTTTAAATATTAATTTCACTGTTGGACATTATTCTCACCAGACAAGCAGACCATGAGGCAGGGAGCAGAGGGAGCACAGCCGACAGGTTTATCTTAGCAGAGACCAGTGACTTTTTTATTGTATCAGGGAGTGAGGGTAATTATTGGTAAATTACAAAAACCTGTCCTGTCAGCGATATCACGCAGAAAACCAATCAAGTCATTGACACCGCAATTGCGTTCCAAAAAACAAGTAGCCTCTGGCCCCCTGCCGCACCTGCGCACAGTGTATCCAATGTTTGGCCTAACTAATGAACGACTGAATGCAATTATAACATACTTTCTTTGAAATCAGGCCTGCCATGGTGTTAATTACATAATTACTGAAGATGTCAGCTCTATGCGGGAGGGTGGAGTGTCAATAAAGAGAGTGGAGCACACAGAGAGGCAAGTTGCTTTGCTTTCAGGGATGAACTATAGACGCTTCTTTGATTCATGATGCCGGCTTTGTGGAAAATATCGCCTTTGCCAAGTTAATTTTGAAAAGGCCAGCATATTTGGGCAGAGACAATCAGCCTGACCTTTCTGAGAACAACCCCGGTTTTCACTCTTTTACCTCTTTTTTGTTTTGTCTTTTCTCCTTTCGTTCTTTCTTTCTTTCTTTCTTTCTTTCTTTCTTTCTTTCTTTCTTTCTTTCTTTCTTTCTTTCTTTCTTTCTTTCTTTCTTTCTTTCTTTCTTTCTTTCTCTCACCTTTTTTTTTCTTTCTCCATTTTTTTTCTTTCTTCCTTCCTTCCTTCATTTCATCCATCCTTCCTTTCTTCCTTAATTTATTCCTTCCCCCCTTCCTTCCTTCCTTCCTTCCTTCCTTCCTTCCTTCCTTCCTTCCTTCCTTCCTTCCTTCCTTCCTTCCTTCCTTCCTTCCTTCCTTCCTTCCTTCCTTCCTTCCTTCCTTCCTTCCTTCCTTCCTCTCCTCCACCCTCTACTGTCTCTGCTCTGTCTGGTTGATGGGGTTGATGTGCACGTCCTTGACAGAAGCATTTGCTAATAGGTGCCGCCATTGTTTATCACCACATCACACCGAAGAAGCGGCCTTCCTTTTTCTGTTGGAATATTTGTACAAATTTGTCGGAGGCTACCGCTATTAGGCGCGGCCTTTGCTGGGAAACAAGTATGCTTCTAGTTTAAACAAACAATTGTATTCTCCTGCCTGTGTATTTCCCTAATCAAGGCGACGCAGACGACTCTGCCGTCGCTCTGCGTGCAGTTATATCATGCAGATGATTGGAATATCAACTCATTCCACACTTGCAGACTTGTGGCTAATTTGCAATAGCTGTATATCAAATGTGTCATGAGAGTGTGGAGCCATATTTCCCATACAGAGAATACGGAACTGAATTTTTCATTTGCCATTCAATGTGTCCCTCTCCCTGGTGTGATTTGAAATGAAACCTGAGGTTGTGTGTGTGTGTGTGTGTGTGTGTGTGTGTGTGTGTGTGTGTGTGTGTGTGTGTGTGTGTGTGTGTGTGTGTGTGTGTGTGTGTGTGTGTGTGTGTGTGTGTGTGTGTGTGTGTGTGTGTAAAAGAGCGAGTGAGAGAGAAAGAGTGGAAGTGAGTGGTAATGTATTTATTTTGAGTGCGTTTGAGAGTATTTGTCGCTACGATCTGGGGCTGCAGACAGACTGAGTTTATCGGGACCAGGGCACCCCGAACGAGATGCAGATGAGGAGCCATGCTTGAATAATTATGTACCATCACCACTATTCCTCAGACAGGGAGGCGTCCCCATCATCAGCCTAGACACACACCCCGCTGCTTATTCTATTACTACTGTCTCCCTCTTCATCTGCCCCATGTGCGTACTGCCAACTGAACAAACTATGACAAGACTTTTCCAGGAACTGAAAATAGTTTACTTCCTCCCCGTTCTCTGTTATACCTCCACCCGCTGCCTTCTGCCTCGGTAGTCTGCTGTTTTCGCAGGAAATTAGCTAGATGTCCCCTGAGGTGGATCTCGTGCATAGCAAGATATCTGCCTGTCAAGGTGTTCTACGGCTTCTGCATTCATTTGCTGCTCTGTGTGTGTCTCTCTCTCTCTCTCTCTCTCTCTCTCTCTCTCTCTGTCTTCCCTCCTTCTTCTCCGTCTGACCCCTGCAACTACACTGTCATCTCAGCTTTACTCCTTTACTCCGTCTGGCTTGTTCATCACATGGACATCTAAGAATTGTTAACACTTATATCAAGACCTGACCTCTTAACTTCAAACTCAAACATGAGTTTAGAGCTTTGTCTACAGCAGGTTAGCAGTGCTTTCTCTTTGTTTTATCCAGATTTAAATTATTTTTAGCTCCATGGATGTCTGCAAGTATGCCAGACAGGTGATTTGTTCATCAAGATACCAATCAGTTGTTTCTCCCTTCCTTTGTTCCTGTCAGTCTAAACAGTTTGTTAGTGTTGTCCTCTGTAAAAGTGGGGACAATTACCATGTTAGTGTGCTGCCTTGAATTCCCACCTGTATTGTGAGTGTTATGCTCTAACCCTGTCCACACACAGGGAGCTTGACATCACTCTCAAGAGGAATAATTGCTCTAGCCTTAAGATGGTCTAGCCCTGGCCGCAGTGTTGGTATCAGACCTTAAATACTCTTTGACCTGAGGCTGTGTATTTATCACACGTTGCTTTATGACCCCATAAAACAGTCCTTTGATGAATTTGATAGGCTTATGAAAACATTTCCATCCAGACGGGCCGTAACGGTTTTAGAGGGACCGACCCGTAGAGTAACTTTCTCCATCACCATGTTCTGCCTGAGGCCGGCCTGTAAACCAGTCACACTACTTCATTGCATTCTCGTTCTGCAAATTTTTTCGTGTGCTCCCGGTTGTGAGAAATGGCTGGGGAGCTGAGTAGTGACTGAGCCGCTGATCAGGAGACTGACCCTTCTACACAAGAGTAAAGAGTAAAAAAATATGCTTTGGCATTAGAAAGTTCTGAGATGTTTCTCTGACTCTTTCCTGGACCATTTGGTGTTCATACTGGTGTGCCCGTGCACCGAGTGGTTTCAGGCAACCTCTCCAATCACCACTTCAGGCTTTCAAAGACCGTTGGGTTCAAGTAGCGGTGTGAGTCATTGAAATGGGTCAGATCGTGGCCCATTTTTGCCCCTCTCCATGAGAACAGAAGGTGGATGTCATTCACAGTGGGGGCACCCAGGGAGAAGCAGCACCTCTTGGGATCTGTCCCCTAGCAAAGAATCGCTGAAACAGGGAATTCAGTGGCCCAAGACTTCTGCAACACAAAGGACTGTCCTCCTGCTCTGGCACACAGGGGACGCAGTCAGCAAAGTGCCTCATACAGCCAAGACCAGAGCACTGGATTCATTGTGTGGCTTTTGTACTCTTAGAGGCTCTGTCCTGCTTTTGCTTCTTTTTTTTTTTTTGTTCAACTCGTCCAGACACTTGAGGGGTGCCAATGAAGGATGGCATTTTTTTTTTAAAAAAATTTAAAAGCCATTTGTGGATGTCTGACACGGCATTTTACAATTGCCCACTAAAAAGTTCACGATTGACTTAAAAGAAAAAAGTATTGTCCCGTTTTGGTGCAGTGGACGAAGGACTCTAAACAAAATGTCTAAGTGAGGCCTGTGACACCGAAGCTTTTAAGATGTAATGATCCCCAGTATTTGGTAATGTGCGCCTATTTGTTGCCTAACTGGATAATGGACAAGTGTTTTCTATGGAGGATAATGTGGTGCTCTTGACAGGGTGGACAGGTAGATCTCATCGCTCCCATCTCGGTTCCACTGAATGGCTCCGTTGACCACTCAGCGCTGCTCTTCAGTGCATTAACTCTGCAAAAAAGGGGAGAAGGAGACAGACACGGCAGAGTCACATCCATTCATGCTAATACATGTACAGCACAAACACACAATACTTATGCGACATGACACGTTTGAAGCCTGGCAGCCGGATTGACGGGGGGGCTCAGGGGGCTCCCATGAGTTTACACCTCCTTATTCTGTTGGTTGTCCCATGAAATATTTACGTTGCCTGCCTCCCCTCTGAATAAGCCAATAGAGTAGTAAAGGGTGAGGTCTGCCTCACATAGTGTTTAATGCATGCCCCTTAGGGCCTCTGCTTGGTCTGAAAAATAGGGCCTATTCCCTGTATAGCTCTTACCTTCTCTTTTGTTTCCCCCCCGCTTACTTTCTTTCTGTCTTTCTGACTTTCCTCACCTTTCTGTCTCTTTTTCATTAATTTGCTCCACTGTATTATCACATTATTATTAAATATTCTCAGTCTTTTTCATGCATTCTTCCCTCATCTGTTTAAGGAGAGAGACAGAAAGAATGTTTCAGAGAGCAACAAAGAAGAGCGAGACACTGTGAGTGGTGGGATTCAGCGGGCTTAACGTTATCAGATGTCTCGTGCGTTGGCTTCCCCGCCGTCTGTCCTCTAGCTGTGTTTTTTTTTTTTTACCATGTGCTGAAAGGAAATGGCTGTTGTATGGCGATCTCTGTTTTATGAGGCATGCAGGCGCTCCCTCATCTGTTTGCTGTTTTGTAGCCGACACCATCACAGCCTTTCCTTCCTGTAGCAGATCAACCTTTTAAAGGTGACTAACAAAAACAGTGAATAAATTAAACATGTGTTTCCTTTTTAATGGTGGATTGTTGGCAGTTTTACACTTGTGATATCTTTTGTTTTATCCCACACACCCTTCAGAGGCACCTTATTGGTCCAAAAGACACAGGAGCGTTGTGGTGGATGCGTCCTTTCTCCGATGTATTGCACAGTGTTCGGGAAACCTGACAGTGACAGTAATAGGTGCTTCCCTGTTTCCATTCAACCCACATGAATTTGCACACCAGTTATTTCCTAATCCTCAGCCATCTGGCTGTAGATGATTGAGCACCTTTCCAGAGCATCTTGCAGTACATTCACTTGGCACCACAGAGTACAAAAAAAATAAACATTTTAATTTAATTAAACTGAAAGAATATCATTAGGCTTCTTAATGATGATTAATGTCTAAATAATAATAACATTTATGAAGTATTAAGGTATTACAGTTCTGGTTGGATGTGAAATTATTCTTTCAGTTCAGGTACAGGACTTTGTTATAACAAATAGCAACCCTCATTACTCATATCATTGGCTCCCGGGTTAGAGATTCAGACAGATCGGGAATCCATTTTATCTCTCCACTGGATTCTTTCTTCTTTGTAAACTATAGAACATTCGGCCATCCACTCAGCCCTGAAAGCCGCTGACAACAAACTCTTTGTAGTTTTCTTCCTGTTGACTTATTTTCTTACTTTCCGCTCCTTGTGTTAAAACAAATGGCAACTGCAGGAAGCAAAAGGAGGGGGGAAAAAAAAGGCGCTGAAAAGTTGACATTTAGCTTAAATGGAGGTGGAATGGGCCACAGGGATGCAGCGCAGGCGAGAGCTTCTTTTCTCTTCCCATCCCGCTAAAACAAGATTTATGACCTCACGAATACCATCATATTTTAGCAGCTGATGTACACTGTGGGTGGTTTATCTGGGATTGAGGGCTTTGCTGTTGAGTCCATCACTGTGGGGCTTCTATAACTTACAACGGCAACATTCAGCAAGACATAACAAAAAAAGGACACTGTGTTATTGGTCTATGATATTTACTCTTATGTTTTGCATCCCACTTCTGACACACTCTCCACAAATACAACCACTTCTATGCACATTTCTTCTGTTTTATTTTTTTTTCTTCCAAATCAAAACTTAAAAAAAAAAAAATGGAGACAAAAGAACAAAATAACAGCCTATAAGTCAACTTCTCCATCTCCAACTAAAATTCCTCCTCCTTTCATCCATTTTTCTGGTGGATCATGTGGCGTTATGGAGCACAGAATGAGAGATCTTATATTCATCTGTGCCCCCCTGCTTTGCGTGTCATTGCCATACCCTTTTGCTCTTCCCTCACCACTTTCCTCTGGCAATGTAATTGACAGGCTTCAGCAGTTAAGACCTCCAACAGCTCTTTCTTCATTTGGAGACACTTTGTCGGTTTTAATCAGGGCTTTAATTGGCAGGCTGGCGGTGGGTGAGTGGCACCAGGGGCTGGGGCATAGAGGGGACACTGACTTTCCTGAGATAGTTGTTTGTGCTGGTTTTTTTTAGTTTTTTTTTTTTTTTTCCCCCTCCTTCTGACTCTTATTTACTCCTGGCTTAAATTAAAGTCATAAATCAATATGTTCATTCTTCGACTCAATGTTTTCTTTTTATACCTTTGTACTATCTGTTATCCCACTGAAACACACTGTTACACATAGATAAAAGTGTGTGCTGATGGCACTACTGATATAACAAACATGGAATAATCCAAGCACATTTCATTCTCTTTATCATCCTCCGTAGGTGTGTGTATGTGAACAGCATCCTGTGGGCCCCTCTGTCTTGTTTTTAAACTGGGCTGCTTTGTGTGGCTGCTTTTTGAGTCCTATATGGCGGCTCGTAGGACAGGCCAGTATGTGCCGTGCTCCTGCCAGTGTTGCTGAATCTAGGACACCAGGACTCTTGTCTATGATTCTCCCTCCCGCTGAGGTGTTAGTAATGCCAGGGGACAAACCAGAGCGGATTGAAAAAGAGCGAAAAAATAGGTGGTGGGAGGTAGAGGGGGACAGAGAGAAGTATAGATAGGCTGAAGAAAGAGAATATGTCCCAGAATTCTTTGTTGGCAGCACAAGTCCTGCTTTTGAACCTGGCACAGCAAAGCTGTGAATTGTCTGTCAGTTTGATGGCATGACAGTGACTGTCAGTGTTGTGCCTCTGTGCTGGTTTCGCTGCATCTTCCTGTTTATATACTTTGTGTATTTGTGCATCTGTGTCGAAGAACAAGCACTGGCTGAAAAAAAAACAGCCTATAATCAACAAGCACCCTGTGTATTTGCCAGGCCAATTAAGAGTCATTCATTTGCTAATGAAGGCCCTGTCGAGGTCTAAACTGCTCCTAAGGGCATGCAGACATGCAGTCAGCACACACACGCAGCCCTCAGCAAAAGCTCAGCGCCACCGCCGTAGTCATCAGCCTGTGCCCGCTGACTGTGTGCGTACCTCGCGTTGCCCACTCAGCACATCTCACCAGCAGCCGCTAAACACTAAAAAGTATAATTGAATTCATTATTTCCTCTTTTATGACTTGTTCCGCTGTGGTTTTAATTTGTCCTGTAAAAGATGAGGCAGGCAGGCAGTTCTTTCTGCCTTGAATTCCCTCTAGCTCCCCTCTCCCAGGCTCCCTTGTTCTGCTAGCAAGCCCAGGATTTTATGAGGTGGGGCTCTCCTGTGTCGTGGGAGCCGTCTCTACCGCTAATCAACTCCTCAAGGTTGTTACCTACATGCCATGCGAGGAGGAGGTAGAGATGTGCTGCCAAATCGCGCGCCTAGCTGCCTCTTTAATGGGCTAACTGCTTGACCTTCACGATGACTCCATCCTAACTCCACTCTGAAGAGATGGTTCATCTGTGTATTGATCTAGTCATGAGAATATAATCTGAAAAAAATTCTGTCAATATTTCCTCTCTGCCTTCAGCTTCCTGGAAAGAGATGATGTTCAGCAAGGTTATCAACAGCATCTTTCTGTTCATTAGAGACCTACTGTATTTTTTGTGATAAGAAACCTTTATTTTCCACTTTTGTAGACACGAACTTGGCAGACCAGTTGTACAGTCAGTGCCTCTAGGCTCTTCAATTTAGCCCCAATGACTGAAGATGACTGCTCTGCTGCCAGCAACGGCTGCCTTATCTGTTCCCCCGACTCTGGAGAAATTCTCAGTTTTCACTCTCCGTTTTTCCCCTTTCCAGCATTCCTCTCTACCTTATTTTCTTCTGTCCATACGTGAATCCTTTTATTATATGTTGCTTTGCAGTATAGTCAAGGTCTCTGCTGGGTAGCTGACCTCCTAAACTCTCACCAATATGAATTGAATGGATTGCTAGACTGAGGACATGACGCCACACTGTGCTCTGTGCTGACTCTTTTTGACAAACACAACCTTGAAAAATCACTGACTGTCAGCTAATAAGTACAGCATTCATGATCTTTCTTTTCCCATATTTGTCATCAGCATGGGTGTGTTTTGTAACCGGAGTCAATGTGATTCATTTGCTTTTCAGAATCATCACTATCCTTTGTTGGAAAACTTTGTCTGTGGCCACAGTTTGTACAGTGGTACGAAGCTATTTGCAGGCACTTTGACTCATGGGCTGTGGAGCAAATGTGATTTGCATTTTACCTTTGGTGCGATGTAACAGTTTAATTTCATGGTGTCAACATAGAATTGGAATCAGATCATAAAGCATTATGGCACTTAAGCAGAGACGAAGAGCACTGTAAATCAGCAGAGTGCACTCCTGGCTCAGATGGAGTCACAGCTATAGTGAATGTTTAGTACATATGTATTTAGAGGTTGGGACGAGCGTCAGCGATGACGATAACGATAATAACAGGCAATGTACCATGTATTCATCTGTTTGTTTTAAGACCTCAATTTGGCACAGCAGCCGCTGAGACATTCTGTAATGTGTGAGAAACAGCATGAGTTGAAGAACAAGGGAAGATCCGGTGTCTTATGCAATTTGGAAATGTAGGCCACCTGCTTGGGATAGGGTTTAAATGTAGGTCTTCTTTTGTTCCTGCCATGTGTGGGTCGAGCGCTGATGATGTTGTTTCTATAGCGGGATCCTCCGTGGGCGGCTGGGCCTGGCACAGAGGTACAAGGGGATTTGGGAAGTGCCGTGATTTCATGGAGAATCAGCAAAAGCCCTAAATACAGACTGAGATGAGCAATTTGTCAGAACGCAAAGTCACAAAAACCCAGAGACAATAAACAAATAAATACAAATGTAAAGATTTAAACATTTAGGAAAGAAAAAAAAGAAAAGTGTGGTACTAACACAGAGCAACAGACTGCATTACTGGGTACCATGGTGGTAAATCAGAGCTGTACAATACCTTCTACTTCTGACTGTGGGGGTTAATACCTTGTGTGATGTGTAAGCACTGTCAGCACCTGCGTTTAGGTCCTCACCACCTTCGGACAAAGTGTATTAAGAGATAGTAAAATAAAAAAAAAATAAGACAGGCCGTATGCGATGTGCATTTGAGTAGCTTAGGGAGGAGGGAGGTGTTTTGAACACATGCCTGGCACGTACAACTCATCCGAGCAAAGGAGCTTTGTATCCTCCTCACCAGGGGAAATAAAGCGAAGGTGAGACAAAAAAACTTTTCCATTGCTCCAGGCTACTGTTACCTGGCAGCCACCAAGGAATTTAAAAAAATCATTCTGCCGCTGCATATATTCTAGAAATCTGTGAGACACACACACACACACACACACACACACACACACACACACACACACACACACACACACACACACACACACACACACACACACACACACACACACACACACACACACACACACACACACACACACACACACACAGTTTGCCAAACCTTCAGGAATACACTACAGAGGGGAGAGAGGGAGGCTCCCAGGCCTCCGGCAGCAAGAGGTGGTGGCTCTTGTTTAGGACGTTGTTTCCGTGGATGTCTAAAAAATTATGATCTTAGTTTCTCACTGTCACCATCGGGTGCTTCTTTGACTCCCAGCCATTTGCATAGACAGCATTATTCAACCAGGAAATATGGGGCAGCTTCAAGAAAACTCCACTTTGGAAAAGCAGGCGGTGTAAAGGCGGGTGGAGGAGAGTAAGTGATAGTGATGGACGGTGTGATATAAATAGAAGTGGTGATGGCAGGATAATGCATGGCTCTTTCTGCCGGGCCGAGGTTCAGGCCTGTCAGTGAGACAAGGAAGAGAGGAGGAGGGAGAAGGAGGGAGAGAAAGGGGGGAGAACAGGGGGAAAGGAGGTCTGGGTGCCTTTTCCAGGTCACTGTTGGCTCCTAGAGGTGTAGGAAGAACCCTTGATTAATTATGATCATTATTATTATCATCTTGGCCGGGGGCATTAATCACAGCCATGTCAGAGCGAGAACTGGACAGGGGGGGCAGTGGGGAGCGTGAGGAGGGGTGGGCACATAGTGGACATGGGATTGTTGGCATGTTGGACACACCTCTATCCCCAGTGCCGCTCGCATGTGTCAGTGCTCAGCCTCCATATGTCCACTGTCAGTCCGGCATCTATCTATGTAGGCCTGTTGTCAATCTGACCAGCTCCCACTGCCCCCAGAGCAAACTGACTAAATGCACGATGATCAATGATGCCTCTTTACTTGAACTACATGCCAATAAACGCAGCCGAGTATGAATTGACTGCTAACTTGACAGCCAGTCGGCTACCCAGCTGAAAAGACTGCATGTCAGGACATCCATTGTTGCACTGTAATGAGCGGTTATGACAAGTTGGGTTTGTGTCAGCACCCTGGGATTTGTCCTCTCAAGTAATTTTGACACAAATTGAGATACAACGCTCCATATTGAGAATTTTTAGGTAAAGATCATAAACACATTTATACAATGATAAATGCTTGATGCTTGAGCCCCTAACAAATAATAGATCACATAGGGTCCTTAGTGGCGATCTCCTGTTCCAAGTTTCAGGTAGATAGGGACTATTTCTTGTTTTTGTTTTACACTATAATGATTATATAAGCTTTTAAACAGACTGACCTTGTCTGTTAGGGTTAAAACAATTGAACTATCTTTTACTGTATATGACATCAATTAACACAACTTAATGCTTACGTAATGCTTCTTTATCACATTTTGCTTTTCGCTTTCTTTCTCAATTCTCTTCAGAAGACTATTTTCTTGCCGTCTATTTTTCACCGTCACATCTCCCTTGCCCACGCTGTGTGTTACTCCTAATGATAGACAGCTCCACGCAGCCATGACAACATGAGCTAGGTGTTCGTCAGCCAGCCAGCCGGCGATACTGGGCACTCCGCTCTGTCGAGACGTCTCTCTGACTTTTATGAATACATGTACACAGCTCAGAGCGGCGGTGGATTTGTCTTTATAAGTCTGGGTGACACGTCCGCAGCGGCCCCACTTCATTTATTCCACTTGCGTAGATTAAGGCTGGCATTACAAGTAAGGTCACACCATGCATCAATGTTACCTCGACACCACAGCGCCGCCGAACGTGCTCAGGCGTTGCCATTACTCCACCCCAGTTTCTCCACAGGAAATTTCCATCAATTTTAAAGTTTTTTTTTTTACATCTTCCTCTTTCCCCCCGATTTTCCCTGAATCTCCATCACGCTCCTCCCCATCGCAGTGTGTTGCTGTGAGGCGAGGACAGGTGTAAACACTGCTCCAGGAATGGCTCTGAGCCTCACACTGTGTCAGAACAGGTGCGCTTCTGGACAGGAGGTGTAAGACAGGTGTTAGATGAAGCCTCGGCTCACGAGTGTAACTGTCAAAATGTCTGTGTTCCCCCTTCTGTGATGACATGTTAATCCCTAACACTTGGTCTCCACTGGGAGCTTCTACACCAGTCAGTCTGATAATAAACAGGAAGTCAAGGAACATCCTTCGCTGACACCTGAAAACTAATTAGTTTTAATTAATCCTCAATATGCACCCAAATCCCTTCTTTTCAAACCATGTAGTTTCTTATAATGTTTTCTGCCTCACAACCACTCATGTTAAAATACATGTATGATAATGTTGTGTGTAAAGTGGGTTATCTTAAGCTAAAAACACATCCCTGGTTAGGTTTCTAATGAGAGGAGAAGTTTGACTTTGTAAAATCAGTTGGTTGGTGGTTGGTGGGCTGAGGTCCTCTTAACCTCAACCTGGCCTCTTTTAGCGCACGTGGGGACTCAGGGACAGCATCAGGGACGGTCATTTGTCCTTGCAGGTCCGGGTCCTTGTGAGGCAGAGAGAAGCTCTTAGCTCTGTTGGTATTTATATCAGCCTGCTCCTTGTCTGTCCAGGACTTTACACGAGCTCCCTTGGCCTCTTAAGTAGGGAATATCTCCTTGAAACATAAACTTGACAAAGGAGGGTGTGACAGTCTTCAGGGCTACTCTTTGCCTGTTTTCAGTGCTGTCTTGACTGTGGGTAAAATATAAAAGTCTGTGGGAAAAAAGAAAAAGTTGTTTGAAGTATGATGTCAGTTTGATGTGTATTTTTGTTGTTGTTGTTTACTATATCTGGTGCTGATTTGTGGTTAGATCTTCTGGCATACTGTATGTGTGTCTCCGTCTTCAGCCTGTTGTCTTGTATGAGTCTCCATCACAAGCTTGAGGTTGTATTTTTTTTCACAGGCTGTTGGGAGGATTTATTTGTCTTTTACTACATCACTGAAACAGACTCGTAACTCATGAATGAACTCCATTCCACTCCAACAGCCTGGCTTGCTGTGCTACAAGCTCCATCCTTAGCATCTTATAGCCGTCAATCAGGCTAATCTGCTCCCTCTCACACAGCCACAAAAGGCTTTGACATCAAAGAATGGCAGGCCTGCTTTTTAACCGTACTCCCCTGCGCTGACTTGTCCGAACAACATCTGCTCAATCTAACACAACCGGAGCTAAGGGTCAGCGGCAATCTTTCTATATTTCAAAAGCAGCAATTTACAAGCAGATATAACTGAACTAAGAGGGAAAAAGGAGGCTAAACATGATTTCCACACTTTAGTTGTGTGTTGGTGGCAGTGTTTATAAACAGTAAATGATATCATTGGTCAATAAAATAGATCTTGTATGCAGCAGTCGCTTTTTGGCGTTCTGAAAAATATTTTTTTCATTATTATGGTCGACTTGGTTTTGAATGTTCACAAAAATGCTTGCTTCATATTTTATAGGCTCTATCGATTGTGTTGTCACCAAGCATTCTCTTTTGGTAGTCACTCAGGTGATAAGATTTCTCCAGCGCTCGCCTTTTGTGTCTTGATGGTTGAGAGTTTATAGGAAGTGCGGGCCATCACTGTCACCCTGGCGTATCTAAAAATGACACATGGATGGCTGCATCATGTAGAGGTGGCATTTGAAGTGACACAGACATGTTACATTACCAATGCAATGTTTGCGGTATCGAGGTGACCTCCTCTGCTCTCATCCCCGGCTCTCATCCTGCCTGCCTCACCTTTTGCCAAACGCCAGAGCTGTTTGTCATGGATGATTTGGTAATAAAATGAGAAAGGTGTCGAGTCAGCGACAGAAGTCTCCGTTCCACCTGGCCCTCTGTCATCCTTTTCCCCTTTCTCACACTCACACACACAAGCACACACAAGTGCCCTCGCAAAAACTCTCCCTCAAATCCTTTGCACAAGCCTCCAGTCCGTGCTTCTGCCTTGATCTCTTTTTCTCACAAGATTACACACAAGCATACAGGCAACACACATTGTGCAAAAGGTGTACAGGTATTGTAAGCACAACAACCAACTCCCCCTCTCCCGCTCTCTCTCTCTCCCTTGTTCTGTTTCCTAATCTACCTGATACCAGATGTTTCATCTTCCCTCGCGTAAAGTTGGCCCCAAAGACATTTTGTGGTGCTGATTACAGCACACATAAAGTTGCTGTGAAACAGTTTTATGCAGCCAAGTTATGGTGTGTGACATGCTACGCAATGCCCTGGTGTCTCTGCCAAAATGCAGAAACACATCCTGATATTAAAATTCACAGTGCTTTATAACCCTCTCTGCATTTATCATAACTCACATGACTGGGCCGGGTCAAATGACTCAGCAAGCCAAATAATTGGTCTAATGAAGTGCAAAAAGGAGTCTGTCAGAGCCCCTTTTCTCCACCAGACGCACATTACTTCACTCCACTGTAGCTATCATTACTGACGGACGGAGAGGAGAGCGTGGTAATGGAGAACACGAGCTTGATGGGCTCTCGGGAGCTTCAGCTGACACGAAGGGCCTTCTCGATGGTGTTCTGCCAACTTAAATATTTATAGTAGTGAAATTTCATTGTGCATGAATGGTTTGAGTGATACAGTTACTATGTATGAACTTCGTATGGAGCACAGACAGATAACAGGCTTCTGTTGTTTTAAAATAGAAATAAAAGGTACTTCTGAGCCATATGACATTACTGTTAGTCTAAGCGACTTCTTTTGCTGCACTGTAAGTTTACAAAAAGTGGTGACCTCATGATGTTTTGGCTGCAGTTTTGCAGCCAAATACTGAGTGCTTTATGATAATCAGCACCAGTGTTGTAGTTGAGGATCATACATTATGCAGACTTTATGGTATGAAGCACTGTAGTAGCACACTCTGTGGACCTTACCACCTTCTGTTCCTCACACACACACACACACACACACACACACACACACACACACACACACACACACACACACACACACACACACACACACACACACACACACACACACACACACACACACACACACACACGAGTAGGCACACATGCATTCAAAATTGCACTTCTTCACATAACTCACATCGCACTTACTCGACCATGCTGCTGTCTCACCTAAGCAATGCTGATTTTATCCAAGCACACCGAGCAAGTAAACAAGTGTTACCAAGCAGCAGCTCCTCAGATGAATATTGTATACACCTAGTCTAGCTAAGTGTTGTTGTTTATGTCAGGGACAGTGTTTATGGTGCTTGGTGGGCCTCTTAGTGCAGTTAAGTTTCTACAGCATCCCACTATGGTCATCAATTTCAGTTCAAGATCGTCTAGGTTGGTGTTTTTTTTGTTTTTTTTCTTCCCGTCTCCTCCCTTCCTCCGTGCTCGGCTGGTGTTGCCTGCCTTCTCCCTCGTCTCCGCTTGCCCATCTCACCTTCCTTCCTTCCAGATGGTGCATTTCACAACCTGCTAGGCACGATCAATCAAGCCCAGATGCAGACTGGGCTATTAAGGTCAGTAATGATCGGCCTTTGAGCGTTATGGGCCCGGCTCCTGTTGTAAAGCCATGCATCAAACTCTGTTCCAGCGCTCAGCTCGCCTGCCCTTAACAAGCCAGCTTAAAATATCGGCCGGAGGATACAAAATGAAAAGGGTACAACCTTATCTCTCCAAAGACAGGCCGCTGTAGCCCCAAGGTGTAATAAAACTACAGAACTTGGCCGTCGCCTGGAGTCATCTCTTTTATAAGCAATATCTTTCAAAGATCAGCTAAGCGGTGGGCTATGGGTGCTGGGTAGCGAAATGTAATGCATCACTCCATGTTCCCCTGCACAGGAAAACCCTCTGCTCACTATTCAAACCTCTTCAGGAGGGCTAAGTTCTTCCATCTTTGTCTCATGCACCACATGGGATTTAGATTTAATAGTGTGAGAAGCCTGGGGTTTGAGAGAGATTTGACAGGGTCCTAAACCCTGCCCTCCTTCAGCCCAATCCCACCAAGTACAAATGCATGACGAGGAAGCTGAACCAAATCACACACCAGGGAGGGAGCCATCTACAGGTCCTGGAGTACAGCTGCTCCTCCAGAATGGGACTGGAACATCAGACCATCATTCACCATTTAAGCCTTTTAAATTCTCCTTATTGAGTTACCTTCACATCAACCTTGAATTTACACCTGAAAAAAGCCAGGATCGAAGAGTTTCAGTCCATGTACTGATTTGATTTGGATCCATGGAGTACCATCGAATGATGGATGTTCACATGAGGAAACTGTTATTTATTTAGTCATTCCAACCTTTGTTTATATTTCCAATCCAGTGAACAATACAACAGTTAATAGATAAAAGATAGTTCAGAAATTGCTGCTGCTATTTGTAATTTGACAATTATTGTATTTTAGATACCAGACAGGGTTGTTGTCAAATGAGGTCTCACACAAAACGCATTGACTACTATTTAATACCCAAATGATAAGTCACAATTCAGAGTGGCTTTAAGGTTTGAAAATACTGTTTGTCCAAATATTTGGATTATACACAAAAAAGTAAAATTACAATGTAATTTTAACACTATATTGCAATTAATGTATGTTATTTATATGTATATAGTTGATCCTATATATGTATTTGTGGTTGTGTGTTGCATGACTGCGTTGTGTGTGTCGACGTCATTCACCGTCTCTCAGATTGCACCATGTTATAATGGGCAATTAGATCTTCCCTGTCTCCTTCTCCTGTCACTATTTTTCATTTGAAAACGGCCATCAGCTCTTTGAAATCTGAAATTACAGAGTTGAATTTGTTGAATTAAATGTTCTCCATTATAATGAATGTTTACATCAAAGGAGAAAGTGCATCGCTGTCTCAACCTCAGAGTGATGAATGCTAACATCAAGCTTAATCAGTGCAGAAATGAAAGCAGACAGAAAAATACAGGTTGTGTTTTTTTTTTTTTTACCTGTCCTATATCATTAGATGTTTAAAATATAAATAGACCCCGGCTCCTCCCTGTGCCTACATGCTCTGACTGTACAGTTGCCATGGTTTACCTATTCCATCCATCTGTCTGCGCAGGTAATTACAGGTTTTGAGCCTGGTTTAGAATTTCATTTCATTTCTCTTTCAGCTTTGCATAACCCCCTTTTTTACAGGAACTGGAACAAAAACAAAGGCTGGCTCAGGCTCTTTGACTGTGCCAGCGGAAATCTAGTTGTTGTTCAGAGCAAAGGATGGGCCTTATAAAGAGCCATAATATTTTGGACAAAAGCAACTGTCACCCCAGCCTGGTACTGTATGTTATGATTAGTCTTTATATCCGAGAGCTCTGCCTGTGCTGCCAGCGTGTGGAGCTGTGGATGCGGGGTATCCGGGCATGGCTGCCGGTGCCATGGGGCCCCCGTCCCTGGTTGGCCGGTGGCCTTGATGTCACCCTAACCACAGAGCACGCACCACCAGGCAGGGAGTCCAGGTCAGCCTGGCCAGTCAGTCTGGAACCTTTGCACAGGCTCATAAAACACAGAAGCACAGAGCAGAAAATTGAAAGCATCACGGAGGTGCCATGCCTGTGCTGGGGAGGAAGATAAAAGTCTTTGGCCAGGGTTGGAAGCATCTTAGCTGGAGATGCATGCTGGGGGCTATAGGATTTAATAACCTAAGACCAGGGGTTGTGGGGCTGCAAGCACACAGTGGCAGAGCACAGTAATAGTTTACAGTTGTATGACAGTAAACTGCAAACCCCTGTGATTAATAATATAGCTGTAAGGCATGACATGGTAGTGGTGTCCTCTGTATCTATTCTGTGTTCTATTTATTATAGATAGACTTGAAGAACTGTGTCTTGTCATTCACTGTCGTAGACATGAGACTGGTTGTCATGTTATAGCCTGTCACCAGCCTGTCTCCCAGGATCAAATAATGCTTGCCCTGAGAGACACGGGTGTTTGTAGTAGTATGTGTGTGACATTTGGATGAAGTCATCACAGCTCCTGTTTGATCAGCATGGCCCCTTTGTGGACGTCACTGTGACTGAAGCTGTCATGGAAGCAGAGGGAACATGATTTATCCTCAGAGCCACTCCTTCCTGCCACCTTTGGCATTCTGTTATAACATCACTCGGCAATAAGCTGATGGATTTTCTCCAATTTGGTCCAAGCAAAAGTCCTGTTCCCCTTTCTTCCTTCCTTCCCCGGCAAATTATTTTCTTCCATGCTGTGCTGTCCACCGCTCTCTGCCACATACCTCTGTCTTACTCAATGCCTGTTACTCTCCATTTTTAACTGCTTGTAGTCGTAAAGCCGATGTGGATTTTATCAGTGGAATAAAAGCTGAATGTTAGCCTTAGTGCACTGAGCCATTCCTTCAACTTACAGCCTGACAAATGAGTTGTGACCTTGAGTAATATTTGCCCATTATTCAGAAGGCACCAGAGCAGATATTAAAAATAGCTCTCATTTCACGAGCCACGGTGGAAGAGGTGGTGGAGGTTGGCTGTTGTCAGAGCTCTGTGTGGGTGTACACAGTATGCAAGTGCAGTGCAAAAGATTTAGGCAATAAAAACAAAGTGATGATGTTTTTAAAAACATTGACATAAATAGTTTGCATGAATAAATATACTCTAAAAAGAACGATGAATCTAATCAAATCAATAATTGTTGTGACAGTCCTTTTCAGTCTACTTTACGTTTTCTTCTGGGTATTCTCGCCACAGTTTTTCAAGGTACCAGGCAGCTAGGTTGTTCCAAGCATCTAGGAAATCTTGTCAGAGCTCTTATGTGCATTTATTCTGTCTCAGTTGCTTCTTGTAATCCCATCGGTTGCAAGATTCCTTGTTCTTTTTTACAAAGAAGATCATTCTTTGTGACTTTTGACTATACGATTGCGGTTGTTGTCAAGATGCAGAATTAATCAAGGACTGATCAGAGGCCTCCCTGGTGAGATTATGTAAAGGATAACATTACATCTCATATGCCTAAAACTTTTGCACAGCACTGAACATACTGTATGTTTTAGTCTTTCCTTCTTTCAGCCAGGATCAGTGTGGAACTTAAAAAAACTTACTGTATGAGGTACATTTTCCCACTCGCCATCAGCAATGTGAAAGACGCCATTCAGTTTTAAACCTTGTGAACATGTAGTGTTTTTAATATGCTACAATACATATGAGCATAATAGGCAGTAAACACACTGGCTGTGCATTTCTGACAGCCAGGGCTCAAAATGTCACGAACCTAAGGAACCAATCCCATCACCTTGTAGTGTGGGGCTTTTCATATTATCAAGATGGAGGCAAGCAGCATAGAGGTGGAGACTGTTTGTATATTCAGAGATCTGCACATTCTGTATAAAGGTAAAGCTGTGGAGTTACATCTAAGTCCCTTTAAGGCATCAGGGGATTCTTTTCTTGGGGAAAAAAACGTGAAAATATCTAATTGTTCAGGGATTTAATCAATGCCAGAAGAGGGACTTTCACGTAACTATATTTGTAGCACTACATCACTGTACAGCCTTTCTCTCTAATGTGAAGAATAATGTTGCTCCTAGATGATAGAGTGCTCTGCCATTTAACAACACACATAATCACATTTGGATTCAGTGTTTGTTGGAGTACCTGGTTTTGATTTGGTTTTAGTCCAAATCTATATTCAAGATAATACTAGCTGCAGCCTTTAGCCAATTAATTTTTCAAGTGTTAATTTAAAGTTAATTGATGTAAAACTCTGGAAAATCCAGTCTTGTTTTTGTAAACAAATGTTTTACAATATTTCAAAAAAAGAAATAAATGTTATTCAATCAGAAGGATTATTTTCTCAAACCTAATAAGGCTCTCTCTGGAGTCACAGAGGAAATCATGTAACACATTTTCATGTATAAAAATAGTGGAATGCCGCTTAAATTTCTGTCAAATTGTGTTATTATCTGGAATCTCTGGTCACTATGTAATTCGCCTCACTTTTTCTCCACCTACAGTCTGAAGCAGAAAATCATCCAAATAGTTTCAGTTTTATCTGAGGATTTTTTTATATGATGCAATTGCAGCAACAGTCAGCATGTGACAGTGTATTTAATATTACAGTGATATCCTGGAAAGGCGAATCATTCACATGAGGGAACATGAGAAGTCAAACCAGTTGAAACACATCTTCAAGCTTTGAGTTGTCAAGCAACAAAACCCCAGTGATGGTGACCACAGTTTCTGTCTTTGGTGTGTAATGTCAGTTTGGTTAAACTTATTCTCATCAGTCAAAACAGTTTTCCTCTTATATAACATGCTATCCATTCTTTTATTTCTAATGTAATTTTTAGTTTTTTGGCAACCTATGTACTGCAAATTTAAATAGTTTTTATTTACAAAGGATATTTTTATGATTTGATTGTGTTTTTTATTGTAGTTTTGTTGTGATGGTTCTTTCTCAATTAAATCAGCACTGGCAGAAACGTCTGGAAACATGGCGTGATCCAGCTTGAGCTCAGTAAGAATCGAGCGTCCAAACCCAGGTTTAGTTTAAGAGCCTCTGACAGTATTACATGTTCCAAAACTCGGATGCTTCCCCCTCTTCTCTTCTCTTCTCTTCTCTTCTCTTCTCTTCTCTTCTCTTCTCTTCTCTTCTCTTCTCTTCTCTTCTCTTCTCTTCTCTTCTCTTCTCTTCTCTTCTCTTCTCTTCTCTTCTCTTCTCTTCTCTTCTCTTCTCTTCTCTTCTCTTCTCTTCTCTTCTCTTCTCTTCTCTTCTCTTCTCTCCTCCCATCCTCCCGCTCTGTCCCTTCTACCCTTCAGCCCACACAGAGCTGTTTAGCTTCCCAGGGGCCAAAGCATGACCGCATGGTCACTCTGCTGAAAGGCATGATGGGTAATAAGTGGAAATGGCAGTGATCCGGCTCAGGGCTCTCGCTGCTCCTGCTCCTGAGCTCACAAATGCCAGTGGATGAAGATGGATCCATCCATGGTTTGACCCCAGTAAGGGCTTTGCTGACACACCCTGCATGTCCCTCTCTGTATCTCTCATTCTGGCTCTCCTATTCTGACCCCAAAAGACCACCTTACTTTCTCTCCCACTTTCACCTTACTTATCTCCTTCTTATCACTTATTGTCTCTTGTCCTCTTCTTTTACTTTTCCTGTACAGTTTCACATACCACTGTCAGTCTCTCATTTCCATCTCTATTATATTTTGGTCACTCCTTCCTTCATCGCTCCCGTAGCTTATTACCTGCTATACCGTCCCTGTCCTTTTTGTGGTCTCCCTCCCTCCATCTCCTTTTTTCTTTTACCAGGGCAAGCACAGTTTCATCTTACTCTCCCTTTCTCTCTCCCAAGTCTTTTTCTTTTCTCTCTCTGTTACTTTTCTATTACTTTTATTCTATAACCCACCTCACCCCTTCCCGCTCCCTGACCCGCTCTTTCCCTCCCTCCCATCCTTTCCCCCGTCTCTGAGTTGGGTGTGCAGGCAGCTCCTGAGTGGCAAGGTGACATTGTGTGTCATATCAGCATTCCACGGCAGTCCCCCTTTCTCTCCAGAGAGTAATTATTTCTTTCAGAGTGAAAGGTTCAATTTGCTATAAAAGAACAAGAGCCTCAGGTATAGAGGGAGTGAGCGTGAGGAGGGGGAAGGAGGGAGGACGGAAGTGATAGGGTGGCAGAGAGAGAGAGGGAGAAAAGTGCAGGGAGAAATCGGACGAAGGTTGGAAGTGGAAAAGAATTAAAGGGTGGGACGGGGAAGCAATGAGAGAGGTAAGGGGAAAAAATAGTAAGCGAGGGGAGGACACGCCAAAATCTTCCCTTTGTGTAATGGACACGCTGTTCTCAGAAGGTAGCTTCTGTGTAATCTGGAGATGAAAGCAAGGTGCTATGAGGTGATGGGTGACGTCATAGCCCCCCTTGTCTTGCTGTCTGGCCCAAGATTACGTCACTGAGCTGGAACTGAGCACGGCGTACTCTCCAGGCTGGCACAGACTCTGAGGCCAGAGAGCACGAGTAGTGTCCCGAAACAGAAAGTGAACGCTGATAGAGAGCACAGGCTGTAGACGTTTTGGCTTTCATGCTGCCTCCTGGACTCTATATATATTTTCAGCCTTTTATGTTTAGACCAGCTTCATTTTTAACATTTATATTTGTACTCTAGTGCCCTTACAGGAAGTATTTTAGAGGGTGGGTGGGTGCAGGCACTGAGGTATTTGTAGGTAAGCTGTCTCATTTCCATGCCATGCATATTTCCTCTCCATTTCTCCACACCCCCCACATGCTCTCTACCTGCTCCCTCTATCTCACCGTGCCGGTGAATCCTGCTTCCCACAGTTACCTGCTGTAAATTGTTCCAGTCTCTCCGGTGCCGGAGTGTTTTTTCACCCCAGTGTCTTCCTGTTGGAGTGTCTCTCACCACTGGGATTAAGGAGCCTCTCCAGACAGGCTGAGGCGCTTATTTAAAGCAGCAGGCTTGTCACCAGGACTATTTTAAGTGGGAGCTTGAAAGCAATTGCTGCCGCGTTCCAGCACGATGTTGGCTATGAGTTATTATGCACTGCTTCAGTGGTGAGGAGCAGTGGAACCAAAAAGGCTTACCCTGTTGCTCTCCGACTGGAGCCCGTAGATGAATAGGAGAATGAGGCAATGGAGGATGGGTGAGGAAGACTTTAACATGAATGTTGCCATTTGTCAGCCGTTTGAATTTAGCCTTTAGCAGATTTTAGTTATAATTTAATGACTCTTCCTTTTAGCCAGTATCTGTCCAGCCACTCGCCTTGGGTAAAGTAAGCGACTTCCTAAATTGGTTTATTGATCAAATAATTTGATGAATTCTTAAAACGAATTGTACTGATTGTACTGATAAGTACAACGCCTCAGGCCCCTAACCTCTATATCAAATTCAAAAACTGTAATTTTCTGTTCATCTTGACATTGTCCTCCACCAAATGAAACACACTCCCTCCTCTGAGGTGTGCACCCAGCTTCGCCTGCTGAATATTTTTGAGTCCCATCAACAGCACCAGCAGGGAATCTTTCTGGGCGAAAAAGCTGCTGGATGCAGCTGGGTCTTGCTCTGTTGACTGAAGCGATTTTAATGTTTTATTGATCTTTTGATTTATTTTTTTTTCTGCTCCAGCCTCCATATACACACTCTCACTCTATCTTTGTCACTAGGAACAGCCAAACAAGCGAAAACCCCCAGCAGGCAGGCTTTGGTCCCGGTCCCCATGTATCCACATTCGGCTTTGCCAGAACAAGAGTGCTAACGATGATAGTTGGACGTGTTTGATTTTGACTCACCTCCAGATTTGCGGAATGATCAGTTATTTTTCTCATGAGTCACAACAGGTTTCTGAAACATCCCAAAATGAATAGTAGCCCACTCCCACTGCGCATGGATTTAAAAAGTAGAATTAGTAAGAAAACAAAACCATAAAGAGGGGAAACCGAATGACAGAGAGGGGAGATAAAATAAAATTTGCATACCCTGTCTCAGAAGTATCTGTTAAAGTATGCGGGAAGGATATAAGAAGGGAGAGAGTGTAAGCAGTAGAGGGCAAGAGCCGAAAGAGTGTTTATAGCAGCATCTGACGCCACTGAACGCAGGCTGTTGTTCTTCTCTCTGAGGCATTAGAGCAAACCACACCACTCCATCTCTCATACACGCATGCAACAACATCTCCAAGGTTGTATAAATCACACCACTCTTGCTACTGAACCAGCATATCCTGCCCACCACGAACAATTACCACCCCACCCCTTGCTCGGATAACAAAGCATCCTATCTTAATAAGCATCCACCATGGGGAGCTAATGGTCTCACTGCTCCTTTTAATTTTATTCATACCTAACTATGAGATATTAATAATGAATGCAGAGTAAACACCAGTTTAAGATGCCGGCCACGCCATTGTGGACTAATTGGCTCATTAAATGTAACATTAGGTGGGAGAGGGGCCCTTGATTGGGAGCTGTAGGCCCCAGTCAATGCTAACACTCAAAGATCATTGATCTTTACCCAGCCTGCACTGCTCTGATTAAAGAGCAATAAAGATGGGGCTGGTTCCCCTCGGCTCCATAACATCGCCGCGATTCCCTGAAAGTGCCTCCTACTCTGCCCAAATGCAAAGTGATATTTTGTCTTTTATGATCCTCCCGCTAACCGCGGCAGGGTGAAGCTGGTGGTGTAGGACCACACAGATGCAGCCGTGGCCACAAACCTTAGAGTACCAGAGGTGCTAAATAGTCTGAGGAAGAGATCGATGAGAAAGGGACTGGCTGCGTCCATCAGGTCCTAAGCACCCAGCATTTCACCTCACTCCCCAGGTCTTGACGTGACATGTGTGCATGATTGTGTTTGTGAGTGTTTCAGCTGAGACTCTTCTCTCTCATGCAGCTTGCAGGGGTCTCTAAAGTGCTTCTGATCAGTGCTCTGGTTCCCCTTTAAAAAATTGAAGAAGCCCAAAAATATAAATAGGGGAGAGCATCCGGAAATCTGCTGTATTCTGGCTGCTCTGTCAGGCACGGGAACTGTTTTTAGTGGGGTGTTGCTGAATTTGGAAATGGCAAATTGCCAGTATTCTTCTGTGTCCTTTGTAATGCGTGGCACGCACGCACAGATGTTCATGTAGTGTGTTCTATAAGCATTCATTGCAACAACTATGTATTAGTGGAGGTCACATATTACAGTAAACAAAACAGACATCCCCTCTGTGTGCATGACTCTTAGACCTTTCCAAGACAACCTGGTGGTAATGGGCATTAAGGGACAGAAGTGCTCCTAGCAGCCCAGTGGCATCTGGCCTGAGCAGGCTTGCAGCCCAGTTGACTGCCTCCACTGGCCAGCTATAGAGGGCAGTTTTATAGCTACGCTCTGGCCTGGGCATTGAGTCCAGGTCTAATAAACATCCAATATGTTATCCCACCCTCACACAACGAGCAGAGATGATGCTCTGTAAAAACACAACAAGCCCTCAGATTGGCCTGCAATAAAAACCTTTTTACAAACTTTGCGAACCTGTATAAAGGCCAGACATAGCATGGGCAAACAAACCCCGACCAGTTGAATTGGAAAGTCAGGTGTTGCAATAAGAGACAAAGGTTAGTGACAGTGTTGCACTTTAGAAGATTTGAGTAAGCGACACTATGGTAGCGTTAAATTATAGTATTACCTAGCTTCTAATATAGGTCATGCAACAGGGCAACATATTCTTCTGTGCAGAGTAAAATAAAGAAAACAGCAGTGGAAAGACCATTTTCATACTTGCTCCCTGGTATGAAGTGTATTTTCTCTTTTACAACACAAGGTCAATATGCTATTATGTAAACATAATGATTCTCACAGGCCTTTCATCTTCGTGGTGGTGGTGAAAAATGTTCCTTAAATGCTGAAAGGTGAACACATTTAGTGAAGGATAAGACCTTGTTGTATTTTTCTATTTAATGTCAGTGCTGTTCACAATGTGATTTACTGATCATGTCTTTTCACATTGGGAAGACCGTGACTTTACATGCATCATGTCAATGTTTCTGTCAATTCGCTGCACTGCTGGTATCTTATTTTTAACGTAGGAAGTGAATTTTTCCTTAGAGAGTACTATTTCCCCGTTGCCTTGGATGCTCATTTTGATAAATATGCTAAAAGCCTAGCACTCGAAAAATAAACATCTTTCCTTCTTTAAATGGCTAATCCTTTTGACTTGCAGCTGCCACGTCCATGTTCACACCCAACAGCCATTACAATGAGCTGAGTATGTGGAGCAGCATAGCAAGAAATCAAACCATGATAACGAGTGCCTGGAGCCCGGTTTAAGGCGTAGGCTGATATCTGCCGAGCACAGCCCTCTTCCTTCCCATCTCTCCCCTACACCCTCATCTGCCTCTCTTCCCCGCTTCAAGCATGCCTGTGCTGCACCCTTCCTTTGCCCTCCACTGCCCCACCTTCCTGATCTCATCTGGAGACGGAGCAGGTGCTATGGAGAGATAGAGGAAGGCTGAGAAAGGCATCTCCACCCCGGCTAATGACGCCTGCTCCTTTTTCTGAGCTCGCTGCGCTGAAACAGTTTCTCAGTAGCAGCCGGAGCTGAAGCCAGATGAGAGTAGGAAACATCACAGAAGTTGAGGCAGTCTGGAGATGGTCTCCTGCAGATGAGAAAGAGATTGTTTTGATTGTAACAAGATGTTCACCCTCACATCTGCAAACGTCCGCGTGTGCAGTGCTACATGGGATCTAGATGTGCAGATATGTATGTGCACTTAGAACACTCATATCTTCCAATCAACTTCTCGAGATGTTCTGTCTCATCCACCTTACATCTACATAGAGTCACATTTATATTACACTACATGTAGCGTCATTCACAGTGTTGACCTGCATTTTTTTTCTCCCTCATCGTTCTCATTCTCTCTCCAACACTAATGGACATACAGCATATGTGCTTGTATCCCACTGTAATTTGGGAAAGGCTGCATTTTCCAATGACCTCTGTGTTGCCAGACTGCCTTATTCAGCCAAGGTCAGCAGTCATCAGCAGGAGGCCCCGGGGATGGAGAGGAAGTTGAAAAGTTCAATCAGCGTGCACGTGAACACACACACACAGATGTAAAGTGCATGCACATGGACTTACGTGCGCAGACTACGACACAGACCATAATGGCCTCGGCTCTGAATCAGGGACACCGCAGGTCACAGCGAGGGACTGTCACAGAACACACCTTGTGACTCACACTCTGGAAAAGTGAGCAGCGCTCACACACACACCAGTAATAAGTGAAAATCTAATATGAAATCTAATATGATTTGCTGTTACAGTGTAGACTTCTGGAGTTCTATATTGAAATACAGTACATACACTGAAGCTATGAATGTGAAATATTTAAATTACTGAGCTTGCTGTGTGCCGTTAAACTAACTTTGCATACTTCTGAAAACATTGTGAACACACACATATAGAGATACACACCGAAAGAGAGACAAAAGGGGATGGTGGGATTAACGGATCAGTTCCCAATTTCCTTCAGCCGCCCAGCGGTAATCAGATCATCTTGCACCTGACGTGAGGCCTGAATTCCATTAGGCTTTATTAGCAGTAATTATCCCCTGCTTCCACCCCATGCTGTTCTCTCACTCCCTATCCTCTATTTTTCCTCCAGATCCTGACATGCCCTCTTCTTCCGCCAACCTCTTCACTCCTTTTTGCCCATTGTTCTCCACTCATACCCTCACTGTGAGTGTCATCCCACCCCTCAATCGTCTGGATTGGCTCATTCATGGCTTGTAACTGTTTCTGTCTGTCTCTTTTTGGCCACATGTAAACACATGTATTCCTAGTGAAGGTCATAGGTATTCACCCTTGGATTCATGCACACAAATTCTGCTTTTACTCTTAGTGGAACTAAGGATAAAAAGGTCACTTCACTTGCTCTCCAATGGGGCTGAGGGATGCATTAGCCGATCATCCCTCTTTTTTTTTTTTCTTCTTTTATTTTCACACACACTTGTTTCTTTTGCAGCTGGCCCAGAGATGAGATGGACAATTGTGGCCTCTTTCAGATAGTGTTTCTCACTCAAGCAGGAAGGAGCATGAGGACTACAGAAAAGGCAAAATCCTCCTGGGAGCAGCTTTTTACTCCCAGTTTGTGTTCATTTGTCCCCCCGCTCCCCTCGGCTGCCTTTGGGAGCGAGTCAGCACTTGTTTTATTGGCCGTTACTGTGTGTCAGGGAGCAAATCGGTTTTTACTCACAGGTGCGAGTGGAGGACAAGTGTGAGTGTTCCATTACTTTTTGTATCAGGTTGGAATTATCTGGGTGTGAATGGGTTTGTCTGTCTCTCTCTAGGTTGGTGTAGGACTGTGCATGAATAAAGAGCCAGGAATGTGGTTTTATATTTACTTGTTTGTACATGAGAAAATTAGTATATGTGCATATATGAGGTGTAGCAAAGTAGATGATGGAGCTGATTCCCTCTCTGCTGTTTATTATCACATTTTGTGTAATTATATAATTACTGCTAATCACCCACCTGAGGTGGCAGTGCTCTGCGGCAACACACTATTACAGAACAAACACAGCGACCTCAGCACATCTCACACTCATTAACTCCTCCCTCCCTCATTCTCTTCCACACTCTCCCGATATCTCTCTTGCTCCTTTTCTCTATGCTCATTATCTCTTGTCTTTATTTACATGCATGAAAACACACATGCACACACACACTCACGCACACGCTCTAATGTAATGAAGATCCCAATCAACCGTAATGAGATGAATAGCATTTCAGCAGCAGATAGGGGAAATTTATAGAGAGAAAATCTTCCCAGCAGGTATGTTTCTGATGCGAAACAGAAACAAGAAGAAAGCATCTCCAAATCACAACCGATGTTCCATCCCTTCGACAGGCAGTCGAGAGAATGGGGTAATAGTGTAGCATAGCCATACACTACGCATTAGTTAACTGAATGTGCCAGTCTCCAAATGAGAGCGAATGAGGGGGGGTGTGGTGAGAGCTATTCAGAGGCAAAAGACAAATCTCACATTTCAGACTCCATTTCAAAGAACATGAAATTCAATATACCACTCCAATCTAGTGCACGCTGTCATTGCTTATGCCAGTAATAGCAATCAGAGATATTGTATTCACTCCTCTCAGCCTCCCAGTGTCAATTTATGTTTATGTTTGCCGGTAAATATATTAAATGTCATTTAAGCCTTTTCAAGAAGCTGATTGTTTTGATTTTGTTTTGTGCTGTCTGGTTCTCACTGTTTGTCATCCCGCAGATCTTTTCACAGGCTTTTATTAATCTGCAGGCTGGATGGCAACTCTCACTAGCACTCCCTAATGCCCCATTGTCATCTGGTTGTGTAAATATCCCCACTAAATTAAATTTTACCCGCTGCAATGGGAACAAATTGAAAAGACACACAGACAAATCTAGGTATTGTATTTACACCGGTCTGTTGAAAATTGAGTGACATTTGAGTCGTGTATCAGCGTGGACACCCTCTAAACTGTAATAGCCACCCGTGTCCCTCCATTGTTTTTGAGCTATGTGCAAAGAATTCAGCAGTAGAGGAAATTAATTCTTTGGATTTGAAGACCACACTGACAGACACACAAACAGAAACAAACCGTGTGCTGCAGCATCCAGGCGCCCACTGAGAGGCATTATGCTAGCTGACAGTGCGACAGGATGGCACAGAGAGACCCCCAAACGTCTCGCCCACATAATGAGACAGGGCAGGAGCGTTGGGGCTTCTTGAGGAAGAGAAGAGGGGGTTGGTGGTGATGGTGGTGGTGGTGGGGGGGGCTGGCTATTTGAATGTGTCAGTCCTGCATGTGTCCCTCAGACGACATGCTGGACCCCTCTGTCACCAAGTGTTTCTGAAAGATGGCAGCTGCAGACAGAGGCTGACATAGACGGCACAACTGGCTCACATGTGGCAGGCAGAATGAATTTATCACAAGGCAGAGACAGACAACACAGCCCAATCATGTATATCTGTGGGAAAAGGAACTTTAATTAAGTGTGTGTGTGTGTGTGTGTGTGTGTGTGTGTGTGTGTGTGTGTGTGTGTGTGTGTGTGTGTGTGTGTGTGTGTGTGTGTGTGTGTGTGCGCGCGCACACGTACATCTCTCAGCCTCCCCTTACAGATAACAACCTGTGTTAGCCTTAAAGAAGGCTTGAGACAGAGACTGTACTTTGCACAGATTTTTTTTTCCCCCTCCCTTTACCAACTCTGTAGCACTGCAATTCTACCCACTCTAAAAGTGCAGTCGCAGCACTTTATGGACCTCACCGAAGCCTATTACTGTGCAGCACAACTAGTGCTGGAGGCCTGTTTGTAGGTACAGATTACACAGATGTATGGTCATCTTCATTCTCATCAAGTATCACTTAGGGATCCACCTTGTTTTCAAGCAGCTAATGGGCTGTAGCAACTGCTCTCAAACTGTGGCAGCTTAAAGTAACTTTTAGCTCTAGGAGGAGACTGTCTCCATTACTGCCATCATCAGGTAAAGGACGAATCCTGCAAAACTGTGGCTGCAGAATTCATTGTGTCGTGAAATGAGCATCTGGGTAAATGTTAGCCCAAGTCTCTTGACTACAGACCAGACTCTCCGTCTTTCTGCCGCTCTCCCTCTCTTCCTGTATCTTTTTCACTCCACCTGACCTCTGCATTTCTCTCCAGCGTCTGTGTCTGTGCTCCCTTTGGAGAAGCAAGTGGGATGTGTGCACACAGAGATGAGGAGGACTCCAGCCCAATCTCATTTAGGCAGAAGAGGGCAGAGTGCCACCAGGAACCTCCACTCAGTTACACCTGCGGGGCCTCTGCTATGGAAGGCGGATATGCGGCTTTGCATACAAATCGCTGCCGGGAGCCATCCGGCTGCCACCTTACACAGGGGTACAGAAACAGTGGTGCCTGATTAACATGAAGGGTACCAACTCTGCTCTGCAAACATGTGTTAAAGACTGTGATTTTCTCTCCGAGCGTTTTATCCATCACGTGTGCCCGTGGCGTCTGGGAAACACAGTGATGACATTCCATGACATTTCATGCGATCCATGTGTCATAAAGATGACATAAAGGCAGACGTACAGCTTACTTGACGATGGATTGGCTGTCATAAACATTGATGGCACTTCATAACAAATGATCCTAAATTTTCATGGCACTGTTGTGACATTGAACAATGTCGTCCCTGCAATCGAATCCGGAGCTCATTTTCCAAGCACTGACCTAAATCTTAGTAATGTCACTTCGACCAACATGTTATGATTGAATGACTCCGTGATCGTACGCTATTTGTCATTATAAGTCATTATACAGCGAAAATATCATAATCAAACTGTTATTTGTGAAGCCTCGGCCCATGCTTTGAGGTGATCAACATCTCTCAGTGTCTTGAGGATCCAGTTCCCTTGCACAGCTGCACATTGTGTTTGACTTCAAGACACAATGTTCTCTTTGTTTTTCAGAAGTAAATGTATTCTGTGGTGCAGATTGTGTTACAACAGCTCCTTTGCAATTTCTTTTAATAACCTTTTTGGCAAGCGGACATCAGTAAACGTACATCTATATTCAGTCCGAGCACTTTGTCCAAAATAGTCTGTAATAGCTTTGTTTTACTGACAAAGATAACATTAGACATCTTAGAATAAGAAAATAAAGCAGTTTTTGTGTTCCCTCCTTCTGTTTGTTCAGGTGTGTTTGTGCATGTGTGCATGTGTATATGTGCCATAATGCGCTGGGCCAAAAAAACCTAGGGCGAGCCAAGGAGATTGGTCAATTGGTCCCATCCTCATCCGTATGCATGGCTAGGCGTCCTCCACAACTCTTTTGTTTTTAATGATAACTGGTCCCATGCATTGTTTACTAAGATGACAGGTCTATTTTCCTCTGATTTATAGCACTGTGGCATTCAAGGAGATACTGTACTTATTACTTTAAATGCAGTATGCAAAAACAAGTCAAAGAGACAGGCAGAAGAGGGGAGGAGGGAGGGGGGGTAAGGGGGGTGGTGGACATAAATTAAGGGTCATTGTTTCCCTTCTGCTCTAGACCGAGCAGCTGTTTTGTTGAGGTCTAGACAGAAAGCTGAGAGCTGATCACCTTAGGAGGTCATTGCCGCTCTCAGCTCCGAACTCACTCGGCTGCCAGGACTCTAGAGTGGAGGTGTAGGCACTGTCAAACTACCCTGTCAACTACATCATTTTGTTTCGTGTATTTGGAGGAGCGGCTTCCTCTTCAAATCCTCACATACACACACTCGGGGAAACTCCCTCTGGTGGTTGAACAACAGTTTCACACTCCTTATTGTGGTGACACAACACCACTCCGGCTAACCCTAACCCTTCCCTTCCCCAACTGTACTAGAAAACTGAGAACTGTACCAGATTTATTTTTCAGAACAACTGTAGTTTTATAAAGCCATGCCAAGGAAATGTTTGGAAGAGAGGTAAAAAGGAAGGCATATAGAAGGAGGTGGGTTGTCATTGTTATGACAGATTTAGTTACAGTAGCACAGAGATCAATTATTCAGCAGAGGCATGCATGGTCGCAGGATTAATGGCACATGCAGCAGATAAATCAAGCATTGGTCGCGAACCTCTCAGGGAGAGGGGAAACAGTACAAGACAAACATAGAAACGTGTTTGACGTTAGCATTTTATATCCATCCTTTACCATTAGTAACCTTGAAATTTTTCGGGAGAGAATGGGAACGGAGAGCACATCCCGCCACAAATAACCGTTCAAATTTGGGGATATAATGTCAAAAAAATGTGCACATTATATCATCTTGAATGTCGATTTGGCTCCGAAGGACAGAAGTATCTCTCTGTCCTCCGACTGTGGAGGGATATGAAAAAGGAGGGCTGTAGTTGCTGTTGAGAGATTGAAACGCTGCTATATATTACAACCTCTGGAGGCCTGTCGGCACTCCAACTTACTACCCCCCCACCACCAACGCCGCCACCACCTCTGTGTCTGTCTCTCTCGCTCTCTTCCTCTCTCTCATTCTCACTTTGACTTTGCTCTGGGTCCTTTCTCCCTCTCCGCCTTACTGTTACATTTCTCATCACACCCCCTTTGCGTATTCATACAGTGCATCTAACCATGTTCCTGTCTGTCTGGCTGTACCTGTATTTGTATATGCGTGTGTGCACCTCTCTGCCTGATTGAATTTCCTACATTCAGACCCTCACCCCAACCCCTCCTCCATCCTTGTCTGTTTTTGACTGCCAGGTTGTACCTGTCTGGTGTTTCGGGTACGTTTTAGCCCGTCTGTGTGCGCCTATAATTCCCTTCCGCTATTTGTCTGCCTCCTTTATCTGTCTGTCTCCTTTATCTGTCTGCTCCCTCGCTGATGCCCCGGCCTAATACTGCCCTCATGGCCAGTTGAAATCACACACCCTGGTCAGACTCCCATCTTCAGACACCAAGCTTTGGCCAGCCAGAATGTCAAATCATCTCAGTCTCCATTTTTTTTTTTTTTTTATCCCATGTGTTTGTTTCTATGGGCCTTTCATTCTCACCCTGTCTTGCTATTTCTTTCTTTATTTCTGTGTGCTCCTCACACACACACACATGTTCATTCTAATAAATGTACTTTCTCTCTCCCCTCAGTGTGTGACACCATATATAGTGCACTGCTGAGTCCAGAAGTGTTTCTGTGAAGCCAAAGCTAACCTTTGCCTTCAAGATTAAAGTAATCGTAATTAATTAAGAGTGGAGGGAGTATGGATGACTTTGGCCATATCAAAGGAGCAACAGTACACAGAGAAATTTTGCATATGAGGTGAAGGGGGGGGGGGGTAAGAGGAGGAGAGAAGGCAGTGAGGATGCCGTGGTGGAAGTGGGTGGATCAAAGCAGAGGATGGTGGCAGAGTGCTGTCCCCTGCTGTGCAGCTCAGATAAAGACAGGTTAGCGCCACAGGTCTCCTCAGCGAGAGGGAGCCAGGCACAAGGCCAGGGGAGATGCATGAACAAGCCAGCTTACAAACATCTCATAATAACTCAGGCAGAAGAAGCCCTCTGAATTAAAGTGTCACTTTTCATTTGCTTTCCTTTCCCTCATTTTGGCTCACTGGCTGATTTTTTCCCCTCTCTCTCTCATTCTCTCTCTTACTCCCTCTCTCTCTCTCTCTCTCGTCTGCCTACTTCACCCCCTTAACCAGCCACCTCCCCCCCAATCACAATCCGCACATAATATGGCCTCCTTCAGTTGCGTTCCCCACTGTCTTCATCACAGGGCTGCCTGCGGGCTCTCAGGCTCTTCCATCTGCCTGCTGTGTGTCTGCAGCTCTCCCTGTCTTTCTTTGCTTGTCTCTCGGCCTGTTTGTGGCAGTCCCCGTCTCTCCAGATCTGTCTTTTGTGTGTTTGGCTGTGTCTCTGACTGCAGGGCTCCCCCCCCCCACACACACACACACATATAATCATGAGTATCAGCATTGGCAAAGTTAAGTAGTTTTGGCTATATGCACATCTACAGTGTACTGCAGACAGATTAATATTGCACAAAGGGAATGCTGTCTCGGGTCAACACTTGTTGAAACCTACAAAAAAAAGGAACTAAGTTAGCTTTTTGCCTCGTCATGTCAGTGTGGTTATCTTTCTGGCTGACAGCTGCAGAACACTCTTCTGTTTCTAGTGTGATGCTGTTGACCTTTAATCAACCCCGATAGGCCCACACTCAAGTGTGTGTGTGTGTGTGTGTGTGTGTGTGTGTGTGTGTGTGTGTGTGTGTGTGTGTGTGTGTGTGTGTGTGTGTGTGTGTGTGTGTGTGTGTGTGTGTGTGTGTGTGTGTGTGTGTGTGTGTGTGTGTGTGTGGCTTATTAATATTATTTTGAATTCATTTAGTTGACATATTGGTGAAGTCGCAGGTTTTCACAGGGGATACGGCATATATAGAGTCTGAATAAGATTGCCTCTGTTTCCATAGTACCTCCATGATCGATGTCATTACTGTCATTGTTTTCAATCCTACTAATCCCGCCGCTGAGCCTGGCTGTCCAAATTGGGCGTGCTGGGTTCTGCAGGGACTACGGAGCGGGCCTAGAAAAAGAAGTGCACAGAGTCTGATGAAGGTTGTTGCCACCCTCTGAAGTGGAGCACCATCTCTCCCTGCAGTGTGGGGAGCGGACGGGGCAGCTATCAGTCTTTAATTGGGCTCTGTGGGCCATAATATAAAGAGATCTCGAAGTATGGTGAAACAGAATGAGGAAGATATACAGAGCGATATGGAGAGGCCGAAGAGCGGGGTGAACCTTAGCGCGCTTTAATGCAATGCGTATTGGCAGGTGTCGCTCTGCCTAATTTCACGCTTCTGTGAGCGAATGTGCACCCAGACGATCGCCACTTCCAAGTCCCCCTCTCTCTTTCTCCCTCTCTCCTTTAATGTATAATTGGTTGCAGTGATGTGTTTGTCCCGGCCCAGCTCCTCCCCTGACCCGCTGTTCCTCCTCAGACCTTCCCTCCCATCCTCACCATCTTACCCTTTTCACCCCCTCCCTCCCTCCCTCCCTCCACCCACCCACCCAACCCCACCCCATCACTGTTCTTCCCGACTCACCCTTTCCTGGCCCCTCCTTCCTGTAGTCTGTGTTTGTGTTGGGAAGATTAAGCTGCTCTGACAAAGCTGTGTTTACAAATATGCAGGCAGAGAAACAGGCCAAGCGACGCTGAATAGGAATAGAATACAAATTGCTTTTTTATCTCTCTTAGGGCCAGGGCGAGAGAAAATGTGTTTGCGATTGTTGCTCCTCCGCCTGTGAAGGATAAAGCCTCAGTACTGGGTTTGGGCTCCCTGTTAGCATTCATTCTATCCTCTCCTCTCTCTGTCTCTCTCTCTGTGTCTCTCTGTCCTCCCACTCTCTTTCTTCCCCCCATGCTCTTTCTCCTTTTTTGTCTACTCCACACACTCTGTCTCTTTCTCCCCGGCAGGATTTTTTTTTTTTTTTCCTTCTTGCTGTTTCCTTGGTAATCATATCTCCTCTCCTCTCCTCTCCTTTCTTCTTCCCTCCCTAACTCTCTCATGTCTTGATGTGTGCTCCTCTCTCCTCTATACGTGCACCACTCCCTCTCCCCGTCACCTCGTTCCCTCAATAATTTCCTCCATTGCTCTCCCCCCTTCATGTTTCCATACCAGCTGAATGTTTTTCTCTGTCACTCCCTCTCTCCATTCATCTCTCCTTTTTTCTCCTCTCCTCCACTCAGTAGGACTTGTCATGATTTACAGTCTCTCCCGGCTCTTTCTTGCTCACACCGGAGATATTAGAAATTTGGAGTGCCTATAGATCACGGCGGGGGAAAGAGGGCGTGAGCCTCTGCTAATCAGCCCTAACAGAACTGTGCAGCATTACAAATCTGGGCTCTCTCTTACAATTAGGCAGCATGTCTGCCTGGCATAACCCACAGCAGGGAACCTGAGCCTCTGATGTCATCTTCCGCAGGTCTCCGCCGTGTGTGCGTGTGTGTGTGTGTGTGTGTGTGTGTGTGTGTGTGTGTGTGTGTGTGTGTGTGTGTGTGTGTGTGTGTGTGTGTGTGTGTGTGTGTGTGTGTGTGTGTGTGTGTGTGTGTGTGTTTTCTGGGGAAACAGTGGGTTGGATGTTTGCTCTCATTAATGCAGAGGACGTGCTCCCCTTCTCTACACGGTGGCACTTTTATCCTTACCTCAGCTAACGCAAGGGAAGGTTAATAAGCGGTCATACAGACTCAAACAATGCCATCTATGTTTAATAAGCAGCATCAGTCTCGCAACGTGGTGCTGCAATTAATTCATCATTTAAGTAAGGATGTGCCTGCTTTTAAGGACAGTTCTGTTTTTATTTTACTGTTCACTGTAGCTACATCTGTACCTCTAACTATCCCTGTTGTCATTAAAAGTACAGGGGAATACAAACAGTATCCTTGTTCTGCGTTCATATCCTTTTGGCCATTCTCCAACACATGCATTTAGGTTTGACAATGTAGAGACCAGGTCCGGGAAAGTCTTCTCAGACTCAGCTGTTTCCTACCCACTAAAAAAAAATGACAGCCAGAACGTGACCTTTGACCTTGTGTCTTCAAACTGTGGCTCGATAAGCTGATGGCTGTATCCATTACTCCACTTTAACGGAATGAAGTGCCTGTAGTGGTTGACAGCATCGGGCCTGTCATGCAAACACATGCTCATTACTCTTTTTTTTTTTTTTTCTTTCCTGCAAGACATTTTTACATGTCTGTTCTGGACAGGCAATATAGAGGTCAGCTCAAAGGTGGGGTGATAAGGAAGTGGTGTCTTGAGATAATGACCGGTTTCCATTTGCCATTTTACCTTTTACACATATACTTAACACCCATTTGTAACCTCCTATCCCTCACATTCATCTAGTTTGCTGACCTGATGTGGATTTTTAAATAATGCTATTTTTCTTTATAAAGATTTTCAGAATTCAAAGACAAATATTCAATCTGTTAGCTTTTCAAAAACAAAGACATGACTTTAGTAAATTTAATCTTCGGTACATCTCCAAAGTAAAGGCCACTGTTCTGTGTGCGGAGCAGTTGAGAAGAGAAAGATAAGAAGAAATGAAAAAGAAAGCCAGAGTGAGGAAAGTGGAAAGAAAGCGTTTGTTACCGTAGCATGTGTAGGCTGCGTCTCATTGTGTGGGTACTATAGAAACACAGTTTTACTTTTCAGAAACTGACAGAAGCGCTGCAAGGTTTACTGAGCTTTCCTTTGTCGACAGGCATCAATGTGTTGACTGCTGTAGTAGGCTGAGGTCAAGGCGAGACCTCGACTGGCTCTTTGTGAAGTATGAAAAAAACAGCCTGATGTATTCACTCGTCCAGTAGATTCACCTCTCCTTTTCATTTTTTTTTTTATAAGGTTTCCAACGTTCTTGATGGGCTCACTTTAAGTGAATAGGCCTTTATGCTGCTCCGCATTCAGAGCAGATGGAGCTGCAGGAACAAAACGGGCCAAGGTTTGCGTCATTGATTTTTCTACGTAAGCACAGCACGAGCTTCCGTTTGCCACAGGATCATGTTAACTGAAATATTATAGGATACATCTGCCAATACATCCACACAGAGTCTATAAAACACCATACATATCAGATTCATGACGTACATCCATCTTTTCACTCTCTACGCGATTTATAGTTTGTGCTAAGGAACGTCAAGGAGCCGATCAGTTCCCATTAACATTAATACGATAGCATGAACATTACTCTTTTACTGTAAGGGTCTTTTTTGCCTAATAATGTTGCTTGGATTTTGATTATCGAAACATTTTAGGTTCTGGGTTTGAACCTCAGCTGGAGCAGGTACCTTTCTGTGTAGAGTTTGCAAGTTCTGCCAATACCTATTTGCGTTCTCTCCGGGTACTCAGCCTTCCTCCCACCATCAAAAAATATGCACGTTAGGTTACTTGGTGACTCTAAACAGCCCGGTGTGAATGTGAGCGTGCATGTCTGTTTCTGTCTGTCTTTCTGTGTTTCTTCTGCGTGTGTCTTTCAAAGTCAGCTGAGATAGGCTCCAACCCCCCCCCCCCCCCGCTGTGACCCCGATCAGGATAAAGCGGTTATAGATAGTAGATGGATACATTTTATACGTGGACTGACCATGACAGAATCTTTTATGCCTGCGTCTTTACGTGTCATTGACACAAGCTGCATGTCTGCTTATGTCTGGCACACATACAATGTATTGCCACTTACTGGTAAAACTATATTTCTTTTTCTGTATGTGCGTTACAGTTTTTTGCATAGGACACGCACTTAGGTGTGTAGCTGTTGTTGCACGTTTGTGTAGGCTATTTGTGTGTCGGAGTTTGGTGGCACGCCGTAGGCCCCATGCCACCGCTCCATCCCATTAAGCTGAGCCCAGCCCCTGCCTGTGTCTGCTTTAACCTTGGCCAGCAGGCTGGAGGAGAGGGAAAGTAATTCTAACCTTAAAAACCTGCTGATTAAAGCTAGTTTGGTGGAATTCGATTCCACTTAATGCCTTTGGCCGTGAGCCCAGCTGGCTAGCATTAGCATCAACAGACACTGTGTCTTCAGTCAGGGAGACAGACGTGCATGGGCATGTGCATGAGCTTCCACTGGCATGTGTGAAAGCGTGGCTGTAAACCCCATATCCCCTTGTCGATCTTTCTGTCTCTCATCCCACTCTCCTTTCTCCCTCTGCTCAATATACAATATATAACTCCAATACACATCTTCATCACAACAGTTTTCCTCCCTAAAATGTCTTTTGTCTTGAATTTGTTGTTTTCCCGAGCCTCAGGAATGAAGCAGACAGAGTCAGGCGTTTCAGCGTTGCAAGTGGTCAGGGGTTTCTCTCTAACTGCCTCAATCCTGTTATTGTTTTCCTCTTGAACTTGATGTATAGCTGTGTTTACACGTCCAGCGTGGCTAATTAATTCTCCTCTTCCGGGCCTGTTTATCAACTGTTTGTGTTTATTTTACAATGAGTAGGCTATTTTTAGAGCCAGTCATTTCCATAACACATGCATTTTTTTTTCCAAAGCATCATTTGTTTTGCTTTGTTGAGGAATTTAGGTTTGTTTTCCATTTTTTTCCCCCTCAGTTTGGGTGCCGCCTGCCAATTCATTTTGTAGCCCGCTCAGTTTTTGACTGATTTAGAGGCTGCAGCTGGTCCAACGGCGAGGACTGGGGAGATAAATCTAAGCCTCTTTTGATTTATTATGTATAATGTCTCATCAACCATTGCTTAAGTCTTCAGATGCTCTGAAGAATTATACTGTTACAACTTTACAAGTTTGGGCTTTTTTAAAGGCATGTAAAGAAGAAGAATCTTAATATAGAACGCAGTGGCTGGGATAAAAGCCACAGTCGTTGTGCCAGAGCTGTGCATTTCTCTCTGAATGCAAAAATGCAGGCCATGTACTGTATATTATGGGCATTCTGGGCATAGTGCCACTCTACCAGACACTATAGATAATTTGATTTCCGCTGAACGATTGGGAGACAGCAGAGCAGAGTGGCTGTCTGTAAAGACAGCAGGTGAAATGCAGAGCATTACGGTATCAGTCGAGAATGAGCTCATCCTCCAAACTGGAAGTGGCACTTTTCAGCCCTAAGTCATCTAATCACATCTGTATAGAGCCAAAAATCGTTGGCTGATCAATAGTCATCATGGATGCTGTCGATGGCCAGGGAAGTTTGAATTTTGCATGGTCCATGAATCTCTATTGAGTATGGATTTTGTGTTCCCTCCACGGATGGGGTTTGATAGTACCGTCTGATTGGCTGCTGTGTGAGCTCTATTTATGCTGCTGTGCCCCAGGCTGAATCACCTGCCCCAGGCATCCATGTGAACAGACATATGCAGGCATGCACACAAACAGAAGTACACACACACAAAATGATACATTCCATCTAATGAAGCAGTGAGCCAGAATTGACTGCACCAGGTGGATATTCATGTCAACAGCTGTATAATAGTGCAAAGTATGTCACTCAATACAGCCAGAGCTGAAACATTTATGTCAGATCCGCCCGTAGATTATTCATGTCCAGAGCGGTGTGTGAAGAAATGCTGGCTAAGGAAGCATTGGAGGACATACGAGTCGTGCATGAGACAGTCGGAAAAGTATCCTTGAAGGAGTTGGATGGACATGATACTGGGGAGCTGGATAGGAGCAATGTAATTCAAATAAAATCATAAACAAAAGGGATCTTAACAAATGATCAGGCAAGTTATCCATGTATGTGTATATTCCTGTGTGTGTATGCACGTGTGCTCTCCCCAGTGAGACTGACAGTCCAACAGAAAGACAAATGTGTGGCAGCCTCTGACGATGGGACGTTTGCATCACAGCAGGAAAACAGCAAATTTCCAACATAAATAAGGTGCCACGCTCTGATTAGGACTGTCTTCACACATTATTATGGTCTAATGAGAGAGTTTCCCTTCTCCTGCTCTCTCTCTCAGTCTCAGTATATCTGCACGTCTGCTTGCCAGTTTTTCCTTCACACACAAGCTTTGCATTTTACCAGCCCATCTCGAGCTGTGCCTGACAGCTGTCAGCCATGATGGATGAATATAACTGAGGTGTCGCCAGGGCAACAGGCAGGCCAGGGGCAGCGGTGGCCTCCGCAGGCCCGACAGGTAGCCACCGGTGGCGCTGCCTTTATATCTGAAGGCTTTATTTTAAGACAAACTGTCTGGCCTGCTTGCCCTGCGTGAACTGCAATCCTGCTTTACTCAGGATGACACCCCGAGGGGGGGGGGGCGTGTTCAACTCGGACTATAATACCCTCTCATTGGGCCATGCCAGCGTTTCATTGCCTTGGCCGCTTGCTTGAGTGACAACACCAAATAAATTTGCTGCATCAGTGTCTGACTTTGGAGGACACACGTCGCTGTAACTCTCTTTTCCTGCTGTCCGCAGTGACAGCACATGAATATATTATGGACACACTGCTTGTGAATTCTTCTATAAACTGCTCCGTATCATTCCTCTGTTGTGTCTCATTTGCACACACAACAGCACACTGTTAATTCATTCGTACGTCCGTGTGCACATGTACGTTTACATGTTTGTTTCACTGTGTTTGTATCAGTGTGCAGAAGCTCTTCAGAGTTACACACTGGGAAACAGCACATTTTATGAGAGGATGTGTGTGTGTGTGTGTGTGTGTGTGTGTGTGTGTGTGTGTGTGTGTGTGTGTGTGTGTGTGTGTGTGTGTGTGTGTGTGTGTGTGTGTGTGTGTGTGTGTGTGTGTGTGTATAATTATGGTTTAATTGCTTGCCCTGTGATGTGCTGTCATCTGTCACAGCCCAAAGACAGCAAATAATGGTTCTGCTGCTGTCACGTTGTCGCCCAGACGCTCAGCATGCAGAAAGCAGCAGAAACACCAGTAACTGATATGCGTCTTGAATTACTGATAAGCGCTCAAGTATGATGAGCTTTGTGAATATGGGCGTGCTTGTGCTCTCAAAAGTGTCTTGGTCTGCTTTTGTATCTCTGTCTATTGTGATTGTCTGTGTAAGTGTGCATGAAGCTGTGTGCATGTGTCTGTTTCTGTGTGAATATTTATGGATTTATGAGTGGGTGTAGTTTTGTGCTTGTCTCTAATTGTGTGTGTGTGTGTGTGTGTGTGTGTGTGTGTGTGTGTGTGTGTGTGTGTGTGTGTGTGTGTGTGTGTGTGTGTGTGTGTGTGTGTGTGTGTGTGTGTGTGTGTGTGTGTGAGAGAGGGAGAGAGAACGAATTGGTGTGGGTGCTGCAAGAGATTGAGAGTTCACAAGCTTACGTGCGTGTGCAAATGTCTTTGATGCCGACTGTATATCGGCACTGACAGGTGCAACAGTTGTGTTATGCTTTAAGCTGCTTGTTTGTCTGGCACGCTGCTTTGTGTGGTTGAGAAATGGAGTAAACAGAGGGAAAGGAAAGCAGCCTGGGGGCTAATTTATTCACTCGCTGGTCGCCCTAGTCACAGAGGCCTGTTGCACCGGGCCACCTGTCAATCCTGAGCAGCACGCCGGAGCGTTATACCGTCCAACTGCACACAGCCACACCGCAGCTCGCTCTTTCAGTGGGCCGAGCGCTTTAGGCTAGAGCAGTATTAACCGTGATATATTAATAAACGCTCTGTAATCAGAATTAACAAGACAGCAAGTTTTTTAGCACACAAGCAGCATTTAACAGTGTGGCACTTGTCTGCGTTGGTGTTGAAATTTAAAGCCTAGTATCGAAAAGACAAACTGTTGGCATTTCTGTTTGTGAGCACTTTTCGCAAAACTGTTGCATGACCGTATTGAAATGCATAAACAGTTTAACGCCTTTTCATACCGGTGTACTGTATTGCATCACTTATGCCTTAAAAGAGCACAAAGTACAGTTTATGACAAAAGTACTCACAAAACTGCACAGCAGAAATGTGGAAGCTGGTAGCTGTTGTAGTCCACTGTAAAAATGTGATGTTCAATTCACCGTGGGTGTGGGAGGAAGTGTCTGTCCGTTGCCAGTGTAGAGTAATGGATGGCAGAGCTATGGGAGTGGGAGGAGGCATACATCCTATTTCAGACAGCTGTAATGGATGAGAGTACTGCAAAAAATTAAGAGCAGGAGGCAGCCTGTGTGTGTGTTTCCTCTCTCCAAGTCTCACAAGCAGAGAGTTTGGTAGTATTGAAATCGGTTCACAAAAGATGTGAATGGAACAATGGAACACCTGGAGACACAGTTTAGGCTGATGTGACTCTTGTTTGTGAATTGGTCATAAGGCTCCTGTGTGTGAATGTGCATCTGTGTGATGTGTAATGTGTCTTTTTATGCATGTGCCCAGTATGTGTAGCTGGACAGTGCTCTTCTATAATTACTGACACAGTTTGATGTTGGCAAACGAGTGAATAAATACAGACCGACCTCCTCTGCAGGCTCTAACTAGATATTAGTTAAACAAGACGAGCACATAACCCACTTCAAGGTGCCCATTTATCACATGGTCCTCCAAGCAATGTGTCCCCACACCAGATCACCCTCCCCCCGCCCCCTCCCTTCTCCGCTCCCCCACTCCTGCTCATTCACAGCGCCCCAGGAAACCCGCCTTAACTTATTGAACACATACGACTCCTGAATAACGAAGCTGTGTCAGTGTGTGCACGTCTGTGAGTGTGAGAGTAGGTGTCGGTGCACATTGTGTACATGAACGCTCTGACTAACAGCCCCAGCTGTGATTTCTCCTGATTTCTAATCAAACATTGATATCAAACAGGATTTGCGTGAAACTCAACCCTCTCCACTTATTTCTTCGCTTTATTCCTATAAGAGCCAAGCTCTTACAGTCTTGAGAGCAATCAAGCTCACCATCCCCTCTCGCAGATATCGTACTGCACAAAATCGCAGCCAGAGTCCATGCTGCTGAGGTTCTGGGCAACGGCAGAGTACTGTAAACTCTTTTTGCAGCTGTAAACAAGCAAAAGCCTCGCCATCCCTCTGGGTCACCTGGGAGCCCGGGCCATGAGTCTCCCAGAGAAGGATGGAAGGAGGATAAGTGCTGCCTTGCTCCTCTTCCTTAGTGCACGGTGCTTCCCTGCGTTCGCCGCTGCTGCCGGATGGTGAAAAATGTCTCCTGGCCCCTCGGCCAGATACCAGGAGGTGTTATCAGCCCTGCCTAGCTCTCTCCACGGTAACGAGCCCCTAGGCACAGTATTATCTGTTTACGATAAGGATATTAATAACACTGTGCTTTAGTTATGTGCTTGGGGTGCCCTGTGGGGGGATGGGGTTGATTAAGGAGCACCTGAATCATTCTGTCAAGGGCTCTTTCCAAACAGGACAGGGTATAAGTGGAGGAGAGGAAAGGAAAGGAGGGAAGGAGTCATATGGTGGTGTGGGACAGTGCTGAGGTGTTCACTAGTTAACCCCATCCACGTTTTCCCTCCAGGTTACTGCCTTTGTTTTCAAGAACAATAGCTTGACCATCTGCCGGCAGGTCTATATGGGAGTTATCGCTTGGGAGGAAGAGGTCAGGGGTTCGAAGGTCGCAGCTGTCATGGTCAGCTGAGAGGTCAGGGTGTGCTGCCTTTTCTTTACTGCAGTGTAATGTTCTCTTTCTCCCTTCTTCCAGTGTTTATATGGCTGCTACGTCCACTCCTCCATCATCCCCACCTTCCACCGCAGGTGCTACTGGCTGCTCCAGGTAAGAACTCTTCTTCCTCTTCTCCTTCACAGTTCACCCCGCTTTAGTTTACTCCCCAGACTTTCCCTGCCTATCCGCAAGAACTTGAATGAGTTGCATGATATCAGTTTCCATTTAACCGAAGCATTTCCCTTTGACAGCCAGCAGGCAGACATCAACCTCTCCCTCCACCGCCTCCCTCCCCTCTCGCTTCCTTTTTCTCTCCCCAGCCTCCATTTCCCCTTATCTTTCCCAGTCATTCACTTTTCTGATGGCATTGCCCATACACGCCGTCCAGCGCGAGGACGGTATCTCAGTCCGCTAAAAGCTTTGCCATCTCCCCTGTCTAACAGCTGCAGTGATGGGCAGTAAAAGCATGATGGAAGAGGTTCCCTGTACAGTACAGTGTGCTTACTGTGGGTCGTCAAGTCTGCAGGCAGAGAGTGGTTGTAAATAGTAGTCCTTTGATCACCTACCCAATACATCTCATCATTCTCGTTTAGCATGGCAGCCATTATTGTTGGAAGGTGTCTGATACATCCATTCACACACAGTTTTAAGGAAGCATAAAGCACACACACAGAAAATGGAGGCGCAGTCTTCTATCTTTCTGTCTACCCATCTGTAGTTCTGTGTCCTCCATACAGTTTATTTTAGTATGAAATGTTGGAAGAAAAGGCATCTTTGGCTTTGTGATAAATACACTTTGACTTCAGCGCCTCTATTTAAATGTGTATTTTCTGACTTTGAAAATACACTTCGAGCCTCAACATCCCCGTTGTACTGAATAGACCCAGAAGGCATATCCATTTGCTGTCTAACCAACCCCCCATACAATGACTGAGTAAAACAGGAGAGCAGAGTGGTAGCAAAAACACAAAAGAGAAAAGCTGGCCTTAACAATGCCTAAATACTAATCAAAATAATTAGAGTGCTCCCACGGCAACCAAAAGCATTCAAACAACGACTGTTTATTTCTCCCACTCGCTCTAAGTTGCCGCTGTGTGTGACAAACAGTAAAAACAACTCTCGCAGACAAAAAGCGTCTCTCTGCCTGTCTCCTCTGAATTGAATCAGCAAAGCCACTTAGCTTGTTTTCACTTAAATCTGGTTCCCAAATGATTAGAGGTACGGCATAGTATTAAAAATGGAAATAGCTACTGGATTCTGTATTTATTCTTCCTGTCCAGACTGGCTTCTAACACCATTTAAATTTAAATGATTGTGGACAAAATCCACAATTTCTGTTCTATCAAAAAATACATTACAGACATAAGCTGAAACTAATACGAGGCTCCAAATCAAGTGGGTATCATCCAGATAGTTACAGACTGTTTTGGTCTCAAATCTGCTTTGTGTGATTCCACAGTTTCCGTAGTGAACTGTAGTGTAGTGATTGTAATACAAAGAGGGATTTTCAGACTGGCGACTGTAACTTCGGAGGAAACCCACTTGATTTGATGGATTCAGACTGCTGAATCTTCGCATTAGCTTCAGCTGATCTTAAAAATGCATATTTTGTACAAGAACGAAGTCGGTGAATTTTGTCTCCCCCCGTCACAGACATAAAACTGCATTAGAAAGGGGAACTCTTTGGCGCCAGTAACTTACATATGGGCTTGATGGTCTTATTTTAAGATTAAAAATGTACTCCTGTCCTTCTTCTCTCCTTTCAAGTGTAATTCAGGCCTAAAGCAGCATGACTTGCAGATGAAGCACAGCCACAGTTTCGGAGAGAGTCAGGCCAAAGTTTGACACATACACAACACAAGGACACGTGCAGACGTTCAGAAACATGCGTACACGCTGCACGGAGAGCGAGTAACAGAGAGCTGGGGTCACACTGGGCCGCTCTCTTTTTCAAACTACAACCCTCATTTTTAGCCTCTCTCTCTTGCAAGATACAGACACATAAACGCTGTCAAACTTTGAGGAGTTCAGTGACTCAACTTTCCTTTTTTTTTTGTTACTGTTAGGCATCAGCTAAGAACAACTGGTTAGTGAATCCTTGGACCTTCACCTCTCACACCGCTCAGTAGATCTCCTTACATGTCTCCAAAGGCTCTGAGCTGCATGTGTGCAGCCAAAGAAAAGAACTACCTTCTACTGCCAAAAAAAAAAAAAAGCCCTGTGTATTTACAAACATGTATTTTCTTTGGTGCTGAGCGTTTCTGGGACCCCAGATTTACATCTCTTCTCAGGCAGTTTATTGCAGACCATCTGTGCTGACAGGAAACCACAGCCGCAGTGATACCAGAGGTAAAGGATTACACCTCAGTCCATATCTCTGCAGATGCAGAGAGACCCTCACCACCTCTGTCTCTTCAAGCCACTTTCAGTCAGACAGCCAACAGTCAGCCTGGATACAGTCTGTTTTATTCTCTCTCTCTTTCTTTTTCCACCTTCCTCCAGTCTCTGAACCCTGTGTCCCTGACTCCCTGTGTACCATTTGCTGTGTCCATATGAGATTTGCAGGCAGTAGTCTGTCAACAGCAGAGCAGCAAGGAGACTGGAGCTCCCAGAGCGGCAACAGGGAAAGGTCACCAGTGAGTGAAAAATGTAAATATTCAGCCATCCAGCAGCCACAGTCACGGAGAGACAGGGATGAAAATAACTCCTATTACACAGCACCGACAGGGAGGGAACACAGAGGACAGAGAGGGTAGACACAGACTGTGAATGAGAGAGTGAGATGGACACAACTTTTAAAAAGTTTGGCAAAAAAAAAATAACACTAAAGGGAAAGTTGGAGAGAAAGATTTTAGGATTTGAAGCAACAAAAAAAAAAAAAAAAAAAAAAAAAAAATCAAAAAAGACATAGCAGTATAGGGAGAAAGGGGAGTTTGTGTGTATGTGGGTACTTTTAGATGTGTATGTGTATGTGTGTGTGTCTGTGTGTGTGCGTGCGTGTGCGTGTGGCAGTGAAGTGAGAAAAACAGTGAGGCTGGTGAAAGGTGTTTTAGGGAGGAGGGTGTTAGCCGGTGGGGGTGTGCCTCTTTATCCACTCTTTATCCACTCTTTATTGAGTCAAAGTCTGGGTAATGAGACAGGGGACAGGAATAAAGACCTGCGAGGGGGGTCTTCTCTCACTCCATTCATTTTCTTTTGTTCTTTTCACCTCTCACTCTCAATCTGCTCATCCCCGCCGCACTACCTCCACCTCTCTATGGCATTAGAGCACTTCAAAATGTCTGGCCCATCCCCGCAAATGGCTGAGACTGAAGAAAAGTACCACCGCAGTTATCTGGGGTTGCAAACAATGAATCCAAATTGCTGCAGAGACGGAGAGCTTCCCAGAACGGGCTGGACCCCATTTTAATAGATTTTGTAAAAAAAACAAAACAAAAGTGGCTTTGTGTGATACATGTTATAGTTTCAAAGTTCACAAATTATTATAAACATCCAAGTAATATGCATCTTTAAAAGCTGTCAGTTCCAGCTGGAGTGTGCACAACCCAATACTTAAATGTACCAGTTTAGTACTTCCAGGTACAAGTTCTCCTAACACAAACATGCAATCACACACAGACACACACTCATTGACACAAAAGATCTCCCCTGTCCTGGTGGCACTGATTGATTCCACTGCTCCGTGTCCCCTTCTCTTGTTTAGTGCTAATCGAATGTAATTCCCTGCTTGTGCCTCTCCATCAAATCAGACAGTGGAGTTTGTGCTGCCCGACAGGGGCACAGAGGTGGGGATAATTATGATATTAATACGGAGGGGGTCTGAGGGGAAACTTCATTTGTCCTGCTGCCTGCCACGAACACAGAGAGGGGTCAATAGCCTCTCCCGCTTTTTCCTACTTTAAAGAGGAGGAAAGAGGGATGAGATAATGAAATGACTAGTAAGGCAGCAGGGAATGCTGACGACCTTGTTTCTTCACAGCTATCACTTTCTCCCTTTTACCTTCCTCAGCTTAGGCCACTGTGCTCTACTCTCTGTCTCACATGAATACATTATTAATATCATCATTCACTGCAGTTACATTTTTCTTATTACATTAGTCCTTCAGAGTATAATGACTTTGGAACCACTTGAATTAGTGTTATGTAGGAAAATGAGTTGTCACTGTTGTCCCTGTGATCATTCCAGCACTATTAGACAGTATTTCAGCAATTTTAATTTATGGAATAATTCAAAGGTTACTTAATTAGACAGGCAGAGTGATAACTTTTTTTTGATTAAAGAGAACCCTTAGCAGTGTTGGCTCTGCGGTGCTGCCCGTGATGCTGAAACTTACTTTGTTCTAACCTCTCTAACTACAGTCTTCACCACATCACAGTCATTTTTCTTTATTTTTTTCACGTTTTTTTTTTTTTTTTTTACTTTTTAGTTCTGTTGATTTATCAAAAACCACCCAGTGCTTTTGAACTCCCATGCTACTCACCTCTCATAACGAGCTCACCAATCTCTACAGATCAATACATGTGGTCAATGCTGTCAGCAGATCATGTGCAGGGGCCAACAAATGTACTCATCATGCCTCATGCCTCAGAAACGGTCAGGACAGAGTTCTCTCTCAGCCCGGTTAATTGAATGGGAAGTGTTGAGTAGCTCCTTTGCTGTGCTGATCCATCGGCCGGTGTGCAGGAAGGATACAGGAGCTCCACAGTGGACATGCCTGCAGGCTAAGGGCAGACAGATGGATTTCTTTATATCTACCAGAGTCCTCTATTCACTCGGATCAGTTTAGTTGCCTCTGTGTTGAGCGCTGGGAGACAGGTGCCGGATTCCGAGTGGCTCAGGTGATGTGTGATGACGGAGCAGAGCTGTCAAGTCCAGATTCACATCAGATACGTCCAGACTCCGCAAGGCTACATAATGAATATTTCACTGAGATAAATCATGGATGAGCCCGGGCACCGTTCTGTTGATTTCACTGAGAGGGTAGAGAGTCAGGAAAACCTGGTGAGGTTTTGACTAGCTGTCTACAACCTCGGGGCAAACGGAGGCAGTAAAAATATAATTGCCTTTAGCTATGCAGGCTGTTGTTTGTATCAAATGGAAATGCACCTCTACAGAGTATAAGCTCAGATTTATAGCATATGAATTTGACTTCGCAGCCTGACATTACTGTGCAATTCAGAACCTCAACACTGGACTGGCAAGAAAACAGGTGGCAGTATGTGCAATGGGAGCGTGTGTCTGTAAATCTGTCATCGTCTGCACATGCTTGGGTTTGTGTGTGTGTGTATGAGACTTTGCCGCTCTGTTACTGCACTACGGTGGGAGACCACGGTGCTCTCGGCAGCATGCTGCTGCTGGCAGGCCCCCGCTCTCTCTGCCATGAGGAGAACAGCTGCTTCACGAGCATGTCGGGGTGCGAGCCACGTCCCCGTGGCTCTCCTCATCTCCTTCACTTTTCCTTCTTCTTGTGTGCAGTCGTACAGACATGGTGCATCTGACATTGACCCTTTCCATCCCCTACACTCATCAGCATTCAAGTCTATATGCTGCTATATCAACTTTTCTTCTCGTCCACTGAGCACATTAGCTACACTCTGTTTTCACTGAGGGAAAATCTGGAGTTAGTTTTTTTAAGTTGGTCTCTGCCCAAAACAGTGACACTGGGGCTTCTGACCTCTAAACAAATTGAAGGTTACTGTGGTGCTTAATTAATGGCCCCTGCTGGGGCGCTCTCTCCCCATACGATGAAAGAGGGAGAAGTTGAGCTAAAACCCCAGAGGCACACAGAGCCTCCTCTCCTCCTGGCAGACTGATCTGTTCCTCAGTGCCTGCGACCTTTTCTCTAGGCCCGTCGCCTGGCCCACCAGCACGGCCAATTATCACAAATCCCCCGCCGCATTTGTCTTGCCATTTTCACTCTGCAGCCAAAGAGGCATGCGTGGCCATAGACTCATGCAGCCTCCTAACCAGTCTGAGCTCAGGCAGAGAAACAGAGGCCCACAACAGGTATGTGGTGCTTAAATAATTCAGTTATCCTGAAAGGTTAAGGCTCTGCCAGTAAGCAAAATTGACATTCATCTTGCTCAGAAGTCGTCCGTCCGCTTTTCAAAAGGCGGAGCCATTGACATGTTTACATTTTGCGATTTCAAGATTTTTATTGACACCCAATATTGTTACGTTATTCTGCTTTGCTTTCTCTCCTGTGGAAAGCTCAAATAATCAGGGAGAACTTGCTCACTAACCAGAGCAGGAAGAAAATGTCTGAGATTAAAAAAGCTGTGACATCGCAAGTGTTGCACCAAACCCTGATTCTGACTTGATATCACCGTCTGGGTTGTACTTGATGAGCCCTCTCTTCAGCAGCCTCTCCCATATTAGATAATAAGAGCTCCCTGGACATTGTGTCGCCAGCCAGGCTTATTTGTGTGTACATCCTATCTGGGTGTGTTAGAAAGGCAGAGGAGATCAATGCATCTGCTGTAAATCTACTCTGTGTTGTGCCAATCCCATAACAAGCCACGGGTCTGCCCATGTCACTTTGCAGGCTCAGGCGTGATGGCAGAAGTGTGCACGCCTCTCCCAGCTTCCCTGAGAACACTGGTCACAGCTAATGACCAGAACTGTCTGATTTGTCCTGCCCTGATTACTCCTCTGAGCCCCAATTAGCCGTGGATGAGGGCTGACATCCCGACACGATCACTTGGACGTGTCATAGAGGGAAAGATGAGCCAGGGAGAGAAAGGATGGAGGTGAGAGGGGAAGACGGGGGAAAGTGTATGTTAAAGACGGAGAAAAGCGAAAAGGAGTTAGTATGAAAGCTGTGGTAATATGGGGCCAGCATCATTCACTCTGCATTCAGTCAGATATCGATCTTAATTCCCCTTTAACCAGCTACCACTCATCAACATACAAACCAACAGCTCTGGTTGCAATTTCTATAATTGGCAATTTTCATTGTGAAAATCTGCCTATCTGAGGGTGTTAGCGGCATCTGGTCTGAGACAGGTTGATTTCTCTGTGGTTTAGGGGTAAAGACACAAAGATTTGATGAAAACGTATAAAATAAAGATGAAGTATTTGGCCAATGTTGGCGAATCAATTTAGCAGCTGAAGCGAACAGTGAAGTCCTGGGAGCCACAGCAGTGTTTTATAATGAATAAAAACAATGCTGTTTCATTCCTTAATTGCAATAAAAATTAATGTTATGAACATTGTCATCTGTGTGACTTTCCTTCAAGACTCTTCTTTTTCTTGTTTTTTTTCTCGTCTGATCTGACCCACACCCCATTCCCCATCCCACCGTTCTATCTGTCTTTATTTTTCTCTGCCACTGTGTCTCCCCAGGATTGCTGAGCTATCTCCCCTCTGCAAGTTTGGAGAAAAAGCTCTCTTTTTTTTTGGCCTGCACTCATTCTCTCTCAGTAGGGGCACTGGAAAAGTAACTACAAGGGCACATAAAGCCTTCAGAGTCAAACCAGACTTCTTTTAGTCTTTTTTTTTTTTTATCTGAGTAGATGTCATATTGAGCGCGCACACACGCGCACACACTTTTCAGTGGAATGGCTTTGCTCCCATCTCTGCGCCCCCTCCCCCCCCCACCCCCCCAATCTCAAAACACACCCACGCAAACCTGAGAAGACACAGAGATTGAGAGGAGGAGGGAAGAAGAGGAGGCGAGAAAAAGCCAAAATGTGGAAGGGTGGGAGAGGAGGACTGGCAGGAGGGGATGAAACCGGAAGGGGGGGGGGGGGGGAGGGAGAGGGGGGAGGGGGTGGAGGTGTTTGAGAATGGAGATTAGAGTTAGAAGATTAGAGGTACAAGATGATATCATTTGGTAGAGATGAGCGGGAGCAAACGAGCAGTGCAAATCACCCGACGTTAACGAGCTGCCTCGTAAATTACTGCAGCCGAGTGTATGCTTGAAGCTGGATCTGGATGGAGCTCCGTAGTGCAAAAGGGGCATAACGCTCATCTTAACATTATTTACTACCCTCTCCCAATTTATATAGGTTTTTGCCTATTGCCCCAGAGCCCGAATATTGGCTTGCTGTGACAGCATCAGAGGGCGTTTCCTTATAAATAGTGATAGGTTTCAGTCAGCCGGAGGGCCTCTTGTGTGGCATCCTAACCCTCATAAAATCTGAAAATGATAAACTCCAGCTCATACACAAACAGAGCTCAACTACGAAAAATAAAGAAACTTCTTAACTTCTCCAGTGAGTTCTTTAGGGAACTCAGCTCTGACAGACTGTTCTTCATCTCCTTGTAGTGTTTTGTTACTACTTAAGACTGTAGCAAACCAGGAATCGGGAGTCATTAAATTCTATTAAAGTGTTGATTTTCAATTAAATCTGATCTTGTTTTTCTTGGTGTACTGAAAATTCCAAATAAACCAGTCAGACAAATCCAAGAGGGATTGCAGCAATTCAGTTGAAATGATCATGTGTATACAGTAACTGCATGTTTCAGACAGGAAGCAGCCCGACAGAAAGTGGAAGACAGACAGAGTGGGGATGTGGACGGCAGGGAGTTGGTCTATCCACTCCTCTCCTACTCTTGGAGGGGGGTGGGGGGGTAAATATACATTCCTATTTTAGCCAGGAGCCCAAGCAGCACGAGAATGACTTTCATTGGCTGGATTCTAAATATTACATGATTTCCTGACGGCAGCATGCTGTCTCAGGCGCTGTGTAGCCTGGTATTAACCTGTCCAGATACATCAGACGTTTACCCAACTCTATTCCTCTATCCAAGCTACTGTTTACCCTCTTACCTCATTTTCCCTCTGCTTCCCTTTTTTTTTTTTTTTTTTTAGCTGTGACCCTGCAACTTCACCTGTTTTTCATGCACCATTTCTGCCTCTGGACCGTTTGTTATTGTGCAGCCCACTTTGTGTGCTCACAGTGTGTATATGTGGAGTTACTCTGTGGTCCTCTGCCAAGGCCCCTAACGTCATATGCAGCCTGGCAGGTGACAAATAGTTTTTTAATTGCTTGCACCAGGAAAATCATTAGTCTCTTCCCTTTCCTTGGTGGGACCAGGCAGGACGTGTGTGCAATAATAATAGCCTCAGTCCCGTTTTCCGTCTGCTATTTTTAGAACAGGTATTTTAAGGGGCCGTTTCTCTATATGCCTATTTGTGTGTGTGTGTGTGTGTGTGTGTGTGTGTGTGTGTGTGTGTGTGTGTGTGTGTGTGTGTGTGTGTGTGTGTGTGTGTGTGTGTGTGTGTGTGTGTGTGTGTGTGTGTGTGTGTGTGTGTGTGTGTGTGTGTTTGTGTTTGTGTTTGTGGATGTACACGCGCACAGTGAATGTGGGCAAAATGGTCCAGGGGTGCTTTTCCTTGGTTGTGAGGGAGGAGAACGTGTTTGTCAACCCTGTTCCTGCCTCATGAGAGTTTTTCTCATTGCTGTTGCAATTTCCCAGCCCCTGGGACCGTGCTGTTTGTCTCTGTGTATGTGCCTTTTTGTGTCTGTGAGTGTGTACCTCTGTATCTGGCAGGCTCCGGCGTAGGCCATTGTGCTGTAGTGCATTACTGTTGCAATCCACCGACACAGTGGCCAGCCAGATGAAGCCGTCCAGTTTATGGAGCAACCTGCAAACTCCAGCTGCTTTTGGTTGGGATTGTGCTTAGTGGTGAGATATAGTATTGATTTTCTCTCCTCGGTGCCCTTGCCATCCCTGCGTAGATATGCACCAGTGCTCAGCATCCATTCACTGAGAAAGGGGAGAGGGGGGGGGGGGGGAGAAAGCAGAGGATGATGTTTATATGACGATACTGACCCCATTTGTTCACATTGAAAAGGGGTGGAACGTGAGGTGGCTAGACGGCAGAGGGGAATTGAGTTTGCAAGGCTCAGATTGCAAGATGAAGCCTGAATTTGATTTCTGTGTTATACAAGCATTTGTTATTATATATCTCAGCGTCTGAGGGTGTTTGTGTCTCTGCATTCTTGTATGGGTCTATTACATGTCTGGGTTTGTGTGGATTTATGAGTCTGTGTGAGTTTTGTGTGTCCTGGTGTTTGTGTTTGCAAGCAATTTGAATCAGTGCGGTTGATCTTTGCCTGCTTTTTTTTTGCCCTTGGTTTGAGTCCCAGTGGGGGAGCCATGTTCAGCACTGTTCCAAAGCCATTCAGATCCCTCCCTCCCTACTTCCCTTCCTCCCTCCCTCCCTACCTCCCTCCCTTTCTCCCTCCCTTCCTACCTCCCTCCTCTTCTTTAACAACATGGTAAAATCAAATACACGGTCAGTCATCACTGAAACATTTTTGTGGAAAAAAAACCCTAGCCACTAGGCAGCAGCTCAAGCAATGTAAGCGCCTCATTACACAAAAATTTCATAGATAAATGATACAACTTAAAAATCGTATTAAGTATTGCATAAAAATATTAGCGCGTGACCTTTCTGGGAATTTGAAATCTGGTGCTTATAAAATGTTTAAGCAATGAAAACTGAATTGAACCTTCCAGACTGCAAGTGTTAATGATACCTTTAGGTGTGCAGTACATCAAACATCAAAGTAGCAGCAACCACTTGCCAGTCTGAACTTGTCTGACACACATGGTCGCACACACCATTAACCGTGCTAAAGCTTCAACAAAACAAAAAAAACACAGTTGAAAACATTCGTCCCAGTCAGTTTCTTCAGTCTCCTTTTCTCACCTTTCCAGCCCAACATCATTTGAAACAGGGTGTGCTTTTTCATGTCTGACAAAATGTATTATTAAGAGGGACTAAAGATGACTGAGAACTTAAATGTATGTACTGGAGTTTACTCGTAGACTGTAAATGAAATTGGACGTGGCTTTTTGTTCTGAAAAATGACACCAAATTGGAAGTGGCGTTAAGTGCAATTACTGAGGGCCACTAGGAGTTGGCTCCAAAAATCCTCCAGCTCAATAGACTCCGATTCAACTTGTCACATGAATTACAAAGTCAATAAATGTTTTCCACAAGTCATAAGAGTGTAATTCGCTTAAGTCACTACTTATTCGTTTTCTGTCAGTCCATCTGAAGATAGTGCCGTCATAATTCGAAAATAAGCCTAAAAAAACAGTTTTTGGGGCATGTCTAACTACAAACAGCTTCATCTGGCTTTGTCAACAACTAATGATGACCATTGTGGAAATTTAAGATCCTTGGCACCAAGAAGGATTCCAGATTTATTTAACTGTGTTCAATTTCATAGAAAAAGTATAAAAATGTAATTTTTATATCACACTGTATTTGTCAGTTTTAAGGCTTCCAATGAACAAATTAATATTTTGTAGCTCCTACCAATAATTAATCAAAGTGAAAGAGACTCGCCTATTAAGAGATGATACAAATCTCTCTCATATCACAGTTGATCATGCAGTGTTGTTTGATGGCCCACACCAGAAGACTCACAAATTTAGGGGGTGACTAGCCAAACAGCTGAAAGTCACTACTCTGTATATGTACGTGTGTGTGTGTGTGTGTGTGTGTGTGTGTGTGTGTGTGTGTGTGTGTGTGTGTGTGTGTGTGTGTGTGTGTGTGTGTGTGTGTGTGTGTGTGTGTGTGTGTGTGTGTGTGTGTGTGTGTGTGTGTGTGTGTGTGTGTAATCAGGCTGTGTTAATCAAGCCAAGCAGCCCGACCCTGGCAGTGCTGAGACTGGGGAGACCCGGTCTCTTTCCAGATTCATCTCTCCAGCTTTGTTTGACTAAGTAGTGCCATGGTGTTGGTGTTGGTGTTGGTGTTGGAGAGGGGCTGGAGTGGTAACAGCAGCAGCAGCGCAGCGTATGCGTGGGTTGCCTGAGCCAGTGGGGCTTGGCACAGAGAGGCAGCATATGTTCATGGCCAACGTCCTTCTTCCTCTCCCATCCTTCTCTCTCTCTCTCTCTCTCTCTCTCTCTCTCTCTCTCTCTCTCTCTCTCTCTCTCTTGCACATCTCCTCTGCTTCTCTCTTTCTCTTGAGCACACTTCTGCTGAACCCCCCTCCCGAGCCTTCCACTTCTTTTGGCTTTGAGCGCTCTGGTATCACCTGTGGGAGACAGCAATAGTACCGAGATCAAAGGGTATCGGGCATCCCGGTGTCCCCCAAGGATAAGCCACTGTGTCTCACTAATGCCACAACCCTTTCCTCCAGCAGAGACACAGACGTACTCCTCTTTGTCACTTCATCATCTGGCATATGATCAGAGAGTATTTGGTGCAGCAGGTAATAAGTAGTGGCTGTAATGGGACTCTCTCGTTCATTTTAAATGCCAAACCAAGTATTGGTCACTACCATCTTGGCCCATCACTGCCCTGCACAAGCCCTGGCTGTTATCCAAGCATGTCAGAAGCAACCATACTGACAACTAACTGTAAGATATGGACCTCCACCCTGATGCCCAGGAAAGAGTTAACCGTGTCCCAGATAGCACCAACCAGCTGCTTCATCCTTTCACACCTTCTCTCCTGCTGCCTGCTCTCCTCCTTGCCTCTTGGACCAGTAAATGAACACTCATTTGCAAGTTAGATAAATCCTTTGAATGTATTATTGATGCAAACAAATTAGCCTGTAGGCCCCAGACAATACCTAATGGAGCCTTGGCTTATGGGTGAGGTAGTTTCCAGCGAGGGCACTGTCGGTGTTCTAGGATTGATGCCTGCTCTTCTGCCCCGTAATTATTTCTCCTACAAATTATTCAGCTCTTCTGATACAGTTTGGGGTTTAAAGCAGTGATTCTTATTACTGCGTATATGATTCCAGACCTCAACCCAGCCACATTCATTAGTTTATTATAGAAAAAAGACACGGGCAATTAGATAACTGGGATAAAGCCACCGAAATGAGGGGATGTGTTATTATTCAAGTTTATGCATGCTGCTCATAATTCACTGGGGTTTATGTTTGTGTTGCTTTTTCAAGGATAGTCTCTTATCTTGTTGTACACAGACACATGCACACATTTTAACAGCCTTGTATAAGCCTGTTCACGTATTTACAGAGACTCAAACTGACTCCCTTTCACAAATAAGCACAGAAACACTGGTAGAGTGTGTGTGTGTGGGTAACAGACGTAAAGAGGGGACACGTATATACACACACAGAGTAAAAGCGAGTGTGTCAAATTTATGCTAGCTGGCAATAGTATGGAACAGGCAGAGGTTGTAAAAGCAGGGGGAGAAAAACTGAGAGAGGAGATGAGAGAAAGGGAGGACTACCACGCTGTCCTCAGTGATTAGGACCCAGTATTGATCAGAGGAGGTAGGGGGGAGGCGAGCTGAGAGGGGGAGGGAGAGAACGGGCCCCAAGGCTCGGACCCCAACTCTCTGGTGGCCTCTGCTCTGTTCCGCTCCTGCAAGCTGGCCAGGGCCACTGGGAGATTCATCAAAGGCCTTTATCCCTCTATCTGTCTCCTATGCACACACACACAAATAGACATATTAATGCGCGCACACACACACACACACACACGTTCCTCTGGCCTTTGAAAATTGCTCTATTTGATGACATCACTTCCTCTTATTTTCCATTGTTAGACATAGTAAATTAAAGCTGAGACGTTATCACCATGGTACTGAAGAGAGTCGTCCTCTTCTCATACGAAGTCCAATTGTCTTGCACAGTGCTAGTGGTCACCAGCACTTCTCTCTGTCCATGTGCCACTTTTCACATGAAAACTCCATCCACTTAATGATTACAGCCAGACCCTTAAGTTTTAAATCTTGGCCAGCAAAACAGCCTGATTGTTGTTTTTTTTTAAAACATCATTCCTCTTGCTCTCCACCTTTCCGCTCACACATCGCAGAACAAGGATGGTGTCGGTAGTCAAGAAGCGCACGTCTCCAGCCCGGCAGCAATCAGTGCAGCGGATCAAATAGACACTCACACACATGGCATCAATCAGCTGGTCATGATGGTGTGTCCATATTCCCCCCCTAACCCCCCCACCCCAGTATTCAGTGTGTGCAGAGGAAGTATTCATTACTCTGCGCTCTCTCAGGGCCAGACCTGTGTTAATGTATTTTCTCCTCTTAGTCTCTTTTTCTCTCCCCCTCTGCTCCCTCTGCCTTGCTTTTCAGCTGACTCTGGGCTTTGGCAATCTTATTTGCCTTTCGATCCAGATCAATCTTCGTCTTATCTACAGCTCCTGAATCATAAACATTTCATAGGCCCAACCTTGACACGGACAGACACGGAGCGGTGAGGGCTTTAGTGCGAGGCACCCGCGGAGGCTAGTTGATGCTTTCGGACTTCACTCAGTCCAAAGAAAGCATTGAACTCTTCCGCACAGTACAAACACCCCACCCTGCACAGTTGTCGCACTCTTTCAGCAAGAGACGCCCACTGTGGTGCTTTTGCGTGTGTGTCTGTGCACTCACATGCACACATATATACAGTACATGTCTGGTTTTGTCTGTTGCGTATGTGTGTCATGTATTATTCATAAGAAGAAGCATTCATCTCAGTGAGACACCTTCAACAATTTGGAGACGTGGTGTGCTTAACGGCTTAATGTAGTTGCTGCAATTTGGCTCTCCTCTGGCTGATTAACACTGGCACTCCAGTCCTCACTGTGCTCTGCCTCACAAAGGATTAGGTGTTACAAGAAACATGTCTTCCAAGGGAGTTGATGAATATTTCCCCAAATTTACCTGACGTTTTCTGATTTGAACGTCTTTCTGAATTCCCACTACTATTCAATTTCTGTCTCACTGTTTAGTCTTTATCATATGCAGCTCAGAACAAGCGAACACTAACCATTTTCAAGCCGAAAAAGAATGACCTTGTATTGCTGTGTGTAAAAACTACCCCTTCTGTCTCTGTACATTTAAATTGAAGGATAGACTTTCCTTTTTCCAATTATTTTTCGTTTCGACTTCCCTCTTTTTGTCCCCACCTACATTTTCCCAAAACAGCAGGTCAAACTTTCACTGTGTGTGTGTGTGTGTGTGTGTGTGTGCGTGCGTGTGTGTGTGTGTGTCGGTGCGTATTTGAGTGCTGCCAACAGCGGAGCAGTCAGCAAAGTGCCACCTCAGCACCTGTGCTTTAATGATTAATACCATATTGATGGTCTCAATTAATTTCCTATTACACCACCAGAAGGCTGCGGTCGCTCTGTCTCTGTCACGGCCCTGCACTTGTTTTGGGAAGCCTCTTTGTGGCAGCTGCTGGATGGAGATAGTCCGCCTCTCACTAGCTCACACACACAACTTTTTACAGACAGATGTAGCAAACATGCACATACACAAACACACACACACACACACGCTAGTATCTTACGGAAAACACATACACGCACGCTATTATACGCTGCTTTGCTCCTCACATTTCACACACTTGCACCCAGATAAACAAGTATAATATAACTCTGTCTTTTCGTTAAATCGTTTTTAAAGGGGACTTGTTGTGTTTTACTTACAATGTTCGGCAATGATCAAAAATCTCTTTAGAGCCCCGGAGAGTCAGCTGTGCCGCTTTTGTACAGTGCTCTGTAGCAATTTTACAAACCACTACTCTCACCTTGATTGTGTGACTTTGGTAAAGCACAACCCCTCCTGTGTTTTTCATTTGAACCCGGTGTGATACATGGCACTGCATTTTCGACTGTTTCCTAAACCCTGTGCTTTGGTTCTTGCATAATCCCCTCCCCTGCGGTGTTACATGTTTGTAACAGTATAAGCTACTGATTTATTCCCACGATGATCTCGTTCTGAGCTGTGATTTGACAACACATTCCCATGACCTTAACTATCTGTGGACCTGCTCCTTGGATCAACTCGCAGTCAACACTGCCCCTGTAGAGAGGCCGGGGAAATGCTGCTGTTTGCCAATCAGATTGGCCGACCTGAGATTTTTCTCTTTGTCTCTTCATTACCTTTTCATACCACATGCACAACCTTTTATCTCTGACCACTCCGTACTTCACCCCATAAAACCCTCTATCTCGTTCTAATATTCACTGTTTATCTCAACCTCATTCTTTCATTCTGTCTCTCTCACACACACAACTGCACACTGTCTTTATTTTTCATTTTTTTGTGTGAACCCAATACACAGCATGGGTTGCTAGGAAACCATTTGAGCATTTTTTTTTCCCAAGGGCAGACGTTTGATTACCCATTTGTACGGTGTGTGTGTGTGTGTGTGTGTGTGTGTGTGTGTGTGTGTGTGTGTGTGTGTGTGTGTGTGTGTGTGTGTGTGTGTGTGTGTGTGTGTGTGTGTGTGTGTGTGTGTGTGCGTGTGTGTGTCTCCAGAGAGAGGTCTTGCCAAGCTGAAGTCAGGGGCAGCTCCAGTATTCAGCCCCGTAATGATAATGAGCCCCTCGCCATGTTTGACCGAGCACACAGGCTCAGCCGTCTTGTGGCCGTTCCTGTGATGTCATTGCGTGTGCTCTTCCTGATGTGTTATCGACATATATGTGCATGTATGTTCTAAGAATTTGAGTTTGGGTCAGTTTTCTGTTACAACCTCAACAGTTGTTGTTGTTGGTGCTGCAGACCACCGGTGTTATCTATTGTTGTTCATTGAGCTGTCGCAGAGGCAGATAGCGGCCAGGTTGGACTGTCTTGCAGCTGGACGCACATCAGTCCTCCTTGTGACTCCCAGTTTAGAAATGCACCGGCACATCTTCGCTCCCCTGGCTGCTCCTGTGAAGTCCTGATTCGCTCACAGACACGGACAGAGGCACATAAATACTGTGCCTTGTCGACTGGCACGGGGAGAAAGACAACACACACACACACACACACACACAAACAAATCAGACTCCGTTCTGATGTGAAAGGAAGCGAGAGCAGAAGAGAGAGTAGGGAGAGATAGCATTAGCTGTGTTTCCTCCTCCAAATGAATTGCACTATTGCCCTGAGAGGAAAAGATGAAAATGAGAGTGCAAGCAACTGGAAAAGACTCAGAGAAAGCCAGAGGTTGAGAGGTTATTGTGAGGCGGAAGCAAAAGAAAAGAAGCATGAAGAGAGAGCACACGGTTAAATCCTCTCTGTGTCTGAGAGGTCTCACTTCCTTTCCCTCCTTTTACTCCCGTGTGACTTGGTGTCACCTGGATGGCCACTAAATATTAGCATCAGTGCCATGGGCTCTGCCAAGGCCATTATGGCAGCCGGATGGGCTCCTGATGGCCCTTTCTCAGCTTACCCCTGGGCATCCTGGCCTCTCACTTGGGACCACCACAACTAATGGGGAGGGTAGTGTGCCTTAGGAGGAATAAGTAGGCTGTAAACTGTGAGTTGAGTTGTGGCAGCTAAAGGGGCTTCAATGCCTCACTGCCCGGCTTACCGCCTGACTTACTGCCTGACTGCTTGGCATCCAGAATGCGCCTACATATTCAGCCTCTGAATACTGGCCTTTTGCACTTTTATTGTAATGCATGCAGACACTTGGCACAGCAACAAACACACTCCACCTTTTACTGTGGTGCACTGCACAAATAAAATATTTCAAAGCAGGGAGGAGCCACACACAAAAATAGGGGAGCACTCTCTTGCATACTTACCCACAGACATGTAAAATTGGAAGATGCACTCACATATCTGCACAATTCCACACACAAGAGCACACGCACATACACACACACACACACACACACACACACACACACACACACACACACACACACGCACACACACACACACACACACATGCGCACACACGCACGCACGCACACACACACACACACACACACACACGCACACACACACCGACTTGCATTCCCCCACCCAGAGTGAAGCAGTTCTGCCCCTCTAAGCTGAGTTATTTAAAGCCCCGCTCTCAACTCCATCGGAGTGATTATGTGCTCCTGAATTAAACATCACAGGCCTCAGCCTCTGGCTTCCTCTGAAACACGCTCAAACATGCTGGCCTCTTCCTGTTCCTCAAAAGTTCCAAGTTCTGCCTTTCATATCTTCCAGCCAGTGCACTAGGTAGTGGAGGTAAAGAGGTGGAGTGTGAATCTTCCCTAAATCAGGATCTCCTGCTGTGCCGTGTGCTCGGCCATCCTTCTCGCATCCTTCTCGACCTTGGACAGAGGCAGTTGAGGTAATTCACATTAAGAAACTCTGTAAACTGACTCTTATCCCTGGATTGATACCCACCCCAGTCATCATTTTAGCTTGGCACTCGGGCAGAGTTGTAGCTGGTGGATATCTAGGTGCAGTAGAGGGTGAACTGTAGCAGTTAAGTTGAGCATTGACTCCAGACACCCAAGTTGTGGCATCTGTATTCTAAACTGGGAACATTTAAACAAAGAGTTTGTCATAGGCGACCCATAGAGAAGCAGGTTCAGATAGAGGTTTGCTCCGCTACCTTAACAGGAGCTTCGGGCTGTTTGCTGCCTTTTTTGGGAGGGTTTGACATGGAGTTTTGTTTACCTCCGTGTGTGTGTGTGTGTGTGTGTGTGTGTGTGTGCGTGTGTGTGTGTGTGTGTTTGCGTTTGTGCTCATGTACTGCATGTGCATGTCTGTGCTTCTGTGTGTTAGCACGAGGCAAGGCACCAGCTAGCCACCCCCACATTCCCAAACACACCCTTTGGCAGTGAGCGATAAAGGTTCCCAAACAAAAGGAAGAAGTCTTGTGACTTGTGGAGGTGAACGTGCAGCACCACAGAGGCAGTTGACCTTGAAATGAGCGCCGGTGTTTGGGGACAGTCGGGGGAGGGCAGTGTTTAAGAGTGCAACCTCAGTGCCAGAGGCCAGGAGGCTGCCTAATGACTGCCACCCCATGCTATCCATCACCATGCCACTGCCAGGGCAACTGCCCCCGCATAGCCAAGTGAGCGGGGCCGTAATCAGCCCTCGTACCTGTTCAGCAGACCACGAGCTCATGACATGAAACACATACGTACAGCGGTGTTCCATATGCACGTTCAACTGCGCAGACATACGTTAAGACGCACACACCGAATTCTATTATGCATCGCACACACAGATAGCATGAATATGCAGTCGGTGCTCTCAGACTTGCACCTCATTGTGTTCATTCTGCATGCATAGCGATGTACATACACAAACTAACCGACAGAAACCTGCCTCTAGACACTCATTCACACATGCTATTTATAATCTAATGTAGGCAGACTAAAAGACAACGGCACAAACGCAGTCATAAACAAAAATAATAAAACAACACACAGCCTTCCTCTCTGTATTTATGCCTTGATACTGAATGTTTGTGACAAAACAATTGACTGCTCCTGCTTCCTTGATATTTTGCATTGAAATGGATATCCCCGTAGCCCGCTAGTTCAATTCTCCCATGAAGAACTGTCTCATTTCTTTCCAACTTTTGCTTATTTTCTTCATTCTCTCCTCACAGTGGAAGTGGAAAGTGGGGAGCGGGGGGGCTTTCCCCATACCTGAGCCCCTGTCTACTTGGCACTCTCCTGCAGTATGACAGGCTTTGATGCCCCCCACTCCTCAGTGTGGGTTATTTTATCAGAGTGGAACAAGGTTTCCCCCGTTACTCCCTGGCTCATCCACGTTCCATGAAGCATCCCCTCTCAATTAAGATCCTTTCATGTTAATGGTGTTCTTATCGCTCCTGTGCACAAGTTGTGAAAGCGAGGCCTGCTATGGTGGAGTACAATCGTGGAGCAGAGCTGCCTGAATGACAGTATAAGAGCTGTTGCTCTCGTTCTTCTTTCTGTCTCCATCCCTCTGTCCTTCCACGTATCTCTGTCTCAGATTCTGTCTCTTTCCCCGGTCGTTTCCTGTCTCTTAATGAGCTACGGTGGGCTGTTGGAGTAGCGAGAGTTCCAAGAGAGTGGCAGATTTGTGGCAGAGTCGCAGAGACTTAACGAGACAGCGAACACATTACTTGACCACTTAGACCAGATTCTACCAGCGGGTGTGCTTTGTACTCAAGTCTCAGTTAGTTGTATCGTGGCTGCAGCTCAACTTGCACACTCGCTATCACACATTCGGCACAAAGTAGAAGGTCATTGTCTCTGTCTCCACCGACATCTACCTCCGTCTGTGTCTTCAGCGCCATTAGTGGATCTCTCTCTCTCCCCCTCCTTGTCTTTTGGAGTAGAACAGGGTGTTTGACTCCAGGACGAGGTAGGCAGTCACTGAGGGATCGTAGGAGCACTGGCTGCCTCTAAGTGCGTGGGTGCCAGAGAAACCTGTTGCCTGGCTACAACAGCACCTTTATCCTTCGGTTGCGATGGCGATGTCTTGCATATCGCATATGCATGTGTGTGCAAATGTGTGTGTGAGTGTTGGCACACCATTTTTTTTTTCCCATCCATGTCTCGTGCATTGGACTGTGAGTGTCTGCATGTGCATGACTGTGTGCTACATATGCATGCATGCCTTTTGTGTGTCGGTGTTTCTTTGTTTGAGATTGGTGAGAGGAGGGGCAGGAAGGCGCTCCACCACCCACTCAGCAGGCCTTCCGCCCCCATGGCTGACTCCCCAAGACTCCGCTAGTAATTAGCTCAACATCTATCCATCTGTTCTGGGGAGGCGCAGTAAACATTAACACAACACAGCAACATCAAAATGCTGGCAAGAGACACGCTATATTTTATGCATACATGATGCATTCAGGCTTTAATACATGTGACCGGTTGGCACACATGCTGACAAGCAAACAACGGCAAGCTCACATGCAAACATAACACATATGCAGTTCTGTGCTAATGTTTAAGGCTGCTGAGGATGCTTTCAAAGATAATATCATTTGTAGTTTATTTTTTATCAATAAACTTTATGTAAACTGCAGCAAACAATAAAACTCAAAATCAATATTTAATGTGACTATGTTGCCTTTATCAACAATTCCTCTATAGGTACACCTCCATGCAGTTTTAGGCTCTCACTTTCTTCTGTTTCGTGATGTAATTCCAGACTGACTCGATGATGTTGAGCTCATGTGGAGGACTTTTTGTCACTGAATATAGATATTTATTACTGTGGATTTACGTTTGTAGTCTTTGTCTCATCTTGCAGAATGAATTTTTGAATGATCCAACGCCTCTGTGATGGATGCATCTAAAGTGCCTCAAATCTTTGCAACATTCATATGCACACCACAGGTTCCTGCATATAGTCTTCCCTACCACTGAGAAAGTGAGACTGGAAAGCTGCCCTGAGCTGCATGGGAAATAAGAGAAAAAAAACACCAAAAGACTACATTACACAATTAATCAATAAGTTAATGAGATCTCATTTTCTCTGGAAAAGACTATCCAGGAAAAAAGTTCCCCCACAGCCCTTTTCCCCCTACTCTTGGAGAACCAACTCCTGATATTACACTGTAGAAAAAAGGAAAGCAGCCAGCAGGAAATTAAATTAAATTACCATCCTGATAGATTTATGTGACGCTTTACATTTTCTTTGTTTTGTTTTCCTCTTAAAGTGGATGCAGGTCTGAGTTGGGAGAGAACTGTTAAATATGTTGTAAAGTAAGAAGAGAGAAAGAAGCAAATCAAGAAGAACGAAAGTTCCAGACGCTTTACGCCTCTGGCTTCCTGCGTAGTTTACAACAGAAAGCAGATTCCTAATAGTAAAGCACGGTGAAATAAGGATTACTTGTGGATGAGCTGTAAGACTGCCACATGGTTTATTCCTGTGTTTAGTGTGTGTGTGTGTGTGTGTGTGTGTGTGTGTGTGTGTGTGTGTGTGTGTGTGTGTGTGTGTGTGTGTGTGTGTGTGTGTGTGTGTGTGTGTGTGTGTGTGTGTGTGTGTGTGTGTGTGTGTGCGTGTGCGTATTTGTGTAGCTGTGAGTGAAAAGGTAGGAAACAGCTGGGAGTGTGGGTGTTGGAAGGAGGAGATTGTGCGTAACCACGTGTATGATTGTGTTCAACTAACCCTTGTGTGTCTTGTGAGTATATATGTATCTGTTACACTATGCTAATGAGTCTGTCCTTGCTCAGCCTGTTTTCTTGTGCGTGTGTCTGTCCTCGTTTATGCATGTGCCGTGTGTCTATGCATATTCCCCTCCCGCCTGCACCCATACATCCACATACATTTATGTACGCTCATAACTGAATGAAGCTGTCTACATTCTGCGCTCTCATTCCGAGGAAAGATTGAGGGTATCTCTTGGCTATTGACACAGCTGGTGATGCCATCTGGGTGCATCACACACTGCCTGTGCCATCTCTATCCAAACAGGGCATCAGTTGTCACCTAGTGTCCGCACCAATGACACAGAACAAGGAAAGCAGCGAGATAACTCACGGCGATGTCCAACTCCAGCTTCTGGTTGGAAGTGGTGAGGGAAGGTCATCTGTCTTCCCGAGACTGCTTTACGTTCGGCTGAGCTATGACCGGCCTGACACATCAGAGAGGCTGCCGGTTATTTGTACGTTTGGGATGTTTCCACAGAACGGAAGTAATTGTTTCTGTGTATCTGTGTGCCCCCAACCACACCCCTGTCTGATGTAACGGGAGAAGCGGGGTTGGGGGGCGGGGGGTGGTTGGCATAGTCCCAGATTAATGGGACACACTGAGAGGGAGCACAGACCTACAGTAGCAGCACCTTGATTTATTTCCCACTTAGTACTGATGAAGCTTCAAACAGCAGTCACACACACATCACATCACAGCGTTTTTTTCCCAATCAAAGTCTTCGTCGGTTTGCTCTTGCATGCATCTTGTTTAGCTGTGAATATATGCACACGTGTTTTATTGTGTGGTTTACTTTGTTATGGCCCAGCTCGGTGACCATAACAAATGACGAGGCGCATGGAGAATTAAACTAAAATAATGTGTTTATTTAATCAACAATGAACAAAAGTGTCTACAGAACGGTTCTAATCGAAGCGCTTAACAAAGAAAACATGCTGTCTAGAGAACTAAAGCAATGTAAAAATCAAAAGGGCTGGCACAGCCTGACGTGGTGCCGGAGGAGCAGAAGTCCACAGACCGTTGGAGGTGGTGGCTTTTAAGCAACCAGTGGCCAGCTGCCTCCAGTTGTTCTGATGACTCCACAGCCAATCCAGGAAGCAGTGGTGCTGGAAGACAGAAACGAAGCAAAGACAGCACACAAACCCTAGTAGAGGCCCCGGGGCCGTAACAACTTCTATACAAAATTTAATCTCCCCAGATACAGTATGATACAAATCTTTTCCATGTACTCTAAATGTCCTCATATTTGGCCTTATGAGAGTCTGTTTTAATCAGAGCTGCTTTTATTTGTCTCCTATGTGTGTCAGTGTTGGATTATTGTACTGTATGTGTGTGTTAACACTGTTGGCTTAGTGGCAATCAGATGTTTTTTGTAAATTGGAAGTGATAAGGGCTGAAACAGGAACATTCCTTGAGTGAGAGCTGGGTAATCAAAGCTTTTTCATGATTACAGAAGTGAATTGATGTTATTCACACCTGCACAACATTCCTTTAAAAACGACCTGCTTTTCGTAAACTGTCAATTTAGAGAATTTGCAGAGGTAACCCAGTAACAATTTGCAGGCAGCAAATTATTGAGTTTGACTTGGTAAATACAGGCAGAGTTAATTGAGGGCATCATCACACCATGTGGGAGGACTTGACAAAATGCCATAAGTGTGTTACATGAGCACACATTGTAATTAACACGCATATGCACATGCAAATACACACATAAATGAGCGCATAGACTTGTATACACATCCAATCACACACACATTTGGAGGTACAGAGATGCAGATAGTCACATAATGAGTGAGATTATTGCAGATTTCTGATCCCAGATTTGTTCTGTTGCCTGGCTTGGTTTTTCGGTTATGCATTTTCTCTTCTGTGCCTGGGCTCTGTTGTGTGCGTGAGAGGTTACCATGCAGTGTTCCTAATTCAGCAACATTTACTTCTCACCATCCAGCTGGCTTGTTCCACATAAAAGCCCTGAGATCTGAGCCACAGTATCTTTGTGTCACTACCACTTTTTTACTGTCGTATCCTCAAGAAGCCGTGCTGCACACTCTCCATTATGTCATCTCGTCTAACGTTCCCCCCCCCCACGCTCTCTCTCTCTCTCTCTCTCTCTCTCTCTCTCTCTCTCTCTCTCTCTTTTCCCCCACAGAACCCTGATATTGTGCTCGTCCACTATTTGAATGTTCCAGCCATCGAGGATTGTGGGAAACCATGCGGACCGATCCTGTGCTCCATCAATACGGACAAGAAGGAGTGGGCCAAGTGGACCAAGGAGGAGCTCATTGGCCAGCTCAAGCCCATGTGTGAGTGTTGGAATAATCCTGCTCAGTGCTATGCATTCATCAGCTCTTATCTTAGCCTTTAATATGAACTGCAGCTGTCAGTGCTTAAAAGGCCTTAAAGGTGCACAAACATGCATACATGTGTACATGCATAGAAAGAAAGAAAAACTCTGGTGGGTTGTGTTTTTTTAAATAATTTAATGTCCTGTCCTATCAGCTCATAGCTGGTATATTAACTGCCCTCAGCACCTCCATCAGAGATCATCTTTGGCCAGTTTCCCCAATATGTTATATGAGTTTGTGCTCTTCCTGGAGCCGTCTGCTACTTAGGGGTCAAAGTTCAGCGCTTCCTCTAGACCTCTGGCACCACTCTGGCCAGACTGAGAGTGCACCTCCCCTCTGGCCCATGAAGGCAGTCTAAGGCAGAGGAGGGCATCAAGCTGGTTATTGATTCCTGTTAGTGCGTGGGAGCAAGAATGTCTGACTCATCAGAAATCCCCCCTCCACCCTTCGCTGGCTCTCTCTGCCCTCGCTCCCCCCTCAATAGATTGATCCCTGTTGTTATCAGCTTTTGCTAATGCTCTGCAAGTTGCACTCTGTGCTTTTATGAGTCTCCAGAACTGCCCAAAAGATTGAGGCAATGTTTTGGAAAAAGTCTGTTTTTTTGTCTGATGATGATAGTAGCCAAAAGGGTTCCTTGCGGGGCTTTGAAAAGCTTTCACAGACCTGTTAAGATACTTTTAACAACCAGGATGTGATTCGGGTGTGTCTGGCAGCGGCCGAAGAGCTGTGACGGATATTCTGATGGCCAGTTATTGGTGATGTAGCAAGGTAAAGAAGGAGGTGTCAGCAGCTTTACAAGCGCGCACACACACGCACATGCTGGCTGCATACTGAGTAGACCGTCCAGGCCATCATCAGCAAGGTCTAGGCTATATTGTTCCCCTCCTCACTGCATTAGTTTTAGGACATTTTAAGATAAAGCCTTACCTCAGGACAGCCGCTGAGCATCGACGGCCTACTGTATTCATTACAGCTGTGGCTTAATGTAAGAATCAAGCACCATTTGCAGTAATGCGTAAAGTCATTAACTTTGGGAATTGTTGGGACAAAAAGGGTGAGTGTGAGATGCCTTCTAGCTGCCAGGCTACATGAGGGGGCTACATAAAGAGCAAAAAAAAAAAAAAAAAAACCCTTTCCTGTTTTCTGTCTTTGCTTTCTGTCTTTCTTCTCTCTGTCCCTCTCTCCTTCTCCTGGAGCATCCAGCTTGTCAACATGAGCTCAATGATGGAGCAACATTGCCATCTAGTGGTCCTGAAAGATAGCAAGCCTCATCCCAACGTAGGGAGCAAAGACTTGCAATGAAGTCACGGTGTATTAACCATGCATTACTTAATCTTAAATTATGCATTAGCTCTTAACATATAGCACATTTTTTACCAGACTGACCTATATTTTAGAAATTGCAATGTGAATCTGTTAGAAGATCTGTTTTTGCATTGAATATGGGTGCAGTGCAATTGATATATATTTTTTTTATATCGCAGAACTTTATACATTTCTCAGAGGCAGTATAGATAAAATAGGACAAGTTTCCCTCTCTCTTTAAAAGAACTGTGCACAACCATTTGTAGTTTAACTTTTGAATCAAAAAATTTCAGTACCTTATGTTTTATATAAGGTCATGTATGGCTCTATTTTCAAAGTTTTTTTTCTCATATAATGATGCTGATTCTCATTTCATGGGCAAATTTTTGTCCAACACAACCTTAGTTTAATGTCAAATAGTTATTTTCCCAGAACAGTGTCAACTTTCGCAACATAATTGCCCTTTTTCGTCTTGCGCTTCCCTTTTGTTATTCTCTTCACGATATTTCACTGCGCAAACCATTTGACACCTCTCATCATACAAAAAAAACAACAAAGGAAAAATGTGGATTTCATGGATCAGTTGAGCTTATTCTGTCTGTGTGCGACAAAAACACACACACATTCGTGCTCTCAGTCACAAAAAAAAAACTTTCACATGCACTGATGCTCACACACAGTAGTTCAAATATAAGCCCTGTGAAACACGGCCTTGTCTGACCTCATCCTCCTTAACGCCCTGCGGTGTTTGATGAGAAAGAGAAGAAGCAAGGGGGTAAGAGAGTGGCATCACTACTCAGTCACGCTACGGTTCCACAGACAAGGCAGCCAGCTTGGTTCACTCTTTTGGTCTAATGCAATAAACACGCAGTGCTCTGCAGCTATGCCCCTAGCCTGCTGACAGATAGCGCTTGAGCAGATTTAACAAACACTCAGACAGACAGAAGGCTCGTCTCCGGGCTAGATAGATAGGGCGGGAGAAGTACAGACCAAGTCAAAGCAGACAGGGCTGGCCAACATGTAAACTATTGTACTCCACTGTCCCTCATGCTGCCCAATGGTGTAGCGTCAACAAGGTGGGATATGCCCTGCAGATCAGCTGTGTTTGTCATTAGGACTGCGTGATGCTGCTCATGACAGGATGCAATCATAAGGCTGATCACATGACGAGGTTGCCGTTTGGTGCCTCGGCTGTTGCTGCCACTGGGATTAAACCCAGTGGCGCTGCTCCTGTCATGTCTGCTTTGGAATATAACCCTCAGTGAGAAGAGCAGACAGGCAGACACGGTGGTAACTGTATGTCAACAACCCAGAGCCTCTAGGGGTGACACCCGTCTAGATGAGGAGGGTTGCGGCAATCTGGCATGAGGGATCAGGGCAGAGGGGAGACAAGATTGTTTGGACAAATAGGCATGGCACTGCATGGTGGATGTAAGTTGTTGCATTAGGGCTCTCACTCTTGCTCTGTCACTCTCTCTGAGTCATATCAGCTGAACAGACACTCTTCCGTCCTGCAGCCCCCCCCTGTCTTTGTCACGGAAGGGAATTCATGACAGCATTTCTAATATAGACCTATTATCACTTTGTTAGTAATATTAGCATCATCTCATTTGTTCTGTTTGCATTACAAACTGTCGGGAGGTTAATGGTGACTCAGCCCACACTGTTTAATGGAATCTCCAGAGAGACACAATTATTTTTGCAGTAATTAGAATGACATTACATGAAACTTTCCTGTCACATTTGGTGTTCAATCTTTTTTTTTTTCTTGCAGCTCACTCACTGTTTATTAATGGCTGAATAAATCGAACTTTATAATACATCAAACTGAATCCTGTTTATGTTTCTATAACCTGCCACAGCACGTTGTCTGTGGAGCGTGTGATCTCAGCTTGATCACAGCCTCTGCTGACATCTGCTGGTGACCAGCCTGTAATCTGACAAAACATCACTAAACTTTCAAGTCAGATCCTTATCACAGTCATCCAATGATGTTACCCAGCTTTTTCACTTCAATTTAACTAGCTGTCTTTAATTTGCATTACTCTCACCCTCGCACGCTGTTTCCATGTCCTTTTATCTCAAGTGCAAACAGACATGCACTAAGCAAATTCTCGCTGTTTTTCTTACATGCTCTAAATCTCTCTTTATATCTCTCTCTCTCTTGCATATTTAACTAAAGGAGGTGCTGAAGTGTAGGGAACTTGAATTAAAGCTGGTTTGATGTTGTTTGATAGTCTAAATATGCTTCGCTTCTGAAATATTACCTTTTTTCCCGGTTGAGAGCCCGAGTGCTGCAGCACTCAATGGTGTCTCCCACCACCTTACAGCCACTGAAACCACTATCTGTCTCATCTGAAGTGGTAGCTGCTTGACAAGTGGAGCGATGAAAAGTATTAGGAGTTGCTAGCGAGGTGTGATTGAGGCAGGGAGTGGAGCTTTTGCCGGAGAAAGCCTCTCTTCTTCCCCTCGGTGCAGCAGCAGATCCAGCAGCAGCAGTAGTCAGGTGATGTTCCTCCCCAGAGGCATTTTCCTGCCAGAACAGAGTCATAGGTCGGGGTGAGGGCGGAGAGAGTGGAAGATTGAGCTCACTGTCACCTTCATCAGCAGTCAAAGAGGCGATGCCACGGAGTAGCAACAAACACTAGCACGTGGAAGGGAAAGAGGCACAACAGAGACGAGCATTCCGATACAGAAAGCTTGACATTGTGAGGAAGGGATACCAGAGAAAAGAACATCTTTATTAGCACCTTAGTATTGAAGATTTATTTTACTAATGAAGGAAACAAGTCACACAGAAAGAGGAGAGGTTTAGAGTTATTTCAGTGTGAAGAGGAGACGTGATAGACAGCGTGGCGATCGATCGTTATCAGAACAAGTATGAAACCAAAGGTGAGACCACTTAAATAATGGAATTACAACACCATTATACCCCTTGGCCAGTCAGTGGATTGTTTGTTTCCCTTCAGGGAAAATCTAAAATATGAATTTCTCTGCATTACCATGGTGACTTTTGAGAGAGATGTCCAGTGAGCAGCAAGAGGATTTTCTGGCAGGGAGACAGGGAGGGCAGTGGGTGGGGCGGGGGGTTGGCGTGGCTGGTGGTCTGTTGGGCTGGCTGACATCTCTGTCTCCTCCTCTCTCCCGGCAGTTCATGGCATCAAGTGGACTTGCAGCAATGGGAACAGCAGCTCTGGCTTCTCAGTGGAGCAGCTAGTGCAACAGATTCTGGACAGCCACCAAACTAAGCCACCTCCCCGGACTCACAACTGCCTCTGCACGGGCACCCTGGGTAAGGGCTAGTGGAGGGGGAGGAGTCTATTATAAAGAGAGAGAACAGGAAACATTCACTGAGAAGCAAAAAGGCCATAAAGATGCAATTTTAGTTTATGGTACATCAGAGAGGGTTGATGAGGTCTTTTATTGGTAGGTGATTTGTAGTGACATCTAGCGTCAGGGTTATTGGCTCATTATGTTTTGTTTACTGATATCTGTGTCAGGGTTATATCTCAAACAGCCCAGCTGTTCTCAAATTTTATGCCAATCAATCAGATTTTTTTTCAGCTGTATTATTTCACAAAACTTTTCTTCAGGAAAAGAATGTACAGAGCAAACATTTACTGATATGTAGACAATGTACTCTGAATAACCCCCAATTGTATTTGTATATCTTAAGGTAACAAGCCATGCAAAACTTCTCATACACTTCACTGACTGTATATTTAAGAGAAGCCTAGTTTTTTTTTCACCACGAAGAGAAAATAATCCGTCACAAACTTATAAATACAAAAACAAACCAGTAATCCATCTTTGTCTGTGTTATTGAACAGTAGTGTTTCCCAACTTTTCTGGAAATCAATAGAATATATTTGTCTCTTCTTTTTTCCCCCCTTTCCTCGCCCAACCAAATCTCCAATTTCTTTTGCTTTTTTTTTGCCCCCCTATAGGTGCAGGGAGCAGCGTACACCACAAATGCAACAGCGCCAAACACCGCATCATCTCCCCGAAAGTGGACCCCCGCTCAGGCGGCTACAGCAGCGCCCACTCCGAGGTGCAGAACAACGATGTGTCGGAGGGGAAGACCGAGCACAGCGCCCACGGCGGAGGCAAGAGCTCCGGTGGGGGCGGAGGAGGGGGCAGCACCAGGGAGAAACGCAACGGCAAAGTCCACAAGCCTGTCCTGCTGCACCAGAACAGCACAGAGGTGTCGTCCACCAACCAGGTCGAGGTCCCCGACACCACGCAGAACTCCCCCGTCTCCATCAGCAGCGGCCTCAACAGCGACCCGGACATGGCCGACAGCCCGGTGGTGACGGGGATGAGCCACGTGGCGTCCGTCATGTCTGGTCTGTCCCAGAGTGTCTTTATGTCTGAGGTCACTGGAGACCCCGTCTACAGCATGTCTCCTACCGGGGGTCCCAACACTCACCTGATGGGTGGAGATACCACTTCGCAGGGCTTGGTGCTGTCTGTGACCTCCGATCGTCACAAATTTGCCTTCCCGAGCGGAGGAGTAGGGGAACCTGGGACTACCACGGCAGGAGACAGTCTGACCATGTTGTCTGCGGCCGGGGTGTCTGAAGAACTGGTGCTCTCCAGCAGTCTGGACTCTGGAGCCCTCAAGATCCCAGAGACCAATATGAACTTTGACCCCGACTGCTTCCTGAACAACCCCAAACAGGGCCAGACCTACGGAGGCAGTGCAATGAAGACAGAGGGAAACTCCTCCTCAACTTCCTCTTCCTCTGGTGGCAGCAGTAACAGCAATGGCAGTCTGCAGCGCTCCCCCACCATGTCGGACAACGGCTACACCTTCAACTCAGCTCTCGTAAAGAACATCAAGACGGAAGACACATCCTTTGAGCAGCAGCTGGCCAAGGAGAGTGGCTACCAGGTGGGGCCAGTAGTGAACTGTGGCAGCGGGGTGTCTGTGTCATCTGGTGCTGGTTCAGGTCAGGGTAGCCTCAGTCTGACCGCTGCAGGCACCCTTCTTCCTTCTGGCGGGGGTCTGAGTCCCAGCACTACCTTGGAGCAGATGGATTTCAGTGCCATTGATGCCAAGCAAGACTATACTTCCAACGCGACCACAGTGAGCTACGGTCAGGCCATTTCCAGTCCTCACATGCAACACCAGAGCCGTTCCCCCAACTTCTTCCTCCAGGACGCATCTCAGAACAGCCAGACTCAGCAGGGGAGGCCCAGCATGGGCCAGAAAACACATCTGATGGAGCACAACTCCCATGATTCTGGAGCGTATATGGGGCTACAGGTGGTGAAAACGGACTCCCCCGGCAGCAATGGCCACCTTCATCACCACCATCAGGCCCATCAGACCCAGCACAGGGCCAACTGCAATGGAGGCTCACCCGCAGAGGGGCCCGGCCACGCTGGCTCTCTCCAGCTGCTCCAGTACCAGGGGACCTTTCCTGGGCTGGGCACTGAGCACGAGGAGGTGGTTGGTCTAGAGCAACCAGGCAGTGTGAATTCAGCTCAGGCTGGAGCTACGGAGAATGGAGCTGAGGGTCTACTGAAGCCAGGAGATCACATCCAGGCCTGTGGGGCAGGAAACGGAGAAGGAGGGGGAGCAGAGCACTATCTGCAGCAGGGCTCGGATAGTGGCGGAGGAGGGACAGGAGGTACAGGTGAAGGCGTAGCAATTCATAACGGAAACAACAACAGCGATGGCAACAACCGCACCCAGCAGCAACAGCAGCTACAGCCTCTCCTCCAAGGCACAAGCATGGTGCAGGGACTCTACAACGCTGTCGGGGGCCACCAGGGCCTGGGTGGAGCGGCCAGTAACGGAGGAGCCGCAGGGACGGGCATGGAGATCAGTCTGGACCACTTTGACATCTCTTTTGGAAACCAGTTCTCTGACCTCATCAATGACTTCATCTCAGTGGATGGCAGTGGAACCACCATGTCAGCTGGAGGGGCCCTATATGCTCACCAGCTCGTCACATCTCACAGCTCTGATAATCAGAATGCAGCTGGTGGGGCCCCCCAGCAGGGCCAGGAAGATGGAGGGGCCAGGGGCTCTGGCTACAGCCCATCAGAGCTCTGCCTTCAATCCTGCTGCAGCCCCCAGTCTCTCAGTGGAGGGGCCGGAGCAGGAGGGACCACAGGCGAGCCGGGCTCATTGTCCTATATGAATGTAGCAGAGGTGGTGTCGGCAGCTGTCGCTCAGGGGGCTCTGGGGATGCTTCAGGCCACCGGCCGGCTCTTCATGGTCACCGACTACTCCCCGGAGTGGTCCTACCCTGAGGTGAGTTATACGGCTCTGTGTTTTTTTGTTGTTTGTTGTTTATGTACCAGTCTAATTAGCAAATGATATCCATTCAACAGATTTGTCAACTGCATTTTAAATATACAATTTGTTAAAATGGTGAAGTGTAGCCCACAAACAAAGGCAAATGATAAAATAAAAATGAAACATAATAAATAAATAAATACAAACAAAAGGTAAATTAGACTGTCTTTGTAAAAATTGTAGAATCTCAGGATTATTTAATGAATATTTAATGAACTTCTCTTTCCACAAAGTTTAGATAAAGTGCAAATTGAGGTGGCAGCCAGCCTTACTAATTATAAACCAATCTGCCTGCTCTGTAAATTATGAATCAAAACTTTGCATTAACTATAAGAATAATGAGGTTTATTCAAACATGATTCATGTATAAATTGTTCATTTTCAAAAAAAAATTGTTTTAGTTTCTTGCTTGAAGTCCTAACACAGCGAAAATTATCATTATTGTAATATTTTACATACCCAAAGAAAAGTTACCACACAGAGGAAACGTCGATTTAAGATAAAATAAATAAATAAATAACATGTTTCTAAGCTTCTCTGATGTAAGAGCATAAAAAAAAACGGGTTACTCAGTCTTTGGCTTTCATTAATGATGAAACATCATCACCAAACATCATCAAACATCACCCCTGTAAGCTTTGCTTATGAACAACTGCTGCTCTGGTCAGCTTGAATTATGTCATTTGTACCCTGACTTATTTTCCACAGGGGAGAGGCGGACATGTCCCCGCTCACTTTTCAAAATCCTATTTTTGTCCCTTTCACATTTGCAGTTTCAGTTTGATTTACTCGCTGAATTCTCACGAAGGTCCTCTCACTGTCCAGCAGCAATAATCCACGACAGAAGCTCTGTCTGAGAAGACTCCAGAAAAGTGCTGATAAAATCATCCTGGTTGCTATTAGCTATTAATATGTGCTCACAGCAATAAGCTTCATAAGCTGGATACACTACTGAGGGTTGAAAAACAAACTGCGAGACTGATGTATGTCTATATCGATAGCTACTGCAGTTGTAAACATGGCTTTATTAGAATTACACAAAATGTAGAAGTACTTAATATGTTTTTTTTTCATCATGATTCAAGTGGAATTCATATAGAACTTTACTGAAGAGAAAAATACATTTTAAACTTTTCAAAATCAAAAGCAGTGAATGAGCACAGGACGTCCATGTCAAATAATTGTTAGTTATTAAATAGGTAGTAGTTTATTTAATAAGAATTAAGGGAGTGGAGAAGCTCTCTCTATTTTTGCTATGATTCACCAGATGCAGACTGTTGGTTTAATCTTGCCACTGGTCATTTCAGTCGACATTCACCTCCTCTTCCACTACCTGTTTTAAAAAGAACCGTCTCAACAGGAAACAACAACAACAATAACCTTTGAGCAGCAACCCACGGGCTTAAAATGGCGAGTTTTGATAAAGACTTTGGATAAGGCAGGCATGCTTGGTTCTTTTTGGTGCTTATAATGGGAAGAGCATCTTTAGCTACATTATTCCCAGGGCTCCCCATTCAGCACCAAACTGGTACGCTAATGCTTTAGAAGGATTTTGAATTTGAAGAATACACGACTAGTCATAGGAAGCTAAATGTAAGTGTGGCTTTCAGTGAATTGGTCTGGAAAAATGCATCTATCATCAGCTAAATGTTTGAAATATAAATGTAACATACAAAAACAAGAGAAGTTTGACAAGCAGACAAACATTATGTCAATTCAATATTTGTAGATGTCCTGTTGGGTACCAACCCCCACCACCTTCTCCCACTCCCTGACTATATACTTCACAGCGTTGTCAGTATTACAATTATATTGTCAGCAGTAATGCCCTCCTTGCACCTCTGGAGGGTGGTACAATATTAAATGCAGTGTTGGTTGAGTGTTTTAGAAGAACGGCTGAAGGGACATGAAGGTAGTTATCCACATGATGGCAGCAGAGATCAGTACAAAGAAGCTGCTTTCTTCACCCGGTGTAATTTTTATCTTTTCACTCTAGAGGGCAGGGTAACAAGATTTTGTCAGGAACACTTGAACCTGACTCGGCAGATGTGTTATACGTTTTTTGCATCTGTCCTGGTTTTTCAGGGTGGAGTAAAGGTGCTGATCACCGGGCCCTGGCAAGAGGCCGGTTCAAACTACAGCTGCCTGTTTGACCAGATCTCAGTCCCAGCTTCTCTCATCCAGCCCGGGGTGCTGCGCTGCTACTGCCCAGGTAAGACAGGACAAAGATTACATACAGTCACAAAAAGAGATCTTAAAGGGGAGGTTTCACTCTCACAAGATTCATGAGCCATCAGAGTAGCTGCTTGCGTATTGCTTTTTACTTGTTTTGGAGCAGTCTCAGCTTCTTGGCTAAGTTATTAGCAAAGATACATTTTTCATTTTTTTTTTGTTATTTTGGGTGAAGGTGGTGTGGGCTTTTGTATTTATTAGTAAAAAAAAAAAAGGATATTCTTGAATTGATCATATTTCACATTTATTTGTTTGAAGTAATAGAGTCAGGGTTCCCACGGGTCAGGGAATGTCAGAGAAAAAACTCTTTTCCAGACAGGGAAAGTCAGGGAATTTGATCATTGTTTGGGACAAGTCATGGACTATCAGGGAATTTTGCATGTTTAAATTTTAATTGCCATGTGTCAAAATATAATATTTTCCATGTAGCCTTTTTTTTTTTTGCACACATTATTTAACATGTTTTCATTGTTGCGTGAGAGGTTTTATCCCCTTTCCATTCGTCAACAAGTGGCAGGCACTTCGGGAAAGATGTGCCTTTTCTTGTACCTGTTAAGAAAACAAACAAGCTGGGAAAATGTAAATTTCAAGAGCTTTGGCTACAAAATGATGAATTCAAAGACTGGGGGACATAAAACAGATGGTAGAAAAGCCAAATGTGAAGTTTGTAAAACCACTATAAATCTATCAAATATCAGAGAGCCCTTACCAGCAACGCCAGCAGTAAGAAACCAGCATGCTAAAAGATGTTTGCACAAGTAAATGCAATAATGTAACTTAAGCCCTAAATGTTGTTGTTGTTGTTGTTGTTTACACCAAGTGAAGAAATGCATCAGAAATAGACCTGATTATTACTGATGATGAGTAAATCTGACCGTGTAATATTGCTGTTCATGCCCAGATCTCTCATGATCCTCTCCCTCCGCAGCTCACGACACAGGTCTGGTGACGCTACAGGTGGCTGTCAGTAACCAGATCATCTCCAACTCGGTGGTGTTTGAGTACAAGGCCCGCGCTCTTCCTTCACTGCCATCATCTCAGCACGACTGGCTCTCTCTAGATGGTATGTCTCCTCTCGGTTCTGGATTTGCTCTGGTTCTGTTGCGATGACTCTCTGTCGTCTGAGATTTTCTCGCTATGCGCTCCTCTCCCACTTCTAATTCTTCTATCTGGCTCTCCAAATCTGCTGTGGCTTTGTTAATTTTGATTAATGATGTTCTGGAGCATTATGCAATGCAAATCCTCTCGCTTGCGTTACTTTAATCCACTTTTTCACGACCTACACATTCATTTGCTTTGGCTTAGTAGTGCCAAGCAAGTATGTAAGACTTTAAATGCTTCGGAAACTATCAAAAGATACATTGGGATTTTACACAACTATGTATCTACATAGGTAGTAATAACATGTCATTAACAGTGTTTTTAGCAATGAAATTGGCCGTTTAACTCATAGATTAGTGGCCATTCTTAAATGGTTTGTTGTTGAATGTTTCAGCTGCTTAAATATTAATCTTGGATTGAAATCTGTTTTGGATTTATACTGTTTGAGCTTGTATTTCAGAATGACAGTAATAGAATTAGAACAATAACAAAAAGGTAGAGAGTTGTATATATAGTCTTCTGTTTAACTTGATGCTGAATCTTTGATCCTTGAAGGTAAATGTCACTGAGTTGGCTGCTTCCAATGAAGTATATTTAGGATGTTTTTAAAGGAGAACCATCAAAAACTTTCACCTCATTGTCATGGATTTGGGAAGAGTTCCTTTTGTTGGCAATACAGCCGGTTAAAAGTAAAATATTTGAATTTGTCCACTTTTGTTATTATCTTGCAAAATAAAACTCTGCTGTTTAAAAATGAATCATTCATTCTAATTTCTAACTGAAGTTACTGCACTTACTAAAACTAAGGAATTGAACTGAACTGAATTATTTGAAGATAAAAAAAAATTGTTACTTAGCATAATATATATATATATTTCAAGTATATTAATATTGGAAAAATATTCCTATTAACAATATGACACTGATTTTAACCCAACTACACAGAACCACTTAATGTTACCAAAAACAAACTGATTTAAGTGTTAACTGTGATGTGTTTATATGTATTGAGTGTGACATTTCCACTTCACTTTGTTGTCTGTCATAAATGTAAATGAAACACTTGCAAAACATTTTCACATGTCACATTTCAAGTTTCCTTTAATTACATTTAGAAATATCCTCATTGTTTCATGTTGCTTATATTTGTGGCCACTAAGAGGGCTATTTGTGTTTACAGCAGCTCAAATTCAATGCTGGATTTGGACATTGGTTTATATGAGTAATTTGCAAGTTATGATGAATTATGATTGCTATGTGTGAGCCCCTTACAGGCTTCCTACATATAAAAATAGATGCTGCAGGGCTGGCAGTTTTCCATTGTGTGTAAAGTCGAGTTAAGTCTGTGACTCAGGAAAACTGTTGCCATGTTCACCATGATTGTGATGAGACTGTAAGTCATTGTGTGTTTGTTTATGAGTGTGTGTGCTGCTGGGAGAAGTATTGCTGCAGTGTTTGAGCATTGACAGGATAAAGTAGGGCATGGTGAAGCACAGGCTCACAGGACAGCTGCATTGCAGACGGCGCTTGAGGGGGAGTGAGTAATCGAGAGCTGCAGCTCTCATACATGGCAGCACCAGTGGATCCCTCCGCCATTCATACCCTACTGCCTCACTGGCCCATTCACAGAACCAGTTAAGGAGGAGCTGACTGTCTCAGGGAAAACACAGCCCACCCTATTACCTTACTTACATTAACCCCTTGCCTGCCATCTCTTGCTGTCTGTTTCATTGTAGTCTGCGTTGTCTATTTGAAGAAGACAAAGACACGGCTGTGTCTTCTTCAAATAGATATAGTGATCAACAAACATCACTGACTGCATTGGGATTTTTTTTTTTACATGTACAGTTTGGCTGGATTTCAGCTCACTTCTATACAGCAACTGATAAATTATTTCTACTTACAGTTATTAGAAAAATACCCCCAAAAAAGGGGTGTTGGCAGCATTTTCCAAAGTCAAATTATTACATAACAGTAACCCTGTGTGCCATTTTACAATTATATAACATATAGTGCATGGTGGTGTTTCCTTATGTATGCAAATTAAGTAAAAGTATGTCAAACTGATGTGGCACCAGGTGAGTGTCTGTGTGCACCTGAACGTGGCAGAATGAGGGGAGATGTTGAGTCGTGCACCTCCCACCCTCCACCCACCCACCCACCCAAAAAAAAAAAAAAAAAAAAAAAGGATTACTTCTGTTGAAATGCTGAAGTGTGCCAATCACACACATGATGGATTATTACTAAGAAATTATTTTAGCTCCAGGATCCAGCCGAGGCTTCTGGCGAGCTTAAGGAAAAATAAGATTTTTTTTTTTTTTTTTTTTTTAAAGTAAATGTTTGGATCTGTGGGACATTGTTTGCTCCTGTAATCACAGGGGAAAACGATTTCCTCCTCAGTGATGGCTTGACCATATAACTTATTTGAGAAGTAGGGCAGGATGTAATTATAGGCTACTCTTCCCATCGATAATGTCCACACAGTATTCAAAGTACAGCAGACTGAGCGAGAAAGCGCTGCACATTTAACGGGATAATGACAAGCATTTAGTTACCCATTTCCAAAACACTAATGTGTCAAGATCCCTGTTGCCTTGTCAAGCTTGTGGTCAGTCGCCTGATTAACCAGAATAGCTATAGGCTGCTGCCCATACGTGCAATATTTAGTCTGAGTCCGCAGCGGTGTGCCGTACAGCTTTGTGAGTTTGTTCTCCCGTGGAAGACTTAACTGTGCTATGATGTGCTAATGGCACAGCTGCCTGCCTGCCTTGATTTGTCATAATGCAGAGTGGGGGAAGGGGCGCTTTTCTCTGCAGCACTGCAGGTACGGAGCCATGGGCAGGACAGAAAAGCTGTCGGGAGCTGCAGAGCGCTCGTCGTCGCCCCCACGAGTCCCTGAGCTCTGATCCCACGACCCGAGCCGGGAGAGGTTCGGCTGGGAGCTGCCAAATTACAGCCCCGCATAGCGGCATACAGACCGTTAAGTGTTCAAGGGAGCGCAGCAGCACCGAGTCTGAGCCTAACTCCACCGGCATGACAAAACGGCAGACCGCGCACACACAATTGCAGGAGCGGAGGAGTGGGCGTGTTTGGGTAAACATGGTAAACTACTGCAAACAGCCAGATTTAGATTCAGGCGGGCTGTTAAAACTGGGAGAAAACGAATCCAGGCGTGTTTTTGAACGGTTGTTACCGACTTTCTCCAGTGCGGGAGAGACTCCCGTGAACCGAATTCACACGCGTCGAGGGGAGTCGTGGCTGGACCTGTTTTCGAATATCATGTGTAAAGATAGTCCAAAATAATAATAATAATAATGACAAATAATATAACAAACGAGCTTTTGGGAGCAGGACGCTGCTCGTGCACGAGGCGACGAACGAACGGGAAATTAGGGCGTCTGTTTACCGGCGGCACGTGCGCGCAACGTTTTTCCTCGCAGTGGTATTTGTCATTTTACTGCAGGCTGGGATAGCAGCGACTACTAGAAACACTGGGAAAAGTGTGCATGTGTGTGTGTGTGTGAGAGAGGGGTGAAACAAGTGAAGAGGAGGAGGGGGATTTTAGAGGAAGAAGAGTAGTGAGCGGTCTTCCTCTCTCCCTCCCTCCCTCTCTCTCCCTCTCTCTCTCTCTCCTCACGTCGCTCTCTTCCCTCACTTTGTTCTATTGTTGACGAGTGCTGTGTTGAGATTGAGATTCAGTCTACACCAAGGATATATATTTTTATTTTCCCTCCGTGTAGCATGATGCAGTAGTCCGGCACGTTGAGTGAAATGCAGCTTTGGTTGGACTTCTTTTGGGTCAGGATGCCAGTGAATGACACCTGCATTTCCTAAAAGACAAAGGGGCTGTATTTTTTTTTTGGTGGGGGGGCTTTGAGGTGGACTCTACCAATGGAAAATAAAATAGAAGGTTAGAAGTGTTCAGCTCAACCTATGGCTGTAGTGCTGTGCTGTGTTGTGGTTGTGTTTGTGTTGTTGGGCTGCTTTTCTATTCTGTGCGTTTCTTGTGTAACTCATGCCAGAAGAAGTTCCACGTTTCTTTGAACGCGCCCCGCATGCTTCAGTTCTCGTGTCCGGCGCTCTTTTCTGCAGCTGTAAGGGGGAGTTTGGAAGAAATCGTGTGTTTTGGGCCACATGCTTTTCCAAGTGTTTCATGTGACTCTTGCCTCATTGCAGCGCACGGTGGAGTTGGACGTTCATAGTGTAGCCAACTCCTGACTCACGACTTGTGCTTTGGACGTGTTGAGAGACGACTCGAGACGCATTCGGAGATTCAAAAAAAAAAAAAAAAAAACATGATTTCCTTTTCTGGTGTTTTTAACGGGAAAAGGACGTTTTCTTGTAGCGCTTCTGTTCTGTCAAGCCCGGGCGCTTTCAGTTTGCGCTCTTTCTTGACAGTTTTTTAGTGTGTTTTGGTCTGAACTAGCGGCTCTCCGTGTCCCAGGCTGGTGCATGCTGTTTCACGTGTTGTTGAGCGTAGTTGCTCCAGTCTAGCGCATTGGAGGATTGTCGCATCCCCCGAGTGCTGCTGAGGTTACCGGGGTTTAGTGTTGTCGGTGGACAAGACTTAACGCTGTTGTTTCATAGTTCAGATTCAGGGCTGACCTTATCAACGGCATGGACATATGGGGGTGGTGGAGGGGAGGAGGGGGGGGGGTACACTGTACGTTGCTACAGTAGCGTTTCAGCACCACAGACCGATGAACAGCGATTTTATATGAACTCCACTTCAAACTTTGTTGCGGTTGAGAGCTTCCCATATAAGTGAGAGAATTCCAGATATACATTTACCTACCTGTTGCTCCTCAGTAAAGTTTTTGACTTTCCCTATATTCCATGCGGAGGACGACATGCATCGCCCATACTTTAGCCTGTTGAAAGAGCTGAGAGAGAGACCAATGTGGCAAAGTGTTTGGATGAATCACCACATGCAGTGCCTTTCATGTTTTGCACAAGCCCCAATGCATATGCATATATAGAGGTAATAAAAACTAACGTTTTTTTTTTCTCTCCGGCCACTTATATCTCAAATGATTTCAAGTAGGCTGTAGTTGCACAAAACATTTCTTAGTTAAGCCATTAATAGCAATGTTAGCAATAGTAACAAATGTTAGTTGTGCTGTATGTTGCAGAGGAGTAATATTAATATTGATAACATTACTTTTGCCAAAGTTTTGTTCCCTTTATCATAATTTTATCTTTTTGATATAAAATGTTGAAATGTTAGTATTAAGGTCAGAAATACTGTGATAGCAGATGAAGTGTAAGTGTCTAATATCATGTCTGGAGTAGCATAAGTATTATGTAATTTTACAGGCAACTGTGTTACTGTAGCTCTTGATGCACTACCTGTAGTATTAATAAAAGGAGCAATAACAGTAGTAGTACTAGTAACAGCGGCAGTGACGTGGGAATGCTTACACCTGGAGGTGATAGATCACCCCAGACAAAAGTTTTAAAGGGATAGGAACGATTAAAGAGAAACCATCATTTTGGGAAGGGGAATAATTCCTCGCTATTTATGTGCCTCAGTTCAAGATTCCCAAATAATTAGGAATGACCCCAATTAAGGCAGCCTCACTGTTATTGACCTCCCTTAATCTGATTAATTTGATTTTTTTTTTTTGTATTATTTTCTTTATTTCTTAAAGTAATAATACGAATTTATTTGACCTTACAGTACAGTCCTTTTAAATCTAACACGTAGTGGGAAGATGAGATAAACACCTGTATAATCTGATGCAACCCAGTATAATCTTTATGCAATGAATTCCTCCTTTGTGAAGCATATCATGTGTGGTTTCTAATGATACTGTCACAGTACAGTAGAGTGAAGTTTTTGGTGAGTTTTCAAGCTGTAGTTTGTGGTTTTCATTAGGTTACATTATATTATGCATGAATCAAAATATGTCCGTGCTCTGTTCTGAAATATTAATTATGCAGTCCACATCTGTGATAAGAAGCTTTCGTCTCTTTTTGGGGGGGTTTCTTGGCTATTTCGTATTGAGAATTTTTATTTTAATTTGTGGATCAGTCTCAGGTTCAGTCCCTGTTTGTGCTGTGCAGGTGGATGCCTGTGTTGTCAGAAGACCAAATAAAAAAAAGGGGTAATTAATATACTGTACGTAGACTCAAACCAAGTATTATTCATAAATCATACCAAGATCTTATGTCTTCCAAGTCTCATTTTTCTGTCTCTGATCTCTGCTCATTCTCCTGTCTGCCAGAAGTTTTAAATTACAATTGTAGCTACATCATAATAAATCATGGGTAGGATTCTAGTATGTGACAAAAGGCTGAGCTATGATTGTAAGTACAGTGTTGATAGAGATTTAAAGAAAGCCTAGAAGAGTCTCAGAATTTATGTGAATGCACGTAGACTAATTGTACTTTCTTACTAATAATGGAAAGCTTTGGCGAAGTCCTGTCTCTTGGGTCGTGGTGTTTTATATCAAATTGATTCATCTTTGAAATTATTTCTCTACTCATCTCTCATTTGCACTTGTGCCTGCAGCTGAAGTGTCCAGCCGTGTATTGTTGCTTATGCAAATAAAAAGCCAATGAAATGTGCTTGTTAGGGTATCAACTGAGCCCCTATAAAAATCAAAAAATCAAACTACCCTACTTTCAGAGACAAAAAGCTGATATAGAATCACTCTATTAGTGTGATAGCCGATGACAATAAATCCCTATTGTGTGCACTCTTGGCATTTTACCTTCAATGTGACATACTGTGTCTATTCTGCTTTCAGGCCGTACTTATATTGACCTATATAGCTGGACAACTGCCAGCAGGTTAAGAGCTGCATTGAAGCCCTGTGACCTTTGTTTGCAGTGTTAAACTACTGTATTCGGTAGTTGAGAGTAAATTATTTCTGTGTGGAAATAGTGGAGGCAGAATTGTCAGAACATAATAATTCATAATATTACTATTTTAAAAATCTGGTACTATTTTTTTTTTTAAATGTATGTACTGCAAAATAGGTTTAACAGTGATAGAGGTTTCTGGCTACTTAACATTTATTTGTAGTCATGAAATTAAATTGTTGACATCAGAGCCGGTTGTCTTGTCTGTGAGATTTCTATTGTTGGTGTTGCATACTAATGTAAGAAAGACCTGTAAAGCTACAATAACTTTTGTCCACTGAGAGAAGGATTCTGGGTTGAGGGAGAGGGCATACAAAGCATGATCAATTACCTGACAGACAGAAAACCAAACATGCTTTACAGCTGAGTAATAGAAAGAAAAATTAAAACTGCTTCTCTATGATTCTGGTCATTTTTTTTTTGTGCGGGGAGATTTTATTTGCTACCTGTCTGAGAGGTTTCATCCAGGTGTTTCAGCTTCTTATAACAGTCGAGACTAACAGGTTAAGTCAATTTGAATCTCTAATTTACCTCGAAGTGTGATTGGGATTGCATTTGTCTGTTCGTTGTGTGTTAACCTTTGTGATGGATTGACAACCTGTCTCTCGCCCCGCCTTATGACCCTGAACAGTATAAGCAGCACAGCAGATGGATGGGTGGCATCCTCAATAGATTTGATGCCATAATAACAGATTGTACAACATACAGTCTTACACACATTACATTCTTTGAACAGTTAAATCTTCTTATATTCTCTTCTAACAAGAATTAAAAGCAAGGAAATAACAATAGAACAAAGCCACAATAAGTCCCTGCACTATATCGAAGTACAGGCTGCCTTTGAGCGACACACAGCCGTGTGTTCCAGCTGCGAGGGCTGCTGCCAGATGGCCCGGCCCCTTCCTCTGCATGGTCACAAATACCAGCCCCTGTCCATCAGCTCCCACAGACACCCGGAGGCAGGCTGGCCTCTGGTCTTTCCGCTGGGTTACATGTGAGAATTTGACTGGCTGCAGAGAGATAATGAGGTCCAGCACTAAACTTGATTGGCATGAACAGAGCCAGAGGTTGAGAAGTGGGGATTAAAGATGTCCTCCTCCAGTCTTATTAGAAGTCCACGATATGAATAACCCTGTAAGCCCTTTCTAAGGATAAAAGTTGAGTGTGACTTACGCTTACGAACACGATTAAAGACGTGTTATTGATCTGAAGTTAGAAAAACAAATAGTGCGAGCATAATTGTGACTTTCAGTGTATATTATTTTCTTGTACTGTGGGTTTTTATTATATATAAGCATAATAGGTACATAAATAAAAGGTGTTTTAGTGTGTGCACAAGCAATAAGATGTTTTCAAGACACTGAGGCTCCAGTATTAGTTCTCTTCATCCTTGACATTTCATATTGGGGACAGATAAGCTGCCTTTCGCCGTCCTCTACCTTGACCCAACCACTGAATTCTCCAGCCTGTCTCTTTGACCGACCTCTGTCCTGTCGTGTCCTCTGATTCCTGCCCCCTTTTCTCTCCCCTCTCTTTTTCTACCCTTCTCTATCACCCTCCTCCTGTCCTCTCATCTAACTTCACCCTTGTCCTGTCCTTACTGTAATCTCTCCTGCTGGCTTCTTTCTTCCTCCAGGCTGTTCTCACTCCCACTGTGTTCCACTGTGTCTCAATAAGCAGCCTTGTCCTTCCTTCCCCTTATCCCTGAGTACATCAACCTGTCTCACGAGGAGCCGCTGCCGTGTCCCGGAGATGAGATAGATGACATGGGGCAGGCCTTTGACGTTGTTTGGATTGAAACCCAGGACACATTTTACAGGTCCTCTGCTCCCTGCTTGTCTCAGAGGACATGAGTGTCCTTTGGGAGAAGCTAATAAGAAGCAACAGCAAAGCCGCAGTGACACACAACTGTCATAACAAACTAAGGAACATTACTGACTCCGCAGAGATCAGCTACTTGTTTTTAACATGCAGAAAATATCTTACAGCACTTGCTATGGTTCCTATGAATTACAGACATTTCCCACAGTAGACTTGTGACTTTCCCCGATGGAGCTTTTTTAATCTATATTACAGGACCAGGTCACAGGCTCCTGTCTGCTGGGTCCCACGATGCCAACATTAGTAATTTATTCTAATGAGCATTAGTCCCAAGGCAAGTGGCAAAATTACTCATTTGGGTTATCGGTCATAAAAGCTGAATACCTTTTTTGTTGTTTTTTTTGTCCCTGTCACTCGATTAAAAGACCTGTTGTGTGGTATTTTCCCATCTTGTCAAGGCTTTCGTCCCAAAGCTGAGAGGTTTTCCTCTCACTTTTAAGCAGAGACGAGTCAAGTCATCATTTAGCAGCATATTCACTGTAATTTTCAAAAAGCACACTCTTGTGTTGTGTAACGGACCATCCGACCCTTCACTCTAAACTCTTTTAGCTGTTCTCATTGAAACAACCCTCACTTGATAACACTTTGCACTCCACAGGATAGCCCACACCAGAAATTAGTTCAGGTGTATAGAGGTGTGAGACAGAGTGAGAAAATCAGTGTAGGTTTTTTATTGAGGCAGTGAAGAGGTCTCTCTATGCTTTTAGATTTTTCAGATCCAATTTGAAAGGGGCAAAGTTAACAAGGGGAGTACAGCACCATGATACTTTACAAGAGAGGGAATGGGACTCACCCTCCGAAACTGAGCCTGCCTTTGGAAGACTTGCATGTATCAGGACAGCTGTATTTTCACACTTTCATTGACCAAACATTATTCATTTAAATTCTTTAATATATTGATGGGTCTGCCTCAGTTTTGCACCCAGTTACATTTTAAAATCACAGTCTGCCCTAAATGTGTGCGAGTGACCAAGTCTGCTGCCACACACTGTCACAAGGGAGTAAACCAGAGAGGGGGAGGGCGCTGACAACGTCACCGTCACCGTGTTGTCAGAGAGCTGTTTGGCTGCTCACCTTCTCTGTCTCCTCCCTCTCCCCCACCCACTCGTCTCTACCCCCATCCTCCCTCTGCAGTGGACGTGCATCGCATTTGGAGCAGCAGGCAGCAGGTGGAAATGACATCATCTGCACTGCAGCACACTGCAGCACTGGGTCTGAACAAAGACATGTCAGCCTACTGCTAACTATCCCCCTTTCTCTCTCTCTCTCTCTCTCTCTCTCTCTCTCTCTCTCTCTCTCTCTGTCTCCATCTCTCTGTCCATGTCTCTCCCCACATGTCAGCCAGACTGAAAGGGAAGAGCGTAGCCTTGTACCAAGGAAGGTTGTAGGGCTGTGACTTGTCTCAACCCGCTGACTCCCCTCCTGACACAGTCTAGAACAGGCGTATGACTCCTGACCTGACTAGCCTCCACAAGTCCTCATGTGAATTGGTCAGGTTGGATCCCACATAGTAAGAAGCAGTGATATGAGAGTGATCTGCTGATCTGACAGCACGCTTGCTTACAGTAGGGACTCTACAGCATTCACAGGAGTCAAAGTCAGCGACCACATTGTTGTCCTTTCACTCCATTATTCACAGTGCAGCATATTGTCACCGAGAGCAGTAATTTCCCAGTGACAGTATGCTTTTCTGTTCAGAAGTTACTTGACCTCTTTTACAGTGGCATGCAGGAGGTCTCCCTGTGACATTAGCTCTCTGTGGAGCCTACAGCTGTGACTGCCAAGATACCGTAAAGCGCAAATGTCACCGGGTTGCGCTGTGAAGGCTCCCCACTTAGAGTCATTAGGTCCCTGCCTACGGCATCAACACTGAGAAAGGACAGTAGGCCAAGTATACAGGAAAAAGATTTATAGACTCTATTTCTTCATTGTTTGCCTCCATCTCCATTTTTTTTTTAACATTTTTTTTTTTTTTTTGCTGGTGTACTGAGTCCTTCTCCTCCCCTTCATCAATAAGCCAATAGCACACAGGCAGACCATACACACACAGCCATGTTCCTGTCGCCTAGTTACCGCTCGGCAGCAGGTTGCCACAGAAACGGCCTCATAGTGGCTAAATGGGGAATGCTAATGCAGTCTTCTATACTCCCTGCTGCAGTGGGCTCTCTGTGCCCATCCCAATCCACTGTCTGTACACAGCACGCTTTGTGTGTGTGTGTGTGTGTGTGTGTGCGCGTGTGTGTGTTTCTGCACGCGCACGCTAATACTCACAAGTGCTTGTTGTTTGTTTACGTGTGGGTGCGTGTTTGTGTTGGGGATTTCCTTAATGCTTCAGTAAGCCTTGTGTCTTACAATGTTACATTAATGTATCACAACAGGTTTAAATTTCAGTCTATATAAGTGTGTGGACTTTTTTATTAGTTACTTAAGTGAATTTTATGCAGTGATCAGTGTATGGCAATTTTACAGTCTGCTTAATTTTTCATTTACCGCTGTTTTATTTTGTGTTTGTTTCAATTGAAGTAGTCTATAGTAGTCACTTGTTCTGCCCTTTCCTCTCTAAGGTCTTGAATAATGCAGTTTTCCCTATATTTCTGACATAGAAAAAACCTTTGCAGAAACAACCAGTTAAAAACTACTCTCACTGACACAGGGGACAAAGTAGTAGTTGCCTCCTAAACAGCATGTAAACACGCTCAAGTCTGATGCGTTGCAATCCATCTTGATGTGTGGAAAGGCTGGATTTTCAAGGGCTCTGCATAGGTGCAAGTTGTGATTGATTCTGTGCTGTCAACTTCTTAGTCCAGCTACCATACAGGCGCAAGGTACAGAGGCGGGTTGGGACTCCATGGCCATAATAGGCTGTACTTAATCAGCTGGAGAAGGCCGTCAGCTGTACACCTGCTCTAGAGCTAGTCTGGAGCTCTGTGTGAATGGGTGGGCACGTTAAGCATTGGCCAATCTTTAAACCTATATTAATCATCTGGAGCTGTGTTTGAGTGCTGTGAGAAAGATGGCGGCAGGACTTCAGTGATGGGAGTCATTAGTAGATGATTGATAGGCTTGAAAGATTATTTTAGTAAAGCCAATTGTTTTGATGAAGTTAATGATTGGTGCTATTGTTTTCACTCATTCTGGAGAGATAAATCATGACTGGAAGGTTCTGGTGAGTGTGCTTGTGTATAGCTGAAAGAAATTAACTTTTCCTTCAGCTTTTCAGTATCCCAGCATTTTTGTTCTTAAGTGGTTGATTGTATGCCTCACAATATGAAGCCCCAAGTCACTGCGACAGTCTTAATGCTCCTCAGAGCAACATATTGGTGCAGCTTGTGGTGCATACTGTGTGATCATTTGTCTTGTCAGGATACAGGGTTGTTTGTGCTGCTACTAGCAAACACAGACATTTTCCCCCCCTCACACTGGCTGCTACTTGTGTGCTGACATGTTCTTCTTCTTCTTCTTCTTCTTGTGTGTCCCACTGTTTGCCCAGATAACCAATTCAGAATGTCTATCTTGGAGCGCTTGGAGCAGATGGAGAGGAGGATGGCAGAGATGGCCAGCCACCAGCAGTCGAGCAGTGCAGGGAGTGGTGGAGCTGGGGGAGGAACAGGGGGAGGAGGGGGAGGAGGAGGAGGAGGCGGCGGTGGCGGTGGTGGAGGAGTTGGAGGGGGAGGCAACAACAGCCAGTCACAGGTAAAAAAGCCACATCATGCTGCTCATATGTTGTGCTTAAAGCCATGTGACAGAGCACAGAAAGCACATTGTGTTCTGTCATCACTGATTGACAAATGTACTGTTTAACTACATGTAACAGTCGGGGTTTTTTTGTCTCTGTAAAGAGGCTGACAACAACCAATGACAATTTCCTCCTTTGTGTATGTGAGTGTGTATCTGGCCAGACGCAGGCCAGCAGTTCCTTCGAGAGCCGTGTGGTGGTGGTCTGTGAGAAGATGATGAGCAGAGCTTGCTGGGCCAAGTCCAAACATTTAATCCACTCCAAGACCTTCAGAGGCATGACACTCCTCCACCTGGCTGCGGGCCAAGGCTACGCCACCCTCATCCAGACGCTCATCAAGTGGCGGTGAGAATGAATTTCTCCACAAACTGTTTAATGGGGCTCTGGTTTGTAATCAATGTACACCGCACTAAACAGAAGCTCATTGTTTTCTCTCATCTGTCCAGTACCAAGCATGCTGATAGTATTGATTTGGAGTTGGAAGTGGACCCTCTCAATGTGGATCACTTCTCCTGCACGCCTTTGGTAAGAAAGCTGATGTTAACATGAGATAGTGTGAGCAATAATGGAAAAAAAAACAAATCAGCTCTATTTCACTTTTCCTGCTTTGTCTTGTTTATCTGTTTTCCTTCCAGATGTGGGCGTGTGCTCTGGGTCACCTGGAGGCTGCGGTGGTTCTGTATAAATGGGACAGACGTGCCCTAGTGATCCCGGACTCTCTGGGCCGCTTACCCCTGTCGATCGCCCGCTCTAGAGGACATACCAAACTGGCGGAGTGTCTGGAGCAGCTACAGAGGGAGGAGCAGCAGCCGCCGGCCCCTCTACCAGCCACAACTCGCATGTCTTTCTCCCCAGCCCCCGACGCCCCCACCACAGACAGCTGGATGGTCAGCTGGGCGAATGACAGTGTGGTGGCACCCAGCGGCAAGAAAGGATGTCCGGCCACCACCACAACCACATCCAGCACCACCAGCCTCAATCCAGGTCGGTACAGTCGAACAAAAATCACTGACAGGAAGATCCCTCATCATCTGATACTGTGTGACAAACCAAGTCTTGCATGTATTATGCAGTTTATTATTATATGTTGTGTTTTTTGCAGACTTGAGAAGACCAAGGTCAGAGCCCTCCAACTACTACAGCAGCGAGGGACAAAGAGACCTCCCTCTAGCTAAAAAACATAAACCCAACCCAGAACTGTTTCAAACTCGGCCTGACAAGGCCATGTCTGTTCCTCTGAGCCTGGAGCAGCAACAGCTCCACAAGCTGTCCTCTAATGCTAAAAGCCTGTCCTCGGAAGGCCTGAGCTCAGACAAAGGCCTGTCTACAGGAGGCAGCACAGGGACAGCAAGATGGGCCTCCAGAGAGAGTTTCTCCAGTAGCGGCTTGGGGAGGAAGACGCTGGGGATCAGTGGAGGCAGCAGCCTGGGGAAGGAGAAGCTGGTCAACCGGCTACGTCAGCGGGAACAGTTAGGCATGCTGGTGATGGCAGACAGAGAAATGGCTGATTCGGAACTGCTATCGTATCGGGAGGATCTGGAGAACCAGGAGTGTCTCACACAGATGGATGACCTGCAGGTGAGAATGGAAAAAAAAAAAAAAAAAACATACTCGGTCAGCTAATTATTTAGATGTTGACGTTGCTGTAAAGACAATGCAGTAACAGAAACAACAACCACATGATGCATGCATTTAAGAAAATAAAACATCAAGCAAAATGTCAGTTTTAACATATTCTCCATTTAAAACATCATTTTGTAAAAAGGGAAATATGTGCACTTTCAAATAAAGCACGTGCACTGCCACAGGGAGGATGTGGCATGGATGACATGCATTAGAGCAACACGATTTTCAGTTAAGAAGCATACTGTAGCAAAATAAAATTCAAATCACAGTGCCATGCCACCTCTTTTATGTCGTCCTTCAACACCAAGTCAACCTGGCACTCTGTCGATGACCATCACTGCATAATAAACTCTCTATTGATCTATTTCAATAGCCCAGGGATTCTTCCAGGCATCCATATCAGTGTAACTACTGTTCCAATAGATGAAGTGCTGGGTTAAGAATTTTTGCCTCCAACAACATCACTGTCATCATTATTGCACCACCCACCAACATTTTTGTCATTAGGCCAAACAGTTAAATCTGCATGATTAGACCGTGTTTAGACACCAAAGAGGCAGTCTTAAAACGTATATGTCGTGATGAAGATTAGTAGGTAAGTCCTGAACTCTGTCTTCCTTGTTTGTCTCAACAAAACAGGTAAATATGATGACTCTGGCAGAGCACATCATCGAAGCAACGCCGGAGAGAATCAAAAGGGAGAACTTCACTGCTGCGGACTCGGTGCCCTTAGACACATCAGGGGTCAGCAACACCATGAACTGGCTGGCCAACTACCTGGGAGATGTAGAACAGCTGCCAAGCATCATACATCTACGGTAAGCAGCACCAGGATACAGAGAATAGCAGATATGCAGATTTCACAGGCAGTTGGTGGACGCGTGTACGGCTTGTCGTAATTTGTCCTTTATCTCTGCTTTGTTACACCCGGGTATTGTCCAAAAAAAGAGCATTGTTTTGATGGGAGAAAATGGATGGAGAGAAAAAAAACAAGCATAATGAAGAACATGTTTAAACATGCATGCATTTGAGAGAAACTTGAATATTAACTGATTGTCAAAATGAAAAGAGAAAACTTATTTTTAAAGGTGCAGTGGCTGAAGTCTTACTGTGATGGCATTATTCTTAAAAAGTTCACTCTCTCATCAATTGCTACATTTCTTTATATGTCTTGGAAATTTGGCACTCAATGTAAACAGAAAAATATTTTCAATTTGATTCTTGCATCCACTGTATATAACTATGTCATTATGCATATCGATTATTTGCATCATTCCTAGACTAAAGATATGTAATAGTTGTGAAACAAAGTAAAGATTTCTGTAATCTCCTTTCCTCAGGTCTCTGTATAATGAACCCCTGACCCCCTCTTCCAACCCCAGCCTGAGTCCTGGAGGGTCTCCGCTCAGAGAGGGGCCCCTGGAAAGGTCGACGCTCCCTTCCCCAGCTGACTGGAGTGAGTTCATCAATGCCTCCAACAGCAAGGTGGAGCGAGACCTGGCCCAGCTGACTCTGTCAGATCCAGAGCAGAGAGAGCTGTACGAGGCTGCCCGCCTAGTCCAAACTGCCTTCCGCAAGTACAAGGTACAGGCCCGGTGCTCAGGTGCCATAAGCTGTGTACTGTTGCCCACACTGACAGGGCTGCAGGATTAGGAGTGGTGTCAATAGATGGATTTGTTTTTGGCTTCAGGGGAGATGTTGAAGGGTTCCTTTTTATGTGGTTCCAATCATTGTAGCTCTGATTTTTGCAGTAAGGTTCAGGATTTTGATACGGTTTATTAACATCTTTTATCTCTAAATGTACTGTTTTATTGATCACATTTTCTGTCTCTATCTTTGTCTCATTCTCTGTTCCTCTGCTCATATACACATTACAACTATAACAAAAAAATACAAATATGTCCCTGTGGTTTCAGCATGGGAAAGGTGGCTTGAGCAGAGCATGGCCTTGCTTAGAGAAACGACTGCACTGTCCCCTGTTTCCCTGCTGCACTTAGACAGATTTAAGATAATGTTCTCCCACTCTGTCTCTGTCTCTCTGTCTCTCTGTTTCTCAGTTAGGGGTATGGAGCCTGCTACTGCCTGTTTTTAACTAGCTCTCCACACACCAGTCCTTTTCCCCCTGCCCGATCCCATTCCTCAACTCCCTACGCACCCCCCAGCTACTTTTAATGAGTTTTTATATGACAAACTGTTGGCTGTCGTTCACAGTCATCTGTTGAGCCCGTCTGCCAGCTGATATCAAGGTGGACCTTTGGCTCTCTGTCACGCAACAGCTTACCTTCCTCCTCCCTAATATTCACAGGGGGAGGGCTGGTCCACCAGGCGTGGACTTCCATGGTGGCATTCACATGCGAGCTACCAGGAGACCTCACGGAAATAGAGCCACTAACATCCTTGGTGGCAAAAAGCAGGTTGTGCTGTGACCTCTGACCTCTCACACTCTATTCTCCAACAGGGGCGGCCCCTCCGAGAGCAACAGGAAGTAGCTGCTGCTGTTATACAACGTTGTTACAAGAAATACAAACAGGTAGGCACCGCGATTCACCGATGTGCTCCAGACATGATTAAAATCTACATCTCAGTACATTTTAGTGCATCATTCATAATGTTTTCCTTTTCCTGTTCACAAGCTAACATGGATAGCCTTGAAGGTAAAACATTTTCGCTGACACCTGCCCAAGCGTCAATCCATAACACACACAGCAGAGCGTGACGCACTGTTTTGTTCTCGTCGGCAGTATGCACTTTATAAGAAGATGACGCAGGCCGCCATCCTTATCCAGAGTAAATTCCGCAGCTACCACGAACAGAAGAAGTTCCAGCAAAGCAAGAGGGCTGCCGTGCTCATTCAGCAATACTACCGCAGCTACAAGGAGTTTGGCAGGCTGAAGCCCCACCACCGGGGGGCCGCTGCTGCCCTGGTGCAGCACAAACTGAGGTAGACATTCATACTGAATTAATACTCGAATATACAAATCAAGTTACAGATAGTAGGTTACAGAAGAGACCACTTTGTCATACATACTGCAATATGATGTGCGAATTGGACTTGACTGAGGATTAATCGATGCCTTAGGTCATTTATCAACAGACATATTTACCACAAGAAGTCTGAGGACTGATAAATAGTAATTTTATGTTTTGAAAGGGAAACATTAAAGATTAGTCAACTGTGTCTCCACAAACGATTGTTTGCTGGACAGTAAGACACTGTTGTCTTTCTGCTGTTTTATAGAGGTAGTCTGCTCACAAAGAGGCAGGATCAGGCTGCCAGGAAGATTATGAGGTTCCTACGACGCTGCCGCCACAGGTAGGCCCCAACGGTGACTCACACACATACTGACATACTCATTTATATACATGCATACATGCACATACAAGTTTACATAGGCTAAATGAAAGCTCACTTTCAGATTTACTGCAAGGGTTAGTTATCCTATTGAGTTAATCAGTAGAAACTACTTCCAGTGTCATAATTTTGTCCATCCCTCAACTATTTTTTTTTTTTACTGTGTGATGTGTTTGATTTATTTTTGTTGCAAAAAAATAAAAAGGGTGGTTAGAAATGTCCCCAACTCCTAAGCTCCACCTCCCCCCCTCCTCACTGTATTTGGCCCCCACCTGTCCTCGCCCCCTCCCTCACAGTACCTACTGTGTGCTAATAGCTGTCTGGTATTGTTTTGCTGTTTATGCCAAGCCCCTTGATGGACCATAGACTGTTCAAGCGGGTGAGTGCAGCCTCAGCAACTCAGTTCGTGCCTCTTTCTTCCTCTCTCTCTTTCTCTACCTGTTTATTCTGTATGCCTCTTTCTTTCCTGACTCCCTCTACTCTCACTCTTTAATAATACAATTATCTCCTCCTGAGGTCTCGGCCTTCGCATCCTTTCCCTCCTCTCCTCACTTCCTCTTTTTGCTCTCTCTCTCTCTCTCTCTCTCTCGCTCTCTCTCTCTCTCTCTCCCACCACCCCACCCACCCTTCCTCATTCTCCATCACTGTTGCTTGATGCCTGCTTGCATGACGGCTGCCAACTGGAGCCACAGGTGGACTGAGAAGCTCAGATTTAGAGCAGAACCGTTCTCAAACTAACAAAATGCTTCTGATTGACAATATCACTGCAACACTTAACAGGCACTTCTCTGACTCTCTTTATCTCTGTCCTTTCTCTCCTTAGAAGTTACTTTTGGGTCATGTTTTTTTTTTTTTTTTTTCAGCTTTGTGTGGTTATGCAGATAGCCAGTTTGAGAGAACGGGAGGCTTTTTCTCAACCATGTTTTATATTCTGCTGCATGTCAAAGTGGTGACAACTCTGGGCCTTGCTCTTCTACCTTTAGGCATGCTATGGAACTGCTGTTTCTCAAGTAGTTGTCTGTCTGGCTGGCTGTGTGCTCTGTTTTTTAGCCACTCGACAGACTGTGAGGGGGATTTAACCCTTCTAATTTCCATTTACTAAAATTGTGTCAAGTCTTTGAACGTGATATGCCCACTGGTTCATCAAAACAAAAGAAATAAATGAAGTATAAAATGCTCTAAAAGATACACTCGAATGGAAAAAAGGCTATTTATCCTCCTCGCTGTGACATGTTTTGTATTCTTTTAATAGTAGCCGTTTATTGTCCTAAAATAGGTTAGCATGTTTTTAGAGCAGGTGAGATTGTTGATGTTACCACCTCTTATGTCTGCTATACTGTGATATAGGTTAGAAAGCTGTGATAGCATATAGGTCACAGCGACAAAACAAACAATAGTTTCCTCCACCCACGGGACTACCTCACATAGCTTTAATGGATTCACACCTCCAGGGAGTGTACACCAGCTCAGCATGAGAGGATGCAGCACACACTCACCCATGGTGTGTGTGTGTGTGTGTGTGTGTGTGTGTGTGTGTGTGTGTGTGTGTGTGTGTGTGTGTGTGTGTGTGTGCGTGCGCGTGCGCACACTGCATCTCACCATGCAAGTCTACTTCTCTTCAAGACATACGTAAATGTAGTCGTATTTGTCCATCACGTGGTGGTTGGTGTGTGTTTAGGTTAATCTAACCACCTTTTGCTCACACACTCCAGACACACACATTCTTGTGGTGGTAATATTTTATGAACTACCAGTGAGTGCACTTGTGAAAATTTCAGGTGCGTTGTATTTTGTTTTACAAACTGAGAATTTCTTCTCAACCTTTTCTCAGTGTGATGACGATTCACTGACTACAACTGACCAAATAGATTATTTTTAGATGTAGAAAAAACACTTCTGTGAAACACCTAAAGGTAGTTCACCTTCGAGCCACCTTAGTGCTGCATTTTGTGCAAAAAAAATTCAAGGTTAGTATATTAATCTAGAATAATTGTAATTATAGTATTATAGTATCACTACCATTTTTTTTCTGTATTTATTTTGTTACAGAAGCAGATTTTTATCCCAAATGTAATAATTCTATATAGTAATGACTCTGTAAGTGTGTTTAATTATCTCCTTGTCTTCATTCCAAAGTGCCAGTTCGATTCCATCCTGACCAACATTTCCTTTCACAGACCAGCTGTAGTTCCTGATGATCTGGGCTGACTTGATATTTCTCTGATAGTTCTGGCTAAACCTTGTATGATACTGTGTGTGTGTCTGGATGAACTAAAGTCAAGGATGTTGCACTGATGGACACGTGTCTCTCTCTGTGTTCCAGGGTGAAAGAATTGAAAAGGGCCAGGGAACATGAGACCCCTCAGAAGAGCCCCCTTGCGATGTGACATCCCTCTCCTGACTCCTCTTTTTTTTTTTTCTTTTTTTTTTGTTTGTAACCGAGACATTTTACACGAGAAATGAAAAAAAAAAAAAAACATCAATGCAAGCACTGCAATTATTACTACTACTGCAGTGTTACTGGTTCGACTACTATTACATGTACAACGGCATTTTTTTTCACATATCTATTCTTTCCACTGACTTGATTTTGGTTGGAGAGTGACAACATCTACAGGATTATAAACTAAAAAGGGTCCGGGTGGGATCGGGGGGGGGGGGGGGTCGCAGAACATTTGCTTCATGGCATTTTTTTGCACTTTTTCATGGATTGCTTTGTCTTTTTTGGATATGAAGAGGTTTCGTACAGTGAAGAAAGCAAACGCAGGACACGTCTGAGGCGGTCTGAGGCGGTCTGACCCGAGGAGACGTACATTAAGGCTGCTGCAGAGGACCTCAGAGGACAGAGACCATGCAGAAAAACACTCTGGGCTCTAATTGTATTTCATAATTTTTTAAGTGACCAATCAATTCATTCGAGGAAGGATTTTTTTTAACCAAATATATCGATAACCCACACACCCACTTCTATCCACTGCTGTAGATTCTACAATATTCAATTTAGCTCGACAGTTCCTCCTGTGTCCCACTGTGCTCTACCCCACCAGTCTGCCCACACGGGTGGAGCTACAAATGAATGTAGTCGGGGTTTAAACGTGCAGAAGCAAAATGGGGATAAGATATTTCTGTTTAAACATTTCTTAAAAAAAAAAAAAAAACTATGCTTTATCGTATATATTGTCACTTTATTACTTGAATTTGTTCCATACTGTCCAATGTATTTCCTCCATCATGTCCAATGTATTGGTGATCTGTATCTTCAGGCTATGTGTTGTTAAATCCTACCAAGAAAAATGCATGACTTCTTGGCAAGAAAAGTCTTTGCTTGTGTGCTTATGGTCTAGTCTTTCAGCCTATCCTCTGATTTTCATTTTCGTTTTTCCACCTCAGTGGTCCACATGTCCATATTCTCCTCCATAAGTTCGACCATCTTCAGTAATGAAGCTTTTCCTGTGTTGTCCTGTTTCTTATTTTTATTTCTGTTTGCCTTGTTCAGCTGATTGCTCCTCTGAAACCTAACAAGAGAAAAGAACTTGCCTATTTTGTGTTGTAATGGTTATGGTCATGCAGGTTATTACTGTTCTTTTTAAATGAACTTCAGAGCCTGTGAAGGCTTTTGAGGGGAAGATCACATACATTGCCTTGACGTCTTAGAGATTCTTTGAGGGGTCCCTAAGCTTGTCCCAAAATAGGGGTTTGACAAATCCATATTTTTGACAATTGAGCGATTTCTGTATATAAAGAAGGCTGAAAGTACGTAGGAAAAAACATGTACCCAAAGGGGATTGTATTTTAGAAATATATTATTTTATTCATTAAAAATGGGTCAAAAACAGGTACGAGACAAAAACAGAATATTTGTATAGTTTTGTTTGAATGCCTAAGAAGTATGGTTGTATTGTTTGTATATAGTGTAAATACCTGGGATAAAAATGAGCTATGTGCATGAAAAGTATGAACAGAGTCAAAAGGGAAAAAAAACAACAAAAGCAGTAGTGGCTATGCTCTGTAAAATTAAAACTATTTCACTATTAGAGTATTTTATTTTATTTTGATTGTTCCTGAGAAGAACATTTTGCTAAAGCATGATATTATTGCAATATTAAAAGATAAAAAAAAAAATACTGTATTTAGTGTTAGGAGAAGTCTTCAAAATTATCTTAAAACAAGTATGGTTATGTTATTTTTATTTTTTTCATTTGTTTATTTTTGGGCTACCAAGAACCTTTTGCCAATGGTGCCAAGGTATGTGAATGCTATATAGCTTAAGAAAAGAATTAAGTTAATTTTTTGCAGAACCGATAATCATACAGAGAAATACACACTAGCACTGAAGACCATAACATCACAACTGGCCGAGGATCACAAAAAAAAATGAGGTACACAGTTTGCAGAGGGAGTCATATATATAACGGACAGCATTTAGGTCTGTCATGTGTCCACCATTCCCACAGATAACTAGTCCATTTATCCATCACTGAATACACCAGATCAAAGTCGAGTTAGATTTTTTTTTTTTGTCATTGCAAATAGAATGTGATACGATTACTGAGGTATCTTGTCTGTCTTAAAGATTGTGAATGGCAGCCTTGACCATGGTGTCCCTATAAAGCAATCCATGTTATTACCCTCTGTCACTGGAAAACTTGGAATTCACCCCCTTTAAAATGTGCAGTATGTTGCACCGAGCTTTGATTTATGAACTGATCCCTGTAGTAAACTGATGATAAGATGTTCCCAGTCCAATATGTTTTATTTAAAAAAAACACGTCCTTGATCAAGGCTGCCAGGATCTAAATAGACCTTGTATTCCATGTGTAAAAGAATGAATGGAAAAAACATTCTGTACATGACTGCGTTTCTTTGCCAAGCAGCTGAAAACACATTTGCAAAATGAACCGTTCCAACAGTCAAAGGTGCTAAAACAATTATATCCAGAGGGACAGCGCTTACAGTTCTCGATGCAGGTTCAATGAGCCAAAACGACTGTAGTAACTCGTGTAAAACAGTGAGCTGGTGCCAATAATAAGCAGAAGATGTGTCTTGTACATTGGATCGTATTTAACGTAAGGTTTCGATCGAGAGATAAGACATGATAAGACATGAGCTGCTGGTTTAGAGGTGCCTGTTGGCTGCTGTCTAATTCCTATAATATATTCCTACCAGAAAGTGTATTCTGTATCCAACATGTGATTATTCAGCCAAGTGCCACTGAAAAACTTGAGTTTTGTTTAATGAAGTGTTGTCATGTTTGTTAAATAATTAGTAGGCTAAATAGGTATTTCTCCCATTTTTTTTTCTGATTTATTTCCTCAATTGATTGTTTTTGTTTGTTTGTTTGTTTGTTTGTTTTTGTTTTCCACTCATCTGATATGTAAACTTTATTTCCAGAGTGTTTATGTAGAAAGTGCCTATTCATATCCTGATAACAACAATCCTTTTCCAGAATCACACCATGTACCTGAGGTGAAAGAAATGTGAGAGAACATGGTCACCCACTGACAGTGCTGTAACCTCCACATGAACCCACCACCTGATCACCACCATTGCACCATTAGATTCACCAAAGCCACAACCATATTCCTTGTACACACCGGTATCAGCACAGCACTGCAGCTTGTCGACATGCTAAGCTTTATTTTTTCCATTTTTCTACTGGGACAGCTTGTTAAAATCCCATTTAGAAACGCCACTACTGGGGTTTGTTGCCTTGCATTCATCCTCCAGTCTGTGGTTAGAATGCATAGCCAATGCAATGTTGTGGCAAAAAGGAGAAGGATTTATTATGCTTGCATGGGTAAAATAGTTAACTGGGTGACAGAACTGCACCTGAAGCATGCTTATTTTCCTAGAATCGGTAGTCAGATAGACTTGTTAAAAAGACTTACTGTTCTGTAAAGCAATGAACATTGGTTTGACGTGTCACAGAACTCCGAAAGACAGAGGGCATGTGACCGGAGGGCAAACCTACAAACTGAGCCACTGATCAGTGCTCAGGAGCTACTGACGTTTTCATGGCGAAGCATGAGGACAGGATTGTTTTTAGATCAAGTTCTAACCTTTTTAGACTTTTTCTTTTATCTTTTCAATTCATTTTAATTCAATCAGTGTACTCCCAACAGGACAAATGAAATGGGCAAGGTTGGAGACATTGTGACAGTATATATAGCAAATGAATAAGTGACGCACGGTACACACAGACACACGCACGGCACACACATGCAAACATGTCAAGTTGTCAGTTTCACTTGTACACCGAGTCGTGAAGGCAGCGTTGCTCTTTTCCAGGCTGAGGGACTGGTTCACCTCCCTTCTGTATTTTACTCAGGGTGCCAAAACGGGGAGGAGGAAACAGAGCAGGACTTGTGATTCACAGCAGAAGAAGCTAAAACTGAAATAAGAAAACCTTTCAGCAGTGATTTCTGGCAAAACATTTGGGACGGACAGGTTCACCACTGCGATACTGAAATCTTTAAAGTGAATGAGTATAATCTATAATCCATTTCCTCTCAGTAACCTTGAACATTTAGTGGAGCCCTGGAATAAAGTCTGTTTATATATTGCTCATTAAGATAAATGATTTGATTTTCTTTCATAGAAAACTGTCAAATCATTGTATAATTCTGGCCAGTTCTTTAGGCCCTTTATTTATCTAAGTGACAAAGTGTAGAGGGTATTTAAGATTAAGACTGTAGTTATATGAAAGGTTCACCTGCAAATCTTGTTTTTACTGCCATTTATGAATGGGATGACAAGTTCGCTGACTCCTCATTAGCATACAATATTATACATTTTGAGATGTTCTGTGAATTGACCTGAGAATCTGCCTTTCCTCCTCTTCTTTTTCCGAAGCACCCAAACCAGAGAAAGGTAGGCACATCAGGACAACAGAACAGAAACAGATATATTCCACCTGATGACACAGAGCAATAAAGAACTATTTTGTGGAGACCTATAGACCTAGCAAAGTTTAAAAATGATTGGACACATGTAGTCGACTTACTCTTATGCAAATGCCAGTATTGCAAGACAAGCATTCAGTAGTTTATGGACAGCAATTATATGGCACCCTTTACCGAACTGCACGTTTTCATCAATTCCAAACTGAGAAGAAAAAAAAAAGGCCCTTCTTTGATAGAAAGTTACGGGTCCTCGACACTTTGCATGTGAACTAGTGTTAGATCTATTTTCCTCGCCTCTATAGCTGTCTTTCTCTCTGTCTTTCCCTGGTATGTGACCCAATTTTTCTCCGCTCCCGACCCCTTCCCCCTTAAAACTTTCATCTCCTCTCGGTTCTCCTAATGTGTTTTGCTTTCCTCCTTTTTCTTCCCTTCTCTTGTTTGTAAGTTTTATTTTTGTAATTGTGCATGTACAAGCGTCACTGACTCGATGGATATGTTTAAAAAAAATAAAATAAAAAAAGAGATTTCAGCTGCTGAAGCCATGCAAAACGTTTTGAATTGCCCTTAAAATATGGAAGATGTTTTCTGAATGCTTTATATTCTTTCTGCTGTAAAATAATAAAAAAAGGAAAAAATGGAGAAAACTCGAGAACCAACTTTGCAACGTCTTTTTGTTTCCTCTTTTACTTTTCAGAAAGCGATAATGGTTCCTTCTTCCAAATATGTTTCTCACCAACACTTTATCTAGAAAACACAACCAGTAGAGACACCATTTATTTATAATACAGTTTTATTTCCATTCAACATACAGTGCTGTATAATCTTTGACTTTCACTTCTTAAAGACATTTAGTCATATTTGACAACCTTTTGTTAAATGTGTGCACATAGTTTCCCACAACATTAACGTAAATCCTAATAAATCATCTTAAAGTCTCCAAGCAACATGTCTCAGTCATACTTATGGCATTTTTGTGACAGCGCTCATAAGGGCGAGTGTGTTTGTCTGAGTACATGGCATGGGTATGTGTACATACGGTATATTCATGCATGGTGTTGTCTATGTATTTAGTCTGCATATTGTATTTTATTTTTTTTGGAGCAATTTGGGGATTTTTCTTTCAGTGCAAACCCTGCCTCTTGTGTGTGTCGTCGGTGCCTGTTGACAGTTTTAGACACAGTACTTCCAGAAACACTCAGAGTTCCCTGCTCTCTTCCTGAACTGTTTTCGGAATCCCAGCACATGGCTGAAAGGATTTAGGAGGCCTTGTTTCTCCAACAGGACCTGAAAGACAAGATAGAGTTGTAGGGATATACTTCACAGTACATTTGCGGTATGTAGTTTACTATTCTTTGCTGTTTCTGGGATTACATTTGCAGAAAACCCACCCCTCTTTTCATCCCTCGAGGGAGCAGACCAGTCGTTCTGACACCTGAGACAAAATAAAACATGAGATTATTCTGATATTTTTGATAATTCATGTCAACGTGTGTGTTAGCTATGTTTCTGTGAAAGGTCAGTCTTTTGAACAGTCAAGTTTAGTTAAAGACGTAAAGACTGGGATGTCACCGATGCTGCTAAAGTTGGTGGCGTGTGCATGATTCTTACCGTCTCTGTTAATCTCCCCAGACATCAGAGTGGAGTATCTGAGACCTGCACCATCCTGTTGAGGGAAGGGCTGCTCGGAGAAAGACAGATCATCCAACATGCCGATTCCTCGGTCCTCCACTGACACTGAAGACACCCAAACAACCACAAAGAGTTCGTTAAAACACCACTCACAGGTACTGTGGATATTCTTTCTAATCTAATTCTCACTCGTAATCACTATAACTAGAAAACCATTAAATTAAATTGAGCAAAAAGTTGAATCTGTCCTCAGATGGCAGAACTTTGGCATGTGAACTTTGGCAGAACAATCGGTGTTCAACACTGCAGCACTGAAGTAATTACTTCGAGGCCCGAGGATATGACTTGCCTGCCATTAATCTTTACAAATTACATTTTATCACTAAAAATGCTAATCAAGATACTGAATTAGTAAATTACTGTGCATAACAGCTCTAATAGAGATATTACTCTCCACTCACCAGGTCCTGAATAGGGCAGCTCAGCAGATTCTGTGATGGGGTGGGCCAGCAGCGGGCCACAGGCCACGAGCACAAAGGCCCAGGAGAGGAGATGGTTGCACTTCATCACTGTAGGATGCTGTAGCTGGAAGTGGTTCTGTTTTGCACAGAGGTCCTCGGGTGAAAAGAAGATGTCTCTCATGCTCTGCTGGTCCCAGCTGTGTTATATACTTCAAGCTGTAGTCTACCCCCCCCCCCTCCCCTCCCTCCTGCCACATGCCACACAGCAGACACACACACACTTTGGCTTGCCACAACAGCCATCAGCAATATCCAGAGTCCCATCCCTTCTAACTGTGATAAATCAACAGGCAGTCAGAGGTGAATTATAGACTCAATAAAAAGACAAGTGCTAGGGCCCATGCTTCAAGGGCACACTCATGTTTTACCAGCTCTTCAGCGTGATTGACTGTTTTTACTGACTTTGTAAATGGTATCGAAGCAGGTGTTTCAGATGTCATGTCAACAACAGCTCACAGGGGAGCAGGTGGAGAAACTGGGCAGACAAATGACAAATGTTTTTTATGCCACTAGTTCATTAAAGTCTCGGGCCATTTGAATCCTCCTGACTTAAAGCCTACAGCATACAAAGTACAGAGATGTCCCAATAAACTTGTATAATTACTTAAACAGGAATTCAGTAGACATGCTTAAATGTGCAAGGCCTTGAAGTCTATTATCCGTCTGACATTTAAGTCCATTTTCCACAGGTCACAGAACCAGTTTGATTGATGCACATTATTTAGAAGCCTGTTATAGTTGTGCTTTCACTTCTTCTTAGTCATGCCATAAAACTTTATGAGTGCGTCCGCATCACTGGTCAGCGTCAGAAAAGCTTTCCTATTGGTCAGTAGACCGGGGGACAGGTGGAGACAGCAGTTTACAATGTTACATGTTGCACCCCTGAATGTAATTTGTATATATTGTTAGCAGTATGACGTCAGTGTTCGGTCTCTTCTATGATAATGGGGGCCAATGAAGCGACAGTGACATTTTATTTTATGGGTGGTAGAAGGACAGACTCTCAATTAAGTGTTGCTGAAAAGCTATTAAGATTTATATTCTTCATTAGTCAAAGCTCCACTGCCAATTTTAGGTTATTTTAATATTCAGAATAAATGTTGTCTCTCCCATACTTGAGGTTTATTCTGCTGTATATGGAGTTCCCTTTACAATTAATTAGAAATCTAGAACTTCTTCAAGACACAGATATTTGTAACAAACAAGGGCACATAGCATTTCTTTGAATACACACAGAATAATGTGAAAGAAAATTTTAAAAATGAGGATCAGGATTTTATATTCTGTCGTGACAGTAGTAGACATTATTGTTCCATGAACAGCATTTTCAGCTGAACTCTCTAAAGTAGCAATATCTTAGTGGTAAAATATACAATTAGCAATTAGGTTCTACTTTCAAAATGGTAAATGTAAATATGAACGATTTTCAGCTGTGACATGACAGGTTTTTGTGGCTTGTTGACAATAATCTACCTCATGCTTGTTTCACTGGCAGAAATACGGCCGGCAGAGGGCGACATTACGTTTAGAAAACCTCACGATCCCACTTTTACACATTCTCAACAAGTTATAGTGTAAAGTCTGCTGAGTGGCTTTGAGGGGAAAATATTGTGTTTTAGACACACTTCTATGTTGCTCCCTTTTGAATTTTGGTGTATTTTTTTTATTGGTCTTCAAGTTGAATCTGCCACAAACTCTACAGCTTCAAAAATCTAAGGCATACTATTAATTCACAACGTTTTCATTTAGAAGGAACCCTTTAAAACGAAATATCATCCTGCTCAGACATGAGGCTTGATTTTATTTTATTTTACATATGAGCTCAAAATATCATATCGCTCCATTAATATAAAACAGTCGTTTCACTTGGTCCATTAACTGCGCCCCGCAAGGAATATCTGTAATTGCTGCTATTTAGCACAAATGAATTCTTTTCTTGAACCAAAAGTCAGATGAAATGTTTTGCCCCATGATGCTTAAAACTTTAAAGAGTTGCCAACGTTGTCATTGTTCTTAGCTTTCTCCCCAATAATATTTTCACTCATCTAGGCTACATCTTTATCCAAATAAAATAAACCGATAAACATATTAGCTATTACAATAACAAACAAAAAAAACAACTATCACTTTTACTTTGGGAATTTTGAGTGACTGGAACAATTGGCAAGTTGAGTGCTGCCTTCAAGAACAATTGGAAAAATAAATTCTAACTAATTCAACATGCCTGAAAATGGTCTCTTATGCCTGGACAGTTGGATCTGTAATACAACGAGTGTCATCAGCTAAAGGTGAAAGACTGTGTCTCATCTCGTATGTCCATAATCTAACTGACCTTTGGCCTGATCAGATCTTTGGCTTTTATGACCTGCCTCACTCGTCTCTCAGCACTGATCTCGTGGCTCCGCCTCTACGGTTAAAGAAAACGGTCTTTGCCTCGAACACGTTGACTAAAACAGCGTTTTATATTATTATTATTATTATTATTATTATTAGCGGACATCTTGGCTCGTGACTAAACTCTGATCGGGAGGAGTGTTTGCTGCCGCACGTGAAGGCGGCAGCGGTCGACCGCCCCCACCGCTGCCGAACAGGAGCTGCTGTGAAGACGCAGCCGGAGGCGGCGACAGAGCGTGGGCTAAGTTTGTCCGCCCTGGCTTCCTATTACGAGTGCGACGACGGGTCTTTGTTTCTGTAACGGACCAAAAAGCGCCGCTGTTTTCGCTTCAGATTCACAGCAGAGGTGGAGACGGAGGTGAAGCGCGCTCGTGACATTTTGGACAATTAGAAGAGACACTGCGAAGAGAAAAGGAGGGAGGGAGGGAGGGACCGAGAGGACGGCTGCGAAGTTGCCACTCGGTCATGTTTGGCACTTGTTGAATAGGCTCTGTGTACGTACGCAACACAGTGGCCTGTGTGGGCAGCGCGCTGGGAACAGGTAGGTTTTTTTTAAATTTTGATTTATTTGACTGTGGTCAGCTGTAATGCAGGTAACATGGCTGTTCACTCTGCGCTGCAGCCTCTGGTTAATGGTAACGGCAGCGCTGTTTATTAGTGACTTGAGTTGCTGCCACCTAGGACTGAGTAGTAAGAGTAGTTTACTTTAGTGCATGAATGTCAGAGATAAACCAGGTATCTGTTTAACTGTGATACTTAAATGTTGCTTTATGCTTTCCGTTTGTTCCTAAACGCCACACTTCTTTTTCTTTCTTTTTTTTTTTACTAGATATTAACTTCCAAAAACCGTGTTCTGCTGTCAGGGTCGTCTGTATCGCCATGAGGCAGTGACAGAGCGATGGCAGAGCTGGAGATCGACCAGTCCAACCTTCCACGTGTCCAAGAAGGTAAACACAAGGGGTGGAAGTAGTCGGATCTTTTCTTTGAGTAAAAGAACTACTACCAAACTTTACGTTCACTTAACTGCAAGTTCGTACGTAAAGTAAAAGTAGGCTCCTTCTGCAGTGAAATGCCCCCCCCCCCCCTTTTCATTGTTTTATTATTATATTTGATATTTTTTGAATGAATCTATGTTGCATTTTTACTGCCGTTGGGGTTTAACGTTGACCTTATTTAACTTCATTGATATTTGTTCGGGGTAGTTTAATGTACAGTAATCCATTATATTCCTTAGAATCATCATATGTGTGTAGCATCCCTGTCCTGTGAGAAACATGCATCTCTAAAAAAGTCTACTTTTCATGAGATGAAAAACGGCTCGTTTTCAGCTTTGTGACCATGAAGCTTCTAACTAATCCAAGATTATTCTCAAATAGTTTATTTGTCTTGAAATGCTTACGAAGAGAAACTCATCCTATAAAGGAATCATTCAGATGATCAGAAACATTCGAAGACAACAGATTTGGAGAAACCTGGTTTTCAGTGGACAAGAAGAAAGTTTATTTTTTATCTTGAAAGTGACTAGTAATTGATCAAATAAGTAAATGGTTCAATATATTCCTCTGATGTCTAGTGTAGTAGAAGTATACATTTGCTTAACTATAAGTCCAGTTGCAGTACAAGTATCTGAATTTCTACTTTAAGTACAGTACTTGAGTAAATGTACTTAGTTACATCCCGTCACTGGTAAACCACACACTGTCAGACAGACCCAACTCCTGCATTTATAGGAAGTTCAAACTTAGAAGAGTGGAAAAACTGAGTGCAGACTATGCTTCTGTTTGTGGTCTCCCCCGGAGAACAGCTGTTTTTGTTCAGCCCCTCCACCAGTGGGTCAGAGATCAGGGTCAGTGACTGAACTGCAGACATGAAGCCACCAGGGATCAAGTGTCTTCATGGACACTTCAGCACAGTGGATGCGAAGGACAGATTTGTCTTCCCTTCTCCTTGTGTCTCTTTTGTGTGTGTGTTATGAAAAACTGGCACCAGTCCTGTGTTCACAGCAGATAAGAAGTGGTTTGAGATGTTTTGTCTACATGACAGTGTAGATTTAAGTACACTACTGTTATCCTGCTGGTCAGCTGGTTCCAGGTCTACCAGTCAACTCAGTGTCTCTCAGGACGTTCCAGTCTGTCCTTTTAATACAGCACAGTTAGAAATGTTTTGCAGAGGAAAAAGATAAACACACAAGTTTAATCTAAAAATAGGAGTTCCTTATCACAATAAATTAATGAGTCCAGAAAGTAGGTTCTGTGAATAACAGTCATTTTCATCTTCGATTGATTTGTGAATTATTTTCTCGACTAATCGATTAGTTGTTTGGTCTTCAAAATGGCAAAAAGTTCACTCTGCGTTTTCCAAAGCTGGAAAGCCTAAATTGTCTTATTTTGGCTAAAACAATATTCAGATTAATATAATGAAGGACTTAAGAAGGGACGAAATATTGACATTTAACATCCTGGAGCATTTTTCATTAAAAAAAAAAAAAAAAGTCTCGAAAGGATTCGTCAATTATTAAGGTGGCTGGCAATTCATTTTCTGTTGATTAGTCAATGGAGTAATTTACCAATAGTTGCAGCTCTACAACAAATGTATTTTAACCACAACTTTACTGTCACTTATACAACAAGTAAATCTGCCACAGACAGAAAGTTTTTCTTTAACTTTCAAACAATGTGAACTTGCACATGATTTACACTGCTGTCAGACCAGCCAGCTTTCTTTGTTCAAAGAAGATTTACTCAGCTGCCTTCCTGTCTAGTTTCTACACTACAACTCCATACAGGAAACTGTCAGACCAGGTGAAAAATGGTTGGTGTGTGTGAGGGGTTTTTATAAACCCATTTTCAGTCATACAGAGATGGAGCTCATCACTGACAGGACTGGTGCGCTGGGTGCAGATAAGAGCCAGGAATGAGATGCTGTTTGTGATATGGCATTTCTGAGGGAGTAATCAGAGGAAGGCTTCTTCTGCAAAATATGTTAGATGTTCTCGGATATGAGTTTCTGTAATTTGGGTCAGCGTAAACAAAATACAGTTTCCTTAACATACAGTATGTCACTGTTGTGTTAGAAGTTTAAGTATAACAGGATATAGTTTAACACCAACACAAACGCTCTGAAACGCTCCAAAACCTGATTGGAAAAACAACACAAATCTAAATTCAATTTCACACTCTTTTGAAGTCTTGAATTCAAACAGTCCAATTATGAAGCGCGTAGACAGAAAATATGGATTTACTGTAGAGCATATGCAGCAAATTGGGATGAGAGTTAGGTGGGAGTTTAATATAGAAGAGACATTTGCAAAAATCCCCCTGGCCAAGGAAGTTTTGACAGGATGAATTCTGCAAAGCTTCAGTATTGTTTCATTATTCTCAAAAGGCCTGTCTGAACAAAATTTTTCCTGCTTGCACATAAGCATGAAATCAGTGACTTCATTTCTAAGCTGTGACCTGGATGTAGACCGTTGACTCAGTCCTTGGCACATCCACACTAATGACTGGGATGGAAATAGGTCTGCATGTCTTTTATCAAGGGAGATAATTCAGCACTCCACTCTTGTTTCCACACACAAAGGGCACACTGTGCAGCTTTGCATTTTCATGCTTTATTGAGCAGGGCCCAGTGCACAAACAAAGCCAGTAATAGCATCTATAAACTTGTCAGCCAGACAATGGCAGTATGTCAATTGTCTGGTCATTGTGATTTTTTTTTTCTGCTCATCATTTACTTTAGCAGACTGATTTGTCAAACTGTGCTGTTGTCCTTCTCCTTGGCACTGCTTCTTCTTTTTTTTTCTTTTTTTTTTTTTTTTAACTGAATGTCCTATTGTGGGGGTTTGTGCTTCAATTTTCCTAAGAGCCGCACTTCCCCTTGTCCCTCTTCACCTTCACTTTCCTCACCATCTTCGCCAAGTCAGCTCTCTTTGTTTCCACTGCCCCTCTTATCAGTTCCTGTTTTGTCCCTCCTCTGGCTACTCCTGATATAGCCTGATGTGCTGAGGGAATGCAGCTCCCAGAGGAATTCCCCCACCTCCCCCTCGTTCCTAATTTCACTCTCACCAACTGACCCAGAGCCCCATTACCCCCTCACCTCTCTTTGTTCTCCATGACAACCTGGTCCGGCTCATGAGCCACTTGGCCCATGTCTGAGTTTATAACACAACACAAAGAGCTGTGGGATGCACAGACACTTCATGGTTGAAATTTTGTGCAGAAATAAAAAGGGCAGCGAGAATGGAACAATCTAGAGAGGAGGAGGGAGAGAGAGAGAGAGAGAGAAGGAAGGAAGAGAGAGAGAGAGAGAGTGTGTGCATGTGGGCGGTAGGTGGGGGGATTTTGGCTGAAAATAGAACCCTTGTCGTTTTCTCCTTATACCAGTTTCTTAGTTTGGCAGCCACTTGCCTCTGCAGCTATCCAAGTAGCTCTGTGAAGATGAATGAGAAATACCTCTGTTGCTGTTTTGATGGGCTGCTCCCACGCACTGGATGTCTGAGACAATCTGCATTATTTTGTCGTGGATGACTGGCTGTCAGTGCTGTAATGTTGGCGGGAGTTGTTTTTTTTTAGCTGTTGTACAAAAAGGATAAAGTGCACCAAATTCATTTATGAGATTTTGTTAAAAGTAGCTTTTGTATTTTGCCCCCCTATAATGAGGAATATTTGTCAGGGAAAAGATGCATTTAACTGCATGGAAAATAGACTTTCTTTTGGCTGTTCAGACTGTAAAGTCATAGTTTCCCGCTCTGTATTATCCCTTTCTTCCAGTCTAACTGCAGAGGCTGTCTGGACAAACTGCTGGAAAACACGACTGTTTTTTTTTGTTTTGTTGTCTTTCCTGGACCAATTAGCCTCTAGTTTTCAAATGCTGCAGACACTGCTGGAGCTTTGATTTACTATCCTCTCAGAAAACAGACCCCGGCCCATTAAGAAGCTTACAGTAGGAGTGCCTGAGTTCACACTGAACATGTTTTTACTGTCGGCCCTGAATGCCCCCACACCCTGTCACTCACTCCAAAACCTGTTTAGGAGTCATAATTACAGTCTCCTTGTCCCGCCTCCAGAAGGGTAATGTGACCATACTTTATGAAGTTCGGAAAAACAAGTTAACCCACAATGCAGACACACCCACACACACACACACACACACACACACACACACACACACACACACACACACACACACACACACACACACACACACACACACACACACACACACACACACACACACACACGCACGCGCACGCACGTTCACACTGGACAAGACTGACGTTTCCTCCAGTCTTTTCCCTCGATCCCTCTTTCAGTCTTCTTTCGGCGCTGAACTTAAGAGTAAACTGTTTTGAGCTGTCAATTTGTCCTGTCGGATAAAACCAAGCCTTTGACTTAATCCCTCCTCATTGACAGATAGGACCCATAAGGACAGGTTGGAGATCCATTTAGCGGATAGTCTCTTAAGCTCCACAACAGGTGTAAGTAGTAATGCATGTCGCACTCTCCGTGTAGACCTTTGGGGTCATTTGTGGTGTAAACTGACTCTTTTGGGGCTTAGTGCTGTCTGCTTGATTTCCATGAACTTTGACAGTTGAGCCTCTGTGGATTGAAACATATCCCCAGAGACTCAGTCTTTGCTCTTTGAGACTCCTCATTTTGAGGATTTACAGAGAAATTTCATCACAGCAATGCTTTTTTTTCACTTCCCTATTTACAGACTGGAACAAAGAGGATACATCCTCAGTTTGACTGTTTATATACACTTTGCAGAAAGTCTATATTTTGTTCTGTGAATGTTGAAAATTATTATCAACATTACTAAAGTAGACTGCAGATGTTCAAGGTAAAGTGCTACAAAATGAAAGTGAAAATAAGCATAAATGTAAAAACAGTGTTAGCAATCTGTGTTATTAATTAATGTCAAGTCTAAAAGCATACCAGGTTGTTTTTAAGGAAATTTACCCAGAACACAAAACACTGAGAAGCATTCTTGAAGCCTGGAACAGGTCAAATGCTTGATTTATTCTTTTCACTCAGCCACACAGATGGTCGCAGCGCTACGTTAGACTATAAGCCCAATATACCACTCTTCTAATGAATCTGAGGCCTCCCATTTGTCATCCATGACACCATCCAGTGAATCTCCAGCTTGTAAGTAAACTGCCTGGATCTTTGCCTGTCTTCAGCTTTTATTGTTTTAAATTTGTTGTTCTTATTTTGAAGAGATTAAAAAGCACCGTTGAATCCAAAGCAAACAAACTGAAAAGTTTGTTGTGCTTCCAGTGACAGCCAGGGTTTACAGGCACATGTATTCCAGATACTGGATGATATTTGCACCTCGGAAGTCCTTTTTGGGATTAAAAATTCTTTAACACCTTTAATAATCTTCTGTCTAATGAATTTGCTTTTTAAAGTACACGTGTACAATCTATTGCAAGTTAATACTAAAGCTCTGCTATAAATTTAAAAGAAGTTTTAGGTGATATTTATGTAGAAATATAGAAAATTCTAACGGGTTCACAAACTTTAGGGCGCCACTGTAATGCAGTCTAGTACAAAATGGCCAACTACAATCAATTCTAAAATATACAGTTGAATTATCATTTTCCGCTTTGTGACGATGCCAAAACCGTTTATGCATCATAGAAGTAGCATTTCGTTACCATGTGTCTGACATTTTAGAAATATCTTATCTCGGTTTATGTTTTAGGGATATAGTTCTTGTAGTATTAAATATATTCCAATTTGTTATAACAAGTGTGTGAACCCAGCTCATGAACTGAATACGCGAGTGCCCAAAGCATGAAGTGCATAGATGTAAACGCAGGCATTGTCTCCACAGACGCGACTCGGCCCGTTCTGATAGGCTCCGTTGAGGGATTAGCAGAAGGACAGGTGTTTTTAATTGGCCCTGCCACTGGCTCAGCGCAGAGGCTTTTCAGCAGTGAGCTAAATCTCCTCTTAAACACTCTCTCTTGGCATTTCAAAGCCTCCATTGTAGGACTAGACGGCCTCTCTGGATTCCCTGATGAAAATCATTTGGATAGCTAAGCCGTCTTGTCTGTAAACCGTGTGCGCGCAAATATGGAGGACGTGGGGAAAACGTCTATGCCGCATTGGGGCTGTGTGTCTGGGTTCATTTTCTCTTGAGTAACTTTTGAGATTGTTTGACAGTTCTTTAAACACACATGGGCGGCAGCCTATAGAGGCAACCGGGGCTCATTAGAGACGACTGTAAACACCTGACATGTTTATAGATTAGAGTAACAGTCAACAAATGCTGAAGCTATTAAGATTAATGTTCAGATCAAGGAGTAATGCAAAACTGTGGCGTTTCACTGCCTTATAATTCAAGCGATAAAATATATCCAGACAAAAACAGAGAAGTTAACTGTATTTTTGTTTGACTGATTTAAAAAAAAAAAAAAAAAAATTAAATTGCATAGTTGCTCAATAATTTATTTCGTCTGTATTTAAGTCATTGTCAGCTTTATGACAAAAAAAATAAAAATAAAATGTTTTTATGAGGGTTAATGACATGAAACTGATATGTTTTATTACCATGGCCAGACTATGGGATTATGGGATAGGAAAGACTCAGTTCAACAGTTTACCACGGAGTAGTTTGATATGGAGACGCGGAGCGTTCGTGTATAGAGAGCTGGGCGTTAAAGCCTTTGGATTCCTGACAGCCTCGCAGCTTTCACTCCACGCACAGTACATTTCTAGATCGCAGGATGTCGTTCCCTAAACTTTGCATGTTTATTTGGTAGTCATAGTGAGCACATTAGAAAAAGGAAACCATGCATCTACCTCCTTTCAACAAATAATTAAAGATTTTGTCTGTTGTTTTGCTGCTGCACACACACACACACACACACACACACACACACACACACACACACACACACACACACACACACACACACACACACACACACACACACACACACACACACACACACACACACACACATGTAGAGGTGGACCTGCTGCTCTGCTATTAAACTCTGTGACTTTAGGATGGCTGCTAATTTTGGCCTCTGGCATTGTTTGAAAAACTGGTACCCTGTTATGATGAAGATTTATTTTGTCTTTTGGTTTATTATGATTTCATGCCAGAGTGGTGGATGATTGTTTTCTTTTTCACATGTATTTAAGTGGGCACTCCTCTGCCTTTGTCTGTGTCGTATAAACAGCCATGGTAACACGCAGCACTCGTATCCTATTGTTTCCCTTTAGACAGTTTGTTGGACCAAAAGCTCGGCAGGTCATCCAAAGGCTCAGCTCTGGTTCTGGATGGAGCCATCGAGGGCCATTCAAGAGTGCCGTCAATTTTCTGTTGTTTAAGTTATCAGCAGGCTCTGAAAACGCTTCACTTTGTTAAACACTTGTATCCCCTCCATTCAATTTTGAACACTTCATAACTGTTTGTATAATACTGAACTGTCGCTGTCGTCTGTTGCTTCAGTGTGCCAGGGTTTTGCTGTGCTAGAGGATGGAGTGTTGGCACACAGCCTGCAGGAGCAAGAGAGTAAGTACAAAGTCAGGTTACTATGTGACAGCTACATACTACACATGTGTGTGAGCTTACGTTATGTGAGCTGCCCTCCAGTCTGTCGTTGTTAATCACCACTTTCCCTGTAGTTTGGTTTACTTACGGTACTTTAGCAGGAAAATCTCTCCCTCTGGACAAAATATTAGGCACACTTTTTAATTTAATTTAGTCCAATACAGCTCTACCACCCATTACGATCTCAAAAATAAAGCTGAAGTAGAATTATCACCTCTCTGAAAAGTAAATATGTATAAGCTTCATAAAAGTTGAATTAATGGCAGTGCAGTTGTGTTGGATTGTATTAGAGTGCACAGACGCTTCGAATAAAAGTCCTCAGTGACTATTTGTTAGAAATACAAATTACAGATTTACATGAAAAGACTGCACATGTCTTATGAATTTCCCAGGCAACCTTTTTGGTTGACTATTGTCTATAACTGTCAGTCTGTTTCAACTTTACACAGTAAACAAAGTGCAGTATAATTTAGTCCTGTTTTTAGGATTCCTCAGAAGTACACTGAAGAGCTGCCACAAACATGTTTCAGATTTAAAAAAAAAAAAAAAAAAAAACGGCAGTAATGAGTACTGACAAATGAAAAGATTATTGTTAATTACTATAATCTAGATCAGACATGGCCCTTCATTGCAACGTTTAATATTTGCTCACCCTCCTTTCCCTTACAGTTGAGCAATACTATACCACCAATATCCAGAAGAACAAGCTGGTGCAGAATGACATCCGTGTAGCTAAGTTGCTGCAGGATGAGGAAGAGGAGCAGCAGGCCCAGCAGAGCGCCTTCTTCAGACAGGCCACCAGACACATGTAGGTGCTCCTGCTCCCCAAAACACAGCTCACACTGATGCACCATCCAGATATCACTGCAAATCTTCATCTCTGCATGTAACCCTTAGGCTACTATATTTATTGCACATATTTTTCTTTTACACTGTTGTTTCTTGTGTTGGTTGTCGTATTAATAAGTCATTTTCTTCCCTGACTGTTGTTTAGAGAGGAGCAGGACTTTGAGTACGCTCGTGTGATTCAGGAGGAGATCCAGCGATGTGCTGAGGAGGCCCAGAGGAGGGAGCTGGACGATGAGGTGAGCTTTGACTTGCTTCTTTTTGTCTATATTGCATATTTTATTTCCAAACCATGCATAAATATTACAAACACACTATGCATTTGATGCATTTACTGTGCTCAACAATCACACATTATCTACTTTTCCATGATCGGGTGAAACAGCTATTGTGCTCCATGATATTAAGATCTAATATGAGCATTTTTACTTTTACTTATTTTTTTTTCATTTCACGAAACTTTTGCTCAGTTCATCTGAGTTGTAGATGGAAAGGCTGTGCATGGAAAATTATATTAATGCAGTCCATCATATATGAATGGTGGGCTAAAATTTTCAATATGCATTTGAGAGTAGAAAAACAAATCTAATTTAAAACTACAGTTGACTAAAGCTGTGTAGAGAATATTGTGATAAGATACATAAGTGCTCCTTGGATGACTGGTGCTTGGAAACAAGGTTGAAAATCAGTGTTCCTGTTTCCAGTCACTCATTTTTGTCACTTTTACTTAAAAAACTCTGGGATATTAAGCTCAGCTCCGAAGTGAATGCTCCTCCTGATAATACCAAGACACAGTTTTGACAGCAAAGTTTGTAAAGCGAAATATTTTGAGGGATTTGCTCCTGAAAGAGGAACAAATCCTTTCCGTGGGTGTCAAATTGCTGGCAGTAACCAGAGCAGAACAAAACACAGTATGAACAAGTTTAACTTTGGCATAAAGTAACATTTAAAGTGATATTCACTTCCTTATTGATTTTAGGAAGTATGAAGTTTGTTTTTCTTTTTAGTTAAACCTTCAAGTCCCATTGAGGTTTGTAATGTCTTTTTAAAGGGACACCTGACAGGATGGCAGCATCACATGTTTCAAAGGACGACACAACATCTGGCACAAATAAAATACTGAAAACAAGAGAAATATAGTTTAAAAAAAAAAAATATATATATATATATATTATTTTTTTTATTTTTTTTTAAAGAAGCTAAAATGATCTGAAGACAATTAGTACCAAAAAAAAAAAAAAAAAAAAAAAAAAGATTTAATAGTTAATAATAATAGGTTTTTCCACATGATGCAAACAGTTGAAGGTAGATTAATTTTGGCAGTAAGCACCAGCATTCTTCTTCAAATCAGGAACTTCCATGGCACTCGGGACATACTTGTATACCAGCAGGTCAAGCAGCATCATATGGATCACTTTACTCTCTCCGGGGATTAACTGAGTCAATTAAAACTACAAACAGTGATATGTGGGCCCTCGCATGCTGCACGCAAGGGTCCGCATATTCCCCGTTGCAGTTTTACATTTTTTTCTCGATTTCGTTCCTTTTCAACAAATCAGAGATATGAGTAGATATGAAATCTCTCCAATTAATAATTATTTTTGTTTGCGATTTCAGATGACATTGACTTTTTTATATATATATATATATATATATATATATATATATACATACATATATATATATATATTTATTTTTTTTTTTATTTTTTTTTTGGGCGACATGCTATTGTATGACTTTTTTTTTTAAATTTTTGGCAATGTGCTATCGTATGACTAACCATTGTTGTCCAAAATATGAAGTACAAGTCATACTATAGCGTGTCCTCAAAAGCACAAAAGAAACTTAAAGCATCACAGGCACAGTGGGGCAGTGGTTAGTGCTGGTGCCTCTCAGTCAGAAGGTCATTGGTTCAATTCCCACTGGAGCTGTGCTTGGCCGGTCCAAAAAATGTCCTCTTTTCTTTAAAGTATAAAAAAAAAAAAAAAAAAAAACGTATACATTAGCATGTAGTTAAAAACTGGAGGGGGGGAAAGAATTTCCATGTTCCAACAATTTCAAATTTGTGACTTTTTTTTTCCTATTTTGGATGACATCCTAAAGTATGACTTTTTTGTATAGTATGGAAGACAGCACATAGTGTAGTGGTTAGCATTGTTGCATCACACTCTAAAAGTTTTGGATTCAATTCCAACCCCGGTTCTTTCTACATACTATACTATTACTTTTTTTTTCACATTTTGGACAATATGCTATAGTGTGACTTTTTTTTTCATATTTCGGATGACATAATTTTCAAATCTCAATATTAATTTTCTCACTTCTCATGTTTAAATAGACAAATTACATTCTGTAATCACAGAATGACGTCTCAAATATGTAACACTTTTTAGCCACGCTAGCTTACAGCTGTGGGGATAGTCATGTTGGTCCTGATGGAAATATGTCAACAGCGATAGATTACGGTGAAATTTAGTGTGAACATTTGTTGTCCAGAGAATATGAAACCCTCCTTTTAGCCATTAGGTTAACTTTGGTGGTTTTGAGTCAAATGTTTCATCAACTATTTGATGAATTTCCAAGAAATTTGGTACAGAGGTTCTTTGTCAAACCTTTCACTTTCCAAATAATGCCACCATCAGATAAAAAACAATAAGTTCACAACCTGATGATTGCCATCAATCACCTCACCGTTTTATTTGTATTATCACACAAAAGGTTCACAAAAACGTTGTATTTATGTCTCTGTGTATTTTCACACAAGTTCCTTGACACACAAAAAAAACAACCTCATCTGTCTGGCCACCAACAGCAATAAAGGGTTGAGTTTTGTGAAAAGACCATTGTGGGCCACAAGTCTGCCATGAAACTCCCCATCTGGTCAAGCATTCTGTGTCACGAGGCATCTCCAGTATAATGTTTTTCTTTACGTGGCTGTTTCCTTTTTAGAGGAGGCCGCCTATAAAAAGCTCCTTGTTTGGAGGGTGTGAGGTCAGAGAGGCTGTGAGGTTCACTCTGTTGTCTCCACTTAGAGTTAAATGTTTAAACCTAGTTTTCCTTTTGGGTATGCACCCACTAATTTCTTCTTTTTTTTTTTTTTATGAGTGTTGATATTAGGATCAAATAATGAACTATAAACACACCCATTAGCTTACCTTCCTTAATGACTGGCGGATCAGAGGTGTTGATTAAATATTTGCCTCCCTGTAGATTGTGTCTTTAATTAAGGAACAGAAGGCGTCAGGCAGTGCGGTTTTAAATGCCAGATCCCTGTGGCACTACACGCCTAACCTGCCATGGCAAGCTGTTAATTGTCTGCTGATGCTGGCAAAGTTGCTCACAAACACGTCCTGATTGCGAGGCAAAAGGAGCTGTGCTTGCTTTTAGTTTTGATTTATGTTGCAAATGCAGCCTTCAGCGAGATACGTCATGGAATTTACTGGAAGAATTTGCTGAATTGTTCGGAGCATTATTAGTTCCTAGTCTTTCTAAGAATATTAGCACTGGGACGTGCTGCTGAGGCCTCCTTCAGAGAGCAGAGACACACAACTGCTCTGGTAAGAGTTGGCATTCCCCAGTGACAAGGTGTTACCGCAAGAGAAACAGTCCTGTTGACCTGCTTCTGGTAGATCACGATAAAGGACATGAAAAGTTCGCCTGTCTTTCATGTAGTCTCATAGTTTCCACTGAGTCAGTCACATTTATGTTGCAAATGCAGCCGTCAGAGAGATATGTCTTGACTTGATGCAGTTAGAGTGTTGAATAGCCACGATTACAATGTCAGATCACCTCACAGTGCTTCAATGTGGCGTAGCCTCCTCTGTAAACATGTCAGTTACGGATTCTCTTCTTTGTGTAAACTCTGAGGTCTGAGAATTTGGTTCAAGTTTCGTTTTGGTTAAATCAGAATAAATCAAAGAGGAAGTGGGGGGTTAAACAGAAGTGGTATCTACAGAATACGACATTTCTCTTAGAGCATCATAGAAAAATTTACAAAAAAGCAAAACCATCAAAATAAAAAATGAAATCTCTCCAATTAATCCGAAGATAAAGTATTTTCTTTCCTTTGTGATTTTCAAATTCTCCTGCAAAAACTTTTGGTTTCTTGCTACAGTTTGTGTTATACTGCCATCTGTTGGCTGAACATGGCACTGTATACATGGTGTCTAATTCTTGCAGTCATTTCATTTTGAATACGATGAGCTGACATGACCTGGCTGCTCACAGTGACTGGATCTCTGTAATGCCTTTTAACAAGGTGTGATGTTATCAGGACATTTCATTGCTGATGTTGCTGTTACAACAAATTAATTTTAAGCTTGTTTTTTTTTTTTTTTCTAATAAAGGCAAATTAAGTGATGTCATTATGGATAAATTACACAGGTTATTGAGAATTCTTCTCAGTGCCTGAAATAGGAGGAAGCTTTGCACCTTTGTCAATTTCCTTATTTAATGGGAGATATCAATTTTTCTGCAATCTTTATTTACCACTAAATTATATGTGGTTACTAATTGTGGTTTACAACACAAATAGATAATCAGTACGTCCGTTTTTTCACAGGAAATGGCTAAACGGATGCAGGAAGAGGAGGAGCAGAGGGTCAGGAGGAGCAGCAGAGGGCAGGAGGGCCTCAGTGAAGGTACGTTTAGTCTAGTATTTGATTACGTGTATATTTATGCTGCAAGATACATAAGCAATCCTCACATACTGCAGAATCACTTTAAAGGAATTTTAAATGATTTTTATGTTTTTGATGAAAATGTATATGATATGGGTTTGTATACATTTGCAGAAATGTATTTGTTACGTTCCAATAGCACAGACAAAGACCTGGCTAAGCCTTTCACTAAACATGCTTTGCTGTACTGCTGCTACCTACTACTGCTTTATCTAAGTTATTCTCCACAGATAATACAAGAGCATGATCATAGGTATTGCGCTATCATCATGTTTTTTTTAATGTTTCAGTTACATGTTGTCTTTTATGTTGTCTTTTATGCATGACTGTATATTTGTAGGGCTTATTCCAATCGATGAATGTATTGGAATGCCTCAGTAGTGTCTTAAACGTTTATGTAAAATGTGTAATAAGTAATCTTACTCAAGTGACATGCAGCTATTTTAATGCAATATGTTACCTCATCATTAACTGCACTTGTCCAATAGCATCCACTAACAGACTCACCCACCCTCCCTGCTTTTGTGTTTGCATGTTTGGCATTACTAAAGGCAGCACCAGCGACCCTGCACTGCTGTCCCCACACCAGCACACACTCAGCAGTCCTCGCCACTTGGAGGAGCAGTACTCTTCTTCCGCCACCAGGTGGCAAGGGTCTACCTCTCACAACCATTCACACTTATCTGAGCCTCAGAATGACTCCCCCAGCCAGGCAGCAGCTCAGAAAAAGACAACTTCATGGTCAAATCAAGGACACACAGATTCCATTCGGCAAATCAGGAGTGAATTCAATGATTCTTTCAGTGAAAATTCAGAGGACTCGGACACAGTTTTCTCTGAGCAGCTCTCTGCCTTGTCCCAGAGACTGAGTGAAAGACTCAAAACGGCACCTCCTCGACAGCGGGCATCTTTACATCAGATACAAGGGAGAAACTACAGAAGTATTTGCTCTCGCAGCAGCTTCTCAGATGAGTTCAGAGACTTGGAGGAGGAGAGAGAAGAGTGGGATGAAGACTATTATGAAAATGGTGACTCGCAGAGGAGAAAGCCGAGGAATCGGGATCATAAGACGAACTGCAGTGAGGAGAATTGGGGTTGGCACAAGAGCAGAAATCAAGATGCAGACTCTACGTCAGTAGAGGTCAGAGAAAGGCGAAGTAGTCGTAGTGAATCAGTCAGGCTACCTGACACGGGTAGACACAGCAACAAAGACTTGGCAAGAACCTGGAGCTACAAGGACAACCCTGACAAACATGTCCGTTTTCAGGAAGACACCAGGAGCTCTTACAGGCAGAAGAGTAAAAACAGCCAAGTGTGGGAGATGCTGGGCAGTGTCCTCAGGGAGAGGGGTGTCCCTGTGAGGTTTGGTGGCAACGGGGCGCCACTACAAATAAGGCCTCAAAGCAGAGACAGCCAGGTGCTTCACGGGAGTGAGGTCTCCTGTGGCGACTCCCAAACACATCAGAGAACCTTCCAGAGAGCTGCAACCACCAGGCACAGTTTCCATGGAGATATCAGGGAAAGGAGGAGATTGTCATACCGAGAGAACAGTGGGAGAGATCACAGAGAAGACCGAGACAGGCACCGTGGTAATGGAGAGCTCTATGAGATTAGTAGTACAGACTCATACCTTGCTAACAAAGAAAGACGAGACAGTGGAAAGTGGAGGGAGAACAGGTACACCAACAATGAGGAGAGGGGAGAGAGGAATACAAATGATGACAGAGTCCAGAGGACAGCAAGTGAATGCAGGAATTGGCACAAGACCGCAGAAGAAAGGTTGAGCTCAGAAGAGGAGCAGGAGGTGGAGAGGAAGGTGGCGCGACCCCGTCGAAGAGCTCCGCAGCATAGCCAAAGCTTCAGCAGCAGCAGCAGGGCCTCAACCAGGGATAGGTCAAGTCACATGGCAGCAGGTAACACCCCGACCTGCAGCCAACTCTAATCTGCAGATGGAAAACTTCCAACCCTGTGTACATCTGCTCCTCTTATCTCCCCCCAATCATTGTCTGATATGCACGTGGGCTTTAGTGGTGACTTGTTCTCTTACTGAAAGAGAAGTGGGACATTTTCCTGTTTCAGATTTACAACAGGACAACAGTAGTCCTGAAATAATCTGCACTGTGAACTTTCGGTTCCACCCTTTTTTTTTTTTTTTTTTCATTATCAGTCTTTTATTCTTGATGTAATAAATAGCAATAAAAAGTTAGTCATTTTCCAACTGTAGAAACATGATTCAACATTCTGGATCCTCTCCTCTCTCGGTGTGGCTCTCAAAGCTCTTTCGGTATTCATCACTGATCTAAGTTTTTTCTAAACCGTTTGCTCTTCATTATCACAGTTGCTTCAGTTCCTTTGGATTTGACACTATCAAACTTCACCTTTAGGAGCCTCGCTGCAACCAGAGCCGAGCGAGGTGGGCCTGGACCTGGGGGAGCTGCAGCAGGTCCTACGAGATGAAGAACTGGCCCGCAAGATTCAGGAGGAGGAGGACGAGCAGCTGAGGAGGGTAAGTGAATCTTTTTTTTTTTTTTTATAAAACAGGAGATAAGCAAACGAGAAGTTTATCTTTTATTCTTTTGTACTGTTTAACTTTATTCTTTTGTTACATTTACCGTTTTGTTCTCTCAGCCCTGTGAGCCCTCTCCATGTAGCCCTTATCCAGAGGGGGACTTCAGAGTAGCACAAGTGGCGCAGGATGAGGTACGATGATGAACTGACACATCATTAGTACCCACATATCTCATGTTTAACATCCACCTGAGGAATGACAACAGGCTGTGATTTATGCTGCAGGAAATTGCACGTTTTATGCAGAAGCAGGAAATGAAGTCGAAGCGCAGATCTCGTGAGCTGGAAGGACCAGCATCGTGGCGAGAACACAGAGCAATGATGACTCATCATGACAGACGAGCTGCAAGAGAGAGACAGGTGCATGTTGTACACACTGGCAAACACTTCAAACGTCTAAAACACACTGTCCATGTCATTGTCGTGGATGTCTTTAGCCTTTAACACTGTAGTTCTTTCATTTGTCTCGCTATAATCATCGTTAGTGCTGATGTTAATCAGCTCAGTTTAAAAAAAACAAAAAAAGATTTATGAAAATATTAAACTCGTTGTTTTTTTGGTTTTTTTTTCGCTCCCTCAGGTCCAACGAGAGAGGCTCGACTCGGAGGGCCTTCCTTCCTCCACTGAGGACTGTCCACCAGAGAACCAGCCATCCGTCCCCGTCCCCACCATACCGTAATGAAACTGATCAATACAGGTATTATTACTACATGTCAGCTGTATATGCTCACTTACAACCGCTGCGTTTACAGACAAGCCCAGCAGATCAGAAACATCGCAGAGGAGTTGGACCCGACCTTCCAGGTCAAGAGGGCCGGCACAGAGAGCCTCCGAGTGGGACAGACAGGTGCTGTAAACAGGAGGAATTAACACACAAAATGAAAATGTAGAAATCTTGAAAACAGTAGCTGGACACTCGCATCCTTTTCCTTTCATTGTAGGTCCAACCTGTCAGTCACTTCCTGCACCGCATTCTGGATTACACGACCTCCTCGAGGAGCCAACTTTCATCCCACCAACAAAGCGGCAAACGGACAAATCGGGACGCATGAAATCCAAAGACAAGAAGGAGAATTGCAAGCAACAATAAACTTTTAACATATATATATATATTTTATAACACTCAGAATACAGTTCTCATTACGTATTACTTTAAGGCTGTAGATGACAGGAATTATGTTGAACCAGCCGACCCTACTAGCACTTTAGACCAGTGGAACAAAAGAGACATTTTAGGATATTTCTTGATTAAGTGAATAATCACAACATTCATGTGTTTTTCATTTTTAAAGGGAAACTTTGAAGTATCCCTCGAATTCTTCACTGTAGTTATTATATGTGTAACTCTTATTTTGTCTTTATTTGCATAGTTACAGAGCAGATACTGTCAGCATCAAATATGTCTGCACACCTTGACCCCCGAACCTTCCCTGGGATGAACTTAAAATGTATTGAAATTTTAGATTAAATTAACCCAAATGGCCTATTGGATACTGCCATGATAGTATCACCTCAGCGTCGTCCAAATCTGGTGCAATGTTAGGGTTGTTTTTGTGTGTGTGTGTGTGTGTGTGTGTGTGATTTGGTGGATGCCCTTAACTCCCGCATTTGACTTTACCAAGGAGACAAAATGAGAAGTTACTGCAATACCTCTTACTTGAACCCGATTGAACTGGTTTTCTGGCAAGCCAAGTCATCCACTGTTGCAATGTCTGCCAACTTTGTGTCAAAACAGTTTGCCCGCGTTTCAGTCATGTTTACAATCGTGCAGTGACAATCAAATGAACCAATGTAACCTTTAAGAAACAGAAAAGCCCATTTTTCGACAACCTAAATTACAATCGTGGTATGGTAAAACGATGTGTAGTATCGAGATGTAAATATATTCAACTCAGGTGAGGAAGTTCATTCGAGACATTTGGGGTCATTAAATATGTCACAAAGTTTTCTGCGCTCCACTGCGAGCTTACAGCTACATTTCACAGCCACTGAAATCCCGACACCAAAGACCGTCCTTAACCTGAGACGGGTTACGTCTTGTATATTCTGCCAAGTGTGTTTTTACCAGTCCAGAGTGAATTATACAAGTTCATATACATTCTTAATACTGATTCTAACCCCGGTGATAGTATTTTACTTTTATGCACACATTACCATTGTGGTGTCTGTTTTTTTTTCATGTATGTTGTTATTACTTCCACATTTAAAACACTTTTTGTTTTTTTTACAAATACAATATGCTTTTCTTGTCCACTATAAATGCAGCTTTTCCGAATAAAAGTGCAACAAATAAAAAAATATTTTTTTTTATTGGGTGTTTAAAAATGTCATAAAAGTCTTTTGTTTTTTTTAAAAAAACAACACATAAGGCTGAAAAGTACATTCACATCAGAAACCTGTAATGAATCAGGAAAGGGTCAACACTTATAAAGGCATGTATAACAAATGTAACTTCTGACATAGACACGTGGACTTTGGATCTTTCAACAGACTTTACTTTGCTGGAGGTATGACTCATACATACTCATACTGTAGTTGTGGGTTAACATTTTCACCCTTAGCCCACGTAGTATAGTTCACAAATGTTCCACTTCAGACACCTGCTACACTTCAGATAATACATAAGACATTTTTTTTTTTAACTTTCCTATCAGCCTGATCTTGCTGCCCACTTCACACCAGTAGCAGATCAAAACAAAAGTAACACAGACTACGAGACTGACGGGGTTTTTCCACATGACCCTTGACCATTTTGACATTTTTTGTGTGGTGTGGTTGTGTGCGTCTGTCATGTCCAGAGGATTTCCCACATGACACACTAAATAGGCATCTGAGGCACTTAGGAACAGCACATGACTCATCCTATCTGACATTTAATCTCAAGAAAGATTGCACTCGGGATACCCATACTGGCAAATTATTGCTCAAGAGGCATGTCTCCGCTTGTTATTGAAGTTTAACCAAATATTTGCTTCTTATAAAACAAAAGGGAAAAAAAGACTACCATCCTGTGTATATCTAGACTAAACTGTGTACTAAATTGTAGGCTTTCGAGTGCTTTTACTGTGGGATTATCTATTGATGTAAAGGGAACCTCCACTCACTGGACTTTTTGATACTAATTTAGCAATACTAGGAAAGTCCAGATGGTTCCTGGTAATCTTAGGTAGAGTTGAAGAGGCTGTATGCAATACTTGCCTCAATGTGAAAGTTTTTACAGTAGTACACAAAGCTGCTATTTTCACCATTTATCTCAACGTAGAACCCATAGAATACATAGATTTAAATAAACTAAAACAGACAAAACAACTAATATACCCTAAGAAATATGTACATGGTTATGTATAAATTTAGCAGGAGCGGAGGTAAAACCAAACACCTACGTATGTGGGCTCAGAACTAAGAGTGACTAAAACCTTTTCACGTGCGGCTGAACACCCACTTGTACTGTACGTTAACACTGAGCATCAGCAGCAGCATCACTGCCCCGACATGTACGTATCACAGTAGTGAAACTCATTTACCTTCCTTCACGCTACAATGTTTGAAAGTAAGAAATAGTTTACAAAGGGAAAAAAAAAATAACGTTTAAAGGTAAACATTCCGTTTTTGACTATTATATCAATATCTTGTTTCATCATTAAAGTGCCAAACTCAGTCTAATGATTTTTAGACTATTTTACCTTTAATGTTTAACTAAGGGGAAACAGCCTGTGTGTCAGCTATAATTTGAATAATGAAAGAACAGTTGGTAACTCCACTTTGTTTTTTCCCTCTCAGAATTCCCCTTTCTCATCTGTGTATATTTACTGTATCATCAAAGGATCCCTATAATTGTATCCTGGTGTAATGGTACATTGGTATTGGTATATTTTCAGTTATAGTTATAATTAATACAATATAAATACACTGTGCAATACAACAACTATTCTGTCTGTATATATCATGTTTTTTTAGTCTTTAGTTAGTTATATCTTAGTTATTGTGGATTTGTACTTTTTCTCAGTCAATATCCTTTACTGTAATATTATATTATGTTATATTATATATATATATTATATTGTATGTATTTATGATACTTTCTGATAAAAAAAAAAACTTTTTTTTTTTTACTATGTCTCTTGTTTGCACTATCCACTATGCTGCTGTAATCCTGTAAATTTCCCCACTGCGGGACTAATAAAATATTATTTTCTTTCATCTTATATTATTAGGCAAATAGGGGAATTAACAGCTAGCTGAACAGTGTTTTGCTTCTTTCATTTGCCAATTGAGGCAACAAAGACTTCGTCAGTAGAACCAGGAAAAATCCCATCGTTTGGGGGATTCCCTGTTTCCTTACAGGTCTTCAAATGGGGCTTTGTATTCGGTTCTGTTCATGCAATGAGCTGCTCTGAGGAGTCCTTGGAGTACAGCGACTCTGAGCTGTTGCCTTGTTCTTGCTCAGCCTCGTGAAAACTGCACTCTATTGCTATTAATGTCCGAGGGTCATCTAAAGGAGAAAAAGAGAGAAAATAAAAACACTGTATTTGGAATTGATGGGACAAATATCCTGTGTAATCACTATGAAGTACAAGTTACATTACCTGTAGGGGTTCTAATTATGGGTGTTTTGGGGGATGGCTTTTGTGTCTTCTGTTTTTTCTGAAGGATGTTGAAAGCCACAGAGATGAAGACGATGATGATTATACCAAAGGCCATCAGAACAAAGATGATGATCATCATTGTCAATGGCTGCTCTGTGTCATCTGTTTCAAAACAGCAACAGATTGTAGGTAGCTTTCCTTAAAAACAGGAATTAACGCACAAAGACACTAAAGAAAGAATCATGTCCTACCAGGTTTCTTTACGTTCATCTGTGAAACATCACACTGTATGTCACTAACTGCATCTCCGTTGGCCACAATCTTTTGACCTGGATTGGGGCACCTTTGAGAAAAAACAAATCACAGAAGAATTTTAATGACATTTTTAGGTCTTAATCATATCTGTCAATACAGAAACAGAAAAAAAAAAAAAAAAAAGTGGTTGCAACGGTAGAGCCAGTCAGTAGAGAAGAAATATGTCTTACTTGCTACTCCAGGGTTTACACTTCTGGTGAATTTTGTCATTGAAGGTTCCATTTGGACAGGGTCTGCAGGAACCTGCACAGAGAGGCATTCAGCTGACATTACAATCAATGTAACGTGTATGTTGTTTGTGCTTAAGTGATGTGATTACATGCAGTTTTACGTACGATCGGTGGTAGGTTCTTGACCTTTGGCACACGTCTCCACACAGAATTTACACTGGTCATCACCACAGGTGAGTCCTTCTTTACAACCACACTTTGTATTAGTTGTAGGAGTGCAGGTTTCCATAAGGACTTGAGCACCTAAATATAGGAAGATACAGATAGTTTGGATTGTAAATTCACTAGAGAAGAAATGCTTTACGTAGTTTTGTGACTTGAATAACTCATTAACATACCTGCACATTGTGAGCACCTATCACACCTTGAGGCAGCAAGGTTTGTTGTGTAAGTGCCAGACTCACAAGGTGTACAAAGATCTGCTGAACTGGGACCACACCTTTTGACCAGACGGTTTCCTGCACACACACACGCACACACAGGCACACACACACACAGTGGGACAAGTTTAGGCAAGACATTTCTAGCAGCTGTGCTTCATCAAAACTACACTGTTTTGGATTTGCACATAGAAGAATGACATATATGACAGCTCCAAATGATTGGATATGTTAGTTGCATCATCTGTGCCTTTGTTGTGGGATTAGGTGACAAACCACTGAAAGTATATTGGCTACAGGCAACCACCACAGAGGAACTCCTCAAAGGATGGAACATGATCATCTTTTTACATTCACAAAAAAAAACAAAAGGCTGGGTTTCAGAATAATACGAGGAGAAAGACTATTTGTCCTCCAATACTATCCAGTATACATAGAGGGTTTCCTTCAAGAACAATATTGTTTAAAAAAACAACCAAACAACAACAACATATTAACATATATTAAACAACACTGTATGTGCCATATTTGTTCAGAACAAAAATACTATATATATGTAGTTTTATAATGTTATAATTATTCTTTCCTTTATTTCTTACCTGGATGACAGATTTCACAGCAAATATCTTTACCCTTCCCATTTGTCCATTTCAAGCAGCCCCTCTCAGGCTGTCCAGCGCTGCACAAGCCGGCCTGCATGAGCAGACAGAGACCCATCAACCACAGCATCACGGCCATGCTACTGTCAGCTCTCCAGCTTTGGCGTTAAGGATGATACAGACAACCGAGGTAAGACGTAAGGTAATCCAACAAATATCCAAGGTATCTTTTTTTCCGCCCAGAAAGTTATTTAAAGTATTTAATCTGTAGTTTTCCACAACGTTCCTCTTGATTTAAAGTTGTTTGGCAGCAGTGTTGTGGGTAATGAATTCATTTGAAGAAGGCTCACTGTGCTTTGATCTCAGTACTCAAAACACAACTCACTCTGTGGCCAGCTGATCGCGCTATTCATAGTCGGGGGGTGTGTCCTAAAAAAAAAAAGTGTCTCTTACTTCCTGCTTTGTCCAATCAATCAACTGTGTTGCACAAAATGTTCATGCTCATAGCCTACCAGACTTCAAATTCAAATCATTTACATAAATATAGCATGTTTTATATATTTTTTTTATTTTCAATACATTTTATACAAGTAGTATTTCCTTCATTAAAAACAATACAGCCTGTTCAAGATAGAGTTCTATAGCGGTTCAAAACGAAACAAAACCAAATGATAGTGTCTGAATAGTATTCCTCATAATCTCAAGCTTTGGACCAGTGCTATCCGTGGTTGGCTCAACTTTTGACTATCAAATCAGTTTTGCTCTGTGCCTTTAACAGGGACTATTTACAAAGTGAACATTCCTGGAGTGCATTTCGTTGCTTTTCTGTAACAATACGTCCCTTAACTGAAGGAAATTTCTGGATTTGAGATTAAATCTCGTTGAAACTTTCCCATTCTCCATCCTGGAACCAGTTTCCGATCAGGCAGGGTCTTCCCCCCCCCCCCCCCCCCCAGGAAACCAAATGTGTATATTTACCTTAAGCTGACAATGAGGGTAGCCAACAGTTATGTTATCATTCCAACCAAAAGAAAAGGATTTTTTTTGTGTGTTTGCTACATCTCAAACTGATGTTCTGAATTGCTCTCTTTAATTGGAAAAATGTCACCTGAAATGGAAGTGGAAAGAAATTTGTTGATGCACATGGTACACTAACTAAATTTGGATTAAAGCATCTGAACTTTCACTAATTGATTTGATGTTTAATTTGATTCATTTTGGTTATGTTTGGACTGTTAAACAAACCTGAAGATGACGTCTTTGTGTGGAGGGACTTTCCTGTTGGTGTATTATCATTGCTACAGGGGACACATTAAACACAAAACATTAAAAAAAAAAAAAAAAAAAATTTTTTTAAAAAAGACAAAACAAAGATGAAAAAAACTACAGTACAAAGGGTTTTCTTTAATATAATGGATAAAAAGGCTGCTAAGAACTCATTGTTTGGAATTGATGCAGCGTCATTGTGATGAGTCAAAGACACACGAGTTACACATGCCAAGAGTCACAAGTTTTTTGGAGATGACCCTAAAAGGTTAAAAATTTCCCAGTTGTTGCTGATCACCTGTTATTCTTATGTGTCCAGTGATTATCAGATTTAAGTCACTGCATTAAAAATAAAACTGAAATGAAAAGTGAAACATAAACCCTTCGTTGTGCTAAAATGAAAGTGTGGCTTTCGGAAGATACTCTTGTTGAGATTGTTTTATTCAAAACAATTTCATTGTGTGTATTCCTGAAACAAAAACCTGACACTTATTTCCTTTAAAAAGGAAACTCTGATTTCCCTACTTGGCAGCGCTTTGACTTTTGGAAAATAGGGACATTTTGCTGACTAATGACTCGATATCACAGTCAATTATTAAGGTTATCTGAGGACAGTGTAGCTTAATCTCACACTCAAAGTCAAGTCATAAATCTAAATAAAATGCACAAAAACACACATCACTGCCATGATGCTTAAGTGACATTTGACAGATGTTGCCTTTGACATTCTTATCATTCTCAGCCTCACATTGGCTAACCTCATTTATGAGTAGACATATTTTTCATGAAGCTGTGATGTCAAGAGTGAGTATCTGCCAACGCATCCTTGGTTGAGAAACACCTCTCACATTTACCCTTAAACCTCCCACTAAAAATGCAATGATGAAGCACAGTAAACCCCCAGTTGCTCAATTAACATACTGATTTGGGAAATGCTGTTAAGTTTTTTGGTAAGTTGTTTGGCGATGTTCATGCTGCTGGTAAATGAGGGTGTGTGTGTGTGTGTGGATTTTTGCATATGGTGTTATGTTAGCGTCAGTTAAACTGCAACTCATGTCAGTTGTAACAGCAGTCTTTGTCAATTGTTGACTACGTATGTCCTCTTTGTGTCATAATTTAGGTGGCTGTTTTAGGGCACTTCATAATCTACCTCTGCAGGCGAGGGGATCATGAAGCTCTGACATCGCTTCCTTCCTGCGTGGGAGTGTGGTGTCAATTTCTGATACGCCCACGTACATACGTATGTCGTATAAACATTTGTGGTTGGTGGGTCAAGTAGACAGTGGTCTGTAGGGGTACAGCGCATTTAAGCCTTTGAAGGTATTGTCAGCCCACTGGGAAAGTACACGCAGTGGTTCTGGTGTGCTCGGAATTTCCACTTAGGGGTGGTTACTGTGGAGCGTCAATCAAATGAAGTGATGATAGCAGAGTTGGTGTTGCGGTGATATTTTACCTACAGTTACAGATGTAAGTGTTAATCATTTTCTAGACTTTGATGAACACATTTCAGTCTTGAAAAATAACCAGCTTTGCTATTGTGTCACTTGCACATTTCAAATGCTTGTGCCTAATTCAAATAGAAAAATATTGCCTGTGTTAATCTGAAAAAAATAAATTTGATCTTTCAAAGATTACATTTAAATTAGAATCGAAATCAAGTTAAAATGAATTAACAGTAAATGCAGGGGCGTAACCATGATATTGACATTGGGGGGTCCAAATGACATTTGCCCCCACTAAGACCCCGCTGTGATTATATATATTGATATATATATATATATATAAATATATATATATATCGTATAGTATCTTATTATACAATATATACTATAGATACTATAATGTTCTCTAAAATTTCATTAAAATGTCATATTATTGTATGCTGTCCACAAATTCATAAGAAAGTCATCCAAACTGACATAAAAACTTCATATTATAGTATGTGGTCAAAAATACCCTAAGAATGTCTTGGTATAACATGTGGTCAAAAATGTCCAAAAACAATAAAATAAGATAGTATGTTGTCCAAATTGTCCTAAAGATTTAATAGTATGTTGTCCAAAATGTCATAGAAACCTGATATTATCGTATGTCCTCCAAAATGTCATGAAAATGTCCTGCTAAAGTATGTTGTCTAAAATGTCATAAAAACATCATACAATAGTATGCAGGCCAAAATGTCAAAAACATATCAGTACAGTATGTTGTCCAAAATGTCATAAAAATGTCTTACGTATGTCGTCCAAAATGTCAGTATGTCATGCTATAATATTTCATCGAAAATGTCATAAAAATATCATACGATACTGTCTTCCAAAATGTCATAAAAATGTCATACTGTAGTATGTTCTCCCAACATGTTAAAACGCCCTGCTATAGTATTTCGTCCAAACTGTCATAAAAACATCCTAATATAGTTTGGCGTCCAACTGTCATAAAAATGTCAGTATAGTTTGTTTGCATTATAAAAAAAGTTAATTTTAAATGAGAAATTTCAATTATTAAAGCATTCCAGGCAATTAATGTGCAAAATGAAGACAACATTTTGAACATATAGACTTTTTATTCATATATATAATAAATTTCTATGTACAATTTATTCTTCTTTTGTAAAGAAACAAAATGAAAGAGAAAGCTTTGATTGCAAACAGTGTTTCATACTAAAGGGAGGGAGAGACAAAATGGAAAAGTGCTCATAAAACTAGTGTTTGTATGTGTGTGTGTGTGTGTGTGTGTGTGTGTGTGTGTGTGTGTGTGTGTGTGTGTGTGTGTGTGTGTGTGTGTATTTCCCTCTCGTAACTATAGTTTATGTAGATACAACAGGGGCTTGCCATTATTTTGCAAGGAGATCATCTGAAGGTCAGAATTCCCCTTGAAGTCACTTTGAAATGAAGTGTCTAATGATTATCATAAAAAGATTGACATCACAGACAGCTCCGACAATATAAAGAAATATCCACCACACAATGTGAGGCTTTGGCTTTTATCACACTGACTCTTATTGAAGCTCACACTCGCTACAAACGAGACAACTGTGGTGTCCACTGTTTGCAATCTTGTTGATTTGCTCACTTAAATGTGTTTAAACCAAATGTTGTTATGAATGCCAGGGTTCAATCAGGAATAATGATACATTCGACAAAGCACAGCTAGGACAGTGGAAACTGGCCACTGATTCACAAAGAGTGATGTCTGATTGTCTGTCAGTCAGTTGTAGTAGACAAAGTATGACACCATCAATGCAACATGATCACATAAATAACATCACAAAAATCATCCAGTGTACGGATTCTTCCTTTAGGACATTGGCCAGAGGTAACCGCCCCCCCCTCCGTGAATTGTAATACTTTAAACAAAATGGATTTAGAAGATTTCTTTAAAGCAGTTGAGACAGTCATGCAGTATGCAGCCTAGTTAAACTAATGGCTGGCTACAGGGTCTCCCTTATGAAGTTGAAGAAATCCTCAGATCGCAAACAGATCAAGGTTAGCGTTTTAGTAGTTGGCAAGTAAGAACTTAAATAAGCTGTTAGCGATGCCACAGCATAAGGGAAACGGGGTCAGAGGTTTGACTCACACAGGTACGAGTCAGGAGATCCAGTTCAAGGTCTAGGCCCAGAAAAGAGTTCCTAAGTGCAGGCCGTAGTTGTCGGTCTGGGTCTGGGGGATTGATATCCAGGCCCAGACAGCTTTAAAGGTCTTGCAGGACGGAAAAAAAAAATCCTAGGTAGTGTACGCACTCCCGAGAATGTCTTCGTGGCAGGTTTTAAAGAAATCACCACACTGAATACCACTCACATTTCACAAACTGTACACGTCACGTCAATACAAAAGAGTTTTTTTTTTTTCTAGTCAGAGGACCCCTGCTTGTGTGTGAGAGGACTCCCTCCTGTCGAGCTCTCGCTGCCTGTACTCCTTTAGCTTGGACATCAGATGAATAGACAGACAGCAGGGGGCTATGAAGAGGGCCAGTCAGTGTCTACATTCTGAACCTAGAGATGGTTAAAATACGGCGAGGAGGAAGTGAAGTCGGTGTGGGGGATGAGGGAGAGTTGTTTTGTGCTCACTGAGTTTTAAAGGCACTGTCCTGTCACATGATGTCAACAAAGAACTCACAGGGATTGCCCATAGCATGCTGGAAGGACTGGCGACTGGCGGTGAGCTCAGGAGGAACGGCTGCTAACTCTCTCCCAGGAGGGGCTCCAGGGGGTGTGCTACTGCTGACGGAGGTCTTGGGGACCAGACGGGCCAGACAATAAGGGGGAGGCAAGCCTGGGGGGCCGTAGGAGGAGGCATGGCTTCGCTCGCTATGGGCACAGGAGCCCGGCCCGGGCTGGGTGAAGGGGGCGTGGCTGTAGGTGAAGGCGGGGTGGTTGTTCTTTGACAGCGTGTGGCTCCTGTGTGAGTGACTGTGGCTGAGACTTGATCGGGCATGACTGTGACTAGAGACGGCGTGGCTGTGATGGCTCATTTGGCTGGCGGACCTGTCACCGCGCCTCCCTCCACGGACGGCAGGCTCTGATTCACTGCATGTTGACCTTTGGGCCTTCTCCTGTGGGGAGGAGCGTCTACCTTTGCCTGCACTGGGGTTGGATCCACTACTTCGGCTTCCTGTGGAGAAAGCAAAAAGACATTTTAGTTTGGCCTTCAGCAGAACATGGAAACTGAACCTGAAATACACGGTGAGACGCTGTGACTCATCAGCGACCGCTGATTCAGAACCAGCTGATTTGACTACTGATTAAGTTTGAGAGAAACGGTCACACGTTAAACAAAAGCTAAACAAAGCCTTCGTGAACTGCAACAGACACTGTACGTGACATGTCAAGTGAAGCCACAGTATATTTCATTAAAGGAGCAGTGTGAAGGATTTAGTGGCATCTAGCTGTGAGGGTCCAGATTGTGAACACCCCTCGCCTCACCCTTCTTTCCTCAGCAGGTAGAGGAATCAAAGGTGGCTGCGAAACGCACACAAAAAAAAGCAAAACAACATCTTTAGAGTCACTGTTTTGTTTTATCTACTCCGGGTTAATGTTGAAACATGGCGGTGCAACGTGGTGGGCTGCACGGAAGGTCAATGTGTCTCAAATCACCTACTTCCGTTTGTACAATTACATGGTATTACACTTGTAGTGCCTGAATTTTGACAGGTTGGTGTTGTCTAAAATTGCACACAGAAGTTCTGCACTTGCTGAAAATGGTCGTAACATTTGAATGCATCTACCGCAAACATATCTGCCGGCTTTGTTTGATTATTGTAACTTAAAATGAACGTGTTTTTGTGCCCTCTGTTCTGCATACACATAAACATACCGATCGCTTCCACCCAACAGCAGTACTTAGTCAAATAAACACCTTTGTGTGGACATGCACAACTTGTTTTTGTATTGTGCTGCATTCTACAACAGCTGCAGCTTTCCCTCCCTTTCCAAGAGATCCAAACTCAATTTGTGGACCGCTTCGAGTACACCGCTTGTGTACTCGTAATGCACTGCATGTTTCTTGACATGACAGTTTGAATGTACTAAAAATACTACGTGCAAGTACCTGGTTTGAGACACAGCCCTGCTCTCTATTAAAGCCTCATTCTAAAGTAATGACAACACACGATTCTTAGTTTTAGGCTGTTAAATATTAATGAAAACATACTCATGAATATTATATTTCATATCTGCCAATAGATCTCCCTAAAACCTTCACACTGCTCTTTTAACACTATCAAATAATGTAATGTTTAAGGTGAGACCAGATATTGTCTTGTGCAATCTAACAAGATTCAACAGTCAAGGGCAAACATGATTATCTCAAGGAATCTTCCCCCACGTTCCACTGCAGCCACTGATATCTTGGGCTTCATCTGATTCATACAAACATTGAAACATTCACAGATTATACAAGTAAACATGATACACCTGCATTAGAATGAGATTACTACACAGCACTTTGTAAATATTACAGAATAACTTATTTATTTGAAAAAGTTATATTCATATTTAAGTAGGTTAGTGTCATGTCTCAATGCTGGTAACACGCACTGATGGAGGTGTACCACACAGTTGCAAAATCAAACATTCCACAATTCCCCTTCTGCAATGAGCCCCACAGTACTGGGTAAAGTGGTGCGTGATCGCCCCCTATCAGTGGGAATGATAGCACAAGCCTCAGAGTGATCACACCTGCATCATGCACCTCCCAGCACAGTACCGAATGCATGCCCAGAGGTGCAGAGAGGGAGAATCAACTGTCAGGAGATTCACACACAGGATACATATGGACAAGGAAAAATCATGGGACCAGCGGAGGAAAAAACAAACAACAACAACAAAAAAACCCTTAAAAGCTACAGTATGGTAGGTGGAGAACGTTGAGCAGAAGAGACAGAGAGGAGTGAGAGAATAAGTCTGAATGGGAAGAGAGAGAGAGCAGAAAGAGAGAGCAGCAGAAGAGGAGAGGGGGTTAGCAGGCTTACCGGTTCCCCCAGTGTCCTGGGACTACCTCCTCCTTCAGTCTACCGTTGCCCAGCAGAAACAGAGGGAACAACAGAATTACACACACCTCCCAGCCCAGACTTCCCCACTCTATTACATCTGGCCTATAAGCTCCCTGACTAATCTTTACACCCAACTGGCTTTAACTGGTCCTTTCTTGCCATCCAGCTAAAAAAAAAAAAAATGATGGGAGAAACTTCCCCTTAAAATGGACACATGCACTATCTGAAAACACGCAGGCAGACACATGATTAACCATGATGACTTGACGATGTTTGTCAAGTCTGTTCTTCCAAAGGTTGCAGACAAACCAACGGAGAGAACGACAACTGGCTGAACACAAGATATGACGATGTCTGGATGAATCAATCAAAACAACGGAAATTAGACTGGGAAATGGTAACATGTAATTTACCATTATTTGTCTGGGCTGCCTGGTTTAAAATACTACGAAGGCCCTTTCACAGCCACCTACTTCTGTATAAACCCCACTGGTTCTCCACTCTCCTTCAATGCAGATATCAAACACCATGCAGCACCATCACATTTTGATTCAAGATGAAAACAAAAGATCATACAGGAAACTGATGGATCGGGATGGGCTTGGTCATTTCAAGCTGGTGATGTAGAATCACATGGTTGATCAGAATGTTTTTTGTTTTTTCTTTGTGTACACACCCAGTACTGCAGAGCTGTCCGCTGCATGACTCAAGATGCTCATGATTGACCTTGACAATACAGGACGCGTTTTAGAATACACAGAATTATGGAAAAATACAATCCAATGTCAACTTCCTGCGCAGAGAGCCAGAAAAGCTACCATTAAAATGAGTCAGACACTCGTTAATACTGACGTCATATGCCAGAAAAACTTAATGTCTTGTTGCACATTGAGTCAAAATATTTCATTAATTAGTGATGGAATTGATGGAAAACTCTAAGGCTCGTTTTTGCCCCTCCTCATTGCTCACCCTCACTGTGCTGGCTGCCTGCGCTCCCACTGTGGAAACTGTGGCACGGGTCCGAGTATCCTGGCGGGAAGCTGGGGGGCGCGGATGGAAAAGGAGGGTAGGGGAATGGCTGCCCGCCCAGAGGCCAGGGGTTGCTGGTGGGAGGTAGCGGTGCCAAAGTGTCCTGCTCCGAGCCTCCGCCACTGGATCCCTCGTTTAAATTGAGTGATGCCATGTCTTGATGAGAGAAAACAGAACAAGAGAGGGGAAGATTTAGTACAATCCTTCCATTCACAAGAAAATTGTATGATGAGGGAGTTGCATTATTGGTAGTGTGCGAGAAGTGGCTGTACTTTGGCAGAGGTCCCCAAAAGTATAGTAGCACTGTTCGGAGAAGGTGATCTTGTTGACGGTGTGTCTCAGGTAGCCGTGTTTCAGCAGACTACTCGCATACTTCCTCGCATCCCGCCGGTCCTTGAATCCTTCTACTCTGGAGTAAAGCCAGTCTACCACGTCAGCACCTGACAGAGACACAGACACAGTCATGGACATGTAGGCGCCAGCTCTGATGGGTTGAACAGATGCTAAAAACATTGTTGATATGCAGTAACCACACAGTGACCACAGAAGCTACAGTCAGACAAGCAGCACGATGTTGAAATAACTTTCAATAAAGTTTGTGGTGTTAATGCCAAAACTATGTACGATCATTTTCAGACTCACGCTTTGTTTTAGATTTTGTGGTTAGACAATAAAAATGCCAAAATGAGCTAATGCTATTTCTTGAATTTTGTAACAATAAACTGCCTCAAAGAAATGTCTCGGTGAATTTGACACAGCATTAAGGTTCACCGCAGTACAATAGAAATTGCTGCATATCTCCAACCTTTCTGTATTACTTATTGAAAATTACTTTTAGAAATCCAAATATTTTTCTCACCAATGACAGCGTTGGCGATGGTGATCTTCAACCACATCCTGTCCCGAATCTCGAGGCCAGAGTCTGGCAACTGCATCACCTTGACGATGGTTGCCATGTCAGTTTTACTTGCAGACAGCGGCAAGTCATCAAACTCTGAGATGGAGAAAGAGTTTGTGAAAAAAATCATGACAAGCAGAACTTTTTTTTGGAAAACCTTTAAATAATGTAAGTTGATCATAATTAGTATAGGTACTAAAATAATAATGTTTCATGATGTGATAAAAGTAGCTGGTTGTGTGTTTACCGTAGTGTGGGAAAGGTCCTGTCAGGGCTGTGGTGTGTGAAATCCAGGCTGCCGGGTCAATTGGTCTCACTGGCTCAGCTGAACAAATGAAACAAATAAGGCAACTTACTATAAATTCTACTAATTATTTACTGTCAATGTAATTAAACATATACCACTAGTGTATGTCTTACCACGAGGGATGGTGAAGTAGCTTCGTGGAGATGGGTCCCAACATTTGGCAACAGTAAGACTAATAGGACTGGAGAAGAATATAGAAAATAAGTGTAAATAAAAGAAATCAAAACACAGAAATATGCGATAGTGTGAGATAAAAAAACAAGTGTAAATTGCAATCTTTTAAATTACAAATATATTGGAGCAAGGTTTAGTGCCGTCTACTACGTATTATCGACCACATTATTATTATTATTATTATTATTATTATTATTATTTGGAATACACCTGCAAAATGTGTAAAACTGCCGGTATGTAAAAGTTTTACTGTTTCAATTATGAGTTGACAAAGAGATCAATGAAAGAGAAAGTGCTTCATACAACTCACCACAGATCCCTATATGACAGCAGTATACCGAGTATTAGTATGTAAACCTTATAGGTCAGTCAATTGGTTGTGTGAGCAGAGAAGTTGTTGATAGCAGCTTAGAAAGTCAGCAGGCTTCTTTTAAAATAAGTTGCAAAAGTGGTCGTAAAAGTCAGCAAATCTCGCAACAAACCAGCTTTAGTGGTACCAATCATAATTTTTCTCAATAGGCTTTCCTTAATTCTCTAACCCCTCTGACCAACCATACAGTACCCTGTCTGTTTTATGCATTACACCTCTCAAATAGTAAGTTATGCTCTCATTGTGATAAGCTTCCCCAGCAAAGAATGCAATAATCACAACATTCAGTAATTGGTCTGAGTATGATGAATGTTCTTACCCAGTTTTGGAAACAATCTCTCTTAAGATCCTCACGGCGTCGTCGTTACTCATGTTCTCAAAGTTTACATCATTCACCTGGTTGACAGACAAAACAAACCACGTAATTAAGTCATTATATCAAATCACATTACTTAATGACACATTGTGTTTTCATGACTAACATATTATTTTGCAGTTCTGCAGGAGCCTGAGATGTGTTTATGCACTTATGCTGTGCACACGGTAATCTCTGCAGCACTCTTAGGCCTTCAGATGCCTGCAAATCCTAAACTGCTTTCTATGGGATATATAGTCCTAAAACAATCTATATTGTTAGTGTTGGGGCAACAACTAGTTGCAATCAGCCAGCATGTGTTTTATAGTGGGTGTAGCTGCAGAGCTCTGCCGCAAAAACCTCAGAGCACGTCAATAACAGGAAGGAAAACGAGAAGCAGAATTATAACTTTTACATAAAAGTCTAGTAGAGGAAGTGAATAAAAAAAAGTGGTTATTAACAGGCCAAAAAAACTGAAGACAAATAGTGATCTCTTTATGTGTCAGCTTTGACGCTGTAAGAGAACAACAGCAGAAGTGCCACGTAAAACACTGATATTTGCCACAAAAATGCATGCTGGTGAAAATTTCCAATGCCCAACTACAATTTGTAAAAGTGGATGATTACCTGGAGGAGCATGTCTCCAGGTTCTATTCTGCCATCAGCAGCAACCGCTCCTCCCTTCATGATAGAGCCGATGTAAATACCGCCGTCTCCCCGGTCATTACTCTGACCAACAATACTAATACCCAGAAAATTGTACTTCTCTGTCAGGGAGAAAGCACAGCATGAGTGAGATAAAATAGGTCTGACAAAGATTAGAATATGAACGATATGTGCATTAAATTCTGATGTATAATTTAATAGTTGTGGGCGTTGTCAGGATTACCCATGTTAAGTGTGACGGTGATGATGTTGAGGCTCATGGTCGAGTCTGTGATACTGCTGAAGGATGAAGACTGGAAAGGCAGGAAGAGGTTACAATGAGCACATTGTAAATAAAAGTGGCATGAAGTCTATATCAATCAGCTCTCTCATCTGTTTCTCGCACTCAGCGTCAATCTCAATTTCAGCGGAGGCACTGATGTGTCTTTGAAGTGCATACCCGGTCTATCTTGGCCACTTTGTGCCTCCGTCTGCGCCGCTTGTGTCTGCGCATCAGCTGTGAAGAGGAACTCTGTTCTGTGGAACTACTGAGCCTGAAACACAGAAGAAGAAAGACCAATTATTGAAATTGAAATAAAGACGGAGGAGACAAAAATAGGATTTTAGAATATGAAAAGAGGCAAGGGTGTGCAAATTTGTTCATGTAGTCATATTAACTAAATATAGAGTGTAGGCCTGAGAATAGGTGTGCCATATTGTATCGTTCACAATAACATTAGTGATTTTTAATATAATAATAAAAAAAAAAGCATATCATATCATGATAATGTAATGACCCCACATCATTAAAATGTAGAACAATGTCAAACACATTACATGCATGTCTTGCGCATACCAAGACAAGCATGGCTGGAAGCGGCTCCACGATGGAGGCGTTATGGTGACATATAAAACTATGTCACTTATTTTTCTGCAAACATGTGGTTTTGAAATTAATGCTAAAATCTTTTTTCAGTATTTTGTCATATTGTCAAGAATAGTATTATTGAGAAAATACCCTGAAATACCAAATACTGATTGAATTGTTTTAGGTCCATATTGCCCAATATAGGTGAGATGAAAGGACCCAACATGTTCATTAGGAATATTAAATACATTTTCTTAAAACTATGTAAAAGTCTATGTATTTCTATGCTTCCTATTGACAGCATATAAAAATAACAGTAAAATACATTTTACATTACAGTGAACCAGAACAGTTACTGTCATTTTGTAAGCTGAGGTTTTTAGTGCTGTAAGCTTATTACTCATTGAATATTTATTGTTTGTAAGTTGCTTTATGTTGCTTTGAAACAGGCTAAAGCTGACATACAGTACACATACGACTAATTGGTATTTCAATTCAAATGTACACACACTTCTGTGGCGATTTCAGCAGTTGCTGACACCAATATAAAAGTAGATCATGTGTCAACATTATAAGCTTCACAGAGGTTGTTTTTTTTTCTGTTTTGGTGGCATTTATGAACTGAAAAACAAAAGATAATTTCAAATACTGTTGCAAGTTTTCAGGTTTGCAAAGAGATCCAGTTTGATGTGAGGTAATATGTTACCTGCTAGCATCCTCATCTTCCTCGCTGTCGACAAATGAGCTGGACTCCAGCTCGCTGCTCATTACTGAGGCGCTGTCGTAGCCCATCGCCGAGTCCCTCGCAGTGCGCTCTGATTTAGAGTGACCGTTGATGCGAGGGACTGTGGAGAGAAAGAGCAAAGGAGAAGGGAGTCAGAAGGGAGGTCACGTTGCTCAATGCGGGGTCAGATCAGAATGTGAGGAAGCAACCAGGAGGGGATGAAAGCTGGAGCTATTGAGTGACAGAATTGTAAAAAAAAAAAAAAAAAAAAAAGTGACAGAAATAAAAGTGAATCTTTAATCTGTGATACCTCAGGAAGATATTGACATGATTTGAAAACCAGAATACTTTCAATGAAGGGCCTAACTGTACACAGCTCTGTACAAATTCACTTCCCAACAGAAAGATAAGAAAAAGCAGTGTCCCATGTTTTGAAATTCCCAGCAGGACTTCCCGTCCGTCTCCATACGTACGTTGCCAGAGAGGTGGTGCTGTCTCAGGGTGACAGCGGATTGGTTGTAAAGGTCTCATTAGGCGAAGAGGGCGTGGTAGCCAACGTATTCCCCGCGAGCAAGCAAAACATTCCAGCAATGAAGTAGTTCCCATCGCTAGCTCCGCCCACAGGGTGCTTTTATGAAACCTGAGCTACTGCACACAAACACTCAATCAGCAGAGGGACTTGACATCTGCTGTCAGGATTCACTCAGACATATTTCCTCCCAGACTCTGATGACTGGCAACAGGGAAAACAAAAAAGAAAAAAAGCAAGTGCAGGTTCACCAAGCCAGACTGAAAATCTGTGAGAGTGCGCTCTGCTCCGTCTGTGCTCGCCGCTCTCTAAAAGACAGCCTGAGCCCCAGACATCTCTGGCCACCAGCTGGCTGCTGACAGGCTTCACAGCTTATCTACAATAGAGGCAGTGAAGAGCAGCAAGTAAGAAAACAAGACGACTCAACAGCAAAGTCACTTTCTGATTGAACAAATTAAACTTTGAACGTGATCATGACCTTTTTAAAAAGTTGTGGCATTTTAAATGGTTTTAAAACAAATTGAAACCTCATTTATTTTGTGTATACCATGATCCACAAACCAATTATAGACTAATAAGACAGCGTCTAAGTAGGTTTTCTCTGTTTTAGTCAATGTTCCTTTTTAATGATAAAACATTGCATAAACATCACCAGCTTTACACGCTTACAAGTAAATAAAAATGCATTAAAAAAAAAAAAAGCATCTCATTTTAACTAACTTGCCATGACATTGGAATGACAGAAAAACGACCTGAATTAAACAAACCACGAACTGAAATCACATGTATCATAAAACATGTTCATATATCAAAACACCAACACCGGACATAACACAACAAATCTCCCTCACCAGAGCCGACAGTGTGCCTTCATCCGATGCACAGAGAAAGTGAGCTGAGAGTGAGGAGAAAGTATCCCTCCCTCCCTCCCTCGGCACGCAACTATAGAATGAGTGCTAATCTGTCTCTGACCGATCTGATGACGATGCCGATAAACAAGAGACATATGGGATTTGACATGATCTTGCTCTCCTCTCCCCTCTCTGCCTCAGGTGAAAAACACCATCAGGTTATTAAAAGCCCAAATGCTTTTAGCACGGTTTCCTTTTAACAAAATTATTTTAGGATACTTTTCATAACAGTGGGCAGTTGAAGTTTAACAGCTGTTTTTTTTTGCTTTGTAGTAGTACAAACATGAGTGCTTTGGCTTAGCTCTCTTTGACCTCAACCTTTAAATCCTGACAGCTCTGAACAGCATAACATTTAATGCAACAGCAATATTTTTGTTCCTCTCTCTTTTGGGCACTGAATGTTCTCTGGTCCAATGTAATGATGTCAAAGTCTTGTCCCACAGCAGCTTAAGATGCACAGCACTTGGGGCGATGAAACCAATCACGTCCCATAACGCCATGCTGCCCTGTGGGCCTTACACCTGTTCACCCGCCGAAACTTTTCAACTGCTGCATTGTTCAATGTTGCAGCACGGAGAGACAACACTTTAACTGATCGCTGTAAAACAACCAGAATTCACACGGAGACAGAATCACTGGGAGCGCGTGTATAAGGTAACAGGGGAATTCCTGCTGCTGATGCTGCTGATGCTGCAGGCAGCGATGGCACAGAGGCGGGGCTCCTCCTTTATATGTCTTTACATCCCCGCCATGTGACTGAGCCAAATTGAATTACATCTCATCGGGCCTCGCCTGCCAGATTTATGAGCCACAAAATTGCTGGTAGACCACGAGAGGCCCACCCAATCTCCCCTGATGGTTTCACCTAATTAGAGCTAACAAACTAGCAGACAGAGAGCAGGAGGCTGTGTGGAATACATAAGGTGATCCTTAGGAAACTCTCTGCCCCTTCTACCATAGGGACTAATCTGTGTCGCTGTAAATCGCTGTAAAACAACCAACGAAGTAACAGATGTTCAGTTGGCTGTTTAGCAGCAGCGATGATATATCTTGTGCCAAATCAAGAGCTTTGTCATAAGAGGCACCAGAGTGGGATCACAATGAAATCATCGGATATGCATATATATGGTTAGTCTGCTGCTGTAAGATACAGATAAATCTGATTTTAGCTTTAGATTTTGTTGCAGCTCTTCCTACAACCCCAACCTGATGCTGTACTCTGTGATACTAATTGCGCCACATAAATGAATGAGTATTTGGTTAATGAGCCGGGAGCATGGGATGCAGAGCCAGGCTTGCTGTGAAGAGCGGACACAGGGAAGAGAGGCAGACCGAGAGAGAGAGAGAGAGAGAGAGAGAGAGAGAGAGAGAGGCAGAAATAACACTGTTTTTTTCTGAGTAAAAACAATGGAGGCCTGAAAGCATTAGAAGCTGCTGGTTCATTACTTTCTGCCATAACACCATCTAATTTTGCCACAATGTTTGTATGGGACAGAAATAGAATGAAAGCAGGTATCTGAAAATATTGCAGGTTTGATTATGCTGATAACAAAACAGTTTTTCCTGCTCCACCAACATACTCTGATCACTATTGTGGACAGCACAGACATGTGAGGTTGCCTGGCAGCATGTTGAAAATATTGCCCCTCTAAACGAGAGCTTTTCTTTTGAACGAGCCTGGAGAGTGCTGTCCCTCTCCAACCGGAGTGACTTTAATATCGACATTAAAGCGGATGTATTTGCATTTGATAACAGCTCTCAGGGGATTTTAAAATCAAGATCCAAACAATGTCTTTTCTAAATCGTCCGTATGAAAGCTGCATTCATATTTTAACAATTTGCTGCAACAGACTTTCCTCTGACATTTCACAAAAACACTGGTGTTTTCTGACAGGGTATAATCATCCTGTGGAAAACACCCTCCGACCATAAACCTGAGCCACACACAGGAAGCAGAGGACCGACAATTATTGGGAAAGACAGTGAATTCCAGAGACCTTGACAGACACACTTATTCACCTCTTACTTTCTCCGTCTTGGTTTCTTGGTTTGACATAGCTGAAGTTCAACATGCACCGCTTGATCCCCAGAGGCCTCTTTTTTTCATACATGTCTGCTGTCTGTCCAGTTTTTTTGTTTTTTTTGTTGAGTGACTTGTGCAGAGCATGAAAGTTAGATGAAGAGGTACTGAAATGCAATAACTTTGAAATGACAAGATAATTGCATTTTTTTAGGATCCATCTGTTTCTGGCTGATAATACTCACGCTCTGTTTCTCGAGCTCTCCTGCGAGCGCGCTCCCTCTCTCGCTCTCTGCGGTGGCTCAGGAGAGACTCTGTGCCCGTCTCTGTGTCCAGGCCATCACGGCTGCTCACTGCGTTGGCACTGCAATATACACATCGAAAAAAAACTTCAGTCAGATTCATAATGATGCGCAAAACACACACTCTCTCTGTCCCTCTCTTTTGCAAAAACGCGTTTGGAATTAATTCTCTAGCCAGCCTGTGACCCCGAACTCCCGAACACAATCCCCAGCTACAATATACTTCTGTCTGTTATAATATCTGTTTGACTGCCATTCAGCCTTAAGGGAATATGCAACTCATATCATGACTCTGTTTCAAATTCAATCCCTCTGGCCAAAATAGCAGTTTCATTGTTCTGCGGTATGTGATGTGTTTTTCACTAAGTGTCATTAATGACCAGATACCCTGAGAGGAAGCCATTCTGGACAATACTGGCATTAATGAGACCTATTGAAAAGCCCAGATGGTGCCTGGAGCATGATTGGGAGAGAGAGACGGAGAGGGGAGAATGACAGATCGCATAAAAAGTGAGAAGTGGTAGCTCAGGTGTGGGCTGAGCAATAAGCCGGCCTGTGTACTTGAGGTCTGGGAGGAGTTTGAGGGGTTGTGGAGAGGCTGGTGGGCAGATTGTTATTCTGTCAGAGGGCTGGAGATGCTGTGGCCTCAGGCACCGGGGTGAAGGGACTTACACAGCCACGGGGCTCCGAGGAAACCCAAAGCTGGTGAGAACTCTACTCAACCCTGTCAGTCTGTCACACTCACTTAGGCGTGTTAGCACCATGTACCTTACACCTGCATAAATAATCACATGTGAACTCATGCACTCTTATGCCCGAATGGCAGCACCCATATACAAACGGTGTCATATTCAGAGTGTGTAAACAGAGCAAAAGAGGCACAAAACACAAACGTGTGGAGCAAAATCATCCTGCCTCCTTTAAAAACAATGCTCCCACACACCTCAGTGGCAATGTGTGGATGATCAATGCAAATTAAAAACCCAAGAGCAGACAGGAAGCTGTGTCTGCTGTGTTCACTCAGCAGGATAAAGTGATCAATGGGGCATGCTTACACGCCTCTGCTACAGAGTACTAATGGTGCACCTGGGCCCATTTCACCAGCACGGGCCAGCGCACGTATGCAAATATCACCGAAGATGCATTTGGATGCATTTCTATTGGAAAGGTAACGCGCTGATCGATGTCGTTGTGATCTGCCTGTCCTGTGAGTGCCGATGGCTGCTGACCAGCCGGTGTGCAGATCTGCTGATCCGGAGGGAGATTATCTGAGGCGCTAAGGCTGCAGCTGTGAACAAACGCCACCCCTTTTACCCCCCCCCCCCCACACACACACACACACACACCCACTAGTGCCAATCGCCACCCCCTCCCTCTTGGGAAATGGAGATGGGTGCTTTTAATGTCTGTTAATCCGGATTACCAGGCAGAGGCACATCAGTTGTGTCCATTCTCAGCCCAAAACACCTATTCTGTGTGCTCATCAAATAGAGCTATTCACGCCGACAAACACATGAAATGCATGAATAAAGCACAAAGAGAAAATGAAGCGATAATAATATTCCAGCTATTTACGGAGAGCGGTAAAGGGTGGAAGAGTGGATTCATTTCAGAAAGAGAGGAGGTTCGCAACAGGGAATTCACCACGCTGCTTCTCTGAGAGAAAGGCCTGCCTGTCTGCCTCAAAGAGGGAAAGAGAAAGGGAGAGTGAGGGAGGGGTGGCCTGGCGGAGGGAAGGAAGGGGGTGGGGGTGACGCGGGGTAAGGACGGCTGGCAAACTGTGGTCTAGCCCACGAGGTGGCAGTAGTAAAAGCTGGCTGGGAACAATAAAATCGTCAGGACAGCTGACAGCCGAACAGCAGGGAGCAGCCCATAGAGGGCAAAAGCGAGCTGAGATGTCAAACACTGGATAAAGAGATACACCGAGACATGACAGATTGCATGTTCTCAATATAGAGCCTCGGCCATATTGCTCTTGCGCTTTAATGGCAACAACCCTCGCCTCCGCTGCCCCCAGCCCTTCTAGCTATATTTAGCATAGGGCTTCTCCTTAGCAAGTGCAGTGATATGTTTTTAATCTGCCAGTTTTAAGTCAAACTCTCTGCTCAGGTACCCGCAGCTAGGGGGGGGAATCACCCTTTTCTAAGCGTGTGTATTTTCGGGCCACGTGTGCCTTTATTAGCCGAGTATGGATGAATGGTCTGAGTGACTGAACACAATGGGGCCTCACTGAGTGCCAGTATGTGCCTGAAGATGTTTGTGCTAGGAAGGCTAATTCAAGAATCAGCAGTACTGGCGGCGTACGCATCATGTTTACATCGACGAGCGGACTAACACCTCATTCCACGGCTGCGTGGGTGGGAAGTGCGAAAGATAGTCGCCCCCATGCAAGTTCCTCCAGTTAAGCTTTAGCACTTACTTCATGCTATATTCGCACACTGGAGTATCAACCACCTACACTTCCCATACGAGCCCGTGGTGATGAATCTCTCTGCTCAGCTATCCACGTTCTGATTAGCACATATGGCATGCTGGGAAATAAAAAGGTTACCCAGCGCACGGGACTGTGCGCTTGACTACACCTCCCTACATGCATGCGTGAAATTGTGCATACATGACAAGCGGCAATCAGCCTACTCACTGGAAGGAGGGGGGTCGCGAGTCCCCGATGCCCCCTGTTCTCTCGAGGGGTGGGGGAAGCTCCGGATGGCTCTCTGTGCACTGAGATCCTCCATCGGAGTGAGCGCTCTCTGCCAGGACCAACTGACGGAAAAGAAATATTCATGATACATCAGACATATTCAGCTGAGAGAGAGAAAAACATAAATATTTTGTTGTGTTATACAGACCCACAGCGTGCAGACGGAGGATCAGAAACAAACTCAACAGACTGTACTAACAGACAGTGGCACCACAGGGACAGACACTCGTGTACAAGTACACATGAGTGTCAGTACAAGTACACAGGAGGAGAGGCTATGAAGTGAGATGCTGCAGAGAGGTCTGAAGATGACTGGTGGCGACGCATAAAGAACTCGAAGTAACACGGCAGGCGACATTGAAACTTAAAAGACCACACTGCTTTTACTCAGCTGAGTGTCAACACGGAGGATGATGTACAATGATCCTTCCTTTCATCTTAGCCGGAATAATGAAAATTAAAGCAGGCAGCCGTGGAGAGACAAACAACTGCATGGACTATGATTATTCTCATGCAGATTCTTAAATGAAGACAGGGATGCTCTTTTTGCTCCATTTCCAACTATGTTAGTATTCCTGTAATTTCCATCACCATCTGTGCCTGTTGTGTGCTAACTGGCTTTGTGTTTAAAACATCATAAGAATAAGCAGATTTCTCTCTGGTCCCTGGTTCCCCAGTTTTATGGAAAATTGCTTTATAAAAGTATTTACTTTCTGTGTTCAACAGTATTATTAAGGAAAATTAGTAGAGATGCACTGATGGACTTTTGTGTCCAAACACCAGGGTCTTCTTTTTCCTTAAAATATGACAATGTGTGGAGCTTGTTGGATTATTTTTGGAGCTGTAGACAACTTGCAGTGAAGAAACATAAACAATAATGGATACATTGAATGTCCTACTGACATTGATTAGCCTAGCCTAGTTAAAGCTAGTTTGCAAGGGCTACCCCAAGATGGGCCTTGAAATTACATAAAACAATAGGATATATACAGAATAGCACAAAAAGCAACAGTAATATACATAGTTGCAGAAGAAAACACAAAACCAAACAAGAAAATAAATATAAAAGCAAAAACATAAACTTGAAAACATTAACTAATTATAAAATGAGTAAATATTGAGATGCTTGAATAGTTAAATCGCTTAAAATACATTGAAAGGTGGCCCCATTAAAAATGTTCATAAATAAAATGCTTATGATTCATTAAGATGCATACATTTGGACTAACTGGTTGTTAGTGGCGTAGTAAAACCATATTTGAAGATAAGTTAAAACTTTGATCCTGCAGTCAGAGAGTATCGACACTGAGTAAGTGTTAGTAAGCAAGACAGTCTTTAACAAGTCTACAGCCAGTACTGTGTGGCTTATTCTGACCTCTGACCTCCCTCCGGAGGGAGGCAGGCAAAATAATGACTTTCCCCGCGGAGATCAATAAACTGTAACATCTATATACTGTAAATTAAAAAAAACAAAAAACAGACAAAAAGCCACCAAGTAGATTAAATCACAGCTTGTCTCACTAATATATTTTCCCTTGCCTGCAGTTTTCCTTCAATATTTAAAGGCAGAGCTTTAACCTGTGTCCTCTGTTCTGTATGGCAGAGCAATGATTAAGATGTAAATCCTCCTCTTACATAGACAGGCTGATTTAAATTGACATATGTTATCGTCCCTGGAGGGAAACTTGGCCTCACAGCGCTGTTTATCTTCCACAATTACAGAACACTAAAGCGCTACACAGGTCAATAGAGTTACTGACCATCGGATTACAGTAGATGATTTAACTCGTCGTTTAAGGAGTCCAACTCAGCCAACTTTGATTGTATTTTCTAATAATAACTAATGCAATCTCTCACACCTTTACGTTACAGCTGAACAGTGAGCTCAAGGTGAAGAGTGTTTAAAAAAAACCCTCTGTGGAGGCGTTACACGGCTACATTTACGTGATCTATAAGTGTTTCACATCTTTGCTTAGAGCTGAGGCGAGCAGCCAGGAGAGCTCCATCCATCTCACTTACCCAGGATACCACTCTCCCGTTGAAGCACGGCAGCTTGGCGTTGTCATCGGAAATCTCTTCTTTGACAACCCTGGGGAGCAGGCACAACAGATACAGTCAGGCTAGGTGATCAGGTGAAGGGCACGGAGTCAGTTAAACAACACAACATGGTACAACGCAGAGACACCTTCCCCATCCCCGCATCGCTGGCACATACTGAGCGACATTCTGGGCTTTGAAAGTCACATTTTTCACATTGCTTTCAAACAACTTGGCAATCTTGCTTAGCATGGATAAGTTCCTAGAGCGGCAGTGATGCCACCCTCTGTTTGAGTCTCTATCACCGATTTATGGACATCGTGGCTGTTGGCCCAGTTACACTTAAGCACAACAAGGTGATAAGGATGACTCAACTTGGAAAGAAAAGGGCCATAAATCAGTGATGTCAACCTGAGATACTGTAAATAGATAGATAGATAGATAGATAGATAGATAGATAGATAGATAGATAGATAGATAGATAGATAGATAGATAGACAGACAGACAGACAGATAGAGATTGAGAGAGATAGATAGATAGACAGACAGAGAGAGATTGAAAGAGATAGATAGATAGACAGGCAGACAGACCGACAGAGATAAATTTGTGTCAGTGTGAATGTTTTATGAGCGTGTGTAGGTAGAAAAAGCCTCATAGCGGCGACAACAAGGCGTCGAGGGACAGGAGTGAGTATTAATAGAGGTATCTAGTGTGAGAGCCTCCTTCAGTGTTTGTCTTCGGCTGTAAATTCCCTACAAAAAAACCCTCCCAGTTAGCCTCTGACCTGCTGGGACACAGTTCAGCAGCAACCTGTCACCACACCTGCTGGGTCCCTGTCACATAGATCATGTCTGGAGCTGGCCGAGGGGCTGGAAGATGAGCTCACAAATACACACCGACACAGTCTAGGGGATATATAACATCCTCAATCCATTATAAAACTAACTCCCTGTATGTCTTCATGTATGTCGCTTGTTTTTTTTTTGGCAAATGATTTTATTTGATTTTTTTCCAGAATTGATACAGCCAAGCATGTCTTAAACTCAGCGGAGATCTCACATTAGCTTCTCGGCTTTGAACATGAAAAGGGAGACGCTCGACTTGAGAGCAGCAGGAAATCCTAAGAAGATTTTATGCAGGGGTGTCTCTGACAGCGACTTTTACAGCTATATTCTCTTCTTGTTTGCCAGAACTTCCCTGCTACTGAAATGATTAGCCATGCTAGTTGGTGTTTTTGTGTGCGCTGCTGCTGTGGGAGCTGTATTTCTGGGAGTGGTGGACAGAGATAACGTAGCCTTGTGGCTGGAGCTTACGACCACAGAGTCTGCCGCTGCGGCGTGTTCCACCTCGGGGAGGAAAAGGGAGGGAGGTGACAGGGCTGAGTCTGCCGGCTGCATTTTAGGTAGGAAGTGTTTGCATCCTCTCTCTCTCGAGCTGCACGACCAGCTGTAAGGTGACTTGTGAGGATGTGGGAGTGGCCTGTACAAATACAAATCGCAGCTATGCTTCTTCCTAATGTTCGACAGGAATAAGGGAGGCTGTTCGCTTCGTGCGGTCGACCAGTGTAACTATATTTTACGGTCTCTGAAAGCACTGGCAGGCAAAATAAATCTCTTAAACATACGGTGTCTCTGTTGTAAGAAGTGAAACCAACAGAAGCAAGAAACGATTCCAGTGATAACAGATGACGTCTTTAACAGCTTCCATCTGATATCAAAACCAGTCTGAGTTCCACTTCTGAACTTTTAACAAGGACAGGCACACAAATGTACAAACACACACACACACACACACACACACACACACACACACACACACACACACACACACACACACACACACACACACACACACACACACACACACACACACAAAAACAACAACCCCTGTTTAGAGTGTTTAGAGACGCATGTGTCTGGTGTAGACTGCTGTCACAGATCTGACTTCCTAGACCTGGCAGCTTAAATAGGTTTTAACAGATTTCACATGATAATGACACAAGATTTACCCCGGTGATTGCGGAATATTCCGCCGCTGGAAATATTTGTGTAGCTGGGGAAGATTAGCCGTGTTTGTTTATGCTTTGGAGAACGGAGGAGGGCTGGGCAACTTACAGCCTAAACCAGAAACCAGAGGCAGGAGCAGCCGGCCAGCACCGGCCAGCAGTCCAAGGACTTTGGTGGGCCGATGCTAATGATACTATAAACAGGGAAGCAAAATATTTGTAGTCGAATAAGATTGGGAATAGAAAGACTTCAAAATAACACTGAGCCTCACTCAGAAAACAGCTTAGTTTTAACCATCTAAAGATGTTAATAATAGCGTACATCCTGCTGATGGCACATTTAATACAGCATCATAACCATGAAGTAGAGACGTTTTAGTTCCTTTTCTGTTAATCATGTCACTATATGACGAATATTATATAATCAGTACCACAGTAAGCTGTTGATGCAACGGTAACAACGTGCAGTATAACCTTAAAATCTGTCACGAATAGCGAAAACAAGCGCGGGGAGGCAGGGGTGCATTTGTGCACAAAGCTGCAGATTTTTGTCCTCCGACTACAGAGGCTCAGCTTTACTTTCTCAGCAGAAGAAATATCCCCTCACCAGCCTCCTATTTTCTGAGGCACAAACAAGACTGTTTCTTTCAGACCTTCAGCTTGGCTGCGTCCTCAGCTCCACACTGCCTCTGTGACTTGCATTATAGTGAGGTCTCAAACCCACTCACCACCAGTGGCAATGACAAAACGCCATATCATCACCTTGAAGTCACCAAAAAAGCCAAGTGGGTTGCTTCAAAACAACCCAGCCTCAATTAGCTTCCTGTCTTATGAATATTGATGAATGAATGAATATTACTGAGGGAAAAAAACAACTGAAGTATGAAACGTGCGCAAGAAATGCTCATCGTTCAATTTGCTGTGCTGTGTTGTTTGAATGGAAATGCCACAGCCCTTGGTTCCATGCAAATCCAAAGGGAACTGAAACGACATGTTCACTGCGGTAAACTGGGGCGTTTGGGGGGGCAAAGCGTTTATCAAATTTGTGTGGCCATTGCTTAAAACGCTGATATGGCCGGTACAAATGCAGTTCAGCAATCCCATAAGAAAATGGCTGTTTTTTTTCTGCTCAGCAGGGGGTCTACAACAGAGGACCTTGCACTGACTGCTCATTTACATTTCAAACACTGTCTATAACTGCAAGGGATTTGATGTTTTCCCTCTCTGTTCAGCAGTCTTATTCCTCCCTTGCTAATTCTCCAGCAGCCATACTGTCTGTGTGTGCAGTACAGCCAGCATGGCTACCACAAAGCGCTGCTTTCCTCTGTGCCTTTGACTGAGTTTGCTTCCATACTGTGCCAGTACCATACGGCACTTGCAGAGCCTGAAAATTCAACCTTAACTCAAAGGCGGGCATGCTCGTGGAGGTGCCTTTATAATCTGTGCGTAACAGCTCCATGTGAAAATATAGTAGACATACCGTCCACTTCACAATGTACTTCAGGATACTTTGTTGATGCACACGCAGGAACGTTGGGCCTATGTAGGCGTGCGCTCAGCAACCTGAAGTCGTGTCTCCATGTGGAGAGAGCAAACATGCTTTGTTTGTTTCCATAATCTGCTTGTCGATCACCTGAGGCCCAGTGAGCAGCCCGGCCTGCAGCACAAGACAGGCAGGAAGCCAGGGCTGGGGACAAAGCGGCGCACCGAGCCTAGCCCGCCACCAGGAAGAGCGAGTTTCCCTCACAAGGTCAGGCTGCAGTGGAAATGCATGACGTTTGACTCCAAAGCGACTGCCCGCCCGTGCATTTCCTCAAATCGTGTTTGCGATTACGAGGCTCGATATTAACGTACGTGGGCCCCGTGTATGACTGTTCAGACTGGAATGAGAACAGGCACTGACACAAATATGTCATCCCCAGCAGAGACCGGATACAAGCAGATCTCGCTGACCAAGACACTGAAGGGCTTTGTAGACCCGGTGTAACTCCTGAAAACCAGCATGGGATGACAAAGTGAGGAACAGGGAGGAAAAGGAAGAAGAAGAGAAACAGGGAGGAAATATTTCTATTATTCATCGCAACCAGCATCCAGCGGAGGTACTGTAGAATAGAGGTAGCTCTTCCGACTTTCTGGGGTGGAATATACCATCAAAAAGGATCAAATAAGTTACAGAAAACACAGATTTGACTGAATTTGTTCACATTTCCATGTTTTGCTAAAATAACTTATTTTACATAACATGTATTCCAAAAAGAAAATCTCCTATTTCAATTCCAAGAAGAGTCTAAAACATAATTAGTGGTTAAGATATTGTTGAGAACATTTTTATATCCACTCATGACACAAAATAACAACAAAGAGTGGATTGTTGGATGGCAATGAGATGGCAAAAATTGTCCCATCACAATGCATGCGTCTGTATTAAAAGAATTTAGCTTTTATAACCTGTCTGACATTACTGTAAGGAGTGTATGGTGGATATTTACAATGTTTATAGTAGAAAAAGAAGGGCATAAAGATAGAGCGCTGTTTGAAGGATTAACACCTCTGAGGCAATTAATAGGTGATAAAATGATGCATATGGTCACAATCACTGGCATGTGCTTCCCATAATCCTTTGGGATTCACCTGCAGTGGTCCATTGTGTGTGTTGGTGAAGAAAGACAACTTCCTGGGCTAGCAATGATTATTTTTTTTTTATTTTTTTTTTCAAATCTCTCATCTACACTGACAATCACATGCTACAATGACTAGGCGCGAGGGGGGGGAAATAAAAATAAAAAATAAAATAATAAAACCGAACATTAACCCCGAGGACGAGAGAACACGAAGGCTTTCTCAGCCTCGCTATGACGTTTAAATATTCCACATGGGTTAGTATATTGACATTAATGCGAGGAGCTGGGGTCTGGCTCTTGTGTATTCCGTGCAGGGCTGCGTCATTAGGGCTCTGGACAGATCTGGTATCACTTCAAACACTCATGTGTCTCCTCCACTGCGCACAGGATAGCCTGTAATAATGAGCAGGTGCCAGGAGCGTGGAGACAGACGTGGTGCCGTAGTTTGCACACATGTAAAGCAGGTTGCAGCCAGTGTTGTTTGATGGTGCCTATTTAGGGCCCGTGTTGTGCTGTCTGAATACACACTGCAATAAATAGCAAATGAGCCACACGGAACGGGGCTAATAATAATCACCGACAGTAGCCACTTACCCAAAATCCTGGTCCATCGATTTGAAGAAGAATTTGTAGCTATTGACCGGTCGATTGTTGAGGACATTTTTAAAATCCGATAAGGTGACTTTCTCCGGAGAAACAGACAGTTTGACCAGATAAGGAGTCTCCTCCTCGTCTATGTGATATATTATTTTAGTCTCCGCCATGAGAGTAAGGGGAGGACAATCATTGACACAGGAAAGGAACAAGGGTTGGCAGCGCAATAAACAGGCCTGCTATGTCACCAGCTACCCGGAGAATAACATAACTGCATTTCCTAACACATAAACCTGTACAGCCCGCGATGGAAAATGCTGCTCCGTGTCTCTGGTAAACACCGCGGAAATCCAGACATAATCGCGTTATGAGTGCCTGTATTCCTGCTCCAGTGTGAGTCGGTACGGTGGCTCTCTCGGCACTAAAACAGGAAGGGACAGTCCACATCCTTGCGATATGGACTTGGGAATATCGCACTATTTTTTTTTTTTTTTTTTTTTTTAACGAGGTAATTGGTGAGACAGTGCTGTCATCTAGTGGTGCGTCTGGGCTGTGCGCAGGCCTGAGTGCCCGGTTTACGCAACACACTCCTTACTGTACACTGTACAGCGCAGTCGTGACACAAACAAAGAGGGAGTGCGCAAGTATTATTGTATAAAGAAGTATACACATATATAGGCTGTGTATACATTTCTACACACACACACGCACAATATTATATGTGTTTAACATATTGTTTAAATATATATATTTCAACGGTATACATGATTTAATACGATGTATTTACATCATATTAAAACATATATTATATATCTTATTTTTTATATTTATATTAGATACATTATTTATACTGTATTTATATTATACTATTACAAATTATATACACAATAGTAGGTTATTTATAATGTATATATATTATATATGAGGAATATATTACACATATTATATACACGTTAATAACATGTCACAGCATATGGCATCCCATAGTTAATGACCTCAAAAGTTACTACCCTCACTCCTTTTACCTTTTTCATCCAAATGAAATGTAAATTAATGCGTAAAATGTTTGTAATGTCTGTGGAGCACCTTCGGACAAATGTAACAAAATAGTCTGTGTCCACGGTGGCTTTTTATTAGAAGAAATCTTTTATTAGCGACCAGCCTTAGACAGTGTGCGGGTGAGCAAGCCAGTGTGCAAGAGACAGAGACTGACAAAAAGGAATTACTACATTTTCCGATTTAGCGTTAATGATATAGTAGACACTTCTTCCTGCAGTAAACCTCCCTGCACTATAACCACACAGTTGATCTACCTGTATCATTGACCAGCAGATTCACTAATGAAAATTCAGTGTTTTACAAACCAGGGTACACTGTAAAAAAAAAAAAAAAAAGTACTGCAGAGCCCATTTAAAAATGGTTCAAATATTTTTTTTCCTGAGTTTTCACAGACTGAGCCTTTAGTCCATTGTCATACAAATTCAGGAATTATCCCCTGATAAAATTTCAGTGAATAGATGTATTCCAAAAAGCCTTTGAAAATTATACAGTATGTCCATTTGGAAAAAATATTATTTGGGGAAGAAAATAAGTCTGAAATTATGTATTTCTAAGGAAAAAAAAAAAAAAAAGATCGTCACCAGAGTTGAGTTTTTTTTAATTAAAAAAAAGACTTGGTTCTTTTAGTACTTAGCTATTAAGTAGTGGCAATTGTTTTCAAACACCCTTTGAAACTGCCTATATACAGTAAACTAACCGTGATTAAATACTGCTTACAAATAACAGTACAGCAGAATTAGTGCAAAAAAAAAAAGAGAATTATCAAATGACAACAATTAATAAGAGCTGTGAGCTAGCAGCTCCATAAGCATGCACAGTAAATGATAAACATACCTTAATAAACAGCATGCATTTAATAAAAAAACTGTTTTTAAAAGGTTAAGGAAATGGCAAGTATTTAACATCAACAACAACTATCCAAGGAAGAGTAAGGATCAAATATATGTTTAACCATATTGCAAGAACAGCTGGTGAAAATGCAAGATATATAAAAAATAACATGGAAAAAAATGATGATGCCTTTTAGTGAAAAAGCGTAGTGTGCTAAGTTTACAGCAGAGGGAGCATTCCTCCTGTCCTCTCCTGGGTTTTTCTATTTTTCTCCTTTCTCTCCACGGTCCTTTAGTTTTCCGGTGTTTGCCCTGGACCTGCCAGCAGCATCTCAGAAATATCGCACTCACTTCCACATCTTTCCATCAAAGTCTGAGTGAGGAGGAGGGAGAAGGAGATCATAAAAACAACATGTAACGTGTTTTTTTTTATTATCTGAAGCTACTCTGAGGCTGTAAGGATGTTATTTTAGTGTTTATTCACTGAAATACAAAACATCTGCTCACCCTTATTGCAGTCTTTCACCATATCTCTCTCTTTCAGTAGGTTGTTTTTGTACTCTGTGGAGACAAAACAGGTTATTCAAAAGGAAAAAAAAGCACCTTTATTAATTTGTTAATGCACTTGTATGTTTAGTGCATGTCTGTGGATGAGGTTGACTGCACCTGAATTCATATCATCTTGGTTACAGGCCTTCAGCTCTGTGCAGTCTAATGCTATTTCATCTCCACTGGTCACATTTCCCCTGCACAGGAAGAAGTGTTATTCCATTTGCCATTAGATTTTATGAAAAGGAATTTTTTTTTTTTAATAAAATTTACTGAATGATAATGTCTTACTGATCAGGTCTACCCAGCTCATACTCCAGCCCTGAAAAAAAAATATATATAACACTCAATTTCTAACAATGTTTCCGTAAAATGCAACCTGTACATTAGTAAATATAATGAGTATGCTTTTTATGAGTATGGAAACCAATGGTGAGACACAAGCCAAGTATAAGTGAGGCAGTTACACTACACATGTACACAATACCTCTCTTTTTGCGTCGTCGAGTCAGCACAATGACAGCGATGACGATGAACGCCAGCAGTAGGAATGTTGCCAGGAAGTATCCCAAATGCTGCACGAAATAACTCCGATGTTCAGGGAAGAAGACGTTTACCACATGCGGACTCTCCTCCTCTTCAGTCCCTGAGGGGAAAATATTTAGAAAATTAAACAGTTTCTGAAATAAACTATTTGACTGTCTCACACATAGACACAGCCTAAGAGAAGAACTGAATATTACAAACTGTAAATATCAAGGGAACTTATGATATAATAAAATAACAATGTAATATGTTGTGGAAGACTTATGCTCACATTTTAACTGTGATTTATTGTATTGCTTCATTGGATTAACATAATGGTAATAAACAATGATCAAACTGAAAAGCTGTTTTACATGAGTACAAATTTTTATTCCCCCCCCTACCTCTTTTTCATTTGCTTCCAAAGAAAGAAAAAGAGGGAGAGCAGAGAGTTAAATGTCAAAACACCACTGTTTGGCGGTAATGACTTCCAGACCTGATGTCATGCAGCTGTTATTTTTTTTCCTCCTCAGAAAAACACATGCTGACCAGAAAAAGAGAAGTGTGAGGAAAGAGAGGCAAATTCTGTAACGTGGTCTGTCTGCATTTCTGTATTCGTTTTCCATTTAGGGGACTGTTTAAGTCTTCACACGAAAACACAGAAATCTATTCTCTGTATGCGTGGAAAAGAAATCTGTAACACCTTCAGCAAAGCTCCTCACTGAACTCTGCTGGCTGAGTCTAAATACATGTCTGATAACACGGCAGGCAGGCTACAGTCTCACTTGACCCAAACTGTTTGTGTACCTATTAGATAGTTAACTGTAATCAATAAAAAAGACAAGCAAAACAAATACAAAAATGCTTATGTCAAACATAAACTTCAAGATAATTTAAAGCTACTTTTGCAGAATAACCATCAAAGCATGTTTACAGAGCTGCTGCAATTACACACTAACAATTTCTCATAAATTCAAAAGTAGCTTGGTCACAGAAGTCTGATCACAGAGAATAAATACTGAGCATATCTCTTCATCTATAATATATGTTTTAATGTACTTTCACTCAGTGGTTTCTCATTAAAGCAGCTAAATTGGACACGTAACGCCAGACACTACTGAGTGACTAATGAGGAAAACATGCAATGTATTATCTCTGACCGATGCTTTCAAAACCAGCCAATCAAGAAAAAAAAAACTTATTCTGATTTAATCACCCACCTCCTATGTGGGTCGTAATCATCAGCCGTCACTGTATAATGTAGCTAATATGCATGAAAATGAAAAGACATGTCCAAGGGCATTGTCTCTAGAGCCAAAGTGTCCAGAACAGAGGCACAGCCATGTCGCAGCAGTGGCCCATTACCATTTTCCTGACAGATCTGACATGTGTGTATGTGTTAAAGGCTAATGCACATATGCTGCACAGAGATTACACAGTTTTTTTTTCTTTTTCTATACCCTGTGGAATATGCATCATTTGCAATTCAATGAACTGAAAGAAAAGCATCTTTATTTTCAAAGATTAAGATTCCTGTTGTGTTGCTGACATCTCACGTAACGCCTCCTTCACGATAGCAGAGAGGGGATGTTCTATCTGTTCACACCGTAAATAATTACACCATTAAAATGAAAACCTCTCATGCCATTTGTAATTTAGGATGAATGCTGGCAAATGGGTGAGTACAAACAACTTGCTTTTATCTAACAGACAAGATCAGTGATGCGTGAAGACCCTGAATTCCTAGATGAGGTTTAGTCAGAGGAAGTGGGCAGGATGCCATCTTTCCATGTGTGCATGTCTTCTCAACATAATTCACAGCATTATTAAATGAACTGTCATTTATTTAAAGGGGGAGGAGACTGTATATTCTAACACATACCGTCATCCCCTCCCCTTACTTTTCTCTTTCATGACACAGCTGGCCCAGATGTTGAACAGATGTATCCCATTTCCTTTTGAATGCTGGTAAACATGCCTCAACCACAGGCTGATACACATCAGCAGGGAGATGGAGCAGAGAAAGTAAGAATAAACAAAACTAAAGATACAGTGGAACCGGTCTAGACACCCGGCTGGGACTTTTGGAGAAAAATGAGGTCAAATTGAGGGGGGAAAAAACAACATATGACAATCCACTCCCAACATTACAAGCTGTTGGAGACTACTCCTCTGCACAGTGCAATTAAAATATCTCCAGTAAAATGAAAAAGCTGTAAATGAAAACAGTTGGCGAGGAAAATAAGACCACTTCCTTTGCAGCCAATTTAGAGTTATTTACTGTAAACAGCCTCTCAAGCAAATGCTACGAATAGATGACTCCAAGAAAATCCTGCTTTAAATATGCAATGCTGAATTTATAATCAACAACTAAAACCTAACTAATATTTTGTTCTCTTTCTTTCTTTCTTTCCTTTTTCCATCTGTCTATCTTTCTTACTCAACTAGCTCCTGCATTCCTTCGACCTCCTCCCTCTTCAGCTCAAATACAAAAACAGGGAGGATGGAGGAAAAATTGGCACGAAGAAGAACTGATTTAACTGACCAACTATGCCTATAAATATACCAAAACCCAGGAACAGTCTTCTCCCTCTTTGTGCAATTCAATCTAGAAACCATATGGGAAAAACCCATTTACCCTTACTAACTTCTGGGAAAAAACAAGTTTTAGGGATGTTTGTCTTGTTTTTGGCTCTGAGTGGCTTACTTGGTTCTGGTTCATTCTGGAAAATTGTGGGTGCTGTAGTCAGGACAGACAGAAGTGGAAGTCCCACGGTGAGTCTGAAGATACGCCTCTCATATAGCCCGCAGTAATGGTGGTGCAGGTGGCAGGAGTAAAGGCCTTTATCGACAGGCTTGAGGTCGGAGATGTACAGTGAGAAGTCTCCTAACGTAAAAGCATCCTCCGCCACGCCCATCTTGCTCTGGGCGAAGAGTGGTCCATAATCCCGGCGCTCTCCGGAGGCATAGAGGTCCACCAGTCGGTCGGCCTTATCGGGACGCACTCCGGGGGCCTGGAAGTCCCAGTGGGCCACCTGCTGCTGTTCCTCCTGGAGGCCCTCTCTCCAAAGGGAGCGCCGGTTCACACAAGGCAAAACCACAGAGCTGCCCAACAAGACCACGAACACAGTCTTCTCTCCATCCCAGTATCGCCTCTCTTTCCGAACTGGAAACACATTTGAGTGTTAAAGACGTTGCTGTTTAATCTCCTACATGCATTACAGCACAAGGAATCAAATTAGGCTCTACGATCAGAAGGCCTCACCTGACTTCGTGACATTGAGCTGGATTTGAATGGACTGGTGAATCTGGCAGTAGTGATGGTGCAAATTACAAGTATAAACTCCTTTGTCAGTTGTGACCACATCTGGAAAGAAAAGCATCCAAACAATAAGATCAAATTATATATGTCTGAGAACAATGTTTATTGGAAACTAAAGACGACTCACTGTTGATTATAAGGGAGAAGTTGCCGTCATTGAAAGCAGAGTCTGGGATGGAAATGCGTCCCTTGTTGAAGCCGTTGTAGACCCTCAGTCGGGCTCCAGGCGACATGTCCAGGACTCGCTCCACAGCGTACTCTGGGCTGCTGGGGACCAAGTCCCAGTGCACCACCCTCTGACGGTCCTTCAGTCTGTCCTGGGTCCACACCATGCGAGGGCTATGGCAGGGCAGGACGGCCTTCGACCCTGCAGGGAGTGTAAGGTTCTTGACCTCCACCACTGCACCGAGCCTGCTGCTGCTGCTGCTGCTCTGGCCCCAAGCTGACACAACATACAAACACATGTACTCAGAAATTCAATGCAGCAATGACAGACAGAAGTGGATCAAAAATGAGCTACTATTCAACTTCTATTCAGGTTGTGCACAGAAATAAGAATGACTTACCTCCTGACAGGAAAAGCACAGCAAGAACTGAAAGAAACAAAAGCATGCATGATTAGAGTTGTAGCTGACTGATGCTTTGAATCCATACTTTCTGCTGTTACCTTATTATGCAGATTCTTCACAGATATCAGGCTATTTAAAGATACATCATGAGAAATACTTCAAACACTTCCACACTGAATAATTGTCAAACTGCCTGGAGGTTTTAGATTTAATATGTACTGACCCAGCAGCAAAAAAATGTCAGAGTTGGAGCAGAAGTGGGTTCAGTGAGAGGACAGTTGAAAGATTTGAAGGAAAAAACCACAAGCACATGCTGGAAAGGCAATACTTTAAGACAGAAGTCCCACACAGGAAAAAAAAACAAAAAAACAGTTGAAAAATAAAACGGATGTCAGCAATATATTCAACACTCAACAATATATTTGCTGTTTGTGTTTTCTCTCACTCCAGGGAGATTTCTTACAGCACACTCGCTATTTCTAAAGCACTTTTCCCACAGTGCTATTTCGTTGTCTGTTTACTGAAGGGCCAACGGAGACGCGTGCCGCCAAAGCATACAGAGCCCCTATTCATCCTGGCTGCTGCTGCTGGCTTGTTGCAAGGCCATGATCCTGGAGGGGACTAAGAGGCAGGCTCTTATTCAGCTCACTTCAGTCCCACTACGTGGTGTCAAAAGTCCAGGGACCAAACACCTGTGTGTTTTTCACTATACTGCTAATGGATACTGAGAACTATAGATGCAAGTGTTGTTTTTTTTTAATGTACTGTATGTCGAGATATATTCAGTCTATTCTCTATTCAAATGAATAGAGAATATTTTTTTGTGCACTGATGTTAGAGATTTGAAAACGCCAAGATTTGTTGGCACTTTTAAACTTTTTTGGTCTCAAATTATTTCACTAAAGCTGGGCAGCAAAGTCAGATACATAAATTATTTGATTTCAGGATAAAAACATTTAAAAAAAAACATGTATAATCCAAGAAAGGATACTAATTAAATGAACAAAAGAACTTTTAAAAAGGAATTTAAAAGATTATTTCATCAGGCAGGTAATTCCACAGGCTTGAGACAGTGACTGTTAATGCTTTGTCCCCTTTCTTTTTAAGATGGGCATCTGGAGCAGGAAAAAGACATCTGCCCGAGGATCTCAAGCTATGAACAGGCTTGTACAGAACTAGGAGATCAGTAATATTATAATAAGAGCTATAAAAGTAAGCCATAGGATCTTAAAACAGACCGGGGGCCAGCGTTAGGAGGAAGCGTAAAGTGGCCTCAGCACTTGGTTCTGGTTAAAATTCTGGCGGTTGAGTTCTGTAGAGCCTGTAAGTGATCAGTAGATCAAAGTGAAGTCTTGAGATGTTCTGAATCTGTAAATTACTGAACATTTTCTCGAGAAACGTCTGTCTAAATTGGATTAAGCTGATAAAAAAAATGGAGGTATTTTACATAAGAATTTGTATTTTTTTTACTTGACTGTAATTTGACAACTATAATTAAAATTGACAGATTAAAATTTTACTTGTGCACCATACAGTATGATGAGTTTATAACATAGGATGCATATCTATAGATGAATCTTGTACCCAGAGTTGATACATGAGCTCCACTTTGACCACTTATAGTACAGTTAAATATTACTTTCACATGAATACATCAATAATGTTGATCTAAATTTTCAATTCCATCTCCTTTATTATAGCACCAGATCACAACATAAGTCATCTTTCCAACTTTACATAGTAAGATAGAGACTTTAAATTATTATAGAGAGAAACAGTTTCCACATTAGCAAATAATGGTGACAGTGGGGAGAATAAAACTTGTTTTGAACAGACTCAGACGTGAGGCGGCCGTCTGCCTCGATCAATCAACCAGTCAATATGATCTCTATAAAAGTATTACATTCACGGGGGGGGAGGGGGGGGGCATTTTTGTGAGAACTTTGAGTTTTGATACTTTGAGCACATTTTTACACAACAGTGGGCTGTGCAAAATCTGTTATCCAGGTGTTAAGCTCATCATGGCTGCACATAGTGGAGAGTGAGAATTTCATCACATCCAAACAATATCACACACCTGTGTGATAAACACTTTCACCGTCGAGCTGGATGCCTCTGCTACTGTGCCTCTATGCAGTAAGTTCATGACATTACATAATAATAGCTACTTGAAGCTGAGCGAAATGATTTCAGCACACACACTGGCATCAGCGAGGAGACCTCATGCTGGAAACCGTTGGTGGGTTTTCTATTGAAGGTTATAAACTTTCCTGCTGATGTTGAAACAAAGTGTTCCAGCCCCTGTAATTGTCTCTCATCAGACACACACAGGCTGTTGACTCACAAGGCTGATTTAACAGTGGGACTCCCCAATGTGCTATTGAATTACCCGTGATAATAACAGACATTTAGCAAATGACTTGTAAAATCACTGCCGTCCTCTTAAACCCCGCCACGTGGAGGATCACTTACCAGAGTGCCGTCCGTGAGGTAAAACAAAACAGGTTTCGAAGTATGACTAAAACATAAAATACAGATTTACTCAGCGTAATTTCTGTGATTCATGAGAGTTGTGGCTGTGAAGTTTACTCACAGCCCAGTCACAGGTTAAAAATAAATCATATAAATCTGTCCAGCTGCAGACTCAGCTAAAAGTACAAAGCTGCATTCAAAAGAACTTATTGACTGTCCTGTGGAAACACTCAGGTGTGTATATTAAATGGCAGATATATAAATACAAGTATTTTGTGTTGGCTATCATAAGTATATACTAGACCATCATTCCTTTACGGTAGAAACATACCAAATTATTTGTCTGTTTTTCTTTCTGCGTTAAATGTCTATGGGTAACTTTAGAGAATTATGTAAATGTGTTAATCCTGCTGTAGTTGCACTTTATTTACACCTTTGTACAATCAGGTAAAGTCTTTACTACTTTTTGTCATGTTTCAAGTACATCTGATCTGATCTGATCTAATGACACCAAAATGTCATTGTTGCAAAAGGTAATTTACTAAAAAGTTATGGGGGGAGGGGCATCACCTTTTTTCTAAGTTTCTGCAGGATAAAGTGGGCTGAAAGAGGGATTTCCCACAGGGGTTTTTAAAGAAAACAAACGTGCTACCTTATTGTGAGAGCATATAATTTTCTGCCCTGAATGACATGTTTATAAGCCTGTTTATTCCAAACAGCAATTGTAATCTTTTCCATGCCCTGTTTGTGGTCGTTCATTAAGACATGGTCCAACCATGATAAACACCCCCTCCTCCATGCCATCGGGACTCAAAGCGACCCACTCGTCGTGAAACACTCATTATCATCACATACTGTGTAATGACTGGCTGCTGGATTGTGCTGACTCCTTCACTCAGACCGCAGTTAACTGGAAACACATTGGGCTGAAGCCATAAACATTAAAAAAAAAAAAAAAAAAAAAAACACATTCACAACACTAAAACTGCATCAGCAGGCCGAGGGCAGTCAGACCCACGCAATGTTACTTTATAGGATTTTCATATTCAAGTTCATGTTGCTCAATACTCCATACATTTTTCAGAACTCTGAATATTTTGGAAAAAAAAAAAAAAGAGGAAAAGTTCTGTGATCTCAAGTAAAACAGAATATACAGTATATGATAGATAAGTTTAAGGTTACTTGGGTAAGTTTAAGGAAGGAAGGATACATTTAAGGAAGGAAGGATAAGTTTAAGGAGATAAGTTTAAGGAAGGAAGAATAAGTTTGAGTTAGGATAAAGAATAGAAATTGCATTAAGGAACTTTTGGGTCAATAAAAAGATCGCCTAAATAAACACAAAATGAAACCCACGATGGACCTAACTGAAGAAAACATGACCATGCATAGATATTAAATAACAATTGTGCCTCAAATAAAACCATCTTAAAAAACAATGCGGGTTATTTACTCGTCAACATTACAGCTTGCACAGATATAAGAAAAGAAAAAGCTATTGAAAACAATCAATAAGAAACAATTCACGGTGCAGCTGGCAAACCCGAGTAACGAGTTTGCTTTTGTTCCGGACGGCTCATTCTGACCTGGATCCAATTATGGCACAAAGAAAGTTTCCTCCAGCAACTTTTCTCTTAAAGAAGAAAAAAAAAAAACAAGAAAAAAAAAAAAAAAAAAAAAACGAGACAACTGGTGAACTTACCCTGAAGTAGATTCATGTCGAGGTGCATCTTCTTCACAGCGCTGACAGCAGAGGTTGAAAAGCCCGTCAGAGGTGGTGTGAGTTACAATAGATAAAACACAAGAAAGCTTGAAGTTCACGGAGCAGTAGCTGTTTTCTGTTGTGTTCCTGCAGCCTGGAGCCTGAACACGCTCCGCCTCCGCCGACCGATGAAATCCAACACTGCCGTTTAATTTGGTGCCGCACTCCTCACCAACATGCGGACCAAGTTTAAAAGGTGTGTAGAGAACTATAAAATCATACGCCAACATACCACATACATATGATAAATGGTGCCACAGTTTCAGTTATCCGAAAAGTCAACTTCCATCACCATCAAAATTCAAGCAACTACTAACTTTTCATCAAAACCCAAACGGGCCGAGAAGTCTTACCAATAGAAACTTGGGTACATAGAAGAGCATCTTGTGGAAAAAAAAAAAGAGGTGTTGTAGACTTGTTTTCATTACAAATGCTTCTAAGCACAGAAAGCAAAACAAGCATATCCTGATGAGAACATAAATTATTTTTCATTAAGTCCAACGCTTTACAGACAGCTGTATTTACATGATAAAAGTGCTTAGTTAAAGTCAGTAAGTGTATTTTAGTACATTTATTTTGGACCCCATTTTCCCACGGGAAGAGTTTTTCATGTGAAACCTCCATACTTTTTGGAGGTCAGAAAGGCTGCTTTAGGATTGAAGTTGTAGAAGTATCTTATTAGGTCTACAATGAGATGTTTTATTGCATAAGCACATTTTATAAAAAATGAACAAAAATGTTTTTTTTTGGCCTGAAATCACTAGAGGAAGATACACCAGTATGACCTACTGATTTATCAGACTTTGCACAATACTGCCATCCACAGCATGAATAGAGAAACGTTGGCATCTACACTTGATCAGGCCATTATCAGCAGATAAGTAAGAAGCAACAGAAAATTCCACAAAACATGTTTTAGGCTTCGCAGAGATTTTTTTATTAGATTATGTACACACAAAACATAACTGCTCGCATTGACAATACGGTATCATCAATGAAATGCCTAAAATAACCTGGAAAGAACAGAAAGTAGGCTGATTGTTTTCACGGTGGTTTGTGAGGTTTGATGTGCAGTCGTCCAGTGTGAAGGGTCGTGTGACATAAACTTGAATCACTGTCAGTGTTTCTCAGTTCCTTCTGTTTCCGTGCTGTTTAATAAAGATCTTCGGTGCAGTCCAGCCCTCTGGAGCTTTCTTCAGTCCAGCTCGCATCCAAATCCTCTCCAGATCCTCCTCAAATCGTTTCTGTGCAGGATGAACACACACAGGCAACGTGAAGCAAATTCATATTTATCTGGCTATGGAAAACTGTTTTATATGCATACTTGTATGCATGTCGGGCATATGAATCCTACATAAATATTAGTTAAGAGACTGCAAATAATATACATCATGATAAAATAGTATGAGTAAATTCCTTTTTAATTAAAATTCAAATCAATCAACTTTTATTTCTTATCTAACTATGGCACGTCATATTCATTTGTCTAACAGGACAGAAATAAACAGAAAGGAAAAGAGAGACGTCTCACCTGCTTCTTCTTCCCTCGGCCCTCCAGCACTCTCCTTTTCAAGAATTTTGTCCGTTTCTGCAGCTTCCTGTATTTATGCCGATTCATTTTCCGCCGACGGATCTCGAGAACATTCTTACATTGAAGGGGTGTTGCTGCACCCTCCCCATCCTCCAAAACGGGGACGGAGGCGGGCGGCAGCACCTTCTCCTCCAGCAGCTCTACGTCCTCCTGTGGCTGAGGAGACTCCAGCAAAGGAAGAAGCGAGTAGCGCAGAGAGAGCCAGCTCTCCAGAGGACTTACTGACAGTTTACGCGGAACGAGAGCCTCGTCCAGCTCCGGCTCGAGCTGGATCCATTGCGGAGGAGATGCGTTGTCTGCTGCTGTTGAGTAGTTTCTTAGTTTGTGTTGTAGTGAAGAGCAGTGAGCAGGAAGGACTGGTTGTAGACACCCATTTAAAATTTGCCCACGGGCTTGGAGTGTACCTAAAAGAGAAAAGACATTCTGTATTGTTGAGAGACAAAACTTACACAGGAAATATTATATAAAAATGAGGACAGACAAGATTTGTTTTCATACTTACGAGTTGCTCTACTTAACAGACTGAGACGATGGATGACCTTTGAAGCAAACATTGTTAATGATCATCCAAATAAAGTCATCAGGAATGGGATGGATGATCACTGGTCCTGTGGGCATGAGCAGTGCTGTGTGTCAGTCATAGTTCTCCAAAGAGCTTCCAAACTAATCGTAAATCAATAACTCTAGGACACGAGTAACATTCATTTCAATTGTCAATTATTCTGTCAATTTATCAGTTGTTTAAGTCTATTTAATGTCTGAAATTGTTTTTGTTTTTGTTTTGTTTTTTTAAAAAAAAAAAAGGTTGACTTTGGTTTCTCAGTTTGAAGAAAAACCCATCTGTTGAGAAAAACTGAAAAAGGCTAATGGCACCTTTATGATAAACTGGTGTTAACTTTCGTGTTTTGTCTTAACAATCAGTCCAAAACCCCAAAACATTGCATTTATGACATACAACATTAAAAAAAAAAAAAAAAAAAAAGGAAAACCATCAACAAAAGTCTCAAAACATCCATCAATCAAGTCATAAAGGTAGTAACCCAGCAGTTATACCAAGTAATGTCTACCAAATGAATATAATGAGATAAAAGTCCGCGTTTCAGCATCACCACTTAAAGCGTTACGATGAAATCTGGAAGTTTGTCATTGGATTTATTTATTTTTTATCATTAAAACTACAACAATGAACGTGATTGACAGTTGCAGCCGTACTGGACTGGATTAACCAACAAAGGCAGGCCAACGACATTTGACTGAAATAAAAAATGATGAAATGCAACGACGTCGCCGAGCAAATGCAATAAAATCAAGATAAACATAAATAACTGAGATCATGTTATTTTCTAGTTGCCGGGTGGCGTGCTAGTTAGCGACGTAGCTGCGCTGAGGACGTGCAAGTCGCGATAACGCCAGGATATAAAGGCAAGAAGACTTCTGCTATTAACCATCTCACGAAATGTATACAATCAACTAATGTATTTTTACGAAAAGTGTTATGTTACCTGGAGCTACTGTGACCGGAGTTTGTCTCTCAATGTGACTTCAGAGGCTAACTTCCGGCCCGTGCGACACAAATTAAAAGCACCTCCTGTTTCTCAGAGCGGACAAAGGTTCCGCTGGAGCAGATATGCAACATCTAAATGAAAAGTAGTTTCCTAGGATTAGGTTTCGCTTTATATCAATAAACTCATAAATTAAAACCGTAAAACATCATAATCATTAACGAACCATCGCCATTTTTTTTAAAATATTATTTAATTAGTCATCAGTAGTTTGGACAAGGTTTGCATCCTTGGTTTGTTTGTGTGTTAAACAATTGAGTAAACTGTGTGAATACAACTACAATATAAATAGAGTGCACTTAGAGATGTTCTGCACTTATAGTCCTTTTACATCGGAGTTACTTTGAATCCTTTTATAACTTACTGTAGCTTCAACATTTTAATATTTTCTTTTATCCTTTTCAGCTGTCTAGAAATGCAATTTTGTAATCAGGCTGCAGAGTGGTCTGTAGTCTTTAATTAAAAAAAAATGCCCAAAATGACAGCCAAGGTTACAAGTGCCACACATCTGTTACTGAAATGTCTGTAGAACAAAAGATAATCAGTTTCTATTTCCTATCAGCTAACATGTAGGCTATAAAATATAAATTGCAGCAGTGCAAATAAGGAGACACAAAGTTCCACGTTTGTGAAGGTGTATTTCTTATGATGGGTTTACATGACTTGTTTAAAAACAGATGAGAAAAGGAATCCGTGGACTGACAGTTCTACATTAAATAAATATATATTCATCGGGAAAAGACAGATTTACCAAAGGGGGGGTGCATGAAAATAGGGTAGCAAAATATCATACCATTTACTTAGCCGTAAAAAGCGAACGAAATATTGAGAACCATATTTGTATTACTGAAATGTCAAGTATATATTTTAAACATGTGATGTCACAGGCTAACAAAACCCCAGCATGATCCAGGTATAACGGGTATCAACGTGGACCACTTCACAAAACAGCAAACTTCTCCATGCACAAAGACTTACCCTCACTTATCACACTGTTCCTTTAAAACTACTTATAAAGTGAACATTTTGGCCAATGAATTCAGGCACTTCAGACCAAAGCAGATATGTGACTTTAATTTTCTTATTTATGTGGTAAATTTTGATAGACCTACCTCTAAAACCTATTATTCAACATGTTACAATTGGCCTGCTATTGTTTTGTGCGGAAATACATCTGGAAAGCCATTTCAGTCATGATTCAGAGTTATTTCCTGTTGACTCATTAAATCTGAATATGTCTCCTTATGTGGCACAGTTGTACAACCGGGGAAGCCTCCTCTTTTAGATTGCTCTAGTTTTACATACTTGTGGGCATCCACATCAAATCATTTATTCATGGGGCTTTCTCGCTTTGATTTTATTAAGATGGTGGGAAATTGAACATCTACAGTATGTAGGCAGGTCACAGCAGGGTTTTACACTATGTGGCATCCAGAATATTTTATGTGCAAAAAAAGAATATTGACAAAAAGAAGAAAACCAAATAATGGGTTTCTACTGAAAGGTGATATGGGCGAAAATAGGATATGTACAGCAGACTGTAAAGTTTTAGGGCATTTATTTACAATAAAAACAACAAGAACAAAACATTCATTTCACTGTAAATCCTGCTGGCTATGAACTATTTACTTCACTAGTTATACTTACACCATCAGTTTGTGACACAAGGCAACTGAAATGACCAGCAGGATGTATTGTGAGATTTTTCATTTCACAGAACACTCTGAAAAGATTTTAAAATAATTTTACTCTATAAAACTCTCTCAAAATGATACTCAAAATTAAGGGTATGAGAAATAAAACAACAGTACATTGTGAACTTGGCAGTAATGTCAAGGTGTCCTATTTTAAATTAATGGCCTTTACATGGTACACTACTTACTCCAACTAAATATCTATTTACAAAATCAGTAGTTGTATTTGGAGTCCTTTTCTCACTTTAAAAGCAAATAAATATTCACTGCTTTATTATAATTGCATTGCAAATTTACTGCACTGAAAGAGATCTGCACCCTGAAATAGACAGAACTTTACAGATGACGTTATAATTTACACCAAAGCAGCACATACATTGTAAGCATATGATGATGCCGAATGTAATCAACATAGAGGTATGGTATAACAGATGTACGCCATAAATGCCATTTTAGAAGGAACCAAATTCATTAATAAAACTATAGATCAAAGAAAAAGAAAGAAACTCAGAAAAAAATGCTGAGACAGATTTCTGCAATAACAGATAAGACAAAGCAGTTAAATCACTCAGTGATGGTTATCCAAATGTTAGCACACTATACAGACAGTGCTGAAGTACAACTGAATTATGTCATAATTTTTTTTCAGAAACTCGTGCTTAAAATGATTTTACATATATTAGGTTTACACTTAATCTAATACTTCTGTCCTATTATTAACTGCAGAACATGTGAGTGAAAAAAGTAAGATAAATTTAAAAATGAAAGTTATTCTGTAGAGATATGGGCACGAGAGAAAAGAATAATTGTTTTGCTGCAGTTTTACTGTCCGTGTGTTTGGATTTTACCCAGAAAATAATTTTGAACAGCATCCAGCTGAACTATTCTTTGTCACATTGGATATTTTGTTAGAAAATACTCATCTTTGATGCTAAATATTTGGCATTATTTGTACATTAGAGATCTTCATTAAGTCAATACTTTCACTGATTTGGTATCCAGGCAGTTATGTTGTCTGAGCACCAGTCCTTCTCACAATCTCAACAGAGAGCACGATGGCAATGTCTTTACCTTGTATAGCCAGTACACCAGGGCTTCAACAAGACAACTAAAACAAAGTAATATGTCTTACAAATAAAACCATTACATTTGTAGATAAAATGTGCACTTTTAAAACAAAGGTCAGGTCGAAAACATACAAATAGGTAATAGATGTGTGAACAGGCAAAGAAAAAAGAGTGGAACGAAACAACACTGTGCAAAAGCCGGCCCCTCTTTGTGCATCATCCTCTCCCGTGTCCTCCAGGTTTCTGGATATGCTGCACTCTGGCCTCACTGAGCAGCAGACTGGCCAGGCCCCGTCTGCCTTTTCTCATCTTTCTCACCTTCCTCTTCATCCTCCTTCTCATCACTGGCCATCGAGAACGCCTGCGCTTGTCTCATCTCCCAGAGGGATTGTGACTTATGGGAATGCTTTTGGAATGAAAGAGATGTCGGGTTAAACTCAAACTTCACATAAATATATGAATGCACTCCATTAATATAACTAGTTGAAAGACCTGAATAATAACTGTTCTTTTGGTTCAGTATGATTATATATGTAAACAGTATTTCAGGTTCATCTTTGCTAGAAACCTCATCGATCTGAGACCATGAGAAGGTAGAGAGTAAGTCTAACCTGAAAATGGAGATCCAGGATACGACCAAGTGGGTGGAGCTAACAGTTCTGTACAAAGAGATGCACAAAGACAATAAAAAACAAACAAGCAGAACCAAACATTAGCAACGACACACAAAAATGATCGCAGCACTACAGGCAGTCAAGCAGAAACTGTATTGTCGTGTTCCACAGCATCAGTGCAGAACCTATTTTGTGTGAAGTAGTCTGTAGAGGATGGAACGTTTTAATACCTGGGTAAACTAATATATTTAGAGAAAAAAAACATGCAGAGCGACAATAAAGATTTGATGGTCGAATATTTCAGATTAGAACAGGATGAGGTCGACTCACTGATGAGGGCTGATGATCATGTGATCGTTCCAGTTTAATACGGACGTCTGTCCCCTTCCCTCGGTCAGGTTTACCAGGCCCTGAAGGACAAGTTAGCAGTGTGTTAAACCAGTCTGCATGTCCACCGCAACCTGATTTAGAAAGTAGGTCGGGTTATCTAGAAATATTAAGTAATAAAAGAGAAAAATTTAGTAGAAAGACTATCATTTGTTGCTTTTTATTGAGAAATGTATATTCAATTCTTTTACATGTTGAAAAGCTAAGATGAAAGAATATACTGAAAAGATAGTTGTAATATTAAATGTTTGGTATTAATGGTTTTATATATTTAATGTATAAACAATGTTGTATTTTGTAAATAGTATTATCATCTGCATGTCACTGTGCATGCAGCTTAAAAGAAAGAAATTAAGGCTTGTCTTTTTTGTAATAGCCTCCAGACATTGCATTACTCATCATAATTCCTTATAATGTTGGAACAACCACAGGAATACTGCTAAAATTGAATTAATCACATCTTTTTCTCTGTGGTTCATCAGAAAAATGTCCATCTACTGTACACTATCTTTTTCTGCCTTCTCTGAAAGTCTCATTAATATCCTCTTCATTATAAAATACAGCCCTCAAATAGAACGACAGTATAACCTTTGTTTACTTATTCTTTGAGTTCTCTGATCTACACCTCTCTCACCTGGGGAGTTCCCACGACTGGTTGTATTGGTACTACTGAGGCTGTCCTCCAGCCACGTGCTGCAGGTGAGAGATTCTCGCTTGTGTGGCGTCCCCGCAGACGACAGACTCTCCTGGGTAGTGTACAGAAGGAGACACGAGGAAAATATACATGGACATCAGAGCTAAAGACAAATACCAATAGATGCATGTGATAACTGCAAAAAGCTTGTCTTGCTTTCTCACAGATACACGTGCAGTACACATGCTGGATATATTACTTACCATGCCTGTGTCATAGTCCTCTATGGGCTCTGTCTCGTTCTCCTCCACCACGCTGGCGAAGCTGCTGGCGTTGGAGGAGGACCGGGAAAGGTCGTGACCCTCAGGGATGGATGGGGCCCTGCTAACGAGATAAGCACTACAACCTGGGTTAACCACTCCCCAGTACAGACAAACCTGATTTTATCTTATGTGATACAACATTCCCAGCAAACACAGGTATATGGCGACGCACGGTGTGTCCAATAATAAGATCCTTATCCCTGTGATGTGGTAGTGGCCTATATATTATACACACCTGTTCTTGGTGGTGAGCGCCTCAGGTGAGCTCTGATTGGACGAGTTGTCAGATTTGGGGTCTTGAGAGACGTGGCCGCTGTCAGGGGTCTTCTGAGTATTTGGGGAGGTATCTCTACTGCTATATGAGACGTTAAATAGTATTAAAAATCAGCAAAAAAAAAGCCACCTGTAATATAAAGTTATTATTGTTAGAACATGTGGCATGTGTGGGAAAATACTCCTCTCACCTCTTCTCATGGACCTCCTGAATGTTTTCAATACCAATGGCACTACTTCGCCGGGAGCTGAAAGGACCAGATTTCTTCCTGGTTGGGCTTTTTCCCGGAATTATCAAAGACTGCCAAGGAGAACAGGAAAAACAGCCAGGGTCAAACTCAAAATACTTCTAATATCTTGGATTTTGCTTGATTGAATAATCTCAAGAGTTTATCGATCTATTAATTTACTAGTGAAGGGAGTTAACGGTTATTTTGACCATTTTAATGGTCATTTGTATTGCATTCATTTAGAAACTGCTTTTCAAAAATTCATCAACCCCGAATTACCAGGCTGAAGAGTAACGCTGCTCCATTCAAGTTGTTACTATGATGAAAAAAAAAAAGTAAAAAAATGCACTTAGCAGTTTAATGACAAGCCGTGGCGGCAGCCTTTCAGCCAGAGCAGAGCACGCTAAGGCGGGAGATGAAAGATAGGTTTAAAGGCCCCGGAGCCTACGACTAAATATGCTTCCTCAGCAACTGCTTTGCTCATTCAATCTCCCTTTTCAAGCTCTCAAAATAAGAACTTGAAAAAGGCTTTTATTCAGTGTGGCTTCAAAGAGCAGGTGGGTGGATTATTTGTTAATGATTTTTTTTTTGTAAGGGGGTTTAAATCATTAATATTCAGCATTTTTAAACATATAGAGAATTAAGCCCACTGGAATTAAAATGTAAAGTAATCACATAAGACTATAGAAATTGAACACATTGTGCAATAAAGAAGATAGAGCAGGAGAGATACTACAATATTAGTCTGCAGGGAGCCAAATTTAAAAGTTCAACTATTACTCACATCATAGTGCTGCTTATCTTTTAATACTAATATAAATATGGTTATCTATGTAAAATTTGGAAGACTTTTAATTCACTGTAAAATGTGAAGTGGGAATATCTATGTTTGTAGAGGCCTTCTGTCTGTAGTTGACGCTGTATACTACACATTATAGTAAGCTGAAATGTACAGAGGACCGTGTTTGGCTGTGATGTATTGGAGCCATTCAGACAACTAAAGAAACAAAGGGGGGTTAGCATGCAGTTAGAGAGTAGTTAAAATTAGACATGAACCTCTTCTACTGTTCCTATCCCTATGGCACTGCCTCGGCGTCCATATTTACTGGGACTTTTGCCTGGGACAAGCAATGACTGAGCCACACAGGGAGAGAGAGAGAATACGTGAGAGGGAGAGAGAGGGAGTGGTGATGGCAGATGATGAAAGAGAGGAGGGTTGGAGGGGGGGAGAAAACATGAGATATTTACAAATATGTATGAGATTTCATGCAGTAAGTTATGTTGTTCAAACAAAATACAAAAGCACATGTTAACTGCAGAATACAAGGAGAGACATTTTGGCTCCATGTGTGCAACAGAGGCAGCTGAATGGGAGAGAGAAATTATGAAACAGGTATGTGAGCCATACACCTGTGAGGAAGAGGATGAAGAGGAGATAAAAACAGCAGAGGAGGACAAACAGAACAGCATGTTATACATTAGGTTTTACAGCAACACGTGGTTATGGGCAAAAAGCAAGCGTCAATCATACTAATTAATAAAGCATGTTAGTTATAAATAAGGTTAGTTTTGAAAGCAATCAGACATGTGATCTAGAAATACAATATTTTTGTACTGAGGATGTCTGTTTCCAATATACAAGGGGGGGGGGAATCCTATTTAGTGTATAACAGAGAAAATAAAGTAATTGTGATTTTTACTTCCACACACATTAAAGAATAAACAATTTCTCACAGCCTACCCAAATATGCTGTGTATCTAACAGACAAGCAAACATAAGCATATTATTATTGAGTGAAGACCTTGTAACTACAAATTACGGGACTGACATGTTTTTCTGTACTTTTAACTGAAAAATGGTTTGGAAAGAAATGCAACACTCAGCTTTTGATAGTGTTTCAAAATCAATGACTTAAACTCAAAAATGCCACAAAGATGACACTGCAAATTTACAAGGTTTCCACCTGATGACATAAATATTAGTTTGTTCATGATCACATTCAAAAGGTGATGTGGGATTATCAACAAAAGTCCACAAGCTTTAGCGAGCATGCACACACACTCACATACACAATCACGCACACATTCCTACAAAGAGAACTAGAATTGAAGTGAGCACTCATGAACAATGCAGATGCATGGAGATTTAAAAATAAAACTTGAACATAAGTAAAATATAATGAGCTTTAACCTCGTGTCCTACACATATTCAGTTCCGTGAGTGTCCAGTCACTCCGTCCTGTGGTGGCAGACAGTGTGCAATGTGAGGGTCAGGTTTAAAACCCAGGCAGAAAAGCTCCTCTTGGCCGAGTGCGCGGCCTCTCTGTGAGAAGTTAGTGCAGCAGGCAAGTGAGAGAGAGGGGGGCATGAAGTCTAGCAGAGCTGCTGGGGGAGGCAGAAGCAGCGAGGCTCGCCTAACTTAGGACCAGGAGGAGTGGCTCTGTACTTACTATCCCTGGGAATTTGGGGCTCTCTGCGGGGTTGTGGTTAAAGGTGCCGCTCAGGCTAGTGGAGACTGTGTGCAGCTTCTTGAAAGTAAGACCCATGGCATCCATAGACTGGCTCCTGCTGCGGATCACTCGCTACAGAGAGAGACGAGGAGGAGGTCATACATTAAGATGGCGCTGACCCCGGCGACCCCATCTTTATCGCTGGATGGCGTTACAGGCCGAGAGGAGCCTCGGGCTGTCCCTGACCACTACAGGCAGAGAGCACTGGCCTGATGCTAATCCTGACAGACAAGGAAGCGACAGAGAACATTGCTAAACTTTAGTGCCTGGAGCGGGGGTTCAGATGAGTCATTATGTTTAGGTAGGTGGTATGAGAAAAGAGAGGAAGTAGAAGGGGCCAAGTGGCTCGCAGATGTCTGACCACACCTAGTTTGCACACAGCCAGAAGAAGTTTAAAGCCAGGTGCACCTCTTTGCAGGTATGGAACAAAGTGGCGCGGCGGAAGCATCTGATGGCGAAATAAATCTATCCATTCCCTCTCACATCAAAACATACGAAGATGACAGAATCATATACCAAAAATAGCAGTGGCACTGAAGCATGCAGAAAGCACAGCAGCACAAAACAGCTCGGAAGCATGAGGAAGAAAAGCTGGGAAGCAAAAAGTGGTGCAGAGCTTCTCTTCATTCAGAGTAATACAGATTGAGGGAGAGCGATAATGCTCTTACAGCCTAGTTTGAATAATCTAGAAAGAATAATCCTGAAACAGTGCCAGAGAGAAGTCATCCTCTTACATAAGACACGTCTGATAGCACGTAAACAAAAAGTTACTGACTGTAGTTGCCACTTTTATACTGTGTCTGTGAACTAAAACTGATATTTACAGTCTTAAAATAACACTTGATTTCATATTTTGCATTTGAGAAATAACCCTAATTTGTTTTACTGCTGAAACGTAGATAAAAAAATAAAAAATAACTATCACTCTCAAATCTGTCTGCTGCAGTATATGAAGTTAAAGCCAGGAGTGGGTTATCTGAGCTCAGCATAAAGACTAGAGACAAGGGGCTGACCGAGAGTAGATAACAATCTGCCTACTGGCAGCTCTAAAGTTAATTAACACATTACATAAAGGTAGAAATGATAGATAATGGTAAAAAAATATATATATATTTGAAGAAATTGTCTGGCTCTGCACCAGGTTAGCTGTTTCCTCCTTTTTCCAAATCTATATGCTAAACTAATAAGCTTGAATTAAAATTTTGTAAATAACTGTTCCCTTCATAGTGTTAGCATAAGTAAAACACTGAATTACATTTTTCATGAACAAAACTTTGTTTAAGCATAAAGGTTTTAATGTCTTGAGGCTTTTTCTTTCAGAACGTTCCAGGAAGTGCAGCTGTCAGTTTGCAGCCCCGTGCAGCCTCTGCTGCTGCCTCTCCAGTTACCTTGAAGGACTCAAAGAAGCCTCCTCCACCTGCACTCCCGTTTTCAAGTTTGTCGTCCTCTCCTCCAATACCCATTATGGCCTGGCTGTTCACATGGAGCTCCTCATAAAGGGTCTCTAGCAAGGCAGACCTTGTTCGTTCCTTAAACACGCACACAAAAACAAACAAATGATCATTTCTATGGCTCTGACCTGGGATGCAAAATGACAGAAAGTTTTTTTAATAGTTTTTCCAACAACGCACCTCTAATTTGGCAAATTTCTCAGCTTTGTAGCAGGCATACTCTGCATTGATTAGCTTAGTAAAAAGGAATTCATGGAATTCAGGGCCCTGCAAAGAGAGGAGCAGAGACAACACATCCTGTTGGAAACTAAAAGATGACCAATGAGGAAAAAATACACTGCCAAGCTGTTCAGGTCTACAGATTGTTATTTCTCATACTTTTTTAAAGATGGCTGGGTTTGGGAGGGCGGGACCAAAGAAAGGTACATCATCCCGTGCTGTCACTGACACCTAGGCAGTAAGAGTGAGATGAAGAATAATCACTGTTTTCCACCGGAAACAATGTAAAGATGAAGCGGAGAAATAGATTACCTTGTAGAGGACATTGTCAGAGCAGCAGTTGACCACTTGAACCACAACATAACCATGGAGAAAGTTGGAGGCGATCATGTCTGGTACAAATGGGGTATTTTCTTCTTGGAATACGATGGCCACAATGTCATTTCCTATGTGCCTTTTTCTCTGCAACTGCAACACAACAGCACCATAGCAACTTGAAAATATAATTTTTGGATTAAGGGATGTGAAATATGACAGAAATGTCAGAATGAAAGGAGACTGATGCATAGCATGGGAAGAAACATATGAATGTTATTTGGTTATCTGCTGGTTTCAGAGAGCCATTATTGTAAGACATATTTAATGCTCCCTGGGATTAAATTTGAAAAACAATAAAGAAGCCCTATTGTTGGCGTTTCCACAAATTGCTGTCAAAGCCTAACCTGATTCTAAGACTATCTTATACTCCTTTTACACCAGTGATAGATTGAGGATTAACAATATAATCAAACATGTGGACCTAATGATAGGTAGTGTAACAAGAATTAGTAGTTATCGCTGTATTTGTGTTAAATAAGATATATATGAATAAAGATCAACTGAACACTGCTTTTCATATAAGACAAATATCTTTGATTTGTACAAAATGTAGACTACAGAAATCATAAAAAAATTACGAATAAGGGATTATTCTTTCTTCTTCCTTCTCCCAGCTGATAACGTGAATATGTGAAACACCACCAGGGAGCGCTGCTTCCCCTGATAACTGCCTCGTTGAACTGGCCCATATGTTAACACCCACTACTGCAAGGGAGACTAAACATATAGACATGGTCTCATCCGTGTTTGTGTAACACATAATAACAAATGGTGTGTTAGCTTGCGCTAATTAATCAGTGTTTGTGTGAAATACGCAGAGGAGCAGGACTTGGCTGGGCGTAGCGATGCAGCCCTGCATCTCAGCTTTAAATCACTGCGAGGGAGGAGTGTTGCTCTCATATACAGACAAAAAGGCATAAATTTGAAGTGATACACATTTACTACCACTGTGTTTTTTTCAGGTAGGTTCCGTAGTTTTATGTCACAACATGGATGTACATGCAGAACGTGGCACTACGATACCCAGGTGGAAACATGTCTCACTGTTCACTATGAATCATGGAAGGTGTGTTGGCCTGGTATTACAGTACCTGCTGGGTGTCCCCGTCTGTGTAAGGCAGCTTTGTGGACACATGAAACATGACCTCTTTGTTGCGGTAGTTGCAGTAGACAGACTCTGTGCCGGTCTGCCCGTGAGTCACGTCTAACCCTCCGCGGAAACTGCAAGCACACAGAACCATGTCTAACAGGATATTCTCCAACATCACTGCAGTACCATGACTGTCATTCCTGAAGCTAGTCTGATTTGATGTAAATTGTAGCTGGCATCATGTTATGAAATGTATGGTGGCATATATATTTAGTGCCTTAAAACCCACATTTTAGGTCCATACCCTTTAAAGTCGTGCAGCTCAATTTTCTCTCCCAGAAACTCCAGGAATTCTACAAAGGCTGGACTCTCTTCACTGTTGCCAAACAGCTCTTCCTCTGAAGTCTGTAAGCAGAACAAAAACTACATATCAAAGCTTGGAGGAGCAAATGATTTCAGCAGCTTCAAGTACAAAATACTAAGAATGGTTTGTGTGACTGCTGTATGGTCCCATAATAACACACCTCATGTCGGCATCACAAATAAAGAATCATTAAGGACAATGTCTGAGAGGAAGAGTGGAGGCTCTTACTGGAGTGTGAGCAGTGGCACAAACAGTGTTTTATGTAAGGTGTGTTGCAGCAGGTCATTACAGAGTCAATAACTGGAAGCAAGAGAGTGTGTATCTGATGGGTTTTTGGACTGTTTTTCGAATACACCACATTTGCATTCGACACAACAGAAGTGGCTCCGATCAATTACAGAAATAGAAATAATGGTACATTAAAACACAGGCTTGTGCTTATGACTAACTGTAGTGGACAGTTGATTATCTATTGTCAGTAACTACAGTGGTGAAGTGAACAAAAAGCTTGCCTCAAAAACAAAAACATAGGAACAGTGCCTGAGAGGAAGCCTCTATTTCTCATTGAGTATTCATGATTTGTTTCTCTTATGCAATATGCCTACTTAACCATCATGCCTTTCTCCTCCTGGCACCCTTTCCTGAAAAGAAATGTGTAAAAGGATTAGCAGAAGGTCTTCACCGTCTTTGTGAGATGGCCCCTTTGGTTATTTACCATGTACAGTATTTAACAATATATACATTTCCGTAGGTTTGAGGAGAGGTCTCCATTTAAAAGTACAAGTGCCCTCAGAAAAAACATACAATAGCTCTTCTGTCACCTGTCCTCCACGTAGTAAACAAAAGGGCTGTGATTGCCTCAGACGAGAGGGTGTGCTGAAGACAGCCACAATGACTGGGCTGGAATGAAAGCCATAATTAAGACTGAAAAGGACTGAGCGTAATCAGCTTCCCCGAGAAAATCGGAAATTACAATGTACAGGACACGCTCATTGTTCTTGGACGGTGAATAGAAAGGATGCATGCGCTTCTACTGCACCGCCTGTTCACCAGCTTCCAGCCAGAGTTCACTGCTTACCTGTCCAAATTTTTGATAGATGACTCCAAACTTGAAATTGTTGCTTATCACATGTTCATCGAAGGTGACGATAAGTCTTGAAGCCTGTGAAAATTATAGATTTAACGGTAAATATTAAAATATGTGCAAACAATTTTCAAGTCTGTCTTAAAACATGAATCATGGTGTGTCTATTGGCGGACAGCTAATCGCCACATTCAGGGCCTTTGTTGCATGTTATATCCTTTTTAAACACCCCCCTGATGCTAATAAATAAAGGTAAAACTGCACACAAATTTTCAAAGAAAGATAATCTAAGAAAAAAAAATTGTCAGATGCCCCAAAAGAACACTTAAACAGATTTCTTTCTCTGTAATTACTTTTCCTGTTTATACCGGTAATTAAGAGATTTCTTGCCAATGTGCTTCCGATGTGAGTGACAGGTAATAAAATCCACATTCCTGTTCTTAAAGAAGTATTCAAAAGTCTTCCTGAAGACAATGAGGACTTATTGCATCTGGTGTTTTAAATATAAAATTTAAAAAAATTGTTTCTTTTGGACATCAGACTATTGTTTTAAAATTGATGTTAAAAGGTTTGGCGCTTTCCTTTAAATTGTCATGTGTTTGGGACTTGGAAGAACACATAAAGAAGCAGCAACTATACAAACCAGATCTTACTTTTGGATAAAGGACGGGGAAAAATCGGTCCACGTTGACCTCTTCACAGACAAGCTTGTTTTTTTGTTTTTTTTTAAAAAGAGGGAAAAAGTGTGAGAATGTGCTCATAAACTGTCACTGTCATCAATCTCTGCTTAAAGAAAAAAAAAAAAAGATCTCTTCTCACCTTGGCCATTTGGACCACATTGGGAAACTCTGTCAGACAGGAAATAGGGATCACATCGTGGCAGGTTTTCAGCTTGGTCCTGGTGAAAGTTATAAAACAATCAGCGTGGTCTTAAAGCCATAAAACGTGATGCAACATTTCTCAGAAACTATCAGATGGGAAAGAAATGATCTGATGTGGACCATCATCAAACTTCCCCACCCTCGCCTCTCTTTGCTTTTTTCCCTTCCCTCCCTCCATCCCCACCCACTTGCTGGCCTAAATAGTCCATCTGTTACTCTGCTGTGGAAATGACACTGCTGTTGACACTCTTGAGCTTTATGACTCTTACGATAACACCCGGGCAGGATGTGTTAATCCAGTCAACACTGGGCATTTTCATGGATTAAAATTTTTTTAGTTTTTCTTTTACATCGATCTGTTGTTGATCATTAAGGAGGTGACATTTTGTTTAAGCCTACACATTCATCACTTCAGATGCTGATGTGCACCACACAGACTGAAAATGAAGCAAAATTGTACTTAACCATGTATGCATAATGAGCGTTACCTGAGCATTAGCCGGAGATGTTCCTGGTCACCAATAACGTCGTATTTTAGGGAGAACACCAGATGTCCAAGAGCACTGTCCACTGAATAGTAATTAAAATGTTCCTGGGGGCACAGTAAAAGGAAACCGCCATTAGTATCTGTCATAAACAGACACACATGTGCATGACACATGTGAATGTTCTCCGGTTAATACCTTCTTAATCTGAGCACTGTTCTCTCCTGCTTCTCTACCACATGCGGATCAAATTTTTTCATATTATGTGTGTCTGTGTGAGAACAGGTGGCAAAGTCTAATGCATCTTCATTAGCAATAGTGTATGAGATGCCAAACCATGAGGCTGTTTGCTGTTAGTGGTTTACTCTTATGGGATTTGCCTCTTTCTTCCTCATTTTATTACTATAATGAACAAGTAAAAATGACTGTGAAATATTCTGTTAGAGTAATGAGACTCATTTGAGAAGGAAGGAAGCTGTTAATGAGAGCATTCATTATGACTTCAGTAATATCACTCTGAAAGAAGAAATCCCTTAAAAAATGTATCCGACTGCATCAGTATGACGCATAATTATGTAATGTTCCTATCATTACATTTAATTGTGTAATTTCAACCATAAAATTGCACATGGGAAAAACTATGACCTTATTAATATCAAAAATTAAATAAGACAGGAAAAGGTACAAGCTGTGAGGGGGAGCAAATCAAAGAATACACTTCACTAATCAGCAATGGGAGAGAAATGTACATCATGAAATAACACATATACAGTTTCTAGGGAGGAAACATTAAAAATACAGATGCACAATTTAATTACATCATCAAGTAAGTGTAATTTAGCAGTGACTTTGAGATGTTGGAGAGGTCATTGTTTTAGCATTGCCCAGTGTTAGAGACATACCGGGCAGAAATAACTATTGAAATTAAAACTATGAGACGCACTTGTTTTGGAAGTATAATGTTGTATAGAAAGCAACACAAATTCATTTTAAAACTGATATAGATTTACTTACAATTTTAAAGATAACTTTGGCTATTTTATAGTCAGAAAAAAACAGAACCAACAAAGAAACTGATCTTGCTAACAAATATTGTCTGTGCAAAAGTTCATGTATTCGATTTAGCTTGATATTGAGGCTCTAGTTTATTCAGAAATAGGTCGACAGACTGTGAACTGCAGTTTCTGCAAAGTAACAGTTTATAGTTTGAAAGTATGTTCCTCCCCCCTCCCGCTCCCCCTTTTTTTTTTTTTTTTTTTTGTTGTTGTTGTAATGAAAACACATGTCACACAGTGTCACATATCAACTCAATGTTGGTTTTGGACTTTTTGAGTCCAAGACAAATTTAGAAAATCCCATAAAGTTACCCTTAAATGTTTTCTTTGACACTGAAATTAAATTATGGCTTCAGAAATCATGCTGAGGCATTCTTGAAATATACATAATGGGGAAAACTCAAACCATGTAACACATCAAATTTAAGAAAATGTACACGTACATGAAAGAGGATGGTGGAAGCACTTTCATTATGAAACATATACAACTCAACTTTTTAACGACATTAAAAGATTATTATGTGTTAAGAAATGGATGCCAATCACTAATTTTTTCTCTTTTAATTAATGTTCTTGTTTGTTTCATTTGCGTTGCTTTAATTTTAATAATTGTGTTTTTATAAAAGGCATGTTTGAGTTTGCTCGCATTACCCTTGTATTAACACATTTAGTGAATGACATTATGATTGAGTGTAAAATGAAAATGAACAGGAGGGATTTCTGTTTGTTGTTCACAAACCTTGCCCAGGAAGTGTTTCCTGAAGATCGTAGCTGTTGTGTTACATTCCAGCTTGGTGCGAGTGTTTGGGGACAGTGGCTGCAGCTGCTCCATGTCCACGGTCTCACTCAGCTCGTGGTTAGTCCCTTCAATCCAGTAGCCCCCAAACTGCGGCAGGAGGATGAGAGGAAAGGGGCTTTTTCTCCCCAACACCTGTTTTAAAACGTAAAATAGCAAAGGGCTGATACAGAGAAGTGTGTAATTGTAAAAATTATTTCCTAGAAAAGGATAAATCTAAAGTGAATTCTCAGCAATAAACAGGCACTAATGATAAAAGGAGTTACTGCAACATATCTTTGTACCTCGTGGACACTTGGGTATGGAATATAGTCCTCCTCAGTCTGGAACAAAACAGAGAAAATTGTTTGTTTTCCTCATCAAACAACAAAAATAACTACCATGTCCAATTCCATAATCCCAAAGGACACTGCTTCAGAGGAATTGCGTAATTGTTATGCAATGGAAATCTGTTTAGCAATCACATAGGAATCAATGTATGTCTGGATCAAAGCATTGCTGTTATTTGGCACATTGATGGTTTAAAATGCATCATCACATTATCGTCTGTAAAAATTCATTGTCATCATTTCAGTCTCCAGAGCATAGCATTAGAGATGGTTTTTAATCCTAAATAACTCTTGTAAGGTAAGCGTGCATTTCACCGCATTATGAATAAAACTGCGACTGTGTGCTGAAGTAATCTCCCTGTGTGTCAGAGCAAGATACGGTGCAGCAGTCGTGCACAATGACGGCACCGTGGGAATGAAAATGTACATGAAGAGTTGTACCTTGAGTGGTGGAGGAAAGGTGCATCGCTGCTCATCCATCCTGTTGCCCTGTTATAGGCGAGGGTCAGATAGCAGAGGGAGAATTATCAACATACTACAGCATTAAAAAAAAAAATCCACAAAAATAGCAGCAGTGTAATAATCAAGATCTTAACAGCAACAAAACTGTGAGAAAAGGATTAGTCATTATATAGTAATGCAATTTGCCCAAGAGATTTGTAGCAGGCAATAAAGCAAAGTAAAGAGGGAAAGATTAAAAAATAAAAATAAATTAAATAAAAAGATATACATTCCATACACAGAGGATACTGAGAGACAGTTGCTAAAGAGCAGACATTTGGGAGTGACAGAAAAGTCTGTTAAACACACTGCAAAACTGTGGAAATGGTATCCTTGACATTAAAAAGATGCAGAGCCGAGTGACACCCCTACACTGATATCCCCATTGCACCTGAGGTGTGTATGATCGGATGTGTGAAAAGAGAGTGAGAAAGGTCGATGCAGAGAAGGAGGTGCAGTGATACAAAGTCAGTGCTGGGTGATGGTGCCTCCCATCAGAGAAGACGATACGTCTCCTCAATACATTATCAGACTGTGGACAAGACAGTTCTGCATCACGCCCCATACTTAAGAGAAAAATGTATTTTTAGAGTATTTGGTTATGCCAAAACACACTGCCAGACTTGAAAGATATTGAGGCCACTTAAAGCTCTTCTGACTGCAATTAATTTAATACTTCTGAAAACGATGACTAATGTGTGCTCCTTCGCTAATGCACAAATTGCTAATACACATGCGCCAAAAAACATAATACGTTTTGATATCTCCATCATAAAACTCTTATCCTATTACTGCATTTGTGGCATTGCAAATAATGAAACACCCTTCCATAGCCATCGGAAACCAGAAGATAGCTTTTGAGGTGAGATAATAAGCTTACAGTGCTGTCAGCCAGTGTTTGAACCACAATGTTAACAGAGACACGGAGAAAAACATACTGCTCTGACAACTCTCCTCTGAAACCACCACACTCAATATCCATTTCATGTACAGAAAGATAATGAGTGTTGTAGACGAGGAGGGCAAAGTGCTGCAGAATGAGGAAGAGACACACCGGCTGGTTAGTTACTTGGTGAGTACAGCGTAGTGAGCCGAGACAAAATACATCGACATCTTACCTGCATCTTTTCAATCATTTCAAAAAAATCTGTGGTCTGGAGAGAGGAGAGTGAGATGAAATGTTTTGAGTTCAATTGTTGAGTGCATAGGTGAGTTGACTTCTACTGAGGTTAGTTTAAGTTTATCTGATTTTAACACTTTGTTTGGAGCAGCATCACACATTAAATCCCTGTGACAATAACTTTCACATTGTTGGGGTCTCAGACATCACTGATATATATGGGTAAAGCATTCAAAATAATCTTATGCCAACAGTCATTACACAAAAACAAATGTACAGTATGTTTTTCTACTTTACAAAACTGGGTTCCTTATGTTTGGGCTCAATTTGACCTTAATTATATTAGAGCTGTTATAAACAAACTGTGGTAAATCTCCTAAAACAGGAACCTAAACAGACTTGTTTGCAATCACAGATATAGAACATATGGGAACACGCTGTATATTGATACAGTAATGGACTCTGAGACCCTAATGTGTCAATGCAACATTTTCTGTAACAGACTCCTGAGGGGAGTCTGAAATCTTTCATAAAATCAGACATCATTAAGTATAAAGCTGATAAAACGATGTTTGACATGTCTGTTTTCAGCTGTTAAAGAACATTAAGATTAATTGCTTAAACATTTCTGTGAAACAATGAAAGTTTTCATTCAGGAAAACAGTGCAGTACAGTGCAGTAGGTGTTGTAATGTTGGTAGAGCACACATTTCCTGTCCGCTGTTTGTGTAATTTTCAAAACTGTCAAAGTCCAGATCCATATGTATTTTAATCAGCATTTTACCTCATTGTAGAATGTGATCTTGCCTCTCCTCTGTGGTTTGTCACACTATTACAAAGTCATGTCTGACCAACTGACTTTTCCATGTAAACCAGACTCATCTAACCCCAACCGCAGCTGTTGGGTATTGTTCTTAGATACCCAAGAACAGTTAATAGCAGTTAAGTGAATGCTGAAAGGTTTAGCCAGTAAAACCTGACATCGTCAAATACTATGTGTACAGAGCAATCGTGTCATAGCTTTCAGTGTGAGTATGAGTAAAGTCCTCCACCATGTGCAAACAACAGTCTGCCACAAACCCTGAAAGTAAATAACCCTGGCTTTAAACAAAGATTAGAATAAGAAGAGCTGTAGTATTGAGCCACATACTTGTATTACCTTTGGCCTGAAACAAAAACTGCATAAGCCATGAAACTGACTTTAAACCAAATTTTATCAGATGTTATCTGTTCTTAATTAAAGCACAAAAAGTTTTTTTTTTTCCAATGTAAACATATTTCTTCAGCTCATCAGTTCAATTAACAACGACTTGTAATATGAACTGATTGATTTCACATTTGTGACCCTAATATCAATTTGAAGTCTGTCTTGTTTACCATCTAGTTATGTTTTCTCATCAGCATGTTCATAAAGTAAATCTACTCACATGTCTGCGTGGCTTCCAGTGTGTCTTCGTCACCATTTGAGAATTGTAGTAGTTGTCAGGATTTTTAGCCATTTTAAATTCTCCTTAAAAATGAGTCCTGCCACTTCAAAGATGTTTCAAGTTCCCTGACTTCAACAAGTTTGGATTAAACTCTCCATAGCTGCCTCACTCTCTCAAAGATGACTGTGTCCCACTATGTGTCTTGTCTTCTGCTGATCCTCCCTTGTCACTCTCTCTTTCTCTCTGCAGCATTGCAGGAAGAAATCCGAATCACATATCATCCACCTCTGTTTTTATCACCACTGTATCAAGACTTGGGCTGATGGCTAAAGGTGGAGTCCAGCTTTCCTAATCTAATGGAAAACTGTCACAACCAATGTCCTGTTTACAGAGGATCAATGGGCAGTCCCATTATCCCCCAAATATAAAAGGAGTAAAAATTATATTAAAAACTATAGGATGATCTATGAACAAATTAATGTGGAAAATTTGGAGTAAAGGAAGAAATAATGTTTAAAAAGCAATATAGAAAACCATGCAAACTGCAGTGGAGACCAAGGGGAGACCAATCTTCTGAGAAAAAACAACAACATGTCATTATGTTTATAAATATGTTTGCAGAAACGACCGGAGTGGAGGAGTTGAGGGGATCCCCAGGGAGCCGGGCTAACGCACAGCGCACATGTTAGAGCTGAGTCCTTTCATTAAACGAGCTGATAGGATCGTCATTATTACAAGAGTCTAATTAAATGTGCAAGACCCCCTCTCTCCTCTAGATTTGCAACTCTGCTTTTTTCACGGAGCTCATTAAAACTTTGACCAGATCCATGAGAATATTAGACAGATCCAGGATCTCATTTTGTTATTTTTTCTTTGATGCAAAGCATGTCTGGCTCTTGGTTCTGCATTTTTGTTCCAGCTAATTTGGGGTTGTTTTGAATTTTCTTGACATCTCAGATTCATTGAGATCTTTTGGAATTCAGTCTGACTGGTGTAACAGTTGAGAAACAGAGTTTGCATGGAAATCAGGCAAAGGAACGTGTTTTTGTCTCAAGTTTATTTACACTGTTGCTTTAAATTGCACTATTACATCTATTTGGTTCAGCACTGAATTGTTAGCTTCTGAGAATTGTCTTCTCTTTAAATGTTTTAATTAACTTGTGATAGGGAACTTTGAACTCTGAAAAGGATGATGGCTTTGTGTTACATCTCTTAGAAAGTTGCATGATTATTAACATGGCAGTCTAGCAGTATAGTCTGAATTAGGCAGTGACCATAAGACATGGTGGGGTTAATTGCAGATTGACCTGGTTTTGGTAGGGCTCTGATTAAAGTGATACGCTCCTCTGAGTCTTGCCCCACTAAGCTCTTGTTGTACAGTACCACCACAACATTACCACGCTGTCCCTCAATATCCTCCACTGATGGTAACTTTTCCTAGTTTCCAAATCAAACAGGAAGCGAACTATTTCAAATTCAAATGTAAAGCATTTCTTTTCTGCCGTTTCTCCTCCAGGATGTGCAGAAAAATGAGGTAAACACTACAAGCCACATTTGGAGTACCTACAGTAGTATCTTAAGTAGCTGTATTCGGCTCACATGTCGTACAAATTTGTAGACAAACAGAAGGTTTAAATATATTCTCCTTGTGTTTGACTAACAGCAAGTCGGAAGCACCTACAGATGGAGCGTGCTGCAGGGATCAGGAGTGACTGTTAAACAACCCAACCTCCAAATTCTTTCATTCTTAATCCCTTTCTCTTCCCTCTCCCTCGGCTCTCTCCCTCGGATCAAGTCAGATTGGGAGAGGTGTAAGCCCATTTCGAAGAGACCTTATGAAACCAATCCGATATGAGTGAGACTGAAGCCACTTTTAAGAACCACAGAGCTGCAGTAGTTCTCAAAATACACCCGGCAGGTCTTTCAGTCAAATCCGTCATCAATAGTAACTAAACATGCCAGAAGGTAAGTTTAAAGATTATCACAGCAAGATGCATTTGTTGACAAAACAGATTTATTAAAACAATTTCCACCAAAATAATTTTTCACTGTTTGCCCTTTAAAGACAACAGCCAATTAGTCTGTCCTCAAACGTTTTCCTCTTAAATAATAATAAAAAAAAAATAGGTCTAGCAGAGCTGATTCATGAAGACAAATGAGACTTACCTGAGTGAAGTCATAAAAAATATATGGCAGAAAATGTACTGCAAGCAAAATAAAAACATTTTGGAAGAGCAGAAATCAGCTCATTTCTGCTCAGCTTTATAAGAAGCCTGTCAAAATGGTTGATCATTTTCAACTAAAACTGAAATAAAATTCTGTCACTTCTCAGGTAACTATTGAAACCCCATACTAAGTGATAAAATATTATTAGCATTCCAATTTGGTTGTGTATCAGGGATGTGGTGGGGGCAAAGTTGGTTATCTTTTGATTTCGAAATGACAACTGCTCAGACAGGCTGCAATTTGTTTGCTTTGATGGAATCAGACTCGTTCAGCTTGAATTGAGAAATTGTCAGCATTGGGCTGGCAATTTCCTGCTAAAAATAGATTTCTATTAATTGAATCAGTCAAACATAATCATCCCAGACAATGAGCCCTGTGTGCTTTAATTACACAAGTTAAACAAAAGAAGACAAGAATAAAAATCGAAGTAACACTGCATGCAGTAACACTGGGTCTGAGATTAAATATGGACATAACACCGAGCAAGTGTGTCCAGGCAGGAGCAGGTGTAGAGACAAGATGAGCCGAGACATGCAACAAAGATCACAGAGAGGACGTTCACGCAGATGTCTGTCCGATAAGGTCAAGGGTCAAAGGGCAAACTCAAGCCCCCTCAGTTGTCCTACCTTGTGGAATGGTGAGGTGGTATTAGGGAGCGTGGGCTGGAACAGCTGAGGCTCTAGTGTCGCAGAAATTGGGGGGTCACTCCCATCTTGTTTCCTACAATCAGACAGATGCAAGAGGACAAGCAGACAGAAAAGGTCACTCAGTTTGAGATCGAGGAAGAGGACAACAAAAGGTAACGTCTCTGGAAATGTTGTCAGCCTCTTTTAGCAAGAGAATGTATTTGTATGGACAGACCTCCGAGGCGAATTGAAGCCATTTAAATTGACCTTAATGATCTTATAGGTTACTGATCTGTTGTTTATCAAGTGAAGCACACTTTCCCGAGAGACAAACTAAAACCTCTTATTTATGATAATGTCAAGGCCAGAGAATACATGCTTCAATTCAGATTAAGACATCTATCAATTTATTCAAAACTGTAGATATCCTTTATTTTCTAACTAGGAGTTATAATCTGTTCTGTCTGCTCAGTGTCCCAGTAATAGAGGTAAAACCTGGTGACATTTATTTTAAAACGATTTCCAAACTATTTCACATCCGAGTCTTTTTGTTTAGTGCTGCTGTTCACAAGTGCTTCAGGGATCTAGGGACACAATACCAACAGTTACACATTATTCACACAAGGCATCGCTCCTCTCTAATCCAGGACAATAACACTTTGCTGAAGCAAAACGGAGCAATAACACAGCAACTCATCCTTTGTTCTGAACTCAATATCTCTACAAGGATGGCTTTATCTCCACAGGATTGCTGATCAATACGCCTGCTGAATATGGTGCCATATTGACACTGACAACTGCACAGCAGGCTTTCAATTTGTCTAATTAATTCAATCTATGTCAAATATATAAAGTGATTGATTAGCATGAAAGCAGCCCTGAAATGATCCTGACGCAGCATTAATACAAATAGGAAATGTGTATTGATGTCTGTGACGATAAAAGAAGGCCACAGCAGCCACAATGAAATATGTATCATATCTTTATATATATAAGGTGTTGCATACACCAGCAGCCAAAAGGCACCAAGCTCCAGAGAAATATAATTGAATGTGTTCAATAAATCCATGAGACAAAATGAAACACTCAAAAACGAATCATTTGTCAAGGAGATAATGTGGCTGTCTGTGCTGACACAGTATAAAGAAGTGAATGTATGGTGCTGTTGATCCGATGCTGAGGCTGAAGATAAGACCAGCTGCTCGAGAGGGACAGTGGTTGAGATGGAAATCTATTTCCACGTTCAGTCTGAGTCTGAATCACTGAGTTCACTCAGATTCAAAAATGTAGGTGAAGAAAAACAGAGCATGAATCATTAACATACAGCTCTGGCTCCCTGCTATTACATAACGAGTGATTCTTCAATCAAGGAACGTCCCGCAGCATCCGAAAGGAAATGAGAGCAATTTTTGAATGTGAGCCCTTTTCTCTGCCGGCTCAATAAACGTGAACGAGACAAGATGCTCCAGCAGCAGCTCTCCCATGGGAGAGCGAGATACAACAGGGCATCAGCTGCCCCGAACTCTTAATTAGAATTGATGCTCAATAAATGGATGCAGGACACACACAGATAAACACACACACACACACACACACACACATACTGTTTATGTGAAAGGAAATGCTCTCTAAACAGTTGGTTTAAAAATCAATATTATATTATTTATATTTATTAGAAAAAAAGAATAGTTAACTAGAAGAATTTATCTCTCTGTCTAAAGTTATAATGTATTGTGCAAACAGTACACAAAACAAACTGTACAGAAAAATTATAACCTAAAATAAATCAATATTCCACTCCAGAAAAAGTAGCATTAAAACACAAATCAGAGCATAAATGTCCATTACAAAAATTCCTTCATCACAAGCATGCAGTGCAGCACACACAACATTATGCTGTTCACACACCTGCTCTGTACTTTGCAGCGTTACCACATATGCCCTCCTGCAGATCAGTCTGCAGCACAAAGCCACGGCTTCATCCCAACACCACAACAAATTACATAACACAGCCCAGCTGGTAAGCAATGCGCGGCAGAAATCAGCCGTGTGAAGAAGTCACAGCGTGTCGTCGGGGCGAGTTGATGTCCTGCGTGGAGCAGAGCAGCAAACTTACTCACACAGTGTGGCGGCTGTACGCCGGGCGCTCCCTGGGAAGTCCGGACAGCGACCAGCACTCGGGCAGATGACTCACAGTCTACGCTTCTCCTCCAGTTAAGCCTCTCACTCTCTCTCCCTCCCTCTTTTCCACAGTGATCTCCTCTCCTCTCTGTGTGTGTTTATTCTTCTCCCTCTCCAAGCTCCAGTCAGCTCACTTGCTGCTCGTCATCAGTCGTTCACCTGCTGGTCTTACTCTGAGCTCTTTAGACAGTCGCACACGCTCAGCGAGAATTCTCTCTGCCGCTGATTCTCCTCCCTCGCTTTCCCCTCCTCCCACTCTCAGTCTCTCTCTCTCTTTCTCGCTCTCTCACACACACACACACACACACACACACACACACACACACACACACACACACACACACACACACACACACACACACACACACACACACACACACACACACACACACACACACACACACACACACACTTGTCACGTCCTCCATCTCCACCCTCTTTGTCTGCCCTACAGCTCTCACACACAGTCTAGTACTTGTACAAAACTATACACGACTCATACAGCCCCCTCACCTCCAATCACTAAAACTCCCATCACCCTCATTCCCTTCAAAGGAGGAATCCCCCCCCCCCCCCTCCCCCCTCGATCGTCCTGGGGACTACTGAAATCTGCCACTTAGAAAGGGGAAGCAGGGATGGATAGGGTAAAGGGGGTTGCCTTCAATCCCCACACTGCCTCATGAGCCCGCTAGGGCTGTTGCTGTGGCAACCAACACCAGCCAAACATGAAGAAAAAAAAAAATACCTCAACAATTCATGTTTATTATGATGTGACTCAAACGAGGTGATTATGTCCAAAATTAAACTCCCAAAGGTGAACAGACATTGTAGCCTCCCTAATGCTCATTGTGCATGATGAAAAATAAAGCATGTTTGGAAAGGTTTTTAATTACTGTAATGAGTCTCATTCAATCCCCAGCGAACATGTGTGTTTCCTCCACTAAGCCGCCATCCACAGTTCCCAGCAGATGCCTGACTAATGTCACCAATCGTACCTTTTCCTGCTAAATCCCCGCTAAGTAATACTCTAACGCAGTGGAGCTGATCAGTCTTTTCCTGAGACAGCCTATCAAATATGCACCTGAGCAGTAAAGTAGTATATAGTGTGTGTGTGTGTGTGTGTGTGTGTGTGTGTGTGTGTGTGTGTGTGTGTGTGTGTGTGTGTGTGTGTGTGTGTGTGTGTGTGTGTGTGTGTGTGTGTGTGTGTGTGTGTGTGTGTGTGTGTGTGTGTGTGTGTGTGTGTGTGTGTGTGTGTGTGTTGTGTGTACTGTATGTGTCAGACATGAAGAGATAACAAGGGATTACAGCACAGTCCTCATACTGTGCACTATTAAGAGCTGTGTATTATGATAAAAACAAATAATCCTCTCACCGTCCAAAGCTTACTGGTAAAAAAAATTTTAAAAAAAATAAAAAAAAGGATTATATCACTGTAATAAACTTTAAAAATGCCCAGATTATTTGCTGAGGCACCCTGCTGTCTGTTTCTCTTTTAAATCTTTAAACAAAGAAGCGAAATGTGGGTTTTTTTTGTTGTTGTTTTTTAAAGAACTGTGGGATAGAAGGTGTGGGTTGAAAAAAATGAAAATGTTGAATGTCAGGTCTTTGACAGTGGTGCTTATAGTTAAAAAAAAACAAAAAAACAACCATGATATCCAATAATAGCAGATATCGCTTAAATGTGCTGATTAAAATCTGATTACCACCAAGTTTTATTTTAAAACACATCATTGCTGCTGGTTCCTACCAAATCAAAGCCATGTAGAACAACAGTCTCAAAACTAACTAAACAGTGAACAAAATATTGAATAACAGCAGAACAAGAAAGAAAATCTGAGCCACGTAGAGCTTCACTTTTCATCTCTTGTGGACCAAGATAGCTGGGTTTTAAATCAATAGCATCCTCCCTGCATGCCTACATGTCCTCTGCAGAATTCCACAGTAAATCCCTGCCGACCGGCCTCGTGGCCAGGGATTCTCATCCCATTAGCCCGGTGAAATGGCCTGTGGTCACTCCCCTCTCCTGCCCACACACCATATCCTCTGAGAATTGCTGCTGTCCTGAAAATGTCCCTATATTCCACCCCCACTCTTCCTCTCTCACTTTCAGGTTTTTACTAGCTAGAAGAGTTAGATAATAATCCAATATCCTCTGAGACTCCGGCTAAAATATTACTAAAATTAGCTGGGTCCTATAATTCCAAAAGGATTAGGGCGAGCCAAAAGAGTCAGCAGTGTGTGTTCATTGTTCAATAGTTTCACTTAAATATTTGAATTCATACAAACAACATTTTTTATTTTTTTCTGACTTAAACGCATATTATTTAACAAAGTACATCAAGATGAGAAGGCACTCTGGATGATGTGTGTGTGGGAGGCAACGTGCAACCAGCCAGTGACCCCAAAGGGCGACTAAAGGTTTAAGACTTCAATCACAGACACATTATACACCAGTAACATGTCAGAGGTTCCCAGGGGGCAAGATGATTGCTGTTCTGAAAAATGAATGAATGGTTATTTATGCATAACCAGTGAGTGTCTCCCACAGGTTGAAATTTAATTAGTAGTGGTTGACCTCAGGGGGCAGAACGGTATGGGGGCTGGGCAACTACAGACAGGCAGCTACAAAACACAACTCAACACACTTATGACTGTACATGAATGCATCACTGCAGCAAAAGTTGCTGTCCTTGCCCTCCATATGGGAATAAATACTACATATGTAACATAAAAAAATATGTCTGCATATTCCACTATTCTCTTTTTAAATGTTCAGTGGTGATTTACGCTAAAACCTTTTACTTTATCAGTTGCATTAACTGATAAGGTAATGTATATTTAGGGTGAAAACAATCAATGTTATAATCAAGATCTAAGTCTATCAATGATTCACGTTGTTGCTGCAGCAAAATGTTGAAAGGTTATCCTGCTGTCTATGAATAAGTGAAAACCTGCCTCCTGTCACTCGTAAACAAATTAGCTGCATTTAATCAAGCCCACAGTTTGTTTGCAAGGCAAAGCAGGGGTGCTAACTGCTTCCGAACCTTTGAGGAAACTTTACATCCCCATAATGATTTCTCCGCAGCGCACCTGAACCCCACTGTGGCTGTGATTGTGACTGGTTTAATAATTATGCAGCATTTTATCTGGGTAATGAGGTCAATGGAGGGGGGTAGGAGGGGAGGTGGGAGGGGGGGGGGCATAAAGAGTATATGAAAAGTAAGCATGTTCGTGGCATAATAATTATGCTTTTTTTTCTCACTATAAATTCTTCTGTGCTAAAGTGTTATGTACATAGTAAACAGTAAATAATTGCTGGGATTATTACAACAATTATATATTGTCTTTCTTAAACCAGCAATGAGCATTTTTTGGCTACTTGAGGGCAGCAGAGACAAGCCACGAACACAACACTGATATATCATCACCTTTTAAGTTACTATTGCATTTCTATTGCTTAGCCAGACATTGTGCAATAGATCGTCTGACTGTTCAACGCAGTGCCACAGCAAAGCGTGAAATAGACACGCCGTTCCACTACAGCAAAATGTGAGATAGCCACACGTTGGGCTGTCCAAGCGTGAAAGGTACAGATTTTTAAAGCATGAACCTTACACACACGTAAATGTCATGTGACACGGGATCATGTGGTCAAGGTCCTGCAACAGGAGTTTTGAGACCAAGGACAAAGGAAATTTTTTGTGGCCTGGTGGTATCACACATCACAGATTGCCTAACCCCACTTGTTTTTGCCCCAAAAAAAAAAAAAAAAAAAATTCTGTAAATTTCATGGCTCTTAGCATGAAACATGTTTCATTTACATCCACGGCAGGAAAATGTGTAACTTTCATGCCTAGACAGCGCCAAGCGTGGCTATCGAACTTTTTTGCTGTAGCGGACTGGTGTGTCTATTTCACGCTTTACCTTGATACCTGGTTGGACTGTTCAGTTGGTGGTCAGGTTTAAATCTACCTGTCAAATAAAAGCCCAATATTCACTTTCAGCTCTATCTTTTTATCTCTACAAAAGCTTGAGGGAAATAACTTGCTTATTAACTGCTACAAGCTCCACTACATTCACCAGCTTATTGACAACTGTGTATATTTGCTGTTTGGTGCTGAGCAGGGTGGGCTTTAAGAGATTTTCTGCTGAGATGCCAGTTATAAAGCCAGAGGTTTAACCTTAATTACTTTATACACACTTTCAACAATCCCCAAACACAAATCATTTAGCCGGCGCACTGCTTATCGTGTGTGCAAATCTACTCCAGAGGTCCCCAACACCACATTCTGTTGTGGTGCTCAGAGATTCTGTGTCCCCTGTGTCATGATAAATTACACTGATGACACAGAGGCTCAGAAATAAGGAGCTGGCTGCCCTCTTGGATTTTTCTAAATTCATCACGCAGTAACACCACCTGCTCCCTCGTCTGCCATCAGTCCTCCAACAGCAACAGATACAAGGAGCACCTCTGTCATGAATTACAACACAAATAGACCATGGAATTGCCCTGTTCTCAGGGCCATCCTTCCCAACCCCTAACCTGACCTGAAACACTCAAACAAATGGCAGGATGATTGTCTCTGGTGTAAAGTCATTTCTCTCAGCTGTGCTCGTATCACTTACTTCTCTTGTGTGTATGTGGTGACAATTTCAGCCTCAAGGGCAATTTTTCCAGATGAAACTATCTGATTTCCGATCAAAAATGTTTCATTTGGCCAAAGATTTAGCTACATAAATATAGCTTTATATGAAAGATAATTTTGTCGATGTTCTGCGTCACCTCTATTTAGGTGTCCTAATTTGTGTGCCACAAGGAATAACTATATGGCTTTCTCCAATCTGTTTTGGAAAGTGCAAAACTGTCTAGGCCTCTTTTTTACCTATGGCTATAATAATACAAACAAAGCAAAAAGCATTTTGCTCCCCAGGGAACTCTACTTCTAAAAGTATTTTTATATAAACAGTCAGAGACAGAAATCCTCATCAGTAGTTCTTTGCAAGAAACTAGAGCATAACAACTGTTTTTACATGAAAATATGAGGAGGCTACATTTCATATGCTTCATATGATACATTAACATTCATTTTTTTTTTAATTAAAAAAAAATTAAAAAAAAATAAAATGCTGGACAATTAGATGCTCCTTGTTTGGAATTATAAATAATAAAATCTGTGGGATCTGATGCATGAGGAGACTCTTTGATGGATTCTCTTGAGCCCACACTTCCCCTCACAGCTGGCCACATTCAGTGACCATTAAAAGGCCAGGTATAGCAGGTGTTTTTGAATTAAGCATTTTCAGTCTACCCAGCTTGCTTATTTCTCACAATGTCACTGCACAGATTTCCTTGGAAACATGCCCCCCTGGGAAATCACTGTCATGCAGATGTGCCTCTTTCAACAACAGAGGGTCGCTGTGGGATGATTTTGTGCTATTTTATGTTCGATACTAAAGCTGCCCGTCTATTCAGTGACATTAAACTTCATACAGTTTGATCTCTGAAGTCAACATGTCTACTATCAATCAAGAAAATGTTGGCAAAAATTCTGATCATGTGATCTTTTTCCCTCCCGTGGGAAAACAATTTAGGAGAAACAGAAATTCCTGGAGTCCCCCTCTCCCTCCCACTGGCTTACCACACCATCCTCTGCATAACCAGTGTCAATAAACAGGCTCCAGATATATTCACCCCCAGATATATACTTAGGGACATACCCATCCACAAACAGAAGAAATAAAGACCTCGGCTCTCTCTTTCAAATTTGAAGATACCGCCTGCAGGCAAAGAAGTGAACTTTTCAGAACAACTCTGTCACTGAAAAACTCCAAGAATCAGATAAAATAAAAGGGAAATGTCCTGTCAAAGTTGCCTGGCACCTGTCTCAAACTCCAACAGCCTGCTGTCATCTGAGCTTTATGTTCTTTTACGACGTCTTGTGCTGGTGCTGGATGGTGGGTGACATGTTAGGATTTGGATTATTGAGATGAGTAGAACCAGGGGCGAGCTTGTCACTTTGGTGCTATAGTTGGTCAGACAGCAGGAGACTCACAGAGAGACGCTGTAGTCTGATCGGGCTTGACAGTTTGCTCTCCCACTATCTCTGCTCCTCCAGACAACTCAGCCTGACACACACCGATGAGCGTGCACAAGCAAACTGACACCCAGACCGGCTTCACAACGCAGTGCTGAGCGCATGTGCAGAGGCGAACGGCAGAGGATGATGCAGAGTGACACCTCATGGGAAATCAGGGAATACAAACAAAGGAGTGTTTACAGTGACACCTTTTAAGTGTTTATGGGCAGAAAAAAAGACAGCAAGGATGAAATAGGCTGAGAATTTAGAAAGCGTCAAAAAAATAGAATAAGGAATCACATCACACAATTTGGAATAAATAGCTGCTATGCCAATACCCATCGAGCAAAAAGTAAATATATGATCACTAAAAAAACAAAACATATCTCCTTTATTTATGTCAAAACTGTCATCTCAAGAGAAGTTTTTTAAGAGTCTGAAGTTGTCAGTTTATCTGACTTAAGGGCAAAACAATTTATAATAATTAAAAAATATATTTTAATTATTAATTAATGGTGATGCATGTTCTTTTACCACCAGGGGGCGAGGTCACATCAGCCAACAATGCTCTCCTGTTTTCAAATTGTAACATTCCTCCCAGACTTGCAAACATTGATCAACTTTGCACAAAAGTCCGTGAAGCTTTTACATCTAAGAGAAGTAAGATTAAGAAAAACACACTTTTGAGTAGAATAGAGGAGGAAGTTAAGCCTTTGCACCAAGACACATATTTTGAAAGAAAATAAATTAGTTTGATGGGTTGATGCTGCATTTAAAGCAAAGACTAACACCACCTGATGTCAAATTCTTTTAGATCTAGTCGGAATTCTTCCTTGCTCGCTGCAGCAGCACCTGAGGGTGGTTCAAAAGTGCAAACCTGTCCTGCATGAAGGTCAGGTGAGCCGAGGCATGGAGAAGACAGAGGGATAAGAGGCCAAGTTGTTTAAAAGAATGGTCACGGAGTTACACAACAGACAGCCTGCTACAATAATCCATCATGCTTCAGGACCGAGAGGACACTGAGACAGAGTGCACTTAGATGTATGTTCATACATGTGGAGAAGAGAGAAAAAACAACGGCTCTTATACAACATCTCAGTATAGCCATTATCCACACTAACCTCCTCTCCCATTTACTCCCATCAAGGGAGCTTAGCAAAACAGGATTACAACCAATTACAGGCCTCCCCCGGGAGCACGGAAACAGGGCTGGAGGATCAGCTGTTTATTGTGTATGACCCACAATGACCGGATGGAAGATGGTCATTTTACATTTAATCAACTACAAGAGTTGAAGGATCAAAACTGTACAATTCCTGATACTGAATCCGTGGAACAGATGAGCTGTCATCAGTCGCTGTGTACACAGACTGGGTTTTCAGGATTTACTACTTCTATTTCATCACAAACGTATAAACGCATTGAAATAATACAGATAATCCTTCGTATATTGCAGCTCTTTTGGGGGAGTGGGGGGGAGGGTCATGCACTTCTGAAAACAAAACTGTAATAAGAGACTCAACAAAATATTTTGGTCTTCCAATTCGGAAAGGTGAGCACGGCATTTTGTTGGGTTGTTCTCTAACAACTTTTGCTCACTGTTCTACTGTCTTGTCCAATATTCAGTATCTGTATATGTAAAATATCTGATGTTACTTTCAAGTTGCTTTAATCCTGGCATCAAAGGTTTAGCTTTTGGAAGTTGATCTGTCCTGCTAGATATAAACACTGATGACAAAGTAACACAATTCAAGTTCTGAACACATTAGAAAAGGTCCACCAGCTTCCTCCAGCAGTGTTTGTTGATTTTTTTTATTTTTTTTTCCCTGCTTTGAAGAAGAGCATGACTGCCAAAAGAATATAGCTAAGAGGACCAAATGACTTATTATCATATTTTGCTTCTTTGATGTAATGCAGACATCACACTTTCTCTTCGTTGTGTCACCTCATCCAGTCAGTTCTTTTCTCCTTCCTCCTCCTCTTCACGCCCACAACTCTTTCATCCCCTGTCCTGTTTTGTATCCTCTTTTAGATCCTCCTCTTCGTCTTTATTTTTGCTCCAGTTTTCACTGTCGTCTTCACAATGGGGTGCAGTCATTCTGTCTGAAGCTACGTTAGCTGATGGCCAGAGTGCAGCCCGTGTAAACGAGTCCAGCCCGTGCTAAGTAACGCGGGCCTGGCGTTATGCTCCTGTATTAGTATTCCAGAGGGACGTGATGACACTGTTTAATCTGCTGCATTCAGACAGCGGGAGATAAGGGCCAGACACTCGTGCCACCTTACCCTGAAGCTTTCTAAAACGGAGTCGTGCATCTGCAGTGGCAGAAGGTGTGCATGCTCAGATCCTTCCATGTGCCACTCACAGCACCACTCCAACCTTTCCAGCACTGCAGAGACGGCAGGGCAGGCTGGGTATCACTTTCCTCGCTGCTGCCCATCTGTTCTACGTTTCACTGGCTCATTCATCTTACTTAGACTCTTCTCGGTGTACTGATTGTATGAATCCTGCAAGGCTAATCTGTGACATTGAACACCACTCCAGAGAGTTACAAGCTTAAAAATTGTAATCCATTGTATTTTAATTAAACTAAAAAAATATATAATTTGTATTGTCCCATAGGTTAGGTTAGGTTAGGTAGTTACTTTATTAATCCCCGAGGGGAAATAGTGCTGTCCTGTCATAATCTAATTAGTTGACAAAAATAAAGAAAGACAAAAAAAACTCACCATAAGCTTCTGGCCTTGGAGAAGGTCTTGTCCACCCTGAAAAACAAACATAACATACAGCTGTTACAAACACTATCAATTAAATATGCTCACCTACAAATTAACACTCATTTCATAGCACCCGTATTGTCTTCATGTTATTCTCTCTAAAAACAACAAGATCTCACTAAAACCTACTAAAAAGGTGCTTACCAAAGGATCACTTCAAAGTCGAGGAATACAACCGAAACAATACCTAAAATCAGCAAAATGTTAAACACTAAAATAACTCAGCACCTAACTGTACATGACTGCATCCTATAATCAGTAGTGGCTTCTACGCTCTTGTCTGCCTCCAAGTCAGACTAAGTAAGGAAGGAGCAGAGGGATCGTGGATCACCTTTTCCACTTACAAAAAGTACCGGAAGAGGTTGGTTACGCATTGAGCTGGGTTACCCTGAAATAACTCCTGCCATCTGTTGAAGTATAGCATTTCCAAGGATAAAAGGATGATTAGTTTCCTGAGACAAAATGAATCTTGTCCTGGTTTGATTCCATTGTTATGAGGGTCCTTATTCACCATCGGTGAATAATACACTATCATCTGTCCTTACATCTCCCTGGATGAAAAGAGTTAAGAAGTAATCACTGGAAACAATAACCAGATGACGCAGCATTGGAAGCTACTTGGATGAGAATGTAAGGACCTGTTTCTGCCAATAGATGGCACTGTGTGCAGACGAAACAGCCTCGTGTCTGGCAGGAGAAAATCATGATAAACTTGGCTCTCCCTCTGCTCAGAAAGCAGAAAGCTATTTATCATGATACTCAAGCCCATAAGCTAAGGTTTTAACATTTTACTTTTACCCTACTTGTAATCAGAAAATACCTCAATCATAAACACAAACCATGACCTCTCCTGGGATGCAGCATTTTATGTTCACTGGTATCAACAAAGTGGACATTTGATGCTGCTGACTAATGGCTGCAGGCCTGTGTCCTGTGATAGCTGGCAGTGGCGACACAGAGGAAAGGGAATGCTTAGTATGCCTCAAGGCTTCTGCTTCTGCACGCCTGGTGTCATACACTGACCCCCTCAGAATGACCCCCACAGGATGATACACCACCAATCAGCACAGGAGAAATACATTTATCCATAGATTTTGTGTTGTTGTTTTTTTTTCCATTTACTCAAGCCAAAGCCGGCTCTCTGTCTTCTCCTACCCTGTGTCTCCCGGTAGGGCCAGCAGAGTTCAAAGCTCTCACTCATCTTTTTGTGGACATGATTAGTGTGCATGACACAGCAACAGCCGAAGGAAGCAATTCTGGAAAGAAGTGACTCTTGTTCAATGAGAAATACAAACACAAACATGAGTTGTAGCTGCTTTGTGAGAGTGTACAGAGGCAATCTTTTACAATTCCGGCCATATTAGCATGCTGTCACCCTCAGTATTTGCAAACATGCTTCACTAATTAGCACTAACCACAAACTACAGCTGAGGGCAACAAGACTATATATAGCTGTAGCAGATATTTTGTCATAAATACAGGAAAAATGTTGGACAATATTGAAATTTTAACCAGATGGGGGTGCTAACTGGAGAGTCAGAAGATACCAAAAAAAAAAATTGCCATTTATCCTATAGTTGTTGAGATAGTTCACTGAGTAAAAAATGTCAACTTGCTGGAAATGCTAGAGGAAATACACAAGGATCTCCAATGTAGCATTCATCCTTTGGGGATTATCATTTCTGTTTGAATTTTTAAAACAATCCATGCAACATCTGTTGAGCTAATTCAGTCTGGAATAAAAGGAAAGGCTGACCAACGTTGCCATCAAAATTATGAAATTGAGCACTGAAATAAGGAAGAAGTTTCTGATTTCATTCATTTAAAAAATGTCTCTAAGTTTCATGATGAGAAGAAATCCCTGCGGGCTTAATATTAGAACCAAAAGTAAAAAAAAAAAAAAACTTTTTACTTCTTCTTTTGTCGTGAGAAATTCTGAAAAGATAAATGAAAGCCTGAAGCTTCCTCCTTCTGTGAAAAGCGTGTTATTGAGAGGAAACAGGCCCGGGGGGGTTTGTTTGTTCATTCTACTGCGCAGTCACAAATCAACAGACGTGTGTTGTTACAGTGTGCTGTCGCCTGATTCCCCTCAGTGCAGAAGATCACTCATCATTTTCTAACCCCGGGGCCTCCACGTGACATGTAATGACACTCAGGTGGCATTTGCAGTGTTTTTTGTATCTCCGATCTAGTGTAGGTTTCACTGAGCCTTTAACAGATATGTGTGTGCAGATAAATCAGTGCTCCAACTTAAGTGAACTGGTCCTTGGGAGAGTGCCAAGATACTTATGTGCTGTCAGCTCTGGTCTCACAAAGCTGAGTGTGAGGACAAGAAAGCTGTTTTCATATGTACTGCATCACTATGAATAACATTTTCTAAACCTCATCCTGTGCTGCTCAACCTTTCTCAGGTTTCATGGAATTCCCATAAAATTAAATCAACCTGGGTGTGTCCACATTATTGGACAAAGGCTCCGAACTGACATACCAAAACCAATACAGGAAATTCGAGAAAAAAAAAACGCACCCTTAGCTAGACAACAGAACACGACACCCAACAGCTGATACCTACTATCAAAATACTGGGACAGAGGAAGGATAAATCTGTCAAAAATATGTTGTGATTATCAAATAAACATGCACTCATCTTTTCTTGCTGTGCCAAGCTGCAAAACATGAACCAGCACATACAAAGATTGCACTTGTCTACCATCATCCTAAGAATATAAGCCACCTCATGTCTGATAACATAAATAAGGTTGATAGGGTACAAGAAGACTGAATATAGAGCCTACAGGGAAAGCTTTTATTCCACTTTGCATTCTACAATCGCTCTAAGGACTTTGTGAAGCATTTCAGATGTCAGAAAGATTTTTTTTAAAGTGCAGAATATATGTTTAATACAGATTACAGTAGTGTTACGCTAATGGAAATGAGGGTAACAGTGAATAGCAAATAAATCTGTCCTACATCCAACAATTATTCAAATATCACTTTTCTGATCAAAAGGAAACTTCGCTAACCCCAAAACAAAGACGTCCCACTAATAAAGCAAAGCGAACCTGGGCTGAGTGAGTGAGACAAAGCGCAGATAAAGAGGAAGCAGAGGACTTGCTAACAGTCAGTCCCGAAAAAAAAATCACAGCCTTATCAGCAAAACAAAGAGTATTTTGTCTAAGTTAGGGTGGACAAAAGCAGGCTATAACAAAATTTGTCTGTGCTAATGCATCTGCAGGCTGAGTCATATTTGCACATTCAAACTTTGCTGTGAAAACAGCGTGTCCATAGCCTTCGTTTTACTTTGAAAAAAAGGAGATGAAGTCGCATATTTCAGAGCGCAACACAGCACAGGGAGGAATTACAGCTCAGCATGTTGTAGCCAAAGACAGGCCAAATTTTTGTAATGCTTCCTCTATGCTCTCAGCTAGGTATCAACCACAAACTGGTTGCCATAGAAACTAACATCAGTGGGGGATAAGAAAGCTCAAGGCGGGTCTCACAAAAAAAAAAAAAAAATCCTAGGCCATCACTGTGTCAGCAGCTGTGGCACTTCACAATTAGTTCATTCAACTTAATCTGACTTTAACTACAGTTTGTAATTTCCGGCTCCCGCTGCTAAACTTTGAAACATTTTCTGCACTTTAGAAATTAGCTGAGGCCTGTGGTACATATAAAGTCAGCAACACTGCTCGTGGCAAGTAGGTCACCAGGCAGCGCTGAGAAGTCAGCCCGGAGGAAATCCAGCTTAAAGCAAACAAGTTTGTTGTTCAGCGACAAATCTGCTGCAGTAACATATTCTCGAAGTAATTCTATATCTGAGATATAAGAAGCACGGTAAATTTAGCATAATCCAGATGGACTTCAACATATCGCTGAACAGATCTTAAAATGTCTGGGACCAAACCTGAACTTCCCATCAGTCATTCAATAGCTGTTCACTTATCAGATGATTGCTGCACTTTCAACTGAAATGACACTAACGAAAAAGGGGAATAATATGAGAATACAAGGTCAGTGTTGTTAGTCTGTATCTTATTACGCAGGTTTTAAATAAGAGCCACTTGTATTAACTGACTTGTTGAAACTAATACTAAAAACATGATCCTAGAGAACCCAGCATGCACAGAAATGATTCCTCTTCCCAACGGCTGGAATAAATTCTGGTGGAGTCATGGACAGTGTTACACCCAGATCACTACGCAGGAGTTGAGACCAACTACAGTCCTTTGACAGTGTGGACTTCATACTTTGCAATCAAAACAGGGTTGAAACGGTGATATATGTTACCTGGAGTCAACTAAATAAAGAATACACCTTGATTAAAATTTGGAAACAGTCTAGGAAAACAACTATTAAAGCGTTAGTATAGAATTAAAGCACCACTTTGTTTCAACAAGTCAACCGTCATGCTAACAGGTCTGTGAGGCTGCGGTGGAGACAATGTTAACAAGTTACAATGTGTAGGGACAGTATAATAGTACCTTGCTTTGATTATTAGCACTAAATCAAGAGAAAAACTAAAGCTGAATGAGAATGTTCTTATTTTTGCAGGTATTTGGACATTAAACAAAGTATTGGACAAACTGAAATTTTGAACTGACATAAAAAGAAATAACCCTGCGGATGACAGTTGTGTGTACCAAATTTCATGTCAATCTTTTCTTCTAAAGATTAACACCGACATAAAAACATATTCTCATCCATTCGCTTTCCTTCAGGATCAGAACTCGATTCAAAAATAGATACACAGAGAGACACGCAGGCCTTGAGCAACATAGAACAATTTCTTTATAAATAACACTCATGGTAGTAATAAGAAACATTGTCAAACAATGCTGAACATGACCTGATCTACACTGTATACTGTATCTCAGCCCTGCGTGGGCTGAATGAGTCCATTGACAGAGCCCACGTAAAGGAGCATAGAGTGTCTGAATGTCCTCATTTAGCTACAGTACAGTAGGATACAGTGTACACACGACTGGTACCCCAGCTATACTGACTACTGGCCACTGCAGTATTCATCACACCAAGCGAACAGAACAAATGACAATGTTTTGTGATTATCAGTGTAATGTCGCATGCAAAAGTTTGGGCACCCCTCGTCAAAATTTCTGACACTGTGAGTGCAAGATGAACTGATCTCCAAAAAGCAAAAAGTTAAAGATGAAACATTCCTTTCAACATTTCAAGGATTTCTTTTGTACAATTTTATAGTGGAACTAAAATGATCATTTGCAGTTGTATGTCTCCACCAGTACAGTCAAGCTGCAGTTTACGTCCATGTCTATTCAGACACATGTAATATGCTGTGCAGAATTTGAGGGAATTTGGTCTAGCACTTCAAATTAATCTTTAACCTAACAGAAGATCCATACAATCACCAGTTTCAAGGTGGACACCCAAAATTTGTCTCATCAATTCATATATGGTCTCACACTTCCCCTTCTGTTCCTGAGTTAAAGTGTTGAATAATGTCCAGAAAAGTGTTTTCGCAGAATATTATGACGTGACAGTGAAGTTGACCTTTTGGATATAAAATGTTCTCACCTTATTCTTTGATCCTATCTGACATTTGTGTGAAATTCTGTCATTTTTATCACATGCATTATTGAGTTAAGGACACAAACGTTGTGAGGTCACAGTAACTTTTGGCTTGCAAATACCAAACCCTAATCAGTTTATTGTTGAGGTTAAGTGAACGTTTGTGCCAAATTTGAAGACATTTCCGCAAGATCCTTCATGAGATATCACGCTCACATCAACGGGATGGATGGACAATGTGAAAACGTAGTGTCACCGTAGCTGGCACAGAGGCATAAGAGGGATTCAGAATATCATGAAAAAAACACCTCTGGGGGATCGATCAAGCTTTGTGCTTATGTTGCAGTCAGTGTCAGGGGGAACATTTCACTAAAGAAAGGGGGCGGAATTGATTAAATTAAAACAACACCAAATTGTAGAAGTAAACGTTACACCGTCTGTTTAAAATGTGATGATGAAAAGAGGATGACTTTGATGATCCTGAACACAGACACTCAAAAGTGACAATTGACAACCTCAGGAGGCGTCAGCTTAAATTTTTGCCATGGCTCTCACAGTCCCTCGATCTTAACGTCATCAAAAATCGGTGAATGGACCTTAAAACAGCAGTGCAAGCAAGACAGCCCAAGAATCTCAGCAAATTAGAAACCTTTTTCTTTAAAAGACAGACAGAAATCCCCCTCCAAAAATATAATTGAAAGACTCTTATTTGGCAACAGGAAGCATTTACAAGCTATGATATTAGCCAAAGAGGGTGTTTGCAGTGACCGTGTTCCCAAATTCCCAAACTTTTGCTTGTTGGAAATATGTCATCTTTCACTTTATATCTTTTGGAAATTAGATAATATTTTACTCACTTATTTATTGTAAAATAAACTTTGACCAAACTTTTACAGGCCACTGAATGTTGTCTTTTATTTTGTGATATCAGGTCAATGTAATATCAATTTGATGTTGTTCACTCGTGTTTATATGTGGATCGAGGACAACCAATGCTATTACAGTGCTGTAATTTTATTACATACAAGGATATTAAGTTTTGAGGTGGTCTGTCCCATTTTATTGTAATGTAACTGCATCATGCGGGGATAACTGTACTGACAATATAAAGATATTATTGATGGCCATGCCAACACCACAGTCAACAGACTCAATTTGTGTGGTCATGCAGGCATTTCACAAAACTTGTTGGTTCAGATTTCAGAAGTTTTGCAGGTTCTTGTGATAGTTTGGAGAGTGTCTAAACTTGTGGGAGGCTTAGTTCTTGGTTCTTGCTGTTCTTTTTTTATCTGCATAAAAGTATTTTATAATGTGCACAAACTGTTCAGCTGCTTCACATGAAAAGCGTTTCATTAATGAGCCACACACTTGTATCGAAGCTACAGGGATTGTTTATATAGTTGTGTTGGTAACACAAAGTTTTTACATAATTTATTGAAACTGTCTGACATCACTGCAGCAGCACACCTGTTCTAACTTATAAAAAAATATCTTTTTATTCTTTTAGCAGAGTGAAAATAAGCTATAGATCGGTTGTATTGTAAGCGTGAGACAATTAACTGCAGCTCAACCAGAGCCTTCCCTCCCCACTCTTCTCTACAGATGGTTTGCCATTGTGGATATGAATGTGCGTGTCAAAGTAAATATGCAAGATGGACGGACCGTGTAGGCACTGAAGAGCCCTCTGGTTACCCAGCATCTCCTGTTTGTTTTGCCTCTGCCATTGGAAAGGTACTTGAATGGCCTCCTGCTCTCAAGTAGCTCTGCCTTGCAGTGTAATCATGTTTTGTCATGCAAACAATTACTTTTGTCAAACAAAATGACCCTCACTGTCATCTTCTTGTTGTCCATGGTACCATATTCAATACAATAAACCTCAGACAATGAAAATTAAACAAGAGACAAAAGCTATTAATTTCAATTTAAGAACAGTTTTCATAAGTGAAAACTTTTATTATTAAAAAGTCTCTGGTGCCTTTTTATAAGAGCCACAAGCTACACAAAAACCTTGAAATATGGTTACCTGCCAATAAAAAACTGATCGCATATGTTCAACATATTCACACGGTGCTGTTATGACTCAAGTATTCTATTTCACAATGAGAAACACCGTGTCTCCACAGAGTCCGTGATCTTGTTTACGCGAAGAAATGCCATTTTCAAATCAGCTGACCAGACAATGCCAACTACAATTGAGGCCTGCTCAGATTTCAAAACAATGCCAGTCTTTCCACCCGGCTGTTTTTGAGCAGGATTGACAAGCATTCTTCCAATCTTTCTATGGCGCACTGCAACATACAGCATCATTGTTCAGGTTTCATGTAGGTCTTGTCTCTGAGGGCACTGGGAGAGCACTCGGTTCATTTAACAGGTCATGGCTGTGCATTTATTTCATGATTTGGGAGTTTATGGGGAAAAAGCCTCTGTAAACAATCCCCATATGAGACAAACAAATATGTAGCAACAGTTATTTTCATGTGATAACCAAATACTTAAGTCAAGTAAGTAATATAAGTCCTAAAAGGAGGAACGCTTCATAAAATACATTAAAGGATATGAAAGCTCAGCTTTGTAACATTGTGGTTGCACTTGACTAAGAACATTTCTGCTTGCAAATTACAGTATTCAGTAAAAAAGTGGTTTGCCTAAAAAACTGAAAAGGCCATAACCTACTCAAAGTAATAAAAAAAGACTAACACATAACAGAAATTAAGTGGTTGCTCCATTTATATTTGATGCCAAAATGATAGAGCATGCTGTGTGAAATAAAGACCAATCTGCAAAGAACAGAGGCAGCGTTCCCTTCGATGAATGCCGATGGGATGCAGGGGGGTAGAGTGTATTACAGGTCGCCCGCTGATGTAGCCAATCAAACTGACCTATCGAAATGCCAAGCGCAGTGTCATTCAGGACCGCTGCTAAACAAAAAAGCAAATTGTTTCCTTTATATAAAAAGCTTCTCCCTCTGTCTTCAATCAACTGTTCCTCTACATGCATGAAATAAACAATGAATAATGAGTCCAAACAGAGGCCCATTTGTTTCCTCGTGGCAAAAAGCTCCTATAAATAGGAATTTGTTAAGCTTTATTTTCCATATATTATGATTTATATGGTTGTATGTAGATAAATATAATATCTTTGAAGGTTAAGCTGACCTCCTGTGAACAGGCTTTAAAAAAAAAACCTGCACGCTATAAGTGCGCTTAAGTGGAAATAATCAGTTAGAATTGCACCAATTGGGAGACAGCTATGGGTCATTTAATGGAGTACACAGGTCTATCATGAGGACCTAAGAGTTAATGATAAATCCAGTACAATTCTCCAACTGTCTCTGTCAACGTTTGGCTCATTATAGTCAAAAACGTCTGTGATCTTTAGGGTAGGAATGATGAGACAGTCTCTTCCTGTCATGAGTTTCACAGGAAAAGCATATAAAGCAGCTGTGCACTGTTTTTTAACAGGAGTGAAGCAGTTAACCAAAGGCTCAGTTGCAAAACCAAAACGTTCATGTCCACCCTTTAAGTATTTTCTCTTGTAAAACTGAAAAATATGGTTTGAATACACTTCCAGCAACACATAAATCTCACCTTCATGATGCTTGTGCAAGAACGTTTTCTGTAGCACACCATCTTGTTTGCCCACTGGTACGGACCTTTTTCATTGCAGACATTTGGACTTGTCATTGTAGAGAAAGCACAGGTGTAATAACGATGGCTCAGTTCCATTAAGTGACCCAGTAAGCCATGACAGTGAATCAACATTCAAGAAACCAGGACCTCCTCTAAGTGGAATGTAGCCATCATTAACACTCTCATGCTTTCCCCACAATGACAAGTCAAAATGTCTGCAATGAAAAAGGTGACAGTTGGAGAGAACCAGAGTTATGGTTTACTCCAACAACCACAGGGAGCCAAAATGTGCCCATTTCACACTCAAAAACTGTCTTCAAGAATCAACTTAAAGATGACATTTATGCTTTACTCAAAGTCTTTTCAAGCCGTATTTTTCAGTCTAACAATACAAAGACATTAAGTAAAAGACTAATTATTTGGTTTGGCAAATATATATCTGGTTAACTTCCACCACAGCTGTCAAAGTGCATCATAGAAACATTTCTCAGAGATTTTCTATCAGACCATTTACCTGTTTACCATTGATCGGCTGAGAGTCTTTGGTTAGTAGCAATCATGTACCTGAAACAAAGCAACTGCAAGCTTAACCCTTGTGTTGTCCTTGGGTCAAAATGACCTGCAGCTGTGTTCAACCAAGTTCTATTTTATTTCTATATTTTTATATTTTTTGGGATCATTGGTCATCATTCTTTAAAGAAACCCTCACAGCCTCCTTGTCACCAATGATCCCAAAAAATATGAAAATAAAATAAAACTTGGTTGAACACAGCTGCGGGTCATTTTGACCCAAGGACAACAGGAGGGTTAAATGAGCAATATGTGAGTTATGGTGGCTTCTAGTGGTGAGGGTGCAGATTGCAACAAACTGAATATCCCTCTCCTGACCCATTCATGCTTTTCCTCTTCCTTCCTCCTACAGCAGCTGTGAAACTTGTGAAACATGTGAAAGGCCCTCTCTATAGCGAGTGTTTAGTTTGTCTGTTCTGGGCCCCTTCCCATGAACTCACTCTGAAGTAATGAAAACACAACAATCCTTCGATTCAGGCTATTATGCAAAATGAAAACATTATGAAAATGATATTACATTTCTGCCAAAAGAGTCCCCTAAATCTTACACACTGGACTTTTAACTGGATTTCCAACTGGCAACACGCAGAGAGAAATCACAACATGAATGCAGGGATCTAGGACGAGGTTGCATCGCTCAATACCTCTGCCACTCACACCAGTAACAGCTGAATTAGAGATAAATCACCACTTCCACATGAAGGCAACTTGAACTTCTTGGCCACTCAGGTTGAGCAAAAGATCATCTTAAATAGAAAAAATGAGAGAATTTCCTGGGAAATTATTTTGAAATTATGGGACATTTCAAATAAAGTGTTAAAAACAATCTCATGCTTCTGTATGCAGCTCCTACCATAATCTGTATTTGTGGCTGTGGCTTCACCTGGCCAACAACCTACACACTGATGTTATTACTGTGACCACAACACAAAAATTGCTGCACAGCTCAATCTACCTCCAACTGTCTCCGCTAGCTGGTAGCTTGTGGTATATTCCCAGACACACACACAAAGCCACACATACACACAACACTTTAACTGTCGGGAATGCAGTGGCATCGGGGCACCTGTTCACCTCTTGACCATTAAAGATTCTCTGCTGACTCTGTGTCTGCTGGTCAGTATCCTGTAAAGTCTGAAGAGAGCCACATGAATATACCGGCGACATAAGTGCCTATAGGGACAACAGTTGACTGTACAGCACATATTTCTTTCTTTACAAATAAACAATAAAATGCTACGTCAGGGACAAGCTTGAAAGGAAGTTATCCCCATTCCGAATAGATAGAAATCAAATCCTACATGTACAATACATGCATACCCTCACATAAACAGCCACAAGCCATATGGTGGCATTTTTGCATGTATATTATTTCTATAGGTGCGCACTTTTCCTGTAACTTGAACTGTACTCTTCTCTCTTTCGTCACCTTATCTTGTTTTTGCTGCTATATCGGATCCCTCACTATTACAGAATGGGAACCTTCATGTCAGGTTTTTAAATGGAAAGCCACAAAAAGCTAAAAAAAAAAAAAAAAAAATGACAAGCACAACATTTAGGGCCAAAAGCTGTTTTGATGTCATTCCAGTGCACACACCGCACAAACATGCAGGCACAAATACAGACACAGAATCTGCACAGTCATCAAACCAGGTGCCAGAAACAGATGCTCAAACACACAGACTCCAAATCATGTGAACTGTGAAGAGGATTAGTTGGTGTGTAAATAAATAGGATATATATTCTTACCCTCCATAGGCTCCAAAAGTGAAACTCCTCTTTCTCTGCGGCATACTGGCTAATGGATAGCAGTGAGTCAGTCAACTCAGTGCTGAATGGAGCCAGCACTTGTGTCACTTACGCTGACTGAGCATGTGTGTGTGTGTGTGTGTGTGTGTGTGTGTGTGTGTGTGTGTGTGTGTGTGTGTGTGTGTGTGTGTGTGTGTGTGTGTGTGTGTGTGTGTGTGTGTGTGTGTGTGTGTTTTGCGTGTCAGTGTGTGTGTTTGTATGGTCTGCCTGCCGTCTGAGTTCCACTCCCCCAGCCTGGGCTAACGTGCCCTGCCTCTTCCTTGCTCACACGCCTCCTTCACAAACAGGGGAGAAACGGCAAGAGGATGAGGGAGGAGGAGGAGAGGGGGGAGGGGGCTGGAGTGAGAGCTGCTGACCATGCCAGTCTCCCAGGGAACCAGGAGTGTCGGGGTAGTCTTTCTTTCACACATACAGGCTTTATCCCCTCACTCAGATCAGAGAAAACACACTGTCAGGTTTGTTTTTTTGTATTTAAAATGCACTGCAATCCTTAACCCTCCTGTTGTCCTTAGGTCAAAATGACCCGCAGCTGTGTTCAACCAAGTTCTATTTTATTTTCATATTTTTTGGGATCATTGGTGACAAGGAGGCTGTGAGGGTTTCTTTAAAGAATGATGATCAACGATCCCAAAAAATATAAAAATATAGAAATAAAATAGAACTTGGTTGAACACAGCTGCGGGTCATTTTGACCCAAGGACAACATAAGGGTTAAAAACACAGCATTGACACAAGCCACACAAGTTGATAATACAATAATGTGAAAAAGATCACAGAGGAGTTCTCGGGAGAGTGAGAGTTTGCTTAAAACAAGTCTAGCAACACTAGTTCTCCCTCTGTCTTTCACTAGAAGACAGCTGGTCAAACAAGCTGAAGACATGAAACAAACAGCTCATCGTTCTTCACAAATGTCCCGATCACAGAGACTTTGCCTCGGGTTAGTAGATGTAACTCCTGCATACTGTAGGCGATAACCTCTGAACAAGTTTTTAATCTGTTCATTCATCTCCCTCCAAATTCCTTCTTTTGTAAACCCCACACCTCTGGTATGCACACAAAAGGACTCTCTTTTAGCAGGCTGTTGAGTCTGATAAACTGGCAGCAGTGACAACGATGCATATGCGACCATGGATTATTGAATAAAGAAGGATTACAGTCTTCAGCATCAGCCCACAGTCGGATGGACTTTCACTTCCAAAGCATTTGTTGGATGAATCGGACTCTGTTTTCATGGCCAGTGTTTGGCAGGTCAGATGTATTAATTAAGAAAAACAATGGTTTCCGTTGGCGACAGTTAAATTGCCCCTCAATCATGAATGATAAAAAAAAAACCTCACCAGTTCAGGACTTTAATCTCCCCAAGGACCAATGAAGTCTTCATCACATTAACTGCAGAGCATTAATAGTAACCGAGTAGACGAGCACATAATTAATCAATGGGCCTAGCAAACCATCACAATCATGCTGATAGACAATTACGTCATCCTTCCACAATTGCATCACCGTTTTCCTCTGAGACAGCTATTGTCTCAAAAACATTTGAGCATAGCCCTTGGCTGACTTTGCTGGTAATGGACTTCACTTGGTCTCTTGGCCATGATGTATTTCATCTAACTGGACAGCTCTTTGGCTGATAAAGACTATTGATTATAGCAATTATTGATTTGATTGATAATTTTGAGCACTCGTTTCTAGCCACGTGAGAGGCTTGGCTCCAGGGATGGTATGTCTGTCAGTTGGTCGTTCCATCACTCAAAAACTAAGGGACTTTACTGACATGAAGTTAAGACATCTATGTTGCAAAAGGATGAGCCTCCTCACTTTGGCAATCCCCTGACATAACGTCTCAGCCATGATGCTGATATTTGTCATTTTGAGTGTCATGTTTCAACAACTATTGCCATCATATCTGGCACCAGCATTCATGTCCCCCGCATGATTAATGGTAATAACTTTGGTGACCTCTGAACCTTTGTCAGGTCCAAATTTAAGTTCATCCAGCCTCGTGTGTGCTTTTTGTTGGGTATTAATTAGTCAGCTTTAGTATGCTAACATACAAAACTAAGATGATGATATAATAGACTATCTGCTAAACACATTGACTGTACATAAAAGTGGACATAACTTCTGGGTCTGAAAAATGAGACTAATGCAGAAGTGCCATCAATTGCAATACCACCGAGGGCCACTAGGGCTTGTCCCCAAAAAACCTCCAGCTGCTCCAAAACCTGTATATATCGCTCTGCATTAATGATGCTATCCCAGATGTGCAAGCAACCCATGCCATGTGCATTAATGTACCCCCATACCATCACAGACAGTAGCTTTTGAACTGAGCTGACAACAAGCTGTATGGTCCCTCTCCTCTTTAGCCCCGAGGTGTGATTTCCAAAAAGAATCTTACATGTTGATTTGTCAGACCACAGGATAGTTTTCCACTTCACCTGAGTCCATCTTAAATGAGCTTGGGCCCAGAGAAGGTGGCAGAATTTTTGCATCATGTTTTTATATGGTTTCTTCTTTGCATTGTAAAATTGTAACCTGCAGTTGTGGATGCAGTGAAAAACTATGTTCACAGACAATGTTTTTTGGAAGTGTTTTTGAGCTCATGCTGTGATTTCCACAACCGAATGGTGTCAGTTTTTTTTTTTTTTATTGCAGAGCCGCCAGCAGTCCTAAAAATCACGGCCATTCAATATTGTTGTTTGGCCTTTTCCCTTGCATATAAAGATCTCTCTGGATTCTCTGAATCTTTCAATGTTTTAATGTACTGCAGATAATGAAATTTCTGAATTCTTTGCAATTTTGCAATGAGAAACATTATTCTTCATTGTTAGTTGAGATGTTTGACCAGGTGTTTTTTTTTTTTTTCATCCACAACTCGTAACAACAATTTACAACACTTTTCCAGTTGACTCTGTCCCATCTTTTTTGAAAACGGGTTTGTTTAATCCATAAAGAAATGCAAGGAAATGAAGAGCTGAAGAGTGATTAAGAATTTCAAAACAACTACGTTTAGAGTTGTTTGTGGTTGTGATGATGAACATCTTTTATATACCAAAACTGTTTATATAGTATCCAACATAAAAACAAATCTTCAACCAAACCATTAAATAAGTTACAGAGTTATTGCACTTTTCAGTACTACCACAGGCTGACTTTATTTAAGTGCCACTATATTGATTTAGCGCGTCAGTCTCTGTGCTTCTTTTAGTCCTGTCTGCTCTCCTGACAATTCAATTAAGTAAAACAGCTGTGGTGTGTGTGAGGCATTTGAATGGGTGCAGCCCAGACAGAAGCCTTTAATCATATCACCTCAGGAACAAGGCCCAGTCTTCCAAGCAGCTCTGGCTCTCCTTTTGTTTTAAAGGAAGTGGATGGGCAGGAAGATGGGCAGGAAGAGGACAAGTGATGGAGATCACTGCCTGAAAGCAATGTTGTCACATTCACAGAAACTACTGATACTGCAACATCAACAAGAACTGCTGAGATCACAATAAACAAGCTTGAAAAAGATCCTCCCAAAGTAATTCTCCCATGTGTCTATTACACGCAGAATATTCATCAATAATATAATTAGAATCAGATTCCTAAAGTCATAATCACTGTTATTTCTCAAACCAACACTGATGGATGTTATTATTACTGCAGGTGTAAATAGATGCGGTTTGGTTCCTCCCACTTGCGGTATGTTAATGGTAAAATACGGCCTCGTAAATTTAATAATTTATTTCCTTTCCTGTGGAATAGTTAGCATCAGTAGGGCACACGTTAATGCAGAGTCGGTGTGTGGGATGTGAGGGGTTGAGGAGTAGACAGAGCAGACCTAAAGCTCATTCATTCATCCTCAGTGCTGCTTTCATGGGGCAGGAAATTTGCTCCTGTATGACTGAGCCTTGTGGCCCGTCTAAAGAGGAGCAGATGCTGATTAAACAAGCAAGACATGCAAAGGCTATCGTTAAGGAGGTGGATCATAATTTATCATTTTAGTTCTTTTAAAAAGAAACCTAATTTTCTATATGTAGGGCTTTAACCCTCCTGTTGTCCTTGGGTCAAAATGACCCGCAGCTGTGTTCAACCAAGTTCTATTTTATTTGCATATTTTTGGGGATCATTGGTGACAAGGAGGCTGTGAGGGTTTCTTTAAAGAATGATGACTAATGATCCCAAAAAATATAAAAATATAGAAATAAAATAGAACTTTGTTGAACACGGCTGCGGGTCATTTTGACCCAAGGACAACAGGAGGGTTAATGTGTTTGGGGCCACGCAAACATCATAAATCAACCCTGTTACCAAGTAACATGAAGTTCAAGGTGAAGTATAGCCCTGCTACTTTAACAAAAGCTTTGTTCAAATAGAAAACAATGGAAAAACTCAGCTTCGTGCCCTATGTTTATTCTCATTGACATTTTAATGTTTCTGTAATGTACTTGTCTGACAGTTTATTCTCCCAGCTCTGCTTTGGTTTGGTTTGGTTGTTTTGTTTCTAACTTGAGTAAAATTTAACGATACGGGAAAAATATCCTGTAATTAAGACATATCTACTTTTAGATAATCAGTTTTTCTTAATTTATCATAGGTTATAATAATTATCAATATTCGGGTTGAGGGAATCGAGCAGTGACTGTTTCTATTTTAACAGGACGTCTACTTTAAAAGGAGCTGCATGAGTGAACAGCCCCTTAAAGGACCAGGTTAATTATTCCAAAATATTTTGGCTGTGTCTGGATGAACAAACTGTCTATATGGCCACTGTATACATTGCCAATATTTTGCTGATACTTGACTCAACAAGGAGTACACATATACTTGGGTATTTGGAGAGGGTGAGTTTGGGGAGGAAGGGGTACCACACAAATATTTGAAGGGAGTGAACATTCAAAGGGCAATTGTGCTTTGAAGCATGAGGAAATAAGCAGAGCTTTATCTCTGCAAGTATTTCATTTTCATTGCACTTTTCCAACTTCGGTAGCTTACTGAATGTAGGAATGAATGCCTGGTGCCAAGGCAAATGTAATTATTTAAAGGCTTTTGTAAAAATTTGCAATGGTTCAAATTACCCGTCAAGTGACACTGGACATTAAAAGGTCTATTACTTTACTTTTTTGTCACCTAAATGGCCTTTAATATTTGTTTTGTTTTGTTATTCAGCACTCCTTCTCACTTCTTCAGTTTATGCAGAATTCACATCAGTTTCACATCCTCTTCCACTTGGGAGACCAGACTCCTCTTGCAGACAGCTGAAAAGAAGCTACAGTAAGGATTGTTGACCATCTGACTGGGAGGAGGTGAGCAAGCCCACTGAACCACCCTCCTTCCAATGGGGTCACGTGGCCCTCGGGCCCCTGGGAGTAGCTACAAACAGCCTCGCGCACACACTGTGGCCTTTCATAGCCTCCCCGTCCGAGGGCCAGGATATTAAGGTGGACAGGGCAGAAGAAAAGAGGTGTTGTTGCAACATGCTGAAATCCAATGAGCCCTATCTCACTCTTTTGAGGTCTGAATGCAGTTACAGTGTGAGTCCCATGTATTGTTCTCATTCTTTTCATTTCATTATAAAGAGACTGGCCATTATCTGTAGGTAACGAGAGTGATTATATATGCTCTCCTTTTCATCATTCTTAGACATTTTTTGATAACAAAATATCATCTTGAAGTATCATCTTGAATTTTCTAATAATAATAATGGAGCATTTTTTATATAGCATTAACGATGAGATCAATTAATCATCACAGTTAGTCTTCTTCAGACAATTAAGATCCAGTAGAGGATGAGGGTAACAGCTCCAGGGACATCTTGCTCATTGATCTCTGTTGCAGAGAAAGATCTATTTCAGTTATAATGGATCCTCAGTGCTATGCTATCTCTCCACTGGGTCCCAGGTAGCTCCGTGATGGATGGTTTTCTGCGACTGAGAAGGACTTTGTGTTCATGCCAGGTGATCAATAGGAGACGCGTCACGGCAGAGACAGACTCGGCCTGACACCACTCAACTTTAAATCCCTCGGCTGGTGGAGAAATGTCAAAAAGCTATAGGGTAACTTTTAATCCTTTTACTTTCAACTCACGCTGGAGGAGTAAATTTGATGGATTTCATTTCCACAGACCACCGTTGGAGAATGGATTTAATATCAGCTGTTTGTGTATTCCAGAGATGTTGGCATCGAAAAGGTCAATAAAAAAGTTGGCTTAAAAAGTGGGGATCCTTATGTTGAGTTACTTTAAGAGTTATAAAAGAGTAAGTCTACATGAGCATGCATTTATTATTAAATAGTGAATGATGCTCATGAGAAGGCAGAGTCACAGTGCCCTCTACTGGACACTGCCATGTAACTATAATAATGTCATCACCAGCCATAAACATTATTCAAGAAAAAAATTAAATGATGACCCATGATGTCTTGTAATTTGGTTCACAACTTAAGCTGGTGATGATCAACTTCTACCTCAGTATGAAAAGTAATACAATATATGATTCTATAACTCTATTCTGCTTCCAAAAATCACAAGAAAATTAAAAGGAATTTTGATAGAAAAATTTTCATTTGGAAATTAATTATTTACAATTAATTATTTACAATAATGATGAAAATATTTCAAGGTTGTATGTTTTTGTTTTTATTATTTTTTTATTTAGATATTTGACACTGGTCTGCAGAGAAGTATTTTCAGTGTTTATTGTAACTGCTACCGTATTTCTTTGGTTTTAGTAGGGCAAAATTTTAAGTTTAAAATTTCAAAGCCACAAATGTTACGTTGTGACAGCTGACAGACAAAGTGCATTCTTGTCATCGAACACGCCTATTTAAATTATTGAACTTTTCCCCTTCCTGCCATGGTTTCATTGCAGTTTTTAGGTCAAATCCATTTGAGGCATTCCTAGACATGAGGAGAGGATTGAAAAATTAAGGTTAGTCTTTTCAAAAAGACCCTTAGAGTGACGACACTAAAAAGCTTTCAAGAGAAAAATTTTTAAACATCTCGTTAGATAACTTGTAAGATGTCTCGTACATGATGCACTGAATCAAACCAAATCCTCATGATTGACATCTATTTTTGTTATCTTGTAGATATAAGCCTGATGGCAGTAGGTGTGGCGGGTCGGAGCCTCTGCAGCGCAACAACAGGTGTCTCCAGAAATAGAAGCAAACCTCTGCATGTGTCACCCAGAAAACACTGCAAACCCAGTGTCATAGTGGGCAGAGGGGTTGATGAGGCAGGGAATGAGTTTAGCTTCCTGTATGAGGCCAATTATGAGTCATAGCAGGCTAATCTGTGTCTGCAACACAGAATGTTACAAAAGTTACCCTGCAAGACTGTCATAATGGCAACTTCCTCAGACTGCGTGTGGGGTCACCTTCTCATCATAAACCTCAGTGGTGCAGACAAAAAACAAGAGGAAACCTTACTAAATTATAAAGCATGAAATGGTCACAAGCCTAAATACATCTCTGACTTACCAGAAAGATCCAAAGCACCCAGACCCCTTAGGTCATCTGGGACAAGTGTTTCCAGAATCAGAACCAAGCAGGATAAAGCAGCTTTTAGTTTCTTTTAGTTCTCTTAAACGATCGACTCATTTAAATCAGGGCTTAAAACATTACTGTTTGCTGTGGATTCAATTAAATAACTCTTTATTTGTTTGCTTTTCTTGTGTCTTTATTGTCTTTTAAATGCAAGTTTAATATCTTCGTACTATCTTACGTTTTAATATATTTCTATGCCTCTTCAAGGCACTTTGAATTTCCTTGCGTCTTCATGGCGCTTTATATATAACCTTGCCCATAGTGTTCATCATTTACATTGAGCATAATCTCTTCATGTAGATTCATGAATATTCATACAATCTAAAGAAGATGGGTCATTTGTTGCAGATGATGACTGAATGCTAAATTGCATTAGATGGTAGAACTGCATTCCTTAACATGACTGAAGTACTACATGTGATTATAATCACCAACTCAGGTGCATATCCATAAATAATGCTTCTGCATATTTTAAAAATAGTTGGTAGCATTTAGCAGCTTGGTGCCTGATAAAAGGCTGAAATCTAATGTGTTTAATTTCAACTAAAAGATAATGAACAACTTAAACGTTTTCCATTCTCAACATCAATGAATAGTAGCCAACAGTTTATGCAGTTATATCAATTTGGCCTTTGAAACCAAAGGGCAGTGAAGAAGACTAAACAGAGCAAGCAAGGAGGATAAATCAATAGTTAGATAGCATGCCAGCCCTGTTTTTACACACTCTAGTCTGTACTTCAGCAATACAGCAACAAAGTACATTCGCTTTTGCTGTATTCTGCACAATTTAAAACGTGTAGAATATATATTATTGGGTACCAATTAACCTACATGCTCGCCGCCTCAGCTTATAATGTATACGCAGCATAAAATGGAGACTACATCTAATTGAAGGATTGCCGTGTTGTTTTTCTGGGTCTATTTACTGAATAACCGTGGCACTTTCAGAACAACTTTTAAGTAATGAGCCTGTTAAAGGATCAGTATTTCTCCATCGGATATCTCTTTTCCCTGAGACGTAAATAAAAGCCGTAATCCACAGAGCCACAGACTCAAAGTGATGACAAGACACTTCTGTGAATGTTAATAAGGCAGACATCAAAGGGTGAGGATGTGAGGTATAGCAACGAGTAAACTAATTCAAATAAAATTTCTGAATTGTGCCCTTTACACTCTGTAGACATTGAAACTGCTGAATGGGAGACAGTACAAAGGCAACTCATGATGAAAATCAAGAATAAATATAGAAGCTCCACAGACACAGAAGCAGACCAAGAGTGACTCATTCAAAGCCCATCAAAGAGATAGTACACTTTCACTCTAATAAGCTGTTTGCAGAGGTCCAGCAGACTTCCTCCTCTGAGTAGAGAAAGCACATAAATGCAGTCGGCAGATGCATAATTCAGCAGGGAGGAAAATGATGCATTCAATATCTAAAAAAAGCCACTTAAGTATCAACTTTAAGCTTTAAATATTTTTTGTTCGGTTGTAGCCGCGAAGGCTCCCGGGACACCACTATAATTAAGATATCTCACATATGAAAGTACATTCCAGTGACTTTTAATAAAGAAGAAAGGTAGCAAATCTTTGATAAAAAATAAATAAAATGATGTGCAGAATGCCGTTGCTAATAAAATATGTCTGTTTTCCAATCGTACAAATCGTCCTGCCTCCATGTTCTCATCAGAGTACGCATTCATTTAATGCAGCTTCTCATCACAGGCTAATAAATGTTCACTACAGCAAGCGTGTATTTTTCAGACCTAGCAGACAGGGCTGTAATTTACAAAGAGTTCAACAACATATCACATGTTGAAATATAGCCATAAAGGGAAAGAGCACAACAGAGAAAAGACTGCACTGCCAAAGAGCGTATCTTCACAGACTTGTATGTTTGACACAGTGCCAACAGGGCACCCTACATATAAGATGATAAAAGAGTGTATCGGGAGCAGCCAGTAGCCTCACATAACCAGCGTATGAATTATCTATGTGAAATCTGGCAAAGCTTCTGTAGAAACTGACTGAAGAAGGACGAAGAAACAGACAGGAAACAAAAAGAAAAGAAGAATAAAGGCCAATGACCGCAGAGAGTGTTAATACAGCAATAAAAGCAGGTGATCCAAAGATGAATCAGAAATATGATTCTGTCTTGACAAATCAAAAGTTCAGACAGATTATTACAGACACGGTTACAATGAAACATATGTATGTACATTATTATTCTTTTTGATAAACGCTAAAGGCAAAACAGCTCCAAAAACAATTTGTACTAATGGGGATTTAACCTTATTCATTACAGACTAATTGCTTATCATGTGAGATGTGATTAATGATTACACAACATTGACTTCAAACTGCCGAGCTCCAGGACGTTGGCAGGAGCCAATTAGGTCACTGCCTCGAGGCCTCTTGCCACTGCTCATCCTCAGTCTCTTGTTTGTTGTAACTAAAAGTATGATTTCCAAATTCAGCAAGCCATGGCCCATCTGCTTATTCTTTGTTGGTTGGCTAACAGGAATGCAAACCTCTTGAATTAACAAATATGTTGTGATTTTATCATGTTTTTTCAGAGGAACAAGAATTATAATACAGTAAAACAAACAGTGTAACTCTGTTTTCTCTGTGGGGGGGTGTGAGGGAGGGGGTTCTTTCTGTGGTTTTAGTTTTGCAAGGCAGATTGGTGGAATATCATTTGCAACTGGGAAATCTTCCTACATTGAGATCCTAAGCTGTGAAGGAAAAGGTCCTGTTACATTTAATAATAGAAAAGGCTGCTGCGCGGAGGGACTGGCTGCCAGAGCACACAGATCTGAGTGCACAACTTCTTCCCATGGCCGGTGTAGTCACAGACACCTGGGCACTCAACTGGAACCATAAAGTAAAGAAGAACGGTAGGTTTGTACATGGAAAGGAACGGAGGGACTTAAGGGTGAGAAATGCTTAGAGGGAGATAAAGGAAGATAAAAGAAAAAGGATGATGAAATGGAAGTGCAAATGTAAGGAGCAGTGCAGCTGGGAAATGCACGATGGAGGCACTGAAGGATGACAGCCAAAGAGGGGTGTGACTTCAGAGACTTAAATCTGTGCAATCATTTCATTTGAAGACCCTATCGAAGTTTCTCTGTCACTTGAATCAGATGTATATTACAGTACATAATAAAAACAGCATTCGTTAGAAGTAGAAGAGAAGAAGAGGTCAACTGACATCAGAAGGCACCGACAGCTTCTGCTGCTCAGATGCAGACTTGAAGGCGTTGAGCCATGAAATAGACTGAAACACAGTCAGCCCTGCAGAAACACAAACTGCACCACTACAGAGCACATTAGGGAGTCAGTAAACACAATGCAGCATTTTCAAACAGGAAAACACACATCAAAGACCTTTTTTTAGGATGTTTGTCAATTTAAAATACATAATCCATAATGTTTTAAGTAAATGAGATGGATCCTGTTTCTACTGTTTTGCCACGGAAGTTTAGAGAATAAGACTTGTATCAAATCCTAAATCCCAAGCTTTGATTTTTAACTTTTTCTTACATAGTTTCATTTTACACAAGCTAAAGTAGGTCAAATGCCCTGTTTTTGATGCGAGTGTGATACTGGTACAGTACTCCAGTGCTTCTCTGGCCTAATGTTTCCAGCACAAGATGGAACAACACATCACATCATGTTGACCTGTAGCCGAGCACTGAGGATTCTCAAATCTGCCAAGAGCTGAAGTTAAATATACAAACACTGCAAAGCTTGTGTTTCTTCCACAAAAACATACCCGAAGAGAACCGAACGCTGGCAGTAAGAAGCAGCTAACGAGCAGTCAGCCAAAAGAGGTGGTGATGTGCAGGAAGATGCAGTCTATTACTCATGCTGGAGGGTCATACGCACACACACACACACACACACACACACACACACACACACACACACACACACACACACACACACACACACACACACACACACACACACACACACACACACACACACACACACACACACACACACAGGGCTTTACTGAGGAAACAGGACGTCCTCAGAGTCCCAGAAGGAATAGTTAACCACAACTGGATCAATAGTCTGCGTGTTTCATATCAAGAGAAAAATGTCATTCTGTTGTCAAATGTCACATAAATCTATAAACCTGGAAGCAGGAGTGTTGAAGTGCAATTCATCACAAAGTGTCAAAACTTGTCATACGGTGTTCATAATGACATTATGAAATAAATTGCCACTGAGGAAAATTATATTGTGAAATCAAAGCTTGAGAAGAGAGATTTTGACAGAAACACTTCTCTAACAAAATGAAGTGAATTCATGATTATTAGTTAAACTATTAAATTATGTAATACAATAAATGTTTTATTGCTTTTTAGATCAATGTTTCACTCCTATTACGGTTAATTTCATAATTTATTTTTAATATTTGAACACTCAGGACCTCTAGATTTCCTAGAGGAAAATAGTTGAGATATTTGTCGAGATATGACTGTAATATAATGAGACACAAACCATTACTACCCAACCCAACCATGGTGTTATTCCCCTGCCCACTTTAATGGGTATCCTGAACATGCAGGCTTTCTTTTAATTGAGAAAGTGGGTTGAAAAATGGCGACATGACACATCTGCAGAGATGAAAAACACAAACTTATTCGTTTGCATTCAGACAACTAAGAAAATTAAATATATGTTTGTCGAAATTATGTAAACTATAAACAATTTCCACCATAAAAATTAGAGAACTCTTCGAAAAAAAATATGCCAGCCTCTAAAACTAACCATCTCACATCTATTGATCCTAACGTGTGTGTAAACGGTGTTATTAAAATGGCGTCTCTCTTAACACCAAACTTTTGGACCTTTATGGCACTAAAGGACCAAAAAAAAAAAAAAATAAAACTTCCGCAATGCAAAACACGTTGAAGATAATCCCGTGAGTTTTTCCAATGATTATCCGCATCAAAGCAGAAGCCGACAGCGTTCACTTACATCAACACAACGCTACGTTGCAGTACAACAACGCTTACAGTTGCAGCAGCTGCACAGTTGATCCCAGGACGGGACAGCGCGACAAAACTTGAACCAACACCGCTACACTACCCCCTTCCAACTATCTGCATTTGGCTGCAAGGGTTGTAAACTCCAACCACACAATAACGACCACAGTGCATGGAACATCTTCCCGACCAGAAGAGAGGTGTAACAGAGTACAGTACCTTCGCTCTTGTCTTCGTCAGGCGGCTGGAAGTGAATGAATTTGTGATGCTGACTACAGTGGTAATGAATGGATGTTGCGCTGCTTAGCAACCAAACGACCAATGAAATAAATGGTGGAAGTTTAAAAATATTTACTATACGCACGAGTCAATGGATGGATTTAATCCATCACTGATTAGTCTTAATGCCTGGCTGTAATAATTCTGCTCAGTTTTTCCTACTAACTTGGTTCAATGTAACCTGCATGGAAATGAAAAATGTACAGCATAAGAGGATAATTGAGACTTCAACACGTGATTATGTAAATTTGTTCTTTATTTTTGTTTTAATCGTGCGCTGGTAGCCCAGTATTTCATAGCTTACATAGTTTGATTCAGGCAGAAAACTGAGTATCTGTCTTGAACCACATCTTTAAAAGCTTTCTGCATAGCAGCAAGATCTACAGCATCCTCTAGTGGATTCACAGGGGAAGTGTTTACAATGACGAACTGTAAACTGTCCTGTGAAGCGAGATGTACAGCACCTTCCTAGACAAAAAAGAAACCCTGCTATAGGAAAAATATCCTCAGGCTATCTCAGGTGTTTCCCAATGCTGAAAAATATGAAAAAACCCCTATCAGTCACTCAGAGGAGCCCAGCCTTCATCGTATGTGGGACATCTCCTCCAGGAAAGGTGTCTTCATGCAGCCTGTGCAGAGCTGATCCATCCACAGGGGAGCTTCGTGCTGCAGAGGGGTGCGGCGGGGGTAGAACGTGTACAAGAGGTCATAGTTCAAAAGACAACTGGGAGAGGCCATGTAGATGTCGGAGAAACGGCTCAGACGTCTGGAGAAGTAGGTGGGGTTGTGACACGTTCTGAAGATGCTGCCGAACTGAGGGTTGAACAAGTTCTTCGTCATCACCCTTGGACACAAAAAGTTAGGGGACAACATCAGTATATCAGTAATATCAGTACATAAGCATTCATAAATGTAGTTGAGGAAGAACTATTCAGATTATTCACCGTCAGAAGTAGCAAGAACACAAAGTAAAAACCTTCAATTACAAGTAAAAAATGATTAAAAAAAAAAGAAAGAAATGTTTACTTAAGTAAAATTCTGCATGCGAAAGTCCTTAAAATATCAAAAGTGAAAGGACTCATTATGTATTTAGAAAGGCTTATAATAGTGTTATATTATATTATCATTACGAATGTATTAGAGCAAAATTAAATTTTAATGTTGTAGTTGATTTAGATGGAGCTAATTTGATATATTTTATGTACCGCTGGTAGTTTTAAATGTAACTGTTAAACATATACAGTACAGCAGAGCATAAAACTGACTTCTTAAATATTATCAATAAAAGTATAAGTACCTCAGCACTGTGCCAGTATTTCAGTAAGCATACTACATAAACATACCACATACAGATTTTTCCCCCAAAAAAGAAGAAAAAAAAGACTCACCTGAGTTCCTCTCTTTCCTTCTGCCATTCCTCAAAAACTTGTTTAGACTCCAGGTCCCGGTGTGTCTAAGATATTAAACATCAGTATGATCATATTTTGGTCTACTATTATACAAAAACCAAAAAATATAGATACAAAATCTAATTTGATTCTCAGTTCAGATGACACACTACATGTTTTCTTTGGTGGGAACCAGTTGAAAAGTTGTCTTAAGTGTTTGTGGTTCATTCATTTCCCCAGTGACACACGAGCCAATCAGCAGCCAACTGGGGCTTGGAGACGAGACGACTTTTCAAGTTCTGTTTTGTCAACATGATCATATCAAGTACGAACCAGACAAACAGTGGAAGTTGTGGGAGTAGTTGAGACTGAGACCATTTTAGGCATTTCAGTGTTTGTTGTGTCTTTATGCAAACAAGAGTAAACACTCTGTACAAACCAGGAATTAAGCTCTCACCTGTAAGCGCTCCATCAAGCCAGTTAAAGCCTGCAGCCAAGTGAGGTTCAGAGCATACCGGTTTGTGCTCACCACTTTGGTTTCCTGCTCAAGCTCTGGTACAATGGCTGCTGTACGCCAGCCATGTCGCAACATAAGGTCCTGCAACGAAAGGTCAAATTGATTTGGTCAAAAGACAATTTCTGAAGTTACATATAGTAACTTAAATTAAGAGCGAAACAGAAGAAAACTACAGGGGAATTAAATGCACCAGAGGGTTCCCGAGGTTGGGGTTGGGACGACAACAACAACAACAACAACAACAATATTTTGGGTGTTGGTCTTATCTGAGTGAAACAGTGGCTTCCAGTTGTTTATAGATTAGATTTTAAAGCGTTTCTGCCTGAAGGCTATAATCATCACAAAGTCGTCGGTATCTGCCTGGTAGTACCGCAAGTCAAAACCTGACGCTGAAGCTGCTTTGAGCTTTTATTCCTTTCATTGAATTGGGGGAATTATATCTTATTGACAAACAACTATATTTATGGTCAGTCGTTATGTTTTTTTATTTGTATTTATTGTGTAACATTTCTGCATTTATATCTCATTTACTCAATTTTAACTCATCTTATTTTGCTTGCTTACATTTACACTTTATAAGCAAAAATAATGACTTTATAAGGGTCCAGCACAAATCAAGTTACCGTACCTTGTTTTTCTTCGAGATTAGAAAATAATACTTAAAGAATATGTATGTTTTTTTTTTAGTTGTTAATGTGTTTGTATATCTTCAAAGTATGGAGTAATCCTAACTATTCCTTCTGTAGAAGTTTTCACTGTGCAGCTCCATCTTTCCACCCTAATCCCAGACTGGAAATTTTATGAATTGCGCAACAGAAGGAGACAGTGGATATCTGCCAGCGTGTGCATCTGCGTGCCTGTGCTTGTGCTTGTGTATAACATTGTTTGAAGAATAATTAAGGTACAATGTAACCAGCAGTTGTAGCTCTACATTATTGTCACATCAGCTGAAAAACAACATTTCCTGAAAAAATTCCCACTTTGCATTATTTAATGCCGAGAAAACGAGAAAAATATTAACACAGGAAAATCCTCTAAAAATCAAGACCACACATGGGTAGTCATAACGTGGACCCTTATTGCAGTGACTCCTCATTGATGAAATCGCCACGCTTTGATACTTACAGCCAAGTCACTATAAAGATGGTCTCCAAAGTAAAGAACCTTTGACCCTCGCCAGCCTGTCAGTCTGAGAAAGTCAAACAGGTTTCCCTGAAGCGCAAAAAGAGAACCACAAACCACAAGTTATTCTTTATAGTTCATTAAGACACACGGAAAACAACAAGTACAACATGTAGAAATACAGCCAGAGAGAGAAAGAAGTCCGACTGCCCCAATGAGCAGCTTTCAGCGGAGTTACACAACAGCCCGACCAATCACTGACCTGTTTGTATATCTGCCCTTTGTCCAAACTGGTTATCTTCTCCCACTGAAGGTCTCCATTACCATCTAGACGTCTGAAAGGTCTGTGAGATGAACAGTTTTAATCAGGGTTGGCACTGCAAGTCAAATGTCAAATTCCCTGACTTCATTGACTAAAAAAGTGAAATTATATGACCTATAATGGACAGAAAAACATGCTGCCTTTGTGCTGAGCGGACAAGAAACAGCAACATTATGTTAAAAACCGGCTGGCACATGCTGTTGCGTTGATACTGAAAGAAATTAAATACATGTCTAAATGCTGGCTGCAGAGGCAAATCATTTATCTAATAATAACAGTAATTAGCTCGCAACCGAATAAGCTTCATTTTTAATTTGTCAGTGACCACTGATGCTTACACGTTGATAATAACTAGCTAACTAACATTAAAGCTACATACATGGAAAATATTACATTTTTAATAAATGGCAACTAAAATGTAAACATGCATACAGGATACCCTGATATTCCACGACTTGGCCCAAAACAAATGATCAAATTCCCTACATTTTTTAAGTTTTAAAAATTCCATGATATTCCCTGAAGTTACTCACTTGATACAGTCAGTGAAGAAGTGCGGTTTATCTGCCTGCACGATGACGACATCAAAGAAGTCTCTCCAGTCTTGTCCCACCATGTGCCTCATTCCTTTATCACTGGGCACACAGAAAAAAAAAGAAACACATCAGAACCGGAGATTGCAACAGCGCTGAAATTCATTACGAGTCAGAGTGAACTGTAACAGAGACTTACACAAAGCTGTAGGGACTGTTGGTAATGAGAAACAGTTTTTTTCCATGACTGACCAATCGATGTAAAACAGCATGCGTCTCCTCGCCTCTCAGGATGAACTTATCTATAAAACCAAGGAGCACAACTCATTAACACACAGTGTAACTGTAATGGCAGTGTATGTGCAGTAATGAGCTGACTTCGTACAAAAATGTGAAAAAAAACAAACAATCTTACCGAGGTCTTGCATGACCCATTTGTACATGTAGCCTTTGAGGTGAACCATGCCAATTGCTTCCTGAGGATTAAAAATGTCATAATGTTTTTTTATTAAGGTAATCTCTTTGGTCCCGCATGATTATATGGTGATGAGAGATCATTCTGAACTAGTCATTCAGGTTGAAAAGGTTGCATGTTTATCATCAGAGGAGAAACTAAAGCAAAGTAATGGCCGTGCCCTGTAACTGAAAACCCTCGCACCTCAGGACCGAGAGGAAAAGCGAGTATTGTTCTCTGCTCTGCCCAAAGACAGTCGAGTGGAAACTTTTCCTGAGCTCAGGAGATTGCTGAGCTTCCAGCTGAGGAAACGCAGCACATGAAAACAGTCTCATACACCAGATCACTGTGCTTCCTAGTATGAGCTACAGGGTGAGGCCAGAACTTAAAACACAGGGTGCAACATTTAATACAGTGAGTCAAACTCACAGAGACGTCCTTAAAGAGGTGAACTGGATCGTATTCGATGTCGTGGGTGATGAAAAAATCATTCGCCGCCGCCAGAAGAGTCATCTCAGGAATGGAGAAGATGTCCATGAACTGCTTCACCTTTGGTCCCTGTTTAAAGAACGCATGTTACTGCGAGACAATCTCTTCTGTTCATTTTAAAAGGGAGGCACTAAAGTTTGAACGTGTCGAATTAACATTAATTCCGCCTCTATGGTCTTTTGAATGACTTCCAAATCACATTAAAAAGCATTTTCAATGTGACCACTACCCATTAGGAAGCCTGCCTGAAAAGAGTAATTTCTTCAAATGAGATTAGAATTGCTTTGACTGTTTCAAGAAGGATTAGGAGATGGCAAGAAGCAAACTTCCTGCTGCAGGGAGGCATTTAAAAGTGCTGATGGGCCAAAAATGATCTGAGCCAGATTCAAAGCATCAGAGTCCACACTGCTGCTAATTGGCAAACTTGTCACTTTAACCTTTGTCGGGCTCAATAGAGATTCATAATTTCCGTGACTGACTGAGTGCAGCGTTCTCATGGCCGGCTTCTTGTATATTGGAACGCTGCATTCCAGCTGATTCATGGAGACAATGGAACAAATGAGATTACAAAATTCGCCACTCCACTGGGATTTATGTAACAGTAAAGCCAAACAAAGTCGGACATTTGAAATATCTGTGGATGGCAACAGATTAAATCCTGAACTCCTTGTTTGAGCACGGCCAAATGAGATTTTAATATTATGGTAAACGTTCAGTGTCAAGAGGGGCTTTAGCATGTGTGCCAAACCAAATACGTCTCAGAGACGGAACATTAAAACTAATCTGAAACCAAATTGCAGTAACTTGTTCTTTCCACTCAACTCTAGTTTGAAGTTAGTACACTACATAACTGATGTGCCTTACAGACATTATCCAGTTATATTTATATTACTGTACATTGCCTTGTTTTTTAAAGGTCCAATATTAATTGCATTTAGATTTCTGTTGCTTTTTCAATTATATAGCAGGTCTAGGTGCTATTTAAATACTGTCAAAGTGTTAAGACACTCAGTTCACGATGAAATGCACACAGTCCATATTCAGCCACTGTGCTTCTTGTACGAACCATTTGGACTTCTTTAAGTTTGTGATGTCACAAATTTATGCTCATGTCATATTTCCAGGCCACTGTCCAACCTTTCATGTGGACAAAAACATCAAGCACTCATGCTGTAGAAGATCTACATAGAAGAGACCAAAGGGAACCTATGATTGGCCTGGACATACGACACTCAGAATTTAGTCAGCCAATAAGAAGAGAATACCAGTGATATCAATCTGTCTTAAAGATACAGACAGAAAACCACCAAAAAGATTTGGAGAGATGTAAAACATAATTACAGTTTTTTAAAAAAAAGAAGCTTGGTTCTTATATCTACTAAAATACGCTGTCATTGATATCAAAACTGTAAATTAAGCATCACATGTAAAATATGGGACCTTTAATGTTTTTTTCTGTAAAAACATTCCTCCTCACCTTTCCATAGAAGCCACTGTCCTGCTGCAGGGGTACATGGTACGTCCCCCCATAGAGCTTAAGGACCTCCTCATCTGGCACCGGGCTCAGGCCCCTGGAACATCAAACATGAATGGATGCAAATATCGTTTTTGCCTTTAGCAGCAGGGATGTAGACAAAGAATCAAAAAAAATATGGCATATGTGGATCAAAAACAAGCATCTGCAGAAACCTTTATTCTGCAACCATCATCATTAACTTCTTACCGATACACTGTTCCTGGTTGGATGTAATGAAAGGCATCTATCTTCATCAGAAGTCCCTACAGAAGCGAAAAAGGAATTTCACATGTGAACATCTGTGCAGAGATTGAAACGATGTATTTTCATGTAGTGGGGCAGTTGTAATTTAAAAAGAGTTTACCTTTTGAATGTCGTAGTGAAGACCCCGAGCAACAAAGTTGGGAATGTAATCATATTTGCAGATGGCTTCGGGGTACTAAGAAGCAGCAGGAGGACAAACAGAGATGAATGAACTTGAATTTAAAAGCATTTGTCATGCCAATACACGTCACGCAACTCCTGTATAACACACCTTGAAGTGTTCAATCAGGAAGGTTCTTGCTTTGTTGTAGATCATAGTGTTGAGTGCATTGGAGTACAGAGCCAGTGTGTAGTCATAGTCAAAGCCGTAGATGTCCACTTCAGCCAAGTTGACCTCGTTGTTGGCGTAGATGGTGGAGGAGTTGAGGAGGCTACACGCACCTGGTGGGATCAGGTCTGATCCAGGAAGACAGATAGAAAACCCTCATTCAGATTCAGCAATAACAGACCAGACGAGACAACAATGACGAGGCAAGATTAGGGAAGTACGCACACTGGTCATTTGAGCTAGGGTAAGATTAGAGCACAGAACGACTGACGCATGTTTTAATGTAAAATGCATCAGACAGACTCTTTTCTTATTATTATGAACCCTGCTGAGAGAAGCTGCTGTTTTTAATCCAGTGGGTTTGGCAAACTCACCAGAGGTTGCGCAACGTCTTTGTCTAAAATGTTAACTGACTCTTTGACAGAACAAAGCCACTCTAAAAGGAACATTTTGTACGGTACATTTTGTATTTAATTCAATGCAAACCTGGACAGGAGCACAGCGCTCATGAGGTTATTTTCATCATCTATTCTATCTGCCCTCGACTTTGACAAATACAGTCACACAGCTAACACATGCACACAGATTAAACAAACAGTTTACAATGTGTTCCTGATTCTCTAATACACTGCCAGCAACAGGACTGTGGGAGAAAGTGGGACATGACCTTCTATCCTGGGACAGCTCAATGAGGGCTGCAGCTGGGCAGCAGACATGCATCCACCCAACCTGAGGCCGGTCTCCCTGCAGCCTCTCTACTACGACTAAACACCTTTCTTCCATGCCGAGTCACATTTCAAAAGATTACAGCTGTGAAATTGCAATTCTGACCAAGAGAGAGAACGACCCGCTGAATTTAAACCCCATCATAATGAGAGATTTTGATTTGCACAACTTTGTACCTCAACATTAGGTAGGTAGGTAGGCAGGTAGTTACTTTATTAATCCCCAAGGGGAATGTTTTTCGCTACAGCAGCATTTATAGATACATGAAAGCAATAAAATAACAGTCAAAAATATTAAATATAAAAATGCACAGTATATACAGTACAGTATATATACTGTATACTGTATTCTTGTTAAACAAACAAGACACAGACAACAAAATGCACACTGATTGCACAGGAAATAATTAATATGGAATACAATCTGTAATAGAATGCAAAGACATACTATTTTGACTATTTTCATTTAATACTATTTCATGTTTCTACCACATTTATTACTTATTTGACAGATATACTTTGTAGATTAAGATTTACAATAAAAAAATAAACCTCATTTATGAATGACTGTACACAGTGACAAAGTAAACAATCAATGGTAAATAAAAGCAGTTAAATTCAATTAATTAATGTTAATATGCATGTTAATACATTCATTATAACAAAGCTGAAGAGGGTCACAATACCGCAAAATGAACTCTTCTACTTTCAAAACTCTTCATATGTTCTGTTTCTGCACTTTTACTTAAGATTTTGCATATCGGGCTTTTATTTACAAGGGAGTTTTATTGAAAGCAATGGCTGCCAATCGGATTTTTTGTGTGTGTGTTGTTCCGCTATATTATGGCACTTAGTGTGTACTTTAAAACATTATCGATTAATCTGTTTATTTTGATTAATTTCTGGATTAATCGCTCAGCTGTTTGGTCGTTAAAATATCGGAGCACGGTAAAAAAAAAAAAAAAAAAACGTCGACTAGTTTTTCCTGCACTGTATTAACACTCAGTGAGATAGGGCCATGTGGACTAAATAAGCAACTCTGAAAAGCAAATATTTTGCACACATATTGCTGCAACCTTTTAGGCACGTTTAAAAAAAAAAAAAAAAGGCATGTTTGATCACAAATCTTTCAAGCTACGTTTGTTGAAATATTTTTTAATGTTCACTTTATTCTTCTAGTTGTAAAACAGCTAGCGCGGATCATTTTTCATTCAAATTCAGACCAGATGTAAATCACAGTGAATGCATTCTCAGCCCTGTCATAAACAATGACGATAGATGATCAATGCCTGACTGCAACACACATATTTAAATACCAAACATAAATGCAGCTTTAGCCATTACCTAACAAACGTTTCGGTTGTTTTCAGGAGGGGAACTGCTGCAGAACTAATGAAGCCTGCCCTCTTCAGTGTAAACCGCAACTGGCATGGATAAATCAGCAGAGTTAATGTGCCATCTGTCCGATTTAACCGGGATAAACACAATCCGAGTTAAATGTTTTGAATGTCACGGATTAAAAAAAAAAAAAAATAAAAAAATAAAAAGCTGATGCTGATGACGTGGAGGGTTGCATTGGGGGTGATGTCAAGACAAAAGGGGGAACCCTGCGCTTACCGTGAACCAGCCTCTTCGTTTCATTGTACCGACTCCACAGGAAGGACTTCTGGTCCACCGAAAACGTCGTGGAGGTGTGTGACCGCCTCTTCGCACCACCGGGTGTCCCCGCCACGGGCTCCTTGGGTCTCTTCTTGTCCCCGGCCGTGCTCATGCGAGATGGCTCGCTGGATGTTGTCGGCCTGTCTGAGACCGAGCTGCAACTTTGTTTAGTAGCCGTGTCCTGCTGTGTGTCTCCATTCACTCTGCATGTGGTAGAGAGTCTGTTCACTTTTGGGGATCTGGTTAGAGGAGGGGTGCTGTTTCCTTTGGCCCATAATGTTCGGGTTAGAGCGGAGCCCAGTGTCTTCATTGACATGTTTACGACACGGTGTCAACACGTACAGAAGCTCCTGCTGCTGCAAACTGAGGCCTGCACCCTGCTGAAAACATACCATCGCCTTCAGGGAAGCCACGCCCCCCGTTAATCCCTGCAGCCAATCCCGGCCACAGACCTCACGCTCCAGATTAAACACACGAGAAAAAAAACACAACAACACGGCGATGATGTCACCGTGTTTAAAGTTTCCAAATGTATTTTGGACTTTAGTTTGTAATCTGAGCAGTTTAGTTTATTTTTAGTGAGTGGTGAAAGGGCGGTATATGATCTTTATTCAGTGTAATGTACTTTGTATCACCCACGTGCAATGATATCTCTTTTCTGTGTGATGTGAAAACATCCTGTGCACATTTGTATAGGTAAAAAGTGTATTTGGGGTATATAGTTTATGCGTGTGTGATTGTATGTACATAGGTCGTTATGTTTAAATTGTTTTTGCCTCATCAGGGCCCGAGCAGGGGTCTTCAGGGCGGGGCTGTTATAAAGTAACGCAAAGTAACGAGTAACAAAAAGTAACGCAAAGTTATTTGTTTTATATTTGTACACTGAGAGCCACTCCTGTGACTCCTGGTTTCATACACCTTAGTTTGAACTGTGACTTCTGGTGCTGACTCGTCCATAATCCACCTGAAAATCTTGATTCTACGCTCGAGAGCGCCCCCTAAAGAGATGCCCCGTCGGCCACATTTACCTAAATTCACGTTCACATCCACGTGTATCACACCTGGAGGCACAAAAAAGTTACATTGCGCCATTACTTCAACTCGACAGGAAGTCCACCATTTTGGGCGATTCTGACACGTTGTACTTTGTCGAACTCCTCCGAGGGATTTTGTCGCACCGACTTGAATTTAGTTTCTATGGATAGATAACATGTTTGGGATTAAATCTTCTTAAAATAATTCGTTTTCGTCGATGTGTGTGCCCATAAAGAGGCGGCCATGTTGAGCGTCTCACCATGAAACTACGAGTTGCTTTAAATCTTATGTACATGGACCGACCTTCTCCAAACATCACAGGTATGATAACAGCCCCGCCCTGAAGACCCCTGTGGGGTAATATTCGCTCATAGTCATAGCGCCCCCTGTTGGCCACTCGAAATGACACTTTTCATACTTTCACATTCTACGTCGAGCTGGTTGATCACATGAACGTAAAGTCGGGTCACAATAACCTAAACATGTAGTTGATGATATATTGAGACATTCGTTCGACTTTGTCAATGGGCGTCGCAGTGACGATGCGGCAAAGTCGGATGTCTCGCCGTGACACAGGAAGTTGATGTTTAAGGTCAAAGGATGCTTGAAACCTCACGAAACGTGTGACATACATCCGGCGTGGTGAGACGATACATGTGATGTGTTTTGCAAGTGGACGTGGACACCTCGCCCGTACACCACTGCTTGCAGTTTTAATTTTTATTGTATTTATATTTTCCACCTTTCTATCCTTGAACTGCTGTGATGACTGAATTTACCCGCAGTAAGATGAATGAAGTCTTATTTTGTCTTATAAACCTAATTAAATATTAAAAGATAAGAAATATAGACTTTTTGAAGTATCAAAAGCCAAAATGTCAACGTAGGTTACATTAAATGACATGGTATGTAACTTTTTACTTTTGTAGCTGAGTTAATGCCCTGTTGGATAAATTAATCTATGTTGTACTTCAACATATTTTATGATGTGATCATATGCTTCGTGGGTTAAAGTCATAATTTGTAAAGTGTCTTGTAACTGAAGATGTAAGATAAATGCAGTAAAGTTAAAAGAAAACTATTTGCAGCAAGCAGCAAGTAAACGCTTGTCCCGTGGATACCAAAGATGTGGAGGACCTTTGTGTGCTGGACTGGTGCGACTCGGTCTGTATGAGTCAGTCAGAGACTGTGTTGTCCGACATTATCTTCTGTGAGGAGGATTTCTGAATACCAAGATACTCTAGAGTGAGTTATAACAAAGACAAACTGCTTCACGTCAAAGCTCAAAGAGTCAAAGTTGTTAAAGTAAGAGGTGTTCAGGAGTGGGGCAACAAGGCTTGGTGGCAAATTATTGATTTAGCGTGGCGGTGACCAGAGAGGTTAAATAGCTGACAGTTCTCTGTTACTTCTGAACAGCTCTGACACAGATCACCAACTTCAAATCTAAAGACCCAACTCCATTAACCCTAGTGTGGTGTTAAGGTCTGTGGGACATGTTCACAAAGTTTACTGAAATATGAATGATGTAATAATTTTTTTTTTTTTTTTTAATTAAAACGGAGACTCATTAGCCTTGACTCATTTTCTGAGGAAAATGTAAAAGAAGAGATTTTCATGGAGTGCATACTGCGCACCTCCCAGTGGTCGAGTTAACTGAACTTGAAGACAATAAAAGTGTGGGCATTGTAGGGGAAAACATGTAAACATGGTCAAAATGACAGGAAACGGTTAGCTGTGTGTTCACTGTCTTCTTCCTTCCTGCTGGGACTTCTGCTTGTAAGTGAGTCTGTGTCTGTGTCCTTAGTCCTATCACCCGACACACAAAATCTTCTCCCAGCTTCTCTCTGAACAAAAAACAGACACACGTTTGTCTCATTATCCCCATGGGGACGACTCAATGCGTTCCCTGGCCCTTGACTCACACCCCTAACCACCAAAGCCAAATGACCTGACCTTAACCTTAAACCTAAAACTAAGTCTTGACCCTTAAAAAGCAGACGCTCAATGTTTGAGGGTCCACCAGAGCCAATGTTACAAAAACCCGAACGACACTCAAGGGTTAATATCTTGCCCCCCCCCCCCCCCCCGTCAAATGACCTGAATGAGTTCCACTGCTGACTTGAAAGGCCAAAGGGTAACCTTGACCCTTTCTCGTGTGACTGGTTGATCAAAAGACCGAGTCCCTCCAAAGCAGCAGCACCAGACGACCAGTCCCTTCCCCCCACCTTCTGCTAACTTGTTCAATCTGATCTTCAGAAAAATGTTCAACACTTCCTTGAAGACATGCTGAAAAGCCGTCACTGTCATCCCCACCTCCACCCCCAAACCAAAGACCACATGACCAACAATTATCTACTCCTCGACCCCCTGTAATTTGTCTACAAAGGCACAGCTCGTGCCGTTAATACTCCATTTCATCCTTCAGCACATTGACCTTTCAGGAGGCAATGCATAGCTCCTGTTTGCAGACTTCAGCTGCTACTCTGCTGTTGAGTCCGTCGTCACCTCCCCCATCCATATTTGGTGTGTTGCTGCTGCTTTAGACCGTGCGGTGTGTAATTTTCTCTGCTGAAGCTGTTGATTGTGACCTGCACACCTCCAGGATCCAGAGGCAGACAGGAAACAGGAGACATCAACATTTTGAAACCAGTTCACCGAGACACAAGCCTCACGACACCACTAACACACGAGTTATTCAAAGTTGTGCTTGTTAATCATCTTGATATATAAAGGCTGAACAGAACTGAAAACTAATTCCTGGCACCACAGAACCTAAACTCAACATCAACAACACAGAATGGAAGACCTAAGTGTTCAACCAACCAACAAGATCAAATGTAAAACACACAAGAAACACCGACCATCATCGCTGGATTAACTCTTTTTCAGAGGTCAGAGGAACTCTGATGTAGCTGAGGTTTGAAAACAAAATCTTGCTGTCTAAAAAAAGAGCAATTCAACATCTCAGTTTGAAAATGGTCACCACTTGGATTAAACAAGTGCATGAAGTTTAAATGTCAATCTGCGCTTTTGTACAAGTAATCTTTCTCTCATATCTCCATGATGCTGATATCTTCTGCATGTATAACAACAGCTTAACATTGCTGTATCCTGTTTATGTCTGCGCATTTAGATTCATAAATTGGAAGTCATAATTTATTTTTGCCGTGGTGGTCTTTCTAAGAACACATGCATCACAGCATTGTGTTTGCCTGAAACTGTTTTCTAAATATGCAGACATTGTGTTTGTCCTAACCTCTTACTAGGAGATCTGGATCTCAAACTTGTTCTACAGGTTGGCCTTTAGAGACAAGTTCCAACATTAAATACTGAGCTTCGAAAGTCTGCTGCAAATATGTGACTCCACGCTGGAGAAAATAATCCACAAAACCTTTCAAATCTGATGTCTCCAAATAGTTCTGGGGAACTTTCATTTTGGGCCTCAATCCTTGTTGTAAATAGATTAGAGTTTATTCTTAAAATGATTCCGAGTTAACTGGTTCGCTCTTTGCTTTTGTTTTCCTTTAATTTGTCTTATTATTTTGTTGATTTCAAATCATTCTCTTCTTCTAATAGGTTGCAGGTTTTATTAGCTTGTGGGACCTGTGACTTTATGAGATCATTCATTCGCAGAAGGAATTTTTTTATTTATTCAACAAAGCGCAAAAGAAAATTGGCACAAGTTAAATCATGTGCAGAAGCTTCCTCCCGCCCCTCCCTTCTGTGACACACTTAAAAGTTGCCTCAAAATGGGAATTGCGTTATGAGTCAACCTTCCCAGCTGAGTCAGCTCTTTATGACTTCAGACTGAGCAGAGGTTTATTTAAAATGCAGACCAGGATTGACTGTGCAGCAGGCTGTATAATTCAAATGTCACAGCGAAGAAAAAATATTTTAGAATGAGCTCGTACCACAAACCGACCACAAGAATAACCCATAAGGGGACAGCCTGCTGTGTATACCGTAACAATAAAGTGAGAGGATCTCAGGACAGAGTTTTACATGATAATTACTGGGTTTAACACACAAAACCACATCAGTATACAGTGTTGGCTTTTTTTAATTTTTTTATTCTTCATGACAAAAGTGGGTCACGGGTCAATGAAGGGTCAACTTGCATACACAAAAAGTTGAGGACCATCATGTGTGTTATGCGGAGAGTGTGCATGTCGTCTTCTAGTACAATTTACACAGAATGCAGACCACATAAATACAGTAAAAATATTATACAACAATGGAAATTAAACTATACACACATCTTCACAGAGTGAATTAAATAGATAAAAGAATCCATTTACAACCTTCTGTGTAATATGACATCATGTTAAAGCATTTTCACTTCTTGCAATAATTTGTTGCGCTTCCCTGACATCATCAGTAACTACTTAATGCTTTTGATACATTATTTTCTTCATTATCGTTATGCAGTAACTTTTAGGACAGCAGGTTTTTAAACATTTAAGTGGTGAACACTAATTTGAGGGAGAGCTAATGCAGATTTATTTCTTAGTTATTATTAATGACTTCATAAAAGGTATACTAGTTCAAAAGTGAAAATATTTTACCAAAGTGAAATGTCACCTTGTTCAGTGCTTACACTGCTCAATGAGTTTCCTCAAAAGCAATTTAATAACATACCTTAAAAAAAAAAAAAAAAAAAAAAAAAAACTACAGTGTCAAACAGGAGCCTCTATTTGGACAGTGTGGTGGAGTCTAAAAACAACATGTAGGACTAAACCAAGGCACTTAAAAAAAAAAAAAAAAAAAAAAAAGAAAAGACTCAATCAGCAGGATGTGGCTTCTTCTTGTACACAAGTCACTGATGGGACACTTGAGCCGAAAAAAATGGGGTCTGCATTTTCTTGCCTTCAGTTCTCATTTTTCAAACAACCGTTTTCAAATGTGGTGTGAAGGACGATGACGGGTCTCATCAGGTCAACTCAGCTTGAATTCAAACTCTCAGTGAGACAGATGAGGTTTTTCAGTGCCAATTCTGCAATGCAGTGCTGTCCTCAAATCACAGCCGTGGCATCAAACTACTCTTTAAGCTACTCATGTATTGGTATTAATAGATGCATGTACATATCTTTTTTTTATTTTCAGTCCAGGCGCCTGCTTGTAGTTTACTGGCCAAGCAATGTCATGTTTGTGTCACTCAAATACTTTATTTTCTAAAATGGATTTATCTTGGATCTGATTTTTGATATGCTACTACATGGAAAGTATATTGCTTTTGAAAATGATGGGGCATCAAAGGTATTTCAATTTCTTACAAGCGACAACGCCTGCCAGCACTATTAGCGTTCCAAGCTGAAAAAAAGACATGGATGCTGTAGCTACAGGAGAAGCGACTGGCTTTCTGTGGGCGATACTAGTTCATTACTTTATGCATATTTTGGTAGCACACAAAAGCATGGTGGTGGTAACATTAAATTATGAAATACATGAATGTTGTTGCTAAGCCATTCAAAAGAGTGAGAAAAAGCAGAATCTGAATGGGAAATGTTGTCACGGTAATCAAGACAAATGAGTATGGAACACGTCAGTATCAGTTTTAAGGGAGAACCAAGCCACTGGAGATATTAGGAGATGTGAGACGGTGTCTTTTAAAAACCCACATCCCAACATGATTATAAGTCAACGGGATGTTTGCACTTCTACCACTTTGCACTTTGAAATGACTTCCAAAATCTGCTGATTATGAGAAATGCCAAAGAGTTGCAATCATCCATGGGCAACTGAAAGTAAAGGTAAGTTTCAAAACCCACCCTGACTCTAAACAACAGCAGGACGTTTACAGGCACTGCCCTGATGTGGTCTGCATAGTTCGCAAAGTAAGATGCACATTATAGATTTTCCAAATCCTGAATCTGAATTCTCAAGTGTTTCACCCGAGGAGGTGATCTTATGGCTAATGTACTTCCATATGAAATGGCATGATTACTGACCTCTAGTTAAAGGGTGAGGCTGACAGGCAGAAGCCAAACAGCCAGAAATGTCACTGGATTAAAAAAAAAAAAAAAAAAAAGGGCATGGAACTGCACAACCAGTGAAAGGAGGGAATCAAGACACTAGCAAGCTCTACTACTAAAGATAGCAGTTGTGGTAATAAGGCTGCATTGTTCTATAAAACAACTACCTAGGAGAGCTATCACAGATGACCTAAGGGCGTACCAACACTAAAAGATGCCAGACTGGCCTGACCGAGGCGCCAGGCTAAAGGCAAGAATGTAACGACCTGAAGCCTTCAAAAACAGATCAAAGCCTTGATTAGAAGTCTGAGGACAGTAAATACTGGACCTGAAAACATCTCTCATTCTGGAATAAATACTGTCAACGGTTCAGCACAACAGGCAGCCTTGAAAAAGACCAGATGGAAGTTGGAACCACTTTGGACAAGACACAGTCAAGGACGTCAGAGAAATGAGCAGCACTATTTGTCTCTTCATCCTTCTCCGGGCTGCATGCAGGTTTCTCCAGTTCAAGCAGAGAAGACCGAGAGGGTGGGATGAGAGATTTTTTTGGGGGGATTTTTTTTTTTTTTTTTTTTTTTTTAATACTTTTTTCACTCCATGGTTGTGGTGGGTAGTGGGGAATGTAGCATCGTATCTGGGATGGACAGGATGTCTCAAGTCGGGAAAGGAGGAGGGAGCCGGGGAGTCAACATGGAGACAGGTCCTTATGGAGAAGAGGGGTTTTGGAGTAATGGAAGGAGTGTTTCAGCGCTACAGAGACAGGGTGAGACAGAGACAAAAGAAAACATATTTAGTTCAACGTAAAAACTTGAAAAAGTATGAGAAAAGGGTGAGGTGAAATTATAAGGATAAACAGGTAAATACAACATACAAATGATCAGCAAAGTCGGCGCAATCAGTCAAAGCAGTTCCTATTGCCAAATTAGCATTAGCTCCACATAACGTCTGTGCAAAAACACGATTGTTCCCAAATATTAATGATAGCTTATTCAATATTCTATAGCTTTAGGTATAGCCTATTTATATTTATGGCATAATGTATAAAGTATAAATTTGCTGGCTGCTTTATTTAGCCTTTTTATTAATGTTTTTATTCTATTTGATGAGTTTTAACTTTGTCTGGCGTCGCAGCACTTCGGTAAATATGCTAAACAAATAAAGTGGCATGACTTGTTAGTGCCTGCGAGATGATTTGGAGTGGGAGCTGCGGGCCCTGGGAGATGTGGCCTGAGCTTTGTTACCAGGGCTCTTATTGACATTAGTGTGCTGTTCTTCAGCGGTTCTACTTGTGGAGACGGATAACCTGCGTCTGGACTCTCTACAGATCCCGGTCATCCTGGCTTTACCAGCTGCATTGTGAACAAAAACAGATGCGGTTGTCTGGGAAGATTTCGCGTTAAGCTGTGAAGAGACCGAGTGTGGCTGAAGTGTGTTACGGCACGGAGCTGCTGCCTGCGCAGAATTAGACCGCCGAGTCAACTGTTTTCTCCTCACAGACACATCTACGGGTGGTTTTAGATCAGACTTTGGTTGACTTTCACCCCATGCTTTAGACGTGTTAGGATACACAAGCGGCGCTTTGGAAGAGGTTAGACTATCTCTAGAGGAAGAAAACAAGGAGGGCTTTAGCCTGGTGGAAGAGGCGGGTACAACACGAGTTGTGATGAAAGTGTCCTGACGCGCGGGGACCGAAGCCCTCCGGCCTGACACGCCCTTTCTGGAATCGCTGACGTCTGTTTTTACCGTCATCTCACTGTTCACAGAACTGCTGGAGTCTTTACGCGTCAGGGAATAGCTATGACTCGACTCTGTGTCGAAAACATCACTGACGCTACGACTTCTAATGAAGGTGGCATCTCGTGGGACACCCTTGCCTCTGCGAGACCGGCTGGCGTTTTCATGGCAGAGAGAGGGAGGGGTTCTTACAGGGCTTGTGTGGAGGCTTCGGGTTAAAGCTCGCAGGTGGTGAGTGGCCATAGCAGGAACGCTGCTGCCGAGAACAGGGCTCGCCCGTGGACTGCTCCTCAGCGGGGGGCGGGCCGGACTGCTTCGGGGGCTGCGAGGGGTCCGACCCGACTTGGTGGCCAGCTCTTTGGCCCGGGAGCGCCGGGGGCTGCTGTTCAAGCTGTGGGGAGACAGAGGGGCCTCCAGGTCCTCCAAGCGCTGAGTCAGAGCCAGCTTCTGCTGGATGGCCATACGCAGCAGAGAATTCAGGGTCTTCTTCTCGTCCTCTGCAGCTGCAAGCTGCCTCTGCATCTCATCCAGCTGGGTCACATACTGGTCACACCTGAGAGATGCAGACACAACGAAGAGATGCAACATGCACACGTAGGCAAGAAAAATTAAAGCAAGAGACGCACAAAACACATGCTAAACCTGACTTGTAGTGTTAGAAGCAACATTTAAACACCAGCCGCGACAGCAACTAAAGACGTCTTTCATTACGGTTTCATCCTGTGGATTTTTTTGGGGACTAATGAACTTAAAACCATAAAATAATAAACACTATCACAAATTACCAAAGAACAAATTGTTTACGCGTGTTATGTTTTACGCGTTAAAATAATTACTGTATTTACATTGATAGAAAACGGAAAAATATCAGCAAAGCCTCTGTCAAAAATATGGGTGCATAGACGAGTCATTAATTTTATGTCGAGTACTACTAATAATTTTGAGTGCAAGAATTGAGGGGTGCATGCAACAGTGGGACTACAATAAGAGTTTAAAAAAAAGCTCATTGTTGCCATATAGTGTAGAAAATGCAGTCTCTCCCGGTATCCACATGATGGCACCACTTAACCAAATGATAAGCAAAGAGCTTTCTGTAAGCTGTAATCTTTTGCCTGTTGGAACAGACAGTCGCAGTCCTTGATCACTGTCTGTTCTCCAATCCTTCTTGGGGATAATCAAGTGCCAGCTCATAACTGTCTGGAAAGGGTCTCGACGGTCTGATGCATGCGCAGGAGCCTTCTCTGGTATTTAGGTGACAAACAATAACACAAGCATTCCTGTTGTAAAATTAGTTCACTCACTCAAGCCAACACAACAACACCGCAAACAATCATTAATGTCAACTGACGGTCAGAAGAGATGAATGATTAGTTCGCGTTGTGGTCTGCAAGTGGAACTCTCGGTCTAATGTCTCAAGCGTGTCCTGCAAACATTAAACGTCTCCCTCCCTAAGGTGACCTGGCTTGATGGGACAAATCTGTCCCGGCCTCCTCCACCCGTCAAGCACAGGGCAGAGCATGTGGTTCGTAATCTTCACGCGAACCAGTGGCTTGTCCACAGGCGTAATAAGCACGGTAAGCTTATTACGCGAGCGATAGCAAAAGCCGTACCACAACAAGAGTTCCATTAATAAACACGAGCAACAACAATCAGAACTACATGAACATGTTTCAGTTCAAAGATATGCTAGAGCAATCAAAAATAAAAATAAAAAATTTACATATCTGACAGTGATGAATGTTTTTTTTTTTTTCTTTCTTTTTCTTCTTGTTTGGTTGCAAATCACATGAAAAGGAAATCATACCGGCTGGCAAACATGACTCTGAGCGAGGAGAAGGTGGCAGCGTCTTCCTTCAGCGCTTTGAGCTCATTCCGTAACTTCATCATGGTCTCCGACACCATGCTCTTCTCGGTCTCGTACTTGGTTTTCAAATTGGACAAAGCCAACTCTGCAGTCTGCAACGACCAAAAACATCATTCAGTTTCCAAAACGGGGTATAAAATACATATTACTATGCAGGATTATGATTAAAATAATACATTTGTTCATATTACAGCTTTTGAATTCCCGATTCAAGTGAAAACAACACGTCCTCTGTTCAAGCGCAATCTGTATCAGACCTGGAGAGGATCAGTGACAAGTCATTGCTCTCATAATAAAACCCACACAAAACCAATACGGAGTGTTTATCTTAAACACGCGTTATCTTGCACACAAAAATCCTGAACCCATTTTACCACGAACATACCTCATCCCTAAATATAATAATCAATTTAACAGCCTCATTTGTAAAATAATGTGATTACACCAGAGCCACCAACGGGCAGCTATCGTATTTCTGGAAATCGAACTCGAGAAGGTAAGATACTGTAAGCGAGTGCTGCCTCATCAAACAGATTACCTTAAGTGAGTGAGTGAATGAGTGAGTGAATGAGTGAGTGAGTGTATTCGTGCGAGTGTGTGTGTAGAAGGGACTGACAGCTCGGGGAATGACAGAAGCAGGTCATGCAGACCTTGAGGCGCAGCGGAGGGGGAAAGAGCGTTCATTGAGGAGTTCAACATCACAGTCTAACTCAAGGTGCAGAACTCCACGAGTTCAAGCGACCTTCTGCACAAAACACTGATTTGCAAGGTCAACCACACTGCTGCCTTATCGGAGCAATTCTATTGATTATCAAGAAGCGACCACTTGGATTGCCTTATGTCCCACCATGACCTCCATGAGAAAAAAACATAAAAACAAAAAAAAAAACATGCATGCTCACTGTACTCAAGAGTTTTTAAAACAAGATAGCAAAATTTAATTTGGATTAATATGCAAATATATGCTGAACGGTACTCTAAAATGTAATCAGATCATCTGCTCCTGTAAATAATTTGGAACTGTTTAAATCATGTTTTATTTACATTCTCAAGATACATTTACAAGAATGTATCTCGAGTGTAACAGACACGCAGACCGACTGAATGTCTAAAAAGTAACAGAGGGAAGATTCATTTACAGACTCTGTACTCTGGCAAGAATGTAAAAATGTGGGAAAGCTTGTTTTTATTGCCATAATACAAAAATATACAACACTGACCTTGGACACGAGAGCAGTAAATTTTTCAGGAACGTCTTTGACAGGTTAGGGTTGATTATAGGGCAAGATAGAAAAATAAGTGAACTCAAATCTAACCGTTTTAGTGAGTGACACTTGGAACAATTAGATTCGATAGAAAATGTTTTGCTGTTTGAGGGACCGCTCAATGAATCAGAGCAGTGATGAGAAACCTGCTGACAGAGCTTATTCCCCTTAATAAACAAATACATGAGCATTAAATGTTACATAAATCAACAACATGAAATACAACACAGGGAGGAGGGTGGGGAAGTGGAGGGAGCGCAGGGCGCTGGCATGAGTGTGCCTGTCAAGTGCCGGGTTATAATGTCTGTGCTGTTTAACAAAATGATTGGATGTTCCAGACTCACAGAGCTGCGCCTGAACTAACGCTATGCCTCACTTCTAGACAAACTGCTTCAAAAGATCAAGAGATCAAACGGGAACATCGCAGCTTAGTCCCTGCTCGCTGTGGCCGACCTGTTTGTTTGCCTTGAGGACAGTCCTGAGGGTAGCGATCTGCTCTCTCTTGGTGCTGAGAAGAGACTTGAGTTTAAGAACTTCCTCCAAGAGGCTTTCAGCGTCCCGCTCGGACTCCCCGCTGCTGCTGAACCCCGAGTAAGGCATCGCACCTCTCTGACGACAGAGGTCCACCGCCACCTGAGAAAACACAAAGACGTTATTCATGAAAGGAATTTACGTGTTCGTCTGGAAGTCAAATTTCGTACAGTTTTGAATCGATGTTTTTTTTTAAACGCAAAGTATATCACGTTTTAAACGGTCAAAACTTTAACTCAAAATTTCTTAACAGCAGTGCTGAGTTGAGTAAAGTAAATCTAGAGGAATGTAAAAGAGCAACTATTTTTGTTCGAAAATGCACATTTCACCGCATGTAAACAAATGTTCCCAGTGTTCGAGACACTGGTGCTTTGTCAAAGGATTCTGCGTAGTGGAAGCCACCACTCAACTTTGACCCCTGATAATCCGATCCATTCAAACCCCCCCCACACACACACACACACGTGTCACCAGAGATCGGACCAGGCGCTGGATTTGTGCAGACACAGGAGCTACTCAACTACATGAACAGTCTGACCAGAGAATTAGGTTCAGCAAAAAATGTGCGGCAGAGGAAAGGCTTTTACCCAGAACCAAAGCCTGGCTGAGCATTTGTCACAGTGACAAAGAATTTGCACTGGTTTACTGGTTAGTTCACAAAACAGAAAAGTAGTATCGGAGCAGCGCCCCAACAAATGTCTGACATACTGATGTGAACTGCAGTGCTGTCTTACCCGGAGGTGTTTGATCTGGCAACGGATGACTGCAACCAAGTTGCGAACATTGGAAGGGTCCCTGAAGTCCAGGGTGGGGGATCCGGGGCAAGTAGGAGAGTCTCCACTTGTTCCTGCACTGTCAACCTCTCCCATGAACTGCAGCGCTGAAGCTTTGGAACCGAACAGGTCATTGGCTCGAGGCTTCTTCTGGGCGCTGTGCGGTGAATAGACGTGATGTGGTCTTCGTGCGCTGCCTCCTCCACCACCTGCCCTGGCACCATCGCGGTAATAGTCCAGGGTGACCCGTTTGGGTGTTAGGTTGTTGCACACACAGATGTGGTGGTATAGGTTGGACAGCTCCTCAGAGAAGGCCAGCAGCTCTTCCTGGGCAACGCTCAAGTGCCCTTCAGAATCAATTGCCACTTTCCGTGTGGCTCCGATCTCCTTCTCCAGCTCGCTGATGCGCTCTTGATCTTGCTTGCTGGACTTGATGCACTGGCGGATTTTGTCAGCCAGCTCCTGGGCCTCTGCCCTCCAACGGTCCTTCTCGTGCTTGTATCTCTGCTCCAGAGTGATATAACGAGTTCCTGCCTGAGACAGTTCATCTCGAAGCTTCAGAAGCTCATCACTAGCTGAACGCATGCGCGCCTCCAGCACTTCCTTGCTTTTGGTGTCTACCTCATAGTCAAAGACGCCATTGCCACCATCTTCATTTTCTGTCTCATTGTCTCCCCGTTCACCTGCCTCCTGGCTGTGACGATGACTGCTCTGCACAGCCTCCAGCTGTTGGGTGAGAGAGCCAACCTTGTCTTCTTGCTGGCTGAGTGCCTGTTTGGACATCATCAGCTGCATCTGCAGCTCCTCCACCTTGCTAGTCAGGCCGGACTTCTCTCTCTCTGCCTGTGTACACACAAACACACGAAACGTGAAACGTTTGTAATCATCCATTTCCGTTCCAATCCAGGCAACCGAGCTAATAATGATTGTGGATTCATTTTCGTGAAATTAAAGGACACTTTCTAATAGTCTCTAACATAGATTTCTCCCCCACCACCTTTCCTCTTCATGCATATTTTATGTAACCCCACTCAGTGCCACAGCCCGAACATCTGCTGGGTAGGAGCTTTCTCACCCAACCCCCAATTTAAGTGCATCATAAATAATATATTTCCCTCAGACAAACAGGAATGACAGTTTCAGACATTCTTAATTTTCTAAAGTACCCTTTTGTTTGTGGACCTGTGAGACTGTATCAGGTGGGAGCTGACTGCATTGCTTGAAGTAAACGTTATGATATAGTAACACTCCTCCACCTTCACAAAGCGGAAGTGGCCTAGAGCAGGAAGCTCTAAAGGATGTTAACAGCTTAGTCACACAAACAAACTTGCCTGATGACGTGCCATTATTTAAAGATAGCCTGGATAGAGAAGATGTTTCTGAAATATAAACGCACTTCTGTGAAACAAACGATCTCAAAAATGTTTAAAACATTTTAAATTAATGTTTAGTTCTAATAGGAGTATAAATGGACAGGAAATATACAATACATTATCTGGATGTAGAAGTAATTTTGTACTCATCTATGACTAAACTTCCATGTGCTTTTAAAAATCCACATTTAAAAGCCCCAAGACATCACCATAAGGTAAATAATATAGTAATTACTTAATTACTTAATGACATTTTCTGTCATTTTTCTTCATCGTGCTGAAATGCTAATTCGCACCATAACTTCTAATTAATCTATTAATAACGGCAGGACTACATGTTGTTTTACAGCATCCGCAATCAGAAAATAAAACTTATCCACTTTTCCAGTAGCTTGTTTGCTGATGTTTGAAGTTGACTGCTCTACTCCTGATGGTTGCAGATTTATAGAATTTAGCGAATGTTCATAAAGGGTAACCCTTTCTAAAAGCTTTTTCCAAATCCCATAATAAAACAAACACACATACAGTCATGACATTTACTGAACAATTTAAGCTAACAAGGGAATAAAAACATTAAAAAAAAAAAAAAAATTGTATCTCCTTTTCTAAATCATATTTAACATGGCAGGAGTTTTTCACAATGATTTCAAACAGCGGTCTGTGTTTTTGTGTTGCCTACCTGCAGGAGCTGTTGTTTTAGTTTCTGACTGTCTGAAAAGTGGAGCTCACTCAGCAGGTCGGACACCAGCCCGGAGGCTGGAGCGCGCAGGAACACGTCACTGTTGCGTGGAGTGGAGTAGCGTTGGATGAGGCCATTACTTTTGGAGCCACCCAAGTGAGGAGGGTGAGCAGAACCGGGAGAAGATCCAGGACCGTTATTAATACCGCTGTCCTGGTTCTCTTCCTCACCTTCACCCTCTCGACCATGGCCCTCCTCCTGGCTATCATCCAGCTGCTCCAAGTGGAGCTCCAGGTTCCCCAGAGAATCAAAGGGGTTAAGGGTCAAGGCAGAGAGCTCTCGCCGCAGACTGTTCTTCTGCTCCCTCTCCTCCTTCAGGGCTTCCAGGGCCTCATCCAGCTGCCTCTCTGCGATCTCCCTCAGCCTCGCAGCCTCGTCCAGCTGTGCTCGCAGCTCCTCCTGCTCCTCGTTCTTGTGGGTCAGCTCCAGCTTTATTGATTCAAACTCGACCTGAAATAAGAGTCGGAGCACAACCAGAGAGCTGTTTTTAATTGGCGATTTTATGTTGGTTTATGCAACATATACGAGTGCACCTTCTAGTTTAAACATGCAAATATACCAACCACTGCAAACAATCCAAATAAAGGTAATAAAAGTGAACAAATATTTTTCTATTTTAAGTTTTTTTTTTTTTTTATGCATAAACCCTTCAAAATGTCTGTTTGGTTCTCGCTCTAAGAGACTCCTTTGGCATCTTTTATTCACCGCCTCTTTCTTTCCACAATTCTCTGATGTCAAATGCATAAAGCTTCAGCTGCTGAATGACACTCTTTGTTGAGTTGCCTTATTTAAGCCTTACATGCCCCTAATAACCAAGATAAACATTACATTACGATTAATGCTGTGACTGAAGGGACTTAAGATCACTTAGGGGGTTTCATGTAACAAATACAGCAGAGACTGTAGAGGCAACACTCTGCTTTATCTAAAAGTAAACTCACACACGTCAAGTTTACACCAACAAACCTTCGCTTGATTTAAAACCAGCCTTGGACAGTTTGTCTTGACAGAGGTGTGTAAACACATCAGGCTTATTCCGTCCTCTGAAGCAGACTCGCATAGCTACTTAATATGACAACCATTATGGATACTGAACATCCTGTATCAGGTAAGATGGAACGTTCTTGCAGAGCCTTAATTTGAGATCATAGAAATAGATGCGGGGACGAGCGGATGTGATGCGATTAGAAGGTATGCTTATATTTAGAAAATAGTTCTCGGCTAAAATTCCAGACCTAATATTCATATGATTTCTCAAAGAAATTAAAGTCCTCTAAAACTTGAAATTGGTCCTGAAATCATGAAATTGTCACACTGACACTCGGTTGCCATAGCACTACTTGAAACTATAATTAACCCTCACTGGCTGCATTGCCTGCAAAATATTTAATTGGCTTTGGTATTGGGTTCTCACAGGGAGCTGACATGCTGAGAATCCACTGACAAATGGAAAAAGCTTGTTGTAACATGAGTTATTGTCCTCAGTTGTGGGAGCAACTTCATTTTCTGTATATAACATTAATCATCCAGCCACTGCACTGTTCGGTGCTCAGCAGTGGCCAGTTTATAACGCATGTGAGGGAGATCATAAATTAATTTTGCTCTAGTGCAGGAAACATAACTGGAAAAAAAAAAAAAAGCAGTGCACTGTAACAATGGTCATATAATAAAGTCTTAACCACTTACTGTACATGTGCTTCACTATACACACAGAGTTTAAAAGCCCAAAAACAAATTTTGGGACATAAAGAGGAAAACATCAGTACAATGTTGAGATGGCATTTTCCCACTTCTATTTTCAATGTTTTTCCATTCTGGACAACCACAATTCCAAACAATGACAGCCAGTTATGTCTTTGGTAAAGTTGGATAATAACTTACCTGGTTTTCCTTGAGCACAGACACCTGTTTTTGCAGAGATATGTTCTCTTCTTCTAGCTCACCAGTGTCCTGCAATTGCCGCAGCTCACGTACTTTATATTCCTTCATTTCATCCCTCAGGTGGCCCTTCTCTGCCTCCAGACATTCACACTCCTGCGGAACACAACCCACGGGGATATCGGTGAAGCACAAAATCTAAAATTCATACTTGTCAGTTCAATGTCATGTACAGTCAGTTTTGGGAATGAGTTTACACAGATGATATATCCTCTTGTGCTTTCGGGATAATTCTTATACATTATGAAGAGATGGGGCCTGACAGTATACACTGTTACAGCAGCATACAGGTGTACGAGTGAGTACACCATACCTTCTTCAGCTGGGTAGAGATTCCCCCAACCTATCGATCTCTGCGTCAGCATTGCTCAGAGCAAGGCGTGCCTGCTTGAGCTCTGCCTGAACTTCCTCGATGCGGGTTGCCATGGCAGCCTCTTTAGTGGCAGTCTCCTGCAGTAGGCTCTCCTCCCGGCACTCTCCATCAGCAGCTGCACGCTTCTGGTTGCTCACAGAATCTGCAAACGCCTTCATACAAACAAAAAAACGATTAAAGGAAGGGCAAAACCTGCAGTATCTGACAGGCTGCAGTACGTTACCCATTGAAAATCCGTTTCCAGTGCAGAACGAAAGAGCATATAATTTCCAGGAAAAAAACAAAACATCAATATTTCAACCAAAGGAGAGGAGACAGGACGTCCCTGAAAGCCATCACCTACAAACCTAATTGTAATGAGGAAATAGCGGAAATAGGTCAGTAACCTTAGACTTTAACAGCCACTTCCATATGATTTCAGACTAAACATCTGTCTCGCTAATATGATACTATAAGCCTGAACATAACTGTGATAACGGGCACTTCTTCACAGCTTTCCATAATCATGAAGCTTGGCATATTACACATCAATGACTGCTGATGAAAGCACTATCAAATAAGGTGTTACGTGAACTGAACATGCTACTAAACCCGCTCGACTGAGCATCATGGTGTGGTTATATAACCATGCTAATTTACATCACACGAGTTCCCTCCACTTTGTTAGGACCCTGTCAAAGCCTTGGCGGGTAAATAGCCAAGAAACGAGGTTTATGCAGATTAGAACAAAATGACTGAAATTCTGTACCAGTACGGCCCTTGAAACATAAACAGCTTTGCTAGTAGTTATAAAAACATCCCAGCAGACCAATTTTACTGTTATTGCTAAATGTATGTACCTGCCTGTTCGCAGGATTTAAAATTATATATTCTCTTTCAAATTTCAGCATTGAGATGAATCAATTACAAAACCGAAAATCCGCCAACATGATGGGATTTGATTTTATGGGATTATTTTCTGACCCAAACCAGTTTTCAAAAGCCTGATCCAGCAATACTAAATACCTTCAAGGCCCATCTGGTGCATTTGTGACAAAGTTTACATCAGGAAACATTAACCCCTCATACATCAGTCATTCAGCACAAAGTCAGTGGAAACATGAGCATGAGGGTGTTATCAAAATCAGTTCAAGGTAGACAGAGAAACAGCGGCATGTTAACAGCAACCTATGGACTAATTGGATGGACATTGACCTCATCACTAAGCAGTCTTCTCTCGCTGATGCTCTCAACATCAAATGAAATGCAAGGAAACGCTGACTCGGCATGCGATCACAAGCTTACATTGAAAGTTAAATATTAGGTCACAACTGCAACACAACTGTTATTGTGGTAGCAGACACTCAATGGACGCACGTGAAGCCAAATCTATGTCACAGTTTACTGGCACATGCACGAGACAACAAAGGTATCTGTGCTGCTAGATAGACCACAAGCCAGCTTCTCGGCTATCAAAATTAAAATGAACAGCATGAGCCGGCAGATTGTGTCCTCATTGTGTAGAGGTTACATTCTGCCAACAGCACAGAAGCAGGTAATCTTACGTCACCATTATTATAGTGGTAACGCAGGTGAAACAATAAAAACTCATGGTATAACTCTTCCGTTGTTTCAGGGCAATAATATCCTGCAATATCGCAACAGAAAATAACATGTTGGCATATATTCAATATATAAACAGGCAGCCACCACTGTTGAGTTCATTTCTGCTATTGTCAACTCACAGGAATACAGCATTAAACAGTCAATAAAAAAAAATTGCATTTAATAAATGTTTGTCTTAATTAGGCATTTGTAGTTAAAAAGCAAGAATCACAAAGCAGTGGTGTGTTATTGGAAAACCGGCTTTGTAAGGGCTGGGGGGGGGGGAGGGGGGAGAGAACCTGATAGGCCTCGATGAAAAAAAAAAATCGATATAGTAGTTATAAGGCCTGAGGTGTTCCTACCTCTTTAAGCTGCTGTAGCTCCACTTTGAGGGCTTCATGCTCCTCTTCCAGCTGCCTGTGTTTCATCTTGACGGCAGCACTTTCCTCCAACACCACCAGGCCATAGCGGGCTGCCTGGTGCTTTTCCTCCGTGGCCTCTTGAAGCTCCAGAGTCAGCCGCACCACCTCAGAATTCATGTCTCTGCTCCCCATCTCTGCTTCCCCTTCTCCCCCGACTGCCGCGCCACCTTCTGGGTCTGCATCCGCCTCCAGCATCCTTGCCCGGCCTCCCACTCGTCTGCCAACGTTCTACTGGCACACCTGCCTCCTTCGCTCCTCCACTCTCATTACGCCACACTATGAAGGGAAAAACACAAAGAAAGTGGTTACATAAACTACTTGGAACAATGGCCGAGGAGGTTTTGCATAAATCATATTGGGCCACTAATTGTGGCAAACGTTAAAGATTAACTGGGTAGGAAAACACATCTCCTTAAGCTCAAAAGGCCTAATGGCCACCAGACAAATCCAAGCTGTAAATTACCCAACTGCTGCGGTTTGCAACTATGTGAAGTAGAAAGGTTGACTCTGGTTATATTAGCAAGTATAACAAACGATTTGAGTGAGCAACCAACACGTGTCTGTTCATCCTTTAGGTATGTTGTGGTACTTAAAACTCCATTTGGATTCGTAATTTCCTCACAACCAACCAGGTTGTATTTAACAAAGCCCGCATCAGCAACACTTCATCTCTCAGGATGTGCACACACACACACACACACACTCGGGACAGCCGGTTGTCCTGCACAAACAAATCCGAAGAAGCAGTATGCATTTATGTCGACCAACAGTATCGATAGGGTGGGGCAGATTCCCCCCTCCTCCCCCTCCCCTCCACGCCCCACACATGTCCTCTTGTCTGTCCGAAGATGGAAACACCAGCTGCCCCAATGATGGAGCAGGTTGAGTCATCCAGAAAGCATCTTGCCATACCATCAACTAAAGAGTTTGCGGCCTGTAATGTCCCCACCACCACCACCACCACCACCACCCCATCCGTTGCCAAAGTAAACTGGTAACCAGGAGGACGAAAACGGGGAAATACAAAATCTAAAGACGACATCGTGTCGGGACTGGAAACAGGACGCGGCACAGACAGCTAGCAACCGTAGCTTTAGACCGGTGAATATGCCCCCTCCAAACTTACAAGTAACGACGCGAATTCAGCAGCTTTGCAATTTAGACACATTTCCGCAAGAGCCTTGACGGAACAAGACGCCGTCGCCCATCGGGACTAACGGGGTTAGTTGGTTTGTTCTCCAGCGATAAACGTCAGGTCGGATCCCGTCAGACGAGCTAATTAGCCGGATAGCCGTCATTGAGCGCACACTCGGTACTCACCGTGCGGTTTTGACGCCAAAGAACGAGGCCGAGCGGGAAAGCCAAAAAAAAAAAAACAAAAAGGGGGTTTACCAGCCTCTTTCCCTCCCTCCCTTCCTTCCTTCCTTCCTTCCTTCCTCTAACCCGGTTCTCTCGTTTTCACGGCAGCTCCGAGGTTGAGTGTCAAACGCGCGCCGAAAACCGTGAAGGCACCACAACCCCCTCTAGCTTACCGACGGGGCAACGCAAGCCACGCCGACGTCCGTCTTTTATTCTCCCGTATTACGGCGGACGTGACCCGCGCTGTCTGTCCACACGTATAAAATTGTAAAACAATAGCGAATGAACAAAAAAAATAAAAAAATAAATAAAAATCCGACACCGGAGAGGAATAACGCACGAGATTAGTTACAGAAATCCACTTCCGCTCGTCCCCCTTTTTTTTTTTTTTTCGATTTCCGTTTTGTACCTACCCGGCCATCTTCTCCCAACAAAAGTCGGGGGTTAGTTTTTTTTTGTTTTTGTTTTTTTACGCGATGGAGATCGTTACCTGGAATATAAACGGCATCAGGACTTTCGGAGGCGGCATAAAAAATGCTCTCGACTCCCTGGGTGCAGATATTATTTGCGTTCAGGAGACGAAAGTGACGAGTAAGTGGCGAGCAGCGGGAAAGGTTTTGGAAACGCGGCGGAGCTTTGTCGTGCGACGCACCGCAGTCTGGAGTCTATTGTGACCGTAACAAACAAGTCAAACGCTTTATTTGTCCCCCGCAGGAGACCTGCTCGATGAAAGGACCGCGGTAGTCGAAGGCTACAACTCCTACTTCAGCTACAGTCGAGGGCGCAGCGGCTATTCAGGTTCATTGATTTAAAGCATAGTATTTTTATTATTATTATTATTACGCGAGTACCGAAGGGTCAAAAGTCCTATTGTTATTCAAGGATTTTTTTTTTTTTTTTTTTTGCTCCTTATTATTATTATTATTATTCATATAAATAAATTGTACTTTTGGAGGGTTTATCATATTCAAAAACTTATGAAAGTTGGTCTCTCCCGGCGAAAAATGTCGTATTTTAGTTGGAGCCCCGAGTGGGCGTGGCCAAAGGGCTCGTTAGCGCCCCCCGGCGGCTGCGTTTATGTACACGCCCGAAATCCGGTGGACACGTGTGTCACAACGAGATGAAACAAAATAAGTTACATTGCACCATTACGTCAACTCAACAGGATTATTACTCCATTATGAATTCATTTTGGGCGAACTCCTCCCAGTAATTTTTGTCGGATGGAGTTGAATCTTGTTTTTTTTTTCTGTGCACTCTTTTAACATGTTTGGGATTAAAAGTTGTTAATTGAATTCGTGTTCGTTAATGGGTGGCCATTTTTAAATGTCTCGCCATGAAACTACAAAAGGCTGTAAATCTTATGCACATGGACCGACCGTCTCCAAACATTACATGTATGATTTAAATTTTCTCGTACTATCCTCGTCCTCCACAATCTTCTAAAAATAAATAGGATTATTATTACTGGAAAGTAAATTGGTTATTGGTTAACAAAATATCCCTGCACTTCACCTGCTCTTTAGTTTCTCACAGTGTACAATAATTCACATCCCATATGCTGATGTGCACAGGGGTTGCCACCTACTGTAAGGACAGTGCGACTCCATTTGCTGCTGAGGAGGGTCTCACAGGTCTGCTGACCAACCATGAAGGTGCTGTTGGATGCTACGGTGACCACACTGAGTTTTCAAGCGAGGAGCTGCAGCTTTTGGACAGTGAAGGACGAGCCGTGATCACACAGCACAGAATCATGTAAGAGAAAGTGTTACACGTTGAGGTTTCATTGAGAAATCCTGTTATATGTGCTGTATTTGGTGTTAATCTCCGTTGTCCGTGTAATTGCATTTTTTTTAATTTTTTTTTTTTAAAGAAAACGATCAACAATTTCCTTCTGGGAATTTTTTTTTAAATTTTTTTTTTTTATTACCCTTACAGGTGTCAGGACAAAGAGCAAACTGTCACCGTGATCAATGTGTACTGTCCAAGGGCCGACCCTGAAAAGCCTGAGCGAAAGCAGTTCAAACTGCAGTTCTACAAGTTGCTTCAGTCTCGAGCTGAATCTGTCCTAAAAGATGGGAGGTGAGAGACAAAAAGAATTGCAGTCATAAGTGTGACACAGGTGTATCCTGCTTTTACCACAAAGGTTTTACATAATATCTCATTATGCAGCTCTTTGCCAGTTTATGGTTATTATACGTTTGAGCTTTGACAAGGACTCGCATGTTAAAAAAAAGAAAATGGAAACTATTGGCATTAAAAAAGTGTTTATAAATTTCCTGAATCTTAAAGCTGCTTTTAAAGTGGTAAAATAAACTATTTTAAAACATTTGCATTTCCAAAGATAATCATAGTCAGACTGATTTAATTTAAGACAAATGATATTTGCTTTTGTTGTGACAATGTCTGATTTTTTTATTTATTTTTTATTTTTTTACAAAATAATCTCTACTCAGATACTCCCTCCCTTCTTTCTAAGTTGAGCAATCTGAGTTAATTGTTTTTTTCTGTTCTGTTTTCCAGCCATGTGATTGTTTTAGGAGATGTAAATACATCTCATCGGCCAATAGACCACTGTGATCCCAGTGACAATGTAAGTAACAGGTTTGAATACTATCAAAATTGTGTTTTACTAGTTTTCTCTTTTCTTAAAGAAATAATTAAATGTTTTGAAAAGTATATTTTTTCAGTACGTAGCTCATGAGCACCTTTAAAACTCTCTAATTAACATATGTTAGTGAGCCCTTTGATCCAGACCAAAACAGGAGTAAAAAATGCCTACTGGCTGTTGATTTAAATCTAATGACCAGACATGCAAGCTGTAGCTATCTATATTGTATACAAATGAGTAAAATAACATGACATAAAATAATAGATATGTTCCTGCATGAATATTTCTCATAATGTAACTCTCATTACTTAGGATGATTTTAGTGAAAACCCTGGGAGGAAATGGCTGAATGGCTTTTTGCACAGTGGCAGAGAAGAAGAGGACGACGACGATGATGAACCTGATGAAGAGTCAGAGGTAACAGACACCATCCACAGTGGAATATTCGTGGATACCTTTCGCTTTTTCCACCCAACTCGCACCAATGCCTTCACGTGCTGGTCCACCCTCACCGGAGCGCGGCAGACCAACTACGGCACACGCATTGACTACATATTAGCTGATTGCCAGCTGGCTAAGGAGCAGTTTGTGGCAGCGGACATCATGCCAGAGGTGGAGGGGTCCGACCACTGCCCTGTGTGGGGGAAACTGAGCTGCTCTCTCCTTCCTAGCTCCAAGGCTCCTCCCCTCTGCACTCGCTACCTGCCACAGTTTGCTGGCAAACAGCAGAAACTCTCTCGCTTCCTGGTTAAGGTGGACCAAAAATCAGTTCAGTCTGAGCAGAAGGAGGTCTTACCTGCATCTCAAGAAGAAGAGGAAAGGAGAGAGAATTTAAACCCACATGGAGCTGGAAATGTCCCTGGTAAAAAACGGTTATTAACATCACACTCTGTTGTCCCAAAGGGGAAAAAGCCTAAAACAGGAAATACCTCTTCAAAGCCACAGGGCAGCCTGCTTTCCTTTTTTAAACCCAAACAAGCAAATGTTGGGCAGTGTGAAAAAGAAACCGGTCTGGATGAAGATGCATCGTCACACAGCAGCCAAAAAGCACTCTCAGCAGGAGAAATGTCCTCAGTCACAGACACTGGAAATCGAGATACTGAGCTTGTCCTCGATGGTTCATCACAGCTGTGCTCCGGCAGCACCACAGCAGAAACCGACAAACGGGTGAAGACAAAACATTTAAGCTCTCAGTCCGCTGTGGGACACTCAGAAGCAAAGAAAGGGGCATCATTAGTGTTTTGGAAGTCGGTGCTTCATGGACCACCGCCACCGCCCTCCTGCAAGGTCCACGGGGAACCCTGTGTGCTTCGTACTGTAAAGAAGGAGGGGCCAAACATGGGCAAACAGTTTTTTGTGTGTGCCCGTCCTCAGGGACATGCCTCCAACCCGGAGGCACGATGTAATTTCTTTGCATGGGTTGACAAGGGGAAGTGACATGATAACTGTGTAACTCATGCCAGTGTTATAAAACTGATACACAAATGTCTATTTTTTTATAACTGTTTGTCTTGGCTAAATAATAAAAGACAGTAGTTTTATATTACCGAGATTTTGGTCTTATTTATTCTTGAATCTGGAACAATTAAGTAATCAGGTGATAATAGATGAACAAAAATATGTATCTTGAACTATTTTGGTAATCATTTTTCAAACAAAATTGCTAAATATCCTCAGGCTCCAGCTTCTCAAATGTAAGATATTGACATTTTTTTTCTGTTTCATATAATTGCATTCTTCAGTTTTGGGCAGTTGGTTGGTGAAACTGAACAACATGAAGACAACACCTCGAGCCCCATGGGGAACTTTCTGCTATTCTCTGGCATTTTACAAAATAACCAATGAATTAGTGAAGTGTTAAAGTCATTGTTTGGTTAATCGGTAACGAAAAAGCCTGTTAGTTGCTGTCCTACTTGTTCTCATGCCATGAGACTGAGAGTGTGAATCTCTCCTGTTAAAGTTAAAGTTACCTACATCATATAGCCTCTGATGGTCTGAGATGTCGGATATTATGATGGCAACATTAATTTTTAATGATCACATTTGGGGACCATATAGCTTGTATTTGTCTACTTTACTGAACAGGATTTCTTTTGTTTTTTAAACGTTGTATTTCTGCCCACTAGGGGGCGATGTTAGTGAGCTGATGACACAATGCTGCAGCTCAGGGAAAAAATGAAAAGTAATTTTCCACTGCAACACATTTTGACACTACCAGCTGCACAGATACATTACAATAACTGTAATGTAGGTCAGTAAGCAGTGTATTTTAATTAGACTGTAGTTTTTTATTACTTAGCTTAAGGTTTAGATTACATTAGAAAAAACTGTTTTGGTGTTCCAGAATGTTCCGGAGGGTAAAAAGGATCAATAACACCAGTGTTCAAAAGCATACAATCTGATTATAGTATTTAAAAAGTGAACAGAGCACCACGTGTGGCCTGGTCTCTCTGAAAGAAGGGAGTGACTCACTTGTGACATGGCAGGAAATGTATTTACGCGCGCGATTGCTACCTCCCTCCCTCGTTTTTTTTTTTCCTCTTACAGCTGCAGAGAACTTCATAACTCTTTGGAAAGCCGGTGGTGGATGTGAACCAGCCAACAAGTTTGAACTTTTATCCTGTTTCCTCTGTCGAGACTGAAGACTTCCATCTGACTGACTGCTATTAGAGAGGTGCGTACCAGTTGAAGGCCTGCAGACCACTCTCTTCCACTGTATGGGCTGAAACAAAACTTCCCATTCATAGGTGAAAGACAGTGGAGTAAATTGTTGTCGTTGCCACTGAAAATACTGTAACAATGACCGAAGAAACAAGGATACAAAGAACATCCACATGTATTGTCCCTGGTTTTCTGCTCTAACTTTTCAACAGAGGATATTTTTATCCTCTCATTTGTGGTCCGTCTGACCTGCTGGCAGCATCCACAGCAAATTACCAACTGAAATGGGAGATCATCTTGGCTGGAAATGCTGGCCTGACTGTAGGAACAAAACTAACATTAAATGTTTTTGGCACTTTTATGGAGACAAAATACCTCCTTGTTTAACTGTATTTTAAACATGCATGCAATGTATTATGATAATTGCCTTGATTTTTTTTTTTCTAAATCACAATTTTAACTCATCAGATCATTGAGGTCATTTAAGACCAATGAGTAGCTTTTTTTTTTTATTAACTTAAATATTCACACCATCTGTACTGACCTTCATTTTGAAACATTGCTCGCAAACTGTTGTAAATAACCTCAACTGAAATGTGATTGTGGTGATTTGATTTTCTCATGATATCCAACTGCCTAAACATAAAACATAAAAATATAAAGACCCATTCGATCATGTGCTCTAGCACCAGATACAATCTTAACACAACAGAAAGATACATTTTCCAGCAAGACATTTGTGTCCTGGGGAGATAAAGAAAATGTGGGTGTTTCTTGGGTGTGCTGCCAAAGCTTCTATCACAGTTGAGTTTAACTTTATCAGCCAACTGAAATGTCATCTTCGAGAAGTGGGCGATATTTCTGTTCTGATGAAGTGCTAACAGGTTGGCCATGTGTTGCTGCCGTTTTCAGGAAGTGTATTATCCTGCACAGCATTTCAATATTTTGTTCATTGTATGTCATATATATTTATATATGATATGGAGATGTCTTCTGTGTTTTCTGTCATTGAAAACATGATATAAATCCTCATTTTTCTGAAATGCTACAACTGCGTGGGAACATTTAAAGGATGAATATGCTCGTCCAGCACTACACGTCAGCTCAGGTCTAGCTGTTGCTTCTTTTTTTCAATGAAGTACACTCACTGTTTCCACTCTTAAGCACATTCACATGTGAGGCATCTTAGAAAAGCACTTGTCTCCTAAGCTAATTACTATCCCTATGACTTACAGCAGGATGCAGACTGTCACTCAATATCCGCCCATGCTGTAACAAAGCCCACCTCATATAACACTTCGCCCCTCCTCTCTGCATGCATAATGTCATGGTTAGCCTGTTGTATGAACTGCAGAAGCCCTTTTGATTAATGGGCCTCTTGTAGCCTTGTAGCACAGACGGTCTCTGAAAACTACTTTGAATTCATTGCCTTTGTATTAGTACCAGTACTAGTGTACTAGTGTTCACAACCATTTCGGTGGAGACACCTGGGGAGAGTGCTCCTGCAAGGGGTCTCTGCAACTCTCACACTACCTGTGGCTTGTTTAACAAAGGGTTAATTATGGGTGTTCCCATTTCCTACTGCTGTGCCTCCTCCCAGCCCTTAATCTCTCTCACTCTCTCTTCTCACTACCAAGGAGCTTTGGAGAGACTCCTAAGAACAAAGCTATATATACACCTATTGGAAGAGTCTGAAATTGATTGAATTTGCATAAGGATTTACTCTGACAATATTCAGAAAGGAAAACTAGTCTTCTTCCTGCTCACAGGGTAAGTTGCCGGCATAATGTGTGTCCTTTACATGCTTCCTTGTGTTAGATGTTGAGGAAAAGAAGAGAAGGGCTAGCTGTCAATAGTGTGCTGGTCTTGCGTCAGACAAAAGCCATGTGGTACACACTGCTAGATAGTAAGGCATAGTATTATCTACTATCTTTAACCTAAAATTATTTGTTTATTGAAAAGATTGTTACATAGATGATTTCATGTTTAATTCACATATGATTTGTGATTACAACATATTGAACACTTAATAAAGTGGCACATTGTTTGTATAAATAGATGGAAAGTACTGAAGTAGGATACTTTTTTTTCCCATTTTTTTTCCACTGCGTAAGAGCTACACTCTTTCCAATGTGTAAGAGCTGCCCTCCTGGCCAATAAAATTTATAATGTGGAACAAGATCGTAGTTAACCAGGTTCGTATAGTTTCTTCAACCCCCCCCCTCTCCCGCCACCCTTTAAAATGCAAACCACAGTAGTAAAAAAAAAAAAAAAATCTGCCTTTTACAATATAAATCTTGAGGTATTTAATCCACTCAAACTGTCTTTTGGTGAAAGTTGAATTCCAAACTATTCCTGACATTTAGTGCACGCTCTGTTGGCTGTATGTGTTGGCTATGGGCCATGGGAAAGTCATCGGGGATGAAGCTGAAGAAAGTGGCTTTAACCAAACTTGACCCGAGGCCAGTGTGCAGGGAAAAGGCTACTCTGTATTTAGCCTAAATAGCAGCATTTACACAGGAACCCTTTGTTTATCTCGGTTGCCCACTGCTATCAAGCACCAACTTGCGTGGATTATTGTACGTCAACAGGCGCGTTCAGTGCCGAGCGTAGGACTGTTAAAAGAAAAAAAAAATCATTCCAGTTTTGTGTGAAAACTTGTAAGGAATGGCAACATGGACTGGTCAGATGTGAAAACCCTGAGGGCAGTTTGACCCACAGATAAGGGGAAGTATCCCATGACCCCGTGGCAGCAGTACAGACCCACGCTCATTCCCCGTGTGTGTCCATACCAGCTTTGTGTGGCCCACAGCAGATTAGAGCGACATAAGTCCTCGCACAACACTTAAAGCCTTTTATGTCACACAGGCTTTAAGTGGACTCACACCCCAAACAAAAGTGCCCCATTTTCTGGACAGCGCAGTCATCTGGGATTTTTTTTTTTTTTTTTTTTTTTTTTGTCCTTATATCTGAGAGGGAGCAGGACTCCAAAGAAAGCAGTGATTAAGGACTTTTGCATTGCCAAAAGAAAAAAAAAAGGCAACCTTCTTGTTGTCTTTGGCAAGTGGGAAAAATTACAGTGTTGTGTCTCAGGACTTTATAAATAGGTCTGCCCTTCTGAAACCAAGAAGTCTTTTATGTTTGTATTATAGCACTGTTCCTTGAGTGCTGTGGCTCCCTCTCAAAAAGGAATTAGTCTGCCTTTAAAAGAGATTTTGGTATTTGAACACCTTCCCCAGTCTGCCATTGTAACGTTACTCTACATTTATTGTTCTGTAGACCAGAGCCAACACTGTTTACTGTTGTAAAAATATCAACACTCCTTTATCTTCCTAAAATTCTGGGGTCTTGTCTCCCCTTTTAAGAAGTTAAGACAGATCACATAAAAGGTGATGCATACAGAAACAATGTGAAGTAGTTACAAAGACACATGGTGATGTTGGACAGATCTGTGCTTTAGCAGTGCTGGAATGTTATGGATGTCCTGTAAAAATAATCCCTGCATAATATTTGCCATATTTATGGGAGCTATTGGCAAATTAGTATATCATAAATTAAACATCTGTTTTCTCCACTTACAGATAAAGTTGATCAAACTCGGCAACCGAAATGGAGCTTCAGAAGATTAATGGCCACAGCAGGGAGGATGGGTAAGACACAAGATAAGAAATACAGACTGATGAGTGCATCATATCACTGCAAAGAATTCAAATGTTTGAAATATATTTATGTCTCTAAACTTTGTCCACCAAATACACAAGCTTTTCCACCCTTAAAGCTTCTTCCTTTTTACTCACTGGTTATTCCTCCGTAGGTTTGATGGGCTCGATGCCATGGAACACTCAGAGTTTCTCCCACACAAAATTGGTGCAAAGGCTGAAATGAACTTTACAGACGTGAGTGCTTTTTATTATCCAACATACGTTTGCTGTTGTAAAATAAAACACAGTAAAGACTTATCGATATGGTTTACGTCATTTTTGTTTAAAAAACAAATTGTCTCTGTAACATCCTGTGTCGTTCTCTCACTGCAGTTCGAGGGAAAGACTTCTTTTGGCATGTCCATCTTTAACCTCAGTAACGCCATAATGGGCAGTGGAATTCTGGGATTGGCTTATGCAATGTCCAACACCGGAATCATTCTGTTTATGTGAGTCTGCGAGCCAAACACGCACTATCCCAACTTTGGCTGAACCAAATGCCTTTTGTCAGTATGTGTGTTTGTATATGGTTAATGTAGGTAAATATATATTGCTCAGTGTTGAAGTTGTCCCTCGTTGTGCAAAGTGGAGCATATTGATTTTAGCTTCTTGTGATTTATATTTAGTATTTGAGTCAGGCCAAATGTACATACTCCTAAAAGCAACACAAATAGGCTGTGTGTGTCATGTGAGTTTATGAATTGTAGACGGTTAAGTGAAGTAGTCTCGGCTGGTCCTCACTTTTTCAAATAGCTACTTCTTAAAAAGATTTTCTTAACAACGACTATGTTTTATCTTTTATTTTTTGATATTTTGTGTATGTTTTATGTCTTTTATAGCACATTATATTCAATAGGTCAGAACTTTGGCTGACAGTTGACACCAGCGCTAACATTAGGTCAGAGATTACGGACACAGACTGGACATAGTTGATAGTTTAGTTATAAGGTCAGAAGTAAGGCCACATAGTGTGCATCATCTGATCCTCTGTGTGTATTTGTGTTTGGACAGGTATGTGTGGTGGCAGCAGGATGATAGTGTTTCTGTTTGTTTCCACCTGCGTGAGCTCTAGATGTAAAACATATAGTAGTAGAACTATATACATATAGTATTGGCGGGAGAGCCGGTCACTCAAAGCCAAACTCTCTTGATTGGCAGGGGAAAAAAACACACAAAATGACAACAATCTAAAGAACAATTAAATATCAGAATTACTTTCTAAAGATGTCACTTAAAAGAAAAAAAAAAAATTGTCGTGCAGTTTTAATGGATGAATTACCGTCTCGTTCTTGTGTGTTTCAGAATCCTGTTATTGTTCATTGCTATTCTGTCTGCATATTCAATTCATCTCCTGCTGAAAAGTGCTGGAGTTGTTGGTAAGGCAGGACGTGACTGAACGCATACAATCTAGTATATACAGCCAAAAAGTCACATGTATATAACTCGTCACGTACCGTTTCATGTCTGTGTTGTTTTTAAGGCATTAGAGCCTACGAGCAGCTCGGGAACCGGGCTTTTGGCAACCCAGGGAAAATGGTGGCCGGCTGCATCATAACAGTTCACAACATAGGAGGTAATGTCGTGGCATTACTTGTGTCATAAAAAGTTTCTGACTTCAATCAGATAAGACTAAACATTCACGTATACCAACACAAACTTGTTCACCTTCCTCCTCAGCAATGTCCAGCTATCTCTTCATTGTAAAGTCGGAGCTCCCACTGGTTATTTACGCTTTAATGGGTAAACATGAAAACACAGGGTGAGTGTCAAAAGTCTTTTTTTCTGCTTCAGATGCAGTTCCAGTTTTTTATTTTAGTGGTGTACTGATTTTATCATCTGTTTGTCCGACTGTCTCTCAGAGAGTGGTTCTTGAATGGAAACTACTTGATCATGATTGTTAGTGCTCTCATCATCCTCCCTCTAGCACTCATGAAACAACTTGGTATGTTTTTTCATTCTGTTTTCCTTTTGTTTCATTCATTCCTTATACTCTTCCATGTCTCCACTACCCATGTTTGTTTTGCTTTGTCATCATCACTTCCTCACTCAACTGTCTGCATTCATAAATATTTATACAACACGTTGTTGTTATTGCAATCCAGGTTACCTTGGCTATACAAGCGGCTTCTCCCTCTCCTGCATGGTGTTTTTCGTCATCTCGGTAAGATACATACATTATAGCAAACTGCTCTTTCATGTAATATTTATCTTTGATTAAACTATCGGTATGTCTCCGCAGGTTATATACAAGAAATTCAACATCCCGTGTCCGCTGGATGGTGAAAATCACAACACAAGTTCTATAGGTGGCCAACACACTGCCCTTAACAGCACAGACCACTTCTGTGATGCCAAACTATTTACCATCAACTCACAGGTTCGAGAGAAAGACCTTTTCACATTGCTTGTGCCAGTTCCTTTATTTTCATGTGTATTTTTATTTCATGGTTAACACTCACTGACGCATTTTCTGCACCAGAGTGTGTTAAGTCAACAGCACCACAGTGTGTTATTTCAGCAGTGCTGGGAATAAAATAAGCATTTAATTGCGTGTGACTCAATGACCTTTGCTGTGTTTTGGCTTTTAGACGGCTTACACCGTCCCAATCCTGGCGTTTGCTTTTGTCTGCCACCCAGAGGTGCTACCGATCTACACTGAGCTACGAGAGTGAGTCAGAATCTCATAATACCTTCCACAAAATCCAAATGGGATTCCTTTATTGGAAAAAACAGAACTTTACTAAATGTTGGTGTGAATAATGTGATTTTTGCTGCTTTCGCTTTACTTTAGTCCCACGAAGAAACGCATGCAGAAAGTTGCCAACATCTCCATCCTGGCCATGTTTGTCATGTACCTGCTGACCGCTCTTTTCGGTTACCTCACCTTTTTCGGTAAGACGCTCTTCACTCCTGAGAGTCAAAGGTCACTCGATGTTGTGAGATTTCAGATGAATGACCCGCTTGTCATTCTCTGAGGGTAGGTGGTGTGGAGTCAGAGCTGTTACACACCTACATTCGCGTGGACCCGCTGGATGTCCTGATTCTCTGTGTGCGGCTGGCTGTGCTGGTAGCCGTCACTCTGACTGTCCCCGTGGTTCTCTTCCCGGTAAGACATCCATCATATTAATTTAGAAAGATATTTATATCAAAAACAAGAATAATGGCTTGTATAGTTTTTACAGTTTCCACATATTAAACTTCAACATTTTTTATTATTTTATATTTTTTAATGATAAAAGTAGATCTAAATTTATTTTTTTTTTTTATAAAACTAAGAGACAAAAAGAGAAAAATAGAGTTTAAACAAACATCGAGCTTAAATTATTTCCTTAGACGGAAAATTTAGCAACAACTGTTTTGATCATCGGTTAAGTGTTAAAGACATTTAGACTGTTGGTCAAGCAAAACAACATTTTTGGGCTCTTTGAACTTGTGATGAGCGTGAAAATAATTGGTTTTAGCATTAAAAGACTCCTCAAAGGCTGACGTTTCAAAAACATATAAAACTTAAATTTAACTTAAAGTTGTTTTTTTTTATCCTGGGTGGCACAAGTTAAAATCCTACGCTATTTCTCAGCTAACCGTGGGCACATAAGGCAAATAAGGAGTCTTGCCAGTCTCTTACTTTGCTTCTTAACAATATTGCCTGGACAGATCTTGAATTTACAATCTTAATATCACACTTCCAAAACAAAACTAATGTAGCCTTTACAACATGTGATGTAGAGGCTACATAGCTGGCACTACCAAAGGATTTCTGTAAATCTCAGAGAATAAGAATAGTTCTTTTTTTATCAAGGCACTGAAATTATTGACTCTTTCAGCTCTGTGCCAGCCAGAGTGAAACCCCTCAGACCTAATGTTTCTTGTTTCACTAATGTGTTACCTGTTAGGAGCTTCTTTTTTTTTAACGTGTCATTAATTTTCAGAATGATCTATGGATTTAGAAACATCTATGGATTTAGAAACACAAAGCTAGGCTAGCTGTTTTCATGCTAAGCTTCACACTGAGCTATAAAAGAGTGAAGCTGCTTGTGAAAGTCGGACAAAAATAACATTCTTCGCCTCTCATTTCCTCCTTTCTCCTTTCTTTATGTCTGCAGATTCGCAGAGCCTTGCTTCAGATCCTGTTCCCTGAGAAGCCTTTCCATTGGGCACGACACACCATCATTGCAATTTGTCTTATCTTCATCGTCAACGTGCTTGTTATATTTGTGCCCTCCATCCGCGACATCTTTGGCATCATCGGTAAGTTTACACAGGAAGAATGGTCTGGTCTTCACTGCAGATTGCGCAGAGTGAACTACTGTATATCATCCGTAAACTGTCTTAATGGCTTACTGCTGATAACCCTAAATTCTCCCCCATCATTTTCAGGAGCCACATCTGCCCCCAGCCTCATTTTCATCCTCCCTGGGATCTTCTACATCCGGATTGTTCCTGAAGAACAGGAGCCTCTAATGTCAAGACCCAAGATTCAGGTACAAATCAGTTCCTCCAGCTATCAGATATTATGAATTTTTTTGGTTATTTAAATCTCCCATGTATTATTTTTAGGTGTTGTTGGTACAAATGTTGTTTTCTTTCCTTCCACGCCTGCAGGCCGCATGCTTTACTGCATTGGGATTCATCTTTATGGTCATGAGTCTGTCATTTATTATCATCGACTGGGTGACCGGAGAGTCGCGAAGTGGAGGCGGCCACTAGCTGCCACGACTCAACAAACAGAATGTGAGCCAAAGCGCTCCCTCTCATTAAATTACCCCAATCTGCAGAGTTCTCGTCCAAAACCAAACAGCAAAGTTTGGACACACAAGAGAAAGGATACATGAAGAATCTTCGTCTGTATTAAAAAAAATAAAAATTAAAAAAAATGATGAAGCTGACACAGAACACAGATGTATAAGAATACAAAGTGGTGTGTTCTGACTGAATAAAAATCCATCACGGCTCGAAGCAACTATGTTGTTTAGGGTCATGTGTAGATGAATGGACTAAAATGGAAATCCCAGTTTGGAGTATGGATGTCTGCAGTTCCGTGGAATAGCTCAGTCACCGCCTACATCTTTCCAGTGTACTTCCCTACCATCTCAAGTTTGATGGTGTGGAAAAGCAGTCGCGCCCTTTTCCCAGGTGTTAACTCTACATCAAACAAAACACAACAGCTCAGTTCGCTCATTCGTCACTTGCAGTTTTATTACATTTTGAAGACTGTCAAATCTGCTACTGCAGTATTGCTCATATTTCCCTAAACTTCCCCCATTCAGCTAAAAATGACCAGCGAGGATTTGTCTGCAGATCCACACAAACAATTCCTTTTGATCAACATACAATTTTCAGTGACTTCTTACACAGAACTCAATGAATGTGTATAATGTAATATGTTTTTTTAATTGTTTTTAATTTGAATCTTTTCTGAGACTTTACGTGACTGTTGTAAAGTTGATCATCATCTGAGTCTGAGGTGCTCACTGATCCAACAAATAGTGTCATTTGTGGGATTTTGCTGTTATTCTTGAAGGTCAAACAGACAGTTTACTGACAACCACATGAGTCAACAGAGAAGTGTTTTTTTTTTTTTTTTATATAACCCGAAACTTCCATAGCTGCAAACCAAAGAACATATTTATTGTATCACATTAAGAGAATGGAACACTATTTTCTTTTTAATCACGTTCAGCTAAGGCCAATTCAAAATTATGGATTAAAACATGCAGTGTTAGAAATGCTGTGTGTGCTTCAGCAGTTCCAGAAACTCTTCAGTATGTTGAATATGACCTATGGATTTTAAGTTCAAATGAATGGCGTCTTTTTTTTTCTTTGTTTCCTTTTCCTTTTTCAAATTTGACTAAAACATCTGTTAACTTTGTTATTCATCCTGTACATTTTTAAATTCATGTGAGTGTTATCTATCAATAAAATATATGTCTTTCATTTGTACATATGTACGTGTGTTGCTTTTTTAATCCATTTTGAAAAAAATCAAGAGATTCACAGCAGGGAAAGAGCAACAGTTCACTGCCTCCTTCTGAAAATGGAAGTGACACATTCATGTGCTCTGTGTCGGAGTGAAAGAAGAAAAGTGGGGGTTACAGAAGTGCGGTTGTCCGTTTCCTGCTTTGAGTTGATGTGTGCACAGAACAGAGAAGAGAAACTTCCTTGACTGTAGAGCTGACGGTAGAGAGCGTTCTGACAGTGTAGCAGGGACGGCTTTTTTTTAAATGCTGGACTCAAAAAGATTTAGGATCAACTGATAGACTTGTTAAAGGACCATGAGCCGTGGATCTAAAAGTAAAGCAGAGATCTCTCTGCTGAGCCCACAGGAGAATGAAAAGCTGGAGGAAATGCTGGGCAGAAGGTGTGCTGTAAGTTCTGGACTGACCTGGAAAGGGATTGACCTCTCCAGGGATCATATTCTGCTTTATCTGTTCTCACTTGTGTTTTTTTTTTTTTTTTCTGATGATAGGTTTGACTCTGAAAGCGAAAGGAGAAGGTATTAAAGATAGTACAGGTTATACTGACAGCTGCACAAAAATATGAATTTGAATATATATATATATCTCTCTCCTGCCTTAACATCATTTTCTGAATTTGAATGATCACTGCTGATGGTAAAACAATGAGCTACGAGCGGTTAAATTATATATCTAACTCGACTATCCAAAATCTTGTCGTTCCATCCCTTTTTCAAAACACTTACTGTTTATTTATTGATCCATTTTGGTCCTTTTGAAGTCCAGTCTCTTTCAAAGATATATTTTCTTCAAGCATCAACCTATTGTACATTGATGTAAATGCAGTTTAAAGTATTTGCTGATATTATTTCATTAAAAAAAAAAAAGGAGGTAGCTGTTACAGGAAATGGTGGCTGAACCAATTGTTCCTCTGCTGTCAGAATTAGACGCTTTTCTTGTGTTTAGTCTAGCAAGTAGAGCAGAAGTAGTTTTGTTCCTGACTCTCTTTTGGCAGAGGTGAAACAGTCTGTCCATTATTGTGTCAGATAAGCATTACAACCAAAAAGTAGAACACCTGGAGCTTTAGTTCTGATGATGTAGACAGTTGTAGTGGAAAATGAAGAGCTCACGCAGACGAGGAAGTTAATTCTCAGCGCAACACTGCAAAGTTACATATGAAGTGCAATGAAATGCTTTTCTCAGCTCTGAACTGTCGTCACGGTGTGCTTTTTGTGGGTTCAGTCCGTGGTCAGTGCGGTCGCACAGCTTTTCATGGCTCTGCCTCACAATCCATCCGTGTGGAGCCTGCAGCTCACTGGAGTGGTCTGCTTCGTCAAAGACAACCCTCAGCGCTCCTACTTCATACGCATGTTTGATCTGAAGGTAACCTCTCCGAAAATGCTGCCTTATACCAAAGCATGTACAAATAAGGACGAATGCTGATGAACTAATCACTGTTAATAAGTTGTCCTTTTAAAGTCATGAAACAATGACACAAGATGACTCCAATGTTACATGAGCAATACTTAAACACTGACATTCATCCTGTTTTTCCACAGGCTGGGAAGCTGGTTTGGGAGCAGGAGCTCTACAACCAAATTGTTTACTCCACTCCACAGCCGTACTTTCATACTTTTGCTGCAGATGTAAGCACGGCCTCATTTGACTCCTTTCTGCATTTGTAGTTTTAAAGTGATGCCATGCACTTATTTCTGTTAAAAAAAAAAAAAAAAAAAACCCCTAATAGGTCACAAATCTACATCAAATCTTGAAGTATTGTTTCAGAGACACATGTATTTGATTAATTGTGCATTTTTTACACACTGTGTTGTAGGAATGTCAAGTTGGACTGAACTTCTCTGAGGAGCAGGAGGCAAAAGCCTTCCAAAATGCTGTCAAGGAGAAAATCAACCAGAGAAACAACCGGCAAGGTCAGCGAGTTCATCGCCTTTGCTTTCATGTTTGTTCTTAGAATTAGAAAGCAGGAAATACATTTTTGAACATTATGATTCATTACCATATTTCCATTTGAAATATGTTTGTGTACATTATATGCTATTAGGCTATTGTTTTGTTTGTTGAAAAACAAATATAACATAAATGAAAGTAGCCTATTGCACAGACTTCCTTATCCGTTTAACAGAAATTAAATTTAGATGGTATTTTTTTGAACAATATTGCAAATGCCAACAGACTAATGAATGATAAATAATGGTTAATTTCATACTTTTTATGGAAAACAATGGCTCATTGATTTTAAACGTATAGTAGCTGCATAAGTATTACAGTGATGCAAAATGGTTTCTCTCACCCCTTTGTTATTGACAGACAAGAAACAGCGCCCCCTGCAGACTAGTGGTAAGATAGCAACGAGCTTTATCACTGCAGTATGCCATTAAAACAAGTATCAAACTATTAGGGTAAATTTAATTCTTTCTCTTTTCCTGCCACTGTAGATAGAGGTTCCCTGCCTCGAAACCCACCTGACAAATGTGTGTAACTCCTCCACCTCATAATAATATTGTAATTCTTACTACCACCAGTGATGCATGAAATTATATAATAAGAGCATACCAACCAGTGTTGTACTCTGTGTTTCCTCCAAAAGCAGCACCCACTAGCCCTGGTTCTTTCCACATGGCCACTGTGGACATCCATAACCCGGATATCCAGTCTTCACGCTATCGCTCGATGCCTCCACCCACCGCTCTGATGGGCAAAGGAAAGAAGGACAAGAAGAGCAAGAAAAAAGGCCTCAAACTCTCCAAAGCAGACATCGGAGCACCCAGTGGATTTAAGTGAGTGTAGGAGTCACTGAATGCACTGCTGTGACGTCAGGCAGTGAAGTTTAGTCAATGATCACAGAAGTTTTACAATATTGTCAATATTTTGCAAGTTGAACTGAATTATTCTTTTGTCTCCTGTCAGGCATGTATCTCATGTCGGCTTTGACCCCAACAACCTTGACCCTGACCTTTTGAAGCTGCTGTCCCAGGCTGGCATTGGTGAAGCTGAGATGAAGGATGAACAGACTTCGCAGCTCATCTATAATGTCATTGAGCAGTCGGGAGGCCTGGAGGCAGTCAAAAAGGAGGTGAACAGAGGTGAGAGTTATGCTGCCCCATTTGAACCTACTTATCAATCTCACTGCTCCCTACAGGCTGATGTATCAGTGTAAAGCTTGGCCTGAGTTTGATCTTGTTCCATTATAGCTGCTGTATCCTCCACCACCTCCACCTGGCAGACCGGGGCCCCTGCCTCCTCTGCCCGGCTCCAGTCCCTCTGCTCCAACCCCTCCACCTCCTCGAGGTCGCTCTGGCCCCCTGCCTCCCATCCCAGGCCAGTCGCAGCGAGGGACCCCACCTCCACACCCGCCTCCAGCACGTGGAGGGCTGCCGCCGCCACCACCTTCAACAAGCCGTGGTGGGCCACCTCCGCCCCCACCACCAGCACACTCCGCACCACCTCATTTGCCATCATCATCCTCAAAGCCTTCAACCCCGATGTCCTCCCACAACCTGCCTCCTCCCCCGCCGCCCTCAAGCCAGCAGCACTCCACAGGTTTCCCACCTCCGCCTGTCCCATCTACTCCCAGCAGAGGAATGGGAGGTGGTGGAGGAGGAAGTCCCCCACCGCCTCCGCCTCCACCTCCACCTCCGCCTCCACCTCCCCAGATGTCTGTTCCTTCAGACTTCCCAACTCCTCCTCCCTTCTCTGGCGGGCCCCCATCAACACCTGCTCCCGCATCCTCCGGAAAAGGAGAGAGCAGAGGGGCTCTGCTTGATCAGATTCGACTGGGGAAGAAGCTCAAAAATGTAAAGCAACTTGGTTGTCTCAAAGATATTTTGATTGTCTGGCTGCAATGTGTCAAACTTTTAATCTTCTTTGAGAGATTTTGGTGTTTAAACATCGTCTCGTTTCCTGCTGTGTGCTACAGGTGACAGAAAGCCCTGATTCAGGTCAAGCTACATCAGAATCAGGTGAGGGCATCGTTGGAGCTCTCATGATGGTCATGCAGAAGAGGAGTAAAGTCATCCATTCCTCTGGTAAATATTACATCTTTACACATGTGGTGCATGAGTGGAACCGTCAGGGCAACAAAATCCCTCATCTTTATATTTGATCCTTCTTTCAGATGAAAGTGAAGAGGAGGGCGGCGATGAAGATGATGATGACGATGAATGGGACGACTGATGTCGAGCTTAGCTCAGTTGTGGATTTGGTTTTAAACGGCCACATTGTTACACGTGATGATTTGTATCTGCAAACTGGAGTACAACTCGTATATGTGAGGTTACTGTGTCGGTGATAAAGTAAATAAATAAACAAGTAATTCAATATAAAAGACTAGAAAGAACAGATTTACGAGAGTTTTATATATTTTGTTCTAACATTTCCAGTGCAGGATTCATCTGCATAACAACACATAGCACTGTGTTACTCACGATGAAGGTGAATGATGGCTGGAAAAGAACTTGTTTTTCTTCTTTTTAAAAATCTGTAAAACAGTATATGACAGAACACCAACACACAATACTAAATCTGAGCCAGTTTCACTCCCATTTATATAACATACTGTACATTAAAAAAAAAAAAATTAGGTTCTTGTATCATTTTTTTCATACGTCTGTGCAAAGATCCCCAATTCCCTCGAACAACCACCACCGACAAAGTGCATAACTGGAAGAACACTGTACGCTATACAAATCTTCAAGACTCACATACTGGAGGTCACTAAAGCACAGGACAGAGGGAGTCATTATATGACAACATCCAATGGAATTAGCTTAACAGAATACATTACACCTTATAAACATCATAACACACCGAGTTCAAAAACAGAACAACAGTAAAATGTACAACTTGCAACGAACAACCACAGTACGCATGCAAAATATGCATTTATATCGTCATATTATCTTCATACAATACAAGAGTAATCAAATGACCATATCATGACCATATATATTATATTCACAATCAATATATTACATTTCTGTTTCAAGATACTTAAAAGAGACCATACCTGTGTTTTTGCACGTTGTAGCCCATTAATGTTGCATATACTTTACATCACAGTCAGCCTTTGTCCAAAACAACACCAAGTTTGAGTGAAATATGTGATCGATCCCGATGTGCAGTCTTTGTTTTTTGTTTTTTTTCTCCACAGTAACATTATAGTTGCGTGGTAATACAGCTGTGTTTTGAAAACTAGAAATGTACGATATAATTTAGAACGTGGTCATCAGTAGTGTAAAATATATTTAATATGGTTTTACTGGGCTGACACTTACAAAAACCACCAATATAGTACTGTAATGACAGAGTGACATCATCACCTGCCCAATGAATGGAAGTGACACCCGAACACGTGTCAAACTAAAAGTCCACCATAAAGTCCAGACAGGCCGGTGCTGGACGGCGTCGGTCCCGTCCTCTAGCCAAGGCCTTGGTCCTGGCTTTCTGTGTGCCTGCGGCTGGTGCGCTTGCGCTGTTGCTGCTGCTGCTGCTGCTGCTGCTGTTTGGGATCGAGCTGTTCCCGGTAGGACTGGCAGTACTGGTTGATCAGTCTGATCTCCGGTGGGAATGGTGTAACGAGGGACGACTGCGCGTAAGGCCCCACATGGCGAGTTTTTGGCTCTTCGTCCTCATCTTCAGCGGTGAGAGCTAAAACGATGTCTCGATCGAGGATGCGCAACGCCACGCGGGCCACTGTGTGCTTAAAGTTGTTTTCGGTGGCGAGGCAGTGGTAGAGCCCCGCGTCTGATTGGTTGAGAGACTTCAAGAGGATGCCGTGGTTGGTCTTCAGAACTCCTCCCACACGATTGAGCTGCAGAAAACAAAAATAACAAAGTCAGCAGGAAAAGAACAAACATGTGTCCAAATTATAAATAACAGCGAAAGCAATACATTGTCATTTGGGAATACTCTTATTTGTTTTCCCGCCGAGAGTTAGATGAGAAGAGAGAAATCTCTCGTGTCTATCTGGGAAGGAAGAAGCTACATGTTGAAACAACACGGCTCTGTATAAAAGGCAACAAAATCCACCAAGTAATACATCAAATTTACACAGTAAAGATGCAAATCTGGTTTGTTTAAACTGCACAGGATCTGTGAATAAAAGCAAGTTGCTGTTTACAGGGTTACGAGCTTGACTATTTCTTGGCAGGAAGCAGGGACTTTCTGGAGTCTCTGGTGGTTGCCCGTAACCTCACAGTGAGGAAAAGCCTCATGTTTACTGGACAGACATGATAGTGGTACAGTATGATCAATTTTCATCTAACTCCCAGCAAGAAACAAAATATGCTCAGTTTCCAAAATGTCATGATTCTTTTGACATTTTGAAAAATCTGTTTGCTCTTCCTCACCAATTTCCTCTTTCCTTCCCTCTGGAAGAGCCACTTGACTGTGGCCTGGGGAGAGCGAGGTTGACACTCTAGAAAGGTACTGCTGCCCTCGACTCCAAACTGCACTGTCTCTCTCAGACGTTTCTCCACTGCACATGCAGACAGAAAAGAAATGGTGAAACCGTCTCAAAACAAACACAAATTCAAAGTGTGCGTGACCTTTAAAACACACAAAAAAAAAATGCCACACCTTTGGCGTTAAAGCCTCTGCACTGCCTCAGTGGATCACCGTGTTTAACATCCTGTCTTCTGCTCCTCCTGAGACCCAATACAGAATAAAAATGTAAGTAGAATTGACACGTCCTCACTTTATAGTCTAGAAACAGTGCAGAGTGAAGACATGAGACGTCTCTGACCTTTTGGTCGACGGAGTGAAAGCAGAGCAGCTCTCTCCATCCCAAGCACAGTAGGGGTCTCGGGCCAGACAGCAGTCAGAGCAGGCCCGGCCGTACACACCGCAGCGGTGCAGCGACACCTGGGTCAGCCCCGCGTCCGATGACACGTACAGCTGTTGCTGCGGTGACACAAGCAAAACAAACTCAGTGAAGTTGTGAACATTCAGTATAATGCAGTGAAATGTAAATGACCCAGTTCGATTTCTTACTCTTTTAGATGATATCTTCATTGTTTTGACTGGCGCTCTGGTCTATAAATTAACAATAACAATTTTTTTTTTTATAATTGAGCAGATCTTTGACATGATTGTATAATGGTCTTTTTAGGACATCATATTTAGACATACCCGAAACACCTCCACTTCCTCTAGTGTCAGTTCCTCCATGCTGGTTGGGTCCTTAGGCAAAACTATAACTTTTTGCACAGTGCCTCGATCTGGAAGCGACATGAATTATGTTCACGACCTACATTTTCTTCAAAAATATATCCTTCAACCAGGCTTGTGCCACCAGCCCTGCAGCCGTCTCACCTGTCCCCAGGAAGAGCACCTCATAGCGCCCATCCACAGCATCCACCTGATCCACCACCAGGGCTGTGAAGCGGTAGTCGACGCCTGTTCTCACCACCAGGGGGCGGCGGTGGATAGGATAAACTGGATGAAACATGAGGGGATGGGCTCGGATGAAATTCACAGCCTCATCTGAGAAGTTCTTGGAGGAGCGAATACCAGGAGTGAAGGTTCCTCCCGGACACTGGGTGGGAAGAAAAACAGAGGTGAAGTTTGTTTGTTTGTATTCGCTCAAATTATTTAGATGTCTGCAGTTTATTCGATTGCATCACTTTGGAGATAACATGACTGAAACCTACTGTCCCGGGCCGTGGGTAGGGGATCTTGCCAGTGTACTCTGTCCACTGGTAATTATGGCCATGTTTGTGGGCAAACGGTCCATTGAAGACGTTGCGAATATCAGCCATTGAGTACACACAGACGGCTGATCCCTTGAACACGGAGCTTCAGCACAAACACACAATTAAGGTATGAGGCAGAGGTGGGACACAGCCCGCGCCCAACCCATCAAATTATGAATTGACCACAAAAATTTAAGAAGAAAGAGAAAAGAAAAAAGAATGAAAGAGGTTGGGTGAGTTGTGATTTTATCAGCCAAGCCTCCGAAGATGCCTCACCCTGCTGTGGTGAAGAGAGCGTACACCATTGGGTTTCGTTCATCCTGCGTCCGCTGAATAAACACATCCCCTGAAAGAAGAACGGTATGCAAATCAAGAACGCTATATTCAAAAGCAGGCGCAATTAAAATGTAGCCAGTTTGAACAAAGTGCTGATTTTATCGTGACTTTACGTAGTTCATCAAATCGTGTCTCCACCCCATCTTCTCCTATCACCGAACAGATAAGACGAGCCTTCAGGAACGTCGTCCAGCGGTTCACCAGGGACTTCTGGCCTCCTTCATCATTCTGACAGGAAAGAAATTAGGTCATGATTCAATATGTGCAACGCGTTTCATATCGCAAGGTAGGCCGCATATATTTTCCCAACATGCAGTAATAGTGTGGTGTTTGGCTCACCAGACACACTCTTCCCACCCGGGCTAAAACAGTGGGGCTTGCCCCGCCACTGGAGTCCAGACTCTTTTCCCGGAAAAAGAAGTAAAGTTTGTCGTCGTTCTTTTCTGCACTGTCAGGGATCTGCTGGATCTGAATAAACACAGGCTCTAGAGGATAAAACCAGATCAGCAGAAGAGAGGATTGAGGCAAGTGGTTGTCAAATAAAATGAGGGGAACCGAAACCTGCAATCATGGACATTTACCTCCTCACACCCACTTTACTCACCGTTGAGCCACCTGGAGTCATACTGCTCCGTCCTGATTGCTGTTCTCCCTCCCATGGTCCTAAACAGAGCCGCATCTGTACTCATGAAGTCGATGTGTACCCCGGCATAGAGGTTATTATCTGCAGAGGTGGGAGAGAAAGAAAACAGGCGAAAGTTTGTAACCGTAGCTTAAGAATGAGTTTGTGTTTTAGTTTTTTATGCCTATAAATAAATCATTTCTTACTGATCAGAACAGCAACGTTCTCCTGTTTGGGATCATAGGAACATTTTCCCTTCCCGGAATCCACATACCCGGGGACCAGCCTAAACAAGTAGTCCTGCAGAGGCATTAAAATAGAGCGCTGAGACGTCACGAGGGAACATGGGGAAATCATAAACAAATCAGTGTCCCAGTTTGTAGTCGTGAAATATTTAGCAGGACAAAGCTTTCCAGGCCTGCTGCGGGAGGAGCTCTGCTGTTAAATCCCACCCGGGGAACTGTAAATGTCTTGTTCACCTCTGCCCTCCAGCCTCTGTTGATGAACGTGCAGATGGGCTGATACGCCCCCGTACCACAGGTGTAGAGGTGGGTGCGGTTCCACGGTTCTATCATCCGCACAAAGTTGGCACATTCCCCCTGGAAAAAGAGGAGAAAGGAATTCAAACATCGTGGTCCCATCTTGAAAGCAGATGCCTCTGATTTTTTTGAAAGAATACATGATCCCACCTGTCGTCCCTTTCCTGTCATCTGACATTCTCCCTTTCTCTTAACAGATGCGGGCCAGTGGATCTGTTTTTCAGAAAGCACAAGCACCCCAAAAATGGTGAATTATTCAGGATCATTGCACTCAGAGACTTATTACCACATACCACATAGCAGACTGGATTTAAAAAGCAAGCTGCTGGAATTTGAAACGCACAATGAGCGGCTCCTTGTTGACGTTGTGCATGTCCAGAGCCACCAGGTACTCCCGGCTGCCCAGGTACAGACGGCCCTGATCCTGATCCATCAGCAGGATACGGTAGTCGCTGGTGTTGAAGGAGAAACTGAAGGGTCGAGCTGCTCTCGTGTCCATGAGTTCTGTGTGGAGAGTTTTGTTAAATAACCATGAATTCCCATTATTCCCTTTATGGCTTTAACATGTTTCATTACTGACTTGGATGAACTTGTGGTTCCTGAAAGACCACACTTCTCACTTCTCCTCTGGAAAATGTGTGTCACTGATTAAATATAACTCAACTTGGAGCATTTTAAGAAACATATTTGCTTTTAAGATCTCAATAATTAATGTGTCCTGGCTGTCTGATTGAGCTTAAGGCACTGCATGCCCTTTGGAGTTAGCCGAAAAAGCAGGTCCCCCAGGAAACACGGTCAGTGGAACTCGCAGCTAATTCTTGAGATCAGGTTTGTGTTCAGCAGAGCGTAACCTGTTAAGACATGCTGCAGTGGAAAATGTTTCTGCTTTTTTGTCCTCCTGAAAGCTTTGATTGAACAATTTTCATCCCCCCGCAAGACAAATGGACTCCGCGCGGCGCTCCTAATGTTTGTTTCCATTCTTCTGTCCAGCAACTCATGGCCTCAGTTTGGGCACATAAAAAGCAACACACACACACACACACACACACACACACACACACACACACACACACACACACACACACACACACACACACACACACACACACACACACACACACACACACACACACACACACACACACACACACCTGTGGTCAAATATTGACCACCATATGTGCACACACTGGGACATGGCGAAGGCATGTTAAAGACAGCGGGATTATATAATGACAAATGTTCGCAGAGACCCTCAGAAGCGGGCTTACAGGGACTCAAGACGAAGAACAATCTTTATTTACATCAAAGTGTCCGCCATCTTCCTCCTGAGGCCAGTGTTAACAGGATGCAGTCAAGGTGCCACTAAAATAAGCCGTGCAATTGGATCTCTGGACGACACAGGATGGAGTCTTAGAGGTGGGACGAGGTCTGGTTCTAGTTCCCGATAGGTAAACACAGGATAACAAGCCTCTGGCCGAGGTCCACTGGACCATAGTGGATTCAGTGAACGAGCTAAATGTAGAAACACCACACCCCTATACATGTCTCCATTCTCCAAAAATAGCAAACAATGTCCTGCCATCATCCGGTAAACATTCAGCAAACACTTATCCACTGACAACATTCTGACACTGATAGGGAAACACTGGGAAGGACGTATGATTCGAGGATGAAGCTACAGCTGGGCCACTATTAGCTCTCATGTTACAACTTGACAACATATTGTCACTGAGGCACTAATGACTACTGCCATTTAGTCCCAGACCTATCTCTAGTATGAGCAAACTGCTGACATCAGTGTGAGGGCATGAGATTCTAAAACATGGCTTCAGTTACGTAGCACATTTTGCTTTCTAGCAATGCTGACTAATTCTATCAAACGAGTCTCCATCGGTCCCTCTGAAGTTTGGACGACTGACACAACTTCTCAGCAGTGGAGGAAACAATAAAAGATCTGAATCCCCTGCGGGCCTCCTAGAGCCCGGAGTGTCACTCAGCCCGGCTCATTCGTTCAGAAGAGTCACATGTCCTCCGGCCGCCCTGAAACCTCCTCCACAGGCGCCTCGGGGAACAAAGAGACTCGCTGTCACAAACAATGAACAATAAATCCTTGGAGTGGCAGAAAACAGTTGGAGAGTAAATCCAACTTTTCTCCTTTTTGTTCGGTAGTATGGGGGCGGGGGGGGGGGGGGTGACGGAGGTCTGTGAGTGCCGCTGCTTCATCTGCAGGACCCCTCCAACCAATCTCAGATTCAACACCTCTCAGCTGCGCCTGTGTATGAATTTGTTACAGAGAGCTCCGTGCAGATGTGAATTCCTTCATCTAACAGGAACGTGATCAAGTTCAAGACCAAACTTGTGTAATGGGTCAGACTATTACTTTGTTCACACTGCTGCCAAAAAAAATCCCCAAAAAAACACTGGTACATATAAGCTGTTTACTGAAAGGGGATTAGTGTCAAAGGTCATATAAAAATGCACAGCAATTACTCTCTCAAGCCTCAAACGGCTCTGCGTCCGTGTACCGCAGCCCTTCGACAGCATGTAGACAGCTGTTTTCAGTCGTACAAGAATCATCTGAATTCAAAACAGACTCCGACTGGGAGTTGTTATCAACCGCGGAGCTCGTGATTAGCTCACTTCTAATCTGCCTCAGGTGACTTTTCTTGACTTTTAACAATAACGTAAATATTTCTCACTGAATGGCGACACTTTAACAGGACGGCGCGCCCAACGTGTTGACGTTGCCTCGACATGACCCGCAGCCAGAACGCCCTCGACTCAGCTCCGCATGAAAGCTCTCCAGAATCTAATTCACACCTCTAATTCTCACTTACATGTACTTCAGGTGTGACATGTGCGTGCGAGTTTGAGTTTGAGTGTGACCGTCCACGAGTGGAGGTGACCACATGACAGCGAGGCAGAAATAACTGTAATCATCCGGCATTGTTTTGATCAAAGGTGTCATCCACATATTTGTAACACAAATCTCTGCCATTACAGTTAATGAGGCCTGAGCAGACGACAGCAGGGAAAATCCCAAATGCATTCAAAGAAAGGCTTTAAAAGCTCAATCCGCCCCATCTTGAATTCACCTCTTTGTGGCTCAAAAATTACCAGACTTAAAATATAATTTTGCTCCTGTGATCAAATTTCAGGTGTTTCCTTCTTGTGTCATAATGTCAGACATCAAAAACAAGGAAGAGCTGCCAGGTCAGACCTCAGTGCGTGTGGGTTTTTGGGTGTGGAGAGCAACTCTGTCGAAGGGCACCGGCAGTCACCAACTACACGTAATATCCACCTTTTGTTTTCAGTGTTACACTGTTTGACATGTGGCAGGAAATACGTTCTTTACATATGTATGAAAAGGAAACAAAACTACCGGTGTGTGTGTGTGTGTGTGTGTGTGTGTGTGTGTGTGTGTGTGTGTGTGTGTGTGTGTGTGTGTGTGTGTGTGTGTGTGTGTGTGTGTGTGTGTGTGTGTGTGTGTGACTCCGCGTGTGCCCGAGTGACTTAGTAGGAAAGAAACCAAACAAGTAGGATAAACTATTATGATAATCCTTGCTGTCAGAGGAGTTTTGGTTGATCTGTATGAACTCACCTTTGAAGGAGAGGCGAACCCGCGGAGCAGACTGCTGCAGGGCCGAGCCTCTGTAAACACATAAGGCCAACAGGAGGAGTTGGGCTCCAGATGCTGTCATGGTAACAGTCATGCAGGTAGCCCACAGAGATCTAAATCTGGACGAAAGAAGAAAGAGGAATGAACTATTATTATAGAGTGCCCCATGAGAAATATGAGACAGAAAAAGAAGGAAGGACAGACAAGATACACACAGACTCTCTCTCTTTCTCTGATCTCTGTGATCAGAAGTTTGGCCTGCAGCCTTCTAAGGCAAGACGTATAGTTTGGCAGGAGAGAACAACGTCCAAATCTTCACACCTGCGCTGGAAAATATGACAGTCCTATTATTTATTTAGGCGTAAATGTAGTGAGGTATGTGTTAGGACTTTATAATGGTACTTTGCAAGCACAGTCACATGGAAAAAGTCTGAAAAAGGGAGATTCATGTCTTCTGGTCTTCATCTCGTACCTTTAACTTAACATATTACATTTTCTTGCGCATATATTTCGCCCACATTTTTCATCGAAAACTGTACACAAGAAGATGGTGAAGATGCCAATCACTGATTCCCTCTGGCTCTCCTTCTCTTTCAACAAAGCACGTCCACGTACTTTTAGAAGTTGACGAGTGAAGTACATGACAGTTCAAAGAAACAGGTAGTCCTCGCTGAAACAATTTCTGACAGTTTAGGGGTGTTGAAACGTAGCCTAACTGTTAGACCTTAACTCAAGCATTCATTATGCATCTGCACTTTGCTGGAGAGGATCCCATATAAATTATGAATACTAAAAGCTCCATAACATCCATTAAATTGTCTCCCTGAAGGTGTGCTTTGCTCGGGCTATAAGCTATCCCGTGGGCTTTTCTTTTTCTCATGACATCCATGTAGCCGAGGCCCCCAGTGCACATGGTACAAGCCTGGAAAATGAGGGCTTTTAGGCAGAGTTATTCATGGTGAGAAAGGAGTGAGATTTCACAAAATGTTGACTGTTTTTCACAATAATCCATCAATCTCTGCGGGACACGTAATGTAAAAAAGATGTTCCCCTCGATAAACCTGAACATTGTGATGAAACTGAAGTGACTGGCATGGTGAATATGAAGAAATGTAAAACAGAAGCTACTGGGAACACCTCACAGCCTTCCTGGCATAATCACGCTGTTGCCATATCTGCTCACCAGGGGATCCAGATTTCTATCCCCCTCTATCAAACACCGTACACTAGATTTACTGCTAATAATACACGTGCACCATGAGATGTACATGTCATCGAGATGAGGTGGAGACAATTTTTATTTGTCATGAAGCTGAAAAAGAATCACCTATTAAATCAGCACAGTGACACAGTGACTTCATCAATAAAACAAAGACATTATCATTCAGTGAATCATTATAAATCAAATATAAATGAAATGAGCGTATGATCATGAACATTACAGACACAATTTAAGTCCATATTTGAATATATGAATAAATATTAAATACAAGACTAGAAGGATATTTTATGTCATAATCTATTTAAAGGGTAATTATTCCTTTTTAAAAACCTTAAATCAGCAAATATTAGGCTACTAAAGCATTATATTGTGCCTGAGGGGCTGCAAGTAAGTGATGGCCTAATTTCGTGGTATTTTATACGGCAGTTCTTTTGGTTTTCTGGGCTGGGTGGAAACGCCAGGACAGATTAAAGTTCTGATGTAATAATATACAGTTTCCCCTCTAAAAAAAAAATAATAATTACAGGATTTCTATAACCTAGTTCTTTTTTCAGCGGAAGAGTGCGCACTTACCTGTGAACTCAACATCCAGAAATAGGAGCCGTACATATGTGTGCACTTCAGTCATCTACTATTCACATTTCGCTACAGAGTAACCAGACGTGAGTTAAAAGTTAAACCAGAGAGAAGTTAAATGTCCTACCTTTGATTTCTGGCGTCCCTCTCGGTCGTCGCTGTGCCTCTCGGATCCCAAAAAAAAACTTGCGGGATGTTAACGCTGCATTCCCCGCGTTTTGCGCCTCGGAGCCGGACTGGAAAAATCTCTCTCAGCAGCTCTGCGCAGGCATAAAACAATCCGATAGGTTTGCAAATTCCTCTTGAGAAGAAAAACCGACGCCTAATCAGTCGCTATTAACCGAAGGCTTTCTTCCATACAACATTTTTGAAAAGAAAAACAGCACAGCTGGTCCCTGAACGCTTGTTCCACTCTTTCCAAAAAAGAAAAAAAGAAAAAAAAAAAAAAAGTTTACGCCTGGATGGCAGCAACCATCTCCGAGATGTGATCAAGATGTTGGTCCATTGATCCGTCAAAGGGGAGTTCGAGGGTGACTGAGGGAGAATCAAGTGACCAGGTGCAGGTGTTGGGAGAGAGTCTACCCTGCTGTCCTCTCCCTTCTGTTCTGCCCCCACCCAGCCTCCCCTCTCCTGTTGGCCCACAGCAGCATTGGACCAAACCTCTTGGTACACCATATGGGTATGATTAACCCTGTCACTGCCGGTGAGTTTGACACACTGCTCCACTCAACTGTTAACTGTTAATCTGTATCAGTCCAATATTCTCTTATGGCAAAGCTTAAAGGGGGGGGGGGGGGGCAATATTTGCGATTTTAATTCCCTCTTGTAATACCACGTCGTGCCCTGTGAGGCGACGGTGAGTCACTGGAGCGTCTCAAGAGTTTTTGGCTAGTTCAAATTTAGTGTATTTTTACCCTGCTGTTGGTCAGTGTTGTTGTTGTTGTTGTTGTTGTTTTTTTTATATATATATAACTGATTATTGTAAAGTATGGATCCAGTAGCGGATCAAAGAAAATGTCCGCAGCAAAACCATATATCTGCTCCATTAGAATTTTTTTCTGATATGATTTGTGTTGTCATTAACTCCAGATCTGTCCTCCAAAACGAGGTCAGAGTGCTACCAGCTAATCTAACTTGTCTGAACGGCACATCAACAAACATTTAACATCTTGTGGTATTCATGACCTCTGACCCTGGCGAAATGGCTTCTTTTTTTTTTCCATTGATAATAATTTAATATATTGTAATTTTAGTCAAATAGACTTTTTCTTTGTGATTTAATAGGCTACTACGTCTGAGGAAAATCTTCCTTTTTCCCCCCAAAAAAAAAAAATGTTTTCCTCTTTTATTATGCCTTTGCATTTTCTGAATGACGTCACTCGCTGCTTGAACACCAAACATAACGTGCACACGACTTCCAATGTCGTACCTACGAGCTCACCAACTCGAAGGCAGGACGACACTGTCACTAATGGACTGGTGCAACGTAGCCACCGTTGACATTAATTGCTGTTTACTCACGAGTGTATAAGAAATGTCGCAAGTTCAGCATCAAATGTCATCCCTTTACTTGCCAAATGCTGTCTCCTGTTGTGAAAAGTGACCCTGATATTAAACTCTTTCATGTGGGACTGAGGGCTGACTGGACGCTGCAGTGACTCGGTGGTGCCTCTTGAGGTGCAGGGTGGTTTCATGAGAGAGGCGCGTGCCAGGGCTAACTTTAGCGTATTTCTGTGCAGCACAATACATGAATGTAAAACTGTTATTTCTTCACATTCTGTGGATCATTTTATTTTTTATTTTTTATGTTTTAAACTTAAAAGTCTCACACATTGCACGTTTATTTAAGCACACTTATTCTGTTAAATTGTAATGGGCACGTCGCCATGTGTTTCTCACAGGCCCCAGGAGGGCCCGCAGACTATTCTTATACATAATACAGGGGATTAAATTTACTATTGGATATCGAGGAGCCGGGTCTACAATGTCACCGTTACTCCTCAGCTCCGCATAAGGGCCAGGTCAGCCAAAAAAGATTCCAGGGATTCCTCTCTGGCTGGCTCCAGCGCTCATGACAACGGTGACAAAGCAAGCAGAAGTGGGGGGTGACTGGATGTAAAGGACATCCATCCTGTTAACAGAGCCTTGAGCTTGAAATTAAAACAGCTTTTAGGGCGTCTCTCATCATTACTGGCTTTGTGAAGAGCTCTGACACAGTATGGTGCACTAAAGACACAAAAGCAGACGGTGAATGTATTCTGAGCCAACGGCCCTGCAAGACAGTAAAATAAAATAAACACACAAGGCAATGTGGCGTGCCAGTGTGTGAAAGGTCACACAGGAGAGCAGTTCCTGGCGAACCTTGGAGAAGCTTTTAGGTTTATCTTTAATGCATATTCTCAGGCTCATCGTCACACTAACAGAGTTCGTGAGCAGTGACCTTATCTCTAGCTGAGTATCGGCCAGATGTGATCTACAGGCGTAGTGTGTCAAAATGTGTCCGGGAGGGAGTCTTTGTTTCCCGCCCCACAGGAGGCATCCCTCTGTTTCCAGCTGAGGAAATGAGTCATGAGTGTGTGCCGAGTTCAGGTTTCCGTGTGCTCTCAACTTTGTCCATGGTCACCAGAACACTGACCAGCTCCCACCACTTCGTAAACAACCATTAACGTCATCTGTATCTGTCACTGCACCATCCTGCCGCCTTATCTGGCCGGCATACACGCACTGCTGCCTCAACTTGCTAAAGAGATAGCAACAGCTCTTCCCTCACCTCTGGAATGGGTATTTCTTGCTCTGTGTACGTGAGTACAAGGAAAGGAGTAGAAGCAGAATAGACCTGCTGTCGCCAACATGATGGATGGATTTCGTATCGTGGAGACAGACAGCATGGATTGGAAAACAACCCTGGCTGTTTCTCGGGTTCACAAAAAGCTCTGTCAAGAGGGTCTTCCTGCCTAATGGGTAGGTAATGTGAAATGTGAGGTAGACGTTTATCCCTGTAGGCCAACCGAAAGATCCGGATGAATCTTGGGGCCTCAGACACATCAATCATGACAATTCTTGGGGCAGAGTACTGTCCCCTTGAGGAAAAACAACCCATTATTTGACCCACTGACGGTCTTTCCTGCAAGGATACTGATGAATTGAAGAGTGTTTGAACACGCCCGCAACTCAGAGGCGTGTCCGGGGCATCACCAATGCATGATGGGCCACAATGACCCTGGGCGGAAATTATAGGGTAGGGGAAATAAAGGTACAATAGTCACCAGGATTACTCGCTCTATATTTAACCACAACATTTCTCCTACAGCTTTACAAGTCCTTTAATTATTATCTTACTGGTCATAAAAAAATGTAAACATCAAAATGCAAGATAAGGGAACAGGTGCTGTGTGACATCTATGAACTTCACACACCAATGATTATCAAAGGAGGGCAACTTTGGAAAACATCTTTGACATGAAGGGCGCATACGTGGCGCACATTCCAGCCACAGCCTGCTCACCTCGTGCTGAATTGGAAGTGAGGTGAGTGCAGGCTTTTACAAAGAACACCGCGCAGGCATATTGTAGCTGCAGCTTCCCCGAGACAGAGCAGCGTCTGCATTCGTCCAACGTGCCACGTGTCCACCGGGCCAGCCAGCCACCATCTGCCTCAAAGACAAGACTGGCACTCTCCCTCGCTATAAAATGCAGCTGGGAGAATCAACAGCTGTTGAAGAGGAGCTCTTTCCAAATAACAAGGGGGTGTGTGTTAGGGAGGGAGGGAGGGAGGGAGGGTTACTGTACATGAAAAGAGGAGAGTGAGGATGTGAGGCGGATAAGCGAAAGTACAGTCCTTGCGCCTTAAAAGGTAAATCTGTCAGCACTCGTGAAAATTCTCTGGTAATAGTGTCCTGGTTTCAATAACAGCCCAAAATATAATTTGTATTTTTGCCTTCAGCTCCATCTTGACATCCAAAGTGTGCTCAGAAAATCAGTGGGAAAAAAAAAAAATCAGCCATGCTGAAAACAGTGAGAATGGGTGCATGTGTGTCTCTCTTTGGCAGACAAAATTTGTATGCCAGCGTACATGTATACAGTGTGTGAACGCACACAAGGATGCACCGGCACACATGCACTCGCTCTGCTGCCTGAATTAAAAGTGAATTGATTTCTCTTATCTTTGTCCACACCCATGCTCTCTGCTCCCTGTGCACACATCCTTGAGACACCAGACTCCTTCAGGTGAATTTCAATGTCAAAGACACGAAGGTAACACAGCCGCTGCAATCTGTTCATTCTGTTAAGTAGTTTTGTGTGTGTGCGTGTGTGTGTGTGTGTGTGTGTGTGTGTGTGTAACTGTGTGTAGGTGTGTAGGTGTGCGCGTGCGCTTGTGTGCGTGTGTCTACAGTATGTGCAGTGTGATTGGTGGGGGTTAGGCCTATTCATCTGTCTGGTGTGATCATGGCTGTCTGTAACTGGGCCTAGGCGTGAGTATGCACTCTGTGATCTCCCAGATAAGAGTCATCCATCTGCTGTGTGTATCTGTCAGGGCCCAGGCAGCTCCGCTTATCACTGCACTCATCCATTTCCCTCAATCATACTCACTCTATTTTCCTTTCTCCCTTTTTCATCCTTTACTGTTTTCCCTCCTGCACAGGTCGAATGCTGCGCTTTATCTTGATTAGCTGACGAGCAGAGAATCACGCATATCTGAGCCACGGCGTTCAACACAAAACCTGCAAATATGCGCGGCTTCTGCCGATATGCGGGCACGCATGAAAGGTGCACGGAAGAACGCAAGCTTTCACAAACAAGACTGCAAGCATGTACACATGTGGAGATACACACACAAACGCACGCTTGAGGTAGTTGGTATTCAGGGCCCTACCCCACCCTCTCAGATTATCCACTATACATGAGCCTGGGAGAGCATCACGAGCCCTTTGCTGTTCTCTTTGCAGGAGAAAATACTCTTCCTAACATCAATCACACGGATGAAAAATTAGCTGCTGTGCTGTCTTTTCATTTTTCCACGTCTACTGTAAATCGGTCAGAGATTCCAAATTCCCACTGAAAACGAGAGCGCATGAAGCAGCATGACAGGATGATTTGTGTACAGTAGCAACACGAGCTCATCCCGGGGGAGTGGAGTTTACACGAGAGAATCCATTTAGGATTTTGCCACCCTACACATAACAAAGGCTTTACGGACAACCCTCAGACCACAGAGCCAACCCAGGATGCTTTTGCTGTCCCAGCAATCTGTACTTAGTTTGTCACAATCAATATTGTAGGAACCAGCGCTATTATTAATTCATAATTCCAACAACATGTTGTGCTCTGAGGTGGGCTGAATAAAGCTACTTCAAAGAGGAGACAAACACTCTGTTTCACGTGGGAGCACTTCATGGGGCATAATGTGTTTCGTCATCAGTATTAATAGTATATGCCCATCCTAGACTGCATACCCTGGGTGCTGCTGGGCCTGCAACAGGACAGGTTTTTGCTCGTGGAATATTTATAGCTGTGCATTAAAAGTGGAATCAAGGGTTTAAGTGTACCATTGCAACAGTGCTGCCGTTCCTTTGTCTGGGCCTGTCCAAAAATGTCCTCCCCGGGGCTATTTGCAGTGCTACATTTGAAATGTCAGTGATATCACACACTGCCGTCATATCAAAGAGGGGATACATTAAAGAACAGCTGTATTTCAGGGGCTTTTGTTTGATTCCTCTCTTCGGGAGGAATGTGTTGCAGCCAAACATGTCAGAGATGGCTGTATAATAAGTCTCGCTTATAATGCTGTACAGGGAGTACCTGATGTGTTTAGATCAAATTGAACCAGTTCTCATTTATGCACATCTGAAAGCTTAAACAATGTCATTAAAGTACAAATATGACAGTGTATTTACTCATAACTAAAACTTGCAGCTAGTTTAACACCAGATATATGCTAATAGGCTGCACTCTGCTGCCATCTTGTGGCTGTTTCGTGTATAGATTCCACTTCAGTGAGCTCACTGCACAGAAAACATTGTTTTTTATTTTCTGTGAGGCTGAGACACATACAGGTAAAGGTGTGATGATGACCAGTGGAATCCAGAGCTGAGTCGCTGGTTCCCAGAGAGGTCAAAGATCATTGCAGATATAGTCTCAGGGTTAAAGGATGATGTCAACGTGTGAGGATGAAATTTAAAAAAAATACAAGCCGAGACGACTGTGCGCCGGGAATTTGTTGTTGTTGTTGCTGTATCTTTGTTGCAGATTGCTACTGTAAATGTAAAGCACAGACAACGATGTGAAACAACTGTCTATTTTATTAGGTCTGAGCCAAAAGGTGGACATTTATCTTTAAGCAAACAAAACCAACCAAAGCAACAAACAAGTAGGTATCTGTAACTACAGTGTTCTATAAAACACAGCACACAAAATATAACTTTCTGATCATGTTTATGAAAAAAATCCAGATTATTTTGATAAATTTATCCATGACTAAACATGTATTGTCTTTTCCAAAAGACAATGCTGAAGTACTATTTACAGGTTCATTGCTAAGAAAAGTAAGCAAATACAAAGACTAGTTTTGTTACAGTGCAACTCATGACACTGCTGTGAATTTAACATTTACTGACACTGCACAGCAAATTAGTTCCTCTACACAGCTTTGTAAGTAAAGTAACCATTCCTGTCTGACACTTTGTGCTCAAAGGCATGCCATAATGCGGATGTGTAGAAAAACTATGTAATAAATAATCATAGTTTTAACAATAAGAAATCTTAAACACATTACAAGAAAATAAACCTTAAATGTTTTAGAAAGCAAATTCAAATTAAGTTCAAATCTAAAGAAAAGAAAATACAAAACTTTACTTATTGTAGGAGCGTGTTACAAAAATGTAGGAATCCACGGAAACATTGGTCAAACTACACGATGATTTCAAACATCAGAGATGGTGTACAGGTTGTTAACAGGGTTGGAGGTCGGTGTGTGACGAGACAGAACATTAGAGTCGGGAGAAAACACAGGTATTCTATTAAAACAAGAACTGTTCCTATTTACTACAGTAGAGTACACTTTTCTTTATACACAACCAACAATAACCAGAGTGTGTGAATGTCTGAAAATCCATAAGGTTCTTGCAACACAACTACCAACATGATCATCCCTGAGAACAAATTTTGGTTCAGTACTCAGTGCATCTGAAATGTACTGTCATTATGTCAAATTTAGCTTGCGACATATTTACCTTGTCACGTGTCAATTCTAAAAACTTCCTCGACTTGAAATGACTATTAATAATGCCTCCGAAAGTTTCAGTGTTATGTAATTAAAGAATTAGCAATGCAAAAAAAATTGTATGCCACCAAGTAGTTGCAATCAAAATCTCAAATATATGGTGTACAATGATCCTCATTAAATAGAGAAACACTCCTTGTATGAACTCATGGGCATAATATGCCCAAGAGCTCAGTTAGAAAACAAATTTTTTTTTGCAAAAAGTGAATCAAAGTACATCAGAATACACAGTACCGACTTTATAAAATAGAGGGGAAACCTGCTGCCTTGGCTTTATTATTACAGTTAACCCTGATTTAAATAGCTTCTGTGTATTTTAGGTATAAAAACAACAACAAAAATGATATTCTGTGCATAAAAATGACTAACATCAGGAAGAAGGATTCAATATTTGCTCTGTTAGTCGACTGAACATCCTCTTCATCTCCCTGGTCTCTGGTCCCTACGGTGATTCGCCTTCTTCAACATATACCTCATTTAATTTTCACGTTTTTCTTAGGCCTCGTCATCCTCTTCCTCCTCCTCCTCTTCCTCCTGGTCACTGTCATCAGAGCCTGCGGGACAAAAATAGGACGGTAATAATTTCAAAGGATGGTTGTGATTATTCAAAAAAACTCTCCATAAAAAAAAAATACTATGAGCGGAAAAAGAAGAAAATGTGAAAAAGAAGATGAGCTGCCACGACACAAGTTCCCCAACCTCCCTCTGATAATTCGTGATAATGGTGAATTTGTAACACCGCTGTTAAGAGTGATGTCTTACCGTCAATTACAATTTCTCCACCATCCTCCTCCTCCTCCACTGGGCTCTCATCTGAGGAGGAGATATTTCCTGTCTATTCAGTTTAGCCCGCATTACTCAAGACATTTTACAGCTACAACACAACCCAGTGAACTCATTTCTAAAAAAAAAAAACCTCAGCGTCTCGTTTACAACATCAGCAAAAGCAAATATTGGATTATGATACACAAACATTTGACAACAACTTCTCTTGGAACGCCATCTGCAGACATCCGCTTTTAAAACAAGCTAAAAAAAAAAAAAAGGGCTTAAAATATGGACCTGTATAATTTGAGGTTTTACTGACCTGCACTAGGTGCCCTGTCCTCCTCCTCTTCTTCCTCCTCTTCTTCTTCCTCCTCTTCTTCTTCCTCTTCTTCCTCCTCCCTACCGTGGCCTTGCTCAGCCTCAGCAGGCGTCTCCTCACCGGGCTCATCATCGGAGTCAGAGATCACCACACAGTCGTCTCCGTTGCCGTTGTCCGCTGCTCTGGCCCCGGTGCCACCACTGCTGTAAAACCCCCCAAAAATAAAGAAGAAATTTACACACACACACACACACACACACACGTCCACGTTAACATTAAACACACTCATTGTTTCGGTATGTATCCCACCTCGTCTTACCAACTTAATTTTTTTTTTTTTTTTTTAAATCAGGAAACTGTGAACGTTGACACATGAGCTATAATTTCAGGGCACTGGGGCTGAGAATATTTCTAGAATTTACAGCTTAATAAGTGGGTTGTCCACTGACTGCACATGACAGTGTGTGTGTGTGTGTGTGTGTGTGTGTGTGTGTGTGTGTGTGTGTGTGTGTGTGTGTGTGTGTGTGTGTGTGTGTGTGTGTGTCAGCAGCTTGAATACACAAGACAGTGTGAGGATGTGTTTGTTTTACCTGCCGTTCTCCCTCGGTTCCCACAGAGGAGTGAGGTAGTATCTCAGAGGGTCTCTGTACAGGTCGTCCTTGAGTATCTAAACACCGGCACGAAAGGTCATTTCAACACATTTCAAGTCAATATGTTTGGAAGTTCTCTCGGGTTTCAGTACATCATGCACATTTCTGCAAATCATAGACAAAGCTTTGTGTACCATATAGCACATATACACATTATAAGTTTCCTGGTTGAAAAATGATCCTTTATATCTGGTGGAGAAAAATATAAATGTGTTCACGTCTGCCAATTATTTGGGGTAATATTTTCAAAAACACACTGGAGATCTGTTGCTTTTCACTCAGATTATAAGATTTTGTTGAAGTATTCAGACTTTAATCTTATTCTAGCTACCAGCTGGCACCATAATGATAGGAATTAAGGAACATGCTTACAAAAAAACAACAACAGAGACCCCAGTTAATGAATCAAAGCGTCAATATAATCTATGACCATAAAGTGATATAGGGAGGCTGTGGCTCAGTCGGTAGAGTGGGTTGCACACTAATCGGAAGGTTGGTGGTTCGATCCTCTTGTCCACATGCCTAAGTGTCCTTGAGCAAGACACTGAACCCTAAATTGCTCCCGATGGTGTACCATCGGATAAAAGCGTCAGCTAAATGAAATGTAATGATATCATTATAAGGGTATAGTGATTTGCACCTGCGCCACGTCATCCTGTCCCGGGTTGCTGTGGTCACTGAACCAACTGAAAAAAGTCTCGTAAACCCCGCGAGACGACTTCCTGGGTTCGCTGTGGGCCGTCAGGTTGTGTCCACGATGCCACAGGATTGGGTTGGAGAAGGACATGGGAGATCCTAAAAAACATAAGCAGCTAGGATCAGAGGTTGATACCGAATCTAATGGCCACGTACATCCTAGTTAGCATTATCTGAAGCGCTTGACATCACAAACAGAGGCTTAACATCATGTTTGGGAGATTTGCAGTGTGTTGTTATCGTAGTAATATAATAGTCTCTCAATCCACATTTACAGGCGCAAAAAAAAATGCAACAACTAGAATATTCTTACTATATCCTGTGTTTTACTGTGCAGCTGCACTGTTTGAAAAATGTTGGTTTGAAGTTGACAAATTTATTAAACTTTTTATTTTTCGGTTGCTCAAGAAAATGTTCCAAATTGTTTTTGTGATATTTGTCTCCAAAATATGACTGAATTTTGTGTTTTGGATTAAATAGTGGGCAATGTGGCTCTAAAATAATATCATGATATTTCAGTGTCTATCCAAGATAACGATGTTCTAGATGATACGACAAAACACTAAAAAAAAATATTTCATTATTCATTTCAAAAACATACAATTTCAACAAAATAAGTTATTTCTCAGTTTTTAGTTTGTAAACAACAACAGTAACTCAATGAGATTCAGAGTAGGTCGGGAACATAAGCCGCTTTCAGCAGCGCATCAGATCAACCATTATATTTCAGAGTCAAAATGCAAAGTGTGACTCGCGCAAACATGGACATTTATTGTGCACGGCAGCTATGCCTTGACTGAATTACCACGTCTATCTTTACCTCCCATCCCGAGGTGCAGCTCCTTCATAATGATGTTGTTCTGGAAGTACGGGTTCCGTCTGAAGTGGAAGCGAATCCGGTGGCCCAGTTTGTTATTCTTGAAGGACTCGATCTGGGAAAGACAGGAGAATAAGGTGGGAGTTTCGCACTATGCAACTGCAGGATTTGCAAGAGCACCACAGCAACACGTCCTACCTCGAGATCGGTCATGTAGCTCAGTGCGTCTTCGTCGGTCTCATCGATGTGGGCTGAGAGATGAGGATGGTTCAACAGCTGGCGAAATCCGGGTTAAGAAAAACAAAACACACGGTCATTTTAAACACTCCAGACACAAACCAGGAACGAAGAGTGTTTGCAGAGACACTTTTCCTTTTGAAGGATACAGCTGTGACCCAAAAGCCGGGGATTGTTTTCGTGATGGAGCTTCTCTGATCAAGATGTGGCCGCCGCTGACGACTGATCTTCAGCTCCAGCCGCTGGTGAAGCCGGGCGCTTTTTTTCTCCAGAGCTTCCAGCCTCATCTGAACTTGCGCCAGGAGAGCCACCGACTGCCTCATCTCTGGGGCCATCTTAACCGACACGATGGCGCACTCGCCATCATCATTGTCCTCATTGTCTGACGGGAAAGACGAGCTGGGTGTGGAGGAAGATCCGGATATGGATTCATCCCCTTCGTCCGCTTCAGGCATGTCGTCCGCATCTTCTCTGTCCGTGCTGTGCACAGATGTGGAACTGTCTGCGGCCGCCGCCTGCGTTTTAGAGCCCACTTTTGAGGACTGGTGGCCCCCGCGTTGCTTGAACTTACTCCCCTGTTTCACCTGTTTATTAGCCTTTTCAGACGAGCAAGGAGTCTCTCGGCTGTCTTCTCCGTCTCCTCCCGTGAGACTGGCAAGCGCCTCGGCGGCCGCGATGGCCGCCGAGTCCAGAGGAGTCGAGGGAAGCTGCTTCGTTGCTGCTTTTTCCTTCGCATGGGCAGATCCCTGAACATCCGAGGACCGCTGCGCTTTGCCGGCGTCGTCGCGGTCGGCGCCGGAGCTGTTGACGGGCTGCGAGCCGGGGCCGTCCGCGCCGCCCGGACCCCGGTCCTTCGGCGCAGCAGCCGGTTTGTCCTCGCCGTCTTTCGACCGACTCTCGCTCCCAGCCGCTTCTCTACTTTCGGCTTCGCTGTTCTTGAAACTTTCCGAAGTGACTCCGGCTTCGCCCGACTCGTCGCTTACTTTTAAGGACTTGCTGGGAACCGCCGCGCCGCCGCCGTCGTCGTCCCGGTCCGGTGACGGACACCGTTTCCTCGACGCGGAGTCGGCGGACTGTTTGCGGTCCATCACTTCGTTCATGCTTTTAGCTAGCTAGCTAGCTGAACCAGCTAGGTAGCCCCACGAGCTCTTGGGAGGAGGAGAGGGGGAGGAAGGAGGAGGAGGAGGGGGGGGGGGGAATAAAAAGAAAATAAAAAACTTAAAAAAAAACGCTGAACTAATCTAACGCGGGTCAACGTTTGTGATTGTAAATACCTGGGGGGGGGGGGGGAGGGGGGGACCGTAAAGCAGCCTACATTCTCAATGAAGCTACAACAGGAAGCACTTCTCGTGTTTCTCCGCGGCCTTGTTAAAAAAAAAAAAAAAAATTAGCCCTCTGCTGCTAACATCAGTTAGCTCGCGTTACACAATTCTCGTGTCCTCGCGGTGACGGCGGCGCCGCGCTTTTTGACGGATAAAATCCCAACCGGAAAGAGTCCGTGGAAAAAAATAATCAAATCCTCCCGCGCTCGTTCGCCATCAGCTACGATTTCGCGTTTTTTTTTTATATATATATATATCTTAAGTTTATATTCGCATTATCCGTTAGCTTGCTATCTGCTCCAAACGACGTGACAGGAAAAACAATCCCCTGATTGGCTGCGGCACGCCGCGCTAAAAACGTCTCCGCCAATCACGTGCAAGGGTGTGTTTACACGGTAATGGATCTGGAGCGGCGGGATAACTGCGCGCGCAGGAAAAAAATAAATAAAAACAATAGCGTCGTGAGGAAATCGGCGTCAGTGCGTGTAATATATATATATATATATATATATATATATATATATATATATATATATATCATAATTCAAGAGCTAATGTAATAGTTGAACAAGCTTAACCCTTAATATTTATTTAAAAGGGAAAAATATAGTTTGTATTTTCAAAATAGTAAACAAAGAAACAGCGGGGCATGCTCACAGAAAGATTAGTGTAATATGACCCCTTTTTTTTTAAATACTTTTTTAATGCTAATATGGCACCAAAAAAAGGATATATATATATATATTTTACGTTTACATCCAAAATAGACTGTTTGTTTAACGTTCAGACTGTGATATTCAAATAAAGGAACGTGCTGTTACACAAACAACAAGCCTGCTGTAAATAAAGATTTCACTTTATTTCCCTGCGAAATCAATTGAGGTGGAAGATGAGCCTGAACGTCTTGAGACGTTTAACAGCCTATGTGGTACGGACATGTTATGAGGGGGAAAAACAGTGGCAAGAAAGGCGACACGTAGTCCCCTCAACCAAGCTTCTTTTATCCCCAGTTACAGGACAGGTATGGAAAAATAAATAAATAAATCACATAATCAGTGTAAACTGGGCCAGATTCAGACAAAAGTCAGCAAATCTCGATGATACCTCATAAGGAAGAAAAAAAATACTCATAAAATCATCATTGTATCATTCGATCTTTGTCTTAAATAATACATATTATTGTGACTGAAGTGGCATTAAATTACAATGACAGCAGTGCAAACAGTATTGGATGACAAATCTTTCAGCGGGGCAGTGGAATCAACTTGCACAAACACCAGACAATCATGACTTATCCTGTAAGCCTGTGGTGAATTTAGGCTTGCAGCTGGAGTATTTGCACATCTCTGTCCTGAAATAATAACTTTCACCTGACGGTGTCTGCAGATGTTTTAATAAACACCCGTGGTGTCTGTAAATCGATTTAAAAATGTGTCATCTCATTAAGGTTGGCAAACAGCCAATATGATATTTTTGCCTGTAGTGGGCGTTTAGCCAGAGCGAACCAAACAGAACAAGGGGGAGTCACAGGATTATACCAACTTAAAAAGAAATTTGGGGCACGGTAGGTCAGTGCTAAATTTAGAGGCTGCTGCTTCCGCGACAGCAGTCAAACCGCGATGCATAAAGTCACGTAAACCAGGGGATACCGCATCACAAGGGCGGGCAGTCAATACAAGTTTTCCATGGGTGACATTTAACGCCAGTCGTTGAGTGTGTGTAGAGGCTCTGTGCGTAACGCTGCGACCGCGCTGGATCGACACTGGCCACTGCTGCGCAAACCATGAGTATTTGGTAGTGGTTTTTTTTTTTTTTGGAGACGCCATATGTACTCGTTCCAGCGCAAGGCTTTCTTCAGTGTACACTTCTGCAAACATGTCTTTTTTAACCATACCAAGTCAAGAGGGCCTTTTTACTACGATTAAAACCGGCAATTCAGCCGTGGAAGCAAGGGGTCGGTCACCTATGGACGCGGAGGAAAAGAATAATGATGAGGATGATGAAGATGATGACACCGAGGACGTCCACCTGATCCCGAGATGCTCCCCGGTGCCCAGAAAGCGAGGCCAGTCCATCTACGACGAGACCGCTGAGTACATGCGGATCCACTTGGCGCTGTCTGCCGGAAAGAGAGTGTCATTTGCCGATACAACAGGTGGAGATCTGGTGGATGTGAAGGAATTTGTTGCCTTTGATTCGGACGAAGAAGAGGAAAGTGCAAAGTGGGATGAAGAGGAGGCAAAGTATCGAAAACCAGAGCGAGAACCGACCTATCGTGTGTACCCAGAGTTTAACGCGCCCGACGGCAGTGCCCTGCTGCAGGCTGTGCGCACTCACAAAGTGGAGGTGGAGCAGATGTGTCCAGTGGAGAATGAGCCACTTGCCTTCAGTGGGGTAGTGCGAGTCCTGAACATCTCCTTCCACAAAGCAGTTTATATCAGATCGACCATGGACAACTGGGCTACTTACTATGATCACCCAGCAGAGTATGTCCAGGGATCTAACGATGGGGACACTGACCGGTTCTCCTTCAAGCTGTCCTTTGCACCACCTTATATCACAGATGGCTCTCGTATTGAGTTTGTGGTTCGCTATGAAACATCTGATGGTGATTACTGGGCTAATAACTCCTCTATGAACTACGTGATAACTCTGCTCCTGTCCTATGAAGAGGCTCCAGATCAGACAAACGTGGACACACAACAGTTAAGAAGTATCCTGAGACTTCCTAAAGCGTACAGGTACATGTACTGTCAGGTTTATCAGATGCAGACCAAAGGCTAATGATACACCTGTCAGTTAAAACATGAAAACCACTGACTGGTGAAGCATTAAGCATAATAAAGCAGCCCAGAAATGAATCATCCTTTCATAAAAACTCCAATGTTCAGTTATTATTAAAGCTGATTGGGAGGTGTTGATTTATTTCATTGATGATTTTGGAGAGTGCAATTTGAGTTGCTGTTGAACTGTACTGGTTTATACTGAGAGGTGTTTCTAATATTTTGTGCCCTCACAATCAAATTAAGTGGATTGACGAAATATTAGGAACACTTCTCTTTGAAACTCAGGACAGTGCAACAGCAGCACAACATACAGTCTCCAACATGACCATTAAAGTAAACCAACACCTCTGAATCAGACTGAATAACACCTAAACATTATAATCCTTATAAAGGATTTTTGCTGGGCTGTTGTCTGACATTTAAAAGCTTCACCTGTTTAATGTTTTGGCTGTTTGGACTCTGCAAGCTGTTTGTGCAATACTTGGCTATTGTCTGCCTGAGATCTCTCTGTCCTCAGACATCCACAGATTGTTGTTCATCAAACTTAAGTCACATTATTAAGGCCTTGCAAGCTGTCCCTCCTTCTAATAAATGAGGAATTTAGGATGCTAACATTCCCAATAACGGATTCATATAGAAAGTACTTTGGGCAAGGTTAGTCATCAAATCATTAAGAGGCAGGGATAGACCTAGCAAAGACTTACTTACGAATGAAAAAAGTATTTAGTCTTAGTCAATGGTTGTGCACAGCGACTGCATTTAGCACAGCGAGACCTCCAGACTAAAGCAGAGCAGAGTGTTAATAAACAAAGTTACACAGTCGGTTACATAATGAGTGCACAAACACAGTGTGGAAGGCGCCTAGTTAGGAGTTTTTCTATGTCCGGTTTTGCACTTTCCAATATACAGTGAGATGTGGAACAGATTTTTTTGGAGAGTGCTCTCCCTCCGCTGAATGCCATTCACCCAGTGGTGTGTCGGGCGATCAAAATAGGCAAAGGTCAGGTGTCGTTTTCAGCCCTGGCGTTTCCCTGCATGGAAATTTACCTCTGACCTTTTCTATCAGAGTCATTGGGGAGCGGAGCAATTTGAAAGGAACACATTGGCTTCTCTCCCTTTTGTAATTAGACACTGGCCCACTTTGCTTACTTCTGTACTCTATTAAAGCCATCTAAACCCCAGATTTATTAAAGCATTACCATGAGAGAGCGTGATGAGTCTCACAATGTGCAGTGACAGAGGCAGAAGACATAGTTGTGAGGACCTATAAAAGGAGTAAACTGTGTGGTGTGGTTGTCATGTAGGTCTTTGCTGCTGCAGCTGTTTGGAAGGACCCAGATGGGCTGTTAGGGACGGATGAGTCACAAGTTTTGGGGAGCATAAAATGGATCACACCTTCTCCATAGCAGCCATTACAGATTGATTAGGTGCTTTGAAGTTAAGTGATAATTGGATTTTTAAGATATTAACAAGGCAGCCAGTGGGAGGAAAGGTTATTATGGGGATGAAACAAGTCTAGACACTTCAATTTATTATTGTGCGTTAATATTAATTACACATAGTTTAGTTTCAGCTTTGAAAGTTTGGTTTACATTTAACCAAAACATATCCACCTCAGGTAACAGTCTTCTGCCTATATATTCACATCAAACTCCGTTTTTTTCTACAATGTCAGGTTGAGGTCGAGGTTTGGACCAGGCATGTGCCAGAGTGTCTTTGGCCAGAGAAACCTGACATCTTAAATGTGACCTTTAAATGCATAAAGAAAATCTTTATGTCAGCTTCTTTCAGAAACAAGGAGTAGATTTCTCTGAAAACTTACAAAGCTTGCTGTTGTAATTATTATCGAAGACACTGCGCTTGCTATAAAGGAACATAAAAAAATTACCTGAGTGTGCAGAGCACAGAAAATGATGGTTTTACATCACCAGACCAGTGACGGTCTGTCAAATCTGCGTCAGGTTTTAAAACCTGCCCTTGTGATATACAACTGGATGCGCCATACTAGTAGTATTAACGGCTCTTGTCACATGCTTATCACACGTCTTAACCTTTACTTCATTTGGCATCCATTGCTGAGCTCGTGGCAATGTTTCAAACCCCCTTATGGTAACAGAGGTGCCTTCTTATAGTGAACCCTTCTGCATCATGATTTGGAGCACCTGTCGTCATTTCCTTTTCCAATGTTAAACACAATTACATTTGATATTTCAGCTCTGAAATATGACTTCTACTGGCTTATATGGTGCTTGCACTTATGCCGCGTTCAGATGGGTTTATATTTACCGTGTACACGAGAAGAGTCCATATGAACGTCCCCCTCGTGGTGTTCACAACGTTGGAACTCGAAATATTCGATGGAAGTGATGAAAGGTCATGGAAGTTAGTTTTTCATTGGATGTGAAGCTAATATATTGTAATTTTAGTCATGTAGAGTTTGTCTTCATAATTTAGATAATATCCTACGTCTGAGAAAAATGTTGATCTTCCCAACATCCTCATATTTTCCTGCATTACATTACCCCCTGTTGTTTGCTTGCTGAATTGTTCACCTGTGTGGCTTCTAGACGCAGTCCATGTTGCCGTTGCCTAGCAACAGGGTTTTTATGACTTAACCACTGAAACACCAAGCATACGTTGCGCACGACTTCCCGTGTTGTAACATAGAGCTCACAAGTTCCTTTTGAATGCAGCATATGTCAACAAAATCTCACTCTAGTTTTCCACCTCACCTTTTGTTTTAACAAACAGTCCAAAGTGATGAGTCATCGCTGAGGGTTTTGGCCTTAAAACACTCTGCTCAGCTGGTGCAGCTGTTTAGAAAGTGAATAGTACAATACAGTACAAAAAGAGACCCGGCAATGTTCAATAATAATGGCTAATTCAGCACATTAGCAGCTGAACTGCATCAGCAGTCAATAAGTCCAATCATCCAAAACAGGTGATGATGATGGTGCTGATCTCCATCCTGTCCTTCCACTTTAAACCTTCATCCCACATGAACAGTTATTTTAGCTGAAAATGGTTCAAATTTGTCAGCTGACTCAAATGAGCTTGAAATCCAAATGTGTCTGAGTAAAGATGTGGCTGTAAATCTATCGTCATGCTGTTCTGCCTCAACTCAGGTTAAACAACAGCTCTCTTTTACCCGGTGCATCTCCCATGATTCAGCAGATCAACACCGTCTAGACCACTCTGTATTTTCAATGTGTGTTATTAGGCCTCAGGTATTGCGTCATTACAACAATTTTTGTGTCTATGTCTGCAGTCTCATATTTGAGGATTTAATTGCTCTATGTGTGTAGAAGTGTGAAATCATAGAGACATTTTTTTTATATGTTGCATTAAAGTATGTACTGCTGAGTGGCCTTAATATTCTGTTATAACCCAAACATCTCTCTTTTCTTTCAGTATGTATGATGAATTAGATTCAGATGACGAGCACAAAAAGGAGGAAGGTACACAATGAATGCTTTTGTCCCAAATCACTGTTGTCATGTCAGTTCACCATCTGACAAAAAAAAAAAAAAGACAAAATGTAATATTAATATGAATGGATAATTCCTGTATATTGAGTTTACTTAAAGGGGTATTTCAGAGATCATTAAGTTCTCGCTGGAGTCCGATTTTTTTTTTTAAATGGTTAAAATCACTGCAGCAGATTTTATTCGTAATGTAGGCCAAGCTTCAAGAAACACATTTCCCATAATGCAAATCTTTGGCAACTTTCATTATTATCATGTAAATTCAAACACTGCCAGTTTGTAACAATGGCTTACTCCAAGTCTCAAGCCCAAACCGAGATAACCACGATGACATAATCACTATTATTCTCTTCTCTTTTTTATTTATATTTTTTATATTCTGTAGCGAACAAACTGCTGACAGTTTGTTTTCTGGTAAACAATGCCATTGCTTTTCCTCTGTTCAAAATAATCAGGGTTTCACAACTAATTGTTTTCTGTTTCACGTCAGCAGAAGAAGCAGGGAGCTCCCAGTCTGGACTGAACCTGCCTGCAGCGGCGTTCCCAGTCATCATACAGCCGGAGATTGATGTAGAGGTAAGCGTGAAGTAGGAACACTGTGAGGGGAAAGTTACATATTGATGGAATAACATGTAAACCAACAGATATTCTTTATTAACTTTCTGTGTCCCATGTGGGCCTGTTTTCCGACCGTGGACACACATTTTGCAAACTACTTGTTCGATGAGGTTTAAATGATCTTGATCTGCATGCAGTTGTTGACACATTCCCATTTAACAGGTAAGCGGGCTATAATGGTTGTATCTCTTTATACAGCTCATGTGTCTAATAAAACATAACAAACATTTTTGTTCAACTGTTAAAACTTATCATCATTGGCTTGGTTGTTTATATTGTTCACAGCTCATTGAAGCTTCAGCAACAACTTAGGTAATGTGTCGCTTCTCACTGCTGTAGCACGAGTACTGAATGTTATTTTCAGCTTCTCTTTCTATTCGTATCAGGATGCATGCTGGTCATGTTTGTGCACTTTTCAATTTGTCCCCTTTCAGTTTTAATTCATGTCTTTTTAATATAAAGTGATTCAGGACACTGATGTTTTTTCACATTTAATCACATCTATATCCTCTGTCTTTACATTATTTAAGGACATAGTATTGGAAGTCCCCTGTAGTTTTGCTGAGGTATTTACATAGATTTTATTTTTGTATGGAAGAGTTGATATGACTCATTTTAAATCCCACACAGCACAATCGTACTTAATGTATCATTGTTACCGTGACAATGACAGTCCGGTACTCCAGTAGCTGGTATTGTCCGATGGCCATCTACTGCATGCTGTTGATAACTTCTGAACCAACCTACTAGTAGGTTTTAACAGATCCCATACATTTGTGACGGATGTATGATTAACTTCCTTTTCAATAGTCTGATAACAGAAAAATCATGCGGAAGTGTCGAGCCATTAAAAACTTAGTTATCTTTGGTCTAACTAACACAAACATAACAACCTCAAACAGACCTTTCAGTAAAAATGATGATGTTCCACCTCCTATCAGAATAATATGATGTGATCGAACATTATTGTCTCACTCATATATGGATGTATACTGTCGGGCATGTTCTCATCCAGCTCATCCTTCATGCTTGTTTCATCTCAGTATTCACATGCATGCTTTTACCTTTTGGTAGAGCAATTTAAGGTGAACCAGTTAACTTCTGTATTAAAATCACTTCCCTCCTATTATTAATGTTTTCCCTGTTCCATACATCATCCAGTGTAATCTGAGAATCTAATTCAAAGTTAAATAAGGTCAGAATAAATGTGGTAATTACCAGTAACCACAGTTTCAATTGTTCACTTGCTGAATTGTGCACAAAAGTTTGGTTTCCCTGAAGCTTTTTAAAATATTGTGGTGAAACAAAGTCATTTTTTGATTGATTACACTGTAAGTTTGATCACAGAACTGAAAACGGGCTTCTTGGGAATTATGAATTGCTGTAAAGTTATGAAACAGAGAACTCCGGTAAAAATAATTACTGCATGAGAAATTATATCTGTAGTGATGACTTGTTAAAAATGTTTTAAACTCAGAACTTTTATAATTCTTAAATTTTTCTCTGGAAACATGATGATATAGAATATATTATGTTAAAGTCTTAAAATATTCATCTACAGTATATCTACACCGACCTGCTCTATCGTAACCTTTCTGTTATTTGTATTTTATGTCTTGCGCCTGCATTTTGTGTTCGTGGTGCCGTTTTCCTTATCTGTCTTTTGGTTTTATATTGTGTTGGTTTCATCTTGATATGACCTTGAGTGTTTGTCACAGCAGCCTCAGAGCAGGAAAAGCTCTTTTCTACATGACTGGCAATTTCCCTTTTCGAATAAAGCCAAATGAAAACGAAAAAATAAGTATTTTTAGGGATGACATTAGTTCTGTTCCTGCTGTTCAAAGGATAAACAACCACCCAGTTTAGTTTGTGCAAATATGCAGAAATATACTCGATAAACTTGAGGATGAAATAATTATGAAAAACTGCACATCTCTTATTCTTCTCTTGCAGTTAAAGGAAGGAAACTTTAAAATATGTAATTCTTGTTTTTTTTTACATCTGACAGGCGATCAGTGCATTAGAACATACGTTTTTGTCAAAAATATTTGCTAAAAGTGTCAGTCAAGCCTGTCATACTGTTCATGTTTTGTTTGCATATCCTCATAGTTACTGTGTCAGCATGGGTTCCATCTCACTGAAAAGCATTAGTATGCAGTGAAATGCTTTTCTACCTTCAGTGTGCAACATTTATAAACACAAACCTTTGCACCTTGTCCTTCCACTGTCCTAGCTGTCACTGTTATCTCACTGTTTTCCTTTAACAGACTGCAGTTCACTCATCTGGTTCCTCTGTCCCATCCAACCAAGAACTTCCATCTGTTGATGGCTCGCCGTCCACTCACGCTGTATTCCCACATGAACAATTCCCTTGTCCGTCTTCCGAAACCGCACTTCAAACGAATTTGTCCTTTGTGCTCTGTGCCAGCGAATCCGTCCAGCCAAATAAGTCACAGCCTTTACCCAGACTCCACTGGGAATTAGGCGACCAAACGTCAGAGCAGCCCGTAGACAGTAGTCCCTCTGCACCGCTGCCTGCTGCAACTCCTACTCCACAACAAGAGTCCAAACCGAGATCCGACAACTCCCAGGCCGGCACGGAGGAAATCCCTGCACCAGAGGCTTCTTGCATGAGTCTTCTTCCTACAGAGACAAATCTGTGTTCAGTGACAGGAGTGGATGGATCGACCGAAAAACCAGGCAGTCGTCCTTGTCTTGAACTGCCTGCTGAGCGTATCTCTTCCCCCAGTGCGACTCTGGGATTCGAGAGAGACGTTGCAGTGGGATTGAGTGAATTTGTGGAAGGATTATCAGAAGGTTCCACCAGGTGTGCAGCATATCCTGAAGGCAGTACGCCTCCACTTTTGTCTCCTGTGGCAGAAACTCCGGCATCTCTGGGAGCAGAAGGCGAAGCTCCGCCGGCACCTGAGCTCACAGAGAGCGCCTCAGTTAATACAGGTGTCACAGAGGTGAGCCAAAACTCAGCTCTTCAGTCTGTCTCAGTCTGGGAAGAGAAGGGAGATGATCCCCATATTTCCCCTGACGCATTATTAGAAAATGCACCATTGTCAGAGGTTGCTGAGCCCCAGTCTGACCGTGATGTAAACAGGAATCTGATGCCATCCATTATCTTCCTGAGTGGAGTTGTCTCCCTCTCGATTGTGTTGCAGGAACCCACTGCCCTCTTCTTTATTGGACTACTTTTAGTTTTGCGCCGTTTGTGACTTTACACTAAACAAAGGTTTATTCTGGTCTGTTCTCAAGTTAAGTGCCTTTTCATGATTCCAAAATGAGCCATCGAGATAAACAACACACAACCGTCCTATTGAAGTTGTAGCTATTTTTGTGCATAGTCTAATGCAAGGAGACATTATTTTAATGCATTCTGTCAAACCAGCCCGGTATAATGCCAAAGCATGTAATACACACATCCATCTATTTGTAGAATACCGTGTCAGTGTCATGTTTTGCCTCGCCTAGGCGTGAAAAGTACACACACATATGACCACGGTCGAAGAAGGAGGTCACGTGACAGTTTTTTTTCCTAAATCTAACCACATGGTTTTTGTTGGGGAAACATAAGGCACCTTTATCTCATTTCTAGGGGAGACATAGTGTGACACTGACACTGACACTGTCGTGAGCTGGCGTGTGTATGACATACTTTGATGCCGAGTCATGTAACCCAATCGTAGCAACTCCATTTCTACACCAATATTGTGTGTGTATCACTTTAACATTAAAGCACAGTATATTATCAAAGATGTTTTGTAAGTGGTCTATACTTACCTTCCTCTTGTTATGTGCAGATTGTGTATGTGTGGTTATATCCTCATTTATTAAATCAGTACTACAATGCACTTTTTCAGTAGCTCAGGCTGCTGTCTAACTACACTGCCATGAGTTGAATTTTTGGGAGTTTCATGTGTTATGATGAAGGACAAAAACATGACCGCAGTGGGAAATTAAAGAGACTTCTTGTACAAATGGAATTTTGTTTACAAAATGCAAAAACAAAACATTGTTATGTGAAGTATTTTGCCTTAATACTTAGTAAAGATAACATTTAAATGCATGCTGATTAAAGAATTAAACAAATGAAAGACTGTCTGGTGTGATATTAAAAGTGATATTAGTTATTAAGAGTGCACCAGTACCTTTCATTTGACAGGTTGTCCTATTGAGTCTTGTTAGTAAACTCCTATTATTGTTGTTGCACAACAAAGCATTTTATAACTACTTTGACAACCAGAGTGAAGCACTGAATGACATGTTTGAAGTGGTGAAAGTTTTTGCAGTGTATTTCAATTAAAACGTGGTCATATCCCTTGTACAATTCCGTGTCTTTGTTGACTTCTTTTTCCTTTTCATCCACTCTGCAAAAGAAACGTGCACACGGCAGTTTTGTGCACAGAAATGACACTGCAGTGCAGAGCACTACATATTTGGAGGCACTGACACACACCTTTAAAATAACATCAGAGGCTTTGGTGCCTCCGTCACCAGGCTGTGTTCAGCTTTGCTTGAAGTGGAATTACACAGACAGCAACATGAGCTGCAGATAGAAGCCAAAGGTCACGCATTGCACTGAGGTCACGGTGTTTTTCAGTTCACACTGGCCATTGTAACTGAGTTCGGTGTTTGAAAGCTGCAAATGCTCAGGAAACCTCGTCGGATGCAGCATGATGAGATGTCATAGACTGTTTCTGATTAAACTTACAATATCTTTAATTTTTAACCATGCAAACCTGTGAGTTATATGCTAGTACTATATATGGAATTTACTTTATAATCTTCAAACCCATATTTGTCTCCATCAGCCCTCGGATGTTAGACATCGTGTAGATTACGTGGATTATATATTTAGCCTTAAAACAAAATTATTAATCAGGGCACGATTTCATTTCACAGACTTCTGGAGGGAAAATGGTTGGAGCTATTCATTTGTGTGAGGGTCACATAGTTTCAGTGTGGAACGTATTAAAAATTTAAGCAGACTTAAAACTGACCCAAGAAGGATAATCAGTGTGAATTTTAGAACAGACGCTCACTTTGAAATAATTAGTGCCTTTTTAAGCAACAATCTCTGCCACGGAAAGTTGTGTTAAGCAGTGATTTCAAAAGGTCTTCTGTGAGTGTTGTAACATTATTACCAAACAGCAGTTAAAAGAGGTATTTTTTTATGCTTCCTTGCCCAGTGTGGCAGCTGGCTTGTTTGAACAGTTATTTCATCACAAGAAACAGTTGAAAAAGCAGGAGTGTACCAGCTTTTACTCAAATAACGTCTTTGACAGTAAAATCCTCCGAAACAAAACAAATCTTGTTTTCCGTAATACCCCTTCTTTAAGATGTCATTGTATTAAAAAATAATTTAAACCTGTGGTCCATAGATGTTTACGAGCTTTAGCTAGTCCATCACAGCTGTCATTTCACCCACATTTCACTGTTTAGTGCTTTTTTTTTTTTTTTTTTTTGTCAGACACCATTTCCCAAATCTGTAAAATTACTTTTTTTTTTTTTTTTTTATGAAAACACTGATAATTTTTTTTTAAAAGAAATATTCATATTTTTCCTAATAAATTAATAAAAAAAACATTGTTTCAACATTTACTTTTAAACCAAAGGTGTCAGACAAGCGAAAAGAAGCTTATCTGACACCTTTGGTGTGTAGCTTAAATGACTGCATAAATATTCACATGTATTTGCTACTATGGTCATTGGTTGGAGTTGGTAAATGTGGTTGATTGTTGCCCTTCAGAAGGCTTTTTTTTTTTTTTTTAGAAACTTGTCAATGAATATTGTAAAAATACTTGGAGGGCATACTGTCGTCCCAGGGCGACAGCATGATGTTGACCATGACCAGTAATTGCAACAACTCCGCTTCAAGTTCCCCTAGAGACCGTCATTGCATTTCTCATTTCCTGTCACCTCTCTCTGATATCAAAGGCAAAATGTCTACATTACATTGCTATTGCATTTGTTAAGTAATTTATGTGATACACGTCACAGTACCTATGTAAAATGATTTACTTTAAACCAAACAATGATCTTTTCCGTACCCTAAAGTAATGTTGGTGCCAAAGCCTAACCAAATTGCAACAATGGATCTTCAAATGGTCGTAGCTTCTAGGTCAATGCAGAAGTGCAATACCACTGAGGACCACTAGGGATTGGCCCCAAAAAGTCTCTGGCTCCATTAGACTCCCATTCAATTTCTCCTATGAAACATAGCAAATAAATGTTTTCCACATGTAATGTTTCCCTATGTTTTATGTTATGTTATGTTATGTTATGAGATATTAGGCCTCAAAAAACAGTATGTTGGAGGGCGTGTCTGGTTGGCTAGACACACCTCAGGTGCAGTCTGGATTTCCCGTGTGGTTGAATGGGCATAGTTTCATTGGGTTCTCACTGAGAACATGTCAGAACCACCACTTGCTCCTCCAAGATGGTAACAGCCTAAATGTCAGACTCAAGGCTTCAAAACGGCAGTTTACAAACCAGCGGGTGACGTTGCGGTACGTTGCTGCATTTAACCCAAATCATATCATAAGGGTTTTGTTCCTAACCTAAAAAGCATGCAACTTTTCTTGCTCAAATCGGGCAAAACGTGGCATTGACACAGCACCCTCTAGTGGACTGGCAGATGAATTGCATAGGTGTGACTCTGAAAATACAAAGTGCTGCATCAAATTCTTTCTGATGGTTTTAGATTCTTACAGACATCAAAATTGTTGTCTTTTTTTGTTGTTGTTTTTGTTCAATCTCCATAAAGGAGGCTCATTGGTTGTTGTTTCCCCCCCCCCCCCCCCGGAGGACTCTGGATCTCTCTCTGCGGCCCTATCAGGCCTCTGCGTATCATTCTAGGTCCAGTCGGTCCAGTCTGTCACTATGAGGACAAGAGACCAATCATAGACACAGTTTGTTGGCGGCTGGAGCTCCTCGCTGTGTTCATACCGGAGAAAACAGGCGCGTCATACATGATGCCAGAGAGACGCTTAGAATAAAACATCTCTTTCAAGTTATGGCCCACAATACACCGCACAGGTCCGTCGCTCTCTCTCTCTCTCTCTCTCTCTCTCTCTCTCTCTCTCTCTGTCTCTCTCCGAATAAAACCGACGGTTTCCGCGAATGTGCGAGCTGCCTCCCTGCAAGCAGCCATAATTGGGATTATTCAGGAATAATTCGCCTAATCCAGCCGTGCTGTTTTTGTTTTTCGTTCTGTCTTTTTTTTGTTTTTGTTTTGTTATCGTGATTTCGACGGCGTCTGAGATGTGAGCTCCTCCGTGGCATCGCTGGATTTGTCCAAACAGAAATGTATTTGTTCTGTCGTGCAGGCTTTTATTGTGGACCATTAAGATGTAGTCCACCTTCGCTGGACAGCAAAACAAAGACTGCATATTAACAGTCCGGGGTAAATACATCGCCTTTTTTTTTTTTTTTTTTTTTTTTTTTTTTTTTTTGGTGACTGAAAGATGGAAAAAAGAGACGTGTCGAGGCTGTTGTCTGTGCGGACTAATTGTCCTGGTGCCACTAGCCAATATACATACCAAGACGGTTCATTTAGGGGATGCGCGATCTTTTTTTTCCCTCTCTAACGTCTGTGGGTGGGTTATTATTGCTAAGCATTGAAAATCTGACATCATTTGGACATATGAACAGAACAAGATATGTTTTATTGGGGTTTTTTTTGTGTTTTTTTATCGCGTACGTTTCTAGCCTTCTGGAAGCCCATCTTCGACGTGATGCAACATAAAATCTTTTTTCTCGGATGATATTCAGACACAGACCAAATGAACACACTGTAAAAGGGTGGCGGTGGATATTTTTTCACCCCCCCATATATATATATATATATATATATATATTAAATGTGGCTTAACATCACAGTCCTCATCCTCGATTGTTTGATCAGCTGTTGATTATTAGATAGCCTCTGCCGTCTTTATGTTTATTCTATGTTGCTCAATTCGATTTTCCTTGCGATGGATTTATGCATAACAGGTGTTGCTTGAGCCCGAGAGCACAGCAAGAGCAGGCTTTATTATGTGTTTTTCTCTCGATCTAACACACGGTGAAACAAAGCGACTGGGATCCTCCTCTTCTTCTTCTTCTTCTTCTTCTCCTTTTTTTTTTTTTTTTTTTTTTTTTTTTTTACCTTGTTGTTACCGTGAGGGAAGAACACATCCAAAAATGAGGGGATGAAAGGTAGGTTTATCATCTCTCTCTCTCTCTCTCTCTCTCTCTCTCTCTCTCTCTCTCTCTCTCTCTCTCTCTCTCTCACACACACACACACACACACACACACACACACACACATAGAAAACACAGCAGAGGTGATTTTGACACCTGTTCATCTGTTTTTCACTCCACCCTGTGTTTCAGGCCTAGCTGACATGGCAGCCATTTAATCAGGTGAAATGATATTTGTCAAGGTGGCAGAAGGCTGTTATGTTAATAAAATAAATTAATTAAAAAAAAAACATTAAAAAAATTTAACAATTTAAACAAAAACAAGCTTGCAGGTACTGCAAATCATCTTGTGTTTCATGGCCTACATAGACAAGGCCCACCCAGACAAGCACGACTGTGTATTGTTACCAGCTCGTGCCTGTAAATGAGTTTTTAGGGCTTAAATTTGGTTTATACTCAAATTTTCATCTTTATAATAATTTCGTTTTTAATCCAGTCTGATGTGAATGTCTTTGCTTCATCACTGAGGCCTGACTGTCGTGATGGCAACAATGATTTTTTTTTTGTATCCCCCTGTTGAATAAAATAGCACATTTCACACACAGGCCTTCAGTAAAAAAAAACTAAAAAAACAAATGGCTGCCTGCTCTGCCATTATACTCTCACATTTGTTATGAGCTATGAATGGTGTGCCGATTACACCGTGCTCTTTAACTGAACTGTCATGGCACACACGCAGAGAGCAGCGGAGAGAAGGCATAAAATGTTGTTTGCTCATTTACAACATCTCTGTTTGTTGGACATGCCCAGTGTTGGTCGTACTGTGTCTGCTCCATCCCCCCCCCCCGTACACCCCCATGCATTCACTCAAACACCCACACTTGCACAAAGTATGTGAAGCTGTTGTATCTTAGCAACGGGCAAGGTAATTACTGAGAGAGCCAAGGAGCTGGCATGCTGTAGAGCTGCTGATCTGATCCCAGCCTTAGAGAAACAGGAAGGCAGAGATTTCCACTGTCTTGCCCAACACAGCACTTCTATATGCACGCTGCCAGATGTAAGTTTTGTTTCCATTTAGTCGGCAGCAGCGGAAGCAGGTCAGACATCTTGTTTTTTCATTCTTCAAAATGTGTGTCTCTGTTCACAGGTGGCGAGGTTGTGGACAAAGAGGAAAGATGATTCTGTCATGTAGAAAAGATCCGCACGGCCTCTCCTTGTAAAGAGACGAGAGAGTCGCGCGAGACGGCGGCTGTAGGAGGATCAGTACTGTTTATAAAGGGCCCAAACCAGGCAGGCTCTCGTGGACGGGTGATAGAATGACTAACCAGAGCTTTGCCATCGACGGCCCTGGCAGTTTGCTGGCTGTGCTGGCCTCGCAGAGCGGACTGGCAAGAGGCGGCAGCAGCAGCAGCAGCAGTGATAGCAGCAGCAACAGCGGAGGAATCTCTGCCACAGATGTGTCTGCCTACTTTAAGCTGGTCTTCTTGGGGTTGATCATCTGCGTGAGCCTTGTAGGCAACCTCTTGGTCTCCCTGCTGGTCCTGCGAGACAGAACACTTCACAAGGCTCCCTATTTCTTTCTCCTGGACCTGTGCCTGGCCGATGCAGTTCGCTCTGCTGCCTGCTTCCCCTTTGTGCTGGTGTCCGTTCACAACAGCTCGGCCTGGACTTACAGTGCCTTGAGTTGTAAAGTTGTGGCTTTTATGGCTGTGCTGTTTTGTTTTCACGCTGCCTTCATGTTGTTTTGTGTGGCCGTCACTCGCTATCTTGCCATTGCCCACCACCGATTCTACGCCAAACGCATGACCATCTGGACCTGCGCCGCCATCATTTGCATGGTGTGGACTCTGGCAGTCGCCATGGCGTTCCCACCCGTCTTTGACGTGGGGACGTACAAGTTCATCCGCGATGAGGATCAGTGCATTTTTGAACACCGCTACCTGAAGACCAATGACACCCTGGGTTTCATGCTCATGCTGGCCGTGGTGGTCCTGGCCACTCACGGCTTCTACGCCAAGCTGCTGCTGTTTGAGTACAGGCACCGCAAGATGAAACCTGTCCAACTGGTGCCGGCCATCAGCCAGAACTGGACCTTCCACGGTCCCGGGGCGACAGGTCAAGCTGCAGCTAACTGGATTGCGGGGTTCGGCCGTGGTCCCATGCCACCCACCCTGTTAGGCATCAGGCAGAATTTACACAATCAGCACCGGCGGCTGCTCGGGATGGAAGAGGTGAGGTCGGAGAGGAGGCTGGGCAGGATGTTCTACACCATCACCCTGCTCTTCCTGGTCCTCTGGGCGCCGTACATCGTGGCGTGCTTCTGGAGGGTGTTCGTCAAGTCCTGCGCCATCCCTCACAGGTACCTCTCCATCACGGTGTGGATGAGCTTCGCCCAGGCCGGAGTCAACCCCATCTTCTGTCTCCTGCTCAACGAGGACCTGCGGAAAGTGCTGCGAGCCCATCTGCCCACTTACTGGAGGACTAAACAACACCTGCCCCAGGATGAGGCCTACTGCATCATGTGAGAAGAAACAAGCTTTGAAGGGGAATGTTTCAGGTTTTAAAGAGGAAATCTGGAGAATAGAAAGTGTTGTAATGCACCTTGGTTACGTGTCAGTGTCTGTTTTGTTGTTTTGCACAACAAAATCCAATTTTTGCTAACAAATGCAGGCTCAGTGCCGTCGTATGAAGAATGTTGATATTTGAATAAATGTGTCAGTTGCAAAGGTTTCGGACGGGGCAGAAAAAAAAAAGCCCTGGTTCCACTTTAATGATTTGTATTTCTGATGATGTACTGTACGATTGATAAATAGGAAAGATCACAACAATCACCGCTCCAACTAAGTGTGACAGATGCCATTTTAAAATAACGTTGCCTTATTTCAAGAGGGACACGCCCCAGAGCTTTTGGCTGAGAATGAGTTTCTGTGTCACATAAGGCACAAAACAGACACAGAGAGGGTTGAAATCCTTGAAGAAATGTGCCGTGGACTGTGAATAGAAAGTGTTGATCAGAGCGTTACTAACTCTGAAACACATCAAGAGACTCAAAGGGGTCTGAATGGATTGATAGACCACCCTGGACGCCTTTTCATGTAATTCAAAGGACACTGCAAAATATCAAGTGGACCCAATAACCTTGGATACATTTAAATAGCTGTTGTGAACCCAGAAGCCCCTAACATGCTTGATTTTTTGGACTTGATTTAGGGCGTGTCAGGTTTCTTTGTATCATAAAAAAAAAAAAAAAAATTGCCTGTTTTCCTTTATTTGTAAAACAATACATGTTAAGCAGATGACACTATTTTGAAATATGACTTGATTTCATATTGTATAGGCTGTACAGGAATGTATATTCCTGCTTGTGTGTTTTTATATAGCATTCGTGTGTATGTGTGTGTGAGAGGAAAAGGTAGAAAAAGAAAAAAGGGAGGGAGGCCGCAAAAAGAGACAGAAATATTGATGATAGGATAGGTTCCAGTAATACTGAGTCAATATGAAAGCAACCTCTTCTTGTGGTCTTAAACTCTTGCGAAATTGAGTAATTATCATATGGAAATTTATCCTTTAAATGAATTTCTGCAACTTAAAATGTAGTCAGATTTTTTTTTTTTTTATACTACTGTGCAAGCAAATGTGAAATACGGATGGATAATTAAAAAGGGGACAGAATAATTAGAAAACAACAATAGTACTTTGCAAACAGGCCATAGGATTTAATGATGAAGTACATTACGTCATTTAAAAAAAATCATTAGCAAATGTATGTTATTTTGCAAATGATGACTTTGGGAATGTTTTGAAGTGATATGCTCTCATCAGAATACAAAAAAAAAAAAAAAAAAAAATGAAGAAATGAAGTGGCACTTAATGTGAAGGAAACTTGAATGTTTTATTTGCCCTCAACATAAATGTCACTATTTGAGTGTGGATCACGCTGTGTTTAAAATGAAAACGTGTGCAGGCTGGATACGAAGCCCACGTGTGATGTGCGGAAACTGGCTGAGACTACACCGAGCTGTCTCTCCAAATTAAGATTCATGTAATGCAAATGTCTAACCTACAGTATGTTAGGCATAGATATATTTGTGCAGTCAATTTTTCTAAATGTGGACACTTGCACAGCATACTGTACTAGCATGCATTCCACTGCATTTCATAGATTCAAGACCGGGAATGACAACTTGTACAGATGTTGATATGGAAAGTGAACGGAGGTCCATAATTTTTACGTCTGGCGTTCCTTGGCGAGAGGATATTCTGTAACTGTACAGTTGAACTGAGGTGGTTCTTTTGCCCACTCATCAATAAAGACTCTACTTTTGATGCATTCTGAGTTATGACCCTGCCTGGATAGCGACACGGCTGGATCCAAGAGGAGTGCACTTCAGTTGGTGGCACAAATTACATCCTGCGTGCATTGTGGCCCTTTAAAACATACATACACACAAAAAAAAAAAAAAAAAGAACGTATGAGACATGTTTGTACACTTCACTGCATTGAATGAAAAAGTAATCTTGTCTCTTTCTTCTCCACTGAGCACTGACCAGCAGCCACCGTCGAGTCAAAGGGATTTGTGATTTCTCACTCCATTACCAGCGGTTCAAATCTGTGGATACAGGTGTCGAAATGCACAAAATAAACCTTAAGAGAATCAGAAATGTTATACAAGTTTTGAAATGAACGACTATGTGGAAACAAAAAATGTGTGTGAATGTAACATGTAAGTTTGTTGAGCTATTGGTTCGAATATAATGAAACCTTCCTGCTCTTGCGGCCCCAAACAACCATTGCAGTATGATGGTAAACATTGTGTCACAATAACACAATTAAAAAAAGAATCACAAAGTCTACAAACTGACAAAGTGATGTCTGTTATACAGCTGTATCCATCTAAAGTTCTTCAATAACCTATTAGCTAATACTAGACAAAAATGGTATTGAGTTGTGCAATGATGCATTTGACTTCTTATGAATTGAACTTTTCATGTGTTAGAGGAAAATGATTTCTTTCAAATTAGCATTGCTTAAAAAAAAAATTAAGCAAAATACATTGTAAGGTTATGGAAATGTGTCATAATAAAGAGAAAAGGAGGACAAAAAGACGAGAAGTCTCAAGCATAAACATACTGAAGACCATAAACAATCAACTCTAAATTCATTGTCATCCATTAGTACATCAGAATTTTGCATTCGATATTGATGCTCAAAAGCAGAACTTTGACATGAGATCGCTGCGGCATACCCTAAAAGATCACATTTAATGCAATATAAAACTGAGAAACGGTGACTGTAAAAATCATGTAAAAAAAAAGTAGCCGCCTCTTTGCGGGCTTTTCAGGTGGCAGCTGTTGAATCTTTTGTGCAAACCGAGGAATGGGTGTAAGGCAGTGTTCAAGTCCTCCAAAGACCAGAGAAACACATTCTGTTCTGTAAAACTGAAAAACTGCTGGCTTATGGTGAGATATTTGAATGAATAAAGGTACAAGTATCCGGGTTCCAGTCTGAAAAGAAGAATAACCAAATGTTAAATAACACTGCGGATCTTTGAAACCATTTTAGATGTAATTAAGGGTTAAATTCCCAGCATCATAAATAAGGACCATAAATACTTTAATCAAATACTTATTGTACTGAATCTCTCTTGAGCCGAGTGGTAAAATACATCATACAGTTTTCACGTGTACGGCAAACCTTATGCAACCAACCATACCGTATAATTATGTTTCTGACATTTTAAAATAAAATGGAAAGTGTGTGGGAGAATATAATATTTTTTCTGTCTTAATTAAGGCCTGGTTGAAATCCAGCCATTGCACGATTGTGTAATCTCGCGCTAAACAATTGGCCTATATTTTGAATTTGAATGAGAGATAATTTCCATTGTTTTTAATCTGTGCACTCAGACTGTGGCTGATGGAAAAGATGTCTCCATAGTGAGCAGCCTCAACTGTGTGAACATCCTCTAAATAGTCCAGGTTTAACAGGTTGTATCCAACTGTGTCTCTCCGTCTCCCCAGATCTGATGTTGAAGATTCCTCTAAGTGAGTGCTTATTTTTAGTTTTCTTCCCACTTCTCTCCAAGATACACCACAACAAAGGCCGCCTTACTCATTTGTGAAAACTCACCCTCGCCCACTGTGCGTTCAGAGAATGCAGAGTGCTGTATAGACATTGTCCGAATACACAAGTTCTCACAGTTCTCCTTGACCTTATGTACAATTGTCCTTTCTTTGATTTCCTTCGAACACTGTGCCTGTTTCCAGTTTTTTAGTTGCTTATTTATTTATGTCTCCTGCACTGAGGAGGTGCTAATAGGGTGGAGATTGCAATGTGAGACTTATGTCTTGCATTGCCATGAGACATTAGTCTAATGTATCGTTTTAGCTCATCAGGACCCAGAAAATAGACATTTCTACATGTGTAGGAACTTTGGTGTATGTTTGGGATCTGTTCCAGTGATTTCCAACCTAGGGTTTGGGCCCCTTAAATGGTCCCTGGGAAAAAATAAATAAATAAATAAAAATAAAAAAATTGGTATTTATACTTAAATATAACAAATTACTCCATGAGGCTATACTCAGCAGTGCTTTGAATGAAAAGCTACTGTCTTGACATCCACACAGTGATAATGTTAGCATGATTATGTTCAGCAGGTATTCTGTTCATCATGTCCACCATTTTAGTTTAATGCTAACTGTTAGCGATTAGAACTAGCCGAGTGCAACAGAGATTAATGGGAGTCTCATCAGATTTAATCCAGCGATGGACGAATGAAAATTCCGAACCCGACGATGGTAGACAATTTTAAATACCTGAAGCAACTTCCACAACAGTTTATGTGTCAAGATATTTCACTTAAAAATCACAAATGTCTGCCTCATGGATCAGCAGTCAGTATTCATCCTTTAGGGATAAAAATTTCATGAAAATCTATCCGGTGTTTTTTTTTTTTTTTTTTTACAACATTTTAGTCTCGACAGAAATGGTAGGCCGACTTACGGGCTGACATTGTGATCGATAAAGCCATGCTGCTAGAGCGGCTGATGGCCGGACAGACAGAAAGAACAGGAATTCACTGTTTTTCTCAGGAGAAGACTCTGAAAAGGTCAAACATTACTGAACCTTTAAGACCATAGACAACTAAATAAACCCTACGATGTTAAAACAGTATCTAACACAATACTATACAAATATTGCCAGGCTCCGAACACAACAGTATTTTTTTTTTTGACACACTACTGAATCACTGATGTAGGGGGGGGGAATCCTGTGTAGATCATGAAGACCCACACAGTGACTAACGCTCTCCTACACTGCAGGTTTGACCACCCTACCACTGACATTCGTATTTCCATTTTTAAATTCTGTAGTTTCAAACACGCTTTGTGAGGGAAGGACACGACGACAACTGACAAGTACAGCAGTTTATTGTGTGTGTGTTAAATAAATTATAAGAATCTGCAATCAGCATGAACGGAATACACACACACACACACACACACACACACACACACACACACACACACACACACACACACACACACACACCCAAAAGTACAAACAAAGAATGAAAACCACACTTGTTTATCTTTCGTGATTATCGATTTGATATGCCGACTGACCGGTTTTGATTTCAGGTTCATGCACACGGTCTCAAATGCAAACAGGCAACTCAAAGCAAATAAGGCTTCTTTTCTTTTTTTTTTTTTTAACTACACTTGATTACACTGCTTGAATAACAGTTACATAAATAGTGAACTAGATCTATGCCAGAGGGACTGTCAGTGTGATACAAAGAGGTTTTTTTTTTTTCTTTTTCTGGAAGATTATGTTGCATCCTCTTCTCATGAATTCAATCATATCCACACAAGTTGGAGGTAAGCCATGACATGCATGGAAGTAGTGCTTTTTCTTTCTCCACGGAAAAGCAATTTCTCAGCTGCAGCTGTAGGAGGACTGACACATACACACATACGCGCGCGCACACACACACACACACACACACACACAACCCACCCCTTGAATTTATAAGACATCCCTACCACCTACACACCACGGTGTTCAATCTGATTGCACTTTAGTATCATTACATTAAACGTGTGATGCAGCCTGTTACATTCCAGTGAAAATCTACAGACTTGTTATTGGACGGTTAAGGAGCAGCAGGCTTTTTACAGTATATGCAGTGGATGGAAGCTTCTTCTTTTTTTTTTTTTTTTTTTTCATTCTTTCGTTCTTTTTTTTTTTCATTTTTCAAATCGGTGTGTCAGTCATTTTTGCTCCCGCCTCCAGATGATGACCATGCCGGTGGAATCGGCAGACGCCAGCAAACTCTCATCGCAGTTGAAGCTGACGTCGAGCACCGGTCCCCCGTGACCCTGCAGCTTGTTCACTATCGCCTTGGTGTTGCGCTCGACGTCGAAAAAGTAGACGCAGGCGTCCTCGCTGCCTGTCACTGTGGCAGAGGGAGAACCACGAGAGCAAGGAGTTGAACGGCGACAAGGAATTACAAGGAAAACTTGATAAATAAATGATGGATGTCTCATTAAAACGGTTCATTCTGAACGTTCGGCAGTTCACGCTGCCTCTACACTGTCTCAGGGAACACAGTTGTTAATGTGACAACACTTACATCCTTTCTCTTTAGCAGAAAGTGACAGATATGAGCCCAGTTTTGACAGCAGTACTCCCCTGGTCTCCTCAGTGCATGTCCTTTATGTAATAACAAGGTGCCTTTAGCACCGATTCTGTGATACTGATTTGAGGCACGTCTGATAGTGTGATGGATACTTGAAACTGAATTAAAAACAAGATGACGGGCTGATCAATGCAGTCCAGGTCATTTTACGTGTTCTGATTGGCTGGTAGCAACGGTCTCGCAGTGAGAATTTGATCTTAAATTTCTCACACTGTCAGAATTTGTTAGTCTTCAGCGAGCTCGGCGGCGCCCACCTACAGCTGATAGTGCTAGTCATCAATGTTGTAGTTAAGTAACCCTGTTGGCATGAGGGTTCACTCAGCCACTGTGAAGGCGCTGGATAACTGCGATGACATCGAAGTCGAGCTTTTATTTCCAAACATGCTACATGAAGCGACACGAACAGTTGTAGTAACACTAGCAAATATCTAGTATTTGAAGCCGGAGACAGAACGGTGCCTAATTTTTTTTTTTTTTTTTTTTTTTTAAGTCAGCAAAGGTAATTTACCAGCAGGATGTGGCGCTCTGCTAACTTTTAGGGTCTCTGTTGTTTACAGCTTGGCGAGTTTTAGCGCACAGCATACGTCATACGGTGTTCAGTGCTGATTGGTTGAAAGCTGCTTCAATACATTCAAAATTAACGCAAGGCGTACGTCCATTAGGATTCAAAAACTGGAAATAATCCTCAATGGACCGTGGCCACACCCATATACTCATTCAGTGAATTCACATCTGGTAAGAGCACAGGTGCATCGGAGACCACTGTTCGGACTGACAACTTATGACAAATCATAGTGGAAGATGCTTTTTTTTTATCATCCAAACATTGTTGAGGGTATTCGTATGACTGATAAGGCTTCATTGAATCAATTTAATGATTGATGTTTTTATGTTGAAATGACTGCTCTCATATTATAACATACAGTGAAGGTAAATTAGATTACTTGGTTGCTAATAGATTGCTACTTGGGTTTTCTATCCAAATAAAGCAATACTCTATTTTTGCCCATTTTTTTTTTCACAGTGGATTGCCTGCAGCAAGCAGTAAACTGTGGTCTAATTTTCTATTCAAATATCACAGCAGGACCACGAGGAGACTTCTTACCAACACAGGCCCCCTGTCTGAAAGACATGAGAGGGCAGAAGATGCTATGAACGAGCTGCGTGCCGTGCTGGATGGGGAAGCTTCTCTTCAGCTGCAGTGTACCTTCATTGTCCACCACCCTGCCAATGTGAAGGTGGAATAACCGATCAAATTCAGTGGAACCATGTAAATACATCATAACGAACACACATCACAAACTGAGGATGTTACGGCTTCAAAGTCTGTTGGCTGAGCGGAGACCAAACTGTCCATCAATAAGCAGTTACTTGGTCGTACTGACTGACCTGTACAGCAGCATCTTATTGACACAGGCGTTGACCAGCAAGGAGGGGTCTCTGGCCTCTCGGCTGATCCAGGACCGAGCAGAGATGCTGCAGATGGAGCTGCCTTCGCTCACCACCAGACGCTTGGCTTTGGTCAGCTTCCCTGTGGGCAGGAGGGGTGGGGGTTGGGGGCAGAATCGGCAGAGACCAACAGACACACATCAACCACTTTCTCCCTCTCAACCACAGACAGTGGGAAAAAAAAAAAAAAAAAAAACGGATAATAATTTGTAAAGTGGTCAGTGGACACTCTGTCCTCTTCCAAATGGAAATGAGTGTACCTGTTGCCATATCAAAGAGGAAGGAGAAGATGCTCCCCCTGTCGTCCCCCGCCCAAAGGATCCTCCCCGGAGCATCAAAGGAGAGAGACAGCACGCGACCTGTCAGCTTACTCGAGCCCCCCTTCACCTTCTTCCCAGTGGAGATGTTAACCACCTGCAAGTGGTGCTTGCTGTTCCCCACCTGGAACACAGAGCGGCGAGTGAGGACCTTTATTATTTCCACAGGGCAGCGCTGAGAAGCTGAAGGGGGAACTGCACTGGTTATAGTGTTTTTTTGCTGTCGCAATTAAACCAAATTCATCTCGCTCATTTTGGATTTAATGAGGTGTAAATGGACACTGGTGCTGCTTTCATTTTACACTCTGCTCATCAGTTAAAGTATTTGTAATAAAAAAATTTTTTTTTAAAAAAGCAACGTTAAATCAAAATTATCCAAGACATTTAGCACTTTTGTTTCGGTTACAAAAGCTGACATTTAATTCAAAAATTTTAATCAATGTCTGCACACTGTGAGCATTCATGCAGTTATTCAGAATGGGAAGGAAGCCTTTCTATTTGGAAGTTATTGCATCTGCAGGCAAAGTTTTGTCGATACATTTCACTCACAACAAGGGAAAATTAATCTTACAAGGTTTTATTAACTTTCAAGAGGAAATGAAAGCTACAAATGTCATTATCTGTTACTTCTGGTTATTGGGTAACGCAGGATCACAGCAGGGTTCCCGTATCAAATCCTACACTTCCTCATGACCGTATGTTAAAAAATAGTAAATATTTGCAGAAAATAGCAAACAGATGCCACACAAGGTGTTCATGGTTGTTTTCCGACCGAAAACAAAGTAAACACAGACAGAAAAATGACATTTGCAGTTTCAAGATCTCCTGCAAGGAGAAATGTCTCTGAAATGAAATAGTGTCACATACTTTATGTTTAGTGAAGTGAATGAGGACTCATACGGCTAACCACATTGGTGGATGGTTGTTTTAAGTTTGTTGCAGATTATTAAATATTACTTATTCATTTTTTTAAATTTAGCATTTCATTAAAAAATCTGAATGATCGCTTTCTGTGAAACTAATCAAAATATTAATGAAAGATTAATGATCTTTGCTGGAATTAAACTCAAACATTTAGTCCAGAAACACAAATAGAGAGAAGAATAGTCCAATTCTCCCTTATAAATTATATACTTAAGCACATAAAAAGAGACAACTGAAAAAAAAATACTTTATGAAAAAATACATAACAGGGAATTAAACAGGAATCTGTCCTAATTGTTTGTGTTGCACTTAGTTCATATTTGTAGTCCGATGTTGCCTGTAGTTGAGTATAAGTCTGGCTTTTTGTATTACTACAGAATCAGTACCACAGCATACAAAAATGATAGCAAGTCTGAAATGGGACTCACCACAGTGAGGTTATTATTCATGGGCTGGAAGGTGCAGCAGAGCAACTCGCTGGATTCTGGGTCTCGGACCTCTCGGATGCACCGACCGTCCTCCGTGTTCCAAATACGCAACGTCCCGTCCAGTGACGTTGACACGATGATGTCATTGCTCAGGGACCAGGCAAAGTCTGTGACGGGACCGCCGTGACCTTTCAGGGTCACCTTCACGCTGGGAGGAGGTGGGGACAACGTCATGATGGACAGGGTGCCATCCAATGAGCAGCAAGCAAGGAGGTGCTTGTCATCATTGGCAAACTGCAACCGCGGAACTTAAAGAACAAGAAGAGGAAGACGGAGTGTAATTAATGTTGATGCTTAATGAATATAAATGGATTATCATAGATATGAAGCCGCCAACTTACCAGCAGAGTCCACGTGTTGGTCAAATATGTGGTGCATGCCAGCAAAAGCATAGTTTTCACTCAAAGTCGTGTCCCCCGCCATGGCTCGACTGGCCTCTGCCACCGAGGTGGGCACCAAACTGCCCGGAGGCCTGCGGTCAGAAATAAAAACCACCACGTATAATCAATACAACACACCTCACAACCCTTGCCTACAGCTGACAACTCAATATGCGAGATCTCATCATTACTCAGTGCGAACCATACCAGAATTATGGCCAGTAAATCTAACAGCGGTCGGAGAAATAGATCAAAAAGAATTCCATTGCTCAACGCAACGGGACAAGATGCTGGTTGTAAAGTGAGGATCTGTTTGGCAGTCTTCTGGGTACCTCTCATCGTAGACGGCTCTGTTCATCTGGGCCTGTAGCTGGTAGGAGCCTCTGCTGACAGAGCGGCGGTGACCACGAGCCCCCTGGGCGCGGGGGTCCTCCTCAAAGTCCTGCCAGAGAGGAGCGGGGGGAGGGAAGGGGGAAGGAGGGAGAGGGGGCGGGGAGGGGGGAGGAGGGAAGAACCTCAGAGGAGTGAGTGCAAAGTGAAGACAGAACTTAAGAGCAACAATCAATCATAAAATAAACATCAATAAATATTGAGAATTTATTAAAATTACCATGCATTTTTAAGCTAATGATACTCATATGTGCGTGGGCGATGTCAGCCATTTCAACCAAGCTGCTCAGCTTAATATGAACGGGCAACCAAAGCGTTGCTTGGCTATGCTGCCGACGGACAAAAAAAACAAACAATGTTTATCCTTCCAGTTGGCTTTCATATGTCGTATTCTATATTTTTCTTTGCAGCTCCAAGATATTTTTATATCTCCTTTTCCCAAATCAGCGCAACACACCTATTCTTTTATTTATTTGTTTCTACACAGTTCTACTTTGCCTATCCTTTCTGTTTCTTTGGGTCTGACCTCCATGCGGTCCAGTGTGGTGCGGGAGCTGCGCACACTGCTGGCCCTGAAGCTGCTCTGCTCAGACAGGGGCCCGTAGCGCAGGGCCAGCAGCTGACTGCGCAGCCTCAGGTACTGCCTGCGCAGCCCTGGCTCAAAGCCACACTTGGCGTTCTCTCTGAGCAGCTGGCTGCGTCGGCGGATGTACTGAGTTCGGAACTGTGGGAACGTAGGCGTGCGGTAAGCATTGTACCTGGTTGGGGGTGAGGGGGGTGGGGGGAGGAGGAGGAGAAGAAGTGACACAGCACACACAATAAATCACAAATGATCCATAAACAATTACACGTCTGAATAGCTTCTTCATCAGTTTTAGACTATTAAAGCCGGCTGCTTGACTGAGTCTCACCTTGCGTCCACTGCCAAAACCTGCTGCCAAACTGCTGCCATTCCACAAAGCACTCTGGGTAAAGAGGAAGTCACTGCCAGAGCAGATTCCTGTCAAAAACACACAGCGCCCAGTTCGTATCTTTAATAAGTTGGGAGTGTCCAGGTGTCCCACTTTACGTAGGACTGCACAGAATGTTTTTTTTTCCCTCTTTTCCTGCATCCCACATACCGAGACGATATCCCACATTTTTATTGGCTCTAATTTTCAAGAATCAACACTGCGGGAAAGATGCTTTTTAAGAAGAAAGCAGCGAAGGCTGTTATGACGGTGCTGTCAAATGATGTCAATCAAACTGTGAATTCGCGGGTCAAGTGCAGGTTAATCCATCACCATCACCATCTTCGCTGCTGACGAGATGCCCAGCTGGGGAAAATTGTGAGTCACCGCAAAGTCACAAGCAATGCAGCAGAATACGAAAAGGAAAAAGGCAGCAACAATAAAGAGTTTGTAAACTACTTATAACTGCGTGAAGCCGGTGGAGCGCGATTCTTCTGAGATTTTTTTTTTTGGGGGTGCCTTTATTTTATTTTATTTTTTACCACAATTATGTCTCAGATCTGAGAATGCATTCTTACCACAAAAAAAAAACCCAAAGATGATTGCCGAACAGATACGTAAAACAGGAGTTAAAATACCTTGTGTTTGCCACACTGCAGCGACGTAAGCGGGCGCCTTTTAAGACGATTTACTTCAGCTCCCTTTAATGCCTTCATCTTATACTTGGTGCGAGAGCTCAGGAAGTTGCATTCCACTGAAATAAACGAGTTTCACTCTTTCAGATACTTAAAGCCTGCATAGTCTACTGTGTGTGTGTGTGTGTGTGTTTTAATTTGAAGTTGGAGCAGACATCAACATTTCAGACTAACATTGACCCCCACCCACCCCACCCCCACAATTTGGTGTGTTGAGGTCTGGACACCTTACACAACTTTATATTTATGCACTTTCTGCCAATACATCTTATCTAACATGGATATAACTGAGATAAACCCCCACCACCACCACCACCACCACCTCCTCCACCCATCCACAGAATCAAGTGATGGTGCAGAATCTAATGGCACCACACAGGAAATGGGACCTCGTTGAAGAGATATGTCACGCAATGCGAGTTTGACACCGCAAAAATAATGCCAGAGGTGGGGTTGAAATAGTCGACTTGCAGCTTAAGAATGAAAAGTCGGGCCCATTTCTTTGCCAGCACCACCACCACCACCACCCACCCCCACCCCCCCTCCCCAAAAAAAAAAAAAGCAAAGCTAACGTTACCTAGCAATTAGCAGGCTAGTCACAACACCATACGCGTTTTCCTCCCATAAAAAGCAGTTTTCCCCGCTCATTCTCCAATGCAAATAGATAGTCTGTCAGTTATCAGTTTTACACGACGTGCAAGGCGTGCGGTGTGATAATGCGGCGAAGAAACAACGTGAATTTCATTTGAAAACGGCTCACCTTCCTTAGCTTTTCTCCATCGCTGCTTTTTTCTTTTTTTCTTCTTCTTTTCTGTCGGGTCACGTGACTTCGTGTCACCGGCACCACTTACCGACGTGAATGCGGATGAAGATTCACAGCGTTGATCACAATAAACAACAGACCGCGAACATTTATACTTGATTAAATCATGATTTTTATGGGATATAAATGCTTTTTTATTTTTTTTTTATTTTTTTTTTTCCCAGCAATCTAGTGTTGCAGCCTTACACGTCTACGATGCTTACCTGCCCTTCCCTAAACACAACTTATAACAACGAGTCTACTTAAACCTGCATACTAAGGTGTCTTTAGGGACCACATGGGTGCTTAAGGGGCAAAATAATCAATTGATTAATATCAGCAATATTTTACTACTCCACACAAAGCAGAATGCAAAGGATGGCAAAATTGAGCATCACTTAATGATCCCTGCCAAACCCTGGACTGCTATAGTGCTGACAATGCTGAGGATCCCTTTAGTGTAGTCATATGTACCAACAAAATCTTTCTCATTTGGGTTTTTAAGGTCAAAATGTTATCTTCTATCCAGATCAATGTGAAAAAGTGTGATGCGTTACTGAGTTTAAACTTTAAAATAAATAATAATATTTTTTTTAAAAAAAGCCGAACTATCCAATCACCTCGCCTGTAACATGATCAAAATGCTTTCTTGTCATGCACAATAGGTGAACGCACAGTTCCAGTGGGTTCACAATGGCAGTATTACAAGGTCAGCTCTGAGGTTTCGCCTGGCTCAGCAAAGACCTGCAGGGCTGTGGGGCATGCTGCTCAGCTGACGGGGCTCTTTGCTTGTTCACAGTGCTCTTTCTCGAAGGGGCCCCAGTTACAGAGTCATTCACAAGCACGGGCCATAAATGACCGAGTTGAACACCACTTTAAGCACTGCATTCTCAGAAAAAACAGCATAGCATCTGGACCTACGCCAAAATGCCAGGAACAAAAGGTAATGCAACAAAAAATAATTTCTACAAAATAATTTTGTTTGATTTATCTGGTTAAATAAATAAAAAAATAGATCACTAATTAAAATTGAAAAAACTACAGCAAAAGTAACCTTGCGTTTGACATAAATCTGAATATTTCCACTATTTTTAGGTAATAAGTCGGACAAGAAGTCAGCTACCAAGGTAAGAAAACTATTCATAGTCAACAATTTAAATTTTATTCTCTCAATGGATTTTTTTTTGTTGCTTCACTTTGTATATTCTTGTTTTAATTTCAAAGCAACCTCAGAGTCCTAAAGAGCAGCCGAAGAAAGCTGATCAGAAAGGAGATGATAACAAGAAGCAAGGAGGTAAGCATTTATATATACTGAAATGTGTTGATTCTCTGCATGTCATAATAACCCAGTGAATCACATCTGTGCAGAAATGTTGGCCTTTAGTTGTTTGGGATTCCTGAAATCCCAGACGTCTGGCGCACGGTGTGAAAATGAAGTGCTGTGATTGCTGTGTCCCCAGTGAAGGTATCTGTCTGTGTTTCATCCCCTCGCAGGACAGCCGAAGGGAGAGAAGCAATAACTTCCAGGCATTTGTGAAGATGGCTTTAGAGACACTGTTGGGGTCCTGCCGTCGTAAACATGGGGGTCCTCGGGGCAGACAGGGCTGAGCGCACGTCCCCCTCCCCACCGCACATTCCCCCCAGAGCACTGTTCTGTTGTGTGGCCTTGCAATACAGCATCTGCTCACCTCTCACAGAGGCATAAAGTGAACCTGATCTCCATCCGTCACCATCTGTTGTTCAACCTCTGTTCCTTCGTCTCAAGCGTTTTCTGTCCCCCTTCCCCACGCTGGCCACTCTGGCTCTTTGGATGCTCAGAAACAGACTCCCAAATTGGACCGGATCATTGCTTTAACCAGTCAAGCCTTTCGCAATCCTTCCCCTAACTCACCATCTAACCACGACTGTTTAACAGTAAATACATTCTTTTTGTAAATAATGATTCAAATAAAGAACTATTTCTTACAGCAGCCCTTGTGTATCGGATTTCTGTTTGGATTATCATAATCTCGAATTAAAACAAAGACAGCATTCCAGGTTTGATGTAAAATTTTATAAAAATATCACAGGTGTATCAGTGCCTTCACATTTACAGGGACAAAACACTGACCTAAAGAAAACATCAGAATAGTATTTAAAAGTCCCGTCGGATGGGGTGGTCGTCGGTTCTCAGAGACTGAGCACTTGTTGTCAGGCATGAACGGACATTCAGGCTCTAATCTAACACAACATCTCCTTTGACAAGCAAATCCTTTGACGCTCTGGATTAAAGAGAGATACAGACAGGTTGTGATCGCAATCCGATATAGACACTCGTGTTCTTTTCCCGGGTAATCAGTAATTACACAAACGCATCATTAAAAGCAGCTGCGTAATAAAAATCTGTACTCAAGGAGAAATATTGAATATAGTGAACAGTATATATTAATTTTGAATCTGCAATATGAAATTGAAAGATAAATTTAAACATGTTTGCTCTACAGTAATACATGTATAATACCCTGATTCTAAACTTTTACTTTAAATACTGAGGAGTAGAAAAGTATTTCAAATACCAGTAAGATCTTCTCGAAGCAAAGGCAAAAAAAATTGGATTTAAAGGAAAGTATCAGCATAACACGGAACTAAATGCAAACACCGTTAGGAAACTCCACCACAAAAATGAATATATAGAATTACTGATTCATTTTCTTCATCTACAATTCACTAAAGGGGAAATCATTACTGGTGACAATAAAAAAATTGCTGCCTCATAACTGTAATCTGTGCTCTTTTCATTCAAAAGTAAACTCTTTGCTGTCTTAAACATGCTTGAGAGACAAGCTCTGTTAAAGGAAAAGTCTGGTGATATTCTATATATTTATTATTGCCAACAAATCTCATGCAAAGACCAAAAAAAAACCAACGTTATTATTACTCCTGTTTGAGTAACATTTGCTAAGAACTACAGTCCCCAGCAGACAGACAGGCCAGCAGGGGAAATCAGAAAGCATCGAGAGATCCACTAGTGCAGTATTGATTTTGGTCATTTTGTGGGCTTTGCTGGCTGTACGCGGACTGTCACCAGCCTTATCCTTCAAACCTAAAAAGTATGATTGTAAAACACTTGAGGTGGAGGGGAAATCACATCTGGACGGTGGACGCTGAAACCTAGATAATGGGCTCTATCGTGTGACCGCAGAAAGGAGCAGCCGATCTCCCCCGTAGTGATAGGTATTGATTGTGTCTCTCAGTGAGACATGCTGCTGTCACAACACGAGGAGCCTGACAACTGCGGCTCAGATAAAAAGGATGTGATAGGGAGTAAAGGAAGAAGGGAGCGGGCTCTCATTTCATGGATATCAGTACTAGTCCCCAGCAGGTTCCAATAATAGATTACCCAGCCAACATGCGGCGCAACCTGAACACAGCGTGTCGGTTATATTGTTGTGTACAGGTTGATTCTGTTCTCGTCGGTCTGATGCAGGATAAAGTCACAGTGCAGAAGTGGAGAACGAGCTTTACATCTCACATTATTGCTTCCTTCACGTCTTCGTCGCGTCTGTTATCATTAGAGAACGAGGCGGTACAATATCCAGCAGCCAAATGTTACCCAGTGGCTCGTCCAGCTCAGCTCAGACCACTTCTGAATGGTATGATGGGTGATGTCGTCCTGTAGGGGGCAGCACATGCTATGTAAGCTTGATAGGACAGTGCATATTTATACCTTTCATTAAAACATAATTACAAAAATAGTGATTCATCCTTCATTGGTTCTCACTTTCTGAAGAGATTTAGATCTAAAACCACTTGTCACACGAAACTTTAAATCACTCTATCGCTCAGCTATAAATACAACAGCTAAGGTCACATTCCTATGCAGCATTTCACATGCACATATGTCAGTGTGCTTCCACGTTTAAGAGAGGCTGTACAAATACCCTCAAAGCCTGCCGTGGCCTCCAACTTCCAGACAACTGAATTACTTAATGAGACACCACTAGTCTCTCTACCTGTACACATACATCTGCATATCTGTAACTTCTCAATCGCGTTTACCTGATTTCTTATTTTGTTTTATTTGCTATTTTAAAATGTTCTTTATCTATTTTGTACCTCTTAGACTGAGTATACTCTTATCTCACCTCGTCCTCCTCCATGTACTCCACACTGGAGTTGAACACAGAGCCCAGGTATGTCAAGTGGAGTATTGCCAAAGCGCTGAATGCTATGTTAATCATATACACCCATAGCTCCTGCAGAGGGAGAAGGCATTATGTAAGAACATTCTTATTCAACATTGTAATCTGTGTGGGTTTTTCTATCTGAAAACTCAGTTATATTTTCTTGATGAAGCAGGTAAGTTTAAAGTGTTCTTAATAAATTATACCTTCTTCCATGAAATTTCTTTAATAATATGGAGAAATACGCAAGATTTAAAACCACTATGTATAAATTGTGATAACGACAATAAGAACTATGTAGTGTGGTCAATGCAGGCTGATTTTTCTTGGCATAAATAATTATTTTCCCCTCCCCGCTGCGCTGACGTGCAGAACCAACGTAACATAAGGGATTTTTGCCGGGCATGTTGCCAGCAGACTCCCAGAATATATCAATTGACAGTGTAAAGCAGACTGCTGCAGCTGCTGTATACTAACTGCAGCAGATGTGGTTGGCATTGAAACCTGATGTTCACAGTTGTGACGATCAGTGACGAACATTTACGAATGTGATCGTCATTTAGCGTGTTATTATCATTCTTATTAAATGCAGATATAAAATTAATGATAAGGGATTCGATTCTCATATGTCTGATCATGTGGAGGATGGCAGTAGAGATCACATCTGAATGCTATCTAGGCCAGAGTTAGGTCAGCTTTAAGCAACTGCTCAGGGAGGAAGTGCTAGTGATGTCAGTGCATTGGGCATTTGCACAAATAAAATACTTGGAAGAAAACTAGAGTCTGTATTAAACACGTAATAAAAACCACATGCCTTTGATTGAAATTAAGATTTGCATGTTTGCACCATGAAGCAATGAAAACTGAAAAAAACCTGGAAAAAACAAAACATACAGCGAAATGAAATAAACAGCATAGCCAAAGGTAAAACAAAAATAAAATGAATTATAATTTTGCAGCTCAGATTGTCAGATGTCTGATTTTTGGAAAAGTGCATATTTTTGATTTTTGAGACTTTGAACAGAAGATGGACATCATTTGCTTTTAACTAGCATGAAGACTGAAAGCAGGGAGAAACAGCTGGACTGGCTCTGTCCAATCTGTCTACCAGGGACACTCCATGAAGTCGAAACAACAAGCTGAGAAACAATCCAGAAAATAAAACATCCCTTTTTGATTCCCACTTTGATTTTTGTTGATGTAAAACGTTGTAAACTAACAAGATATAATGTGTTAATTAAAACTCCTTAAAAAGCTGTTAAAACAGAGTCAGGTTGCTTTCCATCTCTTTTCTAATTTATGCTAACATCTTCATCATATTCAGCTACAGATATGAGAGTGCTGTCAATCTTCTCTTTTCTCTACTCTTGTTAAGGAAACAAATTAGTATATTTTCTCATTGTTGAACTATTCCTCGCACTTTCATGCAAATCTAAAGAGCCCACTGCTAATAATAACTGAAAGATAACAAAAGTCCTCTGCTTGACAAAAGGTGCACATTACCTTTTTGTTCTGGTGAGTGCAGTTTGGCTGACATTTCTTTGACAGTATACAGGCATTAAAAATGGCTGCAAGCCTCTTCCGCAACACTGAAAAAACCCCGAAAAAAACCCCACCAAAGCATTAAAATAAAACCGGAGGAAGAGTTGCTTTCCAACAATCAGAGGAAAGTTACAGGCACTGCAGTGAACAGAAACAGTGTGTCATAGAGGGTGCAATTAACCATTACTGCAAAGCTAAGCACCTTCTCTAAATGGAGGGGTTTCTAATGTGGAAAGGAGAAAAACATTAGGCAGACTCTTACCGTGCTCAATGTACGTGATGAACCCCAGAGATATTAGCACCGCACCCAGGTGGAAACTCAAACCCTGCAGGACACAAGAGTCAGACTCAAAACACACCACTTGCTGAAACAAGTACGTTAAAAGTTACAGTAAAACTTCCACATGATACTCACATGTAAGAGGGCGCTGGCTGTATACGTCACCATGATGGCAGAAAAAGTCCCGAATTTGAGCGCACTCTGAAAGACATCTGTGAGATGAAATGATCAGCTTCTATATGAACGTCTGTTTAAATGAGCAATCATCACTCCATTTATGAAGAAAAAAAACAAACAGCTGCTGCTGTCAAGCAATCGCTGTCAGCGTTATAACTCACAGGTGTGCAGAAAGCGGGACATGGGTAGGTTCCATGACGTCACCACCTCCACCATCGACCGCGGACACTCTATACTAAGCGGCTTGGATACAGTCATATCCCTACAAAACAAAAAGGTAAAGAGGCGGTGTCTCATTATCAATGTAAATGAAGGGAAACACACTTTATGTTAATGTCGCACACGCAGTCCTGACCATTTGAGGTTTTCCTTCTCCTCGGTAAAGCCTGCACCGGCCAGAGTAGTCGTGGTCTCGCTCAAATAGCCGACAAAATAATTACTGAAGTGGAAAGACATCGTGTTCTCGTAGGCCAGCAACCACCTAGTGCAACGGCAGCAAAACAGGACGCAACAGGTGGATATTACAATTCAATTTTAGATAAAGTCCAACTTTAACAAGTAACTATTAGGGAACATAAAATACATACTTTGTTGTTGTACCTCTGAGAAGCAATGGGGGAAAAAAAAGAGAGCAATGTTAGTGATACGTTACATTCATTGAGTTGCCTCGTGATGTTCTACGCCTCAGCAAGTTTTTCAAGATGGTGAAACAGTTGTAGTGAAAGGAGAGGGTGAGAGGGGGGAATCCTGGGACACATCACTGCACAGAGAGGGGGAATGATGTGGGTACATGCGTGCAGGTAAAGGTTTTGCGCAAATGGCACAAAGAAAAATAAAAGAATCAGTGCAAATAATGTTAAAAGCATGGTTTCATCGTTGGGTATGTTAACAGTCATTGAGGTGGACAGTTAATTACCTGATCTTCCTCCTCTTTTTGCTGAATAAAAAGCAGGTACGAGAGGTATTAACTTACAGGAGAATTATGCCCCCAAAAAAATCAAAGCCAGAGAGTAAACGGGGATTTTGATTTATATACGTGCATCTCTGCGTTCTACTCACCTTCGTAGTAGCTTGTCTCCATACACAGGTATGAAATAAGGGAAGAGGTAGGGTGCCACACAGTTGGAAATAACAAGACAGACCTGGCTCTTCACCCAGCTCACAGACACTTTTAAAAGCCACGAAAAGCTCTGAGGAGATGTGAAAAAGCCAAAGAATTGAACACTTAGTCTCAGGATAAATCTCTTAAATTAATCCCCACCCTCCAACTTCGTCCGTACTTAAGAGATACTGTATCAAACTTACCAGCTTACGTCCTTCTAAAGCTTCTTTGTAGCTGTTGAAGCTGATCCAGGGACCAAAGATGACTGTGCCCACAAAGTAAATATAGCCCATGAACTCAATGGGTGAGGGCACACTGGTCACAACACCTCTGTCCAAATCGAAGGCCAAGGAAATGGCTTTCATGGCGACCACCATCTGTGAACCTGGACGACAGCAGCAGCATTTATATAGTCACTACAATCCAAAATAAGACTAGAAAATAACTTCTCGGTCAAAAACAATAAGACGTTACAAGCGGAATATAAAGCATTTGCATTTATGATTCAATCAGAAGTGTGTCAAATGTTGTAATAGAAGATGCCGGGCTTACCTCTCATCTTGTGCCAGTTGGTGGTATCCATCATATGCAGCTCTCTGATAAATTAGATAAGAACAGTCGCAGTTTTGACAATGCAAAATTCAACCAGAGCAACCTGTGCTTTGATATCAGATGGGGACTGTCTTACCCCAGGAGCAGGTAAATGAGCACAGTGATGGAGAGGAAGGTGCCTCGGATGGTGGAATGGCGGCACAGGAAGAGGAAGAGGTAGCAGAGAAGGCTGAGAAGGACCACCCAGATCATGTGGAGCTCAAAGAACAGGTAGAGAGTGTAGAAACCTCCGGCCACTGTGCCCAGGTGCTTCACAAAAGACGGCAGGCCTGATATTGGAAGAAAAAAAAAAAGAAAATAAAAATAAAGGATAGCACAAGTGGTTATGATGATGCAGGCAACATGAAGGGTGAAGACAAATTGCAAAAGAACTGGACTCTCACCCAACATCCAGAGAAGCCGACACAGCAGGCAGATAACCAACAGCTGCCATACCTGCTCCAGGCCCTGCTGAGCTGTGGGCAGCAGGCAGCCATGAGCAAGCTCCTGGAAAAACTTCTGTCGACTGAAGGCTCCCATCACTACACTCGGAGAGCACAGGGAAGCCAAACACGTCACGTTTACAGCAACAGAACCAGCATCTGTGCTGCTAGTGTTAGCATATATCGGTGGCTTTAAGGCTTATATACAACAAGCTTTATGCACACTTGCAGGCGAGCATAGACTGCTCACGGAATCACACATTCACTGTCAACAGACCACTTCAAACTTCAAATCTCAGCATGCAAAGCAGCTCACTACAAATCGGTGCAGCTGTCAGAGTTTCAGCAACGATACAATATACATATTTTAAATATAGACCAAATCATATTTTCATCTTGTAACAAATGCATCAAACTGGATCCATAAAATGCTGAATTTTTGGGTCAGGATATGAGAAAACATGAAGACAAGAACACACTGACATGGTGAATTGTGACCCCTGTATTGAAGGATATGCATGAAGAAAATAAGACACATGCCACCCTGCGAGGCATACTCTCTGCGCAATGCAGTCGACCAAGGGGATGAGTTGACTCACAGCTGCCTGCCTACAACCGCTGCATTACCAGCACGCCGTGCTCAGCGCTGTGTCACTGGCCACAAAGCGAATGCATCTTAAAAGTATGCAGGGGAATCTGCCAAAGGACCTTGCCTCACTTCACCGGCGGGATTAACAGTCTTGCTTCCCGGTGTACGTGCGACCTCCCCCCCCCCCCCCCCCATCGAAAACAGCTAACTGGACGCCCCGGGCATGTCTGTTTGTTCACCGGGGTGAAACTTACCCTTTCACAGCAGCACCAGCAGGTTCCTCCTCGAGTCTCTTTCCCAGCGGCTTCCCCGTCTCTTTACGGCCAGTCAAGCCTGCGTGTGCTGCCGCTGTGTGTGTGTGTGTTTTTTAAGCAGACTCGGTCCAGATGATGCATATCTGGATGACTCCCATTGTCACAGCATCAGCACCACTAGCCTGTCATCTATGAAGCCATGCGAAAAGATGTCAACCAATCTCATGCTTTAGGTCCGGGGACGTCCGCCAATCACTGCTCTCGTTGTCGCAGAGTGGCAGCCAAATCGTCCAATCAGAAACTTCGCCCACCATTGCCGGTGCACTCGGACCAATGGGACGTGTACAGCATGCAGATGGACTCAGACGGGAACCGAAGAGATGTGGTACAAGAGGTTGTGGAGGAATGCCTTCTGGATATGACTAATAAAATCAACGTATTCTTAATCGTCGTTTCCTTTTGTTAAAGTTGTTTATCCACAAAATCAGATTGAAGAACAGAAGTCAGTTTTTGTCAAGTCTCAGCAATTCGGAAAATGGTGCAGTCTGTCTTCAGCATGGGATATAAAGCTGCAAAAAACATTACTAGGTCAAATATTGCTCCCTGACAACATGACAGGCTATGCAATTTCTTAATCCCCACTCTCTAACGAGGCGCCCATCATTTGGAGTTCATGTGTGGAAGTTGTGAAAATCCCTTTCCCTGCTGTCTCCCCCTTCTTAATGACGGTCAATGTGTCTGACTTTTTAAAAATCAATTAATTATGCAGTTACAAATGTTGAGTTGAGTAAGTTCAGTGAGACGGAGTCATGGGTTTTCTACTTTCAATAAGCCAGCTGGTCTGCAATAATACATTTTAGAAAGTCATTAATCACATGTATTTCAATAGCGATACACTAATAAACCTTCAATTTTGCAGTTCCAAATGTCTTCACTCATTAAGTGTTATCATGTATGCTAAATTGTTTGCATTTATACAGCACTTTTACCTTTTACCTTAACAAAATCATTTTTTCCTCTCATTCATCACCCCATCACCAAGTTCAGTCTCTTTCAGTCACTTCAGCACATGGGCAGGAGGACCCGCGAATCCAAACACCAATCCTGTGATCAGTGGACGACTCCCTACACCTCTGGAGCCACAACAGTCTACACAACAATCCATCATATCTGCAGCTGCGAATGGTGATAAATTATTAGTGAATTGATTTCAACCCAGATTCTGAAGCAGAATACACCACCAGAAAGATTTACCCCCAATCTGAGCATTGCTGTTTAGAAATAAGGTTTAAAACCGCAATGTATTTATTTGGTTATTCACCTGTAAAGCCTTTAGTTTGGTCATCTGCACATTATATTATTGAGTAACAGGGTTGTTTTCTTTTAGTTCAAACGAGGGAGAATCTGAGGTAAGAACTACTCTTTGGAAACCACAGTTACACACTGTGTGGAGACATAAAGGTCCGAGGAATCAAAGCATGAAGGCACCTTATTGTACTGTGGGCTTTTCTGTGCAATCGGATTGTATGCCAGCTCACCGAACAAACCGGCGATTTTAATGCAGTATGACTGCAGTATCACACTGATAAGAGGACAGTCCAAGAAAAGCGGGCAGACATTTTTGGGTCAATTTAACACTCCCTCTATTGCCACCATCAGGACACATCTGATGACTCTTTTTACCCTGAAAATCTTCAACGGTTTGGCCACAAAATTATTCCCTTTGCACATTTCTCCAGCCAAGAAAATTCAAACAAATAAAGTAGTCATTTTATTTTATCATATGGTAGGTACAGAGTGTATCTCAGTTAAGACAGATTGCATAGCTTCTTTCTGACATCTCTGGTTCCTGTGTCTAAGTGAGAATCCAACATGCACACAATGTAGTTCAGAGGAAATTACTTTGTAGTAAGTCGGATTGAGGTTTAATCAACACCAGTGTGAATTCATATTTTTAGATTAGGCACAGGCATGTCATCTGAAAATTAAACTTTTCTAAAAGGACAACCTAATTTGTCTTGGCCCAAACACTAAGTCTCCATTAAGGGGGGAGACAACATTGTGGATACACTTAATCGAATAAAACTGTCATCTATTGACTGTAGTGACTGAAACTGATATAAACTAGATTAAAAAAAAAAATCTGATCGACTTGATTTGGTAACCATTTTTTGTTTTCTCTGAACTTTTGTTCAGAGTCAGTAAGTGTGTTGGCACCTAAAGTACAGTAACATGTTTGACTTGTCTGTTCTCACCGAGACTCAGTGTGACCTACACAACAGCAGCTCTGCAGCAGACACAAAACTGGTGTCTATCTGTTTAGCAGCGTAGCTTCTTTTAGTGAGAAAATCCAGTCTCTGACTGGCAGTTTTGTGTCTCACCCTGCTTCTAAATCTAAAATCGTATGTACCAAATATTGGAATCTTTACCTTTGTGAATATATGTCGAGACAATACACACATTCTGTGCAGATACAGTATATTTCTGTTATACAAAACAACAAACATTGTCTTTGTGTTTCACGTCAGCTGAGGTAGATGGGAAAACTGAATTCAGTGATGACTCTTATGAGATAAGATGGATGCGAGCTATTCGTATAATTCCTGTTTACAGACTAAAGAGATTATTACACCACAAATTTCTAAGTACAGAATACAGCCTGCAGCCTAAATGCCACCTGCTGCAGTTTTACAATCCAGGTCAGTTATATCCTTCATGCATACAAAATCAGTGTCGAACAATTTTACCTCATCGCTGAGTAAGATATGAAAGATCTCAACTTCTCACCAAATAAAAAAGATAGCAAAACAGCAGGTTCAGGCACTTATGTCAAAATATATTAGTGTGTTGAACCACGTTAAGCCCAACTGCCAAAAAAAAAAAAAAAAAAAAAAAACAGGCGTTGAAAAGAAGTGTGCATCAGAGGAATAATAAAGTAACCATAATAAACTGAACATAACTGCTTCATGCTATACGGCAAAACATAACAGTAACAACGGTACAGAACAGGGAGAAGCTATAAAATGTTATGTGCGCTCTCTCTGCATATTCAGGTCTAGGGTGCAAATGCCCACGCAGCAGTGGTCCCATGAATGTGTGCTGATGTTGATCAGGCGACACGACTTGGAATACTTACTGACAGAGCTTATTGCTTCCCCCAGCTCCGTGCACATCACGGTGCAGCGCCCCGTTCGCCAGCAACAGAAGCAGTCTGAACGCTTTCTGATCCACCCGCATACAAAGCACCAGTGAAACCTTTCAACTCGGGCATTTTTTTCCCCCCCTCACTGCTTAGATCACAGTACAACCTCAAGGTCATAAGCCGTTCTCTCGTTTTCTTCTTGCTTGATGCTTCGTTCACACGGAGAAATCATCAGTGGCTCATCTGGTTCCGCCTTCGCGATTTTCTCGACCACAACACCTTTTGACTTTCTTAAAATGTATTCATAATCTCTTTTAACCTCAAGTAATGCTGAGGTGAGGTACCTGGGTGAGAACATCCTCAGCGAGGGTGGGAATTCTTCATGTTGGGGGATATGAGGTGGCGGTAAAGTTGCAGGATTGTCAGACGGCGCATTCATCTGAAACGAGGCATCTGGGCTCCTGGATGCGCTGGGTGTTGGAGAAGGTGGACATGGTTGAACAGGAGACGGCTTCAGAAACACTGGTTGAGGGATTTCTGGTAAAGTTATCGTGTTTGAGGTTGGAGGCAAGGTCTCACAGGTAATAGGGAAACATCTAAAGATTTTGAAAGGTGTAGGCGCAACAGTTGGGGCAGACAAAGTCAGTAGAGGTATAATGGTCTGTGAGCTCTGCACATTGTCAACCTTTTTAGTCATCTGGCTCAGCTTCACCTTATTTAGCATACCACTTTCTGGGAGCCAATCACTGTCTAAATCTTGTGTCTCAACGGTGGAAGACTCTTCCTGAGGCTCCTCCTTAGGCTCCTCTTTAAACTCCGTTTGCGGCCGAAACAAAAGGTGGTTGTGACGTCGACAGAACAGTGTGCCACACTTGGGGCACTTCCTGCCATCTTTAACATGGAGCAGTTTATGACGCTTGAGGTTGTGAGTTGAAGTAAAATATCGATCGCACATGTTACAGGGAAATAAAGGCTCCACCGGGTGGGCGACATAGTGCTTGTTGAAATCTGCCTGATCTGTGAAGAACTTGCCGCAAATGTCACAAATAGTAGGCCTCCGTTCTTCATGCTGCGGTTTGTGTTTGACGAGCTGCGATGCATTGGTGAAGGTCTGATTGCACTGTTCACACTGGAAGCAACCTGCTGGTGAAACTACAGGCTTCAGGAGCACAATGGGGCTCATTTTGTCTCGTCTTGGGGTGCCTGCTGTTGCCTTGAAAGATAGTAATGTCTTGCTTAGGCTGAAGGTTGTTTGGATTTCTTTGGTTTCAGTGTCTGTCTCAGCCTCTCCCGTAAATGCTTTTCCTTCCTGGAAAACACACACAGAAGAGACTATTACTGTGGGAGAGAGCAATTTAAGATGTGACATAAAACTTGAATCAAAAATCTAGAATGTACTCTACCTGACAGAGCAGAAAAATTATCTAACCAATACTAGTCTTGAGCAATAACAGAATTACTAATATTTTAAGCACACAAACAAAAAACACAACAAAATAAAGTATAGTGATTTAATGTTGTGTTAAACCATAAGAGATAACAAGTTGTGGCTGTTACCTTTGGTACTGATGGTCTTGCAGGTGTCAGTGTCTCTTCTGGAAGTTCACTTGCAGTTTCCAAACCAGAGGACTGAGGGGCGTCAGGAGAATCAACTTCAGTCAAACTTGATCCATCTTCTGTTTCTGCATTGGCTGTACGGTGAGCCCTTTTTCTAAGACTGTACAACCTTTGGAAACATTATGAAAACTATTTGATTTAAATTCATGATAAAGAAGTCTCATTTATCTACCTGTCAAAAGTGTGTACGAGACATTAGTGCTGCAAGGCTGCAACAACGAAGCGGTGTATTATTTGCTGTATGGTTATCCTTTAATAGTTCACGTCTAGTGACCGAATTCTTACAACAGAACAAATATAGTGGGGAAGACCAGGTGTCAAGTGTTAACGTGTAATACACCCGTCGGTACATTATGTGGAGGTCATTTGACGAAGTACAAAAGTGCTCAAATTCGAGTAGCGAGGCAGGTTGGGGGTGATTGGATGGCTCAAACCCGGGACTTTAACCCAGAAGACCAGGGTTTGAGTCCGTAGGCAAGAGAAAAGGATTTCTTTAAAAGATCTTTTCCTAACCGAGTAGTTTCTGTGCCAAAACACTTAACTATGTTTTCCCCCCTAAACTTTACCATGTGGTTTTTCAAGCCTCGGCGAGGCAAAACGTGAGATGTTTGACTGACAATCAAAAATACGAAGACGTTCAGTTTGCGATCATACTACTTTTTTTTTAAATTATTATTCTGTGAAACAACTAATTTGCTCAGTTCTGCAGGAAAGCCTCCACTTTGTATGTTTCTGCCAAATAAACATGTTTTGATAATCAATATGAAATTATCTGAGCATTATGTAAGATTTAGGCGTGTTTTGTTGTTGCTGGCACACAGAAAACAGAAACATACGATGACAATTTACAATATGTCGATGCAGAAGTTATCTTAATGAACTCCATATTTCTGACCTGTTTACTTTGTTCTCGGGGCATCTCCTCCTGCTTTGTTTGGAGCATGTAAACACAGAAGGCACAAAGTCAGGCCCGTCCTGGTCCATGGATGCCTTTCCTGCAAAACAAAAACAAAAACAAAAACAAACAAACAAAACGTTTTTGGCAAATTCAGATTATATCAGATTATACCATGTCCATCTACTTTAACCAGTGCGCAAAGCCAGCTGTTTAAGAGAAAGCCGTGAAATGAAAGCCCCGCAGTTATCTCCCAGGCTACCTGATGTGAAATGAGCGCCACAAATACGAGTATTTTCTTTCAGCTCCTCGGTGCTGCCGTTCACTTGTTGTATCGCCTGGAGCCACACGCGCCTGAAGCGGCCGAGAGCCGGACGGTATTCTGAAAAATTTAAGGCTGCGGTTTGAGGAATATCGATTTTTACAACCAAAAACGCAACATGCCGACATTTTGCTTTAAAACGTTCCGGCTTCAGTGTTCCAGCATGTGTTGAGAGGAAGTTACCCGCAGCAACACAAAACTCCACTTCCGTTGCCGAGACGCGCGCGCATCCTCGTTGACGACGTCATCCAGGAAGGACGGTTTTGTTTGTTTTTAAACGTTACGTAAAGGCTAAATAACCACAGACAACGTTGTCAGTAGATAAACTGTATTTCTGGTGTAGCGCCGTCGTCGGTAAAGTGTTGACCAAAACCGCGGTTTGAGGAGGGTTTAATCCTGCTTGTGAGTCTCTGCGCCGCCGTCACACGGAGCACTGAGGACCCCTGCTGGTCGCTGTGATTTCTGTGATCCTTCAGGTTACGTGCCATAAAATGTTTTTTTTTTTTTTTTTAATCAATATTTATCAAAGATCACTGTGATCTCCTTTTGAATAAAAGCTTTAAAAAAATAATTAAAAAAATATCTTATAATCCTAAAACAACATTTTAATTATGATGCAAATTATGATGAGTAATATTTATTGTACTTGTGGTTTAAATAATGTGACTTAGTACTGTGGTGGCTGCACTTTTGGTAACATCTGTCTAAATATGAAATGTGATCCAGTATGTTAAAATTATTGCAATGGCAATAGCCTCAATCAGGCCACAAATCTGAGATTACAGAAGTGATGCAGCACCTGTAACATGTAGACCCGTATATTGTATTAACAGATTAATAGCAACAACTCTGCAGCAGTTAAAAGTTGAAATAATATTTAACATGCAAACATACATTCAAACCTACATTGTCAAAATTATATTAGTGGCGATGAAAATGAAGTTTGATTTGATTAAGATCCTGCATAACCTATAAACCTGTAAACATTAACGCTACACTTCATGGTGATGTCTTTTAAGTGAAGCGGGGCATAGATGGGGGAAAACAAAGTACAAATAGATGTCTTGGTATGTGACAATTTGCAGCCTAAAATATCACTTTAAAGACATGCATCTTTGGCAGCACTCAGAAGGTAATGCGTCCTTGGTTCTTTCAACAACAACACAAAAAAAATTAATCAGTCTGGCAAACCCAGCGTGTCTCCCCAAATACAGTCAAAGGCACTTTAAAACATGAAAATTCTAACAATAGGTTTCCTCTGCAGTGCTACCTCTAATGGACCGTCCCTAACAATCCCACAGCTGTGGCCATTAACAGATCACAGAGGTGGCAGTAATTAGGACAGAGGCTCAGAGAGCATGTATGGTTTTCTACTCCAGCTTGTAATGACTTGCTAGACTATGCATGTTAATATTTCCTCTGTGGTCACGTGTATCCCATTAGGCCCGAGGTGGTGCTTTATGTCTGCCCAAATACCTCCCAAGACTTTCGCCTATATGCTGTTTATACTCCCCCGAACACTCACGTTATTTATTGTCCTTCCTTTATATTCAGCACCTTCATTCCAGTCATCAACCAGAAACACATCGCATTCGAATCGACCTTGAGTTTGTTTTAGTTTAAAACATTGTCACAAAAGTGAAATGAATTTTTTAAATAGAACTTCCTCTTATTGTTGGTACACGTCTGCTCGCTGATCTTGGCTTCAGCACCACTTGAGCTTTCTCCTCCTCTCATGCAAACATTTGAGGCACACACCATCCTGAGTAGTTAACAGCTTAATAAAGGGGGATTAATTGGTGAGCAGCTAATAATTAGGTCCTTAATTAATCAAGGATCAAAGTATTGCAGTGAGAACTTATGGAAAGGTAACAGTGAAATAATGAGGCACCTGTTAACAGCAGATAGCAATAGATATGTACATTGTTGGAATAATTTTTGGTTAAATGCCACATAGCAGATGACTCGGATGAAATCATGAATGATGCATTGAGGAAGTTAGGTTAGGTTAGGTTAGGTAGTTACTTTATTAATCCCCGAGGGGAATTTTTTTTTCCGCTACAGCAGCATACAGGAAGCAATAGATAATAATAGAATAATAGAAAGCAATAAAATAGCAGTAAAAATATAAAATATAAAATGCACAGTATATACAGTACAGTATATATCTATATATATATATTATATACAAGTTGTCAGTTTGTGTGTGGTCAGAACAGAAATTTTGGGGCAAATCATATCAGCTTTAATAACTACCGGTCTATTCGTGAATTAGAGTTTGTTCCAGAATGGTTCCTTACTCGTTCCTCTTTGTTCAATCTTTTTTCAGTTTCTCATGCTTTGCTATTTAATTTCAATAAAATAGGCCTTTTTCATTGGATACATTTAAGTAAGAAAAGCAGTGGTGTGAATAATGAAGTCGATTAAGCTTACTGGGACAATTGGTTTGGAATGAAACCGCTATTAATATTATTGGTAACACCTTTGTTTTAGCTACTGCGACAAGTCAAGAGCGTCTGTTGTGAAATCTACCAATGAAGATATGTGGCGATTCGGCTTCTCTCATTTTCAGTAAAGAATAAGTAATTTCCTAAAACATCTTGAGCTTGTGCTTTCAGCATTACTCCAAAACAGTAAATTGGGATTTGTTGGGTACTATTTTCATCTGCAGATTTGATAGCGTGTAGTGAATACTGATGGCAACAGGATGGTGTGTATGTGAGATCGGCTAAAAATAAACCTCAGTGCTCATGTTCATACTAATGAAGGAACGTGTCAGTGAGACGGCGTACCTAATTGATTTTTAATTGTTTTAGAACAACAATGGAGCTCTATGTCCCAAAGGAATAGGCCTCAGCAGACCGATCCTTTTGTTCAGTGTCAGCAGTCCACCAATAGATGTCACTGTGGTTTAATGTGGGGGGGACGTTGTCCTGCTCAGTTTTCAGGGTTTTTAAATAACAGTAAAACAGCAGCAATACCTGACACCATTTTATAAAAGAGCCATTTGAAATAAACTCTGTACTCTGTGACTTTATAATCAGTGATATGTAACAAAACACTTACATTTCCTGTCTTCTAAAATGTGTCACTACAGATCTGAAACTGGAATCTGTAGCTGCGACAGACAGTAAATCAGGGAAGCACCGCTGCGGATAAAGGCTGCTCGGACTTCTCATGGAGCGCACTCATACTCTTGTATGCTGTGCCTGTGAGTTAAATCAATACTATTTTATTTCCACTCACACCTCCACAAAGAGAGAGGCCAGAGCCCCTCTGACTCCAAGTGTTTAGTCACCACTGAACACATTTGCAGTCTTTTGCACTACAAACAGACGTGAACGGCAGCAGTAGCTGAAACCTGAGGGTTTTCCAGGATTCCATGATTTTCTCATGTAGTTGTCATACGTTATAACCTTTCTGTGCAATCATGAATTCAGATTAATTGCTCCCCAAGTGTGTTTCTCAGTATCGACAAGCTTATGCCCTGAAAAAGAAATAAATTGGCATTGCTACCGTGTCCCGTCCCTCCTCCTTCCCCTCTTCTCCCTCAAGGTGACTCTTCCATCTGCACCCTCAATGGTCTTGCCAGTCGCTCTCCCTGCAGTAACCATGGTACACAAACTGGGATCTGATTCCCTTCTTGTTTATGTGAGCTCTCGCTGTCTCACCTGTTTCATTAGCTATCCTGGAGCTGTATAAGCACATCAATCAAAGCTATGCTGCTTTGTTCCTGATGTGTGTGCGAGACAGAGAGCGGGCGACATGGGTCATCGTAGTTGATATCTCCTCTTCATTTAAGAAACATTTGATGAAAATTTGAATCAATATATTGTTTTCATGTTTATGTTGCCTGACATCAATTCTTTTTATTCCATTCACATTTTCATCGGCTGTATTTGCTGTAAGGGTTGAGGTGTGTCTTTGTACTGCGTGGCTTCATTTCACTGCACAGCATCCCCATCTTAATTACCCTCTTCTTCACCCCTCCTCACGTTGTCTTATAAGTGGAAGGAAAGAGGAAGGAAAATAAAAAGGAGATTGAGGAGAGAATATATAAAATGGTAAGCAGGGCGGGGTGGGCTGGGAGTGAATGGCCGGCCTGTTTTGAGGGAAGGTGGAGGAGAGGAAATAGTAGATGCAGACGGAGGGAGATGCAGGCCAATCCTTTCCTGCTTTTGTCCACAAATGGACCAATAATTGATTCCCTATTTTTAACAGGCAAAAATAAACATTGAACTTTTCCTTGCGCCAATCCGATGACCAGTTATCCATGCTTGCTTCTCCCTCTCCCAACTCATTCATGCTCATCAATCCCCCTTGCCATGTTTTACACCTTGCGGTGAGGGATGGGCATGTTGCTACCTGGTGGTGTTGGTGCCTTTACACTGATGCTGACAACCTTCTCTGTTTACCCAGCAGCACATCAACCCGCAGTCTCCGCCACCTCTACCGGGGAGTACTGCGGCTGTCTTCTCGCCATCACTCAGTCGTTGAAGGGTTGAGCCACTACAACGCAATTACACATTCATTTCACCCACACAGCACAGCACAGCACAGCACAGCACAGCACAGCACAGCACAGCCACGCTCCCCTCCCCCCATTCACGCTCCCCATCTCCTCCCTGCTTCGCTCTGCTCTTTCTTCACCACCCTTTCATATGCCTGACCTCGCCCACCATCTCTACCTGATGTGACTCAAATTTATATACCTTTAACCCCCACCCTCTCATTTTTTTTGACCCCCTCTTTCACACTTTTTTCCACATCAGCAGCAGATGCAGAGACATACACAAAGGACAGAGGCAGAGCTGGAGAAAGAGTGGGGAGGTGGAGGCCAAAGGAGTGGAGATGAAAGGCGAGGTAAAGGGAGAAAAACAGCATGAAATAGTGTGAAATGTGAGGGGGGAGTAAGAGTGGAGTGAGAGGGAGGTGAGGTGAGGTGTTCTGGATAAAGAGCGGTGGGGGTGCGTGGAGAGACTGGCTAATGATATATTGATTTGACTTGGGGCAAATAAGTGGGAGTACGTGGGAGGAGGAGAAGAGTCGCAGCTCGCAGATGTCTTAAAACACCTGGGTGGGGTATATTTCGTTCATTATCTGCTCAGACTGAGGAGAAGAGAAGCACAATTTGTAAACATCATCTGGCATCGCAGCCAGGCTTATGTGTGTTGACACAAAAGCGTTACTTTAAACATTGTTTTGCAGCATTTGCAAGAAATTTAAGAACATTTTTAATTGGTTTTTATCCCTGTAAAACGAAGGCTCAGCTGTCAAGCAGAGCGTTGAGCCAGGCCAGAATAATATCAAAGCTTCTGGCTATAAAAGCAAGCATTTAGACGGTGGACGGTCACTGGGGATCGCATTAGGTGAGATCCTTAAGGGGGAGCTCACTGAGGGTGGAGATGGAGGGATGCACTGGAATTAACGGGATTTTGTATGTTTCTCTTCAAAATGCATCATCGACTGCATGTGTCCGTGCACTCGTGTCCCTGTGGGCGAATAGGTGAAGGATGCTGATATTGATTATTATCTACATCTCTGAATGACCCGGCCTTTATTGATCATGAGAGTCGATGGACATAAAGTATCATGATAGGAAAAAGTGCCCTGGGAATAATTTGGAATCTCCCAGCTGGAATAGCCACACAACCAGCGGGTTTAAATTTGTATATCTGAGATAATATATGCATTTAGAAAATTAATTGATACCATACTGAGACTTTGTTAACACTTCCTCGGCTACTGTGGCAGTGCCATCGTTCCTGTCGTGCTAATGTGATATCAGGTGACTGCCCGTGCTGTTACATGTGAATTCATGTGTGATACTTGACTACAGACTGAGACGCGTTAGAGTGAGCAGTCATCCAGGCGTAGGAGATGTGGACTCCATATTGTGGTTTCTGTATTAGCACTCAAATTAATTAGCCCACTCTCAATAAGCCTGCCATCTCCCCTATGGTTCCGTGGTAATCACTTCTCCCTTTGGAAAATTCCAATCAACGCCCACTGTGCCTCTTTTGTGTTTTCCTCTCAAATCCCTGTTTCTCCACCTGCTGCTTCAGCCACTCTCTTCTCCTCCACCCAGCTCTCTCTCATGCTCTCTTCACTCTCTGTTTCTAAAGTCTCTCACAATTTTTTTTAAATCCCCCCCCCATCTATTTCTTGTCTCAGTTTGGTCTTTAGGCCTTTCAGTTATTCAGTATATTCCGTGTATCCCTCCCTCCATCCACCAGAGGTCCCCAGTCTCTCTCTCCCTCTGTATGCTCCATCTCCTGCCTGCCACGCCCACCTCACCTGCTTCCAGGTCCCCAGTCTGCTTCACCTGCAGCCAACCCATTCAGTCACAGTGTACCACTTTGAGTTTGCCGGATCATAACTTTTTCCTTTATAGTTTTCTGACAGTTCTGTTTCCTTGTCATTATCTTGTCAGCTTTGGCCCCAGCTTCTCCTCATGTTTAATGTTCACCTGCATGGCCTTTGTTTGTTGAAACATTCATTGTCAGTCAAGTTTTCCATTCTCTTCACATCTGCCTCAGTGTGCATTTATTAAACTGTTACATTTCTCTTTGATTTTGAAGATGCCGCAAGCAGCTCTTTGCAGGGTCCTTCTTATGAAGAGGAGGATGGACCAGCAGCAAAAAAAATCTCTCCGGTGTCAGTCGTTCCTGCTTTACAGGTGAGATGGTGTTACTCAAAGCCAAACCCCTTGCTTCCTTCACCCTTCCCTCCCCTTTACCCTCCCCTCTCCCCCATCCTTACTCTGTCTGTTGTGACAAGATAGCAGAAAGTGTGAGAGGTGGGAATAGAGGGAGTTGTGACGAGTGAGGATTTGTGAACAGTGATGGGTTGACATTAGGGAATAAGCCCCCCATCTCCCTGACTACTACGAAAAGCCATTAATTTGTGGGAGAGGACTTACATGCCCCACGTGACTGTCAGCCCCTTGTGATAGACAGTTAATTCAGTTCTTTGTACTGCTTCACAACTCTCAAGTGTGTCTGCTTGTCGCTGTCTCACTTCTGCCCCCCCCCCTTTTTTTTTTTAAAAACATTTCCTTGTTGTTTTGGTTTGAAAACCTCCCCTTTTTAGCTAAAATGAAATCTTTAATTTAATGCTTTAAGTCCAAATCTTCATTGAGAGGGTTCCACGTTGTTACATTTGTTTCTCGGTTATTTTGATTTTTTATTTTTTTCCTCCTTTGGCAAGAAACCTGAGAACAAAATAACGTGTGCAAGATCACAAGACAAGTTAGTCATTACAAACAGATATACAAATGAAAACAATCACAAATATGAATGAACCAATATGACCAAGTAGGACATCAAAGAGCAAACACCTGTAAATTCCAGATTTTGCAAACCTTCGATGTCATGGCAACAGTAAATGGAATTTGACAAATATTGTCAGGAACAACACTAGTGGCTACGCTCCAGAAAACATCTGGCTCCAATAGACTCCTGTTCAAAGAGAGTCAACTTCTCATTAAATCCAAAAACAACTTGTTTTTTATGCAAGTCGTTATGTGCAGCCACGGTGGGCATAGTGTCCTCAGTCTGATCCATGCCTCGCTCCTCCCCTGCTCCATCCTCCTGGTCACTTCTAGCTCCACAAAAAACAAAATGCCAACCTTGAGTTTTGAAAAGGGCAGTTCACAAACCGATGGGTGACGTCACGCTGGGCTGTCACTTGGTAAATCTGCAGAGTGAAGCACAATATTGCATTTCATCAAACGAGCAACACCCAAACAACAACCAAATTCAAAACATATTAGGAATAACTACTTTTGAAAGTTTATTTTAGTGGCACAATGTCATCCCTCATGTATTCTGTTGATGCAAACCACAGTTGATTCCTGTCTTGAGTCCATTTTCCGCAGCCAGTTAGTTAACCAGTCCACGTTTCTACTGACCAAAGTTTCAACCACTCAAGTTCGATTAGACACAGTTGCTCCTTTATAGTCTCCTCTCAGTTCACACATGTTGGCCTTCTCTTTCTTTCATGTATCTGTCCGTCCACAGCCTCAGTCCTTATCTCATGCCACCTCAGCGCTGCTTTGTGGCACCTGACCCCCATCGTGTCCTCTGTGAAATAGCTCTGTGACTCCTCCAGAATGCCAATGAGGCGACTGCGGGGGGTCATTTTCTACTATCCGTCAAGCACAACTCTTACTATGATATCTCAGACACGTCACAAGTACATACAGTACACGTGTGAATGCATAGACACACATATGCAAAAAAAACCAACAACAACACAAAATATGATTCCACTTGCAGCATATTATGTACTCGCAGCCTTCTGCTCGCAGCAGTAAATAAATAATGAGAACTCGGTTAAAATTCTGCCAGTATTCCACTGCTCTGCTGCTGTCAACCTTCTGCCTCCCTTTAAAGAAAAGGCAGGAAGGTCTCGGTGGAAAGAAATAAACTATTTCTCTTTAGTTTTTACATATTTCTATTCCTCTGCTTTTATCTCCTTCTGTACATCCCTCTCATGCTCCTTTACTTCTTTTCCCTTTCTACTCCCCTCGAAAAACTTCTCAGCTGATTCTCTGTCGCTGCCTTTGTTTCGCTCGTGTAGGCATAATATTTCCCATTAACATTTCTGCAAGAGAAGCTCACAACTCTTCCCTCTTGTGCAATTTGGCGACGCACTTTGTCTCGTGGAATATAACAGGAAAACTAAGATGCTTCTGAGTTGAGTTATGTGTAGAGGTACAGCAATGTCAGGACAAAGGTGGAGTTGGGTGGAGAAGTAGAAGGGCGGTGACCTTGGGCTACCTGCCCTTTGTTCAGCTGGGAGTAAAGGAGCAGTGGTGGATAATGTGAAATGACAAGCGTTGGTATTTAAGCTGGAAAAGGATCATGATGTGAGCCGTTCAAGGCAGATCTGTCTGTTTAAATGGGATTATCTCCGGAATTGGGCAGTTGATATTTCAGAGTATAACAACATAACAATCTGACCTTTAGTGTTGAGATGAAGATCTAAAGCCGACAGATTGGGGCTGAGTAATGCACGAGTGCAACAGATAACAAGGAGATGTCCGTGTATGTGTGAGAAACGGTTACGTGTGTGGGGTTGGCTTCAGCATTAGTGGCTGTGCAGCATTGTGAGACGGGCTAAAATATGTGTAAGCCTGTTGAACCAGACACAGCTACCATGAAATCCTGTTTCAGACTGGCTTACAGCAAATATCACAAAAGGAGAGGTTGAATGTGTGTGGTTGTGTGTGTGTGTGTGTGTGTGTGTGTGTGTGTGTGTGTGTGTGTGTGTGTGTGTGTGTGTGTGTGTGTGTGTGTGTGTGTGTGTGTGTGTGTGTGTGTGTGTGTGAGCAGCAGATAAACACAATAAGTAACACGGCCCTGCATGCTTACAAAAGGCTGCTCTTCATTTCATAGCATCTGATGAATGTCTCTGTTTGATGTAGCAGGGAGAGTTCAAGCACATAAAGATGGAAAGGTAGACGGGTAGAAAATTACATTGTCCCCATAGAAAGGGAGGCTCTGAGCGTGGTGGAGTAGAGCCAAAAACCAAAACCAAAATCTCAGCATGTTCATCAGGAACTTAAATCCTTTCTGCCCTACAGACTGTCTCGCCCTGATGTATTTGACTGTGGCACTGCGGTAAATATGCCAGTAAAGCCTCCTCTTCTTTTGTTATAAACAGAAAATTAGCTAATGTTCTGAGTGTAGAGTTGCAGGGGGAGAACAAGAGTGATGGAATTTTACTCGGAAAATATCTCCCAGGCTGGGCAGACACTTGGACTAAAATGCCTCCATATGCCTCTGCCTCATCCCGCCTCATCCCGCCTCAGCAGGTCATTTTGATCACTGCAGAAAAACCGTCGTTCCACCCCATCTCCACTTCACCACTGCTCTCCCACACAGTCATTTGCATTTTCCTCTCCTGGCTCTCCTCCATATCTTTAATTTCATCCTGTCACACCTGTTATTCAATTGTTTTTCCTCTTCTTTTTTTTTTTTTTCTCTCTCCCCCTCCTCTAGTTTCTTTTCCCTCCTTCTTTGTTGCAGCGCAGAGCCTCATCTAAATGCACAGCCAGTCATGAGCTCTCTACCTGCTTTGGGCTCCTTCACTGGCGTGGAAAAGTGCAATCACCCCGCTTTTTCAAATATATCTCATAACGACACAAGGTGAAACAGAAGAGCTTAAATGTCACAGGATGAATGGACGTATTCCCTGCTTGCCTCTGTGTGTCTTCACAGTGCCTGAAAACCTTGATATTCCATTCAGTTGTATGTGGCTTTGCCTGTTATCTCGTCCTGTCCTGCTCAAACAGAATGCATAGACTTTTCCAGTGCTTGCTCTCTTGCCTGCAGACAAGCAGAGAGAGGCAGGGGAGTGGAGAGTAAAGGAGGGAGGGAGAGGGTAGCAAATGAGGTGTGGGTAAAAAATGATGGGGCACTAGGAAGGAGAGCAGTAGCCCAGCCCTGGATGTGGAGACAGAAAGAGGGTGGGAGAGAGCCGGAGAAAGAGAGAGATCATACAGTGTAAAAAAAAAAAAAAAAAAAAAAAAATCTAGGAGATTCAGATTTAGTAGTAGTGCGGCGTGCAGATCTGAAAGCTCCTTCTCTGCTGGGGAACAACCGCCTTTTGTGCCCCCCCACCCTCCTCCCCAACCCTCCTCCTCATCTTCGCTGCAGTGGGGGGGAGTGCTTTTGCCGTCGTGCCCGAGGGGGGAAGCCAAGAAGTATCCTCCAATCAGCCGATAGTGATTTCTCTCATCTTGTGAGGCTGCTGATGGTGATTTATCACTGACCTGAGACAGGCGCTGCACTCTGCTCAGCGCTGCAACCACCAGGAGTACTCACCAGGGTTTTCTATTTCTTTCCTTCCACATCCTTCTGTGGATATTTTTTTTGAACAGAATGACCAGAGGACAAAAGGAGGATTAAAATGGACTTTGCACTGCGTGCCCTTCTTTTTCTCCCCTCCTGCAGACCGAAGACGGACTAACTTTTACACGTGCATTTTCGGCACATCGGGACATCTTTTTTTTTTTTTTTTTTTTTTTTTAATACTCAGTAGTTTAATAGAAAGGCATTATTTGTTATGTCATGATATTTTATTCTGAAAGGATGGGAAGTAGGGGCTTATCCGCGACCCTCCACCGCAACGACCATGTAGGGCTGACACTCGGGTAAGATGATGGCGAACAGGCGACGGAGAGAGGGGGACGACAGTTGGAGCACACCTGCCTGCTGAGCATGTCTGGCACTTCACTGGAGCTTGACTGGCTGTCTGCTCTCGAGAGTTTTGACTATCAGGTTGTTTGCAACACCCCCCCCCCCCACCCCCTCCACCCCTCCACCCCACTCGCTCCATCACCACCCTCCCAAGTTATCGTGCCTCTCATCGAGTAGCGGATAGCTTTCCTGCGCGCGTGAGGATGTGACCGAGTGTGCGCGCGCGCGGTGTTCGTGTAGGGAGCCAGAGTTTGGGATTACGCCGCCTCTGGAAAGGATACAGGTGTAGCGGAGCCTTTGAATGAGGATTAAGCGGCGCTAACACCTTGTCGCAGGCGGCGCGCGGGGCGATGGACCTTTTAGACAAGACTCTCGTGCCACGAGCGCTCGCCGACGGATTAAAGATAGAGGTTTAAGTGACACGATGAGACTCCGAGGGCGAGGAAGGGGACACGAGCACAGCAGAGAAAGTTCGGATTCTGTTCCCTAATTCAGGTTATCGCCGAAGGGTGCAGGCGGAGGCACTTTTTTTTTTTTTTTTTTTTTAAAGTAATGGGAATAGACAGAGGCTGTTTATGATAGCTTTGATATGTGGCTACATTAAAAACAACAACAACAACAACAACAAAAAGTATTGTGGAGTCAGTAAATATGTTTAGAACCTGCTTTAGTGAAGGAAATAATTGGACAAACATTGAGGGTACTTGTCATAAACAATCTTCAGCTCCCCAATAACCCCGCAAGCACAAACTCCCAATTGATCCATGAGTTGATGTTCTGTTGATGGAGTCTTGTAAAGTCTCGGTTTTATGAGGTCACTATTTGATTATAAGTCGTCATTTGTCTCGCCCCAGAGTGCCGAGTGTGCTGTAGCTGAGAATCAATGGTCTAATATTTGTCATGATGTGACGACAGATCAGATAAAACCCCACAATGTACTGTAATGATCTGTGAAATTACAGTTTTGATGTGTTTTATCTACGTGCAGCGTCTTGTTTGGAGAGGCTCTGTGAAAAAGAACTTCTCCACTGATGGCAGGGCTTCTGACAGTTACAGGAAATTTGGCAGCGTGTGTGTAGTGAAGCTTGTACTTGAAAGAATCCGGTGTTGTAGCCTGTCTTGATACATCTGCAGGTGTGCATGTGTTTTGGGCACATCTCCCTGGCTTACAGTTTATCTCAGCCGCACAGCCAGGGCTTTCACATCCAGGCGAATAATGTAATGGGCACCACTTTACACCCCCCGGCCTGTCCCACGTCTCCACTCGGGAGGGTTTAAGCAGAGGTAAATTAGGAAATACCCCGTAACAATGCATTGATCCTTAAGTGGAGGAACAGAGCAGGTGAAGAGGATTCTGACGGGGCTTTCAGGTGTTATCTCAGCAGCCACACTCTGCAAAACCTGGAAAGCAAAGAGAATAGTTGGTTTGGAAGCTCAGTGTGCGAGTGAGGAAAGCAGTAGGAAAAACAAGACCGAGGCGGATTCTGTGATAGTTGCATTGTTTGTATCTAACTTGTACAAAGAGCTTTGCAGAAAGTGTGTTGTTTAGAGGTTTGCTGCTGCGAGTGAAAACACTCAGCAACAGCGTGGGAGAGTTCAGAGTTCTGCTGGGAATAAAACCTGCTCTGTGCAGCAGTTTTTGACAAAGAGCCAATGTAGCAGGGCACGGCTATTCTGCGTGATCATATTTGACAAGTTACTGCATAAACTCTGAATTGCATGAAACAACTGTGTGATCAGTTTAATGAAGCACAACCCGGCAGGACAACACATCTTTTCCCTGGATGCAGTCAACAATCCTTCCTGTTCTAACTGTGCAAAAAGATCAAATCAACCCAACGCTGGAGGATCTACAAGCACAGCAACTTAAACAAGCAACATTTCTGCCTGCAATGGAGACGGAAACAAACATGTGGACTTGCTACGCTGAAACTATCTCCGCATTTACATTTTCCCTGGATATTAACACTTGAATTGTGAGCACAACCCAAGACGAGAGAACAGCAAATTAAACTGTGTTCTTTCCCGGCAGGGATGTGCCGTGTGTTGCTCTGAGGAGGGACTACTGTTTTATTCCACAACCCCGCGAATGAGGGTGGGGCTCTCCCACTGCCACAGACAAAGACTGCACAAAGAATTCCTGGTGTGAGATCTGGTCATCTGGGGCAGCTGTTCGACCTGCACAGTCCGGCACCGTGTCAAAAGTCACGATGGGGTGCAACATGTGTGTGGTTCAAAAGCCCGAGGAACAATACAGGGTCATGTTCCAGGTGAGCGCTCGGGTCTCCTCTCCTCTTTCTGTCTCTATCACTTGCTCATATCTCTTCCTTTTTAAGTCTTCATGTTTGTTTGTTTGTTTACTCTCACATTCTTTGTTTTCCCACTTAACTTGGTCCCTTTCTTACAGCGACGCTGTTTCATGAGTGACAAACACATTTCTGTTGCAGGAATCATCAGAACCTCATGATGTTAACACACTCATTTAACCAAAAATATTCCCATATTTAATTCCTAATAACTAGTTATGAAACAAACCGCATCATCGGGTAATTTAGGAATGAACAAAACATTAGCACCCCATTATGTAATTATAAACATAACAGTTAAATGCATTGATGTAAATGTCAAGGATAAATAACATCACGAAGTAATTAATTAATACATCAAAGTAAAACACAAGCGCCACATTATGTCATTAGAGAGACATGATAACATTTTGCTGAGGCAAATTAAGTGAATTAAACCAGTGAATGCATTTAACATGATGGATTTGATACCAGTTGCGGATCATCTAACCCGTGTAAAACCACCTTTCTCGTGGACGTGCCCTTTTTGTGCAATGAACCCAGTGCCTCTTGACCACGGCTATTAATTGCTGTATTGCAAAAGTCATTCGGTGACAGTGATACAGATAATTATGTTAATGATACGTCACAGTGATTATGATGATATGATACAGCCACACCGCCTCAGATGCAAAGATACTCTGGCGTTGAGAGAGTAGACTTGTTTTGCAGAGCCACAGAGGCAGAAGGATGGATTGTTAAACTGGGCTAAAGTGTTATGGGAGAGAGGGGTTGCCACGGTTACAGCCTCAGCACCACCTGCCAACTGGGACCACAGACTGTATGTGAGTAAGCTCATCTGGCTGTGCAGTGCCTAAGGAAGCTCCATGCTTGGCAAGTCGGCGATGCATGCACTGACCAAAATAAGTCCCATGCTTACTAAGCATGAAAAATGCCCCGCCACTCGTGGGTATGCAAGTGCAACACTTTTAGTATCTGTGGCACCGGGAGCCTCAGCTGGGTCTGTGTTGCATGTTGGAGACGGAGTCTGGGCCAGTTAACTGGGCTGCATCTGGTGCCAGAGGCGATGCCAAGAGAGAGGAAAACAGGAAGAGAGGCCGAGTCCAAATAGTAGTGCGGTAATGAGCCGAAGAGGGAGTCAAAATAAGCAAATGAAAAAGGGAGAGAAAGCCAGACAGTTTTTCTCTCTTTCTGCCTTTTTTTTTTTTTTTTTCCTTTTCTCCATGCTGCTTGCCCCTTAGATGTCCAAAGTAATTGATTTGAGCGCTTCATGGCCCAGGGGTGAATATAACGGCTTGAGTGACTTCACTAATCCCCAGGGTGGAGGGTAGGGGGAGCGAGCTGGTGCGCCCAGTCTGGTATGTGATCATAAAAATCCAGAGCGGGGCCGCTTCGTTCCACAATCAGTGACCCTATCTAACAGGGGTCAGGAGTAATGACAGTGACCACATGCAGGTCAGCGTCCTCGAAAGTGGAAATCAAATAATTTGACTGATCCGGCGATGTGAGGTCAACCCAGAAGTCTGTCATCCCAGAGCACTTTGATCGCAGTCAGACACTTGTGCGTGGTGTCCAGACGGGTGTGGCGATGAGTGGACCGAACAGCGACAGGAAATGTCTGGTATGATGTGGAGCATGGAGGGGAGTTGTCATGTTGTATACAAAGCAGTTGCGTGAGTGGTGGTTGTGTAGATACCTGTTGTTATTTTGTTTTTGTTTTTTGTTTTTTTTGGGGGGGTGGGGGGCGGGGCAGTGAGACTACACATAATGCGGTCTGTTAAACCTGAAACAACACTGCTGGAGCATGAGACAAGAGAGCAAACACAGATGGGGAATGGAAGCGGAGCCAGAGCACGTTGGCGTTGACAGGCTGACGTTTTCAAGTGCAATTAGAATACAATGAAAACTGCCAAGTCTCATGTAAGAAGCATGAGCTGATGTGTGTTATACAGCAGAACAAGTGAAAATGTACTAAGCAAAAAAAAAAACGAAAATATAAAAAATCAGCGCCAACATGCAGATTGTTTTTTTTTCCATTAAAAAAAAAAAAAAAAAAATCTGTTATTACATGTTATGATTACAAATGCAGAAATTCTAGCTGTGCAGATGGCTCATTAATCCAAAGATCATGCTGAGCAAAAAGAAAATGCGGTGTATGTAGTATGTAATCATTAAAAGAATCATCAAAAAAGATAAACATAATTACATTCCCTTCACATTTCATGGCTCTCCACGCTATGCATTTTACCTTTAGAGCTTTGCAGCTTTGAGCTGTTTTCCTTAACTAACGTCTATAATTACACCTTCAAATTAAACGCAGTCTACCGAGTCTGTCTTCAGACAATAAATACAGCATTAAACAGCTTACAGCTACAGCACACTGTTAAAAACAGCCTGTTAAAACTGACTATATCAAAACACTTGCTTCTGTAGCCAAAGGAATAAAGCTCATGCATTATACATCGGACCTCTGCTACACAGTACGCTGCTCACTGGTGGTAGGAACACACCCAATGGCATGTTTCTAATCAATACTGCCTCCTATAGCCGCAAGTAAGACTGCATATTGGCATTCAGTTGATGAATCACAGACCTGGCTCATCATAAACCATTGTGAGCCGGAGATTGCATTTTACATACATTTTACCTGACACACGCACACACGCGCGCACACGCACACACACACACGCACACACACACGCGCACACACGCAGTAAACCTGTGGCCCCCTGAGCCCTGCAGCCGCTCCCTTCTCTTTTTTTTTTTTTTTTTCTCTCCCCCTCCTCCGTCACTCTAAAGTAAAGCAGGGAGGCTGTTTCCATGGCAACCGGCATCATTAAACAAACCTAATGTGCCTTCATTCACAATGACACGAAGAAACATGCTGACGTTCACACGCAGGAATCGATGCATGCCGATGACCGGTGGACGCAGACAGATAAGTGCAAACCCGGTGCACGCTCATGCGTGTGAATGGTGCCAGCATGTGAACATACACACTAAAGGTGTGGAGGGTGGGGTGGGGGGGGACGACAACCTGACGGTGCACCATAACATAAAGAATCTCAAGGGCATTATGTATTGTAGGGCTTCTGTAAAAGAATATGAGGTATTCCTGTTATTTTTCCACTCTGCTGTATATCACTTATGACATAATTTTTTCCCATTGATCGCTCATTTTCTCTTTTTGTCCTCCGTTACATATATATCAAAGGTAACACTTTAATTGAACCCTCCATCTAACATCTCTGAACAATGGATAAACGTTTAATAAATGGTTTATAACACGTTGTGATGTAGCGATATTCGGACATAATGACAAGTCACGATGTTCAGTTCAACGATTTTATCTTCAATGAATCTACTATTTAATAAAGATCTATATCATATAATAGACTGTTGTATCGTGGAGGCTTCACAGGAGGGGTTAAAGTTGTTGACAATTATATCGATAAACACTTAGAAAGACACGATGTTCCTACAACTGCTTTACAGTGTGTTGGAAATCATTTATGCAATTTTTGTAGCCATATAAAGCTTATAAATGCAAAATGTCAATTGCATCAAGTGGAGCAGAAAACAAACAATTAACACTGGTTAATTAGATCAGCCGACAGACTGCTCATTACTACCTCTTGGAGTGTCAGCTTCTTTTAATGTCGAGACTGTGTGTTTTCTCAGGTGAATGAAGTGTGTGTGTGTGTGTGCGCGTGTGTGTGTGTGTGTGTGTGTGTGTGTGTGTGTGTGTGTGTGTGTCAGACTTGTCAGGCATGTGACTGACATGGAGAAGGTGGGACGAAAAGGCTGCAGACGGGGACGATGTCGCTCTCGTCGCTCGTTTAATAACTCCGGAGTGACGGAGGGAAGAAAAAAAAAAGAGCCGATCAGTCGGTGACATGTTGCAATTTCCCTTTAAGTATCAGTTTTATCTCATCTCTCTCTCTCTCTCCAAAAACCTTGTACCTATAATCTGTCTGTCGTTTCAACTGATTTCACGTATTGGACAAATTACGTACATTTCTATCCCCCACACTCCCACTGAGGTTCGTCAGCAGCATCAACATCATTTCAAGGAATGCTCGGATCGCCTTTTCAATCAATATCTTCTCACTGTTATCAGTTTACAATAGGCCGACCACTCCCGGCTTGTCTATTTAAATTAGCTCAGTGATATCAAACAACCGGGGTTACAGCCGGAGTAGGTCAGCTCTGCCTCCAGATTCATTTGATCTTCTGAGGAGGTGACTGCTGCAGCTTCACAAGCATGTGAGATGAGAAAAATCAATTACCAAACAAGTGGAATTCAATATTGTTGGGGTTGCGGGTATCGGCCTTCGGGATCGGAGCTTTTTGCATGAACACTGTGAAAGACGCAGGTAAATCTTGAACTTGGGAAGAAGTCTGTGATGCTGAGAGGGAGAGATTTACCACAACGGCACACTTCAGATTGAGACTGTGATTGTTTATGTGTTTTTACCTCCACTGAAGACCATGTGTCGGATAAGACTCGAGTGAGACATCACCTTCCCCCCACTCTTTTTTTTTTATTTTTTATCTCAGGCTGTTGTACAGCACACCAGATTAATTTGCTCTTTAAAGGGCTTTCAGATAAAAACTAATTATGCATCAACCACTTAGTGATTCCCCACGAGCTCCCATTGTGTGTGTGTGTGTGTGTGTGTGTGTGTGTGTGTGTGTGTGCGTGTGCGTGTGTGTGTGTGTGTGTGTGTGTTTACATGTAAACCCTTAACCCAGAGCGCGCTCACTATTTACATTCACCCGGCAGTTCCTTGAAAGCTTTTTCTTTTTTTTTTCTTTCTACGTTTCTCCTGCATCATTACCCCTCGCTTCACCTCCGTTCCTCCTCGCTCCCCCGTGCACTCCTTCGGTGTCTCTCCTGCTTTCGCGTTCTCTCTCTACACTTTGAACTCTTTGCATCTCTTTCATCTCGGCCCATCCCCACCCTCGGCTCCGCAGCCGCCGCCGCTGATACCACCACCACCCACCCCCCCTGCTGAGACTTTTCTCGACTTGACTATTTTTCTGAATTTTAATTTCATTTTAAAACACAAATATATTGCGTACGGATGCAGTCTGCAGATGGGTGAGAACCATGTCTTTATAATTTGCGTAGCTTGTGTAGCTCATAAGGAGTAGATGTATGTAATGACCTACTAACCCAGAGATAATAGGGAACAGCACATGGTAAGAGACTAATGGATTCTCCATCAAGTCGGGTCCAAAAAAACTGTGTGACACACAGCAACCATTCCCCTGCATGAAGTCATCTTCAAAGCAATCTCAGCAGCTCTCATTGATAATGAATGAGAAACCCCCTCTTACCCGTTCTCTTCGTATTCATACCTGTCAGTCATGACCAAGGAGCTGTCTCCTAATAGCCTCTCTGATCCTGGAGAGCACACATCACTGAAACAATAGAGACCTCCTGCAGTTTGGGGAGAAAAAAAAAAAGATCATGAGTGGAGAGCTGAAACAAATGCTCACGCCAGAACATGTTAATTCACCAGCATGCCATGTCGGGAGGAGACGTCTTCCTTGTTCTGCACGGGTTTCATTAACAGAGACGGCAAGATTTATGAAGGAACATTAGTAGTGAGGAAGGACAAACACAGACACACACACACACACACACACACACACACACACACACACACACACACACACACACACACAAGAGATGGACCGGCTGAAATAGATGGGAAGAGCGGTGAGTTGTTATCTCCAGGGAAGGGACAGGGCAGACAGAACTGCTGAGGCAGCACGGCAAAAAGAAATCCAGGCTAAGGCGAAAACAGGGGCGAGAAGAAACAGGAGAGAGGATGTGGTTAGAGAGGCAGAAAGAGAACGGAGAGGGGGAAATGAATGCAGGCGTGGAAAAGGAGTAAAGATAGGCCAAAAGGATGGTGGCGGTTGCTGCAGCGGTATGAGAGAGTACCAGAGGAGCTCGATGTGGCAAGAAAGTTTTTGTGCTTGGCTGCACAGTGGGAACATTGATTTGACATGCAATTACTGGAAGGGGACAAGAGATGAGAGAGGGAGTGGGAGAATGAAGCAGAGTGGTAAAAGATATGGAGAGTCCCAGACAGCCAAGGTCAGTGCCTGTGTGCAATATGACTGAAACTATACGAAGGTTGTCTGGCTCAGTAACTGCTGCCATCACACTTCCGTTAGTGTCCGTCTGACATGGAGTGAAACGAAGAGGTATTGAACCCGTCTTTATGTGTTGAAACTGTAGAAAAATGTATCGCTTCTCAATGAGCGCTAATCCACTCAATTTCAAACAGGAAGCTACGGCCACGTTGGCACCTCCGGTGAGGCCGCTCTTAAACACAGCAGTGGTTTGACCTAATGGTAACGCCAACACTGAAATAGTCAGCAAATATAATGTTGCGACATGGTATCACGCCACAACGTGTAATGCACCCGCCAGTCCACTTGAGGATAGCGTGTCAGTGTTAAATGTGTAGACTGTATATGAACATGGATGTAGGGCCTTAAACCGCGTTACCTCTCAGGGCCACTCAGGTTGGCTAAAAAAAAAAAATACATGGCTGTACAAAGTGTAGTTCTATACTAAAGCGGTGGACTGACCAACAGCTGCTTGAATCATTAAAAACACTTATAAATTCTGAATGAATCTTCCTCCTTCAGGTTTGTTGGAGGTCCTGTTTGGTTTGAGAAGGATTGTTTTGGTTCAGTCACCTTTTAAAGTCAAAAATCCTCGCACTGTTTCGATTCCTTCTCCAGATTCATTTTCAACAAACTTAAATTTTTAACGCCGCCTTTCTCTCCTTCGTGCTGTTTGTAGCAGCAGCGGGTGGACAAAGAGTTTAAAACAGTACCAGTGAGTCAGGACACACACGTGACCATCACACTGCGCATTTCAAGACCATTTAAACAAACCTCCAATGCCAGAACAGAGAAATTAAATAGGATTTATGAAACATAATTCTCACAGATGTTTTTATTTTTCCAATCGAACGTGTCCGACGTTCGAGCACAAATATCTTTACGGTCGTTTTCGTAGAAGCTCACCTCCGAACAGGAGGGAAATGAAACTTGACTTCTCGGCAACCTCTTTCCATTTTCCAGCTGTTAGCAGTCGTTATTTATTCTGTGACACTGACATTTTCCTGCTTTTCTGTCTTTCTCTCCACAGAAGGGTCACGTAAGCAACATGCTGTGCTCTTTTGATGCTGACGGTCGATTAAAGGTCTCAGTATACAGCTTTCTGCTCTGCTGCCTCTTGTGATGTGGTGTCAAAACCTTTTTTTTATATATATATATATATATATATATATATATATATATATATATATATATAAAAATTTTTTTTTTTATACTTTCTTTGTGCCTGGAGCAACCCTACCAGCCATGCAACACATCAAATAACACTTTATAAGTCGGGTTGGGTGTATGTTTCTAGCTTTCTGTTGACTAACATGTTCTCAGCTTCTCTTTTGTGTAGGTGTGTGTAGCTGTAGTTTCCCACGTGTCCGTTTTCTTCTGTGAACTAACCTTGCCTGTTTGATAGAAATGCAGGTGTCTGTCTTCTTCTGTTCACCTTCTTTTTTTACTTCATCTTTTCACATAGTTTGTTTTTCATTTACACGTCATATTCACTTGAAAATCACGCACATCACTGAATTTATAGCCAGTTTAAATCTTCCTACTGAAACCGCTTCCTTTTTTCCCTCTTGTTCGTTTCATTATGCTTTTCCACTCTTTTCTATTTTTTACTATCTTGTTTTTGTTGTTGTTGTCGTTCAGGTGAATGGGAAGGAGCTGTCCCGCCTGTCTGGGGATCCCACCCTGGACATACGGGACCCCGTGCTGTCCAACATACTAAGGCGGGGGGCGCGCAGACGGGCGGGCCTGGCCGGAGCTCCTGTAGGGCAAGTGCCGCTGACCATGGGCATGGCCGACTGCGTGGACAGCTGCACCCAAACGGACATCAGCTTCCAGCATATGTTGACTCTGGGCAAGAGCAGCCAGCATCCCTGCGGAGCTCCACCCCCACCCGACCCTCCGCCTTCTCCTCCACTGCCGCCACTGCTGGAGCCATATCTATTCAACGAACTGTGAGTGGGAGTAGTCTAATAGGCCTCTGCAGCATGTCCAACTGTCAGAGGTCGTCTGCTACGTTTCGTCCGTGCCGTTCTGTTCACACACGAGAAGTCAGTAGCTGCCCCAATTACTAAATATTTCCTGAACGTTCTCCTTCTCAGCTTCGTGGAGCCGGTTTACTACGACCCCACTGACTACTTCGACATCACCCAGCATGAAGTGGACCGGCAGGATGAGCTCGAATATGAGGTGAGAGACTGTTAAGGTACCCGAGACCTCCGCCACTGAAAGCTGCCCGTCCGTCCTCTGTCTGACAGCCTTGAACTTTTCTCCCCCTGCACCAGGAGGTGGAGTTGTACAAGTCCCGTCAGCAGGATAAACTGGGCCTGACGGTGTGTTACAGAACCGACGACGAGGAGGACCTCGGGATCTACGTAGGAGAGGTGAGGATGGTGTCATGAAAGACAAATATCTAGCAATTCTTTAGCAGACCCTTCTCATCTTCTCAGACTTTAAAACAATGTTTTTTTTTCTTTTTTAGGTGAACCCGAACAGTATTGCTGCAGTAGACGGACGCATTCGCAAGGGAGACAGAATACTACAGGTAGACGTTTGTAGAAGTGCTGTACTGGAGCTCATATTCCTTCCCTATACTGCTTTTGCATATTACAAGTCATTTTATTTACACAGCGCATTTAAACACAACAAAAGTTGCACAAAGTTCTGCACAATAGGAGTCATTAAAATCAATATAAAAAGAAATTAAAGCCTTATAAAGCCAGAACAATAATGCTCAAGAAATCAAATCTAAATTGGGTCTAATCTGTTACTGCCAAAGAAAATAAATGTGTTTTAAATCGAGATTTGAATACCGGTAGTGTAGCTGATGACCTGACCTGAAGAGGGAAGCTGCTCCAAAGTTTTGGAGCTGCGACTGAGAAAGCCGCGTCAGCTCTTAGTGCCAATCTGGATGTAGGATTTATGTATTACTATCTCTGCTGGTAATGCATACATCTGAAGTCGGAAGAGTTAAAGTTTCATTCCAGCCTGATTCACATTTTAAAGGAAACTGCTAACAGTGTCTCAGTTATTATGAATTCTTCATGGATATTATTATCCATGCTATTAAGCTAAGCCAGTGTTGGCTGTTTAAAGGAAACCCATTTCCTGAAGTGTACCATTTAATTGAATCGAGCATTTGTGCAAAGGCTCTTACATTATCTGACATTAGCGCGAGTTCATTCTTTTCTATTCTCCGGCAGATAAATGGAGTGGACATCCAGAACAGAGAGGAGGCGGTTGCTATTCTCACCAGAGAGGACAGCACTAATGTCTCCCTGCTTCTCGCACGACCCGAGATAGAGGTGAGGAAATTGGATATGCAGTCTTTAGGGGGAGCTCGCTGCGAGGCTCGGCCTGAATACTGACCCAAAAAGGCATTCTTCTTCCTTTATCTGCCTTTTTAACGTAGCAAGAAAATAGTTTACTTGCTAGGATTTACTTTACGTTAACATTTAGTGAGATTCGAAGGCAAAAAAAAAAAAAAAAAAAATAAAAGAGGAGATAGAAAAATAAACCGGGGGACATGAGAAAGAGTTTGGTGCCGTTTCAGGAAGCAGGAAAGCAAAAACGTGATGAGAACAGAGATAGCACAAACAGAGACAAAGACGAATAGCGCTCGCACTCACAGTGCTCACGTGGCACCACTTTGTTCCCCTTCAAGGTCACTCCTCTTGCAGATACGAGGGCGCTGGAATACACATCGGACGCCCCTCAATAACACACCTTTTGCCAAACCACTTGCAAACTTGACACGCGTCGACCCGGCTCAAATGAATTCTTCACTGCGTGCCAGATGTGCCGTAGATTGGAGACGGACGTATATGCGAGAACACCACAAAATTTGGTATGCTGCCTGAGCCACGGGGCAGATTTAAAAAGGCGCTCATTAGAAACGGTCGAAGTCAAAGACGCGCACGCACAAATAACCTCGCCGCGGTCTGAACGTGTCCTTGCGTTTGAATAAACGAGCACGAATACTACCTGTGAAAGGATTTATGTTGCCAAGGCATTGTCCCGCATTAAGATTCAAGAGGTGAGGACGCAGAATCATCAGAGGGAAATGCACGAGCGAAGATTAAAGCCTGATCTGTTGTCCTGGGGGAGAAAGAGAGAAGAGCGAAGGGCTTGTCAAAGAATAAGAATGAAGATGAAGATAATCAATACACGCCGTCTGCATGCAGTTCAGAGACAAATCAACCAATTAGGCAAAATCTGCAGAGAGGAGGAGTGAATTGTTTACTAATTTAAGCCCAACTGTTTGTTGTGTTTGATTAGCTTTTGAGGGTGTGCCGATCAAATCTGCAAAGTAAACTGATTAAAGCAACACTTCTTAGGAAATATGAAGTATTAATCTCTGAAGACTGAATCGCTCTTCATTGACATTTCGTCCTTTAATAATTGATGAATGACAAAATGAGTTTCTTTACAATTAGGCAGTTCATATTTGGATCTAGTCCTTTTAGATTGTTTTATTCTAAAGACAAATTACTCAATGGAAACTGGAATTCAGAGTACTGAAAAGGGTGTTTAAAAAAATAATAATAGCAACACAGCCCACTGGCTCCACCTAGCGCCAGAAAGGAGCACTACACTCTAAATTAAGACCGCTATAATGAATATTTTAACACTAATTATTGATCTAAATCTTAGATTTTATGTCAGATGAGTCACTGAGTCATCACCCAATTCTGGAGCTCCTCTCAGCGTTTTAAACCTTTTCAGAGAACAGTCATAGTTTACTGCATTGGTTCTCATCAGCATTGTTCTGAGACAAAACCGTATCTATCAGTGTTAGGAAGGTTACTTTAGACATGTAATAGGTTATATATTACAAGTTACCATATTCTAAAAAAAAAAAAATGTAATATGTAATGTTGCTATTCCAAATACTTCGTCAAAGTAATGTAACTCATTAACTCAATTACATTTGATCGCTTTTGGACAAACGTTTCTAACAAATGTTTGTAACTGGGCAATAATGTTGAAAAGTCCTGAACTATATCTAAATACAACATATATTTCAGCACGTAGTGCTGAATGAATGGAGCGTGTCTGGACGTAGACGGGAGGCATTACTGAAAAGATGCAAAGCAACAGAATGAACATTATATTCTACATATTTAGTTGTTTTTTTTTTACCAAAAATAATATTTTTAGATGTAACCTCTTTGTAAACACCAACACTTTGAAGAGTAACTGTCATTTAATTACACGTTTTAGCTGTAACAAAAGTATATTACTCTGTTCAGGAAGTTCAAATGCTTTTTTTTATACACGACCTAAACGCTTAAAAAAATATTGTTACACTGTTAATCCTTCAGATGTATAGCAACATCCTAATGCCAAGATGTCCTTTGTCTTTTCTGTCTCTCCAACATTTAACTCCTCCACTGCAATTCCATGGTGTGAATTCATCCCCTTGTGTACCCGACACACACCATCACCTGTTAGAATGACAACCAGCTGGATCCAGACGAGCTGGACCTGGAGCCGCTGGACAACGCCGCACATCTGGCCAGCAGCCACAGAGCGAGGAACAGCCCGTCCGTCCTGGGTGCCGGACTGGGCGGCGCCGCGGGCGGAGGCGGACTACGCAGCCACTCGCTGAACAGGGATTCACCCGATCTGCTCCAGACGGTGCTGAGCAACAGCCAGGAGCTGGACAGCGGGGTCGGCCGCACGGACGAAAGCACGCGCTACGAGGAGTCCTCGGAGCACGACCTCCTGGGAGACGACCACACCAGCGCCTCCAACACCAACGCCACCAACACACCCGGCAGCATGCGCAAGTTCTTGTCCGGCCGCGGCGACACGCCCCCCCTGCTGCACTCCCAGGACCTCCAGTTCAGCGCCGACTCCCTCCTCGGACTGGACTGCGTGAACGGAGGAGGGCTGGAGCCGGCGGAGCGACCGGAGAGGGCCTACGTGGTGGACCCGGTGAGGATGATGATGCCCGGGCTGACCGAGGAAGAGTGCGAGCGGTACAAAGAGCTCCTGGAGATCAAGTGCTACTACGAGAAGAACAGCAACGGTCTGATGCTGCTGGGAGATCAGGGGCTGGCACCGGAGGAAGACGGCGTCTCGCTGGACGTGAACAGGAACGAGAGCCTGACGCAGCACGAGATGGCGCTGCTGGAAGAGGAGCTGCGCCACCTGGAGTTCAAGTGTCGCAACATCCTGAGGGCGCAGAAGATGCAGCAGCTGAGGGAGCGCTGCATGAAGGCCTGGCCGATGGAAGAAAAGAACGGGGCGAGTGCGGGGGCCGGGGCCGGACGCTCGGACATCAACGGCACGCTGGGCAGCGAGGAGTCCTGCCACCACGCTCTGTCGGACATCAACGAGCTTCCGGAGAGGGAGCGCTCGGATAAGGACAGCACGAGCGCCTACAACACCGGAGGGGAAAGCTGCAGGAGCACCCCTCTGGTAAATGAACAGTACCCGTCGCACTCCACGCAGAGTCTGGAGAGAGGGGAGTCTCTTCTGCACGCAGGGCTGCAGCTTCCCACCTGCAGCAGGCCGAGAGAGAGGGGAGCCGTGGCGGAGAGAGGCGACGGGACGCAGGTCAACTTAAACCAACCCTACTCGCCGCACAGTCACAGGAGAGCTGAGGCGAGGACATCCAGCCCCGGGGCGAAGGTGAGGTCCCTGTCCCGGGACGGAGGAACCAGGAGGGGCTCAGACGGAGGGGTGAGACGCAACCCCAAAGCCAACGGGACGGCCGAGAGGGCAGGTGGACGCAGCGCAGAGAACAGCCCGTACCTGTCCCGCCGTCAGACTGAGACGAAGCCGCCTCAGCGCTACCTGAGCTGCATGCAGCTGAGGTCCCCCTCCGCCTCCGAGCGGCTGGGCGGACTCCGAAATCTTCCCGGGGAGGGCTCGGCAGAAACCGGGGGCGACGCCAGCCCGATGAGCCTCGGCAGCACGTGCAAAGACGTCGCTCGGGCCCCGGGCGCCGCGCCCTTACCCCTGTCTTCTCCGCTGCTGCCCGCCTCCCCCCGCATGGAGTGGAAGGTGAAGATCCGCAGCGACGGCTCGCGCTACGTGGCCAAGCGGCCCGTGAGGGATCGCCTCCTGAAGGCGCGGGCCATGAAGATCAGGGAGGAGCGCAGCGGCATGACGACGGACGACGACGCCGTGAGCGAAATGAAGATGGGCCGTTACTGGAGCAAAGAGGAGCGCAAGCAGCAGCTGCTGAAGGCCCGGGAGCAGCGGCGGCGCAGGGAGTTCATGATGCAGAGCCGCCTCGACTGTCTGAGAGAGCGGGAGAGGGAGCAGGGAGGAGGAGGAGGAGGAGAAGGCGGTGGAGGAGGAGGAGGAGGAGGAGCAGGACAGCAGGGAGCGACACAGCAGCAGGAGCCCACCTCCATCCTGGAGCTGTGTCACCGCAGGAGCATGAAGAAGCGCAGTCGCAGGATCCTGGACAACTGGATCACCATACAGGAGCTGCTGGCTCACGGGAGCAGGTCTGCTGACGGGAAGAAAGTCTACAACCCCCTGCTGTCCGTCACCACAGTCTGAGATAAGACGCCCCCCCCCCCCACAAGTGTCTCGATAGGGCCGGTAGGATTGAACACAAGCTGCTTCAGTGAACCTCGGCACGACATCTAGCCTGCAGGGAGGCAGAAACACAAAAGTCCACGATGGCAACGTGCATCAGCATACCCGAGGTCCCAGTTTAACTCGCGACCGAGAACAGCAAGCATCTTCCCAAACTGCGAGAAAACACAAGATTTATAACAATGTGCGTTCTGGTGTATTTTAAATATACTGTAGCACGACAGGAAATAAAGCACAGATCAGCATTTTTGAAAATTTTCAGGAGGGAGTTTAAGTCAGGAGGTTGTTCAGAGAGAAACCCCACCCACAGCGCTCGCGGGCCTCTGTTGGATTTTTATGATTGACAGGTTAAGAGAGGAATTTAAAGCGAGGCCAGGAACAAAGCAGCTGTGAAAACACGAAGCGTTAAAAGTCACTTCTGTGCCATAAAACTGTATATTTAGTGTCCACGAGGGACTTTGGATGAAACATCTTCACAAAGCGCATTTGTGTGCCAGTTAACGTAGCTTACATTCTTCCTTGTTCATTCTTGCGGTGTTCATGTACAAATGCTCCTTTTGTTCTCGACGTAGGAAAACGCGACATCATCGTCCGACCACAAACGCCTTTTTTTTTTATTTCATTTTATATCACGAGAAGCTGAGCGGTGCCTTCTTTTCAGGCAGACTTGACTGTAGAGCACAATTTTTAAAGTGGCACAAAAAGGCAGAAATATTGTAGCCGGGAGAAGAAACGCCGAAGCGCTGACTTTTTGTTTACAAGCACAGAGAACATTTGATATCGTTCAAGAAGGCACATTTGCCGTTTAAAAAGGGACAAAATGTCAAATCGTTCTCCCTTCATTTACCATTTCAGAATTAGGTTTTTAGCTAGTAAGCAATGCAATTCAGTTTAACGTTGACTGTGATCAAAGCTATTTCATTGCAATTGAAGATTATTCTCTGTTAATTGGGTTTCCAGCTACATCTCTTTTTTCTTTTTAATCCAGTGCTCCTTAGAATGACAATTATAGCCATGAATGAGGTGACTCAATTTATAAAACCCTGTAAACAAAAGCTGATTTTTCATTTGGCTTAACATGCATGTTTGATATTGAGACTGAAATGTTTTTTGGTTTTTTTTTTTCCATGTACTTTTAAGATTGAAGGCCTTTAACATACTGTATTTGTGGATGTGTCTTTCTATGACTTTGCTCAAACTCCTAGCATAGAAAAAAAAAAAATTACATGGTGTACTTGTTTGTTCAATATTGTGAGGTCCAGTGTCTGCCATTTTACAGTGACCGCTTTTCTAAATAAATGCCGTGATCATTGAAATGATGTCGCTGCGCCGTACTTTAATTTAAAGTGATAAAAATCCGTTATTGGTCCTCCAATCGTTATTGGGTGAGAAATAACGAGCCCTCGTGTCCTAAACAATTCTAAACCTTTATTTTTCTAACAAGAGTGAAAAGAAACAAAGGCAACAGTAAAATGAAAAGTTTATACACAAACTCACGACAACTGTGTGTCTGCCATATCAATAATAATAATAATATAATAATTTGAACCCAGTAAATAAAATAGAGACAAAGTGAGTTACAGTGAAGTTACCTTATTTTGCAAAGAGAGATAGAGAATGAAGGAAGAAAAGAGGTCAAATTTAAAGGAATAAACTGGAGATAAAAGGACGGGAGCTAAAAAAAAAAAACTTAATGGGGAAGAAGAGGAGGAAAAGGACAAAGCAAAGAGGTACAGATAACCATTTTGGGAAAGTAGCACCAAAAACACCAATGCCTGTTTTTAACACTTCCCAAAATGTACTCAGTTTATTCAAAACGCGTGTCCCCTCAAAAGAGCATCAAACACAAGATTCAATACAACTAAAAAAAAAAAAAAAAAAAAAAAATAATAATAATAATAATACAAGTGTAACCATGTCTCAGATCAGCAGTCGGAATCCCCGGCTGTACCTCAGCCTCGGGATCCAAACCCAAACAAAAACTGTCTACATAAACCCATAGCTTATCGAACTTCAACGAGGGAGCTCAAGTGAAGTGAAACTGCAACTGCCCGTCCGGAGACGGGCCTCGGTTTAACTATCATTTAACACAGTTAGGATAACATAGCATTACTGACTGACCTCAGAGACAAACTCGTGACCAAAGACGCTCCTATGACGGGCGAATCTCACCTCGGTCCAACACAGTCTTATCATGTTCATTGGGGGTGGGGGGGGAGAGGATGGATCCAGGGAAGGTGGGAGACTAAAGTTTAGGTGAGACGGGGAGTCTGAAAAACAAATGACGGGTGAGACACGACTGACATGAGACAGTTGTGGAGTGTAGCAGAAGAGTCGTCGCTCTGTTAGTGTCTGATGCATGAAACGAGGGATGACGAGGGAAGTCGGGGGAGTGTGTGTGTGTGTGTGTGTGTGTGTGTGTGTGTGTGTGTGTGTGTGTGTGTGTGTGTGTGTGTGTGTGGGAGGGGAGACGTGGGGAGCATGTCCTGCATCTTTCTATAACTTGACACCGTCTTCTGGCACAGAAAGCTCCGTCTCTTGAATTCCTCCGACAGATCTGTTCAATCGCCGTCGACCGCATCACAAAATCTGCCCAAAGAACGAAGGAGTGAATTAGTAAACACTTGCGATTACACGCAAAAAAAAAAAAAAAAAAGGAAGCTTGAAATAAGAAAGGGGACGAGGGGGCTGCTACCTCGGGCTGGGTCTTGACGGGTAGGTGAGGGGAGGGGCCGTGCCGGAGTGGACAGGTTTTCTTTGACTCGGAGGCCTCCAGTGACCTTTCGCCTGCCCCGTCCCCGCTGCCCCCTCGGTGGCTCTTCCTCTTCCTTTTGGATTCCCTGACTCGGCCGCGGTTCGTTCGTCGCTGTTCTTCCAGCTCAATCTGAGAGAGAGAGAGGAAACAAACTTTAGAAATGCAGCAGCAGTAACTAAAAATATATATATATTTTTTTTTTTAAATAAATAAAAGAATCTTTAAAAACCTGCTGACGGTTCAATCAGATCATAAAAATAAAGTCCATAATTTGGAGTTAAGCTCCTACAACAGATTTGATAAAGATAGTTATCATGCAATAATAACATTGCATTCGTACATTTATTACATTAACCGGAATATAGCGGATGTTTTGGGGTCACTTTGTCCTGATAAAAGATTGTTTTGTTTTTTTCTTCTTCAAATTCCTGTTTTATGTCTGAATATTTTGGGACCACGTGTTCTGTAGATCCATACGCACATTAAAAATACGAAGGTGAGAGTGTATTTCCCCGACCTGGATGAGCGTGTGCAGTGTGTCTGTGGGCGGAGCGGAGGCAGCGAGCAGGACTCGGTGGATGGTGTGTGTCTGGTCCAAAGACACCTCCAGCAGGTCTCCTTCCAGCTGCAGCTCCTCCAGCCGGACGCCGGTGGCCGCCGACAGCTCCACCACCTGGCCGTCCAGCAGAGGCAGCAGGGGCTGCAGAGACCCCACACCTGAGAGGACGGCAGAGACAGAGTCAGCGCTGATGCCTCGGGGACACGGCGACCAACTCGACCGTTGACGGCGACCGTCTTTACCTGTGACGCTTGACTTCTTGCTGATGCCATTTTCACACCCAGCCTGACAAAGAGGGACAAAAGATACAGTTACGTCAATTGTCATTCAACCGGCAGAAGATTCAACGTCACGTCTTAAACGATCTTGGTCTGTTGCGCGGTTTACGATTAACGGCCTTGGTGTAGTATAACAATAAAGAGAAAGTCAGAAAAGGGCTTTTAACCTGAGTGCCGTTGCTTTCCTTTGTGGACTTTTTCGGTGAATTCTCCTCCGTTAAATCGATGACTCCATCCTCTCCTTCGCCTCCCTCGGAGTCTGATAAAACAATAACTGAACTCCCCACTGTCGCCTTTCCCGTGTCTTTCTCCTTTTCTGCGTCGTGATGGAGCGTCTCTTTGAGTTCTTGCAGCCTCCGAAGCGCCTGCTGCAGCTCGGGCGTCTCCAGCGCCTCCTTGGCTCGACCCTGCCAGGTGATGGCCCTCTCCGTGAGACACTGCAGTGCTTCCCCCTCAGGCAGACGCACGGGCAGCCTCTGCAGGGCTACGAGTAACGCCAGGATAGTCTCCAGGCGGGGGCGCCGTGACCGCTGGCACCGCGGACACAAGAAGCGCGAGTCCCAGTCCCACCAGCAAAGCGGGTTGATCGGGGGTCCGGAGGAGGGCAGCAGGGAGGGGAAAGGAACGCAGCCGCCGTGGAACCAGTCCTTGCACAGATGGCAGCGGAGCTGGGGGGCGCGGGGCTGCCCGGCGCACACGCACACCGACTGAGGGGAGGTGCCGCAGGCGTGGTTGCCGTTACCGTTCTCTTTTACAGAGTTCTCGGGGTGGCCGGACGTGTCCATGGCGTCGTCCCACCTCCCGTTCTCCTTGTCCTCCGTGGGACTTGCAGTGTTAAATCCAGATTTACAAATGTTCGCTTTCTGTAGCCTCAGTAGTGCCTCCTTCTCCTGGTGCTCGCCTTCTTTGAACGCGACCACCTACAGACACGCAGGTGTTGAGTCATAAAACACGTGCATCCGCGAAGACAGAACTTCATGTGTGAAAGGTTAACATGCGTTGCACACTCACAATAGCTGCGGGGTCCCTCAGGTCCTGAGCAGAGAGCCCCAGAGTGTTGGTGTCAGAGTCATCCAGAGGATCATCCAACGGCTCCGTCTCATCTCGCCTCTCTCTCCTTTTAGCACATGGACATAATACCTGCAGAGGGACATGACGGATGCTTTCACGAAGGCCTCGTTGCAGAAAGGTTTCGACTTTTACATTGAAACACTGACATAAACACACGGATGTCTTCTCCTGTTCGGCGGTGACAGAAAATGAGTTCCGGTTTACTTTTAAGGTGCGTTTTGATACAATTGCTGATTCCTTCCAATTACCTCAAGCAGACTGTGCTGACTGCTCTTCTTCAGGAAGGTCTTGCAGGCCTTGTCCCTCCAGGAATGAGCGCTGGCCACCTGCAGTTCCAGCTGCCTTAATTCCTCCATGAAGACTGGCAAGTCCCTTCCAATGGCTACCAGGCCCTCCAGGTCATCCAGACACGGGTAATGCTCCCCATTCTACAGCAAACAGCAGGTTTTTTTTTAAATTTTTTATTCATTTCAGGTATTTTAGTTTGTATTTTCACACTACTTCAGCAGATCCAATCTAAACAAATTTAAGAATTTCGTTATTTTTATTGATGTACCTGGATTTCCTCCAGATCCGTCACCCAGGCCCGAGCTCGGGTTAGACAGCCCTGTAGAGCCAGAATGTTGGGCAGCGTGACTGGAATAAGTTGGGCCTCGTTGACTATCGCCTCCAGGGTGGAGAGAGGGTGCTTTTGCCTGGAAGAGGAAAACCAGAGAAAAACGTTCGCGTTTTTGAATCAGGATAAACTGGTTGTCACATGACGACAGCCGCTGTGGCAGATGAAGTTCATCTTACCTTTGCTCCAGGCAGATCTGTGCTTTCTCCTCCCAACGCTCTGCAATAGTGAGCAGCTCCTGCAGCTCTGCCATGGCCGTCTCCACTGACACACTCTGGGGAACGTTGCAGCCGGCTTCCATCAGGTTCCTCAGCACATCCAATGTCACTTCCTGCCTCTCCCCTCCTTCTGTCCCGAGGGTGTGCCTCACGTCTGTCAGCCAATGGCCCTGCTCCTTCAGGCCCTGGAGTGTATCACACTCTGGCACCACGACAGGCAGCTTAGCTCCCTGCTCCAACAAAGTCTCGAGCTGCTCAGGTGGTGGAGAGTCTTTCTTCCAATCTTTGTCATTGACCAGCTCTTGAGCCCGGTTCTGGTAATCCTCCACTGTCCGCAAAACCGACTGGAAAATCAGAGAGGACATCGGTCAACCTCACTAAATAAATACGACTCTGAAGCAGAGACAATTGTAAGATAAATGAATTAGGAACAAAGAAAATATGACAAAATAGCTCGTTTGTTCAGAGTGACACAACATGTAGTTCTCACCTGCACATCCTCCAGCTGGTTCATTACACACGGCAGGTTCTGCATCGTCTCAACCAACGATTTCAGCTCAGCCAAAGTCATCCTGCTTTCACTAAAAACAGCAACATGTTAGTGCATTGACCTGAACAGCTGGTGTAAAAGTTAGGTTTGTGTTCGATCTTACCTCGTCTTCGAATCACTGAGGAGTTCAGTACTTGTCTGTTGGCAGCGTCCAATGTCTTTTAGTACAGTGTTCAGTTTCCGCAGAAGTTCATTGTCAGGAAACTTCTTTTCTGCCGCTTCAGCCTTCAGCATTTCCAGGTCAGTAATTTCTGCAATTCAAGAACCGTTTGATCTCGGCATGTTCTTTTAAAAACATAATATTTTTGTTGAAATGGTAAATGATATATGGGAGTGTTTTATTCCGATTTCCTACCTATCTTGTTTCCCTCTTCCTGCTCAAGGGCCTCTTTTACTCTGTTGGCCCAGGAATCAAAGGACTCAGACCGAACCTTTAATCGATGCAACATGGATAACAACTCATCCAGAGTGTATCTGTACCTGCAGGGTGGAGAGATGGCAGAAAGGAATATTATGGCTTCATAACAAGAACACTAACACTGCAGTACTATTTATGGCTGAATGAATTCCCTCCAAAACACATGAAATAGATGAATACCTGAGGTAGAGCTTGTCGGTGGGGCAGTTGCACAGATCCTGAGTGTGATAGAGACACACCAGCTGCTCGGGACAGTTTGAGCAGGCCAGAGCAGAAAGGAAGCATGTGGTCTTACATTTATCACACTGTCTCTCATCATCAGGCAGCAGCTCAAATGCCTCCCGCTCCGCTTCTGTAATTCCCTGCAGGTGCAACACACGGACATTAAATAAAACAATCTGAACATTACAATACAAGACAGATTCATCGTGGTACCAAACTCAACTAATATTTACTTGTACGCAAATGAAATACAGACACAAACAATCTTTTAAGATCTACGTCTGTGTCTCACCCTTTCCATCAGACCCTTCCGCAGCTTCCTCTCCTCCTGGACAATAATGAACATTTCCCGGTGTGTAGCTGCGGCCAGGTTAAGGTCCAATTTCTCTGGGGTGGCGGCCATTTTGCAGGTGAGCTCCTCGTGGGAGAAGACGCAGTACCTCCTCAGACGCCGGTAGTGCTCAATACAGGAACGACCGGCTGGCAGCTGAGAGAGAAGAGTGATATTGATCGTGCAGTCTGGAAAATGATGCAAACTGACAACCAGAGATAGCGTAAACAGACATACCCAGTCTGCAGTGCAGAAGTTGACAGCTTCAGCAAAGTTATATCCCTGATTGAAGCCGCTGTGGTAAGCTCTGGGGAAGGTGATGACAAACTCACCGGCGCACTGGTTGGTGCGCACAACCTGCCGATCGGAAACACGGTAAGGAAACCACGCAAGAAACCGGATTTCTTATCGTGTACATGTGCACTGACGTGAGACTCACCGGCACGCCATGAGCCATGAGGATATTGGGGTTCATGATGGTGACCAGCTGATGCAGAAGGTCCGGCTGGTACTCAAACAGCTCTGGCGTCAGCTTCTTCATTACCTCCTCGAGTCGCTCAGCTGCCACAGAGGGAACCCCATACCAAGTCTTGGGTTCACCCCTGCAGATGACGGACACAAGGGAGGTGAAGAACAATATATTTCCACATGGCATCGTCACAGCCTCTATACTAAACCCTCTCAAAATATTTTAGACCGCCACACAACAAGCACGCTGTACCAGTGCAGGTAGTTGATGGAGTAGCTCCAGTGATCCTCGATGTGCCAGCAGAAGGCCGAGAACACCATGCCCACATACAGCCATGGCACCTTCATCCCAGAGATGTCTCCGTTAATATGGCACAGGAGTGACTGCTCCAGCACGGGCATCACATTCAGGTTCCAGCCACTGCGAGCGTACTCCTGACAAACAAACAAACAAAACGGCATGCTGTGAAAACAGGCACTGGACTGGGAACCGTGATTAGGAACAGGTTTCGGAAATAACAGACTCGTCTACTTTTAGCACTGTAATAAAAACTATGCGGTGAGCTTTCCATTAATGTAAATATCCTGTTATCGCTGTATTATGCAGAGGTTAGTTGGTATAATACTTTGCTAAATTGCATCCATACTGCATTCATTGTTGAGCTTCCAGCAGAAAACAATCCCATACGTACGTCCTCTTCCTTTGTGAGCGTCCTCTTGCCGGTGTTCATCGGAAAGCCACTGCCGAACTCTTTGGAGTGTATGTCTGCTCCATACTCAACAGTCACGTCTTCCTCAATACTGCTCACTAATCTCCAGAACTCTCTCTCCACAAGCTCGGTGGGAACCATCTGTACAGACAACAACATACAGGCTAGAGGTTAGTCTTTCTACAATATCATCGCTCGAGGCAGATTGAAGCTCTATAATGAATATATGATGTCTTGTGTTTATGCACTCACATGGACCGGCATGTTGAAGTAATCTGCCTTGAAGGCATCTGCCATCTCCCCAAAACTCTGCAGAGTGTACTCTCGTGTGGCTTGTTCAAAGCCAAATGCTTCTGAGGGTTTCTTGCACTCCTGGAAAAAAAAAAAAAAAAAGGTAGAAAGTGAGAAATTCAAAACCAAGAGGAGTCTTTGATGAGACACAAGCAAGTGCTTTTTAACATTTGCTCTTACCTCTGCCACACACTTAGGGCACCGCCAGTTGCCTTTGGGAGGATCAGAGAGGGGGGGCAGCAGACAGAAAGTGTGATAGTTGTCATCACAGCCATCGCACAGCAGGAGCTTCTCGTCGTCGTCTCCCCGACCACACATCCGACACACAAAGGAGTCCACCTTTGGAAAGTGGGTGAGAGAAATGTAGAAAAACGTTGATTAAAGGGTTTGGAGCCACATGGACGTTGCTAAATTTGAACCGATGCAGGAAACCACAGCTATGAAGCACACAACGGGCAAAATCTGACCAAATAACAGATTAGTGGTGAAACAAAGGAGTCACTCTTCTGTCAAAATCAAACTCGGTGCACTCACAATAGAGTGACAATTAATAGAGTGCACTCTAATGATAATTTCACACTCTGTTCTATTATGTTGATCTCATATTAGACTCCCACCGGGGTGTATGAATTGCTTCACTTACACACTGTGGGTTGTTGAGGTTGCGTCGAAGCCTCATGGTCATTTTGGTGCAAGGTCCATCTGTACCACCTTCCGCCACCTCGACCTCTTTCCCATTCTGTCCTTCTGGTTCCTCTTTCTTCACCGCAGTCTTAACTGTGATGCTCTGGCGAGGCGGTTGGGGGCTGGATGTGCTCCCATCGCTCTGCCTCTCTTGAGGTTCCGCTGGCTCTGACTTGACTGGGGGATCAGCAGGAGCTGGAGCAGGAGACACGTCTTCCTTGACGGTAACAGTTTGAGGCAGCTCATCTAAAAAGAGGAGAAAGAAAACAGCGGTGGTCAGTTATCACTGACTGTACAATTTATACCGTGCAGATTTCCAAGATGGCAGGAAGATTGTATCTAAATCAAAAACAACATCTCCGACGCCCACAGTTTATTTGACTCAACCAAAATTTGAAGACTTGCCTCTTTCTCAGCTTATTGTTTTAGTTGCATCAAAATAATTCTTGTGAACCCGAAATTCTTAAACATTACTGTTGCCAAACCCTTTAAGCTTAAATGTATGTGCCCGAGAGTGCAGTTAAAATGGCCCTCACCTTTCTTCCTGATGCCTTTGTCCCTCGCCACCAGTCCAAGTCCCATCATCTTCGGTCCTGCACCGTAGATCTGAAGCTTCTTCAGTTCTGGGTTCTTCTCTATGTCTTCCTCTGTTGGTTCAGGCTGCAGGTAGAAGAACATCTTGGTCACGAAGACATAGAAAGAAAACAGCTACTCTCCAAAGCACACACAAGACAAAGCGAGGGTCGAGTGCAGAACAAACGGCTAAAAACACGAGAGCATAGCAGTGCGTCACAAGAAGGGATTATGCTGGATTAGAAAGTAAGGAAATGTTAACCTGCACCACAGGGAACGCTTAAAAGGTTGAAGACCCACCAACATCACACACAATTACCAGCAGATGCAATCATACAGTTAGAGAAGGATATTGTTAGGATTTTACTGCGTCACATCCTGGTTAAGGTTTTTAGTGTCTAGCTTGAATAAGATCACAAAACTGAGGCAAAAGAAAAGCAACATTGTTTTCAGTAGATTTAGGCTGTCGTGCACAGACATGTCAGAAATGTCTAAATTTTGGGCCTTGTTTTGGTAAAAAAACAAACAAAACAAAAAAGCCAAACAAACAAAAAAAAGAAAGAAAGAAAGTATAAATATCCTCAGGAGGTAGGTCATGTCTAAAATGAGGACTTTTTTTGTTGCTTTGCAAAGACACAATGGAAAATACATGTGGTTTTATGCACAAATATAGGAAATTATGTAATACAGAATAAGTCAGCTTGGCTTCTGACGCCATCCTAGAATATTTTGATAACATTGGATTTTTTTTTTTTTGGTCAGGTGTTTCCTGTTCTAATCACATGTTTAACTTTTCTGTATTATTTATTTATTTATTTCACTTTATTAATCCCCGAGGGGAAATTTCTTCGCTACAGCAGGGGGGCTCTCAGGGGGGAGCTGCTGCAACAGGCTGCCACTAGTGCGGCGCCAGGTAACCTGACCTGAGGTGCATGTTTTTGGATGATGGGAGGAAGCCGGAGAACCCGGAGAGAACCCATGCAAGCACAGGGAGAACATGCAAACTCCGCACAGACAGGCCCAGGACCGGATTTGAACCGGGAACCTTTTTGCTGTGAGGCGACAATGCTAACCACTGCACCACCGTGCCGCCCTTTCTATGCATCCTTTCTTTACTGTGGTAGGTATGTTACATTATAGCTGACGCTTACTATGAAAAACAGTAAAGCAACAGAGGGGGAGGAATAATTAGTGGAGCCATATTCTGAGCTATATGTTTACAGTAAACTGCAATTTAGGTTGGGCAGAGAAATCGGTTATTCTAAAAACCACTGAATGAATTTAAGGCAAAATTTGATAATGTTAAATTACTTTACTTTTGACATTTATGATGTACATTTTTTTGGAAAGTGAACACATTTGCAATGGCGACAGTTTTCAGCGTTAGTCCGAGTCGGCAAAAAGCCCACACGAAGAATGTGTAACCAGCAATGGAGACAAAAACATATCAGGTCCAAATGTCCCTTTAAGTAGTCAGGAAAACAAAAACAAAAGCACACAAATTCACAGTTCTTGCATAGAACAGGTTCCGAATCTGAACTTGTTCTCTGAACACCCATTTAAAGAAGCAGTGCGTAGGATTTAGTGGCATCTAGTGGTGAGGTTGCAGATTGCGCCCGACTGGACACCCCTCGCCTCACCTTCCCCTTCTGAGCTCGGCACACTCAGGTGTGCACCAAGAAACCAGAACTCAGTCGCAGTCAAACCACAACCTGTATTCCCACAACAGGAAAATTCATATATGGAAATCATGACATCATTAGTGCCCATCACGGCACAAAAACTGGACATACAAATCCCATAAAAGAGGCTTTCAAGACTTTTCTTACCGAAGAGTTTTTTTTTTTTACTTTTCCACCTGTACACAGTTGCACTCCCTTCTATCAGGCACATATAACTCTTGCTGCTCAAACATTCATTGCTCAAAAATCCTTGTGTACACAAAACCAGCACCTTTCCTGTGAGCCAAACTCTGGGGAGTGAAAACAGTAGACATCAAAGCAGAGGAAAACGAGCAAACTTGAGAGACCTGGAGGCTAACAACCGTTACCAGTTGAAAGAGGGTTGTTTTTTTTTTTTAGAAGCTTAAGTGATTTAAGACTCCAATATGTCACCGTCTGTCATCAAACTGTGGTGCTCTGCAAGTGAAGCCCTGTTAAATCAAACCTAGCTGGTTCTCCTGTGCGAGTGCACTCAAAAGAAAACGCATGCGGCCACGCTGTTAGCTGCTGTAGTGAGTAGGGAGCAAAGCAAAGTAGCAAAAGTGCAAAGGCACACAGACAGCTCAGCAACAAAAGTACTGCAAGCCAAATACTACTGAGAGCATGAGGGAAAGAGAAAAAGCTGGAGAGCACAGCAGCCCAACAACTAGACTGGAAAAGTGAGGTTGTCAATTGCATTTAAAGTCAATGTTTCAAGGTCTACAGTTAAGTGAAGTCGATACATCCCAGACCCAGACCCAATATTTTATTTTTTTCCCAATCTGTAAAAACAGTCACAAAACACCTTAGTCCAGCATGAGACCAAATGATTTCCTTATGAACGAACAGCTTAAATAAGAACAGAAGAAACATCTACCTGTGTTTATGGTCGGATCTAAAAAAAAAAAATCATAATGATTTAAAAAATTGCTTCAATCATTATTGTCATGCCAATAAAGGCTTTTTATGGCAACATGTCTGCAACGGTCCTGTGACCATATTATGGGCTGGCACCCCTACACTCAGAAACGCAAGGAGTATGATTGCATGTTAATGGAAATGTTATAGTGGTTAAGAAAACAAAAATGAAACATTTAGACAACTTCAAAAGGGGGGTTATGGTGGTCGAGGAAAAGAGGCAGGAAGAGAGTGGGGAGGAGGGGGGCTCATATGCTCAAGAGGCAGTACCGCAGAGATGAGTTGAGAGCCAGTGGTGAGAGGATGGGGGGCCAGATCCTCTGGACCCTGCAAGGGGAGACAATAACAGCAACAATAAACTAAGACAAGAGGGGAAAAAAAGGAGATGCGAGAGGAAGGAAGAGAGAGCCTGGAAAGAACAGCCAGTAGTTGACAAGGGTCACATCTCATGTCGGATGCATTTTACCAATCCCACAGAAATATCTGAAATTCTCTTTTAAAATTCAAGATAAAATGTGTTGGAAAGAGTCGCATCACTCGAGGTCTGTGTTTTTCAGTTTGTAATTTGAATGTTGCCAGACCTTTGTGAATAAAGTTTTTATTTTTTATGCAAGTTGAACATTTGAGGCAACCAAATGTACGTTATCTCAGCACTGACCTAACAAGTTGCTGCCAACTCCTAACAAGTATTCCAACCGTGGCATAATTTGTTGTAAATGTGGCAGCTTATCGGCAGATGCCAGTTAGCATCAAGTAGCTGCTTATGTGAGGTGTTTAGGGGACATCTGTAAATTGTAGCTACAGAAAATAGCTTGGGTTAAACTCTCCCCTTCTACGCTGCATGACATTTTTAAAAATTGTACTGAAATGCTAATTTATTTTTGTCAAAATGGATTTTATAAAATTGGTGTAAAAAAAAAAAAAAATTATAGTTCGAGTACCAGTATCAAAATCAATTTATCGGTATGAAAAGTTTTTGAATGACGCCTAACCAAAGTCATCTTAAGACATCTTCACAGACTTGTTTATAAAAAAAAAATCTGCATTAGCCTTAATTTTGTCCTCATTAATTCAGTATTTACCAAAATCAGAAAAACAAAAATGCCGTCCAGCATATTACATGAAGAAAAGAAAAAACACGGGCAGACAATAGTGTGCATGTCACAAGAATGAGATAACAGACTGTAGGCTGGTCCAGAAAGTGAAGCTGTGTAATTGATGATGTGAAAACCAAAGTTTTTTTTTTTTTATAAAATATGACTTATGAAACAAAGAGGTATGGGTCTAGTTGGGTGGTGGAAGAAGGTGCAAGAAATAAAGCAGAGAACAAAATAATTCATGGAGCAGCGAGCGATAACAGCAGAGTTAAGCAGAGCAGCATGACAGAATGGAGAGTAAGCAAGCTGGGATGCGCTTTAAGTGCACTGACACATCTTCTATACGACACTGTAACCGAGGGCAGATGGATAAGGACACAAAAACCGTGAATAAACATGAGAGCGTGGTCCACGCAAGAATACTCTCACATCAAACAAACACTTGTGAAGATCGTTGGCTTGAATTTTTGTCAGCCTGTAATGATGAAAGCTCATTATTTACTCGGCTGATGACCAAGCAGGAGATAGAAAACTGTTAAACTGTACAAGGACTTCAGTGTTAAAAACATTGTGAGAGTGTGACAGCTTTTTAAATTTACTTTTCAATCCAGATCATCAAACAGCAGTAGATATTGGTTGTACACTGAGGTTTGAAGTGTTGTAAGAGGAGATGCAGATTTTTGTTTTCTATTGCAACATAAAAACATAGTTTACATGAAAATCAGCCACACTTTAATGTTTAAAAAAAAAAAAAAAAAAGATGAAACCAGAACAAGAAATACAGATAATATGATCAGAGGCAGGGATGTGTGATTTAAGTCCTGTGGGAAACCATCTCTGATAAAGCAGTGAGAGCAGCCTGAATGCCAGGTAGTTAAAATCACACCGAGGTTGAAATTCACACCTTGAAACAAAATCCTCCTGACAGATGCATCAAACCCATGGGAGTTCATAAAAAAACCAAAAGAAACAAACAGGTTTTCAATTTTATCTGATTATTAATTTTCTAGGATATATTCTGAAATTGAAATGTGATGTAAGAAGTGACCAGAGAACGGGGTTACTGGTCACAGGTATGCAAATTTCACTGAATGACAAGTAAGGATAGATACGCTCACTCACATCAGGCTGGCAGCGGTTCGCTCGGCGTCCGTAGCTGCTCATTTTGGACGGTTGCACGGACTGTCGCAGGGGAATGGAGTGAGGCTTGTACTCTTTATCCACATCTTCACCGTCATAATGCTTCGGCTTGCAATGCTACAATTCGATGTAGTGAAGAAAGTGTACATGAAAACATGTCCAAGCATAGAACAGATGACTTTTCTTCAATAATAAACATATTTTGAATGCTATTTAATTAACTGATCACTGCTGGCAACACAAAACGGAGACAAAAAGAGTGTTTAGAGTAATACCGGCAGGCTGGTACCAGACTGGAACATTTCAAAGGGGTAGACGATCCTCTCGTAGTGCGACCGCAGCAGAGAACCGATGTTCTTGCCTGGAGGGTAGCCAAGCCTCTGGGCCACACGAGCCCAGCGCCGCTCCTTACAGACCATCTCAAAACCTCCTTCGTCTGTCACGACCTGCAAATGAAATTACATTTATCGGAAATTTTAGAGAATCACATTTGAAAATGTATTTGGGGTAAAAAACAAAACTTGATTCATTCTCACCTTTGACAGGCTGAAAAGATCAAGGATGCGCCTTTCAATATGTGGGATTTTTAATGACGATGCCTGGATCTCCCAAAATCTGGCGATGCGGTCCAGATAATTGAGCTTCACTCTGGTCTCAGCCTAAAATGAGATGCAGGAGGAACCACCGTGATTACTATAGACTGCTCCATCGACAGCTTCAACTTGTCTCGCATCAATGTACAAAGATGTAATGGGGAAAAAAAGAGGAACTTGCCTCCAACTCATTGAGCCTCTGGATGCGGGGTGTGAAGTGGAAGCTATCCAGCTCCACTGAAAACGGTGGCTGCCAGTCCTGTTTGGAAACACAGACATGAAATTTACATTGGAAGCCTATTGGCGAAGGCAACATCTTACAGGGCTGACCACTACATCAAGGCTATGCCATGGTTTGTTTACGCAGGATTCACGAGAGAGCAATCTTAATTTAAGCTTAACCTTAGTTTAACTGTGACTTTCAAGCTGAGGAATTTGGCTCTGCTTTGACCAGGAAGGATAATCACGGTCACACAGTAGTCAGCCTGTCAGTTCTGAAGAAAAGATTATTCCTACTATTATCCTATTCATACTATTCCTGTCTTATCATTAAAAAAAATGTCAGTAATGTCTCTAGTATTAAGCAGGACTAGCTCTACTGACCAAGTCATTTTGAAGAAGCACATTGCACAAGTGAAAGTTAAATGCAAATCACCATGTGCAAATCTTTTTCAGGGGTCCACATGTAAAGAAAATGTCTTCTTCATTACTTCTTAATGCCGCTGTAATTGTTGTTTTAATTAGACTTTTGTGTATATATTAAAATTATCATTACACATAAATATTGAATCCGACTGAATCATTATTTACACAACACAAACATCCATGGCAATCAAGTCATTTCTATAAATATGCTGCCCTCGTTTTGTTGATATTGCACATAACCAAACTTATAAAATTGACACATTATTTATGTTGAAACCAAGACTACGTTTTAAGGGTTACGTTTTGTGAAGCCTTTCTCAAAGTTGACAAAGCAAAATAAGGCGTAATACAGAACATGCCATTTGTACAACACAATCAAAGTATATGCAAATATTTACTGGTGGAGGCCGAATTTTACAGATTCCAGACTTCTCTGCAATTGGACGAATCTTGGCGATGTAGCCCAGAGGATCCTGAAATTCCTCCCATGACGGCTCAAATACTGGACACTCCGGAGGAGGTACAAACTCTTCCCCTTCCATCGCCCTGACAACAGAAAGATGGACATTTAAAACCAGTTATTGAACTCTGGCATACTCACCGATAGCCATTATACAGCATCAATGCAGCAAGCACGAAAGCATCTTTTGGATACAAATCCTACTCTGGATTTGAAGAGAACAATTTCAAAAGCCCCAAAAGCTTTCATACTTTCAAGGAACAATATAAAGCGTCTTTTTTTTTTCTTTTCTAAATTAATGTACATTTTCTTTATGTATTAATGACCCGAGTTCAGAGTCATGTACGGACACCGATATCGCAATTGTTTAGCAAGTACATTCACATAAAATTAAACAAATGGTGGAGAGATGACATTTCAAAGGTATTCAGCAATTTAAAGTTTCAACTTAATTCTCCAATAAACAAAATGTACTCCCTAATATGAATATAAAAAGCAAATCAGACCGTTACTTCAAAGGATTACTGCACTTGTTTGCTCATGCTGGATCCTTACTTCCTTGTTCTGCTGTCAGCTTTAAATGCATACGTGACAGCCAGTTCCTGTACATGTTTCATAGCTGACTGTTTTCACAGCAGTTTGAATAATAATAGATAACAATGCACAACAGAAACCCCAGGATGAGGATCCTTGCTTAAAAAAAAAACCCATCCCCCAACACCAGACACAACAAAACAAATGCCACACTCTAGTAAATCAAGGCCCAGACCGGAAATGAGTTAAAAGTTTAAAAGTAACGCTGTACGAACTGTAGCACACAACAACAACAACAACAACAACAAAACGAGTAAAGCTCATACGTGATGTAACATTTCCCTGCGTGAATATGAGCAAACGTTTAACGTTTTGGATGTAACTGATCCAATTTTGACCCGGGTCCGATCTTCAAAAGAAGGCACGCTGTAATAAAAACACGACTCGGTGTCGTTTGGACTTTTCTGCGGGTCTGCGCGCGTCCGGTGTCCGTCCGGTTCTTCAGACAAAAACAACGGCCGTGGAGGCCATGAACCCTTTAAGGTATAGGAGGCCAAAGGGAGGCATCGCTCCTCACGAAGTGGGCTGGACCGCGTTGATTAAAATGCGATTTCTTACCGAGACAAAACGGCGTCAAAAAAAAAAAACGCGATCACTTCGGGACAGCTGGAGCTGAACGGTCGCGTCTAGGAGTCGATGTTGAATATCATCTCGGTATCAACACTGTATAATAATAATAATAATAATAATAATAATTAGCTGGCAGCTGTTAGCGACTGGCTACTAAACTTGGGTCAAACTGGCGTTAAAACTAAACATACCTTTCGGCGACAGCGGAAACGATATTAAATCAATAAAAAACAGACAGTTCCTCCAAGTTTCGCCCTTTTTTTGTATATATTAATTGCTGGTTAGCTGCGTGTCATTCATTTATTCTTCTAGAAATCATGAATTCTGTTTGTGTCTATTGTCCCGGTTATGGAGAGGCTGATAACGCCGCTTGCGGCTAACGTTAGCATCGAGGCCTCCTCTCTTGTCTCTTGTCTGTCTCTCTTGTCTCCACCCACGGTTTCAGATCACCACTATTAGTTTTTTTTGGTTGTTTTTTTTTGCTAAAACGTTAACTGGGTGACTGAGGAAACTTTAAAATCAACTATACAGCCCGGCCGACCAACACAAACGTTACTCAGGTCGACGCTAACGAGCGGCTAGTTAACACAGAAATGCAGTTGTTCGTTGCAAAAAAAAAAAATGTCCCGTCGCATGCCAGTTAACTGACCCGTAGACAACCCCCTCCTCCTCCTCGATGTCCAGGGGGGTATGATAAGGGCTTTGTGGCCGCTCGCCTTCCTCTCCCCACCCCCTCCTCTTGTTGTTGTTGACGGACTGGGTCGGTGAAGCTAAACGTCGGCCAGCTGTGCTCGGATCCAGTTAGCTTAGCTTAGCTTAGCTTAGCCACCGCCGCTAGCAAAGTTGACCCGTTTTCAGCTTCACTTCTCCATGAAAACGTCCCCGTCCTTGTCCAACACGCGGGCTCGAAAACGTGGACGGCTCGGTCGTAAGTTCGATGCCAAAAGCGAGACTCTCAAACTTGATCAATTACGTCGTTATCAATCATTTCCCGATCGACACCATCGCTCTCCTCAGGCCATCCCTATCTTTCTTGACGAGACGCCATCTTAGTTTTTTTTTTTTTTTTTTTTTTTTCCTTTTTTTTTTTTTTTCCTTTTTTTTTTTCCTTCTTCACGACCGAAGTACAACCTCGGATCTTCACACCACGTCTGTCACGTTTACTCCCTGAAAGTAGTGCCCCGCAAATTACAACGGGACCAGCTGTGGAGGAGGTATATGCCTTTATTTGAAGCCTTTATGTAAAGTTATGTCAGCGACCAAAACGTAAACATACTCTCGTAACAAGTAGGTTAAATCACCACAAATAAAGTGTGAGAAATTAATTTAAATTATTTTTATTATTTTTTTTATAAAGGCACACCATTGTATAAAAAGTACTAATATCCTTGTCCCCCTGTCCCATGAGCAAGCCGAAGTGGGCCAGGTGGGCTGAAATTCACCTTTTTAATGTTGTTGTTGTTGTTGTTGTTGTTGTATAACATGGATTAATTTGCTGACAGTTTGAGGTTAGACGCATTTATATTTCCCTCTGAATTATATGGTAGCATCAAGGGGAAAATAGCCTAAAAAAATTGCACAGTATTTGATTTCCATTGCTGCCCTGTTTGAAATATATATATATTTTTTTTTTTATTCACAACAAATAGCGTGTTTGCACAAAATAGCAATTTAGGGTACAAATTATCACTCACAATTTTCAGTGGAGGAAGAAGTGTTCAGGTCCTTTACTTAAGTAAAACCACTGATACCAAACTCAAAATACTCCACTATAAATAAAAATCATGCACTGAAAACCTTACTTACGTAAATGTATGCAAAATTTACTCAACTTAAAGTACAGATTTTGCACTAAAATAGTACTTGTCAGTGTTTTACTACTATATATATGATTTTTTTTTTTTTAATTTTTTTTAATTAAAGTTACTGCTGTATTTATCTAAGGATGTGTTAATTTTATACTGCTGTTTGCTTTAATCTATTGTCTCATGAGAACGTGCCTCTAAAAAGTCAACATGCTCAGAAAAACAAGCCTCTTTTCTGCAATGCATTTTCCCTTTAATCCTAGTGGGGTTTTAAATGGATGTTGTTGTTTTTTTCAAAACCGATAAGGGAACATTTGATTCTTCAGTTTATCAACATTAAAAATGAACACATTTGTAAACATATGATTTTCACTAGATGGGAAGGGAATGAAAATGTTTTTATCAAAGGTAACTAGTAACTAAAGCTGTCAAACAAATATAGCTTAGTAGACTGAGTGGAGGACAATTGTTGTTTCTAAAATGTAACGGAGTAGAAGTATACAGCTGCAGAAAATATAAATATTCAAGTAAAATACAATTACCTCCAATTTGTAATTAAATCTTTTTTTTGTGAAAAATGAAAAAGTAGGCCAGTTAAATCACACAAAATTACAATAATTCCATTGGTGGTTAATATCATTATCTAGGTCCTCTGTAAATTCAAAGGCTTGTGGTCTCTGACTCTCATCTCATGATCTATATTCCTCTCGTCACAAAATGTTCCTTATTTTGAGCAGATTAGTGGTGGTGGAAGAATGTCACAGAAACTACGCACACACAGGTCACTTCACTGCAAGGACACTTTAATTTATCAGAAGCAATAAATATTCACATCTCAATTCTCTATTCTTTCAGTACACATAATACATACACAAAGAAAATTTTTAAATCATTTGTTTAAAATAATATCAATAAGTGCACCGACATATGAACTTTTTTTAGGCTTTAATTTATATCACGGTATCTCATCCTCTCACCTTCAGTCTGAAATAATAAGAAAAGAAAAATGAAGTTAATATTCCTTTTGGCCAAGAATTCCTGTCCCTATTTCATATGTACATACTTAGTGGCAATCACATGCACGCACCTGAATACAGAATGGGAACTGTTCATCCCATAGTTATGATAAGAAGCTTATGTATAGTATAATATGTACATTCAGGTTTATACAGTACAATCTATTCAATAAGTGCAGATATATTCATGCAAGAAGAGGCAAAAAGGACACCATAAAAAGAAAAGAATAGCCAACGCATACTTATAAAATCTTCATTTAACATTCGTGACTCTCTCCGAACCTTCTTAAAATCCCTTTTTGATGATTGAGATCTTCTCGAATTTTGGCATCTTTTACAGCAGCTTGTTCCATAGACATCTTAAATTTGCCTTCACCCCTATTTATTCTCTCCTGAATCAGAATGGATGTAGTTTTCCCTTGGTAATCGATGGCACTGAAGGTACACTACATCAGTGCTCAAGTTTAACTTCAAAATCCGCAGTAGCAAAATGGATAACACTTACACAAAGCCCACAGAAAGGAAAAAATAAAAGAACAGGAAATACAGTATGCACCTTTAGGCTATTTTACATTCTTGACTCTCGTTGTGTTCTTAAACAAGAAGCCCTCAGCAAGATGCCAAGACATCAGAAAATGTAAAAAAAGATTTCTGAAAGTGGCAGGAGAGGGAGGATTTAGAAGAAGGCCATTTCTGACTTAAGACATCACGTGTGCAAAACCACAAAACCTCATGTAAAAGCGTGCTTCTTTCAAAACATACAAAAACACACACAATGACTAAATCTGATTACTCCAAGGAAGTGGCCATAGGCTCTCTGTTTAGTTATGATTTTCCAATTTCCACAACTATATTTAAGCTTTTTTTTTTCCAAAACTGGGAGACTCGTAAGAAATCAAAAATAAAACATTGACTCACTAAATTCAAGTTTTGTTCATCAACCCCTCAAAGAAGTTGTGCCCCTGTTTGCCCGCAACAAAACAAAACAGAAAAGGAGGAATATTGTCAGTGTTCAAATCAATTTGAACAGAACCAAACCTCATTTGTTATTTTCAAACAGTCAATAACACTAATTATTAAAAGATGAACTGAATGGAAACCATGGTACTATGAAAATAAATCACACTTCACATATCAGAATACCCTTAGTTGTTATGGCGGACTGAGGGAATTTGAATGTGCATATACTCTCTATAATCATGTACAAACATCTGCTGATATAATTAATCACTAATCAAAACAATTATTGGACAATATTCATCATACTCATAGCAGGTATATTATAATATCGATAAAACAGCAAGAAGCTTCAGAAACATTCAAAATATATTATTGTTTGTGTCATTAACTCCCATTTCCCCACAAGGAATGCATTATAAAGCCCGGTGACTCCTGTCGACATGTAAAAGACCATTAAGCAAAAGACTGTCAGAACACCGTGCAGTGGTTTCAGAAGTTTAAGACAAAGCAACAAATCTGAGGTTTTTCTTTAGAAAAAAAAAACAAAGATGCCTGTCAGCAAAGCATAACCTGCGAGAACGGACGGAGACATGAAGCCAAGTAAATTATTGCAAAGTCAAGGGACATTTTTTTGCAACTTTCTGCTGTTCTTAATGCCAAACTCCGCCGGAATGCATTTGGTGGTTCAGTCTTTATTTACATCCTCATGTAAGCAGGTGGACCTCGTATGGTCTCCGATTTCCAGTGTCACACCATCATATCTTGGTACTGTACATGTAAATAGTCTCATACAGACTCAACTAGACTTCAAACAATTAAAACTGAGGCAATATACCTATATATATAGATTTAGTTTCATCTTAAATTATATGGCTATAGACTTTTTTGATTGTGTGTGGAATACGTGTGGAGTTGTGTGTTCATGTGTGCGTGTTTCAAGGATGTGTGCTCATGACGTTTAACTCGAGCCGTGCTTTCTGTCTCCAACTACATGTGTGGGAAACGGAGGTGAAAGTAACACAGGCGAAGCAAACTGCGTTTCCTCTTGTCACTAGCGCTGCTGCTGTTACTCTCTGTCCTGGCAGACTTGGTTCTGGCCCTAGCTCTGCCCACCTCCTCCACTCTATCAGCCCGGGAGCTCCACACCCTGCTCATACCACGGTACTTATCCGGTTGATAGGCTTGGACTTGGAGCTGCCCCCTGTGCCTGTTGCTCCAGCCCCCGTTACCTGCGGCCCCTGCTGAGGCTGCCCGGGGTGCTGGGGGGGGAGAGGGGAGAGAGGTGTAAGAGGGGTAAGGGGGGACGAAGGGGGGGTAAAGGGGAGTGTGGTGGGGGAGGGGGGATGGAAGAGAGAGGAGGGTACTGGGGCAGATACGGGCCGGCGGAGGCTGCGTGATGCGCATTGACGGTAGCGGACGGTAGATTGTGGGGCAGAGTGCCGAATATAAAGTGTGTTTGGTGGGTGGAGTGGCTGGATGGGTGTGGTGTGTGCACGTGTCCGGGATGGGTTTGGGAGTGTGCGTGGGGGTGCGGGTGGGAGTGAGACAAGGTGAGTGGTTGTTTGGTACCAGGGCCGCCGACCCCTCTGATACAGTGTGTGGGCTGCGCATGGTAGAGGGCGAACTGCGGGTTCGGGGAATGTTGGGAGAGAGGAGAAAGGGGGGGGGGACATCCCACCACCATGTTGGTGAAGCGACCCGGAAGCCCATGCTGGGAAAGCTGGGAGAGATGGGCCAGCTGCGGGTGCGGGGCGAGTGGCGGGCCAAGCGGAGGCCGACAGGGTAGTGGGCCTCGCTGTATAGTAAGCGGGGGCACACCTTGCAAAGGAGGCGGGACAGTTTGGACGTGGTAGCGATGGTGATGGTAGTAAGGTGGTGGGGGCTGCACGGTGCCCGCGTGACAGTACTGTGCGTGTAGTGCCTGGATCTTGGAAGCCCCCCCCTCCAGCTGGCACAGAGATGAAGGGGAGTGAGGTGGGGGCCCTCCCGTAGTCGGTGGGGGTACAGGTGCGGGGTAAGGTGGCCCCGGTGGAATAAGGGGCCCTGGTGGTTTGGCGCGTTTGCTGCCGAATAGGGAGCCCAGGAAGGAGCCGCTGTTGTTGCTGCTGCTCCCCCCAGGGCCGCTCCCCGCTCCTGCTCTCTCTACACTGCTGGAGACTCCCCCAACTCCTGTCCCAGCAGTGGTATGTTGCTGCCCCGGCCCACCCCCCACCCCCGATCCGGGGCTCAGGATGGGGCGGTGAGGCCGGAAGTCTTCTGTTCCGTAGCAGCCAGGGAGCACACCTGGCATTGGGTAGCGCTGGTGAGGCTGTGGGCTGCTAATGATGGATCCCTGGGGAGATAAAGTATCATCAGGCTTTAATAAGAGTCTCTGGAGGACTGCAGTACCACCTCTGTTCCTGCTTACATCATCACACACAGGAGATTTTTGTATCTGGACGTTAAAGACATGCTTGGGCAGGTAAGACTGCACATAGCCATGCAGAGGGTGGAAAATGTAGGACACACGCACATGCATGTACACGCACACACCATATATGTATATGTACACACACGGAGCGTGCTTGGGAAGATAAAGTACCAGTGAGGGGAAATGCAAGTCTATTGAGGGTTAAAGGTCAAATCTAGTCTTACATAGAGACTTACTTCCATGGTACTGTCCAGAGAACCAACACTGTTCCTGCGACCACGTTTCCCTGCACCCCACCACGAAGAAGCAGGTTAGCAAAGAGGGAAACATTGGAATGTTTATTCAGATGGAGGTTTTTGTTTTGTTTTTTCTTTGAAAAAATAAGAGTTGCGTAAGCTGAGCCTGAACGTCAGTGAGAAAGAGGAACAGCAAGTAGCAATAGAAACAGAGACCTTAATCGTTCTACCCAGATAATTCCAGCTGACAGTAATGCAATGGAAGTGATCCCGTCTCTATGGTGACAATGTCTCACCTGCCTCCGATAGGTCCCTGAGAGACGAGCTGAGCGCTGTGCGTTTGAGACCCTCACCCACTGAGCAGTTGTCATCGAAACTTGTCCGTCCCAAGGTGCCATTCACAACGTCGCTCTTCACACCTCCAACCACACCCCCACTTAGCAAACTGGGCCGCATCACACCTTTCTGTTTCTCCAGCTCCGCTGTAAATTACCACAGAGGGCACAAGGGAATATTAGATGATAGGGAGACATGGCAGAGGAAAGAATGAGCCTCATTGTGGTACCAGGAAAGACGTGATCAACACTCCACTCTCTCATAAACAGAGCCATCGAGGCGGCCCTTACGTAGTTATCCTTTCTAAAAGTTACAGTATAGTTCACAGGAATGGCCAGCAGATGGGGCACTTACATTCCACTCTGTATTTCTCCATCTCTTGCACTTCAGCAACACTCTCCCTGAGGTCGCTAACAAAGCGGGTGCGGTCCTGCTGACTCGGTGCCATAAAGACAATAAGAACCTTCCTCTCCCCACCCAGGACAGCTGAGGTCAGGCGGATGCCGTGAGGATAGTCTAGATGCAAATAGGGGGATATAAATACTCTCATCACCGTAGAAGATGAATAAGAAGAGTTGAGAGGTGCAAAAAATAAAACTGTTTCTTACATGAGTTCTGGAACATGTGCACTTGCATCTCAACCAAAGGGAAAGATTGTCTGAAACTGTAAGTCACTGAGGTTTTCTTCTTTTGGAAGATTTTGGTCACCTGGTGCCCAACATAAACAAACAGGATAGTTTAACATGGTATTCTAGAAGAAACAGTCTTCATAGATGCCATATCTTAAAAAATGTGATGAGTGTGAGTCTTACCACCAGCAGGTCATTGAAGAGAAAAACCTCTCGTTGGTGCACGCCTGTCCTCTGAGGTCTGTTGGGGTCAGGCACCTCGTAGAGCTGGCAGCAACACACCAGTCTGCGATGGGGAAGGGACAGCACCTACAAACACAGGACAAGTACAGGTATAAACCTTTTACCAACATATTATAGAGCATCATCTGCCACATTATTCAGTTACAAAAGCTCACAGGCTTCTTGCCCACAATGACTCTCTCCACTGCTTGAACTTGGGACACATGGTCATCATTGGTCCGGAGCTCCCATTTCTGTATTCTCTGGTAGATCCCAACCAACAGGTCCCTGGGTATATCCTGACCATTGTCCACACCTGGGAGGAACCGGGGAAAGGAGAGGTTTGAGGAAATATTGTCCCAGCATTGAAACCGGCATTGCACCATAAAAATCTCAAATTACACACGGTGCAACTGATGAAGAAATTCACAAGACTAACAGGAAAGTTCATAAGAAATATCGCAGAACACACTTAGCTATGTTTAAAAGTCCTATTAGTACGTGTATGCTGAGACTGATATGCGTGTCAGTGTATTTGTATTTTCTGTCCAGCTGTACCTCTCAAATTCTTGATGAAATCCTCGAGTTTCATCTTCCTCTCAGCTTTGACGTTAGGACTGTACATATCAGTGTTGAGGAGGATGATGGCAAAGGCCAGGATGAAGATGGTGTCAGGGTTCTGGAACTGCCGAACCAGGGTCGGGTTACACACACAATATCTCTGACTGGAGACAGAAACAACATATTTATTACATAACATTTTAATATTGATGAAGTAGCCAAGGCAATTGAAATCCAGTCCTTTAGGTAGCTATCGGATACACACCTGAAGGCCTCTATTAGCCTCTCCACTTTTTGGGCTTCCCCTTGAACTTTAATTTGAGCCTGGAACTTCCTCAGAGCATCGTCCAGGTCCATTCCCGAGAAGTCCATCTCATCCACCACGCAGCTGAAACACACAGAGTCAGAGGTCAGTGTTGAACCTCTCCTCCTCCACACTCTGGAGACTCAGAAACATTCAACTATATATGCAGAACATGGGTTATATTGCCTGTTATTACATGCATATCATGCTTGTGTGTGGGGGAGGAGATCAGGTTTGCCTCAAGGTTGCATCCATTCACACTTGTCATGAAATATGTGAGCTGAATTATGGTGTGAACATAGGCTGATCTGCGTTTGGAATAACTTAAAAGTTTTTTTTCTTCTGCGGTTACATATGTAGATTCATGTAGATTTGGAGAGCTGGCTTTGTCAACACATCCGCTCTTTCTCTTAAATACTCACTCTAAAACGTCTTTGTTGAATTGTTTCTGTCGGTTTCCCAGAAACTCTCCGATCATCTGCCTGCTGAGGCCTTTTCGCTCCAGGATGAAGCGAGCGATCCCAACAGGAGTGTCCGATACAAAACCTCTCTCTATCAGGTACTGGATCCCTTTCTCTGGCTTCCTGTATTTAAAAAAGAATGACCATGAACTTTCTCACTGCTATTTAACCAGTTACATAGCATGATCATCACCAGAATAGCTACTTAAAGGGTTTCATTAGTGTGACATATTACTTGTTGAAGAGATTGAGGCCGATGCGGTACTGGCGTCTCTGCACCACATCACTGTTGAAGGGTGGAGAGTCCCAGCTGTGGCGGCTCTCTCTCTGGTAGGTCTGCTTGCCCAGAGGAGGCAAAGGCTCCCGCAGGCTGTCCTGAGAGGAGGAGCCTGAGCTGCAGTTGACTGTCTCGTTGGAGTTGGTGGTGGAGTTGAGCGAGTCGTTGTCTCCGTCGGAGCAGCACGGCTGCTCCAGCCCGCCGGGGGGCAGAGCTGTGGAGGAGGAGGAGGATAGAGGGGTGGTGGGAGGCTGCTGCGGGGAGGAGGAGGATGAAGGCGTGTCGGGGTACTGATGGTGGTGGATAGGGTGGTGGTGATGGTGGTGGTGAGCCGCCACCTGGTGCGGGATGTGTGTGGGAATGGGTCTGCCGGGGGCCCGGGTCTGACCCTGAGCGGCCGCCGTGGAGGAGGGGCGGGGGCCGGTGTTGGGGGAGTGTTTGAGGGTTCCCTGAGGGGAGCCTGCACCTACACCAGGTTCCTGCTCGTAGACCAGCTGTCTGCTCAGAGAGCCGCGGTCCGAGCGGTCGCTCATGTCCACCGAGCTGTCGCTGGGCGGCTCGATCGTGAGGAGAGGGAGATGTGCGCCCCTGAGACGATAGTCCCTACACTCTGTACACGGGGTGCTGCGCCGACTGTTACTACTGCCCCCTCCCTCAGTGTCCCTGCTGTCCTCACGCACGCCTACGCCCCCGCCGGGTCCCCAGTACTCTGTATCTGTGCTGCTGGGTGCCCGGTCGAGAGACAGCGGGGAGGACGGCATGCCATCATCCATGTAGAGGGTGACATCACTGTACGAGGTGGCTGTACTGTCACCGTGCATGCTGAGTCCTCCTCCGGCACCCCGGCCTCTTTCTCCCAAACCTCTTTGGGAGGACGGGTTGCTGCTGCTACTCCACACACACTCCCCAAAGTCCTCACTGATCCCTCCGCCCTCCCTGCTGCCCTCCTGGGAGTCATCGCGACCCGCGCGGCAGGTAAGGGCATCGTCGATGGAGTCCGCTAAGGACTTGACCTAGAAGAAAAGAGAGGAGTTGTTATGGAACGCAATTTTTATACATCTAAAATAGATGTCTGAACATTAATTTGTGTATCAAGGGCCAGCTTTCAGGGTCTATGGATGAAAAGATTAGAAGGAGATTAGTTTGCTTGATTTATTTGTTGGATGAGTCCAGTTTGGATATGTTTTTTTTTATTTTTTTTTATCCCTGTTTCTTTCTCAGTCTGTAAAGACCTTCTTGTTATTCAGAGCTATATAACTTTGTATAAGTTCATCATGCAAAGAAAACTCACGGCCCTGTTACCTGTTTGGAGAACGAGTCCTCCAAGTGGGTGTAGTCTCCTTGGCGGTCTGTGTTGGGGGAGTGAGGCGGCCCGATGGCCACGTTGTGGGTGAAGTTGGTCTGTGTCTGGGCCTGCTGCTGCGGCTGTCGCTCATCGAAGGAATACTGCAGTCTCATGTTGGACAGGATGATGCGGCGTGTCATGCGGCTCTCTGAAGCAGAACTTCTGAGGCGCTCAAAGTTCTTGTTCATGCGATACTGTCTGAAGGCCGTCTGGATGGTCCGAGCTGCTCTGCGACTTACAAAGGAGCCACCGTACTTTCTCTCCAACATCTCCACCTGGCAGAGGGGGAGGAGGACAAGGTGAAACATGGATTGGTGCACCCATGATGCCCCACAGAAAGGATCTCCACCATCTTTTCTAGCGCTTATGGCTTCTAAGAAACTCCAAACAACCTCAACCTTTGCAACACAACTCCTCTGAACAACAGTCCGCTCAGCGCTGATACCTTCTTATCCTGCAGATCTGTGGAGAGCTCATAGCTGTCTGAAAGGGCCTTGCATCTCTTGTTCTCCTCTTCCTCTTGCTTGCGGAGGGCCAGACTGGCAGGTTGGTGGCGCGTTCGCAGTGCCCAGGCCAGGCTCGCAGAGCTGGAGGCGGCCACGCACGAAGGGCCCCTGGGACCAGAGAGAGTGCCGCCGCTGTCACTGTAGCGCTCCGAACCCCGAAGGTACGCCGACTGGCCGAAGGAGCTGTCTTTGTGGGTCGCCGTCTCTGGACACTGGGAATCCCCCTCCACACTGCAGAAGAAGAAAAGGAGCAGAAGAATGAGTCACAGGCAGCTTGATTAAATATTATACCAAACATCTGAAGTGTATTAAGTGCAAAAAAAAGAGATTGAATGAATAAGTAAGTGAGTAAATTATGTAGAATATTACTTAGGAACTAATAAGGACTTACATGTAAAGTTGAGAGTGGTGTGGAATAAACCATCTCTTAGTGGACCTCATGATGAATTTATATGACTGGAACTTAGTGCTTTTTTTAAAGACGTGCCAGCCTTGAATCCTGACGACATTCCTTATCTACATAGTGAATTGGTAATCCAACAGACATAAAAAGCTTTCTGTCATCTGTCTCCTTTCTTTAAAAGAGTCGAGAGGATTAGTTAATGTACTACCAAGTTTTTCCAAGCCTGCTAGAGATTACGCATTCTTGTACTCTCCTTCTCTGACAAGCACAACAGTGGTGAGATATTTTTTTTTATAGTCATCAACCACTAAAAACACACTGCTCCACTGCCACAGACCAGAAACACTACACTGACAGGAAAGACCAGGTTGTTATGTCAGCTGCAACGAGGAAATTTCATGACAGAGTGCCTGCAATTAAAATCTCCTCCTACATTCACTCTCACTCAGGCCATTACACAGAAATAATAGCAAGCAGTTAACATTTCAATACTTTTTGCATTCAGCCAAGCAATAATCACAGAACTTATCAGCAATCATATAAATCCAGAAATCCTCCAGTGTCCTGTTTTGACCAGACAAAAATCCAGCCCGAGTCAGTCACTGCGTGTGTGTTTGGGAGAAAACAGTCACATGTTCCTGCCTACATTTCCTCCCTGCGTTAGCCGCACCCCCTCCTGTCAGCTGTGCCCTGTCCCACAACAAGGCAGAGAGTAGAGCCGGGGTCAGAGATGTGTGGGAGTGTTACATTCAGCACGTGAACAAGGCACCACTCTTTGCAGTAAAGCGTTGCTTGTGTGGTTTCTACCTTGTGCATAGTTGATCCTCTGTATCACACATGAATTCTAACAAAAAAGGACTGTAAAGGGGACTTGTCGACGTGACCGTTTTGGTTTTGAATGAGTCATTAAGTGTCCCTCCCTCCCTGAGTAGTCACTGTGTTCCACCGGATCACAGAGACTTCCTGTGTTCGTGTTTAGCTGGTACAAGGAAAGTATTTGAATTTGTTGCGGTTTTGATCGTGTGAGTGATTCTGTTGAAATACAAACACCGCCATCAGTTCTCATACCAAGACTCTGAATGTTTGGAGTGGACAGAGGACAAAACATTGTTCAATGCAGGGAATTTATGGCAGGACATCCTGTGCCTTAAAACAACGCATGACCCGGCTAAATAATTGTTGAGTCTAACAACAACACTGGCCACAGCTCCATTGCGTTGCATAACACAGGAGTCATGCAATAAAAAGACACAATTCTGACACCTACAGGAATACACATATTACCACAGTTGTAAACATTGAACAGCAAAGCTATATATTTATACTGTTTGCAAAGAATTTATCACAACTCTTACAAGCTGTTTTCATTATGAGCAAATCAATTAGGAGCAACAAGTTGCAGCATCCAACTCCATCTCCTGAAAATGTTTGCTTTCTCTGTGCAGTATCACTTTTCATTCCTCCTCCTCCGCTCCTTAAATAGAGAAACTGAGAAGAGGGAGGGGGTTGCTTGGTGACGGTTGCCGTGGGACCTTAGTAGGCGGTGAGGCAGTTGTTAGGATGAGAAGCGTAGTTGCCATGACGATGTATTGACTGTTATCACCATTAAGGTGGGTGTTGAAGATGCTCCACAGGTTGTGAATGACAGTCTACATAATATTTGCTTTGTTATGAAAACAGGTGAAATAACATATTTGTAAAGAGTGACTCATAAACACATTGTATCATCTGAATTTGTTAGTTTATAAAAACTGACACCTAAATTAATCAGTACTAAAATAATTTGAGTAGCTATTTATATATTGTGTTGCATTAACTCCATGAGTAGAAAATTCTGTGTAACTCAGAGTTTTGTCTTCTTCTTCTTCTCCTTTTAAGGGATGGAAAGTAGCCACATGAGAGCCTCTGTGGGGCCAACAGGTAGACACAGGCAGGGACTCAGCCTCACTGTAATTTCCTGCTGTGCACATCAGCAGGAGCAGATGGTATTTTCATTCAACCGAGTCAGACACCTAAAATACGCATTGCAAAACAACATGAGGGAGCCACAAGTCTGGTTTCATACATTTGTCTTTGAATATTTATATCTCATCCCTAAATTCTTAAAATGTTTTATAAATTGAATCTCTTCACAACTCAGAAAGGGGAAGAAAAAAAAAAAATACAATTCTCACATTTTTTAAACTGTCACTGAAGATCATGGGGCAACATTACACACTGGGTTTCATTTCCATAATATGCAGCTAGATCTGTGTAACTATCACAGATATTAAGATCTTTCTCTGAGCATATGGGGAAAAAAAATTCTGTCAACAAATTTAGTAAAATATTTGAAACAGATTAAATACACTCCCAAATCCAGTCAGTAAAAGCTCCACAACTGTCAGACTAAAATGAAGAACCTTGGTCTCCATGGATAAGAGACACTTAAGACAAGTTTAAAACACAGCAAGTGTCCTCATCACCGAGCCATAGCGTGATTTGAAAAACGTCAACATAAGTTGACATTTTTACTTGTGCCAAATCAAAACTGAGAGAGTAAATAGCAGCCTTATAACAATGAGTAAATAAACACGGATGTTTTTGAAGTAGCCCGAAAAATTCTTGCAATTAAACTTGAAGTAACAGAAATTAAGTAAACCATTCATTACAATTACAGAAGCACTCAAAAGCCTGCTTGTTGATTGTGCAACGCTCTGCAGCAGGTTGTGTTTTTACAGATGCCGCCTGGTCCCGCTACAAACTAACCTCCAGGGTGGAAAAGGGTTAAACAGGACTTTCACATGCAGTAAAGAGCCGGGCAGTAAAATGTGGTGAGAAAGCAGGTGAGGATGATATTCGAGTAAAAAAGTTTGTTGTATAAAACATGAGTGTGGCCATATCGCAGCTGGCATCTGAATCTCATTATTTATGTAAGAAAGCCTGTATCCCTGTTACAGTGCCAGAGCAAGGTTCTCTCCAGAGGCTGCTTCATAACGACCAGTGCCGACTTTCACTACCTCCAACCCATTTAATTGCAGCTGTAACAGATGGCGGGAAGCTAATGAACAAAAAAGTGATTGCTGATAAAGGATAAAAGAAGTGGGCAGAAATTAAAGAGAGAAACTGAAAAGTGGGAAGTACAATGTCAACTCCACGCAGTTCCCTCTGCCTGCTGTCCTTCCATCATATAATATTGATGGGCTGACAGTGTGCGTGTGCTTGCGTATGAAAGAGCAGCAGTTGATTTGACTCGGCTATCGAACCCGCAGCAGGACAGGGAGGCTGAGGGATTAACCTCCCTGCTGCCTGCCGTGAAGATGCCAATAATTGCATTGATCTGTCTGTTGACTCATTTCCATCCAAGCATTGACTCAGTGTAGTTATCTCATTCCCTCTTAATCTCTTTATCTGGTGTGAATTGCACCCAATATACATAATCCAGGCAAGATAAACGAGGAGTAAGAGTGCTAAAAAGAAAGTGCAGAAGGGTCGTCAGGAAGATCCCAGATGATTACTTTGCTGCAGGTTTGATGTGATAATATTTGCCTTTAATCTGAGGACGTAAAGAGATTACAGTGAAATGAACCCACTGCCAGAACAATCTGTATTGTCTTTGGCAAATGTGATTCCGTTCTTTCAAATGGCCGAACTACAAGGACACAATCAAATCATTCATGGGTCAAATCAGAGCATTCCTCCACCGCCAACACTCTCCAGCCATTTCACTGTGTCAAGCTGCGTGAGCTTCCCATCATACACATATCTAATGTTGAATTATTTCTGTGACCCAGACCCTCCAGGTCAAAGATCACGCAGGCGCTGTGGTTCTCAGAAGATGCAACACCATATATATAAACCAAGGTAATGAAAAAGTGTTTGCAGAGCTGCAGAGTGATGCAGCTGAAAAGCGGTGGTGTTTTGTAAGCATAAACCCTTCAGATAATCTCTGACACTGACCCAAGACAGAATGAAGAAATAACTGTTGCATATACACACATGGAGACGAAATAATGTAAATGTTCGTAGGAAACTGACTTTTTCTCCTGTAGTCTGCTTTTTGACATTTGTAGACATCAGTCTAGCCGATTTGATCCTCTGCAAACGACAAGTGTTTTAACTAATTCACACAAGCGCCGGACTCGTGCTTAAAACATGTTTGTTATTTGGCTCTGCTTTGTTTGCATTTCCTGCAGAGTAACATTCATGACAGTGTGGCAGATTATCCTCTTTTAAAGGTATGTGATCTTCAGGTATCTGTCAGGAGCCCATATATCATCCTTCTTCTTCCATTTGTCAGTTTTCTTAAATCATGTCTTCTGTTTTAAAAACATATGACACCTGAAAAAAAAAGCCCCTCATTCATTATCAGGTTTGTTTTGGTCGTCTGTCTGTGATGGTTAAGTTACACTCCAATACGCACATCACTGCCATGTCAGCCGCCACCACACACACACACACACACACACGAGAGAGTAGCAAGGAAAGTCATTGCTCACTGGTGTCAAACTAAATGCTCTTTTGGGACAGTTTTAGTGAAAGAAAAGTGAAAAAAAAGCGGAGTTCTTACCATGCTGCTACTGTCAGAGAAAGGTCCCACACTAACTGGGGCAGTGTAATAACAAACACACCCTCTCTCTCGCTCTCTCTGACTCTCTCACTTTAACACACACACACACACACACACACACACACACACACACACACACACACACACACACACACACACACACACACACACACACACACACACACACACACACACACACACACACACACACACTTTCTCATTGGCTCTTGTTCACCCTGCAAAGCTGTACAGGCTGCATTCTTGACAATCTTTTGACAGCTCTGAACTTCCCCGTCCCTGCCAGGCTTCTCCAGGCTCCAGGTCACTGACACGTGCACAGTCACTTTTATTACACAACGCCAAACCAAACAGAGGCACGTCACGGCAACACAACTAACAGGAAGAAACACAGAGACACAGAGACGAAGAGCATTTGTTTATTGCAACATCAACAACAAAAAAAGGGAAGTGAGAAAGGAAAAATATTTTATATTTTTAAATTTATGACGAGACACATTAGCGGTGAAACTTGATGTCTGTATGGTCTACGAAAATGTAGGTCAAAGAGAGACACAGGCAAAGTGTGTTTAGTTGGAACAGTTCAATTAAGGATTATTAATGAAGATGAAATAGATTAGGAAGAAAACTGTTATTCAAAAATGCATAAAAATAACAGTAACAATAATAAGAATATTAATGATAACCCTTTGTATTATTATTATTATTATAAAAATTATTGACTCTACGTGTCAATTGAGCTCAAATTACACAACAACTTTATATAATTTGCTTTCAAATGAAAGATTGTGCTCCTGTGTAAATTGAAACAAGTCTTGAATAAAAACTAGGTTGATTTTCACCCGAACTTGGAGACATCACATTCTCATCCAAATAAGCTGATCAGGCAACAAACAAAAATGTTCTGAATACTGTGTGATCTGCAGTGAAGCGCATTACCGTTGAAAGGTTATGCGCCGCCACACAATCGATATGTCGCTGAAAATAGAATTTTAATAATTACTTTTTGCATTTAGATGAGACTAATGTGCTCGAGGTGGAGATGAGGGAGGTGGAGGATGTGTACGAGCTGCATTCCAGCATGACTGAAAACAAAACGGAACAATTACAGCAGCAGCGCATACGTCACCGTCAGACATGTTGAAAAGGAAGAAATAAAAGTGTGTGCAGGAGCTAAAGAACTTTATTTCTTTTTTCAGAACGCTAAATCAACAAGACTTCAAGGTTCATGAATAAACACAATAACAGACAGGAGAATATTTGTCAGATAGAACAATCAAATAAACATGTTTAAGAAATTCCATACAATGAATGTTGTTGTTTTTGACATCATACAGGCTAAAGCTTCTCTGACATAATCGCTGGAGACAGATGTGTATGGGAATTTGTACAGATAACAAATGGGGACTATTGTGCACATCCAAAATGACATGACTCAACTAGTGGATCCAGGACAGGCATGACAGTGATGAGCAGATGATAGGGATGTGTCCTGACAGCTTCATGTGGTTGCAAGTGAAGAAATAAATAGCAAAGAATACAGAGAGAACGCAACATTAAGATTCCCTAAAGTGTAAATTAGCGCACAAACTATACAAATCAAAGGTATCACACATACAACAAAAACTGCATGCATTTCTATTTTTTTTTTTTTCTGCTAAAATGCAGCATGGTTTAGTGTTTTTTTTGGTACACAGTGAGGTCTCAGTTTTTCTGGCAGTATTAAAACAGTGATGGCCTTTTTTTTCCCCAGGTAAATGTGCGAGTGAGTCGTTGTGCGGTCAGTCACACCTGAGCTCAGCGAGAGGAGGGGCTACTGCAGCCCGAGGCAGAACAACAGAACTGATGGGCGCCCGCATCCTCACCCTCCTCTCTTGGAAAAGCAACATGGGACACAGAAAAGAAACACAGGACAGAAGGCAGACAGACGAGAAAAAAAAAAGAAAAGAAAAAAAAGAGGACAGAGAGTGAAAAACAGTATGAGACACAGAGAAGCAGAAGAAAGCAAAGAGCAAATAGGTGGAAACTAGATAAAGGCTACGAGTGGGTGGCAATTTAAAGTTAAAGGGCCATAAGAAGTTATCTTTATCAATATCTTCAACACACTGCACGTCAGAGCTGTCTAATACCATTAGATGGCAGTGTTGGAGCATCATGAGCAGATGTGTCAGTATCAGTTGGAGGATAAATGAGAGAAGGAGAGAAAAGAGGGTGAGAATTCAGCAGGTTCACATGTGACTCAGTCCACCTCAGTCCCATCGCTTATTGAAGATGACTGCTTCCTCTTGCTCTCTTTGAGGGAGCTGTGTGGTTTTTTTTTTTTTTTTTTAAAGCTGGTAAGGCGGCCTAACTCCAGCTATTAGTCACACCTGGGAGTGGTGGGAGACTGAAGCACAGGCTTTTAATACGGGTGGAGGGAGGTAAAGAGGAATGAAATGTAAAGAAGGTGATGAGGAAAGAGAGATCGGCAGGTTGTTGACAGGCTTTGGGATTATTGCAGGTGACTTCCTTGGAGGGGTTTTTATTTTAATTTCTTTGTGTACTCACTGTAATCAGGCCTCACGGTGGCCCTTACCTGTCCTCCTGCTGTAAGTTTTGGTCAGTGGAGGGGCAGCAGTACTGATGGAGACTGACGAAGCTGTGAACAGTCAGACTGGTGGGAAACATAGCGGCAAAGGCAGCACTGCTCACTGCCGTGGGAGTGGTGGGAGCCGAGGTGGGCTGCCCTGAGATAGACGCAGGCCGGACACTGACAAGGAAGGAGCAGAGATGGACGACAGACGCGCGCACACACACACAAAGATACACACACGCACACACACACACACACACACACACACGCACACACACACGCACACACAGAGAGAGAGAGACGTGGAGAAAGCAGAGAAACACAGACACAGACAGTCAGCAGAAAGCAAGAAAAGAGACAGAAAGAAAAAAAAGCATCTGAAGCTGCACGTTGATAGTGACAAATCATAAAGCAGCAATGGCGGCACAAGGAATGACACATTTAAAAGGAGGAGAGAAATGTAGACGTGTGACAGTTTGTACAACAACAAAGGTGACTGACATCATGTAGAGACGCATCCTCGGATACAAAACTGAAAGTAGACGCCTGGCAGATACAGTAGATTGCAGGTGGTGTAAAAAAAACAACCTGAGGTGGCATTAAAAGTTGTTGAATAAGAGTTTTGTTCGCAAAGACTCCAGGAACTCTGATGGATTACATAAAGCTCTATACTGGTCTACAGCGGAGTTCTTCTGTTGGCTCATCCTGCGTGAAAATGGGAAACCACTTTGTGTAATGCACGCAGAAGTGCACGTATAAACACAAAAGCCTCTCCGCTAGCCCCTGTGCTTTGGCAGGAAGTAGAGATGCTTCATCTGCGGATTGTGAGTGAGCAGTTTGAAGAGTGAGCAGTGGTTGAGATTAGCATGTAAATGGCTGGTTTCTCACTGGAACCAGCTGCTGTCAAGGACATGCAGATCCTGTCATTTTAGCATGGGAACACTCTCAGGGCCGCGCTGAGAGAGAGAGAGAGACAATCAAACGCGGCAAAGTGAGGGAGCAACACTTCAGCAGTTCACTGTAATTTAGCAGCTTCTTTTATGGCCAGATGTGCAAGTCAAGGCAACCCAGCAGAAGTTATTCACTTCAAGAACAACAATTGTGACAAAGACAACTTCATTTATCAGAAGATACTTTGGTTAAGGGTGAAAAGTTAGATGTTATTCCCCATTTTTATTACTGTAAAAAAATCTTATTAAAAAGACAAAAACACAAAACCAACAATGGGTTGATCCTACAAACAATCAAATCCTGATATAACTCAATCCTCCGTGCCACAGAGCACCAACAACTATAATAAACACAACATTTACGAACACGTTTGCATTGAGTGACGTGTTCCATTATTACTACGACCACAGGTACTTTAGTTTATTTTGAGTCCAACCCACATACAGCCTCTCACTGCCGTAAATACTCTCTAACACACCAAATCCACAGCTGAAAATAGTCCCCAACAAATATAGTGTTTACTCCTTTTGCTAAAAACGATAGTGTCCGGCTGATTTAGGAAATAACTAATCCTTAATGTAATTAAAATTATATTCTCGAGGCCATTTGTGAAAACAATGTAGAAGAGGTTTTGTGCAGTGAGGAACGTACAGAGAGTTATCACCAGAATCCGCAGCTTCACATTTTCAGTGAATATAGAGGATTATTTAGCCACTAAGGACCAGTAATGGTTTTACATTCACCAGGTGGACAGATACAAGACTCCACATAAATGATACTGTTGCTCTACAACTGTTGGAGGCGCAAAAACCTAAACGTTTCACAATAAGTGACACATAAAAGGTGATGAAATTACAGCCCCCGTTGATATAGGACTTTCAGCACCGACGCTGTTACCAATTAGCCGGGCAAGTCTTTGCTGTCTGGAGACCCTGTTAGCATTAAGGTCCACGTAGCCACTCTGAAGGGCTGACCAATCAGTGATGGCATTTAAGTGGTCAGCAATGGAGGCAGTGGTACAGTTTCAGTGCCCAACGTACGTCATATGGTGGTCAATGCTGATTGGTTATAGGCTACTCCAATAGGTTAAAAATGAACTCGAGGTCTGGGTCCATTAGGATGCAACAACTGGAAACAGCCCTTGATGGAGCGTGGCCAGACTCATATTCACACAGTAAATATGGGCGAGGTATTAATATCAGGAATCAAATAATAACGATAACGATATATCGACCAAAATGTGGTTCAAAGTCTTGTGACAAAGATACGTAATGGAGGGAGGCCATTTTACAGTTTAACGATAAACTTTATTGTCTAAAATGGCATCAGTGAACTTCACTAGAAACTTAATACTTATACATAATATTAAAAACACAAATGGAATCATTTCTAAAGTATCCCGAGCATCTTGTTCTGTAAAAAAGTTGTCACATCAGACAACATGTACGCTGATAATGACATATCTGTGATAGGTTCGGACTCTAGGTGAAATGTCCATGTTGTGTCTACTGCTTATTTCCACTGCACAGAAAAAGTTTTATGTTCTGTTGAAAACAAACGGCTGAGAGACACAGCAGGATATCCTGAGAGAAGGACTAATATACTATTTATTTTAGGGATTTTATGGGATTAGTTGACAATAACATGGGATTTGGCTGACAACAACAAAAGTGTAGATTATCAACAGCCTCATCCTTTAATCCCATTGATGACAAGAAATTCAAACATAATTGATATCTAACAGGACCGACTCTGCCTTTTTAACGCCGGCTCGGTCAGAGGAGGCACAAACACTGAGCAGCAGGGCTGTGAGCAACACTTTAGGGGAGCGAGAGGTAAAAATGAGAGCGTTTAAGGATACAATCATGGAGGTGGCGCGCTCTTTTGCCGAATTCAGATAACAAAAAAGTTCCAATTACACGAGAACATATATCGTCAGAGGCTAGAGGAGAACGGGGAACGAGAGCGCCTTCCTCATTCCTACTTATAAAGATTAAACCGAGGTGACGAAGTCAGCGACTTCATAAAACAAGACATTTCTCTTTATTAGCTCTCTGTAACACAAAGAGAGGAAATATACGGAACAGATGAACCTGATGACCTGCCCGGCTTCGGATGGAGATGTGCAGAGAGGCAGAGGTGCCGTTATGTAAGTCTGAGCCATACTTCGTACACACAGTGTGGTCTTACACTGCCAAGATTTGTATTTCACCAGCAGTAAGTAAAATCTCCTGTTAGCGTATATCCCCTGTGAGGCGAGTGTTGACAGGCTCATCTAGAATATGATTTCTGCTTCATGAGCAGTTGCGCCTGAATCCCAGAGTGCCATAAAAACACACACACACACACACACACACACACACACACACACACACACACACACACACACACACACACACACACACACACACACACACACACACACACACACACACACACACACACACACACACACACACACACACACACACACACACACACACACACACACACACACAATGCCCCAATCGTCCTTTATTCTACTTTGTCACACACACACACACACACACACACACACACACACACACACACACACACACACACACACACACACACACACACACAGTATTCGTACATACACAGCTCTCTTTGTGTTATTAGCAGGCCCACACAGTATAACACGGTAATAAAGAGATGAGCTCAAGATGAAATCAAACCACCACAGGTCAAAAGTGAAAACCGAGAGGACGCAGGAAATCCGGGCTAAAAGAAACACTGGTACATCGGGCGAATGTGTGAGGTGGCGTGTATTTAAAGCAGTGAGTTGACAGAGGCTGGAGGCAGGAAGGAGGAGCGGGTGGAGAGAGAGAACTACATGAGAGTGGGAGAGGTTGAATACAGAGGAGGGCAAGGGTGAAAATAATCAAGAGAGGAGGAAGGGAGGCGAGAAGGACGGCGAAGGGCGAGGAGGAAGGTGGAAACGCAGCGATGGTTGGAACCGGTGTTTCCTCGAACCTGTGCAGTGTGGCATGGGGGTGTCGCGTGTCGGTGAGTCAGTGTCTATGTATAGACGCAGCGAAGGAGAGTGGGAGCGAGGCTCACATGCAGCAATCACAAAGGAGGCATTTCAGCTGCACTGCTGTGACGGGTCTACATGCCACGGCGCACGTTTCAGAAAAGCAGCCCACGGTCAGAGAGCGCGAGCATTTATGTCCACGTGGCTTTTTCCTGGGAGGAGGTTGGTGGGGGAGGGTTGTAATGTGAAAATCTGTGCGAGCCACTCCAAACTGTGCTTTAACTGTGTTTTTTTTGTTGTTTTTTCTTCTTCTTTCCCCCCCCCCAACCGTTGTCTATGAAATAAGCGTGTGGGAGCGCACTGCGTCATCCCACCTCCAGCGTGTGACCCGCCTGACTCCTGCTGACAAACAGAGATGTTTGATAACCACACATGCTGCGTTGTAGCCTGAAGTTGAGTGTGTTTCATGTCCCCCCCCCCACCACACACCACACCACACCACACCTTCCCCTCCCACCACCACCAGCAGCTCTTCCACAACCTACCAACCAACCCCCCCCCCCCTTCCCTCCTACCCCCCTTTGGTTTTCCACTGCGAGCTTGAGTCTCCTGCTGCTTGGCAACAGTACGGACTGCCTGTGTGGGCGTTTGGCGTTGAGTGCCAGGCGAAAGCACTGACAAGGAGGGGCACAGTTACAGTTACGATTCAACTACCAGGCACCTGCTGTACCCTGTGAGTTTGCATGCACGTGTGCGTGTGTGTGCGTGTGTGTGCTCGTGCATAGATAGGTGTGTGTTTGATGTTTTTAACTGGATATGATTCACCCGAATGGAAAACAATTAGACTTCATTTAAATGTGATGAAGGGGATGGAGAAGGAGTAATTCAAGGAAATGATCTTCCTGCAGCTCACCGAAGGAATATTCTGTAAACTCTGAAGCAGATCTCGGGGCATAAAGCATGACTAATGTTTTGCCGGCCAGAGAAGTCACAACCCCAACTTCTCAGAGACGGAGAACCAGTAATCTGTGATAAATAAATTGTTGCGGCACTCATCCGTCTTCAATACGTCTCCTCCGTCCCCGTCAAGCCGTCATTCAATCCTGCTTCTGTCTTTCACCCTGCTCCTGCTCCCACTCCTACCCTCTCTTCACTTCTCTCTATCTCTCCGTTCTGCGTCTCTCGCCCACAGAGTTCTTCACAGAAGAGCTAACAGCGTTCCCACGGTAACCAGTCTCCCTATTCTGCTCCACAGAACGTGTTTGACAAACATCCCGCCTCAAAAGTGCCACTTATCTGCATTTGAAGGGGAGAGACTATGAATAAAGTCAAACTCACAGCTGGCCAAAGACACCCTGTGTTCGCCGAACGCTGACCTGCAGAGTCCAGTTTGAAAAGAGGAAGAGCTACGATGTGTAAAACTACTAATGCTATGTCAAGGTGGGGGGGGGGGGGTTTCATGATTAGATCCTCCAGCGATGTTTAATCCACCGATGACTGGACGGCAGCTCAGCACTCTGCTCTCCTCACTAATGACAAGGCAAAACCCCTAATCTCTGCGCTAATTTACCCCGGCTGGTGTTTTATTTGGACACAGCTGCCATTTAAAACAAAGCAACAGAAGCGGCTCCAAAGAGGGGCCGAAGAGAGGAAGGGAAAGGGGGAAGAGGTGTGTCGGCATCAGGATACAGGTGAGGGGAGCATAAACGTAATACTCAAACTATCCTGAAGGGCAGCTTTACAGTTTCCACAGTCACTATACTGTGTCTTTTTTGCAGCACCCAACGCTCCAAGAAGAACATCTCACTTCCTGTGAAAAAAGCTTTACATCACAGCTCGTCTCCTCGTCTTTTCAAGAAAAGTCACGTCTGATGGAATCACGAAAATAGAGTGTGAATGAAAGACAACCGTGGATGAGTAGGCATGGAATATGAATGACAGGGGAAAGGTCGAGGAATATAACAATATCCTGCCTGAAACCATTTAATATAACAGATAGTAAACGTGAACAATTTATATTGTAGTCTGTCTGTCGGTCGGTCTACTGAGATAAAACCCTCTGTTGCCTCATTTGTATTTTTGTTTTTGTCTGTATTTTTTACACTGTACGCTGCCAAGAAACTGTTCAAAGTAAATGAAGATCATATATTTTCTACATCGAATTGCTAACCCCTCATAACATATCAAATCAAACCGTAAAGACCACAAATCCACATGCCTTTACATGTAATATACATGCCAGCAACAAAAAAAAAGCCAACGTCATTGGTCATTCTGCTGTGGTGCCCATTTTTCACTCGGCTCGTTCTGTTTGAAAATACGAGTCTTTATAAATCCTCCGTCAGGTACATAAATGAATAAGAGCATGATTTTTTTTTTTTTTTTTTCCTTTGCAGGCACTGTATGAAGCCATGAACAATCACTGCACTCAGAAATGGCAAGTAGAAGGCAAAAAAACACCACCCACATACAATTGCCTCCCACGCACGCGCGCACACACACACACACACACACACACACACACACACACACACACACACACACACACACACACACACACACGCACGCACACACACACACACACACACACACACACATCCATCATTTAAATTTACGTCAAGCTAAACTGCATCACGGCAATCTTTGGCACTGTTGAGATATTTTAATTCTGGGCAAAATGAAACATTGTTTAATCCGCTACGTATCTCGAGATGGAAAATGTAAACACGATTGGGATCTGGGGTTTCTGGAGAACTCAGCAGCTGCAGCTTCACTGCATCTCTTCCAGAAAGTCTTGTCGCATCCGGAGAGAATAGATGACCTCCCATCACATCACATCACACCGCATGTTTGCAGCAGGTCAGTACAGACTCGGCCGAGCTTACCCACACATTTGCCCGAGGCCAGTTACGAGTTGTATCTCTGCTCTCTCACTGACTACTGCATGTCGAATATTTGTCAAAAAAGCTCTGATGAATGCATATTATGAGCTCATTATTAGCTCCACGGAGGAACATTCAATCAGGAACAATAGCTGCGCTTCAGTTAAATGCAGGGGGGGAGAGAGGGGGGGGGGAGCGAGTGAGCGCAGAGGGGAAGGGAAAAGAGAATAGCACAAAAGTAATTTCTGCAGCTTCTCTGAGTCATATCTGCAGCAGTGGGAAACCAAAACAGCGAGGGGGAGAGAGTGAGTGTATGTACGTGGGTATGTGAGAGAGAGAGAGAGAGAGAGACAGAAAGCAAGGGAGGGAGGGAGAGAGAGAGAGAGAGAGGAGTGGGGGGAGGAGGGGGTGTAAAGGGGATGGGGTTATGTGTAGTAAGGGCGATGTGAAATTAGCAAAAAACAAAATTGAGCTTCTTCTGAAACAAAAGTCCATTACTGTTCTCCCTGAAAAGGAATTCGTGCGAGTGGTGAGAGAGCGTGGAGCACACGGCCCGAATGTCCCGCGTGGTGGAGGGACGGGGGGACGGTGGCAGCTACAGAAAGACGAGCGGAGACGCAACAGCATCTTCAACGGGGCTCCGTGGAGCTTCTCCCGCTGCGACAGTCCGAAGCGGAGCGAGAGCGAGATGGCACATGTCTGTTATATAACAACAACTGCTCTGAGGAGCGGCACCGCTGGGGCTGTCGCCAGGACCTCGAGCTGCCCCTGCGAGCTGCACGAGCACGGCTGCATGTATGCAGCACATAACGAAGGAGACGATCTCTCACCCTGACGGCAGGGTCACATTAGCTATATAAATGATGGACGTCCTCCGTGGTGTCCAACAACGCACGCTCGTAAAAATTAAAATAAAAAGACACTGCAAGAAGGCACACGTATATATATATGCACAGCGGTAATTGTCACCCCTGGGCCAGTCGTAATTATAGTCTGGTCACACTAATTAATCTCTCATGCGCTCGGTGTCTACCCGCCTCTCCTCTTTCACACATTGTTGTGCACTCACACCAGCGCATACATTATATAAAGATGCACTACTTCACAGGCTCGCACAAAGCGCACTCGCGTGACCTCTGCCCAAAAACAACAACAACAAAAAAAACATCTGCCGCGCTCACAGCGAGCTGCGGCGATGCCCTCAACCCCGCTGCTTCTTGGAGGAGGGACTTGACGTCAAATATCATTTCACATCCCCCCCCCCCCACACACACACACCTCCTCCTCCTCCCCGAGGCCTCAGACTCACATTGTTCACACTGCCATTAACAGCAGGAGAGGGATGGAAGCGGGGGTAAGGTTTGGGACAGCTGTTTACAAGGCGCCGCTGGGAGGACGGAGAGGACAGCAGCGACTTTTTTGGTTTTGACGCTGCTCCTGCACGCATGGCTAATAAAAGCAGGGGACGGTTTTTATTCGGGCGTCTTTGTGTGAAATCAAAATTACGGGTTTTGTGGAGCCACGGAGAGACACGATGGAAGAGACGAGGAGTCCTGCTGGAGGGACCAAAACTAATTGGACCAAAACAAAGGCAGCTCTCTGAGCCTTGCCTTCTCTTGCCCAGACTTCCCTCTCATTCCTCCCTCCCTCTCTTACACAGCCTGTTGACAGATGGCGAACCAGTGTGTGTGTTCCACCTTTTTCTCTTTTAGATCAAGGCCCGCTGAGTAAGGTCGCTCACTCACTTTCCTCCCCCCTAGTCATCTTTTCCCTCTCCCACATCTTCCTTCTGTCTCTTCCCCCTGATATGAGCCGTATTTAACGAGTCATGGGCACCAACGAAGAAGAACTTAATGTTTGTATCTGATCCATTATCAGAAGCAGAGTGTTTTGTCACTGACCTGAGCTAACAGGCCAGTTTTGGGTGTGGGCTGAGTCACAGCCAGACATGGACAATATGCCTCTGCCGTGGCGGGTGACTCTTTATTAAATGTGACACTTCATGTGATACGCTCGTCTGAGCCTAGATCCAAAGTCAGCGGCAACCTCTACAGGCAATTAACAGGGGAGGATCAGCAAGATCTACATTTGCAATTCATCAGTGCATTTAACACCCACATAAATAACTAATATGTGCTTCTGTGTAATGACTAAGTCACCCGTGGGGACGGGGAGGAGGGGGGCAGACTGTGGAAGAAAAGACGGCAAGGAATCGATAAGGGATTCGGTCAAATCTGAATCCAAGGCTGATAAGAGGATTGGGACCACGAGGAAACAGATAGTGAGCAAAATCCAGTAATAACTGTGGAGATGATGGTGTGTTGAGAAATGCATATGCACCAGAACCAGTGGCTTCTGTTGCCAAGACTGCAACCATTTATTTCTCTGTGTACTTTTTTCACATGAATTGCTGCCTACTCACGAAGCTTAATGCTTCCAGAACAAAAGCCGACTCTATCTGTGCGCGTGTGCGTGGTTAAGTAAAAAGCGAGGACAGATGCACTTGCTGTTTGCCAAAGCTGTGTTTGCAGCACTCTAACTTCAGGACAGCCTTGAGTTTTAGGGAAGAGGGGGGGGGAAGACAACCCAACAAAACAACATATCTCTCTTCCCGACCGATCAGCCTGCAGTTCAGAGCGAGGAAGAAAAGAAAAACATACTTTGAGCAAACTGTGGGCGGATTTTCATACATAAAAGCTTCACTGGTCCAGATAGTTCAGATCATCAGAAAGATTTTTTTTTTTTTTTTTTTTAAAAGACCCTCCTGCCTGGCCTCAAGTTTTCCTCAGCGAAATACTATGCAACTCCTACACACACTAGACCGAGATCATTACACAAATCAGACTCTCTTGCAGGCAAGAATTGCAAAGAGCATGCTGAAATAGACACCTTGAGCACTTATCACTCTACCCATAATCCTCTGCATATTTCCTCATGGTGGTGTATTAAAATATCCTTCTTAGGTTTAGTCCCATTACTGTGAGGATTATCTCTGATGGCTTGAAAGGCTGCTGCTCCATACAGCCTGTCATTATGTGGGCTTAGTTTCTGAAATGTTCTGTCACACTTCACATACTCTGTGGTCATCGCTACTATTTAGAGCTGCTCGGACAAGATCCCTGACATTCCTGTGATTTGACATGAAGCTAGTTTGAATAGGTGGAGGCCTGTGTGTCAGAGGGGAACTTACTTTCTGCGTAAGGTGGAGCTGTTGTTGGTGTCCGTGCTGTCGGTGCGTTCCAGCCGGTCCCGCTCCGTGGTGGAGGAGCTGCAGGAGAGGCCTCGGGTCAGCCTGGTGTGGGTTCTCCTCTCCCTGCTGGGCCCCGGAGCTGCGGTTGGTCCAGCTGTCACCTGAGACGTTGAGGTGCTACCGTTCCCGCCGCCGCCGCTCCCGTGATGGCTGGCGAGGGACAGGGGCTGGCTGTGGTTGTGGTTCTGCTCGGGGGTTTCCGACCCAGGGGTGCACGGGCTGCGCTCCTGCCTCAGGTCCTGGTTCTCTTGGCTGACCCGGTCCAGCTGGCCCTCCAGCTCCTCGATGCGCCGGCGCTGCGTCTCCAGGAGCTTGGCCTGGCTCTCGATGATGTTGTTGAGTTCCAGGAGGTACTCCACGGCCCGGTTGGGGCTCTCCGGGCTGGTCTCCATGGTGGGAGCCCTTCCTCTGGGAGGATGACCACCACCAGCCTCGGTTTCGACCCCGTGGGGCCGAGATCCACCCCCCCCCACCAGCCCTGATGAGTTGGGGGGAGGGAAGGACCAACGAAGGCTCTGGTGAAGATTAACTATCGTCTTCTGATGTTCAGAAACAGGAAGTCACAGAGATGAAGAGGTTTATAATTTCAGAGCGACTACATGTCCCCAAGGATGAGGAAAAAAATTTGCATTATAGCATCTTAGTGGCCATTAAAGATGTCGCAACGCCAAGAAGAGAGTTCAACGCTCAAAAAGAAGCTGATGACACTGCTGATTGTCTGATTTCCTGAAGTCACAGTCATTTTGAAATCAGCGTGGGGCAGGTCAAGAGTTTGAGGCGTCATGATTAAACGTTAAATTATAAAAACAGGCTGAGATTGTCAGGGACAGGAAGGGATAGAGGTCAATATTGTCTAACTGAGGCTTTTTCTCATGAACTTCCACTTGCTTAGATGTCTATCTGAGCAAATAAACACACAGAAGATCAAATAGAATATGAATTTATCCACCGACCTGTGACATATTCTTCTCATTAACTCTGCTATCAGCTTCTCCTTAATTAGAAAACATCAACTTCAATCACTCTTTGTCGTCTTTGACATACAGGGGGAAGGGGGAGTTGGGGGGGGGGACAGGGGGGTGATGCTAGTTATGATCTTCCACTAATGATCAGGCGTTGTCAATCATTGCATAACACAAAAAATTCTGCTCCTTCCCACGTTGAATATCCCCGCAGTCTATCATCGTCGCTTTCAACCCATGATTTGACGTGTCTTTAAAGCACAGAAAGTGAGCAGAGGTGTCTGACGAAGTTCATTCTCCAAATCCAAATGTTCCCCCTTCACGTCCGCCAAAACTACATCCCGCTGTTTTAAATTCAGATTAAATCCCAAAGTGTGCGTCTCTGGTCTTTTTCATCCACGAATGGAGCCCAGTTTTCCCTCCACGTCACGCATTCACGAAGACTGACCTCCGAGATTAAAACTTGTCACCTCTTAAAGAGAAAAAAAAAAAACTATCCGGAATATTTTTTGGACAGTCGTAAAGTCTCGAGACGCGCTGTCAAATCTTAAAAATGCACTTTAGTGTGTGTGTGTGTTGCTGTCGACGCGGATCTAATGTCGGTCTGAACGGGCAGTCAGCGTCCTTTCCTACTTATCTGAGTTGGAGCTGTGGCAGGTCGGTAATCCATGCGGCCGTGTGGCGGCGGGGCTCCTTTGAGGTGGCGCAGAAACACGGAGGTTTCGCTCCTTGAGCGTCTGAACCGCATCGATGCGTGCAGCTTTTCCTCTCTGGAGCGCAGCACTGTCCAACGAGCGAGAATGACTGGTGACTTCCGGGTAAGGCTTTCAAAATAAAAGACTAACTGTTGAGCAAAAAAAACAAACAAAAAAAAAACAGCCAGAGGACTTTTACACAATTGCCTACAGGTGAAAACAAAGAATGCATTTAAAGGAAAATATAGTGAATATAGTAAATAGTGATTTTAAGTGATGAATTACGTTTTTTTTGGTATTGTGTCATTTAGACAAGTCTCATGGACTCACAAAACATTTCTATGCATAAAAGATCAGCCAGATGCATCCATTTGATACAGTACCACAAAAATACAGTGTAAACAAGTGAAAGTAATTGCAACCAGGTAATGCGTAAACTGCCCAACTAATTTAGATTGTATTGCAATCTCAGTTTAAATGTAACTATGACCTGAATTAGATTTGAGGTTTTACCTTAAAAATCTGTTTTGATATCTGAGGCTATACTGTACTCTTATACATTAAAATGCTTTTTATTTACATCTATCTCTCTCACACACACACACACAAAGCTCGTTTCCCCCCCAGTAGAGGTCAATGTGGCAGCCAAGTGGTTTGCAAAGTTACCTCGCAGCAAAAAAGTTCTGGGTTCAAACTTTGACTGGGGTCGTTCTGTGTCAAGTTTTTACGTTGTCTGTCTTTCTCTGATGGTCTGGCAACTTGCACCGGATGTACCGAAGCCAGTTGGAGATGCTCCAGCCCCCCTGTGATCCTGCAAGGATAAAACAGTCATAGATAATGGATGACTGGAGATTCAATTTCTCCATTCGTTAAGAATTCAAAATGACTAAATAATCCTTCTTCCCTTTTTTCTGGGCTTTGGAGACAAACACTCATCTAAACAGTCATTTAATGACTTCTACACTAGAATATTTCAGCATTTCGCCTTTCCATTTCATTGTAAAGTGACCCTTTTAGTTCTTCATAATATATTGTGCAAAATAAAACTGGACTCACTTTTGCCAAATCACACAGCTCATATAATGCGTTCAGTAAGTTTCTCTACATTAGCCTATAGGCTTATTGGTCATACAGTAAGTGTAGAAATTCAATGCATACAAGTATACATAATGCTTTCAATTTACAATTTTTAACTAGTTGCAATTTTATTTAAGAATATTTTTCCAAACTGATGGGGAGAATTTGCTTTGTAGAATAAATACCTTATAAAAGTATACAAATTACATTTTATTTTGAAAGTGCACAGTGAGAATATCCTTTTGCATCTTTGTACCTTTACACACTTGAGGAACCCCCGCTGAGCGCCTGTATGAATCTGGGGTTCACAGGTAGGAAACAATACTTTAGACCCACACTGTATCACGGTGCCTATAAAACAATGTAAGTGCCTCATTTTATTTTATAAAATATTTCTCTATAATCAAAATTCAGACGTTTTATTTGAATTCGTTTGAATGATTTTAGTCCACTTCTTTAAGTCTATCTCCTCCTGTAGTTGGACTGAGAGCAGCGCTGTTATTGCTGCAGTGATTTATATTTTTATTTTGCGTCTGGGCTGACTCGAACAGAAGGATGCGGCTTAGGACATCATGAGAGAAAGACAGGCCTCAGAGCGATGTTATTTTTAGGTGGCAGTGCTTAAGTGCTCATATCTGAGCTGAGACACCATGAATTCCCACTGCTGCACTCTCTGTATGATAGCTCACACAGGTGAGGCTGCTGCACTGTACAGTATTGGAAACTAATATTAGACTGAGTGGTGGAAAATGTAAAAGCCATGTTCTCGCAAAAAGCAGGTTAAATAATTGATCTGTGGAAAATGTATTTGTAACCAGGGACAGATTTGAACTGTATACAGTCAGTTTCCTCTCAGATCCATGTACCCTGTTTCTAAAATATAACATTATGGGGTCCTTAAAATAATCAATCTCACATTTCTGCCTCTCACACATACACACGCACCTTCATCTTGTCCAACACTGTAGTCTGTGTTTCTGCTGCCATCTGCTGTCCGTAGCTGTGTCTTATGTTGGCGTTCATAAAAGCAATAACAGAGACATGCATGAGCACAGAGGAAATTGGTTCAGCAGTTTATTTGCAGTTTTATGAGAAGGTGTTTACAGTTCAGCCATACAACCCCCCTCCCCACTCCCCCCGTAGGAAATGAAAGTTTAAAAAAGAATATTAGCAAACGTTATAAAATAAGTCTTACGTATAGGCTACCGAGCTACACTGTATGGTTGGAGAATACAGTATGTTCGTTTGGTCACTGTGTCGTCAATTCTGAGGCAGCACAGCAATGCAAACAAATGGGCAGGGCTCACCAAGCAATGTATTTCAGTTGGGAGGTTCGTTCCCGTGGGTACAAATGAAGGACTTCACTTATAGCATCACCCTTTAGATAATTATGTCCTGGTAACAACTGTAACAGTCTGCGTCTCCTAATGCCACCAGAAACAATCAACATAATATTGCTTTAAAATATAAAATAATATGAATCCACTCTGCGTTATTAACATGGTTGTGAAGTCACTCTTGTAGATTTTCTCTCCTAATGGCTTATCTAGAGCAAAGTATCTGAAAACCTGAGTATATCAAAAGAGATCATTTCATAGAAAAATAACATCTCACAGTATCCATTCAGCTTGGCTCCTGTTTTTGTTTTCCCTAACAGAATATTTTAAATAAAAGAAAGAGAGAGAAAAAGAAAATTGCGTGCGATTTTGCCATCTCAGATGTAACACAGATTATGCAGATTTTGTTTTTTTGTGGATGTCCAGTAAAGGGGCCTTTTTTTTGGCATGACTTATATCACTAAATGGCCCAGCCGTCTCTGGTATTAGAGACCTAAGAGCAAAGGTTTTCACAGTAAGAAATATCCACCGTAAGGGATAAAAGTGGTTTATGTTACCAAGGCAACTGTACGTGGCACAATGGGCACCGCACTCTCTAGAATCTAGATAGTGTTTTTTTGTTGTTGTTTTGACCCCACATACACAATAATAACAGTACTGGAAATATGCACACCAGATGCATATTTTTGGCATCTTTTGCTGACTTCTGAAATAGGGTACGACACAGAGCATCCTAATCCACACTCAAGCAGCAGATTACAAAACATTCATGTATGAATAGGGCAGGTACAATATATACTTCTAAGTCTGTGTTTACATTTTGAGCCTTCACGAAAAGATAGGTACCAATTGTCACGTTATTTGTCATCACACAATAATAAATAATATGAATGGCTAGCTGTTGTTCATAATATATAGATATACTGCATATATTCAAATATTTAGACTTATTATGATACATTACAATACAGTAATACAAAGTAGGGCTTGGCTCCTGTTAGTATTGTATTTACAATAGGTTATTTCTCTACAAATATTTACAGAATATAGATTTCACACCTGCTTTTAAAAGGGATTTGCAAGATCACAATCAGATATCCAGTTCAACAGAACAACATTACAAGTTGATGCGAGTGTCCGCGTGAGACGAAGATGATTACTGTACAAACATGTTACACTGATTCACCTCAGACCAGATTGACGTGCATGTTGATGGCTGATAGTCTCAGACAGTTGCATTATTATTGCTCGGTATCTTCATGAGGTATAAGTGAATGTCTATGCACTCTTTGAACGGTAGGGGGTACTTAAGAGAGGCCACTCTGCTGAAGTAGTTTGAACCACCACAGAGGAGCAGATAGGTGAGTAAGAGATAGGAAGTAGGTGAAAGCAAAGTGAGACCGTCTTGGACACATCTATCACAAGTGCTGAAAATGTAAAGAGCAAAGTGCAAGCTAAGGAGAGAAATAGTGCCTTGACAAAAAAAAAAAAAAAAAAAAGACAATGAAATTGATGGGAGAGCGATAACCTTGCTATGTTATGAGTTAAAATATAATATTAACATTTAACATCAGCCAGAGATCATCTGTAAAAAGGCACAAAGAATATGACTTCATACTACTGTAGATATCAAAGTGGCTCAGAGAAGATGTTGGTAGTTTGGGTAGCTGCAGAAAACCAGTAGAGGTCCGACAGTGTGAAACTGATATTGTGTCATTCAGCTGCTGCATGCTCCGTTTCCTGTTAGAAGTCAAGAGACAATGCTTCTCCCTCCCCCCCGCCCTATCCGCCTCCCGGCCCGCCTCAAGCCCTCTACGACCTGAGCCAGCCTCTGCCGGCTGGGCGTGAGCCAAGGGCCCGGCGGTGCCACGGCCCTCTGCCCACCTGCTTCTGGGGCGGCCAAAGACAGGCCTGAGATACTGGCAGCAGACACGCTGCCCTCAGAGTGGCTGTCTCCGGACTCTGACTCATCGTCCCCCAGCTGTTCGACGGACAGTGTGGAGGTGAGGAAGGAGAAGGGTTTTCTCTGTGACACCGGATCTATCGCAGCAGCACTCGGTAAAGGCCTCTTGACGTGCCCGCCCTGTGCATCGGCGTCTCTTTCATCTTCACCCAGTTCTGCGTCGTTATTTTCACCCCACGATGACCTCTCCTGCTCCTGATCTCTTTCCAGCTCGCTTTCCTTCCTCAGTTCTCGGTACTCTGCTGCCGTGTCCCAGTTATCTTCATTCTCCACCTCCAAGTTTTGTTTGGGTCTGGGAAGCTTTTGGCTCGGACTTGGAATAGGAAGGAAAACCTCTTCTTCGCTCTCTTCTCTCTCTTGATCCACTCTCTCCTCCACATCCTCCATCCTTTCCTCAACTCTTTTCTCTACTCTTTCCTCCACATCCTCCACCCTTTCTTCCACTCTTTCCTCCACTCTTTCCTCCACCCTTTCCTCAACAGTAGGTACTTTCTGCTCTTTGTCTTTCTCAGACTCTTTCCCCTCTGTCACCCTTACTCTCTCCTCGCTCTTACTTCTCCTCTCTTTGCTTCTTCCCCTGTCCTTGCCCCTTTTCCTTCTCCTCACTGTCGCCTTTTCTGCATCGCTACCATCGTATTTCGTGAGGGCATCTCTGGGTAAACTCTGAGACCCTCTTTTTCTTCTCCTCCTCCTGCTCCTGTCCTTGGCTTCCCGAGACCTCTCTCTCCACTCAGAGATGGGGCTTTGCAGCCCCGATTGTTCTCCTCCCCCTGAGCCCCGTCTTCTTCTTCCACTCTTTTCCGTCCCTTTCCCTGTCTCGCCTCCTTTCGACCTGCTTCTCCTCTTCTGCCTTGATCCGGCGGAGTCTACTGCAGCCAAACCCTGCTCCTTGGGGTGATGCAGGAGGGAGGGGGAGGTGATTCTGTGCTCACGGCCTGGACACACATCATGTGAGAGGGGAGAGAGGAAGAGAGAATAGACTGAACAGGCAGGTAAGACAGAAGGATAGAAAAATCTCTGACAAAGAACATTATGCAATTGTTATTAAAGAGCTCTGAAATCCAGAAACTGTTTTGTTTTTTCTTTTCAAAAGCTTGTGTAACAACATCTATTTTAGTGCAGCCTTCGTTAGTGACACAACATACATCCAATTAGCAGTATGCTCTGTGCTTGTCGTTAATTTACTGAGTGTGCTCACAAACTGGAAGGCTGGACAATTATTAAGAGGATTGATGGAAACTAAATGTGGCAAAAGGCAAAATGTTGGACATTTCTACTGTACTAAATAAGTGGATAATCAAGATTAATAATGAGGAACTCTAATAAGTTGACTAAGTGAAGACAGCAGTGGTGACTGGGCAGAGGGATGTAGAGAGACAGAAAATGGGAGAACTAACAGGAACCATTACCAACCGCGTATTCTCTGTCCGTCCAATGACATAGAAGCAAGGCTCGCCTAGTTTGGAGTTGGTCATACATAGAGACAAACTGGAGAGCTCCACTGAGAGAAAGAGAGAGAAAGAAAAGGAGAGGAAACAAAGGAGTGGAGCAGCAGAAAAGGAGAGAAATGTTTGGAAGAGAAAAGAAAGGAAAATCAAGAGAGGGCCATATGCAGAGTGGAAATGAAGTGAGGGAATGTTCAAAGCAAAAAAAGATCAAATTAATCATAGATGTAATGGATTAAAAGATGGGAGACACCAGAAAAGAAGTAGAAAGAATAGAAAAGTAGAAAGGTGTTTTGGTTAGAATCAGTCCCACAGAAAAGGAGAAGAAAGGAGATAACACGTCCAAGACTGTGCATTACATGCAAAAGATAAAATAAGGTTCCCCGTATTTCAATATCTTATTAATCTCACATATTTTCATGCTTTTAAAAAAACACACGATATTCCTAAGTCCTCCGCCTCTGTCTCACCATAATCAGGCACATAGCCGTTCCCTCTCTTGAGGACCAGGTGGATGCGGTAACCTCCTCTGCGGATCTGCTCCACGGCCTGGCTGTGGGTCATCCCGGCCGTACTGTCCCCGTTGATCTCCACCAGCTGATCGCTCACCTGCAGCAACAACATCCAAGAGATGACGTCACTTTAGATATTGCATCTCTTATTTTATTGATATTTCATTGATTTTAGCAAAACATCAGAGGATCATCACAGACAGTCAGGTCAATCCTGTTAAAATCTTAATAAATAATACCTTCGGTATGTTTGAACTTATTGTTTCACTGTTTCTAATCAAGTAATTCATTTTTTATGTTATTGAGAAAACTTTAGGTTTCGGTGGCTTAATTGTTTTGCTTTGAAAAGTTGACCAATCTGAGACTTTTTCAGGAAATATCTGTTATCTCAAAACATTGGAGGTAAAAGAACAAAATACAGCGTTATGTTTTTTGTATTTAGAAATATATAGCAGGTCATTTTGATAACTCAATCAACCCTGACTACATCAAATGTGTGCTGGAAGTGGTGCTTTGACTTATTTGAAAGAGGACTTCATAAATACAGCTGCACAGATTTAATACAAAACATAATAACAACACAGCCAAAACAGATTATATAAATTCATTATACAGTATACAAACAAACAGTAAAACAGACTGACCTGCATTTTTTGGCTCCGCGAGGCGGGCCCTCCCTCCATTAGTCCGAGGACATAGAGGCCCATGTTGTACTCGCTCCCCCCTCGGAGGCTGAATCCGAAACCTGAGGGTCCGCGATCCAGATCGACGCTGTAATACCTGGAGTCACGCTGGAGGACGAGGGGAAAGAGGGCAAGAGGGAGGACTGATTTTCATCTGCACCACATCTCAACATTTCAGTGACATAAATATGGTGCTGCCTCACCTTTGGACGTGACCTCTGACCCTTTCTGCTTCTGTGACCTGCGGCGTCATAGTCAGCGGGTTCTGAAAGGCTTGTAGAGTCTGAAAAAGGATGAAGCTTGAGGTTATGAATCAGGCTGAATTTTGCTGTGTATGTGTGTGTTTGGATGTTTGTGCTTACAGGTGCTAGGACGGGGGACAATGGTGAGGCGCAGTGTATTCCCCGCTCGGCGAAGTATCTGAGCGAGTTCCCGATGAGGCAGCGTCACCACCGAGCGTCCTTCTACGGCCTCCAAACGATCCCCGGGCCGGATCTGACCGCTCTTTGCTGCCGGACTGCCTCGCCGGACCGTCACGAACCGATGAGGAAGAAGAGAAGCAGCTGGAAATCAGAAAAAAAGAAGAAATCAGCTAATGATACCTAAAATGACTTGTTGCTTGAGTTACTTGTCATTAAAAAGTTACAGCTGCATCACAAGACTCCATCCAGCCTCAAAACTTTCCTTTTAACTGAAGGCGTGAGTAATAAATGAGGTCAGAATTAGATACATTTAAAAGCAGGAAGATTTATCTCACCAGTGGTTGTGCCAGAATTTCAAAAACAAGCTGTAATTAAGCCCAGGGTTGGATTTGGCAGGGTTTATTTCATAAATGACTTCCAACAGTAGCCTTTCTTTACACCTCCTCCACTGTCTCCTTGAAACACTCTCCTCTTCTCCTTCATCTTCCCATCTATCAACCTATCTCTCCATCCGCTGACACACCGAGAACAGTTGTTCTGCTGTCCAACAATTTGTCTTTCACCTTGAGAACAAACTGTCATGGAGCACGAACTTTCCAGCAACACTTTTGCGTCCTGAATCTGTCAAACAGGAGATAACAACAGACTTTAGATATTTACACTTCCGTTTATAGTGGGAGTGTCAGTGATTCTCGTGCTCAGCTCTTCTGAGATCCCCTCCCAACCCCCAGGCTGCCTGCATTGGTATGCCGCTGGCTTACGAAACACACACGCACGCACGCACGCACACACACACACACACACACACACACACACACACAGCAATACTTTATATTTATGTGTTGGCACCATGAAACAGTTTTCTCCTGGCTGTGATCTCTACATCTCTCACACTCATCAGCTATAGGACAAAGTGTGAAGCTGAGGGCGCAGATAATACACAAGTGTGGGGTTGTCTGTCAACTGCATTTTAAAGTGGAAAAAGATATTAAGGAGGGGACAGTTACTCCATTTATCTTCCGTATGAACACATCTCTTACCATCAAGTTCAACTTCGGTCAGTGTCTGAGGTTGATGAGCGAAATATTGAGCAGGTCAGAAAAATCTATTTGCTCCAATAATCTCCTGCACTAACTAAAAGGCTTCTTACAGTTTTTAGCAGGACAGTCTGTCTCTGTCTGCTTAGACTTCCATCTTCTGTTCCTCTTTCTGTATTTTAGTAAACTCCCTATTACTCTCTGCCTGACCCCTCTCTGAGGGTATGCTGCGCTATGGTGACAGCTGGCCTCACTCTCTCTCTCTCTCTCTCTCTCTCTCGTCTTGCCAGTGGCCTTATATAACCCTTCAGGCAGCATCAATATTTTGAAACTCTCATTCAGCTGAGGTACACATAACAAACACTTCAGTCTGCATCCCTTCAGAATAATACAAAAAAAAAAGTGTACATTGATTTAATGAGTGAAATTAAAAGCTTATTAACAGATTAGAATTGTAATTTGGGGGCTAGGAGTATGCCATAAGAGTCGAGGTGCATGTCACATTGGAATGGTGATTCAGTTAAAAGATACCGCCCATAAAATCAGTGCCCAGAGACACATCTGCAATCTGGGCCTAATCTGGGTGACCCAGGCAGAAACAGCAATCAGGTCAAATCAAAGCCAAGGCAGCTTTGCAAATAGTCTTCTTATCATGCATAATACATCAATAGGGGCCAAACACATGAATACACATGCAACAGCCATGCTCACACGCACATCAAGTGTGTACACACACACACACACACACACACACACACACACACACACACACACACACACACACACACACACACACACACACACACACACACACACACACACACACACACACACACACACACACACACACACACACACACACACACACTCAGTGACTCACACGCAGAGAGAGATTGAAGCAGATGTACTCAGCCACAAACACACAGACAAACAGACACACTTGAACTACACACAGATGCATCCAAATGGATTGCTTTATATTATAGTGTCTTTTTCCTCTGGCTGTCCATGTTCTCCTGTCCACTGTAATCCCACTGCGGTATGCCCAGCAGCCAGCCAGCCAGTGACGCGCTGCACTGATCACCGCTCAGGAGCAGTAGCAGCCCCCCTCCCCGCCATCGTAACAGCCCCCCTCTGCAGCCCCAGATGAATCGGCGGGTGCAGACACCGCCACAGCAGCCTGCAGATGCCTACTACATGATCAGGTGGAAGGAGAGAGGACTGTTGATCTTTAGCAGGATCACACACACAGTAGTGGATATGCAGGTTAGTTATTGCTGAGCAGCGCTGCTACTACTTAACTGCTGTTAAATCCATTCAATTTACAGCCTATGTAGCTTACTGTAGGCTCGAATGCACAGACCATTACCACATCATCACATCATGTCAAGCACTGGCTGCTTTAAGCCCGACCGAAAAACAACATTTAAAATTCTCTGTCATGTTGCAGTACAACTCCACAAACAACCGTATTACATACGTCTGACAGCATCTTGCATCTAGAACAACTGTCTGACATCCAGAGCACATGAGCCTGTGGATCTAACTTTGATACTGTCAACACGTCTGACTAAGCAAACTTCAGAGTGCACAAAAACAGAAATCAAAACCTCCAGTTCGTGCACGAAGCTACACGTGAAACACTGCACCAAACCACAAGTACCCTCCCCACCCCTAAAAAACAACGAGAAGCAGAGCAAATAATTACGTTTAGACTCCTTCACAGTTCTCAAAGCAGACTGTAGTCTCTCCAGCATGACTCTCTGATTAGCATGCACAGAAAAGAAAAAAAAAAAAAAAAAGATTCCTATATTCCTTGTCAAGCAGCTTGAAGGTGTTGAGATTCAAATGTGACGGTCAACAGGAGCTCAAACACAGGTTTGCTGTCCCCTCTGTTGCTCCTCGGCGAGGGAAAGGCTCAGTGTAGCATTTCTCTTAAGCATTCAGAGAGTGATGGAGAGAGCGGGAGGTAAGAGGGAGGGAGGGAGGGAGGGAGGGAGAGAGGGAGGGAGGGAGAAAGAGAGAAAGAGAGAGAGAGAGAGAGAGAGTTTTAATCTTTTGAAAAAGCAGACTGGATGCTTTTACTGCAGAGTAAAGGGGTGTAAGAGAGAGAGAGAGAGAGAAAGGGAGAGAGGGAGAGTGGGCGGGAGCTTACGAATGAGAGACGAGTGGTGGAGAGAAGGAGGGATGAGAGGAAGAGAAGGAGAGAGATGAGAAAAGGAAATGATTAAGGAAAAAGGGAGACAGAGGGGGGCTTGAAATGAAGGGGAGAGCGAGGACACGACGGAGACGCAGGTCTACAAGAAAGGTCGGTCTCTGTACCGCAGGGACAGGTGCGCTTACAACCTTAATCTCACCATCAAAACACAAATGTGTGCCATAAAGCAAATTGAACTGCATCAAAGTGGAACAGAGCAGCCAATACAAGACATGGGAAGGGAAGATGGGGTGGGGGTTGGGCAAAACATCACGGAGACGCTGCGGTTAACCTGCTATTCATAAGCAATACACTAAAAAGGTAATAAGGGCAGAGATGTGTTCGCTTCCCTGACAGAGCATAAACAAGCCTCGGTGTCTTTTATCAGGTCGGATCGAATGGAGAAATATAAACTGAGATACAACTGATTTGATAGTTAACAGAAGGTCATTCTGCAGGAGACATGCAAGCTGGCAAACTAAATTAAAAAAGACCACAGACACATATCAACTAAAATAAAATATATAAACCCAAAGGAATAATGCAATGTGTTGGGGGCTTATTTGTTTTCTTGCCAAGCATTAAGAGATGGTAAGTGGACTTTGTTTTCTTTTGATAGAACCAGGCGAGCTGTTTCTTTTCTTTTCTTTTTTTATTAACTTAGTTTTTATTTTAGTTTTAGCAACTTTTACAATCATATTCACAATCTTACATTTGTGTATTAGGTATATATATATATATATATACATACCTAATTCCTGTTTTTACACTAACCTTAACTAAGTTTTAGCTCACTGTCTGCTGGCTGTTAACATAATCCTACAAACATGTTGCTATAACAACATAAAGAAGGGAGAGAACGGTGAGACTCCTGTTGTCCATTCAAATATGAACATCATGATAAACCAATCATTGAAAATAGTGGAAGCCAAAAATTATTTCCTTTAACAATGTAAATAAAGCCAAACTGGAAAAAGATAGTTTAAAAAAAGAAGTTGTTGATGCATCATGACTCATCGAGTGGCATGTCGCCATGGCGACCACTTTTTACTCAGTAATTACTTAACGGTGCTTCTGTCCACAAGGGCATCCAAATGAAACCCGCATCTGCGGGCATCTAACCAAATGGTTCTACTGGGCCAGGACAGTTGAAGTGACACTGCGTAATGTCTGTCCGCTTCTATTTCTGATGCCTGGGTGGAAAAATACTGCATTTAAAGCATTTAACTTGAAACACATGTTGCACAGAGTGATTAGTCACTGTTGGCTCTTACCTTTTCCATTCTCCACATCCTGAGAGGCGATGACGAACCCAAAGCCTTCTCCTGGCTTTCTCCTCAGCTCCACATCGAACCCTCGAAGCGGCCGAGTTCGTTCCCCGCTCTGCTTCTCCAGACCTGTATCAGGCACCGGGACGCCTTCGGCCTCGTCCTCCAGGCCCGTGTTGATCCAGTCTTTGGGCTCCATGGTCAGAGTTACCGGAATCGACTCCAGGAAACTGGTGCTCTGGATCAGCGAGGAGCGCGTCGGGGCCGGGGAGGGTGGGGTGCTGATGGAGGTGCGGGGCACTGGCAGTGCTTCTGGGAGGAGCACAGAGGAGTTGTCTGAGCCGACAGGTGGAGGAGGGGGGCGGAGCAGAGGTGGAGGGAGTCTTCGGAGGGAGCTGGGGGATACGGATGAATGATAGATGCCTGACAACGACACGGAGAATAACTGTGAGATGAATTTAGCCACAGCGAGTTAGTAAATATCAACAAATGTGAATCATGTACCTCCTCTGTAAACCAGTAAGACGACTTCTCCCTGTTTGGTGTGTTCCTGCAGAACTGTTTGCACCTGTCAACACACAGAAAGTATATTGTGGGTCACTTTGAGTTTGTTTGATTAGCGTGTTTAAACCCAGAGATGAAGCCAAGATGATTTTCAGTGTAGGAAATAAGAAAAAACTAAACTCTTGGGCACAACACTATGCAAATGTTTGCTAATTACAGTCTAGTTTTTCCCAAGAATATTGCAACGTAAGCTCACTTCAATTGGACTGCTTCCAACTATTCCCCCTCTTAACAAAGAGTGCCAAGCAGATGTCCCTTCTTATTAAAGAAAAAGTTTGGGTACCACTGTTTTAACACATTAACTATGAGTTAAGTTTATTTCATTGTCCTTCTCATTACTTTTCTTCACCTTTGGTCCTCCATTACCTGTGCAAAGCTGAGACTCTGCACATCAGCTCCGTTGATTTTGATAATAGCATCCCCTGGCTGCAGGGAGTTGCACTGCTTCCTGTCCCAGACTCTTGTCACTACAGTCATCCTGCCTCCGGGGCCGCCGGCCGTCACACTGAAGCCAAGACCTCTGTCTCCTTCAGCCTGAGCCAAAGCAACTGGCACCAGCTCCCCTCCGCTGAAACTGCCAACTCTGCTGCCCACACTAATCGCCCCAGGGGAGGACATGCTGCTGGGACTCGCGGTGGGGCTGGTGTTGCCATGGAAACCGTTGAAGCCACGGTGATGGGGGCTGTCCGGGGTGAGAGGAGGTCTGAGGTGGGAGGTCTGCGGTCTGAAGAGGCGGGAGTGAGCGCTGCGGGGGCCGCCGGGGGAAGACGTGGGTCGCCGTGGTGACTGGGGCAAGGGGACCCGGGACCCCGACAGGGTGCAGGTGGACAGGTCGCTCTCAGACGACTTGGATGTTCCATAATGTAAAGGATGAGGTGGTGTCGAGAGGGAGTTGTTGTTGTGATTACGGATCATTGATGCCCTGATGAGGAAGAGGAGTTCAAATCCAGAGTAAATCAGTCTTTGCTTTAACACATAATCTCTTTTTGGAACATTTACAGCTGCAACTAATTCACTGCTCATTTATTTTTGTCATTGAGGAATCTGCCAAACATTTTCTCATTTAATTGCCATCTTTAAATTGGTTGTTTTTGTTTGACTACAACTAAAAATATTTCATTAATATTTCATAATACAAAAATCTGAAAATGTCCACATTTAAGAAGCTGAAACCATTTCACATCTGGAATTTGCTGTTAATACAGTTTTTTTTCGGTCAGCTAGTTTATCAGCTGACTCATCCTTGCAGCTCTAGCCCTGGAGCTCTCCAAATGAGTGTTTTTTTTTTGGTGTTTGTTTTTTACGTAACTATTTATTAAATTGTGATAATAGATAAATTAAAGTAAATGAAGGAACACAGACAAGAACAACAGCTAAGCGCAAAGGGCAGTTTAAAGTTGCTGAATTAACAAGCCAAATATTTGTCCAATAATCAGAAATTTTGCACGTTTTTTAAAATTATAGATAAATGTACATCAAATTATAATTAAATTATACACTTTAAAAAAAACAATGAAAGCACTTCACAATCTCTGCAGGTACTAATCTGTGCCTGTGTATTCGCTCTTTTATATGTTTTATGAAGTGTTACCTGTGTGAACCAATCGCAGAGACGACCTCACTGTCACTCTGGCTGGCCAGCGTTGGGTCGAGCGACTGCAGTCTCGCTAAACTTCTCATGGAGCGAGGCGGGCGAACAGGGGGCGGGGTGGTGGCGTTGCTCACACTGGAGCGTCTGTAAGAGGGCAGCTGTCTGGAGGCGAATGACGTGGCATTTCCGTTGGCGTCGAGAGTCGCGCAGGGCTCCATGTAGCTCCCGTCACTGTGGACCCCGTTAAAGTGCTGGGTCTGGGGTGTGGGCGTTGGGAGGCGAGGTAGCTGGTGAAGGGGCTGAGGCTGGGTGGTGGTGGGCGGCAGGGTGGGGTCACCGCTGTCCAATAACCTCGGCGGAGGCTGCTTGGGACAACCGTCGGGGTTGTAGAGCATCGGGTACCCTCTTCTAACTTCCACATCCACGCTGTGGCCCACAGGCACTGACTTGAGCATCTCTACAACCTCTTTGTGAGACACTCCCAACACGCAAACATCATTGATGTACACCAGGATGTCCGCTAATACAGCACAAAAAAAAAGACAAGAGATATCGCACATTATAAAACTTTCCATTTTAAATCATCTGGAGTCAAAATTCAGACTCCTTTTTTAATGTTCTGATTACTTTGACGGCTTGTTTTTATTTGTTACTGTTTTATGACCACTTTCATAAGCTTGAGCGTGCAGATGAGTGTTTGCAAATGAAATACTGTCCGTGTGTTTTTGTGTGGGTGTGGACTAATCCAACCAACTAATCCCCCTAAACCAGCCTATTAACAGATATGAACTAGATCAGTCCCTGCAGAAACAGCCTGTGCTCTGCCTGCCCAGAATGGTAATATCTGCCTGCATGTGTGTGTGTGTGTGTGTGCGTGTGTGCGTGCGTGTGTGTGTGTGTGTGTGTGTGTGTGTGTGTGTGTGTGTGTGTGTGTGTGTGTGTGTGTGTGTGTGTGTGTGAGCAGAATGTGCACCGCTGTATTTGCACGTGTTATGATAGCTAGATTAAAGCGTGCTAGTCCTGAGGATTAAGGACCGATCGTGAGATACACTTTCTGTGAGAGATCAGAAAAATTCCAGAGTTATACTCACAAAGATTACTCTTTGTGAGTATAACTCTTTAACAAGAAGTCAATAGCAAGATTTTAGCAATCATGGTTACAGCATTCAGTGTAAAAGCAATGTCATGTCTAGTATTTGTGTTTGAAAATCTCTTCAAATATCATTATTTTACTGCAAAATATTTCATCTAGTTTTCCCTTCAGCCTGGTACATCATATCTTTTACCTGTCTTGAGTGCTGAGGGTCCGCTTGCAGTCACGCTGTAGACCTGGAGGAACTCTCTTGGCCTGCTGCCCCCCACAATATTGAAACCAAATCCTCTGGAGCCCTTGATCAAGTGTGTGTGCACAGGGAAACCTCTGAGCTCCCCGGGCTGGTCTGTGAACCCTGCTCGTCCCCGGAATACATAAGGACGGCAACACAGAGAGGGAGAGAGAACATGAGACGATAACGACACTCACCTCAAAAAAGAAGTCATAAAAGTCTTCAAAGAAATAAGGATAAAAAAAACAACAAAAAACATACCATCAGAGAAAAGAGTGAAAACGGTCCTGTGTTGTATACGGCTAAATATTTTGAACTGATGGGTTTTAAGGAAGATGGTAAAGGAGGAGAGTCGTATCACTGCAAACCAATCGCCAGATGGCTTTTAACAAAATGCTACACAAACCAAAGCATATGGCGGAAAGATTGAAATCAAGAGAAGAATCCATTACAGACCACCACCTTAAAATCAGCATCATAATCCATGACTGACCCAGCTAAGGGCAGTAATCTAGGCCGTTTTATTTACTACTACTTTGCATCTCCAAATCTGTGGAAAACGTCATTACAGATTGTACTCTGCCTCCTTGTTTATTTCTTAATTTGGTTGTTGTTGCAGTCGCAGCAATAATCTCATGTTGTATACATTTAATGTGTCTAAACGATGACATTGCAATTATAGAAGCAGGTTGTACCAGATTTGACAGAAATCCTCTCTCGTGCAGGTACCTTCGGACCATAATGAATATTATATCACCTTCTGCTGGTGAGAAAAGTGTACTGCACTTCTACAGAGACGAGCTGGGATCACAGCATTGTACCGGAGATAAGGGTCGTGTGCTATCGCGACAGACAGACATCAGAAACCAGATTATGTCCTTGTTCTTTTAACAACGGATCATGTGACCAAATTATGAAATGAAGTTGTCAGTCACATGGCATCCACGTGTCGACGCGGTCAGCCTCAGCAGCAGCGAGTCTGGCTGTTTGCCAGCAGCTCCGAGCTTTAGGCCTTAATCACTTACACGTCTCTGTTCAGTGAAAAGCTCATTCCATCTCATTTGACTCTAACAAGCCGGCTGTGTCTGTTGCTTCCGTTCTTGAAAAATATGTGGCTTCATTTAAGCTGTTCAATAGTTAAATGTGTTGCCAGTGTTCTAATGATTACATAGAAAAAGAAAAGAGAGAGAGACAGCGAGAGAGAAACGGGTAAAAAAAAAGAAACAAAGACGCTCACATTCATTTTTGTAGACAGTCTCTCTGCTCGAGGCTCGAGGACTCTGCCAGCTGGTCCTCTTTGGGCTGCGCCGCGGAGAGACAAAAGGGGGGGAAAGTAAAAGAAAAGACACCCTCCTCAGAAACATAATAGTATTGAATTAAATGTGACAGTGCTGGAATTTAATACAAATTTAATGCACGACAGAGATGTCTGTCGATACAACTATCAATACAAGATCTACTGTGTTTTGAAGGAATAGTTGGACGTTTTGAGAAACCAGATTTATATTAGAAGATTGATAACTACTTTCATGTCTGTCAATTTAATATAAAGCAGGAGATGGTTGACTTCAAGTCAAAGAGCAGGTCTGGCTTTGACGAAGAACCAGAAACTGCCAATCAGCACCTCTACAGCTCGCTGATTAACAGCTCACACCTAGTTGGTTTAATGAATTGCGTTACAGTTCATGTTAGGTCATGGTAAGGCATTGTAGAGTTAACCTGGTGGGGTTGAGCTCAGGTTAAGGTGACAGAAAACACAAATCAGTAGGGAAACAGCCTGGGAGGGTGGCCACAGAAACACAACTTTACATTCCTGTTGAGGTAAAGGGTTAAACATATGAGGTACAGTGTGTAAATTTAGCGAGTTTTAGGTGTGCTGGTAGGAGGTTTTTACAGTTAGGCTCGCTGTTTGCCCTTGTTTCCAGTCTAGATGCGAATCTAGCAGGCAGATAGAGAAGTGGTATCAGTCTTCTTGGTATCTATACCTCAGTAAGAAAATAAGTAGGTACATTTCTCAAATTGTTGAACTGTTCCTTTAACAGACCTGTGCAGACACTCACTCTATGTAAAGGGACTCTCCTGGATCACTGAAGGCCTGCTCCCAGTGATCCGGCATCACACCTCTCACTCTGGCACCACTTCTGCCGCCGATGATCCCGTTCTGTACAACACGACCATCGCCTCCGCTGCTGGATGCCCGGGGCCGACCGGGGGACCGGTGGCTGCGAGGGACGCTGCTGCTGACACCTGCTGCAATGATAGTTAAGAAAAAAGAAACAAAATTGAACAGTGACATTTAACAGATGGATTAGGTGAAAAGTTTCTCCTGCAATCTGTAATGACCTTATACTGACATTTCCATTGGGGGCTGTCAGGAAAAAAAGACCTGAGGTCAGCATCTCAGCTGTCTTCGTCCTCCCTCTGAGGAGGAAGAGTGTGTGACCATGCATGCCATACGACCAGCAGAAGAAAAATAAGCATATTTTTTTTTCCCAGCTGTCCTTGTGGCTGTCCTTCAGCTCTGAGCTCCAGCGTGGATCTGAGACACATCCGACATAACGCTGGGTGTCCAGAGTCCTGCCTCACACGACAACTGCTATCGAACCCATCCACCCACACAGCATCACTTCAAAAGATGACTCAGCAGAGGTCAGGGTGTTGGATGACTCGCTCAAACTCCATCCTGCCCGCATCCTGCATTCACCCCCCTCCAATCCCCAGCTGCCTGCTGCCCTACCTGGCTGTTTGGAGAACGTTTCGAACTATCTGGATCTCTGCCTGCCTGCGTTTCTCACCTCCCACTCTGACTCTCGCTTATCTTCTGCTCCATTCTGGCTGCCTGCCTCCACCCCTTCCTAACACTCAGCCTCCCTACCTGCCATCATCACCACCTTATTATGCCGCCTTCCTCTCCTTCCCCGACGTTTAATCTCTAACTCACCTTCTGTTCAGCTCTTGTGTACTGGTGTCTTGTTACCATCACTTGAGACCATTTACTCACATACAGTTCTGGGGTACTTGTATTTTACTTAACTATTTCTATTTTATGCTACATTTATTTCAACCTTTTATCTTGTGCTGCCTTATAAAAAACATTGTTGTCATTGTTTTAGATGTGTGAGTTTTTTAGCGCTACCATCAATTAAACATCTCCCCTATAAACATCTAAGATGGTTCAATAATTATTCAAGATCCAAAGAGTATGCCTGAGTTTGCATTTTTGTAACACCATTAATCATCTCATGTTCATTCAGATCCATCGTTAGAGGGGCTTTTAGGTTTGGGATAAACTTTCTCACTGCACATAAACTAACTCCACCTCGACATATAATTACTGCTCACGTCAAAGCGTTATTATTTACAACCTAATAATATAACATATACTAATACAAGAGTTGCAGAGAGCATTTTACTGCAGAGTGAGTACTCGAGTGCATTTTACTGATGATACTTTTACTGAAGTGGGATTTTGATTGCAGGACTTTTACTTTCAACAAAATATTCTACCATTGTTGTTTTGGTGGTTTCCTTAAATGAAGAATCTGAAGACCTTTTCCTTCACTGGTGATTAATCAGCCTTTCAAGGCTTTTGTTCAGTGTCTGGCACGAGTCATCAATCACATCTAAAATAAAGAACTTTACTACATGATAAGAAATCTTTAGCATCCAGTGTTAGGAGAGCCTAATATTTTAATTTTTGTATTCCCACAGTTCTAGTCCCAGTTTCCTCCCTCACCTCCCTGTGTGTTGTGTGTTGTGTGCTGTGTGTTGTGTGCGGTGTGCTGTGTGGCCCCGCATCTGCTTACCTCTCCGCCTGCTCGACCTAACGCAGCCCGACCTTCCTTTGGAGGTGATCCAGCGATCAATGAGGCCACAGCCCCACTGAGAGTTTCGAGCATACTAATCGTGCTAATGATTGATTAATTTGGGCATCAGAGACTCAAGCCATAGATACAGGGACAATGCGGTATTTAGCTGCTGGATATTATGCAGAGCTTAGCTGTTATGCTCTCTACTAAACTATCCTATAAAAAGTGGCCTAAAAACTTTGCTCTACTTATTTTATCTACCGATTACTTCATGTTTTTATCTTTAGATTTACAGTTAAAATATTGATCACACCTAGCGACACTTGCCTGACAGGCCTGAGTCGTCCTCGCTGTTTATGCCTTCGTCTGCAGCCTTCTCCAGGTTGCTGAGCGATTTGCTGCGTGTGCGGAAGTTTCTGAGCAGGTTGCGGTGCTCCTGGTAGGTGATGGGGGGGCTCTCTGCACTGATGTGAACGGGCCGCGGTGTGCCGTAGTAATTCCCTGAGGCAGCGAAGGGCAGGAAAGAGAAATGCACGCATCAAACTGTAAAGTGAAATGTACGTTCATTTGGTCAAACAGAAATGTCACGACTGATATTAAGATAAGTGGAAATGAACAGTGGTGGAAATCAAATCCACTATTGGCACAAATGTAAAGGTCAGTAAGAGCACACAGTCTGCATTAACATGTTCCATTCTCATATGAATTCATGAGGAAAATAAAATATGTTATATTAGAATATTCGGGAGCAGAGCAGGTTCATGTGATTATGTACATATTCAGCTATTACATATGTGCATTATGTATCCCCTGAGATCATAGTCTGTATTTTTTTCAATATCGTAAGCCATCTGCTCCGGCTGCTAAAGAAGAAATGAAATTACCTCCACCCCTCCATTTGGCTCGTGGAGATCCAAATGGGTTGAGGGGAAACATTAGATTAGTGAACTCAGCGGCAAGGTCACCAGCCGTCACCATTTACTGCGGTTTCTGCAGGCGACCGCACGCACATCGCTGCTGATGCTCCCCGATTGCTTTGCTGTGGCGATGTGTCAGTCAATGTCACATGTAAAGCAGGTGAGGATGACATTTATTGCTCCCATTAAACTCTTATAAATTATGGATGCTAATGTTGGAGGCTTTTTAATCAGAGGCAGCACTCTGACCCTCGCAGGAGGAGGAGTCTGCGGGGAAGATACGAGGAGAGCCACACCTGATGCTGTTTATGTGCACCAAGAAATGACTTTCGAACTGACTGGCCTCCTTTTCTCCTTTTATTAACTGTGTAAATCTTATTCATCACCACAAAAACTGTCAATTTACATTTGCAGGGAGGACAATCAAGAAAAAAAACAAATCGTTCAAAGACATACGCTTTCTTGCTGGGAGTTAAAGAAGGTTGATACCACTCTCATAGCTCGATATGAAGCTATAGTCAGGAGACAGTTAGTTTAACTTATCATCAAGTCTGGAAACAGGTACAAACAGCAAGTCTCTTACTGAAGAGGTAACCAAAGTAACAACTAGGACCTGCAAATTAAAATGGTAGGCGATATCCGATTATTATGGACAGAAGCAGAAATATAAAAATGAGAAGTTGGGGTTTTACAGGTACAGCTGGTTGATGTGAACAAAATTAAATATCACCAAATACCTAAATGTCAATATCGCAAAGAAACTGCAGGGAAGACTATTGATGCTTTTCACAAAATATTTACACAATTAGATTTTTTTATCATCATCGGTAATGTGGATGTCATGACTAAGTGGCTAAAAGCAGATAATAGATAAACTCTGGCAAGTTTAGAAAATGAAATCCCTTAACTGTAATGCAGCCGTTAAAACCAGGAAAAGACAACAATTATGTCATCACAATATTAGAATAACTTAAATCGAAGATTATTTCACACCCAGCCCTATTTACAAGTCTGCATCATTCATCCTGGTCAGAGATAGAACAAACACTCAAAAAAAAGGTGTTTCCGTCTTTTTACATTCTCGCATTTCATCATGGGACTTTCAAATTTTGCTTCCTGTGGGCACAGCGGCGCAGCACCTCTGAAAAGTTTAATTTAACTGTTAGCATTTAAAGGGTAAGTAGCTTATTTCACGGCAAGCTTAACTTTTGATTGTTAGCTACTTGAAATTAAAAATCACAAATTATTATTTGTGCACATCAGTTTTTGTATTTGTGATACAAACGAGATATTACATTTTCATCAAGTTTTAAAGGTGGTGGCAGGTGGATCTTATTACCTTTATACTGAGCGAGGCTTGCTGGTTTCCCCTGTTTCCAGTCTTTATGATAAACTGAGCTAAGATAACCATCCACTAGCTATAACTGCACAGAAATGATGTAACTCTCGGCAACATTTCTTTAACATACAGCACAAATATTAATCTAGAAACTATCCTCAGTTATGCAATATAAATTAGTACTACAATGAATTAATGTTATTATCTAGAGTAGTGGGTAATTTCAGCTATGTTAATTCAGCTGTAACTATTAATTTACTTAAATGATGTTTATATCATTTTCCAGGATTTAAATACAGAGCGGTTTAAGTACATAATCAAGAAAAGAAACTGTAGATGTTGTCTTATAATTACAAGGCTTGGATAAATGTGAAATGAGCACTGTATGATGAATCACCATGCTGCAGTATTTGAAGTGAATTTAACTGCACTAAACTGCCCAGACTGTTGGTGTAAATGTTCACCTCACCTTTGAATTTGCCACTCTCGAGCAGCGCTCCCGACTCCTCCAACGAGAAGAACTCTTCAATGGAAACAAAGTTGTAGTCGACCCCTGAGATTTCCCCCTGTCTAGGCTGTCTGGTTGTACCTGGGAGAGAAGATAATGTGTCATGCACCGGAGTCATGTGACCAGATATAGTGCTAGTGCTGACACGCCTTTTCTTGCCATCACAGATCATCAATCTGAGTTCAGTATTTAAACAAACTGCAACTCAGCAAACTATAAATAGCCCAGGATTGCATTAGTTTGACAAATTATGCATAAATAGTCCAAAACGTACCAAACTAATGGCTCTATACAGGTTGCATTTTATGGTGGAATTTAGAAGTTAATCTTTAAAAAAAAAAAAAATTAAATCAAATGTCTTTTTAAATACAGCATTTCGAGCTTGTTGCAAACAGAGAATTTACTAAACCAAAGTTTGTCCTTTTTTTGGTATGAAGAGTACAATGATGACAGAGGCCATTCACCAAAGCCTCTTTGTTATGAACAGATCAATAAGAACAGACTTGAACATTAATGAGGCATTGAGAAAGTCTTAAAGTCGTTCTATCACCATTGCAAAGATGGTGGACTCAGATGATCAATGGTCTGTCATCATAATTGATTCACATTGACCTCGGCCTGGAAGAGAGCAGTGAATCCAAACCACGGCAGGAAGAGCATCCTGCATCATTACAGCATCACTGAGTTAAGTCTCAGCGTTTGCTGTGTTTTAGCCCAGACTTCAGATCTCCAATTAATTAAACACATGCACGGGCATGTGGTGTGAAAAATTTGTTTTTACTTCTCATTAAGTCTAGGGGAGTAATTTTAATTTGCAAATTGAACTGGAAAACACCCTCTCTGACCTTAAAACAAGTCATTTCTTTTCCCAAGACAAAATTACAGCAAAATCAAACTAAGGACGAACGTCTGTCCTTCTCCTGGAGGACCACATATGATGTGTGTGTGTGTGTGTGGGGGCCAGCAGAAGGGAGAACACCCAGCTACCCTATAAAACCCATGATTAATGCACTGCTGTCCTGGGAGCTGCTCTCCCAGCCACAATGACACATGCAGGCCAGCACAGAGCATACACGCAAACACACACACATAGACAACATTTTTTGCCAACGCACACATGTAGACACACAGACACAAAGGACTGGACACCAGAGATTAGAGGGCATGCGGCATCTCCATCAACCTGACCTCTTCTTTCTTTTTGTAGCACAAAGTGTATTTAATGTACAGTATGTGTACCGAGCAGCCACAGACGACGAGGGACCGGCCTCTGACTTTGTGCCAGCAGTTAAAACTAGCAGTTGTGATGCTTTTATTATGTCTATATTTCCGCACGCTGCAGTTGACAGGATCTTTTTTGTGCCTTGCACATTCTACGATTCCTAGAGATTTAAAAAATTTTCCAGTCAAGTTTGACCAGCTCTCTACCTCCAAACTACTGACAGGTGATTGTAATGTCTGTCCCCGCATCCTGGAGGTAGTTGTGTTTGTTGTTTGTGAATATATACGTAAAATCAATAAAAAAAAGATTTGACAAAAGAAGAAAGTTGGACCTTCGTTTCCCGGGAAACAGTCTGCTGCTTTTGAAGGACATGTGACTGATGTGACTGGTACTTCTGCTGCTATCAGTCCAGTCTTTTTTACAGTTTGTGGCATGCTTCATCATAGCACTGGTTTCACCTCTGATCGCCAAAAACTTAAAAATGATGTGTGTTTGCACTTATATTTGCACCCTCTTATAGAAAATTAGAGGTCTATGTGTCTAATAAGAGATCACATAGCAAATCTCCTGATGAGATCTGACGTGTATGTAATTCTTCTTCTCCCCTCAGGACACACAGTATCTCTCCAGCTGATATGCTGCGTGACTGGGATTCATTATCTAAGCACCCTCCGCTGAGATATATATGACATGTCAGCGGGGATACAGGATGGATTATTGACATCTTCTTCTTCCCCGCCTGTCCCTGTGGGCGCCGTGCACTGATCCCCGGGGACAGGGGGTGAGGGAGGGAGTGAAAAGGTAATTACACAAAACTCTGTATCAACACTCAGAGAGAGCTGTCTGTCAAGATCACTGCACACAAATAGCTAACAATAAAGCCCACAGTTGAAAAGGCCACAGACGGTCTGCCTGACATGCCGGAGCGAGCATATTAGAATAACTTAATGATGATGTTTCTTATCTCTGACACACTCTGAAGACAATTAGAAAAGTCTTTTATGGAGGAGACGGAGACACAGGCAGCCTTGATACGATGACTTTGGCTCTGAATCATCCAAGGGCACATGTACAAATGGTTTTGTGCGATTATATGAATATGGATGGGAAAGTTGAGGAGGCTAATGTGAGGTCTGCAAACCCTGCACAAAATGGGATGAATGAGGAGACAAAAAAAACCCGGTAATTTACATAATACAATTTACATAATTACATTACTCATAAAACAGAAAGCTGGTACGTATAAAATGCTTTAAACGGACTGAACATAGAATATATTACTGTTTGTTGATACATGCACCTGCTCTCCACACAGTCAGCATCCTGTCTGCCTCAGTGTGAGCACACAGGTCCATTAGCTGCAGTCATCCCCTCATCCACTTTGGCACTGATAGACATTTGCTTTTAATTTAATTCCCCCTCTAGATTATTGATACAGTAGCCTGGATTTACTTAATTCTGTCATTCATTTCCATTTTTATGCACTGCCCTCCTGACTGAGCTTTTGAAATGTTATTTCTTGCATCAGTGCCAGCTTCAATGTCAGAGAACATTGTCTCATCAAAAGGATTCAAGGATTGAAATACTCTCTAAATAGAACAATGCTACTGAGCCACAGAATGACAAGAAAAAAAATGGCATCTGAATGAAAAAAAGCAATCAAAACCGAGGCCTTGTGTTATTATCCTTACAGTAAAATCATTTTTAAAAACTGAGGCCAATTAGTCATAACATTAGGGAATTTAAAGTTTAAACTGTGTACAAAATAACCAACCTACAACAAAGTCACCACAAAGAGCACGAGGAACATACACAGTCCTGAAGGGGGCCACAATGAGCTACCGATGAGAACTCCCAACACAGCTACCTCCTTCAGGAAAACCAGCGATAGGAAGAAAATTCAGCTTTATGAGTATTTACAAGTGGTCTGAAATGAGATGGTGACGGTTTCTGAGCCGTCTTGCGTGTGTTGGTGTCGGCATGAGAACAACAGCATCTTACTGTGTCATCTTTGGCAGATCAGCGGATTACACAAACACAGGGGCTGAGCCTGCCTTGTTGTCACTCTTACTGGAATAAAGCAGTCAAAGATGGCAGGTAGTTTGCAAATTTTGCCGCCACTGGCAGGAGAGGGCCGGACTGCTTTGTGTGATATCTTATAATATGTTATCAGAAAACTGTTTCCTCAAAACAATGTCTAAAATCTCCTCTTCCCGACCTTTCATTTGATTTGATTTCTTTAAATGCGTCCATCCCATTCTGATTACAAATAGCTGAAAGCACTGATGTTAATTTGGGAAATGCAGAGACGAGCAGCTGCTTATAGATGATTGGCATAGTAATGAAAAAAGCTTTAAGTTGCATTTGGACTTTAACGTGAACATGCGTGTCTGTGTCTCTGAGACACTCCCGTGAGTTCTGGACTGCAACTTGTTCTGTCAGCGAGTGTGTTGTGTGACGTGGTGGCAGACTGTCCTACATGACCTACTTCCTGGACTAAAGGAGAGATTAGCAACAACTCCACACAACCATGGCAAGGTTAAGACCACACACACACACACACACACACACACACACACACACACACACACACACACACACACACACACACACACACACACACACACACACACACACACACACTCGAGGTGGTCTGTCTCTGCTGTAGCACCACCTGAACAAAAAAAAAAAAAAAACAGACACAACACAAGCCAGGAAATTACAACAAACATGCAGGTCTTCTCTCAGAAAACCCAGCTGTTATATCATCTAGCTGTTTCCAGTGACGTCATATTATAGAGGATTAAGATAGCAACAGATGCACTACAACTAGCTGCCTTTGGCTGCCATTGTGCTTGGTTTTACTCATAAGCATCAAAATGAAACTGCTTCTGCAGACCACAAGCAAAAAGAAAGAGGGGAAACCGTTTGACACCATCAGATTCACCACCATCTTATGATCACCCAAAAAAACAGCCTGGAGCTCAGTGCTGCTGCAATGTAATGGAAATTTTCTAACTGTTTTTCTGTCAGCGCTCTCTGTCTCACTGATTTAAGATATTTTTATGTCACACAATCAACCCCTTCTCATGGTAAAGTTTATTTAATTTATTCAATGATATCCCCCAATAGTATCCACTGACACAAGGAAGTGTGGAAAACAGCAATGCAGGCTTAAATGCTAATTAACACCAAGATAAGTGTTATCAGAGATGTGTTATCAAAGAATTAATGACGCCAGAGACTAACAAAATAAATATGTCTGGGTAGGTGAATACTATGAGCCGATGAACCTAATATTTAGCTCAAACATGAAATATATGGCCACATGACAGCAGCAGGACAAACTCCTGCAGTGGAGAGGACATGAAGCCACAGACAAGACAGATATACAGTACAAAGACAGTGAAATACAGTTGACTGAAGGCAAGAAGAAAAGGACTTACAAGGTACAGCTCGGAGGTAGAGGTTCTCTCTGATGACCTGCTGAAGTTGGCTGTCCACTGAGCCGGGTGTGAAACACTTACTCAGATACAACCTGAGATCCTTGCACAATGTGGAGCCTGAGGGAAGGGCAAAGAAAACAAGCATGGAGAGGAGAGGAAAAGAGAGAGAGTGACAGTCGTAAAAGAAATCAGCTCGGTAAGCATAAACAGTGTGATGATGTATGTTCAAATTGATCTAATCTTTCCTCCTGCCAGGCTTGATTTACCACTGTTACCTTACATCCTAGACTCCCCACCAACTCATCTGTCTGTATCTTCTTACATAGATCCTGATCATAAAAGGTGTTTTCCTAAGTCCCTCGTGCTTACTGTTAATTGCTGCAGACACAACACTTGAAGCCGTGCCCGTGGAGAGGCAGAGCTGATCGCCACAGCTCAGTTTCCTCTCCCTGATCTCTTAATATCATCTCGACTGCTTTACGGCCTTTGATGACAGGCCACTTGCTGTTATAGATAGGCTGAGCACATCTCCAGCTTATCACTCTGACAGACGACCACTCCGTCGGTGGTTCCCTTTGCAGACTGCCGCCCGGCCGGCCGTCCACCCCCTTCACCTCTCCCCCCCCACTCCACCTCCCACACTCTCTGTTACAGTGGTTCTGCACAGTGGCAGCCTGAATTTGCTTTTTTTTTTTTAAATAGTTCACAATGGCATAACTTTATTAGTGGAGGCAGTCAGCTGCACGCACATAGGACTGGTCACATATGGGTGCTGCCTGTAAAGCGAAATGAATATCGCCTGCTGCCTTCAGGGAGGAATTATGGGCTCTTTGTTCATCGTGTTATAAAACAGTTGCTATTTTCTAGTCTGTTGAAGAGCAAAATTGAGACCTGAGCATTAGCTCTCTGAAACCGAACGACCCGACAACATTTTATAAACAATTTGCACATTTTGTAAACATATGTCAGAGAAGATGCAAAGAAGAGCTGCTGTGGCCGCATGATTTGTGTGGCATCCCTACTCTTTGTTTGTGTCCTCTAAAACCTTTAAAGTGCTTCCTGCCCTGGGAATGTATCCTGTTGTCCTGCATTTGGACAGTGGAACAGAGGGAGCTGTAGTTGTTGTCATAGTAGTGGTAGTAGGAGTAGAGGAGGTGGTGCGGTACAGCAACTCGGAGCATCGGCTCATCCATCACTGTCCACACTACATGCAGTCAAACTGTCCGGGAAGGGCGAGGCAGACTTCAGAAATGATAATGCATCTACCAGTGGGGGGGCCAGGAGCAAAGGTCCCCATTCACACCCCGGCGGCCAAATCAGCTATCAATCTAGCGAGCAAGGCCATCAGGAGCCGCAGTCAGGTGACACTCCATTGACATATTGCTCTGTTCAGAGCCGACAAAGATATCCGTTTCCCTCAGCCCCCCGTTCTAAACATCAAATCCCCTCGCGGGTGACAGACAACTGTATCGCCGCACGCTTGTCATGTGTCACCAGCAATTTTGAGCCGCTACCCACATATTGACCAATCACCTTGACGTGCTCAGACTAATTGATGAGTGGAAATCAGCATGAGAGCGCCACAAGCTGCAGATTTAGCTTGTGAGGGTCAGGGGAGGGTTAGAGAGCAAGATTATTATGGATGACATCTTAGACACCAATGGGACATATTGTTTGGGTGCAGTCTGGAGACGCAAGTTCAAGGATGTGCAGAATAAAAGGCAACAAGTTAAACCGTCTGCAGTTTCAGTAAAAGAAGATTAATGCATCGCTGGTGGATACATGTAAAGGGCCACCTCTGCTCACATCTTTCCTTGCCTGCGTGGTGATTATTTACCCCTCTACTAAAACAATGAGCAGCAGTCTAATTGACAAGGGGTTGTGTTTGTGTGCTGAGTCATACCTGGCAACACAGTTTTGATACGGATAGGATGGGGGCAAGAGTTGAGGACTCCACGAACATCTCCTAATGTCATCCCTAATACTGGCGTTCCCCCAATCTCTAAGATGACGTCACCCACTGTGAGGCCGCCGCCCGGGGCCGACGTGACGAAGGGGAACTCTCCATAATCTGCTCCTCCACCGACGGCGATCCCCAGATCCCCCGACGAGCCCAGCAAGGGGACGAAGCTGTCCTGCACCTTGTGACGCCAATGCAGCTTCTTCACTGCCGTCTTAGACATGGCAAATGAGCTGGAGGGGAAAAGGAAACAGGAATCGGAGGGTGAGGAGGAAGTGTGAGACAGCATCAAAGTGTTAAACTGTCAATTACATAACAAGCAGGAGAAAGTTCCCGTGACTTCTTGTTGTTTAACCTTTGTCAGTTGTCGATGTCCACGGTCTGGGGAGGCTGCAGTGTTTCACATCAGAACCCGTGAAATTCATGAATAATTCCAGCTTTACAGGTCGGGATATTTGCTCTGAGAGGATGGCAGCTTGAAAGCCAGAAACAACACACCATGGGAACCGTTTCTTTGTTTTGTGCAAACATACATGCAGCACAGTGGCGACATGATTGTCCAACCAAGGAGAATCAGAGATTTTCCCTCGTTCGTTGTGCTTTTGGTGTAGGCTGACGTTATGTTTACATGTAAACAGACAGCACAGGAGTTAATGCACATTCCAGCACATCTACGGTCACATCAAGTTTGTGTTTAGTCGAGGTGCAGGTCCTTGACTGCACACACGTTTTGACAGGCAAACTAAGAGCCTGTGGCTACAGTCAAATACTTCAGTGATCTCTCTGGTGATGTATGATATCTTCACACAAATATAGATTTTAATGATTTTTCTGCACAATGAATAAGTACCCTATTTGTTGCATACTGTGGACAGATCTTCCTATTGTTTGCTTTGTGTGCTAATGGCAGCTGGTTGAAGTTAAGGTGTGAAGTCTAAGGGCAGAGTTGCTCTGAAAATGAAGTGTTTTGTTGCAATATGCTTCCTGGAGAGCAGCTGTGTGTGTGTGTGTGTGTGTGTGTGTGTGTGTGTGTGTGTGTGTGTGTGTGTGTGTGTGTGTGTGTGTGTGTGTGTGTGTGTGTGTGTGTGTGTGTGTGTGTGTGTGTGTGTGTGTGTGTGTGTGTGTGTGTTCTGAGGAAGTAGCTGACACTGTGGAGATTTGTTTGAGTCGTCCGTGATGTGACAGCTGAGATGCCAGAGAGCAGACACAATGTACCTCTGACATTATCAGAGCAGTGTTGTCACCTTAACACACAGGATAAGACAAGAGACACACACAAGGCAGGATGTCAGAAACAAAAAGACGAACACAACATGTAGACGCTTAATATCAAAGGAGTACTTTGAAATTTGGGGAGAAGCACTGCTTCATTTTTTTGTGGAGTTGGATGAGAAGATGGATACCACTCTCATTCTGTATCTGAAGGTGTAGCCAGGAGTCCGTTAGCTTAGTTTAGCCGTAAACAGCTAGTTTGACCAAAATAAAACAACCTTCCAATGACCCTGAAGTGCACATTTTAAGATTAGTTATTGTTGCAGTTTATGGGATGTTATGTCCAAGAAGTTATTGCACTTGGCCAACAAATAGTTTGGCACATAACCCACCATATAACTACAGCTTGGACCTTTTCCATGTTGTTTTTTTGTGCAGACAAATGAGACAAATATAATGTATTAAATGGGATCTTTAGACGGACCTGGCAAGGCTTTATACGACTTTATGCTAAGATAAGATAAATGATTCCTAGCTTAGGCTTCATAAATAGCACAGCAACATAACAGTAGTATCAATCCTCTCTTCTAACGCTTGACAAAAAAAGCTGTTGAGCATATTTCTTACTTAGTTTGGAACACCTCCACTACCACAAGCTTGCTTAAATACAATAAATTAAATACGCCAAATCAACAATGCTGATCTCCAGTTCAAGTGTGGTCAGAAGATTAGCAATTACACATTAATTCACTCAAGATTCAATCCTCTTAGACTGTGGTGAGCCTCGGGTGGGTGGGGATCACGTGCCGTGAGTGCAACAACGAACCCAGCTCTAGCAGGGGCCCCCCTTGGGTCCTGTGGTCCAGCAGGCCCAATAAGACTGCTTTATAGAGTGAGAGAGGCACAGGATATATCTAATCCTTTCCACTTGACTGGCCATTCAGCGGGCGGATCTGACAAAGATCCTCTTCCATCCCCTCTCTCCTCCTGCTCAGCTGAAGAAGTCAGGTCCCAGGTGGATTCTTCTTTTTTTTTTTTTTAAATGGACAAATGAGGAAGTAGAGAGGGCAGCAAGATTGAAATATAAAAAGCAGAACCATGTAAGAATGAAATACAAATAGCACATTTGTGTTTTTGTCTTGCACTCAGACAGTAATAGGAGAGGAGAGGAAAAAAAGGGAAGTGCAGAGGTCAGATAGAGATCGAGAGGCGCCACACAGCCTGAGGTTGGCATAGGACTCACTTGTTTGACCTTCAGCTCGGGCGGCATGAGTTCAAAATAGAGTAACGGTTGAGCTGTTGACTCAACATCGACCCCAAAAACACACACCTTGCATTTCCAGTCTTGATTCAAAGGCTGTCACTGTTGTTCCAGCACATTTGAATAAAACATAATCAAAGGAGTAACACTGTTTACGCCGGCATAATTCAGCCTGAAATAATGGTTTTCACTTCCTCCTTGCTAAACAGTGCCCCGAGTCCGTCCCTCTCCACCCCACTGTGAAACCTTCTGCAGCAACACCGTCGACCTGCTTCTCCAAAGCCGGCCAGCCAGCCAGCCAGCCATCCACCCACACAGTAAACACTGTAATATAGTGTGCATTTCATCTGCTGTGAGAAGACATTCAAGACAAAAGCAACTTTTTCTATCTAATTATATACAATAGTCCCAGGCACATGAGTCCTGAACAATAAATCTAAGCTGTTTGTCTCTTCATGCTTTATCTAAAGATTTGTCGGAACTTCTCAGCAGTTAAGATTAAAATGCTAAAAATAACACAACTGATAGGTTTGGAGTATTATCCTGTCGGAACAACACAGTTGCATTGTGTGTCTGCATAATACGCATGGAGGCAGCGCGTGTCGCCTGAGATGTAGCTGTTGTCTTGACCTCCTGCGTCTGACGGGGGTTTAATGAGCCACAGCCTGTCAGGTCCACGGGAGCCTCGACTCGTCCCGCTGCAGACACACACCCTGACACTGCTCTGCTCTGCTCTCTCTCTGCTGCTGTTGGTGGTGACAATACAAACCGGCCCTGCACACTGATATTACCGGGTCCGTTAAAAACACAGTGACAGGTTGATGTCTAGGCAGGGGGGGAATACACCGCTTGTGCAAAAGGGATCTCATCAGATTACAGTCATGTAATGCGGTGGAATAGTAAGTAATCCGATTTTGTAATAGTTTTGAATGTAATGTTTCCGCTTGTATAAACAAACTGCTTTAAGAACAATTTTAGCTGTCATTTGGGATATCGTGAATTTAAAGTGGCAGCATGTGACATTCAGTTTAGCATTTAACTTATTCACTCACTCATCCTTTTTCTGAACAAGACTGAGGGTCTACGGTGACGCCAGCAGCCCTGTGAGGCCACACTTGGTAACAGCAATGGGTGAAACAATACAAACGTAAGCAACATGCTAACGTGCTGATACCTGTACTGATACCTTGCTGTCGATACTGGTTCCTGTAAGATACTTTTTCAGTACCAATTTCATAAAATTATTTTTAAGAAAATTACATTAGTTCACATTTCTGTACAAATATTTAGTATTCACGCAGTTTAGAAGTGGAGAGTGTAACCCAGGTTGTTTTGTGTATCTACAATTAACAGATGCCCCTTACCGATATTCCTACGCTATCGGAAGATTGTAGCTAGCCAGTTGCACACTGTCAATGCAGCACACGCTACTCCGACAGGTATTTGGCCAAATATTTGTTTAAAGACTGAAATAAGACCGACCAACCACTGATAACGATGAGACTTAATCCGGTGTAAACATCACGATAGTCAAGGTTGGTGCAGAAATTTGGTACCGAATGACATGGCATTAGGTAGGACCAAAGCCATTCAGCTGGTGGCACAAAAAGTATCAAAGTTCGGTATTCAGCCCAGGACATGCTGATATTTTGCAGCTATAATGTTGACCGTGATCAACATCTTAGTTCAGCATGTTAACATTTCCTAAATATCAATAAAAAGAGAGAGGGGGAGGCCATCAGAGATGCCACTAGATTTGCAAGTCAAACCAAAGTATTGGACACATTTAACATTTTGGCCTGTTATCAGGCTACAGTTCATCCTGAGGGAACCATGAATGTCTGTATGAACTGTCAATCAATCAGCAGACATTGATATATTTTCATCACATCAACCTCATGGTGGTAAGGAGAAGTCCGGGGGGGGTCATTAAAGGCAGTGGGGGACATCCACTGGGGACCATGACTGCCTGTACATAATTTCATGCCATTCCACTTGATAGTCATTGAGATACTCAGTCTGGACCAACGCCATTCCCAGACCCATCCCGCCAGCATGGCTAATAACGACATATTTATAGCTCCACATAAATTATATCGAGTAAACAACATAACTATAAAGAGCTGGGAGACAATATACAGATTCAAGGATATCCAACCCTATAAAAAAAAGAATGCTCTATTGAGATTTCTGACCTTTAGGTCAGCAAAAAGCTGACCAATACAGATCCCGTTTCACTGACTTCCTCTCCAACAGCGACCCGCTCAGAATCTCTACAATTTGCATCCTCGGCCCTCCAGTGTAATTTCAAACCACAGCAATCTGTCGATGGCAAAACATACATCCTCTTCACTCGGAGACTATTCTTAGAGGTCATTATTTTATCTCCTCACCATATGTGTTTATTCAGAAAGCATAAAGCATATGCTAGAGGCTATTATGATTTGGGGTATAGTACAAGCAGCTGTGCAACACTGAGTTTTCTCTTTAAAAATCACATTCGGTCCTGAACCACATAAACACTCATGCTCGTATCATCCAGACAGTATTCGTTGTTCTTAGTTAATTAACCGCATTAATTAATTTTTTTCACTAAAAGAGAGTAAAACTCTACTTTAATCTCACCAAACATTTCAGTTTCTGCGCTGTAATAATACCTTATGGTGCAGCAGAGCTAAAACTAAAATCTCAGGTCTTACACAATTAAACTCATAACAGTGATTAGTCTAAAAGTCATGAGCGCAATATCTTTATTACAGGACAGATTAACGAAGCAGTTATTTCAGGTTGGGTCTCGAGGGTGTTCATTTATTAAAGTTACAGGGATGAGCTTTGCTGTGGAGCTCAATAATTCAAAGTCAACTTGAAAGCAACGAAGCAAGGACAAGAGGGAACAGCACTTGATATTTGTCCGGAGAATGTCTTGAAAGGCTTTTAGGAAAAAAAAAAGAAAGGGTGTAAGCAAAACACATCAATTAAGACAATTGAATAATTGAATTGTGTGTGGAAAGAAGCTCTGGTAAAGGCTAAGAAAACAACAACAGCTTGTCTCAACAGATTTATCCAGCAGGGTGAAGTTCACGCTCTTCCATTTAAAACCTGTTTCAATGACCTCACAGCTGTTACCAATAAATCTAACCTTCATTTTTGGCAGCTCAACACCTCTTCTAATGCTTTCCCCCGTATCAATGATAGGAGTGTGACTGGATGTTGAAAGCAGTGACTGTCAGCTCTCGTGATTCTCCACATGTTCCTGATGTCTATCTAGATGCCGGCCCTCATCCACATCAAAGCCGTCTCTCATGCTGCAGATCACTCTTTGACATAATCGGCTTTGACCACAGCAGAGTTTGTTAAACTTTTCCCCCCAAAAAATAAAATAAAACTTTTAACACAATCCAACTCTGATTCCCTCAGTCTGGATGTTTAATTCTAAATGTTCACATCACTGAATTGTTTTTCTGCACTAGAGCAGAATTATGCTCATAAAAGCTCCTGTTGTTTTGACTCGATGGAGCCATGCTTGCTCTGTTTTCCATGTTTTTGCTTCCGCTCTAAATGAAGTCTACGATAATGAAATCAGCCTGTTCAATTAGCTCAGCTAGATTGCTCCCTGAATTTATGTAAGCATATTTAGTATTGTATGCATGCTCCCTGAAAGTTCAAGGCAGCGAATGGTTGTCTTTTGCTAAATGTGAATTTTGGTGGATATTGATGGACTGACTGTGTGTTTTGTCAGCTTGAATGTGACCAGCATGCCTAAAAGCTCCGTTTGTTGGTCTCTCTGCGAATGCTGGCAGTGAATAAACAAACAAAAAGACTCGAAGGTTCTTTATAAGTCTGCATAAGCCAGTGTAAAGTCAGCATGACTGATGGTTACATAATACGTTTATTACTGACCAAGTGCTACACATCAAAGGTCAACTGTAAAATCATGAGTACACAGTGGCCACTTTGAACAATTCTCCAAAAATGTAGTTAGTTTATTTCTGATTAGATGATGCAACTGATAAAGTAAATAGAATTTTTATTTTTTCTAAATTCAAGTTTTGCAGATCTAAGGATTTGCTGCTATTCTGTCTTTATATCATTCTAAATTTAATTAAGAATGCAAGTAATGATTATTTTCACTGTCACTTAATTTGAAGATTGGGTTTGCAGGTGTTTTATGAAAAATGTGGGAAAGGTGAGGAAAACAAACCCTTTGAGTGAAAACCATCGAACACTAAGCTCGACTCTTCGAATTAACCTGTAGTGGAGCACACTGCTCCTAATCTTACAGCATCCTTCCATGGGTAGTGTTGGAGGTCGGCCAAGTGAAGCATCTTAAATAACCAGCGACCTTAAATTCACATGAACTCATAGACTGGTGGAGTGGCAAACAGACGGAAAAAAAAACGTACAGGAGATTTCTCCCAGTTCTCACTTCTTATGTCGTATCCACTCCCTGACCTCTCCTGCCGAACATTTACACCAAACTGTGCGAGTAACATGGGGTGTACTAAACCTCACTGATGCTCACTCACTTCCAAATCTAGGGCACGGGAGTGCTCAACACAAAACAGACATCAGTGGCAGATTTAAAAATAAAAGATTAAATGCTTGCGGGTTGAAAAACACATAATATCTTCCTCTGTCATACATGGAGGCATTGCACATGCACGGAAGCATTTTTCTCTCTTACACACTCAATAGAAACTTAAGCTGATATGGAATGAAAAGTTCTTTCTCTGCACGCCATCAATAAATCCAAAATCTACTCCACTGTGTGATTTTATGGAACTATTATTAGAGTTGCTCTTTTGTTCACAACAAAAAAGGACTTAGCGCAAGATTAAAACATTGTTGAGCATTTGAATGACACCCACGCATAAACACACAGAAACACACACACACACACACACTGACAGGATAACACCGGCTCGGTGATGCCCCCCTCGAGGGGCAACTGTATATTTAGAGTCACGGGATCAAGGTCAAGGCAGGGGGTACATTAGTGGGGCACGATGTGTTTGTGTACACTCCACTCTTCTGAGGAACACCACTGTGACAACAGGTCCGCTTCTACTCGATATGCCAGGACGCATTACACCCCTCGCAGAGATCACAGATGAGCTCTCATCAGGAAGAGGGAGCAGTTTAATTAAACAGAGCAGATCAGCTCCTCAACGATGATGATGGATAACAGAGACAGAAAGAAAACAAGCAAAGAGAGCGGATGATACAGAAAATAAATCCGGTTCCAGCCTGGAGAGGAAACACAGAGAAGGGTGTGGTAACCTTAAGAAAGAAGAGCTGAAATCATAATAACAAAATGAATAATTTATAGGGAAATGGAGGGAAGATTCAGTTCTCCATAATGAGCATTTTTGTGAGGTCGCAGCTTGGTAACCTAAGCAGGCCTTCAAATGTGTGTGTGTGTGTGTGTGTGCCTTCAAGTGTGTGTGTGTGTGTGTAAGAGAGATACTGCTGATTCAGTAGGGATGGGTGAAGGTGACCCTCGCCTGCTCCTGCTGCCTGTCTCACCACCTGATATTGATCCCAGTTGTCCAACTGAGATCTGACTCAAGGATACATGGATTCATTGCCTTCTTGACATTTCAAATATGGCACTGTGTAAATTGTAACTCCGCACACTATCATTGATTAGTTATTGATTTGCTCCCTCCATCAGAGTCCAACCACTCACTGGCAGCTCATAGCCGATCCAAACTGAATTTCAATGTGTATAGGTATGAACGCAGGCAGCAGCTCCAGCATGTTGTTGTTGTGGTTGTTAAAATTTCATATCAGACCACACATGAAGTGTTGAGAACTAAGAATAGAGCAGGCTACAACTACAGAATTCAAATGCAGTGGCTGGGAGCAAAGGTTTGGACCACAGATGGGAGAATGTGCCTGCGTAGCCCTGCCCTGTCAAGGGTAAACTGCCATGCACACCACACACATTACACAGCCCACATACACACGCACACTTTGTTGTCACCACACCTTAAAACAGCAGCATGAATATGCATGATGCCGAAGGACAGAGGAAGTACATAATTAGACAATCAACAACTCCCAGAAGACATGCATTACTACGAGCAGAAATGCACCTCACTTCATCCTCCCCTCTTGTAAGCAGTGAGAGGAGACTTGTGTTTGTACGTCGACATGCATTTCCACTTACTGCTGGTTCAAACTTGGACTCAGAGTCCAAAGGAGGACAAATGCAGAATAAAAAACCAAAGGCTACTTATAGTGCAAAACAGGTGCTGGGCTTGTAGATGAGATGGAGGGAAAACAAACAGAGGTTGGACCAGAGCGGCATGAGAGCATGTGTGGACACTCTCACAGCACATGTCTCTTCTTCTCCTCCAACAAATTAATGATTCATATTAACAGCATAACCTTGACTGCACTCCAAACCCAGAGCAACGCAAACTGTTAAGTCAGGGTCACACATCCATCACTTCAAAACAAGCTCCCCGGTATCGAACCGGGACACACCCTAAACAAACAGCAACAGCACACACAGAGCTGCACGGCACCGGTGCACGCTCACACACACACACACACACCTGGCTGTGAACTACAGAGCGCACGTTGAAAGTCAGTCTATTTCTTAGGGCAAAATGGGTGCAGGTGCACTGAAGATGAGTTTCTGTTTACATTTCATTAAGGCAATTTCTGGAGCAGGAGATTGAAAAGTGAAAAAAAAAAAAAAAACATTACAGATTCATCAAAAAAAAAAGGTCTGAATGAACTTTCCACACCTAATCATGAGTCCATATGCGCGCACGCCCACACACAAGCACACACATGATGACCAGCTGTTAAACAAGGTAAACTTCATCTGTTAATGGACTCTTATCCTGAAGATCTGCCAGCATAATTGCAAACCCACATCCTTACACACAGGCTGACTACAGTTTGCATGCACACACACACACACACACACACACACACACACACACACACACACACACACACACACAAACACACTCACACACTCCCTCAGTCACTCACCCGCCTCTCTCCCTCTCTTCCACACAGACACTTGGATTACACACACAACAGATTCTCACATTTCTCATATTTAGGGGAAAATACTGACCTGCCCTGCCGCTGACACACACACATTCTCTTCAAGCAGTTCAGCCTTTCAAAAAGGATCCGTTTGAATGCGTCTATATACATTGACCCGACTGAGGTTATGAGCCAGTACTTTAAATAATTAGGAGTTGCTTGATTAAAAAGCAGCAGCAGCAGCAGCAGCAGCAGGCTGGTTGGTGATAAAATAAAAAAAAAAGCGGTGTAGGAATGCAGTGAGATGCTACCACCGTATCCCAGAGAAAGTCAGAAGCGATGCGCACGGCTGACGGGATATTTGGACACTAGTGATGCTCTGAGAGCTGTGGTGATCTTGTAGAGAGAGAGAGAGAGGAGATGAGAGAGAGGAGAGAGACACACACACACACACACACACACACACACACACACACACACACACACACACACACACACACACACACACACTATCGGGCAAATCTGACAGCGGACGCTCATAATTTTTTAGCAGCTGCTGCACTGCTATAGGCAACACAGTGTGGAGGAGGGATGAATGTCGTGCGTCAAAACGTGCCGTTTTAACTTGTGCAAAGTGTCAAGTCTCTTCCTATTGATTTGCTGGATTTACGAATTTCTTACCTTCATGTTCATTTGCTCCTCGTCAAGTCCTTCAATCCCCTCTTCGTTCGTCCGATCGTCCAGGTTAATTATTCACGGATACATAAGTGTCTTGGTCGAGGCAATTACAATGATCAACAAAAAGACAAAACCTCTGTGGTATCGATTTGACCGGGTAGACGTGTCATTGAACTGCAGGCGCGGTGCTCTCAGGGCGCAAAGCGTCACTTGAGGAAGATTAGATTAGATTAGATTAGATTAGATTAGATTAGATAGGCTAGGCTTTACTGTCGAGTTGAAAAGTGAGGTTAGGTTGATGCTCCTGCTCCCAAAAAAATGCACTTTTGAATAACAGAAACCGGGAAAAATGGCAAATGAGAAGGTTATCTTGGGAAGTTAAGGAGCACAGAGGGGTGGGAATAAAAGAGTTAAAAGTACCGCCCCTAATACTCAGTCTACCTGCATCAGCAGCATCGCTTTTCGCTTACGGGTTGCAACCAGGATTTAAAGGCGTGAGAACCAAATTTAAACGGGAGTTTTCCTGAGTTTGGTTTGCAGTGGAAAATTTTGTTACGCTGCGACAAAAACTATTTGTTAATGAGAAATAATAGGGTTATAAAAATGCTGACACAACTTAAATGATTCCCACATCGAATCTATTTTGCAAGTAGACTATGTTTGAGGACGTAAAGCGCAGCAGCCTGAATACACTAACAATTGCTGCCTTTAAAAAGCAGAATCACAGTTTTGTTTTAAAGGAGTTGGCCTGTTAAATTATGCAACAAAATAAATTTAAAAAAAAAATGCATTTACAAAAAGGTTAAATTAAAAGTGAAATAAATTCTAGGTCAAATGTAACGTTTAGGCTACTCAAAATATAGAAAAATATTACATATTATAATGTCAATGTTGACAATTTAATGAACAACAAGTTAGGCCTAATTTGATTCAGTTTTTAGTGTTGGCTATTATTTGTAAATAGATATAGACCCATAAAGACCCATTTGTTTCCTGACAATTTTTTTTAATTTACTCTCGATTTCTCCCGTGAGGATTTGCGATCAAAATCGACACCGTACCTTTAATTCTGATGCATGATGGGAAAACGAGTATTTCACAACAACCGAAACAGTTCACGTACGCGCAAAGAAAAACTACAACTCCCAGAATTCCTTTGTCCTTTCCCCCCCCTCCCCCCCTCCCCCCCCTCCTCCCCCCTCCCGTCAATCTCCCACAAATAATAATGGCGTCGTTCGGAGAAGATACAACTGCCTCTAAATCTGAGGACCAAGGGGAGAAAAAAACAGCTGCGGTGTCGTTTGGTTTCACTAAAACTGTGAGCAAATTCAAACCTTCGACCGTCGACGCTCCAGCGAAGAAAGAGGAAAGAGATTATTTGACTGGGATTGACGGAAAGGAATTACAAAGGTACGCTTCGCATGCTAATGCTAACATACGATGTACCGGGTTTGCGTAACGGTTACGTTTCTATTCTGACTTTTATCCGAGTTATTTAATTTATATGTGTTTTTAACAAATGCGTAAAACGCGTGTATACTTTTTGTTTTGTTGTTTTTTTTAGCCGCAGTAACTAACGTCAGTCTGTTTGTTCTTTTAACTTCTTCGCCGTCCCGTAGTTCAAAACCATCATCAGAAAAGCCCAAGGAGCTCGTCATCCCTCTGATCCAGAAGAACCGCTGGCACCGACCGGACCGCGCCGGACACAGCGCGGGAAATGAAGGCAAATCACCCGAAAAGAGCCAGGACAACGACTCCGTGGAGTCTCAGGCTGTCAAGGAACTCATTGAAGGTGCGCTGGCTGGTGGTTTGGTGAGAAGGATTGATGGCACCATTAGGTTGGGTTAGGTTAGGTTAGGTTAGGTTGGGTTAGGGTAGGTTGGGTTAGGTTAGTTGGGTTTGGTTAGGTTAGGTTAGGTTGGGTTGGGTTTGGTTAGGTTGGGTTAGGTTGGGTTAGGGTAGGTTAGGTTGGGTTAGGTTAGGTTGGGTTGGGTTGGGTTGGGTTAGGTTAGGTAGTTACTTTATTAATCCCCGAGGGGAAATTTTTTCACTACAGCAGCATACAGGAAGCAATAAGATAATAATAATAGAAAAGCAATAAAATAGTAGTAAAATAGCAGTAAAAAATATTAAATATAAAATGCACAGTATATACAGTACAGTATATATCTATATATATTATATACAAACAACCAAGAAACACAGTCAACAGTGTTATTGTTGTGTGATGGATTTTGCCAGAGGTGAGTTATTGTACAGTCTTATTGCGGTCGGCAGGAATGATCTCCTGTATCAGGAATGATCTCCTGTATCTGTCCTTGTGACAGCGGAGCTGGAGGAATCTTTTGGAGAAAGTGCTCCGCTGTCCCTGCAGCAGGTGGTGAAGAGGGTGGTCAGGATTATCCAATATGGATAATAGTATAGTATAATATAATAGTATAATAGTTTAATCTTAACCGCCGTTAAAGCTTCTCTCGCTTCCTACTTGCAGATTCTCGGAGGCAGCTCGAGCTGTGGAACAATGGACCTCAGACAGACGGCAACCCCAACCTGAGCATCCCCCTGCTGATGCAGAACAAAGTGCCGGACGGTTTTGAGGACGGAGACCATGTGAAGGTGGACCTGCGGCCTGAATCTGTAAGTACAGGGGGGACCGACACCCCGGGACTTTGTCAACTCTGCAGCTGTTGTAGTTCTCAACAAAGGGACTTGGTGTTTCCTTAACATCAAAATCAGGATATATTTCTCACTGCAAGCTATGCTGGAGTGATTCAGACATGTTTAGGTTATACCGAGGGCGCAGCCACCTCGTAGCAAGTACACGCAAACAATGAGAGAAATTTAAAAAACGTTGAAAGAAGACTGGATGACTTGCTGTCTCGAGTGAGCATCGACACTGAGAGGATGCCGCAGAAATCACAAGTGTAAAGGTCAAATGCATAATGTACCCAGCAACGTATTTACATCAGTGCTAAGAGAAGAAAAGAGGTACAATTTGTACTCTACTGCCCTTATTGGTGGAAAAAAAAAAACTCACCTCTGTAACTAGATAATGTCAAATGAGAGCATGTTATTTTCCCCGTCTAACATCATTCATGCAAATAACCTAGAAATCACAATGCTGTCTTGACAGTAACACCTTTACTGCCTTGCTTAAGGGGAGTAAAGGTGTTCTTGTTTTACCTTTTATCTCACTGAAAGTCCAATTCCATTAAACGGTGGGGTTCGGGTTTTACGTTGTTTTTTTTTCCAGTCTGATTTTGTACATGGCACTTTTTCTTATTTTATACCGGAAGATGAAAAATGTCAAATTTTCTTTGGAAAATGGTTGTTTAAGGAGCGCATGGTTCTCGGGACTTCAGTTAATTATCATTTCTATACATCATTATTATTATTAGATGTGACAATTACAATGTAATCTACCAGAGTGGCACTTCAGTGAGCATAAGAAAAACACAACAAAAAAACCTGACGATACAAAATGTCTGGCTGCTTTGAGTCACATTGAAATTTGAGTGTGTGTGAAAGTGCTGACTGTCAACGGAGTCGAGTAACACCGCTGTGTTAACACACGCGTGCGGATGACTTTGTCCGTAGTGCAGTCGGGCTTTTGGTGGGAGACGTCCTCCCCAGAGACATCGGGGCAGCCAATGGGATCTTTTTCTGTTTCTTTTCATAAGAGGCCTCACGTGTCTCCTCACTGTCATCCCATATCTGTTCTTAGCCACTGTGGTTGTGACTGGCACAATATGAGAGTCGGGAAGAGGGCGAGGGGGGAACTTGCTCACGGTGGCCCAGAGCTCATTTTAATGCAGCGTCTCCTCTGTGAGAAAAAGGCTCCGGGTCGCCCTGAGAGGAAAGCCTTCGGTCCATGAAGAGATGAGCGGGGGGGGGGGGCACTGCTCTGATGAGCTTTGCTGCCTGCCTGGTGACTTTAGTCAGCTGGGACTGAGTCTGACAGCCCGGAGCCAAAAGGCTGAGTAAGGGCGACATTACAAACTGTTTTTCTCTGTTGCCACTAACCATGTTTTTGTGTGTGTGTGTGTGTGTGTGTGTGTGTGTGTGTGTGTGTGTGTGTGTGTGTGTGTGTGTGTGTGTGTGTGTGTGTGTGTGTGTGTGTGTGTGTGTGTGTGCGTTTCAGAACTCAAACATTACATAAGCACCTCATTTATCCACTCAGACATTTTAATGCAGACCGTGGTGTCGGGGGTTTCTTTCGGTTACTTGTGGATTTTAATGCCTCGTGATTTCTAAACAAATAATTTCACGGTATGCGTTTGTCAGTCGACAGAAGCAGATTACGATAGCGTTCCTGTTGAGGCTTATGGACTTGCTATGCTTAAAGGGATGGGTTGGAACAAAGTGGAAGGAATTGGACGCACCTTTAAACAGTGAGTAACAAATGGACGTCTCTGCTTTAATATTTCCTTTCCAAATCAACCTCTATGTCTAACTTGATCACTGGTGTTCAAATTTGAGCTAAAACTAAATCTTTTAACCAAATAATTGCTTAATTGCCTTGCCGATTTTCCTTCTTAACCTGCAACCATAGTCTGCAGTTGTATAACAGAGGACGTTCTTGTTCTACTTGTCCATCGCTCTGTTAATTGATTTAATACTGTTGTTCCCTGGCTGCTACAGAGACGTGAAGCCAATCGAACACCAGCTCCGTCCAAAAGGTTTGGGTCTCGGAGCCGATCGTACAGCAATAAAGGACCTGGAGCCCCGCAAACATCAGCGTCCCCCGAAACCAGGCGACGAGCGAGTGAAGGAGGAGGAGCTGGTGATGGGTCCTGGTGGTTGTGTGCTGGTGGAGTCAGGGGCGCATAGAGATCTCTATGGCAAGGTAGAAATGATCTGTTTATGTCTATCTATATACAGTAATTCTGTCCTGAAACAAAGTAGAACCAGAGCATCATTCGTTTTATTTCTATATATTTTTTTCCCCCTCTGAATAACTGTTATTTTTTTTCACTTCCGTGTGGCAGATAGAAGGCGTTGACCCGGACAACGCTCGCGCGATGGTGAAGCTGGCAATCGGCGGAAAGACTGTGACGATCAGCCAGTACGCCATCAAACTGGTTGGAAGAAAGGAATACGACAAAAACAGCAAAGACCTCAGTGAGTAGCTGTCAAGACATGAAAAAGAAAAGTTCAGCATTTGTAGACGACGATCTGGACGCAGAGGAACTGTTTTGTGTTCCTGGTCTCTATTTTAAATGTTGCAAAGCTGCACGAAGCGCAACGCAAGCGTCTTTTGACATTTTCAAAGTGACGCCGTTGTCATTTTCCTGTTCCTGTTCATTAATTGTTCAATTCTTCATTTCTAAATATTGCTTGTCAAAACACACAACTGGAACAACACACAACGTGGGCGTTGAGAAACAGTGACGGACAATTTTCTGACATTTTATAGATCAAATGAGTCACTCAAAGAATAACCAGCAAATTAATCGGTTATGAAAAAAATCTTGTTAGGTGCAGCTGCTTTACGAGACAAAACAGGTTTATCCTCTTTTTTTTAAGTGACATTTCAGCCCACATGTAAAAGACAAAACAGAGATGTAGTCTGATCTTTTATTTACAGTAATCGTAACTGCATTCTTCCCAGATTAAGACTACCACACAGTTTCACACTCACTGCAGTGTGTCTCCATGTTTGAGTGTTTTGTTTGCCACATTTTACTTAACTGAATATCGCTGTTTGTCCACCAACCAGGTCGCCTCAGCAAAGCCCACAAAGACAAAGAAAAGGAGAAAGAGAAGGAAAAAGAGCGACAGAGGCGGGAGGAGAGAGAGAGGAGCGACGATGACAAGGTGAAGCACCGGTCGTCGGAAAGAGACGCAGGAAAAGACGAGAGGAAGAGGAAACACCGGGAATCGAGTCAAGAGAGGTACGTTTTCACTGCACATCGGTGTGATGGAAAAGTATTTTACATTGTCTTTTATTCAATTTCAATTAAACATGCCGTGTGTTTGTTTTCCTCCGGTTTCTTCTGCAGAGATAAGCCTCCAGTGAAAGAAGCCAGGCGACCCCCGGCTCCCCCCTCCTGGCTCCAGAGAGACCTGAAAGTCCGCTTTATAGACAAAGCTTTCAAAGGGGGCAGGTACTACAATTCAAAGGTACCCAAAGTGTTTCCATTTTTTTTTAAGCTGGATTTAACATGAATTCCTCCATCGCGGGGAAGTGTTTTCAGGTCACAGAAGAGCCATGGGATTATGCACAACATGTTTGGCTGTGGTGTTTTGATGAATGTGAGATTTCTGTCACAGCTTTTAAATTCAGTCTCGTTTTTTTTTTTTTTTTTTTGGTCCAGATGCGGGTGGAGGACGTCCTGTCGGCGTCGACCTGTGTGTGTCGAACCGAGGAGGGACGGCTGTTAGACGGTGAGTCATCGGTGCCACTTCAGTCTCTCTTGGTGTTTGTTTTTCTTCTCCTCTCTGGTGTTTTTTGCATCCCTGACGAGAGTTGTAAAGGAAATGTGCAAAATATGTGTCGTAACCATCCCTGTTAGTTTAATGGGACGCGTGTAGGGTTTTCCTTCTCGTTATCAGGCTCTGATGCAGCACCGAATTACTGTGGGGACATAGTCAAAAATATATACATATTTTTTTAATTAAAAAAACTGTTTAATCATTTTTAAAGAAATAATGAGCCCCTTGTGAGCTATTAGCAAACATAAAATGTCTTCTGTTATCTACTGGTGACCAGGTAATAGCAGCTGCTTCTATCTGTTGCAGATGTGAAGCAGGACATGCTGGAAACCATCGTCCCAAAAAGTGAATCTGACTCTATAATGGTTGTTCTGGGTGAGCACAGGGGACAGGTGAGCTCTTCCTCCTTCCAGCAGTATGAGTGTAAATATTTGAGTTACTAATCACCCGTGTTTGTCCCGTCAGGTCGGCCGTATTCTTCAGCGGGACAAGAACAAGTGCCGAGCGATGGTGCAGCTCGAAAGATTTGAGGAGAAAGTGTTCACACTGGACTACGACTGCATTTGTCACTATGTCGGAGCAGCTGACCTCTGATCTGTATTGTAATGTTCACCGTCCCTTTGTCATCTCATCTTTGTTGTTTTTTTGTAATGTTAAAAAAATAAAATAATGGCTTTTAAAGCAAATTTCTAATAAAACCTCGTCAAGAATTTTATTTGTGCAGATGTCATGAGAACCATTCAGAAAAGCTGGCAACGAGTCATTTTCACAGTAAATCTTTCAAATTTATTATCACTGATGTTTCTCGCAACAACAACCAAGTCGATCTTTAGGTCATATATAAAAAAAAAAAAAAACATATTTACAACTGCTCTGCGTGTTTAACGAGAGTATGAATGCGCCGGCGGTCCAAAAGCTCAGCACTCCAGTTCTGACGCGCAAAACACGCTTCACAATGAAAAGAAAAGGTGTGAAGTCTGTCATAGAAAGATGTCGGGACGTAAAGAAAAGGAGGAGCTGCTGTCACTCCTTTGGTATCTGGTTCGCAGCGTTCGCCCGAAGCACCGCTCCCGGACTGGGGTACGGACGCTGCTGGAACAGAGGCCCCGCCGCCGTGGTGTCTGCTCCCGTTTTTGCTTCGTTACGTTTGGGAAGACCACTTGACCACGTTCCCCTGTAGAGGCGAGTACATGAAATGGCTATTGAAGCAGATCTCGTGCATCAAAAACCGTTTACTAGTCTTGTTAGAAATACTGAGACACACTGCAGTCAAGTCTTAAGAAACTAACCCTGATCACGTGACCGTGACATCATCTAAGTTACCTATCACCGGGGAGTGGTGTAGATAAGATCTTTTTTTTTTTTTTTTTATCACAGCAGACATTTTGACTTTTCTTAATAGGAAAAGCACGTGTAAGACAAATATCACGAACGCCATTAAAGTTCCATTAAGTGTCCCAGTAAGAGAAACGAGAGTGAGCCCGACTGCATTGTTCAAGGATCCCGGAAGTCGCTCACGTTGATGGAATACAGTCATTTTTCATTTGATCAATTACGCCTGTGCTTTTCTACGATGACGGGTCAAGATGCGTGCTGTGAAAAATGTTTATAGACCTTTTTTCACAGCTGACATCTTAAGAGGCGGGGAAGCAGAGGTGCATTAATGACGGCCGCAGCCCGTTTAGGGGGGAGGTCCTTCTTTCCTCAAAATGCCCGCAGTGGAACAGGCCTCATGTCGCCATTTAATGGTGCGTTCATGACCAACTTGGAAGTGGAAAAGTTCAGATCTTTAAGTGAGATATACCTGAAGATTATCGAGTGGCATATAGAAATATACTTTCTCTGAAAATAAGGTGAAACAGCCAGACTTGGTTAGCGTAGCCTTCCCTGTTCACTTGCTGTGTAAGATGTTAAAAACGTCAGTGCATCAAGACCTAGAAATGTAGTTTACAATTTCCTCCCTGTGTTGGTTGATATTGATGATGGTGAGGTTGTTTTGTCACTTTTCTAGAGCACATCTTCTGTGTTGCTTGTTAATGAACGCGCTCTCAACCAGAAGTGAGACGTTCCCAAGTGGGAACTTTTTCATTTCCCCGGCAGCCTAACACGCACGATATTATGGAGCCATTTAACAAACGGGGGGAGTCTGATGAAAAGATACAAAATGGTAATTGTTATAAGCTTGACCGATACTAGGGACTTAAAAATGTCCACCATTAAGACTTTGGTTTAGTCCGTCTCTCACAAGTTCACACGATTTTATACACATGTGATACTAAGTTTCTGGCTAAATTAAAAAAAAATTTAAAATAATAATAATAGTAGAAAACTAGTTATATAGCATTTTTCAAGATAAAAAAAAAAAAAGTGTACACTTTAAAGGACGGGGGTCCATTTGAAAATCTGTTCTGTTCATACTGTACCTCGGAGCATCAGAATAAGCACTTGGATCCATGGGGTCCATCTCGTCATCTTTTCTGCCTGAAAAAGAGGATAAATAATTTAAATTTAGTCTTGTAAAAATCTACCGTGTGAAGATGTGTCGTGCGAGACAGATGTGCTTGTAGATATTACCTCTTTTGCCCTTGCCGTACGGCGCCATGTCCTCTCTCCTCTGCTTCCGTCTGTCTCGGTCCCTCCCGTCGTCCCTGTCCCTGTCTCGGTCCCTCTCCCGGTCCCTCTCCCGGTCTCGGTCTCGGTCTCTGTCCCGTTCTCGCTCTCGTTCCCGCTCCCTGTCCGGCTTCTCAAACTGCCTCTCGACTCTTTCATCTCCGCCCTCGGCTTAAAGAAACGAATCGAGAAAACGGTCACAAAATAAAGCACAGCTGAACGCAAACTGCCCATCGCAGATGATTTTCCAAATGATGACCTGAAATCATACCTCTGATTTTCTTGGCAGGTTTAGTTAGTACTGCAGACGGGTCGTTCGGGGACAGCCAGGCCACCAAATCTGTCTCCACGTTCCAGTAATAAGGAAGACCGCTGTGGGTGGGAGGAAGCAGAAAATGAAAAGGTTGGAGTTGAAGACGTAACCTAAATAAAATAATCGCTGTCATTTATTGATGAATAATATCATCAGGAAATTGATTGAATTCATTTGATGATTCAAAAATATGCTGCAACTCTGCATGGCAGTAGTTATAGTGTGCTAGTAGTAGCAGTCCAGTCATCAAGGATAAAAAAAAAAAAAAAAACACAGTAGTGGAGGGGCTAAGATTACATGTATGGAGACGATGACTGTTAAATTAATTTTTTTTTTTTAAAAAGACAGTGGGAAAAATATCAAATAACTGCGAAAAAATACAATACATTTGAAAACTGCCAATTTCAAAATATTCGTATCTTAATTATTTTACAATAAATAAATAAGGTGTCCCGTTTGTTTTGATTAATTCCAGCATTTCTATTGCAAAAGTGCAGTTTTTCAAAGTCCGTTTTCATTTCCCAAATTCATGTTTCCCTTTTTTTTTTTTCCCCACCACAAAATGTTTAATATAAATTAACACACGTCTGTGCCAGAGTGAGGAAGACATTCATGTGTAATCGTCTGGAGAAGAATTCAAAATTGACCCCCATAACAAACACAGTAAAAAAAAAAAAAACAATGATGATTTTATAAGACTTGAAAGACTTTTGAAATGGTTACAAGAATTACAGACCAAAAATGTTCATGCGTGTAAATGTGTTCATCGACAGTATTAAATAAATCAAGAGTACGTACCAAGCGGGGTCGAACACTTTGTACCAGTTCGGTGGGAGACTCTCTATTCTGGTGGCTTCGTAATCGACGTTGTTGTCATCGTAATCTTCAGCAATAATCTCTTCATCTATCTCTGGATGAAATGAGGGTGAGAAAAAACCGTCACGAGACAAACGCAGTAAGTGTTGAAATGTCAAAGAGCCGAGGATGTGAAATCTGTTCCTGCTACCTTGGTCTGTCGGTTTAACGATCCCTCTCTTGGCCAAGCGGGCCAGCAGTGCCGGAGGAAGAGGCATCCTGAAAAAAAAAAAAACCCACAAGAGGTTAGGGAAGATCTTAATCATGATGCAACCTGGGCTGGAAACCCCTCTCTGGAAGTATAAAGTAGCACCCAATGGAAAATACTCAGGGAAAGTGCAAGTACCTCCAAATTGAAAACACAAAGGGAAAAAAACAACAAAAAAACACCTTAAAGTGACTATCCACACCACTGTTTCAACGGGGAACAGTGCTGGGACTCTAATGGGAGTTTATGATGGGGATTAAAAGATGTTTTTTTTTGCTTCTGGATTTCTTATTTCACCATCTTGCTTTTGTGCTTTCTGCAGCTCCCCGGTGAAAGCTTGTTGTACTAGATTGATTTAATCTGCCTCGAGTTTGGTCCGTTTTTTGTGTGTTTTTTCCCCCCACTATTTAAAAACAAACTACACACTGTTCATTTTCGACACTATTCTCATTGTATACGACAGGAGATTTATATCCGCCGACATCAGAATAATTCGTCCCGGGTTTTGTTAAAACTCCGCCGTACGATCAAAGCAACAAACACGTCTTGAAAATAGCACACAAACTACACACACACACACAAAACAAACACACCTGAACTATTCTGTAAACATTAACGAACTGAAATCATTCCATTACCCTCTTTTTTGTTGGTTTTTTTAAAAAGAAATTCGTCCTTTTGACCGTCGGAGCACCGAGAGCGATACGGCTTCCCCCTCTCAAATATTAAAAAAAAAAAACAGCACACCGGGCGCGCACACTGATGACGTCAGACGCTCGCTTGGCGACAACAAACATGGAGGAGTATGCCCGTGAACCCTGGTAAGATTATTATTATTATTTTTATTTTTTTTAAACATTTGCCTTTCATTGTATATTAAAAAAAAACACACAAAAAAAACAGTTAACCATCGGTCCTACTTTGCATTTTTTTTTATTATTATTATTATTTTTTTTAAATGTCACGTTTAGTTTTGTCGTAGAAAGGCTTTGCGGGTTACTCGGCTCACTCAGGGAAGGTTCAGAGGACATAGAGACATAAAGCTGTTGTTAAGTGTCCTCTGCACAAACAGTGCAACCTTTAACATCATTTCACATTGGAAATATCACAGCTGAAGGTATGATAATCTAATCTAGCCTGAGTTTTCATTTTATTTATTATTATTATTATTATTATTATTATTATTATTTTAATGTGCCTTATGTGTGTTTTATGTTGCACGTGAGCTATAAGATACATTTCCTTCCTATTGTTCATCCAGATCCAGATATGACAGGCGTCTGCATTGTTTTGCATTTTCTTGGAACTGTCTTCCTCCTTCTTGTCAATTTTTTTTAATTTTTTTATTTTTTTTTTTTTTTAACCATCTCATATCTGCATTTCTTCCTCCCTTCCCGATGCCCTCCTGCAGCCCCTGGAGGATAGTGGACGACTGTGGAGGTGCTTTCACGATGGGTGCGATCGGAGGAGGGGTGTTCCAGGCCATCAAGGGCTTCCGCAATGCCCCCGCTGTGAGTTCACAACATAAAGATGTTTATTCTCTGGCTCAGCAGCAGGTGGTTTTGTTTTTGTTTTTTTTGTGTGTGTGTTTTTTTTTTTTTTTTTAAAGGCAGACTTGAACAGTGCTGTGATATTTCAGGGCGTCGGACACAGACTGAAAGGGAGCGCAAACTCGGTGAGAATAAGAGCTCCACAGATTGGAGGTGAGGAGGTCTTGTTTCGTTCACCATTATCTGTTTCCTTTACTGAAGCTTTTAATCTGTCGCGGTGAGTCAGTCTGCAATGCAGCATTCTTCACGTCAGTTGTTTACAATTAGTAGCTCGGTCGTGTCACATAATTATTCATGATTGTATTGTCTACGAGCAAAAACCGTGCATTCAGTTAGTGGCGTTCGCCGGGGTGTATTTGCAGGCAGCTTTGCTGTGTGGGGGGGGCTCTTCTCCACCATCGACTGTGGTTTAGTTCGCCTGAGAGGGAAAGAGGATCCCTGGAACTCCATAACGAGCGGCGCCCTGACTGGAGCCATCCTGGCAGCACGCAGTAAGAGGAAGCCCGCGTAGCACCCAGACGCTCTCTCCCCGTGTGTCTTGACCATATTAGATGACTTTGGTGTGATTAACTGAATCATATTTTTTTTTTTCAGGTGGACCATTAACCATGATGGGTTCTGCCATGATGGGAGGAATTTTGCTCGCTATCATTGAGGGTTTTGGTATTCTGCTAACCAGATACACAGCGCAGCAGTTTCAGAACCGTAAGTGAAGTTGAACTTTTTTTTTTTTTTTTTAAAGTAGCTAGAATCACTATTTTATTTTAGAGCCCGGACAATTTTATTAGCCAATATGGGCCTGTCAGATACATAGGAATCGGCCTGTTTGTTAGCTGATATGACAACTTTTTTTTTTTAACAGAACATAATGCAGAAAAAGATACTAAATTAGAAATTCTTCTTCTTTTTTGTGTGTTTTTCTTTTCTTTTTTTTTTTTAATAGTTATTCGTAATTATTAAATTCCTTGGCAAGTTTTCTGTTTCAGTGCACTGACGTCGGTGTGGACGTTAAACTGTGAAATATGGTGCTTCCGTCACAGTTTTGTAAAAAGTGTTTGATAACTACATTTTAGGGATCCATGCAAAGAATTGTGTTTATATATACGGTATATAAAGTATACATACAATACGTACATATATGAATATTGGCATGTTTTGCTCCCTAATATCAGTATCAGCCCAAAAAGTGTGTTATTGGTTTATTGGCTCTATTTTATATAAGCAATGAATCACATGATTGCATACAGTACCCTCAAGGGTCTTCACAGTTTGAACAACATACAGCACCTTTCATCCAGACCCTTAAATCTGATAAGGTATAACAGCCCAAAAACACTTTAATGGGATAAGAATGGAAGATCCTGTGTGTAAAGCAGCACAGTTGGTTTACATTATAGACCATTTTGACTTCCCATAGTGGAAAAAGGTGCAAGTAGTTCTATAAGCAAGGCTTTACTCTGTTCAAGTATCCCTGTAAGCCATGATTGTGTGGCAGCGAGCCAGCAGGCATAATACCAAGACCCAGAAACTGAAGCGGATAAATAGTTCAGCCATCATTAATTTTATTACTTAGACTGCTGTGATGTATCTTTTTGTGAAGTGGATGAGATGGCTTGAAGAAGAATTACCCCACTAAAAAGCAGACATAGACCATTTGTAAAAGTCTGAGTGTACTTAAGAGAAACATATATTTTGTCCTGATTATATTAATACCATGTATGAGCAGGAAACACAGAAACCTGAGAAATAAAATTTGCGGTGTCTCCTTTCTTGTTTTTCCCCAGCTATCCCCTTTGCGGATGACCCCAGTCAGTTACCTCCAAAGGACGGAGACCAGCAGGGACCAAAGGGTCAGTAGTGAGAAGTAAGGCCAGCTGTGTACACAGTGAGTCAAATCAGAGCGTAACGGGAACCCAGAGGCGCCAACAGCAGCTATCAGGATGATCACGAGGTGAAGGTTCCCCACAGGGGGTGTCAGGTAGACGCACTTTACACTTAAAACTCAGGGCAACTGAAAAGAGTTATAGTCATTTATTAGTCAGTGTTTGTATGCGAATGGATCATTAAACATCCAGGCGACATCTATATATTATAGGAATAGTTTTGGGAAATGTGTTTTTTTCGCTTTGTTGCTGAGAGTTAAAGAAGAACATCGAGCTATCATGTTTGTACAGTAAATATGGAGCTGTTGCTGAGCTTCTCACAAAGACTGGAAACGGGGGGAAACAGCTCGCCTTGTTTTCTCCAAAGGCAAAAAAAAAAAAAAAAAAGTAGCATCTCTGAGGTTCACTGATGTACTTGTTAAATCTTGTTAGTTTCATCTGTTCAAAGACAGAAGTGTAAAATATTAATTTGTTGTTTTTAATGAGGGGCTACGTGGGCTGCATCTTCTCATGTAACTCTCCACAAGTGAATATAATTCCCAGAATGTCTCGGCACTGCTTTACGCCTCCAAAGATTTTACACTCGGACACATAGATTCAGTAAACAGTGAATCCAGTGTTTAAATGGCTGCAAGGCAGAAAGGTAGAAGAAAACAATTACGTTTGAGACATTAGAGAACCTTGGTTTTACCACAGCGAATATGTATTTATGTGTGTTTACATGTTAGCGGTGAAAATCAATGCAAAGGACTGTGAGTGCTTCTAAACTGTGTGTTTGTGTTCAAAATGGCTCGGCGAAGCCTCATTCCATTCTTCTTTTGCATCTCAATAAGTTATTGCCTCGTGTGGCAGCGTTAGTAATTTGAAAACCTTCGTTGAATATTTAATGTCTTACATAGTAGATTAGATGTGCAAAAATCACATCGTGTGTGCAACACTGAAAAATATGGATGAGTTTCTAGAAGTTATGGTTTAAATTACTTAGATGGTACGGCAAGCCGGTTATTATGCACCCCTTGTCACTTTGATTGCTGCATCATCCATCAAGCGACCGAGCACTTTTTAAACTCTCTCTTTTCTTAAAATAGTAGCACCCTCCGCGGCACAGACAGGATGCAACATGGTCCAGTGGATTGCTGTCTAACTCTGTATAGAGAGAATGTTTATTTTTATCTTAATATATTTATTGTGCAAATGTTCATCAAAACAATAAAGGTTTTAAATGTTTACGAATTGAATTGATGTCATGTTATTGTCATGGCCCGATCTATTGAATGATTTTGTCTGATTTAAGATGAAAGCAGGTAGAATGCCTTTAATCACAGTCGTGTTTTGTTTTTACTGTGGACGCGCGCCCCCTTCCGCCGCTCCTGCGGTACTGCACTGAGTGGCTGCTACTGTCCAGGGTCCTGAAATAGGGGGTTCTAACTTTCAGTTATCTGTCTTCATCTTCACGCTACTTCTTCTTAATATTCTTCCCTTCTGAAACCATAACATTGCGTCATATTCCAACAGAGCCACACGGTTTCTCCACCTCCACCTTCTCCTTGAACGATTTCCACTGTCATCCTTTTAAACGGCTCAGCTGCTTTAATCCCGACGGCTGACCACCGCTTATATGGGCACGCGTTTGTTTTAATATTCTGCTCTGTTATGTGTCCGCATAGATAAAAAGCAACTGCATATTTATTTCACTCGATGTGAGAAATTACCAGAAAGCGGCTTTAATTGGATTTTTAGGCTACAAGCAGGCATAATGGCCTGTAGCCTCTCCGCTGCACCGGCGCACTGCTTGTGGATATGAAATGACAGGCTGCCGATGAGCCTTCTTTTTTTTTAATTTTTACCTCTATAAAATCCTCTCTTTTGGGGGCCACATTCATATCTGTGATCGTTTACTCATCGCAGATCCCCTGAGGAGTTGATGTCGCGTTTTTCTTAATTGATTTCGAACTGCGGAACATGGACGCGGCAAAGAAAGGTAATGTCTCTGAGCTTCTGTTTTTACGCATTAGACTAGTAAGAATACGCACGTTGTGTCCTCACAGTGAATTTATGCATAAGAAAATGGATATGATTTATTGCACTGTAAAACTATTCCAAATAGAAATCATAGAGAAATGTAAACGTGACATGACGATCAAACGCACTTTTACCATAGTTAGAAAATGCGAAGCTCGCATCATATTCAAAGTTTTCCTCCGTGGACAGACAGTTTAAGATCTTCTCTGCTCATTTATTTATTTATTTATTTATTGTTGCTGCTCCTCTGTGGTTTGTACACGGATGAGTTGATAAAGGGACCCGCAGGCTTACTGTCTGTGCAGGGCCTTGTCAACAGGTGTTCATGGGCCTACTTGGGGATAGTGCTGGGCTAAGTGCCACACTGCTCCAAATAAAGAAGTAGGTCACTTCTGGTTTCACAATATGAGGCCTTCAGGACAGAATACCTGTCTGCTACTACAGCCATGTGTCCAATCCTCTTCTAATTGTGTTAGATAATAACATGTGATAATCAAAGTAACAAAAACCCGATGTGATGAAGGGCTGAAAATGTATCCACTAGAACCGGGTACAAAGTGGTTTAAACTGGATTTAATTACTCTAAATGGATTCACTTCGCTTCTGTATTGGAACTACCTGTGTATATTACCCTACGTGAAATATGTGTTTACATGCTCAGAATAAAACAATTCAACCCTTACATTTTTTTGTTCATCATGTAATGCCCGTATATTTAATGTTGCAACCTGGTATCACGGCAAAGTGTGAAATGGGCACACCGGTCCACTACAGCCAAACGTGAAATAGCCACGCTTTGCATTGCCTAGGCGTGAAAGTTACACGTTTTCCTGTAGTGGGTGAAAATAAAACCTGCTGCATGCTTAGAGCCATTTCATTTACAGGACAATGTTACTTTTAGCAAAAACAGGTGGTTGGGGTTATTAAATGAGCACATGGTTGGGGATAGGGTGGGGAAAAAAACATGGCTCAGATTTGGTTTCAAACCTTGTCGACCCCCATCGCTGTCTGTGCCACGATACTGAGTTGCACGTTCAGGATCCTTGAAAACACAGAATATCCTCATTATTGTATGTTTTATCTATTAAATTCTTTTGACAGATGGCCCCCTTGGGGGCGAAGCGGGCAAATCCGACACCCTTGGGTCCACTGGCTCGTCCAGGAAACGAGGGGGGGGGGCCAAGAAGGCGATGCAGGCCAACAAGTCTGCTCTCAGGGCCCCCCGAGCTCTTTGCTGCCTCACACTGAGCAACCCCATCCGAATGGCAGCGCTGGCCCTCGTGGAGTGGAAATATCCTTTTTCTGAGTTGGTGGCATGTGATGTATGTTTACACACATAATCCTTCATTAGATACAAATGAATTGAATGTGAATATGAATATGTTGATATGTAGGTGTTTTTTTTTTATGCTGCATTCAAAAGATCTTTAGTAACCTTAACTCCAATCTTCAAGCCCTTTGATATTTTCATCCTGCTTGCCATTTTTGCCAACTGCGTGGCCATGGGCGTCACCAAGCCGTACCCAGATGATGATTCCAACGCTACCAATCACCAACTAGTGAGTTTCCTGTCGACAGATGTCGCCTAACTTCTTTATACATAATTTAAGAAAACATTACATGGTCTGCCCAACTATTTACGGAAGATAGTGTGGGTCAAACAGAAGTTTAGTACACAGGAATTTTAATAAAACAGGTTAACACTGTCGGACTTACTGGAAAAAAAAATCTTTACTTCACCAATGTGTTGCCCGATAAGTGAAAACACAACTAGATACTACACGGGAACAGTAAATATTTGTAATTTGCACATGAGGAACAAGTATTTTTTTGCCTCTGAGGGATGCCTTCTCTTCCTTAATTTGTGTGATTGACCAAAGTATTCTTACCTACACCCATATATACCTGACTGTAGTTTTAGACAGTCAAGTAGATGTGGAGACCCTATAGCTGGAGAACATGCAAGAAAAACGGGCGTTTGAAGAAAGGTCTTACAACATGGAGAAACTCGCACAGCACTTCAAACAGATGCCGGTGCTTTGATCAAACACGTCGTTCTCTGTCAGACCTCTGAAGAGCTCTTTAGTCTTTGAAAATCTATCAAGGTGAACACGATCTCACTCCTCATGAACTACAGCTAAGCTTCTTTTACACTTTCTGGTTTCCAGGGCTTAACTTTCACCAAGAACGTCTCCTCTTGTTTTTTTCCTTAAATCATTTTCATTTTGGGGTTCTTTGAAATATTTGAGGGAACTATTAGAAATGTGCGCAATTTGTAATAAAAGTGCAGGACATGGCCGGTTAAATGGGTTTGTAAAGAAGAGGAAAGTGGGTATTTTCTGAAAAAGGAATGCACAATTAGTGAGGAGGTAGGTGGGTTTTCTGGTGGGTGGTTATGGTATTAGAGGGGAAAAGTGGGGCTGTGACCTTGGCCAGATGACCCTGCCAGGGATCATGACTGATTTAAACACCAACCATCTGTCTCACCTCCCTTCCTCTCCATTCCTCTCCCTCTTTCTCTCTGTCTTTCTCTCTCTTTTTATGACCTTTATTCTTTCGGAAATTACAAATTACATGGACAACTTGAAAATTAGTCATATTTTGAAAATATCAGTGACATGACTGAAAAAAATAGATTCATATATTTATAAAATATATACAAGAATATGTTGTTTTTGCTGTTATTGCATTGTTTGAAATCATATTTAAATGGTTTAAAGAAAGTACAAGTCATTACATATTTGAGTTTAGGTGAGTGCAGTAAAAAGAGTAGCGGACACACACACACACACACACACACACACACACACACACACACACACACACACACACACACACACACACACACACACACACACACACACACACACACACACACACACACACACACACACACACACACACACACAGAGTTAGAGCAGGATGGATATTAGTAGATCTCTTTATTGGATTTCCAAGAGGAGGTAATCTGTCACTTTAGGGTTTCTTCCTCACAGGGACTTAATATCAGTTATTATTATAATTTTTGGATCAGGTTTGGGAGAGTGTCCCTGATTTTGTGAAGACCAGTCGTCTTATATTAAACCACGTCATTCCTGGATTATAGTGTCAGCCTCAGGTAAAGTCCAAGTGACAGTGATCAGAAGCATTAAAGCTGAAGGTTACAGAGACGGGATCTGATGACAGACTTAAGCTTGTGGTAGGCAGTGGGTTACGAGGTTAAGAAGCCACAGATATAAACTCTTTATGACACGGCACTTTTTTTTCCATGGACCAAAAAAAGTCCGTTGATGTGCAATTTGTAATCATTACAGTTACTGAAGAAAATATGCAATTAAAAATTCCAGGTGATATTCAAAATGTTGGTGATTTCTTAGGGGTTACATTTGATTATTTTCTTTTTGGTAATAAGTTTATATGTAGAATATAATGTTTATTGTGTTGCTTTGCATCTTCCCTCCTGGCTACGTTCAGACGGGCTCCATTTATTTGGCAGTATGTGCTGAAATTTTTTGCCTTGTTTTTGATTGGTTCCCGTTCCAGTTCTTCTGATGCAGTCAGTTGTGATCGACACTTGTGAATTGTTTCAGTGGTTGTGCTTGAAAATCAAATCATTCCAGTCGTAATTTAAGTTATATTGAAGAAGTTTTAATTAAAGTTTGACAGTAATAAGTGTTGAGTTCTGTTGAGAGGTTTACATGTGTTAGTTTAAATTTATATTTCAGGACTTTTCAGCTTTATTGACCAGTTTCAAACATTTGTTATAGAAGTAATCAAATGTAATAAGTTAGTTTGTTAAAGTCATTCAAAAAGTTAGCTCTTACATTTTTAATAAAGTAACTAGTAATCTGTAACCCCTTACATTGGAAGAATAACCTTCCTAACACTGTATGTGTGATGAATTGCAATAACAGTTTCCAAATTTCAACATTATACTCCAAAAATAACTTGGCATTTTATTCTGTATTCTTCTGTATTTGTTTTTCTTTCAGATGCACTCACCGACTAAAAAAGGTTATTCCAATTTTATCTAACCATCTTTATTTTACCTCTTCTGTCGTTGTCAGGAACAAGTTGAGTACGTCTTTCTCGTCATCTTCACCATCGAGACCTTCACTAAAATTCTCGCCTACGGCTTAGTCATGCACCCCAGCGCTTACATACGCAGCGGATGGAACTTGCTTGACTTCGTCATCGTCATCGTCGGGTATTTTAGTGCTTCATGTTGTTACAGTTTCTATCTACGTATGTACAATCATTAATAAGATGTTAACTGCTACTTTCTGCCTCTTCGCAGGTTGTTCAGTGTGATGGCAGAAGGCATGACGGATCATAAGCCAGGAGAGGCCCATCACGCTGCAGGAAAACCTGGAGGCCTGGATGTCAAAGCTCTCCGAGCGTTCAGGGTGTTACGACCGCTCCGACTTGTTTCTGGAGTCCCGAGTGCGTTGACTGCAGTCTTTGCATGTGTGTTCCTGTGTGTCCTCCGATGTGCATTAATTAACAAGTGTGTGTTTGCCTTTGCCAGGTTTACAAATTGTGTTGAACTCCATCATGAAAGCCATGGTCCCTCTTCTCCACATCGGTATGCTGGTCATGTTTGTCATCATCATCTACGCCATCATCGGCTTGGAGCTGTTCATCGGCAGGATGCACAAGACGTGCTACTTTGCGACCTCAGGTCTCCGTCCTCCTCAGCTGGTTTTAATGTGTTGTCCATACTTCACAGACGTGTGGACTCAATGCTTGTCGGGTCTCCCGCTGTTTTCCTCTCCAGGTCTCATGGTGGAGGACGACCCGTCACCTTGTGCCTTTGCTGGGAACGGGCGCTTCTGTGTCACCAACGGGACCGAGTGCAGGGGCAAGTGGGAGGGCCCCAACGGCGGGATCACGAACTTTGACAACATTTTCTTTGCCATGCTGACAGTTTTCCAGTGCATCACTATGGAGGGTTGGACAGATGTGCTCTACTGGGTACACACACACACACACACACACACACACACACACACACACACACACACACACACACACACACACACACACACACACACACACACACACACACACACACACACACACACACACACACACACACACACACACACACACACACACGTTCCTGGATCCTCCACAGTTTCCACACATCCATATCTTCATCTTGTGATTGTTGATTGCTGATCAATACTTATTTTTACCTGTCTGTCCCTCTGTGCAGATGAATGATGCCATCGGCTACGAGATACCGTGGGTTTACTTTGTTTCCCTGGTCATCTTTGGATCATTTTTCATCATCAATCTCGTATTGGGTGTGTTGAGCGGGTGAGAAGTTGCTGCACCGCAACTGTCTTTAGATTTGTTGCGTTATGATGAAACAAAGAAGCTGTGTCGAACTGAATCCATCAAATACTATATGTCCTATATGTCCGAATACTATGTGTTTATGGTTTTCCTGAGTTTGTGCATGTATTTATGTGCACAGAGAGTTCTCTAAGGAAAGAGAGAAGGCGGTGGCGCGTGGTGAGCTGCAGAAGGCACAGGAGAGCAAGCAGATGGAGGAAGACATGATCGGCTACATGGACTGGCTCATCGAGGCCGAGGACGTGGATGAAGAAGGAAACAAACGTTAGTTAAATGCATGTTTACACTAACATACACACTCTCATAACCAAACATTTCCCCTTTGTAGTGTCACATTTTTACAATCTTCCTCTGTGTGTCTTTGAAGGTGCTGCAATTGCAAAGAAAAAGATGATGAAGAAGTTTGGCTGGTACAAACACAGTGAGGAAGGAGGTACGACAAGCTGTCCCTGTCTGTTATTATGTTTATGATATTTGATCATCTTTAACACTCAGTACTTACGTGTGTTCAACAGAGTCAGACTCAGATGATGACATAGCGTACCTGGATGATGACAGCGGCTTCTGCGCGTCCCTCATGTAAGGCAACACAGAAACATCAGCGTTGTTGTAATTAATCATCACCACACAGAGGGAAAGTGTCATTATATTAAAATCTTTCTCTCGTGTTCTTATAGGGCAAAGATGATGGCCAACAGCTTCTGGTAAGAATTGTATTATAACACATAAAATGTGCATAATTTTTTTTTTTTTTTTAAACTAGTTTGGGGCATAACAATACATTATGGCATCATATCATCTATGGCATTTGACTGTGTCAATCATACATGTCATATGATAGAACGCAGTCTTGTTTTCCAGCTAATATAGTAAAATAAAAAAGTTATATGTAAGGTAAATTTATGTCAAAATATCGTGTTTCTTTAAGACCAGAAATCGACATGATTCACTTTGTGACTTAATAAGTTTAAGAAGAATCATCATTGAGAAGTGCAACATGGGCTGAGCCTCCATGAAGCTACTTTCATGTCTTGAGAGCCAATTTCTCACTGCAATTAAAAATCAAGTTTGTAAGTAAAGATGTAATGACTGAGAATAATATTATTTGGATTGCAAACAAATTCTCTCCGTTTTGTTGGTTTTGGTCACAGATGAGAATTTTGCTTGTGTCAAAAAGTTTTGGTTTCTAATCAGACATCTTAGGTTGTGATTAATTTTTTTTTAATGCTTACATTAAAATGAACTGTATTATATTATATTATGTCACTATTATACTAATGTTTTGACATGAATTGAATCCTGGCAACATCAAAACATGTCAAAATTGGTCTGAGAATTGTATCCACTGCTAAAACATTTTCCTCCAGATTCAGTTCTGCATTTAATCTACTAAACATCTACTTTTTCTACCCTCTCTTCAGTGACCAGTTGTGCCAGCTGAACCATACCATGAGGAAGAACTGCCGTGTCGCAGTCAAAACCACCAACTTCTACTGGTTGGTGCTTCTGTTGGTGTTTCTCAACACAGTGGCCAGCGCCTCTGAGCACTACGGACAGCCAAAATGGCTCACAGAGATGCAAGGTAATAGAAAACCCTCTTCCCCCTTTTTTTTTTTAATTTTTTTTTTTATATCTTAACATTTATAGTTATTTTTGATTCAAACCATTCAGAAGTAATCCCTGGAGAAAAACAAAAACATGTCTCCACATCCTCTTTGTCCCTTAGAGCGCGCCAATAAGATCCTGCTGCTGCTCTTCACTCTGGAGATGCTGATGAAGATGTACGCCTTCGGTCTGCAGATCTATTTCATGGCGCTGTTCAACCGCTTTGACTGCTTTGTGGTGTGCGGTGGCATTCTGGAGACGATGCTCGTGGAGATGGAGGTCATCCCGCCCATCGGCATCTCTGTGCTGCGCTGCATCCGACTTCTCAGGATATTTAAGATGACTCGGTAATTTCCACGAGAGCTCTACGTGCGGAAGGGAGCCACTAATTTAGATCCGTCTTCATTTGTCATGCTGTCTTGTCTTTTCCAGACACTGGGCCGCTCTGTCCGATCTGGTCAATTCACTGCTCAACTCCATGAAAGCTATCTGCTCCCTTCTGCTGCTGCTCTTCCTCTTCCTCATCATCTTCGCCCTGCTTGGTATGCAGTTGTTCGGAGGCAAGTTCAACTTCGACGAGACTCAGATGAAGAGAAGCACCTTTGACTCGTTCCCTCAGGCTCTGCTCACGTGCTTCCAGGTGATTTACATCTTCAAAATCTCTCACTGCTTTCCTCACTACTTTGTCTGTCCCTCTGTTTGTCTAATCGTTTGTCTCCTCTTGTTCCTCTTGGATGTGTTCTTCTCTCAGATCCTCACCGGAGAGGACTGGAACGCTGTGATGTACGACGGCATCATGGCGTACGGAGGGCCCATCTTCCCTAACATGGTGGTGTGCATTTACTTCGTCATCCTCTTTGTCTGCGGTAACTGTATCCTTTTGCATTAAGTGATCAATACATCATCCACAGTGTTTGCACGCTCGTTTCTGATCCCACCGCAGTCTGAACATCACAACACCAAAAGTAAACAAATGTGACTCCTTAACTTTGTGATCAGACATCCTGCTCAACGTCTTCTTGGCTATCGCCGTGGACAACTTGGCAGGAGGTGGCGGAGAGAAAAAAGTCGAGTAAGTTTGACACTGAAAAGGAAAGGTGATGGAGAGCAGCAGCATCACACACATGTATAACTGACTTAATGGGTTTTTTTCTACTACATTTGCATGACATTAACTACCATCAAAATGTTGTTTGAAGCTAAACACCAGCGCACATTTATTTATTCAGGGAGAAAAAGGAAGATGAAGAAGAATGGGATGAGGATGAAGAGAAAGAAGATGAAGACGCAGGGGTAGAGACATTTTCAATCTTTTTTTGTACACTCTATTGGATATTATTAGAGGGAAATTAGTTCCAACAGCTGATGTTTTGTCTCGAGTGTAGAACGATGAGGATGACTGGCAGGACAATGAGGAGCTGAGAGCCATCGAGGGACTGGAGGGTGAGTGTGATAGACATCCTGTCCCACAGGAGAAACATTCGCTGAACCGATTAAGACTGATTAAAAACGGCCTTTTCTTGTTTACTCTGTATTGTAGGAGTTGCTCCATTAAAGCCAGAGTTCTCCGGGCCCAAAGAAAAGATCATACCGATACCTGATGGAAGCTCCTTCTTCATCCTCGGAAAGAAAAACTGGTAATTTGAGACGAAGCAACATTAACCCACGAAATGTTTGCGCAGCGATGCGATGCATGTAATTTCCTTCCCGTTCTTCATTCTTCAGTTTACGAGTCGCCTGCCACAACCTCATCCATCACCCCTACTTCACCAACTTCATCCTCATCTTCATCATCCTCAGTAGTATCTCCCTGGCTGCTGAGGATCCCATCAAATCCCACTCATTCAGGAACATTGTAAGACGGAGCTTCACCAACGTGCTGTCATATTCCCCCTCGTGTTTGCATAATATTAAATCACGATTAACAAGACTGAAAGCCGATCTAACTCTTGTCCTCCTCAGGTGCTGGGATACGCCGATTATGTATTCACTTCGGTTTTCACTGTGGAGATCGTACTGAAGGTAACAGCTGCAGTGGCTGCAAGTGTCAAAATAAGAGTGGAAAGGGTATATTTCAGAAATAGATGGCAGCTGGTTTCTAACTTCTCCTCCTCACTGGTGTCTAGATGACAGTCTACGGAGCTGTTCTGCACACCGGCTCCTTCTGCAGAAACGCCTTCAACCTTCTCGACCTGCTGGTTGTAGGCGTGTCCCTCGCGTCTTTCTTTCTACAGTGAGTAGAAACCTGTAACACAAACTGCACACTGTTTTATTTTGACAGAAAAATCAGCTGCAATCTGAAGAAGAGATTTGAGAAAAGATATTTTATTTTTCAACTGTGGTTTTAAACTTTTACATTCAATCTCTTTTTTTTTTATTATTGGTTAAAAAAAAAGTTGTCACCAGTTTTCTAAATTCTTTGCTTTGTTGCTTTCAGCTCAAGTGCGATCTCGGTGGTGAAGATTCTCAGAGTGCTTCGAGTGCTCAGGCCTCTTCGAGCCATCAACAGAGCCAAGGGACTAAAGGTAAACAGCTGTGCTCCATGTTGTTTCTGCCCGTCTGTCTTTATTTCTTATTTTATATTGAGCATTTTCTATTTATTGTGTGTATATGAAGTAAATTTTGTTGCTTTTCAAACACATTTATTTTCTTGTTTGTGTGCTCACAGAATGTGGTGCAGTGTGTGTTTGTGGCGATCCGCACCATCGGCAACATCCTGATCGTCACAACGCTCCTTCAGTTCATGTTTGCTTGTATTGGAGTGCAGCTCTTCAAGGTACACACACTCTCAGCCTTATTATTTATGTCCTTTCTGTTTTTAAACAGGAAGCGAGTGTTTTTAATGGCATACCTTCTCTGTGTTTGATGTCACAGGGCCGATTCTACAGCTGCACCGATGAGGCCAAACACACTCCGGTGGAGTGCAAGTCAGTGCTCTTTCCTTAAAAGATATAAAGCTCCTGACAATCTCTTAACAGGCTGTTTATTTCAATAAAGGTGTGTGTGCGTCTAATTTCAGGGGGGTGTTTGTTGTCTACAAAGACGGGGATATGAACCACCCCATGGTTAGAGAGCGCATTTGGGAAAACAGTGATTTCAACTTTGACAACGTGCTGCAGGGCATGTTGGCTTTATTCACTGTGTCAACGTTTGAAGGCTGGCCACAGTGAGTATTAACTTTACATTGTTTGTCTGTTGCCTTACAGCAAGAAAGTTGAGTTGTATTTTAGCTCTATTTTTGGTGAAGTAAATATTTAAAATTTCAAAATTTTGGGGCACAATTTAATGTCTATGAAAAAATGTGTGACGCATTAAAACACACTAAATTAAATCAATGTTTGCCCAAGAATCATGTCCTCACCTTCTTGTTATTTATCTTTTAATTATTATTTTTCATTAATAAAGGCTCCTGTACCGGGCGGTGGATGCCAATGCCATAAACCGAGGACCTATTTACAACTACCGAGTAGAAATCTCCATCTTTTTCATTATCTACATCATCATCATCGCCTTCTTCATGATGAACATATTTGTGGGTTTCGTCATCATCACATTTCGAGAGCAAGGAGAATCCGAGTTCAAAAACTGTGAACTCAACAAAAATCAAGTTAGTAGTTTCACAAGACCTTGATTTATAATTTTAGTTTAGGTTTGAATGCAGTTAAATGTGCAGTGAATTTGTTTAAAACTGAACAATGTTTGGTCTCTTCTTTTCGCCCTGCCCAGCGTCAGTGTGTGTACTACGCTCTGAAAGCTCAACCTATAAAGATTTACATCCCCAAAAACCCGTCCCAACTCAAATTCTGGAAAATCATCAACTCCAGCCAGTTTGAGTACGTCATGTTTGTCCTGATTCTGGGGAACACCCTCACTCTGGCTATCCAGGTAACATTTCACACGCCTCGCTCATTAAATACAGATACAGTCAGCTTGTTTCAGTGTCGTTATACTGTCGTGTTGTCGTTTCTCTCTCAGCATTACGAGCAGTCGAAACTCTTCACCTCCGTCATGGACATCCTCAACATGATCTTCACTGTGGTCTTCACCATAGAGATGTGTATCAAGTTATTGGCTCTGCGGGTTCATGTGAGGATTCCCCTCGTTTACCTTTGAGAATAACATTTGCCGCAGCTCCTCCACTGTCTGTTGTTGACTCTCAGTTTCCTTTTTTCATCTGTGCAGCACTATTTCATCGATCCGTGGAATTCATTTGATGCGTTGATCGTCGTTGGGAGCGTGCTGGACATTGCGGTCTCTGAGTTTAGTGTAAGTTTAATTTCCAAAAGCCAACAAAAGAAATGTGTATGTTGTATGTTGTATGGGACTTGGTTCAGTTGGAGTGTAATTGTGAGGCCTCTCAGAAAGGCTCTTGAGCACCACCAGGTGGAGTGTCGCGTACCACCAGTGGTACACGTACCACAGATTGGGAATCACTGCTCTATTGCTTCATACTCCACTGCTTGTAGAAAAAGAAAAAGAAAAAAAAAAACAGAAGAAATTCATCACTTATCTTTTTTGTTTTACAGCAAATCAAACAAATTTTGTAAAACTACACTCACAGGTTTGAGTCTATAGTGACACTCTCTTTACTGAGTCAAAGTCGGCAATGAGTTTTGACATGAAATAAATCTTATGAAGCGAGTAGCTCAGGTTGCTTCTCATTCTATTTACCAACAACAATCATTTAACTATAATATTAAGTCAGGTGCCAGAATGAAAACTATTACTGCCATCAGTGCCAAAGCTTCCATAAATGACACTGAAGTTACCTCATCTGTGCTTTTTGGAAGTTTTACCAGTCAACTAATATGTGATATTTATTAGGCTGATTCCAGAATTATTCAAATTAATATAATTAAAGTTGATTTTTAAACCAACATTTGTATTCCACATGGCAGTGTAGGGACAACTTCAAAGCAATATGACACAAAATATTCTGTATATATAGTAGTTAGCTGAATGAATACACTATGAAATATACAAACTGATGAGGACTCATTACCTCAGTATTTCCTATATTAAGGCTCCACAGCATGCTTGTTATTTGCTTGTTAAAATGATTTGACAACATTCCTTACTCTAAAAAAATGAAACCACTTGTGTTTGATGTTTTTTCTTTTCTTTCCTCCTACATGGTGTCTCTGCCCGATGTTGACCACCTAAAATATTGATCCAGGGAGGAGGCGGCCACGGTGAGGTGAGAGCTCAACACCAACACTGGAACATACTTAAGGATTGAGATATTCTCAAAAGCACTTCATCTAATGTCATATTTGTGTTCTCAGATTACTCTCTTTGTTATATATGTGTCAAAGGTTTTTATGTACCTGTCTGTGTCCACTTACTTTCTTTCCAGGGTGGTGGGAAAGGAGAAAGTGGAAAAGTGTCGATCACGTTCTTCCGTTTATTCCGAGTGTTGAGGTTGGTGAAGCTGCTCAGCAAAGGAGAAGGCATTCGAACTCTTCTCTGGACTTTTGTTAAGTCGCTCCAGGTCAGTGCCGCAAAGAACAAAAACATCCATATAATGCAAAGAGTTGACTACAGTGTGTTGTCCTGACACTTTTCTATAATCATATAATCATGACTGTTATCTTCTCAGGCCTTACCTTATGTTGGCCTCCTCATCGCTATGATCTTTTTCATCTATGCTGTGATCGGCATGCAGGTGAGTCTTTCTTCTAAAAGTGGAGAGTTTTAATAAGAACTTGCCATTTATGTTTCACTAACTATAATTAATCCAAGTTGCTAATAAATAATAAATCAATTGTTATCAAAGAGATCCTCTGTTTTTCTTTTAGTCATTTGGGAAGGTGGCCGTTGATGACAACACACACATCAACAGAAACTGCAACTTTCAGACTTTCTTCAATGCTGTTCTTGTACTTTTTAGGTGAGTCCTTTTATTCCAGAATCAGACATATGCTAACCTTGTTTTTAAAACACTTATAAGACTCTTCTTTCTACACCTTTATTTATGATGGTCTTATTAAGAGCTTTTATTATGCTGAATTTGATACGAGCAAATCAAATTCAACAAAATTTCTTGCAGTCAGGAAATTAAATTAAATTCACACTTCTTCTTTCAAACAAGATTTAAAAGGTCAATGTAAAAGTAAAGGATGAATAAAAATGTGTCCTCGTCTCCGTCTCCTTGTAGATGTGCCACAGGGGAGCAGTGGCAGGAGGTCATGTTGGCAGCTTTGCCCGGCAGACGCTGTGACCCAGAATCCGACACTGAGCCCGGTGAAGAGTTCACTTGTGGTAGCAACTTGTCCTACATTTACTTCATCAGCTTCTTCATGCTCTGTGCTTACCTGGTGAGTGAAGCCTCGCAGGATACAGGCTGATTCTTTTTTTTTTTTTTTTAATCACTTCATTCTCAGTAAAACACTTTCCCTCGTTTTGTACACAGCCTCCCGACTCCAAATTAGATCTAGGTATAATTAATTCAAACTCGTGTTTTACAGACTATCAGGTCCAGTGGGATAACAGTCAGATGAAAGTAGAGAGGATAGTATTACAACAGCAGCGTAGCAGCAGTTTTAAAAGCTTACCCTGTCGTCTCCAGTTTCCAGCTCTTCAGTGAACTCCCATCAGTGGATTTGATTAATCCAGACAGCAGAAGAACCAAATCACCAAATCCTCGTTTAAAAGGGTGCAAATATTTTGGTAACAGTTCCCCAATCTCAGCGCTATTTTAAGATATTAAATGGGTCAAACGAAGGTGACTTTAAACCTGAGCAAAGAGAACGTTGGCAAAGTATGTCAGCAAAAGTCACACTAGCAGGGTAGTCTTTAGATTTGGTGGAGAAGGAACAGGAGCGGTGTTCACGTATAGCAGGTATGAACTTGTGGCTTTAAGCAAAGTTAATGTTGGCAAACTATGTTGCAAACTATTAGACGAGATGTAAAGCAGGTAAAACAGGGGTGGTGGGTGTGGCTGTTGAGGAGATTAGTTCTAGGGCACCAGGTTGAGGTGTCGGGGGACTAACAAAAAATTTACAAAGATAACAAATTCTATACAGTGCAGGGAGAGGCAAAAGATTATTTGAAGCCTCCACCAAGATCATGTTAAAAGTTCACAAAATTATAGAAAACACAAAGTTTACATACATAAATAATGTTGCTACATAAAAATAAGGGAAACAAAAACAATAATGTCAATATAAAAGCAAGAAATACATTTCCCCACTGTGGGAAAGTAAAATCTATCTAATCTATTTATCTAAATTTGAGCGTGATAATGGATTAGTGTGCGTGCGTGTGTGTGTGTGTGTGTGTGTGTGTGTGTGTGTGTGTGTGTGTGTGTGTGTGTGTGTGTGTGTGTGTGTGTGTGTGTGTGTGTGTGTGTGTGTGTGTGTGTGTGTGTGTGTGTGTGTGTGTGCATCTTAAATTCCTTCTATGGTTTCCTCACTTGTGGACAGCTGACATCCATCAGTCTGTGTGTGGTCTTCGACCTTTAGCAGAGCTAAAATAGCTCAAATAGAGTAGGACCCCTGTTTCCTGCTGGGTTTTGCTGTATTCACAGAATCAAGTGGGCTGACATGCTTCCCTCTATATGAAAATATCAATATCATTAACAAATGCATCTAGAAGCAAACAGCTACACAGTAATGTGATATACTGTCAGATTTATTGATTGTACAGAAACAAATGTGACTACTTCTATTGACTTCAATTAATTTGTAGCTATACTAGTACACAATAGTTTAATAGATACAGTATTTTCAAAGTATCTCTGTTCTCCCAGATTATCAACTTGTTCATTGCTGTCATCATGGACAACTTTGAATATCTGACAAGAGACTGGACCGTGCTCGGTACTCACCACCTGGATGAATTTAAGCGGGTTTGGTCTGACTACGATCCAGAGGCCACGTAAGACTCATCATCCCCTTCCACTTATCCTGAGGCTTCGTTGCCCCTGTCCCCGCTCACTGTTTCCACAATAAACTTCTCTGTCTTATCAGTTCTGTGTTTGTGTGCGTCCTACAGCGGTCGTATAAAGCACATTGATGTGGTCACGATGTTGCGCAGGATTCAGCCACCTCTTGGTTTTGGAAAACTCTGTCCTCATCGTGTTGCTTGCAAAGTAAGTGAACACATACTGCATAGTACTGCACACCACTCAAATAAACAGTTAGGTCTGAATTCTGCCTCATCTTCAGTTGTGGAGTTCCTCAAGGTTCTGTGCTAGGTCCACTCCTTTTTACGTTATACATGCTACCCTTCGCCAATTTCCATCGCTATGCAGATGACACCCAGCTTTATTTATTTATGAAACCAGATTAAACAAATCAGTAAGTCAAACTTCAATGACATCTAAAAGACATAAAGTCCTGAATGACCTGTAATTTTATACTTCTAAAGTCAAGTTATTGAACTCATTTTCAAACCAAGTGGTTACCCTGGATGCATCGCCTCGGCCTCCACCGCTACTGGGAAGAGTCTTGGAGTTATTTTTAAACAGGATTTGTACTTTAACTTGGAAGTCTGTAGGACTGCCCTTTTTCATCTGTCAAAATCAAGAACATCCTGACTCAGCGCGATGCTGAAAAATGAATCCATGCATTTGTTACACCCAGGCTGGACTACTCTAATTCCTTTATAACAGTGTGTCTCAATAACTCTCTGGAAAGCCTTGAGTTGATCCAAAATGCTGCAGCAAGAGTAATGACGAGAGTTTGTAGAGGAGATCATATTTCTTTCATATGAGCTGCTCTTTATTGGCTCCCTGTGAGGTCAAGAATACAATTTTAAATCCTTTACCTTAGATAATAAAACTCCTAATGACCACGCTTTATTATATCTGAAAGACCTGTACAATATGTACAATATTATCCTTATAGAGCGCTTTACTCTCAGAGTGCAGGCTGACTTGTGGTCCCCAGAGTTTCCATAAGTAGAGTGGGAGGCAGAGCTTTTAGCTTTTAGGCTCATCTGCTGTGGAACCAGCTCCCAGTTTGGGTTATGGAGGCAGAAACCCTTTCTTATTTCAAGATTAGACTTAAAACTTTCCTTTTTCACAAGTCTTATAGTTTGGGCTGTCTCAGGTGACTCTGAACCATCCCATCGTTAATTTATTATAGGCCTAGGTTTGCTGCATTTCTTTAACATTTATGTTTTTAATGTTTTTTTTTTTTTATTTTTTATGTGCTTGCTGTATGTTCTTTGGCATTTGTAAAATGTTTTGAGGACCATGTAGCATGGTGATTTTTCCACTTTAAATCAAATAGAACTAAATTGAATGAATCTCTTCCTCTCAGAGACTGGTTGCGATGAATGTCCCACTTCACCATGATGGGACAGTCACCTTCAGCGCCACTCTGTTTGCTCTTGTGCGAACCTCACTCAAGATCAAGACTGAAGGTTAGACCTTCTACATAAACAAAAAACACCTGAAAGCTCATTGTACTTGTAGGAGACGTCCTGAGTCAGTGATATAAGGTTGTTATGATTAAAAGATCTGTTTTTTTGTGCTCCTCTCAGGCCCCATCGACCAGCAGAATGAAGAGCTGAAGGTGATTATTAAGAAGCTCTGGAAACGCACGAAGCCTAAACTCATCGATGAAGTCATTCCTCCCCCTAGAGGTACGCCACAAAATCACATAGCTGTCTACTGACACTGATATGAAAAGTAAAGAAAACCTAAATCGCTCTACGTATTGAATGAAGCTTTTGTTTTCAAAAACAAGAAAAACTATATATTTACATTCATAAATCTCATCATCCAAAGAAATCCAACAATCAGTTTTCTTTGTCTCACTTTTCTTTTGCCTTCAGGGGATGAGGTGACATGTGGGAAGTTTTATGCCAGCTTCTTGATTCAAGACTATTTCAAAAAGTACCGAAAGAGAAAAGAGAGGGAGAGGAAATCCAAAAAGAAGGACAGAGCAGCTTCTCTGCAGGTAACCTAAATGCTTTCTGACATAAAAAGGTGTGATTTTTCCACAATAAAGTTCAACTGTCTTGTTAGAATTTCTTATAGTTATATATACTGCTTCTCCCTCATTGAAATATCTCAAATATTTTTATCTTTTTCGTTATAAAAGTGTAACTGAGACGTCTCAGTGTGTTCTCGCATAAAAGGAAACTGCATATAGAATAATGTTTGGCTTCTAAACTATTTGTGATGTAACACAATAAAAATCATTTCTGTTCATCAGAGGTTTAAGGTGATCACGGAGAAACATTCCTCCTTCAGATGAAGAGTTTGATCTTCTGGTGTTAAACTCTGCATCTTTCTGCAGAGAAGAGCTCCAAGTAAAGAAACAATCAAAACAGTCAAATCATTTTTCAATGGCGGGAGACTTTAACTTTGTAGTTTCTTTCTGGAAATGTGCCAGAAAATCATCATAAACACCTGGCAAACATAATCTATGTCGATTTTTGAGTATATTTGTGTGTTCTTAGCAAGGGCTGAGGACGCTGCAGGACCTGGCTCCAGAGATGCGTCTGGCGATGGCCTGTGACCTGGAGGACGAGGAGGGCGCAGAGGCAGAGATGATGGTTGACGAGATATTCGACAGTGGAACCTCAGCCGCCACCACGCCCGCCAGCACACCGATGCCACCTCCCGAAAGGCTCGTAGAACAGACGAAGGTCATCGTCGAACCCGAGCCCGAGATCACCAGCGTGATCACCGAGCAGGTAGTGGGCTTGCAGGACCACCAGAGACCAGGATCGGAGCTGGCTGGCGTCAGCGTTGTGACAGACCAGCCTGTGAAGTCCGAGCCTCTACCCATCATGTGCGTCACTGACTTGTAGTATATTCACCCATTGGTAATCTTTAAATGAGTTGTTTCCTTACTTGTTGTCTCCTGTTCTCATCAGCAGAGTGGCCCCCGTCACTAATTTGCCACCTCCTCCATCTCCTCCTCCTTCTCCTCTTCCTCCTCCGCCGGAGGTATCAAATGAAGGAGAGGTCGTCACTGCAGAACCTCCAGTGGTGGAAACAAGAGTAGAAGCTGAGCCGGTTTATTACAATGAAGGAGATGCTGCAAGTCTAGCATCAATAGACGGGTAAGAAAATGCAAGAAGGTCAGGCGAGAGATGGAGTAGAAATGTAATAAATGAAGCCAGGAGGCTCTAGTTTTGCATAAAGAGCAGAAACAAGAGTGAAACAGTTACGCTGGTTCGCACTGAAGTAGAAGAATCTACCAATCGCCACTTCTAATTCGATTTTATCCTCTATCTAATCAATCTCACAGGTACATATATCCAGAGGCTGTGTCTCCTCAACCACCTGATAATGGCTACAGTGGCCACAGTCTTGAAAGAGCTAGCAGCATTGGGGAGATACCTTATGAGTCCCATGATCCCAATGGCTTCGTTAGACGCGGTTACGCCGACGCCAACATGAATGGAGGAAGCGTGGCTGCAAGTCCCACTCCCTACAACGGCAATGGCTACGATAGCAATGGCTACACAGGCTACAATGGGAACGGCAGCGTCTTCAGCACCAACGGTAACGGAAGTATGATTGGTGGCAGCCACGAAAACGGCAGCGCTGACGGTAGTTACAGTGGAAACGGCTACAACGGAAGTGAGAACAACGGCACGCAGTTCGTCAGAAGGCGGCTACTTCCTGCCATACCCAGAGGTGGGAAACTTACACCACAACTCACAGTTTTAGTTTTTTTTTTTCTTCTTCCTTGAAGGAACAAGATTAGAAGTAGCAGACACTGCACATAGCACGCTGTAAATGGCATGTTTGTGCATTTAATAACTGGCATGACATTAGTGTTGTAATGATCATTCTGTCCCAGGAAAAATAAACGTCACAAATAGAAATATACTAAATTCATTGTTAAGGTAATTTTTCACACAAAATTACCAAATACTTTATGGTTACAAGTGTTGAGACAAAACAAAATGTTTGATTTTGACTATATGATGTGTGTTTTACACATCCCATACCTATATGTATTAGATTACTTCTATAATAACAGCTCGGAGGAGAATAACTCCTATTCTATCCCAGAATGGATTTACCATCAGGGCTTTTATCGATTTAAAACCGTCAGTCTCTAGGCTGCTAGAACAATAAGTTCACTGAGAAATAACGCTTTACTTTAACGATTCTGGGTAATAATTACAAATCACATGTTTATGGAATTTAAGTTGTAGACTTTTACTACACATCCACAAGGTTGGAGTACTAACAGAGCGACGCAGGAAACAGCTCCGGGATATCAAACTTTAATTGTGTGTCTTTGTGTTTGTTGCAGTTTGATCAACTGAAGAAAGTAGACTATCAGCTGAAATTATAACTTTACATCCCATTTTAGATTGAACACACTCCTTCACATATTTCATCAGTTCATGTTAACACCATCAAAACACAAACAAGGGGTCACAATTGACCAAAAAGTCATTTCTGGCCCTCAGGCCCTCCTAGTGGATGAATGCAGTCACGCTAATGCTAAATCTCTCCACGCAGGGTTAAAGTCACGCACCCAGATCAGTTTTCTAACATCTACCCGCATGTTGTTTCAGGTCGTAAGCCGACCTTTAACTTCCAGTGTCTGAGGCCACAGAGCACCGTAGATGACCTCCCCATCCCAGGAAACTACCACGGCAACACATCTCCATCCAGATCCCGTCTGCAGGTAAAACTGGAACACACACACACACACACACACACACACACACACACACACACACACACACACACACACACACACACACACACACACACACACACACACACACACACTCCCAGAAATGACAGTGTTCATACAGAGTGTTTCTCATCTCCTTGCGCTCTCCTCTGTCAGACCCACCACAGCCTGGACTCCCGGCCCAGCAGCGTGTCCTCCATGTCTTCTGCCTCCTGGGCGAACACGGCAGCAGCTGGCGCCCCTCCTCTTTCAGGAATGATTGCCCCTCCCGGGCGCAGGGGCAAGCTCCTCTACACTCCTATGATGCTGGTGGACGAGGCCACCGGTACCCGTCAGCATCTGTGGAGCGACGGCTCTGCCAGCCTTCCAGCAGGAAAGGGTCCCGGCTGGTACCCCGGTCAGACCAGGACCTTCACCAGTGTCAGGATGCCGCCTCCCGTCAACCAGGGCTACGTGAACAAAGGCAGCGCAGACAGTCTGGTCGAGTCGGTGAGTAATCACGGAGCAGGGGATATTTTTGTGAATAAGAAACTTTTAATAGCTACCAGTGTGTACATGTACGGTATTTAAAAAAACCTTTACACATGTATCTGCTGACATTTTACAGCCATATTGAAGAATACGTTCACAATTTTTCAAGTCTGTCTTCAGCCGGGCTCAGACGACACAAATTCAGTCCAATATTTATATGTTGCCAACACATTTTCAGTGTCAGGCCCAAAATGAACTTCGGGAATAACAAACAAGCCTTCTAGGGTGACATAACTAAAGAAAGAACAATGCGGCATGTGGGACATCACATGACACCCCAACGAAAAATCTCAAACATGTCCGAATTTCTTTGTTTTTACCTGCCTAATTTGCCATACCCTTCAACTTGCTCTTTGATGTCAACCAATAGGATGACAGAGGGCATCACACACAGTGCCTCTGTAGCCGTGATGGACAACTTCTTTACCATGTTCCCAGGCGACACAGTAACTCGTGCATGAATGTGAACGATGACTGGTCCGGGTCATACTTGTCGTGGTACCAGTCTCCCAACACAAACACGGAAAGAATTTATGACCTGGTTGCCTCAACTGAAATAGTTACCATTGTGAAAGACAAATAAATCATGCAGTCTGAGCCCAGCTGTAAAACAATAGCCAATAAAAAAACATGTTTTTTACTGAAAGGACAATAACTGATGAGGCCTCATAACCAATACAGAGAATCTCTGGAAGGGATTTTTGCCTCCAAAATCAGACTATAAATTGTGTCACCCAGCACATTAGGAAGGGAGCTCCTAATGACCAGTAAGATCTGCTTCAATGTTCGTTCTGGCACCTATTGTTTTAAGACAGACTAGAAAACTGTGATCCTGTCCTTTAAGAAACTCTAATATCCATGCTCATACATTTATAGTAAATACAACTCATACAAGGTTAACAGAAGACAAAGCAATTCTACTATTGGCTAAATTTGATCAGTAAAAATATGATATTGATTTTTAAAGCTGATATCAGCTGATACATTTTGTCACATATATCTGTGCACCGCTGAGAGTCATGTGAAAATCTCTCTCGTTCTTCTAAGTGCACTCTAAACCCATCTGCAGCCTCTCTAATGTTTACATTGTGACAGAAGGAATAACAAAATGAGTCTTTCAGCTGATAAAACTCGCTGTGCTTTGGACATAATGACCAACAAACTTGAATTTTATGTTTTATGTTTTTTATGCGTTTGGAGACCGAACAAGAAGCAGACAAAATAATCCTGTCACACATGTTTTCTTCCCGCCAACAACAGATCTTGATCTCCGAGGGTCTCGGCGTCTACGCAAGGGACCCCAAGTTTGTGAGCTTCGCCAAGCGGGAGATCGCTGAAGCCTGTCACATGACCCTGGGCGACATGGAGAACGCTGCTGCCGACCTGATAGCACGCGGAGCAAGTCAGTCGATTTCTCACTTCGAGGATGAACTGGCCGACGAAATGAACTGCGTGATTTCTTACTGAGATCAGTGAAACTGAAATAAGAGTGTGAGAACGTAAAATATGAAGTCTGTAAAAAAAAAAAAAAAAGAAGAGTAAAATCTTTTATGTGGTGTGTGTTTACATCCGTTGTGAGGACAAAAAGTTATCACACGTTATGATATGCTTTTGTTTGTCAATGCCAAAACACAACACACACACACGCACACGCACACACACACACACACACACACACACACACACACACACACACACACACACACACACACACACACACACACACACACACACACACACACGCAACAGGTTTAAAGAACAAATGTGGCAGGACTCAACAGAACTGAACTGGCTGAGGAACACACTGCTGCACTGTCACGACAAAGGACCGTTTGTTTGCATTGTGCTCTCGTTTTGTACTGTACTTAAATTGTTGTCACTTTTTACGCCTGTGTGTTCAGCTGCAGTCAAGGCAAATAAACTGTAATATAAGAATATATGAAACGAAAACACAGATCAATAAAACATCTGTACTTTTTACACAGATGACGAGTCCAAATGTTTAAGAGTAATATTTCATTATATTGAATATCCTCTAAGATGCAACAAACCTCTGGCAAAAATGTTGAATTTAAGTTTTTGATTTGTTGCGACTGTCTGGTTGGGAGGCTAACAAATGTGCACCAATAAAATATCATGTTTTATCTAATGTATGTTTCATTTAATTGTTTTTACTCTTGTGCTGTAATAGTGTGACTTTACCTCGAAGATTTTTGCTTTTGTTTAAAAGCGGATGTTGCACAATGAAATACAAACGGAGAATTATGTAATCAGCCAGTACTGGAACGGCATATGGACAACATCTGGGTATCACTTCCCCCCTTTACAGAAAGGAAGTTTGTGAAACAATAAGGTATGTGTGTCTGTTGTTCAGAGCTGTTGTAGGAGTGTTATGTCGCTGCGCTAAGCTGGAAACAGGGCATTTTATAATCCTGTAGGATCCTATGCGGATTCAGAATTTTATTTTGGCAGGTGAAGTTTTATCCAGTTTTGTTTTTCTTATTCCCATCTATGCTCTTAAAAAAAAAATGTAATAAGGTTTGTGGGACCAGGAATTGGAAACGTGCAGCTCTGGAGACAGAAATACCTGCAAAGAGGGATAGGGAGGAAAAATCCCCAACAAATACCCGTATGAATATAAAGTTCATTATTATTCTATACACATGCTCCTGAACTGTCTGTGAACTTTCCCCAAATTCGTATGTGCAGAGTGAGTTTAATTTACAGGGTCTACTTAAATAGAAAACTCTTTCTTTTTTTTTTTTTAAAACAGCTGTTTCTGTTGCTTTGTCAGGTGATCACGCTGCCTGTTAATGACCCGCAGCACTTACGAACCTTCACCGACCTTTTTATTTCCCCTCTATATCACTCCTTCTGTCTACTAAAGCGTGAGCGGTCTCCGTGCGTTTCCCTCCTCTTCATCATCACCCCCAAGGCCAATCTTTGCTTCCTTAGAATAAAGCTGCGCTGCGATTGGACAGACGCCCCGTCTCGTCCCTGCTCCACGTCCGTTGGCTGTTCTAACGTCACGACGCTTCGCAGGTCCTCGACCACTTCGTGACGCAGACCAGCTCTTCCTCTTGTGCGTCTTCCTCCCCTGGGCTGTTCCGGATGAGACGCCTCCCTCCCGCCGCCCCCCTGATCCTCTTATCAGCGAGTAAGCGGCCAAGATGGATGTTGTAAACCAGGTAAGGCTTTGGAGGGAAAATCATCCATTTCATTATTGCATTGTTTGGTCGCCGGTATTTTATTCATTGCGACTCATTTTCTTTTGTCTGTGGTGATGATATTTAAGAAAAAAAATATGTGCCAGACCTGGGGCGTTTTAATGCAGCGCCTTCGAGTGCAGAAATCGTAATTTATGCATTTATCTAAAAACAGCGTTATGAAGGCACGACAATGTAATTGGACATTTTTCCACCACTGATGCTGCAGTCGATGGAGACGGGCCCGCCGACAGCCCGAAAAATGTGTAGGATGTGCACAGATTGCTGCCGCAATAACATTTATCAAAGGGAGGAGACGATGTTACCTATTAACTCCAGAGATCCCCTTAATTGATTTAGATTGCTTACGTCTCAATTTGCCCGCTAAGATAACAAACGAGAATGTGATTCATTTCCAAAGGCCCGCGGTGCTGTGGGACAGCCGCAGTAGGCCCCGACACAGAGGACTGTGTGTCTCCTGTAACTCTATGGCCACGGACGGTTCATCTCTCAGATTGCTGAATTGGTTTTTGTGACAAAGCCATCAAGGCTTTCCTGGGAAATAAGCAGATATGAGGTTGTCAGGCAGTTTTTTTTTTTTTTTTCTCTCTCTCTCTCTCAGTGCATGCGTCATCTGTTTAATATGGATGTTTGGCGCCCAGGTTTAGGTGGAGGAACAATGAGCGTGAGGATGAAAGTAGCCTGAGAGAGCACCGTCGCTACTGCTGCTGCTGCTGCTGCTGCTGCTTACTCCTCCTGTGCGGCCATTTATTGATGCACACAGGGACACACCGCCTTCTTTGCGGTGTCGCATTCACCTGCGCACAAAAATGCTTCGTCCCTTTTTTTTTTTCCTTCGTCAGTTAAAGGCAGATTTCGCAGGATTTTCGTCATGAATAAATAAAATCACTGCTGTGGAGTGTGCTGCAAGAGAGCTGAGAAACACTCGGTTAATCAGCTTTGTCTAATTGTAATGCTGGCAGAAGCTCTGTCTCTCTCTCTCTCTCTCTCTCTCTCTCTCACACACACACACACACACACACACACACACACACACACACACACACACACACACAGGCCCACACTCACCACAGCCTTTGAAGTGATTATCAAAATTACTATACAGCAGCTTATAAGCCAGTTGAGTCACTTTATTCGCTGGCAGGTTGTTGATATAACAAACACCTGCAGGTGACAGCAGCAGACCAGGTCTGTGAGAGACTGGGCTAATTATGTTTTTAATCAGCATCATCATTTTAGCATCATTGTGCCTGGTCCACTGAGAGACACTGCTGTCACACAGTGAGAGCAGAAGTGTGTAAGAAGGTGTCAAAAACTCCGATGCTTATTTGCGATTTGTTTTGTTGACAGCTGGTGGCCCAAGGGCAGTTCACGATAATCAAGCAACCTTTGGGATTTATCAAAATTCTACAGTGGGTAAGTCTTCTGTTTCACTATCTAAATATATATATATACTGGTAACTGTAAAGAGCACTAATGCATGAATATTTTCTGTTTTGATGAGCTCTGCAATAAAATCTTATTCTGAGGATTCTTGCATCTTGGAGCTTGTACGGTTCTTTGCGATGTCTAATGTCACCGTGTCCCTTTTTGACTGATTTGCGACCTTCTGTCACACAGAGGTCATAAAGCATGGTGCTTAATAATGGATGTGAATGTGCACTTTTAGAAAAAGGGGTTAAACTCTCTCTCACAAGGGTTTGCTGTCAGACATTCTTCATCCTTTCTCTAGAAACATAAACTCCTTCTGCATGAGGTTCCTTTTTTCTTTTCTTTTTTTTTTAAATTGAACTGTGTTGCATGTGTTTAAATAATGTCTGCAACTGATAGGATCCTGATGGTTGTGATGATACTGCCCCAGCAGGCCTGAGCAGGAGACACCAGCAGGATGTATTACGTCACTGTTGTAGTAACACAGTGTCAGTCCACAGAGGAATATAATGGCAATTTGTTAAATTCCTCTGAGAGGCCATGACCTCTGCATACATAGTTTAGTACCCTTTGATGAAGATGCTGGAGCCAGCGAGCCATTCATTTATAAATAATAAATAATTGAATATTTTATAAATCGATAAAGTACATTATTTAATTTAGCCCAAAGATTGTACATTTCTTGCATCTTAAATGTTAGACTTGTCTTTGTATATTTTGCTTATTTTTGTGAAATGTGGCCATTTAACACGTTGTACCCTGGAAATAATCAGATAGATAATCAGAAAATTTATATTTTCATTGGTAATTTTTATAGTTAGGGTTGAAACATTGACTTGATTACCATCTATGGCAACCATTCTGATAGGTGATTAATCCTTTAAGTCCTTTTTCATGCAATAAGGTCAAACATATCATATTATTAGTTTCTGAGCTGTAATGATTTGCTGCTTTTCTTTTTCATCATTTGATTGAATACTGAATATCAATAAAAGCAATATGATGACTCTGATTGAGCTAATAACTCGAGAATTGAATGAGAAAATGATCGTCATATTATTGGATAATGAAAATCATTCTTGCAGCTGCTTCATCTATGAATCTGTCCAATAACAATTATTTTGTTTTTTGAAGATTAGACACTTCGTATAGTCACACAGTCCCAGATATTAAGATACGAGGGTTGTTTTCCACCATGTTTGTCCTCCATCAGCAGCAGCAGGAAGAGGCTGCAGGGTTCACAGCAGTGCTGCTCTATTGCAGCTTTTTTTCTTTTTTACAGCTGGGGCGTTATATTGGTGGGAATAGAGATACTAATTAGACATCCAAGCCCGGCAGTGAAGTCAGGGCCTTATGTTATGTTACGTTACGTTATTTTATATCCAGCATGATGACCAAACTCATTTCTAGAACTGCGACAATGATGAATTCATCATAATGTGCATTATTAACTATGTTCTAGCCTTTTATTCCCAAAACAATAAGAAAATAATTGGCAGATTCAGTTACATTTTAGTTGCAATCATGAATAATTAGCTGCCTATTTATATGCACGCAATGTAGTTATGTATACATTGGATGGGTAGATGGAAATTTAGATTTTTGCTGGAAAATTTGTCCAAATTCCATATAAGGTTAAAGCAATTAGTAGATAAATTAGTCAGCAACTATGACAACCATTTTGATGAGTGGGTAACCCTTTGAGCAGCACAAATTGTCTTAATTAGCTCTGTGTTCGTGGTAATGCATACTTTTTGGGAGGGTACAAACAGGGGTGCCCCTCCTTTGGCTGGGTCCCATCGTTTTTATTTACTCCCCTGCTCCTCAGCCTGGAAACACACACACACACCACAGCCCAGATGAAAACGAGTGTGCCAAAACAGTGTTGACAGAGTTCCACAATGTAATGGGCTCTGCAGATATGCTCGGAACAGTCGGAGGCATGAGTGTGCTGCATGACTCTGTAGTCCTTCCCTGGAGCTTGTTGAGTGTGCCGACACCTCATCACTGCCTCCCCAGGTCAGTGCGAGCCAACCACCAATCAGCAGCCCCGCTCGGGAGGCCAGGGCCCATGAATCATCTGTTAGAGGGGCCTGCGTGCCTCAGCGTCAGGCGAGAGGAGGAGCTGCTGGAGCTGCTGCTGCTCTTTCTGGATTAATATGGGCATGCATTACCAGCAACACAGTGTTTTTAGGAGGGGAAAGAGGAGCCTCCCCTCAGAAATATTTTTCCAGATTTGAGTGCAGGATTAACTGGAAAAAGGCAGCAATGAAAAAGATGCTTCTGTATAGTAGAATCAAGCCTATTTATGCTTTAATACGGCGATAAATTAACAGCCAGCTGTGTTCATATTCACATTTTTTTTAAATTGGAGGGATAAATGTAAATGCAGTCATCAAATGTGCGGGTTGAGCATGCATGATCTTGCAAAAGCTTTTTTTTTTTTCTTTTTTTTTTTTACATGTGAGATTAAAGCAGCATCTCATGTGTGTGACTCACGTAGCTTAGCCCATCTCCCCACCCCACCCCACCCCACCCTACACTCTCTCTGTCTCTGGGGAGTAGTGCTGACAAAGCCCAGATTTGATGGATGTTGGACGACATTGAGTTCCCAAATACAGCTGATGTGGAGCTCAACCGCAGAGTACATGCAAACAGTCTCTCTGCCGCTACAGCATGCTATGTTGAATTTAATCTGCATTCCAATTTCTGCTTTGACTCATTCTCAGCAATCCCAAAGAGGCAGTTTGTGGGAACATTAAGTAACAGCCTTATTCACTTTAGCGTCGTCCCTAATGTGCAATAAAGGTTGTTGATTTTATTGTAGCTCAAGGGCACTTATGCTGTTTAGACACTCAGAGTGGTTATTACTCCAGGGCCTCTGGTGAAGGCTTGCACAGCGCTGTGTTTATTTCTGTGCTTCTGTGCCTTTGGCATGTTTTTTTTTTTTATATGTAATGGGTCAGTTTTTTTATACAGTGTTTTATATGGCTATTATCAGGATCTAGGCAGTAATGTCATGCACAATATATATATACGAAAGGAGGTTTCACACAGATTCATAAAGCAATCTTTAACATTTGAGATTTTTCATTATTTTCTCAGCCGAGGAGCTGTTAACCGTCATTTGGATCCATTTGAGCTAGCACGGCCTCAAAAATCCAATACAAATCAGATATTAACTATTGGTAATTTTATGTGTGGATCCATTTTTACTGAGACGAAAAGACAAGAAGACAGACAGCGTGAGAACAGCAATAGCGGACGGATCGTTTGTGTCTGAGTGTGAAGGATTGTGTATCTTCTCAGCACAGAAGAGCTGACAACCTTCCAGCATACCAGGAGGTGGAGAAACCAGCTTCTGCCTCCTCGCTGTGTGATACTGCCAGTACTGTTGCCATGGCATCAAACACTCAGTGCACCACCATTTCTATTGTCCGGCTGTCCCACTCCTCTTTCTCCATCTTTTCTCCTTCAACTCATCTATTATGATTAAAGTATAGTGCTTGGTTGTGCTGCGGCGCTGCCCTTTTACATTCAGTTTACCTACCACTGTTTTTTTTAGCCAGGGTAGTTGCGCGGCTCTAGGGATGGCCGTGCCAGACAGTCTGCCGCATTGGCCCGGGCTGAAATATCCCAAGAACTATCAGAGGGATTGGTGTAAAATTTGGTACAGTCATGGTTCTTAGACAAAAAAAAGCTGGAAACTGTGACAGGTGATCTCCTGACTTTTCATCTGGTCCCACGGCGAGGTTGTGATCTTGAGTTAAATGCAGCAACAGATGGCTGGATTTCTTATGAAGAATTGCAATAACATCCTCTTACTTTTATATCTCACCGTCATAAGGTCGAATAAATTTGTCCAATACTTTGCTTTATGACCAAAAACTAAAAACATTCCCACATCCTCAGTGTTTAATGCTAAACAGCTAACTGCTAACTAAACTATATTTGTGTCTCAATTTGCGTACTTCTTTTACATTGTATTACACTTACATGTCGGGCTCTACATGTTAGTACACTTATATTTGCATTGTGTGTAAATTAAGATGTTGAACATGTTTAAACATTATACTTGTTGACATGAGCATTTTGCTTAAAGAAGCTTGAATAGTTACGGCGTTACAGAGCTGCTAGTGTGGCTGTAGACTCTTGCTCTACTACTTTGTCTCTTTATGTTTGAATATTTTTTCATATTTTGTGCCTTATTTTGTTTATATTTAACTACATTTAAAGAGTGTGGTTTTATTTTCTTCTCAAATGTAAAAAAAGAAGAAGAAAAAAAACGACTGCAAGACCCAACATGTAATTGTTGATCGTCTCCATATTAATCTCTCTGAAAACCTCTAACTGTCTCAGAGGGATTATGAAAGAATAAAACCGGGACACTAGAGCATTCAAATTTTAAGGAGCCTCAATAGCAAAAGACAGTTACCATGAGGCAGTTAAAGAGAAAAGAGAACGAGATGGATGGTATATATTTTTAGAAGAACATATACCACACTGTTCACTGTGTGAAGGGTTGTGCTTACACTGCAGATGTTGCACAGCATGCTGTAGATATTGATTAATTGCCCGGCTGCTGCAGCATTTGATCCTGTTATTCTGTTTGGGGTTTAACTGAAAACGCCACATGAAAAACACCTTTTCTTATTGATGTAAATGTTGATTTGTTGAGACTATCTTTTTTTTTTCATAAAAGAACAAAAAATGAATGGACACCAAATTGGGGCGTTCAAATATTCTCTGGGTTGGATTTGGTCAGTTTCCATAGTTAAAATTTTTTATCATTGATTTTTTTCATCAAATTTTTGCAATATTTGTTTACTTAGCTTGAAATCTGTTAACTTTGTTGTTTACCAGTAGTCTCCTCTCCCCTCCCACACATAATTCTGCCTCTTTCTTCACATCTCCATTCATTTGCATTGAATATTAAAACCTGTTAATTGGCTTTTTTTTTTCTTTTTTTTCTTTTTTTTTTTTTATAAACAAGAGAGAGAGAAGGTGTTTGAGAGCACAATAGAAAATAAAAAATAAAACCCCTGCAGGAATAGAGAGGGCGATCACAATGAAGCTCGCTTTAGGCTGCCAGTGAGAGTAAATCCAACAAGCAAGTCTCCTCTCACATTAGCTAAAGATTACTGTAAATAGTTTAGTTTGTTGATGCCTGCAGCAGGTAGACGGTACTACTTGGCTTGAGCTAAGGAGGGAGTGACGTGCGGGGCTGTGGCCGTGTGTCTGTTTGTGTGTTGTGACTGGCTTTACAGTAGCTTGTTGTTGAGTATTTGGTGACAGATGGAGAGCACCTCAGTCAGATTAATAGCTGGATTTTCCATCCAATCGGATCTGGCCCGCAGCGTAGGGAGGGTGTGGTAAAAATAGTCTGGTTTGCCTAATCTGCTGTCTGTGTGTGTGTGTGTGTGTGTGTGTGTGTGTGTGTGTGTGTGTGTGTGTGTGTGTGTGTGTGTGTGTGTGTGTGTGTGTGTGTGTGTGTGTGTGTGTGTGTGTGTGTGTGAGAGAGAGAGAGAGAGAGAGAGAGAGAGTGTGAGTTTATCTCTGTGCATGTCGGTGCCGTTTCCAATACGTGACTGTACGTAGCTGGGAGCTGAAGTGCTCCTTAAGTAATAAACAGGCAACCCCTGAAAGAATGCACTCTTACTGATGCACCACAAAATTATAATAATAATAAAAAAATACTATGAAAACAAGTACAGAGAAGCACCGTCTACTTAAATGTGCCGGTAACCACAGCAACGGGTGCAGCCCCTGCTGTGCAACCTACTGATAACTCTACATTGATTTGCACTCTGTGTGAATTCATTAGCAGCTCGCCACAATTTGTGAATCGTGATCAGAACAGAACGTCTGCAGCTTTCTGTGTGAAGGGGACCGTTACCTCGAGATCTTTGTTTACATGGTGACCTCATCCGAAATAAACTGAACCACAACCCTTGTATTTGATCATACCATCGTGGAGGAGATGTGATATGAAGTTTATCTGAAATGTGTCAAGGGTCGCCTTAAATTCACTGTATTTTTTTTCTTCTTTCTCCCGCAGATCTTTGCAATCTTCGCCTTCTCGACATGTGGCAGTTACTCTGGCATGTTCAAGATGAGCGTGAACTGTAAAAACCAGTCGGACAGTAACCTAGCCATAGAAGTAGAATTTGAATATCCGTTCAGGTATGTATAATGTTGTAAAGTTTATGTGTAGAGAGAAGACACAAAAAAAACATACAACTGTACAACCATTACACCAAAGGGTGTACCGTCACCTATCCATTAGAAGACACTGTGTCAAACTGAGGAGTAAAATAAAATCAAACCACATTGTTTGATGTTTGATGATTAGCTATGCTAAAATAAGCTCACCTCTGCAGGATGTAGGTATGTTGTTAACAGACAGACGTGGGAGTAATAATAATCTTCTTATCTAACATTTTGTCATAAATTCCACAACAAGCTAGATCTTTAAAATATTTTCATCTAATATCTTTTACAAAATCTTAAACAACAGATTAAAACTGCAGATACCTTAAAATATACATATAAGAGAGACAGACTACGGTGTAGCTTCACATATCATCACATTTACCCCCTTACTGTGGAGGAATATCACACCATGTTTCACATTTACACCATCTGCCATCTTTTCTCAGCTCCTCTTACACCTTCTCGTTTTCGTCTCTCTCTCTCTCTTTGTGTTACTGTCCTCAGGCTCCACCAGGTTTACTTTGATGCCCCCACCTGTAAGGGAAAGGACCAGGAGCGTCTATTTCTGGTCGGAGACTACTCCTCCTCATCTGAGTTCTTTGTGACCATCGGTGTCTTCTCCTTCCTCTACGCCATGGCGGCCCTCTCCGTATACTGTTTCATCTTGGAGAAGTACCGTGAAAACAACAAGGGACCCCAGATTGTGAGTTTGATTTGTTCCGTACATATCCTTGTTCCAGATAAATCAAACAATTAGTCTCACAGTTCATATTTAGCAGTTGTTGGCTGTAGAAATGATTACATTGCGTCGCTGTTCCCTAGGACTTTGTTGTGACGGCGGTATTTGCCTTCATGTGGCTGGTGTCTTCATGTGCTTGGGCTAAAGGCCTATCAGACGTTAAAGGAGCCACCGATCCCAAAGAGGTCATTAAGCTCATCACAGCCTGTGATGAGCAGGGAAACCGCTGCTTTGAGGGTTACGACCCCAGAGTCTCCGGCCTCAACACCTCTGTGGTAGGTTCTAAATTCAGCCCTGAAATGAACCATAAGAAGATTTGATGTGAGAGTAACAACAGTAACCACAAGAACAAACATGTATTTCCTTTCTTCTTCACAGGCTTTTGGCTTCATCAACCTGATTCTGTGGATCGGAAATCTGTGGTTCGTCTTCAAAGAGACCGGCTGGTTGGCTGCCTTTGGTGGAACATACGCCCCATCGCAGGAGAAGCAGCCCGCCCCCGATTCCTTCGCCCAGGGAGGCTACGGACAGCCGGACCCCTACGCCGGCTCCCAGGGAGGGTACCAGCCCGACTACGGCCAGCAGGGAGGCTACAATGAGGAAGGAGGTTACAGCCAGGGCTATGAGCAGCAGCCCACCTCCTTCTCTAATCAGATGTGAGCCTGCCCAGCAAAACCACAGCTGCAGGATGGTGAGTGCAAACATGAGCACATGTAGACTTTTTCCACTGTGTAACATTCACGTTCTGTGTAAAAGTACTGTTGACAAAAGTGGGAAAAATATAAAGACGTGTGAATTTTTTTGTTTAAAGGCTTTAAATGTGCATTTTTGTGCAGAGTGAAACTGTGTTCGGAAGGGATTTTTTTTTTTTTAAAGGACAGGAGGAACACAACAGAAATACACGTACATACAGTATAGGATTGTTTAAAAAATAGACTTGTGAAGTTACCCTTTAAAACCCATATTTACATTTTCCTAGCAAGCAAACTAATTTGCAGTAACAATTTGCTTCTCCAGAAATAAAGACAGCAGTGATTGCTCATTGAAACAACGTATGTTTACGTTTCAAAGGTGAGCGGTAGTTGCGTGATGAGGATGTAGGGGTACATGGATAGTGTACAAGGCATCTCATTTGCAAAGCTGTTTATGGTACAGCTCCCTGTCAGCTCTTTGATCTCTTCCAGCTACTGTATATACAATCTCACCAGCTCTCTTTGCCCTTTCAGTTCAACAACCCCCCCCCCCCAGAAGTCTTAAAACTCTGGCCAAAGAGCTTTTTGATGTAGTGTTCGGAGGCTGTAGAAGACTCTACCTGACTGCTAAAACTGCACTCAGTCCCAAAAGGTTTAGAATAGTCTGCCCAGAATCCCGAGCATCATGCGTTAGGGTTTACTTTAGAAGCCACTGCCTTGTTCTTTGGGTTTTATTCTGTCCTATATGTCCTGAATACCTGAAGTCTGGCTTCTCTTTCTCGCTTTCATAACATGTTACCTGTTGGATTTAAAAGCCCTGAATGTTGATCAGCTTTTTACTCTGAGTGATGGGATCCTAGTTGGGGCAAGGCACGTTTATTTGTGTAGCACATTTCAACAACAAAGTGCTTCACATAAAACCATTAAAAACATCAAAAGATTAGGCAAAAGAAAAGGACATTCAAAAACAATTAAGAACAGTGATTAAAACAATAAAAAAAATAGGATAAAAGTTACATGAAGAAAATAATCTGCTGAAGCTTGAACAGTGTTGGTTATTTCCTTTAAAATATTTTTGTATTGTGCTCTTCTCATTGGTTTTCAAATGGGTGGAGCTTGACAAAAAAACAGGATGTTACAAATCAATCAGATTTTAGCAGCTTGGGAATTAATACCTGATGATAACCATAGTTAAGAAACCTCATTGGCTGCTGCAATTCATTGCAGCCATTCATCAAAGTGGCTGCCACATTGGTACTGGTTTCATAATGCTTGTAAATCTATCCGCAATTACAATATTCCCAACTCGCTGAATTTGTTTTGCAAATTTACACGTTTGGGTTCGTTACAGATGCCAGATACAATGGCTTTCATACTAAAATATGTTATCCTTTATAGATGGTAAAGGTTATATTTCTTTGACACAATATTTGAAATATACCCCAGGCCTTTATGAATAAGAAAAAAGCTTTAGACTAATTACAACAAGCACACAAGTTCAGAAATAACATACATTTTTTATCAGGCCTCACAATGCTATTTTTAATTGCATCTCTTATTAAATGAAAATATGATCTATTCTGTACAGTTTATCATCAGGGTTCTGCAGTGTTGTGGAGTAGTTGCACATTTTAATTAACAAATCCTACAATTTTGTAAAAATAAAATTAAAAGCATCAGGGTAATTAGATATTACTTGTTTTCACCTTCTTTTTTTTTCTCTATTTTACACATATACAATATAACATACAGTATATTACCTAACATATATGTACACACAATTGTCATTGTCACTTCTTGGTGTTATTATGATTTATTTGTCAAGTAATATCAGCTTTAAAAATTTGTCAAGCCTAGTTATCTTTATACATACATTATGTATTTCTTATGATCATCATGCATTTGCTGTTTGTTTAATAGCTTCCTTCCCTCTTTATCTCCTTTCTCCACCTTTTTTTCCTCCACTCAAGGTGACCTTGTGATTTCGGAGTGTGGCTCTCGACCACCACCTGCATTTCCACACTCTTCTGTTTGTCCGTTTGTGTATCTGTGAGTTGACAGGCGGAGCGAGGAAAGCATGGAGGGCCGACACCAGTGGGGCTGGGGAGGGGGATCACCACTGGGGAGCAGGATGTGGGGGGGGGGGAAGAGGGGAAAATGGGTCTTTGCTGTAACATGATGTTTATTCTCGTGATGTATTTAACTGTAGAAGACAACAGAGGATTGTCTGTTTGGTTATACGAGAAAAACTTGAATACAAATACCAAAACATTCGTTGATGAACATTTAAGAGAAATCTTGTAATGGAAAAGACATTTATGGAGAAAAAAAAATTGTAGTAATATTTAACTTGGGAGAATGTATTTGTCTGTGCTGTGTAAATATCAACATGCTGATATATATGATTACATGTACACAGTTGAATAATTGTGCACTTCATTTTAGTTGTTATACAACAAATGTTGAGCACAGAGTTATTCAATTGGATTTACTTTGGTTCTGTTTAGGAGCTCACTTAGTTTAGCCTTTGCCCTTCAGTTCCCTTAAACTATTCATACCACAGTCATGTTTTTATTTCCGCATCTCAGAATCGGACAAAACACCTTTCTAAAGAGTTCTCATTATGATCTTTGTTTTATTTGATCAGCATTACCAACAGGATTTAAGAATCGGGTTGAAAGCTGCTTAAAAATGCAATGGTAAAAGGAGAACAGAATAGATTTATCTATATAAAAAGTGAGCTATTAAAGAGTAATATATAGTAATAGTAGTGGTAACAGTGGGGTGTGAGTAGGTTGTTTTTAACTTTATGTTTTTATATATATTTTTCCATCAGATATCACTGTCAGGAGAGGAGAAATCCTTGTGACAGTGAATATTTTAAATCCTGATGCATAAAATAAAAACTGCATAGGCATAAGAAAATTAGTGAGCATGGTAGCATCTCATATTTGCTGTGCTGTTTCAGAAGCTGCTGTCGTGCTATCAGTATGGAAATTGTGAATCGGAGCAAGTGAAAAACAAAGTTTTAGCAACGTGAATTTGTTTATTGGTTTTGGATTTATGTCAGTGGCATCCAACTAATTTTGTCAATGAACCTCGTCCTGTTTTCGATCGCCTTTTATGTGGTCCGGAAAGTTGTAAGACAGAGTTATATAGTTTTTTAACTGGTGTTTCTATCACACTGTAATCAGTGACATGCATACTCACGTTAACCGTAGGTAAATGAGAATGAAGTATATTAAATTATAAAGAAGTTGGTCATGCCACGATAACCACATATTATTACGAGGCAGTCTGAACGCTATGTCTCCATATTTAATCCTTCTGCACCTTCAGTCCTTCTTTATCTCTTCTCCTTCTGACGGCAAGCCAATTTACTGCATGCATCCTACTCCTTAAATCCCAGAGCATCCATAAACATGTTTGAGAGGCTGAGGCTCAAAGCCACAGGAGACTACACAGTAAATATTGTTGTCCATGTTAGTGCTTACTGCACAGCACATAGCGAACAGCGGCTCTGCTATACTCTACTCGAAGCACAGTAATTACAATAATTGCAGAAACTCCTTCTTTCCAGATATGAACACACCTGTCCGACTGCCAATCCACCATTTGGATATTCGAGATCATGTTTGCCAAATGGCAAGAGATGTGTCTTGATTGGTAGTTTCGCTTCCACAGTCCTTATCAGAATGAGTTGTTGTCCATATTACAGTATATCGGTCCATTGTACACCCTTGGAGTCATTCATTTGTTAAAAAAAAAAAATCAGGGTTATTTGATTCTGGCAGTGTAGAGGCTACTGGCTTTCTCTCCTCCTCTAGTCCCCCCACCCCACCTCTGGTTTTTTCTCTCTCTCTCTTTCTTTCTCTTTCACTGTAGCTCTTATGAATATGCTGAAATGAAATATACTCTGTTGTTAGTGGTGAGTGATGTCTTGTGATACTCTCTACGCCTTTGGATAGTGCTGTGTTTATTGTGTATGATGTATTCATATTAGTATTTATGATAATGATATGTCAGAGAAAAAAAAATATCCAAGACTCCATAATTCTGCTGTATTCTTATTGTATGGGATCCATGTGAAACAAAATGAAATAAACTTGAAATTATTCTGTTGAAGGTTAAAATGTGTTCTTCTGTTCACTCACAAGCTCGCTTTATTTAACGATGGTGTAACGGTGCGGTCTCAAATGCCAATTTAGTTTATTCTAGCTGACCCATATTTCTGAGTACAGCAGGTATTGACATAATTTCAGGCTAGCTGAGGGCCAGTGTGCAAGTTGGCTTAACCCGGCATGCTGCATGTATCCACTGCAAATAAAAGAAAAAAAGTTTTTCTCACTAGGGCTGTGGTTTGATGTTGACTGCCGTTTGGGGAGGGGATAAACTTTATTCAGTCACTCTTTGCACAAAAGGCCATTTCTTTCAGTACTTTTACATCCTGTCCTAGTGCTAAAATGATTTAAATGATCAGAACATTTTACTAATACAAAATCCTCCGTAGTAGTTAACACAACAGTAGTGAAAACAGATTTTAAGTTCATAGGATCATTAGCTTGAATTGACTTTTAATTTTTATAATTTGAGGTCAACCCAATAATTATGAAATTCATAAAATAAAAGTGTAGAATAAAGTAAGGCAGTCAAATGACTTTAATACAGTAGGCAATACAGTAATTCTTAATAGAGCCCCGACTAACAATTTCTCATGATCATAATGTTAAAACTGAACTTGATACTCCCATACAAATTCTTTATAGAGTTTTTTTTTGTGAGGGCCCACAGGTCAAAAAGGTCAGTGGACACTTCTTTAATCCTAAAAAGTGCATTTTATTAATTAATCATAATTTTTTTTTTGTAATGTAAAACCTTAATTCTGACAACCACTAATAAATAGCTGTCACTTCGGTGTAGTGGAGCACAATGTCTCCCTAATATGGCGGAGTAGAAGAAAGTTTTGACTGGCTGGACAATTAAAGTGTACTTTTTCTACAACCAGACGGACATGTAAAAAGACAAGATAGCCTCAAATTTAATAAGAATATTAAACGTTGTTAGTAAGGCAGGCATTTTTTTATTATCTAGTCACTGCTCTGTCTAATTATCAGCCACTGAGGAAGCCTTTTCGCAACAGGTGTTGCGACTCGTGCAGTTTCCGAAGAGCACCTGAAGGCAGCATGAGGGCGGCTCGGCTCGGCTCGGCTCGGCTGGCTCGGCTCGGCTCGGCTCGGCGGTGCAAACAGCAGCTCCACTCCAGGAAAGTGAAAGCCAACGCCCAACGCTCAGTTCCTTCAACCGTCCCTCCCTCTTCAGACAGAGAGCAGGCTTTCAGCAGAGCCTCTGCGGTCGTGACGGAGTCCAGTCAGAGTGCTTCACCCAAACTTTTCACCGGAGAAGTTGATTCATTCGCCTGCGGGGGAAGAGGAAAAAACAACAACAGAAAAAAACAGAAAAAACCCAACAACTCGTCGCTGGCTTGAGCGGTAGCTACGGCCACAAACACGGGGACCGTTTTTTAAATTCCGAAACACCTTTCACTTTGACGCTCGAGTTTACCCTGTTTGTGGGGTTTTTAATACAACGCATAGTAGGTTCAGTGAGTTATTTGTTACACAATGGGTGATACAAGTGGGTCCAACACTGCTAACTGCATGGAGAAGCTGAAAAATTACGTGAAGACCCAGAAAGGCACCATCCTCACAGGAGAAATAGTAAGTTTACTTAAAGACTAACGTCTTTACCTTTTTTTTTTTTTTTTTTTTTTTACCTTACTCTGTAGCTTTTTTATAATTGTCAACAACTGCTTACAAAACTGCAATCTGTAATATGTTGTGTGTGTGTTGCAACTTTCTTCTACTCCACCACATATTAGAGAGACATTGTGCTCCACTACACCTAAGTGACAGCTACAGTTATTGTTGTCATAATTAAGGTTTTACATCACCATCTATGAAATATTGATTAGTTAATCAATATTTCATAGATGGTGAAGTGGGTTAATGTTGGGCAGCTATTGATTTTTTTTTTTTTTTCTAATTGCTAGAGCAGCCTTTTAAAACTTAACTTTGGTCAGAAATAAGCCGCATTTTCTCCTGGTTTTGTATCTTTGAATGCAGGGAATGAAAAGCATGTGGTCTGCCGGTGGAGGGATCATGAAGTGAGGTTAAGGGTTTCCACCTGTCACGTGTGCTCCTCTGTTTTCTCATTTCGCACCAAAGAGCCAAATGCTGAGTGTTAATGGCAGATGAAGGGTCACGTGGGTTAACTCAGCCCAGTGGCTGTTGTCAGGCATCCCCTTGTTGTATTTAATACCACAGGCTGGCCGCAGACTATTTGTAGGCAGAGGAGTGAAAGTCCGAATATGGTGAAGAGGAAATGCAGTGTATATCAAATTCCTGTTAGTATAAAGGCTCATAAAGGGATTCCCCCTGTCCCCCCCCTCCCCCCCCTACATTATATCTCTGCACATCTGGCTCCATTTAAGCGGAATATATGCACCCACAATGGCGGAAATAGAAACATTACAGCAACACCCATGCCCTAATAATAAAAAAGGTAGTATGAGCAAAGCAAAATCTCTTCTTGTCGGGCAAGTCGTTGTATTTATACTGTCCTGGGTCTGGTTTCACATGAACGCTTTTGTTTGTATTTCACAGCTGTGTGTTTTCTCAACAGAAGTTGCTCCAATCTTTAGTGCTGTGCATGAGGTTTGCATTTTCAGTGGATGAAAGTAGGGAAGTAAATTTACTCGAATACTGTACTTAAAGTACAGTTAATTAAGCGTCCCAGTTCTTTGCCACATTGTCAAGTCAGTTTATTTATATGGCACATTTATGCCCAACATAATAATAATAATAATAATACCAAAGTTAATTAACACTACCTTGACCAACCAATGCATCTTAACTACGGCTGCAAATAGCAATGATTTTCATGATTGTCTATTATTTTTCCATGAATTAATCAGCTGTTTGGTCTTTAAAATGTATATATACATATGTGTATATACACGCGGTTAGAATGTCTTGTTTTTTTCCTGATTAACAGCCCACAACCAAAAGATATTCAGTTTATCATCATACAGGATGACAAGAACCAGAAAAGATTTATGTTTATTGAGCATATTTGCATTAAAAAATTACTTTAAAATTTTTTTTTTTTTTTAAATCTAAATCATGGGCAATTAATTGTCTGGCAACTAATCCATCAGTAATTGTTGCAGCTCCACTATCAATAATCCTGTGAGGAGAACAGCACTTTGTGCCACTGATGAAAGGTTTCTGCTCTCACAGCTCAGCAGGCTCATTATAAAGCAGCTCTCAGATGTTGGTGGTCAGTGGTGCACCCACTGTAAAGGTTTTTTTTTTTTTTTTTTTTTCTGAGCTAATGGAAATTCCAGACTAGTGTGAAGTTTAGTCCTGAGAACAAAGAATGCATGAACAGCTTAACACGCACTTCTCTGCTTCACGCACCACTGGATCCTGCCTCGGAAGTTTGTTGTTTCCTTTCCCGCTCATAAGTTTACTACAGTCTTGATAAAGTCTAAAGGAAATCATCTGTGATGGTGGATATCTGAAATAGTTCACTGTGGGAGGGAAACAGGAAGGCAAATGTCATTACTGCGAATTATTTCCAATTTAAAAGGGCTATTTCCTTTTTAAATTGGAAATAACGGCAGCAGCCAGGGTTACTGATCTTCATGTTGCTCCTGCTGGTAAACCAAAAATATAAAAGATTAACAGCAATGTGTTAGTGCCTCGCTAAAATTACATCGAGAGTTGTTTGTCTTTTTCTTTTATTCTGTCTTTCAGAGAGCGACTTTGTTTGAACATGTTCAAAGTTGTAGTGCAACACACAAGCCACACGCCCATCTAGTGCAGACTTCCGTTTGTCATGTGGCCCGGTTAAGCCAGGAGTGAGTGATAAGTTGGGATGAGTCATGCAACCGAGATGACTGTTGACCCTTCTGTTCAGTTGACATCACGTAAGAGGGAGTGAGATTGTCTTATAACTGAAAAACCTTCCTATTGTTATTTATCTGCTTTTCAAAATTTCTTAGTCAGAATAATTATTGAAAGTAAAGTAGGGTGGAGAAAGCAAGTGGTGGAAATGAGTAATGAGAAAATGAAACGGAACTTTCCTTTTACCCTCAACACTCATGCTATCCACATTGGTGAGTCACAGAAAGTGCCCCAAAAAAAAAAAACCCGCCCCAAAATGTAAGTGACTCCCCTAGCAACCATTGCTGTTTGGTGTGTCTCTGCACCGCGGACCGGCTCTTGGCTCTCATGTTGCTGCTGACTATAATTAGCCAACCGTTTGCAACAATTCCCCTCCAGTCAATTTAAATAGAGCAGCTCATTCTGGTGCTGTGAATGGATCCTAACTGGGATCTTTGAAAGCTGCCCTGTGCAAACAGATCCACCGCTTTGTTGGAAAACATAACGGTGTCAACATCTCAGAGCCTTTCTTGTTCCGAGGGACTCTCGTAAAGTGGGTGTTCCTCCGTGCGACGGCCTCCTCGGTGGCTGCAGCTCTCGGAGCAGCCGGCTTCGGCCTGAATAGAGCCTCTTTTGTGCAGGACTTTGGCCTCGGCCTCTTCGCTACTCTACAGAGGCAGCCTGTGCCAGTCTCGAGAACACATGAACTACTGATGCATCTCGCTCGCTGTCTGTGCGTGGCGGGTGAGGGGAGGGGGAGGCAGCAGTGGCAGATGTAGAGCTGCCGTCGAGTCCGTTAAATCATGTGTGTATCATGTAGACTGCAGTGAGTTGACTCCGTCTAATGAGTTGCCTCTGTCTGAGAATAAAACGCTGCAATTTTCACAGATGCGCTTCTTTTAGAGTCCCATTTATTTAGTCAGCATTACGAGAATAAATGACCTAAGAAGAAAGCGGAGCAGCTGGATGTTGCAGGACAACAGATTTTGTAGCAACACATGATGAATGAGTGATTATGGAGATTGAAGGTTTATTTTGTCACATGCCAATTCAAAATGTGCAGTGAAATACAGGTTTTCATACTCTTGAGACTTTTTCTTCTTAAGACTGGCCTTGAGAAAAGAATCATAATTTTTTTTTTTAAAGAAATAGAAATAATAAAATCAAGGTTTTAAGAGCTGCAATAATTAGTTGATAAATTGTTTACTTGACTGACAGAAATTATTTTTCAAGCACTCATTTAATGGATCCAAATGAATGAATGAAATTGTCAGGCTTAAAAAGACGTTTAGAACTTCAAACTATTTGAAGTCTGTCCGGCTTGTGTGAACACATCTGCCCACACAGTTGGACAGCAGCAGCAACAATAGAGATATTGAAAGAAAGAGGCTGATAGTTGAGCCGTGGGCAGCCCGAGTTTGTGATTTCTCCACGTTGGCTGCGTTTCAGTGGATCGAGAAGAATGCACGCTGACTTTTTAAAAAAAATTTATATATATATATATATATGATGGAACAAACACTCGCTGTAAATCTAAGATGAAAGCAGCATGTGTGATAGACTGACTGACAGAGTGAATTATATTCCATTCAGTTGTCTTACGCTAACAATATTATGGGTCGAAAGATAATTTGTCTTGGTTATCATGCGAGTGTTGATTTGGAACAAGTGAAGTGGTTTGAGTAAGCTAACAATGATGGCTTTGTCGGAGCGATTTACTGTCGCACAGTTCAATGGACAGATTTATTTTCTGTTGCTATGAGATGGTCAGGACTGTCTCATTCAAATTGCAGCTGATCTACACACTGTTTATATCATGTAATTCAAAGTAACCCGCAAAGTCTCAACAGCGAGGAGGAATTCAGGCAGCATCTGGTGGAACCGTGAAGATTTCTGGAATATCAAACATTATTTTCTCTTTGTTGTTGTTCCCCCCCCCTAATCTCCCCGTTCCCCTCGTATCACTCGTAGCTCCTCAGTTTCATAGTCATCATCTGCTTCGCTGCCTCTGTGTCTGGAGGCTTCTCCACTGTGGCCATCTGTGAGCTGATCTTCGCCATTATCTTCTTCATCATCTTCATGATGGAGCTGGACAAGCAGTTTTTGCTGGTGAACTGGCTCTGGAGCGTGAGTGTCTGACAGCACACGTACTTACACACAGGCTGACACATTTGAGATGCACGTTGCTTCATCTTCTGCTTCCCTCTTTTGTGCAGGATTTTTTCCGCGCCATCATTGGTGCCGTCCTTTACCTCATCACTTCTCTGATCTGCGTCATCAGCAGAAATGGGGACGGAGCGACTGTCGCAGGCGGGGTCAGTTATGTCACCGTGAACCAACCTGTGATCTCAACTGTGTCCTGAAACTGTTCATGTTACCATGCAGGTTTTATTGTTTACCTTGACGACTGTAAACTGTTATCTATGAGTTATTTCCATGATGTAGAAATTGAAACCCGCGGCTTTGAAATTTGCTGCTGCGTTTACGCTACGATACACAATCAAACTTTTGGAGAAGTTGCTCTGACAGTATTAAGTAATACTGCTGTCAAATCACATGTCATGCTTCCTTCACGTTCGGGTCTACAGCGCACTGTACGACTTTTCACATAATGGGACTTTTTCAGACAAATTTCTAACGGAAACTACAGGTCTGTAAATTCAAGTTGTTCAGAAACATGTCTTTCCCTTATCGCCAGCTGTTCAGCACACTGACAGTTCTGATTTTATCAGAGCCAGAACAGGATGCAAGAGAAAAGACGTCCAGTTGTACGTATGGTCACACACAGAAAGTAAGAGTAGCTCAACACACAGCCACTAACTATATTATTAATGCAACAGGAGTTATTAAACAAGCTACATGAGTAATGAATAGGGGAAGTAGTAACACCTGCAGAAGACCAATAACCAAATTTTGGATCCATAAGTTGCTTGCTATTATTAGATTACATCACATCTGCGCATTATATCTGCGATTTGCATTGGCATTTTTGGAAACTTGTCAAATGTGGCCTCAAATTTTGTAGAGTTTCTGTTGAGACTTTTACAAGCAGGTTAAAAATGATTAGTGTCACTGGTTCATTGTTATAATGCTGTTCTTTACTCTCTTACAGTCTGTTTTGATTATACTAAAGGAAAGATTTTAATATTCTGCGGATGTTTTTCAAATCTCACTCTGGCCTGGTGATGGAGACAGGAGACTTATTGTATTTCAAAATCTCCCAAGTGTCTCTGATCCATGAAGCCCTCAGATGTTCATTCTGGCCTGACTGTTGTGTAGCTGTTATTGGCTGAATTTTTTAAAACTTTTTTTCAAGTGGAAATTTCAAGAAATAGCCGAGGGCTAAAGAGGTTGAGGTCTGGCCAAAAATCAATTTACTACGATGGTGTAAGAGCTACCAAATTTAGCAGGAGCGTCACTACATTATCAACTGCTCTTATTGTCCAGGAGGCATGTTGATGTCACGTGTGTCCGGCCTCTAACACATCAAAAATGTGTGAAATGTAAAATGAGCCGCAGCCACGGCTAGAGAGAGGGAGAGGACGGTGCATCGGACCCAGCTGGTCTGAGTGAGGAGGTGTTGATACACCGGGCATCTCACGAGACGAGCGAGATAAATGCAGGAACAAAATATCAAAGCGGCGAGCTTGTCGTTGTATTACAAATAAAATGGAAGCCAAGCGCAACACGAACCACACAACCTTACTCTCTGCTTCCTTTTACAGTCAGACGAGGACATTAGCAAATATTTTATCTGTAATTTTCTGATAATCGTATTTGTTTATTCTTTCTTTTTGTTTTAATTCATGTTTTTTTCCCCTCAGTATTGAGTACTTACTTTGTGGCTGATACCAGTGAGATTTATGTAAACCTTCCTTCCTTCTTCTGTCAGTGCACTACGTTGTATTTTTATGCCTTGTCTTTGGTTTCATTCTTGCAACACAAAATCCATCACGCATGTATCTACAATACACACAATACACACCAGAGCAACTTCCTGAACCCTCAAGTCAATGTGACAGACTGGAAGTAAAAACAAATGTGTGGCCGTGCAGCAAAGTCTTGTCGGCACTTAACTTTAGCTGTGTAGCACACATATTGACAGTTTATTGAATCATTACAGTATTTTGATGCATTTTCATGAATCTTATTTTGCATTCACCAACTTGGTGGTCCTGTATGTGATCAGTGAATGTAACTACCGTCGTGATTCTGATATCGAGCCGTTTCCTCTCAGGTATTTGGCCTGCTCGCTGGTCTGCTATTTGCATATGACACCTACATCATCTTCCTGCAAATCAAGATTACCAGACAACACTCTGCGGCTTCTACTGGTGAGCGCAACAGATTTTTAACTTTCGTGATGCACTCCAGATATGCGCTGGATGACCAAAGAGAAGTTTTCGCTGATTTATTTAATTTTTTTTTTTTTTTTTTTTTTCAGATGACAGAGTTTAAACACTCCAAGACGCTTGTACCTCTGTCAAAAAGCACAGCAGAAAGAGGACATTGTGCAGCAGTGGACCGGGTCAGAGAGAGGACGATGGACAGTTAAACGAGCAGGTCACAGTTTAATCAATGCCACTGTAAGGCGGGAACAGATGAGATTTTATTTTAGTGCCGAGCCCGGGAGGAGGATGTCATAGCCAAAGTGAGCGGTACTGTATTTCTGTGCCTGCATGCCGACTTCACCAGGAATTCCCCTCCCAAGCTTTTATTCCAACCTCAACGTACCACTGGTTAAAAAGGGAAAACTGTCAGTAACAGGCAATGTAACACTTCGGTTGATGTCATCAAGCAGCTTGTCTAATACACTTGTCTACTGTTAATGGACTGCTGTAGTAAATATTAATTGTGCTATTTGGACTTCAGGAGTAATTGACACTGAGATGGGTGCTTGAGGAATTGTTTAACACCATAATTTTGCTAAATTTGTTTTCTGTATTTTAAGTGCGATTTCTCAGTTGGTTATGCGTTTCCTTTTCTGTAATTTAATCACTGTAATGCCTGTGTGTTACAGTGCCTTATTCAAATGAACTAGTTCCTTCATCTTTTATTCCTGAATCCTAAACATTTGTAGTGGCCTGCTGTCATTGAACAGCAATCATTTGGTTGTTTTCGTTCCAATAGAGTTTAGAGTGTTTAGAGCCTTTAACCATCAAACACGTTAATTATTTAAGTAACAGTGTAATCCTCCAGTTTTACCCATCTCCTTTAATTCTTGCTCAGGTTATTATGTTTTTTTCTTACATTTGTAACACGTTTTGAAGGTGCAGAATATTTTTCTGTCATCGTTTTACACTGCCCAGTCGTACGGTCCCGTTTCTTACGCGTTCTCTTTTGATGAGGCAGATGAAGAAAAGTCAGTTTCAAAAAGAAAAAAATTGTTGAAAGTTCAAGATTAATGTGGATATCACAATAGTTTGTACTGTAATTGTTTCTTTAACCCGTTGGCAGGGATTTGTCCAAGTAAAACATTGCCTCAATATTTTATTTTTTTTCTAACATGCTTTACAAGAGTCTGCAGCTTGTAATCTGAAGAGTCAAAGCAGCCTTGCTTTTGGAAATAAAAGCCATTGTCACAACAAAGAAAATCTGTTTTTGTAGCCTGCATTGCACACAAATCTTTCATTCTCCAAGGACCTCATTTGATTGCATATATTTCTAGGTACTGTATTTAGATTTTGACTGTCACTTGTCTTCTATTTCGTTGCCACTAGATGGAGCAGTCTGCCACTCATCTTCTGGCACTGGGAAAGTTAACAGTTTAAAATCAACTAATGTTAACAAAGCTGTGGTGGTGATGTCGCAGTCTCTAATCAGGGTTCTTGGTATTTAAATGTGATCGGAAGTGACTGTTTTTACACTGTTCATGCCTTGATCTTTGTTGATGTAGTGCTGCACGCATCTGTGAGCTCTAATCTCATCTGATTTTCTTTTTCATCTATTCAGTTCATGCATGTTGTCCCTACTTTTCATTTTGAGATTGTGTTCATGAAAATCCTTTCCTACTTTTTTTTTTTTTTTTTTTTGCTTTGGTGCTACAGCCTTGCAATTGCAATAACCACTTTTAGGACGCTTGTCATTCGACCGACCTGCTGTGGAAGGATGATAATCCCTTGTGTGGCTGCCATCAAACTAGTTACCATTGTGACTCACTCGCCCAAAACGCACCAGTGTGCGTATTTAGTCTTCAAAAACATTTATTCAGGAATAATAATTTGGAGGATAAAGCCACAGTGGATGAGTAGAACCAAGATCTGAATGTACAGATGGATATAGACTGAACATGTCATGAATCAAAAACGTCTAGTTAGGACTCATAAATCTTTGTATGCATGTCAACCTATTTTGTAGCCTAGGTGAAATACAGGCCAAACTTTGGGACAGTTTGTTGCTGAGGTCTCTTCTGGACCGGAGCCGTAAAGTTGGAGCTTCGTTAAGTTCGCAGGCAGTGGCAGTTCCGGGTTTACACATTCAAGATAAAAGCGGGAGCAGTATCATTTTGAATTAAACTCGTATGGCAGTAAATATCTTGGCCAGCAAAATAATAACATGTCTATTTAATAAAAACCTATATCTTAATTTGGCTTTTTTTTTTCTTTTTTCTGTGACCTGGAAATATCAAACATAGGCGTGGGTATACTTTTATTTTGAAAGTCCAGCCGGAAGTTATATTTTCAGTTAGGCCAGCTTTTCCGTTTCAGATGCCAAAGTCTTTAGTTAGCTAAAAGTCTGACTGAAGAGAGCAGGGTAGCCGGAGGAAAACAGCATGTAGTTGTACTCAGACTGTGTTTCTTTCCGTATTTAGTCCTCGTTATTTCTCGGCTCCGTTTGTTCACCTGGAAACTGTTTTTAACGGTCCGGCCGACATCATGTTCCTGCGCGGCTCTAAAAAGCGACGGTCCAACCGCTCGGTAAGTGCCCGCTTCGTCCCATACATTTATTCCTCAAGCGACTTCCACAAGTCGTCAATCACTTTGGATAACATCTGTTGTTTTTTTTAAAGACAAAGCACACTTTGAGGTTGTTGGGTTGTTGTTGTTTTTTTTGGTAAGGTTTCGCTGTAATAGTCGACTTCAAACGAACTTGTAGGGTTTTCCAGTCCAACACAGAAAACAGCCCAAGCGGAACTTCTTCGTCCCACCTTCACCTGGCTTTTGTTTCGGTAAATTAAGTTTAGTTTAAAAAAAAAAAACTGGCCCACTCATTTTTAATTTATTTATTTAACCACCCTTAACGTGAAGGTTGTTGTGTTATCTTACGATACTGTGTTCCATTAAATCCGACATTCTTTGTTTCTCGAGTCACGTCGGGCGCCTCAGGTACAAGTCAGGAGGGGTCGGACTACGTCATGGATTTGTACCTGAGCAGGTTGGGATGTGGTAGCTGAACATATTTATTATCGCCGTCAGCTTTTCGTGATCACAACAACAGTTCCTGTTCGGTTTAAATAGTTGTTATTGCTGAATTATTATTATTATTTTTTTTATTTATTCCCCCCCCCAATAGACAGTCAGACCAAAATGAACAGACTGACAGATGTGTGGCCATGAAACATCTGGCTCTCACCTGGAAAGGATCCAACTCACTTTATACCACACTACTTATTGTAATACTCACAAAGTGCACTAGTCTAGTAGCAAACCAGAATATATTAACTAAAGCTGCAATGATTAATTGATTAGAAAATTAATCAACAACCATTTTGGTAATTGATTTATTGTTTTGAGACTTCTTTTAATGAAAAAAAATACAACAATTCTTTGATTCTAGTTTCTTAAATGGTAATATATTCTGGTTCCTTTAGTCCTCCATGATAATAAACTAAATATCCTTCAGTTGTGGACTGTTGGTCGGGACGAAACAAAACATTTAAGGCACTCTGGACTTTAGGAAACACTGATTGACATTTTTCACCATTTTCCTAAGTCTTAAAGACCAGATAAATCAATAATTCATTTAACTGTTTTGAAACCCTAATATTCACTTTTTACCAATTTTCTTAACTCTGTGTAGCTGATTGATTATAACAATTTTAATATTTAATAGCCTATATTATTTGTATAAGTGCTCTAACAATATTTTAGGACTCGGGTCACCGGTTCCCATCTAACACATATAATAACTTCACTCAGGTATTAATGAATATCATCAATATTTAATGCAACACTCCCATTACAGTGGCACTAGAACAGCTTTAAGTCATCTTACAACACCGGTGTTTAAAGAGGATCATACAGACTTCTGTCAGATGCATGTACAATGTGTGCACGTTTTGTTTTTTAAACAATATTAAAGATATTTGTAGATTAATAGGAGGCAGAGGAGGAACATTTTGATTTTTTTTTTATTGATATTAGTCTGAGATTAGGAATTGCCAGTGATTTTTACATAAAGTTTTGAGAAACCAATTAAATGTCTTCCTATTTCTGACAGCTGAATACACTTAAGTGATCAAATGTAATATTTTGACTGTGGCAGCCAAGTGAAATAAACAAACCATTCGAATTGTTTATGTATTCCTCAGTGTGAATAGACTAAATATAAAAACCTCAGTTTGAATATGACGTAATCAACAATAAATTACAAATTCTCAATATAGCCTTTGTTCCCTCACAGTGCAGTTTCAACAAACATTTCCACAACAGGAGTGACCTGAGTGGTCAGGGTGCACACCACATGAGCACAAATGCCATCAGCAGCGAGTTCCCAGTTTGATTCCTGGCTGGTTGGACCTTTTCCCACGTTTCCTGCCTTGTCCACACTGCACTGTGGAAAAAAAACATTTCCACTAAAGACTTTTTATTTCAGCGGCTTTATAGCTTCAATTTGTATACAGGATTTGACAGGCCGTGCACACATTTAAAAGATACGTGAGTAAAGTCTTCACTCACTACCGATCGAATTTCAGCAAACCCGTCCAGTCGTTAGATATTATTTGAGTCGGCCTCGGCAGCAGGAAGCAGAAATGTATAAACCATGAGGGCGACGAGAGGTGTTGTGCCACCGAGGGGGGCGTGGAGACGGCTGGCCTTCAGGCCGCCTGTTTGATCCTGTCCAGTGACGAGAGGTGCAGCTAGGGCCAGGACGGCAAAGGCCCCCCAACCTATGACCTGTCCTGTTAATGTTTAATCCATCCAACACCACAGCTTTGAGAAGAGGCACAAATGGCACTCTGTCATTCCTCCTATGTGGCTAATGAGCTCTTGAAGAGTGTGTTTCTTCTACCAAAGCATTCGGTGTGCACCACATGACATAATTCATGTGTTAATGATTCTTGCCCCTTTATATTATTGTAAGTAACCCCGAGCTCAGCCAATGCTTCTGCATGCTGATGTCAGATAACAAAGCTGGCCGCCTCTCAGTTTGTCCATTACCTGGTTACACCGTTACTCGGCTGCAAGAAAGAGCTCAAGCAAACCGAGGCAGCGGCATGTGATTAAACCTTATACCCACTTAGTGAAAACAAAGGAGCTGATATGAAAAGTCTTGACGCTGGTCTAAGTGTAAGCATGTGAGCTGACTCGAAGTTGTGAATGTATTATTTACTTTACCCGCACTTTGTTTGGAGGAAACTTCCTCCGACCCCTCCCATCACATCCTTCACTCACAGCACAAAAGGAAAACCTCATTGTGAGGACACAAACTTGACGCGTTATCTTTTGTGGAAAACTGAAAGAAAACACCCTCAAGTCTCCGCGTAGCCTTGACATAGGACACTGCCATCGCGATAAGGAAACTAACTGGGCTAATGTTCAAGGTAATAAGCTTGTGCTTTATTGTTTTTTGTCAAAATGCAGTCACTCAGGAGTAAATTAAATGATCCTACATACTTAAATTAAGTGCTGGGAGAAGCCAAGATGTTGTAGATTCCATCTCATAATCTAGGTTGATTTAAAAAAAAAAAAAAAAAAAAAAAATGTTTATGACAAAATTGAAACCAAGGTGCCATTGTTTGGTACATGTTTGGCTATGTTTACTGACAAGACTATCGCCGGGTCATTTAATTTTTTTATATTACCCCAAATAGGTGTTCGGCCTCGTCAAACCTGCGCTGAATGCTGTGCAAACTATTCCTCCTGTTATCCCTTTGCACAATTTTCAGTGAATTTAAAGCTTTTCTCAGGATCTCTAATCCTTCTTCTTAAATTATGTCACAATTGAACCCATGATGAACTCGTAATTACTACCTGCTGTTCAGCGAGTGTCCTCTTTTCATGTGCCACAGTTACATTATGTTATGTAGGTGTGTAAATACGGATTATTTTTTATTATTGAGCAATCTGTTGATTATGTTCTCGGTTAATTGATTAGCCATTTGGTCTTTAAATTGCCAGAAAATGGTGAGAAATGTCAAGCAGTGTTTCCCAAAGTCCAACGTGCACCCTAAGATATCTTGTTTTGTCCCGACCAACTGTCCACATCCTGAAGATATTCAGTTTATAATATATGTATATAAAATTGTGGACCAAAGCAACCAGAAAATATTCACATTGAAGAAGCTGCAATGAGAGAATTTTTGCATTTAAAAGAAAAAATATATATATTTAGCACTCAAAATGATTAATTGATTATTAAAATAATTCGTTACCAAAATATAATCCGGGAGGACGTGAGAACATAATTTCTAGATCTGTTTTCAGTTCATCAATAAATAATGTAAAGAAGTAAGTGTTGATCCTTCTCCCCCAAAGTTGTCCAGTCAAGATGAACTGTTTGTGTGATCTGCTCTTAAATGTTGAGCACTGACGCATGAACGGTACTAACGAAGTTATGCTTCCTGTGAAAATCAAGTCAAATAGTGTCTGAGTGGAGAGAAATGACTGTGGAAGCGTGAACATATAGAGCGTCATTTTATTTCTTCACTCTGTGAATGGAAAGGCAGTAACACCCTGGAAGTGTAATCAACTCAGGCCGGCTACAATTTCCAATTTAGTTGTTTTTTTTTTTTTTTTTTTTTTAATCCTGCAGCTGCTTACTTTCATTCTGTGTAACCTTAATAATCGTAATATGTAGGAGTGCAGCTGTACGCCAGTGTTGAATGAACAGACATTTTGTAATGCGCGGGTTCAGTCGGTGTGACAGTGTGACAGCCCGGGAGCTCCTTTCTTAACGATATAACAAGTGAAAGGCGCACTCACCCAGAAATCATCTGCACGCTTCATTTCACCCGTCTCGTCACATTTCATACCCGACTTTGTAAGAAACAAAGTAAATATTTGTCCACGGCCATGTGGTAAATCCTAATTCCGGACTAACTAGTTCATGTTCCTATCAAACTGAATATAGTCATCAGTGCGAATAACCAAACATATCCTCCCAGTTATATAACACCCTCCCTCCAAAAACATGTCCGATAATCAATAATAAAGCACTTTTAACCCACGTAACTGCCCTCAGATGTCAGTGAGAAAAGCAACCTCAGCGTTTCCCTGATAAAACCCTCGCAGCTCTTTAAAACATTCATAGAAATGTCTGCATGGGAGAACAGGCTCGACGTGATGGTTTTGTGGTTAGTGCTTGGAAAAAGAAAACCATGTGAACAGGTATGCACAGGTAGCTCGCCGTATCGCATATCTGCATTTAATTGCTCTGCTCGTTAAACTCGGCGTTATGCGTCCTCACGTGCGGTTTCCTCGTGCATTTGAAAGTACGTTTTTAGTCGGATTTGATCTGTTTGATCTTAAAAATTGGGGGTTTGCTTTGTTTTTATGTGCAAAAGCGAATGAGGTGCACGGTCCGGAAAACAGTTGTGTACAAAAAAACAAAAAAAAAAAAAACGAGAGAGAGAGAGAGAGAGAGAGCGAGCACTGCGTGGAAGGACTCTTTTCTTTTTTTTTTTTTTCAACACTGGAGTTCCTCACATACTGTAGACGATCGAGGTACAGTAGAGTTACGGCATCAGAGACAAAGAAAGTAGCGACGGAGCGACTTCACGGCGAGGGAAAGGGTGCAGCTCTCATCCTGTGTCTGCTTCCTTCCTCTCATCTCTAAAAAGAGACTGCAGCGAGAACAGAAGTGAGACGTGAGCTCGTTGGTTTAGTGCAGCGATGTGGAGTTGCCTTTGGCGAGGTCTGATGCACCGCTCAGCATTTTTGACAAAAAAAAGGCATTTTGGGGGATTTTATTCCCTTTATCGCTTCAAAACGCACAATATAGCATTCCTGAAGCTCACTGTTGAGTATCGCTGTGTGGCCGATCTCCTCTTCTGCACACATGGTTAGTTTGGTGCTGATTACCTCAAATCCTGGACGTTACATTAGCGTAAGAAGTAGGCCTCATTCGTTAGTGAACATACTCACTCAGCAGAAGCTGTACAAAAAAAAAAAAAACGTCGTTATGTAAAAGCGTGAAAACACAATTTATATTCTGTCGTTCACAAGCTGCGTCAAATAAAACTTACCAACGCAGGACGTTTCGCACGCGTTTGGTGTCTCTTGCTCTGCCGGCTCAGCTTTACGGCAAAATGGTAAAAGGACGTTGGTATAATGTCGAGATATTCGTAAACGGACTCCGGGCGTGACGCCGTTTTATTAATCTGTACGCAGTTCGCGCGCCACCGCAAACGTCTGAACCAAAGCCTGAAACCATGGAAACGCTGCTCACGCGACCTGCTGTTGACGTCTCTCCAACCGTGTCTGGCGAACACCGTATGCGCTGTCGCTATAATTTAGTCTGAAAAATGATGCGCGTGAGCCGCGGTGACTTTGTGTTGTGTTTCCAGCAGGAGGAAGAGGACCCGGACAGAGGCCAGCCCTGCATGCGCTGTGGAGACCAGTGCCCCGGCTTCCGTGTCCACGGCTGGAGGTATGACCTGCACGGCTCCTAAACATTGCTGGCGCTGCCGGTGGACTTTGCAGGAAATGTTTGTTGGGTCGCAGTGTCTCGTGCTGCCGCGTACATCTCGTACAAACTCTGCTAATAACTCAGAAGCGAGAGGCTTAACATCAACATTTCTGTTATCTTATAGAAAAAAAGAAAAGAAGAAACTGCCGCATTTGCTAAAACAACGTTTAGAATCACACTCGTTGACTCACTTAAAAACTTTGGCTTTTTATTTTTTTTTGGTTTGTTTTTTATATCATGCATGTTACTAGCTGACACCCTGACAGCAGACAAAGAGGAGCCCAAGATGTTGCATCTTTTTGTGGCGAACAGCCAATCATCAGCATCATTTAATACAAATACGTCGTCTTGATTTCGTCTCTTTTATCAGGCTGATTTCGTCCCTACGCGCGTGTGTGTGTGTGTGTGTGTGTGTGTGTGTGTGTGTGTGTGTGTGTGTGTGTGTGTGTGTGTGTGTGTGTGTGTGTGTGTGTGTGTGTGTGTGTGTGTGTGTGTGTGTGTGTGTGTTGGTGTGTTTATCCGTGCTTACGTGTCTTCAGAAGGGCAGCAACATTGCTCACCGAATCAGCTTAGCTGCGATCCGTGTGCACGCTTAGCGCAGCTATGCATTAGAAGACAACAAACGTGACCCAGTCAGTCAGGGCACCACATGACATTCACAGAGCAGATCAGCCCCACTGTGGTCCTAAAGCAGCGCTGTAGACTAATGAGTACCATTAAACCCCGACATCTACAACTGAAGCTGCTGCATTTAGTTGACATTATCTTCACTGGCAAACAGGAGCAATACAGAGCAGCAGGATTAACAATAGTCATCCTGCAACATGTGGTGTATGTCAGAGCTGCAGAGATGTGAAATTAAGTGTTTATTATTTCTCACTGGCAAAAAAAAAAAAGAGTCATATGATGTTTCTTGGAAGATTTTAAGATGACAAATCTTTTTTTTTTTTTTTTTGTGTGCAAATCACTTGAAAATGTTTTTATAAGCACAACAGGTTCTTGGCTTCACTCAGTGGGAGGACGGGTGTTTTTTTTGTAGGACGTCCATATTGTTTTTGAAACCAAGAGTCTCTGCAGCAAAATGACTTTCAGTTGTTGTAATTCCTGCCACATACTTCTTGCGCCCTTTTATTCAGGAGTTGTTAAACACTGTCGGGCTTGAACAACATTTTCTTCTCGTCTGTTAAGTTTTTGTGCGCTTTTCTTTGAGCCCCCTTTTTCTTTCTTTTCTGTCCTTTGCTGTATATCCAGCTGGTTGGGTCTCTTGGTTAGTCTAATCCTGTCAATCACACTAATAAGATTAGGCCTTACTGCTGTGATAGTAACCTTCTCAACCACTTCATACCCTCCTCTGTATCTCCCCCCCTCCCCTCCTTTCTGCTTTTCAATGCGGCTTTCCCTTTTTAGATTTGACTTTTGTGTTTCATCAAGTTTTACTGTATATTGTGCCAAAATGAAGATTACCCCTTATTGTTTAGATTCTTTAGTGCAGAAGAAGCTAAGAGTGACTTTGAAAGAAACAATGTGATTCATATTATGAGTTTTTTTTTTTTTTTTTTTTTCTTCCAACCACATTGTGTTTAGTGCTTCCAGAGGTTTGAAGAGTACAGCACAGTCTCCAGGTTTGTCACACAAGTAAATGAATAAAGAAAGATTTATTCTTGGTGATGAATGCTGCATTCACAGTCCCAGATGGGTGCTGCGTGGCTGAAGCCAACCGTGGTTTGGTGATGGAGAGAATAAAACAAAAGGCACAGGAATGTGTACTTCATACAATCAAAAAGGCTGTAATTGTATCTTTCAGGGTTTTTTTTTTTCTAGCTCTCTTCTCTCTATTCAGGTCAACACAAAAGCTTAGAAGTTGGGATGTAATCTAAAACATGTGCTGCGCTCTACCTCAGGCCCGCTGTACACATTGATCTGTTTACAGTATGTTTAATCTGTGTAGCATTAACATGAAGCTGAAGTTTATTGTTTTAAGTTTTTCTGATTGTGGCTGATGGACAGATCAGAAATGACTTTGGTCGAGGAGACAAGGGCAGATGTCTCGTTCAGACGTTTCGAGTCTCTTATCTGATGCAGAAGAGTGAGGAACATGAAGGTGATTGAATGATTGAGATTTATAGGGGTCACATCTTTAAGACCCCAGAGTCTGCTGCTAATTGCATCTTTCTTAATAACCAATTTAGAATCACACCTTCGCTGATGGTGAAGATCATCCAAGTGACCACAGGCTCAGCTGCTGGTGATCACTGAGAGGGAAGTGATCCATCTTCATCTTGAGCTTTTTCAGACAGAGCTTAAAGTGAGGTGGGGGGCAGATGGTGCTTCCGCTGCCCAGCAGCAAGCGAATTGAGTTACTTGTGACCCACGGGTCCCCACCACGCTTCACAAGTGTTCAAAGTCGCCATCGCTATTAGTCTGGGTGATCATGCGGCAATTACTCACTCACTAATTAGTGGCAGAGAGGTATGGGACGAGGCCCATCTGTTTCTTAGAGCCAGATCTAAGGAGGGTTCACTGTTAGCCTCAGTTATGGATTATCACACCAGCAGCAGAGGGTTATATGCAGCTGCTAGACTAGACGCCCCATCCCTTTTGATATAATGATCTATAATGTGCAGAAAGACAGAATTGTAAAATGGCTGCTTGAAAAGTTGGAGCTGTTTCGTTTTGATTAGTCTGACGATTTTTCTTCCTGATTTATCGTTTTGTGAGTAAACTATGAAAGTAAACGGTTAAAGAAGTTATGGTGACGTATTCAAATTACATGCTTTATCGGACCAAAAGATACTTTGCTATAATGAAAAAAAAAAATTAATTCAGAAAATGTGGATTTTAAAAAGATGTTTGTCTCAAAAATCTATAATTCCTTCAAAAACAGTTCCAGATTAATTTCTTGTAAACTGACTAATGCATCGATTCACTATTTGTTAAACATTGCAGCTTTCGCAGCTAAGCAGCGCTGGCGATGCTTTCATTGTCTAACTGTTAGTCGTAAACATTTTTTGGGGGGTATGAAGGACAGTGAATGAACAGAAATATCGATGTGTCTTTACTGATATTCAGCTGGATGAGCTGGAATGTATTCAGAGATTTTTCATAACTTCAACAATGACTGAAAGTCTGTTTTGAAATTTCACCAGAGACGCTTTGTTGTCGTACAAAGCCATCTTGATCGTGTACTATGACAAATACTGCCCAGCAGAGAATTGCTCACGGGCTCAAAATCTGATCCACTTATTTCTGTGATTAATAACTGCATCAAAGCCACAATCTACCATCTGTGATGAATCAGTGGCAGCAGTGTGGTCAGAGGAGGAAAGACGCAGCGAGTTTACTCTTTGTGATTTGTCACTTGGACTCCTGACGTTTCACATCTTTCGAAAGGCTGCGTGAGTAAATTGCGATGCTCGATTTGAAATGTGTAGAAACGTCCGCTGTGTGCGTCCTCTTTTTAAGTAAATCTAAAAACTCCCACGGGCTTGTATCCAGCGTGGTTAAAGCTTTTGTTTGAGCCCACTATCAGGACGGAGGAGGGTGGGAGTCGGGGCTCGCGCGGGACATTGAAAAGAGCTGCTCAGACGGAGAAATTATCACATGGAAAGGAGCTGCCATACAATAACTTGCTCTGACTGGCAGATAGGCTGTTAGGAACCTCAACCGCTTCAGAGGAACACGAGTCTGGATGGGACGGCATCAACAGGTCAACTCGGACTAATTTGTCATGATTACAGCAGGTAATGAAGAAAGCATATTTTACTGACTGACAGGATTAGAGGGACGAGAAGCTCAAACAGTCATTAAGTCGGGAGATGTGGGAAGAGTGAAGGTTTATTTTTTTGTGTGTGTTAAGAAGATTGTTCTTGTCTTTCATAGCTGGACTTTATGTTGTTTTGGACATAAAAGATGAGCCGTGTGACTGTTATGGACAGGAAGTTGTGATCTAATATCTTTATAAAATGTGGTAAACTCACAGAGATTATATTATATTTAAAGATTTGGCAGGAAAGTGCAGGCTAATTTATTTCTTGGTTATTAAACTTTGATTCAATTTTGGTCAATCTGGGATGGAGGCGAGGGGATGGAACAAGCCTTAATGTCTTGATGTCATATTCAGCAAAAAATAATGTGTTTTTGGCTGTTGAATATGAAGTGAGTTTATTTCAGAGCCATATGGTGTCAATATTTACTTTTCCATTTAATCCTCCAATGAGAAAACACTGTTCTTAACTGTATGTCCTCAGTCAGCCTGTTTCATTATCTGGAGTTCATTTGATTATTTTTTTGTTAAAAAAAAATAGCAGCAGATGTAGCAGCAGTCTCTGTAACAATGTTTTGGTCCAGGAAAGCAAATTTCGAGGCAGAGTAGCATCTGCCATGTCTCCTGGTCATAACACACACGGCTGCGTGTGGATTCATTGTCTTACAGTGACAAACTTATGAGTGAAAACTACCATTACAACTCCACATTTACATGTTGTTTAGCTTAGCAAAATAATTCTTGCTCTGCAAATTTCCACCAAGAAAATCAAAGTAGATTTTAATGGATTTTCCAACATTTAGAACCAAATGTGGTCCATATCCTGTTACATCAGGAAAAGGCTCAACTAAACAGGGCTTTGTAAATTGCAGTTCCCTTTAAAAAGTGCAGCGCTTTTAATTTAAGTGAAGTCATGATTTAACAACCACTTGCAAAAGAGAAATAAGATGTTCCAGAAAAACCTCCTCAGGGTCTATACATAACCGTACAGCACTGAGTGCACAATACTGGAGTTGCTGCTTGCATTTCCCGATTTGCATTTTGTCTTTTGTACATGTTGTGACTGTAAGACTGTAAAAGAGGTATATTACAATGTTTTGGCTTTGGTCAAATTTCTCCCTGATAGCATTAAATCTGCACAAAGACAGACAGGATTTGGGACTTTCCTGAATACTTTCATGCCCCGAATTCCTCCAAACTGGCACTTCCAGTAACTGGAGGCCGCATGCGAGGGTTGGCACCTGCTGGTGATTAAAGCCCTTGCAAATGCTTTCGTCATGTGGAGGCTGGTGGTGGTGGAGGTGGAGGCTGGTAGTGGAGGCTAGTGGTGGTGGTGGTGGAGGCTGGTGGTGGAGGCTGGTGGTGGTGGTGGTGGGGTGAGACGCAGTTCATCTGCCATCTGTCCCATCATGCCAGATCTCTGGCTACGTCCTCCTACCCACTGACATCGGCATGCGCGTCGTGGTTCCCCCTCCTCCACACATACACACACACACACACACACACACACACACACACACACACACACACACACACACACACACACACACACACACACACACACACACACACACACACACACACACACACACACACACACACACACAAATACAGCTGGGACCAGTTCATGCCAACATGGCTTAAACTAAGCTGATGCTGTGTTTACTGTTATTTATATTTGTATTACCTGCTTGGCAACTGTGGCCATATGAGGTGCCAGTACAAGACAGCTGCATATATTAGCAGTATATTCTGTTGTGGGCCTGAGAAAAGGCACCTGAATCCCATACCTGGTCTGTGTGTTTTGTCAACTCCTCAATAATTAACTCGTGTCGGGTGAAGAGAGAGCAGCACGTCCACACTCACTCGCAGTTATTTCCTGCCGTAACAAACAAACGAGGCAATTGCTCAGAAGAGGAGTTCTCATGCGGTTTACGAGCGGTTGTGTGTGTTTTGCTGTGCGAGCTTTTTGGTTGCGTGGGGGGTTGGGTGCTGGAATAAAGCAGCTTTGTGCCTTGTGAACTTGAGCCCCAAGTGCCAGCTGGCATGCTGTTATGCAATCACAACAGAGATGTACACATGCAGTGCGTGCTGCATATGGCCACTGTGTCGCATGCAGTCCAACCGGGGTGCCGCCCGCACCTCACCGCCAACCCCGGGGCGCTTTATTCTGACTGCACCGGTCCCACACACAGGCACACCCACCGGCAGATTGACTGTGGCGAGGAATCTGAGGACAAGAAGGGTTGTAATACAAGGCCGAGGGAGATTATTGCTCCCATCTTCACCTCCCTCTGTTAACTGCCCTGGATTGACAGCCTGGCTTATGTCAGCGACCTCGTTTCCCCCCTCGTTTGGTAGAAAAAATAGCCGGGATGTGCTCGTCCTGATGCAGATCCTGTGAGATGTTAAAGCATGCACTGATCTGAGTTTGGTTTAAAGTGATCTGGAGATTATGTTTATGTGGTGCGTCTCATCGTGTTGCGACAACTGTTGCATTAGTAATTTTTGACTGCAGGGAGTCTAGTTGAGTCAACTTGAAGAATGTGTGTGGGCTGGTTTGTAACATAATGTCTCCAACACAAAGTGCGTTCATAAATAATGTGCTTACAAGGCAGTGGGAGTGCCGGGATGAAAGTGGTGTAAAGGGAAGTGAACCTTTTTTTGCAAACAAATTTCAACTTTTCATATATTTATTTTATGCTGCCTCGTCAGAAAAAGGCAGGCCGACACATCTTAAGTTTTGAGCCCGTTTAAAACGTTTCATTTTGCACCTTACCACCTGAAGCACCAGGAGAACCCACACAGACATTTACTTAAATGTTTGACATTCGTTCAGTGTCGTAAATCAGTTATTGAGTCCCCGGGGATGAAGCTAAAAGCTGCCTCTTGTCTCCACAGGAAGATCTGTGTGCACTGCAAGTGTGTGCGAGAGGAGCATGCCGTGCGCTCGGTGCCGGGGCAGCTGGAGAAGATGATGACCAAGCTGGTTTCAGATTTCCAGAGACACTCCATCTCCGACGACGACTCGGGCTGCGCCTCTGAGGAGTACTCATGGGTCCCACCTGGGCTCAAGCCCGAACAGGTAACGAGCAGCGTGCAGAACAGACACAGAGTCGAGGCATAAATTAATGCTACGCAGGCGCACACGATGCTCATCTTCACTTTCACATGTTCACGCATATCCTCGAACAATTTAATAACAATTTGCTTGTTCAGTTTTTGATTTATGTCAGTAGCTGAGTAAATTGCTCTGTTTTACATTTAAAAAAAAATATATTAAAAAAAAGTTGTCTGTATTTTCTCATTCATGCCTTCATGTGGACGAACTCTTTTCTTCATGCAGGTATATCAGTATTTTAGCTGCTTGCCGGAAGACAGGGTGCCTTATGTGAACAGTCCGGGAGAGAGGTACCGAATCAAACAGCTGCTGCACCAGCTTCCAGCCCACGACAGTGAGGTCAGTCTGACTGTGGATGCGTCAGACCCTAATAGAGTGGTGACATGCCAGCTGGACCTGAAACAAGTAGAGGATCAAACAATAAGTAGATCCACATAAAAATAATCAACGTCTTTTTTTTCAAACAAAAATGCCAGAAGTTCAGCTGTTCAGTTCTGAGGTCACAAAAAATATAGACCATTGAGCTGATTGTAAAATAGATAGAAATTATGAAGAGAATGAACAGAAATGTGAACGGTACAATCAGATATACAATAGATTGCAATTTTATCAAAATCAAAACAAGATATTTGAAGATGTGACCTTGTGCTGACATTTTAGTATCAAGAAAATATTTGGCAGATCAATTGGTAATTAAAATAACCCTCAGTTGCAGCCCTGATGCCAACTACATCCTCTGCTCAGGTCCAGTTCGATGTTTGGCGACAAGAATGTGTCTGTTTCTTGCAGCCGCAGTACTGTAACACTCTGGACGAGGAGGAGAAGAAGGAGCTGCGTCTGTTCAGCCAACAGAGAAAAAGAGAAAACTTGGGAAGAGGCGTCGTCAGACTTTTTCCAGTAACTATGACCGGAGCCATCTGCCAGCAGGTATGGAAATATTCTCATTTTACCTTTAGAATAACATGTAGATTCCCTTATGGGACCAATATAAAGCTCCAAACAGCAGTTTCTCTGTTTAAGACATCACTGCATGTATGTGAAATCCCATTAAAATATATTGGAGTCACGCAGACTAGAGAAAGTTAATGTGCAAGTAGGTACAGGCATCGCTCAGGGGCCACAGCACTCTAAGATTTAATGATTACAAGGCTGCATGAGCACATTGCTGTACGACCTGGAGCGTTCATCGTTTGTTAAAGGACATACCATCTCACTTCCTTCCCGGTGCAAAACTACCCCACCCACACAACCGCATCTATTTTTCCAGTGTGGCAGACAGATCTGCGGCGGAGATATCGCAGTGTTTGCCAACCGGGCAGGACACGGCAGCTGCTGGCACCCTCAGTGTTTCCAGTGTGCCTCCTGCAGCGAGCTGCTGGTCGATCTCATCTACTTCTACCAGGACGGGCAGATATACTGCGGCCGGCACCACGCTGAGAGACTGAAGCCCCGCTGCCAGGCCTGCGATGAGGTGACCGTCTCGCCAAGATCCCCAAGCTGTTTACTTTTGTAAACTCTCATCAACAACAGTTAAAGTTAAAATGTCCTTTCAAAGTCAACAGCCCGCTGACAGAAAGCTGAAAGCTTTTTATGAAATATCATAAGAAAAGAATGCAGGGACTCTTGCCAGACTTTTTTTTTTTTTATTTTTTTTTATACAAGAGATGATGATAACCTGTATGGAAAGATCCTTTAATCATCAATATACTTCAACATTTCCACTGACCACTGCACACTATTTGTAGATATTTCTGGGAGTCTCATCTTGTTTTGAATGGCCTCTCACTGTGATTTAAGGGATTAGTTGACAGAAGTTGTCTAATGGATCTGCCACGACTGACCCACAAGAGTTCTTTAGACCCAGAGGATTGCTAAGCCTGTAACAGGAGGGCGCCGGTGGCATCACTTTTCTCCGTTTTTTTGTTTTTTTTAACCCAAATTCTTAGTATGCTGCCGTATTTTTACGGCCGTGATTGGTTTACTTCTGTACCCGCGTGAAACGACCTCTCTGCCTCTTTCTCTTTCACTCTCAATCCTAGATTATTCTAGCAGATGAATGTACAGAGGCAGAAGGAAGATACTGGCACATGAAGCACTTCTGCTGTTTCGAGTGCGAGGCTGCGCTCGGCGGCCAGCGTTACATCATGAGAGAGAGTCGACCGTTCTGCTGCTCCTGCTACGAGTCCATGTACACGGAGTACTGTGACACCTGCGGAGAACACATAGGTACCGAAGGAACATACCGATTCACTGGGAACACCTATTCAGCTTTGATTAGCAGTCAGCAGACAATAAATGGATGGATTGAAGTGGCTTTCACTTATTTGCCCCCGAAGGAAGAGTTAAAATAGCAGACAACTACGTAAACAAACACGTATATCTGCTTCTATCTACATTATAGTGTTATAATCTATTTATTGGACATTTATAAATGCTAAATGAGGGAAGCATTGAATTCAGTTTTCAAAAATACCTCAGAAGGTGTCGAAAAGCCTGAAATTTAAATGGTAAAATGTAGATTTTGTTGTTTTTTCTGTTGCCCTCTCACTGCTGTAATCTTAGTTATGAAATGTTTTTGAATCAGATTACAGGCTGTTGGGAGACACTTCACACCTTTAAATTATGAGTGAGATTGAAATGCATTCTATGTCGGGTTATGAAAAGTCTTGAATTTAATTTGGTGAACCCTGCAGAAACCCTGTATTAAAACCTGACAAGTTTGAACTGTATCCTGACAATGTTAAGGCCACAGCGGCAAAAGCTTGAACATGCCCACAGACTTTAAAAACATTGCCATCACAAAGAGACCCCTATCAGTAGGGAACTTAATTATGATCTTGTTTGCACAGATTTGTAAAATTGATCATTATTACTATGTGACGACCTGAAGACTTTCGCATCGTTAACTGTGACGAGTCAGCGTATTCCATGACTGAAAACAACTTTAATGTCAGGACTATGTTATATTTCTCACAATAGAGGTATAAAAAGCAAATAAACAAGGACATTCCAGTAACCCGTCAGTATGACATGTTATACTCCTGCACAGACGGTTCAATTAATGTACAGTACAGTAATGATGTTAAATATGACTGATGTGTGTACAATATGTGTAATAATGCATTCACACAGTTAGACAGATCTCCAGCCGACATCAATGTGTATAATCACAAATATATTTCCTCTCAGGCATCGACCAGGGCCAGATGACGTACGAGGGTCAGCACTGGCACGCCGCCGAGTCGTGTTTCTGCTGCGCCCGCTGTCACCTCCCTCTGCTGGGGCGTCCCTTCCTCCCTCGTGCGGGGCTCATCTTCTGCTCCAGGCCCTGCTCGCTGGGCGACGACCCCAATAACTCTGACTCCTGCGACTCGGCGCTGCAGAGCAGACCGCCGCACCACAGCAGGCGGTGCGGGACAGCAGAGAAACACCACCAGCTACAGTGCAGTTCTCCACTGCTGCCACTAGAGGGCACCAACCCCAAGATAATGCCTGCAAAGGACTGCATTCGTACCGCAGTGGAAAGCAGAGGTGAATAGGAGGCATTGTTGTTACAATATTGGGCAGGTCCCAGTGAGTTCAGACATCTTGCAGAGACTCTATACTTATATTTTTTTTCTTTATTCCAACTCTCTGCTTCTCTCAGGCGTCCACTGCACCGCTCCAGTTCAAAATGGAGTTCCTACACCGAGCGGGCATCCTCATCCGAGAGGCTCCTACTCACCTCTGCCTCACATTCATCTAGGCAACGGCCTCGGTCCGTCTTGGCCCAGCGACCTTCCGCATTACAGTTTACTGCCGGAGGACTGTGGTGTCAAAGCTCCAGTCAGTGGTGGTCAGTTTCAGGGAGAGCTGAATGGAAGTACTGGACTAACGGGTCTTAATTCAAGAGGAACCTCATCTGATAAAGACTGTAGGAACTGGGTGGAAAAGACAAATCAAGTTATGCAAGGTATCAGAAGTCACTGATCCTCAACACATTTTAACTACCTAATAGAAAAAAAACAACTAGTGCCAGTAATATTTAATTCTGATGTTTCCATCTCACTGCCTCTTGCCTACATTGTGTCCTTTGGTTTTCTGTCCTCAGCGTTTCCTCCTCAGACAAACTCACAGCTCATTTCACCCGACTCGCCCCCTCTCCCCCTAAACAACCCCTCCGTCCTCCCACCTCCTCTGCCCGTGAAGTCACGTGACCTGATGCCCCAGGATTCCCCCCCTCCGCTCATCCCCCAGCCAGAGGACAGACCCTCTGACTCTCCACCCCCGCTGACTCGCAGCGCCACAGCCAGAGTCAGCTTCAGAGAGCCAATCAGCAGCAGCTACTCTGTTGATGAGGAAGAAGATGAGAATGAGAATGAGGAGGGGCTGCAAGAGGGCGAGGACAACCAGCAGGAGGAAGATGAGGCGGAGGGAGGCTTCGGAAGCAGGTTGCATCTACAGAAGGGCATCCCGCCGCAGATGGATCTACTGGGTGAGGAAAAGTCTGAAGGGATGTTGATTATTAACTCAAGTTTGTGCTGTTTTTCTCACAACTTCTTTTTCCACTCAGACGGGTCCTCGTACCATCAGCGCAACCTAAGGAGAGGGTGGGGTCGCTGCCACATCCCCTCCGACCCTTCTCTCCACCCGGGCTCAGAGAGGCGCTCCCTACGCTCGCGGCCCGACCGGCCCCACCTGGACACCCTGGACTGGCGAGGCGAGAAGGACCAAGACGGCTGCTCCAACGTCTCCTCGCTGAAACTCCAGCAGGGCCGGCGCAAGCACGAGGACTCCTGCTCTACTTGCTCCTCGTCCTCAGACTCGGAGGAGGAGGGCTTCTTCCTGGGACAGCCCATTCCTCTGCCCCCGCAACTTCGGAAGCAGCCACCCGACGAGGGCAAAGACGGGGAGGGGGAGGATGGGAGGGAGGCGCAGAGAGACTGGGGACTGAGAGGCAGCTTCAGGCGGAGAAGAGCTCACAGTCTGGGAGCAAAGGACAAAGATAAAAACTGTGCTATCTCCTAACGCCAACCTACACAAGAACACAACATGTTATTTTGTTAAATTATGGTGCACGAGAAGAACTAATGACCGTCTGTACTCTGGTGTTTATCGGCGTTTACGATGGTGATGTTAGCTCCAACACACTCCGAAGGTGAACCGCAGCCATTGCTTCTGACACGCTGCTTCGCAAAGGGAAGCAAAATAAACCTCCGAGGAGTCACTGCCTCCTGTTTATATTGTTGACGCTCGTTGTTCGACTCTGAGGTGCTGCAGTGTAGAAAGTGATGTGCTGAGGTTGTTTATTTTCTTATGAAGGCCTGAGTTGCAGTTAGTTTGAACTGTTGTGACCCTGCAGTGAAATGTTACTGTTTTTTGTTTTTTTTTAAACATTACCATTATTTACATATGCAAACCTTTCAGCAGGCACGAATGACCTGGGGCCAGTTTCACCGAGACGGGCTTTAACTACGGTTTAAAATGTACCTAATTCAGAGACTTTATCCTTTCATTTTACAAAGATATCACAGGAGGATGTTTTGTTCACATTAAGACTTTTTCTTTCTTTTTTTTTTCAAACCATTAAACATGGCTGACCAAGAAACCATCTCAAAACGCTCCCTTCCCCGCAGAAAAGGTTTCCCTTCTGGGAAACAAAAAAAAAAAAAATCGAATCAACACGAAGACATTTTACCGAGAAAAGACGACGAAGATCGGATGAACACAGAAAGCTCCCCCACGTCTGTAAATACCCAACATGTCATTGCACTTCTGAAAAACCTTTTTCCCATCTCTTCTCGCACGTTGACCGCAAATTATAAGCCACGTTTTCCCATTTGGCCCCACTCGGCCAAGCAGGTGTTATTGGTCGTTACCATGGAAACGTGTATATTTGGGTCAGCAGCTGGGTTATAACTTCTGAGCTCTTGATCTTTGTGAAAACTGCATTAAACCGACAGAAAACTCCGGACCAGTGTAAAATGTCTTCGTCAAACTGACCCCAGCACATCCTGTCGTCACGGTTTGTAAAAAAAAAAATATATATATATATATATATATTTGTTACTTCTGACTCTACTGCAACTATTTCTCTGTGCTCTCATGTGCAATCTATATGTGGCTGTAATAATGTTACAGTTATGGACACTAAAAGGCCAAATAGTATGGGGTGGGGGGGAGGAGGGGATGGTGTGTGATGACTTCAGCTTTGTTGTATAGTCCAAACAAAATACTGCAAAATCCGCAGACATTCTTTCAAGTCTGTAATCACACGACTTAAAGGTCATCTGTTTTTTTTGTTTTGTTTTTTATACCTGGTGAAGGTCACTGTTCTGTCTTTTTTATTTGGGGTATAAGAAAGAGATTATAATGACCCTTCTGTTTCTTTGAATGTATGTTATACTGTAAATGGGTAAATTTGTCAAACTTGTTTGTCTAAGTGTGTGCTTCTTTTTTTCCCCCACACGTACCACAAACTCAACATGCGTTAAATAGCAGAAACTGGAGAGGAATACGGCTCTCTGCCAAAAAAAAAAAATGAGCAATTAGTCACTTTTGATAATTGCAAATGTGAGGATTTGCTTCTAATTATTCAAATACGTTTAATTTTTTTTTTTTAATGACTTTGATTTTGGGACTACTGGTTGGATAAAACACATTTTGTGGGCTAATGTGGGCAACTGACAGGTATTTCTTATTATTTAAAAAAAAATAATGAGATTAATTATTTTAAAAAATAATCATTATACTCCTTTATAGTAAGAAACCCCATGTAGTACTTTTCTGATTATGTCACCGCCTGACTTTCACTTTGAATGGGGTGAGGTATTAGTAGGTTTCCTTAAGTAAAGGATCTCAGTAAGTCCTTCAGCACTGGACAGGAAATAAAAGTGCTTAACGTCTATCTGCCAGCTTAAAACAATGGCAGAGCCACGTGACCAAAAGAGGTCCGCAAATGTGTTTCCTTGTGGAACACCGACTGGACCAATCAGCGAGCGGAGGGGGCGGGGCCAGGAGCAGCGGCGTGAGTTGTCAAACAGGTTCGACTCGTGCTGTTAAGTGGCTTCAAACACAGTCCCACACACATTACCATCAACGGGACGACAGGGTCCGTGTGTTCAAGAAACCCAGGAAAAGGCTGAGGAGCAGAGCAGGAGCTGTCAAGGTGAGTCTCCTGGAGGAGGAAAAAAAAAACCAATGAGAAAAGCTGCCTCAGCTCACCTCCAGCTTCATACAGGCAGACTTGGAGCTCGTCAGGTCAAAGACTGGTGCGCAGGCCTCATGCGGGTGCTTTTCCCTTTGTTTACCTGCCCCTGCCCGTGCGTGCGTGCGTGCGTGCCACTTGTATTTGATTTCCTGCTTTTACTCCGTGTTTGCCATTGACTCTCCGCAGCACAACATGCCAGCACTTGACTCAAAACATTAAATTCGTGCCTCTATTTTTGTTGGTCTGACATTCCTCTTTTGGTCTGTAAACCCACCAGGCCCTTTGCTTCCTTCTCTTCCAGTGACATACTGTGGTGCTGCCGCTTCTCCTCGCCGGCAGAAAGAAGAAGAAGAAGAAGAAGAAGAAGAAGGGAGAGATCGTTTTAAAAAAAAAATTTGGGGGAGATCTTGGAGACTTCTATGAAGGTAAAGAAAGAGGCCACTAAAGGTTTAAACGCTGTCAGCAGGAGTTTGGCCTGGCTCAGACCGGAATGGCAAATATGTCGAGAATTTGACTGGCAGATGCAGACTGCTCAGACGGCCTGTTTCTCACACTCATATATATATATATATATATACACACACACACACACACAAAGAGTGCCTGACCTTCAACATTTAGAGGCTCATAACTATGTTTTATTTGGCTTCATTTGATGTCAGAGTTTTGTATAGATGAGGAAGAAGCAGACATTACAAACCCTGGCAACGGGCTGCTTTATTTAAAGATGAAGAGTCATTGTTCCCATAGCAGCTGTTGGTGTGTGTGTGTGTGTGTGTGTGTGTGTGTGTGTGTGTGTGTGTGTGTGTGTGTGTGTGTGTGTGTGTGATCTGCTCTGTATCGCCTCCAGACAATAGCTTGTTGACAGCTGTCTCCATCACCACACACACACACACACACACACACACTTCTACCACTCTTTTCACAGCCCTTCTACTGACTGAAAATGAAGTGTCAGTTTTATTGTGCGTTTGTCCTCCGAGAGATGGATGACTGCGAGTAATTGTTCAAATCCGACTCCGCCGGCAGCCAATGAACTCTCGCGCTGGAGGACGCTCCCGCAGGGCGATTGGCTGCAGCCTTAAATATACAGGAGGGTTTTATGGTTGTTGAGTCTTTGTTGAGTTTTCGGAGCGCTGAAGTGTCTGAAAAAAGCCATGCCGGCTTGTCTTTTAAGGTAAATGTTTTTATTGAGTGTTCATTGAGTTCTTTATTGAGCTGTCTTTTGTTTTCTACTCTGCTGACTGATGTGTCCGTTTCCCACAGGAAGTCCAAAATGTCAAGGAGCTAGAGTTCAACTGAGATGCTGAGATTACATCTCCTTACAAATGGCATGGAGATGATCATGAAGCAGACATCCAGGGGCACAAACAAAGGATAACGCCGACGGAACTTTTTATTCCAAAAAACTGTAAATGGGAAGTGGACAAGGACAGGCACGTCTACTGGTTTACAAAATGCCCGTCGAGACACTTCAGCAACCAGTGAGGCACCAAACGAGGACTGCCATCGCTGCCTTTCCTCCACGCCTGCGACCCAAAGCGCCGGTGGGGCCAGACTTCTTCCGACAGGGCCCGACAGCGGCGGGCAGACCGAAGCAGAGCGCTGTGGAGAGGCTGGAAGCAGACAAGGCTAAATACGTCAAGAGCCCGGTGGCTCTGTCCAAGCAGCAGCCGGTCAGGCCTCCCGAAGTGAGGAAGCCACTGCTGAACCCCGGCACCGCTCTGCGGCCCACCAGGAAGACCCCGACCCAGACGAAGAAGAAGCAGGAGGCCGTCCAGCTCGACTTGGAGCACCTCAGCAACCTAATCAGCGGCGTGAGTGACGGACCTCAGTCGAGCGCAGCTGTAGTTTCAGAGGACGGTAAAGCTGCCGCTTCACGCAACTCTCCCGTCCAGACTCCTGCTGGGACTCAACAGAAGAAGGAGAGGCCGTGTCCGCCTCCACGTCCCGACTGGTCCAGTCCTGCTAAGGTGCGATTAAAAGCGTCCGGACCTGCCAGGGGAGAAAGTCCCGGGTCTCCTTGGTGTCCGACTGCGGGGACGGTTCGCAGAGTGGACGTCATGCCTCAGGCCAGCCCCGTGAGGACGGCCTGCAGACCGCCTCAGTACATCCGGCAGCCCCTTCAGCCCGTATCGCTACATCCTCAGTTTCAGCTCCACCCGGCTGCCTCACACCTGCGTCTCTTCCACCCTCGAACGGCGCCGGCTTCGTCTCCTCTGAAGCCGGTCGTCGCTCCATCAAAACCTGAAAACTCTTCCTCCTCTCCAGCTGCAGCTCCTGCGCCGCCTACGCCTCCGCCTCCGACTCCGCCTCCCGCCACCTTCCCTGTTTTTCCTCCCGCCTCCCCGGCGATCACCCGTCTGTCTTCCTCCAGCTCCCGGAAACGCCCCTCTCTGACCCGGTCTAAGTCGGACATGAGCGACCGGTACTCCCGAGCCGGGACAGAGCTGGAGCGCTTCTTCAACCTGTGCGGTTTGGACCCGGCCGACCTGCAGGACCTCAAAGGGTCCAGCTCTGACATTGTGTCTCTCGCTCGTTTTCGCAGCGTCAGCGCTCCGGGGTCGGAGTGTGCGGGCTCGGGCAGAGAAGGAGATAATGACGAAGAGGAGGATTCTGGCCAAGCTGCAAATCGTGTTCCTTACGGTGTTTCTGTCATTGAGAGAAATGCGAGAGTGATCAAATGGCTCTATGGACTCCGGCAGGCCAAAGACAATGTGATTAAGAGCACCAATTTATAGGATGTTGTCAAAGAGTCTATAAACTTAAAATCAAAATTTAAAAAAAAAAATCGACTTTATTTCTTTCCACAACACGCGTGGATAACGCAAAATGTGATGGATTCCCATTATTAGACCGGTAGCAAACGGAGGTCTGATAATCGATGATATTTGTCTGACGGATAGTTCACTTTTAGTTTAGTTTTTTTTTTTTTTTTTTTTTTTTTTTAATGTGAACATTGATGAAGAAATTTTCATTGTCTTTTTTTTTTTTGTTGTTGCTATTTTTACTTTTCAAATGCTGTATTTGTTCTGTGAGTTTGATAACAGGTCTTAATAGTTTATTATAGCAGTTGTTTTGACATTGAAGTGTCGTCAGTGGTCAACAAATCACATTCTGCTCTGAATGGGTGGCATTAAAGATGAAATGGTTCAAGCATCTTTATTTGGTCCTCTCTGATGTATTTTAAAGAATCTCACCACAAATAAATGAGTTTCCTCCCTGCAGAAATGAGTCAAACATTTGATCCTCTTTGAAACAGTGTACCACCAGGTAAAGTCTGTACATTTGACCACAACCAGGAAAATTAGTGTTTACATTCATTTATTCAACAAAACAACATCAACCGATGTAATGATCTGCGGTGGAAACGGTTACTACACTCCCGGCATCTGAAGCTGGTATTTCCTTCTTCAGCAGAAATAACTTCTTGTAGACGTTTTTTCCTAATTGTCGCCTCTCCGGAACATTTGACCACACTGGAGGCAAAACTCCCCCAGCTGTGAGGTGTTCGGGGGTTTCCTGTCACGTCTGTCCATTTCAACCCTCCGCAACATTTATATGCTATTAAACATGGGATTTTTTTTTTTCTTAATCAGACCATTTCATAACCTTCAGTTATTTCTTTGTGGATTTGAAGGTTTTTCCATGTGATTGATCCTTTTTTTAAAAATGTATTTATTCAAATTATGAAAACAATTACAAAATGTTCTTTTTTTTTTGTATCATTTGTATGTCACATTTATTAACAGCCACTGTTTCAAAGATGATTAAGTGGTTGACTGTTCAAATACGTCAAAAAAACCATGACTGTGTTGATATTGCCAACTGATTGCAGTGATGCATTTCCTCTGAGTCACACTCTACTTGTAGGAAATTATGAGACCGTACAATTCTGTAAAATGACTTCGTAACTGATTGAAGTTTGTACCCTTGAAGCGGAAGAGTTGTGTTTTCGTCAGACTGTCGGAGAGAAGAGGAAGAACAGGATCAACAGGCTTCCTGTGATGGAGGAAAGTTTCACCGATGCTCCACAAGAGGTCAGAGGAGTCCATACTGACTTTGTTCTGCACGATCAGCGCAGGAATATCTGCAATGTCCTACTGATAGTTTGTTCAAAGCTGAGGTCTTCTTTTTTCATGATTTTCAGAAGAACTGCTCATCATTAAGAAACTGCTTCTGAGCCATAAATCTGGGAATATTGAGGCCTTTAATTTTTTTTAAATCAAAGCATGTCTTGATGTTTTGTGATGAAAACATTTTGGAATTATTAGATGTTTATTTTAATTGCTTAATAAGGGAGCAGAGAGTGATTCTAGTTCGCTGCATTTTACCATACAAATGCTTTGATCATTATCTGTTTCATGTAAAACAGACCTAGCAGCTAAAATCACTTGAAATGAAGCAGAGTCATTAATAATCCATGAACTCTGTTTGGTGGCACTTAATTTATTCTTAAATATGAGCAGGTGGACTCAATAAAAATACGTCACTTTCAAATGCAAAAGAGTTGTTGGACCAGATTCCAGTTTAAAGCCAGTGGGACTTAAGTACAAGTGTGTGTGCATGTAGGGTGCAATTATCACTTCTCTGTAGTGACATTATTCATCCCTCACATTACAGAATGAATTGTCTGAAGACTTTTACAAACCAGCTACAGATATCAAAGATTAAGTTCTTAAAACAGTCTGCAGACAGGAACTCGTGCAGCGACGATCAGCCGAGGGTAAGAAATATTCATCTTCTAATTTTGCATTCAAGATGTTTCGTAAGACTCATTTGTTTTGTCTCAGCTAAAATTGTTTATTGAATGTATTTTTCACTGTTCTGTAGTTTTTCCTCAATTATACTGCTGCAATGTTAAAAACGGTAACTTAAGAGAGCAAAATATGAAAAACAACCATCTCTTTCAACAAAAAGTTCAAAACCTTAAAAACGAAGGTAAATATTCTCCTCAATGTTCTTTTTCATTTACATGAATCATAGACTTTTGTCCTCATTGTAAAATTCTTCCTTGAGATAGAATTACTATTGTTATTGCTTCTTTTTATTATTTTTTTTCTAGTTTTGTTTCTTTGGAAACACTCGTAAAGTTCCATCTTTTGTTCCCACGTGGATTTTTATCAACTTATTCACACATCTGGACAACACAGCTGCTTAACTTTCTCTTTTTGCATTCATATTATTTTTTCGGTAACAAAGCTGACGTGACTTCACACCGAAAGTAGAGAATCTACAGTTTTGTGTCCCTGCATGTTTTCACAGTAAATGAGCCGCCACGAGAGAAACAGATTAGTGTGAAAACCAACCACAAAACTAAACGCAATCGGCAGAAAGACTGTACATGTGTAGTTTTTCCTGAGCAGACGTTTCAGTGGTAAGCACATTCAGCAGAAATGTCTTCCTTCCCCGGTCGGGGAGGGGGGTGGGGGGTCCTCTGGCCGGGAAGATGTGCTGTGCTGTGGGTGGGGTCCCATATCAGATTACTACAGTAGCTGTCGGCATTTCCATGCAGATTTTCCTTCTGGATGTTGTGCAGGTAAAAAAAAAAAGCCTCTTTATTGCTTTCAATTCCAAGATAATGTCAGACTGCAAATATATGAAAATAAAATTTCACAGATGGAGGCCTTCTATGTTTCCATGATTTTATTTGTGAGTCGGGCCCGGGATGCTGTGACTGACCCTCTGATTGGATATCCGGTGAGCCGCAGTAAATGGACGCCCGTCGGCAAACTCACTCCCTGGTTGGTTGGTGGAGCTGCATGTTTCACAGGCACTTCATCTTTAATTTAGCTACGATTCATCCTGCGGTGCAGCTTTCAACAAGTCCGTCAATGTTTGTCCCACAGGCTGGTTGTTTCCACTCCGCTTGGCGTCCCGTCCTATCTGCTGCTGTGGTTTGTGCCGCGAGGCTCGACGTCTGAGGCTGTCAGCGTGCTGCGGTTCATCGCCGCCGCCGCCGCCTGCCTGTTCGAGACCCTCATGAGTGGAAGTCTGTTTTCAGGCACTTCTTACTACTTAGGTTTTATTTCACACACGCCAATAAATTTAAGAGGGAAACATTGCAGCTTTTTGTTATTTTAACCAGTCAAGTTTCAGTTTCCGTCCACATGTCATGTATGGTGTGGACGCTTTGACTGAATCTTTGTGTTGAATAACAGCAAGAAAATTGCATTTTGATGTCGCAGTGAAGTTGACCTTTGACCTCTAGGATATGACGTCATCACTTCATCATTTTATCCTGAGATATTCCGTGTGAATTTTTTTTTGATAATTAGCGTCCAACTTCCTAAGTTATGGCCACAAACATGTTTTGTGAGGTCACAGTAACCCCCCGCCCCCCCCCCGACTTTTGACCCCCAAAATCTTATCAGTTCATATTTGAGTCCAAGTGAATGTTCGCGCCAAGTTTGATGAAATTTCCTCAATCTGTTAGAGATATGGCATTCACAATAGGAGATGGACAAGAAGTGACATGTACCTTGGCATTGACATTGACCTTTAACCTTTAACCTTTAACCACCAACTTTTCATCCTCCTCCTTGAATCCCAGCGGACGTTTGTGCCAAATTTGAAAAAAGTCCCTTTAGGCATTCCTGAGATATTGTCTTCACACTAATGCGACTGATAGATTAAGCCGACATGAGGTCACAGTGACCTTTAACCTTTGACCCCATCATATAAATGTTCACGTAAAGAAGGCCTCTCCAATTCGTCAATTAGAATAAAACTGTACGCTTTTATTTTCGGACATTACTTTTGAGCCGTGGAAATGAATCGTTTGCGAGGTTTCGATCACTTCTTCCACCATTTCTTTATCATCTACCCACCATCTTGTGATTTCCGTCTCTCAAGTCCGTTTTTCCTCATCTTCCTCGTGTCGCCATGGCAACAGAATCTCACAATATTCTCATGTCGCTGTTTCTGCTGCCGTTTTGCCCCGAGCTGCGTCACCATGGCTACTGGGCTTCGCACTGCTAACGTGCTGTCAGCTGGTGTGATGCTCTCCTCCTGTCGTGTGTGAACAGTGCTATAACGTCCCCTGCCTCTCGCTGAACATGTCCCTGGTGGGGGACGGGAGACGGGGGGGGGGTGTCAGAGAGACAGAGACTCTGCCACCGCCTGCAGCAAGGCACTCTTAACGCTACCACATCTCAGTGGCCAATCAGAGGTCAAACAAAGTGCAGACTCTCTTCTCTATGTGTGTGTGTGTGTGTTTTCTGTCCTTCTTTGGGCAGGAATGAGTGTGGAGGTGGCCGCGGCGCTGCTGGCTCTTCAGTCATTCAGGGACAAGTTGCGTCTCGTGTACGACACAGAGACGCAGGAGGCCTGCGAGCAGCAGGACCAGGCCCGCGATGACGATGAGACACCCAACTCGAAGCACATCTTCACCACAAACGGCCTCGCTCCAGGAGACGGTGGATACCGCGGTGGCAGCCTCAAAAAACAAGTGGTCACTCTAATGGAGTCGCCGCTCGTGTTTCTGCAGCAGCCTGGCAGCATTGCTTTTAGCGTTGTGCTCACAAAGTCTCAGGGATATCGTGTTACCCTGTAATTTACTGTTCTTAGCTTGACATGAGCATTGTTGTTTGTTCCTCTGTGTGTGTGTGTGCTTGTATTGCTCATGTTGTGGGAACCTGTCTCCAAAGCAAGTCCCCACAGCACAAATCATTACTTTTTCTTTTTTTTTTTAAGGTGAAGACTTGGTTTAAGGCCAATGTAGGTCTCCAGGAAATTAATTCAGTGTCTTCTGAAGTGTGTCTAACTATCGTTGTGAGGACCTGTTTTGGTTTCAGTGAGCCAAGGACATTATGTTTAGCCGTCACCCTCTGACAACCCGTCAAATGGGTGTTTAAGGAGTTAATACTTAGTTTTAGTGTTAAGGTTAGAATTCAGTTTAGTTTCGAGTCAAGGTTTGGATTGGGTTTACACACTTAGCTGTGATAGTTAAGGTTGTGGTAAGGGACTAGGAGATGTATTATGTCAATGAATGGCCTCACAAAGATAGCTGTACAAAAACATGCGTGTGTGGGTGAGTGTGCGTGTGCTTTCAGGCTTGTCTGGTTATTACATAACAACGGTGTTGAGGAGGCAGATTTAATGCAGCTAAGTGCCTTTGCAAAAACAAATTGTTACGGCTCAGTTTCATCTGCTGAAACGCTGCCAGATTAAAGGTGCAGTCCGACATTTTTGGAAATCACTTCGTTAGCGAAAAAGAGATGGTTATCTTAATAGAGCATAAAAACAAGTGTGTGTGTGTGTGGGGGTGGGGGGGGGGAGGCAACTGGCCTGGTTCTGTCTGCATGTGACAAAATTGACCTTCAGGAACAATTAAAGCTCACTCATCAAAATATGTTTGTTTTTATCCCAATAAGATGACCATATCTAGCTTCAGCGTCATATATTTGTCACGGTCTATCAATCCTCTTATATAACTCCTAACAAGAAAGTGAGTTAGTGCATTTCCCAACATGTGAAAGCAAGTGGAAATTCAACTAATAGTCATTTTAGTGTCAGTTATAAAACAATGCTTGAAAGTTGAATAACTCGACACAATTTGAATGCAAAGTCACAACAGGGAGAAATTTCAAGCAGTAAAGACTTAGATTGTGTTTTTACTAGTGTTCGCCTCCGGGCGTGAGTTTGTGGACAGCATAATATGCATTATTTGTCAGTTGTGTGCTGCGTTGTGTGATTTGTCCCCCAGCAAAAGGCATTCCTGACCTCAGCTCTGGTCATGGGTGCCTTGTTCTTCCTCTGCAGCCTGGCTCTGTTCCTGGGGGTGAAGGAGCAGCGGGGTGAGTCACTCAGAGATGTTCAGTGTTCAAACACCACAACATAGTTTTTAGTTGCTTCATGTAATTGTAGGGTGTGAATCATGTCATCAGTGATATCTGGTAACATGAGCGTGAAGTGTGTCATTCAACCTTTACTTGCTGTTTAGCTCTTTTTCTTAGCAGGGCGCCCTGAGTGCACAACGTAATACATCTCACAAAGTGTAAACTGTATAAACAAAGAAAAACAAATGAATGGAATATAAGACAATGGAATCAAGCCAAGTCGACCTTAAATTTATAAACAACAAAGGGGGATAAGAATATATTAGTACAATAATAGTTGTGAGGAATATTTGAAAAGAAAATAGGAGTCAACCTCAGGATCCACAGTGCACTTCCCTCTGATGTGTCCATGTTCAGGTCTCGTCAGCTCAATCAAAACTTTAAACTCCATTTTCATGTCCTGCTGCAGTATATTCCACCGATAACTCGATATCTCGAGTTTCCCGCTCTTCCCTTCATATTCAATTTTCATAAAAACGTTCAGGCCCTGTCTGCTCTGATGACATAATACGACCATCCTATCTGACCTCCCTCAAGACGCTGATATGCCATGTTCCTTACCAACGGCTGGTTCTTGGCTTTGTGTTCAGTGGACTTGCATTTCAGGTACAGTTTTAGTTCGGTGGTTGTGTTGCTTTCTTCCAAGCGTTGGCTTTGATGAAGCACAGAGATTTGTTATAATACCAATCATCTCTGCATGTGGTTTCCTATTTTTTTCTGATAAGAAAACAGTTTTCCATCTTTCCACAGGCGTCTGCCTCAATAGCAGTTCCTCTGTGGCAAATAGTTCTTCTGAGAATTGGAAAAAAAAAAGGCCACAGTTTTCATCGGACTTTCCGTAAGAAATCAGAAATCCCTGTCATTTCTTGATAAGAGTAATTTCCCTCCCCTTGAATCTTCCTCTGTGCGGCCTTGTTTGTGTCTCTCTCAGCTCTTCATCCCAGCGGTGATTATAGTTGCCTGTGTTCCCAGTAACCTGCCAGCCTTCATGACTATGTGCGTTCTGATGGGATTCAGCATGGCGACCGTGTTCCTGCTACCATGGTGAGTCACTTCCCAGCCTGGACACAAAGTTCGCTGTCCTTTCCGAGGCCCCTGCCTGTCACATCTAATCAGCATCGCAACTGGATGTGCTTCACATTAATCTTTCACGTCGGCTCTACCTGACTCTGGCCAGCGATGAATATTCCAGAAACGATGCTTTGAGCGCTCAGAACTCTTCGTTAAAACCGGCATGCGGTTCTGACATGTGATATGCCAGCTTGAACTGTATCTGCTGCAGGTCAATGCTCCCAGATGTGGTGGATGACTTTGCTGTGAAGCATCCCTCCTTCAAAGACCTGGAGCCTCTGTTTTTCTCCTGCTACGCCTTCTGTAGCAAGCTGGCAAGGAGGGCTGTCTGCTGGACTCTCGACCATGACATTGCAGTGAGTCACACTTCTGTCCGCTCACTTCATGCATTTGTTATGCGTTTTGCATCAGTCGGTCTGTCACGTTTCTCCTCGTCTGCAGGTTTGCGGGCTACAAAGCAGGTGCGTGTAACCATGGTGACGGAGTGGCGACAGCTCTGACTGTGCTGTTCTCGCCAGTTCCCATCACATTCCTGCTGATCGGGTATACATATATATTTATATATATACTGGAATAAATAAGCAAATTAGCCATATAACGCTGAGGTAAAGACAGGTATATATTGTTTCAGCTTCCCCCAAGTTGTCAGAAAAATCTGTTATAGGAAGTCTAAGTTCAGTCACAGATTTAGTTGTAAACATCAAGTTCGTCATCATCCAAGGATTTGAATCGTCCTTTGGTTTTATTTGTTGGCATTGCAGGCTGCGCTGCAAGCCAATTGAGTATTAAAGAAATAGTTCAACCTTTTTGCTTATTATCTATTTATAACAATCTTGTGTCTTAACAGCAGATATGAGACTGCAGCCAAGAGCCAGTTAACCTAGTTTCCCTTAGCTTAGCATTAAGAACAGAAACAGGGAAACAGCTCAGTCCAAAGTTAAAAAAAAAAAAAAAAAAAGATGCCTACCAGCATGTCTGAAGTTAACAAATATCTTGTCATCTTATTTTAATTAACCAGGAGATTTTTTTTTTTTTTTTTGTGATTTTGAATATGTGCAAAGAGTTTTTCGGTGTATACCTCTAAAAAAAAAAATACAAAAAGAAGAATAGCAATGGTAATTTTATGTGTATTCTTCATCTAGTCCAGAAGCTACATTATCATCACCATCATCAGACCAAAGAGACGACACAGAGCTGACAGAGGTGACATCAACCTCACATAATGACACACAGACCAACCAACGGTCCAACTTCATGTCCTCGCCGTGTCACAGTCAGGCTAAAAAATGCTCAGTCGAGCCATCCGCCTGTTCAAAGGTATCAAACGGCCATTTCAGAAAAAGCGGCAAATTTAATTCAGTTCCGTTGAATGTAAATCCTCAGTGTTATAAACAGATACGCAGCCCTCAGCGGCGCTCAGGAGGAGATAAATTAGACAGAAATGTCCAGGAGAATAATCCTCCAGCGTCACATGTGAGATCCAAGGTGTCATGGGTATAAGGAGACACCTTAAAGGGATGTATGAAAGTGCTGGAGCCACAGCAGGAGGTCAGTCTGAAGGAAACTGATGAGCTGAGCAGACTGCTGGTGGGAGCTGGACCAGGTTTCTGATGTCTTACAACTTTACACTACATGTGGCAAAACACTAATCCACTAATAGATATACGCTCGACTTCTCTCCCGACAAAGCTTTTTTTTTTTTTTTTTAGCATACGTACATATGTCCAACTACTCAAACAAAGATGCATGATGACCTTGGTTTAAATTGCTTGCTTTCCCTGCTTACTTTCACACACTTTTCTGGGAGTTTCCTGTTCCTATGTTCCCTTAAATAAATAATGTATGTCTTTAATCATTCGTTATTAAATTTTCCTTCATCAAGTGTCATTAAAATGACAAATGGTTGCGTGGCTCAAAAGACCTGCCTGATGTATTGCATACAGTTCAAAAAGTACACGCAACCTTTTCAAGTCACATTGAATGAAAACACTGCCTGTTCATGTATTGTTTTCAAAGGGGAATGATTCGTCCATGCAGCGACATTCATACTGGAGACATAACTGTTTCTGCTTTATTTGTGTCAGCAGTCGGTGGAGACCAAAAACAGAGCTAAAAGAAGAATGAATATCAAATTTACATTCACCTGGTGGACAGAAACGCAACTTACAATGAGTTTTATTAATACTTTATAAAGGGTGTGTACATGAGCAACTGTTTACAAACAATTTCACTTAAGGATATGTCATTCTTCACCTATAGTGATGGGAAGTTATTTGGCTATTTCCGACCATATGAAGTCTAAGATTGTGATTGGTCCATCGACTGTATGGTTTCCATGATTTGTTTATTGCAAAACAAGGTCCTTTCTAGCACTGTTTATACCTCAGCAACTACCTGCATACAATATCATCACGCCGTGATGACAAAAACAAGTCCCAAGCTGAGCCGATAATGTTCGGTAATTTAAAGAAAAGCTGAAAAGCAAAAAGCCAGTGAGAGTGTCTTTGGTTCTTTTTGTGCATATTTACCACAACAATCAAAATCACTCTGTACTGTATGTCGGTGCCCACTAATAATCCATAGCAACAGACGTTAAATTAATTTTCCTTGTAATGTTAATTTCATGTAATATAGCATGATGACTGTTTTTGTATACATTTTATCTTTCATTTTTATTTTATTATTTAATCTTTGTATATAATATATATAGATATATACTGTATATATGTATGTATGTCTATATAGATACATACTGTACTGTATATACTGTGCATTTTATATTTAATATTTTTACTGCTATTTTACAGCTATTTCTAATTTTTTTTTAATAAAGTAACTACCTAACTTAACCTAATATCTTTTAAGGGTCCATGTGGGTTATTGTTCTGTATAGTACTGTACGGGTTGGAAAAAAATAAATATTCCTCCATGATTCATCATACAGCCTGTTGATTTTTATTTCTCCTCTGCACACAGAAGTAGACTTTTGAGGTGTTTTGTTGTTGTTGTTTTTTTGTGCACTGTAACCTCGAGAAAAGCTTCAAATCATTCAGATGAATTTTTGTTGTTTTTTTTTGTTGTTTTTTTTTTGCTCACGGTGTCAACACAGTATATGAAACACTTTGTTGTGTTTCAGAAAATAAGATATTTTCATCATCATAATAATAATAACAGGAAGTATGCATGGATTGGTGCATCCCTCCTCCTCCTCCTCCTACTACCACCACCATCTCCCCACCCCCCCTCCCTCCCATGCCCACCCACCCGCCCGTCAGCAGGCCGCCCCTGCCTGCTTCGCCTCCCGCTTCCGCTGCTCTCATTGTCGGGTGGTCGAGAGGAAGGACACCGTAGAGCGAAAATGGGAGTAGAAATTGAGACAATAACTCCGGGCGACGGTGAGAAATGTCGTTCAACGGCGTTAATACTCGGATGTATTTTAAAAGAGCTTTTAACCCTTAACGCCTCGTCTTTCTCTTTATTTTATTTTATTTTTTTTATTTGGTATTTATTTTTTATTTTTCCCCTCTTTTCGTTTCCAGGACGGACATTCCCGAAGAAGGGGCAGCGCGTCGTGGTGCACTACGTCGGTGAGAGAGCGAGCCGAGCCGAGCCGAGCCGAGCGGATGTTGTTATTTTTTTAATTATTATTATTATTATTTTATTTTTTTAGGAGAACTAAATGTGTTTCTTTCTTAGAGGTTGTGGAGGAAAAAAAAAAAAAAAAAAAAAAAAAACTGGAGCTGGAAACAAATTATTCACAGCTAGCATCGCAGCTAACGCTCATATCCTGTTTGACACCGTTCAAGGGTTGAGGCCGAAGCTGGCTTTTTCTTTCTTTTTTTTAACGATTCAATTAATAATTAAAAACGGGGAGACCTGGCTTATCTTTATTAGGAGGACGGAGGAGTAAAGCTCCTTTAACGTAAAGCTTAACCTAACCCCCCCTCCACCCACCCACCCTCCTGCTAGCTCCCGGCTAATGCTAGCAGTTGGCAGCCTGGCGCAGAAAAAAAAAAAAAAAAAAAAAAAGTGGGACTACTCATCAACGAGGTTTCTTCCTTTTTCCCCCTTTTTTTTTCCTGTGTGTGTTTAAATCAGGCACGCTGGCTGATGGGAAAGTGTTTGACTCCTCGAGGTCCCGAGGGAAACCGTTCAAATTCAAGATCGGACACCAGGAGGTGATTCGTGGTTGGGAGGAAGGAGTAGCTCAGGTGAGGAGGATGTTTTGGTTTGTTTCTCCTCTCTCCCCTCTCCTCTCCTCCTCCCATCTCCTCCTATTTAACATGTCCACTTTGACTACCTTTAAACAGCTTTAAACGAACTAAATCCCGCTTTCCCGAAGACCTTTTACAAGTAGTTTGTGGTGTTTGCGTAACTGTGCTGCTTATATAATGAGTTGCTTCTTGTTATTTATCCCATTTTCATTGATATAAATAGACTGAATAGTAGTGAGATAATCTACAGCTTTCAACAACAAACAAAAAAGATCAACCAAATCTGGTGAGATGTGTGGACAGATCAGGGGTTGGGGGGGGGGATGTACCTTTTTGTGGAAGTAAGTATTCAAAGGTTTTTGTTAATTTGATCGGCATCAGCGCCTCAGTTTCACACAGATTTTGTTTTTGTTTGTTTGTTTGTTTTTTTTTTTTTGTGACCGCCAGTCTTGGGCGTAACTTGCGATTTCCGCCGTGCGCCTGAAGCTCGAGCAAACGCGGACGCTTCGGAGCATCGCGGCAGAACTCGGCGTTGGCGGTCTTGCCGTGGGAGGTGAATTCGCGACGCGCGACACCCGTAACTGTCAAAAGGGAAGAAAAACACCCGATCGCGCTCCGGACGCGACGAACCTCCTTCGGTGTCGGTCTTTAAAAACTCCCCTCGGCTCGTCGCCGGGGGGGGGGGAACCCTCCGGCGGCCTCCGGTCCGAGACGTTGGCGTTCGCCCTCTCCGCTCGCGGTTCACGGGCGAAATTCGCGGGTGCGCACGACGACGCCGGCGGTCGCAGAAAAACGGGTGTAACTCGGCTGGCGGCGTCGATCGAGCGGCGTAACCTCGGACGCTTACTCCCGCAGGTTTTACGTTTCCGCGCGCGTCTCCCGTCCGGTGCGCTCCTCGGAAAACGCGTTCGATTTGCCGCTCGCCGTGTTATTATACTGCTTTTGTGCGAAATATGTCAACCGCCGTGTGTTGTGTCATTCGGCTGCAATGGTAGTTCAAGCGAGGTTTCCCCCTCTCCTCCACAGATGAGTGTAGGTCAGCGGGCAAAGCTTGTTTGCTCACCAGAGTATGCCTACGGCAGCAAAGGTCACCCCGGGATCATCCCACCAAACGCCACTCTCACCTTCGACGTGGAGCTGCTTGGTCTGGAAGCCTGAAACTCGTGCACTCAACTTTGTTTAATTCCACTCAGATTATCAGGGTAAGACGTTTTTGAATTGTTTCAGCGAGTGTTGACGGGGGAACATCTGAATGCGTGTGGATGTGCGTGCGATGGACCTGCTGTGGTTATCGGCGCTGGCTGCGCTCACGTTCCCACCCGGTCTGCTCGTTTTGCTCCACGCTTAACTATACATTTTTTTTTTCTTTTTTTTTTTCGGTTTTATAATTCTCCAGCTGATGTGTAAGGATTTAACGGTATGGACATAACAAGATTTAGCCTTGAGTATCCTGTAATCCCCTCTTGCATCTCCTCCTTAATCGCAGCACTAAGACCCTGTTATTTCCCCGCAGGTTGACTCCTATCTCGGGAACATGGAGGAAAAATGTTAACAGATGATTCCTGCTCTTGATTCCTGCATAGGACCTATGTCTATAGCTTCACTAGCTCACTCTCCTTTCCATTTAGATACAAATTATGTCATGTCACTTGCTTTAAAACTTGATCCCTTATATATACTTTAGATTCCATACAGTTTAAAGTTATAGGCCATCCCATCCCATGTATTTTGTCATATTCTGCTATGTATTTTTATGGTGATGTTTTTTTTTAATTTTTATTATTATTATTATTATTATTATTATTTGACTTAAAATTGACTTTATTGACTATTTGACTGACAAAATGTGTCTGCCATCAGGACCACATTTTTAGATAAGTGTCATAAGTACCGAATCAGTCTCATTCCTGTGGTTCTGTGGCCTTTTAAAGAAAAATTGTATTGATTGCGGGTAATGAATTGTCTTGAATAAAAATAAGAATAAATTTTTGTTTGACACAATGATATTGCTAAGAATAACCTTTTGTGATATTTGTGATTGGAATAAATTAGTAAAACATGTGAAACACGTTGTAACCAGGGACTCACAAGTCAAGCACATCATGACCACGAATAGTTGACAAGTGTGTGCACATGTAAGATTTTTATTGTCTATACGGCAGCATCAGTTCTTAATTTATGAGCAACGTGACTTTATGGCTGTAATGTTCACAGTTGGACAATATTTGTCTTGTTGGCCAAAAAAATGTTTGGTCTCTAGTAAAAGGTTTCTAGGTCTGTTTTGTCTGTGGCTCCTCTAAACACATTAAAAGAGTAATTTTACAGAAACAGACATTTTTTTTTTTCCTTCCCTTGGGCGACTTTTATCTCACTGCTCAGCACTTCCTGTCATTCACACTCATTTATAATTCATATTCAGTGGTATCACAGCACACGAAGAATATGATAAAAATAAAATAAAACAAGTATCTTTTATTGTAGAGAGGAAACAGGGTTATTTTGCAATATTTTGTTTCTTGTGCTATTACACATCATCACTAATGCATAAATGACATTGAGCCATTATGAATTTAAAAGCATCATTAAACCACACTTTGTTTTACAACAGAATTTGCTCCGAAACAGAACCACTGATTAAACCTCGAGTTCAACTTTATTGGAAAGATCCTTGAAAGCTCAAACATAGGACTGAAATCAGTAACTACAAACTACATCAGAGTTGGGTCAGCACAAACCAGAGGGCCACTTCAAAGATGAGTACCAACATTTTTAGGAATGATGTTTAAATAATACTCTTTGGGATCCATCGAAGTGCAATTAAAACAGCCGAAGCCGACACAAACGATAACTTCGGTATTAGTCTTTACTTTCATCCGCTCAGGCATCTATTGTTTCATGTAAAATTAGAAAATATATCTCTTTTATCTCTTCGCAAACATTTCTAAACAAAACCACTCATCCAAATCTGATTTATTCATCCGTGTGGATCAGAAGCTACAGTATGTTTGACCTTAAAGAAAAGCTTCTCCTTACAATTTGTAAGCTTTGTAGAAACACTGGATACATGGCCCGACTGTGCATTTCAGAACTGGAGCAGAAAAAGCCCGGTACATATTACCCCACCTTTATTTTCTAGATCCAAATTGCAGTAAAAGCTGTCCAGCTAAAAAGCTACGAGCCCAGTTTCCCGTTTTTCTGTTAGCGCGATCCAGACGTTTAGATTGTCTCTATTAACACATTATTGTGTTGATGTGTAGGACAAATGTCCAAACTGGATCAAAGAACTAGAGTCTGTTCGGTTTTCCGTGGTTTATTTAATGGGCAAAAGAAGAAGAAGAAGAAAAAAAAATCGCTGATCTGTTGGTTCTGCGTCTGAGTACAAGATTCTATGCACATGCTCTGCTTTTCAGAAGATGAAAGTCCCCAACAGCTTTAAAACATTCAGTATTTTCCTGGGCGGATATGACCGAAATACAAAACCTAACACCTTCCACTCTTCGGTGCCCAAACCCACGGTGCTCGGTGTCCGTCGGAACAAACCAGATGAGTGCTGACTCTTCATTAATTTCTCTAAAATTGCGTGCGGCACAGTTGACGGCCAAAGGAATTTCATGGCGGTGACTCTCCCATTCCCTGTGAGCAATTTCTAAAATACGATGCTGAAAATAGAGCAGCATTCAAATTCTCCTCCACTTCTTTTTTATAGTATAAACTGTATATCTTTACCCTGAAGACGGCTCATCGTAATCCACGAAGGGGGCTTTTCAATGCAAGCAGGAGAACCCGAACAAACGTCGGGTTACATGCAAAGTGCAATAAAGAGAAAACCACTTAAACTGCAGGCGGTAGGCAGTAAGTATATCCGAGTAATGAAAAAGTATTCCAAGTACAACTAATCATTTGTTCTCTAAGGCAAAGCATGACCACAGAATCACAAGGGCATTATGTCAAATCTAAAAACCTTATAAGGAGGAGGAATATCCAACGCACGGCCGGGACCAGAAATGTACCAAAGCAAAGTCTGCGTTGTGCCTGCAGAGGTTTGGAGTTGTAATCTTAACGTCGGAGGGGGGCCGACGGTGTCAGATTGACGTGGTTCCGTTCATGCTGGTGGGCCTGCGTCCCCTGCCTGCACCCTGGCGTCGAAGCGAGTGCAGGGCGACGGCACAGCAGCCTCTCAGCATGGAACCAATATGGTACACGGGCATGACTTCCTGCTGCCCCCCTCGACACAGCCAGGCCATGGTCGGGACCACCGGCATCGCCAGGGCTAAAAGATCTACGAGGAAGTAGCGGCTCCAGTGGCACAGCGGAGGGGAATACCCGTCTTCGTTTGCGCCCTCCGTCTCCTCCCTATTGTCCTCTTCTAGCTCCACCACGGTTGCTTCCTGCTTCACTGGCGGAGGAGCTATAGGGTGGGGCTGGCAGGTGTGGGGTTTAGCTGGCACCTTTGGTACCTCCGCGGGTCTGTCCGGCGGCAGCGGCTCTGCAGTGTAAGAAAGCGGAGGAGGAGACAGAGGCGGCAAAGACGACGGGAATAGTTGTGGCTCTGAGCGTGCGATGTCTGCGGCGGGGAAAGAAATGACACTCAGCTCCTCGGCACTCGTTTCCTCACACAGCCAGGACATGGTGGGGCTGCAGGCCTGCGAGCGGACCTCCGCTTTCTTCTCTGCTGCAGGAACAGGGACGGGGCTGGAGTCGGTGGCGGGGACAGCTGCGGTCGCCGTGGTCACCGGGGCCTCCTCCTGAGGTAAGTGAAGGAACAGGTGATGGTGGGGGAGGTAGGAGTGTCCACTGCACCTGCAGCTGCTACTGAGGGTGTGGCAGGAGTGCGAGATTGGCAACACAGCCCCCCCGCTGCACAGCCTTTCATAGGTGGAGGAGCGCGGCATGGTTGCGGGGACTCGGAGGTGGCCCTGCGAGGGCAGCTGCTCTGACAGGACGGCGGCCTCCAGGAGCAGGTGGGTTTGTCCGGGTGGGCGAGGCGCTCCGCTCAGGTCGCCGGCATTGGCGCTGCGCTCCAGCTGCAGGGCCTCGCTGCTCCGTCGGGTGTGGGCGGCGCTGCGGCTCAAAGTGCTGGCAGGGGAACATCCGCAGGAGCGAGACCTGCCGCCCGGCCGAGCTCCCTGCAACCATGAGTTTGGCTTGGGGTCGTGAGGGTCTTGTTCACGGACACCCAAGTTGGACCTCACGGACTCGACCACTCCTTGGAGGTGATGGATCTCCTTGCGGGCCTCTTTCAGTGCTAACTGGGCCTCCACACGGTGGCATTCTTCTTCTATCCAGTCTTCTTGCATCCGGTACAGTTGAGTCCTCAACTCATCTATTTCACAGTCCCTGACAAAGTATAAAGGATAACTGAAGAGCAGACTCACTTTTCAGAATGTCTTTGACAGCGACAAAGTGTGGTTAAAAAATATATATATATATAAAAAGGCACCAGGGAACTAGACATAGGAAGCATTACTTTCTGGCTACAGTAAAAATTGGCACAACAACAAGCAAAAGGAGTGTGAGGAAAAGGAAGACTCACCTGTGTTGAAGTCTTTCCACATTTTCCCTTAGTCGCGCCCGCAGGTGTCGTATACACACCTCCTTCTGTTGCAGGGGTGTGAGGTACTGCTCCGGGGTGGGAGGCCTGATCCCATGGTTGTTGCTGCAGGCGGTGTGCTTTGCCTGTCGCCTGAATCAACACACATAAAAGTCTGCGCTTAATCACATTGAATATATTTTACCCCAGGGGTAATGGTTAATGACAATCGCTGTGATTTATTGATTCAACTCTACAGTTACGTCGAAGGCTGTTTGTGGCGTCAATAACACCGCATTATATTGAAAAGTCTTTCTTAGTTGTTGGTCGTTTAGTCTCCAGTCCATATAACTGCAATGTCTCATGAGGAGACAACAAAGCATAAAAAGAGCCAGGGGCAGCTACTCTGGGCAATAAGACACTTTTAAAAACATGACTTTGGTCCCTTTTTTTTTTTTTTTTTTTTTTCATATTGTATAAAGGAGTGCTATGTTACCTGGGTGTAGTGGGATACGTCCGGGCCGTGGGGCTGCCCTCTGGTGCCCTGACCCGACCAGGGTAGGTGTGAGTGCTGGGTGTGTCACTGTGGGAACATCGCCCGCTGCTGCCGCCACCAGTTCCCACTGAGCGCCTTGTCGGGAGATCGAATCACACTCGTTTACAAGAAGTCACCAAACCGGGCGTGAGATTATTTTTTGGGGGTTTTGTTGAAAAGAGACGTACGAGAAGGAGGGAACAGTACCTGCGCTGACCTGAGGAGGGCTTTCGACTCGGAGTGAGAGACATTGATGTGCAAAGGAACCTCCAACCTCTCCACTGCTGTCTCTAGAGAGGGACACTAGGAACCCTCACAGCTGGACTGTAAGAACCGGAACAGACACAAACACATCAGAGGTAAAACCAGCAAAAATAATAAGTAATTATCTGAATCACAAATTACCCAAAATGAATCCTAAAAGCCGTGCTCTGAAAAGAAAGAGCTCCTTTTTCTTCCTGAACGTTGTCTCCTGTGTGTGGTCATTATCTTCACTGAAGGCCAGAGACAAAAGTCTCACCCTAACCCTAATAAAAAAAAAAAAAAATAGTCTCGGCCAGCAGCAAATAAAGCCTCCTTTCTCTGCTGAGACAAAGGGGACACAGTGAGTTCACAGTGAGTGCAGCTGCGTCTCTCTGAGCTGTGTCCTCCCTGTCTGCAGCGCTGCACACAAACATGATTAAACTTCACATCAACGGCTGTCAGAAGTCAAAAGCTTGGTGGCTGGCAGAGGCAGGAGTCACTGGGGTTATATGAACTCCGAATCTGCCAAAAATGTAAACGATCAGATATTAGCAGAGGTGGATTCACAACAGCAGGAATAAAATGTCATTTAAAGGGTCGCGGTATGGTTTTTTTGGTCTTCTTTCTTGCCTCTCAGTTTGTCCCACGTGTCACTCCCTCCACACACCAGAGGTAACCAGTCTCTTCCTCTGTTCCCAGTCTCCTTCCTGCCACGCCCACCTCACCTGCTCCCAGTTCCCCAGATTGCCTCACCTGCAGCCAATCAGCCCAGTCAGTCTGTCTGTCCTCAGTTTGCCAGCACTAAGTTGCCAGGTAGGACGTTTTTGTCTCTCTGGGTTGCAGCCTCATGTTCTGTTTCTAAGTCAGTAGCTTTGGACTCTCCCTCTGCATCGTTTTCACCTGCCTGGTCTTTGAAATATCACCAAGCCTTTGTATGTGAAGCTCAGTTTGCTTCACCACCAGCCTCGGTGTCATGCACGTCTTCTTGACTAACTGTGACAGGGCTCGGTAATGAAAGTCAGAACGTATAGACTGAAATATGTTGAATTAGACGTCGGCATGGTTCAGGTTTTAGGCTTGTTTATTCTTTGATCGGACATTTCTTTACCTCCATTCTTTCTACCTTACCAAGACCATATTTATGTAAAACTTAATTATATAGTGCTTTTGTGTCCAGGTTAATTTTTTCTGACTATTTTCTCTTATTTGATCATCATATTCTATATTGTTCTTACAACACTTGTATGTTATCCTTTTTTTTCCAGCACAAACTGGGCTACAAGTGTAACTCCTCAATATGTTAATTTAGCAAAGTATAAAGTTGTCACATGCAAAGTTTGATAGGAATAACACAGGATCTCTAAAAATGCACAAATATTTTGTCAAACTGACTCAAAATACAACTGTAAAACAATTTATGAACACTTACAGTTTTAGATGAGATACTGACCCATGCACAGAAAATGTTTTGTCTCCTTTTCATTTCTAAGCTTGTTTACACGATTCAAGTTATGTTACTGAAATGTTACATGCTGAATGTTCACTGATGAACTTAATAGTTTGATAGGTTAAAAAAAAAAAAAGTCATAACATTGATATTTCCATAAAGTCAGGTTTCTATGGCACTGATATCTTAATATAATATAAAGTAAATCCTATATTAAACATGTGTAATGTCCAACTTGTGTGGCCTAATTCATTTAGTTAAAACCCCCAAATTCAGACAACTTGATGACATGAACTCGGTAACCTCCATGGTGGCTACAGTCCTGCCTAAAAGTATGATCACGTTTTCATTATTTTCTGTGAATATCTGCTCGCCCTGTTCATCTCGGGTGTTATTTAACAGTAAAAAAATCCAACATGAGGACAAAATGTTCTCCTTTATCCTCAGAAGTGCCTTCAGCTCTGAAAGCAGCTGCTCCAGCCTTACAAATACGCCTGCTGTTCAATAAATCTGTGTGTCTGCTGCAGACTCAACAGACCTGCAACTCCACTGATAATGAAAAGCACACTTAACGAACCGGAAGCGTCTCATTTTGTCCTATATTTAATTTCTAGGACGACGAAGCAGGAAATCTATCCCTCCCCACCCCTCCCCTCTCCTGTGTCTGCGCAACAAGTGGTGATGCTGGTGAGAAATACGCAATCATCTTACGTAAGTGTGAGTATCGGTGTTTACTGTGGAGGCGAGAATCTTTACAGTAGGTGGATAAAACTGAACTCAGAGCAGCGTTTAGACCTGCAGATGATCAGCAGGCTGAATGTTTCAGGATGGATATGAGGAAGTGCTCGGACGGTGCGCCCCGTCCTTGAATTGTCATTATGGTATTAGATCACAGGATTTTCCACATCTGTCGCCCACAGTAAAGCAGTGTTAGATAAGCAAGTAGTCAAAAGAAAAAGTCTCATCATAGCTTTTGCATAACCAGCTGACAACACGCGGGTCCCTAAACAGGACACCGAACACCCCAGTAGGTACTTTTCATACGGGAAAACGCCTCTGATCAAAACAGCTGACTATGAAATTCATCTTTCCAGCTCTGTCCTACATACGTTTACTAAAAAACAAAAAAAAAGACCCCAAAAAACAACAACAACAAACACATCTCTGAATCTCCAAACAATCGTTTTTGGTAGCTGAAGACAGAAATAAAAACCTGCACATGAAAGCGGTACCATTTCGGCAGGTGGAAGCTGCGCCTCGTAGAAAAGCCTCGGTCCCTGCCTGACTCGATGGTCCCCGGTGGCAGCAGGAAGAAAAGGTGCTGGTGGTGCTGATGATGAGAGTCCATCCTGCAGCCATGAAGCCCGGAGATGAAATGAGGCAACTGCGTCTGCTGCATCGGTGCTTCTTAAAGTGACAGTAGGGAATCATGATGCCTCATTTGGCAGGATTTCCCCCGCACGTTTTCTCTGGTTATTGAGGGGATTTCACAGCAGGGATGTTTCCGTCTGACAGGTGAAGAGCAGTTTAATAATCCTCTTATTCCAACAGGCAGCGTGATGGGGGTCCGGCTGGACTGGTACAAGGTGTACAGCACTTCAGATGATGGATGATTGTGCAGAGTCACTGAAGCAAGCTGCAGTTGGAGCGAAGTTTAGTTCCCATTTAAAAGAAATGCATTAAAATTCATCCATCTGTTTATCTCAATACAATCCACAATGACACAACAACATATTTACAATTACAGAGAAAGGAACACACAAATGGCTCAAACTCTAAATTCTCAATAGGCTACTATTTACATAATAAACGAAAGGAACAAAAGTGGCAAATGGGAATATTTTTCGGTTCCCGCTGCGTAAATTCATCTGTACAGGGTCTCACTGACACTTTTATGTGTTAAAAGAAAAATAATTTGCTGTTCACTTCATGTAAGATGTGCATACAGAACAGAGAGAAGTTCATAAATACATTTAGTATTTATGAATCACTGTATATTTTAAGATTAGGCATTTCATTTGTTGTTAACAGCACAGCTCTGCTGAATGAAGATCAAATGGTCATTAAACAATGTCAATTAAAACTGCAAGCAGTGATATGCGGGCCCTCGCACGCTGCATGTGGGGGATCCAGCAGGTCGGGGCCGCCGGCTCCCCGACGTGCAGCACACCAAGGTCAGCATATTCCCGCTTGCAGATTACATTTTTTTTTCTCGATCTCGTCCCTTATTCCTCTTTAAAAAGAAAAGGCTTTTTTTGTCGGCTTTAACATCTTCAAAAACTCATGAAAGTTGGTGCCTGACACAAGTTTCATGATGTTTGAAGCATCGTTTGACCTTAAACATCAACTTCCTGTGTCACCGTGAAACATCAAACTTAGCCGCATCGCCCTGGCTATACTATATACTATATATTATATACTATATACTCTATGCTGTATACTCTATACTCTATATAGTCTATACTATATACTCTATGCTGTATACTCTATACTATCTATACTCTATATAAAAATGAATTTTGGGTCATAGTATGACTTTTTTTATATTTCGGACGACACGTTTGGATGACTTTTCATGACTTTTCAGAGTATGACATGGATGCCTCAAGTTATTTCTCACTGTGAGGTATCTGCTCGAACACCACTGTGTCATACATGTCTGAAATATGAAGAAAAGGCACTTTTGGAATTTTTTTGGTTTGTTGACTTATACTGTTAGTACAAACCCAAACCTGTGTGGCTTACCCTTAGAGGGACTCACCTTAGGAGGTCTCGCCCTCTGTGAACCACGTGGCTTACTAAGGGGACTTGTCCTCAGTGAACCATGAACCTTGTGTGTTACCTGGGCGGGGCTCGAACCCATGTCTTCATGAGGTCATCCAGCTGGGAGTCGGCGTTGCAGACCGCTGGACTATCTACGGCGCCGTAGGACGAACTGCGGCAGGAGAAAGTGGTTCACGGAGTTCACTCAGAGCTTCCAGCTACTCAACAGACAGTCTGATTAACTCAACAGGTAAAAGATTCTCCTTCACCCAGGTTGATGTTAATGGTTCAGATTCCACCTCGGCCTGTTGATGCTGATTCAACTTTTAGTGAAGTTGAAACGTTTGAAGAAATTGAAAAAGTTTTGCATACACTACACATTACAGGAAGCTATTTAATATCACTGCAGACCCCTTGAAAACACGTATATCTACTATCCAAAGAATGTCTGCGGCAATTTTGGTCGCATTTGAATGAATATTTGTGGACGGTGAAGTTATAGGTTGCAGTGAGCCAAAGATTTGTCACAATGCAATCAAGATACTGGAAAGATGGATGGTGCAGTGGTTAGCACTGCTGCCTCTCACACAGAAGGTTTGGGGTTTGATCCCCCTTTTGTCATGACCTTAAAAGAAGGTCGCAAGTCATTTTTGACTTTGAAAATGCGGTAACTCTTTGAACAAAATGCCACAGCATGACTTTTGGGTCACTTTTTGGCCGCCATGCCACGGGCACACCGATCGACGAAAACAAATTATTTTGATAACTTTTAATTCCAAACATGTTAAGAGGGCACAGACTAAATTTCAAGTCGGTCCACAAAATCTGAAAGAGGAGTTTGTCAAAGTACAACATGTGCGAATCGCCAAAAATGGCGACTAAATTCAAAATGGCGGACTTCCTGTTGAGGTGACGTAATGGTGCAATGTCACTTTTTTTGTACATCTCGGTGTGATACAAATTTCGTGCATGTACGTAAATGGAGCCGGCGGGGCATCTGTTTAGGGGGCGCTGGCGAGCCATTTGGCCACGCCCACTCGGGACTCCACTAAAATACGAACATTTTTCGCCGGGAGAGACTGCGTACCAACTTTCATGAGTTTTTGAATACGAGAAAAGCCTCCAAAAATGCAGTTGTTTACGGAGAATCATAATAATCGCTCGGATAACAACAGGGCTTCCGCACCATCGGTCCTCGGGCCCCGATAATACCTGTAATTTCGAGCAGAAAACAGGCAACATTTGCTTATAACAAATTATCAGTTTGGTTTTCTCTCCAAGATAAAACATCAACAGACATTAAAGTGACACCTGGTCCCAGAGAGGCGACTCGACATCTTTTATTTGGAGTAAATACAAGACGAACCGATGTAAAACACTAACTCAGCCTGCAGGACGGTGCGGTCCGAAAAGACCTCCAAGTAATGATGCATGACACGAGATGCTGCACATATAATGACGATAAAAAAATAAATAAATCCAGAGGATTACGCCGATTAAAATAGTCGGAGTGGTGAGATACGAGAGCTTATAAAAACAATCTGACCAAAAGTTTAAGGAGAAACGTTTCTTTCATTGAAACCGTCCCCAGGTCTACGCAAACAAGAAGTGCCAAGAACAAGCAAAAAAAAAAAACAAGGACAGAACAAGTTAAGACATAAACAGACTTTTTCCTCCTCAAGCAGTTCATACTATTCAACCCAGAAAAGTTCATTTGATTTTACTCGGCACAGTAAAACATGTGCTACTGCAGCTTGAGGCAGATCCAGTCGAACCGGCACTGCGACTCGTTCCAAACTGAAATTTTATAAAACTGCATTTTTTTTTTTTCTTTTCCCTTCGTTCTCTACTACTCGTAGAATTTGGGTGCAGGTGTGACGATAATGTCCCCGTAGGGGGCGCTCTGGTGCAGTTGGAGGACCTGTTGTTTTTTCAGGACGAGGAGACAGAAGAAGGTGGTTGCGGCCTGCGAGCGAGTGCTTCCTTCACAGAGAGCCTCCAGGCTGAACGTAGGGTCACTGATGCTCAGCCTCTGCTACACACACACACACACACACACACACACACACACACACACACACACACACACACACACACACACACACACACACACACACACACACACACGCAGACGAATTCAATTTCCCAACATCATCCCTAACCCTGCTGCGTTCAGTATTAAACAAGGACGCCGCTTAACGTGGACACGACATTCCTGCGTCCTGAACGAACTCTGAAAGAACACAGTTTAAACGTGACATTGGGTAGTTAGTGTGAGTGGGAACATTTATTTTTAGAGGCTTACTTTAAGAGCGCTCAGAAGCCTCTGCGCCCGCCTGGTGATCCACCTCTCCTCAAAGTCCTGGCTGTTCAGCATCGACTGCGGGATAGAGAAGCGCTGCGTTTCAGTCAGCGATGCTGGGCACGCGGCCAACGCGGCATGGGAAATGAAACACCTGCCATCTGTCAAGCGCCGACAGATCGGAGCTCGTCGACCGTACCGTCGATTATCATCCATTATTAGTTCACTTTCAACCCCGAGATAAGGTCAATGAAAAGTGGAGGAAAAGCTTCCTGCCACGTTTCTATTTGTAAACGTGTGTGTGTGTGTGTGTGTTCACAAGCACCTGCGTGTGGAAGGAAGTCGACGGCGTGGCTTCCTCCGGGTAAGACGGATGGACGAACATGGAGTCTTCTGAGGGAAGTTCTGGATGAGCGAACTCCGACCTGTTTCCATCCTGTTAAGATACACAGCACAGATAATCATTAAAAAAAAAAAAAAATCACCAAGGAGCGTCTCATTTCTACTCTCTATTCAGCCGACATGCTGACACTTACCTGCGCGAGCTGGGAGTAACTCTCACGGTTGTCGCTCACGCGATCGGGCACCGTCAGCTCAGAGTTGCGCGTCTTTTCGGCGTCGATCGACGAATCTACGACACTGACGTCTGTGGCGAGGGCGCCGAGGTCCCTCTGAGCTGTGACACATTAGTGCAGGAGAGGCAGAACAGAGCACAACACAAGCAATGCAATAACATAATGAGGTTATCGTTGGCAAAAACCATACTTCTCTCACGACGTGAATATGCGAGGTCGTACCTTCTTGTCCCTCGTGGCGCCTCTCCTCGACCTCCTCACACGCGCCGTGATGTTTCACCGGAAAGATACTCTCGGCAAAAAGCTGATTCAAGATTCGTAGCGGGATTTGAAATGTTTTGATTTTGAGTTATCGATGCGCATTAATGTGCCAAAAAAAAATAATGTTACAATTAGAATACCGTTGGTGGGAGTGAAGCAGATTTTTTTTAAATTTTTTTACCTCCTTTATCTCTGGAGTTGCGACAGCGCAACATGGCTGCGCAAAGAGTTTGTCTGCACCCCCGGTCTCCTTCCACAGCATGAGCTGCACAGTCGGAGGGGCCATGTCCAGAGGAGCGACCAGGTCCGAGAAGTCAAACATCTGCTCTCTGATGAAGTCGTTGCTCAGCTCTTTAGTCTCGTCCACCACCAACTTGCGTTTCCTCTTGCTCCTCTTCCTCTCCGAGTTTGCTGAAGAGAATCAGCAGGAGGTCACAGGAGGGCTCATTTATCTGCCATCAAGATCTTGCCACATTTTATAAACACAGTGGATGTGTGCAGTTTCAGAGGGCCTGCGTCAGTGCTCGTGATAACACCAGAGTAAGAGTTGAAGGAACATGGTTCGTGTTTTCGGTGCCTACGAGTGACGGCCACAGGTTCGAGGGCAAAGGCCTCGTCCTCATTAGCAAGCAGGGTGGTCTCATTCGGCGTCGGGGTCTCTGCCTCCAAAGCATCTCCTCTGTCGGCGTCTGTGAAAAAAAATATGGAGTCCGTTTTGATCCACCGGTGCTGCTGTACCATTAAACACAACAACTAGAACAACCCCAGGTGGGAAATACAGAGTGCAGGTCTGACAATACTATTCAGTAACGGTTCAAATGGAGGTGAAAATGGTAAAAGTAACTGTAATATGCTGTAAAATATGAATCCTGATGAACTGTTACCTTGTTGATAATTTAGCGAAGAGTTCTCTTGATTTTCTTTTTTTTTTTCCTCTGGGTTGAAGTTTGTGAGCTCAGCATGTTCAGTGGAGTTTGTGAGAAAGTCTACAGAGTCGATAGATACGATAAAGCGTCGATTACTTTGTTTGCTGTTGTAAACTTACAGTTTAACATCAGTAATACTGAGATTGTCCCCCCCCCCCCATTGACAGTGTTTTTTGGGACAAAGTTGTGGCTGAAAAACGGATCCCGATCAATTCACGAGGATTACCAAGTAGGTCAAATCCTTGATCCTCATCCCCAAATGCGTCTCCATGCTGAGTGAAGCTCTGTAAGCTCATGTCCAGCAGTGCATGCGTGTGGCCCGGGGACTCATCTCCTACCCATCAGAAGCAAGAAAGAGGCAGGAGGGAATCACAAAGTCAGCATGAGATGTCAGCGCAAACTCTGCTTTAAAAAGGTACGGCTGGTGATATTGTCAACAAATTCCATAAAATGAGGCAAACGCAGTGTGTTAGTCCATCTCTCCACTATTTAAAAATGAAACAAACTTTGAGCAAGTGTTGCTCAAACAGGAGTAAATCGTGCATTTACTGGGACCATCGTCAGCAATCGGCTACTGTGACGACAATGTGGCTCCGTGGTACAGATCAATAGGCAACATCAGGCTCAGGTTATACAGAAAATACTCAATAAGGATCGAGTAGAAAGGTTGAATGCAGAAGTAAATTTATGCTGATTAGCAATAATAAATAAAAGGCTCCACACAAATAAAGCAAATGTTATTGACTCGCATCAAGTCCGGAGGCACTGTAACATGAAAACAATGTGGTTCTTACCGATGTCTGCCAAGTTCAGAAAGCCGTTTCCAAAATCTTCTTTCAGAGTGATTTCCTCTGATCGACTCTGGTTCTGGGAAAAGTGTTCCACCGCATCGATGTCGCTGGTGTCGCAGCACGAAGACAAATTGTGGACACAAAAAGAATATTTTTTTCCCCCATTAGGTTTAACTAAATAACAGCTGACTAGGCCCTGCTTCAGGAGTTCAAAACACAAAATAATAAACTTACATTAGTAGCGTTTATCATTTTTGTAATTGCAACAGAAAATCAGCCCAATGTTTTCAATTATGAGCATTTTTTAAGTACAAAATATCCGATTTTTCATTTACTCATCTCCTTTCAACTGCCACGTTTTAGTCACGTGTCTCAAAGAAAACCACAGTATATATATATAAGATAGGCTGAGATGTGTTGAGGAAGAGGAGGAAACAGTACCTGGGGTGTGGCAGCTGGGAATCAAAGGCAGTGAAATCTTCAACCAAGGTAATTTCTTTTATTGTGGCCTCGAGACCTTCCAGAGGAAGATCTGTCTGACCTGGTGGAGTGAAAGAAACCGTGCAAATAATACACACGTACTGTATTTATAACTAGAAAAGATAAGAACAAAGTCAACGATTTGACTGAAATTAGTTTGGAACAGATGAAAAATGACAACACAAATGTTTATTGAGTTAAGATGCCAACTTCTTAAACTCCTTGTTGGGTTTGTGTTAACTTGTTTAGCGGCAGAAGTTCACGCCTGCACTGTTTAATGTGATCGTATACGCGAGAGAAACCATAAATTTCTCCCTCTTATCAGATTGTGAAGGAATACATATTTCTGTCACATTAAATCAGTTTTTTTCAGTGAGGTTTTAGCTTCATTTATTCATGAAGAGCTGTCACATAAACTAAACAAAAGTCAGCTGCTCTGATTAAAATGTCCCATTAAGTAGTAAATATCTTTAATTGTTATCAGAACTATCTCATCTCTACCTTTGCACAGCCATAAACACCATGTCAGTCTATCCAATGTAACTACAGCTCTTTCAGCCCTGGTGGTGTCTTTATGTGTCACTGCTCGTTAAATAATTGTTGACAAAAAAATAAAAAATAAATAAAACTGGGTGTGTTACCTGGCCTGAATGCCATTTTAATTTTAACCAGGGCATCACTGCAGTCTGCAAGGAGATACTTGGCTTTTCTGGAGTAGATTCTGACCACACCAAGGAGCAGATGACCAGATGTTCTCAAGCCAATTTTTATCTGCAAAAAAACAAACAAAAAAACACATCTGAATCAGTACTCACGCCTGTAATGCAATAATTACAAGATTGAGGAATGGACAACTGGTCTGAATACGCCGTATGATTGGAAAACAGAGAAATGGAAAGCGTAAGTAGCAGGTAGGCCACGTTGGGAGGGTTTAAACCCACTTGATCATTCAAAACTCAGCTCCTGACTGACTTACAAAGCCTTTAATAATCAAACATGAAAAGATTTCTTGGTGCCCTCTATCATCCAAACAGAAAGCTGAGAAACGGGAGGGGTGGGCAGCTCCCAGCCAGGGTTTGGATACAGACACTTTGAAGGCTGAAAGGACTTTTGAACCATCCCCTTGTTCTCGGGTTTACCTGCGGGGAGATGATGTCGTTGATGGTCGTTTCCAAATTGCATTCAAACACGTGCGCCTTGGTGAGTTTCCGTTCCCAGTGCGCGGCTAACCAAATTTTGGCGAGAGGCCCCCGTTTGGACGTGAAGAGTTGCGTGTAGAACATCATGTTGGGAAGTTAGCCGTCACCTGCGACAAAACACAATCAGTGTAAACGAGTTGATCTGCACATGAAAGACAGCAGACGTTCAGTCGGTGTGATTTTTTTTTTTTTTTTTTGCTGGCTGAGCTTGAACTTCCAAAGCTAACCTTCGCGCCAGCTTTTTTTTTTTTATTATTTTTTTTTAGCGAGGCCCGCGCTGCAGTTTTCAGACGTGAACACCACGGAAGTAAAACGTTTTTTTAAAAAAAATTTTTTTTTAAAATACCGTTCACAATAAAGGCAAAAACATAAACATAAAAAAGTTATTTTAGTTAATTGTACAGAAGTACCGCGCAGAGCCGACACTCAGCAGAACAACCTACCTCTGCAGCTCGAGGACTCTATAGGCGTAACCAAGCAACGGCTTCAGCCAAATTATATCGACAGACAGATTTTAAATAAAACATTTTTTTTTTTTTTTTTTACAATTTATTGATTTCAGACACTGATGTGAGGAAAGCGATGGATACTGACAAAATGTTTTTTTTTTTTAATATTAATAATTTTCCTCCAGCCGGTTTTGAATCTGCGGTTTCGGGATTTGTCAGATTGGGCGGGCTTCCGTTTCTTTTCCTTCAATTGAGCGGGGTGGCTCCGTTTTGGACCGTTTCGCCTGCTTTATCGGCCGGGTTTGTAAACTGTAAGTCTCCGCGTATATAACATTAACTTCTCGGGCAAACTAGAAGACACTTGCAAATCAAAACACGGGTTTAAAAATTTATGAATTTATTTATTTGTAAATAGCCTCCAGCACAACGGGCTGAGAACCCCGGGCGTTGCCGGGGCAACCACAAATGAACTGTTATTCTCTTGTGTGTACGTTGGGTGTCGCTGCAGAGCTCAGGTACACAGGCAGGAAGTTGTTGTTGTTGTTGTTGTTTGTGACCGCTGTGTCACTGGTTTGAATGAATAGCGAGTTGATTTTTTTTTTTTTTTTTTTTTCAGGGATACTTTCAGCCATTAAGGACGACAGCAGCACTGAAATAACGGTTGAATCCTAAATTAACTGCATCGTGCAAAAAAAAAAAAAAAAAGATGTTAAATGTTGCTGCTGGGAAAAGCGCGAGGTAAGTGTTACTCTTTATAAAGACATTAAAGCGAAACCATGTTTATGAGGGAATATGTGTTTGTCATACATTTATTTAAAATAAAGTGAAGTGTTTAAAAACTTGGGAAAGAAACGGAGTTTAAACGTGAGCAGATGTGTAATCAGACAGAATAAACTAAAACCTCTCCGTAGATGTCAAGGGCCTTCTACAAAAGATTTAAAAAAAAAAGATTGGTTTAATTGTTTATCTTTTAATAAAGCTGTTTAAATATCCTTGGGAGTAAGTAAAGACTGATGGTTCTTCCACATTTCTGTTTTATATCCACCAGAGGGCATCAGGACACCCGGAAGAAGTAACTTGTTTCATGTTGTCACAGCTGGATAATGAATGTAAGTTTAACCTCTCATCACTGTTACAGACTAAATACAGTGAGAAGTTAGAGGTGGTGGACAGTGAACACGCAGTCTCAAACTACAGCTGCAATGTCTTTCCACAAAATTGTAAAGATGCACCCAGCAATTATTTCATTATAGATTCATCTGGTGAATATTTCCTCAACTTGTGGTCTGTGTGATCTTTTGATCTTTTTTTTTTTTTTTAATGATATTATCAGAAATGTAATATCCCAATAAGACTTTGATTTCCTGTCGGGTTTTTTTTACTTGACTTCAGGTGCACTGCTTGATTTTGCACATTAATGCACTTCTGCAGTCATTGTAAATAATGTTGTGTGTATAAAAATACATGAGATGCAAACATGCAATCTTTGCGAGAGCTAAAAAAAATAAATAAATAAAAATCAAAAAATGATCTGAAAGTTGCACATAACCACAAAGTTGAGAGTTTAAGATTAAAATTACTTATACTGGTAAATAGTTAATCAAATATGTAGGCAAAATTGCCAGTGTTAAGTCAGGTTTTCAGCCCCCAGATGTACATTTTTTATTTATTCAAGAATCCTCTGTGTTTGTGTTAATCGATCCAATGCAAACAACATGGAATTGTTTGTATACAAACAGTACTATAGGAATCAAACACCACCAGACAGGTCATTTGAAGTGGATGTTAGTGATTAAAGCACCATACAAGTGTTGTTGTTTTTTCCAAAGGGGAGTCTTATTAATCTGCCTCCAAATTATTGTTAGAACATTAGGTAGGTAGGGAGGTAGGTATTTACTTTATTAATCCCCGAGGGGAAATTTTTTATTATTATTGCAAGGCTGCACCTAAAGATTATCTTTATTTACTGGTTAATCAGCTGATTATTTTTCATTTGATCAGTTAAATGTTAAGTCTAAAAAAAATAAATTCAAAAAATGGTGAACAATGACACGTTTTTGAATATATTTGTTTTCTAAGATGATTGCTTTTAATATTCCCTTTTTTGATTATATAAAACTGTCCGAAAGCAGGATGTCCACGACGTTAAGAAGCTGAAACTAGGATTTATAGGCAAAATGAGGATTTAAGCAACTCATGGATTTAATGGTGATTTTGTTGTTGATGGATTGGTTAATTAAACAGTTGTTTCAGCTCTAAATTGTTGCTACAGAAAGTATTTACAGCATACAAAACAACTGACATGGCAGCTCTGGAAGTCCAGTTCAGATTAGTTCAATGACTGGTTAATTATTTGATTCAAGTGCACGATGATAACCAGACTTATTTTGATTAATACAGGATTAATACATGTCAAGGCGAACCTGTCAGACACGACAGTGGACTTCTCAGACTTTGAGGTAAGTTTAAAAACCTAAACCTTCTCTTGTCTCTCTCTCTCGTGCTCTCTCTCTTTGTGTCTCTCTACAGACATACTTAAGAACAAAAAAATGTCTTCAAGTCACCTTTTAAGGAAGCAATCTTTGAGCGAGAATTAAAGATGCCAAAATAGATTTGTGTTTTGCGTTAACTGGGAGCCTGGGGTGGCGTTGCCGCACAAAACAGTTGGTATGGCAAGTGATGGTCTGGATTTCAAGAGAGACCGTCTTAAGGAAACTGAGGAGAAGAGAGTTGCTGAGGGAGAATGGGACTCTGAAGAGGGAAATCAAGTGAGGATACGAGTGCGTAAACACCGCAGTAATTATTATTGAAGTGGCTCTTGAATTCAAGGTTTTTATATTTGGATGCTGAACAGAGCAAACTTCATCTGTGATGGCAAACTTGTTTGAGCTGATGGTTCTAATCATGTTTACTGAAAATTTCCATCTGTTTCTTGGAAGGCAGATTGCGCAGCACAAAATCAAGAGTTCCACATATATTTGTCGCAGTAATCGAGATGGTTCAGTTTATGTGTTTCAAATAACACCCCGCCGCCGTGTGCACCCATGTAGGACTCTTCTGACAGTTTCCCTAAATGTTTTCTGCCAGATCAGTTACTTTTCTTTTAATTCCTCCTCTGGCTGTATCTCACTGCTTCTCTATATTGGCTGCCAGCAAAAAGCTTATCCTCCGGACTTTTTTTTTTTCTTCTTTTTTTTTTTTTTAACTGGGGAAAAATAAATTACTTTGCATCTAAGTCGATCCTTCATGCATATTTGCCTTTGTTGCCTGCTGGCATGGGAGTTTGCATTTCTATTTATTTATTTTTTTTCAGTTCAGACAGTTCAGTGTTGATAGTGTAGAAGTAGAAGATAGTGTAGAAGTAGATCACTTCAGGCGATAATATACACAATATAGATATACATATTGATGTTTTGTATTTCTAAGATTCAACATAAAATGGGTTTTTGTTATGCGTGTTTTTTTTCTTTGCCTGTTATCCTCAGAGGGCTGGCCATCCCGGCAGCTGTAGCTTTGCTGTCATCATGATTTTTAGTCAGTGTGCTCAAAGATAATTCCCTGAAAAATCTCTCTGTGTGGCAAACAAAGATATGATAAAGCTGCACTAAGAAGGAAGTGTGACTGTCCGATAAATTGGTCATTTTCAACTCTTTTAAATGAGTGCCCTGCGAGGTTAATCCACCAAATTAAACATCTCATTAACTGTTTAAGCGGGTTTTTTTTTCTTTTTGTGACTAAGTACTTAAGAAACGCACAGATTTCCCAGTTTATGTGGACAAATAATTACATGACAGGTTTTCTTCTACAAATTAAGAAAATTTTACAGCTATTTACTCTAATTACTATAAATGAGGTTTTATGAAATCTACATTTTTCTCCAAAAATGTATTGTGTGTTGTAGGATGAGCAATACACTTTTAGATTTGGGTCTTCATTTTCCAGCTCCTTTGTCTTCTCAAACGCTGATGCTAGTAGTCTCAAAAGTGAGAGGAATTTTAAACAGAGTCCACACCAAACTGCTGCTTATAATGTCAATACACTCCTTTGTAGAAAATGAGATTGCCCGTGAATTTGAACTTGCTGCGCTCTCAAGTTAATAAACAGTTTCCAAAGCAATATTTCCTCCCACAGATAATTAAAATGTTGGAAAAAATCAAGTCTCAGAGCTACTGAATATTGGCTTCTTTTCACAGGAGATAAGAGTTACTTCCTGTACTACAATCTGTTCCTGTACAACTCTAGGGTGTTGAGTGATATTGCATTTACAACTTCCCTTTTCCATTTCTAATATCTAATTCTAATTTAAAAGATTAAATGAAATAAATGTTATCATTCTGAGCGCTGGCTTTCTGGAAAACATTGCAACTTCCTGCTCCAGGAAAAAAAAACAATCACTGAATATTTTTATGTCCTTAGTAAATAAGGCTCCACAAGGATTGTTTTTGATAATTATACATACATATATACATTGAGTATGCTCCTCTTTAAGTACATGACGCCACACAGCATAGTACACAATTCAAAAGGAAAAGTATAATTGAATATAGCAAAGTGTTGTTTGTGTTTTTAGGAAAAACAAACTCTGATACCGACATGCAGAATCAGACATGATTGTTTCAATGACTGATATAAATCAAACGAGCCATTTATTTTAAGGAATGGCGTTTTAAACAAATACTTGCTGTAAATATACATTATTTAGCAGAAAATGAAGTGCAAGTGCATAACAAACAAAGTATCTTTAATCAAATGTGCATGTAAGATCATGGGCTCTGATCTTCCATCATTTACCCTAATCAAAAGCATCAAATACAAATATTCAAAGCATCAATCAGAGATATCATTCTTTGTAACCAAGAATCTTCACCCTACTTTGGAAGTCCTAGTTTCCCCCTGCTTTTCATTATTATAAATACTGTAGATTATTTCCTGAACGGATAATCATTTTAAACACATCCTATGAACCGCTCTTAAGTGACAGCTGTCAGTCATGTTACCAAGTACTGTGTGTCAGTTTGCCCAGATCTAATCAAGCTGAAATCAACATTCAAACATGGGGGGAGTTAAGAAACCCTTTAAAAAACAGAGATTATTTCATTTTGGGTTGGGTTTCACTCAATAAAAGTTAAAATCTTTGTCAGAAATAATGCCCTACCGTTTTATCTGACAGTCTACATGAGGAAAATAGATTGAGGCCACATGGCGCACCAGACTCTTGTCGGGTATGGACCTCTTCAGTGAAGTAATTGTCCTCCTTATTCTGTCTTTCTACCATCAGATACTCAGCCCCAGTAGGCTTGAGGTGGCTGCTGAAAGTTGCTTTATTCGCTCCAACCAGTAAACAGCAGCTGTCAGTTTGATTTTATGTCTCGGTTATAATGGATCCCAGTGGTGACAAGGACAAAACATCAGTCCAGACATTTAAGCCTGCAGGTGGTGAATACTTGATCATTTTTGGTCACTTTACATACATATAACAGTTACGCGTGTCCTTCATGTAATGAAACCTAAATAATTTCTTCATCTCCTTTGTAATCCTTGAGAGTAATTGCGTATATCTTTTCCATATATTTTCTTCTGTTTGGACTGGCGGGTCATCCCAATGCTGCACACAGACAATTTCCTAATTAACCTTGAAGGCAGCATGGGTTCTCCTGTCTCTCCCCCAGAGTCCAGTTCAATTTCTGTACATTTGAATAAAACAGGAGATAAGCTGACACAGAAGTAAACATCAAGACGTTACAAGTATAAATTTCTCTGGCAAATCTTCTCGGATGAAGAAAGCTCAGTGCAGATTTTTGGAATCTCAGCCATTTCACAATGAAAGAGTCCTTTAAGTCTCCCAGGAAGGATGCCATCAAAGGTCCTTGCAAGCCTGTGGTGTTGTCATGCTGTAAGGTCTTGGAGAAACACACTCATCATCATTTCCCTCACAAGCTTGACTTCGGCAGTGTGCCCAGGTAGATTAAGAGCTCCCCAGGTGGATAAAAAACAGTTGGTTTCAATATTGCTAAATCTTCCTTCAGCACATCTTGTTTAACTCTTTTCGAACTAAATTTTGGCCACACACACCTGTCTGAGTTGCATGGGCTGCAGTAACTGAGCGGAGAGTGGAGGCTCCTCTGTGCAGCTGCCAATCCAGTTCCTACAAATAGTACAGTAATGTATTGTCTACCAATGGCCTGCAAATGATGCATTTATGGGGCATCTGTAAATTTGTATTGTCTACCAATAACTGGCATGGGAGGCATTTTGGCAATGTCTTCCCACAGTAGTGTCTGCCTGTAGCCCGCATATGAGACGTTTAGGGGACATCTTTAAATTGTACTGTCTACTCGTAGCCTGAGTGAGATTAAGGGACATCTGTAAATTGTATTGTCTGCCAATGGCTTGCAGATGATGCTTTTAGGGCACATCTGTAAATTGTAGCTACAGAAAACAGCCTGTGTTACCCCCCCCCCCCCCATCTGAGCTGATGAGTCTCTGCATGCACAGCAGTCACAAGCTGCACCACCTACCATCTCTAGTAAATTCTCAACCTATGGGAAACACTGCTCATTGTAACTCGTGCATGCCTTTTTGTTGTTCATGCCCAGTAAAGTCTCCCGTCTTCTTGAGCTTGTGTCCCGTCCTGTTTATTTCTTGAAAGGAGGAGGTTGTACTACTAGAGCAAATCCGCCTGTAGTTGGGCTGATAGCTGGCTGACTGTCACTTCCATGTAGGCGGATCCAGTCAGGATGCAGGCAGTCCTTTGTGGCTTGGTCGCGTGACACAATGCCGCGTCCTCCGTGCAGTGCAGACATGCCCCGTAGCTCTCCTGCTGTCCATTTGAGAAGCGCGCGGAGATGCTCATGTCCTTGTTTCGCTGGGAGGTGGATCCGAAACGATCTCTTGTCTCCGACTGCGAACTTCCCCTGTAGATCATCTGCCGTAACATAGACGTGTCTCTGTATAAACACTCGCGAAAGTTGGGCTTACACAACAGGTAGACCACTGGATTGTAGATAGTGGAAGACTTGGCGAACACGGCGGCGAAGGCGAACGCAGTAGGAGGAACCTGAGTGGCATCTCCGAAAGCAGCCCACATGGCCAGGACAGCATATGGTGTCCAGGCACCCAGGAAGCCAATGCATACCGCGACTGAGAGCTGTGAAGAAGAAACATTCGTCGAAGATTTAACTATCAAAACGTAAATAGTAAGGATGAAAATATCTGAAGTACTATTCCCTTATTTTTGATTGGACCCTCACAAACGGCTACATAAGCTTGAGAAAATAGCGCAAATATATAAAGAAAGTAATCGGCATCAAGTACTTTGATAATCTTTGAAAAAGTGTTTCCTATCTGCCTCAAATCCTGCCAGCTGCAAAACCTCATGTCAGTGAAGCAGCACAAACGCAACCCTCTGACCTTGACAATGAGCGCGTGGGCATTGGTGGTCTTGGTCTGTGGTGACACATGCTGTTGGACGGCCTGACGCGACCCTCGCACTGTCAGCAGAATGAACGCGTAGGAGAGGAAGATGATGGTGCAAGGCAGTGCGTAGCAAAAGACGAAAAGGCAGATGATGTAGGACAAGGCCGAAAGCTCGTGGTTGGGCGCCTGCCAGTCGATGCAGCAGGCCGTTCCGTAAGGTTCGGGGCTGTAATGTCCCCACTGTGCCAAAGGCCCCACAGCAAACACTGACGCGTAAAACCACACTCCAGCCACCATGAGGCGGGCGTGTAACGAGGAGATCTTGTTACCTGATTGGAGAAGAGATAGAACAAGATGCCCCGCAGTTATTATGATCTTTTTTTTTTTTCTCTCTCTCCTCATCAGATCTGCAGTTTTGACATCATCATTTTGTCGTCCCTCACCGTGGTTTGGGACGCAGACTTTAAGGCAGCACACTAAGGAGAGGGCTGTGAGGTTTGTCAGGCTGCATAGACCAAATAGTACTCCACACATCGCGTAGAGCTGGCAGGTGATTTCTCCAAACAGCCACCTGCACACAGACAAGGAGCAAAAAGGAAATGTAATGGAGACTGATCATTTTCATTATCAATTCATCTGTCATTTTCTCGACTAATCAGCATTTTTGCAATAAAAAGTAACTTTCACGATAAACCTTTCATCAAACTAGCTGTCGATTGCAGTCAATTGATTCTCCACTGACAATTTAATTTGATACTCAGACGAGAGAAATGAAACAGATACGCACGACACACCTGTGTGAAAAAGATGACGGTATTGCCAATGGAAACAAAGACAGCGTCATCCCAAGGTCACTGATCGAGAGATTGATGATGAAGAACTCTGCCGGTTTTAAGGTCGATCGCTTGTGATAGGCAACAAGTAGCAGAATGCAGTTGCCTGCGAGGGACAGTATACCTGTGGAAACAAACAAAACAAAAAAACAACCAACGAGCCGAGCTAGAGACGCGAGAAGTCAGCAAACGATCGACACAGTGGAGATTGGTTCGTTGTGTGTGGACTCACAAAAAGCGCTGTAGAGGGCACCCATAAGGATGTCGTGCTCCTTCGAGATGGTGGAGGCAAACACAGCAGATGCGTCTGAATCATTTCCCATCTATAATGTTGTTGACATTAGCAGACAAGTTGGTTAGTTGTGAATAATGCTCGAATTGAATCAACAATTCGCTGAAACTCAATATTTCCCTCATTGTGATGTCAGCTTGAATGAAACAGTGAAACAAATGGATCGTTGAAAGGGTGTTACATTACAGCAGCGAAATCTATTTCCTCTCTGTTTGGTGTGGATATTCAGTTCTCCGGGTTTGTTTTCTAATGCATTTAAAATGCTGCCCATTGTGTGATTGTCTGTCCGGGCTGTCCGACTTCTCTGTGCCGTTTCCCCAGCCAGCAGGATCAAATGTAGAAATATCATTTTGAGATAATCTTCTGCAAAAGATGGGGAGAATTCTTATCAAATGCAAATACATAAAGCAAGATTGACGGTTGGAAAGAATTAGGACGACTGAGCCTTTCAGGATTTACGAGAGGAGCGCGAGAGACGGAGAGCTATAGAGAACAAAGCCGTTACGATTATGACAAGATGCGCTGAAATTTGCTGGGAAAAAAAAAAGATGAGGAAATTGCACAAAATGCAAGTACGCACACGTGCCCCCACAATGCAACGCGCATGAAGTGATAGAGTAGATAGATCCATTATCAGAGGTAGGAGTGTGTTTATTCTGCCATGACAGAGTTAATAAATTATCCTAACACATTGTAAGAAGAATCTTAATAGTGTCTTCTCAGCATCAGTTGAAGCATGTCAGAGGCACTCGTGCTCCTTGTTAGGAGCCGGACTCATATTCCAGTATTTTTTTTAATTTTTTTGATTTTATACACTTTATTAATCCCCGAGGGGAAATTTCATCTGAGATGACACAGAGGCAACGTTGACTCTCAAGGACTTCGGCAAACACGCAGGGTAAAGAACGAGGCTTCATTATTATGCAAGTCAGCATGTCAGTCAGTGACGAAATGTCCAGTCAGTCTGAGACTCAGCAGAGTATATTGTTCTGATGAGTTTTAGTGGCACTTGCATCCAAGAACTCCATTATTGTGTCAGCACGACCGTTCATCAATTCAATTAATATCCCATCACACTGATTAGTTCTCAGTCTGGTTTAAAGCAGGTTCATCAATATTACTGCATTTTTAAAACATTTCTATTTGATTTTTAAAATGTGTTTGTGTTTTAGGAGTAGCTATTATTTCTAATTATTGCTTTTTATTAATTACTATAAAGAACATCAACCACTATGTATAAACAGCATGTTTTGTATTCTTTTTTTCATTTTAATCTCCATTTCGCCATCAGATCTCCAATATTGTTTGGATATTGTGATCGTGATGCCAGAAGACAACAGTTGGATGGTAGGTGGACGTGTCCAGTGTGATAACCGTCCTGTGTGACTAAGCTGGGGAGAGAAATATCTTTACACTGAGATCTGTGCGAAATAAGTTTTTACAGTGAAAATCTGTCTCACTTGGAGGATTTAAAGCATGCATTAATCAAAACAACTTTTACCGAGACCTGAGGCTCCTTGGAGGCTTCTCCCTCTCTCCCTCTCTCTCTCTCCCTCTCTCCCTCTCTCTCTCTCCTCTCTCCCTCTCTCCCTCTCCCTCTCTCCCTCTCTCTCTTTCTCTTTCTCTTTCTTTCTCTTTCTCTCTCTTTCTTTCTCTCTCTCTTTCTTTCTCTCTCTCTCTCTTTCTTTCTCTCTCTCTCTCTCTCTCTCTCTCTCTTTCTCTCTCTCTCTCTCTCTCTCTCTCTCTCTTTCTCTCTCTCTCTCTCTTTCTCTCTCTCTCTTTCTCTCTCTCTCTTTCTCTCTCTCTCTCTCTCTCTCTCTCTCTCTTTCTCTGGTTTTCTCTCTCTCTCTCTCTCTCTCTTTCTTTCTCTCTCTCTCTTTCTTTCTCTTTCTCTCTCTCTCTCTTTCTTTCTCTCTCTCTCTCTCTCTCCCTCTTTCTTTCTCTCTCTCCCTCTTTCTTTCTCTCTCTCTCTCTCTCTCTCTCTCTCTCTCTCTCTCTCTCTCTCTCTCTCTCTCTCTCTCTCTGGTGTGCAGGTGTTTAATCTCCAGCTCCTTCACTGAGCCCAGCAGCATTTCTCCTCACTTTTTTTTTTTATCACCACCATTGAATGAAGGAGGCAGTGTGTTCTTTTTGTGTTGAGTTGAATCAATATTGCTTAATTTAATGAATAAACTTGTCAAAGTGTGTCTCATTAGTGACACAATATTACTTTCAAACGGAGTCATTTCTCTGTTGCATGTTTTAATCAGAGGAAGGAAACCAACACGACTCTCAAGCCATGTGAGTATGAAATTGAGAGGAAGGCCTGACCAGCTGAACTGCGCCTTTGGTCTGCTGTCACAGAGTATTTTGAGACAGGCTGAGCTATGACACCACTGTTATGATGCCTCTGAGCCGGCCTGAATTACTCCTCTGTTCAGCAGAGATCAACTGGACGCCTTCGATACGGAGACGGGAACTTTGACCAGTAGATGATGCAAGGGAAGCGATGCATATATTGCCTGCTGACTTTTCTCGTGCACCCATTATTTCATTTTGAGGCACATTTGCATCTCACACTCTCACGCGCTGACCCTTTGGTAATTCACCGAGGGAAAGATGTGAAACCATCTATCCTCAGTTTACTGCTGCTGTCAGCTGCTTGACAAATAATCTATAAATCTGCGACAAGTTTTCCTGCAAGCATGTCATCAAAACTGAACTTTGTGATGCCAGTGAAATGAGGACTGTCACTCGTAACCATGAAATGTCTGTAGTCAGCGGAGATGAGCAGCCATTTAAAGGCTGACGGGCATGTCAGGGAGTCGGAGACCACATGCAAGAGCTCATGAGCAGCGACAACAACAATGTCAGCTTGTCTGCTTGGTTTTCTGAGAGGGGCTTCCAGTCTTGATCTTTGACATGTCCTTTGACATGTCCTTAATGTTATAGGCTTGAATATAATGCGTGTATCTAAAACTTGCGTGTTTAAAAAAAAAAAAGAGTTACGTAAGAAGAAAACCCCTAAATTGCGTTATCATAGCTGGGAGATTCACACCCTGCCCCTCAGTGTTTGTGCCTTCGACATTTATGAATCATAAAATATTTGTGTTGTTGAATGTAAAGTGTCATGTCGTATCTTGTTTGCTTTGCTTGATCGACCCGTCCTGCCCCTTGAGTATTTACACTGTTTTCATCTGTTCATTTCAAGGCAGTATTAGACAGTTTTTTCTAAATTATTTATGCTATTATATGTTAAAAAGCTAGAAAACATAAATGAATGTTAAACATTGTGACGCCGCAGTTGTCCTTAATAGCATCTGCTTACTTTGTTTGCAGCATGTAGTTGTTTTTTTTACTGTCATTTGTAAATGATTCCCAGTTCAGAGCTTCTTTCATAGTGTAGTTAGATACAGGTGCTCACATTAGAACTGCAAGTAATGATAATTGTCTCTAGTTAATCAATCTGTTTCAGTCAGAAATGCTCATCCAAGTGACATTTTTATTTTGATTATAAATAACAAAAGCAGAAAATTTGTATTTTTTTAGTTGAAACCAGCAAACATGCTGTGTTTTGGATTGAAAAATGACTCGAACAATTAAACAATAGTTTTGGAGTTAATATTCTTTTCATTTACTAATCACTGCAGCTCCAGTCCACATTGTTTTGTGCTGACTATTAGGATTGCGGTTCACTGCGTTGTCCCAAATATAAAAGCCAACCTTCACGTCAACATATATGACACACAGCGTGCTGCGTGACACATCCCCCGAGGCTCCGGGGAGACCTTTTGTGAGATTGAAGGCGACTGTATTCACCCTCAGTGTGTAACTGCCGCCTCATCTGAGAGTGACTGACAGTGACAAGTGAATGCCATCAAAGTACAATGTTTGCACCATGTTTTAGCAGCACGACAGAGTGGTTGGAGGCAGCTCCTTCAAACATGGCAGGGCATGCCGTGACATGTCTTATGTAATGACTGAAAAATAATCACATGATGCACCGAATGTGGTCTGTTCAAGATGCCGAGCATTTCAGTGTAATGTGACCAAGAATCACCGGCCAACTGGTGATTCCACAAGTGTTTAGGTTTGGACATTAATTTTTCTCATTAACAAAAGAGTACTAAATGAGTAAAGCCTCCTCATCTTTACTCGTGCTTTTCCTTTTTGTTTTTCTTTGCACACGATTCTTTAACATGCAACTTTGGCTTGTTGCAAATTGTAATAGGACCTTAACAGTCATTAGCAGAGCCCAACCGATTTTATCTGATGATATAGACCTGTAACAGATCAGTAATAGCATATAAGTTGTCTGATATAAAACCCCTTTTTTAACAGAATAGAATACAGAATAATATGCTTGGGGTAATTTAGAAATTGTCCGATTTGTTTTTTTTATTGTAGAAATTTATGGTCATTACATTCCCAGTGAAGTTCACTGTTTCAGTGGACAATAACGTTTATTGTTAAACGGTAAAACGTCCTGCCTCAATTCAACCCAATATCACTCCAAAGTGTGTAATACTCCTGCCAGGCCACTAGAGGATAGCATGTTAGTGTTTTAAAAGAATGAAAACAGGTGGTTAGGTGGAAAAAGAAATCACATGGTTAAGGTTAGTGAAAAATTTGTGTGGTTACGCATCAAAATTACATCACTTAAATGAAAGCCATGTCAACTTCTTGCTGTCCTCCCTGAGACATTTGTGACTTACGCCAGCTGCTAACCCTTCAACCTTCGCACATGGATTTCACCGCTTTTGTATTTTGTCTCATGACCTGCATCACATGACATGTCTTCTCTGACATTTCTGACGTGTCTTCAAGCATCACACCCTTCACTACCCTCTAGTGGACTGTCGGCTGCATTACACGCTCTGTCATGATCGCGTATCTTTGTCACACGTGTTGAATATCCACATTTCAGTGGTTATATCAATATCCAAATTTTGACATTTGTGTCCAATCTTCTATAACTTAACAATTTACAATATTAACATTAAAGCAGAGTCAGAAGGATAGGCGCAAGAAAAATTTATAAGGGAAGATGACAAATGTCGTAACAGAGAGGAGACGTAGTCGATTGTTACAGAAGCAATTTATCACAGAAGGTCAGATGTGAACAATCGAAACGTGGGTCATTGGACATTTCTTTAAGCCTAATTGGATTACCTGTCATTTTTTGGATCTTCATTGAAAAGATATTGTTTATGTAAGATGCCATGAATGGCTCTGATGTTAATCAGGCTTTAAAATGTTATTTCTTTTATTCTCTTTGATCTCTGTGACCGTGGGAGGACAGCAGTCACAAAAAAAATGAAAAACAAGGAATGCAATTCTGCCACTCTAGTCAGTCATGTTATCAGTCTCCCACAATTGCTTCCCCTTCATGGGACAAATGTGTTACATAACACAGTCTTTTTGGTAACTGTCTTGCCCCAAACAGCTGTTATCATTTGTTATTTGGCTTTGACTCTAATCTTCAGTTAGAGGTCGCTCACTTTGTTAAATTATGTTGAATCTGACAGAAAGACGTCATAATTGTTCTTTGTCTGCACATATTAATTTCCTGTTGTGTGGCTAGAGTGAGAACCCACAAACAAATGAATCGTCACTCACATATGTCTATGCAGGCAGCAACTACAACAACAACCCGGCAGGTTAGGCATGCAGACACACATTTCCAGAGAAAAATAATGTGCAGCAAACAACCTGAAATCAACTCCGACCAGCTTTCCTAAAAAAAAATGTCAGCGCTGCGACAACGCAGACAAAAAGATAAAGAAAAGCAGCCGGTTTTTACAGAGAGATAATCAAAGGATCTCCTCACTAATCCTGCCCGAGATCCCACCATTCGGCTATGAGGTCTGCGCCTTCATTTCGTCAGCATTACAGCCGGCACAATCCGTTTCCACTTCCTTGATACAAGTATTTGAACCTTGACTGAATGCCCTTCAGTAAATATCCATTTAATACAGCCAGATGTTGTGTCAGAGTCAAATCAAGGAAAAACTACCACACCTTTACAAAGAAAATACGGAAAGAAATAATAGAATAAATAGTTTTGGATCATTTCAGCTTCTTTATCTGAAGAACAACCATAGATGAGCAAAATGAAGGGGACTAAAAAAAAATGCATCATAATGAATGATCCCCCTTTTTTTTTTTTTTTTTTAACTGTCTGATCTCTTTGAATTGCACTGGAAACAGACACCCCACAGCTGTGCTGCTTACCTTCCAGGGAGGGATGGCTTGTCCTCAGTTAAACTCATGGAGGCCAGTTGGAGAGCAGGACAAAGGAGAGCAGCTTGGCCAGCCAGCGTTACGGAGACAGAGACGGGGGACAGACTGAGGGAGACGGAGAAAGGGAGAGAGATAGGGGAGGGGTGGGGGGGAGCTCTGAACTTGTTTGAGGCTCACGCCGAAGAGTCCGGTTAAAGTATCCTCCTCCTCCTCCCTTCAGTCACACACACTCACACACAACTGGCCAGGTGGACGCATACTCGCGCCGTCCTACAGCAGTCATCATCATTGTGGACATGGACTGAGCCCCACTTATGTAGAAGCCCACAGTGACTGCAGGCCAGGGAGAGAGAGAGAGAGAGAGAGAGAGAGAGAGAGAGAGAGAGAGAGGAGAGAGATCAGCATAAGTGTCACTGATGACTCAAAGTACCACTCCCCAGCCCATTTCCTCCTTCCACATACTGCTACTTTCCTGCTCCACTCTTCATCAACACTCTCATTTGTTTTTGTTACACTTTGGATTATTCACCTTCTTTGCGTGTGAATGAATCACACCTGCAGTCGAGCGTTTTCCCAAATTGGTCTCCACAGTTTACTCAAGCAGTCAATTTCTGCACGAGCACCAGCGTTTATGGATCTACACACAACTCCTGATCAATAAGGCTGGTAATCAGAGCCGGGGGGAGAGAAAACTGGCTGTTGATTATAATTATAACGTAGTGGGAATGCAAACGCTGTCAAGGTCGAATTTTGATCTCGTTTAACATTTGAAGGATTTTGTCCATGAAGGTGAAATGGAGTCAAATTTTAAATAGAATATTATTAATTCAGCATGCGCCTTTGACATTTTTAAGATACAAGATATTACATTTACAAGATATTAGACAGCTTATGAGTGTCTTTCATCATGGTTCAAATAGTCCAAACTAAAGCAATGAAGCTGCATAAACAGCATTGATCAGTGAATGCCTGTTGCTGCTCTGCTTTTCTCAGGTGAATTGTGATTAATGTGATATTTCTTGTGTGACTGTACTTAATTCAAGGGTCCAAAATGAGTATTACAGACATTTTAGAAAATAAAGTGTCATCCTCGGTCACACAGTAAATCCAGTCCTGCGAGGGAGCATTTGAACTGAACCTGAAGCGCTGTGTCATCCTACTTTATCATACCCACCCATACCGTTTGCTCGGGGCAGCGCTGTTCCCAAACCGACAGTCATGGAAAGAAAGCTGCTTAAGGGAGTGTGGGCTTCCTCGCTGAGCTGTGCCGAAGCTGCAGGGCTGTCAAAGCTGCAGAAAGCAGCGCTGTCATATTAATACCTCGGCGCAGGGTCCTGGTCCTTCTCAGGCCGCTACCTTGGACACGTTTAGATGAACTTAGTGCCACAGCCGGTGGTCCTTCACAGCTTGGAGTCTCTTCATTGACTTATTGGAGATGGCAGTTGGCAGGAAATGATCAGAACGAGAGGAAATTATTGGAGATAATGTTGAACACGAGTGCAGTCACTTTCCCGCTGGGCATTCAGATGGCATAGATGTCAAGTCACTTCGTTTTATGCAATACTGGAGCATATTGTCATGGATGTCAGTGCGGGGCGGTCCACCAGACTGATATATCGGAAATATTAAGAGATATTAGATTGCATTGAAGTCCTGTTAGGGCAATAACAGTGACCAGAGGATGAATCGTTGCCTAAATTCTCAAATTCACTGAGTGAATATACGGGCCTGGACATGTCTCATTAACGATTGTTTCCAGTCGTTGCGTCCGAATTTGCATAACCCTCTGGTTCATTTTGAAACTATTGGAGCCGCCTTTAACCAATCAGTACTGACCACCGTACACTTGATGTTGTGAGCTGAAACTCGCCAAGCTGTAAACACCAGGGAGCCTCTAGCATGTCTGGAAATGAACATTGCAGACTTATGAAGGAAATTTAAGGATGCAGGGAGCATTGTTCTTGCTCCGGCTTCAAATCCTTGATATTTGCTAGCATTGCTACAACTGTTCGTATAACTTCATCTGGCTCTACCGCCATTGTTGGAACTACATTTACTGGTCTGACCTTCAGAGTGGCTGAGGAAACCTTCCTGCGAACCTTATTTCCAGACGTCCGTGAAGAATGTCAGTCAGCCGGGTCATCAAAGTGTTATCCAAAGGCAATTGGACTTCTTCAGGTTTCTGCAACACATTTCCCCTCTAATGTGACTGAATCCTTCAGGACAGAACTGAAGAGGTGAAACGTCTCTGTTACCTTCGGATTGTTTCCACACTATAATAACAGCAAAGGCTGAAACGGGATAAATCTTTGGCTTACATTCATGATTTGGCCAGAAAAATAACACTCAATCGGTCATAATGCTTCTCCAAATTTACTCAGTGTAAAAAAAACAAAAACTAGTACTGATAATAAAATGTCAATATTATGTTGACAACTTCTTTCTGCTCCCACAAAGTGCTCAAAAATCTATCGTAAGTCTAAAAAGCCGTTTTGTCAAATAGCCATGAAAACTCTTAACAGTTTAATATCATTCATAGAAGCTGTTTTACAGAACGACTTCACAGGACAAATAACGGGAAGATTCAGGGCCCTTCATACATATAGTATGTTCTGAAAGCGTGACAAACTAGACTATTACTGAGGATTTAGAGACTCAATCAAGAATATATTTGAGGTTGATCGACCTTGCTCAGTATTCCTCAGCACATAAAGCATTAAGCACATTTTATTAAAATGACCTTGAGCGCTGAAAATTAATGTAGCGCTAAAATTTGGGAGAGTAACAATCAGCTTTCCATCTCTATTTAATTTGAAGAAATATCTCCACCTACAGATAAACTGTAAAAACAAACTTTAACTTTAAAAGAATATAACTCTGTTTCCGAGATATTAAAATGACTTTTTAGTTTTATTTGTGAGAAAGTGGATGTTGGATCCAATTTTGTGTTTGTTGTAAACTGTAAGTACATGAATTGAATTTAAAAGTGTAGTTGTCACATCTTGTTGTTATTTTTATGTTTGTAAAAGTGGTTTTACAGACTCACTTCATTCAATTTATTTAGCTTTATTGAGAGACGAGGTATAACTATGGCTTATGCAATAAATATTTACTTACTTTGATATTATTACCTACCGTTATACATTATTCTTACTGGATAGTAAACTGAAATTACCTTCCAGCCGTATAGTAGTGACATTTGACTGAGAGCAGAGGCCGTCCCACAACCGTTTAAGGAGCCGTATTTTAAAGCTTCAGGCTATAAAATTAATCTGATAAGCCGTTACAATATGATTAATTGGCGCCGCTGGAAATATAAGTCTGCCTCTTCCCAAGGAATAATTTGAATGTACTTGTCAAGAACTTTTTTTTTCAGTTTTTTTTCTTCTGTCCCTTTTTTTAGTGAGGAGTGGTGGAAGAACTATTCAGGTCCTTTCCTCAATCAAAAATACAGATCAATACTTTGAAAATGACTCCATTAGATTCACAACCTCACTTTAAGTAAAAGTATGCAGGTGTTATCAGCAAACTACATTGAAAGTTTCTAAAGTCAACTGGGCAGAAAAAAGCAGAGCATTCCTGACTGCAGTACGCAGATCAGGAGCTGCTCAATGTGGGCGGGGCCAAACGTCTAACCCCGCCCACATCGAGCACCATCCTGATCTGTGGTCTGCAGCCAGAGGCTTCTCGAAAAAGCCTCCTGTCAGTAATTTACTGTTGTATGTATTATATGTTTTGAATTGATATTAATATTATAATTGCTGCTGTACAATTTAATAATATTTAAAGTCTTGCTAACTTTAACTACTTTATATAACATCGGGTAGTTAAATCTACAGTAATGCGCCCTATTGTATGACATAATCATATGTTTGCCGATCCTGTAAGAACCACATATCTAAAAAAAAATAATAAAGTCATGACATTGTTCAGGAATAAAAATTTTTTTTACAGATGTTTAAAAGCCGTTTATATTGATGTTGCATCCTACTGCATTTTTAAACAAATAAGCAGCACAAGCCGGTGCTTTAGTTTTCTATGATATGATTGAATGATGTTTTTTTTTAGAATCACTCTGACCCGGTGGAGAGGCAGTGAGTGAGAGAGTGCTGAGACCACATTGTCCTGGTCACAGCTGCCTGAGTCAGACGGGCACATTTAATGAACTCCCAGGTGTTTATTTTGGGCTGCAAACCGCTCACAGCGTTGATGAACAACTTTATCAACTTCACACTTAGGGGTAAAGATAAAATAATGAATCATCTGAAACTTGGTAAAGTTGCCGCCAAAACAAACATTGGATTATTGACATTTCATTGTTTAGTACACAACTGAAGAACAGCAATGATGCATACAAAAATGGGTGTGGCAGATCAATACTTTGTAAACACCACAAGGATTATAGACTTGTGTTTTAACCCTTAAATTCTTTTGTGTTACTCAAGTTACTCAACATAAAATGATAAAGAGACGATGTAGTAAGAACATAGATGATTTGATTGCTCTTCTTGTTGTTCTTCTGATGATACACCAGCGGTTCAGGTTGTCCCACATATTTTCCGGTTTCTTGTGGAAGTCAGATTCAGAGTTAATGTGTTTTAGTGGAGAAAAGAACATGAAGTGCTATGTTAGATGTGACTAAAATCATGTGCAAATTGATTGGCCGTGCATCCATCATCTGCTTTTTCTATTTTACAGACACTTTAAGAGACCATAACCAATATTTTACCATACCGAACCAGGGTTGTCAAGGTTACTGAATATGCTGACTAATATTAAGGGGACTGAACCCGAAAATGATGGACTAATAGAAGTAATTCCATCACAAAAATATGCCCAGCCAATTTTACCAAGGTTATTAGGTTTGATCCGAGATATTAATATAATAAAACACTTGATGAGAGGACAGAGATTTTGCATTGCCGAGGGGGTCACTTATTTTAGTAGGCTGCATGTCCAGCCTGGTTGGAGATGTACCTTCTCGGCTTTGTGTCATGAAAAGCATTATGTAAATTCACTAACTTATCACAATGATAATTATTAAGATTATTATTATTTACCCTTAAAAGAGGGGAATTCAGAATCATTTACAACAATATCCAAAGGTGGGCTGTCACTTGCACTTACCTGAAAAGTGGATTATAGGGGCACAATATTGTTTACAACGCTGTGTTCAGTTTAAATGTACATGTCGAGTCGTGTAGCAGAGATGTGAATATAAATATAACTCCCAATGGGTAACATGGAACAGTACGTGGTACAGCATTTACATTTATATTTTCATAATTCAGCACAATGAATAATACAACGTTTGATAACACTGTCCCCACTCATCTCATGAGCATGAATCAAAACGTGTGAACACATTGTGTCTCATTCATTTTGAGCTTTAAATTAATATGGACTCAATATTTTTTTCTGTCTATGGCGCACTTCTCCCCCCCCCCCCTCAAGCTTTCCAGGAAAGACAATAGAAGCCAAGTCCGTGTTTAAATATCAGATATATAAACTCTAATTCACAACGTGTTTAAAGTGGAAGGGGTCATGAGGTAATCATATGTACATGTGATCTTTGTGCACTTAATGCTCATAACTCCCATCCAGAGCACCACATACATTGTTAGGTCCAGAGATTTATAGCTCTTATGCAGAGGGCCTTTATGCACTTCCTGGACATAAAAGCTTCATATCTATGGAAAGATCTTTCTTTCATTTGCCTCCAGTTATTTGTTTGTCTTAACAGTCTACCTTCCAATCTGAGGGCTGAGCCAAAGCAGTTAAGGTACTTTACCCTGGCAGGAATCCATGTTGTGTAAATGAGGCGTCAGTATTTCATTTTCTTGACACAACAAAATTGAGTTTAGTACAGTATATCCCTGAGCATCGACGCATCGGTTATGTTTTATTTATCACTGAATATTCAGGGCCCTAAATTTCACATTGTTTTGCAAGCATGGCATTTTATGAGAACAACTTTTCACCAATAACTTGTTCAGTCTAAAGGACAAAAGCGCTGTTACAGCTTGACACGTTTCTGCTTCCAGGAAAATGTCAAATCCTGGAGCTTATTACCAAAAAGCTGCGAGTCCTTGATTTAAGGTAACCCTCTTCTGTGCGAGCCAGCTGTATTCAACACTGTCTATTCTCTGGCCATCACTATAATGAGGACAAAAACTGTCCTCTCACCTTAAGCTTCCACAGGACATTATATAGGCTGATTCGCATTTTTCGACCTCTGCGGCCCTCTGTTTACTCCAATATCCTTTGTCCTCTGTCATTGTGCCAGCTTTGCCTTTTGGGACGTGGGTGCATGCGTTGGTCAGTGACAGTCTGGGCGCTGTGAAGGGAGTGTAACTCTGAATCGGGTCTGCGAGTGAGCGGCGAGGAGAGTCAGAGGAGGCAAATTCACCAGAGCCCCGACTGCCCTTTCTGTCAAAGTGTCCAAGTGGAAACAAAGAAGATTAATGTGCTGTCGTCTGGGCTCGCGTGAGATGTGAACTTAACGGAGGCACCGGAGGAATACAGAGGAGAAAAGTAAACCCCAACAATGGCAGAGATATAACAGATTCGAGAAGTAATGTGGGACTAGTGTGGTGTAGAGAGAGAGAAGTGGTTCATATTTTTTTTTTACTCTTTTTCTTTTCTCTTTCAGTCATGTTCATGTTTTTACTTAAACAGAAGAACAGCAGTTTGTTGTTTATGTGTGAAAGGTTGCATGTGGAAGCAGTGAACTATCTCTCCCTCTCTGACACTTTTCACATTTGTATGTGTGAACCTGTGTCATTACCGCGATGTATATTTCGCGTGTCGAGATTGCTCCGTCACTCAGCTCCTCAACCGACAATAAATTTAGTGTCTATCTCTGCTGCCTGCCCTCCCTCTCCTCCCCTGGCATTTCCATAGTTATTATTCACCACATGTCTCGGGCTAAAACGTTGTCACACAGCAGTGGGTTCATCTCCCACATAGCTGTCAATTTAATGGTTGTTTGTCCGACGGAGGGAACAGGAACTAACAGCAAGGTCACCTCTCGCCCTATTGTAATGAGAACTGCGCTCAGAAAGACGGGCTTGTAGATTTGTCACCTAGAGAGAGAGCGAGAATGAGAGGTATGCTGCTGTGCTAAAATGCTCTTTCTCTGTCACCTTGGAAATAAGGCAATTTTCTGCTGTATTTTTTTTAATTTTTTTTCCTTTCATACAAGCAAGGGCGGTCTCCATGAACTTAATTTTTTGGGAGGGAGACTGTGGTTTACACTCAGCATAACTCAGTCCTCCCCAATCCCCTCCAGTTAACTGTGTTAATGCTTCTCTGTTGCCCTCTTGTGGTCTCTGCAGCAACATTTCTCACCTCTAAGTGAAGTTTGACTATTTTCTAAAATACAAGGTTGGTGTAGGAGCAAAACATTTCGATTAGGATTTTTATGATAGTACTTTTTATGTTCTTTGGAAGCATTAGGAAAAATAGCTGTTTGGATGTAGTTGGTATTACACATGGGTAACTTCACTTAATTACTGTGCATGTGCAGTGATTGAGGCCATGCATCATGTACAAAGAATATTTTTTTTTATTAGTTAGGATCAAGTTGGCTAAACTAAGAATAGACAAAAATATCTTTTACTCCACATCAAGCTCAGGTTGAATATTTTCTTATATTTTTTTGTCATACTTAAACAGGCTTAGTAAGATAGAGAATGGATGGAAATTGAAAACCTGCATTTTGGATATGTGGGTGTTAATAAACGTAAAATGTAGATCTCATTGCCTCCCTTGTTTTGGACTTGAGTTTATTGCAGAATACTGAATGTTGCAGTATGAGTCAAACCTTTTAAATATGCAAGACAACTAAAGGTTTTGTGAACTAAGTTTGATTTATTCTGATGTTGTTTTGAATCCCATTCAGAAACAGACTCCTGGATATATTTGTATGTTTTAAACATCTCTTATTGACAAAGAAAACATGTATTAAGAAACTCTTTTATTGGATTATCAGTACTGAAAAACCTAAAGCCATATAAAAACATAACATCTTGGATACTTCTAATCTAGACATAAGAAAAATCAGTACAAAAACTTAGACATGTAAACACTGTTAAATGACTTTTCATTTAAGCTTTACAGAAACAGTACAACAACAGAGGTGCAGTTTCTCTCTCAACCACTGGGGATCTAAACAATGGCTGCTGACAACACAGTTCATCTCAGCACCTTCATGATTCAGTTTCAAGGTTCTGTTATGAGTGCAGTAAGACTTAGCTGCCTTTTTTGTTTTCACTTTATAATGCAAGGTTACTTAAACCATCCTTGTTTCAGTGCAGGTTCAAAACCTCAATATTCTCCAATTCAAATAAAAAAGATGGGGTTTTAGTCAAAACCTCTACACCTGCACAATACCCTTTCTTTGTTGTTTTTTAAAAGCAATTGTCCATATAAACTGAACTAATTCAAAGAGAATGTGTCCCCTCGTCTCACCTCTTCCTTCATCTCTAAACTCTGTTGTGTTGGCTCTAATTTGGAGGTGCAGTTTCTGAGTTCATCTTTGAGCTCTGAAAGCTGATGAGCGTGGCTGGAGAGAGTCCCGTTGACCTGAAGGAGAAGACCATTCGATTGTCTCTCCAGCTCCTCCCTGATTCTCTCCAGGTCCTCTGCCAAGTAATTCAGGCCCTTACACTGGTCCTCCACGCTGGCAACACGCCCACCAACCTCAGTTACCTCTTTCTGGACCACCATAGCTGTACTCCGGCACCCCTGGACCTCCGTAGCGAGCCGCCTCTTCATGCCCTGGAGCTCCCCTCTAAGTCGGTTCAGTCTGCGATCGCCTGCCCCGAGCATGGAAGCCTGATGTCCAACCAGATGGACCACACCCTTTATCTGCTGGGCAAGACGAGCTTCTCTCTCATGCCAGGAGCTGTTGGCTTGATCCACCTGGTGGACAACTGTCCCCAGGGAATCCTTGAGGCCTCTGAGGGTGTGGTTGACGGATCGAACATTGAACTTGAGTATTGTTAGCTCTCCCTGAATGGGAGAATCTCTCTCAGCTTGTTCCTGCTCTTCCCTGAGGGTCAGACTCTTTACGATGTTCTGCAGTGTAATGTTGAGACTGTTCAAATGGTCACCTTGCACATCCAGTACCTCCTTCACACTCTGCTCCTCTGCCAGGTTTTTACTTGGCACAGCAGAGTCTCCCTGGATGGCAGATTTTTCAGATGAGGAACAGGAAGAGGAGCAGAGAACCTCAAGGCTGTTGAGGTGCTTTTGCACTCTGTCCACATCCACCTCCAGTCTCCTTCGGAGGGACTCCAGCTCCGTCTCCAGAGTAGGAACAACATGACCCTCCAGCAGTACGGGGGCAGTGGCATTATCTAGCTCTTCCAACGCTGTCAGTAAACGGCACTCCAGAGCCTTCAACTTACCCTCCATCCTGGCCTCCAAGCCCTGTGCTGGTCTGTCTGGACCATCGTTCCACTTTCCAGACTCATCACTGTTAATCTGCCCAGTGACGTTGAGCTTGGCTTCTACATATGCCAGACGGCCCTCCAGCATTCCTTCTATGTGGTCCTTGTGTCCACCCAGATCCACTCTCAGGTGTCCCTGGGACTGGTTGAGGCTTTCCACTGACGATTCCAGCAGCTGCACCCTTTCAGTCAGTCCACTAATTCTCTCGCAGCAGCTTTCTGAAGCATTTAAACCGTGAACCTGTGCCTGAAGATTTCTCAGCTCTGTTCTCAAGTTTGTATTAGTTTCGTCCAGAGCATCTTCCATCTGCCCCTGGTGCTCACCTCGCTCCTTTTGGCACTGACGGCGCACATCCCCAGCTTTATCCTCACATCGGCCCTCTGCACTCTCCACGCGCTTCTCAAACCCACCAACAATTTCTGTTCTGGTTGCACTTAGTTTGGCATCCATCAACTTCTCCACAGCTCCTCCATTGCCAGTGGTGACTGAAAGCACTTCTGCTTTATTCGAAATCCTCTTCAATGCTCCGTCATGTCCCATCACTGTCGCTTTAAGTTCCTGAAGCTCTGTTGTCTTGGCTTGCAGCTCCGTCCTGAGCTCCTCTACCCTTCCATTCAGTTCTGTAAGGCCTGGAAACACCCGCCTGTCATCTAGACCCTCTATCTCAGGATCTTCCCCAGGAATCTCTACAAACCCTACGGTGAATGGTCTCGAGGCTAAAGCTGGAGCGGGAACAGGACCGGGCACAGCAGAGAGCAGAGCTGACAGCATCCTGTTGGCGTCCTCCCTTAGAGAGGCTCGTAGACTATCCTCCAGTCCGTTCACAGTACCTCTCAGGGTCTCCAGGCCCTGGTTCACACGCCGCACATCATCCTCCATTCGATATATTCGCTCCTCTGTCTCACTGTCAAGACTGTGGCCTAAAAAGAGAAAGAAGAGCTTTTAGGGACAAGGATGGTAAACATAAAAAAAACAACCAAAAAAACATTTTTGCTTTGATGTGATTGCAGGTTGAATCCAGTTCAAAAGAACTGAATACATTTTCAAAGCCCATTTTTTATTCTATCACTTTGTGAGGAAGAAAGTGTGTGTGCTAGGTTTGAATTATTAGAAAGTTTGGAATTAGGACAAACCTGTTGTCTCCCCCTCTGGCTGTTCACCTCTGCAGGGAGGAGGAGGGATTCCTTCCGGTATAATTTCCCTGGGTCCTTGGCTGTGCTCATGTTCATGTTCGTGGTTGTTCTCTTCGTGATGCGGCTCCTGGTGCTCTGTCATTGGTTCTGGTTCAGATGGATAAGGCTCGAAGGAGGTGTCTGGGAAGGAGGAGGACCCCGGAGGCCCAAAGTGACGCATCGGGTAGGAGTTAAAACTGCCGGTGGGAGGTCCTTTGTGTTGACTCCATGGATTGGCTCTCACAACAGTGTTAACAGGGGGGCCCTTGAACATGGGACCTTTGAACATGAGACTTTTATACTGAGGGCCCTTGAACTGTTGTCTTTTCATTGGTGGTCCCTTGAATGGTGGCATCATTTTCATAGAGTGTTGGTAAACTGGATGTCCTTGCATGCAGCCATAACCAGAGTACCCAGGACAGCAACGCCACTCCAGCTCTGTGACGGTTTTATATGCCACCTTGTAAATTGGCTTGTAGAGCAGGCGATACCTGCGTGGAACATCCAGTTATTAGTCAGAAACATAAGCTTGACTGCAGTATTTTGTATCATGAAGTGATGTGAATCTAAATTTGTAAAAATAACTGTTTTTTTGTTGTTGTTTTTTTACTCACGTGAGAGCTGGACATTTTTGACCCCAGGAACATTTGTTGTACTCGGCTTTTACAGAAGGGACAGCCCCGTCCTGCACAGTGAAGGACACCGTCTTTTCAGCGACGTAGGCACAATGGTTCCTTACAGAGTGGAGATAAGAAAATAATAATAGAAGTGAGAAAAGTATAATACAAACACAAAATCAAGTCAAATGTAAATTTAAGATCTTAAGTGATGCAGCACATGACGGAAAGAAAGAGAAGGAGATTACTTGTTTCTGCTGGTGGGTTTCCCTTGGTCATGGTGTTGAATGAGTCCAGTGTTGTACTGGTGAAACTGGAAGGGTCTGTAGAACTTAGTTTCAACCAGTGACAAAAACAGACTCATCAGCACAAAAGGACTCGCAGTCTTCTCAAAATGCATCCTTGGATCCACGTGTCAAGTCAAAACCTTTTTAAAAAGAGTCTTCTCTCTGAGGTAATGGCGATATCACAGTAGAAAAAAGTATTCCTCCTCCATCAAGGGCAAGTGATACCCTAAAGATTCCCCTCCAGTATCTTGTTATAAGGCAGTTTTTAAATTGCCAGGCCTCTGTCAAAACCAGATATCTCACAAGCTCGGGGAAAAAGGCTACAAAATAGGCATCAGAAAAAACGGATTCAGTCTCTGTAATATAACCTTTTTTGGCTGTGAATGTTGATCCTGATGCTGGCTGTGGATGTGGTGGACTCTGTTCGAGTGACAACAGTCCACTGTGAGTTTGAGGGGGGACTACAGACGCCACTAATAGGGCCCTACCGGCAACATCTGCATGTCTCCTCCCACTCAACCTCCTCAAAGTAACACCAGAGTGACACTGGAGGAGAGAGGAGAGCCCTCATCCTCACAGCTGGTGTTATTCCTGTGGTCCTCTGTGGTTTTCAACTTCATAGAAAATCCAGTTTTTTATTATACACCTATTCTGAAGGCGGCTTCTCCCAATCAGGGGCTGAGCCTGAAGTCCCATGAGTTATTTTCCAATGATGACATCACGGCAAAGCAGAGGAGAAACAGCAAATCACCTCCACAGAGTACAACACCCAGCCTTGTCCCAAAATAGGCAGTCTATGATGTAGTTATTTATGTGCCCTTTAGAGTATGAAGTAAACTTTTCCCTTCTGTTGTGATTGAACTTGAAATATTACATTTGTACATCTCACAGTAGGTGTAAATAATAAGATGAATGATGGAAGAATCCCATTTCTGTTTCAGGGTGTTGTGCATGCTGACTCATTCCACTTCGTGACTCACTGGGACTCTTGATTAAAACAGAGTTAATGATTTTAGGAACACTTTGACAAATCAAAATGTCTGCTGTGAGAAAGGCCTTAAGGTACAATTTCCTTTTGGTCACAACATCTTGTCCAACACTCTGAATTGATACAGATGATAAAAATGAATGTGTAATATCCACATCATCCTCTGTAGCTATCTCCGGGTCGTACCTTCGCTACGTTGTCCTTAAGTTGTCCTTGTCAGAGTAACATACAGTAAAAGATATGTCATTCATTATTCATGTCATCCATTCTTTTGTCGTAGAGTGTAGAGCTGCTGCAACTAATTATTTTTCAATTCAATTTGATTTAAACTATAAAATCACATTGCAACATGGTCCCAAAACACTTTATTATTTAATTTACTTGCTGTTTGTTCTTTTGTAACAATAAACAACCACATTAAAATATCAATGTTGAAAAAATGTGGCAGCCTCAGCTGATAGCAGCATAACTAAGGGATGGTTCAGGGTCATGTCAGCCAGCCCAAAGTGTAAGATTTAGCGAATAGAAATGGGCATTTTTGTGTTGTCTATAAAAGAAAGTAAATGTCAATTCCAGTTTTCCTGAACCGAAGGGGTGTGGGGGGGTGCTAGAAGTTGAATCTGCAAACTAAAGCTGTCAAATAAAAGTAGAGAAGTAAAATGTCACAGTAGGTGTAAATAATCAAATGAATGATGGACCAATCCCATTTCTGTTTCAGGGTGTTGTGCATGCTGACTCACTGCTGCACTTCACGACTCTTGATTAAAACAGAGTTCATGATTTTAGTAACACTTTGACCAATCAAAATGTCTGCTGTGAGAAAGGCCATGAGGTGCAAAATGTTGAATCTGCAAACTAAAGCTGTCAAGTAAAAGTAGAGAAATAAAAAGTACAGAATTTGTTATAAGTTATTCAGCTGCAGGAAATGGAAAATCTCAGCTACATTTCACCACTGCAGAGATATAAATCAGTCCAAAACTAATTGGTATGTAATTTATAATATAATGAAACAAAGAAGAAAATCCTCACGTGTGAATTATTTTTTGGGCCTTTTGGTTTGATGATGGATGTTAAAAAATGTATCTCAAGTATCATTTAGTTACATACGTAGTATTAATATTGTATGAAATCAATATGGGAGGTTGCGCACACACACACACACACACACACACACACACACACACACACACACACACACACACACACACACACACACACACACACACACACACACACACACACACATGCATTTTTCACACTAGAATAACTGAACTGTGATGATATTGTGGAGGGTAAATGAAGACTTGGCTGTCTGTGAAGTGAAAGCTGTGAAACTTCCTTAACTTCACACGTGCACACTGACACAGTGTGAACCCCGACCTCACAGCAAACCTCCATGAACGAGAACAAACAAAAACAAATACCCTGTGTTAGAGGCTACGATGGCGCACACCCATGCCTGGGTGCCCTGCCCTACAAGCCCACACGTTCGTTCACAACACAAGTCTTTGTACAATTCAGTAAGTTCAGTGCTCTGAGTAGAAACACGCCTAAAGCTCCACTGCACCGCAGCCGGGACACTTTCCTCTTAAAGGCCAGTTAGACGGAGAAGTGTTTTAATGGCATGTGGTCAGAATAATATTTAATTTACTCCTAACATTTTCGAAATGTAATATGGAATTTACAGTGTTCGATTTTTGGAGGACAAACTAAAAATTCTTGTGAAAGAAATTGAACCTGTAATTTCCTATTGGCCATAAAAACGTTCACCTTCCTTACCAGTCTGTTCCTGTCGTCTACTACATTAGGGAATGCAGAGCGTCAATGGAATGAGTCTGTTATTAATTTACAGGGTAAAAACGAACCCTTCTGTTGTGGTTCACAAGGCTGTTTGTGATGATAGTCCAAAAGAAGCTGGGTGAAGATTCAACGGACATTAAACTACACTTTCTGTTTAATCCCTCATCAAGCGTTTGAATGTCTGTGTTTTTATTTTCATCTGTAACCCCTTACAAAAAAGCAGCGCGTGGTTGCAATCAGTCTCACCAGAGACTTTTCCTTTAAAAAAAAACTTTCCAGATGACTTAATTGAAAGAATCCAAAAAGGTCAGATTATTCAGTATTAAAAAAAGATCATAGAACTGTTCAAAAAAACAAATATTAATTTGTGTAGCAGAAAGTAAATGTCACCGCCTTTGGCTGCCATTATACATGCAGGTTTTCCCTCTTTTCTCTCTCAACACAGCACTCAGGTCCTTATTCACACTCTGATTACGTCCTGCGTCTATTTGAACCTTTTCTTTGTCATAATCAATGCAGGGTGTGTTGCAGTAGACATTCAAGTCATTTCGAGCTCTGCTGCCAGGATCATCACCTGCACCAAGTCCACCAACCTTATCACACCTCTACTCATCCGCCAAGATTCGACTGCCCCTTCATACTTTTCAGACCTTCTCCATTCGTACCCGCTTTGAGGTGTTTTACTTCCTCAGCGGCTCCTGCTGTCAGTCTCTTTGTTTGCACCAGGGGCGCCCGAGTCTTCGGACCCCTGAGATTTATGTTGTGACCCTCCGGAGGGGGCCCGAACCCTACCGGTTAGCCGTTGGACTAAACTACCTCACCATGTGCCAGCTCCACATCAAGCAGCTACAACAGTACGATGCTGCTTACATTTTGATACATCTGTATTAGCAATAATGCAGAATGAATGAGTTATTCCTCTACCACGGAGCGTATGTGCATATCTACATACCGCCATTACTGCCTGACATCCTTGTTAAATGTTGTGCTGTGACCTTGTAACGTCCCCTCGGTCTGAACAGGAGTAACATTGTGTCCATTATTTTTCCGCAATCTTTTGATTGACCTGTTTTAGAAGCGGACCCATTTCCTGCATCCTGTATGCAGCAGGTCCCACCTCCTTTACCTGGAAACACTCGGGTCAGTGCAGATGTACAAAAGTGTGTGTGTGTGTGTGTGTGTTAGTTCGTTACATTTTCTCCCCGAGCTCTTTAACCCTCCTGATTTGTAAACAAGCTCTCATTGTACCATGTTGAAGCGTGTTGCAGAGCACACCGGACCAGAGCTTTGGTGTTGCCAAACAAGTGCAGCTTTATTCCTGCCGGCCGCTGGCGGCTCCACCCTGACTTTGCCCTGAATGGCATCACACAGTTGCAACTGTTTCAGCTTCCACTCACCTGCCCGTCATGGTGCTTACGTCAGACTCGAGCCGTCCGCCGACTTCCCAACATCGGACACATTATGAACAGGGTGAGGCCCGGTTTGCCCGTGAAGAAGTGAACACTGTGCCGGAGCCTGTGCAACATATGGGAGCTGCATTTTTGTTTGTCCCTCCTCTGTCTCTTTGTGTCTATTTAGTTTTAACACCAGCGGTCCAAATTCTGCACAGACCTGTAAATCTTTTGATGTGTGTTTTTAGTTTTCAATTAAGTCGTGGCGTTAGTGGACCGTGAGACTCTAGCACTTTCCCAAAAGTACTGGTTCATGCAAAATATTGTAGTATTGAAAATAGTATGGAAAATGTAGAACTTTGGATAGTTTCTTTGTGCACTGAAGTCAACCAGACCGATAGAATGAGTTTTATAAAACCTAATTCTGACTGTCGGACCCAAAACTCTTTCAGTCTGCTATTAAAATTTCTCAATACAACCTGTTAACCTGAAAATGTAAAAAACTTTACTGAATGAACATTAGGAAATCGTCCACGTGGCTTTTATTCACCAGGGTGACTGTTGGACCGTTTAAGAGAAAAATGTTGGAAATGCAGGTTTAGAAAAAGCCTTCAGGTCGTGTCTGATTGGCAGCATTGTTTGTTTGTTTGTTTTAGAGCGGCCTATATCCGCTCCTGTATGTTCACAGCCACATAAAAAAAAAAAAAAAAAACAAACACTTCACACCTGAAGCTTGTTTCCTGTGCCGGTGACCCACAGTTATGTGCCTTTTTTTTTTTTTCTTCTTCTTTTTCTTCCTCTCCATGTGTAATATTGTTGTTTTAGGTGAATCTAGGCTAGGGCATTTTTCAGTGAACATGTTTTCTTTTTGTTCTTGTGAAGGATGAATTCTTTCTGAGTCATCACCATCTGAAGAATTTAGTCATGTTGGCCTGAACAAACCTAATTTGGGGGAGCCAGAGGTCACGGCACACTTCACACGTTAGCCAAGAGGTTCAGTGTGTTTGTTGTTGCCAGGTTCATGGCAGTGTGTACACATCTGGAGACAGCCAGGTCTCACCACCCCCCCCCCCACACACACACACACACATTCACAAACTCACACACACATTTCCATATGGACGGACAGCACTGCTGAAACTCTGGAAGCCAGAATTGGCTTTGAAAGCTTTCCGGTTCTTCAGCCATGAACTCTCCTGCATTCTGTTCCTTCCTGATAAATCGTCCTTCATGATCTTCGTTGCTTGTGTGTGTAACAGTTTTTACAATTGATTACACACATCTTACAGCACTGAATGTATTTTTATTTCATACCATCTAAACAAACAAAGAGGGGAGGAGCTAAATGGCTGACACTGGAAGCTATCTGAAAAAACTGTGTAAATACTGGATGGTGTTTAGAATTGCACTGGAATTCCTTCCTTTTTGTATTTTTGCAGTATTTTAATAGACAGCTGGACAAGTTGGACATGGATAGCTTTTTTTTTTTTTTACAATAGTAGCAATCCCCTATCATATTACAGTTTTTTCTTGTACATTCACTCAAACTGAAGAGGTGTCATCTGTTGGATTACTTTGACTGAGCTGGAATTATTGGTGGAATAATAAATTTGGTGTTTCACAGAAAATCAATTGAATTTATGAGCAACTCTTTCAACGATGGATTAATACGTTAAATCACTTTTCTGTCAAAAATACTAAACATCTGATGATTCCAGCCTCTTCAATGTGAGGACCGTACTTATGTTAGTTGGACAAAACAATGTGAATATGCTACATTGGGCTACAGGAAACAAATTAATTAAGAAAACAATCAGCAGATTAATTGACAAAAACATTTTAAAAGTTGAATGTTGCAGTCCTGTCAACGGGAGCATGATGCACAGTTCCTGTTTGTAATATGTTAGTTTTAATTGTTTTAAACTAAAGACACTTAAAAGACAAAGCGTTACATCTAATAATGTGATTTTTAGTTGTTTTCATTATTCGGATTGCAGTGGTTGTTTTTAATGTAGATAAAACAGCATGATGTGTTTATTAATTCGATCATGGCTGCATATTGTGTTGTTGAAACTATAAATTAAATATACTGTTACATATTCCTCCCTGCCAGCAGACAGTACAGTGTGTCACAGAATATGACTGCCCCCTTGTGTCAACTAAACCTCACCTCAGTTTCTCCCCTTTCTAATCAATTTTTTTTTTTTTCCCTTATTAAAGAATGAGTAACTTTATTGCTAAATAAGAGAACCGCAGCTCGGCTTGTGGCCACCGTGTCACACTGTAACATGTTCAACAGACTGAGCCAGAGTTTCTGCATCGCTCTGGAATGACCATAAAAACAATTGATGAAAAAGAATTTCTTAGTTAAAGTTAAAACAAAAGGAAGCTGCTCAGTGTAAACCTCAAATGTATACTATTAATATTTGAGTCTCTTTGATGTTCTCTCCTGTGGAAACTATTAATACAAGCCGTCCCTTTCATCTTTCAGCGCTCTAACCAGGCCAAATGTGCCCATGCTTAAAGTTTAAGAGGGGCTTCAGCGCTGCAGTTTCCTCAGAGGCATGTCAGGCCCACACCCTGCCAATAAAACTGGAACCAGTCAGCCGGGTTTACAGTCTCCTGAGCAATTTGCGGTGTAACAGAGATGAATTACGATATATTTCTGCCAACATCATTATAAAAAACAATCCGAGTAAAGCCAAAGAGGCAGCAATCACTTTGCTGAATTAGAAGAACACTGCGGGTAACTCGGGCGTTGATTGCGGGAGGATGTGTGGCAGATGTTGTCATTTAGTATGCAGTCATTTCAAATAAACAACAACCACATGATGCAGTATCAAAAACAGCCCGGGGCTCCGCCTTATATCCATTCTTGGCATCTTTTGATGAGCGAGTTGGTTAAATTGGGACACAGGGTCACACCGCTCATCACAAACTCCCTCACTTGTTATTGTGAGAAACCGTGTCATTCTCATCTCTCCAGATATGACTCTCGAACTACGCAGAACTGTTTCAAGTTTCTTTCTGATATTCAATTTCCATATGTCTTCTGAAATGCATAGAGAAGTGACGGTGGTACCGAAAGCTCCACCTGGTGGCGAACAAGAGCCTTGCTGAAAGGCCTAAAAAAAAAAAGCCCTTTTCAATCCATACATCTATGGGCTGGCACATGCAAGTGTCTGATCTTGCATGTAACACTATATCAACTAACATTATGCTGTCAGTGTAAGCAAAAAACATTGTAATTTAATTTCACTTTATTACACATACACATCATATTATAAATGGAGTCGTTAATCATTTTAATATTTGCCAGTGCTCAGCCACATAGGGCGACCAAATAGTGTAATAAATAGGCAGAAGTTACTGTTCTCAGACCAGCTACTATTAACATCCTTCTTATACACGTATGAATCGGTGGTAGCAATAATATGTGTTAACATGATGCTGACAGGACCTAACTCTGCATACTTTGTGCTCGTACTTAGGATGTATTGAGTGGATTTTTTTTTTCCAATAACTTTGTGCTTATAATACTTTGACACTACCTCTCAGGATAAAGCTATAAGCTTATTTCCTAAAATGTCAAGCTGTAGGCTACCTTATAGGAAGGCCCTGAATTTAATCTGAAGCAGAATGAACAGTAGCATGTGGTATAGTTGCATGTTTTTTCAGTCTTTAAATTGTATTTTAGTTGATGTCTCACCACAACCACCATTTACTTTATTTGCGTGGAAATCACTCTAGACCTCACGAGGGGGGCAGTGCATCAGTTATGACTACATTTTTACTCTTAACTTGTATTAAAAAAAAAAAAACGTGGTTACATTTCAGCATGTGCAACACACCTTCACTTACACTGATCAAGTACCATCCACATGTTGTGGGTTTTCTGTGCTGCCTTGGTCTCTAATCTGCCTTCATCACCACACATGCACCAGCATAGTCCCCAAAATCTGTCTCAGCAGGACGATCCTGGTTTAAAAACTCTCTACTTCTCAGAGTTTTGGTAGCTGCTGTTTTAAAACCAGAGCAGCCTGGTATAAAAGTATGAAATAATTACACAAGTGTATAAATGTATGTTAGTGCACACCCTTCAGGGCAGCTTTTCCCTGCAGCTCTAGTAAAGCCTGTAGCAGTGGATAAATACAATTTACTTCTAGTTTTAGTTCTTTAGGGTGTTTTTATGTATTCATGCTACAAGTAGACACCTTATGTCTACTTTTCTTTCTATTAAATGTAGGTCTGTGTCTGTTGTCTTATTTCAGAAGGTTTGCCATATTTCATGTTGAGGTCAGAGAACATCAGACCGAGTGTATTGTTTACATTTTATGCAGTTACCTCTTAAAGAGAGAACAGGAAAAAACTTTTACTCTTCAAACTCCAACGGGTTGAATTAAGAATATATAAACAGTCAGAATACCTGCTCTCACAGAGCAATAATCTTCTATTTGTTGTGAGGAGAAAACAAAAACATGTTATTCTGAACTCTGTCATCAAACCTGCAGAAATTTATGGAGGCTGCATGGCAAAGAGGATTATATTTAATTAAAACTTCAAGCAGTGATATGCAGGCCCTCGCAGCTTCACGTCGGGGATCCAGCGGGTCGACATGCAGCATGTGAGGGTCTTAGTTTTGATTTTAGTTCTGTATTGTTGTTGACCTTTGGTTTGGTATTAGTATGACTGCACGTACAAACCCTAACTGTGTGGTTTACCCTTAGAGGGACTCGCTCTCCGTGAACCGTGTGGCTGATTAAGGGGACTTGCCCTCAGTAAACCATGAACCTTGTGTGTTACCTCGGCAGGTAACCATGAACCATGTGTGAGCCAAAGATTTGTCACAATGCTGCCTAACTCCTGGGAAGATTGGTTGTGCAGTGGTTAGCACTGCTACCTCTCAGCCAGAAGGTTTGGGGTTTGAGACCCCCTTTTGTCATGACTTCAAAAAAAAAAATCATAAATCATTTTTGACTTTGAAAATGCCTGTCATTTTTTTAACAACATGCCATAGCATGACTTTTGGGTCACTTTTTGGCCACCATGCCATGAGCACACCGATTGATGAAAACAAATTATTTTGATAACTTTTAATTCTAAACATGTTCAGAGTAAACAGTTTGGGGGTTCGATTCCCCCTTCTGTAATGACTTTTTTTTTTAAATCACAATCGCATGTCATCCAAATTATGGGAAAAAAAAAGTCATACTACAGCAAAAAATGACCTAAAAGTCATTTTTGGGTCACTTTTTGGATGTGCTATAGTATGACTTTTATACCATATTTTGGACATGACTTTTCTTTGAATATTTTGGATGACATACTTTGGATATTTTGGATGACTTTTCATGACTTTTTAGAGTATGACCTTTTTCTGAACTGACATGCATGCCTCAAGTTACTTCTCACATGCTCATCCATGTCTGAAATATGAAAAAAAAAAAAGTCACTTTCAGACTTTTTTGTTTTGTATTGTTGACCTTTGGTTTGGTATTAGTATGGCTTACCCTTAGAGGGACTTGCCTTAGGAGGTCTTGCCCTCTGTGAACCATGTAGCTTACCCTTAGAGGGATTTGCTCTCTGAACCATGTGGCTTATTAAGGGGACTTGCCCTCAGTAAACCATGAACCTTGTGTGTTACCTCGGCGGGTAAACCTTGAACCTTGTGTGTTACCTCGGCGGGTAAACCTTGTGTGTTACCTCGGCGGGTAAACCTTGAACCTTGTGTGTTACCTCGGCGGGTAAACCTTGAACCTTGTGTGTTACCTCGGCGGGTAAACCTTGTGTGTTACCTCGGCGGGTAAGCAGTGAACCATGTGTGTTACCTCGGCGGGGCTCGAACCCGTATCTTCATGAGGACGTTTCCAGCTGGGAGTCGGTGTTGTAGACCACTGGACTACCTTTGGCGCCGTAGGCTGAATTGCGGCAGGAGAAAGTGGTTCACGGAGTTCACTCAGAGCTTCCAGCTACTCAACAGACAGTCTGATTAACTCAACAGGTAAAAGATTCTCCTTCACCCAGGTTGCTGTTAATGGTTCAGATTCCACCTTGGCCTGTTGATGCTGATTCAACTTTTAGTGAAGTTGAAACGTTTGAAGAAATTGAAAAAGTTTTGCATACACTACACATTACAGGAAGCTATTTAATATCACTGCAGACCCCTTGAAAACACGTATATCTATTATCCAAAGAATGTCTGCGGCAATTTTGGTCGCATTTGACTGAATATTTGTGGACGGTGAAGTTATAGGTTGCAGTGAGCCAAAGATTTGTCACAATGCTCTTTAATTCCTGGGAAGATTGGTGGCGCAGTGGTTTGCGCTGCTGCCTCTCAGCCAGAAGGTTTGGGCTTTGAGACCCCCTTTGTTAGATTTAAAAAAAAAAAATCACAATTCAGTTTTGACTTTGAAAATTCCGGTCAGCTTTTGAACAAAATGCCATAGCATGACTTTTGGGTCACTCTTTGGCCGCCAATTTACGGGCACACCGATCGCTGAAAACAAATTATTTTGATAATTTTTTATTCCAAACATGTTCAGAGTAAACAGTTTGGGCGTCTAACTCCTGGGAAAATTGGTGGCGCAGTGGTTAGCACTGCTACCTCTCAGCCAGAATGTTTGGGGTTCAAGACCAAGTCACTTTGTCATGACTTAAAAAAAAAAAAATCATAAGTCATTTTTGACTTTGAAAATGCCGGTCATTTTTTGAACAACATGCCATAGCATGACTTTTGAGTCGGTGCTCGGGCCCTAATTAGGAAAAAAAATCCAGCTGAGAAGGAATATTTTAATGAAAAATAACTCTTATGGTGTGACAACAATAATCATCACAACAGTTCAAAAAGCCAAAAAATAAAGAATGCCCAAAACTAAACATAGAGCAGAAAATAAAGATTGAGAGATTTGTAGTCCAGTTGGTGACATTAAGATTCACATAAGTGTTTAACAAATTACATTAGAGCATACTGTTTTGCCTTTTGAACAACATTTTAAAGTTCCCAGTTTTTTTAGCTGTTAACTCTATTTTTGGTTCATCGATGTGATGACTTACTGCATAGATAATGTTGCATCCATCGACTTGACAAAGAAGATTGTTTAGTGTATTGTTTTGATCTCAGTAACTTATTATCTGAACCTTTTTTGTGAGCATTACTGTTGGACGGATAGCAGCATTAAGAAAACTGCCATTTAAACAGAGGTCAGTTAAATAGGTCAGGATTATTATCCTAACTAACAAAAGTGAAGTTTTTATTAATGGAAACCCTTTTTTTTATCCTCTTTTCATGATTTTTTTTTTTTATGCAGTGACGAAACCCTAGTTTTGGATTTTGTTAGTCATTTATGCCGTTTTTTTGTTTTTTGTTTTTTTCCCAGATTTCCCCTTTGTTTTGTTTGGGTGGAAAATAATAGAAACTAAAGAAAGAAAGGCAAATGATTTTTTTTTTTTTAACTGACTATGATTATATTTAATGCTGTGATGCTCATAAACAAATGGTCGCCTAACTCCCAACTCTCCCTTACTGTAAGACCAAATGTGATCAATGGAGTGAGTCTGAGGGCAGGTGGGAGCAGGAACAGAGCTATCTGTCCTGATGTCCTGCAGCTCCTCTGCACAAACCCCACATAGAGGCTCCATCACAGGCAGGGCGCGCTGCCCACAGGAGCGCACAGAGCTCCCTTTCTTTAAGAAAAGGCAAAGGGGAATTTCTTATGGTGGATGCTGCAGTGATGAGAAGCCTTTTCATCCGGCTGTTTTTCAGAGTCTCCACCGGCTGCGTTAATTACAGGGCCCGGGGCAGCACTTTGAGCTCACTGTGCTCATGCATGCTCTTGAGAAAAAGACGCGCGTCTGATTCTCACGACACAGATAAAAAAAAAAAACACACAAATACACACACAAATACGCACACCGCGCACGCGCACACACGCTCGCGAGCCAGCGGAACCAGTCAGCCAGCTGCTCGGGGGACATTCCTGTGCGTCTCTCAACAACTTCAGACACCAGCAGCGAAGTGAAACCGCGGACGACGTGAGCTGTTTTTAAGGCTTTTTTAAAAAAAATTTTTTTTTAATTTTATTATTAGTATTTTTCAGTCGGAGGTGCAGCAGCAGTTTGAGAAGATGTGGAGCTTCGCTGCTCCTGCCAGACCTCACTGAAACTTTTGTCGGGTAACGCGGCGCGGGGAGGTGGACGCACGACCCGCAGACTCTGCGTCGGGCACCAGAGACGATGGGAGACTTTCACTAGATTCACTCCCGGCACGGAAACACTAATGGCTGTGGACGGTAGGAAGCTTTCTGCGGGTTACACGTCTCGTTTATTTGTTCTTAACTAACCGAAATGAGTTCGTTACTTACCTCAGTACTTGCTAAACCAGTTTCTCAGCCTTGTCAGATGTTGCAGCTGGTAACAAACGTCTGTTAGATAAAGTATGAGGTCATAACATTACATTAACAGCTAAAAACTCCGCCGGCGCCATTAAATCTACAGGAAACACGAACCATACCACACAGTTCTGCAGGGTCACTTTGATCTGAATTTCTGTAGAGACATTAAGGGAACAATACGGTGTTTATACGAAACAAAAGGAGGATACAAGGCTGTGTGCTGATGGTCAGTGACATGGTGCTGAAACGGACAGCGCCCTGGATGAAACCAGGATCGTGGTATCACTGTTACTGTGGTCAGTTTCGGTTACTCTCAATAGGATTGTAATCTTGGCAACGACGTGTCAAAATCCTCGTGCAGATTTTTTGACAAATATTTGTAAAAAAAAAAATCCTATGAAGAGCTTTAATCTACAGCAAACCAAACATGTTTTATCTAGTTGAATGTATTATAGGCAGGCTACAGTTCACAGTTTGTTCAGTAAGGTTTTGGTTCATGAAAGTGTTTCCTCATGTGTTGGCAGGTTATATATGTGTTAGTTAATAAGACCGTTTTCCTCCCAAATAAGGGAGAAGCTAAAGGAAGGGGGAAAAAAAAAAAACACTCTCACAAGTGGTTTTAATTATGTATATTAAATCTGTGAGAGCTGCACATTTGTGTTTACAGGAGCAGCAGCCTGCGTGAGTAACTCTGTGAAAGGAGCATTCGTTTGTGCACCGTCTGGAAGTACGACCTCAAAGAAATTAAAAGAAATTGCATACAGAGTTTTATTCATGAAAACCTGATGCTGCTGGTTTGCTTTGATGATTACAGGACTTGGCTCGGCTCCAGTCTCATTGGGAGATGTTGAATGACAGAAAGGAAAGGCACAAAGGGAGAAAATGAAGATTCTTTCATCTCCTCAAAAACCTCGTCCACCCCCCCCCCCCCCTGACAGTCTCTCATTCGGTCCTCTTTTCAAATTCTCTTAGTCAGCTTACGATATCGAAAATGCATATTGACGCGCGGACCAACACAGCTGCGCGTATAGCTTCAAACGCGGTAAGAAAATCCTTCCAATCTGGCACATGAATCCGTAATGACCTGCGGCTTTCTGCCAAAATCTTTGCCAGTAACAGCGTGTTTACTGTAGTTCCACACTCTCTTTAATTACTGGATGTTGGGAAGCCACCTGCTGTTGAGTGGGCTTGGATGTTTGCCTGCAGGCCTCCTCGTAATGATGAGAAAGTGGCTTGCCTCACAGCTCTGACATTTGCCTTCAAGCTCCTCACAAAGTAATTGTGGTACCTGAACAGTGTCTGCCGGGACTGAGCTTGTCCAGCTTCAGATGACAGAGCGCTGCCTCGTGTCTGCGCTGTGTCAATGGAGCAGGTCCGAGCAGGTATTTCACAATGACATCATCCTTGGATGACGAGGTGTCCCGATGGGTTCAATGCTCCCTTTTGTTTTGAAGTCACGCAGACTGAGGGAGGTTTTTTTGTTTTGCAGAGCAGGTCCCCTGCTGTTTTTATGTTGTCAGCAGGTCTGTCTGTCTAATCCTTACACCTTCTGCCTTTATCTCTGCAGCTGCATCCAGTTTTAGTTTCTGCAGGCCAGCTGTGGAGTACAGGGCTCTGCCTGAGGACTTCAAGCACCAGCTGAGTCGGCGGACAGGTGGGAACTTAACCTGGCATGACGGGCGTGGACAGAAAACGGCGGGAGGCCGAACAGTCAAGCTACTGCAGCAGCCGGGCACCGAGGCCCTGCAGGTACCGAACACCTACATGACCTCAGCATGTCGGACCGCACACCTGGTTCATGGTGTGATAAACCCTGCAGGCTTATGTTATTTTCCAAGCTAAAGGAGATCTGTTACCTTCTGCTTCATTAGGCATGATGATACCGGACAAAATGTGACGGCAGTGTTGCTTCAAGTCAAACTGGAATTAAAATCAATTTATCCTCTGTGTTTGGTCAAAATTATAACTACAGACTGATAATGTTGTTACTATGTCGGCGGGCACAAGTTAAATTCCAACAATCACACAGACCAATAACCAGCAACAGGGCTGATATTGTTAGCTGCTTAGTAGTATATGTGATTTTTGAGTCAAGCCACGGTTAAACATACAGTATGTTAACGTCATTGGATGACCAGTTACCTTCAGTTTTAACCACAGATTATATAAAAGGGGACGTAGCTGTAGAGTCTGAAAAATTTTACCAAATCGGAAGTGCTCTAAACTGCAATACCACCGAGAGCCCCTAGGGGCTGGATCCAAATAGGCTCAGGCTCCATAGACTCCTATTCAACTTCTCTGATGAAATACACAGTCAATACATTTTTTTCCAAAAGCCATAATGGTGGCATTCTCTAAAATGACTTCTTCTTATTTAATAGTGGTCTATCTAAAAATAATCCCATCATTAAATAGATACTAAGCCTCAAAAAGCGGCATGTTTAGCGGTGTGCATGTTTGATCGACAGGCCTGTAATGCAGTCAGGTTTCCACCGTAGGTGAGTGGGCGTAGTGTCCTCGGTATCCCGATCAGATCGAGTAAGATCCAGATATGAATGTATTGATAGGAAGAAAGTAGTGGTGTGTTTAACCTTTTTTTTTTTTTTTTTTTTTTAATGTGTCAATGGGTACTTACGTCATGCAGACACAAAACAAATCTAACGCTTTCTTAAAAAAAAAATCATTTAAAACAATCTTTTCTCTGTCTTATCAATATGAGAGCACAGGAACGACCCTCATTAGCTTTCAGCGACTCTTATCTCAGAATTCTGTACAGAAATGTCTGAAAGAAAGAAAATAATAATGCGGCAGGTCACCATCCATTGTTGCAAATGGGCACTTTGTTAGCAGAGAATGGACATTGCTCTCTCCCCAGCGGGTCGATGGCTTCTAACAGCCTTTTAGCTCGGCTTTAAATAGCACAAGTCTTCCAACACTGAGACTGTGCTGCAAGCACCACTGTGTCTGTGTCTGAACTGAGAGCAGAAAGAAACAGAATTTAGTTTGATGCCGAATGTCCGATAATATCCAGTCGGTGGTTGCAGGATAATAAACAGCGAGCCTTTTCTTTTAAAGGTCTTTTTGTGTGAAACGTCGTCATATCCACTTCCAGTAGCCTTTATCTTCCAGTTTGAATTAAAGTTTTTCCCATCTCTGATACAGCATTGTGCTCTCGCACCGTCGGTATCGTCAACGGAGACAATCCATTTATGCTGTAAACTGGCCTCATTTAAAGCCCTTGGTTACAAGTCAGCGAGCCCACGCCTTTGTCTTCGCCCTATGAAAAGGCTCTTTAAAAGGCCGTTATGAGCTGAAGCTAAAGCTGCAGACATAGAACTGGACTGGGCTGATAACAGAGTTGTATACGATGCATTGTTTGTTTGCTTCAATCCGCTCGGCTGCACATAATGTAGTGGTCCTTTTATTGTTGTCCTGAGGAGCTTCAACTTAATCAGTGCTGTTTGTTTGCGCAGCACTGTAACATGTGTACAGTATTTTTACTTTCAGCATATTTTAATTCACTTTCTTGTACTCTTACTCACTCCTCCACTGTCGGCATCAGTGTCCTCTCCACGCCGCTGTACTTGTTTGTTTTGAGAGTAAACCTATTAAAGGCATAAAAACTATCTTTTCTCTTTCACCACTGTAGACTCAGAGCAACACGATGCCTTCAGTAACTTATGCAAGAAATCTTAATTTGCAACAATGTTGATTAATAGTTCATTATTTATGTCATTTTTGGGCAAAAATGTAAGTCATTTTTTAATTCCAGCCTCTAATATAGTGTTTTCTACTTTTTCTTTCTTCTTCTTTTACAGAAAACTGAATAATTTGATATTTAGACTGTTAATCAAACAAAAAGTGTCATTTGAACACTTTAGCGTCTGTGGCAATTTTTCATTCATTCTGACATTTTATTGGACAAACAATTAATCACTTAATCCACAGAATAATGAATAATGAAAATGAGTCATTTGCAGGCCAAATAGAAATGCTGCCTTTTGGGATTATTGAGCTGTATTCTGCCCTCCGAACGCCATCTCACATATTTTGGATGAATTGAGGGAAACGTTCACTCCTCTTTAGACAATGACGTTAAAATAACTCTTGTATTTACTATTACACTATATAATAAGTACCAGGCCTTTATGTGATCATTCAGAATACGATTGTTTCTGCACACAGAAGCTGAACTTAGCTGTGAAGTGTAGGGTGTGAAGTGAGAAACACTGTTTGCTGCCTTTTTGCTGCCTTTTACTTTGTGCCGCACTGAGTTGAAAGATATACTGTAAGTAAATGGAGAAAAAAAGAAACTCCGGGCTGTGTGGAAGTCTAAAGATAAAAATCAAAAGCGTCCATGTTTTCAAGTCAGTCAGAACGCAGAAAAGTGTTTTAATCTTCAAACTTGCCTCTCTGAATGTGTCTTCGAAGGCGTTTTCATCCATATTAACTGCATGTACTGACACAGCAGCAGCAGCAGCAGTGATACCGATGCACATCATTTCTAACATCCCTACTCATAATAATACTCAACACAACTAACTACAGAGACACAACTGTAACCAGTAAAATAACATACATTATTAAAAAAACAGCTACTCAGTTTCTTGTGTAAATAAATACAATTTCTAAACGTGTACATAAAATAATACACCGTTAAATACATAAAGAATACTACATGGGGCAACAAAAATGTACTCAGATGTCTGTCTGAAAAGAACAACATGTAGGTTTAGGTTGTTTTGATAAAGTGCACTGTTTTTTTTTTACTTGTACAGCAACCAAGACTAATGATTATTCAGTATGTCGACCTATTTTAATTACCTCCTGTTGTGTTTTTCTGTGTTCCTTAATTGCTCAATAATGAAGGGCGATAAGACAAATGCTGGAATCAGCTGTTTGGTGACTTGCTGGATCTTAATTGTCCTCAGGGACTAAAATCACCTGGATTTTTGTTTTTAAGAGCACGCTGGTAGGTTTTGGTACTTGATGGAAATTGTTGGCTCTGAGTGTTTAATGTAATTTATTTTTTATTATGAACAACATTTACTGCTGTGAAACTTTCTCAAAGAAGGTCTGAGAACTGAAACAATCTTACTGAAGCGATCGACAAGGTTCAGGATTTAATGATTAAGAGTTTATGATTTTATGCACCTGCCGCTTTGTTTATTACAACAGCAGTTTACATGAAAATGTCTTATTACAATATGAAATGCACAATATTATGTGTATTTTAAGGATGAATATTTTTATGCCTCTGTGTCGGTGACAGCTGCGGTCTGAGGCATTTTAATTTCTGTCTGTCCCGTTCTAGTGAACACGATGTCTCAGGAATGCTTTGAGGAAATTTCTTCAAAGTTGGCACAAACGTTCACATGGACTCAAAGATGAACTGATAAGATGTTGGTGGTCAAAGGTGAAAAGGTCACTGTGACCTCAAAAAAACGCCATGACTCAGGAACAGAAGGGGGGATTGTGAACATATTTGACATTTGGTGGCACAATTAATTGGTGACAAAAAAATCTTAGTGGTCCACCTTGAAACTGTGGCGACTGTTTGGACTGGACGTGCCCAAGTTGTTTTCTATAAAGGACCAAAAATTATTCTGGATGGAGGGCCACGCGCAAAAGAATAAGTGGTTATGTTATGTGAAAATGCATGTTATTTAAATGTAATATATTCTTCAGAAAATGAACATTTTAAATATATAACAACATTTTTAAATCATTAAGACAACACTCATTAATCTCCTTAGCAGTTATTACATTATTTAGCAGAAATTGTTGACAAAGACAGTCATCTTGCCAATTTTCTCTTCTCTCAGTGTGGCAATGCCTCCACCTTGAGCTTGACAGGCGGCCCAAAGTCAGCGATGCAGGACACACTAACACCACATGATTATTAGGAGGAGAGAGAAAGAATACTAATTCTTCATAGATAAGACGTTGACCAAAGGGGAAGCTTCTTTGTGGTAAGATCCATAATTAAATCATCGCCTATTGTCACGGGAATTTTACAAAAGAAATCTAATTCTGATAGAACACAAAGTCCTTTCTACATATTTTATGAGTCTGGACAAATATGGATGCAAACTGTAACCAGACTAATTTAGAGAGACGTGCGGTAATTCTCGATCTCAGCTGGAAGATTTTCTATATTGATTAACAAGCAACATGTTACTCTATGAAAGAGAGTCATCAGTACACTCAACATTTTAGGCAGACATTTTGCCCCGCTGACCGTTAAATGTGAACCAGCCTTTATTTATTTTTTACATCCAAGAAAGTTGTGAGTTGGAGAACTGCTGAGCCTGATAGACAGATCAAAGAGTAAGTTTGATTACTCCTTCACAGTTTTACATCTTGTGCATCTTTAAGATTAAAGAGCCGAATGTGAAGATCACACCGATCTACATGCTCCTCTTTATAGATGCTGCTGCTGCTGCTGTATGGTCGCTGATCTTCCCGACCACTTAGAAGCTCACATCCACACGGAGCGTTTGATCTGCCCATATGGTCGCGATGCTCTCCGAGCGCTTTAATGAGTTTGAAACTTGCGGTTGCGGAGCACCGATCCTGTCAGCTGGTCGTGTGCCGTAGACATATCCACGCGTATGTGTTGTATGTTCGGTATGAAATCCTCCCAGCAGACGCTTGATTAATCAAACTGAGATCAAACTATTATGTGCAGAGAAGAAAAGCCACGGGTGTTTGTGGATTTGATCACATCACTTCAGAGATGCGGGCTGTCTGATGCCTCAGTGGCATCAATGAGTAGTTTGTGTTTTGTAACAGGGTCTGTGTGATGTGTGATACCGGTGGCCATATTTTCAGGAAGAGTTTCACGGTGCGGTCTCTCAGGAGTGAAACACCACCGATAACTGTGCAACTTTGTCGGTTCATGAGAGATGTGCCTGAGGCACGGTAGCTTGTCTTAATTAGGCATCTAGCACATCGGTATGTCCCATGTGTGAATATTTTAGTGTTGTGACAAACAGAAATGCAACTATGAAGTTACTAGTAAGAAGACGCCGCCCAAGTCTGGGTCTGGTTCTATCCGAGGTTTTTCTCCGTTTTAAAGTACACACAAAGTGCACATTACTGTGGAAGAACACCTCTCAAGGGTCGAACAACTCAATACCAGTTTTCACCTACCAAAAAAAATGCCTCACGAATTCACAGGATGCTACGCTAACTCCATGCACGCAATGCTCATACACCAAACTAAGACAGGGAGGTTGTTTTCCTGCCAGCTGTTGCTCATGTGGGAATTGTTGAATTGTTGGGTTCCTCTCAGTGATGTTGTGAGAACTTTACAACAGATGTCAGGTTCAGTTCGGCTTCCTTCTTGCCAGGCGCTAAATTAGTAATGATTAAAGCTGCTCCAATAGTTTCCCAGTAAGATGCAACGACTGCAAACGATTACTTCGGGAACGTACCCAGATATTCACACTGTGAACCTGCGGCTGGTAAACCAGGCTTCCTGTTTCCTCCAGTTTTCAGCCTTTATGCTAAGTTAACTTTGTCACAGCGGCATCAACTCTCCTCAAGAAAATGTCAGACTGTTCCTTTAATGCGTATCCGTCTCGTCTGTATTAATCTGCATGTCTTGTCTGTTTCAGTACCGCTCCAGTGACAATTATGGGATATATCACACGAGCCCGACACAGCCCAGCCTGATCCGCCCCGTCGTGCTCTGGTCACAGCAGGATGTCTGTAAATGGCTGAAGAAGCACTGTCCACACAACTACCTGACCTACGTGGAGGCCTTCTCCCACCACGCCATCACAGGTCGCTCTGCTGACATGATGAGTAGCTGTAGTGTGACTCCAGGAGGTGGATTAAAGGATGACGGGTTAAAAGTGAAGTCCTCTGATTTCGCCTCACAGGCCGTGCGCTGCTGCGTCTGAATGGGGAGAAGCTGGAGCGGATGGGCTTAGTGCAAGAGACGCTTCGACAGGAGCTGCTGCAGCAGGTGCTGCAGCTCCAGGTGCAGGAGGAGGGGCGCAACCTGCAGCTGCTCAGCAGAGGTGAGGCTGTTTGTGTCCTTAACAGTGATTTCTCAAACCTGGACTGTGAGGACATATTTTCGACTTTCACTTTCAATACCATGCTCATATCTGTTGGATAGATATGAAGCTTCAGTCGGCAGCTTGAAATTTTACGAGGCGTCAGTTAAAATGACTTCCACATCAACTTTATTTCTGCATTGTATTGAAAGTGTGTAAGTTGAAGCAGTTTAATGCATCCATGACAATTAACAGCTATCAACCACATCCATTTCAATAAAATGGCTTCTGCATCGTCTTAAAATATCTCCAAAACAAAGATTTTGGACTGAAAAAAAAAACCTTTGGACGGAGCGTGGCCAGATGTTTCCACGGTTCCAGTCTTTATGCTAAGCCAAGCTAACCAACAGCTGGCTGTCGCCTAACGTGAAGTAGTCCAGATCTTCTTGTATAACTCAACACCTGAAAGCCGGAGCGTACTTTTAAAAAAATGTCAAACTTTTGCTATAAAAGTTGAGAACAAATCTGTTAAAGCAGTAAACTTTCTGTCTTCTGCAGGTTCCTTCGGAAAGATATCATAGCTGGAGAAAGTGGACGCTGTGGAATCGCAGGATATTGAATCGTAAAAGCTGAAATGTGAATCAGATCGGTGGGACAAATGCACACAGCGAGACCTGATATCGAGAACAATGTTGGAAGTTGGCAGCTTTTCATTCCCTGTCTGCAGGATAAACAGACGTCATCTCTACAGACTGACTGTGAACTGTGATGAAAAAGCATCATGACAATCTGTTGTCAATCTATTGCTCTGTTCTGTGATTAATTATTATAACTATTCCTCTCTTTCTCTCTCTTTTTTTTTTTTAAATGTAAAATAAAATCATTAATAAATAAGAATATCTGAATATCAGCGCCGCTTTCTGCCACGTGTATGTTAAAAAAAACAAAAAAAACAAAAAAAAAAACCTTGACCGTGTGTGAAGCACGTGATGATGAACTACATTACCCACAATCCCTCGGCACGGTTAACAAGGAATCCGTCCATGGCTCTGACCAGCCGATGCCGGCTCCGAGGTCGCAGGATCCCGATGGAAGCGGAGTGCGGGATAATACTGTCGTCCCACTCGGACAGGTACATGATACTCTCAAGTATTTTCACCTGTGTTTGAAAACGATGCTCCCGAAATTATTCACGCGGGTTTGGGCTGTTTTCTGTCCGCAGCCGAGTCCAGATGCTGTAATGTAACGCTAACCACACTTACACAAGCTCCTTGTCCAAACTGAGCAAAGATATCTAAATATATTAACTAATACTCAAACTCCCCCCTCCCACCCCCCCCACCTCTCTCTCTCTCTGTTATTGTGCATTCAGTACATGAACAACATCACCACAGTGGAGCATGTGGATGCTTCAGATGTGGTGAAGTGCACTGCATGACACAGTTGTGCGTCACAGACTCTTAATAAGAAACCACCAGAAAATCCCTGAATTATATCTTTAAATAACCCTGAAGTGTTTAATCTCTGGCACTCACGAGTTCGTTCACAGTGACCATGATTACGGCTTTTGACAACTGTTGTCAGTTTACAGTATTAAAATGTTTAAGTTAAAAAAAAAAAAGAAGTGTAACCCTGCAAAATATAACTAATCTTTTTTGGATAAAAGGCCAAAACTGGAACTATTTTTCACTAGTTGCAAATAATGCCGAGTTGAAAGGACTTGTACTCAAGTGCAGTGAAAGAAGTTTTTACGTCAATCAAGTAAGCCATACTGCATCATCATACTTACTCTTAAATTAAAAGTTTTATTTGTAAGAAGAGTACATGAATTTGAACAACTAAATGTACCTACAGTATGAAAAGTACTAATTATGACAATGTTCAGGTCAAATTTATTTATAGGCTGTAACAGCAGATGGTGACCAAAGTGGTTTACAGAGGAATTTTAAATACAGTTAAATAAGTAAACCCAAGATAAATCATTATATAACTATTAATATCATGATGAAATGAGTTTATCGTGATATTAATAGTTAAGGAACTCCAGCACAGCTGTAAACAGGTGAGGAGTTCAAGGGACAAGAGCTAAATATTCACTTCAATGTGAGGATTTTCTGTTTTGTACCTTTATTTACTGGACAGTTGATCAGACAAAAGCGGACTTCATTTAAGCCTCTGGGTGGACTGTGATGGACAGTTTCCACTGTTGTCTCAGATGATGCGTGTCTCTTTCCACAATATAAAACATATTGTCCCTCCGGCTCTTTAGTGTTTCTGCGAATCAGATTAAGAAACTGAGAGGAAGGATCAGTAGAAGATGTCCGTTCTGTCCTCTTTCTGTTTACAGGTGCCTCTATTAATACCAGCCAAGCATCTCTCTTGCTGTCAGTGTCACAGTGATCCTCTTAGCGCGTGTGTCACACACACAGAGGGAGAGGAGGACACATGGACAGCAGCATGGAGAGACGGGAAGACGACCATTCAGGGCTCCACCGATACAGATGTGTGACAACAGACTAGAGACACATCTGTGATTTACGCTCGTTTGCGACCTCGGTCAGTGTCGCTGTTGTTTTGGTTGAGGTTTCCACTTTGACAGGCAAGCTGGAGGGTAGCAGGTTGTCGTCCGAAGCAGATTTATGTCTGCTGGACGGTGCGGGAGCCAGAATCTCCGGGTGTTGGTCTCTGAGGTCTGACTGCAGGTAAGATCTGATCGGCTGCGGCTGCCGTTGTTTTCTCTCCGCGCAGGCAGGGTGCAAGATTGGCCTATAAATAGTCTATAAACGGGGGTTGTTGAGAGGGCAGAGGAAGTGCATGATCTAGGTTAGTTTGCAGGGAATATAGGAGTCAGAAGGGGTTTTCCTGAGGTTGCCTGCAGTGTGTCATTACTGAGCATTGGTTGAATATGCAAAACTCTCATTAGTCTTCAGGTCCATTTACGGTTTGTCCCGTTTTTGTACACATACATGTTGTTAGGCATCCCGTACACAACCAGAGGAAGCGGGCTACTAATTTAATTTGTGCCGGTGGGAACGCAGGAGTTCCTAAAAGTGTCCTCGGAGTGAGTGACGCAAAAGCCGAGTGACTTTTGTCTGTTCCAACGTAAACAGAGCTGTGAGAGTCTAATCTTAATCACAGTGATCTAAGCTCTGCTATACAAGTTTAAATAACATACCGCCGCATTAAGACAATCAAGACAGTGACAGAGGAAGTATTCAGACCCTTTACTACAATACCACAATGTAAAAGTACTGCACTGACAATGTAACGCGGTATTATCAGGGTAATGTAGTATTAAATGTAAATAGTCCCTGTGTGTACACAGCACAGGATGCTACTGTCTAATGTAAATGTACTATTACAGCATGAAGTATTGTGTTTTACTCTAGTAATTGGTTTCGGCAACCAGTCATTGTATTCACTGTAGATTGATCAGCTGGTTACTTTCTCGATCGATCAATTTATGGTTTGATTTTTCAAATGTAAAACAGCATTGACAAACTAAAATCGCAGAGACACAGAACTCAAAGTGACGTCTTCATATGTCTAAACCCTTAAAATGATTCTGTTTACTGTAATTTAAGGTAAGAAAAAACTGCAAATTGTATCATTTGACCCAATAAATCTGTTGATTTAATCACTTTTGATTAATCAGCAATAAAAAAAAATTTAAAAATCGGATTATTTTTTGATAATTGAAAAACTGTCTATTTGTCAATACCACTGTTGAGTGCTTTACTTATTTACAAGTTATTTATTTATTTTATATTTAAAATCATAATGTGTAACAACAATGTTGTGCGGTAAAATGCAGATTTCCCTCTGAGATGTCGTTAAATTATTATTCAACACACGGCCGCTGGATTTGACCTCACAGGATCTCACAAACAACCTTACATAACGCACACAATAATGTGTTTGCATAACATGACAAAAATATTTTCTTCTTGCACTCTGATGTTTTTTTACTGCAGCTTTGTCGCTGTCAAACAGAAACATGTTTAATTGAATGTGTCTCATTTCTCGCTTCCTGATAGTAGCTCTTATTTTAAACTCTGTAAAGATTAGTCCGAGCTTCTATAGACTTTCCCGAAAAGTTGGAATCAGATATTTGTCTTTGAGCAGTTGTCAAGTGGATAACATCAGAATAATGTGTTTGTTAGCAATTACAAGAGAGTTTTATCGTGTTAGCAGCAGGAAAGTATTTTAGCAGAAAGTGTATGTGCGTATTTGATTTGTGTAAACAGAACGGTCAACATGTCAAGTCCCTTTGGACATTTGAGAACTTTTGAGATCGTTGCAACTCTTATTCTCTCACTTTCTTTAGTTTATGACCAGATTCCTGTAAAACTAACGACATTCCCATCAGGCTTAACTGCACGCTAACACCAAGATGGTGGAAATGGTTAACATTGCTGCTGGCATTACTGTAGACTAGTCTGCATTTTTACAGGGCCATTAAGCTCCATCGTGCATACAACATGCATAGTAAGGTTGTACAAAATAAATGTGTTTACATTCTGCAGAATACAGACCATATAGTATAATAGAAGCAACCTGCCGGCCCACAGAAAGTGCATTTAACATTTTCTCTCCCAGTTCTTCTCCTGAGTCCTGTGTGTTCAGGCTGTAACCTGCCCCGCTGTCTGCTGTCTGCTGTACGCAGTGGGAGCGGCGAGGACTCGTTGGACCGGCTCCTGCCCCCCGCCGGGGCCCCTCGCAGGAAGAGCACTACCTCGCTGAGTAAAACAGAGCCTCCTCTGCTCCGCACGGGCACACGCACCATCTACACCGCCGGCCGACCTCCCTGGTATGACGAGCACGGCGCTCAGTCAAAAGAGGCCTTTGTCATCGGTACGACACTCACTGATGATGTCTTCAGTCTCCTGTGGACGGTTTTTTTTCTTTCTTTCTTTCACTACCTTCATGCCAAGTCGTAAGCTTTGAGCTGCAGAACCTATTCTCTCTTATTATACCCATAAACACTTTAGTGCTATCACACATGCATACCACCAGACAACATTAGACACACTCTGAAAAACACACATAATGGGGCTTTGAAATGCTGTGTGGATCTGCAGGGTTGTGTGGGGGCAGCGCCTCAGGGAAGACCACCGTGGCCAATAAGATCATCGAGGCTCTGGATGTGCCGTGGGTTGTGCTGCTGTCGATGGATTCTTTCTACAAGGTGAGAGAGTCATGCGTGTCAGCCTTGTTTTTATTTGGTTATTACTGATTATCTTTGCAGGAAGAAATCATCATCATGAGGAAATGTTTTGTCAATCTTAAGAGCATTTCTATCACAGCGCCTCGGAGCGATCGTAATACGGCTGCCAGGGTTTTGAGTTAATAAGATGTCGTGGTAACGCTTTGGATCACAGCCTGCAACTCGCAGGGGAAATATTTTGTACATATGCTGCACAAATTAAAAGCTGTTGAAAGATACGTGTAAGGGAAGAAGTACGGAGAACAATGGAGTACTAAAACAAAAGTGTTTGGGAGGAACCTGGAAATAAATAAACTCTGTAATTACTTTTTAAATGACTCAGCACATGTTTAAAAAAAAAAAAAAAAAAAAAAAGTGTCTGGGAACCAACACGTTCAGGCAAATGTCCTTTGACAATAGTTAAGACTTCTCCAAATTGTAGGTTGTTTCAATAACCTCCAGACTTCTGTTTAACTTATTAAAACTGGATCAGAACTCCAAAACGATCCAATTCACGTCCTTCATGGAGATCTAACTGATATAATGCAGCCTCAGAAACACCCAGAAATGTCCTACAAAACTCACGTTGATCACAAATTTTAAGTTCAAAGCCAAAACTGAGACAAACAAACCATCCACCAAACTGTCTACGCAGGTTAACGGCGACATCCTGTTTGTTTAAATACCTTTAAACCACCGGACGCCGTCTGCCTCGCTGGCTTCCGATTAATTACTGCAGACAGCTATCGCGCTCACCTGCTGTGAAGTACATGAAAGGGTTGGACGCTCATCACTGGCATTTACAAAGCATGAGCTGATTTATTGTTTTCATTTTTAAAGCTGAGGTATTGAACGTCTTTCGTTGTGTACAGTCAGAGTTAATAACCACAACACCAGATCACAGGAGAGACATTCTTTGAGTTTCTTATTACAACTGGTTTCCAGTTCTGCGCCGCTTACTGGACGTTTAGACTTTCATTCCTCTCCTCTTTTCCTCTTTACTAGTTTAAATTTCTAATATTATTCACGTCTGATGTTTTTTTTGGTGAGAACGGTTATCATTGTTGTGATCTCGTGTTTTGTCCTCAGCTGCCTTTTGCAAAAGAAATCTTGATCTCAGTGAGGTTTCCTGACTAAATAACTTGGTAAAAACAACTTTTTACATTAAATTTCACGAGTGTACGGGGCCATGTAACACAAAGAAACTGAATGCAGTCACACACTGAACTAACAGACATACTACAAGCACATTAAATATCGTAAAAGGAGGGAAAGCACTTTGGACATTTAGTGACAAGATATTAAATATTTTGTTGTTAAGGTTTACATCTCAACATTTTTAAAATCCTCCAGTGTTTCCCAGGTTGAGAAATGCCATTTGGTTGTGGGTACTGACGTGTTTCGGAGGGGGAGACCAAGCTTGTTTTCTGTATCTCAAGTTTGCAGATTTCCCCCTAAACGCCTCGCATGCAGGCCACCAGTAGACAATACAAGCGATACCTGTGTATGGGAAGCAATGCACTTGTTTTCTTGCCTGGAGTTTAGAAGAGCCATCCAGCCAATCAGTGGAAGAAAAACTGTAGTTATAGCATGTACAACAACGTAACTTGATGTTTTTACTTAACAGTTTGTGTGTGAATTAATCAAACAAGGTGCAACATCTTGTAGAGGGAACTTTAGAGTTGCTGATAGGTTCTTTAAAGTCAAGGTAACATTTTCCACCTGATTCCCGTCCTTTCCTAAGCAAAGCTAAACTCCCAGCTCTCGCGCTTCGGCTAATGCACAGACACGGGTGGTATCGATCGCATCCAAATGATCGGCAAAGTGTCAAAACTACTTTGTTAAAAGTCGTCAAACATTGTTCGTCAGCATCATCCTGTGAATCCGCTTTGTTCGTCAGGTTCTGTCCCCTGAGGAGCAGCACATGGCAGCAAAGAACGACTACAACTTCGACCATCCGGGAGCGTTTGACTTCGAGCTGCTGGTTGCCACCCTGAGAAAACTGAAGCAGGGCAAGAGTGTGAAGATCCCGGTGTACGATTTCACCACACACGGGAGACAGAAAGACTGGGTGAGTTGTGCTTCTGCAGAAAACATCTCACTGTTCATTTTCTGAAAGACTAAATTAAATATGCATCTATTAATTTTTGAAAGAAAAAAGTAGAACAGCAGTAATGAGACAGTTTTATTCTGGATGTTAATGTGTGAAAATATATTAAACTTAAATTAAAACTTTTTTTTTTTAAAGGAATTTTCTCAAAGTGACATGCTGTTGCTGTAATCTTTAAAAAAAAAAAAGGCTGAAATGCCTGTTCATGAAGCAGCTTTCTTCTTTTAAGACTCTTGGTTTCCCCTCCTCTCTTCTGCAGAAAAATGTGTACGGTGCCAGTGTAATAATATTTGAAGGCATTATGTCTTTTGCGGACAAAGAGCTTCTGCAGGTAAGGCCGTGTTTCTTCTTTTATTTATTTACTTTTGAAGAATTCCTGACTGAAGTCAAGTAATCATCATCAGCAGGATTTGTAGTTTGCGCAGCTGCTTCGCTGAAGTGAACATTAATTGAACCGTGTTTGCTCTGCACACCTGCAGCTCCTGGATATGAAAATCTTTGTGGACACAGACTCAGACATTCGTCTCGTCCGCCGGCTCCGCAGGGACATCACGGAGCGCGGGCGGGACATCGAAGGTGTCATCAAGCAGTACAACAAGTATGTGAAGCCGGCCTTCGAGCAGTACATCGAGCCGACCATGAGGCTGGCCGACATTGTTGTGCCCAGAGGTGAGACAGGCTGACCTCTTCTCAAATAACAACAACAACAACAACCTAAACTAAAACATTTGGACATATTTGTACCAACTGGGATTATTTTTTACCTCCAAGGTGGTGGGAATATGGTGGCCATCGATCTGATAGTCCAGCATGTTCACAGCCAGCTGGAGGAGGTGAGTCACAGAGACCCTCTGTGTTCATGAGAGAGTGGCGCCACCCTGTGTCCAAAAGCTGAAAAATACAGGCTCAGTTCTTGGAGCAATGACCTGCTTAAATTATTTATTATTTATTTATTTATTATTAAATCACACCGGAGCTTCCCATTCACAAACTTTTACATGTCTCTTCGTTACATGGACACACACACACACATGATCCTGGAAATAGTCCCCAGTAAAAGCACAGCATTTTCTCTAGTTTGTGCAACATACACATACAGTGTCCAGCTGTATTTTGCTTTTTTTAAACAATAAAACTACATATTTATGAGCTGTTTTACATCTCCTGAGGGAACAGAAATGTTTTGGGCTGGCACACTGTTTCTTGTCTTTTAATAAAAAATGTAAACGATGAAAAACACATTTCTGTAAACGTATTTTTCTTCTCTCTATCTGCATTTTCTGTGTCATTTCATTGCCTTGTTCTCACTCTCTCCTCCTCATGCAGCGTGAACTCAGTGTCAGGTACGCTGACACGTATTTTGACTTCTCTGGCTTTTTTTTCCACTTACTGTGATTGTAATTTTTTTTTATATCCGTGCTGTGTACACGCCGTCCTTCACAGTGTCTCCTCTGTGGCTCTGCATTAAGTGGCTCTCGGAGAAGCCTCAGCCGTCTCAAAGTCAGACTGCTATGTTTCTCCGACAGCAGAATGAGGCAGTAAAAACCTTTGGATCTGAACGACCTCTCCTCTGTCGCAGGGCGCTCCTGGCCTCCGCCCAGCAGACGCAGCCGCTGCCTCAGACGCTCAGCGTGCTGGAGAGCACGCCGCAGGTCAAAGGTCTGCACACCATCATCAGGTAGGACATGAGCTCAAGGACAGATCTTCCACAATACCTACAATGCGTTGTTTTAAAAACTTTTATTCTGCCTCACCGCAGGAACAATGAAACCAGCCGGGACGAGTTCATCTTCTACTCAAAGAGATTAATGCGGCTTCTCATAGAGCACGCTCTAACATTTATACCATGTCAGGTGAGTAGACATTCGTGTGAAAAGAGTTACTCGTAGTAATGAAAACAGAAAATGATCACCGGATTCTGTTTCCTGTCAGGTCTGTGGAGTTTGTCGTCTTTAAGCTTGTTGTTTTGGTTCACCCTCACCTCTCTAATCGGTGTTGTTTTTCTGCCACAGAAGCTGTTGAGAGCAAAAAAGATTTAATAACTGTACACGAGCTTATTAGCACCGAACAGCAGACACACTCAGTTAGAAACTTTCTACTGGAACATTTAGCAGCTACAGAGCAAAATGTTTCCCTCAGTAGTTGTAGAAGAGTTGTTATGTGTTGGGTGTTATTTTGAAATAGGCAACTGTTTGCCAGAAAGTCTAATATTTATTAACTTGAAGGGTGATAATTTGTCAATTGTGCAGTTACCAAAAAAAAAAATCTGCTGTTGGTTTAAACTCAAAAGCAGTTTTTTTTTCATGACTTAGACCATTAGTCACAAATTATCCACTTAAATAATATACTAAATGATCTAAGTTATGTATTTTGCCATGCCAACAATATGTTTTTAAAACAGCAAAATCAGCCAACGGCAGATATTTTTGTTTAGAAACATCGTTTTATTTCCTTCGCCCTGTTTCTATACAGGTTAGATAATTGAGATAATGAATTACACACAAATCATTATTATAATTTCAATTCTGCCACAGTTGTGGAAAATAGGAACTGTTTTGGAAACATTTTTGGCGGATTCAAGGGACTCACCACCTCTACAATCAACTGCCAAACAACCTTATCTTAGTTATCAATTTCATAACAATCATTTGTTTACATTCATTTACTCATTGCTTGTGTTTTTAATAAATATAGCATTTAAGCAGTTATCTCTGTCACCAGTTTTTAATACAGTAATGAAAGATAAAAACAAAAATAAAGGTGACAGTGATGGATTGCTTGAGGTGTCTGCAGGTCTCCGCAGGTATAAATAAACAGTTCTTCGGAAAGCGTGCACCATTTGTGGTGAATGTGCTAAAGAAAACTTAATTGCCTTTTTTGAGATGAACTTTGTTGCAGTATTACAGAATGTTTATATCCTTAAAAAAAAAAAGTGACTCGGTTTCAAAAGATAGAATATAAAGAAAAGATGCAGATATACTGTTTCTGTGCTAAAACATCATCTCTTAAAAATCCAACTCTCGTCTTCTCTTCTATCAGCCGTGTGTAGTTCAGACTCCACAGGGCCACGAATACGAGGGTCGCAGCTACAAAGGCAAAGGGGTGAGTGGAGATCCACGAGGTCTTGCTAACTTCCAGTCGACTGTTTCCTCGGGGTTTCTGTCATCACACTCGCTCTGCTGCCTCGTCTCCACAGATCACCGGTGTGTCGATCCTGCGGGCCGGAGAGACCATGGAGCCCGCCCTGAGGGCCGTGTGCAAGGACGTCCGCATCGGCAAGATCCTCATCCAGACCAACCTCGACTCGGGCGAACCGGAGGTAGCAAGGATGAATCATTCAGTACCAAATGTCTTTGCTATTAATATTTTCCAAACCCTCATGGGCCATTTTTAAGAGTCCATAGTGTCGGGTTTTAAAAATCACATCAAACAAAGAGATGAAAAAAAAAATGTTTTTTTGTTTTTCGTTTTTTTTTTTTTTTCTTCCACATGATGTGTGTCTCCGTGGTAACTACCCTTCCTGCTTTTGTATCCATGGTAACCGGTCTCCTCCTCTCTGGCCTCGCCAGCTGCATTACCTGCGTCTGCCCAAAGACATCAGTGAAGATCATGTCATCCTAATGGACAGCACAGTCTCCACCGGCGCTGCTGCCATGATGGCAGTGCGAGTCCTATTGGTGGGTGGAGATTAACATCATTACTCCTCAGTCAGGCAACAATAGGACCCCTCTGCTCTTGATCAGTCACATGTGTTTAACTACTCATCTGTGTAGAAATTGAGGACAAGTTGGTGTTTTTTTTTTTTTTGTGCAGGTGAGAGTTGATTCATTTTATTTCTGCAAAGACAAAAGTCAAATAATCTCCTCCCCTGCTTTCCACTCATTCATTAAACCTCCGGTAATGATCACAAAGCCACTGACAGTTGTCGCTGTGATGTGTGTGTGGCTGAGCAGGACCACGAGGTTCAGGAGGATAAGATCATGTTGGTGTCGCTGCTGATGGCCGAGCTCGGGGTGCACTCTGTGGCCTACGCTTTCCCAAAGGTCAAAATCATCACCACCGCCGTGGACAAGAGCCTGGACGATTTTTTACACGTGATTCCTGGTATCGGTAAGTCGTCGCAAGCTTTTATTAACTCTTTATGAAACAAATTCAGAAGCCATTTGTTCCTAAGTGTAAAACTGGAATCCATTTGTCCGTTTTAAAGTCTCCCATCCCGGGACAACTTGTCCAATTGGTAAATTACTGACATGCTCATCTTCACCTTCCAGCTCTGTCTTCAGCATCCAGGTTTTGGGTTGTTCATTTTAGCTTTATGCAGGAAATAAAAGCAGTAGATAAAAGGTAATAAGGCTCTGTGTTTCAAGTTGACGGATTTCATTTCATGTCCCAGCAGATTCTAATTTTATGGCTGTGTCACCTCAGATCTGAAGCCAGCGCTGCTCCCCGTCACGACTGTAACTAAACAAAATGCACATCAGACAGATCACTTTGTTCTCTGTTAACATAAATAATACTATTACATAACTAGAGGATGTATTTTATGTAGGAAATGTATATGGGAGGTGACAAGCTGCAGCTGTGCCTTCAAGAAAACATGTTGACACACAAAAAAAGCTGCCGGTGTCGTCGCTTACTATCAAAGACTGTAACTTAATCTTTCATTGCTTCTGGCATCCAGGGACTCGAAACGCAAAATGCTTTGGATTCAGTACAATTATTGACAAGTTATTTCAAGGCACTTAACATAGTAAATTCCTCGTGGAAAAAAAACCCCTCATAATAACCTCAAAATAATCAGTCTCTCTGTGTCACTGAAGCAGAAATTAATTCCAGGTTCCAGATACCGAGCACTGAGCTCTTCAATCCAAGTCATCCAACCTTTGCAGCCGTTCAGTTTTAATGTGTATTCATGAGGTGTTTTTCATCACTCATTATTTAGTTTTATTATTATTTCATCCTATCTGACTTCGGGAGGGATGACTGCCCCTCTCTGAGGCCGCTGTTGTGTGTTTTTAGGGGACTTTGGGGACCGGTACTTTGGGACGGACGGGTCCGACAGCTGGAGCGATGTGGAGGACCAGGAGCAGCTTTCATACTGACTCTAGTGTCACTCACCGGATGTAAAATGTCAGTACAAACCCGCCACTGGCGACAATTTCAGCCCCTCCGCTATCGCTGCGTTTCCGTTTTTAGAGTCTCCCGTAGCAACTTAATACGACAACAACCTCCGAGCAGCAACCTACATGCTGAAAAGTTTTGATGAAGTCAGGATCTTTCAGTAAGGCACGCCTGCTTGGTTCTGTTCAGTCTTTTATAGTGATTTAGATATTTTTATACCAGAGCTTGCCTCACCGCGTACAAATGTTCCACCAAAACAAGCCCTCCCCACACACACACACACACACACACACACACACACACACACACACACACACACACACACACACACACACACACACACACACACACACACACACACACACACACACACACACACTATTTAGCAAGAGCGCTGTCGCTGCAGCTTTGTGCCGCCGAAGACAATTGATTAGTTTAAAGAAATATAACAAGTCAGGGCGTTTTCCCCCTAAAACAGAATGATATTTGAGTGCAGCCAGACAATCGTCGTATATGAGACGACACTGACTCGAACATCGTTGAGAGAAAAAAAACAAACTACTTGAAAACTCCAGTTAATGCGCATCCTCCTCTTCAGGCATTCATAGCAAAAACTTTGTTATATTCCCTTTTGTGTACTGCACATGAAATTTTGTACTCTAATGCAACCAAACGAGTCTCAGTCTAGATGTATGCATGAGGGATATTTCATTTTGTTTAAGTGTTTTGTCATTAATATTTTCTTACAGAAGGGTCCCAGAAGTGAAACAGTGCCATTACCTGTGAGGGTACAATGATGCAATAACATGATATTAAAGTAAATGGTTTTTATCTGGGACTGGGTTTCACCAGCTGCTCTAAAATATTGTTGCGAACAATAATTTACTAAAACTTAGGAAATATCTTGACTAGTTCAGACTACGTGTGAACCCGCAGTGTCGACAGGAAGTCACTGCAGCAGCTGTGAAACTATGTGAATATGGTGAAATAGTGAGTACAGCATTGTTTGAATAGAAAAAAAAAACAGGCACAATTTAGAAGACTTAACAAATCTTTATTTTATCCACATAGTTTGAAGACGTTTCACTTTGTTTATTGTGTTTTAAAATCGGATGCATAACATAATATAATGTTCAAACTTGAGAGTCACAAACGTTTATGAACAGCTGGTGCAACCGGCCTCAGGATTTATTCTGTGTAAATTCATTCTCACTTGATGCTGCTCTGATGAGAGATTTTATACATGTAATGGTGTAAACTTACATCTACAGCTGAGTAGTTGTCCGAAATTTTATATTAAAGATATATCACAAAGGGAATTTATTGTTGTTTTGTCAGGAGTAAATCCAATATATCTTAGATTCAGGGTATTAAAAAGGAGATTATAATTCAGATTAATGCCACTACTAGAAATCACTGCTGGAGTTTCCGATGACGTGTGTGGACCTCCGCCTGCGTATAAAACCTGGATGATCCTGGACTAGTTGTCGAGGTTCGAGGTCACCGACGGTCACAAATATTGCTCCTCTGGCTCTCGGGGTTCACGCACAGGCTGCCCGGCTCCCCTCTGCGACGCACTTTAAGGCCTGAAGGGGTCAGTATAGCTCACATTAAGCTTCCTCCAGTGTGATTTCTATACAGTAGTGTGTCCCTTTGAGAAATCTGTTCTTTTACAGTGCAGGAGAAAGCACACGGATGCACACAAATCACAATTTACAGATTTAATATCGTGGAAGTAATTGGATTCATCCTTGTGTTTCGTGGTTTGACTGACTGTTCTGGTGCCGGTTTGATGCTCAGCCATGTTGATGATGATGTTTGTGTCATTTCAGGGTGACTAAATGAGCAGTAAAAATGTCCAGCCTCTTGGTTTTCCCTCCCAGTTTGTGTTCACGCCTCGCGGTCCTCGTTACGAGCCCCCTCGACCTTCTGCTCGTCGTTGCCTTCCCCTCTCCCGTCTCTCTGATCTTTTCACTGTCACGTACCTTCAATGAAAGTGACTGCCTCATTCATGCGCCTATTCAGTCATTCACGCTCCTCACAGTGAGATTAGCACATCACATAAGCTGTGAATGTTGTACCATCTTCACACCAACAGCATCTCCCGCTCCCACGTGTTTGTTTTGGGCTGCTTTCCTGTGATCGCTCCTCACCGAGCGGGTGACACTGTGATCACGGATGTCATACGACGCACGCTGTATTCTCCAAGACAGCAGAAGACTCGCTCGCCCATGTGACTACTGCCTCAAGGTTAACCTGTTACCATGGAGACAAGCCCGCCAATGAAAATTCAGCAGACGGTTGCGATGTTGACTGCAAGCTTTTTGTTTTAAGGGGTGACCTATTTTTTTTTTTTCCCTTCTCCCCCCCACCCCCTCCTCCCTCCTTCTCCACAGCTACTCAGACGCAGACCCTGCTACTCTGGCACATGTGCACGTGCACGCAGACATTCACACAGATAAAAAAAACATGGGAAGGCTACTCTCACACACACACACACACACACACACACATACTCCATGTGATTTGAGGTTGTAAGGTTGCGCTTCACAAAAGAAACAAAGCACAACCGAAGAAACAAGTGTCCTTTGACATCAAATTTATGAAAATATTACATATGATATAATTTTCTGAATATGATTCCAAACATTAGAAGTCTGTAGGTATGCGGAGGATTTTCTTTCCTTTTAAAGGACTAAAACTGAATCTACAGGCAGCTTTTAGGACCAGAAGAAGAGCTTTAACTCAAAACAAAGATGGCAACTCTCAGAGAAGTCTGTCTTCAAATTCTGCTTTTCTGTCCGTTTTAATAAGCGAGACTATGAGATAAAACATCTTTTTTTTTTAAAGTGCCACTTTATTACAAAAGTATAAACTTGACTGACATTTCATGAATAGTAATCTTGATATAAAACATTACAATCTTTTGCACTTAGCACTTAATTACACGCTTTTTGAGTACAAGACCCTGTAGTCTGAATAGCAAACACACAACATTAGCTGCCACATTTAACTTAACAGGGCTTTCCAAGAACACACCGTAGCTTCATGGCTTCAAAAAACAACAAACAGAATACACTGAAATTTACATTGCAGCTGTAGTTTCCGCAGTTTGTGTCACAAGATAAGTCATTCCAAAACACAATTGAACATAATAGAAAAAGATAGGTTTCTTGACACTGATGATATATTTATTATTCTTTCTCTTTTTTTCATGTACATACACATTGCATTAACATACAGTATAATCACATTGTTTGCTGGGGAATATTTGGTCAAAATGAAATTGTCGTTATTGTCCAGGATTTTGTATGTTTGTTTTGTGTGTGGGTTTTTTTTTTCCTGTGGGGCGGGGAGGGGGTGGGGGCGTCGGGGTTCTCTGCTGCTTAGCGAACCGTTTGCTTCACATAATTGTCATTTCTGCAATATTTTTCAACACTGATAACAGAGAGAGTTTTCATCGATGGAGGGATGGTGAGACATGACGTTTGCTAATACACATCAGTTCTACTGTAGCTTTCCACGCTGCACTATGATGAAACCCAAGCAGATTCATAATGACCACAAGGCAGGGACTATGCAGATGAACAGTCCACAGATATGAGTGAGGACTGAGCAGACGGAGGGGGGGGGGGCAGGGGGGGGGGGGGAGTGGACTGTCTCCACCTTTGGGACTCGGGCAGTTCTCTTTAGTCTTGTTTCATCTGTACCGAGTGTGTTGCAGGGCGCAGGAGGGAAAATTAAGTTCTCCTCTCTGCTGCACGGAGTCCCACTGAGCCAAAGACATCCTTAATCTAACTGGCTTTGAGCTCTACAGAGAAATAAAGCAACACACTAGAAAATAAACAACCAACGACGATAGAAAAGAAAAAAAAAAAAAAACATTCATATAGAGGTACCACATGACAGTGCTTGATTTTTTGTTTTGTTTTTTCACCTTTTTTTTTTTTTTTAAGCATGCAACTTGTAGCAGGCAAAGTGCAGAAACAGGGTCAACAAAGTAAAACACTTCATTTACAGACAGCAGTGGAGACAGTGTTCAGTCCATGTGAGGTGAAACAAAAACGTGACGAAGGGAGGGACGTTTTCTGGTCGGCTCTTGTAGTGTGAAAATGGTCGAAATTAGTCGAAGCTTTTAGGAGGAATGCAAAATGTTTGCAATTTTTTTTGTTATAATACTCTCATAATTGTTTCTCTTGGTCCCTGAGCTTTCAAGTATTTTGATTAGTAATTCATTCCTTTATATCATTTAAATTCCATCCTGAATCACATCTTGACCAACTACAGGGAAGGCCTGTTCATGACAGACTAAGTGCTACCAAAATATTTCACACAATGCTTTGCCTTTTTCCCCAAATAAGAGTCCTGCTCGGACCAAATATACGACTATTTTTACCCGCTAGAATTGAGGAAGAATTTAGGCTTTTCACTTTATTGTGCTTTGCACATATCAGGAAAATAGAAGTGCTACTGTTACCTACAGATTGCTCTGCAATGGTCTTGTGCTCATTATTATTCACTACCTTTGGATTCCTTATAAGGTTGATAGATTGGACTTTGTATTCAGCCCAGGTCATAACAGATCAACATTACTGCCCCAAGGCCTCTAGAGCCTGAGAAAGGCTTGATGTTATGACTTGAATGTAAACAGTATGTGTGGGTGAGCATGACAGGGGCTCAGCCATCACTCCTGGTGGTGTTAGCTCAGCTCCTTGTGTTGGAGGGATGAGGTGGGGTGGGGGGGGGGTCACAGTGCAGCCGCCGCCTCAGAGCCCTGTTACGTACATCTCCATGCCGTCGTTGAACGTGAAGATGGTGGTGGTGCTGGAGGTGGCGGAGCCCTGCTTCAGGTCGCCGATGCTCTCGTACAGGTTCTCCCCCGGCAGCAGCAGGGCTTTGGCAGGCAGGTGCTGGAGCTTGGGGGTCTGCTGCGTCGGCGGCGGCGGAGGGGGCTGCTGCTGCTGCAAGGGCTGCTGGGCTTTCTTCCTCCGGGGCCGCAGGGTGGCACACGTGTTGGGGGGCCTCTCTCGCTTCCAGCCGCCTCCGTCCACGTTCTCGTAGGCCGGGTCGCACTCCTCCGTCCCGATGGACTCGTAGCAGTGGTCGTCGAGGGGCCCGCCGATGGCTTTGCCCTCCTGAGGGGCCCACGTCTGGGGTTTGACCACTACGCTAAACCCCCCGTCCCGGTCTCGGTCCCGGTCACCACGACCTAAGGTCCGGAAGCCAAGGTTGGCTGGGGGAGACCCCGGCACTGCTCTCTTTTTCTTTCCTGGTTTACACACCTTGGAGTACATCTCAGCCACCTGCAATCAAACAGCACGGGATTACCTACCATGGAAAAGACTTTAAAGGAACAGTTAAAAAAAAAAGGTCTTTTTCACTTTAGGGACAGCATTGATCCCACTTCTGTATCTGTCTGTTATGGAGCTACAAGCCAGCAGCTATTTAGTTTAACTTAGACTGGACGGGTAGGAGGGGAAAAGCTAGCCCGGCTGTACAGGTGACAAAATCAGCCTAACATCACCTTTAAAGCTCATTGATTTATTTAAGCCATAAAAAAAACTAAGTGAAAAGGAGACTGCTCCCAGGCAAGCAACAGTCCCACACATGCGTAACCTCTGGCACAGCTTGTTGCTTTTAAACTTTTGTTTTTTTGTATACAATAACCAAACAAGGTTTAATCTGTTTATCAGTGAGATTTAGAGATTCTTGTCGAGGTTTTTTTTTTTTTTTTTACAAATGAATGGAGCCAGGTGAGCGACTCCTGGTTGCAGCTTCTTATTTAATAGGCAGATGTGAGATTTTCTAATCCAACGCTCAGCGAGAAAGGCCAAAGTTTTCAAATGTTCCTTTAACCTTTCTAACCCGCAAAACTAATTTGCTTATCTAAGCATTGTTCAAACTCACAGATTATTATTATAAAATATGAGTAAAGGTAACAGTTGATTAAATATACATTCGGTTGATACTCCTGGATAAATTGCTGAACATTTCATTTCATGTGATACAGCTGCCAAAGCCTCCCATGTATGACTATTACAATCCAATCCTGTTTCTAATAGATAAAAACCAAGAAGGTAATTTAACAAAACTATCTATTTTCTAAAAATCCTCAAAATTTGTTGTTTGTGCATGAAAAGATTATCTATAAAATTATTTATTACAAAAAACAAAAAAGCCCTTTCTCTGGCCAAAAATCTGTTCTTCCTTTTTTACACAAGAAAAACTGTGATTCATTGTTTTGTATTAAAATATAAAGCTTTAGAAAGAAAGAAATACTAATAAAGCAAGGACGTTATATTTTCTACTTTGCTTTTTCTTCAGATTAAGAACAACAGTACAGCTGCAAATTGTAAAATCAGTTTAAAATCTTTCATATTGCAGCAGACTGAATATTTTTTTAATCTGTTGGTTCATTAGATTGTTTAATAGAGTATTTAAGGAAGGAAATAACAGCTGTAGATGTGTTAAAAGGACCTTCTGGATTTAATCAATTTAAGAGTGATAATACTTCACTGTAGTGTTGGGTCAAGCGCATACACAGAATGGATAAACAGTGTGTAAAATGATTTCTCTTGCATTGATTTAAGTGCAATATTGTGAAAGAGAAGCTTCAACAGAGTCACATTCGATGCACAGACTGAGGAGTGGTCGCTCACCACTGCAGCAGACGGTTGTATATTCTCCACTGTGTGAGCACCCAGCGGAGCCAGGCCTTTATTTTGGAGCATGAGCATCTCTTCGTCCTCTGGAGGCTTCCAGATATACTGCTCTCCGTTGCCCATAAACATCACTTCCTGTCAGCAGAGCAACAAATCACATTCGGCGCAGAGCTGGTCACATGTTCTTGTTCATGCCGCAACCGACAAATGTGAACAAAAAAAAACCCAGACATAACAGGACTCACAAAAGGGTAAATTACTCTTTCAAGAGGTGCAGTAGAATTGGAAATATGCTGGATGGATTTCATACTGCGTTGAATAGATTTTCCCTGGAAGGTGGAGCCTGTAAGGAACCATGTGCTAATATTCTGGATGACTCAATTTCAACACGTTGCGTCATCTCGAGGAAAATCAGTGGCGGACGGGCCTGAGAGCAAACTGCTTACACATGTAAGCCAGTGAACTGTGCGTGTTACTGAACTGAGGTCACAGCTGATGGAGCGACCTCGCTGACCTCACGCAGGGCAGCAAATGGTCTCCCACTGTCACCTGGAGGGGAGCACAAAGCCTTATATCCACAGTCGAAGCAGACAGCCGGCGTACACTCCTGCTGCTGCGAACATATGGAGGAGGCGACACTGCTGGGAGCAGAAATACCCCACTATCACCGGGAACTCTTCGACAAATAAACACCCCTCGCCGCCTTGGCGTCAAGGAAGAATTCTACAGGAGTGCTAACATATCACAACATGCGTGATGAAGCTGCAACACTGGCTTAATTAGAGCCGTGCAGCTCTTCTGCAGCATCAACAGGAAGTCGGACAGAAAAACTCTCCAGATCCTGAGCAACACACCTTCACCACTAACTGCATGTTTATCTGTCGTACTGGTGCTGACGAAGGACAAGAAAATGAAATATTTATCATAAAAATTTTTTAAAAAAAAAACGTTTCTGAACGTGTCGAACCGGAAACCGGTGGCTGTTCACACTCGATGGGTTCACAAACCGGACTGATCAACTAAATCTTCCTCTACTTCATATAATATCGTCTTCTGCTCCAGTCAGACCTCCAGAGAGCCACTAACAACCCAACCTATGCGTTAACTTCCTCTCCCCCTCCGGTCATCACTTCCTCGCTTCCTTCAGCTCATGAAACCACTGAGGTGTTTCTGTCGAGGCTTATTGCAACAGAAATATGTGAAATAAACATTATGTGGCGTTTTATTATATTTGTTATAGTATACTCAAGAATGACATTTACTGCTAAAAAAAATAGTGATACTCCCGGATAAATAGTTTGGAGCCAGAAGTGACCATATATGGATGAGCTCGGGGGGGGGGGGAGGACATGCGGGGGATCTGACTCGATCTGATTGGCTACGATACTACGTCCCGCCCAGCGATAGCGGAAACCTGACTGCGCCACAGGCCTGTCAATCAAACAGACAAAAACACGGCTTTTTGCGGCTTTTTTTCTAATAAATATAAATATTTTCAGACTGACAGAAAATTAAGAAGGAGCAACTTTAGCTAACAACAACCATGATAACTTGAGGAAAAAAATGTGTTCACTTTGTATTTCATGAGAGAAGTTGAACGGGAGTGTATGGAGCAAGAGCTTTTTTTAGGAGCCAACCTCTTGTGGCACTCGGTGATATTGCAGTTTAAGGCACTTGCCTCATTTTTCAGACCCAGAAGCTACGTCCACTTTTATATACGGCCTGTGGTAAAATCACAAGCGGTTAGTGCACCGTTAGCAGTGGCCGTTCCACCACAAAGGAGGAACTGACACGCCAAGTTCACTCTTCAACTGCCAACCGAATGACATCACACCGGTGACACTTTTTGGATTTATGGGAAGTGAAGCCGAAAAACACAGCTGCAATTACCGTTTGTCGCCAAAGAGAACGAAACAAATCTTTGAGATTGTGGCAGTTTCGACCCTGTTAAGTCTGCAGGAAGTGAAAAGAGTCTGAATACTTTCTTAAGCGACTGTAACTTCCTGGAAGAAAGCAACAGAACTGTTAAACTATTCATCAAAAGGTGTGAAACTCTGAACTCTACCAACCTTTGGGAATGCCGGGACGTTAAAGGTGTCAACGTTTCTACGGGGCAACTTTGTGCTGTGAGGGTGCGGCGGGGGCGGGGCTGGATGAGAGGGCGGGGCGTGTCGTGGAGGTGGCGCCGGCGGTTCCACCATATCCGTCCCGCTGTCCCTCTTTTGGGGCGCCTTGTCGGCCTTCCTCAGCTTCCTGACGCAGGCGTACTCCGCCGTCTCCGGAGGGTGAGGGGGAGACATGACCTGGGCCTCGGGTTCGGGCAGCCCTCCTTCCACGTCCCCGTCCGGGTCTGGGGGCGCCGGGGTGTTGGCAGGGACGGCCGGAGGGGCCGGAGTGTCTGTCTGCCCGGCCCTGCCTACCATGGCGTAGAGGGCATCGTCAGTACGTGAGGTGGAGGAGCGCCGGCCCACTTCAGAATAAGTGTGCTCGCCGTCCTCTCCAGTCCCAGAGGGGATCTGGGGAAGCTGCCTGCCTTGAGAACGAAGGTCAGAGTTAGACCGGCGGCTGGGCAGCAGCAGAAGGTCCATGCTGGCTGGACGTTTCTTTTTAAGATGCCTCTGCAAGGGACGTACAGCCTGCTGTTACACCGTCCGTACAGCCGATAGGCCCCCGTAAAACAGCATCCACATACACATTTGTGAACATGAACAAATCTCTCACTGGTGAGAGAAAATCTCAAGCTGACAGTAAACTGGGAACTGACATAGATGCCTGAGAATATGCATCCAACTTGGCTTCATTCCACTGCAGTGGAAGCAGGACAAGTATGAAGCAGGACATATGCTTATATTTCTTCAAACCCTCTCGGGCTACTGTCACAGCGCCCACAAACGCAGTTCCCTGTTGACTGTCAGTGACGGAGCTCCAGGATTTGTCTTGGCATTCTGATTTGTGTCTTTGAGGGAAAGATGCATGTTCACAAATCAGGACCGAGCAGTCCAGTGGAAGAGTTGTAAATGTAATGTGAATTCTGTTTTAGGGTAAATTTCCCCTCTAATATGTCCTCAAATCTTATTATAAGAGGCTTTTTTTTTTTTTTAATGAATTTAGGGCCAGATACAAAGAATGTGGAGAGAAACTGCGACGTTGCACTTACTTGCTTGATAATCTTGTTTTCGTGGACCTGCAGTTAGTTAGTGAGGCCGACTTTAAATCAGCCAAATCAAAACATACAACAGTTAAATTTATTTGGGGGTGAAAATTGATTTCCTTTCATGCTGTTACATTTTAACAATGATACTTCATTTTTATGGACTTTGTTGTTGCTGCAGTGTGAAAACCTTTTTCTCCAGCTCTGCTGATTTTCATGCTTTTACATAAACGGAAAGATTACATGCTGCTGGTGTGTTTGAGGAAAGTTTGCGACCCATCCAGCTCAGAACATTTCCCCCAAAATCCCCTCTCATAACGCCACAAGTGCTTTGATATGCAGCTAAAACCGAACCAGGCTGTTTAGCTCCCGAAGAGTTGACATAGGGCTTTCACCTGAAAACGATGCCGCGCTGTTTACTGAGCACAGGTCAGGATTTGAATGTGAAGGATGCACTCACTTTTGCCATTGCAGTTCATCTTGTTCATCTCAGTGTCCGATTTACTGATGGACCGCAGCTTCGACTGCCTGAGTATACCCTGACAACACACACACATATACGCACAAACACACACGCGGGACATGTTAAACTCTAATTAAGGCTGAAGAGGTGTCTTCTGAACGGTACTGTTCTCTGGTGAATTGAGTTGCTTCTGCTGCAATGCAAACAAAACATCGTTGCCTGATACCTACCATGTCCATGAGACGGTGTTTTCCACCCTCGCCGGAGACATTGTGTGTCTTCCCCTTCCTGTGATGAACACAAACGCTCTGTCATACACGAGTCGACACTGATGTAATTGTGTGTGTGTGTGCGTGTGGAGTTTGCGTCTGAGTCACCGTCCATGTGTGGCTGAGTCATCTTATGACTGTGCATATGTGAGAGAGGCATTCGGAGTATATTTGCATACGTGCCTGCTCAGCCCGTCACGATCAAGAAAATGTTGTTGATGATTATAATTGTCAGAAATAATTGCAATGATCAATTTAATTTGTCTTTTTCTAGTTATAGAATAAGCTTTCATCACAGTTTAATAATATACACACAACTTATGAAGAAGAAGAGCCGCTTATGTGGTTTTTGGCTTTGCGGCTAAATGCATGATGGTAAATTTAATATTAGAAGTTCAGCATCTTTAAGATGAACAGTTGGTGGCGCTAATTCTCAAACGGTGTAAAATTACGTGGACATCATGATGGAAATGTGACATTTCTGTTTGTTTCATCCTGCTGTTTTTATACACATGAATAGAAACGACTCTAGCAATGATACAAAATGACTGCAGTCAGCTCAAATAATGGTGATCAGGCGATTATGTAATAATGGTGACAGGCGTCGTGCCTCCCAGTGGTGCAAAGTAACTAAGTACATATATTCAAGAGCTGTAGTACAGTTTAGAGGTATTCTACTGCTTTACTTGAGTATTTTTCCTACATTTGACTTGTAGCTACAGTCAATAATTACTATTCAAATGATGCACTTAGAAAATAGAATTAAGTTGTTGTATTTTTGGCTTAAAATTTGTTATAAGAAGTCAATTTTACAATAAAAGTAGAGAACAGAAAAACTGGAGACAAATTAGTGAAGCATAACTTAGTTTTTCCTTCTTTTCTTGCCCACTAATCATCTCATGACCCCTCAGATTTACCTTGTGACCCTTTGGAGGGGGCCTGACCCCTATGTTGGGAACGACTGGACTAGACTACTTTACAGTATTTGCAGTAGATAAAAGCAGCTCCACATCGATCTAAACAGCGGTAAGCCAATCTAATAATGTCCTGTCATATTTACAGGCTGCTCTGTTGCTCGATGAGAACTTTTACTTTTGATACTTTAAGTGCATTTCGCTGATAAACTTGTAATGAAGTGTTTTTACACTGCTGTATCGGCGCTTTTGCTTAAGTAAAGTATTTGAGTACTTTTCGTCCACTACTGGTGTGTGCGATGTGTAAATCTTCTTCAGTGCAAAAATGTAAACGAACTTGCTGAATCTTTACGTGTGCAGAGTGCTGCTCTTACCTCTGGCAGCCCACGCAGAGCACCACGATGAGGATCGTAACAACAAAGGCTGAGGCAGCAGCGATAGCGCCCAGCAGCAGGACCTTGCCGTAGGGAGGAGCCGTGAAGTTCAGCCCGTCCTGCATGGAGGCCATGTGGGAGCGCAGACGCTCGCTTGCTCTCACACACTCACACACACACCCTTACACTCATGCACGCAGGGAAGTGCCACGGTCTCACTGGGATCTGCAGCGGAAAGGCACAGAGTGGGGCTTAATTACAAAAATTATCTAACCTTTACAAAACATTAAGAAGGTTAACAAAGCAGCGGAACCAGAAGTAAAATATTCACGGTGAACATGGAAGAAGGAACAGTATGAATTCCCATCCAGCGCAAGAGCAATGAAATGAACAAGACATTACGCCTCCGGCATGTGCTTCTGCTTTACCTTGTTTGAGGGATTACTGAGCTTTGTGTGACACACTTACTAAGACATCAACAACATACCTGCTCACCAACACAGATTTTTTGGGGGATCAAGTCTGAAAGTTAGTTACGGCAGCAGTCCAACAATTCATTTAACTACTCTTCAATGTTGTTTTGAAAAGAAATCCTGTGAAAAAACTAATCTGAGCTGTTTTATTTATATTTATTTGATTTCGGATCTGTTTGTTGAGTGGCTGCACCTCTGTATTGGTAAATACAAATGTCCTATGTGTTAACCGTTTTAACAGGAACAAACGCACATATTGAGAAGGTACAATGAGTCACAGCAAAGCTGAACATGCCAGCAGGCAGAGTAACCCGAAAACACTGAAGGAGACAAGTGTGAAAGCAGAGCGAGCAGACAGAAACATCTTCTGCTTCTCCGCTCGCCAGACAATCTCACATTTGGCAGTGTAATATCTTTCAAATAAACAATAAATTCACAGAGATAAAACAAAAAAGACCAAACAAACAGGCCTAATCTCTGTCAAATCGCGCCATCTGTCTACTGTGACAATGTGTTTTCATGTGTACGTTAATGTGTGTTTGTCCATTAGCAACAACAGGGCTGCCGACTGTCTGAAACGCACCGTCTGGTTGAACTGAAGTTACACGTCTTTCCTCATTCTCATTTATTTATTCAGTTTATAAGTACAGACTTTCTCCTAGACTGCATTCTCTCTGTTGGATCCTTTTCAACAAACTTTTTGCTGGGTTTGTGTATTTGGATGCTCTTAAAACAACAAGTTGTAGTATTGGAGTCCACGTAGACACTTTCCCTCCCGGCAGAATTTAATCTCTGCCGGTCAACTTTCTTTAACTTTGTCTATGGTCTGGTGAGGAACACGTACAGTATCTTCTCTGAAGGTTAGCCAAAGCCTTGAACACCTCCAGACTGTTCTCAGGAGAAATCTCCATGCTGCTGCTGAGCTTTTCTGAAACAAACACGTCAGTCTGAAGCAGCTCGACCTGCAGCACACGTTTCTGTTTTATCCGTATATTCTTTTACTCCCAGCCAGGCTGACGATTTCGGACTATCAGGTCCACTCCCATCTGGATAGAAAACTATGCAAAACATTTTGATATCTTTTTTGCGAGAGTGGCCTCTATTGATCTGATTATAATAGAGTCTAAAAGTCAGGAAATATCCAAATATCCCCCATTGAAGTGCTCGGGGTACCTGTTATCATCACCTTTTACAGGTATAAAAACCATCTCTCTATCTCCTCAATATATTCTCCAAATCTATTGTATTAAATCTGGCACATACAACTGACCACCTCCAAATGTGGCTTGCGTCCCCGCTGGACTCCCATGACTAATTATAAGCAAATTAGCTTTTTCAATGATGTCAAAAAATGTTTTGAGAAACTCATTCTTACCGACTGGATTACCAACCGGACGAAGCCTCAGGGAAGTTCTACATGATTGGATTACTCTCAAATTTGTTTAAAATTTGCTCAACTGAGCTTTATATGGCAGTTATTTGTGGTAAAGTTTTTTCATCAAATAATGTATTTTGGGCATTTGACACACAGAAAACAAGGGAATAGTTGTATTATTAGTCCATTATAGCAGAATCACAAAACTACAGCCAACTATTATTTACACAATTATTACAACTGACAAAAACCCAAACGATGTTGAGTTACTTTTATAGAAAACTGGACAAGTAGCAAATGTTCATACTAGAGAAACACCATTTTTAAGTAATTAACTTATCTTTTAATGTCATTATTTTTGCAGATATTTCAAGTAGCAACCCACCATGACATCACCCAAGCTGCCGTTTTGAATCCTCGGGTCTGGTTCTTTGACTGTATTGACTGTATTTAGACGAGCTGGGGAGGAACGAGCAATGGATGTGGATGACTCAATCTGCCTGTGAACCCAAGAGCAAGACCGACCTGAAATCTGACTGCATGACAAGCATGTTAATCAAACCAGGTATGCCCCCGAACATACCTCTCTTTAAGGTCGAATATCTAATTATTTCCTGGAGAACGACCAGAACACTGATCAGAAGGAGTGAATAGCTGATGATTCCGTAATGACTTGTGGAAAATATTTGATTGACTTTGTATTTCACTAGAGAGGTTGGTGGTCTGTGAATGGGCATCTACTGTATCTATTGCACCAAACCTGGTTTGGGATTCCACATGATTTTAGAAACTTTGACCTGCTGATGGCGCTAGAGGAAAAGTCAGGGGATCCCCAAATTCGGTAAGATTCATCCTCTGGGGATCCCAAATGTTTGTACCAAATCTCATGCCAATCCACCCGACATTTGTTGGCATTCTTTAGTTTGGACCAAAGTTTTGGACCAACACAATAGAATATTTTTCTGTGAAGCAGCCGGAGAGAATCTTGAGAGCATTAACCACATGAATACTACATTTAGTACAGAGGCTACAAAAATACTGAAAGATGAATAGAGTGAGCTTTTGAAAAATGGGGACTGCTCTCAAGTTGTCTGCATGATTAACACACCTCAGTAGAGGGCGAGCTCTGTTGCAGCCATAACATCACTGGTCAGTGCAGTAAACCTTCACTGTGAGGACATCCCTGCACCGCCTCTTTTTCAGGCTGAAGCTCTCATTTTTCTCAGATCTAACTTCTGTTGCCTTTGTGAAAGTTTCTTGTTTTCTTCAATCCATTATTGAGAGCAGTCAACTCATTTCACTAAGTATCTGATTCTCTGTTAAATCACACACAGTAGAGACAGGACAGCGGTTTATAACGCTGCTCTGTATTGTGGAATTTGAGCTGACTTCTGGTAATTTGCATCTCTTTGAGTCGAGATCCAGACATGAACCCAACTGTTCTCAGCATGAAATCCAATTTGCACCAAATTTCATACAGAGGGATGTTGGTGATTCTTTGCATGCTGCTTTCAGATATCTTTGCAAATTCAGGGTGTCCTAACCAGAGAACAACCGCTTTGTTTCCCAATTCAAATTATATCAATTATTATCCATACGATCTATTAATAAGTCATATTTTTCAGCAGTGGATATAATTACTTCTTTGAGCATGTCTTATGAAAGTGATTGCAACACCGAGCATGTTTTCACAGCATGTCTATCAAAGCTATTTTGTGTGTTTTAAGAGGAGTCCCTGACTGTGACATGCTGTTAATTCCACTAAATCTCCCACCAGTGCTTCACCTTAACCAGAGCACTTCCTGAGCGAGAAGTCGGGAATATCATGTTGGATTTTAAAGCACCTCTATGCACCTATGAGGAAATGATCATTTAATTCACAGTTGCGTCAGCGTTGGGGTAATTATATCTGTGCTGATTTGACAACAGAGCCGAGGAGGGGAGACGGAGAGGGTAATGAGAGAGAAGAAAGGGGAAAGGTGTAGGAGTGGAGGAAAAGAAAGAAGAGAGAGGAGAGGGGAAGACATGCGTGGGAGTCTTGTGGCAGGTGTTTGAAGATACTGAAAGCTGATGATGAGAAGAGACTGTCACATTTCCCAACATCATTTCCCAGTCTTCCCTTCCCTTCCTCTGCTCTCACTTCCCTGTGTCAGTGAGTGTGTCCACACCTCCCCGGCCATTCCTTCCTCCCTCGTTCCCCCTGCCTCCGCCTGCGGTGTTCAGCCAGAGTGACGCCTCAGCACTGCAGTGTAATCTCTGGCCCTAGAGCTGCTTCGTCTGAGCCAACCAATTGGACGTAGCGCTCAGAGCAACAGCAAGAAATGGCCCTCCACCGGCTGCCTTTCTGCTAAACAAAGCCCCCGCTCCCTCAGCCACAGTGACCCCCCCCCCTCCGCCCATGGTGCCAGCGTGCTCATTACAAACTACCGGTGCTCTCTCGAATACCTGCAGGTGCAGATTTGCCAGGTGTTGCCCTGACCATGCATCACAGGCCAGGAGGACACTCGGATGAGGCCATATGTAGCGAGGAAACTGGAGCATCATTGATCAATATTATCTGCCTCAAATATAGTTGTGGAAGCTCATTTCTCACACATACAAATAGTAACATAATATTATTTGCATGGAGATTTGGCTCCAGAGGCTTGACAGATGGCCTTTTTTCTTTTTTTTTTGTGGATATAAAAAACGATCCAGATTTCATATTTATCCTTTGTATGTCTTTATCTCTGCATGCATCAATGGACAAACAGGGGAAATGAGCTGCAAGAAACCAAAAACGTTTGGTCTATAAATGCCAGACAACAGTTAAAAATATCTGCCACCGTTTCATTGATGTCAACGAATCACCTGTTTTTTTTTCAGCCAGCATTAAAAAAATATTTAAAAAAGATCGAATTTAGGATCACGGAAGTCACAGAGGACTTTAGAGCCCCAAACAATTGTTTGATTTATCAGCTAATTGACCAATAAAACCTCAATCTACAAATACTTTGCGTAATTGCTTAAATCATTTTTATAGCAAATTTGCTATTCAGTTGTTTTCCAGCCTCTCAAATGTGACAATTTGCTGTGTTTCCTTGTCTTCCATCATAATAAATTGACTGTTTGGATTTTATTGTTTGTCAGACATTACGAACCATCAGAAGAAACTGTGATAGAGATGTTTCACCGTTTTCTGATGTCTTGTGGACCAAAAGATTAACCAGTTAAAAAGGAAAGTAGTCGTTAGTAGTTGCAGGTCACCTGTTGACTTGGATCTGACCGTAACGTTTACATTTCTGTAGAGGAAGAGTGAAGCATGCTGGGTAACACATTAGGGCTGATATCTTCATCAGATCATATTTCATAGGCCGAAAAATGTCATCCTTTTTTTTAAACAAACAAACGCTCACAGTCTAAGTCTTTCAAACAGCAAAGAAAACGCTCATGTTTTCTGCTTACGGCACCTGACAAGGCCGTGAAGGGAAACAAGGAATTATGGTGTAATCCTCATAAAAATTCATTTTTAGGAACAACATTCAGCCCTGGTAGCAATCGATACCAGTAAGGCTTTAAAAATAAAAATAAAAAAAATCTCGGAACATGCACTGCATTTACATGTGTGTTCATTATTAATAATACTGGAGCTCCTTTCAAACAAGCCCAGCCAGCCAGCCAACAGTGGCCTCTCTGCCAATCTGCTCAGGTTTTGATAAACCACCTGGGAGTTCATGTGGAGCAAAAAACCTCACCCTCTGTGACACAAATAACAGCAACGTGAGTGTGAGTGTGAGTGTGAGTGTGTGTGTGTGTGTGTGTGTGTGTGTGTGTGTGTGTGTGTGTGTGTGTGTGTGTGTGTGTGTGTGTGTGTGTGTGTGTGTGTGTGTGTGTGTGTGTGTGTGTGTGTGTGTTGGAGAGGGAGGGAGGGTGAGAGAGATGGGGGAGAGAGAGAGAGAGGAGACTGCTATTGTGTGAGAATGTGAATTAGGTCAAATGTTTGCTTGCAACAACGATTAACCATGCCCCTGTGAGGAAGAAAGCTGAAGCCTGTGTGGAAGAGGCTCTGTCTTTATCTGTGCAGCGCTGCCTCTGATACAAACACCGTCTGACATTATGGATCCAAACCAAATTAAAGAATAAATATGTGATCATATGATTCACAGCCTTTTTTCTTTTTTTTTTTTCTTGCCTTGAAACAACAACACAGATGCTGGAGGTTAAAGAGGAATCATCATCATCATCATGTTTTTACTCTGAGGGTCTTTTCTTTAGTAAAATAAAGACAGTCCTCCGTGAAGGGCTTGTGTGTGTGTGTGTGTGTGTGTGTGTGTGTGTGTGTGTGTGTGTGTGTGTGTGTGTGTGTGTGTGTGTGTGTGTGTGTGTGTGTGTGTGTGTGTGTGTGTGTGTGTGTATCTGGGGAGGTTGTATGTATGTGGCTCATGATGGCACCCACTCAGCAGGCATCAATCACACTGGGTGACGGTTCGGCTGCCCGGTTCGCCGCGCCTCTGGGCTCCAACACCTCAAACTGCAGTGATGCTGGTGACAACAGGTTACAAACCACGACTCAAATGACGCCGGCTGAGACCCCCAAAAAACATGCAAAGGGTGTGAATGGGGATTTTTATAGGGTGGTGGTGGTGGTGGTGGTGGAAGCAGGGGTTAAAAAATTAAAAATTAAAAAAAAAAAAAAAAAGCCCGTGCAGGTAGAGGCTATAGGCGATCACAGAAAATGAAAAATTTCAGGCTGATGCAGTGTGCTTTTTCTTTTTTTTTTTATCGCGGGTTTTGTTTCGTTAAGCCTGTAGCGCGAAGGTTGTTTTTTTTTTTTTTTTCTTCCTCATTTCTCTTCTTCTCTAATCATCAAAGCGTTTCCGATTAATTTCCAGATCAAAGTGAGGATGGTAAAAGATGTTGTGTCCCCGAGGTCAGCTGGCAACTTACACGACAAAGCCAGTTCCCCCCACACTCCCTATTTATGAGTGAGGAAGGGGAGGGAGAGACGGGGGGGGGGCTGCAAATGTTAAGGGAAGGTCTAACGTTAATGATCTTTATGCTTCAGTCACAGAAAAACGCGTGATCGGAGGCTTCCTGCGCCTCCCTCTCGTCAAATCACCATAAAGTTCTCTCATGAATCCGCGAATTTGGGGATTAAATCACAAAAGGCAATGCAGTAACGCTGAGGTGGGTGCACACGTGTCTGTGTGTTAAATGTATGACCAGAGGAAATGAAGAAAAGGCAGGGCGAGCACAAAGAAAAACAGGCAAAGCGCTCGGCTACGTTTGCTGGATGAATAAAGGATGCCGTGAACCACTTACTTGTGCAGCTTATCGAGCTCAATCTATAGGCACATATGAATGACCCCCCCCCCCCCCCCTTACCTCCCCTCCTTCCCTCCCTCCAGCCTGTCACACGGCCACGGGCACAGAGCATTGCGCTATAGCATCCCTGTACTCACTCAGCTCAGAGATTTGGGGAGGCGCAGCGTCAACCCTGGTCGGTTCCTTCAGTTTCTGCTTCCCCTCGGACCAGGCGCTCCCCGCGAGCATAATCAATCAAAGGCGATAACTTGGCTTTCCTGGGCTTCACCGAACACGAATGCAGCATATTGCATGTGGCATCCCTCTGAGCGCCCGCTGACCCCCTTGTGCGCCCCTGTCCGCGCTCCTCTGCTCCCCAGCCAGAAGGCAGGCTGGGAAGTCTGTAACCTGCCGATCCTCTGCCCCGCTGCCGCCGCTGCAGCTGTATCTCCGGTGTTATCTCCGAGTGCCAGGTTTCTCCTCCACAGTCCCTCAAGCCCCCTCCATCTCTACTTGCTTCCCCTCGGCTCAGCTACTGTGCTTCCATGTGACACAGGCAGAGCTGGAGACCCCCCAATTATGAATTTGTCTTTTTGATTATAGCGTCATCCCACGGCAGGTTGAGGAAGTGCAGCTGTAGGTCTAAAATATGGACTGTGGTTTAGGAGAGTTTCTCAGCCCATGTTGTTCTGACTTCCCAAATGTCTGTAAAGGGTGTATATATCTAATTTCATGTTAATTTCAGGGCTTGGTGAGGGCCATATTGAGTTTGTACTACTGCAATTTGGAAACTTTACAGGTTAAAGTGAGGTGATGTGCTGTTAACAATGCAACCTATAAAAACTGTTTTTATGTCTTTGAAATAATTTCTGTTGGATTTTTTTTTTTAAACATGTGGTTAATGTGTGAAACCACTTCATGTCAGCCATTATTGACAACTTAAAATCTACAGAAAAGAGTTTTCCAAAGCAATACAACAAGGACAACTTTTCTAGAAGCCTTAAAAACTATCTTTGAACATGGGAGTGAGTTTAAAAGTTAGTTTATCATGATAAATAAACTTAAACTCAAAAACATGACCTCTGTAAGAGACACTAATGAGACATTCTTTTCCAATTCAATGAGAGTTGGTCCAAATGTAGGTGAACTGTGAAGTAGGCCAATATAATATTGTACTTTTTGACAGGTTGTCTTATTTGTCCAAATATATTTTTAAATAGCTTGTAAAAGTAGGACAGTTGTACCTTTTTCTTTGGTGTAGCTCGTTTTAACCTTGCCACTCACAAACCTTTGAAGCCTTTACCTCCACCACTACCACCACCTGCTGGTGTCTTCACAGCATTGAAAACAACCATCTATAGATGCAGGAGACGGTGTTGTAGGGAGATCATTTCCTGCCAAAACCGAAGAAAAAAAAAAAAAAAAAAAAACGTTTGAAAAATATACTATTCACCAAAAAAACAGTGTTGGTTGCAAATACAAAACACCATTTACAAACTGATGCAAATAGAAAATGTACACATCATACAAACACACAACATATTTCTCATGCATAATGCTTCAGAAACAATTTCAGCATTTCTTACAGCAATAAAAAAAATTATGCTTTGCCTTTTGGCACAGTTTTTCTGCCGTCAGTGTGCTGAAGATTTTCTCACAAATGTCCTGAGCAATTTGCCCTCCTCAACAGCAGGCGGCGCTATGAGACCATTTTTAATCCGCTGGTGTTGCAACAAATTATAATCAAGAAAAACAAATCTGCCTTTCTAGGGAGTGTTGTGAACATAAAGATTGAAGTAGCCTCTGGGTTTGAAAAGTGAAGCCCTTGTGGGAGGGCCTTTACAGTGCAGTACCAGTGAGGGCCACTAGGGGCAGGTTCCCCAAAGAATTCTGAGTCCATAGATTTCCATTCAAAAAGTTTAATCTTCTCATAAAATACAAAGTCAATTATATTTTTCTACAAGTCATAATGGTTTCAGTGTTCTGGTGGTCTTTCTGAGAATAATTCCATCATTAATTAGATATTTGGCCTCAAGAAGCATATATTTAGCTGTTTCTGGTTTGATTGGCAGGGGTGCAGTCAGGTTTTCGCTGGAGGTGGGCAGGCCTGGTGTCCTGGGATTCTCAATCTGATTGAGTCCAATCCACTTCTGCACATCTAAATATGGTCACTTCTGGCTCCAAAAAAAAAACACCGAGATCGCGAAGGCAAAAATACCGAACTTGAGGCTTCAAAACAGCAGTTTACAAACCAGTGGATGATGTCACAGTGAGCTGTCTCTTGGTTGTGAGTCTTTACAACAAAATGAACCTTACAATTCCCAAATAGATTCCAAATAAAGTGGAAAATCACTAAATATGAAACTGGCTGCAGTTTCACTGACCATCACAGACATTGTTGAAGAGGCCTCACAGTTTCCTTGGGCTGATTTCGTCCTGCAGGGTTTCCCAGTCTCCTGCTCACTTTGGCATGAATCGCCTCCCGTACAGCCGACCCTCCCCCTTCTCCGTAGTTGTCGCGCAGGGACAGCCTACGTGTTTTCCTCCTGAGGCAGAGTGCACTGTGCCTTTCCTCACACGTCTGCCAAATGGATGTAAAGCGTCACAGGCTCGGCCCTTGTGTTTGAGCACATTTTAAAATCCACTGTTGTTTATCGTCATCATCATCTTCATCAGACCCAGCGGGGGCAGAGAGGAGAGGAAGATGGGGTGCTGCTCGGCTCGATGCATGCTGATCCTCCTGTGTTGCCTGCAGTTGGTAAGATGTTTTCCTTTCACACATGATGCTTCGACATAAACTCACCTGCTTACGTCAGGCTTGTCTGGAATAGCCTTTATAAAAAAAAAAACCGAGAGCAACTGAAATCGCTAAAACTGCACTTTAAAGCTGCATTTTAATTAAATCAATGAATGAAATTACTTTGGTGTTTATTATGAAAGAAAGTTAATTGCTTGTGCTTTTAAGGTTACATATTTTATATTTTTCTGACGATGTAAAATCTTAAAACTTCGACCACAGGCTACGATATTAAGGTTGATAATCATTAAAAGCCTAAAAGCAACTCAAGTAGCTACTTGTATTAAATCTGAAGACCTTCATTTCACAGTGTCATTTTTAACCTGGGTTTCTATATCTTATACAAACTGAAATATTACAATAAGTTCTGAAATTAACTGATTAGTTGATCAACTAAAATTATTTGGCAACATTTCTGATAAGTGCATTTGTTAAATCAAAATTTTCAAGGAGAATTCCCCAAAATCAACTGGTTTTATTTTCTAAAATGTAATTATTTGCTGGTTTTCTTCTTCTGTAGCAGTAAATAAAATTTCAATTGGTTTTGGACTTTTGTTCAAACAAAACAAGCCATTTGAAGAGACCACTTTGGTCTCTGGGAATCTTAGATGAGTATTTTTCACTTATTTATGATATTTTATAGAACAAACAATTGGCAGATTAATCAATAATAAAAAATATTTGTTAGATGCAACACTACAGAAACTATATTCATTATGAAATGTGTTTATATAAGGCTCGTTGTAGTTGGAGGTTCTTAGGAAAAATCAGTAACCGCCCACCACGATCAACTATCAACCACCACAATGAACGGCTTCACCCACTTTGTCCTCCTCCTCTCTGTTTCCCACCCTGCCCCCCTTCATCAGGGGCTCCGACCTCAGAGGACAACACGCCCGGCCCGCCACTGTCTTTTCCCGAGCATGCTTTGTCCCCCATGGCTTGGTTGGCTTGACAACGTATTAGAAAAGAAAACAGAGGCAAAGTTAAAACCAAGGCCACAAGGCTGTTGCAGAGTAAAGTGGGGTTTTAAAACACGGTTTCTGCCGCAGTCTCTAAACTCTGCTTCTTCTCCTGTTGATGCAGATAACCGTGCTGGAGAGGCAGGTGTTTGACTTCCTGGGCTACCAGTGGGCTCCCATCATGATCAACTTCTTTCACATCATCATGGTCATCCTGGGTCTGTTCGGTGCCGTCCAGTACAGATCACGCTACCTCATTATGGTGAGGCAACAACCCTGAACTCTCCTGGATGTTGACTATAGCTGTGGTTTTCTGAGGAAATACTCTTATTTGCTCTCTTACCCAGACTTAGATGAGAAGATCAGTACCTCAATATCAATAGACAGTGGTTTCACTTGTCTCATCTAATCCTTTGGGGGAACACGTGAATAAATGAATTTCCCAGAAGGCAATACTCCTTTGAAATGCAAAAAGATTGATCTTTTCTTTATTTAAAAAAAAAATTTTTTGCATCTAAACAAGACAAAATAATAAGATATAAAGGTACAACATGAAAATCCCTGATAAGAAAAACAAAGACCAAAAGAAAACAGCTGCTGTGATGTGCAGCATAAACTGCGGCGTCATTGATCAGATATCTGAGATGCTTCTGTGTGTGTAAAGTGATGTTATGCTAAGTGTGCATGATGACTGTGGGAGTGTTGAGTTTTACTGCTTTAAAACTAAAGAAAAACACCCTTTTTACACTTTTTATCCACACATATTAGCAATAATGACAAATAAAAATCCCCAGTAGCAGTGAGGCAGGTTGATTTGGATTGTTTCATTTGAAGGATTTCATTTATTAGCACTTTCAGCTCTAATAGTTTCCTCTATTTCACAAGAAAAAAAGCTAAAATAAGATGAAAACAGTTTTGGGAATCAGAAAAAGATTTTTTTTTCTCTTTAATCATCTTGTGAGATCTTGAATCTTTTGATCTTTCAAAAAAATCAAATGTAATTTAAAGCGCTTTACAGGTGACTGAGAACCTTTAGTTTATTCAGAGTATTTGTATGAAAAGAAACTGAATGAAATGTAAGTTTCATTCATGTCCGCTGTAACACTGTGTTTGTGTTTCTTCAGTACCTGCTGTGGACTCTGTTGTGGCTCGGCTGGAATGTCTTTGTGAGCTGTCTCTACCTGGATTTGGGAGGACTTTCAAAGGTAAGCATCAGATAATTAGAGTCTCCTAAACACAGTGTTCAGCTTTAACCATGTCACAAACTCCTCTCAGGACTCCGCCTCCGATTACAGACACACAACAAAACACCTTTATATTATATCTCCGTCTGCTGTAGCAAAATGGTCTTATGGAGGTGTTTTTTTTTTTTTAATCTTCCGTACACTGGAGACGATATCAAATTGAATGACGACAACGTTTACAGCAGAGCTAAATGTTGTTGGGTTTTTTTTTCAAATCATTCATTAAAGTAAAAATGCAAAACATTTGTTTGTTTGGCTCCACAAATTCAACCTCGGTTTTATCATCAAGCTGTAATTTAAATACATCTACTGATGGTCAGACTGTGCAAGCTGTTTTAAAACATCTTTGTGGTCTGATAAATATTCATCATCATGTTTTGTGTTTTGCAGCAAACGTTACACAGAAGGCACTAAACCAGCAGCAATTTGTCATAAACTTTCTGGTGCGAGTCCTCACTGTGTCATATTTTTCACCACCATAAGTGTTACATTTCCATATCCATACAGCACATAAAAATATGAATCTCTTCCGTCTTCACTTTATATTATTTTGTTTTGAAATAACTTCGAATAACTTGAGCCGTCAGAAATGAACTGAAGCCCGGTTCCTGCTTTTAATAAGAATTATGGTCGAAGATCTTTCTTCCAAAGATACACTCTTTTGAAATAAAATTCATACCGCATTAGAAATATTCCCACTTTTTCACCATTTAAATATCAACACAGATATTTTTCTTCTTCTGAGTTAAAACAAAATCTAAATATTTCAACAACCAATCCCTTTTCTCTATAAAGTCTGCATAATATACGTTTTTCAAAAAGAAATTCTGTCTTGCATGGCATCCTTTTTAAATACAGATTTTCAAACTCTAGTTTTAGATGACTGGGCCATAAGAGAGGGTAAGAAAGGCGGCACAGTACTAAATAAATAGAGAATAGAAGTAAAAAAAAAAATAGATGCAAAGACAAAATAGAAGTAAAACAAAATTTGGTTCTTAGTACATTGATTCAGTTCATGGCCAAAACTCAGAGATCAGTCAGGTTTTGTTCACTGGAGTCCACAAAACATCTTCTCTGCATTGTTTTCATGAAGTATTCACTTTCAAAATTAGATTTGTTGCTGAGCGCCTGTATAGAATCAATTATTTCTGCCAAACTTTCTGTTTGTCTTGTCTTTATTTTTATTTTAATGCTTTCGTCCTCATTACGTGGGACAGCAGGATTTTGGCTAAACAGCTTCTGAACAGCTGGTGATGTTTTTCATCGCTCAGCTGTTTTTCCTCCTAAAAAAAAAATACAAATGAAATGAACTGAAATAAAACTTCATCGATCATGAAAATAACGGTTAATTGTGGCCCCATGACAGCAAGGCACGTTAAACCATATCATGATCCGAGTACACCTGATCCTTGCTGCATTTCAGGTTTCTCTGCTCTTGTGCTTGACTCTTTGCTTTACCCGGTCTAATGAAGAAGAAATAAGACTCTCGCGTCGTCTGTCTGTTTTGCTGCTGCAGAACAGTGACATCCTCTCCCTGGGAGTATCGCCACATCGGTCCTGGTGGAAGGAGAACGGGCCGGGCTGTCAGAGCGAGAGCCTTCCCTCCGCTGGGTGGCAGAACCAGCAGAACCCGGAGCTGAGCACCGTGCTGAGCTGCTGGCTTGAATACCAGTACATAGAAATCCTGCACTGCGTCGTCCAGCTCCTCGTATCAGTGAGTCTTTAGTTTTCTGCATCTTTAAACAACTGAACTGAACTTACTCTGTAATGCTTCTAAACCTTAGATTAAAATGCACTTTTTTTTTTTAATGTCTTAAGTTTTAATATCAATAAATATGCATCTGCACGCACAGGAATAAGCTGTTACTTAGCAACAGAAACTGTAAATTGGAAGACAGGCCCACAACATTTAAGAATGGCATCACATTTTCACACTGGTGGGAGTTTGTATAGTTGAGCTTCTCAGCCATGCGATTAGCTTAAGAAAAAAAGTGAATTACAAAGATGCTCTATCTTTTACTTTGTGGCAGTTATTGAGGCAAATGAAGAGTTTCTGAAGTGGCATCTGTCCGTTTCACATTTCTAAATGTGCATATTGGCTTTGCCTCTTTTGATTCTGTATGTGCATTCACAGTTTTCTCCATTCGGTTCAGTTTACTTAAATTCAATACAACTTCATTTGGCTTGGTAATAGTAAATATATATATATGTCAGCTCAGTTAGATACACAGCAAACAGGAAAAGTTCTGTTGATCGCAAAACTGCAACCATTCAAAAACGCTAAGTTCCTGTGGAATTGGTAATAAACAAATTGATAAATATCTGTCAAGAACCTAAAATCTATACCTGTGTAATGTAATACAACAGCTCTGCGATAAATTGTACTTTTAAGCAGCTTTTACATTTTCAGTTTTTGCTGACGTTGATATTTCTACTCAACTTGCCATGAGATTAACCAGACAAAGTAAATCTGCTAAAGGCAGTATTGACTATCAGAATCAGAAATACTTTATTGATCTTCGAGGGGAAATTGGGTCGTGTTGCAGTTGCTCACATTCAATAGAAACATTTATATAAGCATAATACTATCATTATCTTTTCACATCAACATTCTGATTCGTGAAGATGTCATTTTTCTGTCACCTTTTTCTGACACGTTATGCGTTTTTCACAGCAGATCTTTTTACTTGTCAAATGTGTTGCACGTTACTAAAATTGACAAATTCAGCCATCATTAATTTGATTATTTACATGTGTATTTTTCCTACTGTGAAATGTTTCACTGTCATAACAACTGTTCTGAGGTTTGCTTCGAATTTAATGATAAATGTTATAAAACACACATTTCCTTTTTCTTGATATATGTTTGTGTTAATGCCCGCAGCTCCTGGGATTTGTTTATGCCTGCTACGCTGTCAGCACATTTTCAGATGAAGAGGACAGCTGTAAGTATGAAGTCCACAGATATCATTAATTTGACAAATTTAATTTCTCTTTCATGCAACATGATTTATTTAATAATAATCTGTTATGAGGAAGCAGCACTCTGATGTGTTTTTGCACATGTTGTATCGTGGTTTTTTTTCAGTAAAATTTCCTTGTACATTTTGTGAGGTTGATTCGTGTATCATGTATTTCTGTTGTTCTTTCCCCATTTATTTTAGTCAATTTCATCAGTGAATTTCATCATCCATCCAAACCTTCTCACTTGATCTTCTAGCGTAACTGCGCATTGGTAGGTACGCTGAATCGCAACCATTCCTTCTCATTTTACCTCCTGTATGTCCGGTCCGCCACCTCTTAAACAAAAATATATTTTTGTTTAGATTATAAATAACCACAAAAAGAAAGTGTTTGAGAGAAGCTGAGAAGGAGGCGAGCAGAAGATCAAACAACTCTGAAGACCCCGGCTTGAACTTCACCGTGCACAAACTGTAAACGGTGAAATTTCAGTATATTACAGGCCTATGTTTTTTGTTTTTGTTTTAATTGTTACAAGACCTATATGCTAAATGTGGGTGTAAATGTATCCGTGTGCATGTGTGTGTGTGTACAATTGTTTACTAAGTTCAGCTATCTAATGGAAAAATAAATTTGTAAATAAATACGTGTTTCTGTCTCAAGTTCAGTAGAATGTATAAATTCTCCATATGTGTTATTTCAGTCAGAAAATGTAACATGCTAATTTGTATATTGTGTGATAAACATTCAGTATAATAAACGACATTTCTATTGGTCGATTACAAACATTTGTTCACATTAGAGATTCATTCATTCATATACTCCTCTGCTCCTGTGATCAAATATAAGTACGATTACTCGAGTACTTTACTCAGATTTTAGGAACTTGCACTTTATCTCAAATGACCTTTCTTTGCATGCAATTTTATACTTTTGAAGAAAAATATTGTAACTGTTTACCACATTTATCTGACAGCGTTGCAATACAGATTAAGGTTTTCTTAAAATAAAACATATGTAGAGTTTATAAAATATGTCTTATTATAGCTAGTTAAACTACCCAACAGTAAATAAAATATATAATAAAAAGGTAAATCAAGTAAAATAGTTGATTTGCTCCTTTTATCCTTAACTATTTTAATATTTTAGTGATGTGTTTATAAAACTTTTTTTTTAATTTGCAAAATTGGACTGTTGGTGGGACAAAATAAGCACTGCAAAGTCATCACTCTCACTACTACTACTACTACTATAGTAGTAAAAGAATATTTTTTTTCTGCATTGAGTGAGTATTATTACCAGCACATTTTCATGAACATACTTACATTTTTTTTTTTTTTTTTAAATGCAAAACTACTTTTTGTAATTACATTTTTTTTTTTAATTTAATTTAATTAAATTGATGAATTTAATTTAATTTGTTATTTAGCAAACACTAGTGTCTTTTTGTGTTTTTTATATATATATATATATAGATTAATAAATTATAAAAGCGTTTTTAATTCACAAATGTCATGTAAACGTGAGAAACCGGACGCACCGATCTGCCCGCTTGCTCGGTAGCTGCGGATGCGTCCTTTGCGTCACCGACGTCATTTCCGCCCGGCAGACCCCGGATGAAGCTGCCGTTGGGGCCAGTGAGCAGGGCCACCGAGGCTGGTTGGATTTTAATTTAGCGGCGACGGGGGGTCGGAGCGGATTGAAGCCCCGCTGGATTAATGCCGACAGGGCGGCGCGGAGTGCCAGCAGGGCTACGACGAGCAAACTGTCCGCGACCGCGGCCGAGACACCGGCTGAACAGCCGCTGCTAACTGTGCTTGAACTGTTAGCAGAGAGGCAGCTTTCTCCTGCTAAATACCCCCCCCCCCCTCCCACACTTCTTCCCCCCCCACCCCTCCGCTCTCCTCCTCTCTCCTCCTCTCCCTCCTCCCTCCCTCTCTCACGGCGGAGTTTGCGGCTCGTCTCGTCGGGGCTCCAGCGTGACACAACACCTGCTGGATGAATGATGTCTGCCGCTAGTATCGACCCTCAGGTAAGCAGCGAGGAGGAGGAGGAGGAGGAGGAGGAGGAGGAGGAGGGAGGAGGAACTCTGCTCCAGCTTTTTTTTTTTTTTTTTTTTTTTCCTGGGAGATGAGCTGTGTGCATTTCCCACTCTTGAAGAGGAGGACCAGCTAGTTAAGAGCCAGCAGGAGGGAGGAGAGGGGAGGTTAGTCTCCGCGGGGTAACAACCCCCCCACCTCCTCCTCCACCTCCTCCTCCTCCTCCGCCTGGGCCTGGACCTGGACCACCGCTTCCAGTGGGAACCGTAACACGCCGCTCCCGGAGCTGGTGGCTTTTGACGTGTCTTGTCTTTTTTTTTTTTTTTTTTTTTTATTTCTTCTTCTCCAGTAAAATATCTGAACACATAATATTTAAAGATAACGTGTGAAAAAAAAACATTCGTGACCAACACAAGCTCTCTTTTTTTTTTGTCTTCTTCTTCTTCTTTCTCTCTTTCCAATATGTATACAAAGACATCGAAAGGACAAGATGCAAGCAAAGGTAAGAGATGAATGGTCAGTGTGTCCAGATGTTCATGTATTTATGTTGCAGGTCGATTTGACCTGTTTAAAAATACAGAAAAAAAATAAATAATACACAATAATTGTATGAATTTTACGAACATTTTTATAAATGAACTTGGGGGGGGGGGGGAATGAAAAATGACATGTTTGACACCTTTATATTACGCGCACAAAATTCACTTCGGCTCAATTTGACCCGACAGAGACGACGCAGACCAAAAAAAAAAAAAAAAAAAAGGGTATTGAGACGTATTCATTTTAATGCAATTTAAATTTAAAGTTAAGTTTGCCGAATGCGACCCTTCACCCCCTACTCCTAAACCAACGCGCGCACACACACACACACACACACACACGGTTGTGTGGCAATCTTTATCAGGACATTCATTGACACAAAGCACTCCCTTACATTAACTTTAACCTCCACATTTCGGCGCCCAAACCTGACCTTTCACCCTCGAAATGTCCTCCCTCCGATGGTCCAAAACTAAAACGGGCCCTCGTGTCGTTGCACACACTCGCACGCACTCCTTTCTGCATTTTCTGAGTACGAGAAGTGTCATATATCATTCTTCCTAACGGTGTGTTGGGGGGGGGGGGGGGAGTAACCTTGTGACCGTTTTTTTTCCCCCACCTCCTACTCTCTGGGTCAGGACCTGCTGAAAGTGAAAGCTTACAGCAACTCAGAGCTGTTTGGGAGAGAAAAAAAAACAACAACCCTCACTGAACCGCTGCCAATCAAGAATAAGGACCCTCGTCTTTTAAAGTTTTACCGCCACAGAGTCTCTTAACTGTCCAAAAAAAGAGGGAAAATGTCGCGACGATGAGAACGTCCCATCGGCAGGCCACGTCCAGCGAGGGTCTGATGAGAGTATGGATGAGATTAAAATACAATTGAGACCATACACGACCCCTAAAACTGGCTGCTGGACGCAGCCCGACTATATGAAGAGACTTAAATGGACCACAATGACAAAATGACCACAAAAAAAAAAAAACGACAACCCCAAAGAGACTCGCGTGGTCATCCGGGAGTTTTCACCTGGCGTTACAGATAGTTATCATTTCCCCATTCGAATATTTAAAGCTTGTTTGTTTCACATTCATTTATTGCACTGACTAACGGAGCTGTTTAAATGTACAGATTATTTGAATATAACCCTGCAGAGTTTATTTGTAAATGTATTTTATTTGATCCAGAATCACTCGTGCGAATCCATTCACTTTGTTTTTACTAGCGTTTTGCGATTTATTAATTTTATGGCACACAGTATATTTTTAAGTAATTATTACCCTGATAATATAGTCCAAAGTTATGTCAAAATAAACAGGTTTTAGTTCAATAACAGCCCGCCCTCCACTGGAGCCGCAGACGTAAGGCCTCCAAAAAGCTCCAGGGAAAACCTGCAACCTGAAAACTTGGTTACTCTAAATATTGATTACATTGAGATTAATTAAACTGACTGACAATAATGTTTATTTAGCAAAAATATATAGTTTTTTTGAACTGCTTTCAAATAGTTAAAACATGCACTGGATCACTTTGAACATTATTGCCGCTGCTCACAGTTGAACACAACAGGAGGGATGATGTCGTCACACGTCATCCCGTTTATTATCCTATAGATAACAGATCGATACTACAGAGCACAAAACTGTCACATGACATCTCGTATCTTGACGGAAGAGAAATCGCGTCTTTACATTATGGCCTCTTGTTTCCGTGCATAAAAAAGAAACCCTCATCCTTCATTATCGAATGAAAAACACCTCGCACGTTTTAAAACTCCTAAAAGTTACGTTCATCTGGCGGACCAGATCTCTGCGCGTGTCGTTCGTGTCGACCGCCGTGTGTTTTGTCTTTTAGCTACGTGACGGCGGCGCACTCTGCACAGCTGCTGCAATATTATTTGCGTATTTCCAAGATTTAAGTGCTCTGTTAAACAGGCGATGCCATGAGAACCCAACCCCGCTTTATTATCACGTCCACCGATAGGTATTTCAACCTTCGTAATAGACTTCGCTTTAGTATCTCGTCTGGAAGTGTGTGTGTGTGTGTGTGTGTGTGTGTGTGTGTGTGTGTGTGTGTGTGTGTGTGTGTGTGTGTGTGTGTGTATATTCTGATATGCAGCTTTGACAACAGTTCGATTTCATTGCAGCATTTCCAGTTTCCGTGCAGAATGGCTCCCTCCACCAGAAGGACACGGTGCATGACAACGACTTTGAGCCTTATCTCACCGGCCAGTCCAGCCAGGTAAGAAAAAAACAAAAAAAACCCGTTGAATTGTCTTTTGTGACACTAAAAACATTTTTAATTCATTATTTCGGCACCGAAAACGTTCCCGTTGTGTTTTTGTTTGCAGAATAACAGCTATCAATCCATGACAGACCCTTACCTGTCCAGTTACTATGCCCCCTCCATTGGATTTCCTTACCCTCTCAGTGAGGCTCCCTGGTCCACTGGAGGGGATCCGCCGATCCCCTACCTGACGCCCTACGCCCCCCTCAGTAATGGAGACCATCATTTCATGCACGACACGGTATTCGGGCAGCCCGGCGGGCTCAGCAGCAGCATCTACCCGCACAGGTTTAACTTTTTCCCAGAGAACCCGGCGTTCTCGGCCTGGGGCACCAGCGGCTCTCAGGGCCAGCAGACTCAGAGCTCAGCTTACGGGGGGAGCTACAGCTACCCACCCAGCTCTCTAGGAGGCACCCTGGTCCCCGATGGCCAGACAGGTTTCCATAGCGACACCCTGAGCAAGGCTCCAGGTATGAACAGCCTAGAGCAGGGCATGCTGGGTTTAAAGCTAGGCGGGGACGTGACAGGAAGTGGCTCAGGTGTGAAGAGCGCGGGCTCTGTGATCGGCGGCGGCGTGGCTGCCGCTGTTGCCACGGGCAACGGTGGCACACCAATCGGAATGCCCGTTCCAAAACCTACATCGTGGGCTGCCATTGCTAGTAAACCTGCCAAGCTGCAACAGCAAAAGACCAAGAACAAGCCAGGCACTCCTTTAGCCGGAGGAGCTCTGCCTCCACCTCCCATTAAACACATGGACATCGATACATGGGATAACAAAGGGGCCGCCAACAAGATGGCCCCTCCCTTACCCCACCACCACCATCACCACCACCACCACCACCAACAGCACCACCAACAGCACCAGCACCAGCCCCAGCTTCACTCCCACGCTGCCAGTCTCCTGCCCCCCCTTCAACAGTCCCTACAGTCTGCCCAGTCCCTCGTGCAGCAGATGACCATGCAGGGTCCCCCTCCGCCTCCTCCTCCACAGTCCTACCAGAACCACAACTCCGCTCCAACACCCCAGACCCGCTGGGTTGCCCCACGCAACCGCAACTTGTGCTACGGCGGGGGAAGCCTGGACAGCAGCGGCTCCTCCAGCGGCGGCGGCGGTGTTGGTAACGGAGGGGTCGGGGGCGGGATCCCAGACCCGGGATCGGAGTCCCACCCGGTGCTGGAGAAGCTGCGAGCGGCCCACAGCTACAACCCCAAGGAGTTCGACTGGAACCTTAAAAACGGGCGCGTGTTCATCATCAAGAGTTACTCTGAGGACGACATCCACCGCTCCATCAAGTACTCCATCTGGTGCAGCACGGAGCACGGCAACAAGCGCCTGGACTCCGCCTACAGAGCCATGAACTCTAAAGGTCCCGTCTACTTGTTGTTCAGCGTCAACGGCAGCGGCCACTTCTGCGGCGTGGCGGAGATGCGCTCCCCGGTGGACTACGGCACCAGCGCCGGCGTCTGGGCGCAGGACAAGTGGAAGGGCAAGTTTGACGTGAACTGGTTGTTTGTTAAGGACGTGCCTAATAGCCAGCTGCGCCACATCCGCCTGGAAAACAACGACAACAAGCCGGTCACCAACTCGCGTGACACTCAAGAGGTTCCTCTGGAAAAGGCAAAGCAGGTGCTCAAGATTATCGCCCAGTACAAACACACCACCTCCATCTTCGATGACTTCTCCCACTACGAGAAGAAGCAGGAGGAGGAGGAGGTGGTGAAGAAGGTACTCTTTCTTTTTCCTTTGAGACTAAACTTTTTTTTTTTTTTTTGAAAATGTGGAGGAACATCATCTATAACTATTTAAAAATAATGTGCCCCCATTTTAAGCATTTAACATCCTCGAATGGGCCCGCGCACATTTAAAGTTAAATTATCCAGATTTATGGAAAAAATATGATGCATCCCGTTTCTGAGGAGCTGAAAGCGCTGTAGTGTTTCTTTCGTTTTTTTCTTACACGATCCCAATTTTGCAAATGGTAAAAATGAATATGAATTACATTTGATAACTTTCCATTATATGCAGCTAACTGTCTCTCTGAGTGTCATAATTAAACCACTTGTGTTTCTCTGAGTCTTATTAACCAGATATGTTTCAGAGCTGCTTTTGGTGCTTGTGTGATTCTGATTAGGGAAATAGAGCTGATGGAGAAACAGCACTGCTGTAATGATAAATACATTTTAAAAGGGAGGGCTGGAATAAACAGTACATTTAAAAAAAAAAAAAAAAAATTAAATGCGAGTGAAACATCCTCCAAACCATGACCGGTAATTTTAGTTGCAAGTTTTAGATATTGTCAAATTAAATGTCCTCATCTGTATTATTTTCCACTGTGACCATCAGCCTCTATGTTTTTCTCACAGAGCTACGAGCCTGCCTCGATACAGAGTCGATCCCGAATCGATCAGGTAAAATTGTTTTAATTCTCCATTTCTCTCTCTCTCTGGTGAAAACATTGATAATAAACATATTTTTCCCACGGCAGTATCTGCAAAATCACTTGCATTTAATCATTTATCAATGTTTATCAATGTTTAATGCAGTGAAATTTGTGTTTTATCAGAAAAAAAATGTCATATTTTCTCATTTTGTTACTTTTTAATTAAGCTATGTTTAGAAAATAATGAATTTTAACAACAAAAGTTACGTCGTGTGATCACATCATTTGGTCCCAACATGGGTTTTGTTGGTGTCGTGAAAGTTGTTTCTCTTGAGCTTTAAAAAAAAAAAAATCCTCGCAGGTGACCTTTCTAATCATTTTCACTCGCCGTCTTTTTCAGGATCGTCAGAAGTAAACCGAAGAAGACGTCTCCTGCGAGCTCGGTCAGCGGTTGTGTTTGGATGAACGTACTGAAATCTAGATTTAAACAGAAAACACAAGGACATTAAAAAAAATAATTGAAAACTAATATTTTTTTCTATTTAATTTCGTTGACTCTGGCCCATGTTAAACTCTGGAGCCCCGTCGCTCCCGGTCCCCCCAAGTCTTTTGAGATGCGTGCAGGGATGGAGCTGGTTCCACCAGTCGAATCGCTTCAATAATATCTATTTTCTTGTTTTTTCTGTATTTTTTAGCCTTATAAATCTCTATCGCTACCCTGGAACTTCTTAAATTCTTAACTAAAGATAAATATCTGCACGTCTGTTTGGAAAATCTCTCGACAACATGCTGCTGATATTCAGTGACTGTTCACTTTGTGGTTTGTGTGTTGGAGACATGTCAAGTGCTTGTATTGGTTAAACTTAACGAGTGAACAACACTTTATTGACAAATGTCTGCTATCTGTGTGGCCAGTTGTATTTTATATTATCAGAAGACAAAAAAATACCTTCGCTGATGCCCCTTTTTTCACGTGAGGGGGGAGGGGAGGGGGGGGGGATCTTACTTTGGTGGAGGGCCGAAGGTTTCTGTATGCATAGACATAATCGTGCAAGGTCGTGACAAATAGAAAGCATAAATGTTAGAAAAATATTTTGAATAATGTATCACCTGGCTTACAACTGATATAACTTTAACATAATGTTGAGAAAATGTGGGATTTTTGTCTCCATAGCGGAGCCTTAACGTTTCTTTTCGGCAGTAGTGTAAATGATTTTTTTTAAATTTCTTTTAATTTTTATTTTTAGATTTTTATTTTTTTCAGTGCTGTACCTAAAACTTTTTCCGCCAGAGATTCAGGGAAAAGATGAAGTTGGTCCCTCTCTTATTTAAAGGTTGGAAATTCAAACATACTGTATGGGTTCTGGTTTTTATCAGCACAAAATCTGCTTCCTGTCCCTTCTTCTTACGGTATCTGTTCCCTGCCGATCCAACAGGGGTCTCTGTTTTTGAAATTCTGGAGGCAATGTAGCATGTACTGCTCTTTAAACTGAAGCCAGGCCTGTCACTTAGTTTTTGTTGCTTTTTCTTTCTTTTTTTTTCTTTCTTAACATCATTATAATCTTGGCATTTTCATCGTTTTCATCGCTATAACCTGTTCACTTCATCCTCAGCAAATGTAAGCTTTAATGTACCGGCATTTCTAACTGAGATCGCCTCAAAATGTTTAACTGTAGCATTATACTTAACTGATTTATCGTCAAGTGTATGAAAACCCAGAGACTAGCCTATATGGTATATGTTTGTGACTTTTTTTTTTTAATTTTTTTTTTTTTTTAATTGCTTGCTGTATTGTGCGTATGTGTGTGTATGCAGGAGGGAAAGTAAAGAGAGGGAGTACGACTGTGGAGCAATCAGAGTTATATAACGGTATTGGAATATAGAAAATTTATGCAAAAAAAAAAGTTTTAAGTCACCCTTGAATTAAATATCCATTGTATCAGAGGTCACTATCACATTCTTAGATTTGATCATGTTCATTATTAAAGATATACTTATCTGTTGCTTCTGTTTTTATTATTGTGACCCAAGTTTTTCTGTGATCAAGTCCCAAGTTTTTTTACGTTTCAAAAGGCCTTCACAGTTTCTACCTCGGATCCCCCGACTTGGATATATAAAAAAAAAAAAAAACCTTCTCTCTCCTTTAGAGATCAATGAGGCACCAGATCTCTGCCTCTTATGGTGATGCCACCACACACGTTGCTTGTTTGTATTTCAATTACAAAAATGATGTCAGTTTTGATCCCCAGTTTAAGGGATTAAACTTTGCATAATTTGTGATACCAGGTTGGATTATTATATACATGCTGTTTATGTTAAATGACATGATGTATGGCGTATGTTTGTAATAATCCAACCTGGTATCAAGCCCATAGCAAGTAATGGCCTGTACCTGTCAGTTTACCGCAGGAACCTTGTTTAGGTACCCGAAACCACATAATTAGGTTCAGGGAAATATGATATTGTAAATTAAAATATCAAGTTTTCACATATAGCTCCGCCTACTTTATATTTGTAACGTCATTTCCATTGATTGGAAGGAATCCACGCTGATGTAGTTTTACTCCTGGTCTCGAACCAGTGTTGTCAGTGAGGGAGTCCTGTGATCGTGCCTTTCATCCACCTGACTCTGAGCCGGGAAAACGTGTCGTCGTCCCATTTTCTTCGTCACACGATCCTCTTATTTCATTTCTGGTCATACATACTATTTACCAGACGGTGAGGCGATTTGCCAAAACGTGACACTGGCGCTGTTTCCTCTGGTGGACAGACCGGGCTGAAGAATCACACGGACAGTTAAAGGACGAGTCTGGTGGTATTTTTATTATAAGATTTATTGTTAGTTTTCTTTTCATTTTTTTTTTTTCCCCCCTTTTCAACAAACCTCATGAAAAGACCAAAACCAACAATGTTGTCACTTTCTGACTCTCTTACCCTGTCAATTGGTTCTTTGAGGTATCTTTAAAAATGGCACAAAAAACCCCACCTCATATATATATATATATATATATATATATATATATATATATATATTTAAGGTGAGTATTTGCAGCTGCAGCAGGTTGGTGTATCAGAATAAGCTAAACTACGATGTGGGTTTTTTTTTTGGACAACAGTGGAGCTCTAGGTCCCTTAAAAATAAGGTGCATGTTAAAAAATTTTTTTTTTTTTATTAGTTTCAGTCTTTTTATGCAAGTTTTTGGTCGCTTAAAATTGCCTTTGTGCAACAGCGATTTACACGCTTCAAACACGGAGAAGACTGCTTCAGACGAGGATGACACATGTAGTTAAATGTCAAGAAAGACAATGATTGACCTTGAGAGAAAATAATGCGTCTACCGGAGGTCAAAAAGAGATTTCTCACAAGTACCGGTAAATGCATTTCCAGTAGATTTCTCGCTGCGGCGATTGACGCCGTGATGCCGCCGTCCTTTTTCGGACTTAATTCTAATCACATGAATCAATTCAAAAAAAAAAATAGTCGACTGTTGCAGAATGAATTTGGCTACCATACACAAGAGCTGCAGTTTTAGCCGAGCTCCTCCACAATCCTCCCCCGCAAGCAGAAGTAATCCTGATTTATGTGACAGTTTTAGACGAGCAGAGGTAAAAAAAACAAAAAAAAAACCACTATAACCTAGTTTGGTCAAATGTTGGTGGCATGACGGGAAAACAGGCAGTCTTTGTTCCCGCGAGCAGGTGTTCGGTCTCTCTGCAGATGTTTTTAAAGCTCTCCGTCTTCATCAGTGATGCAGGGCGCAGAGTGTGTGATCCCTCTCTTGGCATTCACCGCGTGCCTTAATTGTATGACTTATAAATCAAGGTCCGCGGTGAACACGAGGAGCGGCAATCCTGGTCCTTTACCGAGGGAAGCTGCAGGATGAGACGCACACACACGCACGCACACGCGCACACACGCACACACACACACACACACACACACCACAAAAAGCCTCCACACAAATGACTCGACAGGCCTGAGCGCCATCGCAGTGCAAAGCTATTCTCCCTGAATATGTATTATACATCAGTAATAACACTGACCAAAAAAAAAAAAAACGGCACATGCATGAACATATCACAATGCGCTTCTTCTTCTTCTTCTTCTTCTTCTTCTTCTTCTTCTTCTTCTTCGCCATCCTGAATGATGGACAATAATACACAGTCCGGTGTCTTCATTCCGCAGCAGCAGCAGCAGCAGCTGATTTCAGGTCTTCAGCTGACAGCGGAATCATCCCTGCACTCGTACGATGATCAGAGATGGATGTGTGGAGGTAAAGCAGGCCAAACAATACCGTCCAAAGGGCTGGCATCGAGGCGGGCCCACCGGCGGTGTCCGGTCAGTCTTAGAGCCAGGGAGAAACACAGACACGCTCCAGTCCGCTCAGACCTAAATATCTAACACATATCCCGCCGTGTTCTGGAGATATTAGACATTTCTCTACAGCAAAAAAAAAAAAAAAAACCGTCCCTGTCCTGATTTGCGTGCGTCTTTGATGTCCCGGTCCGCACAGCTGAAGCGGTAACGTCATGACGTGGATGCACTTCTCCGCTATCAGACGCTGAATGCTCCCCCCCCCCCCCCCCAACCCCATTAAAGCGTCCAGAGGCTGAGTTAATGTGATGTACGCGCTCTGCTGCCGGCGGTGCTGCGCTGTTTCCATCTCTGTGGGCGGAAAATCTCCGCATGCGCTGACCGGGGTGCTGAAACCGGACCTACCGGGAATCCCTCCACTCCGACGAGGCTCCGCTGAACGGGAGCTTTTCTACAGCCTCTCATCAAGTGGACGCATTCAATTCCAGTACATTTTAACCGCATTATTTCTCTGTTGGCACTTAAAACATACAAGATGGCCCCAATTGAAAGGAAACACATCATATTCTATTTTTCAGGGTCTGGGGTATATGTAAAAAACAACAACAACAACAACAAAAAAAAACATTATCAAGCCTATTGTGGCTCCAGGAGCAGCTGTGTGAAGTCTGATTACCAAACATTTGAATTTAAGTAGCCTAAGTAAATTTAATATATATATATATATAAAGGGCGTGTCGATTCAGGTTGTTTTTTTTTTTTGGCTAAATGTTTGTCATTATGTGATGTTGAAAGTTTGACAGTTTTTGTTTCTCTTCTATGTGAACTTAAAAATGACAGTGTACAGTAGGCTATATAATACAGTATGATAACTGTCCGTTTATTATGTTTATTTGGGCGGTGGAGAAAAGACCCTCTCAGATTTTTCAGATTGAATAACTGTAAAAAAAACAAAAACAAAAAACATTTTAGTTTCACCTTAAAGGACCAGTATGTGGGAAAAAATGGAAAATTCATAATTTCAATAGTTTATAATCACCTGAAACTAAGAATCATTGTGTTTTCATATTTACACAAGGTGAAGGTCCTCTTCCGTGTTTCTACAGCAACCCCGAACAGACAAACCAAAACACCGGTTCTGAAAAAAAAAAAAAGGGCCTTTCACTTTTCACAGCTTCTCTAATGTTGCCTTGATTTTCAAAGCTCCCCGGGGAGGATGAGGAAAAGGATGTTTGGTTTGGTTGCAATCTTCCACCTCACCGCTAGGTGACACTAAATCCTACCCAAGGGTTTTAATCAGCGTTAGTAATTACATTTAGGAAACGAAGAAACTTTTTGGTGTGTTTATGTTGGTTTAGTACCGACACTATGTTGGTACTAACATAGTTGGCTTTCTATTTTGAGACAAATCTGCACTTATATAGTTCCTTTTATCTTTAGAGGTCTCAAAGCGCTTTACAATTTTTGCCTCCAATTCACACACACACACACACACACACACACACACACACACACACACACACACACACACACACACACACACACACACACACACACACACACACACACACACACACACACCGATAGTGACAGTGCAGCCATGCAAGATGCTCGCCTGCCATTGGGAGAAACTTCCCGCCTATTAAAGCCGTTCACAAAGAAATCACAAACCTTTTCAGTCAAAAAAAAGGCTTTCTAGATGTCAAACAGTAATAACTTCAGCTATCACATAAAACATACTGTATTCACAAAAAGGTGTTTTATTTATTTCAAATACTGTAACCAAACTTTACAGCACCACAGAAAATATGGCAAACTGGACATATCTATAATAGTGTCATTATATATACACAAAGATGTCTTTTTAAATAACTTCGGTGACATCAACAACCAAGTGTTAAGAGCGGGTTAAATTACACTGCGTTCACATTTTGCTGCCCTTTGCAGAAAAAAAAAAAAAAGAAAGCAAACCAAGTTAAGTAAGTAAAGTCTTGTGTCTGCAACTCTTCCACAAATAAACTCTTTTCTTTCTCTTTGTTTGACCGGCTTTGAGGATTTTGGCAATATTTCACTCAGTAACATATGTTCCACACCGGCCAGCAGCTTGCATTAAATGATTAAATATTCATATAGTCATAAACATTTGTCCACATTAGTTCACATTTAGCAGACAGTGTAACTCTTTGTAAGTAAAACTATTCAACATTAAAGGTCCTTCATTTCAAGTCTGCAGTATTTCCACGTAGTTGTATGACCTGTAAAAGTGTGATTATCCTGTTTTCACAAGTCCCCGCCTGTTTCAACAACAACAACCAAATATTAAAAAGGCAAATTTTAGATTAATGGTGATTTAAATGCAATGTCCAGTCCGTTTCAAATCTCTGCAACCTGGCTGTAATTGTCCAGATCGACGCGATGAACATCTCCAAAAATGAGGAAAATCCCAACACCCGCTGTGTTTACTAAAACGATGAGGGAGAAGACTGTGGCCCACGACAGGGTGACCTCGATGACGTAGCCAGACAAGGAGACCAACAGCAGTCCTGTGCAACACATAGAGACATCAGCCGTTGGAGATCAATGCCGCTGTTTAACAACTTACACTTTCAAAATTCAGGTTCAATTTTAGAAAGTACATACCCATAAAAGCACCCATCATATTCATGAAACCTGTTTCAGAAAAGAAAAGATGATTAAATGTCTTTAAAAAAAAACAAAAAAGATTAAAATTGTTGTTTAATTAATGATTAAACAAACTAAATGACTGGCCTTGTTTAACCAAATCAAAAGACTGTCCGAGTAGATAAAAACTCACCGTAGAGGGCTCCTGCACATGATGGTGTGAGATCCTGAACATTCACAGACACACCGCTGAAACACATAAACAAGACCACGCGAAATTCACAGCACATTCGACACCGTTAACTCTTATTTACTAATTTACCGCACCATAAAAACGTGACTCGATTTCGATGACTGGTGTCATAAAGATTCCTTCTAAAATCAATCATAAATGGACCTCTAACAAGCTTTTTTTTTTATTTTTTTTTTACTAATTTTATAAGAAAACCGTAAGTGTAATGTTGCCATGGATACGCTGCAGCAACGTGTGTGTACGTGTGTTTACATTTTGAAACACATAACTGACTTAAGCTCTTAACAGTTTCTTTTTGAGATGTTACCATTTAATGCACGAACAAACCTTCACCGGATTACTTTGATACCGAAAAAAAAAAATCTTAATATCCTGATGATTATCAGGCAAATTCTGAAGTCTTCTGGTTTTTGCCCTTCTAGACCATTTTCTCAAAAATTACGAGATCAGATACTTCAATTTAGAATTCTTACTGGCTAATTTTGTGAACTTAATTTTCCAAAATATAAAATAATTTTGAATAAATAAACATGGCTGCCTGAGAATCAGTCAGTAGTTAAACCAGTTACTGGCTTGGACACACACGTGGGCTCCTCCAGCCTCCTGACCTCACACTAGTCTTGTTTTGGGAGGCGTCCCCACAGTGAACATCTCCACAGGTATGCAGCCGGGCTGTCTTGGGGCTTATTTTTGGCACAACCTCTGCTCATTAAATAAGTGTCTCCATCACATCGACCAGAGAGCACCGAGCAGCAAATATATTTTCTATTGTAAAATGCTGCTCTTCTTTAAAACTAAGGGATCTGTAATGTTTGTTGTGTGCTTATGCCGTGTTAAAAAAAAAAAAAAGTATTATCAGCTAATATATTGTTTTTGTATATTTAGTTTTCACTACTGATACCAGTATTGGCTTCAAAAATCCAGTTAGGCTATATTTAATTCCCGTAAGAATTATGAGAGGCTCTAACAGCTTATTAAAAACAGCGACAGAATCTGTTTAATAATCCAACAAACCTGCTGGTAAAGGTGGATAGACCCACGGCAGCAGATATGAAAATCACAGCAGAGGGAAATGTGACATCTCCAGACAGAAGCATAATAAAAATACTCGAAACGCCCATGGCAAAAAACTGAGGGGGTATAGAGAGAGAGAGAGAGAGACGTGCAGGTGAGATATTTAAAGTAAAGTGAAACCACATTGTAAAAACACAACTGGAACTTTCTATCACTCTCATCTTCAGACTAAAAAAAATTGTGTCTTATTGTTGTTGTTTTTTAGGGGCTGTTTGTTTACAAACCCCGTACTTCATATGATTGGAACAATTACCAGTTGTTGTATTTAAAGAATAGCAGTTTGGTTTTACAGATTTTTACAAAGGCTTACGCGTACACGTGACGTAAGAGAAGCTGCACCGCTTCAAGAATTGTAATTACGTGTTTGGAACAGACAGCAAAAATTCCAACGAGATCACGAAGGTAGTTTGTCAGTACAAGCCGCTCAACACACACATTGTTTTCCACTTCACTTGGTTGAATGTACAATCGCAACACTTACCTGCATTATCTTTCTCACAGATAATATGCCGTATCCTGCAGACCAAAACATAGGAAAGCATAATTAGATAACAATAAGAATATATTTTAGCGAAAGATATTCGAACTGTCCTTACAAACACATCATAGTGTGATAATGACATTTCTCTGATACCTTTGCTGATGAGAAAATCTGAAAGATATCCTCCACCGAGCGCTGAGGGAATTGCAGTCAGCCATGGAATTACATTATACACCCGTCCCTTCAAGAACAGACGAGTCCAGTGACCGAAACAAGGGTTTTAATATGGAATTTAAACATTGACTTGAGTCTGTCCACAGAGTGGAGGGATGAGTCTCGAATACGGTGCGTCACGCTTATCTGCTAAATAACAGCATATGGTGGAAATACCTTGGCGTGAGGAAATGATTCTGTGAAGTATGTTGGCAGCCATGATAATAAAGTGTAGGACGTGCTGCACATGCACATGTGAGCAAACACCATGGCCCTTAAAGAGAAGAGAGAGACGGAGTCAGGCTCGTACCTTCATATAATTATGTAAAATAATGGAGGGTGAAAAAAAGTTGGAAGTTGTACCAGACAGGTGGCTTCTTTAAAAGACTCAGCCAGCGTGTTCTCGACAAACTCCACTGCGAGTTATTCTTAGTTTCTGACCGCTTGGGGTTAACTTCGCCTGAAAACACACGTTCAACATTATATATTGTGTGTGACAACATAGTACAAACGAAACAGCCTCTACAGCCACACTAGAAGCTCTGAGAAATGCTCCCACTGACAATCCTAACATGCTCAACATCTTAAGATCTTCACACACTGAGATGGCTTTTGATTTGGTGCCTTGCAAATAAAAAATTTAAAAAAAAATGAATTGAATACGGAAGGAAAAATAAAAGAAGTTGTCAAAACATTTCTTTAAAAAAATAAAAATAATAATTTATCTCATTGTGGTGCTCGAAGAAAAAGGCAGGAGATCCTTAAAATCAGTAGGATTCATCGTGTTTGTGGACATTTATCTTACAACAGGTGACATTTCACTCAAAAGGCGAAAGCACAGAGCGAATGACTGTCAGGGGATCATTGAAGTCGTTATAGGATTCATCATTCGGGGACCATGAATTTCTCAATAAAACTCACTTGCAATCCACCCTGGTCTATTTAAATCACTGGCATGGCTTCTCCTTACTTTGTTATCTATTGACTGACGATTGTACCTTGTAAAAAAAACAGCCAAACGACGAGTGCCCAGAGTCCAGACAGGAAACCGGTACAGAAGAACATGCTTTCCCAGCCGTACCGGTCGAGCATCAGGGACCCCAGCCCGCCCGCTAACAAGGTTCTGAAAGATCAGCACAGAGCAATAAAAGAAAGGTGTCATCAGAGATAAATGTGTGTTTATGTCTGAACTGGTGTATTTAGTGTATTTAGTGTGTGTGTGTGTGTGTGTGTGTGTGCCCAAACATACCCAAGGTGGGTCCCGCTGTGCATGGTGCTCATTAAAATCCCTCTCTCCGCTTCCACCACACGCTGCGAGCACAGGCTGGCCAAGGACGGGAAAAAAACACCTGCAAGACATCGAAAGACGCTCTGAAGTCACGTGACATCTATGAGACACGACAGTTCAGGCATCATTTATGAGCAAACCCTGTCAAAGACCGGTATAAATATGCACCTGCCTTTTGGGCTGTTTGGTTGTGAGAAGCAAAAACATCTGGAAAAACATCACCTTCAGAAAATCTGGGCTTTTAAAAAAAAAAAAATTACATATTTGTAGACTAAACAACTAACAAATTTTTTTTTTCAAGAAATTGATTAATTAATAAAGGAAATAATTAACAGTTGCAGATCTAATAGTGCTCTGCTGTCAATACAGATGCATTAAAAAAATTAACACAGGGATTACATTGTACGTGCAGCAGTGCTGCGATGCCGCACCATCAGGAGCAATTTGGGGTTCAATGTGCCGCTGAAAGACATTTTAACGTGCACGCGAAGAGCCTGGGATCGAACCGGCAACCTCCTATGCCTCAGCTGCGCCATATATTTATATTTAATATACCTGCACCACCGACGCCTCTATTTAAATGACTAGTTCAGCATTCAGTTGAGTTAAGGGACGCAAACGGTACCAACCTCGTACCTCTGCGATTAAAATAAAAATGCTGAAGTTGGAAACAGCTGGTTTGGGTTTGTGAAAGGGCTTCTGGTAGGTAGGTAGGTAGGTAGGTAGGTAGGTATATACTTCATTAATCCCCGAGGGGAAATTTTTTCGCCACAGCAGCATACATACAGGAGCAATAATAGAAACAATAGAATAAAATAATAATAGAATAGAATAATATAATAGAAAAGCAATCAAATAAAAAATATAAATATAAAATATAAAATGCACAGTACATACAGTATATATACAGTACATTAAATATCTATATATATTATATACAACACTCTGGTTAGGAGTGCTAACTTTGCCAACAGCAGTGACTGGGTGCAAAGCGCTCACCCTGCAGCAGTCCCATCAGAAATCTGGCCGCGGTCATCAGAGCGAGCGTGTGAGAGCCGAGATGGGCCAGAAGAGGAGTAGCAGCAGTGATCAGAGCCCAGGAGGCCGCAGACATGAACAGGATGCGCTCTCCTCCCACTCTAATCAACAGCAAAACATTCACAAACAGTCAAATGCTGGAACTTAACAATAAACATGTCGATAAGTTTATCAACTCGTTCATTTTTGCCGGTAATGCACTATATGTGCATATGCATCAGGGGGCGTGGTCAGTCCAACGTGACGTAGCAATAGACCTTACGGCCCTGCAGGTATGTCTATGGTACGGACCACCGCTTTAATGTGGTAAATGTCGCGAGCAGACAGTTTATACCGGTGGCGAAGGAGCAGCATCCCTCCAGGTAAAGGTGCATCCATCCCCTGAAGGAGTTGGTACACCGTCGGGTACGTGGCACCTTAGAGGAGGCGGGGCTTACCAAAAGTAGAAGTGCCAATTTGGGATCTCGGCCCCACTGGGAATTCATGCGCGCTTCAGCAGACGACGTGCTTACCGGTCACTGGCATGGCCTCCCGGGATCTGTGTGAAACAGTAACCCCAGAAGAACCCGCCCAGAACCAGCCCAGAATCGATTTTAGTCCAGTGGAAAGCAGCCGCCATCGACACGGCACAGATCGGCATGGCCATCCTGGCACAGTAGAGGAGGCAGGCGCCCATAAACAGCATCACGATCCATTTTCGAGCCAGGGTTCTGTAAAGACAAAGGTCGACAGTTTTAAATAAGTTTATTTTGAATGTTCATGAGTAAAACTGTTATCAAAGAGAGTATAAACTGTAACTAAAGACCGGGACGAGTATAAAGTGAGTGTGAGGTCAGTAATGTCAATATAACACGGGCCAGAGAGTCTTGAGCTCCGCTGGCAGCTTTGTGAGCCTGTATGCAAATACTAATAGTGGGACGTTAGTAGGCTGATGTTCAGTGCAATGTTTTACCATTTTAATTTAGTGTGCATTTTTGCTAATTAGCACTAAATCCAAAGTAAAGCTGAAGCTGATGGGACATGTCACTGATTTTGGCAGTTAGATAGTCATAAATAAAAGTATCAGACAAATTAAATGTTTGGCCTGAAGGTGCTATAAAAGATGAGGGAGTGGTGCATGCTTCCTTGTGCGGGAATTCCTTAGTCTTTTCAATAATTAACTCAAAACCAGAAGATCAGGGAAGTAATTTGGCAACAATGAACATAGATCCGGTTTCAGTCAGCGAACTTTGATTTAATTCTGCTTATTTTCATCCAATGTGGAGCGCAGCACGTTGCAGCATGCGGTTACACGTTAAGAACAAACTTGTCATTTAGCACAGGAAAGGAAGAAGCCTCGTCTGCGCTCCGGCGGCACCGAGTACCAACCGAGCTGCGTATTTCGTAGTCAAACCTTCAGCAGTCTCACCTCGGCCACAGGTTCTGGTCCTCCGACTCCTCTCCGGCGGATTCATTGGGTTCGCGAACGTTGGGATCCAACAGAGAACCATTTAAGTCCTTCCTGTCGTCGCCTGATATGTGGTTGTCAGCCATTCAGAGAGCACCGGTGTCGTCTGTACAAACTCTTCCGCACTGTGTGGTGCTCTTTAAAACCTCCTCAGGCAGACAGGGCAAACAGGTCAAACTTGTCTGAACAAAACTCAGAAAGCAGCTGGCTGAAATTTGCAACAGTGACGGCGGAGGTCTGAGTGGAGGTTTGAATGGATCGAACATTTGCGTACTGCTGGAAATGACTGAGGTGTATTTGTTACGTCACGCTTTGGATTTTATTTGTAAATGAGGAAGGAAAAAAAAAAAAGAGAGCTTGAGACAACCTCTTTCAGAGAAATCCTAACCTATACTTTGGCCATATGAAGGATTCGCTCCTTATAATTTGCACACATCTACATTCTCAACTCAGAAAATAGAAAAACGGCTCTTTTATGGTTCACAAAAGTTTTATTTATTTTAATAATTGCAAATCTGATTTTAAAAATGTGGAATAATAAAAGGGATGTGAGCTGTCTGGGTCTTTGTATTTGTCAAAGCCAATATCTATTAAGACAATGCAACCTTAGAAGAAATTAAGGACGGACGACTAGCAGCAAGTTTTTTTTTTGTTTTTTTTTTATAAAAATAAACAAACCAAACAAAATAAACAAGCACAAGTGCCTTTCCCCATTGACAAAAAAAAAAAAAAAAAAAAAAAGGGTACACATACATGCAGGTAAAGTGAAAATACTATAGGCTTTAAAAAGTGGGGGGGGGGGGATGACAGCACGCTTTAAAATACATGTTCAGATTTGAAATGTATATACTTTGGATTATTATTAATTACCAAATCAAAACCAATAAACAAAAAGAATCTGCTCCAATCTGAATGAGTTTCAAATATGCAAATTTAACTAGACAGCAGCTGTAATTGACAGGCGTGTCCGTCACCAAGATATTTTGAAGCAGCCCTTTCCTTCTAGCAGCGTAACACATCCTGCATCCATCAATGGGACTGGCAGAATTTTAACCGTAACCTCAAACCCTTTAACATAAAACCAAACATAACCATTTGGAGCATGTCGGAGGCAGTGCGAACTGTAGAGCTCGGTAAGAAAGCCGTCTCTGATTTCAACCCGTCGGTCTGGACTTACTTCACCTTCTCAAACACACGTGAAATGATTCATTTTCAAGGCAGTTCATCCCATGGACAAATTGTTCAAAGTACAATCAAATTTCAGGGCGTAAAAAGCAGGTGGCTGATTTTTATTTTTTGGTATTTTTTTTGTTTTGTTTTGTTTTAAAGCAAATTGCCAAACATTATAGTCAACTAAATCGTAAAATATTACATTAATTAAAATGATATTACATTAATAAAGTGTAGCTTTCCTTTCATTTGAAAAATAGTCACATTATTTTTTTGTTGTTGTTTTTTTTCTCTCTTGCTGTGTGCCATCTCAAGCTAAACATATCCTGAGGGCCTTTATGACTCTGCTGTTTCGGCTGTGCCCCCCCCCCCCCCCTCCCCCTCACCCCGTCCTGGGGAGCTTTCATTTTGGCCCCGCACACAGTATTTACATTGTCCATTTACACTATCAACTCTCTCTCTGGCAAAATAAAAGTCTTTGTGGGGAAAATGGTCACAATAAATAATACTACCAGCTTATGCTTAAAAAAAAGACAAAATATAAAACAGCAATTTGAATTTAGTAGTCTCCAGGTTCTACCTAAAAATCCTGGATCCGTATTTTAACTAAATATTTTTCTGTTTCTTTGCAAATACAGCAATCTATAGTTTGCACAATGAGTTAATTCTTACCTCTCATGAAGGAAACATGGAAAAAAAACAAAAACAATGTAGCATTTGTTTATACATATATGTTACCTGGTTGTCACACAGTCACTGACTGATCATAAATTAAGGGGACGTGGAGGGTGGCTGTTCTTGTCTGTCATGTTCACTTGGGGTCCTCGATGGTGCCCGTGCTGAGGTCCGTCATTTTGGGATATTTCACCTTCTTCTGGTCCAGCTCGTTTTGAGCCCACAGCAGAAGCTTCAGCAGTTTAGCCAGTTTGGGCGTCGACTCCCTGTTTTCATAGTCCAGCACAGCTTGATTCACTTCACTCCACACCTGTACACCGAGATATGTCACTGTCAAATTGACGTAAAACAAATTTCTTGCTTAATTATTCACCGCCTGCCTTCACGTTTACAGGCAGCCTCACGCACCTCGGCAAAAAACGAGCCAAAATTCAAAGGCCTGTTTCAAGTCCTCTTCTACCCCTTTCAGACAGAGGATGCACAAATGCCTGAGTCTACCACTTTGGCCCCATTTATATGAGACAGCTGTGGAAACACCAATGTGAAGTGTGGTTCATAAACTTAACCTGTAAATGACATAATTGCACTCAATAATAAGTAGATACAAATTCTGTCTACGAGCACATTCCCTCTCAAAACGGTTAAACGTTTAAATGTCAGTGTCCCTGGAATCAACGCTGGTTTACCAAAGCCAGGCAGCCTCCTACTGACGCAACCGTGTCAGTCTGAATGTGGTACAACGGTAGTTTTACATTTACCCCGTTTGCTTCGTTACAAACTGGCTCTGGTGATGTTTATGCATGATTTGTTTGGTGTGGCGTGAACTGTGTTGCAGATTAAACACCCCGACCGAGAGAGACCGCCCGAGATGGACGGGCTGCTGGTGCACATTTGTGATGAATTCGAAAGCTAAACCCAAGTCAATCAAACCCATCTGCTTATCAGGAACTATTCAGAAAGCAGATTATCGCATACATTGATGCTATATCTTTTACAGATTATGATAACACAATGACCGGAATCTGTACCTTTTTTTCTTGTCATATTTCTATCTGCTGGTACTATAATCCTCATAATCAGTCATTACTTATGATCATTAGAACCGTTAATGAACATATATGGTTTGTAAAGGGCACAACAAAGCACTAGACTACAGAAATTTTAATGTTGTGTAGTAACATGGCGATAAAGGCAACATATATAAAAAAAAAAAAATTCACTGGTCCGCAACGATAGAACCAAAGTACAGGTGTGAAACCTCCCCAAAATTGCGACCCACATCTCGGATATTTCCCAAATATTACATTGGCATACAGTGACGTGAAACTAAATTTTAATTTCAGTCCAAAGATCAGGTCTGATTAGTCTGATGAAAACCAGCCCACCTTTTGCCGCTGCATCATGTTGAGCAGGTCTCCAAAGGGCGACTCCTCTGGGTTGTCAAATGCCAGAAGAGCCAACGTTCGCTCCATCTCTGTCAGACACTCTCGGCTCTCCTCCCCCTGCTCCGCCAGTTGTGTCTGAGCGAACTCCAGCGCTGACTCGGTCTCTCTTAGCCTAATTAACTCGATCAAATGTTGCTGCTGCAAGAGGGGAAATGAAGAAGAAGCAGCGGGTGTTGATGTTTCATCTTTTTTTTTTTTTTACAAGTTTGATCTAATATCCTGATAATTTCCTATTTAACTGGGGAAGGACACGATCTCATCTCGGTAGGGGGTTAAATGTTTTAAACTTCAGCTTCACCCACTCTCATCTTGTTCATTTCCAAAGTCTATCACAGAGGCTCGTAGTAAAAATCAGAACGACGCACGGCTTCAACAAAACTCTGCGTAAACGTACCTGCAGATGAAAATACAAGTATCGATTGGTGTCGAGCAGCTCCGGGTGCAGGCTGTTGATGAGTGCAATGGCTTCCTGTATCTGGCCCTTCAGTATCATCTCTCTAATCTTTATCCTTTCATCCAAGGAGTCCAGGTCCACGCTGGGCTCAATACCGGACTCCATCCGAAACTTCTCCGCCGCCTCTTTGAAGCCCTCTTTTGAACATGTAAAACATACACAAAAACAGAGGCGAGGGCATAAAGAGTAGTTTACACTACGAGTTGTATATTCAGCTTACAGTTACCGTCCTTGAAGCAGGACGCCTCACCTGTCACCAGGTAATTCATAATCAGCCGATTCATGTCCGCCCTCTGTATGTGAACATTGTTCAGTTTGTCCATCCACTCTTCTTTTGTGATGTCCTCAGGCTTTTCAGCATAACTCATCATTGGGGGGGAGAGAGGGGGTGGAAGAGATCCTGAAAAGTAACACAGGGCCATTAAAAAGAAACACAGTGAAACGTGAGCAAGGCTGACACAGCTTGGTCACAGTTTGTACCTACATGAACAAAACACACACAAAAAAAAGCGTTTTACAACCGTGGCGAGGCAGATATTAACACAAGAGGGTAAAAAAATAAATACTCTACAGACAGAAAATGATCATTACAGCTGCTTGGGCGCTTTCAGACGTCGCTGATACAAAAAAAAAATGTATAACTGGGTAAAATTGTCGGAGGCTTCCGAAACAAACCCATTTCCTCCTGAGCGACAAACCCCCGGCTAAAGGTAGCAGACCGACCGCGTCCGTCCTCACAACTCACCGTGTAAAAACACGAGGTCCGGGCGGTTAATCCTTCCTGGCGAGGCGCGAGGAAAGTCGGTAATTTTAAATCAGCGACGTGCTTTTTAAGAACAATTTAAAAAAAAAAAAAAAAAAAAAAAAAAAAAAAACTAAAGAGCGGAGCAGACGATCAAGCTTTTTTTTTTTTTTTTTTTTTTTTTTTTTTTTTGCGGCTAGCTAACTAACCGAGCTAATGTGGAAACCTCGCGATAGGAACGTTCGGTCCCTGCGAGCTCTTTCGATTGGCCGGTGCCGTGACGTCACGGTTGCCGAGGAACAGTAACGGTCGGTGCGGCAGGCTGCAATTAAGATTCTTAATTAACCAAAACCTCGTAAAATATAGTCTTATCTTATTCATAAATGGTCTCAATTCCCTCCGGAAACACAAGTATAACAGCTTGCAACAACAAGTCATCTCTTATTGTTGTATAAAAAAAAAAATTTTTTTAAATGTGTGGCACCAAGAATAGATTCTTGGCAAAACAATAAACACTTGTTTTTATGAAGAATTAATGGATAGAAAATATTTTTGTTTTAGATTTGATCTTAAATGGATAGTACTGAGAAAGAAAACTTTGTAAGTTCATTTAAAAAAATAAATAAATCCAAACCTGAAACCTGTTGTTTACTAACCAGCTACGAAGCCTTCAGTGCATCTGCTGCTGAAGGTCTTCATACTTTTGTAAACGAGAGGTTTCAGTTTTCGATTTCAAAGATTTCTAAAACCATGTTTGGATTTTGCTATTATGGTTTATTGAGTTTGGATGGGTTGCATTTATGCGCATCCTCCCTCCGTCCAAAAACATGCACCTCAGGTTAATTGACGGTTCTACAAATTGCCCTTAGGTGTGAATGAGAGCGTGGATGGTCTTAAAGATAACAGATCAAAATAGTAAGAATAACAAAACAATTTGTGCTTTATCCTTAATTTATTACATTTAATCAATTATTATATCTATTATTCTAGAAATATTCCTTTTAAGATTAAGATTGAATTTCACCCGTTCCTTTTGCAAATGGTGTGAATTATCTCCTGGCAAGCAGTTCTGATGCATGATACTCCCATCCACCTCACCCTAACTGAGGGACACAGTATTTCCTGCCTGATCTCTGAACATCGCCACCGGATGTAAATCATGAGGTGTGAAAGCATCCAAAATGAACTGGACCGGTTGTTCCGCCGTACAGGGGCCCAACAGCAGATTTTGGCCCCAGGACCCCCTCTCTAGGTCAGTCCGGGGATGCAAGATTTGGATCAAACTGAAGTAGTCAGATAGCACTCTGATTACCATAATCTAAACACCAAATCAAGCAGTATCCTTTGGAAGAGTAACTTCATAGGTTTATAGTGACCCCAAACTCTGCTTAGACATTTTCCTCCATCTTTCTCCTGCAGATTTGCTCTTAGTTGTAAATAAAAACAATAGTTCCAAATTAAAACCCCAGGATCCAGATAACAAGAACAAAACATGGAAAATAAAGGCAGTATTTTTTAAATACAATGAGCTATACAGGAGACCATTCCTGGATGAAATGTTGCTAGAAATTCTTTTAATGTGCTTAAACACGGCAGAGAAAGGAGTTGAAATCATTAACACGCAGTATGCTGTCTGTTCAGGTGGTGTGTATTTTAAAGAATTGGAGCTATAGGAGTGTGTTAATGGCTCAGCAGTGAACTATCATCTTTTTTGATGGGGAAATTCATCTAAGTGCCCTTATGAATTACTAATAGTAATGGTCATGGGGAACATTTTAACACAGCAGGAAAACCACTAGTGGAAATAGTACCATTAATCATGGCGGAGGCAACTTTAGCAATCTCACATTAATACTTGTCTTTATGATTTTTAGATCAGGGGCCTTCTCTTTGGTTCAGGAATTCAAATCTGGTTTAAACTGTGCATTTCAGGCCCTCCCTAGATGTTTCAGGGGCCCAAAAGCATCGGCCCTACTTACCTTGTAGATTATTCAGGCATAACAGACATAGCTGGCAGACGGTCCCACTTATAAAGAGAAAGTCAGATGTTTGACAGCAGCTGAAATATTAGACACAGACAAATGGTTCAGGTTAGAGTCTGAGTTGAATTATCCAACCAGTTTTACATGCACATGTTTTTATATGCATAGTGAAAGTCATGAGTACTTTGCAGTTCTTAAACTGTGTACAAACTGCAGCAGATAGAAGAGTTCAACCTTCTTCTTTTGTAGGTAAGATAAGATAAATTCATTTATATAGCACCTTATCTTAAGCCCAAAATGCTCCACAAAAATACAGCTAAGAACAAACAAGTAAAAGCATAAGGAGTAAAAGCCCCCACAAAAAAAAAAAAAAAAAAAACAGTAAGAGGATCAAAATATAAAAAACAACAATTAAAAACCACAAATAAATTAAAAAAAAAAAAAACGTCAAGACAAGAAAGCAACTGATTAATAGGTCTGGTCTTAACACGAGGACCGGAAGCAAGCGGTAACAAATTCAGCACCGATTTAAAAATAAAAATAAAAAAAATAAACAATTATTTGTTTAACAAACTAAGTTTAGTTCATTCATTGTTTAACTTTTAGGTTATGCGGCGGAATGTATTTTAGCTCTGACCGCTAACTTCCTGGAATCCACCCCGGTTGCCTGGCAACCGCTCTAGGCCAAGAAACGTCTCGACCCAACAACGGCCGCGTAAAACTGCGAGTTGACTTCAGGTTGTTTTTTTTTGTTTGTTTTTTTTGAATGAATGAAGTAGAAAAGCAAACGCGATATGGTGATTATTTAGGCTAAATGTAGCACCGCATCCGTGTCTGAGCCACACACACACCTTTTCCTTCCAGCATCCTCCCCATCACCGGGCGGCAGGTTGTGCACGCGCACGTCGGGGCGCCGTTGGGTGTTGGAGGAGGGGAGGGGGGGGCGGGGCTGGGGGGAAAGGGGGCGGAGCCAGCGGACTTGCTGCAGCTGTCCATGGTTGTGTCGCGGGAGCTACCAAAGAGGGTCTGGGTACGTGCGAGATGCAGCCATAGTCACGCGCCTCTGTCAAACATTACAACCTGCTGGGATCGTTAGTTTTGCAGCGCATCTAAGCAGACTTGAAAGGTGAGTCCTCTCGTGCATTTCGATCTTTTATTCATTTTAATTTTTCCAACCCACCCCCCCACCCTCCCCTCGACATACTGGCCTCTTGCCCTTGAAAATTACTGCTGACGATCCATCCCTGTCTTTGCATCAAGAACAGGCCAGGAAACAAACCAACATGGATGCTGTGCGCTATAGCGGTGCAGCCGATGATGCATGTACAGAGATTATGCTCCTTGCATCGTTTTGTCAGTCTAATCCTTCTTATAGACAATTTACAGCTGCACGCGATTCATTTTTTTTGGACAGAACCGCTCGTTTTTGATGAAAATGGTCCAATACGCCATAGAGGGCTTCAAATAGACCAGTGGCTATTCACATTGCGACGAGATGACACCCATTTGAAGGCAGCTAAATTCTTCAGCAAGGGTATACTATTTTTTTTTTTTTGTATACTTGCAGCATCAGTTCGATTAAACCCTGCTCTGTTGCAGCTTGGTTGTCTTCATGGATGTCAGCTACTGATTTACTTCAAGCAGCATCAGTGGTCCTGCCAAGATGTCACAGTTTCAGTATAATCAATTTGGACAATTTATATCACCGGTGCAACTACTCCTGACAATCTTTAAATTAAAAATGGATAAGTGCAGGAAAATGGAATAAAATCAGCATTTTGCTCCACATTTACTTTTTTTTTTTTTTGTATACTTCACTCAGAGATGAGTCGCTTCCACATAGCATGTACAAGGGGCAGCTGTATTTAATCAAGACAGCACTGGGCCAGCTGTTGCCTGCAATCAGGAGTCAATCACACAGGCCTCACTTTAGTTGAAGGCCTGATATTTATTTGAACACACGTGTGCCATAATAAACAGCTTCATGACGCCTGACATGCAGCCCAAGCAGTGCGTTTAGTTTCCTGTTTGTGTGTCCAAGCCTGTGGACGTGAGACATCATGGCTGAGCAGCAGAGGCAGCGCTCTCTGTCCACCGCCGGGGAGTCTCTCTACCATGTGTTGGGAGTTGAAAAGGTGGCGACATCGGATGACATTAAGAGATCTTACAGGTGAGGCTTCCCCGCTTCCCTTTAACTCGCAGCAAGGTTTGATCAACTCTATTTTTGGCTGAGATCCTTTCTATTTAAATGTCCTTTTCTACACAGGAAACTGGCGTTAAAGTTCCACCCCGACAAGAATCCTGACAATCCGGAGGCCTCAGACAAGTTCAAGGAGATAAACAACGCTCATGCCATTTTGAATGACCCCACGAAGCGTAATATTTACGACAAATATGGTTCTCTGGGACTCTATGTGGCTGAACAGTTTGGAGAGGAGAATGTGAACACTTACTTTGTCCTTTCGAGCTGGTGGGCAAAGGTAAGTCCGGAGAAAAGTCTGGACCAATGACAATTTTCTCTGTTATAATTATACATCTTTATGTTTATATTTTTATTTTTGCTTCGTCCCGTGAATCTGTCCACCTGCAGGCTCTGTTTGTATTCTGCGGCCTCGCCACCGGCTGCTACTTCTGTTGCTGCCTGTGCTGCTGCTGTAACTGCTGCTGTGGAAGATGTAAACCACGGCCTCGGGAGGGCCAGGAGCAGGAGTTTTATGTGTCCCCCGAGGACCTGGAGGCTCAGCTGCAATCTGACGAGAGGGGTGAGATTGTACAGCCTGTGTCACACACTTGGTTTTTTTTTTTTGGAGGGGGGGGGGGGTTTAGGGTTACTGACAGCATTGTTGTGTTGTTTCCGTCTGTCAAACAGAGGCTGGTGGGGACCCCATAGTGCTGCAGCCGTCGGCAACAGAGACAACCCAGCTAACATCGGATGGGCACCACTCCTACCACACTGACATCGGCTTCAACTAACCCTCCCGCTCCCGTCCATCCCAGCCTGGGGTCCTGCCTGCTTCCCTGCTCCACCCAAGAGATACGAAAGAAAGGGGCAATCCATCTCTCCACCTCAGAAAGAGAGCCATGCGGAGGAGAGGGACTAGTAAGCATGGCCCATGAAAGGGACTAATGAAGGCACCTCCCTTAGACCCCTCCCCGATTGGTCCGCTGCGTATTTCCCCATACGAGAAGAAATGAGAAACAACTCAATTGTTTCTCTTTCATTTCTTCTTTTGTATTTCTTAGCCTTTAACCACACAGGTCGCCTACCCTGCTCTCCCTTTTCCCCCATTTTGCATCATGGTGTAGCATGCACTGTTTAAAAAACGAAAAAACATGGTCTCCAGATTTTCTTTAATCTTTCGCAACATTTTTACTTTGCAAGACTCATAATGTATGTGAAGTTTGTTCAAATGATTGCAGATCAGGAGGAGGAGGAGGAGGAAGGGGGTGAAGCTTAGGAGATATTTTATGCTGGAGGTACGGAGAGCCGTGGCTCAGGGAGGTGCTGGTTGGAGAAGTGTGTTCGTTGGTTTAGTCGGTCCGTGCCATCGTTAAACCTTCAAGAACTGAGTTGCCACACACATTTACACTTTTCACTTCTGAGTTGCAATCGATATTTTTTTAAACTGAAAATACCACCTGCCGTTTTCAGACCTGCGGTGTGTCTTTGAAACTGTGTTTGTTTGTCTTTAGTGTGCTCCCCTGAGTGTTTTTAATGTAAACTATGAGGTTGTTAAAGGCACAGAACTTTATTTGCTGACAGTTTCTCAAAAACGCCTGCTGATGTAACATTTCTACTTCAGTAATTAAATCATATTGGCATTTCTTCCCTCTGGAAAGCCCGTCGGCGTAGGTCATTGACTACTTTCTCCGTATTTCCTGCAGCACTGAACACGTTGTGATGATTATATTCAAGGCCTTTTGCATTGATTCATGGATTCCTTGCATAATAAATCTAATATGGTATGTTCAACCTTCATAGATTAGGTACGTTTCATTGGTCTTTTGTCATATCAGCAACTAAAAATTGACATTGACACTGGATGCATGAATTATAGAAGGAATCTCCTAAAACATTCTGCAGTTTTCTTTAAAAGAGATTTTATTTTCTCCTACTTTGGTGAAGCATCTAGGCTATTAGAAGCATGCCAAGTTGCTGCTTTCTTTTCTTTATTTTTTTTCAATTTATACTAAAAGCAAAACTATTTTTAGAGACATCAGAACTCATGGAGACTGAAAGACTTTTCATTTGATCTCTTTGTTGCAGTTATTTTGGTGTTTGGTGCTACGTGAAGCAGGTAACCTTGCAGCAGCAGCAGCAGCAGCAGTCGTCCTGATTTGGAGAGTGACATGTTTTTAACTCTGAAATATAGTAAGATGTTAATGGGATGGGGAAAACAACATGTTACACTTTAGGAATTAAAGCTGACTACAGAATAGCCACATGGAGGGTTGGTTTTTTCATCACGTTTTTTCGTCCTTGTGTTTTAAACTGAAGTCCGATGACTCCGATATTTTTGTTCAATGCTGTGATCGTTTATCATTGTTGACTTGTTTTTGAATTCTTGTAGAGGAAAGAGCTCGTCAGGCATATCATCTGTGAGCCAGTGCTACAGGCAGCTCGGAAGTAAAAGAGATTTTTCATACTACAGAATTTGCATAGATTGCCACACGTTTTTGCCATAAATTGCCATGAGCATCTTTGCCACTTTGTCAGTTCCATAACTGCTAATAATGTGTTTCAATGGTTTACAATTGGTGAGCTCCTGTTGCCCACCCTCTGCTATTAACGGTATGGATGTTGACCTCTATTGGCCCTTGTATGATGTTTCCTGTAACCCTTGATGAAACATAGATGTTCTTGTCATGGCTTTTTTCATTAAGATACTGAAAAATGCTACTGTAAATGTTCTGAGTTGAATGCACTGTGTTAAAAAAAAAATATTCTAATGGATCAATGATCGGGAAATAACTCCCTAAAAAGACAACATAGTATATAGTGTAACTATAGTGAAATGGTTATATGATGCATTTTTTATTTTATTTTATTTATTTCATACTTTGTCATGTTTCAGATGAAGATTGACTATGATTTTAACTGGTATGGTGTTGTAACGTAGCCATTTAATGGTTAAGGTCGCTTGTACATACACTTGGTCCATATAAACTATAAACCTTAACGTTTCTGTTGTAGCATGGTAATTGTGTGTCTGGAAGAAAACAAGTGGATCATTGATCTGATTTGCTGTTGTTGAATAAATGTTCCTCAACATTTTGTCTCGTGTCCTTATCAAACTGTCACATGGATATTTATTGATGCTTTAACGTATAAATCCCTTTCGGGTCTTGTACTTCATACATTTCACTTAATTATGTTTTGTATTAATGATTTAAACCTATTATTATCTTGGCAGAACTGATACTGCTAAATTCAAAATCATACACGGCCAGCTACAGCATTAAAATGCAAGTTAATGCATTTATGACAATAATCCTCCTATATACTGTGTTCATTTAATAATGTACAACTTAAAAACAAGTACTCTTTATTGACACTTTACTTTTTACTGTCCTTGATATTTTTTCAGTACAAGGTGCTTTTCTTCATTAAAGGATCTAAATACTGATTACTTTGGAAATATTTGACGTTATTTTTGCCTCGTTGAAATTTCCTGCATGTGATTTCCAAACATATGACATCAAATTAATATCCACTTTTTATTAAATCGTTCTTATTTTTTATTTTTTTTTATATATAAATATAAACTTTTAGAATATATTTGTCATCTTGGATGTATTTTGAAGTAGATTTAAAAAAAAAAAAAAAATAAAAAAAAAAATTATAATATGGTATTTGGTGTTTGTATTTGAAAGCGCGTGCGTGCGCGTGCGCGTGAGCCCATTTATATCCTCGGTGATCCTGACTGCGTCCTGCTAGTCCCTGACTGGAAGTGAATGGGAACAAACAAACAAGCAGCTCGGTCCAAAAAAAACAAAAAAAAAAGTGGCAGCGATGGACCAACAGGGTAGGAAACATCTTCCATCGTCTACACGGTACCGGACAGATAAGTTAAGAGCTTCAGTCGGCGGCGCAACGTGTTTATGGCGACTTTGTGCTGCGGCTAAATGTTCGCTGACGTTAGCATCGTGTGCAACAGGTGACGTTAGGTCGTTAGCCTGCTAGCTCGTTAGCCTCAGAGTTCAGCACCGAGGACAGCTCCGGTGTTTATTTTTTTTATTTTTATTATTTTCTAAATAATATCTGTTATTAGAATAATCGCTTTAATGTACTCTGCTTTTTCGCAATTTATATATCTACTTACGGGATATTTTGTTGGGACTTTAAAAAAATATATATATAATTAACATATATTTGTGTTATATATGTTATTTGCATTAGTTGTTTTTTTTAATGTAAGCGTGTTGTGCGTTTTAATATACACGCAGTATATTATTATTATTATTATTATTATTTTTTTAGTGCTGTCCCTTATCTGATTTACCACTGGCTGTATATGCTGTGCTGCATCAGTTCACGTGACATACTTATCCCTATACAAATAACCATTAAACAAATAAATAGTTAAATGTAATTGTTCTTATTTACCCACCTTACTGCTATCTCATATTTCCCCAATCACTCCGTGGAAGGTTCCGGTTTGAGCTTCTTTATCCATGATTTAGATTTATTCACACCGTAATCTAAGGGTCTTATCCGTGATGTATTACTTGCTCCTATTTACTTACTTTAATGCTACGAATCTGTCCGTCTGGTATTTGTATTTGTCTAATATTTTTTTTAAATTTTTTATAATATGTTCCTCATGTCTCTCACTAAGGTTATGGTGGGACTACTTCACCCGTGAACTTCTCCACAAGGGTAATAGCGAATGGTTCGCCCTCGGATCTAACAGATGAGGATGTGGACTGTCTACGTTTTGAACTCACAAAGGTAAAGCAGCTCTTTGGGCTGTTGGGACATGAGGTGCCACAAAAGCGGGCTGTAAAACAGTGAACATGTGTAGTATACTTCTGCTTGCATTGTCTGTACTGAGTAAAAACAAATTTTTTTTTTTAACTTTCACACAGATGGAGGAGGAAATTCTGACCTTGAGGCAGGTCCTTATGGCCAAAGAAAAATATGCATCAGACATCAGGAGGCAGCTGGGAATGAGTCCTCTCAGTAACATCAAACAGAACCTATCCAAAGGCTGGCAGGAGGTCCAGACCTCGGCGCCGTAAGTGCACTTTGGACTACTGTCGTGATGTTTGCTGAAGGCTTAAAAACCTCTGTTCTGGCAGAGGATTTGCCACGCATTGTCTTAACGTGACATGGTTACATAACCAGGAAAAGCACACTCGTGACTGCCGTTGCTTCGACTCTTAAATCAGCGTAATAATCTGTCGACCTGTGCATGTTCTGTCCTTTCAGATACCTGACAGCCTCTGCCACTCTCGATGACATCAGCCACTCCAGCGCGTGAGTGCTGCTCTTAATGTTTCAATCATAACCAGAAAGTTAAAAAAAAAAAAAAAGTTGTACTACGCTTCATGGCGCAAAGGGTTTCCCAACGTTACGTCCTGTACTCGCATATTGAAGGAAAAAAAACAAGTGATGGGATTTTCCGTGACAAATAGGATCGGTGCCCCGTTAATAGCCTTACAGCCTGACTTAGCACAGGAAGGCAGTAGTATTAACAGGCAACAGCAGGAGTAGCCTGAAGTACTCGTTTGCAACAAAGTGAGCAAGGGATCTCCTGCTGCCAGATGGACAGTCGTCACTGACGTACATTAGCTTATTAACTACGTCTGAGTTCATAGCTTTGTGCACTCACCTGTTGTGTAATATATGGCAACGTGGTGACCTGTCTTCACACAAATCCTGACTTCTACTACTCCTTTCTACCTGCAGATATTTGCGGACACGGGATAGTCTCTCTCAAGCAGGCCAGGTGACCTCTGCTGCACTGTCCGGCATGGGTGTGGCCATAACCAGGAGACTGGCAGAGATGAGGTATACCATGAACTGGCTCCTAATCTTATAAAAGAAAAGCAAAAGGGTTTCAATAATGAGTTAAAAAAAAAAAAACAAAAAAAACAAAGTGAGCAAAATATATTAGCTTGAGATTGTAGTTTTAGTTCTCTGGGATTCACCTCAGTAATAAAACTTCAGGCTCTAGATATGTAGAGTGAAAATGTACTGAGACTTAATAGTGCAAAAGTGACCATCAAGGTGCTGGAAAAGCTGTCTTTGGCTGATTCAGGGAGGCAGATGGACAGACATGAGGCCAACAGAGTCATGTCAAGTGGGCAATATGTCAAAGGATGGTTTGAAATGCACACCGTGCTTATTATGGGTCAGCAAACACAGGCATAAAAAGCCCACATCTCCAACTAATGCATGTAATAATTTGTTGAAAATTAGATAAATCAGAATGGAAGTTAAAAGCCAGAGATTTATAAATCACTTTTATTTATGTTTTTGTTGTTATTTATGTCTCATCTGTTTCTACTTGGATCCAAGATCTCAAAACTTAAACCAGGCCTCTTTGATTTACTGTACAGCACAACACTTCCTGCCCTTCGAAGCTGCGAGCAAACAGCATCCCCTCATTGTAACCTTTTATTGCAGGATTTATTTTTTTTTTTTTAAGATATGCTCCACCAAAAATCTGTTTACATGGCAGATTGTCCCCCTCGAGGCTCGAAAACTGTCTGTGGAGTGTTTAATTCCTTCCTTCCTTCCTTCTGCAGGACTATTTAACGGTGGTACGAAATAGGGTCTGATTTGTTCGGAGTTATTACCTCACGTTTGAAAGCCTCTCGTGTTGTTGCAAGTAAACAACCATAATCCAATCACATTAGTGATTCTGGTTATCAGAAGCAGCAGCTGATCAGTCTGTCGTTGTCGTTCTTGTGGAAACAGAAGCTGATGTGACGTAATCTGTGTGTCTTGTCTTTATCTTCTTGCTGCAAACTCCACAGAGCTCTTCCTCTTCCGAGCCCACCGCGGTAAGATCTGCAACACCAAACTGAGCTCCAATAACTGTCTTTAAGTGGTCCTAATTTTAGAGTAAAATATGGCGACCTTAAAGTGACTTTTCTTTTGGCACAACTGTAGTAGCTGTGAGATGGCCACACAAACTGACATGAATATACTGGATAAGGGCCAATTTAGTGTATTAGCCAATCAGGTGTATGGCAGCAAACACAAATTAACATCAACAATTAAAAAATGTTATTGTTGCTGTTTGCTGCCGTTTCCTGTTTTCTATTCTCTTATATCCAATATGTTTGACATGTGAAGTGTTGCTCAGTCAAAACAAGTATTTAGACACCCTGGGTTCATTTTTGGAAACTTGCGATGGTCGTATTGATATTTTTTTTTACACGTGTTTTTACGAAATTATGAATTGATTAAAATAATAATAAAAAATAAAAAGTTACAAATTTGAAAAGTTGAACAGAGGGCTTTTCAGTAGAGCTTCAATATATTTGGACTCGTAGCACAACAGAAAGGCTTTTTTTTTCATCTATCTACATTTGCAAATCACATAAACGAGCATTGGTTATATATATATATTAAAAAAATTCAGCCTTTACTTAAGATATATTAAATTAAAATGTATTTTTTATGTTTCAGCTGAATCATTGTATATTTGTTTTTAAGCCTTGTCACTCACAATGCTCACACTCCCATTGTTCTGTCCCTTACCCAGCCCGCTGAGCCACACCATGAGTGTGCCGACTATGAGGTAAAACACCACAACTATTTGTCTCTTTAATTACCGAGCTTCCGACTGTGATTGGGTTTTAATTGGTCCCCGAATTTCCTGCCTAGACACTCCAACACGTTCAAGTCTTTTGAGGAAATGGTCGGCAACGTGAAGGTGAGTTTATTAAGGTAGCAGGGACAAACACACAGTTCACTTAGTCTGCTTTCTGTCTGAGTATTCATCGCTTGTTTCCTTTCTGAATTCAAAGGATAAGATGACTGGCACTCTGACAAATAACGGAGACACCTCTGGGTTTGAAAGAAGATCCTCACGCCAAACATGAGATGAACACGTCTAACATTACACAAATATTTATTTTCATACCTTGTAAAGTTATGAAAGAATGCTATTTTTTTCTCCCTTGTCTGTGTGAATATTTCCACTGTTGTTTCTGGCAGTTAATTAATACAGAGTGACTAATATAATGTATTAAATTTGTAATGTAAACTTATTTACTCTTGTAAAATGATCTCTTAATATATAATACCCATTATGTTTCATAAATGTTTATTTTGAAATGAGGGAAGTAAACCAATCTTCTGAAATCACCTAGTAGTTTTTGTATTTTAAGATTTTTCAATTAAAGTAAATAGAATGGTGTGCAGTCTTTTGTCATTGATGGACACAGCATAGTTGTTTTTAATCCAACTTGACTGTTATTTTGACTGTTAATGCTGTGAGAATGTTTCTAAAACTTGGGTAAGTGTCAGATATGGCCTTATTTCGTACGAGCCTTCGGGTGGCGCTAGAGACTTCACATTGAACAGTTTCATTTGTCGTATACACATTGGTTACAGGTGGCCCCCTACTGCACTGCATCATTTTTTTTTTTTAAATCGACTGATTGTGACCGCTTGTACACCACCATTTAATTCATCGACACCCAAAATAAAGGCCTTAAGAAATGCATCATAAACACACCAAATCTAAATGATCTAACATAGAAGAAGGAAAAAAAAAAAAAAAAGCTTAGTTCCCTGACCGGGAATCGAACCCGGGCCGCGGCGGTGAGAGCGCCGAATCCTAACCACTAGACCACCAGGGAGCTGTGAGCACCGGCCGCATCACGATTAATTTAAACCCTGGCTACAAAACAGACACTAGTTGGGTTACTAGTTTTAATCTTGGGAAAGTTTTTTTTTTTTTTTTTAACGTTTAAAACCGCTCGTCTGTCCCCGTGTTACTAATTTAAATGTAACTTACACAAAAAAAAAAATTATTACATGAACCGAGCGCTAATTAATTAAAGCCTCTCCAAGCATCCTTTTCATCTGATGTCCTCGAGCGGTCACATTCCCCGCCCCGTGCCACCGCAGCACGCGCCAAGGCCAGCTCCTATAAAAAGGCGCTGAGAGGCTTCAAGCCCGTGCAGAGACCAAGAGAGTCAACAAAGGTAGTTCAAACACAAATGGGCCATTGGTAACAACTTGCGCGTCTTCTACTTCCAGCCGTCCGCATCCGGTGCCGACATCATCCAGCTCTTTAAGGTAGGTCAAAAAAAAAAATAACACCACTCAGTGCTTTTTAACGTTTAAAAACTCTTTAATTGTGGATGTAAAACCAACATTTTACGTACAAAGTTTAGTGAATCTTTTCAAAATTCATAATAGAACAGGTTAGAAGTCCTGCTTAGTTTTCCCCCTCACATTTCTCTGACTTAACCCCAAAATATGAATGTAGCTTTTGCACAAGTGAAAAACAAGGTTTTGCTTATTTAAATGATCCCACGCACATGCAGTAAGTATTAATTAGTATGTAAAAATGGCCTTGTGGCCACTGTTTGTGCACCAGCTGCTGTTTCTATCTGGGTTATGGAGCGCAGACGTGTATTTTGTCTGCTCCCTGAAATCCGCAAAGCCACCTGGTGTTGAGCTTCACAGCCTTCAACCGGTTCTCCAGACCGTCAATATATTCAAGGCACTCTGATATATTTTTTTTTTTCCCCACCCACTGGTAATCATTTTATATTTGCTAGATATAAGTAGATTTGTTTTTTTTTTAATATACAACACATTTTTTTTTGCTGTGCATTTAATATATCCTCAAAAATGATGATTTTTTTGTTGTTTTTGACCTCCATAAAATGTGGGTAGAGGCCTCGGTGATGTCCGACTTGGACATCTCCCAGGAAAACTGACATGAACTCTGGCGCAATCTTCTGCCTGCCACTTCTGCGGTCATGCAGCCAGCTCATGCATAACGCTATCTGACTTCATGCTCTCACACGCACTCTGGTTATTTGACTCATGGGAAACAGGACTCTCAGCGGCAGCTGCTTCTGCTTCATCACTCTGCAGCATGAATGAATGCAGCACAGCTGCTGAAGCACTGCACTACTTACATGCAGTGGTGACAGCAGTAACAAGATGCATAACATTTGAGGAATATATAATTAGATGGAATTGCTAAAAAAAAAAAAAAAAAAATTGTTTAAATGACGGTGAGAAGGTGGTAGAGTCCTTTTCCCTTTTTCTTCCCAGTCTAATAACGCCTCATCTTCTCTTTCAGGTTACCATCTTCCATCTTTGAGCGGTTTTCCACCTTGAGGTCGGAGAAAATGGCAGCAATTCCATCAAGTGGCTCCCTCATAGCCACCCATGATTACTACAGAAGTGAGTCAGAAGAGGCCCCAGTGCATTTATAGTGCACTCATTTCAGTGACGGGCGTAAACAGCACACGATATGGTTGTTGTTTTTTCCCCCCACTAAAAGAAACGTCTCTCCTCCAGGGCGTCTCGGATCCACCTCCAGTAACAGCTCTTGTGGCAGTGCCGAGTACACAGGAGAGGTCATTCCACACCACCCAGGTATGAAGAAGAACCTGGTTTTATTCTGAAAATGTACAAGAAAAACAAACAAACAAACAAAAAAATAAGTGGCGTCATCCCAAAGCAAAATAAGTAAAGTTACCTTTTGTTCCTTGTAGGACTTCCAAGGCAAGACTCTGGCCACTGGTGGACTTCGTTTTTCTTTGCAAAACAGAACCAGCCCGGCATGCAGAACGCATCTGAAAATCAAAAGTGAGTGTGTTCACATAAAAAAAAAAAATTGAACTACATCACAAGTTAATCTGAAGTCGTTACGTTTGTTTTTGTTTTGTTTTTTTTTGGTTGTGGGAGGTTAAAATGTGGCTTCGTTTGTGTTGCAGGAGTAAAACCTACACAGTGGCCGACGGTCAGGTGACCTGCATCGCCCGGGAAATGGTTCTGAACCGAAAGCTCAGTAAAAGCAGTGACAGTGGAAAGACTGAGACATCGACCGCTCCACCTGCTTCCTCCTAAACCCCGTTCCCCTCCCGCACCGTCAGCTTGCCACCCATCCCATAGTCCATCACCGGAGATGGAGATGAAAGGTGGTGGCAATGATGATGATGGTGTTTTTGAAGCTGTAATCTATAGATAGACTTTTTTTTTTTTTGCTTGTGTATATTATCTTTTTATTATGACCAAAGGTTTTGGAAAAAAAAACTCAACTGTGTAAAAAGTTTTTTCATCTATTTCTTCATATGACTTGAAAAATAAAAAATAAAAATTCTTGCAGACAGCATCTATGTATCTAATTTTAGATGGACAGATAGATAGATAGATAGATAGATAGATAGATAGATAGATAGATAGATAGATAGATAGATAGATAGATAGATAGATAGATAGATAGATAGATAGATAGATAGATAGATAGATAGATAGATAGATAGATAGATAGATAGATAGATAGACGGATAGACAGATAGGTAGACAGATAGATAGACAGACAGACAGATAGATAGACAGACAAGTAGACAGACAGACAGACAGACAGACAGACAGACAGACAGACAGACAGACAGACAGACAGACAGACAGACAGATAGATAGATAGATAGATAGATAGATAGATAGATAGATAGATAGATAGATAGATAGATAGATAGATGCCAAAAGAAGCACAAGTATTATTTCAGAAAACACTGTTATGCACTTGTTTTGTGCCTCACATGCGCCTCACTACAGATTCACTACAGACCAGCTGCTTCGTAACTCAGTGAGGCAACACATGCAGCCTACTTACTAAACACATCTAATCTGTTTAGCTTTGACATGATTAGAAGCGATTAATGCAGGTGATAATACAGTTTACGTAAGGCCTCACCTCAGCTTCAATGTGGGTCACCAGCTTCTGGAAAAAACACAGTAACAGCGAGTAAAGGTTAGGACGGTCAGGACGATCAACGACTACAAAGGACACGTGCTGTAAACTTTGTTTTTGGTTATATTTGTGCATAAATTCACTGAAAGCAGATCTCTGGTCAGTGACGCGACTACAAACCTGCAAAAATGTCCGTCACCTTCATAACTGCTCAACTTGACCTTAAAGCCGTCCACCTGCTGCTGTTAATTCTTGCGCTGGAATTGTTTTAAGAGACACTATTCAAATGTCTCATCACATTGTTGTAACAAATTCTGCAAGGAGAGAGTTTAATGCTTCCCTGAGATCATGTGTTTTCCTTCATATGCACGTGTCACAGTTTCTGCACTTTAAACTGTCTTTTTATTTTAAAACAACAAAACTTCACGTGTCAGGAGAGACATGCATATATAATCAAATGAAATGCCCTCATTTCTTAGTGCTATTTACAAAATAAAACAAAAAGGGTTTAAAATCCTGCAGTAGATTCACAGTAAGAGAAAATGTTTAATTGCACGCTGAGTTTTTTTGTTTTGTTTCTCGCAATAAATTAGCAAATTTCTCATAAGGAATCATCATTTATTAGATATCATTCTCATATATTAAGAATTTATCATTATATTTCACATTAAAATGTTCAGATTGCTGTGAAGACATGCATCACTGGTGACTGTTAGAACGATCAATAAATGCGCTGGAATTGACTTTTCTTTGAAATTATATGCAGGGAACATTTTGCAATGTGTACACGGACAGCTAAGAATAGACTGAACAAAGTCTGGTTGTCGGATTATCTTCCCGTTCAAACATGAGAGTCAAACAGTTCCAGAACAGCTTGCTGAGAGACACATACTAGGACAAACATTTTTGGCATCCAGAAGGACCTGAGACGTGATTCATGTCAAGCTTCAACTGAATCTAGTCATTTACTAACGGCTCGGTCTACGCCGGCCTCCCGCCAAAGCTGCCCTGTTCCTGCCGGCGTGTCAGGGAAGGCATTCGGGTCTAAAAACGTCCCGCGATCCCCGCCAAGAATAAACACACCCGTGTCACTTCACTGACGCGGGTCTCCCATCATTCAGGTCTTTTTTTATTACTCCAAAGGCCACGCTGGGTTGCTCTGTGCAAAGTTTAAGGACGAGCGGGGCAGACCGTTGGGCTTGTAGGAGGTCTGTCCACTCTGAGGGACCGTCTCATTTTTTTGTGTCTTTATTTTGTCTTAAATTCACACCCTGATGATGCATTTTCCAGCCTGAGACTTACAGTTGCAGTTGTTCTGTCCGGGACTCATTTGACAAAGACGTTTTACAGTTTTACAATGCAGAATGTATGTATGCTGACGATTCAACGATATGTATTGCGACGTGCCAAAATAAATTATAAAGGAAGAAATCAGAGGAAATTGTTCTAGAGAAACACAGTCTGTGTAGGGAGGAGGTGTGGTTGGATGGGTGGGTCAACAAAACATCCGACTTTTTAAAAAGCACGAGAACGGCTCATCAACCACATGTTTATCGCCACGACGATGAAGCTCTCCTAATCTTGAAAATGTTCTTATTATAACCAAAACAGTGACGCTTCCATAAACATGTTGTCATGTCATAAAACTGATTCCTTTTTTAACAGTGATTTTTGGAAGGCTGAGAAAATTTGTCGTCTTTCTGACACTGTTTCATATTAGAAAACCTATAAGACATTGATGCAAATAAATGAATTTGGTGGACTTTTTGGGGAAAACTATAGGAACTAAAAAGTGAATCCATTTTTGAGAAGTAAACAAACCATGAGTTGGTGTGGTTCAGTTGACAGAACAAGAGCAGAGCCAAAACTTCAGTTGCGCAAGATAACAGGATCAGTAAACTCACGGTCATACCGACATAACTGAATATTGGTAAGAGCCTTCAGTTTTTAGGGAAGTCTTCCTATGTCAGTCTTAGTCTGCTGTTTAGTTGTTTGGTCAAATCCATCCAACACTAAAAACCAAAAAAATATCAGCGCTCGAGATCGTCACACCGAGGACGTTTATGGAGGTAAATTTATGTAGCAAAAATGGTGAAGATGTGCATTAAAAACGAGTATAAGTTCAGTTTAAATTTCTACTGCACTTCCATTGCGTTGCTCAATCGTCATCCACATCTTAAAAATTGCATGCAGATACAATGTTGTGTGCAAGCTCTCGCCAATAGCCAGTGGAAAAACCCAGCATGCAGGGCACTCATGCACATCAGTGAGCTCAAAGATAAATGGGGAATCTGGGGCAAAGGCATCTCATGACTCTGCTGCCAAAGAGTCCAACCTCCGGCTCCCACCAAACGTTCAAGTTCAGTCTGGAGGGGTAAGAGGACAGGAACCCGTTTTACGGAGTATTAGCAGGCGCAGTGCCTCATTGTGTAACTTTTAATGTTTGTCTTTTCCGGTAAAAGGGGGTTGGTTCTGTCCGCAGGGGCGCAGGTGTCATCCTGTTTTAGAGCAGCAGAAATGAGGCTAGGACGTGAAGCGCCGGGTTTGTGTGAGTCCACGTGTCACTGAGGGACTTTTGGTGTTGACACGAAAAGTTGCATGATGTTGAAGTCCCACCAAGATCCATTATCTCCATTATCTGTTTATTATTTACCTTCCTTGTTTCTTTGGGGATTTTTGAAAAACAAAAAACAACCTAAAAACAGATTTCAAAATATTTGGACCTGGATCCCTTTGAACTAATAAATTCATCACATACTTGAATAAAGTCTAATCTGACAAAACAAACATTTATTCTAGAAAATGGAACATGCAGTTCCTGTGGACTCTTTCTACCGTCAAACGAGTTAAAGTTCGTGATAGTTGCTGTACTTAAGAATAAATTTGAGGAACTTTATCTTTACTGAACCATTACAACTTCATGCTTCTTTATACCTTTACTCCACTGCATATATTCAACATCTATGACCATTCGTTTCGTACCTTCCTATGTTAAGTTTCAAACATATACAACATCAAAAATGTAGCTTTCACCTCAATGCTAAAGTAATAATGAGCCAATATGAAGTCACAGGTTATCTTTCGTCCTAATGAGTACCTCAACTCCAATATTTTAATTTTAATTAAATGCTGATAAGACTCGTGTACTGAGGCTATGCTCTTACCTGTGGTGTATTTACAGTACATTGTAGTATTAGTATGGTATTGGAGTACATCATTTAAATACTTCTTCAAATATTCTTCCTATGAGAACCTTATAAAATATAGTGCATCGTTTACTACCTTACTCTATATGAAATAATTAAAATGATCTCCACTTCAACACTTTCAAATGATACATACAGAGCATCCATTGACAGAGGGGTGACTATCCACAATTTACTGTCAATATTTTTAATTCAGTTTTTTCTTTTTTTATAATTCCCATTTTACTATTCAATACCAGAATCTTTACTGGTAACTGGTTATTTTTACTGCAAGGTTTTACTTCTTCAAGTAAAAAAAAAAAACCAAATACAAATCAATGTAACAGCATCTCACATTTAGGAAAAGCTTTAAAAACATTATTTTCTGTAATGAGGTCACTGCTGATTTGTTTTCACTTGACGTAAACATCGACTTTGGTCTGATGGAACGCAGCATTTATTTTCACGGGAGACTCTGTTTGTGAGAGCAGCTGTGGAGCTCGCCAGACCTACGTAAACCAGGCCAAATATCTGAGAGCGCTGCCACAGCCCCGCTCCCCAGGCAGAAACTATAAAGTGTACAATAAGGCCACATAAGGCCGGACTAAGCTGGACCGATGACACAAGAACGGAGTCATGCTTTCAGAACTATTTACATCAGGGTTTGTTTCTACCTCAATATTGATATAGCTAGAAAACAATAAACATGAATACTGAACTTAGGAAATACGGAAAGAAACCATTGTTCTCCGAACAAACACTTTCTTACTTCTATGACCAGTATTGCAAGAAAAGTTTGTTGAAATGTTTGACATTTAATGGTTTTCAGACTATACATTTGTTCATCTTTGCCAGAACGAGGTTCACATTGTGTCTTTGAGCGATAAGTATTTATTATTGTCTGTTCTGCACTGAAATTTGCCACATTTATTCATGTTTATGGCTGAATTACAAAAACGTCCGTGACCCCTAAAGTGTCCATCCAATGCCACCGTGAGGTTAAAGTGGTTTGTACCGTACTTAAATTTGTTTGGCACAATGTTTGATATACACCTCTGCAGTTAAAACAGGAAAAACAAGTTGTTTCTTATTTTTCATTGACCTCATGTCACTGCTTTTACTTGCATTTACTTCACTGTGTTGATTTTTGTATCCCAAGTTGAAATTTGCAGTTTTGCTGTTTTTAATGGTGTTTAGTGCTTATTAACAAACGTTAGTTAAGCTAATAAGTTAAACTAAGATGGAGAACACCTATCATGTTAAGGTTTTACATACAATGTTCTTACAGTCCTACGGGAAACACTACAGTAATAGGCTTTACAATAGTTTTATGTCCTCGTTAAAGAAAAATATTTTAATCTTTTTCTTATTAGTCATTAAATTAGCAGTCGGGCTAATGTGTTGACTTAAGTAAAACCACACTGTAAACACACACAGGTTAAAACGTTTGCATTCAAACTTTTACTTGAGTAAAAGTGTTTATTAGTAGCAAGATAAAGTATAGAAGTAAAAGCAACCATATTATTAGATTATGTTTACTGATGCATCAGGTAGTAGCATTTCCGCTTATATTTACTGGGTGGTTTAATTGCATTTCATAAAGGCCTTCCCATTATAGGGATGATTTTAATTATTATAATGTGAATGGTTGTGTGTGTTGTGCTACATGTAGATTGTGTTTCAGTTTGTGACATCTGCAAATTATTGACACTGTTCATAACTTACCTCACTGCTTTCTGTGACTCTTCTGCCCTCTTGTGCACAATACAGTGAATACATAATGAAGTGAATTTTGTGTTGAGTCACCGGTGCGTTCTCGTTGTCAATCGGTTACCATTATGTGTGCAAAAATGACAGAAAAAAGGAAACCATGAGGCCGGGCTCAGTTTGATAGCTCATCGCACTATTTTATTCAATTACTGACATCTCAGGAGAAGAGGAGAGCCTTGCAACTCTGCTGTTGGTAAACCACTGGTGTTTTTTTTTGTTTTTTTTTACTCTTTTTTTTTTTTCCATAGCGTTGATGCAACACTGAAAAAGCGCTATTTCCAAACAAACACAGGTCCCTCATTAGTGATATGTAAGAGGCAGAGAGAATCTCACCTGGACAGTTTTGCATGAAACATACAAATGAAACAGGTTCAACCTTTTCTTTTGTCTTTTTGTAGTTTCACATATAATAATAAATATCCATACCTATAAACACTCCAAAAAAAAAAATCAAAATATTAAGTCACAGGTACTGGAAAAAGCTCCACTTTTAAATCACAATGATAAATGTACAAAACAATAGACATCTCATATAAATGTTAATGGTTTTCGTTAAGAGACTTAAATCTCATTTCAGAAGAAATCAGTGGATAAAAACTAAACTTGGAGATTCAGTATTTCCTGAGGTTTATGGGTTCCCCTTAAAAGGCCAGGAGAGGGGAATGGCTTTTATGTTACCGAGGAGATATTACAACAGGTCAAAGTGTACCTTTCAGGGCACCAGTGGGGTTAAGGACAAGGAGTTTTCCCTGACAACACGGCCAGGATATTAAAAGATTATGAGCACTTAATGTAGTATAATAAATGTACCTTTACGCCCCACCGTTCTCCATTTAGGCCACAATAGTATTTCAAAACAGTTGATTAAAGTAGTCTTAATCCTTAGTGAAACTTTGCTGGTCCACTTTGAGAAGTTGTGAAGCTCCCTTGTACTTAATATTACCTTTTAAAATGCTGGAAGCCACCACAACGCCGAGCCGACCACAGCCAGTTGTCACGGCACACTCTGACCATGTGACCGAGTCGTCAAAGAGGTCACGTCTGCAGTTGATGCAATGAAACAACAGAAAGGAAAATATCTGGGCAAATGTACACAGATTAGGGGAAAGATAAGGTGAGGAAAAAGAAAAAGAAGAAGAAAAAAAAGTCGCCTGAATAAAACAGAAAAAAAACAAAGTATTCTGAAAAACTGTACATGTAAACATCACACTTTCACTGAGTCCAAAACCAGAGGGGAAAATACAAAGCTTCACACAGGTTTACAGTACAACCCCCTGCACAGAGCTACAGTCTCTGATCAGTGCAGGAGAGGCAACAATTGAAATAATATAAATAACAATAGAAGTAATACAGACCACCACCAAATGATAAGTTAAAACAGGCAAAGGCTAAAACCACTTTGATTTTTTTTTTTTTAAACAGTGCTGTACCCACAGAAAAAAGAAAGGTTTAAAACATCTTTTATCACTCTTTGTACAGCTATACAGTACATTTATCTGACCACTTTAGCAATCCACAAGCTACCAGGGCATTTTTAATCAACACCAATAGAATACATTGTCCAGTCAATACAAAGAGAAAATCCATTGGGCATCATTAGGAAAAAACAAAACAAAACAACAACATGACAACAAGTGGTTGCCGTTGATCACAGTAACTCCAGCACACAGCTAAAATGGTGCTCAGCGTCGACTTGAGACAGAACATCGATCTGCAAGCACATGTTTGGTTGTGAAAATGGGAAAAGATTTCAACTCTTCAACCGAGTTCAACGTGAAGTGTAAGAGGATCCGCTATGGCTACAGTAACAAACGAGCAGGTTGGAGGAGACGAGGAAGACATGTGTGAGGACAGGCGTCCCACGTACATCTACGATTACGTCTGTTTGTGCGCGGAGGGGCGTTTCATAAAGCAACATGGAGCAAGTTGGGTGTATTTCAGCAAGGTGGAAAAGTCTGTTTTAAGTCTGACTTGAACAATTGAAGTCCTCTTTTAGCTCTTTTTTGTTCTCTACCAAATCCTGAGGGAAACATCAGCCTATGTAACTCCACCATATGCTCATGTCTGTCTGATGTTTGCTGCTGAACAGATAGTTTTCTGTGGTTTTTGTTTCTTTTAGAAATTTTAATTGAAAACAGCTGTCTGATGCAGCTTAAAAAGCCACTTTGAGGCAGGTAAGTTGTAGTTGGACAGTTAAACAATGACCTGAAACTCACTATAAATCTGAGAGGAGCTTCAGATTTGGGCCATAATTTTCTGTTGGCTTTTATATTGTCACATTAATTTCACGTCATGTCTCAAAACATACTAATCGTCTCGCTCTACAATACATTTCTATATAAACAGTTGGTTAAGAGTATGTTGCTTCCGATACATCAATATTTATGTAATAAATTTCAAAAAAGGATTACACAAAGAAACTTCAATCTGTTCTCATTCTCAGGGTGTTAAATACGACACACAAAGTGCGCTTCGGCATCGGCATGGTGACCACCTGGGTGATGTGGAACAAACACAGCGCTTTAATTACACTAACGTAATGTAAGTATTTTACTTGATGTGCCATACTTACGTCAAGATTTGACTCAAACCACGATTTTCTGCTAAACCTAACCACGTGGGTTTTGGTGCTTAACCGTAAGGCACCTTGTGTGTATGAACGATACACCAGCTGGCTGTGAGTAAACGGCAGTGTTGGACACCCTGGGATGAGGACAGGTTGGAAATGTACTTTTTTGCCAGATTTAAACTCTTAATGTCGTTACTAGAATCAAAGCAGAGCAACAGACTGAGCTGACAAGTTTTCCTTTACTTTATAGCATTTTGATTTGTTGCTGTAATATCTTTATTGTGTTGCTTTTTCTCAACAGACGCTGCTCCTGTACCCCCAATTTCTTCACTGAGAACTAATAAAAACGACGCCCGACGTCTCAGACGCTCAAACCTATGAAACAAATCTATCCGCGTTCGGTTTGTCAGACTAATGTAACACAGACTTTGCCACAACAAGCTCTGCTTCTCTGAGCCTCCGTTATGAAACCCCCCTCATCGTGCACACTGATCACTGATGAGTTCAACCTGAGCTCCGATAAAGGAGCCGGTATTATTTTCTAGATTAAAACTGCCTCTGATTGTGAGTCGTGTCAAATTGTCCTTTGTCATAATCAGTTCTCTGTATGTTCGAACTGAAGCTGATACTCCAAATGAGGTAAAGACACACTCAAATCACTGTGTTGGGTTACCTTAATCCTGAGCTATAAAGTGCTTCCAAACTTGCAATAGATAATAGAATTTAAATGTAAATGCAATGCAGCCCAATCATGGCATGGTAATGAAATGTGAAATGGTCATTTCGGACATGCACGTCCAACTCTAGACTGGCCTGGTGGTGGTGAGAAACTGATGGCGGACGGATTAATGATACATTTGATAAGATCTGCGATAAATACAGAAATATATCTCTCTAAACTTTGACAAATCAATAAGGTGCGAGCCACTTTCTGGCTGCTTGAAGAGTCATTGTCATTGTTTGGAATGTTTCAGCCGACTGAATTAAATCTTCACAGATTGATGTTGTACAAACTGGGTCACTCCACTTACACACAAACAGAAACACACACTGTCAACACCAACACTTATATCATCAACAACAAAAAGGGAAAACAAAAAATTAAACACACTTACACAACTGTTTTTGTGCCGAGTGAATCACCATTAAAAGTTGTGAGACTGTGCTCTAGATCTGCTTTGAGTACTCTTGCGTGTCCTCAGACCACACATACGCACGCGCACACACACACACGCACACACACACACACACACACACACACACACACACACACACACACACACACACACACACACACCATAGCAGAAAGCTGGGTGAGTAAACTGTGATGCGATCACATCTTTTTCAAAGATTGTCTCTTGCTTCTTTTCAAACAGTGTGTTTTCAGACGTTGTGTGAATGAGGAAAAGTGGAGACGTGATTCAGGGTTTGAAACCGCTGAGGTCGGAGCGGGACGACACGGATGGACGGACGACACGGACGGACGGACGGATGGACGAGGGAGTTTCTTTTGTCTGAGCAGCTCACACTGCATCCAGTACGCTGCATTCACGTGACTGTCAGTACAGTAATGGATGCATGCGAGCTCTATGTGCACTTTTTAATAAATCTTCAAGAATACTCACGGAACATTTCCTTCACAGAAATAACCCCAAATCACTTTAAAGTATAAAAAAAAAAGTTAAAAAAAAAAAAAGACGTGCAACATTAAGTCTCATTTTTCTGCCAGGTCCCATTTCCTTTTTGTCACTACAGAGGACTGATCCCGATACAGGAAATTGCCTCAGTCATGAGGTTAGCGATAAAGATCAGTATTCACAACAAACAACAACATTGAAATTGGCTACAATGCTGCATGAGATATCATTTCTTTTTTTTCTTTTTTTTTTAACAACTTGACAGTCACAACAGGAGAGGATTGTGATGAAGTTGTACCCTCTTAAAACGCCTTAAAATGCTTCAGCAGGTCATTTCAGTAAGCACACCATTACTGAGTGTATTCAATATTGCACCTTTTTCCAAGTTTCCAGTTGTACTGGTCATAAACCAAGAGTCTAAACAATATATTAATCTCCTTTTGTTTTGTCCCTGACAGGTGTCTGTGACCTCAATTTGCATACCCAGACTTCTTAAAAGCCTCCTTCCCTTTAGGTAATGAGAAACTGCCCGTGATAGAAATATTCATAATAAAATAAGTGAAAATAAAGTCGCGCTGGGTGATGAGTCTTTGTCTCTTAGTAACCACATGCCTAAGTGTCTGGAAACTGAGCACAACCGAGGTATCATTTCGACCGAACGTTGATGGATCTGTTCCTGTCAGACTTTTACAGGTGAGAACTGTCAAACTCTGTCATGTTGTTGTTTTACTTTCCCTACTTTTTTGTGTTTGTTTTTTTGCGTGTCTGTGAGTCAGCACATCCGACAGCAGCTGTTGAGGTTAACAGGTCAGTGGCGGGCTGCCACGTCTTTTAGCAGCGATTCATCTCCGGTCTATCTCATTTAGAAATGACTCGATTCAGACGACGCGATCAGATCCTGCCACTGTACAGCATATTTTGCATGAATGTAAAAATAGAGACGTCATGCTGCTGCTATTCCACAATTCATTTGTCCCAAACATCTGCGCAAAAGAGCTGATTTGGCTTCCCGGTGGTTAATCTAATCCAACACCTCAGTCTGTGTCCCAGTGCACATCGTTTTCTCACATAGATCATCGCTTCCTGAGACGAATGGAGGTTCAGGTGGTAAAATGAACTGAATGGGATGAATGGCTACAGATAACAGGGCACTAAGGTCAAAGTGAACCAAATGCATAAATAAACATTTTGTCAGCCTGTGATATGTTGTGGCCCGTCCGAATACAGAAACGTGTGGGAATAAGTAAAGGTAACGTACCTACAGGACCCACTGTGCGCCGCAGCATCACTCGTGTGCAACTGTGTCTTTGTTACGTGAAAGTCTGCCCAAACGTGTGTGACAGAGATGGACAGGCCGAGGGGGAGAGGGTGTAGGAGGGAGGGGGTGAGGAGGAGGAGGAGGGCGTTGGCACGGTTTGGCTCGGACTCAGTTCTGCTGCAGGATCAGGTTTTCCAGCTCGTCTGCTGAGCGGAGCAAGAAGGCCGCCGACTCCCGGTACCCCGCGATAAGCTGCCTCACCGCTGTCACCTCCGGAGGGCTGAGCTGGGCCGAAGCGCCGCCGCCGCCGCCTCCCTGACCATGACTGTTGGAGCTGGAGGAGGTGGAGTTGGGCGCGACGGACTTCATACTCAGATCTGTGGGACCTGTGGGGGAAACCAAGTGGATTTAAGGAACACAGCAACAGCTTTACCATGAAAAATGTCTTTATGTTTGGACATCAGACTAAATGCATCAGCACTGTCCTACAGAGGAGCTCTGTATCCCGAAGGAACATAGAGTTCTGCACACAAAAATTACAAAAAAACATCCTCTCTCAATTAAATATATACTAAAGCTATATATATGACAGTTTGGTGTTGATATATCTGCTGCCTCCCCAAAGACAAAACTTCAACGATCTTGTTGCTGAAATGCTGCTGTGAGACATTTAAACTCAATGAAATACTGAAACTGCTGGCGCTGTAGTTGCTGAGGAGACAATTTATGTGCAAGCACTAAAAGAAGATGAAGTAAATATGAACACGGACAGTTGTGGGACTTGTGGGAAGACAAAAGGCAGGAAAGTGTCAAATGTAAGCTCGAAGGGGAAATCTGAATTGAAGAGGTGAAATAAAAGAAGGAAATGATGAAAATGCAAGTTGAAAACTGCTGATGTGTTCTGTGGAGTCTGAAAGAGACAACGTTTCTTTAAAAAGACGGAGCTGTTGCATTTTGTAAATGAGCAACACCCTAGATTACAGCCTGAAATCCAAATTAAAAATGTTAGTGTGCGTACCAACACATACCTCTAGGCATGGAGAACAAAGATGCAACGTTTAAAGAAGGGAGGATCAGTCACTACTATATATGACTAAACCCTGGAAACGTGTTATATTTCAATTTTGTATTCCTTGGATGGAAAAGATAGGCAGACGTAAAGCTGCAAACAAGTGCTCTCCATCTCGAGGTTTCTTAATGCAGATCAAAAGCAATTAGAAGGGAAATTGCTTACATGTAATTTCCAAATTCTCATATATATGCTAACAGCCTGTAGAGGCTAATCTTGCAGGTTGCAGGTTTTGCATGTTGATCACAGGCAGAGGAACCAGCCATTATAAGAGTTCATAAACCAGCTGTGATTGTCCTTCTGCTGGTACCAAAGTAAAATCAAAATGTCCCATATAGTATTTAATAAGTACACTAAACACATAAAGAAACGATATTTCTACTGGCTATCCTCATTGTGTTGCCGTCAAGACCTGCAGTGTTGATAAATCACAGCATATATGTATTAGTTGGTACTGTGTTTTAGTCCAATAACGTACACAGTCAATTTGTATTAATTACACTTAATGTTTCGGGCTGTAATCTTAATTACATTTTTCAGCCCTATGAGATCCCAAAAAATAAGATGGATACCTCAAAACCCGCACAGATTAAAAACTGCTATTGGTGCATACAGTAAACCTCCACAGCTGCGTAAGTAAATATTAATTCCTGTGTACCGATCCTTTAATCACACGAGCAGCGTGTTAAATCTAATTTTCTTTTAAACACCCGGCATTACCATGTCTCTTTTGAACCTCATCATTTCATTGCTTCAGACAGATAAAGGCGACTCACCGTTGGTTTGTGCAGCACCAGAGTTCTGCTGGTTGCTGGCGACGGTCCCGTAACCCCGCAGGTTGTAGTTGAGGCCTCCGTTGGTGTAGAGCTGGTCTTGGGCAAAAGCTGCACTGGAAATGGCGAACGCTGACGGGGCTACAGAGGCCGGGTCTCTCGAGTTGGTTTTGTCAGCAGAGGCGGGCTCGTCCTGCGAAAAGTGAAACGTTTTCTTGTTTGGGCAGAATATCGGCGTTTATGTTGTGCGGTTTGCTGTTAATGATGCGTAGCCAGCCGAGCACATTCCCCAAAACCCTGCTGGGCAGATTCACAAACACCAACTGCCAAGACATTTACCGCTGCTTGGTAGACATCGAGCCGCATCCTCTTGGCAGCATTTCGGGTTTCGCTCTCGCAGGCGGCAGCGAGGATGTTCTCAGCCATGGCAGAGGTGAGGTGAGGAGGCGTTGGTCGTATCTGGCAGCAGGTCAGCGAGAGTTTTGCATCACAAATGTGAATATTTTGAGCTGATTTATGAGTCAATGTTGGAATTATTCACAAAACATTTTTGACCGGGGGCGCTTAGTACCTCAAAACCGCCTTTTTTCATGCGGCGACAGGATTTGAGGTAGGTGCGGATGCGCTTGCGGGAGCGCTCCTGAAACTCTGGGAACTGGCGGCTACACGACTCGATGATGGCCTGGATCTTCTCCTTGGGCTGTTTGGAGATGGGCACCATGCGGTCCAGATTCTCATCCACGAACAGACGCACAAACATCTGACGGAGACGGAGAGAGGGGGAGGGGAGAGAGGGGATGTAGAGCAGAAAAATGTAGGGGGGGAGGGAGGGTAGGAGGGAGGGAGGGGATGGGGGGGAGTGTGTGAGAGTGGAAACAAAAGAGAGGAAAGGGAAGCCAGAAGGGAGGAGAGGATAACGAGGGAGGGGGAGGTGATGAAAACAGGAGCGATGAAAATGGAGTCAATATTTCTGGTGTTTGCTTCTTCACTCATGTTTGCATTTTTGTAATTCTACACTTCTGCTGGTTTCTTTCAGACTCAGAAATGCACAAGGATAAATTGCCGTGCTTGAAATAAGTTTGGATGTGAGAATTTTTTTCTGTTCTTTGGTATTTATAAGGATAATATCTGCACAAAGTGTAAATACATGATTTAACAGCTGGGCTGGAGGCTGATGTCCGTAAATAACAACAGCACTGCGCCGTATTCTCCCTCTCCGTGTTTACTTCTGCTGCTACACTTTGACCGGTCACTCACATTGAAGGCTTTGAGTCTCTCGGGGTCCATTCCCTCGGCATCGTTGATCTTGTCACTGTCGTCGTGGTCATCGTGATCGTCGTCATCGTCGTCAATGATCTGTGCCCGACCGGAGGTCAAGTCCTCGGCGCTCATGCTCAATTCAGTTTTCACAGAGTCATAACTTCCTGAGCTGTAAGGAGGGGACTGAAACGACGCAGAAACACACAAAATGCCATAAGTAAAGATTATAGACGAAGACCAGGCGGATCAATCGGGAGCCAGGTTCCTGTCGTTACCTTGTTGGCGTACTCCGTTTTGATGGGGTACTTCCTGTTGGGGTCTGCGGGGTAGAAGTTTGGCGGCGAGCTCCCCGTCTGCAGCAGTCTGTCGCTCAGGTTGACCGGCAGCTGGTCCTCTGAGGAGGACGAGGACGAGGTGGTGCTGAAGTCCAGGGGGGCGCTGAGCCCGTTCTCTGTCACCTCCCCATAAGAGGCCCCACCATCTGGGGGGTTCCCACCCGCGGGCAGCACCTCCGGGGAGGTCAGGGCCGGCAGTCCGTTGGCGCTGCCGCTCTCCGAGGAGTCATCATCTGGAGGAGGGGGAGCGAAGAGGACGGAGAGGCGGAGATGAGCAGTGCGGATGTTTGTCATCATTTAGCATGAATGTGTGTTTGTTTACTACAGCAAACATGATTTCAGACTTCACGACAGAGTGGGTGTGTTACAGGGGGAGGGGACTTCCTGCCTCTTCCCGCATTTTGAAATTGTGAAGGAAGTGTGTATTGGGGTCAACTGTCAAGACAAATAAAAGTTACAGCAAAAGGAGGGAATCTTTGTAGTTTTTACAGCAGAGAGCGAAAGATACGAGGATGAGGAGGGGCTGGCGGGGGAAGGGAGCCTTCATCCCCTGCTGTGTGTAAATTACAGCCTTTTTAAACCAGTTCATGGCCTGATGTGACTGTGATGATCTCTACATGTGCCACACCTATGTTTACTGGAACATATCAAGCCTCCCCTTCAACAATTTGCCCCGATTTGAATGGTTTCTATAGTGATGTCTAATCTGCGATGGTTAACATCGGCCTTTGTCCTACTTCTTAAAGCTGTGAGGCCTGAGAGAGAGAGAGAGAGAGAGAGAGAGAGAGAGAGAGAGAGGGGTGCACAGCAGATTGGGCTACGTTGGTGTCCCACCCCCTGTAAGAGTGGATTTATTCGTACTAGTCCGCTAAGAATGAGGCAAGCTGCTTCCTGCATGACAGCAATCTGCACCCTCCATGTTTAACGAGAGTACCTTTGACTTTCAGACGTAAACAAAGCTGAGAGAAAAGCACGTCATACAAACAACACGCAGCACGGTGCAGACGTAGTTCAGTGGCGTCTTACCGTCCTCCTCTTTAATGGTGGCTGCTGGGTGGCTGACCCTCTCTCCGTTCGGTGGACTCGGCTCAGGCACTGCGGGCTGCTCAGCTGCGACCCATGTGGGCTCAGCATTGTTCATGTCCTCGCTGCTCACCGAACTGTCATCCTGCAGGGGGGACGGTGTGACAGGCCGAGAGCGTGAGACTCGGAAAGAAGACTGAATGAGCAGAAGGAGCGTGTGACTGCGAATCAGGATTACTTTTATTACGTCGGCTGTAAAAGGGAAATTAAACTTAATACTGACGAGATCCCCTCCTCGAGCCATTTCAGTGAGGGATAAAAATCCATTCATACGGTGTTAAAATGCATTTTTATGTTCAATGGAAGCTGATATGAAGCTTCAGTATGAGTTAGATACATAAAGTGGACCATCTTCCAAAGGTATATTGTCTTTAATGCCTTTTAGTGTTTTTTCCTTTGTTGACGTAGCAGACAGAAAGGAAGGGCTCATATTTGCTTCAGCTGCACTTGTTTTTGCAGGATGATGGTTGTAAACTTTGTCTCCCATCACTTCCACAGACATTTATTTCGCAAGGGCTCTCATTGTGCGGCCAGGAGGAACAATTACAGCAACCAATCCTGCTTTAGAGGTGCATTTAAGACTATAAAAACAGTGAAGCCAACCTTTAATGAAGATTTTTTTTATTTTTATATATAAACATGGTGACGTCAAACAGCAGAATAAAAGAGGAACTGCACGAGCATCTCTGTTAACTACTATGTTTCTTGGAGCTCCACTATTTTTAATAGTAGAGACCCTGAGCATGAGTAAAGCACAGGGGGACAGATAAGCAAAAGAGGACCTGAATAATCCCACAAACTATTTAAAACGCTGTCCTGAGCTTTGGCTTCAAACTACATTTGAATTACATTCACAACTCAGTCCAGAGCTGAGCTCCACAGAGCGACCTGGGCCGGTCGACTTCATGCTAACATGAATCACCTGCATGCACGCCGTCACGTGTCAGCTGGCATCTCACTCAGAGAGAGCACGACGACCACTGTGAGACGAGAACCGAGCAGAAAGGCATCTCGTCATCTCATTGCCCCCACACGAGCACACAAATAGGCCTAAACCCCAGGGAATACGCATGGGTCCCTTTGTAAAGGGGGTGTGGACGACCAAAATGCTCAGTGACAGCTCTATTAGGTACCAAGTGAGCCATGTTGCATTAAAGAGAGAGAGAGAGGGAGAGGAGAGAGACAGTCTCTAATTACAACGTTTCCAAATAGTTGGAACTGTTGAATGATTGATGTCTCTGTTTTACAAAAATATATAATTGAGAGACGAGGAGGGTCTACTTTAAAAAAAAAAAAAATTGAGGCCCAGTTCATGAAATGATTGACTTTACACAAAAATAAAATCACAGCAAAGCACTCAGATATCTAAAAAAAAATAGATTCTAAGGTAAAAAATATCTGCAGTTATTTTCATAAACAATTAATACTATTTCAAAATTTTATGTAGTTTAAGCTTCTCATTCATGAATATTTGCCATTTTGATTTGTCTTATGCTGCACTAAGATTAATTTTCTTTGGGAGTATAAGGACAAAAACTCTGAAAAATGACATAAAGCTAAATATTTCTGGTAACTTACCAACTAAATGATTAATAGATCATGTTTGTGTTTGTGTTTGCATAACTAGGCCAGTATCCACTTAAGCTGAATGACCATAATAAAACTGCATAACAGTGAGAATATTCTGGTTAAAAAAGGATAAAAAAAAAAAACGTGATTTCAGCACTTCTCCTTCAAACATCATGTTTGCAGTTGATTTCTTTACTAAAAACTAAGTCAGAGCTGACTTGTAAGAATCTCCAAACTTCTGCAAAACAACACGCCGACAGCTGAGAAGCGAAGCGGCAGCAGACTAAACACACACCCGTGAATTTACTTCTGATCTGCTTTTGTCAACAGAACAAACCTGCTGGATTTTGAACCAGCTGCTGCTTTGAACTCCAAACCAGAGCAGCACGCATATGGAACAAATTACTACAAGTCTCCTACAACACTGAAGTAACCCCTGTGTGATGGATAATTATTAAATTATTGGCCTGTTCATAGTCAGTCGGTGCACAGATGCGGCCAACAGCCTGAGCATTTGTTATCTTGTACTCACCCGCGATTCACAGTCTGGGTCATTGTTCCGGATAATCCTAATTATGCGTGAGTGAGGTCTACATTATCATCATCAAGTACCGCTCCCTGCACTTTAGTGGCAGCAGTTCCTGAGTGCTTCTGCCACAGCCACACATTGGGAGTGGTCTCGCACATGACGTCACTCGGTTCAGAAGCTTCGCTAATCCTCGGTTCACACTGGGCTCCTCCTCCCAGCAGGGGGCCTGCTCCGATTGTTTAAAAACTAATTAAGAGTTGAGAGGAAGGACGCCCTATTTTGCCTGCACAAAGCGTCTTCCCCCACAGCTTCAAAAGAAAACAATCACATGACCCGTCCCATCAGTATGAATACAGTTACGGTGAATGAGGAGATTTTAACAGTGGCAGACTTTTCTAATTAATCAGGGCAGCTTGAATTTATGTCCACACTTCATAAATATCCACTTGCAGAGAGAGAGAGAGGCACTTACCCTTTCAGTGGCAGTCATGCACTGCAGTTTCATTTGTTTCAGGTAGGTGGCAGTAAGAGGCATGTTGTAATCGATGAGGTCCGGGACCAGCGAGGTCGGTCTGTCATTTTCTGACAAAAAAAAACAACAAACAAAAAACATACAATTTAGTGCCTAATAAATATAGAGACAAGCAGATGATTCAAAGTAACACATCACATTTACTCTGCATTTCACCTGAGAATAAACTTTGAGGTTGTTTACTTGAATATTTCCATTTAATTCTTCTTAATCCTCAGTAGGCTATAAAGAACCAAGCATTTACTACTGCTTGTTTATTGAAACATCACTCTGGCTTTAGATTGTTGTTGTTTTTTGCTAAAAACTCTACTTAAATATATTTCATGAAGGTAAATTTTGAATGCAGGACTTTAACTAGTGAACAAAATATTTGTATATAGTGCTATTTATGAAGTAAAAGATTTGAGCACTTAAAATTTAAAGCAAGTTCTGTATTCTCTTTTTCTATGAGTGGATTAATGGACGTTTATTCACTGTGGACATTGGAGACAATTATATCCTCAGAAAGTTTATGTCACACTGAATCAAAAAGTATGTGTTTCATGTCTGTTTGTTGAGATTTGATTGAGTAATGACTTTGACAGGAAGTGCATTTGGTGCAAATTGTAGGACAAATCAGCCACAATAATAATAATAATAATAATAATAATAATAATAAAAAACAACTTCCTGTTTTGTGTGTTACTTTTCCTCCTTTATTTGATTCTTCTGTAAAAAAAAAAAAAAAGAAAAGATCTGAGCTAATCACACAAACTAGTTCTTTAAGAAACGTTTTAATATCCTGCAGCCGGCTGAAATCCAAACCTCTGCTATACGTAACACCTGAAATCAAACAATGTGTTCTGGCAGCTGTCTGCAGTCTCCAGTCCGACCACTAGAGGAACTCTGGGACCATTTTACAGGCTCCACCATAGGGGGCTCCACACAATCCCAGAGAACCGGCCCTCTTGAGTCTTTGTTACATCATGTTGGTGATGGATGAACACATATGTTTTATTAATGAGGCTTCAATTCAGAAAACTCTTCAAAAGTAAAAACACCTCAGATCACATCGGCTCATATTTAGTGTGTGACAGGACAATGGAGAACTTAGTGTCTGTTATTCACAAGAAAAAACACCAACATCTCTATTTCACGTGACAAAAAAAAAAAAATCAATATTCCTATGAATGACAACACAAATATCTGCCTGTTGTAGTGAAAGATTGATTGGTTCGTACCGTCTCCTGCAATGAAGTAATTAATCCTTTTCCATGTCATGTATGTCAAAGGATGTGAGCATTAACAACTCTTAAAGGTTGATCTCAAAAATAGACTATCAGTTAATGATGTCTGCAGAATGAAGGAGCCGGCTGCGGGTCGGATGTGTGGCTTTACCTTTGAACTCCGCGGTGCTGGGGTTAATGTGCATCCTCTTCTGACACTCTCCACAGCTCATTAGGAACCGAGTCACCGCCTCTCTGGGCAGGAAGGCGTAGGTCTCTGCTATCTGTGCCGGGGGGAAGTGAGCAGAGGACACTGGGTTATGGCAAGAAATGGCAGCAGATTTGGCTCAGGCTGTGGCTGAACTCAAGCGGCGTGCAGGTATTTTATTTTGTATTGTGCCGCGGCACGTGTGAAAGTTTGGGGTCAGTGATTATGTGTTATCTCGACATGGCACGAGGAGGAATCCTCCCTCTGGGCGATCGCTGGTGCTTTTGCATGGCCTAATTCCAGCTGCAGCCCTCCACATACTCCTGCTTTGATACCTCAACACACAAGTGTGGTTCAAATCTTTTCCCGTTTCCTTTCTCTTCCCGCTCTCTCAGGTGCAGCCGGCTAACATCCACACACCTCTCTCTCTCTCTCTCTCTCTCTCTCTCTCTGGCGCTCGGCCTTCCCTCCTCTTGTTTGTCTCCACTGCTATGCCACCCTCCCCTCCTCGACCCCCTCTGGCGTTTCCCTGTAAAATGCGACCTTCACGTGACCATGGAGAGGCAGTGGGGGTGCCCACCATCCCCCTTTGCCCACCAACCCCTCCCCCCCCTCTCCTCCTCACCCCACCCTCACCCGCCATGGCCCCTTGAGGCAGCTGAGAGGGAAAGGCCACCCAGAGGAGCGTACACCTCCCAGAAGGCCACAGTGACAGTTCCATATTATGCCCTGCCCCAGTGATGCTGCCTCCTCAAAAGGGTAAACTCTATGAGACGTGACAGGACCTCTCTACAGGGCACGAGGAATTGGCTCTATGACTTTTTTTTTTTTTTTTTTAATTCCTAGGGTGGGAGGATATGGGGGGTACCAAAGTCTCGCTAACCCCCCGCCACAATGCTGCGTCTGCACCTCTAAAGCTGCAAACAAAGCCCCTTGTTGTGTCAGGACACCACACACACACGACCGGAGACCACACCTCAGTCTGCCACATAAACTCTCGACTGCCTTTGTTCTTCAGACATTAATACCGTGACTAAAAAATAAAAATCTCTCAGGTTTGAGCACAAGTACTTTCTTTTCCTGGTAAAAGTGATCGCCTGTTCCCTTGGTAACTCCTGATGCAAAACATTATACATTATGTTCCCAGAGCTAACATAATGTATAATGTTAGAGCTTTTCACCGACCAAACAAAAGAAAAACAACTGTCAATCACCGGCGCTCCTGACTTCAGTCACGGGGCCCTTCAACAGCTTGGGACACCTAAAAGACACCTGACCTCACTTTAGGGCCTCTCATTCTCAAATAAAATGATCACACTGGGATTATTTTAAGCCTCCTCCAGCTGTGGGCCACTTTTCACACAAAGGATGAGGACAGGTTGGCAGAATGCTGATATTTAAAGGCTCCCAAACATGATGTGTTTATTCATGCAATGTTTCCAAGAGCTTTGTCGGACAAACGTTCAGGTAAACGAAAAGCAGATTAAACAAGAGACACGGACAGAAAAATAAAAATAAAAAAATCACGTCACCACCTACTCATGGCTGTATTTCTGGATATCTCTACAATGAAAACTTGTATTCTGTTTTGGAAACGGTGTCATGTAAACATTTTAAAACTAAACAAAGAGTTTGCAAACATGCAAGCAGTTCTTTTAGGCTGTGCTCGGTGCTAAATGTTAACCACAATTTGATAACAAGCTGACATTAAGCAGATTTAGCATGTTAGCATATTTTACAATTCAAACAAATCAAAGTGATGTTGAGGCTGAAAGCTTTGACCTGCTGGTGGCGCTAGAGGAAAAGTCATTGGATCACCAAAGTCAGTGGGATTCATCCTCTGGGAACCATGAGCGTTTGTACAAAATCTAATGAACCTGATTGGTTGGAAGTTCCTTATCAAGAATAACTCCTTGATATGAACCGTCTCCTTTTCAAGGGGGTCCTTAACATACAAAATACGCAAACACAATCCAAGACATTCAAACAAAAGGATACAAACATTACAAGATAATAATACCATACTCGACCAAAAACAAACAAACAAACAGACAATAATACACGTAAAATAATTAGGCATACAGAAACAGGAGAACGTACTCCGTAAAAAAAGAAACAAAGATGGATGATTCATAAACCATAGAAAAGCAATGATTACAGCGATATCACCAAACAACAAAAGCCACAGAGAATCGTTATCGTTATAGTTATAGGTGTTATTATGGGCATTTACAACTCCTATAATAAGAAGACAGGGCATTTATGAACAAGTGAATAGATGATATGACTCCAATATTAATAGGTAAGTTATTCCGATAGGAGTGAGCTTTAAATATAAAAGCTTTAGTAGCTACTGACTTCAAAACCACAGGAACAGAAAAAAAGCTGGTAGATGGGAGTATGTTCAGGTTACCTACAAGTTCAATATGAGCTTCTTTATGTTTTATATGTTCACAGAACAACTTGTGATCACCTGTAATTCCTGTTAGTGGATCAATTGCTACTGATTTTTGTAAGATGTTAATTTTCTCCAGAAGAGGAATCCTACTGAAGCTGCTGTTCCTCAGACTTCAGGTTGAAATTTGAAATTTGTCCAGAACTTTTTGACCAAATATTTGCAAACCTAATCACATTCCCATCAGCCTCAGCACTATTTGTTCGCACACTAAACCTGGTAAATACAATTCGGACACCCTGCAAGTCGGACAAAAGAAATGTTTTTTTGGAGCTCGCAAATTTCAGTGTGTACAACTTCTCATTTCCCTTCATGTGTAGTTTTGTGTGCTGCAGCTGAGGCCAACAGGGGCTGGATGTGCTCTCGATCCGGTTTCACACCACAGCACGGCACAACGCTCACAGATACGCACGAGACGAGAGGGAATAAAATATGATGCTTGTTCTGTTGACTTTGTACTGACTCGATTTGGCTGGTTTTCCCGTCAACCCACTCACTATCAACAAGGAGCAGCACTGATTAGCTGCACCTTGCAGGTAGTTGGCTGTGTTTACTCACCGCTTTGTAGGTCTTCTTCTGGCCCGCATGTTTGGGCGCTCTGCCGGGATCGGCGCCCATCTCCACGTGCATGGCATAGATGATGTCGAAAAAGTCCTCCACCACGGCTACACGCTTCAGGGAGGAGTTGTCTTGGGCCGAATTGCCGTCTGAACACTGAAACACAAGCAGACACAGGAGTTTAGTTGATCGGCCCGGCCTCAGGCTCACAGAGATAACTTGTGTGTGTCAACTAAGATCATTGATATTAAAGCTGCAAATGGAGGATCACATGAATCATGTGATTGCAGACAGTCAAACACACTGCACATTGTCCTCACCAGCATTGCAAAAAAATAAAAAGCTGAAACAAGCTGCTTTGTTCTGTAGAGCTCACTTCCTGCAGTCTTTAAAATTCCCCTTTAACTGTAGAAGTCTCGGCCCCGGCCGGGTCGGCAACCATCACTTCATCTTTGCTATGTTTAAAAATAACACGGTACGAGACCAACAGTCCCTCCTACCACCACCTCTAGCAGCCATCCTGCCTCCCGTACTGCTGACCCCGTCGCCATAGAAACTACCACTGATTTCTCTCGGGCAGGTGTGCTGGGCAAAGGGTCATGTGACACACCACAGAAGTAGGATCGCCAGGACAACGGCCTCCATCCACAGCACCACATGGGGCTTTCCTCTCCTTTCTCCCTCCATCTCTTCCTCTAACTCTTTCATGGCCTCGTTGCCTTCGTGCAATCAACACTTTGCATTTTCCTACCAGATCTTATCATCAGATTCCCGCACCTGCTGATATTTCAAACATAAAGTGCCCCGGCAAGCATAAAATGGAACAAATGGCTTTGGGCGTTTTAATTAGTTTTTTTACCCCGTGAAGTCCACCTCTTGCAGGCAAATATGAAACGAGCTCTGACATTTTCTGGAAATTGGGTTCTGGCCAGGGTGTGATCTTTTCTTGTTTGAGTGAGAGGAGAGTCCTGAGTTCAAAAAGTTGTCCCCCTGGCATCGAGGAATCAACCCCCCCCCCACACACACACACACACACACACACACACACACACACACACACACACACACACACACACACACACACACACACACACCCCTCTGCTGACATTTCTGCACAGTTCCTGGGATCTGACATTTCATTTTCTTGTTTTCCCCCAACTGCATCCTCTCTCCTGCCTCCTGTCTTCATCCCATACCTCCGTCCCGTCTTCCCCCCTCCCCCCCCCACCCCCCACCTCTTCTCTCTCTTTGCGCCTGCTCTCCCAAGTGCGAGGTAATGATCGTTGCCATGGCAACTAAAACCAGCTCACAGAGCGGGTTTGTTTTAATCCGGCCCTCTCCCTTTACGCTTTCCCTCTCACTCTAGCCACTCTCCCCTGTCAGCATGGGCCGAATGTAATGATAATAAATGGAATAATAGCGATCCTCCGCCTCATCATCACAGCTGTAATCTATCGCACTTGGACGTATCATCATCTTTTCCCCCGGTGACATCACCGCCACCGCCACCGCCACCACCGCCGTCGCCGCCGAAGCTGCTGCTCCTGCTGCTGCTGCTGCTGCTGCTGCTTGGGACAATGGTGTCGGGTCCATTCACGCTGGATTTGGATAATCTCATACAACTGTGGGGTGTGCAGTGCACCCACACCGCTGCTGCATCCTCCACTGAATTCTACCACAACAAAATATCCAACATACACACTGGGTATTCTGCTGGGAGCGTTTTCTCTGACCTGAACCAAAAAAAGAAACGCATACACAACACTGCAACCCATCAGGAGCTGCTGCTTAAGTCTGAACCTGAGCCCAAACAATCATTTTCTTTATCAAATAGGGTATGAAATGTGAGAGAAATGAGCATTATAATTTATTAGACCCCAAGATTATGTTTCCAAATGTCTTGTTTTGCCTCTCTAACATTTAAGAAACCCCCCAAAAAAGCTGCAAATAATCACATTTAATTGGCTGGAATTAAAAAAAAGTGTGCTTAAAAAAAAAAATGACGACAACTACTATCAAAATCATTGCGGCTCTATGTTTGCACAGCCCTCGAGTAAAAAACATGCGCTTCCTGAGACCTGAAGGCCTTCTCGGGCATTCCTGCACCAAATGAGACGTTTTACTTTCCATACACAAGTCAACAGGGAGTTAAAGATTCACCTCTAAAGACAGCGTGCTTTCAGTGTGTGTTTAAGAGCAGTACATGTCTACCGGGCAGAGCTCGTAGCTGGAGCATCTCAGAGGAGAACAGCTGTTGAGCAGCGCGCTGTAGATATTTGGTCTCTTCAGCAGCGTGCCTCTTTAAAGAGCAAAGGAGACATGTCAGCATCCCTAATCGCCGACAACACTGCAAAACTCTCGCCCTCCTTCTTCTCCTTTTCCTCCTTCTCTCCATCTTTCTAATCCCGTAGGACTTTGCTCTCCCCAGTCACTGTACAACCAGCCCCCATCCCCTGCGCCTCCCCCCTGTCCCGCACCAAACCGCTCTGTTGCTAGGAGACTGGAGGGGTTGAGTCGGCTGCCCCCACCCCCGCTGGCAGTCTCACACACACACGCACACGCACACGCACGCACACGCAAACGCACACACACACACATTGTAGCAGAAGAGTCACTGAGGAGAGAGAGGAGCAGTCCTACACACAGGCAGGTCAGGAGGAGGAGGAGGAGGAAGAGGAGGAGGAGGAGGAGGAGGTGGGGGGGGGGGTTCATGGGAAGCAGCTGGGTCACAAAGACAGGCCGGCAAAGATAGAAGAGACGCATCACACAAGAAAATTAGCTCCATGGTCGAGCAGATAAACACGAGTGTCACATGCAAAAAAATGTAGCTCGGCGCTCAACTTTTAAAGTCGAGCAGCAAATAGATTTTATTTTTATAAGGTGGCCGCGCAATAAGTAGCTTAAGTGGTGGGAGTTGGGATGTGTGCTCAGGTGCTTTCTGTGTGTTTATATCTGTGCATGTGTGTGTGTGTGTGTGTGTGTGTGTGTGTGTGTGTGTGTGTGTGTGTGTGTGTGTGTGTGTGTGTGTGTGTGTGTGTGTGTGTGTGTGTGTGTGTGTGTGTGTGTGTGTGTGTGTGTGTGTGTGTGTGTGCGCCCAGAAAGGAGGGAGTAAAGATGGCTGTGTCAACATTACTCATGACTCAGATTATCTCACTGCAGATGTGACAACAGGTCATCTTTTAAAGTCCCATCTCCCCTCTGTAAATCTATCAACTGGCTAATGGACACGTAAATGGGACAATCCCTGTTTCTGCTGTGTGTGTGTGTGTGTGTGTGTGTGTGTGTGTGTGTGTGTGTGTGTGTGTGTGTGTGTGTGTGTGTGTGTGTGTGTGTGTGTGTGTGTGTGTGTGTGTGTGTGTGTGTGTGTGTGTGTGTGTGTCACAGAGGAGACAGCACAAGATAAAGGTTTGTATGAGGGAAAACTGGGATAAAAGAGACTATTACCTCCTCTGTGTCCCCAATTTTTTTTTTTTTTTTTTTATCTAAAGCCTCCTCCCCTTTTATTCCTTTTCTTTTCCCTATCGTCCTCTCCTCCCCGCTTCAATTCATAAAGCCCCGTCATTAAATCCACATTAGGTGCACTGAGCTCAACCTCTCTGTCCTACGTCCATGGTATATATGTATGTGTGTGTGTGTGTGTGTGTGTGTGTGTGTGTGTGCTTCTCTCTCGTACTCCCATGATGAACATTATTTGATAGAGTGTGTGACATCTCCAATATCCCACCGAGCCCGAGACACAGACGGTCCCACCGGCCCCGCGAGACTGGCACTGTTGATGTTCCAGTCACTGACTCAAAATGGTATGGAAATGACTCGCACATACATCATCACATCCCAGAGTCCATTTCGCCATTTCTGAGCTATTATCATACTGTCCCAGTTCGTTAAACGTTGGCCTTGCGAAGGTATTAAAAATGACAGTGGCGGTGTGGTAGGAAGATTATTGCCGTCTTAAAGACTCTGTGTGTGTGTGTGTGTGTGTGTGTGTGTGTGTGTGTGTGTGTGTGTGTGTGTGTGTGTGTGTGTGTGTGTGTGTGTGTGTGTGTGTGTGTGTGCATGCAGAACACAACTCAGACTATCTCCCACACAGGGGGGAGGCCCCCGGGCCAGTTAAAAATGGTGTTAATTTCTCCTCCTATGGGAAAGCAAAGAACTGTCTCTCCATGGCAACAGAGAGGGTGCTGAAGGGAGGAAACACAGAGCATGCGATCAGCGACCCCCTCTTTGTACGAGCACACATACACGCACACACCACCACATACGTGCAGTATGGATTTCGTCTCCCATTTACAGTAAGTCACAGTAACACGGCAACGTCTGAAATGACCGAATGAACACACAGGGACATAAACTTGGTTCCTTAACAGGCGTTAAATCTGACTCTCGTTTAACAAAGAGGAGTCTTTGCACTCAAACTGACACGTCACCGGAGAAGCGCTCTAAAAATGATGGAAACAAGTCAATATCCACCACAGTCGCTCAGGTAAATCCTCTGCAGCGCTTGAGACGAGAACAACTGGGCTGATTCTTGTTTTGGGCTGGGATGCATTTTGCCGTTTGAACCCAGGAGTGGGAGCCCATGTGTTGCTCCTAATAAGCACTGCCACAGAGGGATGAAACCAACCCCCCCCCCCCAAAAAAAAAGGCCAGACAAAAAGCACTGGATATTCACTATGCAAAAATAACATTAATGCAAATGCTGCTGAATAATAGGGCCAGTATTCTTTTGACTCTGTGGCCCTTCCACAAAAGACAGGCTCTCAGGGGAAATGCAGACTAATTAATCAGATAATAATGATGATGTTCCTCTTCCCTTTCTGACGGCGAGGCACAAACATTCAGGGCCCATTTTCCGAGACAGATTAGGAATCGTGATTTGTTATTTCTATACGAGGTGGGGACGTCCTGAGACAAACCTTTATTTTGTAAATTGATAGCATTAATAAATCGTCCGCTCGGAGAAAAGCTCTTTGTGTGGTGGTCCTGTTTAGTTTGGTCCAGTCCTGTCACTTTAATGGCTCTACAACTAATGTTTATTTGCACTGGCAGCTATTGATTGAAGCAGCAATTCGTCAATAAAATTCCAGAAAATACTGAAAAAGGTCCAGGGTGGACTTTTATCAGAGGAAAATCCCAAAACCCAAAGACAAAACAGGATATTGTCACATTCGAGACGCAAAAACCAGAGAAGGTTTGTTATTTTTGTTTGAAAGATGACAGCTAATCAATTATTAAAATTGTTGCCAGTGCAGCTGCAATAATTACCTGATTGACAGACAATAATCTGCAAATATTGAGATCTTCAATTAACATCTTTGACTGTTGGTAGGACAAAAGAAGACTGAAGACATCACCTGGAGCTCAGACAAACTGTGATGGACATTTGTCTCTGTTTCCTGCAGGCGTAGCTGCCAACTTTCTGGCGATCAGCTGTCAGTCATCACAGCTTCAGGTCATTCCTTTAAGTCTGATAGTTAAACAGAGGTTTTGGACACATCATACAAGTTTAAACAAAGATTTACATAAGCTTATGTTTTCTGGGTTCTTAAATGACCCGAGGACCCTTCAAGCACTTTTAAAACATTGTTCGAGGTATTTCAGTGTCTGTATGTGAGAACTTGTCCACCAAAACCTATTTGTGCGAGAAATGAACAGAGATATTTACAGATTTCAGTTGGCATGGCAACAAAAAGCAACAGCTCGCAATATTTCAACATTTTCAGTACAATGCTCATGTCAGCTGAAAGGAAATGCACAGTGCGTTTAAGCGTTTCTTTTGAAATCGGCTGCACTCGGGAAGAGGCTTGTGCTCGTGTTGTGTGCCATTCTGTGGTGCATCTCTCGTGCCTGTTTCTGGTCCTGCTCCCCTCCTCCTCTGTAGCGTCCTCTAATCAGGACATAATGAGAGCTAAACGAGGTTGCATCTCCACACTGAGGGCTGCCGGATTCTCCGAGCAGTGGCAGGGCGAGACAACATGAGTCGGAGGACAGAGGGTTGGACAGAAAACACGAGACAGAAAATAATTCTGTGTCCGGCTTGAAAGGAGGCATCTACGCCGGGTCTGTGCTACTGTGCCCTGCCTTTCTGTCCCGTCACACACTGAAGCCGCCTTGTATGCTTCACTGACACATAGAAGAGACCCTCTCTGTCTGCACATCAGCCACCATCCATCCCTACCCCCACCCAGCCTCCCGTCATTTAGCCCCATGCCTGCCCCCATACAGAAACTTGGCACACCCTGGGAGCAGCTGCAGCGGGGCTTCCAGTGCTCGAGCTCCAGACACGCCCCCGGCCCTGCAGCCCTGCGAGCAGCCACTGACCACTGTGTGCGTGTTTGCGTGTCACTTTTTAGACATCCTATTTATAAAGCTCACGAACACACAAGCCTGAGAAAACAACATCATGCTTTCTAATACAGTCACATGCATATAAATTGGTTGATTTGTGGCTTCTGACTCATCATTAGAAGCAGCCTGTGTTGGCTGATGTTTTGTTTGTTGTTTAAATTTCCCAAGTGGAGCTGAGTCAAGGGGAGGTTTCCCCCTGCCTTATAGCTACAGAGCATGTGCACTCCTCTCCAGTAAATTGTAAACTACACTTTTTTTTTTCTTCCAGAAACACTTGCTTTTCTCAGCCTCCTTTGGTTTAACTCAGAGTTATTTCAGCTCAGATGTCGTGAAAGGAACTTCACGGAGAACACAACAAAAAGACGATCTGAAGAATGTTATTACAGCTAATACTAGGAAAGAGGACATTTAAGAGTTTACATCAACAACAAAGGTTAAAAGCCACAAACAAAAGCTAATCAACAACACATTTGAGCCACCATCTGCACCTGCAGGGACAGATCACACCTGCCCTCTAGCCCACAGGAAACATAATATTGACCAGAGATTAGAGGAGTTTTGTGAAGGCAGTTGGCCTAAATCTAAATTGTTCATTCACACAGGTAAAACACCTGTGGAGGGATCAGTGCTATTCAGCGAAAAATGAAAGGATTCAACCTCTAATCGGGGCCAATATCTCCTCCAGCTTGTTAACACCAAATGTGTTTCTTCTTTTTGTGGTCCAGAGAGATTCTGTCCCAGCAGGGCGGGTAGAGGGTGTGGGGGTGTGGGGTTGGGTGGAGGGTGTGGGGGGGTGAGACTATTCCCGAAGGCTCTTATTTAAAATGGTGGTTGTCTCCTTACTGGCACAGCAGGCCCGAAACACCATAGACGTGGGCGCGCACCCACGTGCACGCGCACAAAAAAAGAGCGCTGCCGGGGCACTGGCTGACAGCTCGTCATGCACATGTTTATCTTGGTAATCCGAGAGAAAAAAAAAAAATAAATAACGATGCACGTTAGTGTGATGCACCTGCAGCCTCAGCAGCGGGACGACGATGACCCGACTTCCATTTTTACTAAAGAAACATCACCACCTATCACCCACATCCGCGTAGAAGTGAAGTCTGAGTAACTGTGGGCGTACGTCGCTATCAGTCCCGAGCAGACCCTTTTGTTTCCGCCACAGCCCCTCACGTGGTCACCAATTACGCACAGCTACCTCGCTCCCGTAAATGTACAAATTAATCTTAATATCTGTCCCTCCCGGAGACAGTTGGGTTTATAAAGGTTAATGTCGGACGTACACAATAAAATGCGGCAGAGGCAGGCTATCCTGGACTGCACAGGTGTTGCCAGAGCAACGAGTGCCTGTGAGCCGATCCGCATCCTGCCCAGGACAATGAAAAGTGGGGTGCAAACACTCAGACTGTCTGCCACAACACGAGAGCCTATTTTATGAAAAGATCAGATGTTTGAGAAGCCTTTATTGGCACTCCCAGAGGAAGACACGTTAACGTGGCCGACACAGCCACAGTCCGTGTTTCTCGGTTCAGATGGGACAGTGAGGGCGCGTGTCCTTTGATGAATTGCTGACAATCAAACCTGCTGAGCCCCGCAGCAGAGAGGTGATCTGACATCTTAAGTTGGCTTTAATAACATCTAGTCCCCTCAACGGGCACACCAGAGCACCCTGACATAACCGACCCACCAACATGCCGCTGCATCCACGTGCGCGCGCACAGCATCACCATACCGGGCTACACGAGACCCGAACAGCACGGTTCAAACAAAATGTTGTGAATAGTCAATTATTTGGTGCTTTGCACCCGGCAGCGTGTCGCCGACAGGGCTTCAACCTCACTGGCGAGATGGCTATGCATGATAGACTACCTTTTACAATGGCGATTGCCAGGAGGCACCGGCGTTGCTATGGCAGCAAGGGATGAGAGTAGGGCTGTTCTGGTTGGGATGTGGACAAAGTGAGGCTTCATGAGGAAAGATGAGGGCGAGCCGGGACGACAAAGCATTACAAGTTGTCATTTTATTCATGTGACAGGTGCGTGCTTGCAGCCCGAAATAATGACAACTTATAGGTGGCAACGGGACACCTCGTGCGCGTGTACACGCACGTTCTCTATCTGTCACACACACACACACACACAAACAAAAACACACACACAACACACACTTTACCGTCGACTTGACCGGGACATATAGAACGGGTTTCCCTGGAGCCCCCTTCTTGTTGTGCTCTCCCAAAACGTTGGTCCCGACCTGAAATCCTTTAGACTTCACCCAAAATTTGAATTTGGCGTTGATGTGGCTGTTGTCGACATAAACGCCATCCGACTCGTCGTTCTGCAATAGTGTCTGCATGATTTTGTTATATTTTCGCCGGGTGACGGTCTTTGTTTTACCGGAGTCTCCATAAGTCCGGAGACACCAGTCCTGAAATTCACTGAACATCTCCGCCTCCAACACGACCGGACTCCGGCTCCTTTTGGGCGCATCCACGCACGCCTTTTTCGTTGCCATCGCTCCCCCTCTCCCTCTGTACGTCTGAACCCGTTCAAACAGCCCAGGCTAATAAAGAACAGACTTGAGCGGGTTGGTTTTCCTCCTCTCGTGCCCGCTGTCCCGCGTCCAGGAGGCTTGGTTCAGGTTTTGGGACGCTACCTCCCCGTGGTTTCCCAGTAAAAGTGAGCCGGACAGCAGCACACCTGTTTGCAGAGGAGCAGTGCTGTCCCGAACCGCAGCGGTGAAAAATGTCACTTCCTCACATCATCCGCTGAGGAGCAGAGAGGGGGGCTGTCCTATGCTGAGCGGGTATCTCCCACCTGTGCGTAAAACGCTCCACACAAGGGTAGGCTATGAAAAAAAAAAAAAAAAAAAAACCACAGTCCTCGCTAAACAACAAAGAACACAGACAAAAGCGTGGAAACAACCGTCACTCTCAGTTCCTATCGACCTACTTTCTAACAGCCAACACTATTTTCGGATGCCGGTTGCTCAACCCTTAAAAAAAAGAAGCCCAGAAGATGCTCACAATGTGCTCATATGGCCACGTATCCGACCAACATGCGCCACCTGGGACCGTCTCTGCTCCTCACACCTGTTTGAATGGGATTTGCGCTTGCACTGTCGGCTTTTTTCTACCTCATATAAAACACAAATCCGCATTACAGTAGTAACTGGTTTAATTTGTAGCAGAGCCTGCGGTTTACAAGTAACGTTATGTTGCCCAGGAACAGAGAAAATGTCCGATTTCCAGACACGGAGGTGGAGCAGAATTTAGTTGATAAAAAAAAAAAAAAAAAAAGCTTGATGTTTGATTCTAAAAAAAAAACAACCTGTGATGAATATAAAAATGAGGGTGAACTATTTATCCGTGAAAAAAGGTATTGTCCGGGACAATTTTATTCAGACCTAGTATGATGCAGCTTTGTGCTTCTGCCGAAAATAAATGGTGCAACTCTGCTGTGAAAATGTCAGTCTGGATAAAAGATAGTTTCATAAACTGTTTGCATGTTTTCAGAAGCCAGTTTTAGAAGGTTAAGATTGATTTAAATTGTCCGGAGAGAGATATCTGTCCAAATGAAAAGAAAGAAAAGCTGCGTTTAAAAGAACAGTGTGATCTTTTCTCCCACTTTCAGGGACGAGGTTTAAACATCCCACAGAGTTGTATCAGTCTCTTTGTTTCAATGTCTGCAGATGTTTGAGGAAGAAGCAGCACACTTACGATCAGTATTTGTCTCCTAGGTGCAGTTTTCTGTCTGTGTGTCGTGCTCTCATTGTGTGTGTGTGTGTGTGTGTGTGTGTGTGTGTGTGTGTGTGTGTGTGTGTGTGTGTGTGTGTGTGTGTGTGTGTGTGTGTGTGTGTGTGTGTGTGTGTGTGTGTGTGTGTGTGTGTGTGTGTGTGACTCCTCCTGGCCTGTGCATTACAGGCCCATGCTGGCGGTGGTGACTGCTGCTGTTGCCATGACAGCAGCGCAGCAGTGTCTCCGGCCGTGCAGAGGGTGAGTGGGATGCCCCGTCCTCATCGCTCCATCCTGACTCAGACAACGGTATGCTGTGCCGAAGAGCCCCACCTCGACTGCATGGTGAACAGCTCAGCACTTCGTCAACGGATCGTCAGATAAAGAAAGCTCACACGCGCGTGTGTGTGCGTGTGTGTGTGTGTGTGTTTGTGCGTGAACACGTGTAGTGATTGACAGAGGCCTTTGCAGGCTATTTCATTTAAATTTCATCATTTGTTCAGGTGTCGTGTCTCCTCTCAGGACTGGCCTGCATACGGGATGATCTCCAGGGCTCTGGGCCATCCATCCCTCAGGGAGGGCAACATCTCAACACATGCTCTTATTCTGAAAAGGTTGGTTTAAGGCACAAATATCCAGTTTATTGTTACTGTAAACTTGTTTCATATGTATGCAGAGAGGGGGCAAATAGCTCTTCTTCAACTCGGATTACTTGGGTAAATCATTCAGTGGTGGACGGTGGAACATTTACTCAACTTTTAAAGAATATTAAGGTACTCAGACTTTATAATCTCCCCCTAAAACGTCCCCAAATTTAGTCATTGAAAGCTCCACAGCTGTAAGGCTGACCTGGACAACCCTGGGCTCTACAGATAAAAGACACTTGGGAGTATTTTTGAAACGATACAAGTCCTCTTTTCCTAATCACCAGGCCAGAGTGAGACCTGAAAGACTCCTGCAATATTCAACATTAACTTCCAGTTAAAACTAACAGCTTTACCACAGACTCGGTGACGCCGATGTTCCTGAAGCTCTTCGAAAAACTCTTAGCAGCAGCTCTACCAAATTTGATGCAAAAAATAGGAACAACAAATGCTACTCACATTTTAGTCACGAGTGGCCTCTTCATTGAATGTGCGAGGCTCCGGCTGCATTTTAAAGCCACATGCAGCCTTGGTCCCGGTGTAGGGATGCCAAAGGTGGAAAGGGTTCATTACTGCCATTGTTATCTGTTTTTTTTTTACAAGGCTGCAACTAACAATCAGTTTCTAGCTGCCTTTGAATTTCATGATTAAACATTTTGTCTATAAAATGTCAGATAACAGTAAAATAATGACAGTCATAGTTTCTCACAGTCTTTAATTCTTAGTTTTGGTCAACCAGTGATCCAAATAAAAAAATATGTAATTTATTTTTCTTATCATGTAAAACAAAAGAAAACAATTCTGCAATTTTAGGGGTCGGAACCACAGGGGCTTAAAAAAAATTACCAAAATATTCGATTTTCAAAACATAAATATTCTTTTAAACTAATTGATTGACTAATACTTTATATTTCTGCACATTTCAGAAGGGATTGTTCTACTTTATACTCCTTTTATCTGTCATCTTAAGCTACTTGTTAGTAGAAAGTGTTTTTACCCAATTATGATTAACCCTTTGTGCTACAGTAAATTTAACAGTTTTAACAGTTTCTAGACTGAAAGAGAGCTTGTTTTGTCAAAACAACGACCACTAGTAAAGTTAACCCAGTATTGCATCAGTGCTATAAAAACACAAACAAGGTGAATTATTAACTCTGGGGTTTGGATTTGTCTCGTGTGAGGGACGTTTAGAGGCCTGATGAGTTGAAAATATCTAGTATTTTATGTTTTTTTAAGGATTTTCAGAGGCCGAGGAGATGAAAAAAAACTAAAGAATTAAATGATTATCTAAGAAATGTTTTTGCTGATGACAGCTCAGATTTATCTTTTTGTGCGAACCACAAGCTGCAAATTCAACTTTTACATGGATGCATCTGTAATAATAATAATAAACACTAAAAGGGTGGATTTGATGCTTTAAGTACATTTTGCTGGTTATACTTATATGTAACATTTTGATGCACAAGCTTTCACTGGTGGTTGAATTGTAACTGAACTGTAGGCCTCAAATAGGTCTTCCGCCATTGCAATAATCACACATGTTTAGCAGGAAGCAGGACTCGGGTTGCCCTCGTTGCTTCCTCTGAGCAGAAATCATCTCCCAGCGCCGCCATCCGTGCGCTTCAGCTGTCGGACCTGTAGGCAGGGTCACGCCTCCTCACTCCTAATGAGGCAAAACTGCTGTAATTACGCTCCCAATCCCCCACTGAGCGCTTTCCGTTCACCATGAGGTGGACTACTCCTGTCCTGGAGGGCCACAGCGAGGGCTGTCTCGTACTGAGATACCCCAGATTCTAAAATAAAACCACTCTCTCAAGCACACAGGCGGGATGACAGCATTTTCACACTCATGCGTTTACACCCTGACCTGAACATGAACAACAGCTGGATCAACTCGATCCTTTATCAACCAGTGTCTTCTCTATTTATCTGTTTGCAGATTCCCTGAACATGTTAGTGTGTAAAGTATCCTGCGGTGGAAGTAGTGTTCAGGTCCTTCAGTTAAAGGGAAACTCCACTAATTTTGCACGTAAATCTTTGACTCAGTTTGCAAAAACAGAGGTTTAATCTAATCTGTGGCTCTGGAGGGAGATTTCTAAGGCCTGAGTTAAAATAGTCATCCAGTGGGAGGATCTAATTTAAGAACCTTTGGTTCAGGAAGCAAAAGTCCTGTTACTTATTTTACATTAAAAAAAAAAAAAAAAAAAACTTGATGAGGCTCAGGATTAAATCTGTCCTGGTTGACTCATCTGTCCAAAATATGAAAGAACTCGTGCGTTTAAAATAAAGTTAAAGGTGCAGAAATATGTCAAACGCAACATTAACTACAATTCAAATAAAATCTGGGAAAACTTTGGATGAATTCAGCAGCTACGTCATCACATTTTCTTGAATTCGTTTATGCTCTGGTTCACTCCTCTGGTGGGCTTCTTCTCTATAGAGCAGACCGGCACATCCAGGAACTTTGGCTTTCAGAAATGTCCCCGCCCCCTAAACATTGGCCTCTCTCCATAGACTTCAATGTAAAATAGCCTTACTGAACCAATTCGTTGTAAACCACCGGGTCAAAATTACTTTAAAAATGACACGGCGCCACTATGCCTAGGGGTTATATTTGCCTCTACCTGCCAGAGAACAAGCTGGATAGATGAAAATGTTTCATTTGATCTCTCCTTATTCACTTCAGTCTTCCCTTCTACAGAGTGGTGCCATAGAGCTCTTCTGTCAGGATCTTTTTTAGGACATGACAGGGAAAAAGAAAAATCGGAGGTAAGAGGGGTTTTTTACATCATTGTTGGTGCAAGTAACTACACAGCAACTCAAAGAACTGGTTTAGTAAGGCTATTTTACATTGAAGTCTCTGGAGAAAGTCCATTGCTTTCCCCCAAAATGGGGCGGAGTGATGAGGGCCAAGTCTGATCTATAGTAACTGTGGCTGAGGCTTATATGTAGTGTAGTTTTTAAAGCTGAATGTCATATTAAAATAACAGACAAAACATGATTTCTCAGAGGGGAAGCTGAAACATTTGACAAAGTAGGTCATAACATGAGCCGACAGAGTTGTAACGTTGTCCCCGAGAGACTCATGAAAGATGCCACCGAGTTGCAAAATGGGAAATGAAGGATCCACCGTTTTTTTTTTTTTAGTTTGACCACAGAAACCTTTACTTGCAGCAGACGCACTGCCAGGAAATGGGGGCCCACAGAGGCTGCCTATGTTCAGGGCCCAGACTTTTGTGCTACATGAACGATATAAATACGGAAGTTAAGTACATCAAAACAGTACTTCAGTCCCATATGCGAGTAAATGTATTTTCAGCACCGATTGCATCTCGGAGTGCTCCACTCAAGGTTTTCGTCCTCAGGGGTATTTACACTGCTAACAAGATTTTTTGTTGTTGTGTGTATTTGTAGCGTAAACAAACAAAATTTGTCTTCGATGACGGTGCAACAACAACCTGAACAGAGCTTCAGGGAGGACACAGAGGAGGGAGGCCTCGCAGTAAACAGAGACTGGGAGACAGACAGCGGCACGGAGCTGTGAGTGTTAGACTGAATAAGAGGATGAGAGGCAGACGAACTGAGGGGGAGTGATGGTGAATCAGCCTCAGTTAGGGTGACAAGTTTACCCTGCTCGGCCGGTGTTGATCTGCGAGCGTGATTAAGTCTGACTGACAATTTGACAACTACTGCCTCCTGATGGAGGAGCTGAAAACTGCACCTCCTTTGTGTCGCCCATCCTGAAGTGGACCTGTCCCACATGAGACCACACAATCACTAACACACCTCTGTTTCAGTCAACTGAAGGATTTGTTTGTCTGGATTTTAGAAAATATTTTAATGGTTAAACATCCACAGGGATTTGTAGGGATTATCCTAGATTTACTAGGGTAAAGTTTCTAGAAAGAGCTTGTGCTCTTTAGAATGTATATTACTACCAGGTGGATTTTTGTATTGCGCCTTTCATGTAATTTAAAGTGCCTTACAAGCTCATAAAAAGACAGCACAAGTAAAACTATTTGAAACAAAAGCACACAAGGAATAAAGACCATTATAAAGATGAAATAATAAGTCCAATAAAGCAGATTACAATTTTTTTTTTTTTTTTAAACACTCACTCATTGTAATGAGGTGAAAAAAAAAATTCTGTCTTTATAGACTAGTAGTAAATGAGAACATTAAAATACATTTTGTGGACGATTCAATATATTTTGTTGTTGTTGTCTCCATAAATGCAATACAACATTTACTGTATACATTTCAATAATATAACATTACAAATGTTTTTGTTTTGTATATAATACGTTTATAATTAAATAGTTGGTCTTCTACTTTCTGGAGGAATTTATCTCTACATTTACATTGTTTTGCACTGTAACTGTATTTTAATTGAATTTTAATGCACAAATATTGTAATTTGACTGTCACATCATGGTGTACTAATAATTTAACTACATCTTTGAACAGAACCTCTTATTGTGTGATGATATTAAAGAGGCATTACAACATTTAGATTTAACTTAACAGGTCAAATTAGACTTAAGCTTAATGTGGTGCAGTGGAATAGTGATGAAAGAATGACTTTTAAGACGTCTGAATGATACAGTGCCCTCTAAAGTATGTTCAGTGAAATTTCTATCTAGTGTTACTTTTGGATGCAAACATAACTATAAAACATTTATCTTGTATGTCTCAATGTATATTTAAACAAGATTAGCAAATAAAAAGGACAAATTAAAAGCATTCTGGTGTTTTGAGCTTAAAAAGCAAATATATAAAATGTACTCTACAGTACATAAATAGATCTAATAGTGACAACATGTTTTGTAGTAAAGTAAACTCTTTGGCCAGTTACATAAATATGTTGTTTTTTGGTCTTTTAAAAAAAGAAAATGTTGGTTGAACTCTCTCTCTCCTCATACACTGCTGCTATGTTTGCTGTGCAATGAGATGAAGCTGTGCAAAGGAGAGAGTGAGCACACTGACTGTATATTTAGCATCTATTATGTCAACTCCCTCTTTGTCTGCTCAGTCAGCGACCACACGGACCGGCCAGAAGTTACATTACCAGCCTGGTGTGGTGAGGGGCTGCAGTGCGACATGAACACACACTGACAGCCTTATGGGGCCGTGAGGCGGTGAGGCAGGGAGCTGTGGGTCGGGGCCCGGGGTGACTGCAGGCCATCGGGACAACGCAACCGAGAGGCAGCCAGGAGACGACAGAATGGGCACAGTCACCATGGAAACACAAGCGGCCCAGGCAAATCATGGCAACTGGTAACTAAGTAACAGGAAACGATGGACCATGGAGGGCGATGAGTCTGGTTAATCAGGAGTGGAGGATGGGGGTGGGGGGGGGACAATGCCGGGGAGATGAGGACCGCAGCTCTGGCTCACCGCAGACCTCTCGCCTCTAAAGTGTGAGCTCCCTCCCCCGATTGACACGGGACTAGAGAAAGCTGGAGAGGCGGCCTCCACCCTTCCTTCACCATCATTTTCTTTGTAAATCCATGAGGGGGTGCGGATGAGTACAGGCTACAAGGAGAGGGTGCACAAGGCAAGCTACAGCCAATAAACTGAGCTTCTGTGTGTGTGTGTGTGTGTGTGTGTGTGTGTGTGTGTGTGTGTGTGTGTGTGTGTGTGTGTGTGTGTGTGTGTGTGTGTGTGCGTGTGCGTGTGTGTGTTGATATTAAAGCAGCTATAATCACTATATCTATAATGACATTAAATTCAATGACAATGTAAAAGAGGTCACAAAACTCATTGTTTAGCTACCCCTTCCCCCCTCCACACACACACACACACACACACACACACACACACACACACACACACACACACACACACACACAACGTTATTGTTTTGATTCACTCTCACTTCTGAAAGTACACATTTTAGCTATTTTCATGCTGCTATTCACAACAACAAAAAACCTCTAAAACTACTTTATCTCACCTGCTACAGCAGATTATAGCTACATTTCACAGGAAAAAGCCAGCTGTAGTGACCAAAAACAGAGCAAGAAAAGAGTGAATACTCTTACAATCACATAGTGGCCTGAAAACACGAGTCCATGTTGATCCCTACCTGCTGGATGTGTAAATAAGCAACTGTTTCCTCAGACATTTGTCACATATTCTAAAAGGATTATGACATGTTGATGTTATATTGTCCAAAAGTGGCCAAAAAAAATATCTGCTATTGTAGGTTTAAGGTACGTGTCTGGGCAAGTACTGGCTTTAACCTCACTTATGCCTCCATGCACTCCTACCTAGAACCAAACGAAATCTTACAGCTTGACAGAATGTGTCTTACCATTTCTACTGCAGAATATAATGGACAGGTTGGCTCTCCATCTACCCTGTTTAACGTTCTGCTGTACTAGAAGCATGTCATGTGTGTCATCTAGACAGGAGCGCTGGCAGGAATTTTTTGAAGCCATGAAATTATATCACTTGAAGGTATTATTTTAACTGACTGTCACTCAATGCTTTAAACTGTCCAGCAGCCAAAAGCCTACAGACTATTGGCTATTTTTGTTTTATATAATGATCATTATGTGGAAAAATAATTACAGTGTTTGAATTGTTATCATTTGAAAAGGATTTCATCTTTTTTTCTTTTTTTTTTGGAATAAAAAACGAAGGTCCCACAGACACCCTGCAATTACCAACTGACATGTCATTTTAACACAAAGCTGCTCACCTCCTTCCTCAGCTGGGAGTAGGGCTGCGTTCCTGGTAGGATTGTGGGGATGGGGAGACAGGATCTGGCACAACACATGGGAAGAAACAACTGATTTAGTATGAATAACCTGCTAAAAGTTTGCCGGCATTGACTAAATATTGGCTCAAAGAGGAGAGAAATGTTAACACTGAATTTTCTTTGAAGATAGTGATTAAAAAAAATGTTGGTTGAGCGACAGAAGCCTGTTTGACAAATAAGATAACAGGGTTTTGTTTCTGGATTTTCACCACTTATGGAAACCAGCCACCTTTTATTGTGAAAAATGTATTTCTGTCACCCTTTCTTTTCTCTTTTTTCTCTTCCTATTCTTTCTTTTCCTTTTTGGAAGCCCGGTTTTTTTCTTTAGGAAGCTGAGACATGGTGCTCCACAGCTCTCCTCACCCTTGATGTGATGCTGCTGCGACGCATCAAAAAGACACTCCGCTGTTTTTTTTTTTTCTCCAACTGAGAAAACAATTATTCACAGATCTTCGGTACCGTTTGAAATTCATTTAAATGTGCTTTACAATTGCTTGAAGATCCAATCCTGAAAAAAGTGTTGGTGATGTAAGAGAGAGAGAAAAAAATGCAATTGTCAAAGTTGTCTTTGTATGTTATATTGACTTTTATTGTGAAACATTTCCTGGAATCATCAAACCAGACAATCACACTTAAAATAAATAATCCAGAATAACCAATGAAAATAGTAGGATTATAATGCTGACTTTATCCAATCCAAGTTTTTGGAAAAAAAAAAAAAAAAAAAAACTACTGACTACTGTATGTAAACATGCCACTACAGTGATTACGCAGCCTCTGAAAAAGCAACAACTCGACCATCAAATATGCTCTCTGATACTTCAGCAAAAAGCACTACACCCGAGCTCCCCACTCAATTCACCAATCATGTGTTCAAAGAGCTGGAAATTAGAAAACTTCCTATTTGGGATCTTCCTACGTCCCAGCTCAGCGCCATGTTGACAACAAACAGTCAACATGGCTGGTGCTCAGGTACAGTGGGTACGGAAAGTATTCAGACCCCTTTACATTTTTCACTCTTTGTTTCATTGCAGCCATTTGCTAAAATCAAAAAAGTTCATTTTATTTCTCATTAATGTACACTCAGCACCCCATCTTGACAGAAAAAAACAGAAATGTAGAAATTTGTGCAAATTTATTAAAAAAGAAAAACTGAAATATCACATGGTCATAAGTATTCAGACCCTTTGCTGTGACACTCATATTTAACTCACATGCTGTCCATTTCTTCTGATCCTCCTTGAGATGGTTCTACTCCTTCATTGGAGTCCAGCTGTGTTTAATTAAACTGATTGGACTTGATTAGGAAAGGCACACAGCTGTCTATATAAGACCTTACAGCTCACAGTGCATGTCAGAGCAAATGAGAATCATGAGGTCGAAGGAACTGTCCAAGGAGCTCAGAGACAGAATTGTGGCAAGGCACAGATCTGGCCAAGGTTACAAAATCATTTCTGCAGCACTCAAGGTTCCTAAGAGCACAGTGGCCTCCATAATCCTTAAATGGAAGAAGTTTGGGACGACCAGAACTCTTCCTAGACCTGGCCGTCCAGCCAAACTGAGCAATCGTGGGAGAAGAGCCTTGGTGAGAGAGGTAAAGAAGAACCCAAAGATCACTGTGGCGGAGCTCACCTTTGATAGGTTAATAAATTAAATATTTAGATTTAAATAAATTTAGCCTCAATTTATCTAAGGAGGTAATGATGTATTTAAGGTTTTTCTTACTACCCCCCCTCCCAACCTCCCATATTGTTCTCCTGGTCCTATAGAAGAAAGCTTATACAACTGATCTCCATGCACCATAGGTCACTGAAACTGCCCTCTCTTCTCTACACTCTCTCAGCTCACCCACTTACACTTCTCTACCACATCTCTCGGCCTCCTCTTCTTGACCCACCTGATCTATCACCAGCTACCTTCTCTCTGCAGGACCTGCCTTGCTGCTGGACCCCCGGTGCTCAGGCCTAAAAGCTCCCCCCTTCCTTGCTGCACATTTTACAGACCACCGTCTGTGCCTCCTTTGCTGCCTGATGTGTTTTCCACTTCCTTTCAGTCACTCAGTCAGTCTGGCATCAACTTCTTCACCGCATCTTTGCTTCCTGACAACTGCACCTCACATCTTATCGCTTACCTGTCAGGTTTAACAATTGACAGATTCCCCATATAAAAGTATCTTATCAAACAATAACTGAAGGTGATGCTAACATGAATATTATCATTCTAGAAACAATAAAAGAGAAACACTGGAAATATAAAAATAAAGTAAAAATTCCTTTTTGGGCAAAGAATTATTAATAATTTTTACTTTTTTACTAAAACCACACTAACCTATATTGATATTGTACGTCACAATTAATTTGTTTATTTAAAAAGATTTTCATTAACCTGACTGTCTAAAGTTAATAAAAACATTCGTTATTGGATTGTGGTGGAGGAGAAATATTAGATTAGATTAGATTAGATTAGATTAGATTAGATTAGATTAGATTAGATTAGATTAGATTAGATTAGATTAGATTAGACTTTATTAATCCCACAGTGAGGAAATTTAGTCATCATAGCAGCATGTACACAGTATGATCAAATTTACAAATACATATGAAATAAATGAAATAAGATAGATAAAAATAATTATTTTAGAAAAAAAACAAGAGCAATAAAAGAATAAATACACATACAGAGACTATATACACAAAAACAAATAAAATAAAGATAAATATAAATAAATACATCTTGGCCGATGAATGGAAAGAGACAGGTGCTGTGGAATGAAATGACCCGTGCAACATTATTTTATTGTGTTGAAAAGTCTGACTGCTGTCGGAACAAACAACATGGATTATATGGAGTAGCAAAAAGGAGAAATAAGTACCTCTAAACGTTACTTTCCACCGTGTCTGTGTAATGGTGTGGTTAATGTGAGAAAAGGCCCTGAAGATGAAGCCCTCAGTCTTATCATGAAGAGGAAACTGCTGTTTCCACCCAGGACGTGGAGCCATTTTATGGGTGAAGCAAGAGCTCAGTTCTCTAAACCATCTGGTCCTCAGAATTTTTTTTTTCCACTGACAAACACTTGCGTTCTGACTTTGTAATTTTCATGTGACATGTAGCCAGTGGTGGAGGAAGGGCAAACGCACTGTAAATACTCCGTTAAAAGGAAAAGTCCTGCGTTCAGAATCAGCAAAATATTCTTAAAGTATCAAAAGTAGAAGTGCTTGTTCTGCAATGAAATTTCCCAAGAGAATATAATTACATACAGAATTATCAAACTGTTAATATTGCATGCAAAAAAAAACGTGTGCAGCATGTTGTTGTTGCAGCTGTTGGAGGTGGAGCTGCTGCTTTACCTTCTTGAATTTGATCTCGAATCAATTGTTTCCAACCTTTGAGTTGGGCCACTTTAAGGGTCCCAAAATGAATCCTAGGTTTGGTGAGGCGGGAGGCTATTGGGAGAGGAAAGAGGGAAACAAAACAAAACGCTATTCTCTTTGTTTTTTAAGGGGGTGATATGTTGGATAATTGTACATTTAAATGATTGAAATTTGTCGGATGACTTTAGAGAGGAAAATGTATCTTTATTGGTGCTGCAAAAATGAAACCTGTCAAAAGACTGGATGTTTTTAAAAAGGGATTTCAAGCCCACAAAGGTTTGCGAACCCCCCTGTGTTAAATTCTGCCTTTTTCATTCAGTCTGTTAGTTCCCCGTTTCACTCCTTACATCCACCAGAGGTCCCCAATCTCTGTCTGCCCAGTCTGCTGCCTGTCACACCCACCTCACCTACTCCCAGCTCCCCAGTCAGTCCACTTGTCCCCACTCTGCTGATCTATACACACTCCTGGTTCACCAATACTCAGTTGCCATGATGTTAGGTTGTCATTATTTGTTCCCAGTGTGTTCAGCATTCACTTTCTCTACCTGCCTGTTCCTTCTTGTTTGTGTTTTTTGGCTGTCGCCTCTTCTTGAATCTGTCCCAGCCTGCTTTCTCGGTTTTTGTTTGATTGTCTGAAATTTATTTTATTATCTGTACCAGTTCACTGAGAAAAGCTCACCTTTTATTATGAACATGGTCCGCTCCCTTATATAAAATGTCACACACCGATTTAATTAGAGATGAGTTGTGTGTATGCTTATGTTTTCTTAATGTAAAATCTTAACCTGGAAAGTAAATAGTGACTAAATTGCCCGAAGGTAGAGAAGATGACAAGAATTTGCAAAAATCAACTCGTTGCTTAGCTGCCATAAAAATGTCTGCTTTGTTTCCCTCTCACTGCTCTCATAGTGTTGTTTTCAGCTTTTAGCTACGAAGCTTTTAAAACCCACCGTACATAAACCGCTCAGACAGTTAGCGACTAGCTGGTGAACACGGTGGAGCATTTAGCAACTAAAGAGATATCTCCGTAGAGAAAAAACAGAATTAAAAGTTGGGCTTTCATTTGCCAGGTAGACAGAAACATGGGTGAATTGAGTTATATTAGGTTAGGTTAGGTTAGGTAGTTACTTTATTAATCCCCGAGGGGAAAATTTTTCGCTACAGCAGCATACAGAAGCAATAAGATAATAATAGAACAATAGAAAAGCAATAAAATTGCTGGATGTGTGAATCCCTCAAGCCCTCGAATTCATCATTAACTTGGAAGATTAAATACTGGTTCACAATTTGTTTTTGCTGCCTCCAAGTGGCTAAAAAAATACACTTACTGCAGGTTTTAAATGTGGCAGTTAAAAGGAAGTAAAAGTGAATAGTGTTTTTTGTAACCTGGTTCCTTTTGTCTTCGAGGAGCTGTCGGCTCTAAGAGGACTGCCAGGGGCCCGGAGGAAGCATGTTACCGTCACACAATGGCAGAACGTGTGCGTGACCCCGGTGACCTGCCCACCGCTCATAACTAAAGCTTTATCTTTGACACAACATCTGCCAACTAAACTGACAGACCCAAAAAAGAAAAGTGGCTTTAAAGTCAGCAAGTCAAAGTCAAAAGCGAGTACAAGTTGTCAGAAAAGCCAACTGCTGTTGTGAATCCCAAAACGTAAGCATGAATCATGCCTGATCTGAACATGAACAAAACTTTGATTTCCGTGTAGCTAATGAACTTGATCAATCACTCCCTCTCCCGTGTGTCAGCGCCACCTGTGTTTGTGGCCTCGATCCTGCCGATACCACTCAGGCTCGACAGCTGTAATGGGCTCACCGCGGAGAGACGCAAACACTCCCTGCTGCCAAAACACTCTACAGCTCTCATTCAACCCTCCTGATTGGCTGTGACATGCTTATAGTGCCCCCCCCCCCCACACACACACACACACACAGCCTGACATCCACTTTTCCACGGCTGTGTGACACATCTGATTGCACCTGTCAGGCTGTGTCCTCTAAGCCTCATCCCCGAGATGCTCCCGCTGACCTTTGTCTCTGTTCTCTTCCCCTTTTCAAGACTTTTTTCCCACTGGTTCTCAGATCACTTGCTGCTCCTCCCTTTCAGCCCCGCACTCTTCTCTAAAAGGATTTGGTTAAGATTTTTTTTTGGCCTCACACTTCACAAATGTGAATTAAATTTGTTATAACTGTGGATTTGCAGGTAATAGTGCAAACTGTCTGCCAGTGTTGTTATTTTATTCACAAAACAGCAGGAGTCAGTTTTCACAGTCTGACTGCATCTGCTGCTCTGTTTTTGACAATTAAAATTAAAGAAATGAACCGTGTTTCTCATTGTACAATTAAAAATACGGGGAATGTGTTAGTTTTGCTTGCAGTCAACAAATCCCATTAATCCCTTTCACCCTGGAGGTCCCTGCACCGGCACCGGGCCGCATTCAAACTCCCCCTGCCGCCATTTTTCAGAGGTTAAAGGGCGTTTATCTAACGGAGAGGTCACCCGATACGACCGTCATCACAGAGCACTTGTTGTGCTTTATTTCTGTTGCATCAAATTTGATTGAGTTGGTTAAATAACATCAGCATCATTGAATAATTGTTATAAGGCTGCTATTCACTCTGATGGGGACAAGGAGGGTTATTTGTATTTCGAAATTTCAAAAAAAGCTTAATGTTGTTAATGTTGGTCTTACAGTTGTTGAGCAGGAGTTGTAACAAATACCACAGGCCTTATTGTTTAAATGTACAAAAACAGACAAAATCTCTGACATGTTTTATTTTTTTTACATGTCAATTACAACCCTGTTTTCAAAAAAGTTGTGACACTTTGTAAAATGTGAATAAAAACAGAATGCGATGATTTTCAAATCATGTAAACACAGATTTAACTAAAAAATAATGTGGAAACTGAGAAGTAATCTTTATGAAAAATATATGCTCATTTTGAATTTGATGCCAGCAACACGTTTCAAAAAAGTTGTGACAGCAGCATGTGTACCAATGTTCTGCATCATTTCTTCTTTTAACAACACTCTGGAAATGGTCGGGAACTGAGGAGACCAGTTGCTGGAGTTTTAAAAGTGAAATGTTGTCCCATTCTTGCCGGCCATAGAATTTCAGCTGCTCAACAGTTCAGGGTCTCCTTTGTTGTATTTCTGTTTCATGATGCACCAAATGTTTTCAGCGGGTGACCGGTCGGGACTCAACTTTTTCGAAAAAAAGAAAGAAAAAAAAATTCTATACATTGTTGTAAAATACCTTTTTTTATGGAGCTTTTTTTGAGAGTTAAAACACACATTAACATCACAAACACTGCTGCTGATTAGCTGCAAGGCCACAAGCTGCTGCTGTTAAACATGTCTGCCAAGCCACAACTTCAACGCTTCTCACAGCCACGTCTCTAAAATGACCCTCACACATTTTTCTAACTTATTGGTCTTCCTCCTCTGCTCAGATCACACGACGCTCACAAACAAGTTCTCATCGCACACTTTGCATTCACATGATTGATCTAACTGCATTGCTAGTTTTCATCCATGTACAGATACTACCTTAGGAAGTGAATCAGAACTTCACAGGAGACCAAATTAAAGTGCTGCAGTATTTTGAGTTTGAGGTTACTTGTTCTCCATACCAAGTTAATCATCAAGCTATACTGGGACTGAGTAATCTTAGATTTTACAGAGAAAATACATTTGCTTGGACAGATTATCCCACATGAAGGAGTGCTTTCTTGAATTTGTAGACTTTGTTGGACCATTCAGTCAAGCTTTTGACCAATGCAATTTATGGTGGGCTATTTCTCCTTTTGTAAGCATGGACATAATTAAGACTCCTGCATTCCTTTGTCTGACCTCGTGACCCAACATGTGACGAATTGTAAAAAAAAATAACCATGTGGTCAAAGTTTTCACTCTAAATATGAACATACATGTATATTTATACATTGTCAACTTGTAAAACCTCACTAAGACATTAGCCCCGTGAAGAAAAAAAATAACATATAACTCTTTCTTTCTCTCCACTGTGATGACCCTTTCCTTTTGGGAGGATGGGCCGGTGGGAGAGGTGGCAAAACAAACAAAGCTTCCCGTGACCTTTGTGACCCCGCTGCGGGCTTCTACTCACCACATATGGCGTCACAAAGGCCCTGAAGTTGTCTCCGTAAGAGGACCTTCAGGGATAATTTTGATGTTGTCAGTATTAAAACAATATTTCACACTGTAAGGATGTTTTCACATGAAGGCTTGTACTCTATCAGTCCATAAATAGAGGCATCAGCTGCCCTGATGATGCACTGTTATCAGCATTCAGGCTCCGTAACCATTCGTAACCATCCGTAACTTATATTCCAACATAAATTAAAACATACAACATTAACCCCTGGACCTCCATAGTTACTCTCAGTGCCATTACATTATAGTACATACAAGAAATACTGTAAATCATTTCAGTCCAAGGCACTGAACGGTTACTACAACAGCATTATATTTTACCCAACCCCTGTAGGTCAGGTCTATTTTTTGACATTTCCACCTGAAAGAACATCCCCAAATTCAGCCCGTAATCAGTGAGCTTGTTTCTGTGTGTCGCGGACAGTTTTAGGGATGTTTGTTGCAAGATAAACAAGCGCTTTGTTGGTTTTAATCATTTTAACCCCTTAACCCCAGGGCTATTGATTTTAAATTTCAACCTAATGCAGAAGCTCCGCTAAGGAGCTGGAACCATCAATATGAGCAGGAGGTACAAGAGATATTGGCACACTTAAATCCTGCAGTATTTCACTTCATTTTAAGCTTATGGTGAGGTTTTTTTAGACACTCCTGCATCACGAGGACTTTGTTGTCCTTTTCCTGTCTGTCTGTTGTGTTTCTTTTCTTGGTTTTGGTGAAGGCCCAGTCTGCGGGTAGAAGTGTAGGCATGTAAAAAGAAGCCATATTGGTTGAGAAATACAAAAAGTGCTCCTCATATTTGTATTCTATCTAAATACCGCCTCCATATTTATATTAAAAAGTTATATTTTTAATTTTGCCAAATCAAATCTGTAAATTAAAAAGTACATAATAGCTTTATAGAGTTAAGTCAGTAAACACTGATGTTATAAAACCTGTTCGAAAAATTCTTAACTGCAACTCTAATTTGATGCAACAGAAATGAAGCCCGACAAACACTTCATCTATTTTAATCAAAGTATTATCAGGTGGCCTCCTCACTGAATGTGCCAAGCTCTGCAGCCATCAAAAAAACAGCATCAGGTTACGTTTTAATAACAGATAAAGCCTGATGCTGTTACAGGGGCCTCCAGAGTGGAAAAGGTTAATTATATGTCGTCACTCATTGAAATATGAATATCTCACTCCACCAGACAGCAAGAGGTTTCAACCGCAAGCGCTTAATAACGAGATTTTCATTTCTCATTATTTATGCTGCAAACACAGAAAGCCGTGAGGATATTCTCATTACGGGGAGTAAATCCTTCATTTCTAAATCACCTTGATACTACGTGAAAATGTCCTAATTTTGTGAGAATTGCTTACAAATATGGTTTCGAAATGATGCTCTACTTCTGTTTTTATCTGTGTTTAAGTTAACAGATGATTATACCTGTATGCCAGTGGTAGCTAAATGCTGTATTAAGCTGCTGTGGCAGAATAGCAGCGTTTGCAGCAAATCACTATTTTCAAAAGAAAAATTGCAAATTTTCCACTGGAGTCCAACTTTTTAATATTTTTTTCTTAATACTGAAATGTGCTGGTGGAGTTTGTACTGCAGCGTTTGGTCCGTTATAACCGTGAAACCAATTTAATGGAGGAAATTAAATAGACAATTGTGGTAGCCTCAGAGGGGATGAGAAATAGGACAGTTTAGCCCATTTATTCAAAATGTAACTTTCTATTCTAATTAGAATAAGTAATTACTTCAATTTTTCTGCTCCACTAACACACTATCCCAGTGATACGAGTATCCGGTTGTGTTGCACATCTTCCTGGATGTGCTTAGTGGGATTTTAAACACCTTATCCAGGTTCTTTTGATGCTGACTTATCAAAGGATTGCATGAAACCTGGATATTAAGTACAAGATATAAACAGCCAGGTTTCTATTGGCTATTCTGCTATTGTGTAAAGTGGCAGCTTTATCTTAACACCAACTTTGTGCCAAAAATATCAATCCTAAAACCAGGCTGAAATCTAGTCGTACATTCAAGCTAAGATTTTGTTGCAACTGTGCGTTTAGCTTTTTTGCTGCCATTTATGTTTTCTCCTGGTTTGTCTCCTCCTGGTCCTGCAGACTTCACAAAATGGCGGAAGCCAATTTTCACGGCAGACATTTTGGCTCTAAAATCACAGGTGTAAACTGGTGACGTCGAAAGCTGTTGATTTTCATTGAAAATCTTGCAGGCTCCTTTCATAGTTCAGTTTGACCTGCCGTCCGGTTTTATTGGGACGTTTGTGTTAGGAAATAAAATAAAAACGACACTGGCCTGTGCTTTTCCTGCAGTCACGTGTTTAAATCTTAAACTGTCTGTAGATGCACTTTTACCAGTAATTTCATTTGGCATTACTGTTTAGGAAAGATGGATCTTAAGTAATTCAGCGTATTGGCGACACACATGTAGAGTTTTGCTTTGTTGTGGCCGGATTAATGGGTAATAACAAGCTCGCTTATATAGTAATATTTTAAAAAAACAAATTTGGGGGTAGCAGATCTGCCAGTTATGCCACTATGGTGCTAAAACAATACACACGTGGGGAAAACGTCTCTGCTCAAGTAAACGTGACAATTCAGGTTTTAATGCAATTATTATCTCCTTTTGTCACTATAATGCTCCTTAATTACGTTACATGCATACTGTTGGTGACAGCCAACAAGAAATTGTCAATTTTTTTGTTTTTTTTTTTTGCCTGTGATTCTTGAATTAGTCAGTAATAATTCGGAGGTGAGTTGTGTTTTTTTTTTGTTAAGTCTACAGTGTGGTTACAGCGCGTTGGTTTTCAAGTGAAGGGAGAAACTTAGTTGGCTAAAACTGAGGTGGAAGTGTAGAAAATTCTGCAACGTCAAGCCCAGTTTTGCACCGCAATAAACATTGTAAGATGCACATTTGTTCAGGGGGTTCGTGCAGTCGATGGTTTCGTAAAGTCGCTTTCATAGATAACAGTCTTGCTCTGGGACAGCCTCCCTTTCGTCGGCCGTCCAATGGATCGTTCCCGAATAATATGGACGTCACTGGGGCCGGTCTTGCCTCTCGGAAAGGGGTGCTTTAGATCGGAGCCTATGGTCGGAGCGCGCATCGTCAGGACGGCCGAGGTAAGTCACCCGTGATCTAACTACTGTATACAAAAAAAAAAAAAAAAAAAAAAAAATACAAATCAATCCGCTTTTAGTTTATTCGGATCGCACCAAATGAAGGTAGTTTACGGATGATGCACGCAGGGTCACGTTATTACAGGGTTGTTGTTTTTTATCGTCCCGGTTTGTTGTAAATCCAGCCCTCTGCAAGCTCACAACACAAAGACCGGCTCATAACAAAATCCACGGCGACACCAGCACACACAGAGAGAGAACCGGGCGAGCTGCTGACTTCCTAAACCACAGCTGCAATTTACTTTATCTCGTAATGCCGGCTTTTGATGTAGCGTGCACATGCGCGGATAGTCAGCTGTAATTACATGTTCTTAAGATGCAATGTCTGATTTTCACTTTTAAGACACTTGGTGCAAGGTAACATTAAAAAAAAAAGAAAAAAAAAAAGCATACAGATCCCTTCCCTCATGTGAAAGCAGGCTGTAAGAGCTGCACCGTGCATGCACTGCGAAATGTTGAAAGACAAAATGCGAGACTGTGGAAATGAAAAAGCCGGTCGGCGTGGTTAGTGGCTGTGCTAATTCAGATGCACTGTATTTGTTTGTATTTTATGTAAAGTAAAATTGAACGGGATCTGCAAGTCTGTGCCTTGCGTCAAAGCTCATGTTTCCTTGTCAGTGAAAGTTGTGTCCCCCATGGTTCGTTCGCGGCAAAACATGAACAACGCGAGATTTCACTGACGCTTTCTATACATTGAGGAAAAGGGGAGGAGGAATAGCAGCAGCGTGGCTGAAGTGTCCCTCACCTCGGTGTCTAAATGCACACATGACAACAACATGCATCCAAAAGTCTCCAATGTACAGATTTGTTCATTTGACAGAAAGACCTCAGCTTGTATCCCCCCCACAAGTCAGACAGACAAAAGGAGATTAGGCAACCCACCCACTGGCTTCGCCTCACCCACCAACACCACCCCCCAACCCCCTCCCCCAAGTTAGTCTTTGGGTCGAGGTAAATACGATCTGTTTTGGTAAACAGTAGCAATATGAAAGTTGTCTTTTGAAAGGACAAAGGTTTGAAATGTTATGCAACACTGAAAACCTGTCGATAGTGTACAAATGATGTACCCAACAGCGCTGTGTTACAGATGTTTTACAAATAAGAACACGGGTAGTAAACAAATTCCTACAAAACAATGAATTAAAAAACATAAACAAGGCTTGTCACTTTGTCCGACACTGTTTTGAATGGTAAAGGGACTGACATAACTTCCTGGGAGTGGCAGGAGTATAATGAGTAATATTGTTGGATGATTAAAAACTATTGATGTAGGCTGCTGTAAAACCACTTCTAAGTCAAAGATTTGCTTAGATAAGATATTGGCCTGTCATTCAAAATCACACACATGATAAAAAGCTTAGTGTGCAAGAAGGAAAGGACAAGACGGGGCTTAATAAAATAAAACAAAAATAAAGACATGAACTTGGGTCAACTGTGCCGATCTAATCATTCATTCGTCATACTTTGAATTTATGAAAATCTAATTTTGCTTAATTTCTTAGAAAGCTGCAAGATGGAAAGTCCAGCGGTTGTGACCCCAGACGCCTCCCATGATAAATCCAGGTGCTTTGAATTGGTGACCTGGATCAACAACCTCCTGAAGACAAACTTCAAAGATGTGCAGGAGATGGCTTCAGGTGATTCATCAGTATGTGCTGTGTTTAGCCCGCTGAGATATTTTTACAACAACCTTTGAATATATACAAATCAACTTTGGGTGTCAGCTTGTTTGGCGTGTTCAGTTTCACTCCTTCGTGTTTGTTCATAATTTGCGACATCAGCTTTATTTGACTATTAACTGATTTGTTTATGATTGTATCTCAGCTGTATTTTGACCGTGTTTCGGTTCATTTCCGGTTGCTGCTTCACATTAGAAGTTCGCCACTGGGCGACCCAGCAGGAGGCTTTTATATAGAAGCGGCTTTAGGGAATACAATTTATTTGTTACTGAGTTAGCAAGAACTTTGCTAGCGGTGTTTTTCCTCAATTAAAACACAACAATCAAGATCATTCTTAAATATTGTCCTACTTTCTGTTTTATTATCCTAATAAAAAAACAAACAAAATGATGGTTCTTCACTTTCAACACTTTCTGAACTGACTGACTGTCTGTATGTATGTATGATCCAACAGGTGCATGCCACTGTCAGATCATGGACTGCATTTTTCCTGGATCTGTTGACATGACCACGGTGAAGTTTGATGCACAAAGTGAGGATGACTGCAAGCACAACTTCAGTCTCCTCCACGAGGCCTTCAGCAAGAGCGGAATAACAAAGGTACGTTAACTCTAATAGAGTTGCAATACAGTTAAGACAAACAAACGAGAGACACATTTTTAATTTTTCAGCTTTAGAGGTTCGTAGGTAAACTCGTTTGGGCCTTCGGATGAAGCCGAGTCAGCTGTGTACCCTTGTTTCTATTCTCAATACTAAGCTGAGCTAACAGTCTGCCGGCACTAACTTTATAGTTAATGTACAGATATGAGAGTCTCAATAATCTTCCCATTTCACTCCATTTTTGGTACAAAACTTTTATTTTAATAGTGAGGTATAGTATAGTGTTGCTAAAAATGTTTTCTTTGTTTTAATACAGACTGTTCCCGTGGAGGAGCTCATCAAAGGGGATTATAAAAGCAACTTGGAAATCCTGAAGTGGTTCAAAGTTTCCTATGCAGCAAAAGTCAAAAGCCAGGCATACAACCCGGTGAAAGCTCGAGACGGCCTTGATATCAGCCCTATTCTGGTATCTCCCCGCTCACGTAAGTGTAATTTAACCATTTCTTTCACTTTGATAATGAAATAAGTGTGTAATGTGTTTTGGTCATCACAATCGCAGCTCCTGTGCATTCATGTTTTTTCTCTTATTTTTTCAGGGAGATCTGAGTTGGAAACAGACGCAGAAGAAAACGCCAATGCAACGCCAACTAGAAAATTTCCTTACACTGAAAAGTGGAAGGACATCTTCGATTGGGCTGACCCTTGTCCTGTCGGAGAGAACTACACTTACTGCTCGTCTTGCAAAAGCAACCTTAGCACATTTACTAAAGGCTTGATAGAACTTAGGCGACATGGGGAAACAAAAAAACACAAGAAAAGAGCTAAAATCTTCAAGAGTGGCCAATTCGCCGAGCCGCTGCCTTGTAGCGACGCAGCGATTCGGTTCATTCGCAATCACTGTTACTCCGGATCTGCTGAAGGTGAACAGGTGTCAAAACATTTTGCTCGCTGGAAGCTGGGGTCACAGTACCCCAAAAATATCACATCTGTTTGCCAACACACTCCTTACTGTGTGTATGTTTATGGAGGGGTAACCGTGGGCGAGGACGACACCGTCTCCGTGCTCCTTGTTGGGTTCTTTGATGTTGAAGCCTCCACTCACTGCCTCCGATTTCTGGATGCGCTTCAGTCAGTGGACGGTGCAGGAGATCAAACCGCCGCCGCGGTGGTGGAGACCTTGAAGAAGTTCGAGCTATCCACAGACAACCTCGTTGCTGTTTATTTCAGTGCTAACGGTGCGGCATCGGAGCAGATCCGCTCCCAGCTCAGAGAGCTCAACCCGAACATCACAGTTTTAGGAGGCCTGTACACCATCGCCGATGCTGCTTGTCATGCTGGCATTAAGGAACTGTCCAATCAGGCTCGAGAGTTGATGGTGGACCTCCATGCACACCACTGCTCCTGCTCGACCAAGAACGACAACCTCAAAGCTCTTTTTGGGTCTGATATCAGTGAAGACAGCACATCGTTCTACCTCAACACCAGCTGCCTTAGATTTTGCCTGTTCGTCACCAAGATCTTGGAAATGTGGAGCGATCTGGAATTGTACTTTCGCTCCTGCCGTGAAGACGATGAGCAGTCCAAGTTAATCTGTGCTCAGCTGAAGGATCCCAAAGTCAAGGCAGCATTTTTGTTCCTGGAGCAGGCCTTAAAGCCTCTGTACAGCTTCCAAAGGCAAACACAGAGCGAGTCCAGGGCTGACATGCTTCTCATCCTAGAAGAAGTCAGTAACCTGCTATGCACCTACACCTCTTACTTCCTCCATCCTCAAGCTGCTGCTCGCTTTCTCAAGGAACGTGATGCTGAAATCCTTAAGAACAAGAAGTTCCACCTCTCAAGCCCTGAACTCGGTGACGGTGGTAAAGCAGTGAAAGACTTCCTGAAAAAGTCTGAGGCTGTAGAGGCTCTGCCTCTGTTGAAAGAGGAGGCGTTGTCCTTTTATATTGCTCTCACGGGTTGCATTGCAGAGGAGTTGCCTTTAAACGACGGGGCGCTGAGGAGCATCGCTCAGCTGCTGAACCCCCAGAGCAGGCTGAAAGTGACAGGGAAAGCTGTAGGAGAGCTGGGAACCAAGCTGGGAATCTGCAGCTCCCCTGAAGAGGTGAAAGAGCTCACCAGTGAATTCCATGAGTATCAGCTGGCAAGAGAGGGAGAGAGTGAAGAGGCAGCAAAGGACAGATCAGCAGTGGTTTCACTGGAGAAGCACTGGGCCAGCGTACTGAAGGACACAAAGCTGACCTCAGTCTTCAGGAAGCTTGTTTTGACCCTGTTGTCTTTCCCATGTCCTCCACTTCAAACTCAGAAAGTTTTTACTCAGGTATGTAAATAGTTGAGCTGTGTCACCATCTTTTGTCTGTGTTTAGTGTTAAAGAGTTAAATTGATTTGGCGCACTTGTTGATTGTTTGTCCTATTTTAGGCCTTGGAGAATGACGACTCTGCACTATTCTCTGAGAGTGAGGCTTTCACGGAAAGCGAGTGTGACGTCATGTCTGACAGCGCTTTCTCTGACAGCAACAAGGAATCCAGGGTTTGTACTCGAGGTAAGATGAAATATGGTCCATCGGGTAAATTAAACAGTTATGGGAAAGTTGCAACACATTTTTTTTTGTAACAACCTGATAATGAAACCCTTTCATAAGATGATAATGATTATATGATATACAAGTAATGAGAAGTTAAGCCGAAGTGATTGCTGTGGATCTAATTTTTTTCACACTTTGATCTAATTTTTGAGGAATTAATGGCTCTAATCTAACAGTAAAACCGTGTGAAGTCCGTCTCATGAAGATACACCGCAAAACAAGTAAGAAAAGCAATTTTTAATTCCTATTTTTACACAATTTTAAGAAAATACCAGACATAATTGAAATATACATTTATTTTGTAAAATTAATTAAAGCTGATTCATTTTTTAACTGGAAAAAGTAAAAGTAAAAAAAAAAAGGATTTTGTAATTAGAAATTGTTTCAGGATAGTCATCCTCCAGACTTTCATAATGCAGTTATGATGCATCTGATCTCTAATAAAAAAATACTGTAATACATGCTGTTTCCAAAGATTCCAGTAATGAAAACGACGGCGAGAACGGTGACTTGTGCAAAGAGGTAGCAGATTTTCTTCTGTTTGTTGTTTTGAATGTTGAATCTATATCAAAAATACGTTTTTAATGACATAAAAAAAAAACTATTTGTGCTGACTTCAGAAACTTCTGTAAATTCTGTTGTTTGACTATAAATGTCGTCAGCTACTCATGAAAGCTGCAACCAGAACCGTTTGTGAGGTGAATCTTTGTCTCTTCAATCCCTCTACTCTACTAACGCCTCCGTTGCCTTTCTTTATTCCTTTCATCTTCGTGCCCAACGTAATCACTGGTACGATGAGGTGGTGTCTGTCTATGTGAAGGCGTGTGTGTTTTGGTTGACATTTGCATGTGCATGATATTTTAGTGTGTAATGAGAGTGTGCTGTCTCTCAGGAGGCCATTAGGGGAAGTTTTGGCTGGGAGAGCAGCCTGCGCCAGAAGCCACAAGCCCGTACAGTGTTTCAGGCTGGTGCTAGCTCCTGGTGCAAAGCCGTAGATGTTGATAAGGACAGCAAAAATGGTGTGGAGTCCCAAGATGAGGTGGTAGGTATACTCAGGTATACTACCAGAATATCAGTGGACCGTTAAATGCTACGGCAACAACAACAAAATACTTTACAACAGTGAAAATTCCTGATTGCCCAGTTAGGAAACTAAATAAATTAAAAATCTTATAAATAACTTCAAATCCAACTATTACTTAAATAAATTAATATATGGAATAATACGTTTTAGGTATTGTTGTGACAAATCCACATCAAAACGGTGACATTGGCAACGGGTAATTGCTGCTGAAGCATCTGACCATTTACATGGTATTTTCAATGAATTCAGTTCACACAAAAAGGCCTTGGAAGGTATTACAAGGTCTTTTTACAGAAATATGAAACAATTTTTTTCATAGAATGTAACTTTGGTTGCACATTTTTTTGCCGGCATTCATGAGATGCTAAAAATGACAAGTGAGACTGGTGCGACAGACTGTTCGGCTCTTTTTTGTGTGTGTTTCAGTCAGCATCATCAGACCTGTAGAAAACAGTCACCGGCCCATTTTGCACAGCGATCCTGCAGTGCCGTCATCAAGAAAATCCTGGCTTTTCTTTTTTTTTTTTTATAGTAAACTAAACAAAGCCAGAAAAATTACACCACAAAGTGTGATTTTGAATAACATGCCATCGTAACGTTGACACAACAGTGCCTGCCTCCAGTCCCGCGCTATGCCGGCCTTCAATTTCTACGTGAAAAGAGAGAGCTGGAATCGTTTCCAGACTTGAACGAGCCGTATAAAATGAGCTACTGCTGCCTGCTGCTTTATTTTGTAGCCAGCAGTACACGAGTCAGGAAACTCGCCGAATCTTACCGGCCAGGTGTCCGTTTAACATGAAGTGATTGTTGGCAAATTTACAAACATTTTCCTAACATTTCCCTTATTTCTTACCTTTTGCCTTCTTTGACCTTCTGTTGCGGTCACTTTCAGTCGGAGGAAACATCACCGTCCGGTAAACCCACACCAACCAGAGGACGGGGGAAACATTCCTACCAGGTAATGTGTAAAGTCCACAATAGAGTTCCCTCACGTTCTGTAAATCAAACATTGTGTCATAAAAATTACTGAATCTGATTGGAGTCCGATTTTTATGTGCATGTCCTTTCCTCTTGTTTTCTGCAGGATGGTAAAGGGTTTCCGACAGGAGAGCTGGTGTGGGGGAAGGTGAAAGGCTTTTCCTGGTGGCCGGGGATGGTGATGCCTTGGAAGACCAAGTCTGCTCCCCCGGGTATGCGGCGGGTGGAGTGGTTCGGAGACGGGATGTTCTCGGAGGTAAGAAGTACAGTTCTCGGCTGTTAATTTGGATCTTTATTTGCTCAAACTGCAGAAACACTTCACGGATCTTTACATCACGACTGTTTTCCGTTACAGATCTATACAGAGGGTCTTATGGCATTCAGTACCTTCAACAAGTGTTTCTGCAAAAATTCCTTTGCCAGCTTGCCCATCTACAAGGAAGCCATCTACCAAATTATCGAGGTAATCAAAACATCTCTGTGTCGACAGCCAACATGTAAAGTAACTGATTTACATTCTGCGTAAATCGGAACATCAGATTTTCATATGTTTTGTGTTTTCTGTCAAATTTCTTTCTTAAACACGCAACATTTTCTTTGCTTCCCAAAGTAACGCTAATACACAATAACACAGTAATGTCTCATTTTTCTAAATACGGAAATTAACTACAATCAAACTAATGATAGTATAACTAAAGATCTTCATGCCATTGGTTCTGTGATGTTCTGAGATGCTGCTTTATTCCTGTCAACAAAGAGCAAAGTGGAAAGTTGGCAACAGCAGCTATTTGAGTGTTCTTCGGCTTTAATAGGAAACCAAAAGGTTTGTTGATTGGGACAAAACTGGGAGCAAGTCTGTCATTTGAAAAATGATTTTTAACAGCTGAGTAGCTGTGTGTCTCCTGACTCTGTTTACCTCTGGTACTCATCATGTACTGTATGTCGAATCACTTGGCAGAAGCGTGCCAGAAAACTTGCAAACCACATTTACCAAATGTTCCAGATTTTGACCACATCTCTAATCTGCAGTTGGCAGGCGAGCGATGTGGGAAGTCTTTTGCTGATGCACAAGGTGATAAAGGAAAAGAGCTGAAGCTGATGCTGGACTGGGCTTTTGAAGGATTTCTGCCAACAGGAGCTGAAGGATTTGCACCTCCTGGTATGTGCACATTTACAAATCCAATAAACACCTTCATCAGGAAAGGCAGATTTATAAGCATGTAGACTACGTTATGGTCCATCCTAAAGAAAGCCTCAGAGAGCAGACTAGTTCACACAGGTCTTCTATATTTTTTTAAGATTCTAGAATTAAAAGATTAGCTGTCATGTTTTGTCTTGCTCTGCCATCTGGCTCGATCAGAGATTTTTTTTTTTTTTTTTTCGGTCAACATGTTAAAACAAGTTCCTTAAAATCATGAATGTTTCCATGAAATTTCTCTTGACTCTGCATTTTCCTGGTCTTCCAGATGCTGCTGCACCTCTCGATTCTCCCGACTCTGTCCTGTCCGACTACCAGCCCCCCGCAAAAAGAAAATATATTTTAAAAAATAAGACAAATGCCCCCGTCATCACCTGCGGCAGAGGTACGTAGTGTTTGGAATGAAGTCCATAGAAATATAAAGGTACATGTGAGGAACTGACTCCATTAGGTAATATAAGTATTTGATTTTACTGCCGTGCTTATTTTTCTTCTTTCTGATTTTTCTTTACAGAATCAATAAGGGAAAGGGTCAAAGAGAAAGGCAGAACAATTGAAGGTAACGTTTGCGTGAGCGTGTGGAAGAAGTAGAATTTTTGATACAAACATAAAGTTGTTAATTTTAAGGCAATATTTTATTTCAGACTTTTGTTTGTGTTGTGGATCCTCTGAGCTCGAAGTGCAGCACCCGTTGTTTGAGGGTGGTCTTTGCCTAAAATGCAAGGTAATCTAATAACACGATGATCTATCTCTGTGTACGTTATGTGGTGTGCTTTACTCCATCCCAGCCCAGTGTCTGAATGTTTAACCTTCATCTGAAACACAGCCGCCATTAACATCCGAAATGCTGCAAAACGCCCCTTGTCACTGTTTGCAGGAGAACTTCACGGAGACGCTGTACCGCTACGACGAAGACGGCTACCAGTCGTACTGCACCGTGTGCTGCGCAGGCCTGGAGGTCATCCTGTGTGGCAACGACAGCTGCTGCAGGTAAACACTGCGCAGGTGGTATTTGTCACAAGCCAGCATAATGATGTTTTACTACTGTTCACTTTTTTTAATACTTCGATTCATGATACACCAAACTTACGTTCACAATTCATATCACAGATTGAGGCTTATTTCAAAACTTTGGAGACTACCTGAAGCTGTTAGATTTACCACCACCCTGCAGTCCCAAGTGATTCTCATCGGCCAGTTTAAGGGGTCATCGAACACTGTCGGTCCGTCCCATCTCTCTCAGTTTAATTATCTGCGGGCTCGAACTTAAATCCTGTTATTTATTTTATTTCCATGCCAGCTGTCAGCTGTTTCTGTTTGCAGTGTACCAATATTATACAGACTGTCGTCACTGGATTACTTTTACACTGAAGAAAATCGTGTTATAATGCTCTTTTATAACCTGAGAACTTGCCTACGTTGTGTTGTCATGGAGATAACGGCAGAAAGGACTACTGTGTTTTGTGTTGTTAGTTATGGGTCTGAAAATGTCAGGATGGACTGATGAAGACAGAACAAATACTAACACAAGTGGAGGCATTCGGGGATACTTATGTGTGTGACAGTCATTGCTGTTAGTCTCAACTGTCGACTGTGACCGAGTCAACAAGACAAAAGCACATTAATTCTGGGTTTGGCCTCGTGTGTCTTCCTCCACGTCCTCCTTCAGCTGTCCAGTTTGAAAACCTCTGAGCTTGATGTCAGCTAGTTGTCCTCATCGAAACAGAAGAAAAAGTCTCGTGGGTGTTCTGATGAATATTTTTGTCCATATTACAGTGCACATTTTTCTATCTGACTCATGAATAATAACTGTTCAGCTTTTGATACCTTCACCTGGATAGCTCATGCAGATCACTCCCATTTCTCACGCATGTTCTCGGGTGCTCTCCGTTTCTCAGATGTTTCTGTAAGGACTGTCTGGACATCCTGGTGGGGCTGGGAACTTTTGAAAAGCTGAAAGACGTCGATCCCTGGAGCTGCTTCTTCTGCAAACCCTCACAGTGTGAAGGAAACCTCAAACTCAGACCAGACTGGAGCGTCAAGGTTCAAGACTTCTTCGCCAACAACAGCGCCATGGAGTTTGTACGTATCACACTTTCCTCTCAGTCAAAATGTTTTACAGTTTTCTTTTCTGATGAGGAGTGAAGAGTTGTTTGTTCTTTGATAGGTAAACTAAAGCTACCAACTAATCTAAAAATGTAAGTTTAAGCCCGACTTCTGTGACTGAAAGACATCATGATCCACCAGGAAGCGACGTAGATGTATGTTGACCAGTGATTGTAGGATTTTTAGGTTGATATTTAAGGTCAGAAGTGTCCGAATATTCTTCTCCCGTGCATCAGTTTCATCACGCTCTGTCAGATAATCTGAAGAACTTGGTGTGATTGCAGTTCAGTGTGAAAAGTTTATTATAATATATTATTATATTATGGTTTAGATTTTCTTTTCAAAGTAATCACTCCGTTCCTCTGCTGTTTGAAGCTCTGCTATTCAGACTTTGTGCCATAAGCTCCTGGAATTGGCCAACATGTATTTCTCCACCAGGTTTAGGAGTAAACCAGGGCTTTAATTTCTTTATATAGATTTCTTTTATTCAAAATTTGTAAATGTGTTTATTTTTAATCACAGGAGCCTCACAGAGTTTACCCTTCCATCCCTGCCGATCAGCGCAGACCGCTTAGGGTGCTCTCTCTTTTTGATGGCATTGCAACAGGTGGGTTCATCACGTTTAATGTGTTTTTGATAGAAACTCAGCCAGCATCTACGATACTGTGTCTTTATATAATAATCAGGAGCTTTGGAAGCTTGAGTTGGACAGTCACCTCAAACAGAAATACAAATGTAACAGCAGGCAGTATTGGAGTTTACATTACATAAAATGTGCACCTTTTTGTTATTGTTTTAAGCTTTAATATTAACCTGTTTTTAATTACTGCGGCCGCCTGACAGGATACCTGGTGCTCAAAGATCTGGGCTTCAAGCTGGAACGCTACATCGCTTCAGAGATTTGCGACGATTCGATTGCTGTTGGGATGATCAAGCACGAGGGGAAGATCGAATACGTCAACGATGTTCGCACCATCACGAGGAAACATGTGAGTACCAGCTGGATAAACACTACTGTTACTACTACTACTGCTGCTACTACTACTATTTAAGTTCCTGTTATTAATCTCTGAGAATTTGTCACATTGAAGAAGCTAAAAATAAAATCAGAATATGAACTGAACTTGAGCTGTATTTGTGTGTTTAAGCTGGCTGACTGGGGTCCATTTGATATTCTGATTGGAGGCAGTCCGTGTAACGACCTGTCGATGGTCAACCCGCTCCGAAAAGGATTATTCGGTATGCTGCTTCTGAACTTCTGTTAAAGGCAATTTTGTAGTTGCACATGTTGAACAGGAAACACGTAGCGACGGATAAAATGCAGGAGAATATAAAATCACTAAAGTTTTCTGTCTCCTCCACACACAGACTCTTCTTTAGTGATTATTTGTCTGTGTTTGTCGCTCTGTTCGTCCTGCAGAGGGCACTGGGAGACTCTTTTTCGAGTTCTACCGCATACTGACTCTGCTGAAGCCGAAGGAGGGCGACAACCGTCCGTTTTTCTGGTTGTTTGAGAACGTGGTTTTCATGAGCGCCAAGGATAAATCAGATATCTGCAGGTTCCTTGAGGTGATTGTATTTTATGGTTACTGAATGTATGCTGTCAGTGTGCTGGCAGGAAACATTACGTTTTAATACTTAATATTTGAATTCTGTCTTTTTATTACAGTGCAATCCGATTCTTATCGATGCAGTGAAAGTCAGCCCTGCTCACAGAGCACGCTACTTTTGGGGAAACCTACCGGGCATGAACAGGTACATACTAATACCGTCATACACCTCCATACTGGAAGACAGAAACTCTGGTCTTTGAAAGTCTGTTAACATTCCTGTCTGTTTTCTTTTCAGACCTCTCGCTACATCTCTTGATGACAAAGTGACTCTCCAGGATTGTTTGGAGTCTGGACGTCAGGCAAAGGTAGGATTTTTTTTTTTTTAATATATTATGTCATATTTTCATATCATTTTTAGTTTGTAACATGATGATAACGTTAAAGTTTCAACACTCTTTGCTGTTTTTTCATTTTTTTATGTACTGTAGCAGAAAGGCCAGCTGTTTAAAAAAAAAGCCTTGTCAGCGACTGACTAATAGAGTAACACTCCGCTGAATGCGGCGACTTCCTGTATCAGTTTCAAATTAAAAGCTGTCATTTCAAAGTAAAAGCCCAGCAGTGTTTCATACACAGTCCAGACATTTACTTTGATCTTGAACCTCGTCTTATTGTGGAAGCAGCTGCGCAACCAGGAGAGTTTAAATAATTCTGTTGAGTCTAAACACTTGCATTTAAAATTTGTCGTCTCTCCCCACAGTTTGACAAAGTGCGCACGATCACCACTAAATCTAACTCCATAAGGCAGGGGAAGATGGGGCCGCTGCCTGTCAACATGAATGGCAAGGAGGACTACCTGTGGTGCACTGAGATGGAACAGTAAGCACAACATATCATTTACTGATTTACTTCCAGGGAGGTTTTTTTGGGTCCATATTGCAGCTCCAGCTTTGCGTCTTGTGATGGATTAGTGTCGGGCTTTGCATTGCGGGTCAATCAAGGGAATCTCGATTTCATACACCATTCACCATCCAACTAGGAGCTATGTTTTCTGAGTTTCTTTATTCAGTTTTTAATGAATTTGTTTTTAATATTTTGCAAGAAACATTTTTTTGCTTTGTCCAGCTTGTAAGCCTCTGAGGATATTATATGAAAAAGACATCAGAAATATAAGAATACTCATTTATCAAAATTTGTAAATGCCGTTAGTCTCTGAGTCTCTAAGTGTCGACTCTTTTCAGGATCTTTGGCTTCCCCAAACACTACACGGATGTGAACAACATGGGCCGGATGCAGAGGCAGAAAGTTCTAGGCCGCTCCTGGAGCGTCCCCGTGATCCGTCACCTCGTCGCCCCTCTGAAGGATTATTTTGAATGTGAACAGCAACTGTGAAGTGAATCCTCACATCAGAGCAGCAGCGGTAAAAAAAAACAAACCCAATGCCTTATCCTGCCCTGTGTTACTAGGTAGTTCAAACTCTCAGGTCTTTCCCTCTGAAAGACTTTATTTAGTATTGTGACTTTTAGAAATGTTTTGTTCGCGAGCTCCTTTTAATCCTGTGATCTAGGTCGTCCGGGCACGGACACTTTTCAGTCTGTTTATTTCAGTTTTACTTTGACTAATGACGGTGCTGTGATCAAACAGTAATGTTGCTCTGAACACGGGCCTGTGTCACGAAGTGAGACGAGACGGTTAGCCAGCCAACTTTGGGCTTTCAGGTTAACTTCAGAGGAGGAGATGAAAACCTGCCAACAGCTCCACTCATTCAGCTCAGTGGATTAATGGAGTCACCAGATTTTGTGGAATCACTTTGCATACTGTGATAATTACTTCAGAGACAGGAAACATTTTTTGCACAACTGCGTGCACAGATTAAAGTAGAGTTTACCACACTTACTGCATAGTAATTGCACACAATGTTTTTAATTAGCTCCACGTATAATCAATGCAACATTTTTATCAGTAAGACCTCATCATGACTTTAATTATAATTATTTTTTACTTTGTATAATATGAAAGAAAACGCTCGTATCAGGACTGTTTTAGCTTCTGGTTTTTTTTTGTAACCAAAGTTTTCAGCACCAAACAGCCATTTGGGGCGAGATTGTGAACATAGTGAAGCGTTAAGAGCCAGATATTTCCCTCAGGACCAGGAGATCACCAGCAAAGCTAAACAACAGCGAGTACTGGACTCACATTCAGCAGGTGGCCTGAAACACGACTTCGTGTTAATACTGATGCGGCTGTGAAACCACTCCAAGTGGAAGTAGACAACTTGGTCGTTAACAGGTTTCCAGTATTGGCTCAAAAGCTTCCCCCCAAGTGGCCAGAATCATTTACTGCAGGTTTAATTTATTCATTTCAGGGGTTTTACTCCAGTTTTACTTTAGCTGTTTTAAATGCATTATATATGTATATGTTGTTCATCACGGGGGGAAAAATTGCTCCAAAATGTGACTGACTGACCTCGGTGACCCAAAGAGCTGTCGAACTCACTTCGTGGTACAGGCCTCAGCTCTCTACCTCAACACTTTAATCTGCAGTTAGTTTTTTAATGTCTGTTAATTTATGAATATGAAACATGTTAACTTTTTTTTTTTTTTACTTTCTATCTGTATTTTATATTTTCTTATTGTATAATCTTACTTTTACATCTGATCTAATCCTGATCATGAATTTTAATGTTTTATTTTCTATTCATTGAGTTGATTGACTAGACAGTTTTGTAATCTGCATTTTTATCCAAATTCCAACGATCACTCTGCGGTGCACCAGTGATTTTGGTCAAAGTTACCTCACTGGGTTTGGACTTTTGCTTACATTAGATCTATTTTAAGGACTTACTATTTATCTAATACCAAAAATACTTCTCACTGAATCTTCTCAAAGAAAACAAACTGGTGCTGTCGAAAAATGGTTTTAACTGGAGTGTTTTTACTATACTGAAAAGGTCTGACTTTAAATACATAACATGCAGTGTCTTCTAAATTAGGAGAGGCATACCTTAAAGAACTGTTACAATGGTTTTACACGTTTGATCCCTTTAACGAGATGTGCACGCTGTAAAGCAACAAGCAAACTATATTTCTAACTACTTTTCTGGCTAGAAAAAGGCACGCAATTATGTAAAAGTTATTCCTTTTATAAAGCGAACAGCACAAATCTTTCTCAGGGTCAAACAACAACAACAACAACAACACACACAGGTGACAACTGTAAGAACAAAAGACTCAAGCAGACATGTCCTGCATTAATAATTGCTTTGGTTTATTTTAAGGCAACGGATGGAAAATTAAAAACAGCGAAGAGGGAAATACTTTAGGAAAAAAAAGATGGTGAATGAATAATGGGAAATTCACACAGTTTAAAAGTAATTTAAAATGTAAACAAAAAAGGAAATCAGCATCTGATTCAAGTAATAAACTGGATGATCAGAATTTAACCTGCAAGGATTATTGACACTTTTTAAACGATCTTTTTGCCTCGATTATAAATAAACGTTTTGTACTTGATCAAAGCAGCGAGCCTCAAACTGATCCTGCTGATTCCCAGTTCTTCAGTGGTTTTGCTTGTTGGGACATAAAATAAACACTGAACTGCTTTATTATTAGCAAAGTTCAATAATACTGTGATGATGTCACAACGTAAACTGTATTCAGCTGCGTGACAGTTGGACGACGGTCAAACGGAGTTAAATAATTCGGACAGTGTGATATAATTAATCATAAGTAAGTACAGGCAAAATATGGAATATGACCATGAAAATGTAAATATTTATTTCATACTGTCCTATTTATTTACCTCATTTTGGTTTCTTCGGGGTCCATAAATGGGTTCGACGGCAGCCATGTTTACTGATCGTTCTTCCATCGCGCAGCTGCAGTAAAGTTCCCAACAAGTAAACACTAAACTGCTCCGACTTACAGATTTTTAAACGTGTCCTCGCAGTTTCCGCTGCACCTCAAACTTTTTGGTTTCGCTTTGTTGATTTTCATACCAATCTTCCTGACAGCTATTAGTCAATTAATCAATGATCGTATCAAAGGAAAGTTGGTTAAATAATGTATCAAGCCAAAATGCCACAACTTGTTATGGTTCCAGGTTCTCAAATTTGTGGAGATTTAATCGTAATTAACATCCAGTTGATCAATTACTTTTGTAATTCAGTAATTGATTAAATGTTTAGTCATTCTTTAAACGCAAAAAAAAAAACATTAGACTACATCATCAGTGGCAGGATTTGCTACCGATGCTTCTTTTTCCACACATTATCTCAAACTGAATATCTTCCCTAAAACACAGCAATGTTTTTGGACGGAATATTTTGACTTAAAAAAACCCCACAAAATCTTCTTTTTGAAAAAATAATCGACTGAATCATCAATAATAAGTGAATTCTTATTTGCAGCTTTACTCTTTGGGGATTTTGATATTGTTAACGCAGACACTTTGTGCTCCAGGATGTTGTATTATAACCATTTTATTTTTTTTACTGTTTTCTGATGTTTTATTTGCTGAACCGTTCATTGATTAATCAGTCATGAAAAGTTAACTGCATCCCGGCTGTGACATCAGCATTGTTGAGTGTTGTTGTTTACTGCACACACATATGGTCCTTTAAAGTTCAGTGAGGCGTGTGACTGACACGTTTTTTTTGTAATTAAAAAAAAAAAGGTTTTTGTGCTCACCTGTTTTTTTTTTAGGTTTTTTTTATTGCATCGTGTCAACTTTAACGAAGTTATTATAGCCTGTTAGTTTCCTGTGAAAGACCTCTCATCTGTATTTCACTGGATGTTCTGCATGTGGTCACGTGTTACAGACGGTGAAATGTTCTGATGTGGTTTTAACTCTTTGTCTGTTTGAAGGTGCTATGGTAACGGTGCTAACTTTGAAAGTACAGTTTTGGTTATGTTACGTTTTAGCTCTGATGTTTACTGGCAGCAGGAAAATGTGAACTTTTTCTGTAGGTTTTGGTTTTGTATTGTGTTGACTGTTCAAATGTGTTTTTTGTTTTTGTTTATCAAGTGACAAAGTAATGTAGAGAAATATTAGTGTGATAGTCAAGTTTCTTGGTGAAAAGAACAGATGTGGGGACTCGAAGAATAAAAGTATGTGTGGGATTTTCACTCGGGCATGACATGTGTTGTGCAAATGTTTGGGTTTTTGTTTTGCTTTTACTTTCTATTAGGTCTTGACTAATTTAGCCAAAAAAAATGCCACTTCATAAGCCTTACCCATGATTAATTAAAGACATAAATTCAGGACGGAGTGCTCCAGTCCCTCATTTTTTATGCTTTCTGCTCGTGAATGTGATATCTCGGCAACTAAATGTTGTTGGTTTCCTTGTTGTTTTGAGTTTACTTCTTCTCTCAATCTTCTGATCACGTCTCAACTTTAACGGCTGGAGGTGAAGCCCAGATAAACAGAGACAGATTAAAACAGCAGTGGACTTTGACTTATTTTTTCAGATTTCAGATGCCATAATATAACTTTTTGGTCATAATTTGGACGACATGCTATAGTATGACTTTTTTTCATATTTTAGACATGCTATAGTATGACTTTTTTTTTCATATTTTGGATGATATGCTATAGTATGAATATTTTTCATAAATTTGACCAAAAAAAGTCATACTGTAGCATGTCATCCGAAATATGAAAATGTCCAAAATATGAGAAAAAAGTCATGCGAAATTTGGATGACATGCCACACTGACTTTTTCTTAATTTTTTTTTAATTGCGCCCCGACGTGCAGCATGTTAAGGGCCCGCTTATCACTCCTTGCAGTTTTAATTCTGCTTTTTTTTTTTTAAATCCTCATTCCTTGTTATGTGACAACAACATGTCATGTTGTTTGACTTTTCATAGTCTTTATTCCAAAATACAGAGTGAAGTCACTTTGTTTCCCAGGGTTTCAGCATCCGTCCCATCTGAGAAGGAGTGGGACTCTGGTTGTTCGGTTGTACGTCCAGTTTTGTCACTCCGGGCACTTCCTTTCCCGCCTGAACCAGCCGCATCACCTCCGCAAAGGTAAGCTGCTTCGTCTCTGTGTGCGCAGATGTTTCTGCCGTTTGGTTTTCACTGATATCGCAGTCCGAATGTGACGCCGTCCTCCGGTCCAGCTGCTCAACAGCAAAGTCTGACGACGTCACACGATGAGATGAAGAGCTCCGCTGTTCGTAGCCGGTCCGATCGATGGGCTCAACGAACCTGATGGTTACAGATAGGAGAGGAATCCCAGCAGGTTTGCATAAATAAAAAAATTTAAAAAAAAGTTTATAAAGGTTTAAAGGACACACAAAAGATAAATCACAACATCCAGCTTTTAAGAAACTGTATTAAAACATTTATTTAAAACTAGCAGTAGTATAATGTCAATAAAATATACATCACAAACAGTCCTGCATTCACTCAAGTACTTTACATAAGTTCAAGTACGAGGTACTTGTACTGTATTCGAGTCATTTCATTTCATTTGAGGAGGTCGAGCTTCTCAAATGTGAAGATTTGCTGCCTTTCTTGCAATTAATTTGAACATATTATTTAATTTCTAATAATCTTTATAAATAAATAAACACTGAAGGTTTCAGTGTAGGTTCTGGATAGTTTGTATAAAATGTGTCGCCGTTTTGTTGACTTTTTTTGCATTTAGTTGTGCAGTTAATGTCAAATAATAATATTGGTTGCTAATTTCTATCTGCAAAGTTAAAAGTATGTAAAAAAAAATAGTACAATATTTTCTGAACTGTAAAGCAGAGTGTTTTCACTGATGTGAATCTCAAACTTATTCACTATAATTCAATTAATTTTTTTAAAAGTTTGTATTTTTGCACATCTCATTCAATTTACAATTAGACCACAGACTTTTCCTGCCTGTTATAAAATAACAGCTTCATATCCATTTAAATATCTTGATAATAAACTATACATTTCTCATGCCTGTTATAAAAGAACAGCTTCAGGTCCACAAGGTCGCTTCCGCTTCTGCTGTCGGACTTGTTTAAAGACTTCAAACCGTCCACAAACCGCTGATCAGCACCGAAGTCATAATTGTCAAACCGTAAGAAAACAGCCTCCATTATTATCTCTAAAGTTTAAACTAAACTACTCTCATCCTCAGCTGATCTGAAACAGCAGCACTTCCGGCTCTGTTTGTTTTCGGTATCAACAGGAGTGAATAAGAAGGAACAGAGCTCACAGAAACAGCAGGAGTTTAAGCTGTAGCGCCCCCCACAGGTGAGCTTCAGTACTGCAGCTCAACGCTGAATGCGGTGGTGGGAGAGATATTCACATCATGGTTGCAGTTTGTCTATTCAGCTTTGCTTGAACAAATTGTTTTTGCAAATCAGGAAATAGATTTACCTAAAAAAATATTAATAGAAATGTGACTTTGCACCTTTTTAAAAAAAACAAAAAAAACATCGCTGACGTTAGATTCCTTGTTGTTTTCTGCACCGGTCTGTTAGGTGTGTTTTTTTTGGGCACCGTTTCACTTGTTTTGTGTAACTGGGTTAGGATTCGCCTTCGGGAACTAACCCACATTGTTGTGTGTAACAGAAGAAGGTGAACACGTGTGGCGAGCAGAAACGCGACCCCGTGTGATTGTGCGCCTCCTCCACCCGCGCTGCCCTTGACCGCAGCTGCCAGCTGAGAGATGATGACTTCCAGCTGATCTGCTCCAAGGAAACCAGAGCTTCTGTCTGACCGTGAATCAAAAATGTAGGTCGTTTTTATTTATATTACTAAGTTTATTTATATTACTAAGTTAAACATGACGAGCTGGTTGTAGGTTTTTCTAAGTGACAGTAAAGTCAAGAGTCAGATAAATAAAGAGGAAGGAGGGGAGGAGGGGGGGGGTTGTTGACAAGGTGACAGGTGACAAAATCTCATCTTATTAACTGCTTAGCAGTTACTTTTTCCTTTTTTTGAGCGTGTGACGTAAAAGCCAGCAGCCCCGGAGGAGCTGCTCACTGCAGAGCAAAGAAGTTTATGAAGCTTAAATGAATTCAGATGGTGTGACATTAAAGCAAAGACACAGATAAACAGGATCACAATTAATATGCCTGTAAGATGTTTATTGAATAAAGCAGGTGGTTATTCTCTACAAACAGTAAGGATGATAAAAAAAAATCAATTACGTAAGTGAAGTGAGGATTAAGCCCATCTGTAAAAGGAGATGAGTGTTTTTAATTGCACCAAAAGAAATCTATAAGTTTACTCGCAGCTCTCCTAAATATCCCACACAAAGCTGAGTTTACATTTTAAATTTACGTAATAAATTCATCCCTCGTGCCTCTGCCTGTTCTCAGCTGTGGACTCTGTAAATGCTGCCGTTTGCCCTCCCGTTCAGCCGCAGGTGGAGTCTCCAGCCGCGCTCACCGGAGGCGAGTATCTGTGCCGGGGGACTTTGTTCGGGCTGGACGTTTGTCTCTGGGTGGAGCGAGATGGACGAGCAAAGCAGAAGGTCAAAGTGCTGCTGGAGCTGCAGTCGTAGTTTCCGTCCTGGTCGGAGAGAGAATGAACGAAGGGTGAATGAAATTATGGAAACGCTTCATTTTATTTTCTTCACTGCAGCACTAAAACTCATGTTCAGTTTTAAATCTCACCTCTCTTGAGCCCATATTGGTTTTCAAGAAAACATAAATAAAGACATCAAAGCTGATACATACAACCTGATGACTTGACCTTTACGGCTGTCTATCAGCAGACCATAAAATAAAGTACGAGGGCCACATTAAGAAAATGTTAGAATCACGAGAATGAAGCCGAAATGTCAAGAATTAAGTCAAAATGTTGAGGATAAAATCGAAACGTCACAAATGAAGTTGAAATGTCGAGAATAAAGTCAAAATATTGAGAATAAATTTTGGGAATAAAACCAATAATTCGAGGATAAAGTAAAAAAAATGTTGAGAATGTTGTGGCCCAAATGCTCTGCTGTATTGTGAAACGGTGAAATGATGGAGTGAGACATGTTTTTCTCGCTCTCACCTCTCCTGAGCCGGTACTCGGGCTTTGTCTGACGCTCGGGTTCAGGCTGCCCCCCTTCTCCTCTCTCTGGGCCCGACCGGCCTCCTCTCTCTGCTTCATGAACCTCTGGTTCACGATCCTGGTCACGCTGTCGTTCCTGTTCAGCGGGGCGGCCGGAAGCCTCGTTGGAACTCGTTCCAGGTTCTTCAGGCCGCTCTTCGTCCTCGGCCCCGGCCCCGGTACCGGTTTGTCCGTCCGGCCGCTCACCCTACGCAGGAACTCTGTCACCATGCCGTACCGGTTGGCTCCGGCGGATTTGCTGGGCGGCTTGGCGCCGCTCAGAGAGCTGTGGGTCGGTCCCGCACCTGCTCTGGGGCTGTTCTGTCGAGTCCATGAGAGGCCAGAGTGACTTTGATGCGACATGTTCCACAGAGCTCGATCTCTGGAGGTGGATGCAGAGGAGGAGGAGGAGGAGCTCAGATTGCTGGATGATGAAGGGGAGGATGCACCAGAGGCAGAGTGTCTCCGGTACAGTTTCGGTGAGGAGGTGGAGGCTCTGGTCCTCTCGACTCGACCCGTTATCCCGTCCAGGGAGCCGGAGATGTGGTGAGAGCGGGCAGAGACCAGGGAGGAGCTCAGGACCCGGGACGGGCTGTTTCTCACCGAACCCTGAGGTCCGTCTGTCTGCTGACCGACACTCACCATCTGAGGCTTGGTGTGGGTCTGAGTGCCCGAGCAGGCCACGTCCACCCAGCGGCCCGCTAATCTCCCCCTTTTCTCTGGTGAGCTTCCATTAACTGTGTGCCTCCAGCTGGCCGTCATCTCCTTCATGTCGTCACTCAGGTTGGCAGAGGAGCCCAGACAGAGCTGAGAGAAGGAGGTCGACGGCGTGCACCAGGGAGAGGATGTGTCCACAGATCCTCTGTCTGCGACGGGGCTTTGCTTCATCTGAGCCAGCTGGACCCTGCGGGCCGACGGGGGGCTGTAGTAGATGCGGAAGGCCGACTTCTCCGGGGCAGTGTGGCTCCTGTCCATGGACATCTGCTCAAAGTCAACATCAGGGAAGCTCAGCGGCATGATTAGATGGTCCCACGTCTTAACGGGTTCCTCTTGGTCCAGCTGGGCGGCCTCGTGGCTCACATAGCACCAGTTCTTACTCTTAAAGCCGTGAGGAGAAAACTGTCGCCTGAGTCTTTTTCCTACCGAGCTGCAGATTCTGTGAAAACACCGGCAGATAAATGAGTCACAACGTCAACAAACTCACGTACAAGATGTGAACAAGATGCGACAACACTGACCTCTCAGCTTCACAGAGTCGTCCGTCGTGAGAAACACCTTTGACAGCACGCTGAGCCGAGAGAGAGGAAAAAACATTTTAGCCAAACAACCATGACGGGATGTTACTTCAGTATCAGCCTGTAGATCCACAGCTTCAGTCCAGACTGAAATATTTCAACAACTATTGGTTGGATATCGTTAAAGTCTCAAACACACACTCATCGTCCCCTGAAGGAAGAATTGACCAGTGAACAATGACTTCTTCTAAAGTGCCACCATGACGCTGACGTTGGTGGTGAAATCTGTCCGGTACTTTGGTTTCTGACCAAATGCCTCCAAAACGAATGACCTTCTCAGATGTGGGATGAGAAAGATTGACATGTTTATGACTTAAAGCGGTTGAATGATTACAAAGCTGGTCGTACGAGGATTAAAATACTGTGCTTTGATAAGATATAACACCGTAATTATTAAATGTGGGTACAATTACGGTAATCAAGGGTCCCTGGCTGATGTGAGGCCTCTGTATTTGTTTGGTTTTGAGTGTAGCAAGTGCAGCCAGTCGCTCTTTCAGAAGTCAAAAACTCATATTTGTGACAACTTGTAACATCAGTATTTTAGCTTAGTAAAGTGGGAGCTGAAGCACAGCCTCACAAAGCTGCTGGCATGACTGCAGAGTTCCTCTGAGGAAAAGAGGGATTACTGTCTAGTCAGTGGAGTAAGAAGGGAAAACAAGCAGTAAAGGAACAAATCCGGCGCTTCGAAGCAGACTAGAGTCACGCTGCGCTTTAAAACTGTGTTTCTATTTGATCGAGCAGGTGGAAACAGTAATTTAGAAAGAGGTAAATCTGAAGCGCTGGTTCCTGAACAATACAGAGTCAGTGGGATGTTGTGATGTAGTAGATTTGAACATGCATGTCCTGTTTGGCTGCAGCCCCTCCAAGAGATTAGCCTAAATACTTTGGCACGAGTCTTTTCATGATGCCTGGTGAAATGAGTGTCAGGAGGACGCGGGGGCCAGGGAGACGGATCATCGGCAGGACTTCCCGCTGTATCACACAGCGGGGGGGACACGTGCCTGAAGGGTTAACGCCGGTCTTACCTCGGCGGCCGTGGCTGAAGTGGCCGTGGCCTCGCTGTCACGTTCAATCCTCTCATCCCACAGCTGTGCACCGAGGTCCTGCAGCAACCCTCGCAGTGCGGACAGGGTTCTGTCTCTACCCTGAATAAAAAAATTTAAAAAATCAACAGATGTATCAACAGATCCAGGATACTCTCACTGAGAAGTTTATAAAGAGGACACGTAAAGATTTTTAGCATTACCTCGAGGTCGGGTCCTTTAACTTGACACCACTGATGAAGGATCCAGAGAATCTGCAGGGAAAGTCGCATTTTCGTGTCCCTGCAGCCGTCGACGAGGTCCCACTGGACAGGAGGTGTTTGTCTCACTTGTTTGTCTTTCTGCTTCACCTCCGGGGTGCGCAGGTCTCCTGCACACTCCTGGTTACTCTGTGGCTCCTTGTTATTGCGATCGTCCGCGTCACGGTTTGCACAGAGGAAGGAGAGGTTGTAGGAATCCCCAACGTGTCCCTCCTGGTGGACAGAGTTTTTGCTCAAATCTTCTGCCGTCAGAAGTGTGTCCAGCCTCCCGATGAAAGCCAGCAGCATGGCCTGCAGAAGCTCCACAGCCTCGTTCAGAGACCCCGGTACGAACACCTTCTGGGCGCATGAAGGATAAGAGCTGTGGCCGTTTCTGGGCGGCGACATCAGGAGCTGCACGGCCGAGCTCAGGATGCAGGAGTGATCTCTGAGAGATAGAAGAGTTTCGTAGTCATTCACTGGAATCCCTTTGAGTCCGCCGTCCAGTTTCTTGTTGTCGTAGCTCTCCTGACTGTCCGAAGGGTCCCACTCTCCGCCCACAGGACCTTCTCGAGTAACATGACAGCCAGCGATCATCCCTTCAGTCTGAGATGTCTCAGCATCACCTTTCCCTCTCTCTGACTCCTCGCTCTGACCCTGCTCGTACATCGTGGACCCCGTTTTCAAACTTTTACTTCCCTCTCTGTCCTTCATCGCCGCAGCCGCTGACACATTTTCCTCCGCAACATCGTCTTCCTCGTCCCCTCCTCCTCCTCCTCTTCCTCCTCCTCCTTCTCCTCCGACTTTCTCTCTGAGGTCGCTCATTTCTGCTCGTAGTCCACGGTTCTCCACCTCCAGTTCAACGATGCGCCGGCTCAGAAGCGTGGCCTCCTCCTCCACCAGTTTCAGATGAACTTTGACCTCCGCCTCCCTGGCACGGGCAGAGTTTTGTTTGCCTTCAGGTAACTGCATGGCGTCCACGTCGCCGTAGGCCGAGTGGTATTTGGTCAGCTGCTCGCGCATCATTTCACTCTCGGATACCAACTTGGTGAGCTTCTTGCACATGAGAGCTAATTCCTCTTTGGCAAAGTGGAGTTGGCACTTGAGGTCGGCGCTGTCGTCCTTTTGGTAAACAAACAACAATGACGACAGTCAAAATCACGCGATGTAACTCACGGTGCACATTCAGAAATCAGGCATGAATTACAAATATATCAAACCTCAATCTGCTGTGAGAGCCTCTTCTCGGCCTTACTGGATGTTGATCGGATGCTTTTCTTCTTGGAAGAGCTCTGAGGAATAAAAACAAAGAGTTTTATCAAACATGCCAAACATAAAGTTATATTTTGGCATCAAACAAATTCAGTGTGTTATTAATGGGCCATTAATTAAGCTGTCTTAATTTCTTACAGTCAAGTAACTTCCAAGTCAGGCAGCAGCTTCTGGGATATATTTATTTAGGTTGTGATTTCCATCATGAGGGTTTTCTCTGTGTACTTTGGACACCTTTAGTGACTCAGGGAAACCGATCTTCTCAGTTGGGAGCCTTTTGAGCTTAAGAAGAGTCTCCCAATAAGCTTCAGGTATTTGGACTCTTTTAAAAAAGCTGCCTCTTTTTTTTTAACTTGTATCTTATATCTGTTCCGCTTTTGTGTTTTATTTATTTTATTCCATTTGATTTTATTGTCTTTGGTTGTGAAGCAATTTGTGATTGATGTCTACTAAAGGTGCGAATATAAATAAACTTTGCTTACTTGCTATGAATGACAGCGTAAAGACTTTCAGCTTCATAGATAGATTAGTCATATACTTCAATATATAAATACAGATAAAGGAAAAGTTAGACTTTTGGTAAATTAAAAGATGTAGAGGCTACCTCTCTCATATCTGCTCAGTAAGAAGCTACACATGTTTCCGACGCTTACAGAGTCACGTGATGTTTATGGTCACTTCCAGGAGTCTTTTTTTGTGTGGATTAGACAAATGAGCTAATTAATAAGCTAATTAATGAGGATTGAAGGTGTCGGTAGGAGGATTGTATTTGCTTCAGACAGAGGCAGTCTTTATGCTAAGCTAAGCTAACCAGCTGCTTCATATTTAACATGACATGAGAGCAGTGTCCATCCTTTCATGTAAGGCTCAACAAGAGAGCAAATAATTGTATTTATTTACCAAAGAAAAAAAATGCAGAACTTTAAGTAAATACAATGTTTAATATTACTTCTCAAGAGATTAAATGCACTAAACGTAACATTTTCTGCTCCGAGTTCTTTCCCTTCTCCACATGATTGAGTTTATTTGTAAGTCTGAGCATGAGAGGAATGTAAGCGTCTGTCTGGCAGCATTGTGTCGCTCTTCATCACCAGACAGGAGGTCATTGTGGTGATAATAGTAATCTTATAGTCTGGAAGGTGCAAGCATGAGGAGTGGGTTTCAGTTCAAGCTCTGGAGGCCTCTATAGATGAAGTTTGCTGCGACCTGAAAAGTGATATTATTCATAACGAAAGACGGAGATAAAGGCTGATATTATTTCAACTAAACAAGTGTCATAATTTCAGTTGCAGATTTTGTCTGTTTAGCACAAGTCTCCACTTTTACTCAACAGTATCGTGTTTCTGTTGAACTCCTACAAACAGGCTCACAGACCGTCTCAGAAATGTTCCTCCTCCACATCCATCCACGGAGTGTTGTGCTCCTAGATTAGGTAATCTAAGTGGATTTCCCTGTTGGGATCAAAGAGACTAGCAGCTGTTTCAGATGAGTGGAGCAGACTGAGCTCATTTTCCAAAGCACCGAATCCTGGATTAAACCGAGCACGTGTCACCAGAGTGCGCGGAGGGTCCGCAGAAAGAAAAGGTGAACTGGAAACCCGGGAAGTGTCGGGAAAGTGTCGGCCACCGTTGGATGAAAGCATGTTCAGGGACGGTTGTAGGTCAATATGTTGGCGCATCAACGCCCACCGCTTTCAATGCCATAATACGTGCTGATCCAGATTTAGCCGAGCTTAATACAAGCAGAAAGACAGAAAGCGAGAGTCTATTTTTGTAATCTCTCGCACCCTCTCTGCTTTTTTTTTTTTTCCTGTCCCTCTCAACTGACGACATCAGCTGTGCCTAAAGTTCAAGGCTTCAGCATACCAGGCTGCTTCACCCGGCCGCGGCACCGGGCAGCTGCCGGCCGAGCCCTGCTCTCGTATCATGGACCCGCAGCAGGGTCATGTGTCGCCTGACATCAGGGCGACAGAGGGGGCGTTGGGGGGCAGCTGCCTGGATGGGTGCAGCTGTGTGGTGGTAATGTAGAGGAGGACGCCTGAGCAGAGGGATGGACGTCTCTGTTTCTGTCAAGGCTGAGACCCCCATCCACTGATTTATGAAAGACCCCCTCCAGACGTGTTTTAAGACTTTTTAAATATTGTCGTTTGAGAGTATTTGCAGCTTTTGAAATGTCTGAGTCCAAGTTTTCAAAAAACAGAAACTTATCAACTCATCACTGAAGAATTTAGTCACTTAAATGAATTTCTCATGTTTCATTGGCTGATTTATCCATTATGTTATGCTGCTTATTCAACTCCACCTCACATCAGTTTAGGAAATAATATCACTGTTTAGTTCTAAGTACTTTAAGGAAAACAGCCTGCGTCTAAGCCACTAATCAAATGATAAATGCAAACTTGAAATTACTGCCATTATAGAGACGTTTCTGGTGTTGTTGTTTTTATTATTTTGAGTGATAATGTGACCTTTGCTATATGTTGAGTCTTTGTTAAAGATATTATCGGAGAAAAAAAGAAAATCTAAAGCTACATCGTTCTGGTAAAATGGTGAAACAGGTGCGATTTAAGTGGTTTTACAAAGATCTTAGAATCCAGAATCAATGAAAATGTAAATATTTTTCATCTCGTTTCAGCGGTAGCTATGACCTACTTAAATGACAGGTCAGTTTTCAGTGTTTCAGTTTCAAGTTTCCACATCAGACTTGTTGCATTTTGAACCCCAACTGGCTCCAAACAAGCTGTAATAAAATCATCTCATGGTATTAAGCGTGATCGATGTTTGTAACGATGATTAAAACTACTCTTTGACTGATGTTCACCTCTCTGGCTTTCTCCACCTCGGTCTGTAGGACCTGCTTTGCCACCTCCAGCTCCTGCGTCTTCTCACCCAGCACCATGTTCTCCCACTCCAGCTGGATATTCTTCTTCTGCACCGCCTCCAGCTCGTTGAACAGGCGCAGGGAGACGCTCTTCGCAACCTGTAAGCGAAGCAGAAATCAGGTTCTTTTAGCTGCTGCTGTGAATTAAATCTTTTGGCCCTGGTTCTACTCATGAACATCCATTTTGTGACTGCGGCAGTTGGATCGGATACAGCCGAGAGACTTTACAAGGAAATTCTCGTGACGGGAATTCAGCATACGAGTGGATGAGTGGGTGAGGCTGCGAGGAATCCAACACCACACACACACCCTGCGCTGCTTCAGGGAAACGCAGTCTTACTGCCACCATTCAGCAGCGAGCGACCTGCTGGGACTCTGATCCTCTGCTTTTATCTTTCTGTGCTCGTGCTGAACAACTCACCACATAATTACAACTACAGTTTGACAAAAATATAAACAGGAAGCATGATGAAGAGATTTCAGCCTAATGAAAGTTTTGTGGTGCTGACAAACAGCAGGGAGTACTTTACAGCTCAGCAAACAGCCGTGACTCAGGGTGCAGTCGGCTGATTAGACTGCTGCAGAGGGTATGAACAAGACGAGCACTATTTAATGTGCTGAGAGGAGAGCAGCTCTGTGGTGTTGTTCGCTTTGATGCCTGCATCTGGAACGGCAGTGACTCAGACGATTTTCGGAGAAGGAACTTTTACTGTTTGTTGGTGAGTTTTTACAGGACCACCCGACTCCTGACCTTGATGTCGTGCCCCAGGCTCCTGACCAGCTCCCCGTCCACTTGTCCGGTCTGAGCTACTCGGATGCTGCGGCGCTCGGCCTTGCGCAGGCGGTACTGCAGGATGCGGCACGTCTTGTTGGCCTGCTCCACCTGCAGCCGCAGCTCCTGCAGCTGGTACACTTCCTCCTCCTGGAACATGTCGCGCATTTCCAGCATCTCACAACGAAGCTCCTCCACCTCATCCTGAGAGAGACCACACAGAAATGTAAATTTCAGAACCATGAATGGTGACATATCGTTGAGAAAAACTGTTTTTCATTGCAGTAAGTATGATCATGTTTGTAACTGAAGCTAAAAGATTAAGATTAAAAGTCAAGAAATGTTTTGACTGGAGTAATATTTTGTAAATACGGTGTAAATATCGGTGCAAATTAATATCTTACAAAACTTATACTTTTTCAGTCGACCTATCTGACACTGAACACACATGCAAAGAACCTGGATAGACAAAAACACACGTTAACACACAAACTAATTTACTTTGGAGTTACAAAAACAAAATATTGAAAAAACTGAATATTTGTTATAAATGTATTGAAACTGATATGAAAATGAATTGAAGCTGATGGCCATTAGCAGCATATATTAACCTGGGAGGCTTGCTTGTATCTGTCACAGACAGGATCCACCTCCTGGTTACTTCTACCTGTTTTTATTTTGGACATGTGGGGCATAACTAGTGTGTTACTTTAATCTGTAAATCTTTCCCTTCTGTACATCCATCCCATATGACGTCAATAAGTTGTAATGACAAATGCTATGTCCAATTGCATTGTGGGAAATGTAGTACACTGTTTTTTTTTTCTTAGCTTGACCCAGATTCACAAAGAAAAGGATATCTCGGCCTCTGCTGCTTTGATTTTGACGTTTCCCTTGAAAATCTCACTGTTATAAGGCTCAAAACGTTATGAAGGTGTTACACTAAGTCACTGCCCTTTAAATGCCAAATAACTCAATACAATGTACCACTGGGCCTTCAGATGGGTTTAGTTTGGACTTTTTTTTTTTTTTTTTTTTTACTTATATGTCACTATACTACCGTAAAACAGCAAATACTGTATTTATAAAACCAATGTTACACATTAAATAAAAGGCTCACACGGTCCCCAAACATTACTGCAAACAGATGAATGTTAAAATCACTGCTTCAAGTTACAGATTAATTTCCTACTTTTGAAATGCAACAATGAAAAGGAAAATGACTCGTCCAATAATATCTTGAACTGCAGTCAAAAGTTATTCAGGGTCCAATCTGAGTAACGCCGGTTTTATTTTTTAATTTTCCACTTTTTTCTAACTTCCTCGTGATAAACACTTCCGTTGCAGGATATGCCTCAGATTATTCCAGTCAGCCTTGACTTTTGATTCTTGCATGAGGGCTTTTCCTCAGTCACCCTACACTCACTAATGAAGACTGACACGGTTTGAGCATATACAGAAAATCGGCTCTGGTGTTGGAGAGGCTGAAGGCCTCCTACAAGGAGTCACATGCTCTCCTAGATCTCAAAAATACACAAAAACCGACCACCTGGATATCATGCAAACCGAATCTAAATTACAAATCACATTAAACCAGTTTAATTAGTAAATTAAAGTCGATTAAACTTACTTTTAAATACTCGTTCTCTGATCTCAGGTCTTCCACTTCCCTGACAAGATCCTCGTTTGTTTCCCCCATCATGAGATTCATAAAGGCCCCCGAAGAGTTAAACAAACTGAGGCCCCCTCCAGCAGCATCGGGTTGGAGCCCACAGGTATCTGTGGCCGCCTGTGCGCACGGTTTTCCGTCCTCGGTCCCCTCGCCGTCCGGGCTCACATAAGCTCTGCCGTCTATCCAGCTTAATTCATTTTCGCTGGTGGGGGAGTCGTGCTTGGTGCCCTCCGAGGGGCAGTCGGATATTTCCGAGCTGCTGTCTGAGGAGGAGAGTTTCCCGGACGGGCAGCCGGAGTCTTTGCTCAGGTCCTCTGAAGCGTTGCTGGCGTCGGACAGTTTCCTCTGCGCGCCGGGGATCCTCTGGCACTCCGCGCTGGCACCCGGTGCCACTTTCTCCGCTCGTTTTCCCGGCAGTCCTGCTGTTTTCACCTCCTTCAGAGATTCACACTGACCTGACTGTGAGTCCTTTGAATAGGAGCCACTTTGTGCATCTTTAGAAGAAGGATCCTTTTTCTTCTTCTGGACCGAAACTTGCTGCTGCGTCCTGGGGTCCTTCTGGCTGCGGAGAGTAGTCTTTGCGCTCTTCTCTCCGTCTCTGTTCATCACTACTTTTTGTTTTTCTTTCTCTTCAGTTTTCAAACAGAAATGCAGCTTTTTGATTCAAAATAATCATGATATTTTCACGATAAAGTTCAAATGTGCTCCGTTCACTGGTCACTGACTGATGAGGTCTGACCAGCTGCTCTCCATCCTGTAGACTGAAACTTGGTCCCAGTGCACTCAGACAGAACTCACAGCGATCAGATAGCGCAGTTTAAAACTGACTTCCGGTGTCCAAAATAAAATCCGCTCAAACAGATTGTTCTTCAATCTGTTTTGTTTTCATCAAAATAAAACATAATTCAACACATTCTCTGAAACCAGACATTTTGCACATTTGTAACCGTGCAGTTTATACAAAACTAGTAGGCCTGTGGATATGAAAAAAAAAAACCACATGTTAAATCAAAATGAAATGGGAGAATTTATATATTCTTGGATGACTTAAAACTTTATTCATCTCCTATCTTTTCTTTAAAATGTTTGTATCACTTCACTTCCACCGTACACAAGAGAGTTCACACCCTTTTATTTCAACACAGTTTTTCCGGTCTCACTGCGACATAGTTACTCACTCAATACGGCCAATTGACGTTTTACAGCTTCCACTTTCTCCTACTAAGCCTACAATTAACCCTCAGTGTGTGTGTTGAGCAGCCATCACCTGTTTGACTATTTACACGGTAAAAAAAAACCACACAAAAAAAACAGACACAATCTTTCTGCACATCAACTTTGAATATTCACTTCTACTGTGTTTGTGATATAACTTTAATTGTATTCTCATTGGGTTTCATTTTGAGGTAAATGTTGAGTTAATTGATCAAATGTGTAAAGCTGCCACCTTGTGGACTACTGGAGCTTCCACAGGCGGACCTTCATGACATGTAAAGGGTATGATATTTATTTACAGTCTATGATATGAGGCCGTTTGTATGCAACATTCATCCTCAGACAGTCTCTCATCACATCAGCTCCTTCGTGTCTTATTGCCAGTTTACATCGCGGGATGCTGGTTATTTAATCAAAGCCTGGATCACTCATCACCCCAGACCACTGTATGATTTATTACATCCCTTATATGCAGTCTGGTTACATCGAGCACTTCTGTTCTCTTGAGACTCTGGCAGCTCATTGGAAATAGGTGTGTGGAGACGCAGATGGACGTGTGATTGCTCAACGTGCTGCCCATCAACACATCCATTATAGAAAAACTATAAACAACAGGCACATAAGGAGAGAAGGTCTGCATGCAGGAACATACACCTCATGCAGAAAAATAGTTATGGTACACGGGAATACTTTCATATGATCCATAAAACGGATTTGCAGAAAGTCAAAAATGTTTCATATACAAGTCTTCTTCAACCACTCAGTGGATTAATTACAATTACAATTAACTGTTTAGTGTTTTATTTATAGAGAAGTTCTGATTAATGGCTATAATGATTTATTTTATATTTTACCACGTGAAACCAGCAGAGGTTGTCAGCTTTACATTATGTGTTATTGGGTAATTATATTAAGCATTAGTAGGATGGCACAACGAAACCAAAGTCCTCAGTGTTTTACCTTAAATAAATGCATTCATAAATATTGTTTGTATAATAATTTGGGGTAATTGAGAGCCTATATCGGTTGAAACGTAACATTTTAGGGGGTTCTGCTGCCTTAATAGCCTTCACATCTTTACAATCTGGTAAAAAAAAAAAAAAAACACCCTAAGATTTCACAATTAATGCACTAATCCATTAATTATCTCCGTATTTGGGGGTAAATTTGCACCCGTATTTAAAAAAAAAAAAAAAGAAAGTCTGTTCAAAGTATAAATAAAAACACGTGTGTTTCAAATGTCACATCATTGAGTTGAAAATAGCTCCTCGACTCAACATCTGCTCTTTTCCTTCTATTTCTAGACTGCTCCTTGGCTGCCATCTGATTGGCTCATAGAGCTGTCAATCAGGATGTCCTTGCCGCCCACTTCCGCCCAGCTTCAGAGTCGCTGTACTAATTCGATTGTTTATGTCCGAGGAGGGTTAACCTCAACTCGCAGGTATATTTCATTGAATCGTATTTTAACGTCCGTGTCACCGTCTGCGTCGGTTTGTCGGTGACCTGTGCTTGATGTCGTCGGCTGCCGTCTCTTCTCCAGCTTTTTTAAAAAAAAAAAAAATATGTAACTCCCCTGAAGCAACGACGCTAACGGCTAGTTCGCGAGCTAACGGATAACGGAGGCTCTTCCGAGGACCGAGAGAGAGAGAGAGAGAGACTCTCCCGGCGATGCCTGTTAATTGTTGTCCGTCGCCGGCGTGTGTATTCCGGATAATGTTACGTCTCCAACCGGCCTGCTTGGTGTAACGAAGCTGTCCCGTGTTGCAGGTTTGTTGCGTGTGGCCGTCTTGTGATGCTCGGAGAGCGGCTGGAGCTGCAGGGGGGGGACAGGGCCGACGGTGGAAACGTGAACATGACTTCTGAGTGACGGACGAGTTACTTTCTCGGCTCAGGATGAACAGCGAAGAGGAGTTTTACGACGCTGAGACAGGTGAGTCCTAAAAAAACCCCAAAAAAACAACCAAAACCCTTCGTATAGTTAAATATACTTGCCTCGTGTGTCTAAATGCTTTACTTTCTCCCCCTCCTCCTCCCTCCTCTCCTCCTCCTCCTTCCCATCCTCCTCAGGGCTGGAGTCAGACGACTCCTGTGAGGTCAGTTTTAAAGATGCCCTGGTGTTTGACAACAAGGTGACTGACAGCAGCACCACTCAGGAGAATGGAGTGCGGGAGCGCAGGTGAGTAATCATGCACAGGTGTGTGTGTGTGTGGCATGCGTGCATGCATGCGTGCATGCCTGTTCCCACATGACCACGCTTGTCATTTTGGCTGAGGGGGTTTGAAGGCAACCACATTTTTTGTTGTTGTGCGGAGCGTTTTGAGCGAGTCCTTCTGACCGTTTTCAGGCCCGTCGTATATATATATATATATATATGTTTTGTCTTGACTTTTCTTTTTATCCGAACGTGCACCAGGAAAACCCTGCCCGCCGAAATGATCTCCAGAAACAACTTCAGCGTGTGGAGCATACTGAAGAAATGCATCGGCATGGTGAGTCCCACGTATCTCCTCGGGAACCTTAACGTGTAAAATAACCACAAATGCGTTCACTGCAGCAATTCAATTCAATTCAATTCAATTCAATTCAATTCATATATGTCCGACATCAGATTTGCTCCAAACGAGCTGCAGTCAGCCTCGGTGCTGGTGAGACTGTATTGTTTTGAATATTTAAAGAGATTACATAACTCTCGCTTACTTTCATCACTCTGCTAAAAGATCAGTCTTGACCGAACTCGTCTCCACGTTTGCCTTTTGAAATGCATTTTTGCAGCCACTTAAAAAGAACCAAAATAACTTAAATGAACATCTGAATAGAGTGAACGTCAGCCCTTTGAATCGTGTACAGAACCCGCCTCCGTTTATCACTGTTTTTTAAAAGTATTTTTCTGGCTTTATTCGATTTGATTTCTTTTCTTTTTGTTTGGGGACACAGGAGCTGTCTAAAATAGCGATGCCGGTCGTGTTTAACGAGCCGCTGAGTTTTCTCCAGAGAATCTCGGAGTACATGGAGCACACTCATCTCATCCACAAGGCCTGCACTTTGTCTGACTCCATAGACCGCATGCAGGTAGAGATAAAAACACAAGTCTGATGTCATGAGTTTATGTTCAGTTTATTTTTTGAAGCTACACTCCCTCTGTGTTTGCATTGTTTTTAACACACAGACAGATGATGGATCTTTTCATTATTGATTAATATTCCAATTGTATATATTATATATATATATATGTATATATATATATATTCTGTTTTAATTGTCACGAGATAAAGAAAAGTAGAAAATCCTCATATTACAGAAGCAGGAACGAGGAAAAAAAGAAAAAAAAAGAGGAATCACTTTTCAGTTTTGAGGCGTTGCAGCTTTACTCCGACTCACTTTTCGTCTCTGTGACAGATTGTTGCTGCGTTTGCTGTTTCGGCCGTAGCGTCTCAATGGGAAAGGACTGGAAAGCCATTTAATCCTTTGCTGGGGGAGACGTATGAACTCACGAGGTACTGAAGACTTGTTACAGATTAGCCATGCCTTGACGATAAAACTCTTTCCGATCCCTTTATATGAGATTTTAAATAAAAAAAAACAAAAAACTTTCAGGGAGGAAGAGGGATACAGATTGATCTCGGAGCAGGTGAGCCACCACCCCCCGGTCAGTGCCTTCCACGCCGAGTCTCTGAAGCAAGAGTTCGAGTTTCATGGCTCCATCTACCCAAAATTAAAGTTCTGGGGCAAAAGTGTGGAGGCTGAGCCGAAAGGCACCATGACACTGGAGTTACTAAAGTGAGTGTTTGTGTCATTTATCCGTGGGGCTTTCTGCAGGCTCACTTTGCCGTTGACTTTTAGCTGAATAGATGAACATTTTTGGGAAGCTGCTTATTTGCATCAAATTAGCCGTTTCCACAGTTTCTGGCGTGAAGAATAGTGCGCGAACAAGCTGTGCATATTTAACACAGACATGGGCGGTATGAATCTTTTCATGCCTTAATGGGTATTTAACAAAATATTGAAGCATTTCTTTATTTTTTTTTTTGGTATATTTTTGTGACAGACACAAAGAAGCGTACACGTGGACGAATCCATTTTGCTGCGTTCACAACATCATTCTGGGAAAACTCTGGATCGAACAATACGGAACTGTGGAGATCGTCAACCACAGGTAGAATATCTGAAATCAGCCGTTGGAAATCGAATGACTTTTTGGCCCGTGGTTTTTGATCACACCCATATCCTTTTGCATTTTCGTCGAGCAGCACGGGAGACAAGTGTGTGTTGAACTTCAAACCGTGTGGGATGTTTGGAAAAGAGCTGCACAAAGTAGAAGGTCACATCCAAGACAAAAGGTGAGAAGACGACCGCGACGGTGCCGCCGATAACATGTGGCCGTGGTGCATTTCTGAGACTTGAGTAAGACTGTGATGTCGTTGAACCAGCAAGAAGAAGCGCCGCGTGATCTACGGGAAGTGGACGGAGTGCGTATACGCCGTGGACCCAAAGGTTTACGAAGCACACAGGAAGGCGGACAGGAAGGCAGCGGGCGACTCGAAGAAGCTGAAACAGGTGAGAGGAGCTGCAGGAGATTCTGCTTTGACTGAAATCTGATCGCCTGCTCAGACGAAATGCCGCTTAGAGGTCGCTCTCACGTTTTGTCTCTTACATGGTTTTTTTTTTTTTGTGTGTGTGTGTGTGTGTGTGTGACTTTCTACTCATCACTCTGAAACTCTTCTCTCAAACGGTATCTTTTCCTTTCACGATAACATGCAGGGGCATTAGTGGCAGGTAAGGTAAAAGTGTATTTGGTATCTGTAGTGTGCTACTGCTGTTGTCTAGTTCGAGTGTGGTGTATGATTAGATCATTGCCAGCACTAATCCATGATGTCTTGCAATGACTTGCATTGTTGCTTGAGAGACGTGTTGAACTTGTGGCAACTGTAGTTCTGTGAATCACCTGTTTGCTCATGAACCGTTTGTTCCGTAAGCTCGAGCTCGCCGGTCCACGTGTGGCGCTGGTATTCATCTGTGTGTGTGTGTGTGTGTGTGTGTGTGTGTGTGTGTGTGTGTGTGTGTGTGTGTGTGTGTGTGTGTGTGTGTGTGTGTGTGTGTGTGTGTGTGTGTGTGTGTGTGTGTGTGTGTGTAGGAACATAGCTGTGAAGGTGAGGAGGCAGATGAGATGCCAGACGTTCAGGAGACTGTGACTGTGATACCAGGAAGTGCCTTACTGTGGAGGGTGTCCCCTCGGCCTGCTGACACAGCACAGGTGTGTACCTCACACACACACACACACACACACACACACACACACACACACACACACACAGTCACATAAGAGTTCGATTCACGAATGCGTCCCCCCCCCTCGTTTTGTAGATGTATAACTTCACCAGTTTTGCCATGACACTAAACGAGCTGGAGCCCGGCATGGAGAGGCTGCTGGCACCGACCGACTGCCGGCTGAGGCCCGACATCCGAGCCATGGAGAACGGAGACATAGGTAACAGCAGCCTCACACAAACCTCGGGGAAAGACTTTTAATACACGCTGAGGACAGCTGGTTGCCCCCCTCTTCCCAAAATGTGATCCTCTAAAGGCATCCTCGCTTATATCGGTGTCTTTTTTTTTCTTTTCTGTTGTTGTTGTTGTTGTTGTTGTTTTTTTTTAGATTCAGCGAGTACAGAGAAAGAGCGTCTGGAGGAGAAACAGCGAGCGTCACGCAAAGAGCGCTCCGAGGACGAGGAGGAGTGGTCAATCAGGTGGGTGGTCGGGCGCCAACAGATCGCTCCTTCCAAACATGAACCTCGCGACATATATACGTTTTAACATGACGGTCTCAACCGGTGCGTAAAAGTCACAATGGCAGTTTTTTTTTTTTTTATGTTACAAGATCAGACGACGCGAGTCTGAACTGAAAGCTGTCAAATCAGCGTGAAACACGGCTGATTGTTAAATATGACCATTTACTTTAGAGTGTATTGCACAACATTTTCTGTTCGCCATTTTATTGTCATCTTTATTAATATTATTATTTATAGTGTAAATTTATCTCCTGAATCTTACAATGTGAAAATTATAATATTTCTACAAGTTACTTACCAGGAAAACTTGATATCAGGCAAATAAAGGTTGTTTATTTTTATTTATTTTTTGTCCCTTCAGGTGGTTCCAGCTGGGGACGAACCCTCACACAGGAGCTGAGGATTGGCTCTACACGGGCGGATACTTTGACAGGAACCACACTGACTGTCCCAACATTTATTGACACAGGAGGTGCTCGGTTTAAAGGTCTCACTTTATTTCTCAGCACCTAAAGTTTGCGAGCTTGAGGCGGCCGGACGCTCGCCGGCACCGCGTCTCCGTTAGGATCAAAGGAAACCGATATCGGTTTATCAGATTATCTGCAACTGTGAACGTTGTCTGCAGGAGAAGTGTAACTAACATTTTAAGGAGAGTTTTAGAGTTTACTTACTGTAAATGTTGACATCGTCATCTTCATAAGCCCTAAACATGCGTGTTACTCACCGATTTCAGCCACTTTTTGTGCGACCTCCGGATCTCCGGAGTGACGCGAACGACGTACTCTCAGTTTTTAGTTCAGGTACTCATCCGTAATCTCACCTGTAGACGCACCACACACTTCTGTCCAGCCACATTCAAATATCAGGGGTAATTTACACACATCGGCTACTTTTATAATAACCTGTATGGAGATTGGATGTCTATTGTAGTTGGCACTAAACAATCCCTAAAAATGTCACAATTGTTTTTGTGAATAGAGACTTATAGTAGAACTTGAAAGCTGCTTATAAAACCGCGTTTACTGCCTCAGTAAACGGATGTTGTCGGTACATTATGTCGTTGTCAGCTGTAACATAGACGATGTGTATAATAATTGGTGCATGCATGGTCACCAAGATGATTATTTACACAAGTTAAAGCCATAAAAACAAAAACTTTCTTCTGCACTGAGTATAAATGCGTTCACGTAAAGGAAAAGAATAAAGTAAAGCAAATTTGGACACGCGGGAGTTTTGAAAGTGTGAGGATGTGGCCGCCTCCCCAACCCCGTCACCCTCCGTCACCCACCGTCACCCGCTACACTCGGCGGACATGTTCAGGAAACACGGTTAATGTCTGCATTTTATTAATGTATAAATCATGTTTAGGCGACATTTTGAGCCTTGAAAGGAAAATTTTAAGAATAATCAAATTCCAATCTTCCTGTTTTACGAACGGGAAGCACAGTGTTGCCATGGATACGGTTAGTTAGCTTTGGGCCACAACTCGGGCCTCGTGTTTTCAAAATTGTTTTTACATTTCGCCGCCATTAAAAGTTTGCACAATTAGCTATTAACAGCTTCTCTTCACGGTGAACCCATTGATGTCCAGTCGACTTTCACTGGAATAATTTGATACTTGGAGGAAAAAAAAAAAAAGCTTGATGATTCTCAGGCAAGTTCTGCGCTTACAAAGAGCGTCTTTGATCCGGGATTTCCGAGCGGATTCTTGGACGATTAATCGCAGCATCAGCGATAATGACCTCGAGATATACAAGTCACGCTAAATGTAAAAATATGTTTATCATGTCTGTGCTTTCACATTTGATGGCGAGGAAAGAGCACTAATATTGACATAAACTGCGTCCCTGAGGGGGAGTCACGCCCCACACTTTGAAAACTTGTGCTTCACAGAGGAAAGCTGCGTCATATTGACTCCAGAGATCCGTTTGTCTTCACTCACGGACGAGCAGCTCTTGGACTGATTTGACAGTTTCCCGTATTGAGAGTCGCAGTTTTTTTTTTCTTCTTTTTTTTTTTTTTTTTTTCCATCGATCAGAGCTGCGTGTTCAGCCGCAGTAATAAATCAGGACGCTGTAGGCATCATAAACCTATGCAAACTGATCCATCCGGTCCGCCCTCTGGAAAATGTGAAAAACACTCCGTTCCTCTTTAGCGAGCTGCAGAGGCTCACGACTGATGGGACACTCGAGGGAATAGTTTCTTTCTGTTTTCCAAGCACTAACGATGGATCAAAACTGCACATCTGAACGCTCACAGTCCCTATGCACATATATATGTACAGTGAAACATCCTCCATCACCCTCCTCCCCTTCCTCCTCCCCCCCTCCCTCACCCTCTTTACTCTGAACTCAAAGCACTTTGTGACGCCTGCAGCCGCTCAGAGCTGCAGCTTCGGCCTGACGGCTCTCCGGATCTCTTCCACCCTTCTGTCTCTCTTGTCCATGAATCCGTTTGAAAATGTTTACAAATGTATGTTTGTTGTTGTTGTCTCACCCCCCCTCCCCACCCCACCCCTCCCCCTCTCCTTCATACCGTTATCCAGACACAACCGTATGCATACAAAGCATATTTAAGAAATAAATTATGGACTACAAAATTACCAGCCCCGTCATTGTGTTTTGGAGAATCTGCTGGATTATTGTCTCGGTGTGTTGGTTCAACGTTTGTTGGACGGTTTTGAAGCTGTGGATTTGTGTGACTGTGAGTTGGACTTTAAATAGATCTGAGTGTTTGTCATAATGATGGAACATTTCCTCCCCCAGAGGCTCACAGATGTGTTTTGAAAGGTTTTGGAGCTTTGTGGGACAGAGGAATAAAAGGAGGATTAATTGATAGGATCATAGGATTTGGAAAATACTGAACATCATCAGACTATATGTTGAAAGTCCTTTATTATCCAGTTTTGGACCCTTTGAAAGAAGAAACCCCTGATAGAAAATATAGGTCATTTGAATACGTGAGGTGAAAATGTGATTGTCCTCCATTTGAGATAATGAATGTAATTCACAAAGAAACGAACTGTTTCCCAGCGGCTGATTTCCCCTCAGAGACCCAAGGCAGGTTAATCCAACCATGATCAGATGATTGAAATGAAGATGAATTCTCTGCCTTTTTATTTGATTTACCTTGATTTTGTCATACACAACATAGTTATCCAAATATATATGTATTAAAAAAAAAAAAAAAAAAAAAAGGAAGATGAAACCATAATACACAACACATTTCCTGGCCAAGTAAACTGATATAAAAATAGTTGTTTTTTTTATAGTGAAGCCTGCAAAGATCTAAACAAAGACTGATGTTCCTCTGCTATAAGTAAAAATTAGTAAAATGAAGATTAATTACTAATACAAATAGTTTTACTTAAACATCGTCCTTTTAATACGAAAATTCCGCTATTTTTAAAGTCCATTAAGAGTCCGGGTAGATCAAATGCAGTATCTATTTACTGATTTAGCAGTTTAAAATTATTATTGAACGTATATTTGATCTTTATCCATTTAAAAAAAAAAAAAGACCTTAAAAGGAAGGTACGAACATGAAACGGGCTGTTGTGTCACCTCTACCGAACATGCGCAGCCTATTTAAAGCCCACCTTATTGACACGCGGTTTGGCCAATCACGGCGAAGCACCGGCAGCGGTCAGCCAATCACGAAAGGCGTCGCTGAGCTCGATCGTTCTGCGGCCGAGCGATATTTCAGAGAGAAATGTGAGTATAAACGTCTTATTTTCTGCACGTTTTAAGGTTGTTTTAACCTGGAGAGCGGGTGCATGTTTAAGTCCGCGTGTCTGAAACGTGAAGCTGCGGCTCGGTTGTGATCGCACGGAGCTGAAAGCGGAGAGCTAGCTGCAGGATGCACAGTCATCTGTGGTGCGTGTGCGAGCTCCAGTATCTTGTGTTATTATGGGCGCACTGGGACAAGTGTTTTTCCACTTGCATTTCCCCTTTCAAATCTACATCGGGATCATTTCTTCTTCTTTTTTTTTCTCCAGGCTTTTTTTTTTTTTTTTTTTTAAAATTAAATAGGCGAGTAAGGCTAGAAATGAATATGTATAATGACATGTGAATGTGAAAAAATAAATAAATAAATAAACATGGGCCTGAGCGGTGAGAGGAGTTCAATATGGGGGATCGAAGCCGCTCTCATTCTCCATCATGATCACGCAAACGTGACTGCGTTTCATTCACCGTCCGTCGGTGGAGAGCTGCAAATCGATCAGTCGATCAGAAAGGAAACGAGACATTCAATGACGTCATCGTGTGCATTTCCCACTGTTTACAGACCGGGGGGGGGGGGTGGTGGGGTGGGAGGGTGGGGGGATGAATCAAAAACACAATTGTCGGGTTAATCGATTATTTAAAAGAATCGTTAGATCCCCATCCTGCTGTGTTGCAAACGTGAAGCACAAGAAGAAGAAGAAGAAGAAGAAAAAAAAAAAAGGTTGAAGCTTAAAAAAGATGGGTGGCAGTATGTCGAAGGATGAGAAACATCAGGGATGTGCAGGGACATCCAGTAAAAGTGTTCCCAACATACAAGGTCCCAAGATTATCACCAAAGTAGGAATCTCCTTACTACAAGGACGGAAAAACACCGGCTGTGTTTACTGAGTTTTCTTTTGGCGTATGCTTAATTAAGTTATTTTTCAGAATTTGTTTCTATGTTATGCTTTATGATATTAAGAGGTCAAAAGTACTAAAGGTTTGTTCTCACTGTTAGTCCGAATGTTCCCTCTAAAATGCTTGAATGGAGATGTAGAGAAGATGGTTTCCTGAGTTGGCTTCATGTTTTAATGTTAATGAAGGACATTAATCATCCTGCGGCATCAAAATAAAAAGAATTGAAGCACTTGGATCGAACATAAATTTTCTATGTTGTTCTCTCGCTCTCTCTTTTTTTTTTTGTTGTTGTTTTTTTGGTGTTATGAATTCATGGAAGTACCCGGACTAATCTTCTCACTCACACTCTTCTGCTCGTTTGTCTGGATTTGAGGCTTCGCTTGAAAGTCAATCAAGGTCTGTTTAGACTTTCCGCGTGGTCTGGATGGAAACTTGAGGACCTGACCTGTTTATCAGACACGCAGCTTCCATCAGTACAAAAAGGGAATCATTTTTTTTTTTATTATTTTTTTTTAAAGAAACAGGCCAAGTCGGCAGTATAAAATAAAGCATCGGTTTGATGTGCAGGATGATCTGCGTGTTCGAACGGAAGCATCGATTCAGTTTGAACGAGGTCAGAGGAAGGCAAGCAGACGATTCATGGATTAAATCCTGAATGAATCGTCCGTCTGCCGCAGTTCACTGAAGAGATTTGAAGAAAGAGCGTGTGCTGTGACTGTAGGTCTTAATACTCATTACTGGTACGGACAAGTAAACATTGTCACGCGACCGTATTGTTCAGTCATTTACATGTTTGCATTGTGACGTTGAGGTCAATAAACCGCCTTGTTCTTCTTCTTCCTCCCTGCAGAAGTCCCTCCTCCTCCTCCTCTTCCTCCTCCTCCTCATCATCATGGCCTCCGGAGCTTTGTTCCCCAGCATGGTGTCTGGGTCCCGCGGCTCCTCCAGCAAGTACCTGGTGGAGTTTCGCGCCGGAAAGATGACGATGAAGGGCAGCACGGTGACCCCGGACAAGCGCAAAGGTCAGGTCTACATCCAGCAGACCGACGACTCCCTCATCCACTTCTGCTGGAAGGATCGGACCACCGGGAACGTGGACGACGTAAGGTGACGCCGTCCGGATGCGGCTGGCCTGCCTTTGACTTTCTAAATGTGACTGTAACCGTTCTCCTCTCCTTGGTTTAGGACCTGATCATCTTCCCCGACGACTGCGAGTTCAAACGGGTGAACCAGTGCACCACCGGGCGAGTCTACGTGCTGAAGTTCAAAGCGGGCTCCAAAAGACTCTTCTTCTGGATGCAGGTATAAAGATACTCTTTTTGTTTTTTCAGTGGCAACAAACAACCACCGAGTCCTGCAGACGGGAGAGATGTCGGAAAGGGTTGTTGTTGTTTTTTTTTCTTTAGGGGGTTGCTGACAATCACGGTGCAAAGTAAAAAGGATTAAAATATAAATATATGCTGAATTTAATCATTCAGTACATAAATAAATACAAAATAAAAGCAGTTTGGTGCAAAAAAAAAATTACAATTAAAAGGATTAAAATATAAATATATGCTGAATTTAATCATTCAGTACATAAATAAAAAATAAAAGCAGTTTGGTGCAAAAAAAAAATTACAATTAAAAGGATTAAAATATAAATATATGCTGAATTTAATCATTCAGTACATAAATAAAAAATAAAAGCAGTTTGGTGCAAAAAAAAAAAAAGACAAAATATAAATATATGCTGAATTTAATCATTCAGTACATAAATAAAAAATAAAAGCAGTTTGGTGCAAAAAAAAAAAAAGACAATTAAAATATAAATATATGCTGAATTTAATCATTCAGTACATAAATAAAAAATAAAAGCAGTTTGGTGCAAAAAAAAAATTACAATTAAAAGGATTAAAATATAAATATATGCTGAATTTAATCATTCAGTACATAAATAAAAAATAAAAGCAGTTTGGTGCAAAAAAAAAAACAGACAATTAAAATATAAATATATGCTGAATTTAATCATTCAGTACATAAATAAAAAATAAAAGCAGTTTGGTGCAAAAAAAAAAAAAGACAAAATATAAATATATGCTGAATTTAATCATTCAGTACATAAATAAATAAAAAATAAAAGCAGTTTGGTGCAAAAAAAAAAAAAAAAGACTAAATATATGCTGAATTTAATCATTCAGTAAATAAATAAATAAAAAATAAAAGCAGTTTGGTGCAAAAAAAAAAAGACAATTAAAATATAAATATATGCTGAATTTAATCATTCAGTACATAAATAAAAAATAAAAGCAGTTTGGTGCAAAAAAAAAAAAAGACAATTAAAATATAAATATATGCTGAATTTAATCATTCAGTACATAAATAAAAAATAAAAGCAGTTTGGTGCAAAAAAAATTACAATTAAAAGGAAAAATTAATCATGTATTTTTGTTGCTAATTTACTCTGAATCCATTTACTTATTTATTACACAAAAGGGGCAGTTTAGTACTTCTACTGAAACTGAAGGAAGTTTCTGTGGGAGTGTTTAACATCGTTGTGACTCCGTACGAGGGAGAAATGTACAGAATAACAGCAGCCTTCTCCATTAAACACCATCAGCATGCATTCGATTTATCTGAACTTCAAATCCACATCGAAGTGATCGCTGCAGGAAGAAGACGAGGTTATTTAGAATAACGCATCGATTCTCATCGCAGCGAAGCTACTTTAAAGATTGAAACGAGGAAACGGTTTCAGATCAAATGTCCCTCCGATTTGATTTTCTGATCTCAGGAGCCGAAGACTGACAAAGATGAGGAGTACTGCCGTAAGGTGAATGAGTATCTGAACAACCCGCCGATGCCCGGCACTCTGGGGAGCGGCAGCAGCGGAGGACACGACCTGTCCGCACTGGGAGGTAAACGGACGCTCGTCATATTCCTTTCATCGTACGTAGGTAATGTCGTAAACCTGAAATATCTCCCGTTTGATGCCGAGTGTCACCTTGCCGTCTCTGCTTGCGCGTACAGGCGAGGGCGGTCTGCAAAGCCTTCTGGGTAACATGAGCCACAACCAGCTCATGCAGCTCATCGGACCGACGGGCCTGGGCGGGATCGGTACGTACGTTCCCCTAACCGAGTCGAGAAGCTGCAGAGGCGACGGTGTGAGAACGTGGAGGGAGGGAGAGGGGGAAATATCTCTCTGGATTAAAGTCTCCGTTTCTCTGAATCTCAGGAGGTCTCGGGGCGCTGGCGGGTCCGGGCTTGGCCAACCTGTTGGGGAGCAGCAGCAGCAGCAGCAGCAGCAGCAGCGTTCCCGCAGCCAGCAACTCCTCCACAAGGTGCCCCCTACGTTCGCTCCCGTTAAAACGGCCAAGAAACATTCCTCAATGTTTTTTGGTTGTTTTTTTTTGCGGTGGCATATTTTTTTTTCTCTAGAAAATAGTCAGACGTGTTGCCAAGAAATATTTGACTGGCAGCTACAGTATGTAGGAGAGAAAGTGGTCCAGAGGATGGAGATTTATTTAAAAAAAATTTTTTAGGTTAGATTTAAAATGGAAATAGCCTCCGTGACATCACCCACACATTTTGTGAGGAGAGGTTATGAGGTCTCCATCTTGTCACCGCCTACTGTGACGTCAACCGCCTTGTCACTCAAAACAGCCCCGACCGTGATTATGAATAACTTTTAAGCCGTAATACAATTTAAACGCGCAAGTTCTGTACAATTTTAGCCACATACGGTTCTCATGAACAGCAAAATTATCTAGAGACTGTAGAAATTGTTGTTTGTACCAGGATGTAAACGTGATTATTTCTGCTTGTTGGGCATTTTAACATGCTGCTATAAACTGTAATACCACCGAGAGGCGCTACAGATTGACTCCAAAACAGCTAAAGCGCCATAGACTCCCATTCAAAATCGGTGATGACATACAAAAGATAATTTTTTTTCCACAATTTATAATGGTGTTATTAGTTTGAGTGACTCTTTTTTTTAATTTTTTTTATTATTAGTTTTCTGGCGGTCCATCTGAATATAATTGCTGCATCAATCAGAAATGAGGCCTCAAAAAGGCATGTTTTTAGAGGCGTGGCTGTTTGACTGACAGGCCCGGGGTGCAGTCAGGTCTCTGCTATAGGTGGGCGGGGCGTAGTGTCCTCGGGTTCCCAATCAAATAAGAGTTCCTGGTGGATTTATGTGTCTGTTTCCGGAAGAAATACCAGAGAATAGCGAGAAGTGCTCTTCAAAATCTCCCGAAGGCCAGAGCAATGCCGCAGATTGATGATGTCTGAACATAATCTCATGCGAGACCAAGAAAAGCAGTAAATATTCATAACGGAGAAGCTGCAGACGGAGAACATTTGACAATCTGAATAGTTGAGAAGTGAGTTCTCTGCCCGTCGGCTCATCAATTATTCAACTGATTGTTCCAGCTCTGTTCACATCAATAAATCTGAATGTAAAACAGCCGCAACGATTAGAGGCCGCATTTAATCTTGCATGTTTATATATTTTATTTCTTCGAGAAGTTTAAAAGAAAAATAAGTACAACTTATAAAAAAAATAAAAATTTCATCCCACACGTGGAACAACCGAACTGACAGGTGGATGCTGCTGGCCGACAGCGCCTCCTGCTGTGTGTGTGTGTGTGTGAGATCACTGACAGATCGATGGTGTATTACCCCCCCCCCCCCCCCCGTCTCCTCTCAGTCCATCCACCGCCGTCACCCCGACTTCCACCTCCACCACCAGCCGGCTCGGCTCCTCCCAGGTGCCCACCACTCCCATCACTCCCTCCGCCACCTCGGCGGCCTCCCCCACCGCCACCACCCCCTCCACCCCGGCCGTGACCTCGGCGGGCGCGGCCAACCCCACGCAGCCCATCCAGCTGAGAGACCTGCAGAGCATCCTGGCCACCATGAACGTACCCGCCAGCAGCCAGGGAGGTGAGGACGCGACCGAAACATTTCCTCAACGAAAATGTACATAACCTCCGGAGGGAAAACGGCTAATTAGCCGAAATGATTTCAACCGATTATGCAACAGGTAATTAGCGTCGTGAACGCAACAGCGTCTGTAACACCGTGCAATTTTAGCACAGTAAGTTCGGTTTGTTTGCAGAAGCGGGAGAACCGTAGAAATACTGCAGTCTGTCGCCGTTCTGATTTCATTTCATTCGGTACAACTCTACTTCCTGCTTCGGTGACGCCATTCATCACCCGCACTGCGCTGACAGATAAACATCCAGGGCTGGAGACCGGAGGAGGAAAATAGGGCAAAAAAATAAATAAATAACGTGAAAGGCGATAACACGCAGGATTAGTGGAGCAGGTAATAAATACGAAGACAGCGTCTGGAGTTTTAATATTTTTTTTTAATTTCTTATTAACAATCGAAAGTGACAAACCAGCAGGGGCTTCGGCTTCATCGAGTTAACTTTCAGTTTTATGGCCCGCATCCTGCCACACAAACAAACACATCACCCACGAGGTTGCGAACTCCCGTCAACCGGACGAGATTTATTAAAAACTTGACGACGGATTCGCACACGGAAAGCGTGAATTGTAATCACACTGAAAAGCTTTGATTTTGCGGGGCAGTTGGGTAAGAAAATGTGTGTCGTTACCTGCAGTGGACCTGGCCAGCGTCCTGACGCCCGAGATCATGGCTCCCATCCTGGCCAACACCGAGGTGCAGCAGAGGTTGACGCCCTACCTGCCGTCCGGAGAGTCGCTGCCTCAGAGCTCGGAGGAGCTCCAGAACACGCTGAGCTCGCCTCAGTTCCAGCAGGTCGGCCGCGCGCTTCAACCGTGAAGCTTTACAACTCCATTTAAAAAAAAACAACAAAAAAAAATAAACCAGCAGGGAACACGTCGTTTACTCGTTTCTACGAACGTATTCGTGTCAAGTTTCCTCGTTGAAAACTTATCTTTTATAGTATTTTTTTTTTAAAAAGATGCGTACAACATTTTTGTGGTGTTGGCATCGTTGAGTAATTTAACATCGAATGAACTTCTTATTTGTTGCCTGCGTGATCGTTTGTGCAGCTGATGAACGCGCGAACGATTTAAGTCCCACGTCGGTGCTAGACTTGACATTTGAGTGTCCTCGGGTGCGGAAACAGCCCCGCGAAGAGTGAGACCGTGTTCAGCAGGATTCAGGTCACCGACAGAGTCTTGTTTGTTTGTTTGTTTGTTTGTTTGTTTGTTTGTGGTCTTTATTTCTGGTGTTTACCGTCCCTCCGCAGGCTATGAGCATGTTCAGCAGCGCTCTGGCGTCGGGACAGTTGGGGCCTCTCATGAACCAGTTTGGTTTGCCTGCAGAGGCCGTGGACGCGGCGAACAAAGGAGGTCAGTGTTCGACTCGCATCAAGCGGAGACGCCGGAGCTGCAGGTTTAACTGCGACAGAACGTCGTCTCGAGTTTTGTATAAACGTAGGAGATTAAAGTTTGAAGTTCGGCCGAAGTTTTAAGGCTTTTGTATAACCGGAGAGATCATTTGAAGTGCAGTGATCCGAAGAGAGAGCACAAAGATTGTTTTTTTGTTTTGTAGAGAGATGGAAGTTATTATTGATGTTAACATTATTGATATTTTATAGGTTTTAATGGTTAATGTGGAACCTACTTGGCACACAGAAAATAAAAACACTTGTCAGCTGCAGCTCTGACCTCTGGACATTTCTCCATGCAGATGTCGAGGCTTTTGCTAAAGCCATGGAGACGGAGACGAAGTCGGACCAGGACAGCGACTCCAAAGACAAGAAGGACGACGATGAAGACATGAGTTTGGACTAAGTGCTCTTTTAAGAAAACTACCCTGATTATTTAATGTATTTATTTGGCTGCTTCTGCTGCTCTGTAACGAAAGGATAAAGGTTATGGTTAATGTAGTCGAAACGGCGACTCTCAGCTGATCGTGCTGTGAATTAATATCTACCGATTTAACACGTCTTCTACCCGCATGTCATATACTCGTCCTTCCTTCCCCGACACCAGGAAACAGTAAAATCATTGAAAACACTCGTTTGTTGTGTGGATTTTCCAACTTTCTGCGCGGTCGGAGTGATGTGACCGCGATCACTGGTATCCAAACGTTGCGAGACCGTTTCCTGACGTGCGCCGAGCAGGAGGAAGCTGCAAGCTTCGTGAGCGAGTGTACGCGCCCGAGTTTTTGTTGTTGTTTTTTTTTTTCTTTCTCAAACATCAGCGGCATGACGAGGCGCTCAATGGGAGTTTAAAAACTTCAAACTTTGGGTAAAACGCTTCCTTCGTCACTCGTGAAGGAGGGGAAAAGACAAACGCCCTGAACAAATCGGCGCTCGTCGCCGACTGAAGGCTAATTCGAGCAGCGTATCCAGACTATAATCGCAGCAGAAAATTGAAGATGCGGTGCGGAGGAGCAAAAGCTAGAAGTCGGCGACGGGGACGCTTGAAATGCTTCAGAAAATCTGCAACAGCGAAGCGATGAGCCGGAGCGGAGCGGAGCGAAGAGACGTTAATGCTTCGAGAGGGTCCCGGGACACCGAGACAAACGAAAGGTTTGTCTTCCACGCGCTGCAACACAAACGGTCTCTAAACCGTTTGATCGCACCTCATATTTGCTACAGATTATATTCGGTACCCATGAAGAGAAACGCTTCGGCACGTTTACTTAAAAAAAACAAAAAAAACATCAACAACTCTTTTCACTTTTCTTTGTCATTTCAAAAAAAAAAAAAACATTCATTTTACAGTACAGTATGAACACGCAATGAATATTAACCAGTTTGACACCATTTTCACAAATCAGTTATTTCACACATTTTTTTTTTTCACCACTTCATTAAAACTGAATCACCGTCAAGTCCGCGACTGTGAGAAGTCTGTGATTATCTCTCCGAGACGAGAACAACGTTTAAAGATGAACCGCAGCCACGTGGAGAAATGTCAACTCTAAATATCATTTGTGGGTTTGATTGTTAACCGTTTCACTGCCACTTTGGCTTCAGGCACTTTTAGTCCGTACTTGTACGCCCATCGGCTTCCCAAATCTGACGAGCCACCACCGACCGGTTGCCACAGAAGCAACTCGTACATCCACTCATTTACTAAAAGAGTCACAACGAAAGCACTACAATCTTCCATTGACTTACAACGGAGCACAGGTCGGGTGTTTTCGGTGACGACACCATCGGTAACTTCTTTGGGTTAAATATTTTATGAGCTATTCAAAAGATATGAGAAAGTAAAATTCCTGAGAAAACGGAAAGGTGTGACACCGAGACGAGACTTACGAGGAATAAATTCCAGTGCATTTTACAAAACATGTCCTGGCAAAATGACATGAAACATAACAAAAATAAAAACACATCGGCTATAAATAATACGAGTCCATAATTTCTTTGCTGGTTGTGTGCACGTGACACCGCACTGTAAACCAACAACAACAACGAGCTGCCACAAGAGTTCGAACTGACATTTTCCTGCTATTCTACATAAATACATGAATTTGGCTGACTTATTGAATGAGCATAAACAAATTAAAAGGCCACTTCTTTCATTAAAGATGTTTCCCCGCGCACAATCTACAGCATTATATTTTGGTCTAATGGCTAAAAATGTGTCACAGTGGGTTTGAAAGGCGTTTACAAAAACGGTATGGTTCTTTGTCCGTAACGATAAATACTACACGGGCTGTATAGTAACGAGGAAGGTGCAGGTGAGGAGTGTTTTCACAGACATCACAGCAGACTTTTCATTTAAATAGAAGTTAAGAATAGTATGCTGTACATTAAGAAAAAAAGGATCACAAGAAACCAAAGTAAAAGCACAATTAACGTGCTCATTGAACATCTCTAACATAGAGCTCATGACTGGATCAACATCAGAACGTCACACGTACAAAGAGACATTCGGGGACACGCACGCCAACACCAACGAGTGTAAACTAGTTATTCCTCATTTACAGTGAAAATAAATAGTACCAGAATTATTTGTTTCAAACACCACAGCTTATAAACTGGACGATTCACAGCACTCACTGTGGTCTTGAATGTCCGGGTGTCAAGACGCCACCACATCCGGTCTAACCCTGCTGCACCAGCCTGCGGTAGTGCGGCATGACCTTGCTCTCGGGGAGGTACAGGCCCATCTCCAAGGCAACCAGCACCGGGAACTCCAGAGGAATCAGCTCCCGTCTGTTGATCCGGAAACGCTCCTCCAGCTTCTGCTCGAGGGCGTGGGGGTCGGGGGGGGGGGGGAGAAAAAAAAAAGAGGAAGGACTTAAAAGGGATGAAAAAAAACCAACAACCTCGACTTAAGTCGTGAGAGCACTTCTGTGGCAAGCAAAGTGCCGAAAGTTGGCTGCGGGGTAATGAGCCCTTCCTTTCGGTTTTGCGTGGCCATTAAATTCAAAGTTTCTGTAAGCGATTAGTGAAGAGTAAATCCGGACCAAATCGATGCATCCGCGGCGAGTGCCATTGTTTGGCTGTAGATCGGTGTTGTACAGAAAGCCAACTCGGGAGTCAAGAGGACTAAACATTGATTTGCATTAAAAAATAGAATCACCGTGCCTGCCTTCATTGTATTTTAAAATAACCGGTGTTACTCTTTATGGTGTAGATAAAATAGCATTGGGTTATCTGTCACTTCAACAGATGGGGGACTTTCAGGATTCAGAGGATTAAATATTGATTTGCCCGAGAGCCTTCTCACCTTACCGTCTTTTGAAACAGCCTGTATTGATTTTCACTGAATACATTAGGGAAATTACTCTTATCACAGGTAGGCTAACTGCTGGATCCTTATGGTCCGACAGGTAGACTTCATACTCGAGCATTAAATGATCAAATCTTAACCACCAGCTTCGACTTTTTTCTCTTTAAAAGTTCTTGAACTGTAGTTTATCTCGAGCTGTGATTCAAAGTATGTTTTGGCAGCGGCATGTTCTATACATACGAACAACAAAAAAAACTACACGTGACTAAAATTACAATTCATAACATCCGTTGCAAAATGAACTTCCACGGCAAACGCGCAACAAAGTACTGTGTCTAATGAATGTAAAGTTAGGGGCCGCTGTAAAATAAAAACAAATAAATTCAGAACCAAAAGAATTTCTTTCTTTCCTCTGATCTACAGAAATGTACGATGCAGCGGACATTAAAAATAAATAAATAAAAATAAATAAATAAAAAGCAGTTTAATTTCAGCTGGACATAAAAACAACTCGAGTCTGTTTCTCTGTACTGCAGACACAAACACCAGCTGCTCTTCTTTGACTCAGCGAGTGTTTTCTGAAATGTGGGACCTGCGGCGTTAAACTGCAGTGGCTGTTACCACAGTAACCGCAGGTGCCACCAAACCGACCAGGACTGTAATCTAAAAGGATTAAAACTGTGAATCATTTCAAAACCTTCGCCCACAGTTTTGTCTCACTCGTGTTCTGAATTAGAGGAGCTCCGGTTCTCTGAGCGGATTATGAGGACTTCTTAGAAAAACATTTAAATAACAATTCAGTTTGTATTTACAAAGCCTTTGCTCGCGGGACACCGTGAAGACCGAGACTCCCGTTTCCAGTCTTAAAAACGACGGGTCGTCGAAAGAACAATGTTTGGTAAACAAGTCGGAGCCTGTGTGTTTCAGGTTTTTCCACTTGGTTGTTTTAATTGCAGGAGAAAGGTGTCGGGATACAGACGAGCACGTCCCGTTCTGTTACGTTTCATGTCTCTACTCCGTTTCACGCCGAGGTCTGTGTGTGTGTGAAAACTTTACTCACATCAATGAGCTGTTTGACGTCTGGCTTTCGCAGATCGCTGCTGATCTTTGCAGCCAGCAGGACGCACGCCGCCGCCACCAGCTTCCTGTTCTGCTTGTTGAGACGTCCCTGCAGCACCAGCTTCTCAAAGTAAACAAAAGCCATCGCTATGGTGACCGGCTGCAGCCCGAACTCCTCGCTGACGGCCCTCATGTCCCTCTTCAGGCTGGCGGAGGGGAGAAGTCAAAGTTACCGGTCTGTTTTCTAGAACGAGTGTGATGACTGCGAAAACTGAACTCTTGAGCCGAAGTTCAACCTTCAAAAGGCTCCGAGAGAACGAGTTTAAAAGACCGAAAGGGGAACGTGAGATGTGTGCACCTTCTTATCTTGCTCAGAGTCAGCTTAATGTGAGGAAACTTCTCCCTGAAGGTCTCGTTCATGTCCTTCTTCAGGTCGGATGGTTTCACGTACTCGATAACAGTCGTCTGCAGAGATGGAAAAACAAACCAGCAGGTCAATACAGCGTCTCGCTCCTTTCACACACACACACACACACACACACACACACACACACACACACACACACACACACACACACACACACACACACACACACACACACACACACACACACACACACACACACACACACACACACACTCGTTGCCAAGAGGTGACGGTCTTGTGACACCGTCGACTGGAGGGTGATAACATCATGTGAACGGGACACAATGGGTGTATTTCACTGTGTAACGTGACTTGAGGTCGGTTCAGAAGTACACTTTTACACTTTACAGCCTGTTTCACAACAATTTACAAGTCCAATGAAGGAGCCTTGAAACAAAGACGGAGGGTCGATGCGAGACCAGTAACCAGATCGGCCGGTGAAACTTGGAGGAGACCGGCGAGAGTTTACATCCGCTGATTTAACCTGGTTACTTTAAATCTGTTTATACAAACCGCTTTTTACCTGCAGTAGAGACAGAATACGCCGAATAAGTCCTGATGCAGTTTCTTCTTTGAGTTTTAACAGTGAAAACCAACTTAGAGTTGTTAGTTTGGGGTTTCAGGGTTTCTGCAGGATTTAAAAATCTCATTTTAAAGCCTTTTTAATACCATATAGAACTGAATTTAACAACTGTTTCACGGTGTCTGTTAATTAGTTGAATAATGAAAAGTAAAAGTGCCGAACATGCAACAGCTCCAGTCACTCGTTTTTTTCGGGATTTTCTGCTTTTCTTCGGGTTACGAGATATTCAACTGAACGTATCTTTGGATTTTGGGCTGTCGATCAAACAACAGTTACCCCCTACTGCGTGAAAAGTGATTCTGAAAAATCGTCCACCGATTGATCGATAACGACAGTAATGGTTGCAGCCTTGCTCACCACGTATGAGGCGAAGATGAGAACCCTCTTGTGTCTCCCGCAGGGCCACTGAGGGTCGCTGAGCAGGTTGGGGTCGTACTCTGCCACCTCCTCCACGCCTGAAACACACACACACACAAAGCAGAGCGGATAAAAAACGTCTCGGCTCAGCGAGACAGCGCAGAGGTGTGTGTGTGTGTGTGTGTGTGTGTGTGTGTGTGTGTGTGTGTGTGTGTGTGTGTGTGTGTGTGTGCGTGTGCGTGTGCGTGTGCGTGCGTGTGCGTGTGCAGGACCGGAGTCGTACATGGTTCCTGTGGCACGCTGTTGTTCTGACGAGCAGGGGTGAAGTTCTTCTGCCCGTTGCCACGGAAACGCGACTGAGGGGTCTGAGCCGTGGAGTTCTCCGGCGCGCCGCCGCCGCCGCCGCTCTTCTGTCTCACCAGGGCATTGGTCGGATAGAGCAACTGAGCGTAGGACACCGTCTGAGCAGGAGGAGGGAGACGGGAGACGGTCAGTGACGGCAGTGTCTTCACTGGGTACGAACACGTTTCTGGACATCGGACCGGCGTTTTACCTTCCCACAGGCGCCCAGCTCCACGCCCTCCAGGCAAGGCAGCAGGTCAACAGCCACCACGGAGGACAGTCTCTGCCTCTGAGTCTCCAGTTTAGGATCACTGTTCACAAAGACACACGTTAACGGCATTCCCAGCACACCCACTGTCCTTTTACCTGACAACGAAATGGATCTCACACACACACACGCGCACGCACACACACACACACAGCAGGAGGGTGATGGGAAGATGAAAGCGAGGGGTGTGTGATCTCTGCTTGGGATGGTGCTTTTTCTGGTGTACCTGAGATGAGCACTCTCTCCATAGGGCAGCACTGAGAAAGCAGCATATAGCGACCGCTTGGCACAAATCAGCATGATCCTGCAGGACACAGCAAGTACAGGCAGACAAAACAGATGTCGTGTCAGTCTACAGGCAACGACTACAGGCAACGACTACAGGCAACGACTACAGGCAACGCTCCTCAACGGCTACCGTACACACACACACACACACACACACACACACACACACACACACACACACACACACACACACACACACACACACACACACACACACAACGCTCATCAGCCGACGGCGAAGTCCACCACAGAGCTGCTCCTGCGGTGATCACTAGTGAAGCTAAACGTCGACCAACAGCAGTCTGAAGCTCAAAGCAGGACGAGCGACGTCCGAGCTGGACGAGCTCCGAGTTAGTGACCGTTCACGTGTTATCATTACATCCAAGTCACAGAGGGGATATAAGATTTGGATCGCTGATTATTTATTGACGTGCCAGAAACCACTGGCATGTGAACTATGAATATTTTCAGATTTTCTTCTTCGTGGATTATTTAGGATCTTTGGTTATTAGAGATATTGACCAGCTGTTGGTTGGATGAAATGAAAAATCTGAGATATCACATTCGCTAATTTTCGTACATTTTTGACACGTCGGCCGTCGCCATCATGCTTTTAGATTTTTGAAAGCCGAGCTGGGGACAGCGAGGACACTACGCCCACCCGCCTATAGCAGAAACCTGACTGCACCTCAGGCATGTCCCTAAAACCAAACACGCCCCCAGATACGCCTCTATTTGAGGCCTGATACCTAATTAATAACAGGATTGTTACAGACTGGAGCCGACCCCTAGTGGCCCTCGGTGGTATTGCACTTCGACCGGAAGCTACATCCACTTTCATATACAGTCTACCGTTTGTAATCATCAACATCAAAACACAGCAAATTCACATCTTTGGAAAAAAAAAAAAACTCTCAAGAGTTCGAATCAACTCTTTTTGCTTTGTTACATGCGAGACCATCGAGCTCACTCTCAAGCAGAGTGAAAGTAACTCTTTTCTTGGAGTTGAATTTTTTTTTAACACTTTTCAGGAGTTGAACTTGAACTCTTTGGGAGTTAAAACTCGACTCCCGTGAAGAGTAAATTTGACTTTAACCTTGAGCTGTTTGAATGTCAACACTTCCACTGTGTTTACAGTCAACACTTAAAAGTGTGTATTGTTTGACCTTCATGGAGTTAAAAGTTAATCACACTATGAAGGTTTTAGGTAACACTGACAACAAGATAACAACATAGTCATCACAAATTTATATTTAACAATTATATTCAGTGTTCAACAATTAAGTGCTGCATGAAAACTTTATGTAACAAGTTGCAAACTATCAAATGTACTGGTTTATGTTTTACGTTCCTACCTTGTACACTTGATAGCCCCATTTTATTTATCATTGTTTTCATTGAAATGTGAATAAACAGCATGTTTTAACAAAACTAAATATAATTTCTGCCCCTCACTTGGATTTAATTTGGTTGTTTTATTCTCAAAAGTTACAAATAACTAAGGCATGCTGGGAAATGCTAATACGGCAAATACACCTGTTGAATCATGCCTCTCAACACTCGGCGAATGAACACCAGAATATTAACCTACCAGAGAGTAACACAAGCTGGAGTCTAACTTTTAAAATAAACTCCCAAATTCAAAGTCTTTGTTTAACTCCAGGATATTTCACTCCAGAAATTTGCTGTGTAGTTGTCGATTAGTTGACTGTCAACACATCGCCTGAATAATCAACTAAATGTTGCGGCTCCACAGCAGACATTTTCATGCAGGTGGTGAGAAGAGTCTTCAAAAGACTCATGAAATAGTCTTAAACGGTCTTCTGTGGGTTTTTTTCATATATATTTAGAAAATAATCTGCGCGGCTCAAATGTATCGAGAGGCACAAACTAGATCTGGATGAGCTGAAACTAGGAACAAGCAGCCAATAAACACGATCAACATTCATTACAACTGCTCTGACAGGAGTGTAAACAAACCGACCGCTCAACAGTCTGCTCAACAACACCACAACAAGTGAATACAAAAACACATCCTGAACACCAGCAAGGGGCTTCAGCTGCTCACCGAACACCAAGAACACGCAGTCGGGAGCCGTCTCTGCCACGGACACCCGGCAGTAAACACCCGAGCCGGACCTTGAGAGAGGGACATCAAATCTCTTAAGTGGGTGGTGTGGGGGATATCACGTACTACTGTAAATGAGCTACATAACCGGGACAGCTTTCCTTCAGCTCAGGAAGCAACAACGGGACACAGTCCAGGATTGCACACACCAGCAGAAAAACACATGACACGTCAGCACACGCGTGTGGAAATGAATATGAAGTGGATGTCGGTACAGTGGGGGAGATATGAAACAAATGACGTCAAAGTCAACAGACAAGAGTATTTTATTATGGAGATCACAGATGGGGCGCCACGCTCTCGTGGTCGTCCGGCTTAACGAACTTGTCAACAGCGTGCCAGTTCAGGATCCTCTCTTCCTTCGGTGGGTTACTTCACTCTCGGTGCAATAGCGTGTTAGATTTCCACACTGTACCTCTTTTGGCTTTTGCTAAGCTTCCAAGGGTGATTAATTTCACTGTAGCAATCGCCACTCTGCAGCTGTATGCCTGTTATTCCTCTGCAGCCTCCGAGTTAAGCAGCTTATTACAGAAGTAGCAGGAGGAGAGTAACACTGGTCTATTTCAGACTCCAAAATAAAGCAGCCTTTTGTTTTCTTGACATTTCTCTACTATAATCCTTGTGTGTGTGTGTGTGTGTGTGTGTGTGAATGTATTTGTACATGTTGTCTGGAGACTCACCTACACCCTCTGGTATCATACTGCCTCATACTCTTGATGAAGTGGACTTTCTTTGGCACCTTGGGTCCGGGAGAACCGGAGACGTTCCTCGACCTGTGGGAGGGCAAAAAAAACACAAAAAATACTTTTAGAAATGTCTGCACACAAAAACAAAGTCGTTCCACACGATACGGCTTCCTCTGTGATCGTGGAAGTCGTCTCGGGTTTGGAGGTAAAGCCAATGTATGTAGTCAAACATGGTCATCCGTATGGATTTAATAGGTGCTTTCACCAAGTAACACCTTTACACAATAAATGGCACAGCTAATACAAGTAATTTACATTCAAGGCAGTGATAATACAGGACAGAAAGAGATTACAGTGAAACAACCAGATGAAATGTTTATATTACACAAATCATACAGTTCCTGTGAGTAACAAGACACAACTTGACTTCCTCTATTGAGTATTGAGCTGGTGTCACAAGGAAGTCAGTGGCACCGTTTAAAAGGCCCACGGTGCTGTATGGTAAAACGCCGACCACTAAAATGCTCACCTCTGCCGCGAATCCAGAGAGTTACCGGCGGGGGCCGGGCTGAGCACGGCGGGCGTTGACCTGACCCGGGAGGAGGGCTGGTGTCCGGCGGGGACCGGAGACAGAGGGGTGTCCGGGGTTAGCGTCTCGACCGCGCTGCCGCCCTCCAAAAATACCTCGTTAGCTCCCACGGGATTTGCCCCGGCTGGTTCCGGGTACATGACCAAAGAAGGTCGGGAAGGGCTGACCAGCCCCGGGACGCTGGAAGACGACCCGCTGACGGCCACGGCGGGGTCTGTCGCCTGGGAGACCGCACCGTGGCTATCCGCCGGCGGGGGCACGACCGTTGCGCCGCCGTCTCTGTCCCCGAGTCGAGGCTCCTCGGCAGCTGGTTGTTCGGTACTTCCATGGCTAAACTGACACTGGGGTCGTCCGTCGAGTGAGATATTGTTGAGGAACAGCAGAGCCGCCTGTCTCCGCCGGGAGTCCTTCGCTTTCTTCCGGAGCTCTCGTTTGGTCTTCGCCGGTTTACTGGTTCCGCCGTTTGACTGCAGACCGCAGACAGCGGTCGCCATTCTAGTGTGAAATGTGACTGTTGAAAGCGAAGGCAACGCGTACCGGTAACAGAGCGTTAGCCCCGCCCCTCTCTGTGCTGATTGGTTGGGAGGGCGGCTACGCGGCCTGAACCGTGGAAATCCACGTAGATGATTGGACAATTCGGAAAATTATTCTTGCTGCTCGTAGTTGATTGGGTTTGGGGGCATAGTGGGAGGTGCGCTGGTAACAAAGGAAATATTAATAACTTGATAATATACATATTATTTATGTTTACAGTAGGTTGTATAACTTATATATCTATAATCATATGGAATGATTAAGCCACTTGCCAGTTTTCTCTAAACTTAATTATTATTATTTATTTTTTTCCAGATTCAAATCAAGATCTAAAATCCAATGAATGAATGTACAAAAAAAAAAAAAATCATTTCAAACTCACATACTAGTGTTTGTCGATTACTTAGGGCCATTTAATAGAGTACTTTCTGGGTTTCCAGGTTGTGACCAATCCCTTTGACTGGTGTTTATGCTTTCTGTTAGGCAATAATATGCAGTTATACATTTTGGTAAATCTATTTAGAAATGCTGAAGTGTTTCCTGTGTTCTCCCAAATCATTCAAGTCTGTGTAATTTACAAGTGTTGAGAATTCATTAATAGATAGTATTTCCAAGAGCCATCCAGGCGGCAGTCTGTAAATCCGTAGCAAAGTTTGATTTGTTCCAGAGGTCCTGGAAACCCTTCTCATTTGGTAAATAATAATGAGTAAATAGTTAGTTGAAGGAGACTTTAAGTGCTACCAACCACAAACTGTTCTTATAACTGATCTTCAATGTTTCAACATCAGCAGCTGTCATTTGATTATTTATTTATTTTTTTGTAAACAAGTTTAAGATCAAATAAATCCGCCTTTTTATTTGGTTCAAGAAAAGTCAAACTTTTTATTTCATATAGTTCAATTTAAATTCTTGAAACATAATAAGCATGGCCAGTTTGAACTAGTCTGAAAATCATATATGCCCGTATATTACGGTAAATCTGCCTTTTTATTTCATTGGGATTTTAGTCGTATTTGTACATTTATGTTACTATTTTTTAAATGAATTAACAGGGCACAATTTTTTTCTTAAATAAATTTGAGTGGCTCAAAAAAAAAAAAATTATATCTGGTTTACACCTATAATAAGAATTCTCCTTCTTCTAGTTGCTGTCCGTGATTTATGGGTGTGGATTGTTAGAATAACTTTTATGCGACTCAAACATTCTCTGTGCGATCCAAACGTATTTTCAAATCAGTGCTTTCCTTTTGAGAACATGCCACCAGCTATCTATTTAGCATTTTGCGAGCGAGTCGGTGGATTGTGAGCCTGTGATCGTCGGATCAAAGAGGAACGCCAGCAAACAGCTCCGCTGCTTGTTCTCCCATTTTACTACAGCCATCCGAGTTAGAGGGATACTTTGCTGTTTGATTTTGATTTCACACCCCACTGACGTGTAAATACAAAGCTTGAGTGAGTGTCTCTTCTGACAGAGGCTGAAGTGGGAAAGCTCTTCCATCTTCAGAGTGCAATCAATCAATAGGTGCTTTCCTTCCCTCACAGTTCAGGGGAATTACAACGCCAGCAGCGTGCCAAAGAGCGCAGTTTGTGTTGCGTGGCTGTTTGGAGAATTGGTTCATCTGTTGAGAGGTCGCTGACCTCTTTGGAAGTAGATAGTGATGACGAGTTCAGGGCTGCTAATCCATTGACCCATTGAGAGATGGGATTAAGTCTCAATCTAATCAGAACAATCCATCAATCTGCCTCCTCAGAAGTATCTAACTGTCTGTCTTTTTACCTGTCTGTCTGTCAATCTATTTATCTGTCGGTCTGTCTGTCGCAGAGGTTTGTTTTTAATTGTCTAGTTCCCCTGTGTAAAAAGGCAGTAACATCAAAGATCAGGTAAACACATTGCTCTTTATTTTAGCAACAACAACATAATGAAATTGTCTTCACCTTCTTGTGAATCTTCCTTTTTTTTGTTTTGTTCTTGCTCTGAACAGCAACAGTCTGGTACGACCATCTTAAGGCTTTTTGATTGTAGCTTTGTGTTTGAGGTACAGCCCCGCCCAACTCCTGCCACAACAAGCTCATTTTATGGTACACTGTGTGGTTGTTATGCAATGGACTCAAGACAGTTAGCACCATAATCAAAGCCTCTCTGGCTTTTTTGTTGTTGTTCCTGTACTGCAGCAGGGGTGGTGAAGGTGCTCTGTGGGCTTTTTGTTTGTTTCAGTGTCATCTGGGGGAAATCGAGCTGAATGGACAGTGTTTACAACAAAACTGTCATGTCTCCGTGACACAGTTTCAAATTAATTTAAATGCACATAGCAGGACACTCCTCGCCCCACATACACATGCTGGTATGTGAGCTCTCTCTCTCTCTCACACACACACACACACACACACACACACACACACACACACACACACACACACACACACACACACACACACACACACACACACACACGGTTCAGAAATTTCCCTCTGGTCTATTCTATAAAAAAAAAAAACCCTGACAAAGAAAGTATGGTAAAGCTTTGTTTTACAGGTCCATAAATTCCTTATAATTTCATAAAGCAATTCCTGGATGAGAAATTTGATGTAATTTGTCACTAATTATAATTAAAGTACAGACTGTTCAGCTAGCAAACTACAAAATTATCAATTCTCGTTAAATCCTAAACAAGCGTTGCCTCGACTCTTCTTGCCAGCAGGTCATCTGAACATGTGTGCAATATGTCTTTGAGTGAAGATGTTTCCAATAAAAAGTGGATGAATAAATTAAAGAGAGAAAATCATTTCAAGAAAATTCCTCAAAAAAAAAAAATCAACAGCTACTTTTAAACTTAACACAAAACTAGCAGTATTTAACTGTATTTTTTGCTCAAATTTGCACCAAATACAATTTTTCTTTCAAGTTTCAAGGAAACTATAAGGAAATAACAGACCTGTAAATTGAAGTGTTTCCAAAAGTACCACATGCCCGTACCATCAACAATACCAAAGCTATTCTGTTTAAAGTCCAGAGTCTGCAGCTATTTTTTTTTTTTTTTTTTTTTTTACATTTTTCAGACAACAAAGTATGGATCCAGTACAATTACAGACAGTTCTGTCCCTCTGCAACTTCCTCTTCATTGTACAGAAATTTACATGTAAATTAATGTCTGTCCCGTTGCTTTTGTTGTGTAAGATGGATGCAGTATGAAAATACGACCGTCGCGAGTCCTATCAGTAGAGTACATCCTATAAATGTAATGGGAATCGTAATGTAGCTATTGTTCAGTACATAAACATTCTGGAGGAAGGTGCATCCTGTTAGAATAATAGTGATGGCATGTCCCAAAAATAACAGATTGCTTGTAAACACACACAAATCTCTAGCTTACCTCAAAGAACCAAATACAGTACCACAGGAATGTTGTAAATCCCACTAACAGCGTGAAAATGCTCGAAGCCTTGTCACAAATAATCACATTTTCAACTGTTTTTACATTCAACTGAAATGTTGCTTTTGAACTGCCCTTCGGATGCGAAGCAGCATTTTTCAGAGACCCCCTTCAACATGAGTGAAAAGCTATGGAAAGTTATGATGGTGAAGTTCACTACCTGTGATGTGGTTATTGTAGACTGCGTGTAAAATTACAGTGCGAGTTTTCTGGGGACGCCTCACCTCACTCACTCGATGATGTTTCAGGTCTAGCTGCCATAAGTAATCATGCATGTTGAAGGCTCGTCTCTGTCGTCGACCACCTGGAGAGGTTGTGCTGAAGCACTTTCACTGAGGAGGACTTTCTGCCTCTGATTGATAACAGCTCCGCTTCTCTGCCTGCGCTCCTCTCTAAGTCCACCGGACGGCGAGCTTTGTGCCTAACCTCGACCTCTTCCTGTACCACATCCAGACCTGAGAAATGATACAGAAACCAAAATATGCACCAGCATTAGACAATATCACAGGATTCTGCCTTTGTAGAAAACACAGCACTCCGTCCCTTTCTGTTTGTGTCCCGTTCCTGACAGTACAGAGCAATCCAATAGGTGTGGAGCTGAAGCAGACTTCTCAGTGAGAGTCATCCTCCTGCCACTTTTTTTTTTATTTAAGGCAGGGTGTCCACACGGCAGCGAGCTGAGTCACGGCACTTTCAGCACATTACACGGTGGTCTCATACTCCGTCACTTCTTTGGGTGTGCCCAGGCAGCGGTACTGAATCCTGGGCGTAACCGGGGCAGCACTCTCGAGCACCAGGATGGTTTTACGCAGTCGGCGGTCGATGAAGTGAGCGTCCCAGGCGGGGTACTTCTTCCTGGGCAGGTCTATTCGGATGACGGGCCCCTCTGTCCTGGGTTTGAGGTTGGGCAATGGGGCCTGAGCTCCCCGTGGTGGCCGTACCTGAAACACGTCTCCGTCTACCCCAGGCCCCTGCTCTCTGTCTGACCCTTTAGTTCTCTGAAGGGTCCTGGGGGGGCTGCTCACCAAGTCGGGGGGAAGGCTGGAAGCCGGGGAGGCCAGCGACTCCACAGGCACCTCTTTCTCCACTATATAACCCCACCCTGAGACTGAGCCGTCTGGGTGCAGCAGACAGTAATACACGAACATGAAGAAGGTGCCCAGGGCGTAGCTGCTGGCCACCACGCACACCATGATGACGGCGTAGAACTCTGAGCTATGAGGGCAGTACAAGTACCAGGCAGTGGTGAGCGCCACATTCTCAACGAACACAGTCAGGCTGTAGATGAGCATCCGGCAGCGGGTGCGCCCCTCTCTGACGCTGAACCAGCAGAACACATACACAATGCCCACCATCATGTTGTAGATGATCTCTTCCCATTTGGACATGCAGAAGTCCGTTTCGCCTTGAATTATCCAAAACGTCATGATGCACCAGTGGGCCACGATGAAGATGCCAAAGTAGAGCTGGAACATGGAGGCAAACAGCGCGAAGGCCAGCGTGCGAGCTCCGATGGTGAACAAGTGCCAGAGAATCTGAACTATGACTGCCTTGTAGGTCATGGGTAGCTTATCATCTCGGGAGTCCCTCAGGACTTTCTGATAGGAGGAGATCATCCAGGCGAGGGACATCAGTGAGGCAGAAGCTGAAAGCCCTGGGGACACAGTGAAGGGGAAAGGGGGGGGAAGGGAGGGGAGAGATTCAGCAAAGGGAAGTTAGATGGGATGGAAATGGCTGTGGGGAAAGTGTCTTGCCATTTAGCGCAGACAGAATATACATTTCCTCGGCTCTGTGGGAGCCCATTTAAGGAGAGCTCAAGTGAGTCATTGTGCACAGCGTGGGCTGCAGATTCATGATTGACTGATGTGGTGATTTATTTCTGACACGGCGATGATGGCTGTGGTGACTGGTCATTTGGGGGGGGCACTCACCCTGAAGGGGCAGCACCTGACTGGCCTGGACCATGATGCTCAGCTGCAGCACCAGCTGAGGGGCGCTCTTCAGGAAGGACTCGAGCAGACGCAGCATGCTTATGTCAGCGCTCTCAAACATCATGCGCCAGTAGTAGTGACGGCGCTCCGGGTCTCCGTGCCAGCGGCTCTGCACGCCCAAATACAAGGTGTGGACGTACCTGCGTATCGGAGTCAGACATATTTCAGAAGCATACACCAGTGCCTTCGACGTTGTTGGGAAAAAAAAGTGAGATTAAAAAAGTGAGATTAGACTTTAATACTGTGCTTCAAAAACTTTTGGACATCAAACACAGACTCTCAGAAGTCATAGCTCATTATTCCACACCCTGGAAGCTGACAGTAGTTCCAGCCAAAAAGCTGGTTACTTGCTCCTCCGGGATTTAGATTAGACGGAAACTGAACTAAGCAGCTCTGTGGTTATAATTTGAGTACAGACATCGGAGGGGAAAATGTAGAGCTCGTCTGCAGTGTCTCGTCAAACAAAATAAGTCTCATAAAAAAATATATATAATAAGGTTAGCAGGAAATGCAGAATATGAGGGACTGCTGAGAGAAAAAAATATTGGAATAAGTGTTATCGATGCAGTCTTCATGTTGAAGGGTAGAGGCGAAAAAAGAGCTGGCTGTAAATCCCTTGCTGAACTCCTGAGCTTTGCTGACATACAGTCCCACCCCCACCTCAACTTGCTCTGCATTGACCTTGTATAAGTAACACACATCCTTTTATATATACACACACACACACTCACTGATTGAGCGCCGGTCAAACATATTTCTGCACAACTGTGTTTTCACTGTGCAAATATACAGTGTGTAAATGATCAGCTTTATCACTATAGAGTGTGTCAAACTGTTAGAAAAACTGTGATGATTGCCACAGAGGACTGAAGCTATAAATGTCTCAGTAATTGCCTCGGGGAGAAGGGTCAGAAGAGCCTGATGTCAACAAGCCCACTGAACCACGAGGGAGTTTGTGTAACCATTTTTTTTTTTTTTTTATTATTTCTGATTCCTGCTACACAAAGTGTGCCTTGGGATGTAACGCGCTGAGAAAATAGAGCATATGTGCAGTAATGAGGGTCAAAGACCCAGCCTTGCAGGGGGAGAGAGACACACACACACACACACACACACACACACACACACACACACACACACACACACACACACACACACACGCAATTTCATCTGCACACAATCTTGTCTGTGCTGTGACACAGCCCCGTATCACATCGCGAACGCGCTGACATTTAATTCTGGTAGCCGGCCCAAATTGATCCCGGTTCACCTGACTAACTGTGTATCAGTTACGGATCATTCCTGAGTTAACAGCTGAGGGTGAAACACACAGCGGTAATCCTCTTAATGTGCAGACACGCCGGTCGGAGAGCAGCGGCGATGAACGGCGCACATACACAACAGCTTTAATGGCATTACCGGTAATTCTGTGCCGCCACAATGTTTTAATGTGCTGTTGGAGAGAGAGAGAGACACACACACACACACACACACACACACACACACACACACACACACACACACACACACACACACACACACACACACACACACACACACACACGTCTCAGTCTCCAGAAGGAAATAAGGAATCAATATATATTACCCCATAGGGCTGTCTGAAGAGACAGGAAGAGAGAGGCCACAAAGACAGATCATGTAGGCCTGCAGATAAATCAAACTGTCTATTTGCATCTGATTTCATCATTAAACATAATTTGTCTTTTTTTTTTTTTTTATAAACAGCCAAATACAACTTGTGTTTGAAGATGAGCACGTTTTGTGAATGCCTCCTCCCGGCTGGCAGCAGTACAAACCTGTCAAAACCTATCAGGGCACTCTAAGCTTGAGCACCGACTCACCATCACTGACTGTGTAGCTGACCTACAGACCTACTGCCATCCATGTGAGAGTAATCCCGGGTGTACACTTGGTTGTTTTTCCCGTTTCTGAGCATGGCTGGTAATTAAACATTGGGGTTCGGTTTACAACCCTCCAAAAAAACAACAAAAAAAAGCTGCTGGGAGATTTGAGAGTATGGATTTATCAAACATAAGAGAAAGAGCCTGGAGGAAGAAAAAAAAACCAACTGAAAATACACTAAACCGTGATGGAGAGGCGAGTACACACATCACTGCAAATAGGAAGCAACTCCCATGACATTTCATCTTCTTCTCGCCTAAACCCCAGAAGACAAATAGATGTTTGTGCATTCTCCTATGTAAGGCGATTGGTGTGGATGAGTTGATGGTTTCCTGAGAGATGATTGACCTAAAAGCCCGTCAGGGGGCTGAGGGGGAGTGGGTGGAGTCTAATTCTCCCTTTCCAAGCCAGGGGAGACGTCAAACAATACAAAAAGACATTCTGGGCATTTTGGGCACAGTCCTTTCTGAATGATTTGGTTTCATAACTACAGGGAGTGATGCTGGGCGCGCACACACACATACACACACAAAGGCAGATGCAAAATGAGTAGTCCCCCCCCCCCTCCTCCTCCTCCTCCTCCTCTCAGATCACGCTATGAGTATTCAGACTTACCTCCAGACCTGAGCCAGCTGAAAGATGTGAATGATGCCCTGGAAGAGCCACATGAAGACTCTGCAGCATCCCCGGGCTCCTCCCCCGGTGCCCGGCCCCGGCCCCGGCAGCACCCCGGCCGCGGCAGCGCGGCCAGCGCCCCGCTCGCCGCTGTCCTTGATGCTGAAGTCGCTCTCCTCCGCTCCCGACGCCGCCGCCACCACGGCGGCCGCGGCCGCGCCGCTGTCGACGGTTTCGGTGAAATCGTAGGCGAACCATCGGAAGCTCAGCACTTGTACGACCACGGACGGGACGATCACAAAGACCAGAGTCAGTGCGAAGCACCAGTAGTCACTCCTTAGGTAGTAGTCGGCGGCCAGCCACAGGTCTGAGGCCCCGTCCGAGAAGAAGACCAAAAGGGCGCACAGCGTCCAGCAGCAGTCCGGGAGGGAGTAGCGGTGCTCGGAGGGACGGAGGTGGGGAGGACCCGGGTCCGACCTGGAAGGACACTCGGGTGGGATTTCGTTTCGCAGAGAGACGGGTGCACCATCAGATTTCGCGGCCATGTTTGTTGTAGGGAAGAGAGTGAGTAAGAGATGGGAAAATGATGGAAGGGGGGAGGGAGGGAGGGGGGGTCGCGTACTGTCGGTCTGTATGCATGCGTGTGGGAAAGAGGGAGGGGAAAGGAGGCAGGGAGGAGGGCCAGGGTAGGTGAGGGAGCTGGGGACTCACCGCCATTCATCAATCAGCAGTGATAATACAGGGAAAAAAAAGAAAAAGGATATTAAGACATTAAAGCTGCAGGTATTCTCTGACACCCCGAGAAAGATTATTTCTCTGCATGAAGGAGGGAGGGAGGGGGGGGGGGGTTGAATTGTTTGGCTTGAAGTGAAATTAAAATATTCCTGCACAGGAATTTCGTAATTAATGATCAGAAATCCCTCTTACAGACAGAGGTGGGGCTCAGATCATTCACTCAACTAAAATTATAGGTCGACCAAGACCCAGGTTTAAAATAATCTATTAAAAATACTGGATTTCAAAATCCCGAAATTAAAAGTAATAATTCTTCAGGAAAATGGCTCCTGTGAGAGGTAGTCTATGGTATTATTATATTATTAAAATACTGACGCTTTAATGTGAATATGTAAGACGCATTTAATTGTTGCAGCACGTCCAGGTGAAGCTGTTTTAACGACTTAATGTAGTTGGGTAATTTCGTCCTGTGGTTCCCAACCTATGGGTCTGGCCCCACCGAAGGGTCACAAGATAGATTTTTGGGAGCCCATAGAGGATGAATGGAGAGAAAGAAATTACACAAAGCTCTAATTGACAAGTTTGTTTCCATTTTTCTATAATATTTTAGTTTTTGTAAAATATTTACCTTTTTTTGAGCCTCAAACAGAGAATTTGAGAGGAATTAAAGGTCTCTTTGGTGGAAAAGCCAACAAATGAGCCCTCTGAAGTGACAGTTCACTGTCAAACATCACGAATTAAAAAGGTTTCATTCTCAATCTTTTACAAACAATTAATCTGCACGTAACTATAGCTGACAGATAATGGAGTAAAATGTACACTTCTTTAATGAAGTTTATAAAGAAGCACAAAATGGAAAGTAAAACTCAAGTGAAGCATTTTTTGATGTCTGAGAAATGAATAAACTTTACAATTAACTCAAAATTGTACTTGAGTATCACCACTCGGTTCACAGCTAAACATTTGTATATATTCGCACCTAAAATTCTCCAGTTCAACACTCGGTTCACACCGACAGGCACGCAATCCAGATAACTTGTTAAATGAATAATCTTTTGTCTCATCATCACCTCGAGGTACAGCAGCTGAGCCTCTTCTGCCTTCTCAACTTCAGCTATTCGGTTTCTATTCTGCTTCACTTTACCACGACTCTCTGAAAGTCTGGAGCTCTGGGTTCCTCTTTCTCGGCTGCTTCCCGTCTTGGCTCGAACATCTGCTGCACATCAGCTGAGCCAACTCCTCTGGTGACTGGAGCTCAGGCTTGTCACTTCTGCCAACGGGAAACACTCTTGTTACACTTTTAGTTTGCCAGTGCTCTCCTGGAGGTACCGATCCTCTCGCTACTGTATATCCGTGTCCTAGAAAAACTAAAACTTCAACACATTACCAACTTCAGCTGCTGTTTGCTGTGGGGAAAACAAATGATTAATAAAACGGTCACAAATTACTGCTCAAACACTTTGAGCAAATCAAATGACATATTTAGGAGTCTGGTTTATCATCTAGAAAACAAGAAAAATTTAGGATATTTATGGATATAAATATATTATTTATCAAATATATATGATAATTATATATCATTACAATATATAATTATATTATCAAATATGTATGACAAAAAAACAAGACCCGAGCTAATGAAAATGTACTAAAATTTAATCATTCATAAAAGCTGGAAAATCATCTGTGACAGGGTAACACAAGAAGCAATATTAGAGTTGGTTTAGTACAATATATTTTCAGCCTCAAGACACAAATCAGAATGCGCCATTTCCCCCCCCCATCAGTCTATAAAATACTAATTTCCTTAGCTTTATTATGCAAAAATGGAAGTAGAATATATTATGGGAAATATGGAAGGCTTGCAGCTCTCAATATAAAACAAAGTCACTTAGGAAAGATGTTATCTCATCATTACACATCCTTGTAAGTAGGAGCGAGTAACTTATGGACAATGATGCATCTTCATTGACACTGTTAGTGCAGAAATGTACGAGAAGACCAACATTTCACATGGATTCCTTTGCAAATGTATTGTCACAATATGCCAAAGATTGATGTTACTTTTAATAAAACATTTTAGTTCCCATTTATGGATTTAAAACCATGGTCTCCTCTTTTACATCGATATTTCCAAAAGAAAGACACCTTGGAAGAAAAAAAAAAAAAAAAAAAAAATTGTCATCAGGCTGACGATACAAAAGAACAGGTGGATTTCTTTGCCATTAAAAAGCAGAAAAGAGTATCTTGAGAATATGTGCCGTCTCCTGCCATTTTGCGAGTGGTGAAGTTTCTGTCAGCCTTTTACAAAATGCTCTGGAGAGGACCTGGAATGCTGGCACGATCCACTGGGAAACAGTTAATCATTACAAGTTTCTGCAAGGGAGAAAAAAAAAAAAAAATACAGTCAGTGCATTTAATTAAAAACTGTGTAGGACACGAGGTGTAAGTGGGGAAAGTAGGAGTTTCAGTTTAGAGCAGAAGTCAGCAGGCGGTTCTTTCCATCAGGTGCCACTTAAAGGCTCCAGTGCTTTTATATTCATCAATACATTTTAACTGTGGACGCTCTGAAGCTCAACAATCATTTCCTCTTCTCTACCTGTTGTGCTGCTCTGCATGTTTCATAAAGAATTACCGAACACACTGAATCGATAGAGAATGGAAATCCTTGCAGACGAGACAGGAAGTTGTCACGTTAAAACCCTCCACCTGTGTCCTCTGTCCATACGGAGACATTTCATGTGGAAGTGCTGCTTGACCAGGTTTTGTTTTCGTTGCAGTCAACTCTTAATGAGTTTTGCCGACTTGCTAGAACTATTAAATAAAAGTACTGGGGAATTTTTTTTTATTCGTGTGCCTGTTGTAACAATAAAAACTCAAAACGTGTTCAAATCTGTTTCAAGAATTCATGCCTGGGAGATGAAGAACACAGCTATCAAGATTACAGAATAAACCATCAGTTGCTAAAGTAGCTCGCTGAGAGTATTACTTCCTCCAAGGTGACGCAAACGTCCTGAACAAAAAGTACGAGACGACGGGTGGACAAGTCCTACAGTTCGTCTTAAAACAACAATCTGATGACCATTTAAAAGATTCACAGTGATTATTCCTCCTGTTCACTCTGGCCAATAAAAGAAAATCCAATGTTAATCTGAATCTAATCTGAGGCGTCAGCAGTCTGGGTTCTGCCGGGTTGAGACTACACAATGTTCGTGTCTGACAAGATGGTCACGGTGTCCAGTTAGGTAATTATAGTCATCAATTCTTGCCGAGACACATTAAAGACTAAACTTCTTCAATCATAGCTTGGATGTCATTGAGAAGGAGGAGCCGGGGACAAGCTACCAAAAGCAGGAAAGTAAACAAACAATGGTGTTCGATGCGGTACGAATGACACCGGCTGCTTTCTGTTTGGAAAAGCTTCTGGGTTGGACTATTTTAATATCAATATCACGTCGATTAAAGCTGCAATTAGACAAACCGACATGATATCTTCCAAAGTTACAACCTTTTTTTTTTTTTTTTAGAATAAATGTAAAAGGAAATCTTTGTACTAAAAGGACTCTTTGGACGACACCTATAAAGACTGTGGATTTTGTTTGCTGGTTACTTACAACAGAAGTGCATTAGGAACAGCTTCCTGAAGTCAGTATGAACAGGAGGAACGACGGCACAAACCAAACCCCGTCAACACCTCAAGGTTGTTTATGAAAGATTTGGTGATGCTGTTCTTTAAACAAAGCGTGCCGCGATGTTGTCCGATTATTATTTCTACCTTCTTTGGTTTCAGACTTCTATCACAGGGAACATAAAGTCTGCTTTAATAGATGCGAAAGCTTCGTTATCATGCTGCTGCGTTCGAGTCACCACAGGTTGATTTTTTTATAACAAAGCGAGGAGACTATATTAAAAAAAAAAAAAAAACAGATTTACATTTACAAACCAGTGAAACCACCGACAAACACACTGTAGCCTGATTTGGGAAGCGGTGGGTGGTAATCTAGTCTAGTGCAGTAAATCTGTTCTGGAAAATGGGCCAGAACATGCACGGGTATTTATAATGGAGAAAAAAAATTTGCCAGTTACACATCTCAAGCAGCAGGTGGCGCTACAACATTCAATAAACATTACAAAAAAAATCCTCTCTGATCACATGGAAAGGTGGAGCCTTGAAATATATATTCACATGTCGAGGGTTTTCAGGAGAGATTTCCTTCAAAAGAATAAACCTCCCTTTCATCAGTGAACATTAAAACAGAGGAATGTGTGACAAACTGGCTCAAGGCAAAGAGACATGAGAGGGCTTTAATTTATTCTCTTCCCTTCCAAAAGATTTTCCTCTTCCACCTACAGAGATGCTTTCATAGTCACCGGTGTTTTCAAAAATGGAATCTCCATTACCCCGACTTCCATCCAGGTACTTTTACACCTCGGTGTTCTTTTGCCGTGAGAATTACTGAAATCAACTTAATAATGATCGCAAAAAGAACCTCTAAACGTTCAGCGACAACCCAGAACTCGGCGAGCAGCAGGAGCCCTGCAAATGTGTGGAAAAGATTTTGTTCCGACACCCACTCACCTGGCCTGGAGCTACCGTGGGAGGGCATTTTAGAGCAGTGTGCAACTTGACTTCTTTTTTGTCTTCTTCTTTTCCATCGGCGTTTTTCTGTTGATCTGTCGCACCAGATCATAGAAAATCTACAACACAAGAGAAAGCAACACCCTCAACATATTTTTCTTCTTTCTTAGCAGCGAGCGCGTTATGGGAAGTATGGAAAGACTAAATATAAACCAGTCACGAAGGAAAGATGTTATCAGTGCAAGTTTTTGCAGACACTCTTAAAGCAGAAAGGCCTGAGGTGGTGGAGGTTTCACATGATGTCTTTTAGTCACTGCTCTATCCATCTAAACATCATCAACAACAACAACAACAACAACGCCTCTGAGGATGACATAAGTTGAGATCATAACATTTTTCATTTCATATCTTCAAGAAATTATATATTAAGTTTTGGATCTCTTCAGTAAGAAGTTAGACTTGTGTAAGATGTAAATCTTAATTGAGACAACGTTTTAGTGTTTGACTGATAAAAATGTGGAAATATTTATAGACGGAGATTAAAATGGATCAAGACTGGGATCATTTTATACAAAAGGTGAAACTGCCAGTCGTGTAGTTTTACACTAACTTAACTTCTCCGTGTTTCATTGTTGGGTTTTGTGTCTTTTAAAAGGCCAGATTAGCTTCGGGTATAAACACTGTGGTGGGTGACATTGGTTCATGCTACAGTTGTTCCTATAAACAACAAATAAATACACGGTACGTGCTGTATGTGGCATTAGTACTGACCTCATTAACATTGATCTTTGATTTAGCTGAAGTCTCTAAAAAGGCACAGTTGTTCCACTGCCGGGCCAGATTCTGACCCTGCTCCTTGCCGACCACACGCTCGTCCTCCAGGTCGCACTTGTTCCCCACCAGGATCATGGGAACCTGACCGATTGGTAGAAATGACAAAACGTTTAAGCTTCAATAAATAGCAGAAGGGTTTCCAAGCAACAGTAAGAACATGAAAAAGGTTTTTGTGTGTGTGTGTGTGTGCCAAAAACCACAAATCAAATGAGAATACATTTTTCATTATGTGTAATAAGAAATCGGCCTATTAGCTCAGGGTGTATAATAAGCCATTAGTGCCAGTGATCTGGTAATGGCTGTGGTCAGGATAAGACAACTCAAACTGTGTGTTTCAGGCTGTTTAATGAATATTACCATCATTGACCCGACTCTGTGTTTGAGGAGAGTTTCAGTTTTGAATTGTGACGGGTAAAAGAGGAGCAGACTGGTGGCTTTGAATGGAAAATGCATGATCAATAACACTGATTAAACCCCGTATTGACAAGATTTTAATTCATCCAGAGTGACACTTTTTCTGTTCACGGGGGCAGTAAACTCTAATACGAGTTTCTACTTTCATATAAGGCATCTGGGCACACAGTATGTCCAGCGTCTGGTTTATTCTGATGAGACAAGTTATTATGAAATTGTAGAAAGTTTGTGAACGGGAATCCTGTCGATGTCTTAATTAGTTCATCATTTGCTCGGGGGGGGGGGGGGGGGGGGGGGGGGGGGGGGGGGGGGGGGGGGGGTTAAAATTTTGTATAAACATAAATAAAAATCAACATGATATTTACATCCTCGGGTACAAGTTCACATAAATATTGATGAGCAAAAATCTTTTAGCAAAGTGAGAGTTTAACCAAAAGAGACACAGACCCGTCAAGCAACCTGCTATGAATAAATAAAGACACACTCAGCATGATGCTAATTCAAGAGATGAGACGAAGACTGAAAGCGGCAGATAGCGACGAACAACAGCTCTGACATTTCCAACCTGCCCTCCTCCCCCTCCCTCCCCCCAAACCCCCTCCCTCTCTCCCGCAGCGCTGCCTCTAATGAGGGAGTGACGAGCTCGAGAGGTGACCCCGGCAGATTATGGAGAGAAACCCCACGACTTATCACCGAAGACCAAATCTCTGCAGACCGAGGAGGTGCCTCGAGAATTACGAGAGCGAGGGACACAAAACAAAACATTTATAAGCCGTTTTATGACTCACGCATACAACATAATCTACCGACATCCTGCTAATGTCCGATGAAAACATGCGTCGTCAAATCTGTTGATTGAGAATTATATTAAATGAGAAATTGGGTCCTTCTTTGATGAATTTATGTTTTAATATGCATATTGTGTACTTTTGTCATATTTCTTTTTACGAGCTGGTGCGTATGCATCTCTTATGTAACATTTTCAAATATATGTATGTAGTTGAGTTTTATGGGATATCGTTCCCCCCTCCAGCTTTGTGCCAATCAACGGGCCCGATGTTAGCTTCAAGTTTGCTCTGTCATGATTAAGTTGATAAAATATCTGTTAAAATTTGTTTGCTTTTAACAGTTGCAATTTTTATCTGACTAATTGAAGCCTTTAAGTTATTGTTCAAGCAAAAATGGAAAACATGTTTCTGTTTTTCCAAGAAAAAAAACTGCTGAATCTAAGAAACAACTAATAGAAAATATACTCAGCAGATCGATCTATAACACAAATAATAAACCGCAGTCCAACTTCTTCATATTAACTCAGACAAAAGTAATGATCTGAGGATATGTGGTTTTCAGAGGACAGCAATGACATGAAAAAGCACTGTTTTCTTAGGGGAAATTATAAATTGATACTTTTTTTTTTTTTTTACTTATACTGATTGCCAATAAAGACTGTAATATTTTTTAAAATGTGATACTACCATGTTTCATACTTCCTCCATGCTCCAAGATAAAGTGTATAGATAGAGTAACACTCACATCCTCTGTGTCCTTTACTCGCAGGATCTGTTCCCGGAGGTCCTGTAGGTCATTAAACGTAGACTGCGCTGTGATGGAGTACACCAAAGCGAAGCCTTGGCCGTTCTTCATGTACAGATCCCTCATAGCTGTGAACTGTTCCTGCAGAGCGACAACACACAGACGCCATCAGTAGTCTGGTTTTTCCCCCCCGTTTTCCTCCAACCAACACCGACGTTTCACCGGACTTACTGTTCCAGCCGTGTCCAGGATCTCAAGCATACACTGCTGCCCATCAACCTCAACTTGCTGTTGGAGAAGAAACACACAGGAAACGTCTGAATAAGCTGAGTGAAGGCATTTATATAGCAAACGATTGGTCTTCATTTGAAATTGTTCAGGGAATCGTATGAAGTGTTTAACGTGACCACACCTTTCTGTAGGAGTCTTCTATTGTGGGGTCATACTTCTCAACAAATATGCCTTGCACAAATTGGACTGTCTGGAGAGGACAAAAGAAGAGAAAGAGAACTTCAACACGGGATTTCATTACTAATCAAAAACATACACCTTGTAGTTTATAAAGCAGCCAGACTAAAAGGCACAGCGCCGACTATTTCATCCAAAATCACGTCCTAAAATAAAAACTACACCCAATTGGAGATTTGAGTATTATGACTCATCATCAAGATTCATCTGACTTAAAGACAGTTAAATTCCTTAGAAAGAATCATTTATATTCTTTAAGTTAAAGCTAGAATTTATCTACAATGTTTTATGTTTCACAATAATTGGCCTCTTCATTTAAAGAACACTTCCAGTTACCCATCTAACACGGATGTAGTCCAATGCAGCAGCTCCACAATGAACGCTGCCTTCCTGAAGCTTTCGATTTGGTTTTAGAGACCTTGATTCAGCTTTATGGTCATTTTGGATTTTGTAATTTGCGGTGCTGCTGGATTGTAGCGCGTTATAAAGAGTTCTTTAATAATTAACCTTCCCTCACTGTTATAAAATACAAGAAACACCTCTCAGTTGAGAGCTGAACCATTTCACTGCTCCACAAACAACCTCCTCCAAAAGACAAATCAACACCTCTCTGAAACGCTGTCAACAACCCGAACGTCATAACCGTTTTGAAGGGAGGATTTACTGCACGACTGCGGTTGTTACACTACAGTAACTGCTGGGTGTACGTAATGAACGGGCAAATGTGTGTCTGTAAAAATACTATATAACCACATCAATAACACTGGTTTACTTTATACTTGTAATGAGTGTATCGACTCTTGTTTTAATCACTTGGCAGCAGCTATACTCACCAGTGCGGATTTTCCCACGCCTCCCGATCCCAGCACCACTAGCTTGTACTCACGCATGGTGGGCAACTTCACTGGACAGCACAAGAGTCTGTGAAAGAACAGAAGAAGGATGATGAAGTGAGACAAAGCATCATTGTGAAATTTTCAGCTACAGAAAAAGAAAAACAGAAAGTACGTAACAAGATTTAACTTTTTCCAAATTACCCCGTGCAGAGGTACATTTCATTTAACTGCCTGAAATGATCCTCGTCTATAATTCAAACATTGCATCAATAATTCACTTGAATCAAGGCAGAGTGGTTATTGCTGTGGTAGATCAAAATCTGGACAACCCCCCTCCCCAAAAAAAACACAAAAAAACCCACCCACATTGTATATTAAGTTGTGGATCTATTGACTGAGCTGATGTCAGTGTGAACACCCTGTTAGTACCGTATCTACAACAACGAGGGGTCACTGTTGACTTCAGCGGATTGAAACCTCATTCCTCTGCCAAAAAATTAGCTCTGTTTCCCACCCACTACCAGGGGACTTCAGTTGTCATGATGATATGGGCGTCGCTTCTTAAAAAAAATAAAACACACAAAAAAACAAAAAACCAAGAAAAGCTGTAGAAAATCGTCGATTGTTTCCTTAACTCCGAGCATACAAACCAGCGTTTCATATTAAAGGATTATAAAATTGCATCTCTAACACAAACGAGTTGAATTTGACCTGGAGGCGCACCGTGGAGCCGAGGACTCGAAGAAGTGTAACGGATACTGATAATGTCAGTGCAGGCGGTCGGGAAGAGTTCTAGTGCCACAAATAACTTCATCTCATTACAACAGAGAAGAGAAAAGGCCACGGAGAATGACCCATCATCAACTCCATCAGCCTGACACACTTTAGACAGCGCGCATGGCCTAGAAAACATTGGCAGCGAGAGGAACTGTCACAGGCAGGAAAATGTTAAGGACGGGAGACCCACATTTTCTCTTAAATCATCCCGTGAATGTCACATTTTAATCATCAGACCCCATCATTATTGTGAGTATCATATGAAGCATGTCAGATTATTTCAGAGAAAGCGGAGACATTTTCATTAAGGCAAATTTTTGTGATAATGACAGAAAAAAAAAAAAAATCACATAAAACCATTTACTGACGTACAATAGGACACGCAGTGAAAAGTTTTAAAGTAGTGCTTTAGAGAAGCGCGCTTTAGATGGCATTCTGAAATGCAAATGTCATGTTCATTTGATGTATAAATGTCAAAGAGGGGGTGATGAACAGCAAAATCTCATTTCGGAAACCTCTTTGAATCTACTAATTATACGAGGTCTGTGGGACCTTTTGTCAAATGTTGAGACAAACAATACAAAAAACACTCTGTCACACTCGACCGGCATTTGCAATTCTAACGACGACGTATGAAGCACCACCAGAAACCCACAGTGTGAGACGGGCACATGAGGCACTTTACAAAGAGCCATTGTAATGACCCTCCTCTACTCAAGTAGACCATACACACAGAAAACAGAGATCACAGGGTGCCTGCATGACCACTGCACTGAAATCATTACTGGGGCGAGTGGGTGCAGCTAGAGTTGATATACGCCTAATGAATGTTGTTGGCCTAAAAAAATAAATAAATCAACATTAAGGCAAATCAAACCGTGCTTCGAATGTAAATTTATGTGGGTGTCACAGAAGTTGCTTCAAAGCTTTAACATCAGATAAGAAACCCGAGCCTTCCTCTGACTCGAGGTGAGCCTGGACTCAAACAGCGGACGCATCGTGAATTTTAGCCGGCTTCGGTAATGAGAGGGCCTCCTCGTTGGTGGCCAACGGCGCATGAATTCACACTTTACTATCAAGAAGTAAATATCGAAACAGCTTAACCTACTGTGTACACGGCTGCTGCAGATGACAACTCCCTCTACATCTGTGGTTGGTGGGGGGTGGGGGGGGAGGAGGGAGGGAGCGGGAGTCGACAGATCCTCAGGTACGCCGACGTCAGCGGGAAAGTGTGCCGAGAGGTGGTTGGGAGCCAGAAAGCACGGCTACACCGAACTGTTCAGACAGGAAGCGCACCCCTAAATTAAACCAATTCAAGATTAATGTCAGCACTACATAAGCGGTCCGCCACAAACTGGATCTATTTATTACAAAAGGTTGCTCCTTTGTTTAGGAAAAAGACCGACGGGGAAAAAAAACAAATAATTTGTCCAATTTTTTTTTTTTTTTACAACAATAAAACAGACAATGAGAATTATTCAAACGTATCGTGTACACGGTGAGCCGCTAAAACTTTACAGGGACGACGTTTTATTAAAAGGTAGAGCAGTATATATCCGGATATTTCATCGCCGTGTGATACGAGATCAGATATCGTCTTAAGATTTAAATATTATAATATTGTGATGTGGCTTCGGTGTTTTCTTTTTCTGGTTTTAAAAGGACGCATTAAAGTAAAGTGATGTCATTTTTAGGACTGCTGTTGTTTTCCTTCACCCACAAGATGATGACATCCACATTACGGATGATTATTGGTCATCAATCTCGATGTAAATATATATATTTTTTTAAAAGCACCAATAGTCTCACCTGCAATACCAATATCCAGGTATTTGGTCCAAAAAAATATAATGTTAATTTACTTTTTTTTTAAATTATTTATTGCCAATTTAAGGAAAGGTGAGTTTCCACATTACATAACCAACTAATTTCTTCAAATTACCTGTTGCTGATAAAACCAGAACTACGTGTATCTAAAAAAAAACTAAAAAAAACCAATAATCATAGTTTGTGTTGACGACTCGTCTCAGAAAGTCTCGGATTAAGTGTCAAAAGGCAGAAAATGGGACAATTTATTATTTTTTTAAAAAAATTTAAAACATATTTCTCGTAAAAAAAAAAAATTAAAAAAAAGTTTGTCTTGTTAAAGCATAACTCTGCGTGATAAAACACATTAGTGCCATTTGATGGTAAATAAAAGATGAACTTGCATCCGTGACAACTTATAACGTAGTTTAGTTTCGAAAGCAAAGGGTGTGGTTATTAGTTTCCCCCGATGACCCAGACCGACACCCGTAACACCGTTAAAAAAAATTAAAAAGCCAGTCAAACTCGGCTTTTATCGGGTTTTTTTTTTTATATCATCGGTTCAAAGTTTTAAAACTCTTTAAAAAAAAAAAATTAAAAAAAAAAAAAAATTAGCATTGAGCTATCACACGCTAGCCGACGTTAGCCTGGAAAACAACCGTCAACTAAACGTCAGCTCGGCGGTGGAAACACAAACCGAGCTCACGGTTTAACGTCGGCTCTTCTTTGGTTAAATAAAATAAAATAAAAATTAAAAATAAAACTCCCGTTTTAACCGGTCAACGCAGCAAACACCGGGAGGGAGGGAGGGAGGGAGGGAGGGGGCTAATAAGGTAGCTATCCAGTTAGCATTACTCTTTTAAAACCTCGTTTTGCGTTTCTTTTGGAGGTTTAAAGTCAGATTCACGCGAGCTGCCGCACACGTGAAGACAAACGGGATCTATAACTTGACGTTGAATTGAGTTTAAACCGTTTTGTTTTGCGCCGACAACTCGTTAAGTTAGTCATTAGCCGACGTTAGCTTCTCAGCTAAGCTAGTTTTTAACCCTTCAATTATTTCACAAACAGCGGAGCCAGAAGTCACGTTTTTTTTTTTTTTGGGGGGGGGGGGCGTCTCGCTGAAGACAAATTAAGGGAAGTAATTATCAGACTAACGAGGCCGCAAACTGGATAATTAGCTTATTAAATGAGTGTTTTTGTTGTTGTTGTTGTTGCTCTGAGGGTGAAAAAGCTTAACGAGACACTTACCGTGTTCCGCTGTGTGCGCTCAATGAGACCGGAGATGTCCGGAAGAGTCGGGACGGCGCGGTGTGATTGGACGAGGCTCGGCCAATCACAGCGATCCAGGTTAGACGGCACAATTAAAAAAAAAAATTTATTTTTTTATTTTTTTTATTTTTTTTTTTTAAAAAAAACTCCCTTCAAAACACACCGCTTTATTCTCGTCGGTGATCCTCAGCAGGGGGGTTTTGGAGGAGGCAACTTTACCTCTGCTGCTCGAGTAAGTGCAGTACACACAGTAAGAGTACTAATACCACACACTTGACTCATATAGATATATAATGTACTGTATATACTGTGCATTTTATATTTTTTTTACTGCTATTTTATTGCTTTTCTATTATTCTATTCTATTATTTTATTCTATTATTATCTTATTGCTTCTGTATGCTGGGGGATTAATAAAGTAAATACCTACCTACCATACCTACCTAAAAAAAAAAAATACTTCATTACAAGTAGAAATATATTCTTTTCCGCTATCCTCACAAGGTGCGGAGGTACAAGTGAGTATTAATACCAGACACTGACTGTAAAAGTACTCCATTACAGTCTAAAGGTTATCATGGTTCATTAATAATCAACACCAGGGCTGAGGAAGTGGACACCTTTTATAATGCTTGTTTTGTGCAACCAAAAGTCCAAATTTAACAATTGTGGATGACAAATTTAAATAGTTAAAAATATAAAAGCTTGCAATTCCTCACAGTAAAGAAGCTGGAAGTATGCAGTATTTGTTGAAAAAAAAAATGAATCCTTGTTTCACTTTATTTAGTTTGTAGAAATCTTGATTTTTGTAGAGCAGTCAGATAAATGTAAAAAGTCTTCTGAAATATTGTGTAATGTAAAAAAATAAAGTGCCCGGAAAAGAAAATAGTAGTAGTGAAATAATAGTACAAGGGCCTCAAATTTGTAAGTAAATGGTCGACACGACTGGTTTGTTATTACAGTTACTGGCAGAGTGGACTAGTTTTTATTGCGTTGTTTCAGGAAGAATATTCCATTTCATACTGTTATAAAAAAGATGTAGACGTTAAGATACAGCAGAGTGATGTTGTCAGTGTGCACCAGCTGGTTAATAATCCTCACAGCACTGATGTCAACAGGAAACTGGAAGCATGTTTCTTTTATAAAGCTGCTGTGGAGGAGGAGGAGGGACTCACATCTTATAGCCTACTTAAATAAAGGAATCAAAACCACGTTAATCTGAAAACGTCCTCTATCATTGATAAATTCACTTACATCTATTCAACACAACTTTGATACTATTTTCATCCCGCATGTAGTGTGTGAAAGACAGAGAACCACAGACGCCCGGGAAAATACGATTTACAGGAGCTCAGAGAGAACCGTACATTTCATACTAAAATAACAATGATGAGTTTATGTGATACTGAAATGAATGAAACATATTTATTGATTTCTATGTAGAATCAGAGCCACGCCAGGAAAAAAATAAAAAAAAATTAGCCAGCAGAGGAGAAACCTTTATGTCTGTATGAAGATATTCAGATTTTCCCTGTCAACATTGTGGGAAAAGTTTATGTTCCTGTTCATGGAGCTCGGAGTTTACCAGTGCAGCACATTTTAACAAGATAATTCAAAGTATTTCACGTAAAACACGAGAGGCATAAAGACAAAACGTAAAAGCCATATGAGACAAGAGATTTTAAAAAGCATTAAAATAGGAATTCATAGAGTTTGAATTTACAGTGCTGTGTAAGATATAAGTCATTGTTCAATCTAATAAAAGACAAATGGCTAACAGAAAAGTCTTCAGCCTTGATTTAAAAGAAGTGAGAGTTGCAGGCGACCGTCAGTCTTCGTGAGTTTGTTTTTGAGACGTGTGGATCGTAAAAGCTGAACGCTGCTTCTCCAGGTTGAAGTTTTTTGACTTAAAGTGGCACAGCTGCTCTGAGAGCGGATGTTTGGCAGGTGAGTTTTTGAGGAGACGTTTGAAGCCGAATCCAATAACAAATGCTTTGATGTGTATGATACGTAAAGACGTGATCTAAAAGTCCAGGTATGTTCTTGTGTTTCCTCATGTTGAGGTGTTAGATTTGCAAAGACAGGGGGATTCATTACCTCTGATAGCTGCAGTCCTGTTTCTCCATTCAGATAAATGTTATTCGAAGCATCATGTTGGTTCTGTTCCTGTTTTTTTGGGGTTTTTTTTTTAACGTTTGGATGCCGATCACATGATGTCACTCCCTCGTCGCTGGAGGGATCAGCTACATACAACACGTGCGTGTAACACGTGACGTGACCTTTTGGTGCAGACTCACTTTAAGCTGAAATACGCGCAATAAGAACTGTTTCCTTTCCGAGACATATCCTTCTGATAAAGCTGTGCATATTTAACTTTGGACCATACGACAGATTGGTCCTGCCAGGGTTTTATTGGTTTTAGTGCTCAGGGCGTCTGATAATCGACGTATTATTGAGAGTTGAGTCCGTGAAGCCTTTCTGTCTCTTTACTCATCTGAGAGGTTCATATGTAAACAATGCAGCCACTTCAGGGCCTCATGCAGGAAGTACAAAGTATGTATGAGTCATAGTTTTTATCTTTTGACTTCAGGCCTACTTGCACTCAGTTTATTCATGTATCATCTTTTTTTTTTATATATATATATATATATCATGGAGGTGTTGGTCTAGACTGAAACATTGATTGGATTGCTATTCATTTTTTTTTTGGACATTCATGGTATCCAGAGGGTGAATTTTTATATAATTGCTGACTCCTTTCTTCTAGCGTTACCAGCAGGTCAAATTTATTTCAATTCGTCCCATTAAATATATCCAGCATATCAACTTTGATGTATCAGCTTTAAATATGAGCCAAAAAAAAAAAATGGTTTTCAGACAATGAATCCAAATCCTGATCTTTTGGTATTTGAGTGACATTTTGTCTCCGTCAGAATGAACCTAACTTTTCAAATATGCTCCACCGTCTGAGCGACATTATCAATTTGTCCAAATGTGTCACAAAACCTGACAAGGCGAAAGCCAAAGGAAAAGGACCACCTTATGTAGTGGAGCCAGGCCAGGTGAGCCGAGTCTCCATGACAACCCCAAATAAGCTGCCCTGGCGATTGAACCATCAACCTTTGAATGAAGTGGGCAACTTGTTCTACTCTATGGTGGACATGATGAACATTATTCCTGCTAAACATTAATATCACAGCTCAAAGCAGCCGGAGACTCTTGGGCCTGCTCATAATATACTCACAGTTTTCATCTCTTCACTCGACCGGTTAGCTAACATTGTTTTTTTTTTAAATTTCTGTAGGCGTGTCACATTTTTGCTGGATGTTTCCTTTGGTTAATCGTCCACTTTATATTTAGATATTTCATTGTGCCTCTGTGACAAAGGCCCCACATGAAAGAGGCAGGAGACGCCCAGCTGGTGGTCAGGATCCGGCGACTGGACGGATCAGATGAGTTTCTGCACATCTTCCTCATTACACCGGCTAAATATGGATTCGTGTCAGAGAAAGAGGCTGCATGACTTATGACTGCAGATATCATTTGATGCGCTGCATGCTGAGGACGGCGACGCCGGGTTACTCAGACAAAATGTTCCCCGTCTTCATTAAAGCAAACACATTAAAAAGTGATTACCACAGTCATAAACAAAGAAGCAATAAACGACCGGACAAGAATTAGATTTGTCATTAAAGCAGAAAGAAATTAGATGCGGACGGCTCATGTTGTTGTTTCAACTCGGCATTAATCACTTTTGTTACACTAAGTGTGCACTTTGGGGGAAATATTTTCAATTTTGTCTTATCTAACATATTTATTTTTAATTATACATAAAATCAAACACTACTTTATTATTCAGTTTTTAGGGCTGTTGCTGCTCAGTCTTATTGGATTTCAGGGATCTCAGGATGTTACATACTTAAGACTGATTTCTTATTGTAATATTGGGCTTCATGAATGACATTAATTTGACAAACAAACTGCAGATCATCTGAAATAGAAACACATCTTCATTTATTTTCAGTTCAACGAGGTCGAGGTCAAACAGGCACCGGACATGATCAGAAATGTAATACACTCAAATTTGGTTCTAACTCGCTTCATGAGTCGACCAGTTTGCTCACATTTAAAAAAAAAAAAATACTTTTTGGAAAATCCGTCCAATTCATTTGATCGCTGCCTTCATCATGCTGTCTGAACAAAGTCCAACACGTTCTCCCTGTATAGTTTCTCCCTCCACCTTCTCTTGATGTCTGCCAGTCTGCTTTAGTTTGGATAAAAGAAAGGAGGACAGGTCTGACGTAGGAGGACGAGGAGGAGGAGGAGGAGAAACCTGCCAGCAGTTTCCACCTTCAGCCTTTTCAAAAGAGAGAGCAGGTGTTTTATTGCTTTTGTCTTTTTTTTTAACATGCTGCTGGATTTAACGGAGCTTCGTGTGTGTGTGTGTGTGTGTGACAGCTCAGCTTCAGAAATCTATCATTTTATTACCATGAGGAGTAAATCTCTGGCAGGGAGGCCTTTCAATGAGGATAAATCACGGGGTCTGACAGCAGGTTGGAAAGGAACTAAAAAAAAAAAATGTCTCACTTTATTTCTCAGTGGGTTCTTCAGATTCTTTGGGCCTCAAGATTGTTTTTGAATAATCTTCTTTTAATAAACCAAAACAGGGCTGGAGAGTCACCTGCTCTCTGGATTTCCAGCTGCACATTCCTCAACAGATTGTTACACTCACACCTGTCCCTCTGTAAACAAAGCCAGATAGGAACCGAAAAGTAGAATCTTCGATATAAAACTTCTCAAATTATTTCCAGGTTTACAAAGAAATATGACAGATTCTTTATGCAGTCTCAGATTTTTGGACCCTGTTGTATATTTCTGTCATATTTCTTTACTTCATCGCCTATTTCCTTTGGTGTCTACTTTTTTTTTTTTTTTTTTTTTACTGCAGTATTATTAAGTCTTTCATAATCTTCTGAGCATGTTTGTCATATTTTGGCTCCCTCTGCTGGTTTCTGGTTCCATCTTCAGTAAAAACGAATTAAGAGCCGAGTGGCAGAAAGTCAGTGAAACCAAGTAGTATCAATTGTTCAAATATTGACAAAGCTGCACATCGTCACATTTCAGAAGCAGGAGGGAGGAAATATTTAGGAAATAATTTGGTCATTTCAGCTCAACTTGTATTTCCTGTTGGAATGATTATTTTATTGTCCCAACAAATGTAGTGGCGTACAAGGGCAAAGTTTCGATCTAAATATAAAATACCGGTGCAGTCCTTGAGTGAATGTACTTTCCACCACTGTTATTTAGGTGTCTTTATTTGCCAGGACAACATTTGGTCACGGTTAACAACAATAAAATAAAAGTTAAAATGTGCACTTCCATAAAGCATGAATTAAAAATGATCCGAATAAATGTAAAGACGGATATTAAAGTGGTTTGAAATTCACGAGGACATCTTGCGGCTTCTGTCCGGCACGTTCAAGTGAAAGGACGAGACTTCTCCGTAGAACAAAAGGGCTTTATTCCACAATATAAACTCGTAACGTCTTCAGCTACCCCGAGTCCTTCCCCGCCGCCGGTCTGCACGTCAGCAGCGCGTTTGTCCTTCAGCCTGCGACGCTGCGACCCCACCGCTGCGACCCATCCGACCTGTGCAGCTTTCTGTACATCGCTAAAACACAACTCAGCTGAGATCAAGCCATTTAAATCAATTCAGACAAAAGAATTATTGCTCAGATAAATAAAACTATTCTACAAAAAAAAAAAAAAAAAAAAAAGGGAATAATTATATTAAGATGCATGTACTAAACACTGGATTTCAAAGAAAAAGAACCTGTAATAGTCATTTTTTGTGGGGTTGTAGGGGGTGAAAACTTCTGTCCTCTTAGCTCTGGTTTTAACATGCAAGGAGGTTTCAAAGAAGATAATATTAACCTTTAATTAACTCTCTTCACGGGGTTTCATGGTATAAGACTCTTTCGCGCCGATGTAATGGAATCCCATGCAGCACACTTCACGTCCTGTGTTTTTTTTTTTTTTTTCCATTTAGACGACCACAAACCATTTATAAGAAGAACGAAATATATATAATATATATATGTAAAAATACAAAAAAAATAACTAAACATTATAGTTCTGGACAACAAGTCAAAGAGGAGATAGCACCGTTGTTACAAAAGGGTTGGACAGACGGGACCGGGGGACGGGACGGGGGATGGGGGACGGGGGACGGGGGGGGTGAGGAGGAGAACGGGATCAGTGACACATCCAGACTGGAGGCTCCAATAACGGACAGAGGACTCTTCAGAAAAAAAAAACAACTCTCTTCATTTTCTCATGTGTCCGTCGTTCAGTGTACACATGACGCAAATGTAGTCCTCCTTCTCGGCCATCTCCGCGGTGACGCCCACGCACACCTGATGAAACCACTGGTTGCAGCTGCCGTCACACTGGACCCAGTCCACCTGCACGCACACACACACACACACACACACACACACACACACACACACACACACACACACACACACACACACACACACACACACACACACACACAGACACACACAGACAGAGGATCTGAAACTGAGCCTGTAATGCTCACCAGCTGTAAACAGCAAACAAGGGCTTGTTTACACAGCAACGTTATCATAGAGTCACCTTTCTGCTCTGCTGATGAACCCATGTCCAATATTCCCTCCTATCGGCTGCTCAATGCTTCGCTATGTTCGCCGGCTCGTCTCTGACTGTCCGTCTGCTGTTTGGTGCTGAACAGATTGTGCACTCTGAGTTTTTACAGCTTTATTCAGGGATCTTTCTTCCATTACAACGCTTTGATGCTGCATTCAAGTGTTGTTCCCCCCCTCACCCCCCCCCCCCCCACACACCACCTATAAGCCACTGTAGCTTCACTAAAAGCTTTGTTTCGCTAATGTTCGGTGATTGTATTGTTATGGCTGACGGTGCCTTTAAAAAAAAAAATTATAATATCATATAGTCCCCGCTGCTACCACAGCCTCATCCCTAACCTACGTCCTTTAGAAACCAGGGAAAGGGAAACCAGCTGGAAACTACATGATGGCGGTGGCGTGACCGAATCAAAGCAGTTCAATTCTAGGAAAAACTAAAACAGCTCAAAATGTAATAAAATCGCTGCAGAGAGCTGAGAGGAGCAGACGAGTTGGGAGAACAGTTCTCCGTGGGTTCTTCGGTGTGAACGACACCTTTCACATACAGGGTGTCAGGGATCTTTACATAGACTATGTTGATTGCAAGCAATGCTCTGCTGCTTGTGCGTTTCATATTTTCGCGGTAGCTCTCCGAACTGTCCTCTGAAGACTAAATTATTTATGAGTTTATGTTATAAACCAACGATTTGACAAATATGTTTTAGCACGTTGCAGGAAAAGCTGCTGCAGCAGCGTGAACCGGCTCGTCTCAACCTGTCGGTGTCACCTGAGACTCGGCTTGTCAAGTTGACAGTTTTAGAAGCTGAGGCACCATCATCTCCCACAACAGCCCATCAGCTCATAGCAAAGTCAGCTGGTTATATCAGTTACAAACTGTCAGCTGATAATTTTAGGACAGAAGAAAGAAATAATGTATGACGCATGCTTTTTAAAAAAAAATTTTTTTTTATATCTTAGTAGTTTAAGCACTTTACTGACTCCCACTCTCCTCATTTCATGTTTTTTTCCTCACCTCATCTCCCTCTGGCAGCTGACACCTCTCAGCTGGACACACGGCCATCTCCTCGTCCGAGTCGTCGGACTGGGAGAAGTCGGAGCGCGGGGAGGACGAGGTGGAGGCCGGCCTGCGCTGCGGGTTCTTCTTATTCATCTTCTGTCTTTTGTGAGAGGGCTTTTTGTCCTTCGCCCTGCGCTCTGCATCTAAACCGTCCCTCTCCAGATGCCTCTTTGCCTTCTTGTCCGAGCACATCGTGGCGTCCCTCACCCCGTTGGCGCCGTCCTGAAAACAAAACCAGCACAATGAAAGCGATGGTGCAGCAGCTTCGAGGATTTGCACCCGTCCCGTTTGTGGAAAGAGTTGCGTACCTGGTTCATTGGCAGATTTGTTCCCTGAGAGATGAACTGCATGTGTGTGTCACAGTCTGTGGACTCGTCCTGCGGTGGCGACGTGCATCTGTTTGCGTGCTGGCTGCTGGCTCGGTCCAGTAAGATGTGGTAGAGGCTCTGGACCTCCGGCAGAGACACCTGCAGCAGGAGGCCCTCCACCATGAGCTCCTCCAGGTCCTGACTCAAACCTGTCACACGCAAACACACACAGCTTCAAAAAGAATCCTCAGAAATGGACATCAAACCCAGCCGAAGCTCCAATTAAGGCGTCACTGACCCTGCAGCGGTATGCATCTCTGCTCGGTGTAGAAGACGGTCTGAGAATGACTTGTCCTATTCCACTCCGGAGTCAAACAAGGAGCCTGTATCGAAGACATCAAACCCTAAAACTTAACATTTGAAAGTGATTGACGGCGACATAAAAGCGGCACAAGGAGACGGCGGTCGACCTGAGTGTTGTTGTGAGTGTCGTCGCTGCCCGATACCCAGTGGGTGAGTGTGGGAGGGGTTCCCGGTCTCTCCTCTAGTTCCGGCAGGTTACATGCCTCCGAGATCTGCTGCGCTCGGTGCTGCCAGTTAACTGTCCTCTCAACCAGGTAGTGCAGAGCGTCGCCCTCCGGCAGGCGCACCCCGACGCGCCGCAGAGACGCCAGCAGAGAGAGGGCTTTGCTCAAGGGGGGCTTTTCCGACCGCTGGCACTGCGGACAGATCCACGGCTGTGTTTCGCGGGAGTCCGACGGGTCTCTGACGCATACGCTGTGGAAGGCGTCCCTGCAGAGCTCGCACTGCAGCATCGCACCCATGGGCGCCTTCTGACAGAAACACACCCGCAGGTCCATGCAGTCTGCCGTGGGGAGGAGCTTTGACTCGTTTGCTGCCCTGAGATTAGAGAAAGCCTCCATCTCCTGCACCCCCAGCTCCTCCAGAGTCGCCATCTGGCGAATGAAGAACAGGCCGAGTCGGTACACTTCCAGAGAGGCAAAGTTCAGTATTCATTTGTCTGTCATTGTCCTGCGTGAAGATCTGTCCCTCATGCTTTGTCTTTATTCTCCATCTTCAGTCTCTTGTCTCTGTTCTTTAAATATCATTGTAACTCTGTCACCTAAGTGACGTGTCTAATTGTCAAACTTTTCTCTTATTATCTCAGTAAATATTGTCACATATTCCAAACATCCTCTTTGAATACTGTACTTACGGCAGAGGTAGAGTCCTTGGTCTCTGAAAGAGCCTTTTCCACATCACTGACTGTGTTGAGGCTCGGCGTTTTCTTTTTGTTGCTTTTAGGCGATTCTTTCCCTTTCTTGGCCTTCCTCTTTGGAGAACCTACGTTTCCAACTTCACATCTCGGACACAAGACCTGCAATGAACCAAATAACCATGAGACAGCCGGAACAACGGAACCAGAGATTGACTTTGTCATGTCACCGCGCTGCTCCGCTATCGCCACGTTTCTGCGTTTATCTGAACTGCTCATGCCTCTAAAGCATGAAAGTCACTTTTAAATGTATATAAAATGCCTATTTCAATTGGCAAATGACAAGGACTGGCATTATTTTCAATATTGATGGATTTAGTAGTTATTCTTTTGATTGATCAATTCATTTTGTTCATTAAATACCAGAAAATAGTGAAAAATGCATACAGACCCTTTTCAAATGATTTCTTTTTAATTCTAAAATATTCAGTTCACCATCATGTGTGACAAAGTAAAGAATCAAATTCACAAATGAGAAACTACAAATAGAAAATATTTGCTGATAAATGACTAAAATAATTATCAAAAAGGTTGATGCATTTAATGTCGATGACCTAATCATTTAATTAATTAGTTGTTGATCGACTTAGAAGGAATATTCAATGACATATAATTTGTTACTGACTTTCTCTGAACACATACTGTAGAACATTTGTATGCAGCTGTAGTCAGGACACATATACACTCGTTTACATACTTTTCTGTTTCTGTTGTTAGACAACAGAACGAGTCACAAAAAGTGATTTAATTGTGATTCAAACTCTGATTCTGATCCAATCAAGATACAATTTTACTATCATATGCTCATGGCAGAACTAACAGAAGAACAGGTGATGTTAAGAGTGTGGCAGCAGCTGTGTTGCGGGATCTGCTGCACTGACATTTAAAATGAGAACATCAGGTCGTCCTCTCAAAGTACAGACGCAAAGCATCTGTTACCACGATGATGACGCAATCTTAGACACAAAGTGTTAAAAAAAACATCGGAAATGTGGATGAAACATTTCTTGCGGACTTTAAAGTCACGATAACGTCATCATTTGTGGGACTTTACCTCCAGTAAGGTGAGAGTCGAGTCTTTCTGAAGGAAAGTCGTCGCTGCAGATTCTTTCCACTCCTGCACTTCCACCATCAGAGACTCCAGCCGGTCTAAAGGCTCCAGGTGGACCTGGATGGCTTGTCCTCGCAGCACCATGTCAGAGAGGCTGTCCGCCGGCGGGACGCATCCGTTGGCCTGGAATTAAATTATATCGGTGTTAAAAATCTCTCTCTCATCAATTACATCCGCTGATGTTCCACCCGGTCATGACGCGTCCTCACCTGGAGCTCCTCGGCCTCTTGAAGCCACTCGCGGGCTTTTCTGATGGTGTCTTTCAGGAGGAGACAGTTTGGGAGGTGAGCTGTGACGCCGGACGCCTTCTCGGCTGCAGCACTAAGAGTCTCGATGGAGTGTGGTGGTCTGGCGGGCCGTAAAAAAACACAAATGATACACTCAATGTAATAAACCGTGGCACAATATCTGAATAGGCTCCACCTTATCTACCAGATCTATAATCTACCACAAGAACTGTCAGGACATTTTGTTCAGAAGATTTTTAAATATTTATTCTCCAACAAATATTTTCAAAACCCCCCCCCAAAAAAAATATATCCCGAACTCAGAGGTTTTGTAGCAAAACAAATAAAGCCTGCATTCATATTGAAAACCAAGCTTCTTCGTATGGAGTATTACACCCAAATTTCTGCACTAAACTAAAAAAGGATGAAGGAACGTAACACCTTTTAAAATTGAAGTCCTGACTTGCGATTAGTTGATTTGATAATGGAGAGAAGAGAAGCACATTCCTGACAGCCATGCCATTAAAAAGCCTTTGAAAAAGCACTAATGACAGTTAATACTGAACAGCACTGAGTACCAATGGAATGAGGGCAGAACTAAACATGATGCTCACTTTTTGTTGGTCTTGTTGAATATTCTAGCAGCAGCATTTTGCACTAGCTGTAATTAAAACGAAGCAAAATCAGGAGCACTGACGTCATATTACATGATTTAGTTACAATCAGTGCAGATAACCTGGACAGAAAGTCAACGCTAAGAAGCAGAAGAACATCTTAGAAATGATTTGGTTTTGGGTTAAGGTAAGAACAACCTATCTTTCACGTGTTCTTGTGGATGTTTCTGAGGGTTCTTTCCACCCTCTGGCTTGCATGTAAACATCATGGTGGATCAGTCAGTGCTGCGCTCACCTGGCTTTAAGCAGACTGCTCGCCTTGTCCTCCCAGTGCTCCGACACGGTGAGCTGCTCCTGAAGGCGTGCCATGGCTTTCTCCACGGACGGATGAGGCGCCAAACCGACGCCCTGGTCGATGAGCCTCCTCATGGCCTCCAGAGTGAGGGTGGCGGGCTGAGCGCTGGCCTGCTGCACCCCCTCCAGCCACCGAGCCTGCTCCAGCCTCACTCGCAGGCGAAGAAGCTCCGGCAGGTCCACGTCGAAGTCGAAGCTGACGTCCAGCAGGCTCTGGATCTCGGCGACTCTGGGGAACTCATCCGCCAGGACCTTCTCGCTGTGCTGCTGGAAGTCTTCGATGCGATTGAGGAGTTCCTAAAAGAAAGAAGACATCAGTTTCTCCAAGGTCAGTTATTGTTTGACGTTCAGTTTGAGGGAAATCAAGAAAGCTACTTCCTGAACAACTAACAATCTGACGTACTCTACTTCCATCATGGCTGCTGTCACAAGATCCTTTTTAAATAGTAGAGATGTTTTTTTAATACGTTCGAGTATCGTTTTACATTTCGTGACTAACCCTGAACTTTGCAGCAGAGCAGACAGACCATATTGTCGGCATCTTCCAGCCATCTGCAGCTCCAGATTTTTCTTTTCTCATTCTTACTTTCCATTATAAGCAACGCTGCCTTTCTCTCTCTGTATGTCAACATCGTCGAGGAAGCGGGCCCTTATTTGAATGAATTTAAATAATTCAAAACGTCAACGTACAAAACCAACCACGTGTCTACATTGAGTGAGTTAACACGTTAACGACCGGGCAGCTGATCCGTACTATGTGAGCATATAAAGTCACAGGTTCTGGACGATTAAAACATGACACACGAGCTGTAATTAAATTCTACTGGTGTAACAACCCAGGATGCATTTTTCCTGCTCAGCTCACCTTCAACATGGGCGCCTGAGGGAGGCTGCAGGAGAGGTTATACAGCTGCCTCACAAACGAACTCAGCTCCTCCACCGTCAGCTGACTCCGTGACTTCCCACTTCCACACCGATACCTGGAGACAGGAGTCCATGAATGAAGACATCCACCCAACGAAGGCACTGTATTCGTTCGGACAGCGATCTGTTGTCTGATGCAGCGCATAGATGTTACCTGGTCTGCCTCTTGCCGTTCAGCAGCTGCTGAGCCACTGAGGAGCACTTCTCTGCATCCTGTGTGACCAGACGCAGCCGACGCATCAGGTCGTTGTCGGGGAACAGTTGCGTCTCTGATTCGGCGAGAAGGGAGCGAAAGACGGGGAGACCTGAGGAGAGAGGAGCCGGTTAATCACAGACGTTCACGGTTAAAATAACTGAGCAAGTAGTGACTTCCTTATCATCAGATTTGATGTTCATATGACTTTACACAGTAAATCTCTCCGCTTATAATATTAATGACAACTATTCCTAAAGTCATGCAGGTGGAGCTGTAATTCTTAAATGTATTCTTCATTGCTTCCAGTCTATTCATTATTATTGTTATAACACCAATTATTATTTAGTGTTATTAAAATCACAGACATATCACATCTGCACAACATACATAATGCACACATCTGCAGTGGATGCATTAAATTGACCTAAATCTTTATTTTTAAATAGTGCAATGATCTGAAAGCAGTAAAATGATCTTGAACGATCTCCAAAAATGACTCTGGTGACTGTGGAGACAGTTGGAGCGGCACATAAACACACCACCTCTCTGTGTCCCATGTCAGTAGATAATCAGGAAGACCTGCATACCAGTTAGTAAATCAAAATTAGTTAGCTGAGACATAAAGCTGATAACTGGTGGTACTTTAACAACAAGATGTCAGAAAATAAACGGGAAGCTGAGGAGCTGAAACAAGAAGATTGTTAGACCTTCAACAGAATGACTTATTAATTTGAGCCAAAATACACAGAGGAGCAGAGGAGCAGAGGAGCTGAGGATGCTGAGGAGAGCACAGAGAGGAAGAAGGAGTGCTGCCCTGTCAGACAGCAGCTGTTGGTGGCGGAGCCGTCACACATGACAAACTACATGATCCACGACAGCATTTTTGCTGGTATTAATGGAACATTTGGGAACAGCTGATGAAGGAGTCAGAGAGGTGGAGGAAGCTATAAGAGTGACAAACCACTCAGCAGTCTCTTGCAGATGCACAGTAAAGTTGTATCATCTTAAAACACGTATTTTAAGAATCGTTGTATGTTGTATGACCTAAACACGTACAACTCTTGATAGGGACCTTTAATGTTTTGTTTTCTTGCCGGTTCTTGCTGCTTACCTTTCTTCTTCTCCAGTTTGGCCTCCAGAGTCTCGGTCACACAGGAGGCCCACTTATCGTACAGTTCAGCTCGCTGCTTCACTGCAGTCGTCATGGGGAACAGCTCGTCCAGTGTGTATCTGTAACTGCAGCGGCAAACACAACACTGAATTCACGGCTCACACATCGAGATGCTCAAGTCAGGTTCAGGAAAGTTTCCAAAAGGTAAAATATTTCATAACCTACATTTCCTCCGATCACTATTAGCTGCCGCTGACTCAGTTCCAGCGGGACTTACTTCAGTGTGTAGTTGGTGACGGGGCAGGAGCAGAGGTCGGCCATGTGGTGCAGACAGACCAGCACTCCTGGGCTACAGGGACAGGTGACAGCAGACAGGTAGCAGGTGGTCCTGCACTTGGCACACTGCCGCTCGTCGTCCTGGAGGTGGTCGTATTTAGCCTCCTTGCAGTGCAACACACCCTGAAAGTGGGAGACGACAACAAGCGCGTTAAAAGCAAATCCAAGTCAACGACGTGCTTCTTTACTGACGAGGAATTCAACTTCACAACCAATATTTAGAGTATGTGCAGAGTAATGTAATAAAATCAACACATTACGCAGTGTGAAGGTGCGTTAATATGACAACGAGGGCTACTGTACCATCTTCTCCAATTGCTCCCTCAGTTCCTGCTCTTCTCGGACCATCACCGTCATGTCCTTGTGGACGGCTGAGGCCAGGACCACGTTGAGTGTTTGTGCCTTTGATGCCATGTTGCACACCATCTCATCGTGGGAGAACACATTGTACCGGCGCAGCATGCGGTAGTGGTCAACACACTGCCTGCCAAGAGGCATCTGGTGGTAGAGAGAAGGGGGGAAAAAATTACAGCGTTCACAAAAATACCTACTGCAAAGAATTCATGTAAAATTGATCAGAAATAACTTTTAGTCAATCTAGAAGAATCTAGTTCTTTAAGTGGTTCCAGCTTCTCAGATGTGAATATATTTTTTTTATTTGCTCTTATGTGGCATTAAACTGAGCGTGTTCATGTTAGGCTGCTGGCTAAAAGAAGAAATGTGTAAACTTTTGATGGGCTTTTTACATTAACTGACAAAGAACAGAATTGTTTCTTGCAGCCATGCATGAAGTAAAATCTAAAACAAGCAGTGCCAGTCTTTCCCTCTCTCTAGGCCTTTGAAAAACAATGAAAACTCTTTCAACACTGAAGGTAACCTAACTACTGATGCATTAACCAATAATAGCAATTTATACCAGCACATGACAACTACTAAAATAAGCTGGAGTCATTTTTTTGTTTTTTTTTTTTTGCAATAACTTTGTAAAATCATTAACAATTAAAATGGAAGAATGTCTAATAAAATGAGTTTTCTGTGCTACAAACAGCAAAGACGTGTTGTTTAGCGACGCTCACCCAGTCCACCGTGCAGAAGTTAACCGCCTCAGCGAAGTTGAAGCCCTGATTGAAGCCGCTGTGATAAGCTCGGGGAAACGTGATGACAAACTCACCGGCACACTGGTTTGTTCTGTAAATCTGAAACGGACGGACGAAAGAAGATTCAGTACGAGAGATTCTTTTCATTTAAATACCAGCTGTGTGTTGCTGTGGAAAAGAAGTGAGAAGAGCAGCAACGTCGACACGCACCGGGACTCCGTGTGCCATCAGGGTGTTGGGGTTCATGATGGTGACCAGCTGGTGCAGCAGGTCAGGCTGAGAGTCAAACAGCTCTGGGGCCAGTTTCCTCATCACCTCCTCCAGCTGTTCCGCAGCAAAACCAGGAGCTCCGTACCAGGTTTTAGGTTCCCCCCTTGTAGTGAACGCAACACAAGAGTTTACTGACGCCGTTACAGAAATGAGGAGCAACACAAGCCAATGTCGAAGCTTAATACCCGAGCTTCGGCATTAGAAGACTTTTCTTTTTACCAGTGCAGGTAGTTGATGGAGTAGCTCCAGTGATCCTCAATGTGCCAGCAGAAGGAGGAGAAGCACATGCCAACGTAAAGCCACGGCAGCGTCATCCCGCAGATGTCCGCCGTGACGTGAGTCAGCACCGACGGGTTCATCATCGCCAGGTTGTTGAGGTTCCAGCCACATTTCAGGTATTTCTGCAGAAGGAGCGACAAACTCAGATCAATGAAACTGTGCAGCTTAATTTCAGGATGCATTAATGCCATCACATACAGTCCAAACTGACACAACAGGATTTCATAGACACATTTAAGGTTTTGAAAGGACAAACCTCATCAGCTGGGGAAACTTTAAACTTTCCATTCGGAATAGGGAATCCGCTCCCGAACTCCTTGGAGGCGATATCTGCGCCGTACTCGACGGTCACGTCCTCCTCGATGGCTCCGACCAAACGCCAGAACTCTTTCTCCACCAGCTCCGTTGGAACCATCTGAAACAAACAAGTGAGAGACGTTCAACTCCAAAATACTCACAACAAGAGAGACTGACAGATTTATGTTAAAACTTTTTACTACTTACGTGAACCGGCATGTTGAAGTAATCAGATTTGAATGCGTCTGCCATTTGGCCGAACGCACGCAGGGAATAATCTCTGTATGCTTGTTCAAACCCGAAGGCCTCGTGAGGTTTGTTGCATTCCTGTGGGGAAGTGGTTAAATATTATTGTGATAATTATGTTTTGGATCAGCTTAAAACCTGTTAGAGACAGTTCAATAGTTTGTATTTAATGATATCATTATTAATACAGTCTCTCTCTTAAAGGGGACATATGATGCTTTCATGTTTCTCTTTCATTCATGGCTGCTCTGACCACGTTTAGTGATGCAATGTGGATTGTAAATCTATTTCTTTTCTTATTTAGAAAAGGTTCAGGGCAAAGTTTGGGCCAACGCCAAGAGAGAGGACGTCGGTGTTCATTTTCTGGACGGGGTTCAGACCTCGGCATAAAGAGCCAGGAGTTAAAACATACTGTTTCAGTTAGCTCAAAGTGAGCACCTACATAAATAAAGATGGTCGTTTTTTTTGAGCTGCGAATGATGTAAAAAAAAAATATGCCACAGAGCTAAAACACAGACCTGGAAATATGCACGATATATATCCCCTTTAATTCATCAAGAGCCAAACTGGCATCACTTTAATCAAACTCAGCAGTTTCTCCTCACCTGAGCCAGACACTTGGGGCACCTCCAGTCTCCTTTGGGGACGTCATGCAGAGGAGGGATCAGACAGAAAGTGTGGTAGCTGTCGTCACAGCCGTCACACAGTAACAGACGGTCTTCGTCTCCCCCGCTGCCGCACACCAGACACACAACCAGGTCCACCTGGACGACAACAGGAGCAGTTGCCAATGAGACGACTGAAAGAAGCAACTTCGAGATAGACATTTCATAGAATATATTAATTATAAGGCATTTATCACAGTTTATTACATACATAAGGAGATTTGGAGTAAACATATTTGTGGCCTGGTGCCATTTAGCTGAAATGTCAAGTGAAGTTTTGTTATGTGGTATTTTTGCACATCTGTAAACCTCAGAAAGTGGAAACTAATGCCAACCCTGTAATTAATAATAATTATTATTATTATTAAAATGGAAAAAAAAAAAAGGAAATTAGTTTTACAGCATAGTTTTTTTTAAGGAGTTTAAACTGACTCTTCTTTCTCCCTCTAACTCGAAGTAATTTCTCGTCTCATACAACCAATCTCAAACCAAAAAACAGATAAAAGATGTTCCTACTCACTGGACTCGGAGGAACAACCGGAGGGATGAATTTCTTGTAACGTGACTTGATTTTGTCAGCTTCGATTGCTGGTTCCTTACTTTCAACTGGTTCCTGTTTCACTGGAATGGGTATCTCTTTTTCTGCAAGACAACCGGAAACATTACAAACAACATCACAAAGTTCATCACTTACGCTTCTGCCTCTACAGAGACTTTAATTTAACCCCACATTTGCTTTATAACACACAATAATTGAGTTGTAAACAGATATAAGGACAGTGTGTAAATTCTTTTGTATTGTCAGCAGTTATACTCTTACAACTATGTTTTACTATGATGTCATTAATTATCTTGTCATGCAACTGACTCCACTTGTCAGATCCCACAAGAGGAGTTATGCTTGTTTGACATTATAATTATATTATAATGTGTTATAAAACATTCACGAGTCCTTACATAACGCTGATAAATTAAAGTAATACGTGTGAGCCGTAAATGCTGTAAATGTCATCACAGTAACTGTTTTTCCGCTCCGGGATTGTGGAGACTGACCTGGTTCTGGCTTGGCTACAAAAGAACCCATCCTCCGCCTCAGGTTCGGCTTGTTGTCACCTGGCTCGCCCGGTTCAGTCTTCACGCAGACGGCCTACAGAAAAAAGGTGAGAGGTGAAACTCCAGGCGACTTAAAACTATTAAAATCATGACGCAAGTGTGAAAACGTGTTGTGAATAATAAGGTCTGTGCTGCTGCTTTCAGGGCCGTGTTAGTCAGGCGTTTGTTGTTCCCACCTCACACTTCATGCGCTTGGCCCTGCGAGCGGTGGGACAGCTGTCGGGCATCTGGGCCGGCTGCCTCTGAGCCTGGTCCTGCAGCTTGGGCTCCTTGGTGTCCTCGCTCTCCTTGCTTCCCGTGTCGTCCGCCGGCTGGACGGGCTTCTTGACACACTGAGGGAAACAGTGAGCCTGTTAAAACATCTTGATGGCTAATTTAAAAAAAACAAAAAAAGCTCTCGTGGACCTAACTGGAAATACCGGTCCACTCAAACGCAGCAATCGGTAAGATATCAAAGGAACGGCAGATACAGCAGGAAGTCGCAAACACAGAGAGGAGAGATTTAGGAGCTTAAAAACAGGAGTTGTGAGCGTGGCCCAGCATACATGTTAAAAAGGATCTGCATTTATGATTCAGGGTGTAATAAGATAAAAAAAAAAAAAAAAAAGACGGTTACATAAGAGTATCAGCAGCAACCAAATGTAGTTGAAAGACAGGTTTGTACTTATTAGCAATGCTTCAACTTAAACAGACAGTAGACGAAAAGGCCATTAGAAGGATGTGGTTAGTTTCAGTTCGTCCCCTCGAACAAAGAGCGCAGGAACGAGCTAAATCAAAGAGAAGGAGAGCTGAGGCAGCAGCACGCAGGTGATAACCTGCACGTTCCTTTCACTTCTTAGTTCAACTGTTTGCATGAGCAGTTCATTGCGCAGCCAACGCACTTAAAACTGTGCAGAAGTGTTCTCGGCTGCGTGAAAATGTACAATAACTGAATATAAATGAAATGAACTGGAATATAAACGAGCAGATGTACTTGTAAAGACGCAGGTAGCACTTGAGACGGCTACACAGCGCACGCTTTATTTCATTAAATGACATTTCAGCACCAGATTGCCTTTCGTCATAAAGTCTGCGCTGCATAACTGTCAACGAACTCCTGACGCTTCACACGTATTTTTGTTTTCTGTAATTACAGACGGGAAAAAAAAAAAGAGAGAAAAAAAAACCAAAAATCTCGTAAAATACTTTCACATTTGTCCCAATACACCTGCTGAATGCAGATGATGATGCAGAGCTGAGGATAACTTGTCAACATTCATCAAGCTGGATATCGGCACACCGGCCCAGCTGCGGGTAAACATGCATTTTTGTTAATCGTGAGGCCGAGTGGCTTCTCAACCACAACACAAACATACCTCTTCAAGTTCAGGATCAGCCTCCAAACGCATCAGTTTGGAAGCTGCATCTGGTGCCTGAGGCAAGAGAGAGCTTTGGTAATTAAACAATTTAGAGTGACCTGTCCCAGAGGTCACACAGTGCCAATCCAATGACCTTGGATGAGCTCTCTTGCAGCATCTTATGAAATATGAGGGTGCAAATGCCATTACACGACAAGACACCAGATAATGATTCACACTCAGTATATTAGTCAGACAGCATTTACTTAAAAAAAAAAAAAAAAAAATTTTAAAAAAAAAAGGCTAAAAAAGAAGACAGCAACAGATCCCTAAATTAAATGGAACATAAAAGTTATAGTCCAGCACAGGACATGCGTCTCTTAATAATGCCGTTCATTTTAGCTTTACATCTTTTACAGGACTCAAACACGAGTCGTTTAGCCAGATTAATGTGCTCTATTTTTCCATTGTGACATTAAATGAATTGCATTATCAGAGATTTGCTTACAGATGAGCCACACACTCATCGGCAACCAGAGACGCCGTCGCACTGACGCATGCGTCCGACTCACCAGCAGGTTTGCTCCGCTCTGAAACAGATTGAAGGGATAGAGGATTCGCTCATAATGCCCTCGCAGGTGAGAGCCAACAGCTTTGCCAGGAGCGAAGCCCATCTGATGTGCAATCTTGGTCCATCGCCTGTCCCGACAGACGATGTCAAATCCGCCGTCATCTGCCACAAGCTGAAAAGACGAGGAGTTGCGTTAGTGATGCAGGTTGTTTTAACGCCCGTTTAAATGGAGGTCATTTGGAATCAGTAGTCTACCTTATTTAGCCTATATAAATCCAAAATCTTCCTCTCCACATGAGGAATCTTCAGGGGACATCCCTGCAAATCCCAAAATTTGGCAATCTGGTCCAAGAAATTAAGCTTAACTCTTGTCTGCGCCTGAGAAACAAACGTAAACAATGATAACAGTCGGCTACAAATAAATGAAATCAAAGGAAATCAAAGAAGACAAGGAATGTAGGGCATTCAAGTCACACCAAGACAATCACAGAGGAAAATAAATACAAAAAATGATCTGAACGAGCTGATATTTACACAACAACATGCAGTCCTGTGTTCTATTGGTTTAAAAATAATTACATGATTTAATGCGCTTAATTTGGTTATTTTGAGTTTTGATGAAGTAACATTTAAGTCTGATTATTTCCAGCCTAAATGAGCACTTTATCCATTGTTACATAACATTACTACAAGGCTTTAATTGCATTACTCTTCTTTGTTGCATAACTGCTATTATCTATATAGCCTGCATGCGTCTAGTGACTACATGAAGGTAAAAAACAACAACATAGGAGACGATTTCAGAGTTCGGATGCAGAAAGAGAGACTATAGTCAAATGAGTGCTGCTATAATCTGAATAACAAAACTCACCTCCAGTTCATTGAGCCTCTGGATCCGAGGAACAAAGTGAAGTCTGTCAACATCGCAGGCAAACGGAGGCTGCCAATCCTAAGCAGCAGCAAGAACACACACAACGAGGGTCATCATACCACAAAGTCTGAGGTTTACCTGGTTTTAATTCTTGCAGTGACATCTCATGTTATCAAGGCTAATTACTTGTCTTTCAAGAAATTGTCCACTTGTGGCAACTGTGTTGTTGTTTTTTTGAAAGCGTGTGCACAATTCATGGGAGTTTTTTTAATTTTGTTTTATACGTCACCCATTATGGCTCAACTTGTAAGAGGGGGGGGGGGGACAACTGGCGGGTTTATAAACCGATATTAGAAAAGGCAAGACCTGCTTGGTACCGAGTGAACACAGTGTTCCTTTTCACGATGCAACTCATTACAGCAGTCAATAACCGTGTCAATACTACACACAGCATGGCACATACAATGAAAAACACCCTGAGCTACAAAACAGGGGCCCCCCGAGTTCTTGGTTTAAGTGAGTAGCCAACGTCCCCCCACCCCACCACCACCACCACCACCCCTCCCACTGGCACACAAAATGGCCAGATGGAAGACTCACTCACCAGCCCAACTTACCACAAAGCCAACATGGAGGACAACACCCTACAACACAGGCTCATACATGAACAGTGGCTCCTTCTCAACAAACTCTTCATTTGATTAACGTGCACCCAATCTGCAACAACATGGCGGATTTAACCACAACTTCCCCCCCCCCCCAAAAAAAAAAGTCACGACTTGTTATTAAACAATAGTCGTCCTATTTTAATTAAATTGCAGTGTACTTTTTTTTTTTTTGACTCCTCCCTACAATATATATATATATATTTGAAATAGTTCATCCTGGCCTGTGAAATAATAATAATAATAATAATAATAAAAACAACAACAACAACATCCTGGTTTCAGTTGCTAATTAGAAATGGACGGGAAAGTGATGGGAGCTCCACCGGGGCTGCTTTCATGATGCTCCTCAACAAATAATCCACATTTATATAAAAAAAAAAAAAAAAAAAAAAGACAACTTCAGGGCAGGGAGGACATTTTTAGGGACAAACGGGACATAAGAAGCGTTAAGTTTATACCAGTAACACAATCATCGCTTTCATCATCTTCTTACGAAGAAGCCCGAATTGGCTTCCGCATAGTCAAAGCTGCGTGCTACGTTGTGACAGGTTCGCTCGGCTGAGCTCGTTAGCTCGCGTTAGCCTCGCCGGCTAAAAGCGGCTCAATGACCCGGACCGCCGAGGCTTTTTTTTGTGTTGTTGACACACGGCCGGAACCGCGACCGTAATCCCACTTTTTTTTTTTTCCTTCTTCTTTTTTTTATTTATTTAAAGCACACGGACGGTGTTCGTGCGGCCCTTCTCAGCGAGCTGAAAAGTCGACCGAAATAAATAGCCGCCCCCTCCCCAAACAACAAAAAAAAAATGTTAAGAGAGGAGGTAGCTTTAGCGGCGGCAGCACAAAGAATTGAGCACCGCCGTACATCCGCCATGTTGAGCAGTCCCTTTAAATCTCTTCTCTCTCCCCCCCCCCCTCTCCTCCTCCTCCTCCTTCCCCGGCGATCGGTCCCGTCTACGGCCGTTTTTTAAAACGGTCAACTGAAAAGCGGCGTCTCCGTCGTCCTTTTTTTTTTTTTTTTTTTTTTTTCCTTTTTTTTTTTAAGCGTACTCACCGGAGGCGGACGGACTTTGCAAATGCCCGTTTTCTCGGCGATAGGACGGATCTTGTTGATGAAGGCAAAGGGGTCTCTGAATTCTTCCCAGCTCGGCTCGAAGACCGGGCACTCCGGCGGAGGCTCGAACTCGTCCGGCCGAGGCTGGCTCATCGTCTCGGAACGACCCCCGGTCGGGGTTGGTAAAGCCGGACGGGACGGGTCACCGCTTTCGGGACCGACCGGCGCGCTGCTGCGGTTCTCCCGGAGTGAAAATATATATTTTTTTCTCCTCTCTCTCCTGATTTTATTTTCTTATCCCGTGTTATTCACCGTCAGAGTCGGTGGCAGGCAGTCGACATCAACACGAGAGGAGGCAGCTCACACACACACACACACACTCACACACACACACACTCTCTCTCTCTCTCTCACACACACACATACATACACACACATATCCACACACACACACACGCATCCACGCACAGTGAAGAGACTGTTCCAAGGCAGTGAGCACGTCCGCCCGAAAAACTAGACACCTCACGGTTCTTCACGCCTGTGGGATTTCTCAGTTTCTGCAATGTTTGCTGTTTAATCCATTTTTTTTTTTAACCCAGAGCCAAATACTCTTTCTTTAGTTGTGTAATAAAAAAAAAAAAACAAAAAAAAACAGTTGTACATTTTTTTTTTGTATTATTATGAAACACCATTGTGCAAAAAACAAACCACAAGGTTTAATTTGATCTTTTTTTATATATATATATATCTTTTCGTTGTTTGTGACTGTATAATCCTCCTGGAATAGAATATTTATAATCCAATTTTACTGCTGAATTTATGAAAGTGGGAGTTCCTGGTGTCCAAATGTGTAGGTTTCAAATGCATTACGCAACACCAAAAATCAAGACCTGAAACTAATACATTAATAATAAATGAATAAAATAACAGTTATTATACAAATAACTAGATAGTCCTTAACCAAAAACAGCGGAAAGATTAAAAAAAAAAAAAAAAAAAGGCTAGATTTTTAATAATAATTTCCTCAGCTGGGAAGCACACGCTATTATGTAAAATTCTTGAGGTACTTGCACTTCAGTGTTTCTAATACTTTTTAGCTACAAATCAGAGGCACGTGTTTCCCAATGTATTACTTTGCAGGTACATAATTCAACCAGCAAATGAATTCTAATACATAATTATGAATTAAGATAACTTTAATGATCCAAGCTATCAGTTCCACCTTTAAAACCCGGTGTACACTTAAAGCTGGAGTGAGCAGTTTTCTGGAAAAAGAAAGAAACCCATCAGCAGCTCTCCACCCTCCCCTGTCTGTGCTAAGCCCCTCCCACCAGATGAGCAAGGGCATAAACACTAGCTTTATATGCACACGCAACACAAGGCCTGCCCGCCTGCCCTGGGTGACTGACCAGCTGCGCTCCTCCTTGACTCCAGATTGGCGAGGGTCCCTCACCCTGTCTGCTTTCGGCAGTACGCGGTGGAGGAGGGGACTGGTTGGCGTTGGCTCGCCCTGTTCCTCCGGGTTACCCTTCGGCCCTTCGACCTTCGTCACTCTCCCCGTGGCTTCCGTGCGGGCCTCCTGAGGTGCCATGGCGTGCCTCCGCTGCCTTGGCTTCTCGTTGCCCCCATCAGCGCCCACAGACCTCCCCCGGTGGAAGCTGCACCCGGCGGGGACCAGAGTTTGTCCTTGCAAGAGAAAAACAGCCCTTAATCTGGGCCTCGCTCCAGAACGAATGACCCCGTGTCCTCCACGACCTCCGTCTAAGGGACGTCAGCGGCCTGCTCAAAGGCCTGATGGACTGAACGACAAGGTGCGCGTGGGGGGGGCCAGTGACGGGTTCTCCTCCGGGGCATCCCAGTCTTGACCCGCCACCCAGAACCTCAGCATGGTGAAAGCAGCTTCACCCTGGTCGCCCTCCGTGGGCCTCTGAGGGAGGAGAGTTGAATCTGGAAGTTCAAAAGCAACTTTTTCTGCCACTGAATCAGGCCTAATGTCTGAAGGGGATATGCACACGCTCCTGCATTTTGTAGAACAGGCAACAGTAAACCCTCACTCTGAAATGACCCATGATTGGCCTAAAGTTTCCGTCACCGGCTAAATTTCCTAAAGCCTGGACACAGAGCCAGACGGAGGCCCAGAAGGATTTCTGGTCCTCGCTGACCATTTGAAATACAATATATTGAAAGGTTTTATTTCCTACCGACGCCTTAAAAAATTACAATACAGTATTGTTCAGAAATGAGCCAGCTCGTAAAAACACATTTATATTGTATAATCACAAGCAGTTACTTGTGTAAATAATGATGCTTGACTCCGCTGTATGTAAGTAGTATTTTTTGCAGTGCATTCTGCCAAATAAGTACTTAATCATTTTGGTACTTAAACTAGGCTATTATTTTTTTTTTTTTTTAATGTTTATACTTTTGTATTTGTGGGTAAAATTTTGAATGCAGTACTTTTTAACTATTTATAGCCCAATTAGTGCTATTAGGACACTTTACCAATAAATATGTCCATATATAATGCAAAAAAAAAAAATCCAGGATGACATAACATTATATAATCTACACAATAGTCGAGACCATGACGTCTGCTCCACAGGATAAAGTATTAATGAAACCACACCGAGTTGAACGACTCTTGACTTTTTCCACTTCACCATCGACCTCCATTAAATTAAATACAACTCTAACGACATCAAAGGCCATTCCCGCACCGTGTAATTGAGAAAATGTTAAATTATAGTCCGTGGAACAATCCTCTTCTTTGTAGCCCCTTTTACGTTTTACACTTGCGCGGATGGATACGTGCAGGTGACACCTTCAAGGCTAAGGGGACTCGTTGTTTAAATAGCCAGAGTGAGCACTTTGATTGGCTGCGACTCATATAAACGGTTTAAAACATCTGCTGCTCAACAACCAGAACAAACAAGAGGCACATTAGCGCCTCTTTCACTGGGTCTGGGTCCAAGACACAATGAAATAAAAAAAATTAAAAAAAAATCTATTGAAAATAAAACATAGTACTGCTCTTATTCAGCCAGTCCCATCGTGTCTTGTGATTGATTTAGTGAGGAGGCTTTCAAAAACAATGCCATGACTACTTTTCACTGTCAGTTAACTTCGTACAAAGTGCAGTAAACAGAAAACAAACTTAAATCCGATCAATATCTGTTGACCACCGGAGAGTCTTGGTCAATTTGCCCCAGTTCTTCTGTGGATTTAGGCCGACTCGTCCTGTAACCCCAGACGGACTCTGTGATGTTGGGAGGCCATCTGTTGCTCCTCGTTCTTCTCCTTGTTTATGGTTCTTCATCATGTTTGGGATTGTTGTATCTATCAGACACTTCTCTGATGGTACAGTGTGACGGACAGGGGTCTAATCTGTGTCTGTAAGTCAAGGGTGGCCTCCAGGGCTGCTGTATTAAAGTATTAATTAAAGTATACATACAGCAGCCTCCACAAATAAAGTAGATTTATTTGTTTTTTCCCATATTAGCAATTTAATTCGAGCTAAAAACAAAACAAAGACACCAAACCAAAGACTGAAACTGATTTTATTCACAAAAATTTGTATCCAAAAAGAGTATACATTTATATAGTTTGATATTAAAAAGTTAGATAGTTATATAGTGTGAATATAGTTTTTTTTTTTAAATTTAACTATACTGTTGACAAACTTTTGAAGGGCATTGTGTATGAAGCTTAATGCAAGTCTCCACAATATATATATCATTTAAGAAGCACTTTTTAATACACTAACTAAATGAAAATCACAATAGGTTTCCTCGATAGAAGCAAATCCTTATTGGATATAATATTTCCCTCATTTCTGTGAGGAACCCTGTTTTACTGACTTGTCTTTGATTTATTCACCGAAAACACATTTATGCAACAATAATTCCCGGCCGGTTTTGTGATGGAAATGTAGTGGTCATGTGGTACCATCTTCAAACACTGTGTCTCTCAAATTTCATGCAGAATACAACAAGACAAACTTTATTTTCTGAGCACAAATCAAATCCAACTTAGATATTCCTATCTAAAGCGTCATAGAAAAAACAACAAAAACAAAGGCAGTGACAAAAGTCACCACTTTGGTTAACTCTAGCTTAGAAGATAAGAATAAAATCAAAATCTGCTTTGCTTTTACAGCTCAAGGCCTCTTAAGATTCAGTATTCTTCGTCGTTTTCACAATCGGGGCTCAGTTGGCCGAGCTCCTCGTAATCCTTCTCCAGACAGGCCAGGTCCTCTCTGGCCTCTGCGAACTCTCCCTCCTCCATGCCTTCGCCCACGTACCAGTGGACGAACGCGCGCTTGGCGTACATGAGGTCAAACTTGTGGTCGAGACGAGACCAGGCCTCTGAAATAGCGGTGGTGTTGCTCAGCATGCACACGGCTCTCTGGACTTTGGCCAGGTCTCCGCCGGGAACCGCAGTGGGAGGCTGGTAATTAATGCCGACCTGTTGAGACAGAGAACGATCAGAAAACATAAAAGCATCTCAAGCTGAACTCCTCACCGTCGCAGCGCGACTCACCTTGAAGCCAGTGGGGCACCAGTCAACAAACTGAATGGAGCGCCGGGTCTTTATGTTCGCAATGGCGGCGTTTACATCCTTGGGGACGATGTCGCCTCGGTACAGCATGCAGCAGGCCATGTAGCGGCCCTGACGAGGGTCACACTTCACCATCTGATTGGACGGTTCGAAGCAAGCGCTGGTGATCTCGGCCACGGTCAGCTGCTCGTGGCACGCCTTCTCGGCAGAGATGATGGGCGAGTAGGTGACCAGAGGGAAGTGGATCCGCGGGAATGGGACCAGGTTGGTCTGGAACTCCATCAGATCCACGTTGAGGGCGCCGTCGAAACGAAGGGAGGCGGTGATGGAGGAAACAATCTGACCGATCAGTCTGTTGAGGTTGATGTAACCGGGACTCTCGATGTCCATGTTGCGACGGCAGATGTCGTAGATGGCCTCGTTGTCCACCATGAAGGCGCAGTCGGAGTGCTCGAGGGTGGTGTGGGTGGTCAGGATGGCGTTGTAGGGCTCCACCACCGCCGTGGACACATGGGGCGCCGGGTAGACGGCAAACTCCAACTTGGATTTCTTGCCGTAGTCGACAGACAGACGCTCCATCAGCAGAGAGGTGAAGCCGGAGCCGGTGCCTCCTCCAAAGCTGTGAAAGACCAGGAACCCCTGCAGGCCTGTGCACTGGTCCGTCTGATGAGAAGGACACGCAATCAATACCGCTACAGTACAGCCTTCCTGCTCAGCAACCAACATCAGACAGTCAAAGTTAGAGACTAACTTGTGAAAATACTGGAGAATTTAGCAGCTGATTGAGCCAATATTTCCTCCAGGAGTTGGTGGAGACCACAAACAGAGCCAAAAGAGATATTTATCAGGTAGAAAGAAAACACGACTCCAAAAGAACGATTACGTTGCCGTAAATCTGCATCTTCACCATATTAAGGTGATTTTAAATGAGGATATTTTCAGGGATTTCAACCACATCTTAAGGCCTTCGTGGGTGGATAGATGTTAGCTAAGAGTTTGTCAAAGTCTGGCACAGGTGGGTTTTATGTTGAGGGATGTTCAGGGTGTTTTAACCCTGGTCACTTATTAACTTTTAAGCTTTATTTTCTATCCATGTTCGTGAACAGTAACCACCGGAATATCAAATTAGTCCTTCAAATGTAAAATCGTCCAAATTTTGTCACACATTTTCAGTGTTTACTGAAAAAAATGTCTCTGTTCGAAATTAAGCAGACTCAGCAGAACAGAAACATTGTGCATTGTTCCGGTGTATAACATTTGAGCTGATGCAATAAGACTTTGATCATTATAAAAGCATTATCCCACAACACACCAAGATTACTGGAAAAATAACCACAGCAATGTCCTCATGGTTCTCTGTAAATGACACATTTGTTTTTATTCATATGAAAATCCTTTATTCAATGAAGGAAATTCCCAGGTATCCTCTCGCATTTATTTTACTTACCATCTTGCGAACTCGCTCCATGACTGCGTCGATGATTTCTTTCCCCACAGTGTAGTGGCCACGAGCGTAGTTGTTGGCAGCATCCTCCTTTCCAGAGATCAGCTGTTCAGGGTGGAAGAGCTCTCTGTACTTTCCAACCCTGACTTCGTCTGGAAAGAGAGATTTGATTCATTTTCTTCTATTTCTATTGGGGGTTTCATTCAAATCCGATATAAATGCGACAGCAAGCGGTTGTCTGACACGTTGAAATAGAAAATATTGGACATAAGTACATGGTTGCTTCCATTTACTTAAATATCACAAGAAAAATGTGAAATATGATGCAGAGACATGATTAAATACCTTTTCAATGTGTTTTGTTTCTCATTTCAATGGCTGAAAATTATTATTTTTGTTCATTTGAATTAAACGTAATTTATGTTTATTTTTGAATCCGTTTTTTTTTTCTTCATTTCTAAACAATATAACCCGACAGTGGGGCATACCTTGAGTCAACATCAAATATTTCATGTGAACGATTACTTCAGTTGTTTTTAAGTGAGTCATTGTTATATCTTTTCCAGCGTGGACTGTTCATCTGCAGTGAAAAGCTACGTAAGCTGTTAAATGAGCCAAAGAAGAATGTTCCCAGATTTAAAGCAGGTTCAGCGTTTGTTTGCACTGCTCACCAACCACTGTGGGCTCCAGGTCCACATAAAGGGCTCGTGGGACGTGATGCCCGGAGCTCCCGGTATTGAAGAACGTGTTGAACGGATCTTCTCGACAGTTTGGTTGTTCAGGATTGTCCAGGAAGACGCCGTCAGGACCGACGCCGTGCTCGAGGCAGAAGAGCTCCCAGCAGGCGTTTCCTGTCTGGACGCCTGCCTGGCCCACATGGATGGAGATGCACTCCCTCTGTGCAGAAGAATATTAATGAAAATGGAAGTTCATAACTCTAAAGACAAAAAAAAAAATAAGGCAGTAAAATTAGTTTCGGAGGTTTTCGTCTTTCAAGACAAAAACAGTGATAATTGCCGGCAGGTCTTCCCACCTGCTGGAAATATAACTATGTGGAGGACGAACAGGAAGCTTTCTAAAAAATATATATTGTTTCTGCTGGAAATACATATTTTGCAACCCATTGATAATATTCATGGGTATTCAGAAGAAACCTAAATCTTAAAACTGCTTTTCAAAATAAAAGTCAAGGATGTGTAGATAAGGGAATCAGATAAAGATGCACAGTGAGCAAAGAAAGGGAAATTAGAAAAGCAGTTTTAGAATTTATACAGCACCTCATAACTTTTTTATTTTACTTTGAAAATCCTGTTACTGCATTCATTATTGGTTTGAATCACAATTTGGAAATTTGTAGTATTTTCACATCGTGAGACTTAAAAGTTCTGGTTTGCTTAGTCTATTTCTATAGAGTTTAAATATTCAAGTAGCAAATTCAACTGTCCATGACTGAAAAGTGATGAGAAAAGTAGATTAAATTTCAAGAGTCAAAGTCAGATTTAAAAATCAAATCGGATAAAAGAAATCAAGCTGCTCAAGTTGGATTTGTGAAATCCAGGTATGGAAATTTTAGATGAAGATTTTAAACTAAAACCAAAAAGAAACTCAAAAAAGTAAATAAAGAGAGGGAGATACTATATTTGAAAAACAGGGAACAGATAGTTTTCAGAATAAAATATTCCAATTAGCTAAAAATTTAAAGGTATTTGAATTTCAACAGTGCTTCAATTTAACAATGAAGTTATAAAATTCAAACTATTAACTCCTCATCCTGCAGCTCAGAGCAGAGTGCAAAACTGTCTGACGATAAACTCGTATTTGTGCTCTGCTCTTCTGATTGTTGAGTGTAAACAAAGTCAAAAACAGGACGAACTTATTCAAACAAACATGACTGTTGCATTTTCCAAGTACCTCCAGCAGTTATGTTTCAACATGTTGAGAATTTCAGCTTGTTTTCCCCGAGGGAAGAACATCCCCTTAGATGATTTTTCACCGTTGAGTGACATTTGTAAGACATGGGTAGCATAAAGAGGACATGAGCATTCATAAAAAGACATCCGAAGACTTAAATATTCACCAATAACTTTGCTTCAAGCAGCAGATGAAGATTTTCTGGGTGTCAACACAACGCAGACTGGGAATTAATAATCAAAGTCACACAACTATCAAACACAAAGGGTGCAAAGAGTGAAATGAAATACAGAACGAATACATTTGGTACCGAGTGTCGGGACGTTTTGCGGACTGGATTGAACAGGCCGTGGAAAAAGTCAAATTTTTCTAAACAAATATCAAAGATTCCCCGTTTCCCATTCATTCTCTTACCATATTGCTCCAGGTGATATCAAGCTTTAATGCAGGATATTAGAAGTGTATCGTCTGTCAGTGACGGTCCAGACAGGCTGTGCACCTCTGCTGCGTCCCGGGATGAAGACGGCGTCTCCGCTGTCTGCTGCTTTTTATATGTGCCGACACTTCAGTGTGAAGCTGCTGATTCAGGGCTTCAGGAGGAGGGAGCAGATAGATGGAGGGAGGGATGATAACTTTCCTCCCACATTATCAACCGTTGTTTGAATCCCTTTTTGTTTGCTTGTCGTTACTTGTCAGACAAACGAGCATTTGGAGAGAAAATCGGACATATTTGTCTTCTTTCTGTTTTTTCCCCTCATATTTTTTATCTTTTTTAAAAAGTCATGAAGTGGTTGCATGCTGGGAATGTATTTGACATTTTTAGTCACCTCTTACTCTGCATGTTCAAATCATGTGATCAGCTCATAAAATACTCCTCGCAAAAAATGTAATTTAGATTTTTCTTTTTCACCCCATTATCACCATATGACCCACTGAAGGGGCCCCCACCCGTAGATTGGGAAACACGCTAAATAAAGTAAATGGAGTTAATTAAAACAAGCAGTAACTAACAGTAAAATGCTGTTTAATCAATGCAGTGTTTATAATTTCAGATGGTAGTTTCTAATAACGCATCTGCTAAGATGGAAGTCAAATTTGTCACTTTTATTGAAACTTTTTAATCATATAATCATGGTCTATCACATATTGTTATACATTATATATAAAAATAATAAATGTAATGTGCAATTAAGTTTTTTCACACTGTTGTACTGATACTTGGGTAAAAACAAATCTGTGACCACTGAGGCTGATGGGAAATGGCATTGCTTCTGCAGGTTTGTGGTAATAAACTTAAGTATTAAACTAATTAAACAACAGACTTGATTATTCTCTGTGGACCGTGAACATGCCAGTTTCCATGGCAATTGATAACAGAATGACTTAGTTTTTGAAAGGAGAAACTTATGAGGTTGGTGGGTGAAATCAATAACTTGGTGGCCTGCCGACATTCACGATTTCACTGTCACTAAATGTTGAAATGGACAAAGTGAAGTGAAATCATCAATGAATCTACCTCGTACGGTTCAGTGACGTTTCGTCATGTCCTCACGATGCGAGTGTTGACGTTTCCCCGGAGACGCCACTGACTCAGCGACGTGTGAAGCGAATATGCGTTTTGTCTCTGCGTCACTTACCGGGTGTTTCGATGCACCACAGATCAAACGCCTCAGTTCTCAGTGTGTTTATTTACTTCCCAGGCAACAGTGATGTTAGGACTTTGTATCCTACATGTACATGTCCAGATCTATACGCCGAGAAAAAAAAAAAAAAAAAATCACATGCATTCTTATTACTTTGATTCTTCCAATTTTGCCAAAATGGTTGGCCTAAATAATGAAAAAAATTAACTGGTACAATTCAGTCATTTTCTAAAACAATATTCACCTCTAAATATATCTTCTGAGAGCGACAGTAAGTATTAAACTTTTTGTATTAAAGTGATTTTGATCTAAAAGCACTGTTTACAGGAAGAATTACAAAAAGGGGTTGAAATATCGACCCATTACTGACCTTTTTCAAATGCCAAATGAGTTCATTCGATAACAAGCTAATCAAACTACCATCAAAGTCAAATGGGAGGCAACATGGATGATCACTGTTCGATGTAGGCCGAAGTCATAAGGCATATAGCAGCAAGTGGAGTCTGAATCTGCTCCGTCGTTTAACGCTTCCTTTTGATGAGTAGAAATATATTGCACTTTGAAGACAAACTGAAAAAATAATCTCACAGGTAACGACAGACACAAGTACCACCGACGAGAGTCATGCAAGTGGTGATGGGCTCCTCGGGGGCCTCTTTTGAGGTGAAGTCGACCACGGCGAAGCTCAATCTCTGTTGCACAGTCCGAGCGGCGAAGGGTCAGCCGTCCTTCAGGAGGAGGCAGCCCAAACCGCCGCACTTCATTTTACCTTTTGTTTTTGTTTTTTCTCGAGAGAGTGCCTATTTGCATACTGGCGAACGAACACCTCCCTTGGTGGGAATCTGTTTTAGTGGCATTTCAGCGAAGTCTAGCTGCCTGTCCTCCTGCCTGCTTTTCCTCTTGCGGTTCTTGTTCTTGACAAACGTCACTTTTCTCGTAGAACGCAGACGCCCGCGTCGCACCGCTGGGTCGCCATCGAAGTGACGACCTCCCAGGAGTCGATAACCGGGTCGTAACATTCGATGCTGCTGAGGAGAGAGTTCCCGTCATATCTGGAGAAGGCAAGTGAGAAAGAGTCCATTATAACACGGTGATTTGTACCAGTTCAACATCAGTTAAATCTAAGTGAATTCAAATATTATGCTGAAACTAATTGTGTCTCAAATTACAGCCGTCTGAGTGCATTTGAAGACATGATGTACATTTAATGTGAAAAGAAACGAGCAGAAACACTAAAGTGACTCCTGATGAGTAACGAGCCACAGTTCAACCTTTAGTTTAAATCCCCTGAGGGTTGTTTCTGTTTTTTATTTAAAGCTTCCATATTGTGTATATATTCACATTTACATGTCTTTTTTGATCATAAAGCAGGTCTAATTGCTCTTTAAATACTGTAAAAATGTCAGAAAGTGCACACAGCCTGTATTCAGCAACTGTGCTGATTGGACTTCGGTGAGTTTGTGATGTCACACACTCAGATTCGTGTCATATGTCCTCCCAGAGCACGACCCATCATCCAAATATATAAGTGGAAGAAAACATAGAGCGGTCATTCCCTCATCGAGCTAAAAAGCTACAAGACTGAAGAAGACCTGTGATTGGTCTGAACGTGTGTCCCTCAGAAAACAGTCAGCCAATCAGAAGAGAGCTTCATTGATATCAATGCGACTTAAAGACACGGATACAAAACAACCTGTACTGGTACCGTTGGTACTTGTGTCTGCACACTGCATGTAGTGTTGTGGTATTGGTAGTGATACACCGGTTAGACTTCATCAGTTACGAGTTAAATAATTCAGAAAGCGCACTCATTTAAACTAAGATTTAAGAAGAAGATTGTGATTTAACTGAAATATCTAAGTAATCAGAAAGCTGCAACCACACGACAAAACCAGCTCTGTGTTCCACCGATGTGAGGATCTGTGTGACGGTGGAGGCGTGTTGCTTCACGTACGGCTGAGAAATACAATCAAAGAAGTCTCGTTTGTGTAACAGATCTGAGAGTTTGAAGGTTCATCGGGTGCCAAGAAAGTCTACAGCAGTTTATAATACTTTGACACACGATTCTACATCGCTGAACAAATGCCCAAATAAATGTGTGTTTTGGCAGGAGGCTCCAGCGTTTTCACCCCCCACTGCAGTCATTCAAATTAATGAATGGGCTTTTTTTTTTTTCCTGATCATGCAGGAGGAGGTCAGTCTTAACGCAGGCTAACAGATTGGATTTACTCTCACACTATTTCAGCGGTGCAACGATTAAAATTCTCACAATTGTGCTCTGATTTATTGAAAATCTGTATTTAAAGGACAAGTTTGGAGCTTTTAAAAGCGTAAAGTCTCCATGTTCACTGAGATTTACTTGTCGTCGGGATCAGTCTTTACTCCACGCCGGCCGTGAGGAGACGTCTGAATGAACCGAACTCTGAAATCGACAAGCAAATTTACGCTCTTTGCAAAAATGCTTTCTGAAGTTCAGCCAAAGATCATACGAAGTCTCAGCAGTCTGAGACAGACAAACGAAGAGAGCGTCTCACAAAGTTACAGTTGTTTTTTTTAGTACTTAATTCTCTTTATGTTTTCCCAGACGGTGAGGAAGGACATGTCTTGTTGGAACAAAACGCAGGCAGTGACTGAGCTGCCTCAGATGCTGGATTAAGTTCAGAATGACTTTCTGCACAGAACAAGGTTTTTGTTTCCCCCACCAATTCTCACAGGGCAGTATTTCTATGAGGGCATCACGTCATGGCCATAATGAAGAGGAGAAAGTCCATATCGTGACCCATTAAAGCTCCGTTTTAAGACGTAGGGAAACAGTCTAAAGTGCAGGTTCATTGAAGTCGCGTCCAAATCCACGTTTTCCGTTTTTAACATCAAATAATTTGAGTGTAAAGTAAAGCGCACGTTTCAAAGCGGTTGAACTTAGTCTCTTAATTCATTATAGGTGTGTTTAAGGTGTAACCTGAAATTAACAAATAAGACCGCCGTCAGTGTTTCCCTTTAAAGGCCGGGTGTGCTTGCTTCTTGGCAGACTCCCATTTTAACGGCCAACTCGCAAACTATTAAGAAAGAGCGCTTCAGCAGAGACTGATGTAATACAGTAATAATATTTTACATTGTAAACTTTTTAACTTTTCATCTTTTGCATGCTTGAGCGCTCCTGCATGTCTGTGTGTGTCTGTAACACGCAGAGTATATCCACATGTGGGCTGTTTTAATAACGTGCTGTTAAAATAACAGTAAAATGCTGCGCTACTGACATCAGAGCAGGTTTCTGTCAGTCAGTCGTTTGGAGATAGCAGCGTGCCAACGATGAGCCTGACCGCACCTCAATTTAAAACCAACATGCCCATGAGCGCACACATTGACACCAGTACCTTTGCTGTTGAAACAGTGTGTGCGCAGGACGGTGAAATGACAACCGCTTCAGTCTGAAACTAGTAAAGACACTTTGCACCAGCTTTAAGATGGAGCCCCTCAGCGTGTCTTAACGTTCATGCGAGTGCTGTGTGAACATAAACTCCCACAGAGTAGTGGAAACGCCGTCTTACCCGGCGATGGCGTAGAGTCGTCCTCGGAGGACGGTGGCTCCTACGTAGCATCGAGGAGTCGTCATACTGGCCACCGTCGTCCAGTAGTCCGTTCTGATGTTGTAGACCTCCACAGAGTCCAGGTGTGACACGCCATCAAAACCTCCCACGACATAAATGTGGTCATTGAGTAAAGCCACACCAGCTCCTGGGAAACAGCACGCAGGTGCTCAGACGAAGAGTAACACACACACGCACACGCACGCACACACACACACACACACACACACACACACACACACACACACACACACACACACACACACACACACACACACACACACACACACACACACACAGTTTGTTTGACCTACCGGACCGCTTGGTGGCCATCGGAGTCACGCTGGTCCAGTGGCCTGTATGGGGGTCGTACCGCTCCACTGAGTTCAGGATATTCAGTCCATCGTATCCACCTATCAGGGAATATCAGGGAGAGTTTAGATCTGCAGTGGTTGGTCCACCATTAAATTGACTGATAATAACTGATAAAAAAATAATTGTGATAACTTTTCAGTTGTTAATGTAAAACAGTCTTGAGTTCTAACTTCTTCTTTGTTTCGATTTTTTTTTTTTTTTTTTTTTTTGTATTATGCCGTAATCAGGTGAATATTATTGGATTTAACAAGCTGAGGAAATGATGTAAAGGGCTTATTTTTTTATAAACCAAATAATGAAATGAATGAACTCAGAAATAATGGGCCTGTGATGTGAATGGTCATTAGCTGCAGCACAAAACATGTTTCATAAATGTTTTCAATATGAAATACAGCTCAGTTACTGTATTGGCCAGAATACAAAATTATTATTATTTTTTTTTATTAAATTGTGTTCGTCTTGGATTGGAGGAAGTATTCATCAGACGCCTGCATAGTGTGTTTTCAGTACAAAACTTTTTTTTAACAGTTTACACAATAATCTGAGAAAAATATTTCTTATCAAATTATGACCAATTCTCCTGACTTTCCATGTTTGAAATGGATTTATAATCCCGTGATATTCCAGAAATTCCACAATCAGTGGGGACCAATAAAATTGGCAGTTCATCTTCAGTCACTTGTATGTTGAGGCCTTAATATTTACCTCAAAGCCACATTTTTCTCTCCATACCTAGACAGTAGATGAGCCCACTGGCCACCACCAGACCAGCTCCTTCCCTCGCTGTCTGCATATCTCCCAGCATGCTCCACTGGTCGATGTTGGGATCATACCGCTCCATGCTGGTGTGACGCCGGCTGCCATCAAAGCCACCGGCAACGTAGATCATGTCTGTCGAGAAACCAAATAAAACCGCAAGTGTGTTGTTATTGAGAGAAGAAAACGCTGACGGGGGATTTCTGAGACGGGGAACAGGTATTCGGAACAGAAACCCCCCCCCCTCACCTCCGAGAGTCGTAGCTCCAGCGAGGCCGCGACGCACATTCATGGTGGCGACGGTGTACCAGACGCCGTCCTCGTCCGCCGTGTAGTCCAGGCACTCCACGGAGCTGAGCCTCGACCGGCCGTCGTAGCCTCCGATCACATAAACTCGATCGTGGAGAGACACCGTGGCCACGTAACGCCTCTTCCGCGCTATATTCTGTTTAGGACAGACGTGTCTGTGTGAGCCAAGACCAACGGAGAAGAAAAACACCGCAAGGCTCTTGTTCAAATATTCGGCACTCACAGGAAGAAAGCTCCATTCTTGAGTTTTGGGATCGTATTTCTCGACTATGTCTATCGGTGACTGCTGGCTACCAAACCCGCCTATAACCAGAAGGACTTCTTTGGCACCTGACAAGAAAACAGTGAGGATTACATAGCTGCTGCACAAGAGACGTGCATTTAGCTAAATTGCAGTTGAAGACAGGACTCCTACCCAGCCTGGCTTGTGTGCGTGGGCCTTGCATCTCACTCCTCAGCTCCGGTCTTAAGTGGAATTTCTTGGCCTCGTCAACGAGGTCTCGACATGGCAGGCTACACCGAATGAGAGGCTAAAACATGTAAAAACTCGCTTAATTACGGAGTGATAAATACTTCAACAATCTTTCACTCAGGGAGTCGGCGTACGATTACACAACGACCTGCTGCGTGTCGCCCGGCTCACCTCAGCATCAATGACATCGGTGATGTAGCGGGGGGTGAGCAGCGGCAATCGGACAAACTCGAGCATGTCTGGCAGGTAAGGCTCTCGCTCTTTACGGTTGTGTTTGACCCAGTTTAAGACGGCTTCAAATACAGGCTCCTCAGAATCCACCTACATACAGACGACACGTACAATAAAAAGAATTACAACTACGACAGTGAATACACACGTTAATTACGCAATCAGCGGACCGCTGCAGTTAAAGGTCCGTTATTGGACACTTTTCCAGGGTTTTGATATACATAAGAAAATATTTTTTGGTCTTCCATTATTTCAGTTTAATCACAATCTTCTTTTTGAATCATTTTTTAAAGGGCAGTATTAAAGTGTATATTTGATTAATTTAACTCGCATACCTAATAAAGCCTATCCTGTTTATCAATACCAGCATAAAATGCATTTGCAGAGAGAGGTTTTGTGTTTTTAAGTGGTATAAATTAAGAGTTAAAGGTCCCATTGTTTACACTTTTTCTGTTTCATTTGCAGTCTCGATATCAGTAAGAAGCTTTTTAGCTCTGTAACAGAATGTACGGTCAGTTTTTCATTTCCAAATAAAAGTTTGGACGGTGGGTTGTCCTCGGCGGCAGACACATGACATGGACATGAGTTAGTGACATCACAAACTTACAGAAGTCCAAACAGCATGGTTGCTGAAAACAGGTTGCGTGTATTTTTTTCGTGACCTGAACGTTGTGACACTTTCAACATATTTATAGAGCAACTACACTTATTTTATAATTTAACAATGGAAAATCAGAATATATACATATAATATGGGACCTTTAAGAGATATGCAACCAATGATGAGTGTTGCAACCACTGCGGCTGAGCTAATTACCTTTAACTAATATCATTAACAGTGCCGCAAGTTTAGTTATTTCTGTTGCTGCAAACAGACAATGAGCAAAAGAAAAAGAGTCCCGTTTGCTCAAAGTAAAACAAGCCATCAATCCTAAAATCCACAGAGATGACAGAGAATCCTTTAACTGAAGGCAAATTATACATGACTGTAATTTACATGTACAGTCTAGTTTTATTTTAAAAACAACAAAACTTGACAGGAAGAACAATCTGACAGAAGCGATGATCTATAAATCATCGACTGATAATCACTGTGTTTTCACAAAGCAAGGCATGTGGTTGGAAAACAGGAATTTCCTGAGCACAAAGGCAAACTTAAATCAGGTTTACTTCTCTGCAATTTCATTGTCAGGCCGATCAGCAAAACTGAGTGGAACTTGGGGGGGCCACAGAGCGAGATTACAGCAGGTTGGTACTCGCGTTTCTCTTTCGACACACTCGTGTTTGACAGATAATAAAAAGCTGTGAAAGTCAAGCGGATTTCACTCTTTTTAAAGCAAGTCAATTTTAGGGCGTCTTAAAGCTGTAACATGCAACTTTTCTGCTCCTTAATGTTTAAAACTTCTAGTTATATATTTTGTCGAGTTGTGTACTCAAACTATTCCCAATGTTTCCAACAATGTTGAAACCTTCTCACTGACTAATAAACGTCACCATCAACATTTATTGTTAGAGAATAAACCTTCAATATTGGACAAAATCTCCCAAATTAAACAAAAATGAGAAGTTTTAATAGAACCACATATTGTTGAGAACAACATCTAAGCTAATCAGTTGTTAGATCGGGTAGAAGCCAGCCGTTTCCCATCGTGCCCTGGGGCTGTGCAGGTCGGGATCGAGTCGGAGAGAAATCTAACTGGCATATATCGTGGGTCGATTACTGGTGATGAATTCTGTGCAAGTATTTACACATCAAGAATCTCATTACACCAGGCAGCCCACAGGTGTTTCATGTAATACATTTAGTTGTATGCAGAACCATATCAAGCAGCATCCACAGAAAAAGTAGAAAACCTCCAGACGTGCAGTTCTCTTACCTGGATTTCATCACATTTTATAAGCTTTTCGACTTCTGTCTGGCTCAGCAGCATGAACTCCTCGTGCTGAACCACCTCGGAGAAATGCTTCTGGGAAAAGAGCTCGGCGGCCTGCATCAGGTCAAGGCAATTGTGAGTGTCGGCGAAGTCACGAATACCCAGACAGTTGGTGGGATCAAGCTGACTCTCCAAGAAATCACAACATGCTCTTTTCACCCCTGAGGAAAACCGAAAAGAGACGTTTGTACGTACACGCATGTATCACACAAATTCAGCCAAACATTGATAAACAGGACATCAAATTAATCAATCAACTCTTGATTGGAAAATCTGAAAAAGCCATTTCATTTGAAAAGTTGTTCAATGACTTTTTTAGTACCACACAGAATTAAATTTCATCCCACTTCCAGCCAAATTATTAAAGTGCAATGGAAAATAGATGATCTGGCTAATAATACTTCTTGATATGAGTAATAACAGTGATGTCATCTAGACTCAGACAAAAGGCATAAAATGCATAGGCAAATCAATTAACAAAATATTATATATTAATATAGGTTTTTGCTCAAAACGATGTGCGATAATATTAGATAGTAGATGAACTTCTGAAGTTTGAAGTACTGACAGTGTTTACTTTAGGTCTGATGTTGCTTAAACTCCACTTTACTGTCACAACAATAACACTTGTAGTTGATAGTTTTTACATCTGTCTGCAATCTAAAAGAGAACATATGGAAGACATTTTGAAATTGAATTTAAATATATTTTAACACCCTCAAAGGCCAGTTCTTCTTTCTATGGATGATGAATAACACACACTTTTCATATCCAGGTACAGCAGGCACCGCGAAACTTACCTTTGAGCTGCAGCAAACACGCTGCAGGGAGCAGCTCTTGTACGTTCTCCACGGTAACGAGCACAGTCTCCGTGTACACAAAGTCCAACAAAATCTCCATAGTTGCCGCGGTGAGCCCCTGAATGTCGACAAACGACTTCCCCTTTTCTGCAAGCTGCACAGCCACAACAACAAAAATATGTAATCAATATCATTAAGGATTATCCTGCAGTTTAGAAACACTTAAACCGTTCGGGAAAACTCCCAGAAAGGCCAGAAAAAAAAAAAACCACCACATCTGGTTTTCTGGACAATGGATAACCGATTAGATAATATGCAACAGGCTTTCTAGAAGCAAACAACTCAATATTTGTCTTTGCTAGCATTGAGTAAATATTTTTACCTCACTGGTGAACATGGCACAAAAGTAGTCGCTGCAGGCGGCCAAGACGATCCGGTGAGCTGGGAAATCAGTGTTCTCCACCCTCAGAGTGATGTCGCAGAGTGTGTTGCTCTTGCGGAGTGAGTTCATCGCATTGAGGATGGATTTGGCGTGGGAATTGGTCATGATGTCTTTGGGAGCCATGCTGCCTTGAGAATCTCTCGAGGATCTCAGACTACTCAAAGAATCTAAAACAAACAGAAAACCTCTGGTGAGATCGACCTCAGGGGGGGAAAAAAAACCTACAAGAGTCACACAGACATTTAAAGACAGAGTGTTTGCGTATATACTGTATTAGCAGCTGCCGCAATTAGTCGATTAATGGATTAGTCTGATTCATCAGGAATTATTTTGGTGATCAAATGTGCCTTTTAGTGATTTTAAAGCAAAAACATCAAATATTTCCCATTTCTAGAATCTCAAATAGGAAGATTTGACACTTTTTTTGGTCACATATGGTAGAAAACTACTGATTTTAGACTGTCGGTCAGTCAGACAAAGACTTCTGATGGTGTCAAATCAATCTGTGGGAAATTACGAGGATTTTTCACTGTTTTCTGATATTTCATAGACAAAACAATTAACAGATTAGTTGAAAAACTTACTCGCAGCCTTGTCTTATACATGTACACAACACAGATGCGTAATGTGCATGAGACACCGACAACAAACTCGTATCACACAGCGAGACATACGGCGTAATGTATATTTGCTGATGCTCGTGTGATTATTCAGAAAGCCTGCGAAACAAACAAAATACATTTAAGCTCTGCAGGTCAGAGGTTAAAGGTATCGATGCTGAATTTGTGATATAATTTTCTGCATTTTTAGGAGGTAAATAACACACTTTAAACTAACTTGCTATATTGATGTGATAGCTGTGATGAGGAGAATTAAAAGATCCAACATTATAGAAGCACCACAATTATTTAGATGAGCAATTAATGACTTTTTTATATTTTTTTATATATATATATACTGTATATATATAATTGAAGTATTTTTTGCACTGTGCAAATGCAACTTACCGTTAAAAGATCTGAATACTTTTTCCACCACTGGGAGGCAATAACTATAGCTGCACATTAGCTAGCAGCAGCAGCAGCAGCCAACGACAGCTGACGGCGGCTAACGCCAACGCTGGAGACAACAACAACAACAACAACAACAACTAGGAAAACACAGCTATATAAAGTGGGCTGGTGACCGGAGGAAGACAACACAATGAAGCGACACACACACAGGAACTCGCCGTGAATTTTCACAATACCTGTCGCAGCAGTAAAAAGCTGATTTCAACACGTCTTAGCTTAACGTTAGTAGCACCAAAGTCCCTTGTCCCGGTTCTTGGCTGTCAGTCACAAAAAAACAACAACAAAAAAAACCTCAACTACCGCGAATCCATGATGACCTCCTACGAGCGGCCTCCGGGAGGTTAAACTAACGCCATTTATATATATATATATATTTGTTTTGGCCGTCCCCCCCCCTCCTCCCGGTACGATCTTTACGCAGCTCCAATATTTCGTTGACTAAAAAAAAAAAATAAAAAAAAAACTGCAGCGGGTCACAGCAGCAGCGACTCCGCGGCTCGGCACGTAAACAAGACCGTTTACGTGAAGCGTACGTGCGCGCTCCCGCCCGGACCAGAAACAAGATGCCTTCCGCGCGTCCCCGCTACTTTGTGTGTGTGCTGCCGCTGTGCGGGATCGTAAAGTGACTTGTTTCACGCAGAGAAAGTTACGTATCCGGACCAGAAGAGGACTTTTAAAACCCGGTTTTTTTACACCCAGAGAGTCCGCAGCGGAATATTATCTCGTTTAATAAATATATTTTGGTGTTTTTTTTTTTTTTTTGGTGTGTTTTTTTTTTTTTTTTTTTTTAGCCACCGAGGAACGGAGGCTCCGCCGTATATAAGGAGGAGCTAGCGGCGTGTTTCCGCTTCGAGCAGGCCGAGACGGTGATCTCTGCGGCCGCACCGAGGAGCAACGGAGCAGCGGCGGAACAGTGAAGAGTTGTGCGGGAAGCTGCTCGACGACAATTTTGTTTTAATCTCCGGGGGAGCTGCGGTTGTCCGTACCGGCAGCTGGGGGGGGGAGGAGGAGGAGGAGGAGGAGGAGGAGGAGGAGGAGGGGGAAGTGAGAAGAGAGAGTGGCAGCTGGGACTGTCAGCAATGGAAGCCGAGTTTGGGGAGATCGATGAACTCGGGAGTTGGAGCTCCGTTTATCAGGTAGGAACCTCCGGGCGAATCGAGGTGGGAATGGACCGAGGCTGAAGCTGTCACGTTTAGGCCAAAATCGGAGCTAACGCACAAGGAGTCGGCAGCAGACAGTGAAACTGGGGCTGGAGGGGAGGGGGAGAGGAGAGAGGAGGAGGGGGAGGAGGGGGGGAGGATGTGGACAAAATCTACTATCGCGATATGTTTGATCAAATACCCAGATATTCATATTTATATGGAGATTATTAATATTTTTTTTGGATCGATAATTATCAGTAATGTCCAAGTGGATAAAGGGGGAAAAATATATATATATAATAGAACAAGTCTGGCGAGTTCAATACATTACACCACTTTGCTGTAATGCTGCCTTTTAAAACCAGGAAAAGACAGCACTTATCACGATATTTCAAATCTAACACGATATCGCGATACGATAAAATATCGATATGTCGCCCGGCCCTCGGTGAAGCTATAATTTCTGCAGCTATCAGCCTCGTTCGTGTTTAGTTGAGCCCATGCTCCACCTGCTCGGACCCACAGGCTGGGAAATACGTTGATATTATATTGATATTGTGATGAGACAGATATATCCTCTTAGATTTGGATACTGTAATATCATGATTTGGCATAATTATTGTCTTTTCCCGCTTATAAAAGCTGCATCACAGTGAATTGATGTAATTTTCTGACTTCTATTATTTGCCTTTGTCCACCTCGTCATCACATCCACATTTAGCAAAAATATCAATACGTAAACATTTTGGGAAATCACCAATAGCCATTGCCACATTATACGAATATATCGCTATTAATAGTGTATTAAAAATATATATATAGTGATATTTGATTTTATCCATATCGCCCAGACCTGCTCGGATCTACCCGATGATTGATGCCTCCGTCTGGGTCTCAAGTGAGCAGCCCATACCATCTTCACATAATTGTTCATGTCTATATTTGTTGTTTTGACACAAACATTTCTCAGATAAACTTCTATTTAACGATTTACCTTCAGCTTCTTGCACCAAATATGCACTAATGGTATCTCACAGTTAAGCAGCAGATTTGCACATACAATATTTCATTTGGAATTTTATTTGATCATTTCAAAGACATACAATGGCAAAAAAAATAAGTGGCATTGGGTATTGTTGTGTCAGCATAAAGGAACAGTTCGCCCTCTTAATATATCAGTAAAAAATAAACAAAAATCGTCTTAGTTCTTAATTTGTAAAACATCAACAGTAACTCAACGAGATTCAGATTCAGTATGAAATATTGCTGCTGTCAGCCGTGTATGTTACGTGTATAATATATGTTATACCGCAACAGCGATATATCATGATATGACTATTTCACATCAGCAATGGGGAATTTAGACACTTTTTGCATGCTGTCAGGCTATTTTTAAATATGTGTGTGCTTGCATGCTCAACACACACACGCACAGGAGTAGGCAACTTTCTGGGATCATATCTAGTATTAACAGAACTTGACAGATGGTGTGGTTTGTTTTTTTAAAAAAATTTTTTTAACATCTTTCTGCAGAATTAAATATAGGAAGGAACAAACATCCCTTTCAGTCATCTTTAGACTCACTTTTAAGTCTTGCGACATCTACGGTGACCAAGCCATGACTCTTGTGTGAATGTAACAGTCTTTTTTTCTTTTTTCTTAATCGTTTTGCAGGAGATTCGTCAGCAGTCGTGTGAACTCCCCTGCAAGGTCGCCAAATTACCCGAAAACAAGACTCGGAACCGATACCGAGATGTCAGCCCATGTGAGTGGCTCTTCGCCTGCTCCCATGCACGGCACCGATCAGCTTTAAACCCTGAAAAATGTTCCTTTTAAATTCATGTCAGCGTTGGGACTCTTTGCACGTTACTCCACCCACAGCACTTCTGGGTCTGTAATCTCATATTTATGTGCAAACATCAGCCTCGGTGACTTCGTCTTTACAGTCACAGCAGCAGCATTGTCTCCGTTGAGGCTTTCAAAGTTGACTGTTACACTAAAACACTGGCTTACTGCTGCTCCACCTCCAGTACAAGCATCGTAATGATCATTTGGAATGATATAACGCTAGTATTACACAATAGGCGCAGCGTTGCATCACTGTGGATGGACTGACGTATAATTCCAGCTAATTTGTTCCTGTGCGTGTCACTCTGAGGACGGCAAATGTAGGTAAAGCTACGGGAGGCCTGCAGAAGATCAGGGTGGCGGTACACTGTAATATTCATCTTCTGAAATCCATTTGTGCCGGCTGGCTCCTGTGTGACCTTCTGTTGAACCCATTGCTATCTCTTATATTCTTAAACCAGGCTTGTTTCCGCCGTCATACGGCTTCGGTGCTGCACCCGAGCTGTTTTTGGGCACCACCTGAACTTACGCTGAATGCATGAATTATTTTGGAGAGCATCTTAAATCGTGAAATGACTCATCCCAGTTCTTACGTAGTCGTTGGTGCCCAATGGCCTCTTCTGTGCTGAAGCTTTTTTTCGAGTGTCGTTTGTTTATAATCTGCTCGAGTTTTACACCTATTTTGGAACATTTTTACAGAGATATTGTAATAATGATGTGGAAAAATGAAGTGACATTGCATATTTATAGATGAAAAAAACGTGTAATAATCTTGGGCTGCGACCCTGAAACCCCCGAACATACACTTGCACCAGTGCATCCCACAAACTTCGGGAAAACTTCAAATGAATTTAGATTTTTGTGGTGTCATTTTGTTTTTGTGACATTTAGCGTTCATTTAAATGTGCCGAGGTGAAGTCCTCCTTCTCATCTGTAGTCCCGACAAAACCAGACACTAACAACTGATGCGAAGCTTTAGTAGATGGTAAAGTTGTAACGATGAAAAAGGAGAATGAGACTGGAGGAAATGAAGTACAACAACTTGTCTTAACAAACTTAAACCAACAACACAGTCAGACGAGTACAAAACACTGTCTATAACAGACTATAACAGTTATTAACAGTTATTTTTTTGTCATACATCTTTTACGTGATTACTCATGCAGACGTACCGCATTAGACGAGTGTTACTGTGAATCTCAATGTTGGAGATGAATTATTAGTCAATAAAACGTTCGTTATTAAGCGCCACCATCATCCAGCTGAACTTCTGTCTGTGGTTTCCTCTTTTTCACACTGAATGAACCAATGCAAAGCGTACGGACCGTGTTGCTGATAGTTACGGTTCCAACAAGCTTTTAAACCGCATATAAAAATCAGGAGCATGAAGCTCCTTCCTGGTGTTTACTCTTTGAATAAAAGGTTCTTTCACTGGATACGAGGACAAGCTGACGCCTCGGCATTAAAGTCAAACCTCTTCATCTTGTTCAGAGACACTTGTCATCTGTTCTGAGCAGCTGTGTCGGTTTGAGAGTTGTGTTGGTTGTCTCTGTGGGTTGTGGGATATTAAAAACACATTCTCATGAGAATTCTTCTTCTTTTTTTTTTCTCTTTCTCTTTCTCTCCTCAGTCGACCACAGCAGAATATGTCTGCAGCTGGCTTTGAATGACTACATCAATGCCAGCCTAATTACAGTAGAGGAGGCACAGAGGAACTATATTCTTACTCAGGTAAGTGAGGACATGATGAGGTATGCTTCTCTGGAAATGCAACGTTCACACAGCGAGAGCAGCAACATGTTGAATTGGACAATATTTGTAATCCTTTTTCAAATAAAATGTTGTTCTCTTGGTGGAGACCTAACAATCGTGAATGTGATACTTTATGTTAGATATTACGGAAACGCCTTTAAGTCTCCCATCTGCGGCGTTTAAAAAGCAGCATACACCGAGATATGAGTTTATCAGGGACACTAAGCTAGAATTAGTGAGGTAATCTTCATGATAACTTTGGAGAGTAGCTTTTGGCTTCGACTCGCATGTCGATGTCACCTGGTCCAGACGGTGGTGAGCGAGTCATCGCATCTAGCCTTCGACTCAGAGTCTCGTTCCCGGAGAACTGGTTGGAATTTTCGCTGTTTCAAAGTTGTGAAAAGGATTTCTGTGAATCAGCACGCCATCGCTCTTGATGCATCCGGATCTTTGAGGAAGAGCGATTGTGTTACACACAGACTGAAACGAAATTTCAAGAACTGAGTTTGAATTGAGAGAACTGAATGTGGAAGTGTACTTTTCTTGGGAATAAAGTACAATTTCAAAGCCAATGATTTCACTTTCATAATCCATGATATTACACTCAAGTTAGAGCTTCTGCCCGATACTGGTGAGCACTTCAAATATGACCACTTTACTGAAGCAAATAATGTTGATTATTTTGTGGCCCATCTGGACATCTGGGACATATTAAGTGAACAGTCGGTTCTCGCGGTCTCAGATTTGTCCCTTCGATGAGTCACGGCCAGATGCCCGATTCGGAGCAACTCCAAAGGCTGCCAGGCTTGTTGGGAGCTCGCGGACAGCAGCGGTGTGCGCCGACCGACGGGGCGGGACAAACCACGGACCGGTGACGGGGCGGTGGGGGTGGAAGAGAGGGAAAGTCTTAAACCGTGGGACTTAAAGGAACTCGCTGCCAACGTCTTAGTGCCAGATAACAAAGGGCACCTGAGGACGTGTGGAGTCCAGACCTCGGCGGGTCGGCGCTGCTTTGGCGACACTCAAAGGACAAACGGCACATTAGTGTTTTGCATTTCCAGTCTCTTTTTAGTGGTCTATCATAATGTGGATTCATTTCGAAACCCAGAAACATTCAGAAAAGATTAAAGTGCTGCGGACTTCCTCTCAGGGCAACCTCAGGGCTACAACATAAAGATGGCAGACTGAAGAGTCAATACGCTCTTTGGTGTTTCCTCCATTTTTAAACAGATGCACTGTTCTGTTTAAGTTCTGTAATACAAAAAAAAATACAAAAAAAAATGACCGGTTTTAAAACGACTGTCCTTCCTCTTTAGGGACCGCTTCCAAATACATGTGGCCACTTCTGGGAGATGGTGTGGGAGCAGAGGACTCGCGGTGTCGTGATGCTGAACCGAGTCATCGAGAAAGGATCTGTAAGCAGCGCTTGTATCTTCTGAATGTGTGACAGCAGTCTCACAGCCTCTCTCAACCCGTGACACTGTCTGTAACGTGCACCTTCATTTTGGTTTTCAGATTAAATGTGCCCAGTACTGGCCGCAAAAAGAGGAGCGAGATGCCATCTTTGAAGATACCAACTTCAAGCTGACGCTCGTCTCAGAGGACGTGAAGTCTTACTACACAGTCCGTCAGCTGGAGTTGGAAAATCTGTCGGTAGGTTGAGTTTGTTTGTAAAAGTCGACGTGATTTCAGATCGGTCTTTTTAAGACCGAGCGCACGTCCGTCCCGGTCTTTTAATTCCCGTTACAAATCTGCGTTTGTTTTCTCGCCGACGTTCCTCTGCAGACTGAAGAGACTCGTGAGATTTTACATTTTCACTACACCACCTGGCCTGACTTCGGGGTGCCCGAGTCTCCTGCCTCCTTCCTGAACTTCCTGTTCAAAGTGCGAGAGTCGGGGTGTCTGAACTCGGACCAGGGACCGGTGGTGGTGCACTGCAGCGCCGGCATCGGACGCTCCGGGACCTTTTGTCTCGTGGACACCTGCCTCTTGCTGGTTCGTGCAGATCTCTGCTGTTAAGAAATCAGGACGTTAACAGACTTTATATCTTTTAACATTGTGCAGGAAATCAGCGCACGCTTATCTTGAGAAACTTGCAGTGGTCGAGTAACGCTAAACACGTTTATTATTGTTTCAAGCAACCAGTGAGGAGTGTGGTCTGACTCCTGTTGTAGAAGTCAACATGTCTCAGAAGCAAGTCAAGCGCTGAAAACTCAGAGACTTCTGCACTTCTGAGTGTTTTTGCTGTTGTCGGCAGATGTCGCTCCGTAAGGACCCGTCTTCAGTCCGTATTCGCGACGTGCTGCTGGAGATGCGACGCCATCGAATGGGCTTGATTCAGACCGCAGATCAGCTGCGCTTCTCCTACCTGGCCGTCATTGAAGGTGCCAAATACATCAAGGGAGACACATTTCTGCAGGCAAGTCCCGCCGTGCAAATTTAACTTGGTGCATCTTCAGATTACTAACAGCACTAATTTGCTATAAGATGTCTTCAATTAACATCACGTGCTGTTGTTGTTGTTGTTTTAAATACTCAAAAGGGATTTCCATTTGTTTTTCTCAAGGTGTCATGGAAAGAGCAATCCAACGAGGAAGACGATCCTCCGGAGTTCACCCCTCCTCCTCCTCTTCCTCCTCCCAGAGACCCTCACAACGGAAATGCGGAGTCATCTTTCTTCCCTAAAAATGAGGAGGTCATCCAACAGATGGCGATCCGCAGTCTCGGGTAAGCGTCCACGTCATGTTGTGTTAGAGTGTATCTATCACTGTCAGTTCCAACAGTCTGTTAAACAGCAGGATCAGCAACTTTGTTCTTAGCGCTGCTTGTTATGAAGCAGAAACCTTTCAAACGAGTGATTTACTGAACGCTCATTCATACTGAAACGCCTTTCATACAAAGTACTTCAGTGGAAACTCGAACCGCAATCAACCACATAAACTGAAATTGTCTGACAAAATGTTTAAAATGTTGTCATATCTTTCTTCCGTTTCTTTGTGCACGTATGTAGAAATATGTTTTTCAGAGAAGGTAATGTTCCAGTGGTTTAGATTGAGTGTTTAATCTTTAGTTTCATTTTATCAGTTGTTCATAACGTTTTGTAAATTGAGGTATCTTGTGTTGTTTTGAGTTGTGACAGAAATATGCACATGATCAGATTATGGAGGCAAAAAAAAAAAAAAAAAAAAAGCATCTCATGGCATCATTTCAGCATTTTTTTAACAATTATTTCCTGACATTTTATAAACCAATAAACTGGAAATGATTGTCAGATTTTCCAAAAATGTCAAATTCAAGGTAGTTGCAGCTGTACTTTCTCTGTAAGAAATAGTTTGTGTGGTCCAACTCGTTTATTCTCTCTGACTGTCTAATGTGCTGTTTTCGTCAAAATGGTTTAGGTGTTTGTTTATTTTATTTCTATTGCTTTTTTTTTTTATTTTTACTGCGAAGCACTTTGTAACGTTCAATCTTTACATGCGTATTAACTAAGTGCTGTTTTAGTCAAAATGGTTTAGGTGTTTGTTTATTTTATTTCTATTGCTTTTTTTTAATTATTTTTTTACTGCGAAGCACTTTGTAATGTTCAATCTTTACATGCGTATTAACTAAGTCTGAACTGCAGCCTGCTACTCTCTACCTGTCAAGAAAAAAAAAAAAAAGAAAAAAAAAATCCTTTTCATCTCCCAGCTGTTGTCTCGATCAAATAAAACCAAACCGCCTCCAGGAGACAGAAAAGCTTCATTCAGCTTTTCATTGTTTCCTCATTCAGGTCCTCACAAGAGTCAGAGCTCCGAAAGAGGAACATCGCTCCTCCCGACAGCGCCGATCAGCTCGATGGCCACGTGGGAGTCCAAGATCTCGCCTCCAAATCGCAGCCGGAGGAGCCGGAGGAGCCGGAGTTGCCCGAGGCGGCGGAGCAGCTGAAGGAAACGTCTCCGGTGCCGGGGACGTGGTCCCCTCTACTAGCCAACGTGTGCCTGTGCACAGCGCTCGCTCTCAGTGCTTACGCCTGCTATCGAGCCTATTTCCACTGATGTCTGTCCACCCTCCTCCCTTTTTTTGTTTCCTCCCCCCGTCTCTCCACCGATGTTGCGAAGTGGACTCGGCCGGCCTTTCAGCACCGCCCTGACTCTGCGGTGGAGTGGATTGTTTGGTCTTCAGCAGATTCAGGTTCACTCTTTTTTTTAAATTTTTTATTTTTTATTTTACCAATGCAGTGCGAGGGCGATGGCCGGCTGCCGCTCCTTGTTACCCACCCAAACGTTCTGTCCGCGTGTCGTCTTGGATGCTCAGGGCCTCCGTTTTTCAGGTGTCGCAGCCCAAATGAGTGTGCCGACGTAAACGCAGACTCGACATAAAACGCGTATGTAGAGGGGAAAAAAAAGGGGTTTGTTTTAGCCCGGCTGTTCTGTGAAGCAGGATGAAGGGCCTTGTCAGCACATTGTACATGTCTCCTCTCTTATTTACCAAATGACACTTGAATGTGTTCTTCCATTTCATCATTGATTCAGGAGTCCGTTTTCACATTTCATTTTCCTTTTGCTAACTCGAATGGATCAGAAAATCAGAGAGCCCGATTTTTGACCAGCGTGTCTGAAAATGTGCCAGTAAGGGAGAAACTTAATTTTTGTTTTGTTATTGTTATTCTGGGTCAATATAAAACCCAACAGTAAGGTGAAGTATGCGAGAGTGAGAGGAAAGCAGCCCTGTGCCCTCTAGATAACAGATGCATGTTGGGGTGGGCATTGAAATGTTATCTGACCTCAGTAGTGGCCCGTGTCTGCCTGCAGGAGGCGTACTGGTTGAGTACATACAGTATGTGTGTTTTTGTGTGTCTGCGTGTGTACATTTGCACGAGTGGTAGTTATTGGAGCTTCTCTACTTATGTGAGTTAAATCTGCTCAGTGAGAAATATTAATGTAACATTTACAGTGCGTCAAACGTGAGATGTAGGCTGGGTGCCTGATTCCCTTTGCGTTTTCTCTCCCCGATAGCTCGACGGTGACACAGGAATAAAAAAAATAAATAAAACAACAACAACAACAACTGAAATGGTGCAGGAATAGGGTGAGATATCTCACTCTGCCATTCTTAAATTAACAGCGAAGAAACCTTAACTTCTTTGTGTCTTTTAGAAGAATAGGACACCCGGCTTTAATTTCTGTTTTAAGTCCCAATCTGAACGCAGCTTCTGCATGTTGTCAAGTCAGAGCCTGTTCACACCTGCCGTTAACAAGCGTCCCGGACGACGGCATCACAACTGGCCAGCCGATGGTGCAGGTATGAACGCACCCGGGATGCAGTGAGGTCAGATCGGCTCAGATCACATTCAGAGGTGGTCTGGGATGCATGCGGCCACATTATTTTAGCAGTGTTACCACTGACGTCCTCTGAATAAGCAATAGAAATAATATAGCCAATCGAAAAACCACCCTGGGTGCATCTGCCGGCTCAGCTGACCTGCGCAGAAAGCAGGGAATGTGCTGCAGACTGAACGAGGGGCTACGAAGCAGATGTTTAGTGAAAACACAGGCTGTCTGTCCGACGCGCGTTTCACCAAAGTTTATTTTTTTCGTCTGCAGTTTGACACGAGTCGACCCCTCGCACAGTTCATTTATCCAACGGAGCGCAGGGCCAGACCGTCTCAAATCCGCTCGAATGACTAAATAATCCGAACTGATGTGACGGGGTCCGATCCGGTGGTTCAGGCCGTGAATCACAAATTTAAGACATTTTATAAACGTAAAATATAATATCATATAATAGACGGCAAAATTAAAAGGAGGCTCCAGTGAGCGAGGATGTATCATTTAGGTAAAATAAATGTTTGTTCATGTGGTTATTTCTTGTATTTACGTTCATTTACATGATGTAGTTGTTCAGTTGCATGAAGAGGGTGAGGAAGTGAGAACCGATCACTCGAGGCGCATGATGATGCCAGGTGTGAACAGGTGTGTGTTAAGTCAAGTGGAGTCACACACACACACACACACACACACACACACACACACACACACACACACACACACACACACACACACACACACACACACACACACACACACACACACACACACACACGAATGCCAGCCTAATGAAAGGAAACACAAAGTAGCCGACACCAAACTCTTTTCTCCAGCAATACAAATACTCAATAAGGTGTCACCCTTTACTTTATCAAACTCTTGAGTTTGAACGGGGAACCAGGGATTTTGAACAAACCAAAAAACAAAACACCAGCACAGGGATGAAAACAATACACTGTAGTGATTCTCCATTGTACAATGGTGCGGCCCCGAGGTGGCGATGTTGTGTTGTTGTTTTTTTTTTTAATGATTATTGTTTTTAGCATGCTGCATTTGTGAATCAACAGGTTTATCCTACGAAGAGATTAGTTCAGTTGCTAGCGTTCGTTTACCTTCGGGATTCGACAAAGTTCAGTACTCGAGTTCGACAGCTGTACCTTTCTTTAGAATGTATAAATGTCCTCTCCCAGGACACACCATTATTATTAGATTTAAATATATTTCAAATCAGGTTTCAGTGTGCTGAGTTTTTTTTTTTTTTTTGGTCGGCTTTAGTGAGGGATTCAATCTCAGCACCTGTGCAGCCATTGCACCAGGTTCTCCTGTTTTTCTATACTTATGCTAAGCTCAAAAACATGTATTTTTTTATTTACATTTGTTGTTTTCCTTTTTAAATAAAGAGAAAAATGTCTACTGCTGATTTGTTGTGGTTTTATGTCTATAATCCCGTTCTCAGTTCTGAATTATGGTAATAAAAGGTTCCATGTTGTATTTCTATCTGATCGTTAGGTCAGTAACGGGAGAAGAAAAGGCTGATGTGTCTTTGTGCATTTGTTTTAAATTACAATAAATGTGTCACGTCGAATGAGAGTTGATTGAACTGCTCTGGAACTGCTGATTTCTAAACATTAAAAAAATATTTTGTATTGATTGTTCCAGCTACTGTTTAATATTAATACAGTAGGAAGGAAGGTTCAACCCCAAAGATGATTCAAAGGGCTTTACAGAGATGGACAAATCAAATACGCCCGAGAGGAAAATATTTAACTAAATGGGAGTCGATCAAATAAAACACATTTAGATGTAAGTAGACGTGTCCCCCTTCGTGAATTAATAAAAAATTTGGGTGCAGTTATAAGTTGATTTTATTTCTGTGCAGCTAAACCGCTCCGCAGGGTTTTAACACAAGGTGCATCAGCACCAGCGGACATCGAACAGACCTGCTGGCTCCGTCTCATGTCCGAAATCTAATTTAGTCCAAGTGCCTCACAATCTATCAGCAGCGCTTTAAAATCTCTTCTGTGACTAACGGGAAAAAAGTGAGTGTGAAGAGATTTCAGAACGAGAAGTGAGCTCAGGTCTGATTCTTGGTTTTCATATTGATGAGAAAGTACGAATTTCCTTCTTTTTTTTTCAGTCAATAAAATGCTACTGCTCACTACAAGAAAAAAAAAAAAGACATCTGATGGCTCAGAAATATTTACAACTTTCTATTCAGAAAAACATAAATAAGGGCTTATAAACTGGCTTTATTAACTGGTAATACTTCATTTATTTATACTTTATAGATCCCATTGGCATGTTTTCTGTAATAAATGTTTGTAATTCGTTAATAAGTGCTGAAATGTTTCTCCCGTTCTAATGAGCCATTAAGGCTGCAGTTATAAAAGTAAATACAGCATTACTAATTATTTAATAAGTTACAATTATTAATAATTATGGTCCATTGTCTTGTCCCCTTTTTGAAGAAATAACAATTTAAGCCATCAATGCCAGTTTTCACAACAGAAAATAGTTATTGATTGGTTTTTAACTGATTTTTTTTTTTTTTTAATGATTTCTTAAGAGTTAAAGCCATAAACTACAGCTTACACATCCTTTATAAAATGCTGCTTTTAGAGCACATTTCTTCATTGTGAATTTAGATGTTAAATTTATTTTATTATGTTGCAGAAAAGGAATTTAACATGTTTTATACAGATGATTTTCTGCTTCCAAAGGTACAGAATAAAGTTTTTTTTAAAAGCACCACCAGGTGGCTCTGTGGGACTGTAACCATCGCGCCTTCTCTGTGAAAATGAAGCCTTGGCTGTGAGTTGCAGCCCACTCTTTCCTGTTTTCTGAATTGTACCTGGGTTTGCTCATCAATTATATTGTATTTACAGTGGACTGGAGCCAGGATTATTCTCCCTATTGGCAAGACATACACTGCCTTCAGATTTTAAGGGGAAAGCAAAACCGCATGCTACGAATACTTCTGTCATTTTACGTTAATTTGAATTGCTTTTGTGGACAAAAACACAAAAAAAGAGAGTAGTTTTCATGAAAATGTCCTTTGCCTTCAAAAGCTGGACTTTAAATTTCAATATTTATTCTGGCCACTCTCAAGACAGGCATGGCTGATAAAAAACAAAACTTTTTCCTCTACACAAAAGATTTTCAGGTTAATGTCCAAACTGTTCACTATGCTTGACTCAAGAATGAGTGTGTGTTTCAGTTTAGTGAAAAGAGTCCAACAGTGGCAGCCAGCGAACTCTAAGGAAAGGGTGAACATGTCCAGAGACACATGTATTGCCTCAGTACACTCCACCACACGGGTGTAGCACAGACGATTTGGCAACGGTCTTGGCTAGAACTTCCTGTTTGGGAAATAAGAGGCAGGCACTGGTACGTGCTCTACAGGAATGCAATACGGAGTGAGTAATAGCACTCCCAGTCACATCTCTGCTGACGTCAAACAAAGCTTGCAAGAAAGAACATGCTGCTTTAGGAAAACTACAATCAAGGTGTGACCGGAAGTCGTCTTAAAGCCACAGTTATTTCTATTGAAACTACAGCGCGTCTGGTGTGACAGTGGTGTCATGACTCATGCTGCTTGTAATGAGGAATATGGTTAACTTCTAATAAACAACAAGTTAAATATCATATTGAATATACTGCGAGGCCAACGCCTTTAATTGTTTGTGACAAAAAAAAAAGTGGCTTGAACAGATGTCAGTGAATGATTTGACTCCTGATTCAGCCCAATTGCTCACAATGCTGACTCCACATTCAGTCGAGCAGAAATGTCCTGCTGACTACTCCAGTAGTGTCCTGAGTTTAGTTATTAACCTGGAACTTCCCATTAGCTGGCCAGCTGTGAGGGTGGGTGGGACGATCGGTTGACTGTAAGTCTCTCTTGTTGCCTGCAGATCACTTTTCCAAAGTAGCGGAGCGGGAATCAGGAAATTCCTGAATACACGGAGAGTCTGAGCTTTCCAAATGTGACTCTGCAAATGTCTGAGTCACGACACGTAGCAGTGCTGCACAATGGAAGCTCAACACCACGTAGTGTGAGCAGGCTGTCAGGTGTACCATGTCTCTTCATGCCCTTATTTCAAAGCTTAGAAAAGCCAGGGGAGGGAGTGAGACTTAGCTTTCAGTATCGACCACTGATGACAAGTGACTCAGTACATTTACACAGGTACTGTTTACCAAGACATTTCAGAGGCAAATATTACACTTTTAACTGCACTGAATGTGACTGCTACAGTAATTAGTCACTTTTCAGATTCATACTTTGCATTACAAAAAGTTTATAAAATAACACTATTAAAGGAATAGTTTTGGAAAATAAACTGGTAGCAGTAACTATTAAGATAGAAACAGCAGCTGGTTACCTTAAAGAATGGAAACAAGAATAAACAACCTGTTTGTCCGAAGGTAATAAAATCTGTCTACCAGCACCTCCAAACATTAACATGCATCTCTTGTTTAAGTGTGAAAGGTAAACATTGTGCTCAGAGCTTAATGGACAGCAGTGTCATGTCTGTACAGTGTGATTGCTGAACAGGATGTGATGGGTTAATTAGTAAGCGTTTGAGGTGCAGGTAGGTAAATTTTGTTCCCAGTGGACAGAGCCAGCCGAGCTGTTTCCTCTTGTTTCCAGGGTTACATCCACCAATAATGGTTTTTTTTATTTTTACAACGCCTAACTTTTGCCCCTAAAAGCAGCAAGTCCTCCGACCAATACAAGGTTGTTTGTTCCAACCCTTAAAAAACAGCCCACAGGAGTGTTTCCCTGGTTCGGTTTAGGGTCGGGGAAAAATAATGATCACTTGAATAGTGTTTTGCGTTAAAGGTACTACATCCTTGAAGTTATGCAACCTTTGTAGTCAGTTAACCCTGTTTTCAAAAACTAGTTGGAAACAGGAAAAGCGGTCTTCTGAACCCAAGTGCACTCATGTTATAAAGAGGTCATCTGAACTGCATCAATTCTCCGGGACATCTGATTTTTGTTACTCATACGACTGCGAGAGGTGGCTTAACTTCAAATCGTAACTGTGGGTCGTAATAGGCTGTTTTAGAGCCAGAAGTGACCATATTTAGACGAGCTCAGACATGTCAATCAAAGGGATCACAGCTCCAAATATCTCTCTCTTTGAGGTCTAATGTGTAATTATGAAATTAGTTTCAGAAGGACCACCAGAACGCTGCTATGTATGAGTGAATCTAACTAACGACACCATAATAACTTCTGTAAAAAAAATGGATTGACTTTGTATTTCAAGGGGGACGTTTTTGGATCCAGCGAACCCCTGGTGGCCCTCAGTGGTATTGCACGTTGAGGCACTTCCACACTGGCTTCCCTTTTGAAAACTGGAGACTGCGTCCATTTGTACAAAGAGTCAATGGTGTGGATGTAGCCTGAGGTAACCAGCTGCTGGTGTCAGCCTCATATTTAGCGTAAAGTTACAGTCTTTTGCTCTGAAGATGAAACCAGTGAGTCACAACTATTTTGATTTGTGACAAATAACACACACAAAAAAACGTTATCTAGTTGAGGCCTTTTATCAGTAATTGTTAGCAGTTAGAGACAGTCCTATCTGAACTCCTCAGATGATTTCATTTGAACATCTGATGGAGCCACTTGATCAAACTGTCGATAAAGTAGTTGAAAGTAGCTGCAGGTCAACCTGCTACAAATTGTAAAATGCTGATTGGACATCAGTATTAACAATCTAATAATACCACGGTGATGTATCAGTCATGAGGTCCATTTTTCTGCCAAACAAGCAGCATGAGTGTTTTCAGCTCAGATGGAAAAGCTCTATGTTGTTGCAGCCTCTCTGTAAGACGCTGATGTCTTTGGTTACTGTTGAGACAATCACTCGTGAACAGTTCCTCTTCCTGTTCCTGTCCCCCCCCTCCTCCCTGACTGCAGCAACTGTCAAACACACGCATCGATGTGACATGTACTTATCGACTATCACGGGATAAGTTTATGCACGTAAAATACTGCGAGGTTGGACCCGGTGCTTCCCCCCTGGTGCGCTTCAATCTCCCGCATCCTTCCTGTCGGTGAGCGCAGTGAGGAGTAATGACGTCGACGTCGACATATTGTCCATATGTAAACAAAGCTGACCTGCCTGCCCCACCACAGATGTCATCACTGTGTTCTTTTGGTTTGTTGTCGATGTTTTCCTCATCGCGACAGTGGAACAAAACAACAAAGAAGTGATGATCGCGGTTAACTCGTGCACCGCTGAATTTGTGGTAGAGAAAACACAGACCTGTCAATCACCGGGTGTCACAGACACTTTTGGTAATAAGGTGAAAGGTAAAGATCGCAGCGAACATGAACACCGTCACATACTTTGAACTGGTGTGGGTAGTGGATGTTTTCATGGCTGCCACCCACGTCAACACACCCTACTTCCTGTTGAGTAATCTGTACATGTCAAAGCCCACAGATCACTACTACTACTATTAAATCAAGCTGCTGTCTGTGATTTCATTTGACAGCAAAGTACTTACTGTACATTTTGCTGTGGCTCAGAAATAAAACTGTTGTTTCATTTTTTTTTTTTTTATATTTCCCCTCTGGCTGTTCTATGCGGTCACAAGATCAGAAGGCAAAAAGTCTTCCCACATATTTATCCCTTCATTATTGGTCTTCGCTCACAACGGTCCTTTTGTAATACACTTTATAAGATATGTTTTGCCCTTTTTGATGGGGCTGCCTCTCGACACCACTTTTTTTTTTTTAATCTATATTATCGTCAACGGCATTTTTAGTCCTATAGACAGGTGATGTTCATATTTATTTCCATGACTGAATAAAAATGTAAACATCACCCTGACCTGTGTTTGACGTTGGTAGCAGCATTTCTGAAATTTTCACTTCCATGATACTCACAATATCGGAGGCCTGGTTGTCAAAATAAAACAGGATGTTTGCTTGAGTGACCTGCGAGTCAGATGTCTGGTAATCTAGGAAAGTTTTGGAGGAGAACTTTGAGGAACAGTGTAACGGGCTGAACTTTCAATATTGATACAAGCTTCAGCACCTCGAAAGACTGAGAGGATGTGTTTCTTTTATATTCCTGCTTTAGGAAAACACATGTAGAGACACTGAGGCGTTTTAATGATGTTTTATTGTGATTGTGTATTATTTGTTTTTGCTCTACGTATGTTCTTTTGTGATTGTTAAGTATTTTGGGATCCTGCCTGATGGTGATTTTACACTTTAAATAAATCTGAATTGAAGTGAATTACTCATCTGTGGGGAGTCAGTAGTGTAAAAGCGTTCAATCAATGTTTTTGAAAAATCATTTGTTGACTTTTTAATTGTGAGGTGACTGACTGAAGAGAAGCGATCATATCTATAACGCCAATGAATACGGCTTGGAGGAAAATATATATTATATATATGTCTGAAATACAGCGTAAAAAAAGGTCATCTTTTGCTCACTTAAAATAAATGTACGCAATTCACTGACTAGGTACTTGTGTTGTATTTGACTTTGAATATTAAATTTACACTTTTACTCCATGACAGTTATGAAGGAAATATATTTACTAAACTACATTTATCTGACAGCTATAGTTTTATTTTATGTTAAATTGATTGTAAACACAAATCGTAGGATCACCTTGTAAAATCGAATGTGTCATTTTAGATTAAGCTAACTAACAGTGCACAAAGTGATTGTTTTTGCTCAACCATGAACAAAATAAACAATAAAATGATACGTCCCACAAAACGAATGCATAATATTAATCAAAATAATCAAGTACAAATAATCTAAGAGCATTTTTTTGATCATATTCATGCACTTTTGATAGGTAAAACATGAAATGTACAATTTTCTTTTTTTATTGTAATGGTGTGTACTTGCATTGGAGTATTGCTACTGTCAAGTAAACTACACGGTGGTGCCCTCTACCACGGCACTCTTTTATCAATGAATATTGAAAATGAATCATAGATTGGTCATAATGTTTTGCAATTTCAGAGGATTTTTTTTTTTTTGTGACAGTTATAAAATGTTTGTCCTTCATTATCCTAAACTAAACTACATAATATTTGTATTAATTTAGTCTCAAAAACACAGAATATTTTTTCATACACCTTCAAGTGACAGTTTCCTGTCAGGATCTGCTAGAAAGTGAAGTTTTATCAGGTTTCATTTATACATTAATGCATAAATTTCTTCATTAATGATACATCATTACAGTGTTCTGTGCACACACCTGTTGACCAGTGTATTGAAATAAACTCCTCTCAGACGGGAATGTTGCTCCAATAACTATGCCAACGTTTGTTTTGCAAGGACGGCCTGCTGTTACACAAGATCTGGGCAGTGACACTTACTGTGTAGTGACTGCAAGACACTTCTGCATATCAGTTTTGCGTTTTCACAGTCATCTTCAGTAAAATAGCAGAAGTGAACAAAGATGTCGAAATCTTGGTTCACTTCAAGACAGATAATGTTCTGGTTCGTTTACCGGAGCTCAGACGGTCTGGCTTCCCGTTACAACCCATGGTCCGGATATCCGGTGTCCCTTTCACTCAGAGGAGGAACTGTAATTAAACAAGCAAAATCAAAGTGTTAAATTTCACACATTTAGAAAATCACTTGTATTGATCTGTTTTAATTGTTGCTGACATGGGTTTAGCTATTTTTTGATCAATTTCAGTATTTAAGGCTTTCGTTTTGGTCATTATGGATCCAAACACCAACGGTGGTGGGACACTATTGTTTTTGCTCGTTAGTGTTTTTGTGTAAATGTATTTAAAACTCTTAGCAAACAGGGTCTATAAAATATAGATACAAACATAAAAAATGTTTTTATGTCTACAACAATATTAACAAAATGATCTCTGCCAGATTATCTATAGCCAACATATTTCTGCACAAACCATTTCTCAGTAGCTGCGAGTCAAACATGACTCAATGAATCAACTGCAAGTGAAGGATAAATTAGGAGCTACGAGATTGTTCATTTTGGCTCCAGTTGTATGTCAATCTGAGATGAAGCAAGTTTATGAGATATGTGAATGTCCAGATTCAAAGCTAACTCCCAGTCTGCTATCAACTATTCAGATAGTGAAATATTTTTAGAAACAAAAAGTTAGTGTCATGTTTCAGAACAACCAACAAAGCTTTATCAGTCTTAAAGAAAGATGACACATTAAAGAAAAAAGAAAATGTAAACGAAAAACAAAAACAAACCCAGAATAAAACTTTGAGTACCCCACACCTTGCAATAGCGAAATAGGTTTGTGCGTCTACTAGATAAGATAATAGCTAACTGAGAGTAGTGTTTGAGCTAAGACTTAAGAATATGTTGAGTAACTTCAAGTGCGAGCTCAAAACTCTTCTGTGTTGTTGTTTTTGTCCCGTGTGCTTTTGCTGCTTCTATTGTTTACATCGTTTTAAACCCGTAAAGCACTTTGGGTTGCCATTGTGCATGAAATGTGGTCGATAGGGAATTTGCCTTTAAGATGCATTGATAAACTATGTCAAAAGTAGTTTTTGACCACAGGTTTTAACTGATTTAAGATAACAAATATCTTGTTGTCATTGTTACGGGGTGTTCTGTGTTTTGTAACTGAATGACAAAGTTGATCATGTAGGTGATATGAAGCAACGGCTGGAGCAACGCTGTGCCTTTTAAACCAACAACTGCGGAATATGACTAAGTAACATACTAAAGCTGCAAATAAAAAGGGTCTATTATTGATTGATCTGCTGTTTATTTTTCTTTTCTTGAGTAATACATGTTTAAGTTGCCAGGAAATAACAAATCAAGGACAAACTTAAAATGTCTTGTTTTGTTTGACCAACACAAAGTCCGCAGATGTTCGGTTTACTATCAAGTGTGGCAAAAAAAAAGAACCAAATCTTCATATTTGAGAAGCTACAAGTACTAAATATTTGAAAAAAAAGAGACAAAAATGCTCATGCGATGATCAAAAGTTTGTTAGTGGTTTGACTAGTTGTAGCTCAGTACCCTTTATGTGAATACATGAGATGCAACAACACCTAATCAATATCTTTATCTTTTGTTGGTCATTTTAGTCATGTAAAACAATGATGCATGTAATGTGTTCTTGCCACAGTCAGTTTAGACACTGTGAAAATAAACAAGCCGGAGAAACTGAGCCAAATCCAAATTGAATAGTTCTAAGTGTTGAAGTTTGTTCCTTCAGCATCCGTCTTCTTTTTTTTTTTTTTTTCTTTTTTAGGGAGTCATCTGGGAAACACAATCTGTTACAACGTATGAAAAGTGTTTTGAGGAACAAATAACTGCAAACATATTAACATGACTCATAGGTATCAAAAATTCTTCCATTGCTCAACAGCTGGTACGGAGTGGACAGCGGGATGACAGGTGTGTGCGTGTGTGTGCGTGCGTGCGTGCGTGCGTGTGTGTGCGTTTGTATTGCTTTATCAGAGGAGTTTTTAGGAGAGAGTTGGAGGGGCCTGTGATGCAACAAGGAGTTTACGGACAGACACGGCCCACTGACGGTAAAATGAAGAAAAGGGGGCCGGACTAAACTTTGAAGAAAAGAGGTCATCCTGTGTGGGAATTTCCCTCTGACCTGTCAGCATGCGAGCCAGGAGCAGGGGACGACTGCGTGGGGCTCTTGTTAGGAAACGAGGGCTCATCGAAGAAAAAGAAATAAAAAAAAAAAAGAAATGCCTCGAATGTTTGATTGATCCTGTGCCAACGCCGACAGTGACGAAGAGAGCAGCGAGAGAGAGCAGGAGCGCTGATCAAAACAACGGAGTCCTTTTCCCACAACACTGCCTCGTTTCTGTGACTGTTTTAAGTACATTTCCAACATTAGACTTGAAATGTGCAAAAGACTATAATTGTTATTTGTACTATTTTGTTTGCCAGGGAGGCCTCAGGTCAAGCCACAACAGCTATTGTCATGCACATGGAGCATAACAATGACTTATTTAAATGTGGGTGTAGCATTCTTCAAGTGGTGATGTGTTGGAAAGGGAGGATATTGCACAACTGTTAAAAAGCTTAGCTCTTCATCATGGAGTGTGTTGAAATATCCAAAATGTCATCTCTCCCTGCACAAAACAGAACCGCACACTTTGTATGCTTCATTAGGAGAATATAATATGACTTGTATGTTTTTTCACTGCCGATGCGGTAACTTTGTCATTTCTTGGGAAACTGGCAAAGGAGGTTTTTTTTGTTGTTTTTTTTTTCCCTTTTTTCCTCTGCTGTTTGAGCTGGAAAACATTCCCCGCCCTGAGTTGTCACGGATCACCTACAAATCCCACAATGCTCCTTTACTTTATCTCCTGTCTGGGGTTTGCTTGCTTGTGTCAAGATACGTTTCATATTGTGCGCATACTGAAAAGCTGTCTGAGGGCTTGGTAAATTCCACCGCAAGCCATTTGTCAATTTATCATGTCTGGTGTAACCTACTTATTCACTCCCATCTTTTATCTTCTACATTTTCGGCTGAGTGTTTACCACTTGAGTTTTAGACAAGGTTTGCTCGGGATCATACTTTATCTTCGCCGCGCTCACTCCCAGCCGAGTCTTGGCTGTTGAAGCGTGACCTGAGGTTGTATGAGGAGGTTAGTTGCTGATTAATTTCCATGCAACCTTGAACCCCTCTGTGGGCCAGTGGACCCAGCAGACTATTGACAGAGCCGTGATCTAAAGATAAAGCTAACATTTCGGTGCTGTGTGCATTGTGACCGGGTCTTTTTAGTTGTGTGGTTTTTTTGTGCTACTCTCAGCAGTTTCATTTCAGCATAAATTTGGTTGGATGTATTTCAGGATCAGAGGACTTTAGAGCCAAATATTTAAGTAAGCAGAGAAACAAAAATGGCACTGGCATTGAGAGTTACCCAATAATAGTGTGAGGAGTCACATTCTTGCTTCTTTTTTTCCCCTATTGAATTTGATAGAAATGAAAATCAATCTTAATATTCTTTATCTGATGAGGTTTCTATTCTGATCAAACTGAATGATGTTTTCTGCCTTATGGATGCACTACATGTGCAGATACTTATAATAAACTGTGACAACGGTGGTCTGAGATGATGTTTAAATGTCTATAGCCTGACAGGTGGTGAATAAATTCATCCCACAGCCTGAAAGAAACCGAATTCCTACAGCGCATTGGTGTCTTTTCAGTTTCAGCATACCAGCGTGAAATTAAAGGTTGCAAATTTGCCTCACTGTGGAGTCCATTTCTTGTCTGCAATATGTTGCAATTGAAAAACCTGGTATTACATAGACTATGTGTGTGTGTGAATATTAAACAAGCATAACGCCCCTCTGTCTGTGTCTGTCTGTCTGTCTGTCTGTCTGAGGCTTCACCTTCTCTAAAAGGACAGAAAAGAAGAAATTACAAACAAAATTGTTTAAACAAAGTATAAATCTGTTTAATTCAATAAAATATCAAGTACAATTAAAGCATTTCACCTTTTAATATTAAATAATTAGACTTATTTCATTCATTGCCAATACTATTACAAAGAGTTGCATCATTTCACTGCAGCACAACTCTTCCCTTGACAACCACTGCTCCAAATAGACAAAATGTAGAAATTCACTCGCATGTATGTAAAACCTGCACAGGAAACACTGCATACACCAAAATTACATCTGAGAATAAAGCTACGGTGGCATGTGAAGAGTCGTGAATGATTGCGCAATCCATGCACCCACTCCTTCAGTCCCATTCAAAGTGTCCTTGTAAACTGGTGGTCGCTGTCTTCACCTGTGAAGCGTACCGTTTTCAGCACAGTGGATCACCTCCGGCTCTAAAGTCCATCAATGATTAGACAGGCAGATCCGTGCGGAGTCTCTGATGGAGGCTTTTCTAACATTGTCCCGTGGCAGAGAGCAGGTTGCGCAGGGTGGCCAGCTCTCTGGACAGCTGCTCCACGCGCTTTTGTAAACGATCGTTCTCTGCGGCCAGTTCCAGCACTTTATGTTGAGTCTCCAAGTTGCGCATTTTGGCTTTATCTCTGCTCTTCCTCACGGCGAGGTTGTTCCTCTCCCGCCTCTGCCTGTACTCTTCACTGTCCTTGTCCAGGCGTTTCTTTGCTTTCCCGCTGGACATTTTGCCGCTGTGCGACGGTGACCTGCTTTTACCTGACGGACCAGGTGTGCCGGGCGGGCTGGAGCAAGTCGAGGACGCGGTGGAGATGTTGCCAAGACTGCCGCTGGTGGACTGGTAATGAAGGTAGGACCTCATGTCAAAGCCAGACGACCCGTTGTCCATCTTTGCGTCTTCCTGACTGTCGTCTCTCTCGGCGGCGGCGGCGGCAGCGGCGGCGGCGGCGGCGGCTCTGTAGCGGTTCCCGACGAATTCAGAGCTCAGCACACTATCCACACGGGTCTCCTGCAGCTCGGTGTAACCCAGCGCGTAGGGCTCCCTGGGGTCCCTCAAGTTGTCGCACTGACTCGACTCCAGCTCGTTCAGCAACGAGTAGCTCTTGTAGTTCTGCAAAGCTGCAACTCTTTTGATCTTGTTCTCCGCCAGAAAATCGGAGAAAACCTCCTGCTGCTGCTGCTGCGTCTGCCCCGCCAGCTGCGGACAGTGCAAAGCGGAATCCAGGTAAACACTGAAGTCTATCGCTCTCTCCCGCTCTTCAATGCCGAGCTCCGTCATCGAGTCGCCCAGCCTCCAGTAAGAGCCGCCGCCGATGGGACTGATAATGCTGTCTCGACCGTGGATAGCAAAGCTGCCCTCGTCGTAGAAGCCGACCACTTCCATGGATCTTAACACCCGCCGGATTGCAGGAGCATGGAGGGCTGGGATGGAGACGCCCCGAGTTGGTTTAGGTTCTGCTGTGTCAGTTGAGAAATGCGTCGGAATGTGTTGGGAGTTTAAATCTCCTGTGTCACTGCCTGTGACAACACGCAGTAAAGTACTTTGAAAGAGGCTGAGCTCATGGATTGGGAGGAATTGACAGGTCTTCCTGTCTCGAGGGGTTTTATTCCGAGCGAGGGGCGGGGTTTCGGCTGGGCAGGTGTGTGACGCGCAGCGCGGAGCCAATCTGACAAACCTGAGCTGCTTTCAGAGGATCTCGACTCTTTCTGTCGGAACTAAAAGCACGAACTCGATGCGTTTGCTGCTACGTGTTCGCGATTGGAAAAGTTTGTTGCAGCAGCCGAAAGGGGAAATATACCCTTTAGTGGGTTTTTTTTTCATTTTTTTTTTTTTTTTTCATAAAATGAAACTAACGTGCAAATAAAAGTGAAAATAAAAGCTTGATCCAGACGGTCGCAGCCAACATGTGGTGAATACTTTTAGCCACTGTACTTGTTGACAACACGTCCGTTCACGCCCCCTGCAGTCACGTCTCATCAACTCGACAATAATGGAAAAAAAAATTAAAAAAAAAAAAATCCACACTCGGTGGCAACTTGTCTACCATTTTCTACCTTCATGTAATCATCTCATAAAATTGATGCTCTTAAAAGCAGACATGGACACATCTGCGGACAGCTGTTCCCCTCCAACATCCGCAGACCAGTTTAAACCAGTCTGTTGTTGTGTGGTGGACCCCTACAATATAATACATCTAATCCAATACTGTATAAGGGTCAGCGGTGGGTGTTATGAGAAATCTAGACGGGTTTGTCTCAAACAATTCAATGTGGTTTTATATGAATGTCTCATCAGGGAATACAAGTTTTTCCTCTCAGACCAAAACATAAACAAATGCAAATAACCAGAAAAAGACACATCATATGTCATATATATATATATATATATATTCAGTGGGTGAAATGAGCCGGAATAATGATTCATAACTTAGTTATAAGACCCAATATCATAGATCATAAATGTGCCTTTACAATCAATACAGCATGCATCACTTTCTGTTCAGAGTCCCTCAGTTCTGGGAAGGAAACACTTATTTGGTGGGAAAAATACTGAGAAGGAACAGAGCCAATTTACAGTAGATGACAAATTTAACAGATTAAGTTCTACCACCACCTTGTGGTGAGCGGCGGGATCACAGCAAGAGCCAATACAAATGTTTTTATTTCCCTGTTTAACTGATGTTCAAGCCAAAAGCAGTTTTTCCTGTTTAATATGAAAAACGTTGCCAGGAACACACCTCTATTATCTCTTTCAACATAAACCGGTGTTACCCTTTATTCTGTGACTCATTAAATCTGGAACAAATTAGAGGTACGTTTTGTTCTGTTATTTTCTTCGGGTTAACTGCCTGGCGTTACCAAAAATGGTGATTTCCTCGAAAACACATCAGGCAGGATCTCTGTCAGGAGGCCTTTGGGGAACTTTTTTTTTTTTTTTTGCTGACAGGCCCCAACTGAGCAACCAGTCTGTTGCGAATGTGTCCTGCTGCCTTTATGTTTCAAGTAAAGCGGCACAGCAAACTACATGTCCTCATTATTATAGACACAGAAAATAACGAGCGAACCCAGGATTTTAACTGTTAAAGGTCTTACAACTGCATTCTGCAAAATGAAGCAAAGTGATTCGCTAGAAATGTGTGACCAGCTGAAACATACCGGTGCAAATTCTTTAAAATCTATTTTACAGTTAATCAAATCAGCAAACTTAATTGGCTCATAGAGATCTGGAGGCTTTTGAGGCCCCTGAGAGTTGCCATCTTTTTCTAGTTGTGGTAATCCACACATTAAATACTCAAATAAAACTATCACAGTGTAAATTATAAACAAGCGCTGCCACAGTATCATGTATATGTTAACATTGTTTTATCACTATTGATATCTTATAAGTTATTGTATGGTTGTCCTACATCCTGCCGTATGGTCATGCAGTATGTCTCGTACCGTACATAAATGTTTATGATTTTGAAGTCTGCATCGAAGTACAACATTAACCTGTAAAAGTGTTGTAAAACTTTAAAGGGGTATAAAATGGATAAGCTGGAGTGCTGTTTGTCTCCTGTTTCTGCCCTCTCGCCACATAGTTGGACTGCTCATTAGTTTTGTCAGGACTTCGCAGACATTTTGGAACTGTGTTTATTTACTGCAATAATAATCAGCAGTACTTTAAAAAAAAAATAATAATAAAAAAAATATTCATCTATTTATTTATGGGTTGATTTTTAGTCATCTTTCTGTCCTTAGCCCTGTTTTCAACCCACAATTACCACTGACTCTTATTGGTTGTTTATCTTTTGAACCTGCAGTAGATGTGTAATCTATCTATCTATCTATCTATCTATCTATCTATCTATCTATCTGTCTATCTATCTATCTATCTATCTATCTATCTATCTATCTATCTATCTATCTATCTATCTATCTATCTATCTATCTATCTATCTATCTATCTATCTATCTATCTATCTATCTATCTATCTATCTATATCATCTATCTATCTATCTATCTATCTATCTATCTATCTATCTATCTATCTATCTATCTATCTATCTATCTATCTATCTATCTATCTATCTATCTATCTATCTATCTATCTATCTATCTATCTATCTATCTATCTATCTATCTATCTATCTATCTATCTATCTATCTATCTATCTATCTATCTATCTATCTATCTATCTATCATCTATCTATCTATCTATCTATCTATCTATCTATCTATCTATCTATCTATCTATCTATCTATCTATCTATCTATCTATCTATCTATCTATCTATCTATCTATCTATCTATCTATCTATCTATCTATCTATCTATCTATCTATCTATCTATCTATCTATCTATCTATCTATCTATCTATCTATCTATCTATCTATCTATCTATCTATCTATCTATCTATCTATCTATTTATGCATCTATCTATCTATCTATCTATCTATCTATCTATCTATCTATCTATCTATCTATCTATCTATCTATCTATCTATCTATCTATCTATCTATCTATCTATCTATCTATCTATCTATCTATCTATCTATCTATCTATCTATCTATCTATCTATCTATCTATCTATCTATCTATCTATCTATCTATCTCTCTATCTCTCTCTCTCTCTCTCTCTAATAATACTGTAGGACTGTTGACCTACTTGTAAGTTGTAGTTTCATTTTCAGGTATCCAGCTTTTACTTCATGTTCCTCTGCTACAAGTACCAGTTTGATCAAATGTTCAAATGTAGCGTGAGTAGCAGAAGTAGCAGCAGGTAAAGGAAAACTTCAGCAAACATTTGTCAGCCTCCATTAGTAACCAGTGGCAGCACACAGGAGTACATCTGAGGCAGAGAAACCGTCAACAGGATTTTATTTTCCTTCTTATGAAGGAAAACTAATGTGTTAATTCTTGTTTTGTTTTTCTCCAACTAACTTTAACAGACGTTAAGCCGTTCAAGTCGCACCTGATTAAAATGTTGTCTATCTTTTTGTACTTTTTCACTTTTGCAGCTGTGGCATCAAAACATCTCGCGGGTGACTGAAGTCGCTGGGACACCTGTTCCGGTTTTTTTTTTTTTTTTTTTTTAAGCGCACCTCCAGCAGAGGGCTGAAGAGCCGAGCGGTCACCAGACAGGACGGGTGGGGTCAGGAAATGCAGTCTTACCTCCTCCCTCCCTTCCTCCCCACACACCGCCTCCCTTCTCGCAACCCTCCTTCCCCATTGGTCGCCCGGCCGTCTTCGGAACATTTTCGCGTTCGGCGATTGGCTGCTGCGCTCAGCGGCTCGCGCTTGATTGGTCGAAAACGTCGCGATGTCTGTGGGCTGAGAAGTTGATGCATCCGTTGGTTCCTGAGCTGTGGGTAGAGAGATTGAACAGGGGCCGGGCCCGCAGCGGAGAAATGGCGAGTACGGTCGACGAGAACGGGTGCGGAGTGGAAACGCAGAACCCGGAGCCGCAGGGACCGGGCCGGGGCGCGGCCCGATGGGGCTCACAACACGCCGGTGCCCGAGAACTGGCCAATTTGTACTCGCCAGGTGAGTCGATCCTCCCAGCGGCACCGTCTTATGAGCTTCTCCTCCCCCTCCACCCGGTTCAAAGGTGTCCATGCGTGGCGTTAACATGACGACTATTTAGTTACCAAGAAAACAAACAGTCGTGTGGGGGGGTAAATAAAAAACAACAACTACTATATAAACGAACAAGAGCAGCAGGTTTTCTTTGTCTGCTGGCGTTAGACGACACCGGACAACCAGGGGTAGTTTGTGTGCTTGTTGCAGCCACAATGGTGTAGTTGCACAACAGGAATCATGTGAGATCGGTTAGATTTGTGTTGTTGTTGTTTTTGTTGTTGTTGTTTTTTGGAGTCGCTGTGATGCTTTGACATTTCGAGCATCGGGTAGAGGTTAGAAGAATCTGCTGCTTCTTGCTTTCAGGCTTCACAAGCACTCAAGCCGTGACCTTTCATACCAGTGTTTGCTGCGAAGTCACTGCAACTCCGAAAGCGATGCAAAACAACAACAACAACAACAACAACAACAACTAATGCTCCGGATTGTTTGGACATTTCCATTATTCCACATAAGTAGATGTCCCACCACGCACCACGTACAAATACTTGAGGCATTTTGAGATCCTCGTGTCAAACCCGAGAGGTTTTTTATTTTTTTTTACTGTGTGGCGATCAGACTTGTGTGTGCCAGAGTGGGTTTACTTAAGCCAATAAAGGTGCAATGCCACGTTGGACCTCAAGAGGCGATAGTGAGTCACTTGTACTGTCCAGTTCAGCTCTCGAGAGTTTTGTTAGTTTTTCTGATTTTGCGTATTCTTGGTTAGTAGTTAGCATTTTTTTTTTTTTTAATTTTTTTTTTTATCATTCATTATTTTAAAGTTTGATTGTTCGAACCTAGTGGCGGATCGGCTAAAGAAACGGCGGTCGTTCAACCACACTAAAACCAAGTTTTTCTGTACGACTTGCCTTCACGAGGGCACGATGAATAAACAAAATGCGAAATACACGCCTGCTAATACATTATACAACTTTTCAGACTGGCAGCAGACTGCAAATTGGTCAGTTGTTAAAAAAAAAAAAAAAAAAAGGTTTGAATAGATTCGCGTCCGCTCATTCTTTAGAAAAACAAAGGATTCAACATCACCGAGCGGTGAAGATCTCATCCTGTTTCTCCTCACGCGACAGAAGAAGACGAGATTTTTAGTCCCAGTAGCCAAGCGAGTTGTGACGTGAGGGTCCATTTCACTTCCAGACGGTGTGATTGGTGATCGCCTTTACGACAGCTCAGAAAAATAAACCACCTCCCGAAACGATAAGAAAAAAATGCTCCCAAGTTTGTTTAAGACTTTAACACCGTCAGTAACAGTCGGCTACTTTTATAAGCCATCGCCACACGGCCAACGTTAGCATTAACAGCTGTTTACTCACCGGTCACCAGAGGAAACGTTGGGAGTTCGACATCCAGCTTCATTCCTTTATGCACCAACAGCTGTTTCCTGTTGTGGAAAAAAAACAAAAAACAAACAAACATCAATGTTAACTTTTCTTCTGTTTCATTAGTAGTTTTAGCCACGGTTGCGTTTCCTGTCCCATTCAATCTAACTAACTTAAATTAGACAGTTTTTTTTCTTCCTCTCATGTTGGATTGAAAGTAGACTGGACGCTACAGTGACTCACTATCGCCCCTTTAGACACAGAGTGGTAATACAAGACAGAACACGCTGACATATACGTATATGTCTGATATAACGTTAGCACTGCTTTTTCCTCACATGCTTTGGATAATTTTCATACATTTTTTTTGAGTGTTTAAAACAAAAAAATATTGCCACTTAAAGGCGGCAGCATGCTTCGAGTTGTAAACTGGTGTTTCAGGCCCAGCTGCTCACTGCAAGCGAAGAGCAGAGAAATATAACCACGCTAAGTGTCTCTGTTGTAAAGAACCATTTGATAAGAAGTAATTATGCTGACTAGTTTACTAACCTTAGACTATTTGCCGTGACATCAGGTTCAGTCACTCTGGACTGCAGCGGGGACAAAGTATGACTGATAAACTTAGCAGAAAAGCTGTGTTTTCAAATTTGTCCTTATCTAAATGCTCATGTTTTTTTTTTTTTTTCTTCAAGGCAAAAGATGTCAAGAATGGATGAGTGTCATCCTCTGCTTCTCTCTCATGGCCTTCAATTTCATTCACCTCCTTGCCAATTTCCATTTTGGACATTCGTGGTCCATCCTGTTGGGCATCGGTGAGTACCGAGTGAAAAACTGTATCCTGTCTGGATGTCGTAGCGTCAGCGATTGTCCGTCTTTATGATGCTTTTATTCTTTTCATTTTCAGTGGCAGGAATACTGACCGCGGACTTTGCGTCTGGACTTGTTCACTGGGGGGCTGATACGTGGGGATCGGTGGATCTACCCATCTTTGGAAAGGTACAGTTTGCCACAACTAAAGTCCACTGTTTGCTCTCAAAATAAAAAATATTTGACATAATTTATTCTGCCCGATCTGTCCTGCAGGCCTTTATACGTCCATTCAGAGAGCACCACATCGACCCCACAGCCATCACCCGTCACGACTTCATTGAGACCAACGGTGACAACTGCATGCTGACCATCGTCCCTCTAGCATACATGGCCTTTAACTTCCTCACCCTCTCCCCTGGTGAGTTTTGCGTCAACAAACTGACATTTTCCCCGGCATTAACATCCTGTAATCTGATCTAAGCATTTTTCTTCAAATATAAAACCGCAGAAAATAAAATAAAAGCAGCAACAAAACAAATGACCTCTTTCTGTCTTCCTTCGGCTGCAGCGGAGATTTACCATATGTACCCCTGGTACTGCTACTTGTTTGCGCTGGCCATCTTCGTGACCCTCACCAACCAGATTCACAAGTGGTCGCACACGTACTTCGGCCTGCCTCTCTGGGTCGTGTTGCTGCAGGACTGCCACATCATCCTTCCCCGCAAGCACCACCGCATCCATCACGTCTCGCCTCACGAGACGTACTTCTGCATCACTACGGGTTCGTCTCTTGTTTCCTCGGGGGGGGGATTACAGATATAAATACACCGTGTTTTGAAGATGAAATGCTTACAGGATGAGAGCCAAGCAGATTTGACATTGAGTTCTCTCTTCTTTTTTTTTTTTTTGTCCTCCAGGTTGGCTGAACTACCCTCTGGAGAAGCTGGGTTTCTGGAGAAACCTGGAGGATCTGATCCAGGGTGTGACGGGAGAGAAGCCCAGAGCGGACGACCTCAAATGGGCTCGAAAAATGAAGTAACCCTGCAGGCTGACTGCACCCTACCTCAGAAGACGCTGGCTCCGTCCACGCTTCTCATCCCCTGTTTTGCCTCTTAAACTGTCATCCATAAGAAGAAAAAAACTAACAGATTCTGATGCCATAGCTTTAAGTCTTGCACATATTTATTTTAATTTTTTTTTCAAAAGGAGGGCTTTGTTGATGGAATTTTTCATTACTCACTCATGAAGATAATCTCTTCATATTGCAATATATCCTTAACTCTTTGTATATCTAACACAACTGATCACTTTTCTAAGCCTTTTGCTGAGAACGCGTGGCCATATACATTTGAAATCAACCTGAGGAGATTAAACAAGCCGCCCGCTCTCTCTCTCCACTCGTCAGAAAATTCAGAACAAACACAAGAAAAAATACGTGAAAGAGTGAACGCTCCTTTTTTTTTTTTTTTTTCTCTCTGAAGCCTCAACTCTTCATCTGGATAAATCACATTATATTTAGCACTGCTCTATTATTTGTGGCTCAGTCTGTGCATCTCCACCTTATAACGATGGTGATGTGCAAGTAATAAAATTGGTCTTTGGTCATGGTAAGTAGTCGGGCTACGTTCACATAGGGTATCTGGATGCTTTACCAATGTTGATAGCTAAAGAAGAAATTAATTAATTACATTTGTCAACTTGCACATTTGGCTTCAGCGCTGCACATTTTTGATACTGTTTTTTTTTTTTTTTTTTAAAGACTGTGATGACAAAAAAAAAAGTCAGTTTTATTTTAATACGAACAAACTCCCATTGTTGATTCTAAAACGCAGCCATATTTAATAGTTTGATTATGGATTTGTCAGCCTGAGACAATAACTCCAGTGACAGAGGGAGTGCTAATGCTACCATCAAGATGTTAAAGCAGAACAAATGCCTTTCATTGCTGTCAGATCCAACATTCAGATTTTTGATTGGAATTGCTTGTTTTTCTGATGTGATCCTGCCATCGAAACAGTTCCATCTTTGATGATGGTGCAAACAGAAAGTCTCATTGAAATGTGTGTGTAACTGTAGTCAGTGTTGACGCTTGGCTTTTGGAAAATCCGGGCATGTATCCACTCATCATGCCGTCGTACCTGCTGGATTCGTCCGGCGCTAATAAGTAGTCATGTGTCCTCTGTGGAAAAACGCTTTTCTTTTTGTGTGTGTGTTTCTGTTTTGACTCACGGTAAACAAGCGGTTTTGCATGAAAGAGGCACATGCGGTTTCGTCGAGCTGCCTTACAACACCGCAGATGCAGTACTTGGGTTTCTTTTATTTTTTGTTTCAGTTGCAGCACTTTGCGGTGCTGCCGTCGTTCTGGGGTCTGTGTCTCAGCTAATCCGACACAGACGCTCCAAAGTTATGTGCCAGCTGTGTGTAACATCGTTTTCACTCCTAACATCTCGCTATTCTTTTGTATTAATGGGACGGGACTGTCAGATGCAGAGCGTAACATTCCCGATGAGCGATGTTGCCATTGTGTACCTTCTTGGTAACTGACTCGGTGATGTTACAAGGGCTTCAGTGAAGGCTGACGATCCAGGAATTTCTTCAATCCTACAGATGATATTATTTGGTTGAAAGTTTTTTTTTTTTTTTTTTTTTTATGCTTTAGTTGGTAATTTGTAAATGTATTGTACAGCAAATAACTATGCAGTGTAATAAGAGGCTCTTAACTTCTACGTCTTAACTTATCTGATTAGGTTAAAATGCCTTTTTTTTTTCTAATAGTTTACACACATTTGCTAAATTGGAAAACTGGAGTTGAAAAGAAATTTAGCTACTTAACAAACTGCATGACAAAATTACTTTTACTAATCAAGATGTCACTGCGCAGACGTAAGAATGCGTGCATGCATTTAGCATGTCGGCTTGTGCAAGCAGTGCACTTGGTCACTGGCGTTCCTTTGACTTTGTGAACAGCAGACACTGAGTTAGGGAGGACTGTGCTCGCTCCAGATTAAATGAACAGTACTGCTTTCAAAAGATGACCCCCAAACTTTGACCAGACGGTCCCAGGTTCGAACCACCAAAATGTTGTCCTCATTCCAAGAATATCCCGGCAAAGGTTTCCAGGGTTTAAATGGGAGAAGCGAACTTAGCCGCACAGTTAGGTGGACCAGGTTAAAGGCTTACTTGTTAAGCTTCTGGTGTTGTAGTCAAAGTAGACAGTTAAATGATAGTAATAGTTCATGTTACAGCCAAAGCTATGCTTTTACATTATGTACTATTCCAATTTTTGAATCCTTCATACTTGATTATGTAAGATTATTCACTATAGGTCAACAGCAGGAATACACTGCAGATTGCATAGTGCTTGTAGAGTATTGTGAGAAGCAGTTTTGTGTGCGCTTGGTTGTGTAGTGTAAGATGGTAAATGGAAGGAGTCATTTGTGTGACTGTATCAAAGTTGATGGCCTTAGGTAAGTTAATGATCAGTATTAGAGAACACGTTCTTAGTGTCCTGTCCGACACGCTTGAACTTTAACAGACAAATTTCTGAGTACGAATATTGTTGTTGGTTCTGCTGGATGTTTCGGCGCTTCAGTAAATTGCTTTTTGTGACCTTATAAAGGTAATTTAAATAATTTAAGGATGTTTTGTGCTTTTGTAAATCAGCAAAATGGGGTAATAGCTAAGGATAACAGTTGGAAATACTGGATATGACACGCCATAATTAGTTGGAGATAAACAAAACAATTTCAGATTAAAAATATATCTTTGGAGATCAGCGGGAACTCAAACATCAGTAATCTTTGCTTGGAGTCAGACTTGCTCTAACTGTTGTAGTGGGGAGTCTGACATTATTTGTTATTATTCTCCAGATGATCTCAGGATTGTATTTAAGGTGTATTGTGAATTAGTGACAAAAAAACAACAACTGAATTCGTAAAGTTAAGGTCGTTATTTAATGTATAAAAGTTGTTTAAATCACTTATTTACGTTAGATTTGTTTGGCTAAAATGGCTTTAAATTGCTTTCTATCGTAGCCATGAATCAGTACAGTGAACTCGGCCTCTTGTATTTGAGGTAGAATTCGTCATTGTTTGGTTTGGAGACTGAGTTTTCATCAGTAGATTTGAAGGATATTTTTGTGCGGTTAACTAAATATTTTCATACTGGAAACCATTAAAATGAAAGCAAATGTTAGTAATTGGGATGGGCAGTTGTTGGTATGGTGTAAAGTGTGTTGGAAACACTCTTATAATACTCTTTGAACTTTTTATTGAATTGCCTTATCCTCTCTGATTGATTTCCTGTAAATCTTGCCAACGATGTTGGAAAACAGTTTATTGACTTGACTTTAAATTACCCTTCATTTGACTCTCACTTCTTCTGAGGCAAGACCTACGAGGATGTTGTTGCTTATGTATGCCGGTGGTGATGGAGTTTCAGATATCAGAATAATGCCTTGATGCCTTTTTGTTGTCTTCCATCTGGGAGGCTTACACTGTATATATTAAACTGTATTTATAAATAAACTAATAAACAGCTCTCTCTGTGTTTTGTCTTTGTTTAAAGATGCTTACACAGCATAATCGGTTTAAACTCTGTTTTATGTTTCTGCAGCAAGAGTCTGACGTTTTGACATGTCACAGTAAGAAAAACACACATGTAAACAATAAAACTGATGAACAGGGTCCTTATTTACAGTGACGATTATGAATATCTGCTATTACAGAAAAAAAAAGAAAAAAAAAGGCCTGTTAATACAAAACGAATGAGCTGGCACCTGTTGGGAGGCCAGCTCTAGTTTTCCTTTGTCATTTTTGCAGCCTGACATTTACCACCTCATCTATGACCTCTGACACCACAGATGCAGCTGTCACGTCACACCCCACGCTTACTTCCGACTATGAACAAACAATTGTTTGTATATTTCAGATGAAACACGACTTCTCTTTACACTTCAAGATGTTTGTTACAATAACGAACAGTTCAAGTACTCCGCAGGACTCACCTTTCCTCAATTTTAGACTTTAAAAAAAAAAAATAAAATAAAAAAAGTCTCATAAAATGATCTCTGGAGCAACAAAGGAAGCCACGCTTTGCGTTTCTGCCGCGCGCACGCACCGCCGATCACAATGAGAGAAGTACGTGCGCGCTCCCGCTGTGTAGCGACAAGATGGCGGTCGCCGCCGGATCAGGTAAATGATTGAGATATATTAATCGCCACGAAAAGCCGTCGTTGAATCATCGGCTCAATGAATTATTATTATTATTTTATTTTTTTTAACGCCGTAGCTGTTTGCGTGTCGCGGCGGGGGTTTGATTACCTCGATTGGAGCTCGCTGCGTGAAAAAGATATGAGCTAAAAAAAAAAACAACAAAAAAAAAAACAACGCTTGCTTTGGAGAGGGAGGGAGGAGGAAGCGGAGCTAAGCTAAAGCTAACGTGGAGTTTTAAGTTAGATGAAACGAGACTGTCGATAAAGGACTTTAAAAAAAAAAAAAAAAAAAAAAAAAAAAAAAAAGGGGGGCGATGAATCATTTAACACCAGTTCCCTGCACGCGGTTTCATTTATTTATTCGCTTAGTGGACCACAACATCGCCACCTTAACGTAACGTCAGCCCCGTCGGCGACATGAAGATTATTTACTGACGCTGAAAACCGATGCGTTGCAACCCGGAGGAGGTCTGTCGGCGTCCCGTCCCCCCCCCCTCCAGCCTCCACCCCCCTAAAATGTCTGCTGCAGCCTCCCCGTCTTGTCTCTATAAACGTGAATACGTTTTTTTTTTTTTTTTTTTTGGTCTTTCTCTTGAGACACTTTGACTGTCTGCTGAATGCAGAAAAGAAAAGCTGATCTGCGTTGGGTTTTCAGTGAGGGCTCTGGAGACGAGACGAGATGAGATAAATGGCATGCACCAGCTGGCAAAGTGTGACTGTGTTTTGTTTGCACGGCTCGGTTCAACGGTGCAGCTCCAACGGTGCAGCTCCGTCGCGCCTCACTGCAGAGGCCAGATGATGCAGCAGCAGCAGCATCGTCGAAGCCAGATGTTGAAAGTCAGAGGACATGAGGAACACCTGCCACCATCGAAAGGCTGATGAAAGCTGCCCAATTGAGGCGTTCCTGCCTTTCCTTGTGTGTGTGTGTGTGTGTGTCTGAATGAGTCACATCTTTATAACTGCAAGTCATTCCTCTCGCAGAAGGTGTTGTTGTTGTTGTTGTTGTTCAGCCCTAACGCCACCCGTCCTGTTGTGACCTGTGCCTGACAAAGCCTCTCCCGTGTGTTTGCCCACAAACAGGCGTTAAAGTTCCTCGCAATTTCCGGCTCCTGGAGGAGTTGGAAGAAGGTCAGAAAGGCGTGGGAGACGGGACCGTGAGCTGGGGTCTGGAGGATGACGAGGACATGACCTTAACACGATGGAGAGGGGTGATCCTCGGCCCTCCGAGGGTTAGTGGTGCCTTTTTTTTTTTAACCCTTCAGTCAGAACTGTGCTTTGGGGGGGGGGGGGGCCCGAGACGAAAAGCTTAACGTACAGTTATATAACTGGGAGCTCAGGTTTGATCTGTATGTCCGAGTCTGTCGGCGCACAAATCAGACGTGAGATGAAACGGGAAGACGGAAGAATAAAAATGTTGTCTGTGTCGTCGTACGCTGCTCTGCATTGATGACTCGGCTTATTAAACTAAATCTCAATGGGATGAAGTAATAATAATAAAAAAAAAAAAAGGAAACAGAAATTTTGATGCAGCACACAATAAAACACCCGATTTTCTTTTTTTTCAATCTATTGATTGGATTAAAATACAGCTACATTTTTTTTTCTTTTATGGTTATAGTGTGTAGGTGGGGTATTTCCAGCTATAGATTTCACATTATATGTATCATTGAATGCATTTAGCATTGTGTGACATTTGTTGACGTTTGATGTGCTGTTATCTCACCTCGGCCTACTTTTCTCCCTCCACAGACGAGCTACGAAAACAGGATGTACAATCTGAAGGTTGAGTGTGGGCCAGGATACCCAGAGTCACCACCGTTTGTCAGATTTGTGACAAAGATAAACTTGAATGGCGTTCATACCTCCAACGGTGTGGTATGTAAATCTTCTACTCGCAGTCACTGTTTGAGTTGAATTACCTAAAATAAGATAAGATGCCTAATCTGTCAGAAGACTTTAAAGTAGATTTAAAAAAAAAAAAAAAAAGGTACTGATCATGATTAAATTTGAGGAAACATCCATGTTTAGTTCATGTTCTTGTTGTGGTGAAGATGATTAACGTTATTTGGGAGCGTTTGCATTTATGTTAAATCAGATCAGAGTGGCAGGTTTCCAAATCATTCATAGTGCACACAATGAAGGGAGCGCTCATTTGTCTGACTGTTGTGTCTATTGTGCAGTCTGGTCAGTCCAGATGAACAACTTCTTATTATAAGTGCAGGCTTGACTCTTCTGACAGCTCATGCAACCGTTGCATTCATTGTAGCGCAAGAAAATAACGTCACGTCCAGCTCCATTTTCATTTGGATATTTCAGGGTTTCTTTCAAGTCCAAATCAGATTAAAAAAAAAAAAAAAAAAATTTACCTACAAATTTGGTAATATTGAAGGAGCTGGTCTTAGATTGGTGTCACTCAAACTGTGGTGTGTCAGTCAGACCAACCTGACGACACACACAAGAGGACAGTGGAGAACATTAGAGGTGTTAACACAATATTATCACAATACTTAAGTAACTATATGTTATTGTAGCGTTACTTATTATATTGATGCTGAAGTCATGATGCGTTATTATCACAATGCTCGGTCATTATACGATATTATCGTAATACTTTAGACACAATATTTTGGCCATTTTGCATTATGCCGAGTACCATGATAACATATATTGTGATTTATTACCTTTTTTCAACTACAGATCATCTCCAGGAAAAAAAAACCCTTATGTCAGTTTCTGTTTTATCTGGTAAAGTCTGTCCATTTCACTTCAGTTTTTTTTTTTTTTTTTTTGGCAACATTATTGGTTTGTCAAGCAGACGAACTGACGAACACCGTTTATATCAACTGGCCATAAATGTTGCACGCATGGTTTCTTTTCTTCTCGAGTGGTTGCACTTCCTCCGGTCGCTCATATGTGGCCACGCCCGCCCACCTATTGTTCTCGGATTGCCTTAAGTACCTCACAATTTAATGAGTAACGCTTCACACACCACAGACTGAAGGAACTGCAAATACATTAAAAATTAAAAAAAAAAAAAAGCAGTCGGTTACAGGGTGGCGAGAAAAAAAACCTGAACTCGGGTTTGGACTGGGAACGCTTCATAAAGGTAAAAGCTAAGACGGGAGACGATTTCGGTTTTTGACGTGCGCGAGTTCCCGTTGAAAATCCTACACGGCAGGATTTGAGAGGGTCTGACATCACACCCCCTTCCCACTCTCTCTGCCCTGCAGGTGGACATGCATGCAGTGACTGCGCTGGCCAAGTGGCAGAACTCCTACAGCATCCGGATGGTGCTGCTGGAGCTGCGACGGCTCATGACTTGCAAGGAGAACATGAAGCTTCCTCAGCCGCCTGAGGGCCAGATCTACACCAACTGAGCCCCCTGCTACTTTTGCCTCCATCTTTTTTTCTCCCCCTTCCCCAACTCTCCTCTCTCTCTCTCTCTCTCTCTCTCTCTCTCTCTCTCTCTCTTTGTTTTCCTTTCATCACTGTGTCCCTCCCATCTTCTGCCATGTGTCATTCCACCTCCTGCCAACGTCCTGGTTGAGCGCACACCACACACACACACACACACACACACACACACACACACACACACACACACACACACACACACACACACACACACACACACACACACACAGCAGGAGACTCAAGAGTACAACAGCAGATACACACACACACACACACACACACACACACACACACACACACACACACACACACACACACACACACACACACACACACACACACTTATTGAGCATTCATGAAAGTCATTCCAGGCCCCCCTCCCCCTCCCATCACTGGAGCTCTGGGTGGTCTCGACTCGTCAGTCCACGCCAGATATACGATCATTCGAATACTGTACATCTTACTAATCTTTTTTTATTATTATTTGTTAAAAAATGCAGATTGTACAATAACATAAATAATCTTATTGAGTGTATCTCTTTGTGTGTTTTGTATCATTGAAAACTGCCACTTAACATAATTTCACGTAGCTCACTAAACGTGTGGTTGGGAGATAATCCTCTGTCGGGGTGAACGTGTGGAAACCCTGCACCCAGAACACATTTAATTTTGCAATAAGTATGTATCATCGTGTGGCCAGATGAACTCTTTCCCTCAGTGTGTCTTGACATGGGCTTGCTCAGAGTTTTTTTTTTTTTTTTTTTTTTTTTTTAGTTTTCAAGCAGTCTTGTAGTAAGCTGCAGCTCAACAGGTGGGCACACATGGCTTTTTAGTTCCTCTGTGTGAGAATCATCCAAAGTGAACGTTGTGTATCTATACCACTGTATCTGATCTTAATATGCATAGTCGGCATATCTACTGTAGATTTGCAGCTAAAAAAAAAAAAAGTGCTTTGAAAGTAGAAGTGAAATCAGCTACCTCTTTTGGTCCTGTGTATCGTCAGAGCAGTCGTCTGACCTGTGAAACTGTCTTTTGCTGCTTCATGTGACGGATTGTTTTACTTTCTCCACTTCTTTCATAAATCTGAATTCATGCTTTTCACGCATTTGTGTTGTACGTGACTACGTGTTTGTGCTCATGGGGTTGCGGGTCATGCAAGATTATATGGAGCATTTCTACATAATGAGTTGACACATTTTTATATATATATATATATATATATATATAACTGCTGTTCTTCAATAACCCAGCAGATGTAGGAGACGCATCAAGAAATTATAATTAATAATAATCAGAGTAGAATATTAGGCCTCTACAAGCAAAGAAGTACAAGTCTTTCATATTAATTAGATTTTGACACATTACAGAATGAAACAATAAAACAGAAACCTGAGTGATAATTTGCACTCATTTTTTTTCTCCATTTTGATTAATATTCTAAGATTAATTAAACTTTGAATAAATCAGGGCTGTCCAATTAAGTAAGTCATTCCATTAAGTAAGTCCCCCCCCTCCCCACTAAGTCTTGCCAGCTTCAGCCCATTACCATTTGGTCTACATTGAACCTGGATGGGGTCTGATTATCTTAGCTTAGCATTACAGGCTAGAAACAGAAAAAACATAAACCAGCAAGCCTGGCTCGGTCTGAAGGTCAAAGAAACTTGTATAAATCCAGCTAACAACACATCTGGAGCTTTTCATTTACAAAGCAAATAAGCTGAAACGAGGTAGCGGCTCAGTGAAGAGGCCACAGCAGACTGACTTGAAGGAACTCTAGCGTTTTCCAATCAAAAGGTAGTTTCCATAATCAAAGTTCATATTTATTATAAAAACAGATTCAGCTCACCACTTGTTCCTTTTTAAGGTTACTCACAAACTATATTTTGCCTCCTCTTAAATCAGCACCTGTCATTGATCAACCCTGACTTCCTCAGGAGGCCAAAAATTAACCAGCCAGTTAACCACTTGATGGTTGAAGAAGTACACAAATGCATACATGTTGCAAAAACTAAAGGCTAAAATCCTAAAATGAAAAGGAGGACAAACTGATGTAAAAAGCACCTGCTGTTGGAAAATGTGCAGCAGCAAACCACATCACCATCAGAGGTGAGTGACAAGTCGGCACACTGATCGCATCTGTGACAAGAGGACATTGAAGGCTGCCGGCCACATTTTATTCTAAATAAGACTCAAAAGCGCTGCTCTAAAACGAACAGTACTAAAATAAACCAGTCAGCAATCTGCCTTCAAACAAACAGAGCTCTGCTCAGATGTGGTGCACCGTAAACACTGATCATTTGCAAAACCAAATCAACACCATGATAGATGATCAAACAGGAGAATTCATCTTTTAATTACAATATTTGACTAATTATACTAATTTCACTGTGTTATTTTAGTTTGTTTACATGTCAACCAAATTTAAGAGCTGTTTCCTTCACATGCAGGTCTCACAATTATTGGAAATTTATGAGCTCCTCACAAGTTTATACTGTTGTTTTGTAATGAATCAAAGTATCTTTCAGCCCTACTTTTATTTTATGATGATAAAGTGACCATGTGAACATCCAAACCTTCGAAGTTTTATACGTCAACCTGAAGTTTGACCGTGAGAGTGGAAGCCAGTAAAGCTATTTAATGTCCTACATTTTCATGGAGGTCATTTAAAATTATTTTTTTTTAAGTATGCTTGTCAGAAAAAACCCTAAATGTAACTTTATTCATCTTCAGTAAACTTCATTAATATGCCTGCATGATCACAGCTCATCTGTGTGAGAGTTTTAATGCCGCCACATGCAGAAAGTCTGTTATCTGTTCAGTTTCAGGCTTATCAATGCGAGGCTTTTACACTTAAAGTCCACATTTTGTGCCCAAACCTTTGCCTTCAACTGTACTCGTGTCTGTCAAGGTTTATGATGTAATATCTCTACACAGTGCACACTTCAGGCCTACATCGCAATATTCATATAAGAAAGATCCAGACAGGATTTAAACCTGTCTGGACAAGAATGTTGTCTTGCTGTCATATCTTTTACTTAACATGATCTATTTGGTATTGTATTTCATCACTTTTAGGTATTTTATTCCCTCATTTTTAGTTGCCCTTTGTAATCGCCGATCATAAAAAAAAGTACAATATAAATAAGTGGCGCTGATTTAAATGCTTTCCTGTTGTTACACCTATTTTTTATTTTTTTATTTTTTAGCTTTACCGAAAGCTGTAAAAGTCCAGAGGCGAGAAAAACTCGTTGTGTTCGTGTGAGGAAGAACACAGATGGAGCAAATGTTTATTTAGAAGGATTTAAGCCTCGAGCCAAATTAAAGTCAAAAGCAGAACTGAGAACATGCAGCAGCTGTGAAAAAGAAGAAGAAAAGAGAAACATGAGCTCCTGTTTGTTTGACCTGATCGTGCAAACTACAAGGCCGACAGTGATTGACTGCAATCCCGGCTGCATTCCACTCAGGAAAACCTGTAATAGAGAAATGTTCATGCTGGTTTACTGGCAAAAACAGTTCGACTTGTTCTTCTGCATAAAAAAAAAAAAAAAGTCATTAAGTGGTGAAATGTGTCGAGACGGACTCTGACGGTGGAAGCTCCCAAACTCCCAAATAAGGTCGTCTTAGTTTAAATACCAAAGTGTTTTCTATGAACAGGAAGCAAGCAAGCTTTTTTTGATTACTTTTAATACTCTTCACAACCTCTTTCCCAAACACAGTTATGACCTCCAATCTGTTTCAGAGGCTCCAAACGAAAGAGCGTTTTACGTGGTGGGTTTGAACCTCTGGATCGACCACTAACATCCACTTTATCAGAGTCCGTCCACATTTTATTTACATATTCTCTTGCTTTTATTTGTCTATTTATTTAAGTTTTTTTGTTTTGTTTTAATCCCCTTACTTCCTAGAATTTATTAAGATTTCTTCCACCACTGAATTTGATTTGATCTTTTAATTTGAATTTGCACTTGAGTTTTGTTCTACAAATATTATTAATACTGTTATTATTATCATTACTATGCCAATAAAACTTCAATTTTGAAATGTCTGTGCTGCAAATTTAAAATGTACAAATACAGCACTGGCTGAACTGGATGAAACTCCGTCAATGCAGAGGATGAATCCGTCTGACTCTGGTGATCCCAGGACTTTTCCTCTATCGCCACCATGAGGTTCACATTTGTAGCTTTGACTGAAATGTCTCAACAGCTATTGGAAGCACTGCCATAGGAAATGTGGTGCCAAAATAAATGTTCCCCTCAGGATGAACTGTACTATTGAAGTTTGATTTCTAGTGTGGTGACACCATTGGATCAATACTGGTTTATGGCCATATAGCTATTTAAAACTAGGGACATTTCCATCAGCCTCAGCTGAACTTTGTGTTTTACGCTAACCTGAGATGGTGAACATGGTCAAGATGACACCTGCTGCTGCTCATTAATATGTTAGCTCAGTTGAATGAAACAGCTGCGCCCAAGTTGAGCCCAGGCAATAAAGTCATTTGTTATTTTATCAATAATATTACCTTTATTTTTGTTTTCTATATGCAGACCTGTTATCAATGAAAATTGTGGTTACTTTAAAGAATATAAAAACCATTGATTATTTTTGCTTAATACATAAATTCAAATGTATTACGTAAAACTACAGAAAAACCCTTGAAAAAGTAGACGTGTCCAAACATTTGGCTGCTACAGTAAACTTATATGGACTGCAACATGTCACTTTTCCAGTGTGGACTCACAAAACCTGCTTACATTTGATATGTCTTGTGATAATGTGATCCATGAGGCAGTCGGGCACTGGACTCTGAAATTTACATGGAAATCAGCTCGCTTTGTTTGATTTCATTATTTAAACTTGTACTTTCTATTATTATTATTAGGTCAAAAGGTCTTCTGTGAAAATGCCCATTAAGGTGGTTGTTGACAAAAAAATGATGACCACATAATCAGTAAGGCAGTTATGTAAATCCTGATTCTACCCGGTGATACTGAGAAACTGTATCCGTGAGTTCAGATCAGTTCATTTCACTTTAAGTAAGTGCAGCTGTGTTTTACAACAGAAAAGTGGCTTCTTCTCTAGAATTATTTTACTACAGTTTGTTGCACAAGACTCCAGCTCCCCCACTAACTGTGTAGAGTTCAAGTGAACCTGTGACTCAGTGAATGATCACACGCTGTATCATCCACCTGAGGCCAGTAGGGGGCGTTGCAGGCTTCAGACCCGCTTCATCATGGCCTACTTCTTCTTATTTAATCAGCTAAATTGGATATTCAACAGAATGAAGGAAGTGAAAATGTTTCTGTTAGGCTGGAAACCTGCTGACATCTATTTGTTGAGGTGACAGGAAAAATAAAATAAAAATCCAAAAACTTCACGTGCTGTTGCTCTGTCAGTTACAAGTTGGTACTGATAATCACTTTTGAGCGGCGGTATTTAGCCTCGATGTCTTTACTTGTTCGACAAAATAGCGATATGAAAAACATGCTTGCTTATTTGGAATTTAGTCATTGATGTTCAGACAAATGTGACAGAATCACTTTAACACCAAAGAGGCAAATTCTGAAGTTTCTTTTTTCTGTGATTTCTCAAGGTGTTTATGGGCATTTGTTTATTATAAAAAGTTGCAGATCACACTGAATTTAAAAATACATGTTTTATGATTGTGCGTTCAAGTCTGACAAAGTTTTGACTCAGGCAGCATTGTATCTTTCCCCCCCTCGCCCCCCGAGGACACTCTGGTGAGGCTTTTGGCTTTATTCTGCTGAAACTGCATGTCCAGTACAGATAACACCCTGTAATCTTCCTGTTGTTAAAATGAAGTTAGTTTAACTATACAAAGACTATTTCCCTCCCCCGCTCCCCCTGTGGTGTGTTTAAGAATTAAGGTCAGAAAGGTCAGCATGTTTTATTGTTCTGCTGTGTGAGAGCCAAAATGTCGAGAAGACCTCAAAAGTATTTCAAGGCCGACTTGAACTAGATAAAAGTAGATTTCAGAGAAGAAAGGTGAGTGCATGCAGGCACGGCCCTCTTTTATCCAGCAGGCTGATCATTAGAGCTGCAGTGGACTCTGACCCACCCTACAACCATGTGAGTCCCATCAGTGTGTGTAACAAACAAAGGACGTCCGTCACCAACAACTAATAGGACGACTAATAACAATTTTTTAACGAACAGGACTTGGCAGGAAGTCTCATCCGGCGCCTCAACAGACGGAAGAAACTCGTGAGTACATTTTAAAGTCTAAAAGGATGTGTGTTTTCTTGAGGGCTGAGTGTAAACACAGTGTTTCTTTCTCAAGGCCACGCTATCTCCATAATCTGAATTCATTACATGGTTTCACAGTTTAATACTGTTTATCTCAGAAGCCGTTTGGCACAGTTTCTAGCAATTTCCTTTAACACAAGACATTTTTCCGACTTGTTTTGGTTCATCGTCATGAGACCAGTGTGGAAGCAACAAGCGTGCCAAGACACAGGCAGCGTGGATCAGCCCATATGGTTCGCTGGATTCCTCAACAACGTGAGAGGGATGTGAAAATTGTATCAGCTGCTTGAAACACGAGTGTCATACCGCGGGTGTGAACCGCCGTGACTGGTGTTGTGCTCGTCCTCGACTGCCTTTGTTACAGGAACGAACGCACATGAGGTTGTTGAGTCACTCCGGTGACATCTGCTCTGCTAAAAGTAACACACTGAAAGCAGAAATGATGAATTATAGGGATCTGTGTTGGAAAGTAGATTTGCACTCCTTTCCATGACTACCATAATATAAACACAGCAGTTAAAACAGCTCCACGTCAACGAGTGACAACAACAACACACAGGACATTTTTATACATTCATCGAATGACAGTTTTACTTTTGATACTTTAATATAGATTCTGTACTTTTCATTAAACTGGCAACAAAATTCCAATAAATGCTTTTAGTTTTAATTGTAGTGGAGTATTTTTAGGTTGAGGAACGTCCTCCACCACTGGCTCTGAGCACATTTCACAGTTCATTTGGAAGCAGGGAATTTCTAGTTGAGCTAATTAAATATAATTTAGAGTAAACAGTAGCGATTCTGTGTTGGATAAACTTGAAGCCTACAAAGAAATAAAATCTAAATGTTTGAGCTTTCTCTCTCTTTTTTTTTTTTTTTTTTTCCCCCCTTCATTTTAAAGAATGAAACCTGATGCACTAAAGCTAATGTTTATGACTTGTGAGTTTCTCCAGGTACAGCACACCGTAAGGGGTGGAACTATTTCTCCAGACGTGTGTCTTCAGGCTGATCCGGCTGCAGTATGGCTCTGCTGGTCCACATGCTGGCCTGCGCCTTCGGCCTGGGCTCCTGGGTGGCAGTGAACGGTCTGTGGGTGGAGCTGCCGCTCATCGTCAACACTCTGCCTGAAGGCTGGGAGCTCCCTTCTTACCTGACAGTCATCATCCAGCTGGCCAACCTGGGACCTCTGCTGGTCACCCTCATGCACAAACTGTGTCCGGCTCGTCTTAATGAGCGCGCCGTCATTAACTCCATCCTCTCCATCGGCGTCCTGTCCTGCATCCTGCTCGCCTTCACCTGGGACAGGACTACGATTGTGGCCGGGGCATCCCACAGCACGGCCTTCTTCATCATCACCTTCTTCCTCGCTCTAGTGGACTGCACTTCCTCGGTTACCTTCCTGCCCTTCATGATGCAGCTTCCGTCCAAATACATCACCACATATTTCATTGGCGAAGGGCTGAGTGGCTTCGTTCCTGGGGTCGTCGCTCTGGCACAAGGCGTGGGCATCGCCAAATGTGTCAACTCCTCTCAGACTCCGGGAAACCACACAGGCGGGAACACGTGGTCACTAAATACCGAGTATCTTCCTCCAAACTTTTCCACCGAGGTGTTTTTCTTCTTCCTGGCAGCCATGATGTGCATCAGCTTGGCTGCTTTCATCGCACTGAACAAGCTTCCTCGGACGTACGAGCTGTCCACTGAAAACCTTGTGCTGGACACTTGGCCGTCTGTCAGCTCCGGCCTGGGCAACCCAGGGGCGGAGATTAATGATGTGGCGGTGAAAAACAAGGCCGAGGGGGCAGCTGAGGCCACGCCTCTGCTGGCCAAACACTCCGTGTACCAGCTGATCTTCATCTATTTTCTGGTGGTGTGGGTCAACTGTGGGACCAACGGCCTGCTGCCCTCTGTGCAGACGTACTCCTGCATGCCGTACGGCCACCTGGCCTATCACCTCTCTGCTGCTCTGGCATCGGTGGCCAACCCAGTGGCTTGCACTATTGCAATGTTCTTCCAAAACAGGTGAATGTAATCGAGTTTCCGACGAAGAACGGGTTTGCAATCGAACAATAATCACGGGCCAATATGAACATTTAAAAACAGGTTTTCCTTGTTGTGATCACGTCCTTTGTTCATTCTGGCCATTAGAAGATTCCTTCCTCATGTTTTTGCAAAAGTAAGAGAAAAATAATATTCCAAACTGTAGCTGCAGGAGACACCGTATGTTCCTCACCGTCTGTTTAGATCCAACCACTGAACACCACTTCCCACCTTTGCAGGTGAAACGTCACGACTCGACAACAGAGTTCACAAACAAGTCAACGGGCCGCAGCTCGCTCACATATGTCTGCAGTAACAGCAGGACGTAACACCGCTGCAACCATAAATGGTGAACAGCAGCTGCTGTGGTGGTGGATTTGTTCATGAAGTTATCTTCCAGAATTCCAATATTTTCAGTACAAAATTCCCTCTTTGTGTTTTTTTAATGCACAGGTCAAATTTGTAGATTTTGGTCTTTTTTTGTTTGTTTCCATAACATGATGTCATTCAGAGGAGTTCATTATAAATTCAATAATAATTTATTGTATTTGTGTTTGGAGACTTCTCCTAATTTCACTATAAATTTGTATTTACATATTTATATATATTTATATTTGATATAAATCTGGCTATTACATCTGTACAAACCCCTCTAAAAACCCCTCAGATTATAGATGGGAAAACTTGATGTATGTAGGTGCTACTGAAAAGAAGATTTCTGGCTCACAGGATGAGAACAAACTTTAAAGGCATCGGTTTTCTCAAAAGGAGTTAAATGGCTTCGGCACGTTGTTTGTCAGTCAAACTCTCCTTTCGTAAGAGAGGTCATGTTTTATCTTTCATTTATTGGTGGCTGATAACAGACCTGTTGTGTTTTCAGGTCTCTGGTCTTCCTCGGTCTGCTGACAGCGTCGGGGACGGCGCTTGGCGGCTACAACATGGCCATGGCGGCTATGAGTCCGTGTCCTTTGCTTCAAGGCACGGCGGTGGGAGAAGCGGTCATCGTGAGTGAAACGCTGTTGTTTAATACATGTGCGACGTAGAAAGAACAACGCGGAAAATATTTGACAGCGGCTTCGTCAGGGAAATGCTTGCGGCAAAGTTCAACGTCTCCTTCACCGATGACCCGAGTGTTGAACTCTGCTCGCTGCTATAACTAACGAGGACACAATTAAGACACCATAAATCATTATTCCCGTGACCTGCTGAGTCCCCGTTGTTCTTCTGCCCCGGCAGGTGCTCTCGTGGCTCTTCTTCACTGGAACCTTGTCGTACGTTAAAGTAATGGTGGGCGTCATCCTGAGGGACCGGAGCCGCGCCGCCCTGGTCTGGTGTGGCGCCGCGGTACAGATGGGCTCACTGGTGGGCTCCGTCACCATGTTCCCGCTCATCAACATCTTCCGGCTGTTTAAGTCGGGAGACTTCTGCAACACTCAGTGTCCTTTATGACGGCCGGCCTGACAACCACGGCGCCGAGGCTCTCCGCTGAAGGAACAGATTGACATTTTTGGGGAACTATGCTAATTTAATTTCTTGAAGAGCTTTAGGTGAAAAGGTCGATACCACTCTCGTGTCTGTCAACACAATGGGAAGCTGAGGACTGCATGCGGTTAGCTCAGTTTAGAATAAAGACTGAAAACAGAAGGAAACAGCTGGTCTGGCTCGGTCCAAAGTACACTCACTAACCAACATGCGGTATCTGTAATTACGTGTTAATGAGTCCAGCCGAGACAAATCACAACACAAGTCATCTCAGGGCGGTTAACATAATAAGGCCAAGACCATACAAAATTATAGAAAAAGAATCTAACGATTAAATAATTCCCACAAAAGTTGGAGGAAAAATCTCTTTTAACTAACTGCGTCTGAAAACACTCCTCATAACAACGCAGCTTGTTGTGTTTAAAAAATTTTTTTTTCTGGTGTCCTATTTAAACAAACAGAGATACAACTTTGTAATTAGTGAACTTTAGCGGTAGCTGGTAGGTGGACTCTGTCAGCTCTGACTTTAGACAGAGTTCAGTGAGCTGGTCCTTATGCTAAGCTAAGCTAACCAACTGATCGCTTCCTTTTCCAGCATTCAGACATAAGCCTAGTATTAATTTTCTCATCCTTATTTTCTTTACAGCTTTGTAATTTTGAAGCCATGTTTGCATTTAACTTTGTTGATGTTTGTATCATTTAACGTATTTTGACGGGGAAAGCTGTAAACTTGTAAAAAAAAACCACAAGATATAATATGTTTATTAGTGGAGGGGGGCAGCTGTTTTATGACTTACACCAGTCATTAGACTATCCGCTTGTTTGGCCACTAGATGTCACAAGCACACCTTAAAAACCGTCAGTCCAGAGCTGCAGCTACTCAAGAGTCCACAAATCCACATGACTCACAGTTGGTATGTACATGAAAAAAAAAGAAAAAAAAAAAGGGTTAAACCTGTATATATTTACCATTCACTTTAATATGACAGGTATTGTCTCAAGCTACTTTATAGATTGAGATTTAACATAAAACAAAAACGTATGATGAGCCTCGTTAAGGTTGAACGAGTGAAACCAAACCGTTAGACTTGATACACCTTTCAAAAACGTTTCCATTCAGTTTCTCTTTTGATTCCTTTCAGATGGTTTTAGGTCGAAACAGTTGAAATGATGCCGTATTTCACAATAGGAACAAACGTGATGCAAAAGCTTAAAAAAAGATGACATATTTGTGTAGCAAATAAAATGGGGCTTTTCTTTCCTTTTCTCTCCAATTAATCATCTGACGTCCTCTCAGATTTATCTTGTGACCTGTTGACGGGCCCTAACCCTTATATTGGAAATTACTGGATTAAAGCACCTCACCATACATTAGCTGAACTAGCTATAATTGGATCAACTGCAGTAGTGACATGCTGCTTACACACTGTTGCATCAGTGTTATAACATGAATAATATCATATATGAGTCACATGGTTCATTTTTCTGCATAATGGGCCACATAAGTAGGATTCTACTTGTAATGGACTATTTTCATGTTGCTGTATTGTTGCTTCATCAACCACTGTTGTATTTTGCCACCAGCCCTGAAAACGGACCATTATACACTCCAGGAGACGGTTTGATTTTTAATTAAAATGACCATTATAAGCTTCGCAAAGTCATATTTTTAACAGGTTGTGCTGTTATTGTCCACTTACTTGAATTTATTGGTGCTGTGATGTCTGTGCGACAATGCTGCCTTTCATATGCAGGCTGAAACACGCTCTCATTAATAAACACTCACTAGTCCAACAATAGATATAAGATGAGATGAAGCGCCATGAGAAACCAGACATGATCCCATAATATGTCTGGACCGAGCCCCCATCATCCCTATCAAAGATGCTGCTGCACATCCTCTGAGGAGGACGGAGGGACGCTGGTCAGCCATGGGAACCGCAAAGTGGTTTCCTGTCAGCAGCTGTTCCTCGTCTCTGCCCCCCGTAACCTTCAGAAGGAGAGCGAGAGGTTCCCCGGCCCGGGTCTGTAGGGAAGGACGGGGAGGAGGAGGAGGGCTCTAATTACTGAGGCTCAGCGGGGGCCGATGGCTGTTGCTCCTGCCACTGGTCACTTGGGAGCTTCCCTGACCCCAACACTGAGTAAAAACAAAAAGATAAGGAAGGGAAAATGGGGCCACAATTAGCCCGATGTAGCCTCCAGGGCCTGGGATCAGTGGAGGAGAAGCACAGATGGGACTTTCTCACTTGGATTTGCTGAATCTACATTGCTGTACGTGTAAGCCGGGCAGAAATCACTGCAGTCGGTAGCTGATGCAGATTCAAAGGATGGGTTTGTGTGAAATCTTAATCACCTCAAACAATGCCTCGGATTTATTGTTTTTGCCTTGAAATACAAAATTTGCTTATGAACGAGGAGCGTTCACCTGAAGAGTGCATGTAAATGCTGTTCTCTTGTTGTTAACATGACCTTGAATACTTGTATGTAATCAAAAGGATTTTCTCCACGCTTCATTAGCTAAATTCCTTGATTGGCTCTGGGCTTTTGTGTGGAGACAAAACAAAGCAGCAAAGAAAAGTGTATCATTTTCCTGCGAGTGTCAGATGGTCCCATCGCTCCTCCAGCTGGTCAGGAGGGGCCGGGGCCACCTGGATGCTGAGTCCCGGTCCTGTGAGATCCTGCAGTCTCCTCTGCCATGTGAAGACTCCACTTACTACGCCACTGAGAAGTCCATCTGCTCAGGTCGACACCTCCCAAAGAGCCCCCCGCCCCCCTCACCCACCCTCTCACAACCACAGCTCCCACCCCCCGCCTCCCCTCCCTCCAGCCAGCCGCTGTGCCTCTCAACTAAATGAGCAGCGTGTCAAATGGAAGGAGGATTTACCCTTCCTTTAACTGGATAAGAGAATGAATTCACAGCGCCATGATGCAATGAATGGATGAACCCACCTGCACTCCTGCAGCGCTGGCTGCTGAATCGACAGATATGTCACCTGTGTCTGACTTTGCACGGTCTTCTTGTTCGGAGGCACGGATACAGGGTTCACCGAGTAGCATGTTAGCCTCCGACGGGAGATAAAAGCACGGCCATAGAAAAATAATGTAAACTGGGTTGGGGATTTTTTTTGGTGTCAAAAATAACAAAAACAATGCTCAGAAAGTGTGGAAATTTGCACGCGTCTACCCGCAGGCCGACAGATTTTGGCAGCTGATGCTCAGGTGAACAGCTTGTGGGTAAAACCAATTGCTGATGCATGCAGACAGGCACGGCTCAGACAGCATCTCACTGCCTCTCTCCCATCAATTTCCACACACACACACTGTTTAATAAATGCCGTCCATTTATTTGAAATTGGATGTGACAGCCCTATGTCATTTCACCATAGTGTCTCAGAGCAGACAGCGATGCACATGAGCCCACTCCTCGTTTTCTATCAGCAGGTATTGATGTTGCTTTAATGAAGTGCCTAGCACTCCACCCGAGGAAGAGACAAGTCTGTCAGCATATGTAAATGCTTCCTGCCTGTCATTGTTGTGGAGGGTTCAGCATGGGTCAGCATAGATTCCCCCTCTGGGAACCCTTTGTTCTGGGGCCCGACTGTGCCACATGAGGGGACCAATTATAGAGCAGCACAGCAGGACGGGGGTGCAAACTTGTTACCCTGCTGTAGTGAGCTAATTATTACCTCCACACTGTGGGTAGTACAGCACCAGTGCATCATGGACGGCTAACAAAAGCAGGCTCGTCTCTCCGCATATGTATTCTAAATAAAACAGTATATCACAAGACATTTCTCTTCTGTGAATTGGTTTATATTGAAAGCACCATCATCACACTGTGGGAAAAGGTCATCCTAATTTTCCAGCCATAAATAGCTGCTGAACTACTTAAGTCCCAGCGGAGCTCCTTTGCATTGTCAATGCAAAGGCAATTTACAGGCTACGCACTGCCAACCGCATAACCTTGATTTGGTGTCAGGAAATGATTTATGAAAATGCATCCTGGTCTCTGTTGTCCCGAGTGAGACCTGACTGGACCCGGAGTGTTGACACAAAGCCCATTTGGCCCGAGCAAACACACTCGCTGAATTATCATTCATATCATAACATCTCAATGGGCTTTGGTTTCCAGTTCCTGATGACACGCTGGCAGTCTGTTTCTCATCAAGGAGTGCAAAAGATGCGCCAGGTTTTTCGCAGAGCAACAAAGTGTATCAGGTGACACGCAAAATAAAGCTTTATCTCAGCGCCAGCAACTGCAGACATAAGTCCGGTGTTTGATGAGAAGTGGCAGCGAGCGGGTCAGCCTAAATGTGTAAACACACCTGGGCTGCAGGTGCATTATCAGAAGGGCTTTGAAGGGTAAAGTAAAAGGTATATTTTAGGAAACGCACCTCTTGATGCATATAGATGCCCTTCATATCTTGCTATTAGCCCCCTCCCCTTATAGCCAACCCATTCATCTCCTTCTCCCCACCCCCAGTGACCAGTGTAGCCCAGCTGCTAGGGGCTACTAGTCCCCCTTCGTGTGTGGGGCCAGTCAAGTGGAAAATGGCTGCTACTGAGAGAGCCCACTTTAGAGAGCCATCATCCTTTGAAGGGGCATGATGGCCTTTGACAGCCACAGTGTTAACATGGAGCCCGCATGAACACAGCACTGCTATTATCGTGTTTACTAAAGCAAAAGGAGAGGAGAGGGGATCAAGGGGAGACTCCTGTTGGTCCATGTTTGAGTCCAGAGGTAGCGGGGAGCTTGTCTGAGCAGCGCCACTGTGGCATTGTGGGGAAACATGACACGGGATCACTCACAGCCAGGTGGAGATTGTATTTCCCCACGTTAGTCGAGCTTTTAGTGAACAGGTCGTTCAGCGCGTGCGGTGGTGATGCGTTGTTGTTTGTCTCGTGTGTCCTTCACTGAGAACACTCAGATTTTTATCCAACCGTTGGCCTGTTTCTAAAATAACAGTTTTTCTTGTTTGCTTTGGCAAAAACACAAGAATGAAAATCATGATTCTCAAAACACTTGCCTGCAATTCTCAAAGGTACAGTTTGTTTTTTCAGCAGCCAAGTACACAAGAACAAATATCTTCAAAAGGTCCAAAATATTTTTGAGGAAAAACATTTGCAACTGAATGTGTATTTTAATAGATTATATGACATCTGATGAGATGGTGTGTCCAAATTGTTTGAAATTGTTTGAAAAGCAAATAAGGTGTTGGAGGAATCCTTAATTACATGAATTTGTATTGAGACTTTTTAATCCGTTAGTTATTTATTTGTTTGTTATTTATTAGTTGTACACTGGGGGCTGAAATATGAAGCCAAAGTGCCAAAAACTGTTCCTTAGATGCCTTAAAATGTAATACCACCGAGGGCCACTAGGGGATGGCTCCAAAAAAACATCTGGCTCCAATACATTCCCATTCGGAAAGCATCAACTTCTCTCATGAAATTCGGGGGCGGGTCTGGTTTGATTGACAGGCAAGTCAGTTCTCTGGTATAGGTGGGTGGGGCACAATGTCCTCTGGTTCTCAGTCAGATTGACCCTTTGCTCTCCCCCAGCTGCTCCAAATATGGTCAATCACAGCTCCAAAAAAACAAGATGGCAACAGCTGAAATAGAAGACTCGAGACATCACAAACAAATGAGTGACACCGCGGCGCGTTGCCACTTGATTTCAATCCAAACCCTGAATTTTCCCAGAACCTAAACAGGTTGTTTTTGTGTTTAAACCAAACCAAACAAAGGTAAAAATAAATAAATAACTGTGCTATCTTTCACTTTTACAAGTCACATTCAAAGTGAATATAAATATATTTACTGTTGCAGGACGAATGAGGAATATAAAAATGTTTCATTCAGAGTTTCATAAAATGTGAATACGCAACTGAGAAAACAATAATACTCTCATTAGCTGATGCGGCGAGCTCTAATCCACCTTGGACCCGATGCGATATGTGCAGGCCAGTTTATGGATGCAGGTTGGATCAGCAGCAGATAAAAGCTGAGAGCGTTTCTCTCACTGGCTCCACTCCAACACCGGCCGACTGCAGATGTACGGCCGTAACTCGACCACACCGGCTCTCACAGCTCCGGCACATGTTGCTGGAGGACACACGTGGAGCCTCCGAATGAGCAACAGTGATTTTAACTGCAACAAATGGTCGAGGTATGTCATTATCCAGATTTTTGGTGAAGGGATCATTACCTGCCACAGATGCCACTGTTGTTTTGTGTCTCCGTCTGTCCTGAGGCTAGCAAAACCCCGACACTTGAAAAGAGCAGGAGGTGCCTTTGTGTAGATGCACACCTGATCTTAGCAATCAATTGGCACCGCTACCCTCACACGGGTCTCTCAGGCTCTGCCTCAAGGCTGTCCATCTGTTGCTGTGAGGAAGTGCGGCTGCGGGTGAATGTGCCTGCGCGCAGGTCGACATCTATCTGTGTGCACGTGCGTGTCGGGAGTGGGAGGTTGCGGAAAAACATGTGATTTGTGGTTTTGGTCCTGTTGACACCTCTGCTCCCAGAGGTGCAGCTCCCTCACTCGCTCTCTCTCTCTCGCAGTCATGAAACTGATATTTAAAGCAGAAAGAGGTGACAAACAATTGTGGCAAGATGCTGGGTGTATAAAAACAGACAGAAGTGACAAACAATCGTGGCAAGGTGCTGGGTGTATAATTAGTACAAACAGAGGTATTAGAGAGCTGGAGGGGGAGGAGGGAGGGGAGGAGGAGGCACTTAGATCTGTGCATTCTAATAAAATGAGCCTGCTGCAGCTTTTATCTTCCCCATAACCAGATGTAAAGATATACATGAAGTGAAGAAAAAAAAAAAAAAAAAAAAACCCGCAGGTAAAAAGGACAAGAAGATTCGCTCTTTCTAACACACAGCAACAACAGATTTTTATTTCCTGCTGAGTCTGCAATAAACGGCCGTTCGTGAGCACCTCATCCTCTCTGAGAACATTAGAAAAGCCTTTTGATGGTGGCGTTGAATGCCTTCAGCGTAAAACACCCGCGCGCGGCGCGTCCGCCGGTGGAAGTATATTTTATGCAGAGTGTCTTAGTTTTAGTGAAATTCGATGGAAGCAGCGGCGACGGTCAGGACGGAGAGACGGAAGACGCTGAGGTTTTAAACGCTTCGCCTCCGCCTGTCGCTCAGCGTGAAAGTGACAATGCGAGGAGGGGAGAAAGGTGAAAAAGCACCCCTCGCTTATCACCTGCACACCTGTGAACTCACAACTCCAAAGAAGAGCAGAGATCCTATCTGATTTTGACGGTTTATTAACATCCATCTATCCATTCAGCTTTTCAATGTCCCTCCTCTCCAGAAACCCCGCTGAGCTCCTCTCTGAGGACAACAATCGAAAATAACCTGTCCTCGATGTGTGTGAAACACGTCATGTGTTCAAAGACCTCTTTGACCCACTCACCGGTTAGCCTACTTGCTACCAACTATCAACACAGATTTTTTTTTCTTTTTTTCCTGTTAACAACACATGTACAGTATATTGTGTACATCCCATCATACTCACAAGTTTACATCAATACCTCACGAGCCAAAACATCAAATAAATGATCGCACCAACAATTAACAGAATTATCATAATAATAACACTTTCTCTGGAGGACCAAATTGACTTGAGTATAAATAAGTGAATCAATAATTCCAGAAATAAATAATTAAATGCAATTATTTCTGTATTCCCCTCCATCAACATCTATTTGATTAATTTCTGTATTTCTATATGAATTTTTTTTTGTATCTCTACATTTATAAATGTATTTATTTCTGTATTTCTACATTTATAACCCCATGTCAAAGCCATTGTGTGTAGTTGACAGGAAGTTAGCGGCGCTGGCTTGTGCGTAAGCGTCACTTTAACGCGGCAGCAGGTGAAGCGGCCAATTTGAGTTACTTAATATGTTACTGGATACTTTAATCAGAGATAATTTGTTTACTATATTTTGTTTCAATTCAGATTACAATCTGTAAAGTAACTAAGTACAATATTTACCTCTGAAGTGTAGTTGGGTAGAAATTAAAGCTCAAATGCTGAGTTACTTTCAGCAGTTACCACCGTACTTTTGGAAACGTTTTGTTAACCATCTGACTTTGGTCTGTTGGCTCGGTCGGCTTTGGCAAACATCTGTATAGACCTCCACTAAAGATGTTTTTGGTGTGATTTGTATGTTGTGTGTTGGGGGGGTTATGGAACAACGAGCCTGTGGTTTCATAGGAGAGAACCGGAAACACAATTATAAAAGTGGACTGCTGGCCGAGGCGTAGGTCTGCGCCCTCCAAATGACCTTCAAGTTTGTACTTAAAGCGATTTAAGAGGGTCTACGGCTAATTCTTATTCTAAAGTTACAGCCTTGAGGTAGGCTTAGTTAGCCTGATGTTACCGCAACTAAATTCACGGCTCGGCTTCATTTTCAAGCTTTAACCAACTGACATCGGCCAACGTACGCACCGAAACTCTGCCACCACTTCAACTAAATTTAGAAAAATAACACTCGTCTTCAATGTCACCCACGGTGGTCGCTGATTGGTCCACTCTTTCCATACTATAATGACAGCGAAGCTGGGAGCTATAATCTGCTAAGGCTGAATATTTCAGCCTTCATCTCAAGAGTAGAAACTTTTCCTTCCCCGGGCGAGTTTGACGGGTCATCACGTATCTCATCATGTAACTGGGTTTTGCATCTCAGTGAAGAAAACCTGCCTGCAAAGAGCTCGTGGGAACACGGTTCTTGAAACCACTGACCTTGTAAGCATCGAGCGTTTCTGATAGATGTGCGATACAGAACTCGATCTGTATCGCTGAGTCGCTGAGTATGAGTCAGAGTCATATTTGATGTACATAATATATAAGAAACTGATACATAATTAATAAGCAACAGAAAGGAAGCATGTGTTGCACTGATGCTTTGCTCTGTGTTGTTTCCTTTATTCCCTCCGCTGTGATAAAATATATTTAACTGGTGGTTTACTTGTGTGAAATCTGTGTGACATTTGGATTTTGTGCTTCCCTTTAATTGGGCTCGAGGACTTGGCAGTTGTTCGGTAGTCACCAGTGTGAGTTTTTAAAGCTCAGATTATTGATCTTCTTGTCCTCACTGCTGCTTTGTAAATAGAATAGTTAAAGATGAAAAACAGTAATGTGCCATCTTATCCCGCTGCCCTCTCTCCTCGTACGCTCCCACTTTACCATGATTTAGTTCATTATGGGGATTCGTCACTGGAGAGAATGTCATATGCTAAGTTAACCTCTGCATGGCTCAGTGGCTCGCTGCCAGTTACGAAAGGACACCAACATGGACACACTCTCTTTGATGACGACAACTGGCAAAGTCCCCAACCTTTAAAACAACTCGAGCTGCTGCTGGATGTATCCGATGGTGTGAGTGCACTCAATAAATCTGCGAGGGTCTGATTCAGACTCCCACGCACCGCCATCCAGTGTCCTTGAAAGCAGCTAATGCCATATCAGTTCAGGAAACACAAGATCTATCCGCTCTGCCACAAGTCATCGAGTCACTCGGAGCCCTTTTTATCGTGTGGATTGCGGGCGATGTCCATTTCATAAATATATCGAGTAAAATACTCACAGATCATTTTTAAACCAGCCCCTCTCAAGCTTGTCTTTTCATTGGACGGCCGGCTGTGAGGACAGCCAACAATCCCATTGAGAAATTAGCAGGGTCCCCTGTGCTTTCCTTCCCTTTAATGAATAATTCAGCTGTCAGGGTGAAAGCAGGGCGAAGAGACCTTGTCACTGGCGACTGACTCAGCACTCTGTGGCCTGAGGGTGACACTCAACCTGAGCATTGCCTTGCGTGCCCTTCATAACAGGTTGTGGTGCTACTGTATGTCTCATGTGTTGGTAGTCATATGATCATCCCAGTGCGGAGGACAGGAAGCTTCGCTCAGCGCGGATCTACTTATCATCAGGCTCCATAAAGATCCTGGAGATCAGGATCGTTTTTTTTTTAAGTCACCCAGTGTGTCTCTAGCGGTGCTGGAAGAAGTATTCTGATCATTTCCTTAAGTAGAAAGTATTATTAACACATTGTAGAAACACTCTGCGACGAGTAAAAGTCCTGAAAAGTACGTAAGTATAATCAGGAAAAAGTACTCGAAGCAGGACATTGTATTTTGTAGCTGGTTGTTGCAACTGCACTGCAACTGGTGATTATTTTCATCGTGGATGAACATTTGGATTTGGATGGATTTGCCGATTAATTTTCTGATTATTTGAGAAGCTGAAAACATGACGTTTCCCGTCATTTTCTGTCACTGCGCCTCTAATGCCCCCAAAAAACTGTACTGGATCTAAATCCGTCCATCATCTCCTTTAAAAAAAAAAAACACACTCCCCCTTGTGAAGATACACCAGTCACAGCGCTTATGCAACGCTTGAAACGCCACCTGAAATTCCTCTTCTGTACGCACATCCAGCTCCATCTGCAACCCTTTTGCTTGAACTTAAAAGTTAGGGAACAGAGAGAAATGGCGGGGAGCCACATCCCGCGAGTAAGCGCGGTGGCGAGCGACAGTTGTGTTTTTGCGGACAACAAACTCGACACGTTGGAGAACCCGGACGCCATCGCACCCGGAGTCCGGGTCGTTTGCGCCGGATCTTTTCCCAAAACGTCACAGAAGATCGGCCTAAAATACATTTTAAAAGTCGACGACGGTCATTTGCTGACGTGGCGTCGCACTCCGCTCAAACTGAGGGAGGGTCCCCGAGTCGGTGCACGGCTCAGCGGCGCGTGACCGGGCCCTCGTATTCACAAAGCGAATATGGGTCGAGCTAAACATTACACCTGGTGCACATCAGCGTGTCAGCACGGTGGTGCTAGCTTTTTTAGCTCTGTCGAACCGGAGCATCACAGAACAACCAGCGCGGCCGTGGAGTCATTTATGATCCCAGTAATCCGCACAAACATAAAGCAGCTGACAACGGCAACAGTATTATTCTCCACGCAGCTCTTTCTGCCCTCGTCGAACAGAGTTTTCTCTCCATCTATTTACCCTCATTTCTAACATCGATCTTTTATTTTACGGAGTCTATTTTCACTTCTTTTTTTTTTTTTTCTGCGCATTACGCCCGTTGGCTGCCTCCTGCATTCATAGCCAGTGGAGGAGGAAGGCATTTCAGCACATTTACAAAAGATGATTCCACATCCAGGGCACACAACCCTTCCCCCCCCCCTTGGGCCTCGCGCATTTGCCTCCGACAGTCCGCAGAGCTTTGAGCAAACATCTGTTTTGCTCTGGAAACAACCTTTGATCTCAGAGTGAGCGCTGGCTGTCAAATTAATGAAGAAAGGGATCACTGCAAACACAGACAGTGAAACTGTGGCGTCTTGTTTTGTTTTTTTGTGTTATTCATCAGACGTGTTATTGCGAGGGGTTAAAGATGATTCATTTCTTCGGCCGCCGCTCAAACCCGGCTGCCGTCGCGGAGAAAATAATACAGTGATATTAACCGAGTCCATTTAAAAACAAAAACAAACAAAAAACTGTCACAGGGAAGAAGTGTTCATATGTAAACAGAGTGTGAGCAGGGTTGTAGTCGGTATTTTCCAAAGACTGAGCACTGGACAATATCTCTAAATGTCTTTAACTATTCTGAATTTTCTCATTAAATTTATTCGTTTAGCTGTTGAATTATATTTCTTCCAAGTTGATTTAAATCAAAAAGCTCTCATTATTCAAGTGTCTTAGAAAGTTCTCTGTTCGCCCTGCGGGGAGTCCAGATTTATGTTGTTCTTTCTAGAAAACCTTCGAGAAAAGTAGAACGACGTTACTGACCCGTAAAAGAACGTGTTTTATTTTCCTACCAGGTTTAAACACTTCCGCTGTTCCAGGAATTTAAATATGCTGCGTCTAAAAAAATACAACTGGAATCGGCATAAAATCTGTAGGTTGTTGACCTTTCGAGTTCAAACACCTCACAAGTTGCTATTTTTTTTTATTCCAGAAAAAAAGTATGCAGACTGTGTATGTTGATTGAACTGGATCTCCACAATGTATTTACTGTACATAAAAAAAAAATCTGAAACGCACTGATATTGATTATGAACTAATAAACTCCATTAAAGTTGTCATCTCCAGCTCATCCAAATATCTGGTCACTTTGGGCTCCAAAAAAAAAAAAAAGACGGTGACGATGGCTACTTGGTATAGTAAAGCATGTTGAGACCCAAAAAAAAAAAAAAAAAAAATAATCAAGTGTCTGTTGATTCTTAAAGTTGTGCCCTGTTTACATCCATGTTTACCAGCTAGCAGTCTTTTACTGCTACATTTCTGTCAACAACAACGGTCATTCAGCAGGACTGCGTGACACCAGCAGCAGACAGCTGCATTCACACGAGTCCTTGTGCACATGAACAACTAAAAATTGGACTCGAGTCTTAAAACTGTTGATCTATAGCGCTGCTATCGGTCCAAAATCTCCACAGGGCACCTTTAATTGTTAAGTATCTGAGCTCCGAAGAAACAACCTTAAAAATTGGCAGAATTTCTTTTCTTCTATTAAAAATAAAATTTGATTACAGCATGAGCTTATTTTATTAGAAAGCCATCCCTACATCTGTTAATCAGACCACGTCAAATTTCCATCTGTCCATCCATCCATTATGTATACCTGCTTATCACATGTAGAGGCTGAGAAAGCCCCCGAACAAAGCCCAGCCTATCACAGCCAGGTTAATTATGTCACATTAAATAAACAGGAGATATAATCTCATGATAAATTTTGTTATTAAAAGGCTACACACTTTCATAATCACACTGCAAATGTTATCAGAAGAAATATCACTCCTGACCATTTTTCTGACCTCATAAGGAGGTTTCCCTTCCTTTTGCCCGGGCCAGGCTTCAAACATTAAGCGTATAGAAGATGAGATAATGCGCCACACATTAGTGATTATTCCACCTGCTCAGCAGTTGTCTACAGTGCCACTGAAATGAAGTGCTGCTTTAATTCATGTCCAGATGCGCACGGATGCTTCGTCAATTGTCTGTTTCTTTGACTTTTGATAGCTGCCTTGACAATCATTGTGAGCACAAAATTTTAATCAACAAAAACAGACACACGACTGTCAGTCTCATGAGAAAAGCACAGGGCCGATCATTAGTGATGTAGAGAGAAAGATTAAGTGACAACAGCCTTCTCCCAGACATAAAAAAAAAAGCCTTTTATTGAGAATTCAAACAGGTGTCATACTGGTTTCTGAGAGGCAAAACAAATGACAGGCTACTGAGCCGTAAATAGCACAGCAGACGATGGGAGATTGGCCATATGTCCACTGTGTGTGTGAGCGCCAGCTACACTGGCTTGGTTTGAGATTGGATTCTTTTGGGAACGTCCCAGTAAAAGCTCCTCTGGGACGCAGAGGGATTCAACTACAGCAGCCATTCACTCAGTTTTTGGTCGGCGGAAATGCTGAAAACTGTGTGATTTTCTCCTCTGAGGTTTGCGTGTATTAAAATGGCAATTTTCCTGAGTGTTATCTGTCACCACGAAGCAATTAATCAAAACATTGTCGGACACAAATGTCAAACACAGTGAGAGAACATCGATTGATCCAAAATGTGGTCAAAGTGTGATATCATATTCATATTTGTGTACCTCATTAGCCTTCTTCACGTCCCCTCTACATTTAGCACCGAGAGAGTGCAGGGTCTGGAGACTTGTGTGTGCGTGTGCATGGGTGTTAGCCAAGGATAGGGCGTTCTCCGAGGAGCACGCAGCTCCATCTGGGCCAGAGTAATTGGTCTGCTATTCATATTCAGCAGTGTAATAGCCTCTAGCAATTCATACAGTCACACATGAACTAGTTACACTGAGAACCATCAAAAGATGGGTTGGCCCAAGTGTCAGTTTTTTTTTTCCAGGAAGGGTTACCGAGACAACACGTTTAGAAAATCTAACCTGGTTTGATGGGATGCATAAGAAGATAAATCCCGCTCTGATTGAATCTGTCAAACATCATCCACAGGCTTCCAGTCTGAGGAGATTTACGGTTTGTGCGATGCAGAAACACTGTTAGATTGTGCTGGTTTCTGTGAGCATGAAGGTGAAAAAGAGCAGTTCATCTCAGCGAGTCAGTGAGTATTGCATCATGACGAACTGCCATTAATAGAACCTGCTGCACTTGGAATGAAAAAATCTGGCCTCGTTTCCCTGAGAAAGGCCCGCAGCAGTCCTGCACTCCGGGATGCATGCGGTGAATCATCACTTGCGGTGGCAGCTCACGGTGAACTGTTATCATGTTGAATAAATAATCATGTTCAAGTCGAGTGCATGTTCACGGCTGTATTTGTGCGCAACCGTTTCCTCGGCAGCTGCGGAGCACAACAAACGTAAGCTGGAACTGTTTCACCTCTGAATCCATTCCTCACCACCATCGACGGGGTGAACTGTGAATCCCCCGTGCAGCAGAGGTAAGTTGCCGCTGGTGTTTTTTTCCCTGTAAAAACACCTATAATTACCTGCGTAATGGAAGAAAGCCCTCTTCATCATCTGATCATTCCTCAACAAGATAAATATGGTGGTCAAGGCATTTAGAGACAAATGCTGTCCTCTTGGTGACGAGGGTTTTGAGTGGTGTATTTATCATGCTTTGAAGTGGTGTCTGAGTCTAACCAAAGTACTGATTATTCAGAGTGAAGAGGAGCTGCCAGACCATTACCTCCCAGAAAATAACAATGTGAACACCCGCCTCCCCGGCCTTTCCCAATGTAGTCTGTCAGAGCTTGTCAGCTGCAGCACCATTCATTCAATCTCAACAAGCCCCGTGTTCCTGGATTCATTCCTCGTCCTGCACTATCTCTCCCTCCTTTTTTAGCCTCACTCTCCCTACGCTGCCTCGCATTACCTCCCAATGTCTTGCAGGTTGCCCCCCCCCCCTCCACCTCCCCTCCCTCTCCTCTCCCTTCAGCTCCACCCCACCCGCTCACTTCCTCCCATTCTGCAAGCCTCCGCTGCTCCACCCCTCCACCCTACTTGGTCCTGATGAGCCATTGTGAGATTCAAGCAGATGGATGGGGAACAAAGGGGTGAGAGGGGGGCCCCCTCTGCCTGTCCCCCTTGTATCACTGCCAACCAGGCTCTGGGTAATCTTCTCAAGCTTTCACGGCAGAGCAATGAATAACCTCAGCCTCCACTCTGAGACCCGGGCTCCGCCGCAGCCGCCCCCCCTCTTATCTCACCCTCTGCAGACTCGCCAGGGCCGGCTGCTCCCCGGATAGCATCTCTCACCCTCGCTTTCTACTCACTGTCTCTGCCCTCCACACCCAGTCAGGTTTTTTTTTGTTTCTAAGGGCGTGTTACAAGGCCCAGAGATTAATTGGGGCTGTGGCTGGATGACATCTGGTCCCAGCTTCATAAAAGTGTGGGTCCTTGAGGTCTGCCGGGTTTATAATGAAGTGTATATAAGTTAATTTTCTCATCAACAGAGCGTTAATCAAAGCTTCTTCAACGGCCATTTCAACGCTTATTCGGGGACAGTCCAGAAAACTCTTTGGTAAATTCGATTACCAGAACTTGCTAATGAATTAGAAAAAGTGCCGCTAATGTAGACTGTGCTTCTGTAAAGATCTTTCAACCTGTTTGACAGGAGGAGTTATTGAATATTTTTCATTCTGTCAACAGATGCTATGATGAAATCAAACCCAATCCCACTATGTATTGTTTGGTTATCTAAAGCCTGATATCATGAATTCCTCTGAGCCACGTTTGTCCCAAAACTATTAAAACACATCAGTAAGCTGCACTTTTTGACATGTTCCATAATTTATATGAACATATGCAATTTAGTGTATTTTGAGTAAATCCCAGGTACACTGTCGAGACTGTTGATGGTCCTCAATCAATACATGATAAAAGTGCCTTGTGTGCCTTTTTAAAACATTTGAAAACACATAGTTGTGACCTCTTTTCTGGGGGAATAGACATGCTGATGAAAGTCAACTTGCACATTTTTTTTGTAATACATTGTTTTCGGGTTCATCAAATGCACAAACGATCAGAAAAGAAGAACAAACCTACTTAATTTGCACTCAGCTAATAACTAATACAACAATCCTGCAATAATATTTCGTCCTACCTTTATTTTTGTCTTCAAATATTGTTGATTCAGCTGTTTGGTCATTTTGGTGGCTGTGGGTTTTTGGTGCTGTTGAATTGTTGTGGATTATTCAGACTCGTGGTGTTTCTAATATTTTGTCCATCCCATTTAGATCAATAAGTATAAAGAACATAAACATCTCTCTGTATCATTCAGTATGGGTCACATAACCTGCAGAAATGACCATGAAGTTGAATTAACACACATACAGCAACAAACTGAATGTTATAACCTTCCTCAAGGTAAAGTTTACTGCAGGACTGCTGTCGTATTGACTTTTGGCTAAATATGCATAATAAATGCTCAACTGAGAGATGAACATATACATATACAACACATAAATCAAATTACATTAAAGAAAAGCAAAGGCAACACAGTGATAGAAGAAAACTAATGAAGCTGTGCAGTCTTTCCAAACGTACTTAAGTCATTTTCTTATACTGCAAAAGAAATAAAAATGTTGTATTGAAAACGAACGTGTTGGTTTTTGGTCTTTTCATGTGATTTGTTGACAATAAGAAAAATATAAACCACACAACCTCATTCTTTAAAATGACTTCCAGACTTACCGATTCACATTCTAATGCTATAACTTTAAAATCGCCTCTTTATGTAACTATATCTCAGCACTTCCGCATGAATTATTGGATGTGAGGAGGGGAGCTCTTCAGTCAAAAACAATCCACCTGTTCTTCTTTACAGGAGCAGCTCAGCCACTCCACTGCTTCCTTGCACGGCCCTGTTAAAATATTGAGCATGTACTTAAGTGCTATTTGGCCAAGTGTCATTTAGGCTGAGGGGCCCTCCATCCACAAACGATGTCTTGAAGTGACTGGATCAGAGCTGGTAGCGAACCACAGAGGAATACACAGGTGTTGAATTATTTACTCGCCATGAAATATTTATACTTTTGTCCCACAAACTACTAACTACAACTATGAAGTAGGGCTGCAGTTATAGCGATTGCAAAAGCAATGTCTTTGCGACATGTGCTTCACTAAAGTAATATAACGCCACAATTTGAGATCATTAAATCTCAATTCACAAATGGAGCAGGTCTTTATTTTGTGTTTCAGGGAAGATATTAGGTGACTGTAAGGTTTGCATCACTGACGTGTATTAACGATACAGTATTTGTATAACATGACTTCATAATAAAAGCTTCCTGTGCAAAAAAGCTGCTATACAGTGTATAGTACAACTTACAGTTCAGGCAGTTACTTAAATTTGTGTTATCCTGCCAAATTAACAGCAGTTTTAACTGTCCGACGTCTTGGATCGAGTCTTAGTTCTTAGACTGCAACATTTGCATCGTCTCTATTCTTTTAAATCTATTTTATTTCACTATTAAAAATAAAATGTGAGTCTTCAAACTCGGCCTATTGTGCACAGAGGTGATCAGTTGAGAGCAAATTGTCTGTAAGCCCTCCATTTTGCTCTGTAAACTGTGATGACATTCTCTGATTAAATTATGGCCGTATTGACTTTTGGGAACCACTTGCCTAAATCTACAAGATTAGCCCACGATTAATGTTGGACACTTAATCCTTTAGTCAAATTGAACTGTTAAAAAAGACTAGCGTGGGGGTGAGGGGGGGGCACAAGACGTACACTTTCTCCTCCACCAGCACCTGCCACCTGCTGTTGCACTACACGGCAACAGAGTGGAAATGCATGTCTGTTCCCTTTCAGAAATGCCATATAGTACGGCTGTATCATTTTCATACAGATAAAATGTTGACAGCGTACAAGTCTGCCAGGGACCTTTTACGTGATATGAAAGATGGAGTGCGCCCCTGTTGCAAAGCACTGAAGGCTCCAGCATACAGGAAGGAAAACAACATCAACCGTCAGGAAATTCAAGGGTGGAACAAGAAAGTGAGTCACTACAAATGCTGGAAGTCGAGGTCTTGGAGGAGGTCGTGACCCTGCACCCGAATCCCACCGTGTCCAAAGGATCAGTCTGACAAGGTTGTGTAGCGTCTTGTTTTACAGACGCAGGTCTTCTGTCAGTGGGTGGATTCATGGAGGGGGGGTGGGAGACATAGCCCTAAAATAACAATACAATACTTTCGGGTATTACTGCGATAACTATATTCTTGACGATAGACTGAAAAAAAATATACTATAAACTTCAAAATATGCAGCTGCAAGAAAATTTGAGTTATAGTTTTATGTCAGCACAAACATTGACAGATTGCCTTTAAATATTTTGCAGAAAATTAAGCAAAAACGGTCTCTTAGCTCTTAGATTTGTAAATAAAAACAGCAACTCGGAGTGAGATCAGACTGCTGCTGTGCAAAAAGTTAACATAACGTACGTTGTACTATTTCGTATTGTAACGTGACGTCAAGTTGGTATGTTGAGATTTTCATAAAAAATTATACTGCTGTCATTGCAACCTTCGTTTCACGTACGGACAAATAAGTTAGGCCAGCTCACGTAACGTAACGACTCGCATTTTACTCACACTATGCTGTATTTTAGTAGTGCAACTAATATAATTGGACTCCGAGTGCTTCTTACAAATACGAGTAATTAAGTCATTACTGGTCCTGAACGTGACACGGCGCCCCCTATGGGACAGATGGTCCGCGACTGCCGCTCTGCTGACGGGCCTGCGGCTTAATACTTAAATAGATCAGCCTACTTTGTTTCTGTAGTCACTCTGAAATCATTAACATACCATTTTTTAATGTTGTTAAATGACAATTGTCTATTAGTATTTACTTATTGGATATCAATTTAGTAATAAAATCCCCTAGTTAGCTGCAACATATGTTAATGTTGCTGTAGGAGGTGAAAAAAAGGACCAAATCAGTCTTAGAAACACACAGTAGAGCAAGAAAATTGGATTTCATCGCTGCTCATTTCAACTGTGTGCTGACTGCATTGAATCCAGCTGCTGCTTGTACTTCATGTCGACTCTCTGTCACACCATCTGGAAACCCATGTAAAGTCAAGTAAGTAGCACAGATTCCTGCAGGTTTACATTGCGGGAACTTTGCAGAGTTGTAAAATCCTGTCTCACAAGATTATGAATTTCCCTGTAGTCTCTGTCAAGCCTTCATAATTCATATTTCTGTCCTTAAACTGGACACTCGCCACCAACTCAGACCAGTTTTCAGTTTGAATGCTCTACCAGACTGGGTCTGATTGTAATCAACAGCAAGAGCCTACATAAAAAAAGTATGCTATAATATGACAATTATTTAAAAAAAAAAAAAATTGATTCTCAGTTATTCAATTTGTTAGAAGATTATTTTCAGTGTTTTTTCCTGCTCAGCCTTCTGTCAGAAACACGGGAGTCTTGTTTGACGCTAGGAAGGTCGTCCAATGTTGTTTTCATCATGTAAGCAACAATGTCATAGTCTGTTCATTTCTGAGCTTCAAAGATTCGGAGTTTATCAGACACGGCTTCACTTCCTCACGTTAATATTACTGAACGATCGCCAAACGGGCGATAAGTTGCAGGCGCCAAACTGTGCAGAAAACGGCAGCTGGACTACAAACAAAAAGAAGAAGAAAGATCTGAATCTCCTTCTAACGACCTTACATTGTTACTTAGTTACAGAATACCTTTTAAGATTTACTCAGCAATTTACAGCCAAGACAACAACAAACACAAACCTGTTGGCGGCGCTTATTTCAAGGCGTAAAAACTAAAGGTGAAAGAATTGTTGCTGTTATGGTTCCTCAACTCTAGAGCAACCTGCCTGAAGAACTCCGATAGTCTCGTTTAAATCGTTTCCAAAACTGTGCCACCAGAAGACTTCATATACATTTGGGTAATTTTAATATGTGCATTTATAAGTGTATGCATGGATTGATCAATAATGCTTTAGCTTTACTCTTCTGACATAAACTGTTTTTGTTTTGTTTTTTCCAAAGTAAAGTACCGTGTAATCTTTGGTTTTAAATGCAACATAAATTAACATTATCATTAGCATAGTTTCATTAAAAAAAATTTAAAAAATGAAGCGGTCTTTCAATGCTCTCCTGTGAGACAAAATAATATTACAACTCGGTAGTATCCATGTTAGTTCAAAAAAAAATCAGCTCGAGATGCTTTTCTTTTGTGAGGATGACATGAAATAGTCCAACATAGGCTTTTCAAAAACATGCTATTTTTGTTCCAGTCTGTATTACCTGTCAGATGAGTGTATATTCATGTGTCACATAAAGAGAGCGGCCATCAGAGGTTTATGGATATTTATGAAAGACAATGAAGAACACAGAATGGTAGCCTTATTTAGACAAAAAAGGTTTGCCGGGATATCAGACATCATCGCGTGACACTTTCGTCGCCGACTGAGCAGTTGTTTATACATAATTCCTTTGTAGTTTCAGGAGCTTATTCCGCGGTTGAACATATTCTCTTCTGTCTGTGTTCAGAAGCTGACCTGTTGTGCAGAGATGTGCATATTTACTCTATTCATAGGCTCCACACGGCACACATGCTACAGGCACATATTCATTACTAAGTAGCCTGTGGCGACTGTCATGTGCAGACAATGGTGGAAGACAAAAACAGTGCATCTACTGCACAGGGTATCTTCCACACTTGTAGCCACACTATGGAGATAACACGCCCAAACAGCATTTTTTTTTTAATCATATTCACATAATCTTGTGAGAGTCGTATGTGAAATCACAGATAAGCCTCCTTATGTTGCTCAGATATTACTGCAAATGAGCATGTCTGAGAAATGTAACACCTTGCACAGACTCTTGCATTTTAATTTCTGTGGCATCTGTGACCGGTCCGTCATGTCCCTAACCCCCTCGGGGGACCCCCAACCTATCTGCTGCAGACCCCCAAAACCCAGGAGGAGGGGAAAAGAGGGAGGGGGGGGGAGTGCAGGGACACATTTGATTGATGATGGTGTGAATTAAACAGAAAGAGATGGAGAGAATCCTTTTATCAGGCCAGAAACACGAGTGGATTAAAATGTAGTTGTACAACCCCTCTGTATAATGCAGCAGGCTGGCCGCGTATCACGAGGCAGCAGAAGCCGGGATGAGAGCCGCTTGTTATTATTGCCGCCACCCCAACGTGAAACTTTGCTGAAGCAGGAAAAACAGGACAGAAACACGTGAAAGGAGGCCGAAAATAGACTTCAAATAATCAGTCAGCTGATAAAAGATTTATCTGAAACTATTATGACAATCGCTAAATTCATCCAGTTATTGCGCAAATCAAAACGTCAAAAAGTCTCTTAAATGAGAAGATTTGCTGCTTTTCTCTTTTTGATGTTTGATAAACTGAATTTCTTTGGGTTTTGGACTGTTGATCGGAGAAAACAAGACATTTGAAGACAACAAATTGAAGTTATAACGGGCACATTTAACTGATTAATCTGCTGATTACCAGATAATAAAAATGATTGTTAGTTGCAGCTCTACAATTTTTTTTTTTTCAATTATTCACCTGTTTCTTAATAATATTTGGACAAATCTTCTGGCATGAAGCATAACAAAGGCTTTTTATTTATTAAAAGAGAATATTAAACTCTCTTGCAGGAAGCGGACAATAATCATGGTTGCGTTGCAATAAAAGTAAGAAAACATTATAATGCTAAATTCTCAGAAGACTTCTTTTGTCTGTAACGCCATTATGAGCTTCAGGTCACGTGACCGCGCAGGCAGAAGCCCTTGACTGTCCTTAAACAGCATCATTGAGTCAAGTCCTCCATGACCACGTCTGAGTCTTTAATGGACCTGCAGCGTGTCTCTGTCTGTGCCCGACTCCACCGCTGCTCTGCTGATGTTTTGTGCCACTGCATAATTTATTGCCCTCTTTGCAGGCCTCCTCTTGCATGTCCCGTGCTCGTGGTGCAGGTGAGAGTTCAGCTGTTTGGTTTAACACATCACTGAGAAGGGTCTAAGACCTGGCTCCACAGCAGCAGACCCCACATGTGACAAATGCAATTAGAGGGAAATATGCAATTACCGCAATCCCCACTCTCTCATGCGGCCAGACAAGGACAATTTGTCAACGCGGCCCCCAGTGGTATCTCCTGAGCCTGGATAGGGACCTGCAGGTACTATTGTCCCTGCCTCGTTCTTAGGAGCTGGCCTGTGGTGTTGGATGGCCTGAAGCCCCTGGGAGGCCTGGCAGAGGAAGATGTATGGCCAGGAAAAAGATATAGTGTTCAATAATCAAAAACAAACCCTTGTCTTTGACTGCTTCTGTTACATGGCCTCTATTTTTCTGTAGACCACAGAGAGGCTGCATTTAATAACTGCTGGCTGTAGGAAAACATCAAAGAGCAAAAAAGGATTACTGCTCTAAAGAAAACAAAAGGCTCATTCTGTTTCCTTTTGGGTTTGTTTGATCTCAGATTTTATTTCGATCTACTCATAAAAACAACATGTTATTTATTAGCGTGCCTTCGCAAAATAATAGCTTCCTCCATGTATTTTACCCTCTCTGTTAAGATGGCCTCCTATTGGACATCAGCCAACAGCTTTAAGAGTCATAGCTTCCCTAAATTAAATTTAACAAATAAAAAAAGAGCCTATCCAGTGGTTTCAGTCATTCAAGTGAAATCGAGTGATTTTTTTTTTTTTTTTTTTTTTTATAAAATCAATACCAATTTCACAAAATCCATTTTAAATAAAAGAAAAATTTAATTACACATTGTGTCGCAAATCTTTAGTTTCCATGCAGTTTAGAGGGGGAGAGTTTAACAAGGGTATTTTCTGTAGCTACAGTCAACAGACGTCCCCTAAACGCCTCACAAGCCAGCTATCGCTAAGCGGAACAATTTACAGATGTTCCTAATATGCCTCGCATGCTATCAGTACATGCTAGCTTGCCGGCTAAGCGCAAAATGAAACGGCAAAACATTTGTTTGAAAAAGAATGAAATAATGAGCTCTCCTGTGAGATTTACTTACCAAAGTTGAAAGCGAGGCATCTTATCGCTCATGTACGGTAAATGATCAGATTCACGCCTGCATGCGTAGAAGTTACGCTTTAAAACGAAAGCATATTAAAGTGGACGTAGCGTCGTTATCAAAATGCGGTGCTGAACGACGAGACATTTTTTGATTCTAGATCGTATCGGAGCGTTTGCCACCAAAGCACCGAAGTTTGGTTCTCAGCCCTTTTTGCGTCAGTTTCTTTTCCTTCCTGATTTCTCTTCTGTTCAAGAGGTCCTCCAGATGTCGCTGCAAGGCGACCGACTTAATCACTTTTCTGTCGCTTTCAAGATATTGTTGTCACCTCATACCGACGAGAAAGAAGTGAGCGGTTTCACGCCTGTGTGCGGCCGAAGACCGAAACACTTGTCTGAAGTACTCGACGATGGCCGACATGTGAAGCGGATGACCTGCTGCATGCCTTTGTCCCCTCTTTGAATGGACGTGATAGATAGAAGTGGAGCAACGGAGGCAAAGACCATGACAATTTGAGCACTGACCTGGTTTTCACTGTAGTCATCATAAAACACAGAGCCAGCATCCCGGGGACACGTAATAACATCAGGCCTTTGGTGTAATTCACTATCTCAGTGTGTGGCAATATAGCAAAACCCATTACATTTGCCTTGTAATTTGCTGTCGCCCCGGCGAGGGATTCAGGTGACTGCGACCCCCGTTAATGGAGTTCCAGTGATAAGGACAGGTCTGTTTATTAGCCGCATGCGGTCAAGCGTGGCGGGAACAGCTGAGCGCAGGCAGGTGTCGGGCCCTGCGAGGGCTCAGGCACCGCTGGCAGGCCTCGGCGCTCATTTCACGCACGTTATCGCCACACTGGCGAGGTTGAAAAAGGAGGTCGCTGGTGCACAACAATATAACTGCTGAGTGATGAGGTTTCCTCAGAGTCACACTGGTGTGTACGACTCCCGGCAATTTGGTTTGTTTGTAGAAATCAATGAGTCATCTGTGGGTTTTTTTGGTTTTTTTTTTTTTTTTTTGTCGAACTGGAGGAGGAGCTTGACAGATGAAACATCAGGATTTATTTTTTTGTTTTTGTTTGCAAGCCATCTAATTTCAAAGGAGCCACGGAAAGATAAAAAAAATTCTCACTCTTGCACGATCCCAAAATGTAGTAAACGATAAGTGAACATTTCATTAGGACACAAAAAACAAAAGATCACACACTGAAAGGTTATCTCTTGCAGAACGCGTGCTTGCAGACATTTACAGAGCCTTGAGGAGAAAATGAACTTCAAATTAAAATGTCTATTTGATGCATTAACCTAATAGGGACGGATTGGAAAAGAGAACTCTGTGGTGCTCTCATCGTTCAGCCTGAGGGGACACACTTGGAGAGTTGTCATTACCAACTTAGCCCATCAAGATGAGCCTGTTGGGAGGTGGATTCACCGAGATTGTCTGCTGTTTTGACAGGTGTCTGTGCTGGTTAATTTATCAGGCAATTACAGAATAAATGGAGCTATCTTTACATGGGAAACATGATTGATCCTGTTGGAAATTACACAATAACACAATTTTGTATTTGAGAGTTAGATTTTGAGTTGAGTAGTGAGTGGAAAAGAAGGCAACCTATTTTTTGTTTTAGAGCATGTGAACAGCATGTGCCAGAGGATATAATTTTGCAGAACATGTTTTCTTTCTTTCTGAGACTGCTTGGCTTCTTTTGCAAAAAACAGTATTACACCTCACACAAGAAAAATATACCTACAAGGTACACGTCAAGACATCAGGTCTTGATTAATTGACTAATTGCTAGTGTGAAAATACTAATCTTTACAATTTTGATTTCCAAAAGCCTAAATAAACAACTTGAAAGTCTTGATCATTAAGAGCAACCGTCCAAGAGCCAATGATATTAACTTTACTGTCACGTATAGAAAATAAACGCGACACATTGTCACAGTTAAGATGCCGCAACGAGGGATTGTTTTTGGTATTATCACTTGAAAAATGACAAACCATTAATTGATTAGTAAAACATTTTCTTTTTCATTTTCTTCAGTCAACTACTGCTTGGTCAACCAATCGTTTCAGCTCCAGACTTAAGAAAAACTTCACATTTAAATTGCCTGCATTCTACAGCCTGCGGATCCCAGCCGTTATCGATGGGCCAGACAGCAGACGGGTAGGCAGCCTTTATGTAGCCTATATAAAGTGTGACCCAGGAGCCAGAGCTTTCTGTAAGTGTGCCAACGTGGACGTGCTTCCAGCAATAGTCATGCGTCTGCCAGCTGCATCATCTGTGCCTGCACAAAAGCATGCCCTTTGAAAAGCGCTCAACACACACAAAAGCAGTGATGCGTGGTGCACATGCCTCAGTGTGCAAGCGTGCATGCTCACATCACTCTTTACATAACTTCAGACACCCAATAAAACTGATTCTCGGAATAATAAAGTGGATAAATTTCACAATTGGGAGATTATGTTTGGTTTCTACTGAGTGAGATTTGTCATTGTTTTTTTTTTTTTTTTCCCCTTCCGGTGAGTCTTATCTTTATTTAGATTAGATTTTAATCTTGCACAAATATTCAAAAGGAACTGGTTCAGACAGATTTGAGGTGAAATCTAAAGACGTGGCAGCAGATTGAAGCAGAAGCAACAGAGCTCATCTGTCCTCTAGCGAAAGACTCACTGTGAGTCATACCAAGTGCACACATCACTGTAGAGACACTCAATTATGATTCAAATCTCCATAACGGGGCAATAAAGCCATTTGTCATGTGACCATCTGCAGTGCATCTCCTCTGATTCTGCCTGAATATAGTTAGCCCCTGTGAAAGTGCAAAGAGTGGAACGTGAAGATTTATTAGTGTCGGGCTCAAACTGTAATCACCACAGAATCAGTGCTGTGCCGATAGATTAATTTCATTTTCTGCGAGTTTTGTGGCCTCTGAGAATCTCTGGGAGCTTAGGAACAAAAATGTGCCCTGCAGCCATCTCTGTTTTACTTTCTTTCCCCCCCCCCTGTTCAGATTTAAAACAATGTGTGAAGGGAGAGAGCAACACCAGTTTAGTCCCAGCACCGTAATTATCGCCTGCTTTCGTCTCCCAGGGATGTTCGCGGACAAGGGCCTCATAACAGGTGACAGAATGCCTGCCAGCAGCCCCCGGTTCCCCGCCCCCACCCCCGAATGGTGACTATTATAAACCAAAAACGTATGCTCTCAATATATATGCAAATTATGCTTGGTCCCAAGGTGAAGTTCGCGGAGCAGGAACGCCGCTTGCCTCTGTTTTGCTCATTTGCAAAAATGTTGAGAGTAACAAAGACCACAGGAAATTGAAAAATTGTTACTAAGTATTAGAAAAAGCAATCATTTTCCCCAGGCAGCCTAATCCTGTGGAAATTGATCTCACCTCTCTCCCTGACACGCATTGGTAGGAAAAACACATAAGAGGAAAATGCCTGTCTCAGTGTTGCCTTGCTGGAAAATTTGTTTAGTTGTAGATTTCCTTTATTTTCCTTTTCATAAAAACCGCAGAGGACTGAGATGTCAGGTATCGTTGTTTATCCCCTCGGCTGCAAACAGGTGTAGTGAATCTTCAAAAAAAAAAAAAAAAAAATACAGAAAAATGTACTAACTGGTGTGTAATTGTTTCCCAGAGTTGCTGCTGCACACAAACACAGTCATCTTTTCTGCTGCGCTGCTCCATCCCTGCTGCACGCATGCAAATCTGTCCATTTGTTGTCTAATTTTAAACAGGCAGATACCATCTCACTAATGCATTTGCTCTTCCTTTGCGTGGAAGTACAAATTGGAAACGACAGTCTATTACCCACTGCTCTGACCTTCGTGACGGAACATAATGTGAAAAGACCTACACTGCCTTTATTTGAGGGAGGGAGGGCGAGGACACGTTGGTGATTAATTAACCCAATTAATTTAGACTAAGATTATCTGAACAATTATTTCTCGATAAATCAGAGCAAGGTGTGACGATTACTATTATAGTTAAGGTTTAATTACAGCAATAGAAATAGAAAGTGCTTTACTAGAAACACACTTGAACGCCTCTGTAGAACGTCTTTGGCTGTGGATTTAATTATTACAGCATCCCATTGAAGAAAAAAAAAAAAAAAAAAAAAAGACGTTTGAGAGACGAAAGAAGAACAAAGAAGAAATCGGCTTCCATAGCAAACGTCTTCCTCGTTAAAGGAGCGCTTCGACTTTCTGGGAAATATGTTACGTTATGTGATTTCTCAAATTAGAATATCAATACCGCTCACATGTCCAGTTTAGTAGCCAACTTAGCTTAGCATAAAGACTTGAACAGAGGCGAAACAGCGAGCATCCAACCAGCACCGGAATAATTGACCTGCTTTGTCATTCATTTAGGGTGTGACGTATCAGACTACGTCAAAGGTGCCTTGTTAGCTTGAGGAGTTTTTAAAAATTTTAATTTATTGTTCATGGGTCATCATGCTGAAACAGTTAAAACCAAGCAGCCTCCAACTCTAAACCAAACCAGATCATTTATGAGTATTAGGTCCGTGTTAGTTTGTCTCAGCAGATGTGCACCGGTTTTAGTGAACCTTGTCCTCCCCCTCTGCTATCTGTGTGCGGCCATTTTCAAATTCACCGTCACATCAAGGAAAAACAACCTCAACCTCCGAGCAGCAACCGACAGGCTGAAATGGCAAATTCTGGCAAACATTTAGCTCATGAAACAAAAACCTACTTGGCTCTTCCCAAATGCAAATGTTCCACCAAAACAAGTTCCCGTTGTTTTTCCAAGGGCATCGTTGCTGCCAAAAAATGATTGTGATTGGTTTTAAGAAAAACAAACCAGTCAGAGCATTTTGAATGATATATAACTGCAGCCAGACTATTCTCCGCTGCTGGCACAGGCCAGTGGAGATAGGTCTGGCTACGCGGGACTGGCTTTACGCTAGCGAGACAGCTGAGAGGACACAACATTTAAGACAAGCGCGGAGTTAGCAGGAGTCTCCTCTTTGGACACTCTTCCATTAAACAATCTACCCAGCAAGACAGAGAAAAAAAAAAAAAAAAAAAAATCCAACCAGGCAAACATCACACGAATTACTAGATTTTAAATTGTAATCCATGACACTACTCATTACTGGAAAAAATATATATATCCCAGTGCCCCAGTATAATTCATAACGGAATATGCATTACTGATTTATATTTACTTTACAGTAACCAGACTGTTCCTTTGAGATCAAACGATTCGAACTGTAAACCCCATTCTGATCAGGCTCTCTTTTTAATGATGCAGAAAAAGCAGACGAGGCTGACACATTTGTTCTCAGTGGCGCACATGGAGCTCCTCACTGAGCACGATAGTGGGTAGCTGGTAGAGATTTCATATGGTTTATTGCATCCACTTTCACCGGGATTATTTATTGAACTGCCGGCATGGCCCCTGCTCTCCACAGCCACCCAGTGCCTCTGCGCCCCTCACTATGATGGAGGAATTTATGCCACATGAACAGCATACTGAGCTCGAGTTTAAGTGTTATTAAGAAGCATCACTCATGCATAGGATACTATTTACAGTAATACATTCACACATGCTGCGACTTCCTCTGAAGGAAAAATGATGATAGATTGTGTGTAGGGTGTGAGGCTATACGAGAGAGCAGGGAGGAGACAGAGGGGGAACTAGGTTTCAAGTATTCCACAGGCTAAATGAAGAACAAACATGCACCATACAAGACAGTGAAGGAGAAAAGATTATCATCTGGAGATGAAAGGCAGAGAGAGAGGGAGAGAGATTCATTCACTGCCACACAGCTGTCTTATTTGCAAGGTGTTGAGAAACCACTTTTTTTTTTTTTTTTTTTTTCTCTCCAAGAGGATGAAAAGATTCTTCTGAAGCCAAAAGGGTCTGCTATCATTTTTGGGCAGCTTGAGCGGTAGAGATGTTATTAGCATAAATTATCTCCCCCACCAAAGAGATAGGAACATGCTAGCTCCTTTCTGCTTTTCACACTTAATTGCCCTATTTACTGAACAGTTGCCCATGGACAACAAATGCACACGCGCTCCGAGATGCATACAGGACAACAGGCAGACACAAGCCAAATAGGGCATGAGTGATACACTGAACTATCTGCCAAACAGCATTAGATACAGTATGACTGGGGAGGCATTTAAAGTCCATTCAGACTTCATGTTAGACTAGCAACCCACAGTGCAATGTTAGGTTTCATGACCTTCTTCACTGAGCCATGTCTCATCAGTGTCTGTGCAAAACGGATTATTGTGCCAAATGCATGCACGACGGGCTGCTACGTTTTCCTAATGAAATAAATAACTTGTTGCATGTAAAATGAATTCATATTCTATTTTAAACGCTTTAATCATCACCGGCTCTTGTCCTTCTGAAGAGCACAACAGTCTCCTACTGTGGCAGCTTAAAAAAAGCCTCGCTGAAGTGACCCAGTAAGCAAGAGTGAGGTGAATTATAGATGGCTGCGCTTAATGGACTCTTAGCTTCTCTTCACCTAGCCCAACGAGCCCAGAGTGTCTTTACATAAGCAGCATGAGACATTTAGGTTTCAGGTTTTGTGGATGTGAATTATTTTCTGCAGCATTTTCCGTTCAGTAATTCTTTAATCAGGTTTCTGATTTAGCTGTTTGCAGCTAAATGATTAAACAGACTTCACGTGTCAGTGAATAAGAGCTAATGAACTAATCCGTGTATGGGGTAATTCGGTGTGGTCTCTTGTGGAACGGTGTAAAGGAACAAATCAACTAGACTGACTTCATTCATTTGGCCGGCCAGGTCATCTCCACAACCCTGGAGGGCCATACAGGATGTTAATGAGGCTGATTGTATTGCAGCCTTCCCCCCATCTGACCAGACGCCCACCCACCCCCCCCCCGACTCGCTCCAGCACCACAGAGTAAAAACCATTCCTCCAGCCCGAGGGGGGCAGTCACTATGGTAACGTCCGGAGGCAGTGACCACATGTCAGTGGGAGTCTTTGGGGCCATAAGTGGACCGGAGCTCCGACATTAGGAGGAGGAGGAAGAGGAGGAGGAAACAATTGTCTAAAAAAAAGTTGCCTGCTGCTGGATACGAGTGAAGAGATGCTTCATTCGCAGCGGGTTGCTTTTGTGCGTCACAATTCACCTCTAACCTGTGGCTTACTTGTTGCACTCATTCTTTAATTCAACAGTAAAATGAATGTGTGATGAAATGGTGTAGTGATTAATTAGCAGATTATATTAACGCCATGCAGGAAGCAGCCTGAGTGCAGAATATTTCAATTGTTGTCTATAACTGTAAATATGGTGGTTGATGCTTTTTCCAGTTACAGGTGGTTTCCTCCATTAAGCTAAACTGCTATCAGCTGATACGGATAAATAAGTAGAAGCATTACTCACTTCTGTCATAGCAACTTTAAAAAAAACAAAAAACACAATTTCAAAGCAGTGGAACACAGCTGAAAAAAAAAAATCCAGCTGTGTTTGCATAACATCTGAAACATCTACACTATAAAATAAAAATATACATTTTCTTGTTCTTGTTTTTATTTATGGTTAAATTTGAACCAACTGTGAACAGGTTGTCACAATCAGCACTGCTGCAGTTAGTTAATCAACAGAAAAATATGAATCTAGTCCTTTTCTTTGTCGTGTATTTAAAGGTAGATATTTTGGGGTTTTGGACTTTTGGTTGAATAAAACAAGACGTGTCGTCTTGATTTCGAAGAAGTCACGATGGGTATTTATTTCACAATTTGATGATCTTTAATAGTAAAAGAAATCTTCGCATAAATAAATTGCATAATAATCTTTAGCCTTAACTGCATTCTGACCAGTCCTACTATCACAAAATATTTCCTCAAACCTCCTTGAGCTTGTAAGACTAAGTGCAGCGTGTGTTTATACTTTAGGGAGGTACTGTAAAGTGGCTGTGCTTCACTGCACCGTACAAAGAGTAGAATAATGAAAGCTTCTGCCGGAGGTGAGCTGCAGTTCAGGAAGAGACGGACTGCAGGTTTGAGGAGCTGCTGGGAAAAGGTCAATATGAGTCAAGGAAGGTTCATTGTTCATTTAACCCCCCTGCTCAGTGGAATCAAATCTGAAGAATAACTCAGCTACACAGTTATTTCTCCCATGAACAAATGATGTTCTTTGCAACAGCCCAAATGTATCACAACAAGAAAAGGCAATGGGGACAATGAGATGATAAAAGAGTCAGAATTGGCTGCATTGTGTAAAATGTTTCTCCACAAGATGACTCATAAAGAAAAGAGATATTTCAAAACAAAAACAAAAAAAACAAAAAACAAAAAATCCCATCAGCTCATTGTTTTAGACAATGATTCTTCACCTGACCTTTCTCGTCCTTGCCTGGGCACTATAAGCTTGGCTCGGCGACAGCACCGTCAACTTGTCCTGTAATGTACAATCACATATGTGTGATAAATCCTGACCGCACTGATTTAACACCGTCCCCTCTCGACACCTGCCGCGTCCGAGCTGCAGGGTCACCGTGGTGGCGAGGATGATTTAGAGCGACCCGGGTGAGAGGGCACGTCTGGACGTCTGAGTAGATCTACGGCAGCTTTAACCACATTCAAGCACAATTTTTAGGAGCCTGATCGACACGGAAAATGCTAAATATACGAAATCAGTGCAAAGACGAGCCTTTCATCTCACGGTTGAAGGACCTTGTGATTTTACCAGGAGAATCTACAAGTGGTCTAATACATCTTTAACAGCACTATTACATTTTTTATATATAATATAAGGGTAAAGAGTGTTGAAGTTTAAAAAGAAAAAAAACGTGGATAAATCACGTTCATCGTCAATAAATTAACCACATATAATTCAGACAACCGATTATTTATTAAAGAATATTATTATTAATATATATTATGAAGCAAATATGCGCTCTCATTACAGCTTCTAAAATGTGAAGATTTATTTATATTTGTCTGATTTATTGAGCAGCAAATTAAACATCTTGAGGATTTTATCGGTTGGATTCACTAAACAACAAATCTCAAGATATCATGTTGGATTTCTGGAAAACTGTAAATGGCATTTTAAATATTTTCTGACATCTTATTATCAAAACAATCCATCAAAGAAACATTTGACAAACTAGCTGTAAGCATTGCTGCATGAAACAAAAATGATTATTCATTATAAAATAAAGCCTAGAATGGATATTTTTTTCCTCCTTCTGACTTTACCAGCTCAAACACACGCAGCCACACAAACAGAACAGACGTACTGTAGACCTGCTCTACTTTGCTCTGTTGATGTTACGTATAACATAACAGAAATAAAAAGCATCAGTTTTCCTGAAAAAGGTGTTAACTGTGTTGTGTTAATGTACTAGAATGTTAATTAATCAAACAAGTGATGTGAAGCAAGTGCTTCCTGTTGATAGTGAATCAAACAGGTGCATCGCTTCTGTTTCACACTTCAGTTGCTTTTTAAAGCTGTGTGTCTGTGTGTGACATCTTTATTTTTCGGTGTAAATATCTCAGTGTGATGGAAGCTCTAATGAAAAATAAAGAGCATAATGCAGCATAAAAATCACCAGAGTGAGCTAATGAATTCCACACAAACACAAACCAACTCAGAGATATGTGGCCAATTTAGTGAGCGCGGATCTAATTCTAGATTTCACCCTAATCAAAAAAGATGTAATTAATTAATCAGATAATTCACTGCCACGCATGGCAGGACACACATCTGTGCAGGAGTAATGGGGAGGGAGAGAGACAAGCTGAGCCGTGCAGCACTGGTACTTCCCTGTAGCCGGCTCATCAGCAGTGCTGGAATCCAGTGCAGGTTTTTTTTGTTTGAAAAAAGAAAAGAAAAAAAAAAAAGAGGTCCAGCACTCCCAGACGCGCCGATAACCTCTCTACTGTACTGTATGTGTGCTCGCAGCATGTGAGTATACAGTGCAGCGTGTTGAAGGAACGGAAAAGATCTGAAGCTGTTCGAGGTAACAGAGATGACATGAGGGAGGCAGCGCCTGTACAAGACAAACATAAACTGTGCCACTTCATCTGAAAACAATGGGGGACAGGACACTGAGTGTGCTCTCATCCACATCTCCATTGTCTGCCCTCCTCTTTTACTCCTCCTCCGAGCATGGAGCATAAGCGGGGTGAAAGAGGGAGGGGAGGGGAGGGGGAGGGAGGGAGGAGAGCAGCAGTGGGGGGCAGTGGGGGTCTGGCTGTGTTCTTTCTCCTCTGTCTGTGTGCGAATGCACAGACGGTTCAGTAGTAATTTGATGTGTGTCCCCGGGGACATTTGATGGATTAAAGCTAAGCAGCTCCATTTCGCAGCACCACCTGATCTTCCACTGCCTGTGCCCCATATAAAGGCTGGCGTGATTGCTGATCTCAGCTAGTCTGACAGTCTCTCTCTCTCCCTCCTCTCTCTGTCTGTCTCCATCTCTTCTCTTCCTCACTGGTCCCTTAAGCCTGCTGCATCACAGGAGCTATCCAGTGCTGAACAGGATCGCTTTTATTTTTTATTTTTTTATTTTTCTGGGGGAAGCTGGGGGAGCCAGAGAGTATCACACAGCATTGCCGTCAGCCTTGTTCTCCACTGGTTTCCATTTTCTTTCTTATCCTATGTTTTTGGCCGTTGTCTTCACATTAACCACAAGGATTACCGTCAAGCCAGCTCCGCTTGTGTGCTTCCTCAGAGGGTCTTTTATTTTCGCTCATGCGTTTTTCTCAGCTCTGTGTTTTTATCCATTGAAACATGCCCCGCTCATTTTTGGTGAAGAAGATCAAGCTTGATGATTTCTCTTCGTCCAATGTGGCCACCTCCAATCATCATCACCACCTGGACGACTCGTTCACTTTTGCACGCTCCATCACAGACTCGGTGACCAGCCTTGGGGTTCGTCTCAGCGAGAATGGTGAGTTAACATGCCTCCAGTCTGAGCCGCTCTAGTTAAAAGATGTGCTGCCTGTAAACAGCTCCGGTGCTGATTTCAGCATGCCTGACATTTCCACACTTAGCACAGATGGTAACCTCTTTTGTTTTTTTGGTCGGGAGAGAGATTTTCCTTTGAGTCAGCCAATAACATGCTTGTGGTGTGTAAATTAACGAGAGATGTAACATGCAGCCAGCTGATTTTTGCACCAATATCCTAAATAATCCTCTCCAGAGGCACCCCACCCCCATCACTGTGCGCCCAGACTTTTGTTTTTTGACTCTAGCGAAGGACAGACACAATTCAGGTCACAGCCACGGATTAGTTTATGTAAATAGGGAACAAAACGTGTGTCTAATCAGGAGAAGCTCCAGTTATGTATTTGTATGACTGCACCAACCCCTCGGTGGCTGAACACACATAGGCTGACGATATCTGGTCATCATGTGGACTAAAAAATTCATGAATATGAGAGATGAGTATCGGATGATACATTTGTCCTTAGCTGTTATTGTCCTTGAGTTCCCATCACGGTCCGATCCTCCCTTGCCCCCCTCTTCCCATCCAAATGGAGCTCGCACAATCTCCCCACCCCCATCACTCCACTACATCTTTCTCTTCCTTCCGGGCATTTGAAAACTAGCAGGGGTTAGAGTTTCAGCCATGCAGGCCTATCGCCGCCACAAGAGACATCAGCACACCGTACAGTAGAGACAGGAGGGAGGTGGGAAGCCGGGCTGGAGGGATTGCGAAACGAAGGAGAAAAAGGAGACAAAAATGCTGTGGGCAGCAATTGAGGCTGGTCACGTGACAGAGGTTGTACAGTAAACATGAAGAAAGGCACATAGCTGCACTGTGGTCAACACACTGACCGGCCGACACTAAGCTCCAGTCAGAGCTGAGAGGCGACCTTCACTTTCGCAGTCTGCGTTAAGCTCGTCGCTTCCATTTTGCGGCCCCGTTTAGAGGGCCATATGTGAGTCTTTGTTGTGATTTCTTAAGATGTTTTCACAGTGAGGGAGGCTTCACAGTCCACAGCTCGACTCTGTGATAATACCCACCTGTTATTCAACCGTGTCAATAACAAGGTGAAATTTTAGAGGTTGAATGGATTTCATAAAAATGTTATTTGTGGCAAAAGAGATTCAAGTGGTTTGCAAAACTAAAAATAACTAACTGGTTTGAGACTGAAGAATTAAGGCAATAAAAAAAAAAAACTAAAAACATTCTATGTATTTATCAAGTACGTCTAGTAGATTGAACTACAAGTCACTTAGTTTTCCTGCTGCAGGATTTTACTTTATTATTTAAGAATCTATTTGTATAATTTTTGTCACTCTCTTTTGTTCTTGGATCTATTGTTCGACACCGTGAAAAATAAGCGTTATATTAAAAGGAAGAAAAGAACAATCAGGCACGACACTGATGTCGACAAAAAGCGTTTAATTTGAACAAAAGAAACGTCCTTTTCATGCCGAGTCCCCCCCCCCCAAAAAAGAAGGTAAAATACAAGAATGCTCCGCGTGGCTGAAATACCTAACATCAGCACTTCTGCCGTGCCAGGAGATTTTCTTTCCCCCCTTTGTGGAGACATTTGACTTGAGTGTCTGTCGAACAACAAAGAGGGGTGGCTGAGAGGGTCCATTAATTACATGCTTGCTTTGCATTACAGAAATGAGTCTATGAGCTGCAAAGGCTGATACAGTGCGAGCCCTAAATGATGAGCTCCGTGTCTGACCTTGGGTAACTGAACATAGTAAACAACTCTGCTTACACTGATACTGCACACTATGTTTTGTTGATAAAAAAATCTCTGCAAAATGAAGGCCACGTACGAGGTGCAAAAGCCCTTGAGCTGCATTCATGACAGTTTACAGAGGGGCTGTAAAACAGGTGTTATTAGCTGCTAATAACTATTAAACTTGCAGGATTCGTACAATTAATTGTAATAGTAAGAATCTATTGATATTTTTTAAGATTCAGAAAAAATATAGTCTTTTTTTTTATTTTTTTTTTTATTTTTTACTGTTTTGTTTTTGGAAGGTGTTCCTCTCTCACTCTGACAAACACCATCTGTGTAGTTTAAAACAGTGACGCCATGCAGTGCAGCATAATAATGCGTGCACAGGCCTGGTGTTTCCCTGTCCCCGGGTGTCATGGTCATGTCTTTGACAAAGTGGCTGTGTGAACTGAAACCCTTGGGAATGGAGACACCGTAGTAAGAAAGCACTTCAACTGATTTCTTAATGGCTTGTTTCTCGAAGGCACTCCAGTGTGCTTGCTGCTGCAGACAGGTGACCCTCTTCACAAACAATGTGCACGATTCCATGTCTCCCATTATCGGTCCTCGAGCACACAGGGCTCAATAAACTATTATTGTGTCGCAGATACTTGATCTGTTTCGTCGCTTTACTTCTATCTTCTCCTGCACACCAATGTTCTAACAGCTGCACTATTTTACAGATGATAGCCTATTGATCAGTTCAAAACTTTGAATTTCATTAAAAAGCAGTCAATACCTAATTTCCACTGCTTGCTGCACACAGTGCTTAGGAATGGCTTTTTTTCTGCAGTTATGCACTACTTGTCTCAAGGTAGGAATTTCACCACATTTTACGTTCCCACTAATATGTTTAACCTATAGAATTTCAACGCCGGAGGTAAAATGCATTTATTATGTACTCAGCTCCAGAGACTGAAGAATATATCGAGTACTGTTTGGATGCATTTAGCTGCCAGCAAGCCTTTTAGCTCCTCTGGCATCGAGCTGCTTCAGAGGGAAAGATGTGAATGATGCCAACAAAAATATATCTTTCTGAAATCATGCTCTGTACAGTTGGGGACATTTAAATCACTTGTGATGCTTTGTGCTTTGCTGCATCATGTTTATACCTGCTTGAAGACGAATCCAAAATCCAGCAGGATGTAAGCAGCTATGTAATCTGATCCAAAACCGAAACCTGTATTTGTTTGAAGCAAAAAACGCGCTTGAAAATAAAAAACCTGTCCAAAATGTTTTGTAAAAACTCCAACAATTCAGGAGAAATAAGGTTTTTGTTCAGGTTTAGAGTTGAAACGTGATTCTGTGTGACTTGTAGTGCTAGCACTCCCAGAGAGAGAAGGTATAATCAATGAGTCTGCTTATTCCTGCACAGGAGACTTGTTTGATGAGCTATTTATCCAGCACTCATCCTTATTGTACAATTGCAATCTGCCTGAACGCAGCTGAGCACGTCATGTTTCCCTGCATCACCGAACTATTGCGTACACAACCTGTGTGTTCTGGAAAAAATGCAATTAGTTCTGTGCTGCCACTCACTCTTTCACCATTTTACAGAGGGCAATCATCCAACATCATAATCATGTAATCACCAGCATGTCACTGTGTCCTTATCCATCACAACCCCTGGCCAACTGTGTGCGTGTGTCTCTTACTCAGGATACATCCAGGATTACATCACGCCATCTGTATACCAGGGGGAGAAGAAGATGGAGCACAAGCTGGCTTCGCCAGTGTCGGACCCCCTGTACACCCAGGTGAGCAGCGGAGAGGAGTACTGTGACCCCGACCTGAAGCACCCCGACAGCCCCCAGTCTGGCATGACAGCCAGCGGCTTCTACACTGGTGAATCGGAGGCCCTGGCCGAGGGTTACACCATGGATGCCTTCTTCATCTCTGACGGGCGCTCGAGGCGGAAGGGAGACGGGGAGAGTCGTGGAGGAAGCTCAAGAAGCAGCAGCGCCAACGCTGGGGCTCAGGAGAAGGGATCCGGCACGGCGCGCCACACCTGCAACGAGTGCGGCAAGACGTACGCCACCTCCTCCAACCTCAGCAGACACAAGCAGACGCACCGCAGCCTGGACAGCAAGATGGCCCGCAAGTGTCCCACCTGCAATAAAGTGTACGTGTCCATGCCAGCGTTGGCCATGCACATCCTCACCCACGACCTCAAGCACAAGTGCGACGTGTGCAGCAAGGCCTTCAGTCGGCCGTGGCTGCTTCAAGGTCACATGCGCTCACACACGGGGGAGAAGCCCTTTGCCTGCGCCCATTGTGGCAAAGCCTTTGCTGACCGTTCAAACCTCCGCGCCCACATGCAAACACACTCTGCCTTCAAGCACTACAGATGCAAGCGCTGCAATAAGACCTTCGCTCTCAAGTCCTACCTGAACAAGCACTATGAGTCAGCTTGCTTCAAGGGCTCTGCAGACGAAGACGACTCTGGATCAGAAAACTAACCACGAAGAAGCGAAATTTTGAACCCCTGTTGCAGGTTCACAAACCAATAACCCTGTTCACTCTGCCCTCCATGCCTTTTTTCTTCCCTTTTTTTAGAAAGCAATATTTTCACTGAGATTACGTGAAGAAACTCTAATAATTATGGCAAAGACAATTTCAAAAGATGCTGGATTTTTTCCCTGCACAGTAGCTAATCGTCCACAGAAACATACAATCAAACAACCTTCCCCCCAAATAGAGACTGTAGATGATAGTTGTACACAGTTCAGCAACATGTGCTCGCACGGATGTGGGAACATGGAAACACACACATACAAACACACAGACATGCGTGCACTTGCACACACACACACACACACACACACACACACACACACACACACACACACACACACACACACACACACACACACACACACACACACACGCGCGCGCACACACACATGCGCACACACACACGCGCGCGCGCACACACACACACACATGTACGCACGTGTACACAAACACAATTATATATGAGGCCTGGCATGTGAATTTTTATCAATGACTATAATGATATTGATATCAATAGTAATAATATTTAGATTCCTGATATTTTATAGGAAATAGTAATGAGAAAATGAGAAAAAAACATAAAAAAGGACTAACAGTGTTCTTTTGTTTTTTAGAGACAAAATGACCTCTTGTATTTTTATGCTGCTTTTTATTTGCTAAGAATTGAATTCTTTTGCAACTGCCAACATGAACTTTTTATGAAAATGTGAACTATGACAGTATTTGCAAAAAAGGGAGATCATTTTAAAAGGTAAAAAGAAACCCCCCTTTTTCCACACCAATGTTTCAATTTAACGGATGTTATTTTTCTATTTGATTTTTCTAAATTTATTTTTTTGTGGTTATTATCCCTTGTTGATCAAAAGCATCTTTGTAACTGTGGGTATTCAAAACAACAAAAAAAAGCTCATCTGAATAAGCTGTACAAGATCACATAGGTCATCCAATTCTATTCTGCCAGAGCAGATATTTTAAAATGTTGGCCTGTTGAACAGGTTGTCACACACTCCGTCTGATCAAATTCATAGTCTCACCCTGATGTACAGACTTGGACAAAAAACATTTGAGAGCCAGACCAAATGATCTATCGTTATAAGTGCCACGTGTGGTTGACTCGTCTATAGCAATGAAAACTCTCGTTGTTCTTCCTCCGCCATGGTGGCTTGTATAAACTCTGCTGCCTTTATGGTGCATCGTCCAGTCTTAACGAGCAATCTTCACCCCGTGTTTGAGGTGCTCCCCCTCCGCCAGTTTTACCTCAGAGTGAAGGTCTGGACTCACACACCCTCAGTTACAAAGTGACAGTCAAATTATTCTGTTTGTCTGTTTTATATGTCGCTAAAAGCTCCGCCCACGATTTAGATGCATACCATCTATTTATCATGTAAATACTTTATTTATCTACCTATTTATCTATTTATTTATTTATTTACCTTATTTTGTGTATTTATTGAAGACTTGCTAATTTATCATGTATTTATTTATTGTTTATAATTTAAAAAATGAACATCCATTGACCTTGTAAGATGCTGCTGATCTTCAAAGAAAAATGTTTATATGCATGAAAACTGTAGAGAGTCCGTGGGACTTAGTTTTTTAAAGAGGAACAATGTACAGTACCGATGCTAGAAGACTTCAAACGAATGAATGCAGAATTATTTTTTGGTTTTTTTTCCGTGGCAATAACGTTACTGACACAGCGATTGACATGTATAACAATCACAGCTGTCCTGTTTTCAGTCAACTTAGGGCAATAAAAAGAAACAATGAAAACAAAACACTAAAACACTCTTGATCTTGCCTCCTCACGACTGGAGATTTTTGGCCCGTTTAGTCTTTAAATCTCAGGCAATAAGTAATTCTCAGAAATGGCCGACGTTGATGTGGATGTAGAAGTCACCCTCAAAATGTAATACGAGAGAGTCGAATGGTGTAGGTGTAATCTAGTTACACCAAAGCAATAATGATGGAGATGAAGTTACTATGAGCAGCACTCAGTCCTTTATACAGAAAACTGCTACTAGAGTGAATTCAGCTGGAAAAGGCCGTCAGTCCTTAATTTTTTTGTTTTACAGAGCAACCAGGTAAGAAAATATCTTCTGGCAGCTGAGGCGCAGGTATGATTTGACTGAATTGCTAGAAGGCTATTACACAACAGGATTATGCTAATTCTCATTTAGGTCACTGACATAATAAAGCATTTAGTTAAATTCACAACTGCTCCCAGATGTGTCGGTGCAGTTTAAAACAACTCTCTGAGGTGTCAAAGGCAAGAATCCCTCTGAGATAACATACGGATGGCTGCAAGTACGTCTCAACCAGCACTAAATGGAAATGATCTTGACGTAAACTGCTATGATGGAGAAAGTTTTCAAGATTGTTGTAATAAAAAGTCGCGCTGTCATGCACTTCCAACTCCCACATCATTCGTGCCGCCTCCCTCCCCCTCCCCACCAGCCGTCCTCATCCTGTCCCAACTGCCTCTAAACAGACGCTGCGAGGATGAGATGTGCTGAAGTGGGATTGGCGGAGGGTGGCGGAGTGTGGGAGGATAACAGGTGTTTGCAGACAGACTGCAGATAGGGAGCGTAATTGAGTCGGTGAGCGACCTCCAAGGGGAAGGTCAAGCACCAGCAGGCAAATGCACTGTCAGCTATTTGCATATTCCAAATGGATGACACGATCGCAGTAATGCTGAGCTCGCCCTAAAAAACAAAAAAAAAAACACAAGACCGAGGAGAAAAGAGAGTAGAGGGGAGCTTCAGCTCCGTTCGTCCCTCCTCTCCTCCCTGCTTCACCATCATCCTGTCAATGGTCGCCTAAGTGCTACAGCTGAATCACTGCATGAGAGCATCTAAACCACCTGTCTCCTGATTAACTTGCAGAACACACAGTTTGGCACGTCGCTGTATTATTGAACTAATGCAGAATTCACTACTTCCAACAGATTCTTTTATATGTATTTTTTTTTTATTTTACTGAGGGAGTCGCAATAATGTATCTCCAAAACCTGAGGACTGCGTTTTAATGAGGCAGATAAAAGCACTGCGATCATTAAAAACATCAATTGGAAATGTGCTGTACCTGTAGGCCTGTATCTAAAACTGGCAGTATTATACATCGTCCTCAGAGAAAATACTAATTACAGAGAGGGAGGCACAATTTGATTCCAAACTACTGAATTTAGACGTAGGGAAACATTGTTCCTCTTTGATAATTTTGTAAATATATTTGTAAATATATCACAGCAATAATATGACAATGCATGTAGACATTTAATTGCTCTTTTTCTATTCATGTTGTCTTTTTTTTAATTAAAAAGAAAAGACAAATACAGGTACCAACTGCAGTCTGGGTGGCCATGTGAATCAGGGAGTGTCTTGATTAAAAAGCTATCTGTTGTAAGTTACAAACGAAAACTTCAAACTCTGTGTATTCTCAAAGATTTGATCATGTTCTATATGATTTTTTTTTCTGTTCTTGTTTTCTTTTATTTATGTGCCCGGCTTGGCTGCGCAATGAAAAAGTGCCAAAAAGTATGATTTCCATGACAAAAGCCTTCAACATATGGTTGGCTGCTTGAAACCTTCCATATGGTCCTCAAAGAAAAAAAAAAAACTGATTAAGATTTTCCACTTTCTTTCTCATTCTCTCTTCTCTTTCTCTCTTTCTCTTTCTCTCTTTCTCTCTCTGTTCCACCTGAGTATGAAGAAACTTAAGCCATGATTGCTGAGGGGTGTTTTGATTTATCTTGTTCTGCTACAATTAATAATGATGACAACAATAGCAATGATAACGTTAATAAAAACAATAGCACAAGGAACCTGCAAGTCCACTCTTATTTCTTTTAAAATAATCACATTTTAAAAGAAGAATTTTTATTTCATCACAAAGAAAATCCGTCCACACACGATTTCCTGTATTTTCTTCAGAATATGTATCTGTGCAATATGAAACACACTTATAAAATGGTGAGTCTGGTATCTGTTCGGAGTAGCCCTTAGTCAACATTAACACACTGAGTAGCTGGTGATAATGTGCTATCAGCTGTAGCCTCCTCTGTCAATGTTTGAGGGATTTTACAAGCTTTACTGTCATTTTTACTAACTTTTAATTTCACCACTCTGAGCCGCAGAAATGCCAATATCCTTTGTTTTTCACCGTAGCTAAGAACAGGAACGGTCAGAGGACCTGACAACGCCAACGTAGCTTTGAATAAGAGTTCCTGAGATGTCGGCGTTATCAAAAGCAGAGGCATCTGTTCCACCACTATTAAGCCCTTCCTGGTCATTAAATTTTAATGGAACATTGATTTTATGCTGGAACTACTCTTCCTGAGTGACTCAAAAGCCAGAGAAAAATATGGAACAAAATAAAAATGAATCATGACAGCGGACAGGGATTATTATTCTGGGGCTTTTCTTGATTGGTTTCCAGGGAATATACAACACTTGAATTCAATCGCTTGTGTCCTTCAGTGTCCTCCAGCAGCACAGCGGCAGTATAATGAGACAGCAGGCAGAGCAGACACAGCAGAGCAGGGACTCAGAAACAAGACACTTTGTTGTACGCTCCTCTCCTCAACGTGGAGAAGCTGTGATTGACCTGTCCGTTGTTTCTACGCTGCTTAAAGTTAAACGCAACAAAATAAACTGTCGCTTTCGCACGCTGAGTGAAAAACGGCAAACTTTACAACCAAGTGTTGATTCGAGCTCCAAACAGAAATAGTGCTGCAGATCAGCATGTTGCAGACTGCATATCAGCATTCATGTGAAGTGCTCACTCAAACTTTACCCCGGCAGATGTTGTCCCTTATCAGATTTTATGATGAAAGTAAATAACTGATTTCATTACATGGCAATGGACTGTAAAATGGGGACCCGTGGAATCCAATTACATCACCCGTGGGTGTGCTGTGTGTGTAACAACAGCCGCTGTGAGCGATCAGCACCGGGAGGGAGGCAGGTAGGGCGACCGTGGCCCTGCATACATATCCCTGCAACGCTTCACCACGGCACCGCCAGCGCCTCCCACCGCCACTCACACTCAGAGCACATCAGGTAAATTATTAAAAAACAACCTGCAAAACTCGGAGAGCTTCACTCGCACTTCAAAGGTGTTGACCCTCATTTTCTGAGAGAAAATATTTCTGCCTTCTGACAGGGTGAGGGGTTACCATAAGGTTACCGCACAAATCTAGAGCAGCAGATACACCAATTAAACTTCAAACACTTGAGAAGGAAATGTTACATCGATCGGATTACGGGAAAACTGTGTTTTAAATCTATTTTAATTGATTTAATCAATGAATCGAGCAACACAAATTTTGACAATGGAATAATTGTTTTGGTTGCACCTTGAAAAATTTACATTTTTGTTGGTTTTGTTTGATGGTCGGGGAGAGAAAGCATTTGAAGACGTCTTACGGAAACAAAATGTCACCCTTTTCTGACGTTTTTTTTAATCCGTCAATTAAATGGGAAATGTATAATTATAACTGTGAGCTGCTGTACAGTATTTTTTTTTTAATTTATTTATTTTTTTAATTTTTTTTTTTTATGTATGTGCACAGTTTCCCTGTAACTGATGAATCAGTCTGATTCCAGCCTCTAAAAGTCAAATATTTGCTGTTTTCTTACATGTTTAATGGTAAACTGAACGTTTTGGGAGCTTTGAACAGAACGAATCGCAGAAACGAGCATTTTTCACTATTTTTTGTAATTTTAAAGATAATTTATCTAGTAAATAATCTGCAAAGTATTTGTCAATGATAAACTATGTGCTCGGTATTCATTTGCTACCTTCCAGAGATAAAGTAATGCATTCTTATTATTCCTATCAGATTAAGATTAAAGACAAAAAGCAAAGCTACAACAATCAATTATTGATTAATCATATCGGGTGTTTAATTCCAAATATTCCCAGGTTCAAGCTTCTCAAATGGGGCTTTGACGTTTCATAAAAGATTCAAAGCCTCATCAATAAAAAAAAAACAGATGTAGATTATTAAAAATGATCTTTTGTAGCAGTCCTAAAATGTAAAGTCCTAATGGATGCTGCTATCCATCTCAAAGTCACTCTGAACAAAGTATTTTAGTTGCAGCTGGTGTATCTAAATTGCTCACAGGTGACAAGGCAAACAAGTAATTTTTGTAATTAGATAAACTATCATTACTTTATTCAACTCTCCTTCAACTGGTGCCGGCCCTCGCTCTGACCCTTCTCATACAACTGGCGCCATCTGTTGGCTGATCACCAGCTGTCAGCATAAACAATTCAACAACAAAAGGCAGGCTTTGTGTGATGATGACCGTGCAGTCAGTTCAACTGGATAATGCAGCTGGAGGAGAAAATTCTGCGCTGTTCTCTCTAAAATGAAAATCCAGACTCCGTATCAGCAGCCTGCACGCAGACTGACCAAAGTCTCCCATCAAGACGGTTCAACCAGCCAGCACCAACCAACTGTAACTGCCCCTTTAAGAGCTAACAGTTTGTCTTTTCACATTCTGCATCACAGGAGAGATGCTCATTAAAAGCGCCTCCATTCCTCACTGTTTCATCAAGTGAGACTGCCAAGCTCTTTAACTCAGTGTTCTTGATGTTTGTGCTGTTTGTGTAAAACCCATCTGTTTCCTCGTCTCTCTGTTGGCAGAGGGTCCACCTCATCCGTATGCTTCTCTTTTTGAAGTCATGTCAAAATCGCATTTTTGTGCATCTAAGATATCCAACTTGTCATCAGCGCTCAGGCAAAAGTCAAGGAGGGCACTCCTTAAATAGCTCTTCCTTCCCTTCATATACAATGCACGCAGAAACAAGGAGACCAAAGGAATTACAGCAGTGAGGTTTTAAATTTAAAGAGTTGCCATGATTAATCGATTAAATGATCGACAGAAGATTAATCCGCAACTATTTTGACGATTGAATAATAATTAATTAAGTCATTTTTAAGCAAAAAATATACATATTTATATTTATATATATCAGTCCCTGCTTCTCGAATGTTAGGAGTTTATAGATTCCTTTTATGTAGAGCTTTTTACGAGAGCTATTTTCAACGTTTTCTTACATTTCACAGCAGAAAGAATCTGCTGATTAATTACTAATGAAAATAACTGTCAGTTGACGCCCTGATGATTTGTTCTACATAATTTCAACAATCCTTCTGTGGCTTTCAACTATATGTTGATATTTCAGCTTGAACAGTTAAAAAATGTAATTTGGTGTAAGTTTAATGAACTGAACTAAGTGTAAATGGAAAGCAAGACTGCAGCTTAATTCACATCTAAATAACCCCACTGCAAAGCAACACTTGCTCTCTCTCTCTCTCTGGATGAGATTTGGAGAGTAAATGTATTTCAAGGCAGCGAAGATCATTAAACAGTAAACTCATTCTGGGCAGCTGCAGTAGAAGGAGATAGCACAGAAAATAATTTCATAGATTTAGGCATCAAGAGCCACCGGTGAATAATCAACATCACAGAACAAATCAGTCACACATTCAGCCGTAAACACAGTAAAATCCCCCGTCGCTAAACAATGTTGTGATTTCACGCACATTCATCCATCACAACGCTATAGTTTGAAGACTGAAAATTGCCATCAGAATAATTATCACTATAAAAGCATGTCAATGTGTAAAAAAAAGAGAAGGCATAAATAAATATAGCTCACTTCCCTGTCGGAAAGCTGGCAGGTAATTTTCTCCAGCTACTCTAAGTGTGACAATCCCACGGGGACTGAAATCTAATATTAACAGCAAATCATTATGTGGGAACTGTTCTTCCATGACCTGCCTGCTGTACCTGTGTGACTAACTCAATCTAAGTAATTGAGATATGTTAGCAACGAGAATACAGTCCTGCTGTGACAGCAGAGGGTCACACAGAGTGTAGTGGGACTTCGAGCACACCTCAGCTCTGGAGATGATTTACATGTCTATATGATTTGACTGACAGCGTCTTCTCTCTTCATGTGATGCTGGTTCCTTTTGGTGTGTGATGAAGTGGCTTTTGATTGACAGCAAAGCAGCAACTTGACTATACTATAAAACATTGAATGCCCTGGGGGAATATGTCACTATACGTATTTACTATACTGTATTTATTCATACAGAAACACTAACTCATGCAGCCAGCTGTGTGATCTGTGTCAGCATATTACAGCCTAACGGGTGTTGTTCAGTATACTGATGTCAGCTAAATTGCTCTTTAGAAACAAACTAGAAAATGTAAGTTGGCTTTTAAAGCTGAGCTGTTTTTGTGGGAAATTATAAACAGATTGTTGCTGTTATGGCAAACACTTGAAAATGAGGCAAAAAAAAAAAAAAAAAAAAAAAAAAAGCTTATTACATTTGCTCCAGCGCCTAAATTACAAGAAGTATTTTGCTCAGCTTTATTCTACAAGGGTATATAATATACTGATACTAGTCTTAATGATCACATACTATATATAGAGCTCCTTCATGTTGTAACTGATCCCCGTGTGACCAATTAATCAACATAAAAAGCGCTGCCATTGTAGTTCAAAGAATTTGTAATAATTCAATATAATGGCCTGCCTCTCCTGTCCAAGAAATCATTTTTAATTGTCTCATTAGAAGTTGCTGTAGACGTGGGTTGGAGAAAACAACAATAGTTCTGTTTCCGCTCCACTGCCGCAGATCTTTGAAGCTTTCCACTTACCTGTGCAAAGCTGCGAGCCCAGACGTCCTTTTTGTAACCACACCAACCTGATTGGCTCTTTGAAATCCCTGCAAAAAATAGAATATCACAAAGTAGTGCACTTTAAAAGGAGGAAGGCTATATCATGCAACAGTCAACAATACAAGACACTGACCTCATTAAAAACTACTGTCACCAAAGGATTCTGGGCTTGTAGTGGTGCTTTTTGACTGCGTGACTAATTGCTGGAGTGAATTTTAATGAGAAACAGTTTGGCCATGAAATGTGTTTTCTACAACATTGCACATGCCATGAAATACTCAACAGGCCATTTACATGCCAAGAAGCAAATCACTTGAAAAAAAAACCCACACTTAACAATGTTTTAACAACTTCATAAACTATGAATTTGTGTATCACATAATGTCTGACCCTTTTCAGAGGCCTGCTACCAACAATACCACATTTCTTCTATTTGGGGTCTCAACAAAACCGTGGCTGGTTAAATATTCAAGCACAAGATTTTCATATGATTTACCAACAGTACTTTTACACTTGACCTCCCGAACCCAAAATGGGCCTATCTGGATTTCTGTCGTGGAGTTTTATGGAGCTCAAACATAAAACACACAAAGGTGGATCAAAAAGTTCCAATACTACTCCTGTTGCGTTGCGTCACCAAAACAGGTAACTCAGGTGCCGATGTTATTCAAGCATCAAAACTTTGAATACATTAACAGAGGTTGTAGCCACAAAAAAAAGAGGAAGTAGGTCAATGTCAACTATAGATAAGGGTCTACTTGTACTGCACTTGACTAAATGTGATAAATGCTTTGACACCACTGCTTACAGACGATACCGAAGATACAGGAACATAAAAACAAAAACAAATGACAGAATAAATATTCTAAATCTCTGTCCTATTTCTACAACAGCAATATATCAAATTCTGTTAACAATGAGAAATAATGTGTATTATATATAGATTGTATTATCGCCACCTTTTCGAAGGTCATTAGCTTTACAGACCATTATTTACATGTTTTACCACGTAGATTTATTTTTCTGGCCACCAAATTTTAATGTTTGAATTGACTCTGCAGCAGACAGCTGTATTTATCAAAAACAACAACAACAACGTCCCAACAAAACCTCTGCCAAGCACCAAACAGCAGTTAAGCAACCAGCTTATTAATATTTGCTGCGAAAGCACTGGAGGACGCAATTAGGAGACGGAAGAGACCAAAAATAAAGCTTAAATAGAGTAAATATTGTACTTACATTCACCCGGTGGCCAGAAACGCGACTCCAAATGAACGATATTGTTGCTCCCTAACTGCAGTGTAACTTTTTACTAAAAAAGTTTGCTATATTAATTTAACCATTGAGGACATGGATGTATGTGAACTCAGATGAACGGCCAACGAGCTAATTAAACACTGTGTTGTAGACAGGTCGTTTTTAATATCTCTTAATATGACAACAAAGGCTACTTTTTTTAAAATGATTTATTAATATTCTTTTTATTATTATTTGCTTTTCACATACATGCACATGCTAATAAAACAAATGCATCCCGCGTATTTACTTTACATGAGACATTTTAAATAGTTCCAACTGAACTGAGAAGGTGGCTACTGCGCATGTGTGACTGACAGAGATGACGACCAATCAAAACCTTCCGTTAGTAACACCGCCCTCCCCCCGCAGAGAAGTTCCAGGAAGTAAAAAAAACAAAACAAAACAAAAAAAAAAACCCTCACTCGGAGCACCACAGCCGGTAGGTAGATGTTTCGGTTGTGTCACAGCACTAAAACTCAAGCTGAAGCTTGGGGGGTTTCATCCGGTAGAAACATGGCCAACAAGTGTGGTGCGGCGGAGAATAAAAGCAGAAGTGACAACAGGTCGATTCACTCGGACGCCGTCGAGGAGGTTCACGACGTCCCGCTGCAGGTGATAATCAGGCCGTTTCCACCGGTGTTGGACGAGCTGAAAGTCCACAGTCTGATGGGTACGATAAAGGTAACATGACGGTTGTTTTATCTGTTCATGTGTCTGAGGGCAACCCTTGTGAATATCAGCAACAACAAAAAAACCAACCAGATCTACATCACTGCTCTGAATGATCAAACATTACACACGCACGTTGTTTTTGTGATGCCCCCAAAACTAATCAAATAAAAGGAGTTACTGTGTAAAAAGTACTTAAGCAGAAACTGAAGTCAGTGATGGAAACTTTAAGTACGTGTAAGTACTGCTCTTTAGTCGGGGCGTTTCCATTTGATGCTATTTTACACTTCCGCTCCGCATATTTAATTTATTTTCATTTTAAAATGAAGGTTTTGATGTAACGGGTTAACATAATGAGCTTTTCAAAATACAACACGGTGATTAAGATTAGACCAGAGCCTTTTAAACCTTTTTTTTTTTTTTTTTTTTTTGGTTTCTGCTTGTCCTACAAAAAGAAGTGTTTATTTGGGATCACATCTTGAGATGTAGGTGAAAACGCACCATGTGCTTGTGACGTCTTGTATTGTGAATCAGTTGTGCATGGTCCATGTCCCTTATGTCAAGAAGTAAATATAAGCTTTGATCATTGCAGTAAACTGTAGATCATGTCACGGGACAGGCAGTAAGAAGTGGCCAAATCAGCCTTTGATTTTACAACAAAAAAAATGCGCACCTTTTATTTAAAGAAATTGCCTGGTGCTACTGTGAATCAAATTAAGTATTCGTTATGATTTAGTAATCAGATTACTTTATAAATAAAAAAAAAAAAAAAGACTAATTCAGGGACGTGCTGTGGCCCTGGATGCATTTTTGTGCAGTGACTATACTATTTGATTTTATTAGAATATGCTCCACCTGTGCCATCTACAACAGAAAGTTAGTAATTCAATAATAACGTGTGGTCCCTGAAATGGGCCATTCTGCAAAACGAGTGTACTTTACATGTACTCGACCACTGCCTACAATGTTCTCTCAATATTTCTATAAAAGCATGTTTTTTACTCATACTGTAATTTCACCCTCATCATAACCGTGAAGTGTATCATTTATTTTTGTAATATGACAGACTCGAGCCATAAAGAAACAATATAGTGGTTGTGAGCATGTGTTCTGCTTCCTTTTCACGTTTTTTTGTTGTTGTTTTTTTGCAATACTCTCATAATTTCTGCTCCACAGCTGTTGTATGCATTGACTGACAATTTGTCTTTTCTTTCCAGGAGACCGCAGACATCAGCGTCGTTCCTCCTATTGATGTGCTCTGGATCAAAGGCAGAGAGGGGGGAAATTACTACTACTCATTCGGAGGCTGTCACAGGTTTGCTGCGTATCAGAGGTTGAACATGCCAACTATTCCAGCCAAGATCATCAGATCAAACATCTCCGACCTCAGCACTTACTTGGGAGCTTCCACGCCTGATCTGCGCTGATGCTGCAGCAGCTTGGAGGTTTGTTCTGTTTTAGTTTTGAGAGACTCGGTTTCGGGTGGATCACTCGTACAGTTGTGACTGCAGAGCAAAGGATCTACCAGCAGGGGGAAATATAACGCTTTAGTTAAACACATGACATTTGTCATTTTTAAACTGCTTTAATGTATGATTGTGTTGTTGTTAGTGATACTTTTCTGCAGAGTGACTATCGATCAGTAGCTTTAACCTTCAAATTCCAGTTTTAATTGCACATAAGAAGTATATAAATATTTGTTTTCCTGCAGTTATACTCTTGTACACCTGAAAATATGACAATTAAGGGGGAATTTCATATGACTGGGTGACACTACAACAAAGATGGCTTCAGGAGATGAGGCCTTTTCACAGCAGACATTTTGACTTGCCAAAGTAGGAAAAGCACTAATAACATTACCAATGTCCCTACTATTCACACATCTCAGTAAGCCCTGACAGTCTGACAGCGAGTAGGCCTGTTACACTTATTACACAATCACCTGATCACGATTATTTGAGGTGACTGCAATTTGCAACATTTTGCGTAATCATCAGAATCATTTCATTCATTTGTGTATAAACGGCTGAATAAAACAGAAATGTCATATTTCCATTACTGTTTCCACATCATTTTTGACTGTTTGAGGTTCGACTGTCACCGTTTTCTCCCCGTTTTTTCTGCTGTGGTATAATGGAGAATTAGCGCCACCAACTGTTTATCTCGAGGCACTTAACTTCTAATGTTCGGCCTACCAAATTTCAATGAGCATCTCCTGGCATTAAAATCATTGATTTTGTAGCAAAGCCAAATATCACAACACTCCTGCGGCCACATTTTGGTTTCAGTCACAGGAGGTGATTTGAAGGATTTGCAGCATAAAGGTGGCAGTGAAAGTAAAATGAACAGAAAAAGACAATGCAACTGTTAATCGCACTTATTTCAATGACAATCATCATCTAACATTTCATGATCACGACAGCTATAACAGTGAACCAGCATGCACAAAACCAGGAGCCTGAAGCTGAAGCAGATAAATGGAATTCAGCCCGTACAAATTTTATTTACATGCTGTGACACTTAAAAAAGACCCGTTGTATCCACCAGTGGCTTTCATTCAAGTGCACCTTTTGAGTTCCTCCCACTGAGCGCTGAGGAAGATTTAAATACTCAGTGTCTTTTGTTGAAGCTATTTCAGTCTGAAATTCAATCACAAGGTCCCTGTGGTCTTGTCTTTTTTTTTTTTTTTTTTTTTTTTTTTTTTTAAACACTAGTTTTAATTTTAGCAATCAAATGACACAGACCTGCTTTATGTCGCAGCAGCAGAGTATGATGAGGAAATTAAATATGCTGCATGGGACACATCTTTTCAATGACTAAAAGATAAACATTCCTGTAAAAATAATATTTCATTTTGATCGGAACCTGATAAAAAAAAATGTCAGTACAGTTCTTTAGTGATATTCACCCACTTCTTTCATGCACAGTCAACTGAGATTATGTTGTTGCAGACAGCATAACACGACGAGGCAATAGAAAGGAGCCTATGGACCAGATGGTTTGTCGAAGGAGTCGGGTATTTTCAGAACATCAGGCTGACAAAATGCAAGATGTTTGTCGAGTCTTGCTGAGTCTGCTCATTCCGCCTGTCACCAGTCTTTCTCTCTGGCAGAAGGAGCCCTCCGGTAACCTTGCAGTTTCTGTTTTAACATTGAAAGAGGAGACTTAGAAGCACGTCGTTCCCACTCATCCGTTCCTATTAAAATTCTCTTAAACCACGGTCACGTCAGATAAAATCCTTTTATAATTTCATGTAAAAAATAACCTGATTAATGGCTTATTCTTTAGACTGTAGTCCCAGATGCGTTTTAGAGTATTAAAGTACTAAAGCACTAACTCACAATAAATAACATGAATAATATTCTGTAAATGTCTTGCATAATGTCATGTTTGTCGTTGCTGACCTTGAGACAGTCCCCACTAAATCAAGTCGGACAGCTGCTCCCTTCCTCTGTCTTGGAGGAAGGAACTGTCGTGTTGCAGAATAATATAGGTGAACTATACGTTGAAACGAGGCCTTTCCGACATCAGGGCTTTGACAATGCGAGCTCAGAGCGGCTTGACAATCTCCCTTTGTGGCCATCGAGGAAATGAAGGGAGACCTGCAGGGGCAGCTTTTACCGACCGGCCCTAAAGGACCCTAAAATTCTCCCCTGAATCGTCGCGTGTGAGAAGATTTCCTGTAGCTCGCTCACTGTCTGGAAGTAACCATATCCTCAAAGGGGTTCTGACACGCAATACTCGTATGAAAAAATTCATTGCACCTGTTGCTCCGGGGAGCGTTTTCCATGGGTGGTTCTGCACACTTTATCTTTGAGGATTTAAAGAGATCAAGGGGATTTTGGGGGCTAAGAAGAGGAACTGTTTGAGGCTATTTAAAAAAAAAAAAAAAAAAAGATCTTTATTTACTTATTTATTTTTTTGTGAGAGGTGGTCGATGACTTCACTTGTTCACACGTGTGTTTGATGAGCGGCTGTTTGTTTGAAGACTCATGTTTGCTGGACTTGGGTTTCAAGCAATTTCCTGTTTCCTGGCTTAATCACCTGTAGAAGCCTGACATTGTTCAGAGAGAAGTATGTACAGTATACAGTGTGAGATTTATTTACATCGTTTGTGCCTGAAAAGGATCGTATGGATCAATATATAGCACAAAAATGATCAAAAAAGCATTATGGCAGACAGATTACTTGGAGCCATGTCACTGTTAACATGCTGTTTTTGCTGTTACAGAAATTAACTTGTGACATTTCCTTTATGTTTACAAACCTTTCATGAGATTTTTTTTTAATGCCTTTTTTTTCACCTAATTAGGATTTGATTTCCTCTTTTTTTCCTGTATAGTTTCTCTCAAACCACAAAAACCCCAAATTGAACACATGAATCTAAAGGAGACTATTTTTGTAACAAATGACAATGTGACTAATGATTGAAGAATATAAAACGAAGCTTATTGATATTAAAATGGGCCTTTTTTTTTTATATGCAAAGAGTCAAAATTGTTCTGACAGTACTGCCAAAACATTCTTACTTTTTTTTTAGGCTATTTTGAGGGTCCCCTTGAGGATTTGGGGCTCTGAACAGCACCTCAGTTTGTGAACAAGATTTTATATGTCGATTTTTATAATTGTAAGGACTCGAACAAGGGACATGGCAGACCTTCAAAGTAAAAGGACTGTTAAAATCATTTCAAAGGACTGATTAAGGATATTAGAAGACATCATTTATCTGCAACTCAGTAATTATTTGTGTCAAAAAATGAGTTACATTTCATATATGGCTGTTGGGGTGAGGTTGGCCAAAGAATGAATGGCCTTTGGTCCTTTTCTGATTTTCATCCATGTCTGCAGCAGCCAACCATGAGTCATCCTGGATTCACCTAAAAACAAAGTGAAGATATCTTTCACCTTTACTTTGGTTGATACAGTCAGGAACACTCATCTGCACCGTACAGTAGTTTACAAAATAATAAGACTTAAGCGCTAAAATCTAGAACATATTAAAAGGGATAAATGTTCCAGTTGTTTAGAATCTCAACTGAAAACTATAATTTACCAGCCTGCATTAATATGTTTTTAATGTGTTTCTCTTCTATCACTATAAAGTGATCAATCTCTGTCTATAAAAATGCCCCAGTGGCCTAATTAAACTGCCAATACCCTTACAAAGTTGATTCTGGAGGTCTCCTGTGGAGTTCTTCCACGTCTAAAACGAAGCTGAAAAACGATCTCTGGTTAGCCAGCTCACCCATTTGTTCCACTTGGGGAGGCTTTACAGCCAAATCCTCTTGAAAGAGTTTGAGGTCTTAGGTGTTTGGGTGGACGAGGACTTCTCACAGCTTCCTATCCGGAATTCCTTCAGACTACTGGTGGCTGCAAGCGTGTAATTTGTGCCAGATTTGCAATGCTGTATACACCCTATGACCTCACCACAGAGACACATTGTGTGTAAACCTTCCTCTCTGTGTAAGCTTTGTGAACGTATACATGTAGTATAACAGCAATGGGTTCTATTTCTCAGCTTCAGAGGTGTAACGTGGCTCTGTTGAAGCCGACACTTGCAGGGACATTTGCACTGATTGGCCCTGCAAGCAGATAGTAATAAAAGACAGCCTGACTCATTAGAGTGCCTTCTCTCTGGTTGATTTTCAGGCTCTTCACACAGGCTTTGCCCTCTCACTGTCACTGCCTTGACGTCGGTTGGAGTCCAACGTGTCTGCTGTGACATCGTTAAATCTGTGACATCATTAAATTTAACAGAGGCGCAGCAGCCAGAGGGAAAATGTGGGGTGAAACAGGACTTTTTTTTTGTTTTCTAACAGAGCGATGGGTCTTGTGCGCTTGCTCTGCGCTGTTTGCATTCATAAGGCTAGGATGGGAATGTCTCACCAGACACCACATGAAAAAACACTCAGTGTAGTGTCAAATACAGAGAGGATTATCTGGTGGTTGTAGGAATAATCAGCATTGTGTGACAACCACGATGGCTTTAAATAAAGAATCTGAATACTTTCTCATTCATTGGGCCCCGCCTACATGTTCTGTTCGTCCTTGACACAAATATCTCATAAAATCAGACAGTGACTAAACCATAATGCCATTTGAAAGACCCGCCCATGTGTTTCTGGATGAGGTCAAATATGTTGTGTTCAAGCCTGTAAAATTAAACTTTACCTCAACCATTTTTCTTTGCAACGCTTGACCATAACCTTCACTACGGATGGAAACACACCAAAAAAAAAAAAAATTGTAACGGGCCTCTCAAATCCTGTAATAAGACCATCAATGAGTAAGTCCCATCTGTCAATACTTTCCATTTTCTCCTGCCTGCATGTGATTCTCAGTCCCAAGCCAATTCACTCCAAAGGAAGATGTACATTTTTAAAAAACGGGTCACAATTACATGATTTCATTTCAAAATATCCTTAAAACACCTGAACGTTGTAGTTTTCCAGCCAACATTTCTAAACAGGACTGAATACTGTATTTGTTGGGCCCAATGTTCGAGTGCATATTTAGTGTTAAACTGAGTATTTAGCACAGCAGGACAGTGTGTGTGGGATCTGCTCAAAATAGCCCGTTGATTGCAATAAAGGAACATGTCACAGGGTGCAACAATGTTGGACACACTGATGTGTTTTTAATAGCTTTTGGACAACAATGGAGACATGTCTCAGAGGAATTAACAATATCTGCGTATACACACGTAATACTTGTTAGTTGAATGTAGTCTTTGATTTAAATCTCGCCAGGGGATTTGGTGTCAGTAATACAAATGCTGAATATCATCAGATTTGCCCTTCAAAGTGGCATAAATTAGATTTCTTGCCGCAGCAGCAGATGACACCAGGTAAATATGATGCAGTCATCACTTCTCTCTGCTTGATGCATCTTTGCCATTTGGTGACTATAAAACTCAATAAAGCAGCGGCTGCTCCACCTCAGCAGCTCCTGAGTAAAACATAACTATCAGCTCTGCCACACTTAACAAAGGGTTTTTGTCTTTTTTTTCCAATAGTGAAATTAATTACTAGAAAACATAAAAATATTCAACTTCATAAGAGGCTTCTGGACCTCTCAACGGTTTCTCTGTACTCAATAGGAGTCCAGTGTGGTGATGTCTTAATAAATCAAAGCATCTGCAAACACTGACAAATCTGTGAAATTGTACTTGGGCACATTTGTACATGCTGCTGTTGCACAAGTGCATCATTATAGTTTAGCATGTTAGCGTGCAAAGATTTACTAAACAGCCCTTGGTGTGAAGTTCAGTTGAGGCTGATGGGAAACTCATTCGATTTTGTTTATCGATTTGGGAAATTAAAAATTTGACCTGATGCTGCTTGACAAAAAGTCACTTGATCACAGGTTTAACTTTAACCCGGAGACTCTCAACTGGTGAGTCATAACCCCAAAGTGGGTCATGGGGCGCTAGAGAAACATCACAATTGTCTATTGTTTTAAGGGTTCATCCTCTGGCTAGCAGGGATATCAACCCAATAGTAGTTGAAACAATTATGTGGGGATCACAAAATTTTGTGGGCTTCATCCTCTGAGAACCAGTGATTGTATGGACCAAATTTTGTGCCAGTCTATCTAAAAGTTGTCAATATATTTAACTCGCATGTCAGATTATCACCAGACTCACTAGGATTCAAATTCTGGGTGCCAAGAATCGCTGTGTTTTATAACGTGACGATTTAGAGTATTGGAGTAAGTTTGACTTGCCGGTGGCGCCAGAGAAAAGTCAGGGTTGCTGTTTGTTTTAAAGGTAGCTCTTCTGGCCAGCAGAGATATCTGTACCAAACTTTATGGCAATCAATCCAATAGTTGTCAAGACATTATTCTACAAGCACTAGTTGAAAAGTCAGGGGATCACAACATTTTTTTAGGATTCATCCTCTGAGAACCATGAATGTATGTAACAAATTTGGTGGCGGTCCATCCAAAAGTTTTCGAGATATCTAACTCAATCAAAAGTCAGATTATCACCAGAGTATTTCGAATTCATCCTCTGGGTGCCATGAAGGGCTATATTTCTCAAGAGATGTGGAAATTTGAGGAATTAAAAGTTTGACCTGCAGGCGGTGCTAAAGAATAGTAAGAATTGTCAGATATTTCAAAGACTCATCTTGTGGCCAGCAGGAATATCTGTACCAAACTTTACTACAATCAATCGATTTGTTTCACTACAATTTCACATTTCAGTACAAGCCCTTTAGTTGAAAAGTCTGGGGATCACCAAATTTCATAGGATTCATCCTCTGAGAACCATGAATGTGTTGACCAAATTTTGTGGCAGTCCATCTTGTAAAGTGATGGACTCGCCATCAACAGATTAGCAAAGCACGCAGCAGTGTAGACACATAAAAATTTCCTCTGTGGCTTAGACAGAGCTGCTGTTCTCGGATATGTGAATGAATCGCAACACGAATCTCAGCAGGTGGAAAACCCAACAAACTCTCACCTCATCACTACGGAAAACGGATCTACTTCTTCCGGACGAGCATTTCACAGTTTCTTAAAATTAGCGGGTCCTTCTGCGAAAGCTTTAACTTCTGTCTTCGGTGCTCATTCAAAATACTCAAGCACAGTCACACAACACAAACTTGTGTACTGCTTAGAGTACACGCTGCTTCTCACACCCCACAAGGACACGTAGAAAAAGACTTAACGATGAATTTAATTAACCAGGCAGCAACAGAGTGTGTAAGACTCCCAAACATAATTTGTTGGTTTATAGTTTGAGAGGATTTGTTGACCTTTAATGTGTTATTACTGCATCATCAGATGTAACTAATTAAAATCAGTTTGTGTATCTTTCATTGTTCATAATACTTTTAATTAATTTAGGTGAAGTTAAATCTCTGCCGAGACCACCTGATTCCTGCAGACTGAAGTATTCACGCAGCCTCTGGCTCGGCAGAGTCCCGTGTTTGCTTCGCGTCCTTCGGCAGACCTCGGAGCTCCTGCTGCAGACAGTTTAGGTGTCTGATGTCCGACTGTTGTTGCAGCTGAGGCACATTGAAGTGGCTCAATATGCTGCCGGCTTGTGTCTGCTGATGTGGCTTGGAGGGACTAAATCATCCATTTGCCACCGCTTTGTTTTCTTGAACTCAGGGCAGCAGGCAAATAAATCCTCGTCATTCCAGGATCATCTGTTCAATGTTTATTTACTCACACTTAACTCTCTCCTGCTGCCTGACCTGTGATCCTCAGTGGGAGCCCAAAGCAGCTTTTAATGTGGGACATAACAGTAGCATTGTTTACTCTTAACTGTGTCAGCCTGTTTGGTGGTGAAATAATACAAATTTCAAAAAAATATATTTAAATAGCCTGAAAGAAGTTCTTAAATTTGACATTTGAGAGTTGGAAAGGCAAATAAATGTACACACATTTGCGGCACATTTATTTTGAGAGATTTGTATAGATGAAGGTTTGTGGTGAAATTAAGTAAATCTGTTTTTTGCCTGAACCAACCAGCCAACAAAAACAAAGCTCAGCGGGTGGCAGAACAGTAAACATGTCAGACTAAGACAAGACAGTTAACTGTAAAATAACTGGAAAGCAAACATTAGTCCCTAAATGCCCTTAAAATACTCCAATTTCCAAATTATACAACATTCAAACTTCTACTTAACTACATTTTAATGACAGATATAATTAGACATGGTTGTTTTTTTTAGTCCATTACTTTTATTTGACTGCTGTAGTTGGTTTTTACATTCAAAACACAATCAGTTTATTAAAAAAAACGATGCTTTTTTTTTTAAGACTAAATGACCCATTTTATAGTTAAAAAATATTTGTCCACCTAAAAAAAAATTGAGATTCCACTTAATACCTTGAGATTCCACTTAATACCTTAATACAACAAAAAAAATCTGAATAATGCTATAAGACATATTCACTACTTTTGATTTATTATTTTTTATAATAAACTGCCAGGTGAGCAAATTAATCCCTAAACACTTTACATTATGGTAAATAATGATAACTAAAAGACTAAAAACACATGGTCAATGTTTCTTAAATATTCCTGGTGGTGACACTCTGTTTGTGTGTTTCCAGTAGTCTCTTTATCTTCTAACTGTAAAACTTAAATGGTTTATAACAGTTTAGCGTGGTCCAGATGAGTTATTGGAGACTTTTCACTGGAGAGGCTACTGTAAATCTTCTCTGCCGGCAGCTCCTCCCATCCAGCTATAAGAGCCCAGCTGACCAGGTAGTCCGGGTCCATCCTTAACCAGGCCAACCCAAACTGACTCGTGGAAAGTCGGACTGCTTTATTTAAAAACGTCCTTCTTGGCAGGTGGTTGTATGTCGCAGACTCTGTGCCATGTTAGGATGTGGGATCGCTCCCTGAGTTTGTTTTCTGCGTGACTGTGCCGCGGATCAGCAGCAGGGACTGTAACTTTGAACGATGACTTTTGCCATGCTGCGGCCTGTGGCGACGCACTTGATCTATTCGGATTTCACTGTCACGTCCGAGGACGATGAGAACCGCAGCGAGAGCGACGGTAGCTCCGAGCAGAGTTACTGTGGCTCCTCCGAGAAACGCAGACGGATTTCACGTCAACTGGACGGAGACTCCCCGGTGGTCATCAAACAGAGGACCGCAGCGAACGCCAGGGAGAGAGGCAGGACGCAGAGCGTCAACACCGCATTCACAGCCCTTCGGACTCTCATACCCACCGAGCCGGTGGACAGAAAGCTCTCCAAGATTGAAACTCTTCGACTGGCATCCAGCTATATTTCCCATCTGGCCAACGTGCTCCTCATTGGAGACGGCGGCGCTGATGGACAGCCGTGCCTCGTCCATGCGCAAGGAGAGAGCGGGGCGAAGCAGCCGCGGACCATCTGCACCTTCTGTCTGAGCAACCAGAGAAAAGGGGTAAATGTTGTTTTATATCTCCATAGGCAAAAAAACAAAAACAAAAAAACTTAAACACAACCGTTGGTTTAAATAAGAACAAGTATAACGATTTATCAGCTCTGATTCCAGACGAATTTTGTTGGCCCTAATCCTGCAGGTTTATGTCTGATGGAGCATCAATTTTACCTTTAAATAATTTCTGTCTAGCTCTATTTTTTTTTTTTTTTATCTGTCTTTCTGTGAGCTTTAAAAGCACTTTTTCCGCACTGCACGTGTCTTGGCGCTCGCGTTACTTTCGCTGGCACAACGTGTGATAGACAGCTCCCCTGTGCATTGGGAAATCATTTGACACCGAATGGATACGTTGAAAGAAAAACAACAACAACAACTTGATTTTGTAGAAACCAGGTTATTTCCTGATTTACAATAAGGCCTACATCTGGTGCAGATAAATTACATGTTGTTGCATCTTTAAATGACTGAGACGTTTCTTTCTTTTCAGATAAAGGATGGGAAAGACTGTTTGAAAATGCGAGGGCTGGGTCCGCTGCGAATGAGACGCTGACTGAAGACCAGCGAATGATTAGCAACCTGAAAATCCTCAAAGACTTTCTCAGGGAAGAGTCAGAGCTGGTTTTGCAGAGCGCACACACACATGCTGGATCAGATGATGGAACCAAAGAAGAGACTATTTATACTTTCAAAGATGCAGTGCATTTGTTTGAAACCTGTGAGTTTTCGTCTTTTTCTTTTGGGCAAAAGTTTTTAATAAATATATTTTATCTAAATAAAAAGGCATTTTTTTCCTTTTTATTCCCAGTTTTTATGGAACCAGATTTTGCCCCGTGACAGAAAGGAACACAATTGATTTACTCATGACTCCATTCTTCAGGGATAGTAAAATATAAACTATTAATATCTTTTCCAACAATCTTTTGAAACCTTTCCTTTTTTTTTTTACTGTAGGTGGCATTTATTGAAAGAAAAAAAAAAAAGACTGCTCTTAATGCAAACATTCAAATATCTATTAAAAGATTTAAAATTTCTCTGTTTAAACAAATTTTAATTCCATATTTATCTTCTCCATTTGCAAACAGATCCTAATCCCCAGTTTAGAGTTTATGTCTTTGAAAAAAGATTTCTCACATGCACGCACACACACACACACACACACACACACACACACACACACACACACACACACACACACACACACACACACATTTCCATGTAATGTTGCCAAGACGTTGTTTATGCAGCCTGCGGAGTCGCAGCAGAAGGTTCGGGGTTTCCGGTGTCATTGCCTGGTGTATTTTTCCCAAATCTCACGATCGGTGTTTTTTTGAAGTCTGTTATCGATTAGTCACGGCAAATAGTAGCTCACACTCTGTTCAGAGCCCCCAACACAGCTGTTGGTATGTCACAGGGATAAATCACTGCTGTGGGCCCATTGGACAGGGAGAGATGGGGTGAGAGGTCAGAGGTCACCTTGGAGCGCTGAAGTGAAGCCTTGTTGACATGTAATTATGGCAAATGACGGCAAATATAATGTTGGTGCAGATCGGGATGTTAACTTGTATTTTGTCATGTCATTTTTTATCAGTAGTTTAGCGTCAGCAGCTAAAATTTCACTCTGAATGTGATATTCAGACTTCCAGTCATCATGACAGATAATTACTTTTTTTTTTTTTTCCCTTGCAGTCAGCTGCAAAACATTATTAATTTTCTCTAGCAGTTTTTACGTTTTCTTGCAACAGCAGAGCCAATTCAGACACTTTTCACTGGAAAGCATTAACGGTTGAGAAATCAGGCTGCAGCCCAGTCTCTGTGGGCTTCTCTCTCCTCCAGTCTGAAAAAAGCCCCTCCAGTGAATGCTCTAACAGGCCGATTGCAGCTGAGACACACAGACAGCTGAGCCGAGTTCCTGTCTGGCATCGCTTTGAATAAGACTGCAAACTTAGCCCCTCGAAATGGCAGAGGAAGGCTCCCCGGTGGCACAGGGGGCTGTATGGGAAGTGAATTTTAAGGCAGTTAAAGGTGCATGCTGGGGGTTGGAGCTTCCCTCCCTCCTCCCTCCCCCACCTGCCCTGTCAGGCGAAGTCGAATTTGTCCTCCATGCTCAGGGACCGGGGCCTCCTCAAATGGCTCCCCGAGGCTCCCCCCGGCAGGAAGATGTCACGTAGGCAGAGGAAGGGAAAACAACACTCGGCCGACCTCTCTGAGGAACTCTCTGTGCGGTGGGCTTTGGGTCATCGCCAGTCTTGACATCATCCGGCGCTGGGACCCAGATGTACAGCTCTCCGGTGGTGCTTCTCAGACCGAGCGAATCAAATAGTGACTTTTCAACAAAATCAGGAGACTTTTTTTTTTAAACAGAATGACAGGTTACAAATTGATGGCGGAGACCATCAGAAGAGATGGAGGGGAAAAAGAAGAGAAAGCAGCTGAGATCAGAGGAGATCTGTTTAAGATGTCTGACAGGCGGTGGTCCAGAGGATCCACCTGGAGACCAGTGAGAAGGTTTACTGCTTCACTTTGGTGAGTTTTTCCTCTTTTCTCAGATGCTCGCATCTCTAAATCCCAACAGAGATTTTGTGAAGGAGGAATTTCAGCGGAGATGAAATGAAGCTAGACGGCACCTCCTCCTCATCCTTCTCCTCATCCTTCAGCCAGTTCTGTGACCTGAGATGAAAAATGACCTCAATAGTCGGAGCCCTGTTATTTTGTGAAATATATAGAAACAGAAAAAAAACAAGAATGAAACAATTGTTACTTCTTTTTCTATTACATCTTGTCATTTCTTCACCTCACTTGTAACTTTTTATTATACCGAGACAAAAAAGAGAGAAAGAGATGGTTTAACATTTGACCCAGTTTAACTGGTTTAAAATTTGACCGACTGTTTATTTGACAGTAAATTGTTATGATAGTCACTTTATATCAAGTTAAATAAAACAGCTTGCAAAACCTGCAATGAAGAGGCAATTTAAAAAAAAAATTATATCTGAGTTTTATTTGTTGATTTATTATGGTACACAACATGTGTTAATTGATTTTTTTTTTTTTTTTTTATTTCAAGGCAGTAATAGTTTCTTTTTATCATGACTATTCTGCCTTAAAGAGCGACCAGCTTCACAGTTTGGGTACCGGATTGTGCCAACTGGTTAATTAACCCTGTTTTAGTATTATCTTTCTATATTACTGATGTGTTATATTCCTACTAAAATAGGGTTAGTTTGAACTCAGGTGTAAACTTGTCATATCATTACATAAAACATTTGCATATGACAAACTGCAAAAAATATTTTCCTATTAAATCATCTTGTATATTTAAAAATTGCTTGAGCATAACAATCGGTTATATACGTATTGTCTGTTTTGCTTTCAGGAGAGGATGGATAGATTTATCAGAATATATCAAAACTTTTTGGAGCTGCGAACAGTTCAAATGACCAAAAAACACTGAAAACTATTTTTACTCAACCAGTTTATTACAGAAACATTCGCCCAGTCTGCCAACACGAGTCAAAACAACCTCTTTTCTTCATTTGTTTCTTATCTATCAGTTACTAAACACAGTAGTGTTGTTTTTATATTATATCGATCCAATTTAGGTCAATTTTAACCCGATAATTGTTAACAAATCAAACAGAACAACAGCAACACATTTTATGAGGATGTTTCGATGTGTGTTACAGGACTTTGTAGAAAAATGCAAAAATAAAGTTAAATTGTACAATAAAGACCTAAAAAATGTTGAGTAAAATGTGTTTCTTTATGTTTTCCCGTTGGGAAGCTCAGTGCATTACATTGTGCAGCTTAATGTTTTTGTCCCTGTCTTTAGACAGAATTATTTATAAAGGAAAGTAGTGGAGACTGACATAATGTATTCATGCTGAATGACAGTTATGTGATCTAAACACACTGAAGAAGAAGAAGCAATCCCATTTAGGAAGCGCACTTTAATGAATCCTGTTGAGCAACATCTCCGTGAAAAACACCGTTATAGATGAAACACAAATCACTGGTCTGACAGCTCAAACGTGTTCCTGTCTTTGCCTCAACAACAGAAGAGGAAAAAAGGAAAGTTAAAATAGATGATCCAGAAACAGGAAGGATGTAAAGCATTTTTTCAGCATCATCTGGGAGCACAGTCCCGATTCCCAGATGGGTGCTTATCTTCTGGATTTTGTAGTCTTGCCAGAGAGCAGTTGTTAGAAACCAACCTGCACATGGTAATATTTTAATAGCTTTTGCTCTCACAGAGTCTGTTTCGGCATGTTTCAAACACTCGCCGGCTGGGGAGATGGCCCCTCGCTCCACCTGCATGTCAAAGATATTAATGGTTCTGAGTCACTTTGTAGCTCAAGGCTTCCGATTTTACTGAACATGACCACTTTTTCCAACAACAAGAAGAGGAGGAGGAGGAAGTCTGTCTGCCCGGCCGTTAGCTATGCTTCTGTGGGGGAGACAAACCCATGCAAGGAGCCAGTTGTGTCTCTTCAAATCATACAAGAACAATTGTTTTCATGAGCCAGAGAGTTTGGCAAGGCCTCCAGACTGAGGGAGGATGATGGAGGGCTGTAGAGTGAATAGAACGGGTGGGTGGGGGGGGGGGAGCTGGTAAAAAGGAAATCCCAGAGAAGAAATCAGGGAACAATACAGATCGTCGTAATGCTGCTCTGTTCTGTTGCAGGCTCGGACAATCAACCCCCAGCAGCCTGCCAGAGGCAGAGGTGAGAATCCAGCAACACACACTTACAGGGGGGTTTTTGCTTCCTTAAATAACAATTGAACAGGCGGTGTGATGCAGCTCTGCAGCCTCAATTCCTTCACAAAGACAGGAATCATTTCAGCCAGTTACAGCTGCGCTCAGCAGTGCAAAACAAAGACATTATCCAGATCAAACCGGAGAAAGAAAATCATATTCTGAGTGAAGATAAAAGTGCTCATCTCCTGCAGCATGTTCATTGTTATAGATGTTTGAAGTATGTGTGTGTGTGGGTGTGTGTGTGTGTGTGACAGAGAGAGAGAGAGAGAGTTAATTGAAATTAAAAAGAATGGGAATTTTTTTTTGCCCACTTAGACACAGGAAACAGGCTGTAAATTCAACACTGACATATTATCATCCTCGAGCTCATAAGACTTTGTAGTCTCCGATAGCAAGTTTGTTCGTCTGTCAGGTTGTGCACAAACAGTCTAACCACACGAGCAGCTGCAGGAATTGTCAGTTGGTTCACTTCACAACCATTGCCATGAAATTTTGCACCACACACACACTCAGAGGATGAAGCCCGTAGGAGGTGGTCATCTTCTGTTTGTTTTCCTCTGTCTCCACCATGACCTGCTTTTTAGAGAAATTTCTCGACAAACCGTCCAAAATGAGGCCATCAAAATGTGGCGCTGACATTCACGTTACCTTCAGAAAGGATCGTGAGAACTTTGGTGATTTCCTGACTTTTCATTCAGGTCAAAGTATTAATTTGTCTCAGATTTTATTTTATGATAAAATATCAGCACTAAGTGCTAATAATATTCCCATCATCATCTGCTGCACTTTGTGTTCATTGCTAATTAGCAAATGTCAGCGTGCTGACTCACTGGCCACTGAACGTGAACATGTTAGCACGTTGACATTAGCGTTTAGTTGAAGGTGCTCTGTGAAGCTGTCCGACTCTCCGACAAGCAATTCAGACTCAATAAGACATACAACGAGCTTCACTCAGGTTTTTTTTTTTTTTTTTTTTTTACTTTTTCATCAACAACAGCTGCCTGTTGTGGCTGAGACTGAAGCTGTGAAAGTGAATTAAAATAGAAAAGCTGCAGGGCCTTCCTTCCTTCGCATTATTAATAATTTATCCCAAAAAATAGTGTTGTTTTACAAGATTCATCATCAGTTCTCTTTTCCCACAGAAAACATTCAGAACAAATGTCAACTATATCCCCTCTTTGAGGAATTTGACCTCCTCCCCTCTAATCAGAGATACAGATTTCCTCAATTTAAGTGCAACAGGCTCAAGTTTTTCCACATAAAAAACAATCAAAATACCATCATATAATGTATCTTATAGCTGTTCATGTTGTTGGAGCTTTTTTCGCCCACACGAACCCTTTATTGTTCTCTGTATGTCTTTAACTGTCTTTTTGCATTTTTATTGTGTTTATGTTTTTATGCTTCCTTGCTGCCAAAACGAGTTTCTTCTTGTGGGACAATAAAGATTGTATGAACTGAACTACGACGGATTTGATTGGTCTTAATTTGAGTCTGTGGATATTTGATCACCATTTCAGCAACAATAAAATTCCGGGAGTAAATAAAAACGTAGCGTATTTCATCTCAAAATATAATCTTTCCTCTTGGCCAGCACAGAAACACGGGTACTGTTATGGTCCATCAAAGAGCTATATATCTGTCAAACCCCAGTAAACATGCACGGGCTTCATGGGAAAGTCTCAGCGTTCGGGACCTGTGGGAGAGACGGCGGAACCATTGGGATGTTTCATTTAAGCAAACAAAGCAAACAGTCAGAGGATTTCCTCAATCAGAGGCGAAAGAGTGTGCACTGAACAACCTCGCTGACAGAAACATGGAGACCTGCACCAGCAGCTGGGCGTGCTAACAACCTTTGGGATTTACTGTGGCGTGCAACACCCTTTAGCTGCAGAACAGAGAGGCTGAATCAAACACACACACACACACACACACACACACACACACACACACACACACACACACACACACACACACACACACACACACACACACACACACACACACACACACACACACACAGCGCACATTCACTCACTCACATTTACACCAACAATTAAACCTTCAGAGAATCACGACTTTGATGCCAAAGCCTGAGCAGTTTGTGACCTTTGTGACCCCACCATTTCCTTGTGACATAGTTTTTTTTATGAATTTTAAAACTCCCTCGTGCTTGATTACGACTCTTTTCTAAGTGCACCGCTGGAATATCAGCACATCTGCAACTGAGAAGTATTTCAGAAATGTAGAGTGTCATGTTCTTGTATTTGAAGCATATTTCCCCTTTACAGAACCGCTCACAGCTGCAGTTACTGCTCTCCAAAAGGAAGTGGTGGAATTTAACTAAGTACATTTACTCAAGTACAAATTTGAATTATTTAACAAATACTGAGTATTTCCATGTTACGCAACTTTTTATTTCTAGGCCACATCTCCGAGGCAAAACTTGTACTTTTTAATCCACTCCATTTGTCTGACCGCTTTAGGTACCTTTAATTTGACAGTTATTAATACCCTTCCTGTCCAGTGAAAACCGAGTATCTCCAAATTTGGTGATTTTGAACTTAAACTTTTCTTTTTTTCATTTTCCTTTGGCGGTTGAGAAACATCTACATTTTGCATTAAAACAACTATATGAAAACCCTCTGGGATCAACACAAAAATACATTGTCCCCAAGCGCAAATCAGAAGATTTTTTTCTTAGCTGGTTTATTTTCTAGAGATTTGCGGTTCTTACAGAACGGAAATGATACAAATAAATAATGGTTTTATGGGATATGATGCATTTTTGTAGATCAAACCAACAAACAGTTTTAAAAACAATCTAAAATAATTTTAGTAAGATATACATTAATGTAACAGTGATTTTATTAAAAAAAAAAAGCATCATACAGCAAGCTGGTATCACAGCAAAGTGTGAAATAGACACACCCGTCCACTACAGCAAAATGCGAGATAGACACGCCTGTCTAGGCGTGAAAGTTACATGTTTTCCTGTAGTAGATGAAAATGATTCCTACTGCACTCTTTGAGCCGTGAGATTTACAGAAAAATGTAATTGGTTGGGGTTAGTAAACAAAAAACAACTCAAGGAAAACATCACTCTCCATATATAACAGTAAAACACTGACAGGGAGCATTTACTGCACAGTGTGTACTTTTACCCGTGATACTTTGCGTACATTTCTGTGATACTTCCATACTTATTCCTGAGTCAGGTTTTGAATGCAGGACTTTTACTTGTTGTAAAGTATTTTAACAGCGTGGTATTAGTACTTTGACTTAGGTAAACGACCTGAAATAAATAATCCTAATTTCCAGTGATGTTCTGTTGTAACATCAGTGAATTTCTCTGCTCTCGCTGTGCCAGCTGCTGCTGCTGCTCCTGCTGCCGCTGTGGAATGAGGCATTGTTCAATGCAGATGGTGGAATCCAAAGACCTCATTCTTCCCTTTTCCATAAAGTCAGTCTGCTATTAATAACAACATATCAACCTTTTTTGTCAACAAGAGCGACACATACAAATAATATGGTTGAAGGGAGACAATGGGGAATTCCCTGTGATAAAAACAACAGGATGAGCTGGACTCATAAGAGTGTGTGTGTGTGTGTGTGTGTGTGTGTGTGTGTGTGTGTGTGTGTGTGTGTGTGTGTGTGTGTGTGTGTGTGTGTGTGTGTGTGTGTGTGTGTGTGTGTGTGTGTGTGTGTGTGTGTGTGTGTGTCAGACTGATGAGCGCGTCCTACATTTAAGACAGTCAACCTTTTGAACATCTAAAATATTTTACATCCTTCCTTTTGGTCAGAGGTTTCCCAAAAAATTAATTGTAACAATATAATAATAAAAAAAAAAGGTGCAATAAACTGATTTTATTCAAACACACATGAGCCTCCCAGTTCCATACATAGACTTTATGTTATCCTGTGCTACCGTACTTATCCTTACCAGTTGTAGTGATTTTAGCATATTTTGTACTGTACGTATTGGATTACTTTGCACAAAAACCATGTGTTTAGTTTTAGGGAAAGATCGAGTTCGGGTTAAAATCAGGGATTATACAAGAGGAACGTTACGTATGTCACATAAGTTAAATAACATACATTAAGTAAGCTGAATACATTAGGGTATGTATGTAACATGAAAGAAATCCAAGTTGACTTTTGCTTTCTCACAGACTTGAGGCAAAAGCCCTGTTTTTTTGTTTCTTCCATCCAACCACCTACAAGTACTTCCCTTTTTTTTTTACTGCAGCACTCTTTGTACTTTGTCACATGACCTCCGTCACATGACCTCCTTCTTTGACCCTGGTCATACATGTGTGTAGTTTTCACGCCCGGGCGAGGCAAAACGTGACACTGACACATTATTCTCTAGTGGACTGACGGGTGTATTACACCCTGGTGTACACTGTCATCACTGCAGCGAGGTGAGAAGTTAAACTGCCACTTTGTTTCATCACAAGCCCGGCGACATTGTGTTTGACAGTTTGTGCGCCTTTTAAAACCAACAATTTGACGACATTCACATAAACTTCCCTCCAGGATTGACCGGCTCTGTAGCGATAAAGAAAGAGCCTGGACGTGAACATTTCTCTCCCTTCAGATCTCCTTTTTTATTTGTTACACAGCTATATCTGTCTATTACTCCCCTTCCCACTATGATGGACGTCTTTTGACTACCTCTCGGTGTAGCTGTTCAGATCGGGTAAACACACTTTATATCTGATGCTGTTTGAGAGCACGTCTTAAAGACAAGCTCTGACAGACCCATAAACCACCACTGCTGCGAACAAAATGCTAATTAGTAATGAACACAAAGCACAGCTGAGGATGGTGGAAATGTCATTAGTCGTGCAAATATTTGGTTATGAAATAAAGTACTGGGCAAATTAAATGTTTTTTTTCCTTACAGCGAGCATATTTGATAACACGTTTGGATTTCCAAAACAACCTCAACAAATAAATTTTTTTTTAAAGTTTAATCAAACCACTGGAGATCAGCATAAAACACATTTTCAGAGACTGTTAAAGGAGCAATCAATGATTTAGTGTTGGACTTCCATAAAATAGGGAGACAAACAACAGACGGGGTCCAAATCAAGGCAGCAGAAGCGGAAAAATCCTGTCTTTTACTTTTTATTATGACCCATTCAAGACCCACAGCAGAGACACTGCGGATTCAACAATTTCATGCAACTCAACCCCCCCTCGCCCCCACCACCACCTCTCAGCCTGAAACATCACCTCCTGCTCTCTTTGTTACAAATCACATAATTGGGGTTTGTCAAACTTTAACAGCCACAGATACAGTGGGTACGGAAAGTATTCAGACCCCTTTAAATTTTTCACTCTTTTTTTCATTGCAGCCATTTGCTAAAATCAAAAAAGTTCATTTTATTTCTCATTAATGTACACTCAGCACCCCATCTTGACAGAAAAAAACAGAAATGTAGAAATTTGTGCAAATTTCTTAAAAAAGAAAAACTGAAATATCACATGGTCATAAGTATTCAGACCCTTTGCTGTGACACTCATATTTAACTCACATGCTGTCCATTTCTTCTGATCCTCCTTGAGATGGTTCTACTCCTTCATTGGAGTCCAGCTGTGTTTAATTAAACTGATTGGACTTGATTAGGAAAGGCACACACCTGTCTATATAAGACCTTACAGCTCACAGTGCATGTCAGAGCAAATGAGAATCATGAGGTTGAAGGAACTGTCCAAGGAGCTCAGAGACAGAATTGTGGCAAGGCACAGATCTGGCCAAGGTTACAAAATCATTTCTGCAGCACTCAAGGTTCCTAAGAGCACCGTGGCCTCCATAATCCTTAAATGGAAGAAGTTTGGGACGACCAGAACTCTTCCTAGACCTGGCCGTCCAGCCAAACTGAGCAATCGTGGGAGAAGAGCCCTGGTGAGAGAGGTAAAGAAGAACCCAAAGATCACTGTGGCTGAGCTCCAGAGATGCAGTAGGGAGATGGGAGAAAGTTCCACAAAGTCAACTATCACTGCAGCCCTCCACCAGTCGGGGCTTTATGGCAGAGTGGCCCGACGGAAGCCTCTCCTCAGTGCAAGACATATGAAAGCCCGCATAGAGTTTGCCAAAAAACACATGAAGGACTCCCAGACTATGAGAAATAAGATTCTCTGGTCTGATGAGACCAAGATTGAACTTTTTGGCGTTAATTCTAAGCGGTATGTGTGGAGAAAACCAGGCACTGCTCATCACCTGCCCAATACAATCCCAACAGTGAAACATGGTGGTGGCAGCATCATGCTATGGGGGTGTTTTTCAGCTGCAGGGACAGGACGACTGGTTGCAAGTGAAGGAAAGATGAATGCGGCCAAGTACAGAGATATCCTGGAAGAAAACCTCTTCCAGAGTGCTCTGGACCTCAGACTGGGCCGAAGGTTCACCTTCCAACAAGACAATGACCCTAAGCACACAGCTAAAATAACAAAGGAGTGGCTTCGGAACAACTCTGTGACCATTCTTGACTGGCCCAGCCAGAGCCCTGACCTAAACCCAATTGAGCATCTCTGAAGAGACCTGAAAATGGCTGTCCACCAACGTTCACCATCCAACCTGACGGAACTGGAGAGGATCTGCAAGGAGGAATGGCAGAGGATCCCCAAATCCAGGTGTGAAAAGCTTGTTGCATCATTCCCAAGAAGACTCATGGCTGTACTCGCTCAAAAGGGTGCTTCTACTCAATACTGAGCAAAGGGTCTGAATACTTATGACCATGTGATATTTCAGTTTTTCTTTTTTAATAAATTTGCACAAATTTCTACATTTCTGTTTTTTTCTGTCAAGATGGGGTGCTGAGTACATTAATGAGAAATAAAATGAACTTTTTTGATTTTTAGCAAATGGCTGCAATGAAACAAAGAGTGAAAAATGTAAAGGGGTCTGAATACTTTCCGTACCCACTGTATAACTTTTAGGCCTCTTTTAACAAACTTAGAAGTACTCTTAGTGACGAGGAAAATAGACCTCATACGTAAAAATACTTTAAGCCTCCTTTTTATGAAGCAGAAAATCAGAGAGATTCACACTGAACAGCAGGTAAAGACCCAAAACTCTTTGTTTACAGATAACAATTTTGAGTCAGTAAAAACACAGCAATGATGTGCTCTGCAGTTACCACCTGGTGGCATCCTTTTCTCACACTGACGGCTCCCTGTAACTCCTTATAGGTTAAAGGGGCCGCTTACAGGAACTGTGACTTCATTTCATGTGAAGAGAAAGAAAACTGACAAACTCAACTGCCAGATGAGCAGTACGAGATGTGCCAGGCTGTATTGTTCGTTGTGGTGAGTTAAATCTGATTTTTTTTTTTTTTTTATAAAATCCAAACGTAAAACATGTTTATATGTTATTATATCCATCCATTGAAAAAACACTGTTGCTCTGTGAAACCTGTGGTTTGATCTACTCAGCTGCTGTTGGTGCATTATTCAACCCAGGATCACTTAGAATTTGAAGCAGACTGCGATCAAAATGTATCACTCCCGTGTCTAGATGTCACGTCTTTCTTCACAGTGACGTGGTACAAGGTCAGTCATCCACTTCTGGCCTAAATGCTGCTAAATTTAAGCTTTTGTTGTTTGGTTTAATTTGATTTGGAAAATTTCTTTTTTAAAAAGCATTTTCTATCTTTTTTTTAGCATGGCGGGAGGAAACAAGGCATTATCAAGAGAAGTAAAGGCGACAGTGACACAAAACACTTCGCCCCTCGTCGAAATGCCAGTTTCGGAGAGAGACACAGTCTGTTTCTGCCCAATGTGAAACCCACAGATTCAGGCTCATACCAGTGTTTCATCCATGGAAATCTAGGCGGAAAAAACCAGTTTTCCGATGTCAACCTGGTGGTTCATGGTAAGCTGGGAATTTAATATGCAACCATAGTACTTGGCAGAATATGACCCATCAATGACTCGATTAGGACACCAGGTGTGAGAGAGCTTTGTAGGGACACATTTTATGTATCCTCGATGAATTTTGGATTTCTTACTTACAAGATAGCTTCATGTGTAGCAAGTTATTTTCTTTCATATTTGACAAATACAGCAGAGATAATCACAGCTGTGAAAGTCTCCAACTTTTGCTGTTTTAAAATTCACAATTAGAGTCAGGTGCTTCAAGAACTGTAAATAATTGATTAAACACTAATTGGAATCAAATTAATTTACCTGTTGAACAATTTGCCAGATACTGTGCCAAAATAAGCCAAAAAGATATTATTGTCATTCAACATTGTACAATGAAAAATGTCCGGAAAAATAAACAAACACAATAAAGACATGTCTGTAGACGTCAAATATATTGCAGTATGTAAATGACAAAAAGAACGGTTTCATGCCCAGATAATACCGAGTTATATTAGTGAATTAAAGGGTTAAATATATTAAAACAATGCTTAAAAATTAGGAATGGGTTTGAGGTATTCAGTTGCAAATTCACAATATAATCAATATAATCTGTGTTTGTCCAAATTGTTTGACAAAAAAACAAATGTTTTAAATGCCTCTGACAAAACAAAGTTTATGACCCAAATCTAAATTTTGGTTTTGCAAACTGTCACAAAACGAGCAGAGCCACATCAAAAAGCAGGAAACTCCTTTTGAGGTTATTCGTAAACACTCGCAATATTTTCCTTTCCACTGTGTTATTTGTACATGTTCTATATTCTGCCATTCATTCAAGGAGACATTTTGCTAAAAGAAAGAGGTTTTGTGAAAATAGTTCTTTAATGTAGATTTTAAAAAAAAATATTCTGTGACCGTTTTTTGTTTTCCAGAAATATAAATGAATCATTATTGAGTATCAAACAACTCTTACTGCTGTTAAAAGTGTTTGGACCTTTCTGAGATATGTAATTTACTCACTGACTGTTTATGTTTTGGTCTTTTATTCTGTCTGAATACAGAGTGTGCCACACAGGCTGCACCACCAACAAGTACAAGTGTGTTAACCACAATTGCCTCCACCTCGCTCTGCCACAAACAACACCAGGACCTGCCTGTCATGTGGAGCGTGATTGGCTATGTGGCAGTGGCCCTGGCCAAAATCGCTCTGTCTCTACTCAGCATTTTGGTAAATATACACTTTTATTTATCTACACACCATTCATGGATTAGTTGTAGGCTATGGAACAAGCAAGTCGAGTTTATTTATTGAAAGAACAAATGCAAAAAATGTGTTGCGGGTAACTAAAAATGAGGAAATATGTGGAAATGTGTCTGAGAGGAGGAGTTAATCACAGGATCACTGGGAACCAGTGAAGGGAAACAAGTCTGGGCGGGACAAACATGACTGACTCACTCCTACTTCCTTCAAATTAAACCACAAAGCATTTCGTTTTTCAATGGCCTCTTGAATGACACATGGAAACCCTCTAATGGCATCAGGTCATGACATGTATTCCCCATACGCTCGCAAAAGTACTATCACACGTCATCCTCTTACTTATGTGCTGCATGAAAATTTGACAGGTTGGTGTCGTCTCAAATCGCACTTCCTTTCTGCACGTGGCAGAAATAAACTCTTTCGTGCCTTGTATTTCACACACACAATAAACACACTGATAGCTTTTCACCGACAGCAGCGTGGTGGGACTTAATGAAAAGTAAACAGTTTCGTTGTCCTGCGACAGCTGCAGCTTCATCGGTCGCCGCAGTTTGAAAATTCTCTACGTTGGTGGTTCCTCCTTTTCTGCTACCCGTTTTGACCGTTTTGAATGCAACATCCGGGTACTTGTAGTGCACGACCTGTTTTCATACTGGACAGTGTGAATGCACGTGTGCACTGAGAATAAAGTGTTAGTGCCATTTAGAATACCGTAAAGGTTTCACTGTGGTTCAAATTTTGTTATGTTTTGGCTCAAAAACCAACTGGGTTATGTTTAGGAAAAGTTATTTTAGGTCTTCACTAAGTTCTCTTTTGAAGTGACTCATACTTAGTCCCTTTAATACCTACCTTCCCATGCTTTGGGGATTTTTTTTTCTGAAAGTTTACCCTAACAATTAGTTCGGGGATTTTGAGAAAGGTCATGGTCTATCGTACAAAACAACAGTGTTGGTTTCATAAGGAAATGAACAGCTGCCGTGCATGTTAAAATCAAACGTACGTACGAAGAAACTCAACTCCAAATAATTTGTAATGTTGCTCTGTAACTAGTAGATGTGTAAATAAGCCCCAAAGCAGCCAGAAATTTTGTTATTACAGGTTACGGAAAACTAATGTCAGTAAGGAGGTAACAAATAATAGACTTGAGCACAAAACATATTCGAGCATTGCTCAAGTCCTCACTCATGAGACTTCAGATTTACGAGAGTACATTGAGGGTGGGACTAAGTGAAAGAGTCGGGACGTAACTATTTACATCCTGCAATAGGAATCCTGTCACAGCTGAACGGTCGTCATGTTTTATAGTTATTAGTTGTGCTCACAATCAGGTTTGACAGCTTCTATCCACTGAGTACAAACAGTTCAACTATTAAGTGATCATGGATTGTTTTTCATAGCTGAAGACACAAATTATCAGAGGCATTACCACAGAAGTTGTATTTTTTTCCACCTGTTACTCATTAATGACCAATTCATTTGGTATTTTTTTATTTATACAGTTTATATGTTTAGTGTGAAAGTCCTACTTCCTGCGTGGGGTTGTGACAGCACAGCAAGCTGTAGTTCAGTCATGTTGGATCGTAGGCGAACTCACTTCTGCTGTCAGGTGCAATTTCCTCAGAAAAATGGGTGGACTTCTTTCTAGTTTAATTCACTGAAGTCATTTGTTCTGTTTGTCTCTTTCTATAATAATTCAGGTCATTCATATCCGGTCTTCAAAATAACAGTGGGACCTGTGGCACGGCTTGTCCAACCCAAACTAAGACTTGCAGGAGATAGACAAATCCTCTTACTTTATTTTTGCATATATTTGATATATTTGTATTGTAGGCTTCTTGCTATTTGAAAGATTTATGTATTTCTTTTCTTGTTAACGGTCCTCCGGCTGTAAAATGGTGTCACTGTGTAGAAACCAGACCACTTCTGGCCTTTTTCATCAGAACGAATAAGGTCAATAGGAATAAACAAGAGAGGATGTAAGATGTATTTAGAGAAACAAGAAGCCCCATCGTGTTCACACTTCTCCAAGTGTAAAGAGTATTTATAGATGTGTACTGTGATAACTGATCTATTATGTTAAGTTAACATTTTATAGGTATTTCAAGAAACTTTTAATAGGTTAATTAGATTTGCCACCTGAGTTTAGACAACATTCAAACAAATTATTCAAAGCTGTTTCAAATTTGCTGTTTTTAAATGTAAAATTAATAAAAATGCATTTCAAAACTCAGCTTGTAGTTTCCTCTCCATGTTACACTTTTAGTTTTACTGAAAACTGTGTCACCACAAATACGCACCAACACCATTTCAGCAAAGTTTCATCACGACTCCAGTTTAAGTTTTATTTCTTTATTTTTCACATTTAAAGACTCATTCTGAGATTTAGACAGTTTGATTTGTGAGGTTTTCTCAAGTTGTCTGAGGTTAGTCTAATTCCTGTTTGACAAGTGAAAGTGCAACTCAGTTAATGTTTTCTCTATCGACTCTCACTGTTGGCCCTTTTAAGGAGTCCAGCAGCGAGATTAAAAACCCACCAGTCACCACAGAGGAGTGAACATCCACCACTGAGCTCTCCTCCTGTGTTACAAAGTAAGACACAGGGAATACATCATAATGATCACATACGAGAGGCCCGGAGTCTCACTGGGAGCAGCTCAGCGGGTACAGAGTGGAAAATAATGTGCGCAGATCACCATCTGCTGGCAAATCCTCAGACAACACCGCCCACAAAATCACACCATCGAGATTTATTCTAAAAATGATTCATGTTTTAATACAATGTTTAATGAATTAGTGTCCAAGTCATTCAAATATGAACAATTTGGTATTGGAAAATCTGGTCTGGAAACATTATAGTGTTAAACGTTATTCGAAAATAATTGATTAAATACCCATTTAAATTGTGCAACTAAAGAAAAATAAAAGATACAATTAAAAAAAGATCAGTACAGTTTTTGTCATATGTTAAATTATTCATTTTATTTCAAAATGGAATCACAAAATGAGGTTAAAGGCTTTTTGGATGTCCATATTAAAATTTAATTTACTCCATTATCCGTCTGCCTTTTATATTCTTTTATAACATCATTATTTTCCAATCTTATGAAGAGATGTGAGAAGCAATTAGCACAGACTGAGAAGTCTTTACACGAATACACTGAATTTTTTTTTTTTACATAAAGCTTTCACATCTTTCTGATTAAGATACATTTCACTTTTTTTTTTTAAACAAGACAGGATACAGAAAATTTGAAGTAGATAGTGGTTTTGACTTGCATCAGCCACACATTACCTTCATCCTCAGACTTCTACATGCACTGCTGTTTTCAACACAGCTGTGACTTTAAAAACCTGTCATTGTTATTAAGAGGTTAATGTACATGTGGCCCAAATAATCTATAAAGGCTGAATCTTTGGCTCAAAACCACATTTCTCCAACAGCGGAGAGAATTTGTATCAAGCTTTTATGAATCCTCCTCTTGTTTCAGACTTTAGATGGCAGCATTGTGACGTCAGAAAATGTTGGAAAAATATTGACCAGAAAACACTTTTCATTTCATCACCTTAGAACAGAAAAATCGGAGAACATTAGTTTGTAATTCTGACCTGAAATAAACGCTGCATACGACACAAGTAACTGGTTGCTCTCGATTTGACTTCAAATGTTACACAAAAAAAAATCTTAATTTAGCTATTATTTTCTCTGGTACTCTCAGAAAGAAGAATATGAAGAAAACTGAAGTTTCCAGGAACAGTAAATTTATGTCGTTGTGTAACCTTCCTGTAATTTACAGCTACACAGAAAACTTTTTTAGTCTTGTGAGTCAAACTGACCTGCAGCACATTCGGTTCGACTGGTAAGAATAAATGCGCCACCTGAACAATGCACCTATTTTTCATATTTTTCTGCCAAATTACATGAAGTACAAATGTAAATAAAAACTCTTCGGCATGTGATCAAAGTGCAGAGACTGTTTTGTCTTGTATAAAAAGTCTAAACGACGGGTACAACATAAAATATAAATGATCAAAAAAAAATATTTGTAGACATGTTTTGTTTGTTGGCAGAAAATTAGCTCCATAAATCTGGCATGGAAGCTACATCGTACACTGGCAAAACTTGAAATCAGAGCCCATGGGAACATAAATCTTTTTCTTAAACAATTTTTCTCTGCACTAATCTGGCTGTATAACTTTGACAATGTGTGCTAAATCAGACTGAATATGTGCACGCAATACCTCAGGAGCACTTTATTTTTTGGGGTCATTTCAAGTCCTACTAATTTCCAGGGTATTTTCTGAGTTTTGAGTCGCTGAGTTTTGTGTTGGAGCTTGCAGATGTCATTTCTGCCTCTCTGGGTCTGAGGATGCCTCAATCCTCTGAAGGTGGGAGAGGCCCACTGGTTGAAAAGTTGATCATCCTGCTTAACACCACCACAGGAGGAGTTAACCTGTAGCAAAGTGTGTGGTTAATCTTCTCTGGACTCGGCCACGGGCTTCAAAGTGTTGCCTCACAGCTTCCCCTCAGCCAGTCTGGAGCTATTTTTTTCCTGCTCGCAGCAAAACTTCACTCTGGGGATGAAAATATCTGTCGTGTCCAAGAAGCTGTGGTGCGTCCACAAACAGCTGATCCTCCTGCTCACTCCACTTGTGTTCCTGCCTTTAATTTTTACTCTTCCAGAGAAGGTGAGTGATGTTTAAGATACTTCTGCCCTTTTTTGTTTTCCACAAATAGCTAATGAATCATTTTTAATTCATCACAGTGAGGTTTAACATTAACTGTCCAGTGAGTTATTAATATAACAAACAACAGATATATGTGCTTAAAATCAGACTAATTCCCAAATTATTCAGTGTATCTCAATATTTTTTTAAACTACTCAGAAACTTTAAGAAATTTATCAAATCGAGCCAAACTGTTTTCATAATCAGTCCAGTAATTTTCAAGTAAAAATAGTGACTAAAATGCCAAACAAACTCTATTTGTTATAAACCGTATCACAGTAAACGGAATATCTTTGAGATTTTTTACTTTTGGAAGAGCAAAGCAAAACATTTGAAGAAGTCATGATGGGTTCTGGCATGTTGTGATGAAGAGGTCTTAGAGTTATAGTTGCAGCCTGGGATTCAATACCACCAATCTGAGTCTAAAAAGTGACTATCATTTGATTCTGTTTATGTACAGTATGTAGACAGCATTTGATTTGATTTGTTGAGATGGACACACACAGCTATTTTATTCTCTGCAGGGCACTGATGTGACGTCCCAAAAACCACATAATTCATCCCCTGTGCAACAAAACCCTGCTGCTCATTTGAATGCTTTCTGATTTCTTCTGATATCCTACTCTTGTTTTTGCAGTAATTAACGATCACTTGATGCTCATCTTTCAGGAGGGAAAATGTCTTTACGTGGTGGTGCTGATGGCCATGTTTTGGTGCACGGAGGCTCTTCCTCTGGCCGTCACGGCCATGCTTCCGGTCTGCCTCTTTCCTACGCTGGGAATTCTCCCAGCCAAAATGGTCTGCCCTCAGTACTTCATCGAAACCAACTTCCTCTTCCTCAGCGGTCTTGTGATGGCGTCGTCCATTGAGGAGTGGGGCCTGCATCGCCGAATAGCCCTGAAGGTCCTCAGTATTGTTGGAGTAAAACCAGCCTGGTGAGAAAGAACCTCCACAGGAGGAAAGTTTGAAGGGTGATTCTGTGTTTATCTGTGAAATTCATCAAAAAAACCAACAATGAATCCTGCTGATTGCTGATAATAAGTGTTTTTGTGGCCTGATAACCTGTTTTAGAAAGGTTTGTTAAAAAATGTGAGGCCAACTTGTTTTAGGAATCTGTACAGATGATGGAAAAGAATCCAAACGGCTAACGTGCCTAAAACTTTAGCACAGGACTGTATATCTTCTCGGAGTGACGCAGACATGGTGGTGATTACTGTTGACTGATTTGAGGTTTGTGGATTGATTTGTTCTCGCAGGCTGATACTGGGAATGATGATGACCTCGTCCTTCCTTTCCATGTGGCTCAGCAACACCGCCACGACAGCCATGATGCTCCCGATTGCGAACGCCATCCTGGAGAGCCTGTTTGGCGACCTGGAGACTCTGAAACTGAATTGCAAAACCCCTGAGGACCACGAGAGTGCTGTGATAAATGGTACATTGTGTTTGTTGGTGACAAATCAAAGTTTTCCCTGAAACTGGGACTCCTACCGACACTAAGTATTAACTTAAAGCACTCAAAACTAAAATATCTGTGTATAAATTTAAAGAGTTCACATTTTAGCTTCTTTTAACGCGTTGTTTTGGTTTTCTGGCCACTCTCTAGTTCAAAATTACTGCTTTTGTAGCCCCTCCAGCAGCCGAAGGCAGCAAAAAAAACAAAAAAAAATCTCTGATAAACCTTCTGTTCTTGACCAGCTGGTCACCAAACAACAGACGGACACAGCTAGCAACTAACTTGAGCGGAGCTTTTATCTGCAAAAGGGCTAAATGTTTCCCTGAGAAATTGTTGAAAAAAGAGTGAACATTGGGCATATCTTCCTCAAAATAACAGGAACGTGAATCATAATGTTGCTCTCCTAAAATGTTTGAGCATATAAAGCGCTAAAATATGTTTCACAAAATATCAGTTAATATAGTTTATTGTCAAAAAGACGTGTACAGTGAAGTTGGCGGTTGTACTCTTAACCTCGTCTGCATGAACCTTTAATATGTGATCTAATATGTGAACTTTGTGTACTTTTTTCAAAACGAAAAGTCGTCAGACAGAAAGTTAACCTCCAAGTAATAATTGATTAATGGTGCTTTATTGACTTAAAGGTCATACATTAAATACATCAATAGTACAACTGCTGTAACTTCACTCACATTTATACTCAATGGAGCATACTGTTTACTTGTTGCACATGAACGTGACAGGATCTCTTTGCTTTCGTTTTTTTTTCAGGCCAGTCGAGTGTAAAGCTGCATTCACTGCCCTCGGTCACCTCGGAAAAACAAATACTGTCAATGGAGAGGTGAGAAGAGCACAGTGATCAATTCACAGTGATATCCAACATGTAATGACCCACAGTTCATGACAAAGTAATGATAATGATAAAACTTCAAAAGCACGGATGTGCCGGAGCAGACTGACCTGAGGACGGCTGAGGAGATCCGATCGGAGTCGCAGTATCAGCTGAAAGTGTGGAAAGGATTCCTGATCTGTATTCCCTACGCAGCCAGTATCGGAGGGACGGCCACGCTGACAGGGACCGCGCCAAACCTCATCCTGATTGGACAGCTGAAAAGGTGACTTTTTATTTTGTGCAGGTTTTAAACAGATGACTCATTCTGTCACGTAAAAACAAATCTTTTCCCAGCTGTTTGACAGAAATCCTCTTTTTTTTTTTTTTCTCCTTCACAGCTACTTTCCAGACTGCGATCTGATCAATTTTGGCTCTTGGTTTGCGTTCGCTTTCCCGCTCATGGCTATCTTCCTGTTTCTGGGATGGCTGTGGATCTCCTTTCTCTATGGGGGACTGAATACAAGGTAACGTTCAGTCTACTGTCAAGCTAAACAGATTTTTAGAGGACATACCACTTTGCAAACAGTCAGTTTAATGTTGACGTCATGATTATGGTTTTAATTTTATATGAGTGGAAAGACTTTTAACTGTGTAGTGAGAATGACCATTTCCTGCTGACACTTCCCAAACCTTGTCTGCCGTATCCTTTCATTTCATTCAGATTGTGCTTCACGAAACACGACCAGCGAGCCCAGGCCGAGGCCCGAGCCAAGGCCATGATCCAGGAGGACTACAAAAAACTAGGGCCCGTAAGGTGAGGACTTGTGTATGTCTTCAAATATCATGCAACAGATGCTGAATGATTATGTTTCTATGACCGAGCTTTTGACCCGTGTTTACTCTGCATGCTCGGTTTCAGTTTTGCAGAAGGAGCCATCGCTTTCTTTTTTGTGCTGTTTGCCATCCTCCTGTTCACAAGAGATCCCAAATTTGTCACCGGCTGGTCCGTGTTTTTCAAAAAAGGGTAAAAAAGGCTCACTTTGTTTGGTGGTGAACACAATATACTCTATCAATATATTGTATATCGAGATGCCCATCAGTTATCTTAAATTTTCTGCTCTTGTTGTCCTGCAGGTACGTCTCAGACGCAGTCACTGGTGTTATCATTGTGTCCATACTGTTCTTCTTCCCTTCGCAGAAACCTTCTCTGAGTTGGTGGTTTGACCCTCAAGGTCAGTGACAACATGTCTGTGAACATTTCATTCACTAGACATCTAGTCTGTCTTCAGCTCAAGTTAATATCACATTATTTTCTGTAGTTTTTCTGACTTTGATGTGAAATATAATTTAAGTTATTGTAAATAAACAAATTTGAGAGATGCCAAACAGAAGAATCCAGTTAGCAGCTTGTGGGTTTGCACCAGGATAAGTCCACTCCTGATTTAAGATCTATGACCAGATTTTTGTGAATGGTTCATGCTCTCTGTATCTCTGTGTTTCCGGAGCAGCTGTTAACAAATAGAAAAAGTAAGCTGAGGAATGTTAATAATGTAGATTAGAGAGTCTGAGTAAATTTCTCGTCTGGAAGTGAGACTGTGGTTTCTCTGTTTCTGTGATTAGAATAATCTCTCATAACTATGGCTTTCAGGGTTTGTTGTGTGTGTGTGTGTGTGTGTGTGTGTGTGTGTGTGTGTGTGTGTGTGTGTGTGTGTGTGTGTGTGTGTGTGTGTGTGTGTGTGTGTGTGTGTGTGTGTGTGTGTGTGTGTGTGTACTTGTATTGTGCATTACTCGTTTTGTGGGGACATAGATCTGTTTACACAGTCACATTGTGGGAACTCACCTCACTTCTGGGGGACAAAAAGCAAGTCCCCATAACATAAATCAGTAAAATTAAGTGTCATCTTAAAGGTTTGGCAAACAGTAGTTGTGTTTGTGGTTTCAGGGTAGGGATCCAAGAAATGAATATAAATCAATGTAATGTCCTCTGAAGTAATGGAAACACAACTGTGTGTGTGTGTGTGTGTGTGTGTGTGTGTGTGGTGTGTGTGGTGGGCGTGTGTGGTATGTATGTGTGTGAGTGTGTGTGTGTGTGTGTGTGTGTGTGTGTGTGTGTGTGTGTGTGTGTGTGTGTGTGTGTGTGTGTGTGTGTGTGTGTGTGTGTGTGTGTGTGTGTGTGTGTGTGTGTGTGTGTGTGTGAGCATGCGCACAAACTGCATGCACATGTTCTATGTGTGTTGAAGACACGTGTGTGTGCTATTGTGTATATTATGTTCAGCTGGTCAAATAAACCACTGGATGCCAGCAGAAAAAGCAAATCATGGGGTTCATTTGTCCCTCGATGTGGTTCAAATATGAGCAAAGAAGAGGAAAGAAACTGACTTTATTGTGTCAGACTGGAAAATGATCTTTAGCTCAGTAAACCATAAGAGCAGAACAGATAAAGATAGTACAAAACAGGTTATCAGAGTAAAAATGCAAATAAAATACTGAATAAATTTACTGTGAAGCAGAATGCTAATTTAAAAGACGTTTTAAAATGATTTATTGTTTCCAAAAGCACTGCAGACAGCTCAGGTATACAGATTTTCATGGTCTGCGTTACCGTTTATTGTAATAGTTCTTGAATGTTTCATTCCCCTTTTTTCCTCAGCTTCAAATACTACTTATGTCCCTCTACTGTCATGGAAAAAAGCCCAGGACTCCGTTCCCTGGAACATCATTATGCTGCTCGGCGGCGGCTTCGCGATGGCCAAAGCTTGTGAGGTAAAGAAGCCTCACGTGAAAACTTTGCATTATAAATCCAGTCATAACCTGGTTGTGTAATCATATTCCTTCATATTTCTTACGGCAATAGTTTGACGTTTTGGGAAATCACTTTTTATGCTAATTTGCTATCTCGCTGAGGGTCGCAACAGTGTCTTTATGTCTATGACTCTTCGCTGGTTGCCCAGCAACCGCACTGTCAAAACAAGAAAGTGACATAACCTTCCAAGAAACCACAAATTGTTGTTTTTACAGTTTTGTTTTTTTTTTTTTTTTTTTTCAAAGAATAAACAAATGAAGTACTGTATAACGTGAAAGTGAACCTCAAAGACCAGCGTGTAGGCTTTAGTGACATCTAGTGGTGAAGTTGCTGATTGCAACCAACTGACTATACACCGACCCTCAAAGCCCAGTTCAGGCTGAAGATTCATGACGAGACAAAACTGTTTCAGAGTGTTGCAAAAAGTGGGAACCAGCCCGTCTCAGCTTGAATCAAACTGGCTAGCGACGTCACCAGTTACTCAGCTTGTCAAGTCACAACATGTGAGGCCAGATAGTTTGTGTTCGGCAGATCTCTTGTCTCCAGTTCAAATTCTCCGCCCTCTAATTTTTGCTGCGGAGGTATTTCACCGTCTCATCTGGTTTCTGAATGTTGCTTTACTGGCAAACTGTGAGTTGCATGTTTCAAATGATCTCATTTCAATTTTTTTTTTTGGTCTGAATCGGCCCGAAGAGAATCTGCAGTGGCTGCGAAAACCGCAAAAAAATGCGTAAGGTCCTCCCTCGAACCCGTGTTTGGTTTGTCCCTTCTGCGCTACCGTAGAAATATGGCGGGCTCTAAATAAGGTGACCCGCTACCTATGCAGATATAAAGGGCTCACAATAAAGTAACAGAACCTAATTCATCCATAGTTTTTATACTAATGAAAACATAGTTTTGAATATTATGTTTCATTTCAATAAAGCCCTCCTGTTTTTGTTTTGTTTTTATTACCATTGCACACTGCGAGGCTGGCTGTTTCCAGTCTTTGTGCTAAGCTAACCAGCTGTAGTGTTGCGTCACAGTACATAAAGAGAGCGATATCAATCACAAAAGTCATTCCTAAAATATTGCTTTATGATTTATTTGGTCTGCGGACGTGTCCTTATTTTTCCCCATTAGAGAGTCGAAGTCGTAAAAGCTTATCGTCATAAGTCTGAGTAATAAAACGTGTCTCCTCTGTCCCGTTGGCTGCGTGTTGCTGCGCTTTGTTTGGTTCTCTTCTTCGCTTTGGTTTATTATGTTGTGATTTGATCTTTGACTCTTCACCTCGTTCTGGTGGAATTCTCCAGGAGTCCGGACTCGCCTCCTGGATCGGAGGTCACCTCCAGCCTTTGGCCGAGGTCCCTCCGGCTGCAGCTGTGATGTTGATCACTGCTTTCCTGGCCTGTTTCACTGAGTTCGCCAGCAACACTGCCACAATCATCATTTTTCTACCCGTCATCGCTGAACTGGTAAGACTGAACTTCAAGGCATGTAGAGGTGGTTTTGATGCATATTTTTGGTCGAACGACGAATTTTTATACTTTTATTTGCTCGTGTGATGGGAATATTTCCAACTCGCGGTGATTGAAATGCATTGTCGAAGTTCCTGAACGTGGTGGACGATGCTACGCGATAAGTTTTAATAGTAATCACATTCAGTTTACAGTGTAATCATACTGAAAGGCTGAAGTCAGTCAGACGTCCCTGTTAGATGATGAAACAGTGAAACTAATAAACTAAAGTGAAGCGAAGTGAAGTTCGCTGCTGACCTTGTCCTCCGCGTTGCGCAGAGGCTCAGTCGGCTTGTTAAACTCGTGTCCTTATGTTTGTAGCTTGTTGGACATTAACTGCTGTTGTCAGCAATCATTACCTGGAGCATTTGTACTTTGAGATGTTGCCTTTACATAAAAAAAAAAAAAATACCTACTTAGAGAATGTTCCTGAAGGGTCAGTTCACCTTGTTTTACAGCCGGTGCTAACATTTTGTCGTTTTAATTGAAAACAAGTATTGGACATATTGCTGTGAAGTTTGGTACAAATGCTCCTCTCAGGACAAATTAAAACAACTGTGGTGATCCGTTGATGTTTCATTGAGCGCCATCGTCAGGTCAGAAATAAGTGAGTTAATAACATTCCCGTCAGCCTCAGGTGTACTTTGTTTGTAAGTATTGGCATACTAACAAACTAAACTAACAAGTTTAACATGATAAAAAAAATGAACATGATAATAATCACCGTGGTAAGATACCATCTTGAGCAAGTTAGCATGCTGATGTTAGCATTTTTTTTTTTTTTTTTTTTAATGAAATAAAATTAAAACACACCAAAACAGTAGAAAATGATACAGGAAAAAAAAAAAATCATATTTGGCCGTTTGACAAAAATCGACAATTTCCAATCCATACTTAATATCAAAAATAAAAAAATAAACATCTCGACCTGCCCTCGTGTAAAGAACATGTTTTGTTGTTTGTGTTTGTCTCTGCAGGCTATTCATGTCTCGGTGAACCCTCTGTACTTCATGATACCTGCCACAGTAGGATGTTCGTACGCCTTCATGCTGCCCGTGTCCACACCGCCCAACTCCATCGCCTTCGCATCGGGACATCTCATGGTCAAAGACATGGTGAGATCCCGCTCACAGCGAAACATATCGTTCATAAAACCGCAGCTCATCGCCATGTTTTCTATCCCTGTTTTCTCAGGTGAGAACTGGCTTCGTCATGAACATCCTCGGCGTCCTCTCGGTCTCTCTGGCCATGAACACTTGGGGCGTTGCCATGTTTAACTTGAACACTCTCCCGGAGTGGGCTAAGCCTCTGAACAAGTCTGCTCTTCTTACTGATGTGCACTTCTCACCCGTGCAGCTGCTCAACGCCACGCTCTGATCACACATCTCAGCACGACCACTGAAGTAACAGAAGATTGTATCAAGATTTAACATTTAACAGGGACTAAAGTCTGTCTGTAGACGTCTGCCACGAAGACGCCTGAACGCTCTGAGAGCTTGAGCCATTAGAGGTTATGATGCCCTCGAGAAGTCTATTATAAATGTGTAAGTGTCTTTTTAGGCTTTCGAAATGCTGTGAATTGTTTTTGTGACACTGCAAGTGTTAAGTTAAAGATGATGCAGCAAGTTTAAAAACTGCTGCATTCTTTTTCTCTCTCTCAACTATACGACAGCTTTGAGCTCCGAGGAGAGTTTTACGTCTTTAAATGTCGAGCCGGACTGAAGAGTGTTTGCTGCCTTTATTGTATCGACTAGACTGACCTCTGCTGGAAAATGAGAGAGACTTCCGCAAATAACTCCTTTCAGATATATTTTGGTTAAAATCACTCAGAGATCATACTTGTTTATGTATTAGATGGCACATGTTGTGTTGCTGAAGCCACAATGCATGAGCAATGTATTTCTACATTATGAATCCAGACTTAATTTTGTTACGTAGTGATCTTCATTCATCTAACTGCTGTTACAAATAAATTATTATAAGTATTGTGATGATTTAGTTGCATGTAGTTTCTTTATTTGTGTGTATAGAGCAGGTTTATTGCCAAGAGGACCTTTAAATGACAGTATCTACAAAGGCTAATTTAAAAAAAAATTTGAAACGAGCAACAAAATGTAACCTTCAGTCTGCAGGTTTTCATTTTGGCCCCTCAAAACGCAAAAATAAAATGCAGTTGTAAATTCCTTGCACTGTTTGCTTTCTGTTGTAAACTGTATAAAGTCACATGGCTTCAACAACAATGTCTAACTTGTTACTCAGTGTGAGCAGGGTCAAAAGGTCCGTCGTGTTTAAATGCAAAGCAGGTCCAGGACAGAATGTACCCGTCTGTGTAACACAGACAGCCTCTGATAACACAGATTTGAACCAAAGCTGATTTATATCTGTACTTTTTGATAATCAGCGAGGTTGGAAATGTTTTAATTTTCATTTGTTAATCATGTGAAATTTTTTTTTTTTTTTTTTTTGTATTTGATGATAACTGAAACCATAAATAAATAATATTAAATTCTCTTTCTGTTGACACAAAATATTTCTGAAATCCTCAAATGTTTTCACTAATAAAAATAATGTGTTTGTGTTCTTTAAGGCTTTAAAAATGTTAATCTTCTTTTATTAATTCCTGTCCTTTTACAAAAAAAAATTAAAATGTTCAGAAGTCATCAGTTTTATTTGACAAAGTGGAGGGAAGTTTTCACAAAATACAAGAGGAAACAAAACTGAACTGAAGGAGCAAAACAGCTTCGATGGCCTCGAGTGGAGGAGTTGTTTTTAAAAATAAAAATGTCATCACTACACAGCTTTCCTCACATTTCCAAATCATTCTGAAACTGGCCTTTAGTGAGCGTGACCTGTGTCACATTGTTTGCAGCATCTGCTTATGAGGTTGTGTCATGCATGGTTTACATATATATGGTTTTCATCTCCCTCGTGGGAACTTGTAGCGATCCACAAATACCAACATGACACTGACTGTTCAGCAAAGTTCCCCTTTTTTTTTTCTTTTTTTTTTTTACTTCCACAGTGCACCAAACATTTCCCATTCCTGTTTATTCTCCAGCTCATAGTCTATCACAGAAAATGAAGTCAAGAACAGAAAATGTTGTTTTGTCCATCAGGTAAGAACACTAATATATTTTTACTTTTAATAGAGTTCAATTAGTTCCTGAGAAGCAATTTAATAATTATAGTTATTTTTCCTATAGCCTGTGTCTTTTATAGGGTTACGTCATTGAATATTGCAGTATTCATATGTAAAAGTACACAATTGGAAAAAACATACTGTCTAATGATCAGCTTTGGGTGTGGGAATTATTCGCATTGTTTATTCTGAAAAGTTAAAAACTTTTTTTTTTTACATTGAGGGCAGTACATGTTTTCTTTTCCTTGAAGAGAGTGAGATAAAAAAAAAAAAAAACCCACCAAAAACAGTTTCGAGTTTTATGGGAAATTAAGAGCTGTAACTCTTTCAAAATAAAAATAGCATTTGGACAGTCTTTTCATCTTCATTGCAGAACTGTTTGCTAACAAGTAGTCTGAAATGATGTATTGATTAAAGATGCCAGATATTGATGTTTAGAGTGGTAGTTATATTAAAAATTTTGGTCAAAGGAAAACTTCGCTGGTACACCCTGAATCTAGTCTTTATGATAAACAATAATAATTGCCATCTGCTTTTATTTCGAAAAATGTTGTCATTTGCTTTCTTTCTGAGAGTCAGATGAGAAGATCAATACCACTCTCAAGTCTGTCTCATTGACTGAGACACCTTCCAGCTAACAGTGGTAGCTTCATATTCAAAAGAGTGTTATTGATCCTCTCAACTCAATAAGAGTTCGTCCAGTCGCCAAACTATTCTTTAACATGTTGGGTTTTTTTCTCCTCAGAAACAGAACTGGATCTTACACACAGACCCTAAAATCTGTCCTGTTCTACCTCTGGGATGTTTTCTCTGCGCCGTCTCCTGCCTGCAGAGACATCCTGTTTTTGCTGTCTCTCTGTTTCACGCTCGCCGTCATCACCGGCAGCCTGCTTCACCACTGGCTGTCACACACGCTGCGATACGACCACAAGGCCTCCTTTCAAATCGCTTGCATCTACAGCGTGGCCGTGTTTCTGGTGTGCTTCCTGTGTCACCCCGTGCGCTGCGTGCTGACACTGATTCTGCCCACCGTCTGCACCAAACAGGGGCGCAAACTCCTCATCTCAGCCTCCGTCATGATTTTAGTGCTGAACGTCATCCCCAATATCTCGGTGAACGTCGGGGCGGTCGCGCACATCATGAAGTGCACCGCCGAGGGTTTCACAAAGACTCTATTAAACTCTTCTGAACTCTTAAACGACGCAAAGCGAGACCTCGTTGAGGAAGCCATCAAAGTGAAGCGGGAGGACTTGAGCATCGTCACCAACTTAAGGACTTTAGATCATTTCACCCAGGTCGATGTGTCAGAAGTGAAAAGCAGGCTTTCGAAGATGATCGGGCAGATAGAAGTCAACTTCTCACATGCCAGGAACCTGCTGAAAGAATACAAACTGCTGTCGAACCGGATTCTCGCTGCCATTTTTGTCGTTCTACTGATTGCTGAATCCGTGCGATACTTAAAATCGTACCTGACGTCAGTTCAGTTTGATAACGGCCGCGTCTCTGAGGAGCTCCTGCAGAAAACAGGTCACGCTGGGAACAAAACGCCCGCTAAGACAAATAAAATCAATCTCACTAGGTGCAAAATTACAAGTCAGGAATGTACCTCTGTTCTCATATCGCTGGTTGTGGTGACATTTTACTTCATTGCCATAACTTTAATAGTAGCATTGGATCACGTCGTGTATCATATAGTTCAGACGATCGTGCCGTGGTTGATGGATTTTCCACCTACGTCTGCCATTATGAGCGTCAGTTACAAGGTGAGACGGCACATAAATGTTTTACCGCCGCAGCTCCATTTATTCTGCCGGTTTTGCTTCGTCACTCTTCGAGGCTTTCATGCATCTGTTCTTGTTTTCAGGTTCAGGGGTTCCTTCCCGCTCTCTGTATCAGCCAACAATCGTGCCGTACTTGGGAGCTGACGAACTTCCACAGGGATTACACGTGGAACTTCAGCCCCGAGCCTTCGCTGTGCGACGTGACAACTTCTGCTCCGAACCCGGGAGTCACACTCCTGCTGGGGTGTCTCTGGCTGATAAGTTACTTTCTCGTGTTCCTCGAGGTTTACGCCAGACGGCTACGCAGAAAAATCTCCGCATCCTTTTTCAGAAAGCAGGAGGAGAGGAGAGTGGCTTACTTGTTGAGGAAAATACAGGAGAAGCAGAATAAAAAAGAGCAAAAAGGGACTACTTCTGTTGACATTTGTAGCTTTAAGTGAAATGTCGCTACAGCCATTCGATGGATTGTCACACATTCACGTTCCTCTCCGGATGAACTTAAATAACTTTAACTACTTATACCATCATCAGATCAAAAATATAGACGAATAAATAAATTAGATATGCGTAACTGCGTTTATTGTATGATTTGTATCTTTCCTGGTGTCTTGATTACGTTTTAACTCTGAGGTAGAATTAGCTTTAAGCTACTTGGTACTAAACTTTTGGTACAATGCATCAAATAGAAATATGTTTATGCAAATATTTAACATGGTCCCATCCAAATAAAATAAATAGGCTACACAAAAAAATACAAATAAGTGCATAACCAAGGATATTGTTCACAGTAGCTCAATTTGTTCCATTTAGTAAACTTTTCACGTTTTCTTCTTAATTCAGGTTATCTTTATCTCTTGGCTAAATTTCACCTTTTAGCCAGCGAGCTCAAGGTTGAAGTCGGGGTTAAACTCACTGAGTGCGCCAGGACTGCGCTTTCTTATCTTGGGGTTAATGCGGCATTCAAAATGTGTCGTATTTCCCGTGTACACAAGAAAATTATGAACACCGCCCTCTTGTGTCAGAACTCTAAACTTTCCGAGTTCACGAGTTGTGATGTTTAATGCCGTGTAAAGAAATGGCAATGGAAGTTCATTTTGCAGCTAAGACATTGCAATTTTAGTCATTTAGAGTTTTTCTTCACAACTTAGTTAATCTAAAAAAAATGTCTCAACAGCCTCATCTTTGCCTTCTGTGTCCTCACTTTTCCTGCACTGTTACCCACCTATTAGTTTGCTAAATCGTTATCCTCTTTTGGTATTAAGATGCAGTTTCAATAGTATTCTTGCGACTTAACCACCTGAACGCCAAACATACGCTGCACATGACTTCCCATGTCGTAACCAAGAGCTCACAAGTTTCGTTTAAAGGCAGCATAAAGCTCCTTTAACCTACGTGTAGCCAGTCAGGAAATGTCTCTCCTGGGGTTAGGCAGGCCTTGGCACCTTCTACTTCCTGATTCACCCATTAGGCAGAGTATAAAAGCTGTACAGAATGAGCTGCTGTGAGCCTGCTTGTCCCATTTAGTGTCAGAGTGCTGCATTGAGGATCCACAGTGATCTGATCCAGCTCCTCAGGGAGGCCCAAACCAGGTGTGAGCCTGCCCAGATGGAAGAGGTACAACATTCGGGCTAGAATTGAAAGCCACTTTTGTTTTGTCCCTGTTTTGTGTTTCTTTATTTCTGTGGTATGGTTTAGTTAGATGCATTTTGTTGGTGTTAGTTTCCTGTCTTTTAACTAAACTGTGTTTAGTATTTCCCCCAAGAATATTACTTTCCATGAAATTGGATTTGCGTCAAGTTTGATTATCATGTTTTCTTTTAGGAGTGCTTGGGGCTGGCAGCAGCGTGGCTGCCCAGATGTGGTTGGTCTGGTGACTGGGTCTCTCACCTCACACTCTCAGTTGTGTGGTTGATGGTATTTTCTTTTTGTTTTACACATCCTTTCAGTATTTACATGCTTTTGATTATAATTTTGTATAGTTTGATGTGAGTGTGTGGAGCACAGGAGCTGGTGAGTGCCCTGTCCCAGAGTCTGTTTCCCCTCCTCCCCCCTTTTTACTGCCTACAGCTGCAGCTTAGTCACCAGTAGCACTCCGCTTATGTTTTAAAGCACATTGGATTGTGTTTTTAGACTTATAGTTTCTTCAAGAGTTAATTCAATAAATTGCTTTTTTATTTTACTGTGTTATATTCTTAAAATTGTTTAAATAAACATTTGTAATCTTGGGTGGAATCCTTTGCCTCAGTCCATTTGTTTTCGGTTACTTGTGGATCCGTGGTTGTTCCATCTAAATTCTAAGAGGAAATAACCCACCGGTGGTCACATTCGGCTCATGAAGCCGTTAGCCTCCAAGCAAAGTGTGTAAAGATGCATGCACAACATGTTCTGGAAGGAAACTATCTAATCCTCATATTCCCATCATGTCCACGTGTACGAGTAGGACATTAGCGTTTAGCTCAAAACTCCACGGTGTCAAAATCCAGCCTCCTGATCACTCACATGGCTTTATGCTCCTGTTACCTAGGTACAATGTTTTTGTTTTTTTGTTTGTTTTTTTGCATCATTCAGTGGTGTTACTGTGTTTCTGTTCTGCAAAATGTAAACTGATGTAAACATCCTGTGTATGAGTCAGTCTCAAAACCTTTTCCTCTGCAGTCGTATCGGCCCTCAACAGTCCCCCGCTTAGGTGTTAACATGTGGTTTGAGATGCAGCACATTTTGCTGAAGTTGCATCATCCACATTGTTTGCTGGACAGAAACATACCTGCAAACAGTGGGTTTTTTTTTGTTTGTTTTTCAAAGGTCACAGAGCCCATGTTTGATCGTATATTATTCTGGGTTTTTTTTACATACTAATTTAAACTGATTCTGTTTAATTCTCCCGTGCAGCCCCACTAGATGCCACTGTAGTGCTTCCAACAGATTACAACAGACACTAATGCGATGCAACTGTTTTCAGGAAATGAACAGCAGATTGGATCTTACAATTTTGTGAATATTGTATCAGCCAAAATAGCTCTAATAGAGTAAATGAATCTGTTTCACACATCCAATAATTCACCAGCCTATTTTAATCTGCATGGCCTTGCAAAAAAATAAAATCACTTCCTTTCTCTGAAATAGTTCTTTGCATATCAATACGCTCCTGCTTGAAATTCCCATGAGGGGGGGGGTTATTTTAAGGCCTCATCCCAGAATAATAATAGAATACTTCTTTATCATCTATTTTTACTCCTGACATTTAGTCTACTTCTCAACTATGTAAAGACATTTCACTGCTGCGGGTCCAGGACTTATAAATTATTCATATATTTTCTGTTACTTCTAATTTTCTCCTCTGTGTGTTACATACTGCGTGTGTGAGAGCTTTGTAGCCGACTGTGGTCTTTTTCTCATTGGAGATGCACCAGATTACAGGGTAGATTATCGTTAACATGTAAATAAACATCCAATCGGCCTGATTTTATGGCTGCACTTTTAAATACCATTAAATAGAAATATTGGAGATGTTTTTTTTATTATGCATGCATTGTGCAAGATAAGGACACTAATTCTTGGACAACAAGAAGGACAAAAACTGTGCTCCAGCTGTTATGTATTCATTATAAGCTGCCAGCAGACTGAATGTTCTTCAATTGATTTCTATTCTTCTTTTAAAAAAAAAAATATGCTAGAATCTGTCATGCATGTCTTCACACTGACCACAGACTCTCTACAGGTTTAAGCTTTTCAGTCAGCTCTGATTTTAAGGTCGATTGGTTTTAATTTTACTTCTTTTTTTTCCTGCTACTGGAAGCACCAGACTTTAATAGTATCAACATATTCTACACAGTCAGACTCCCAGAGGCTGTGAAAGCTTTACCATCCAAATATGCATCGTGGGAATATAGCAAGATTCCTACTTTTACGATGTCTGTTCCTGTTTGTCCCTCAGGAGCAGATAAATATTCTTTCTTTGCAAAACCAGATAATTAAATGCTCTAAATGTGGCTTTTCTCAGAAGGAGAAGAAGAAATGTGGAGTGTGTTGTGAATTGCAGCCTACCTCTTCTTTTCTTTCTGTAATTACAGGGATTATGACATGGCCATAGTGGTTGACATGACACTGTGGGCTTAGATGGTGAGGTGCAATTGATTTTTAAGTTGGTGACTATACAAGGCGGTGTGGATATCATGGTGTGAGGGGGAGAGAGGGAAAGAGGGAGGGGTGCACTGGGATTACAGCGAGGCGGAGGGAGAGAAGGAGGGAGACGGATGTGGACGACTCGAGCGACTCTGGAGGAGGACGGAGCACTCATCTGTGTGTCTTTGTTGATTTCACCGGAGTGCTGCTGTGATGTCAGAATGAGAACTGCTTTCTACAAATCATGGTAAGCTGTACATTTATGTTTACTTTCATGAACATATTTTCTTAATTTGAATCATGTGAATATGTAATTTTTCTTTTTGCTGAATTGTTGTCTGATTGTTTTGGGGAAGCAGGAGGGGGCTATTTTATATTTAATCACCCTAGATTTATATTTCTGGGGTGATGGTAGCTTTAGTGTGCACTTTATCATTGTCAAGTGTAGCTAATAAAACAAATATGCCAGCAATGAGAAACACATAAAGTTAAAGAAGACGTCTGTAGTGTTGGCATATGTCAAATTTAGTTTGTTTAATTCTTAACTGTCGCATTTTTCATTATTTGGAAGTTACTAATTCTACTTCTAATGTGTGCATTGTTGACTGTGATGTAATTCACTATTTCATTAAGATATTTATTGCAGTTTTTGAATGCACAGAAAATGCATGTGGCATTCTGGAGGACATATACAAATTATTTTTTGTTGTGCAATTTGGAGGAGATTACTCAACCTCAAATTCTTCTTATGCTTTGTATCTTTTAGTCATTACAGTGAATCCGTACAATATTTTGAGGCTGTAATCATTTCTATTCAGTCTCTAATGATTGTCTCTCTTCATTTCTGTCTTGAGGATTTTCGTTTTCTGACCTTGAAGATTAACTGAATTGAACTTGAACAAGATGGAGAACAACACGACCATCTTTGAGAATGTCCCTCAGGTTTTAAATCTGACAGAGATTCCTCTGAAGCCTCTTGAAGAACAAGTCGTAACAATATTTTTGACAATGATCATTTGTGGAGTTGGGATTGCTGGGAATATCATGGTGGTGCTGGTTGTGCTGCGCACAAAGCACATGGTGACTCCGACTAACTGTTACCTCGTCAGCTTGGCTGTCGCAGACCTCATTGTGCTCCTGGCTGCAGGCCTTCCTAATATCTCTGATGTCGTAGCCTTCTGGATATACGGCTACACCGGATGCTTGTTCATAACTTATCTTCAGTACCTGGGCATCAACGTGTCGTCCTGCTCCATCACAGCGTTCACCATCGAGCGGTACATCGCTATTTGTCACTCCATAAAGGCACAGTTCATATGTACCGTCTCCCGGGCCAAGAGGATCATAGCTGGAGTCTGGATCTCCACGTCCGTCTACTGCACTATGTGGTTCTTTTTGGTGGACACGGATGAAACCGTCTACACCAACGGCGTGGTGGTCACCTGTGGCTACCGTGTCTCCAGGAGCCTCTACATGCCGATCTACTTCCTGGACTTCACTCTGTTTTATGTGATCCCTCTCATTGTGGCCACCGTGCTGTACGGTCTCATTGCAAGGATTTTATTCATGAGCCCTCTTCCGTCACATCTGAACGACCGAGATGGAGGAGGGTCGGTTCACCAGGGTCACTCCAACAGCACCAGCAAGGCCAACAAGGGTGCAGTCGCTGCAAGAAAACAGGTAATGGAAAGGCCAGATGGACACACAGTTTGGAGCAGAAAAGAAATGAAAGAATGCAAAATACTGAAATATTTGACCATTTTCTGATAAATGATTTTCTTTTTTAGACAGACCTTACTGTGTTTGTGATAACTAGGAAATAGTATGTAAAGGTCAGATTTCGACAGTGCACACAAATTTAGCTGTTGATCCACTTTGCACTAGACTGTGTATAAAAGTTGACGTAGCTTCCGGGTCTGAAAAGTAAAGCCAGTGCGGAAGTACTTTTAAGTGCAATACCAGCAAAGGCCACTAGGGGTTGGCTTCAAAAAGGCTATGGCTGCATAGACTCCCATTCAACTTCTCTCATGAAATACAAAGTCAATAAATATCATAATGGTGTCATTCGCTAAAGTCAATTCTTATTATTGGTTTTCTGGTGGTTTATTTAAAAATAATTAGATTTTAGGCCTCAAAAGTGGTATGTTTGATAGTGTGGTGCAATTAGTTTTCTGCTGTAGGTAGGTGGGGTTTTGAGTGATGGATTATATATTTTGCAATGACATTTGGTTCAGCCATTCACATCCTCCTCAGGAAGAACGGAAATCAATGTGATGATCCATTACATTTTCTCCTAGCTAAAGGAGTCAACGGATCAAGACTTTAATTTGTCAAAAATATTGGTTTACAGCCTAATTCCTGCAAAAGTAATGCTATTCTCAGCAGCATCTGTTGTACTTTGTGTTCAGAGCTAATTACAATGTTAAACACCATGAATGTCTGAAACTGAGGGCTGTGATCTCCTACTTTAAACGATTATCTCGGCGCATTCTGGGTTAGCAGACTTTTCTAAACACTTTGCTGTCGTGTTTGAACCACTGAATGTAATAATTAGTTCTTTTCTAGCATAGCACTTTGTCATTGTGAGCATGTTAGCCGTGACGAGCCTGAGAGAGCTGCTTCTGTGCACCAATGACTCTTGTTAAGCATCCTCTACAACGCTCAACCAACAGTAAAACACTGAGTCATGATTTGTTAAGATTACTGTACTCTTCCTCGTCATTGGTCCTCGTTTCCTCGCTCATCTCTCAATCTGTCTCGACAGATAACAAAAATGCTGGCTGTGGTGGTCGTCCTCTTCGCCCTGCTCTGGATGCCGTACCGAACACTGGTGGTGGTGAACTCCCTCATCGACCCGCCTTACCACAACACCTGGTTCCTGCTCTTCTGCCGGATGTGCATCTACACCAACAGTGCCATCAACCCCGTTATTTACAACCTCATGTCTCAGAAGTTTCGCGTTGCATTCAAAAAGCTCTGCAAGTGCAGCTGGCGGCACAAGGAGGCCGAGTACAACGTGCCGATGTACTACAGTGTGATGAAGACTACGTCCCATGAGAGCAAAGAGCCGATCACAGAGCAGGAGGACGTCAGCTGCCTAAACACCAACAGGTTCAACGCAACAGATGATGAAGGGAGCACACACAGCATTTCTTAATGAAGGCTAAAAGGAGTTTGTCGGGTTCATCGGGACAGACTGTGTGTGGATGATAAATTAGTTATTTAAAATATCTCTCATTTTAATGTTTAGGTTTCCTGTCAAAAAAAAAAAAAAGTACTCACTGAAATCTATTTATATTCTTCTGGATATCTGTAAAACAAATTTTATGTGTGGTGTTTCTAGTTGTGGTACTTTGGCATCACTATTGTTGTAGATACAGTACAGTTTTGTCAGACTAAGCTTAAGTGTTCTTCAAACTGCTTTGTTGTCAATAGTGGCTTTACAATGTGTGTCAGCGTTACACTGAAATTAGTAGTTATTTCAAATGTATTTGGAAGTTTTGTACTCAGCATTTTAGTGCACATTAAAACAAAACGTGAATTGTGGGAATTATTTTCAACATTAACTTTTTTTTGTCGCGTTTGTGTTAATGATTCTTCAGGTGAATATTTTGAGTTTTATCTTGAGACGAGTTTTAGACAAATAGTGCAGACAATGACAACAGAGGCAGCTTCTTTCTGGCTGTGGTAGTTCAATGTAATACATTATGTGACAACATGTTAACATTATGATTTAGCTCAAAGCATCACTATGTTTAAGTTCACAGTTAAGTTAAGTTCTTAATTCATAAGGATTGTGGTAATTGTAGCTCAAGCTCAACGAGAGAGCTAACCAGTTTTCATTGCTGTAGGGTAGCATGGTTTGGATATTCAGCCAGGCTAACTACCTAAACTACCTAACTTAAAGCAACATGGACATCTAGAAGCCACAGAGGCAGTTTAGCAAGCGAGCAGTCGGGTAACTTAATGCAGGAAACGCAAAGGCATTACGACAGAGGGAAAAGATAAAGCTGAACATTATGCATATTAAATTACAAAGAAAAACTGTGACTTAAAATTACAATACATTATCGTAACATTAAAAGAAAAATGTATTTCTTTATACTCCACTATTTCTGTAAACCTCAGAAAATATGTAAAAACTTGTAAACTCTGAGCTTTAAGAAAATTCCAGTGTCCGGAGCTTGTTGGGTCAAATATGGAAAAACCATCCAGTTGAATTTAGGTTATGACGCTTGGTGATGCTCGCCACTTTCTGCAGATATACAATAATGTCTTTAAGAGCAACAACTCTGACAAAGTGTGGCAGGTTATCCCATTTTGTCTTGTTGTTTGACAATATGCTCTGCTCTGTAATGGGAGTTCTTAAGAGGAAGTTGTCAGATAGCAGATTTATTCAGTCTCCAGCTGCAAGGAAAGTCTTAAAACAGCTGCCTCCATACTACAATGGAGGAATTCAACAATTAATAAAAAAGTTCAGAGTTACAGTCAAGGACTTGTTATGACAATTTTCCTCCAGTTGTTTTTCCCCAAATATTCACATCCTGTGAACAGATTTGTCAGTCTGACAGTTTATGTGGTTCATTAGCTGCTGTGTATTTCAGTTTTCTTTGTTCCGCATTCCTTCAGCAACAAATCATTACTACTTATCTTGTAATAAACCTTTTAAAATTAATGACATTTTTAAATGTCACTGAAACAAACAAACAAAAATGTTTTTAATAATTTCACCCTAACTTGAAATGCCAATGAGGTGGAGCTCATTTGAAATGGATGTAAATTAGAGAAGCTGTGTCTTCAACAGAGCAAACGTGGAGCTGAAAATAAAAGGATTTTTAAAAAGACAGTTAAGTTGATGTTCCTAAGCAGCTTCTCATTCAATGTTTCTTTCATCAGTCTTTCTAAAAAAAAAAAAAATCAAACATGTTCAATAGCTGTTCAGTAGCGGATATACCTGTAGATTTTACATACGTAACAGAACGTCAGCTTATAAATATGATACAAATGCTCATTCTTCAGTAATGCACAGTTTTTGTTTTTATGTATCATATTGCTACTCTTACTTTGAAAATGTTCCTTTCCTGGAAAATGTCATTATGGTGTATCTCTCTCTTTCAATAGTTGAGTTTTAAATCCAAGTTTTAGCAGCTACTTCCTTATCAGGGAGAAAAAAAATGTGTTTTATGGAAAATGTAGATTTTCTTATCACTCTGTTAACTTAGAACTTGTGTCTTCCAAGACAATAAATGTAGAAAATCTGAACTAAAATAGCCAAAGATGATTCGGATATTGTCTTTCGAGAAATTAACTAAATACTGCAGATGAATCTCAAAAAGCTGCTTTAACAGCCCAAGCTTTATTTTAACATCATGAATAAGTCATATGAAGAGAAGGGGCGAGGAAGATAGGTAGCACCAAGTATTATATATTCTAATCTGCTTTTATAATGGAGAACATTATGAGCTTTTCTTCTGTGAGAATGAATAATTAATTAATTGTATCTGTCAAGAGCTCTTGTCTTCTCAGTATAAACACAAATAATCAAAGGGCCAGCCATTGTTTTTTTCTGTTGTTTCAAGATGACCATTACGCTGCTGTGAAGAGACTGATTATTTTCTTTTGTCTATTCATTCTTCCTGGAAGGTCCTCTGCCGAAACTACAAAATGCAGAGAGCAGATTTTATTACGGCATGAAGCAGCGGGGCAGGAGATGAGTTTTAGCACATTGGACACTTTATTCTAGTACACTCAAAGCTAAATTTTGCTTTTGTTTTGTTCTAGTCTGATGTGCACAAAAATAGACGCCCTGCAGATCTCAGGGTGGGGAAAAAAAAAACGTAACTAATAAAAACAGAATGTGATGATCATCATGTAAACGCATATTTATTTGAAAATAGAATGAAGACGACATATCAAATGCTGATACTGACAAATTTCCATTGTTTTATGAAAAATATATGCTCATTTTGAATTGATGATAGCAAAATGTTACGGAAAAATCGGGAAAGGGGAAACAAAAGACTGGAAAAGATGTGGAATGCTAAAAAAAAAAAAATCACCAACTTATTGGAAATATTTTTCTCTATTTGTAAAAAAGAGAACAGATGAAAAAGGATTCTGTGAACCACAGCCAAGACAACACTGGAAGCATCTGCACAGAGCATGTATTTCATTTTTATGCAGTACAATACAGTGTGCAAATACAATATTTGTTTCGTTAATTAGTAATTTTTTTTCACAATGAGAAATTTGCTCATCTAAAAGCAAATCTGGAAAACATCCAGGATAAACACACTGCATACAAAGTGAAGGAAGGCATGAACGCTGTGTTTATACACCAACAAGTGAAAAAAAAAAATCCTCCATTTAATACTGTGAATTTATTGATGTCTTCCTCAAAACTGTAGGCATCATTAAACCCTCAGTGTGTTGTATTTATGACTTTATAGGTTGATACTCTTCATTGAACAACCACACAGGCTGAGTCTCTTCATTTCAACCTTCATACTGTGTGGAAATGTACACTGAAACTATACATCATCTGTATCTCCTCATGCACTTACTCTCTCCACCGTGTGCTTAAACCCTTCAGAAGCAGGCAGTTATTAACATCAGAGACCTGTGTAGGTCGAGGGGAGGTTGCTATGAGACGGCCCGATCTTCAACTTGTGCTATACAGTAGATTAAAGTGATGGTGTGCGGCTGTATATTGTATGTTAACAGTGATCCTTTTTATGGAGTCTGTTCACTGATGTTTATGGTATATTTCAGCCATTTTTTTTACAACCACTCATCCATCCATGAGGGTGTTATGAACACATCAACATGTTGGAGCTTTTCTAATGTCTTCACTAGTTTTGGGTATAATCTCTCCAAAATAGGCTTCAAATGTTTGCGGGATCTGATATATTCATTTTACGACACATTTCATTGCTACATTAAAGCACCGTTAAGCTCATACAATTAGATTTTAACAAAAACATTTATGTATTCTCAGACTGTGATGAAAAAAACACTAAGAATGTTTACCAAATTGGCTTTTACTTGAACCTACTTCACTTCTTCTACACTATTTGACAGTTACTTTTCACATTAAGACTTTACATACAATACATAAGATTAAATTGCTTTATTGCAGATTGAACGATTTAACAGCATAAACTAGAATTGTGTCCACCAACCAGTGAAGGTACAGTTTACATCTACAACTGAAGACTCTGTATGAATCTTTTATGTGTTCACTTGTTTTGCCCAATAAAGCTGATTGACAGTAGGCAATGCTTCAAATATAGATGTTGCTGCGAAGACGTGAGGTCATAGTGATTTGACCTTTGACAACCAAATTCAAATCAGTTCATTCTTGAAACGTGAACATTTGTGCCAAATTTAAGGATTTTCCCTTTAGGTGCTCTTAAGATTAAATAAGATGGACGGACAACCCATAACTATAATGTCTTTGGCTACGGCTGTCTTTGACAAGGTGGAAATTCTTCCAATGCATTTATTTGTTTGTTTGTGTTTTTTACAGATAAACATAAATATCAGGCTTTTGAGAATGGTGTATTCAAGGTGTTAGAAGTTACTTTTATGAATAGGTGGATGTGGTATTAAACATGGGACACGATGAAGCACATGTGTGAATGCTTCAGTAGATGTCCAAGCCTTTAATCGTTACTCTGCCCAGCCACAGCAAACATTTTGCTATTGATTAGCGGTTATCACAGCGCACTTTGAACTTTTCCGAGGCCTCACTTCATGTTTGGTTTTAAGTCAATAAGGTTGTTAGAGGTGTTACATTTACAGCAATTAAAAATATCTGGTGCTCCAAAAAAAAATTGTGAGTCATCACTGAACCTGAATACAAACTTTGTTGGTTAAAATGTTGCTGAGATGGTCAGAAAACGTTGGCTGAATGTCCTGCATGTAAATCTACAGTTATACCTAACTGCATGTATGCATGTATAAGTATCGTATATCTCTCTGCTGCATAATGAGATGTATGAGGTCTTCTTGAATAGTAATTCTATAATAACCACTTATATTGGTAATCTTCAAATGCCGTGGTCATGCATACTTGTTCAATGTTAATCAGAAACATAACTCCACATGTCTAACACAGTGTCTGACTGTGTCATCGGCAGCAAAGAGCTTTGTAGTTCATTCTGTAGTTCGTTTATGAACTTTTACTTTGATCTAAAATGTCAAATGAATTTGTTCCGGCAAGAAAAATTAAATAAACATCTGTCTTCTATTGAAGAGTGTGAACACTGATAATACATTTATAAATTATTCATAAATATAATTCAGTCAATGTTACACAACAGTTGAATCTCTTCCTTGTTTCTGGACATATTCAAGCCCAAGGCGCTCAGCCACAAAAACACTTTAAAACAGAGCTGCTTCATTTCATGCATGATGATTAACAAAAAGGGCAAAATAGAAAATGTTGCATCTGGTCAACATCTTGCAGTCTGACTGCTTTTGTTGCCTGATGCTCGAAAAAAACAACAACTATTATTTAACATTTGAGATAAAACAATTTTCTGATCACAATAAAATAAAATGATTGATAATAAAAATGAATGAAGTCATGTCATCGGTCATTAAATTTCAAGTGACAATCTAAATGGTAAAAAAAATGTCCTCTTTGCTCAGAGCATTTTCTTTTTCTTCAAAATTCATGGCATCAATATAACCTCGCTTTAATGGGTCTTCAAACGATTCAGGTGGAAAAATACAGTTCAGTCAGAGACGTGAAATAGTCTGTCCTGATCAATACTCCCTGCACTGCAATCACAAATGTCATAAAGAACCGCACACACATTATCCTCATAAATCGATAAACCTACGTTTTCATATTTCAGGGAGCAACAAAGCCCATCAATAAAGGGTTATAAATGTATATTTTATTTGTCTCTGGAGGGGAGGATTTTCCTCCATTAAATATTTACTAATTCGTGGTTTTTAAAATGCACGCAAAGACGTAACTTAAACAAGGGAGGCAATTTTTTTTGCTTATACGGGAGAGAGATTGATCTCCACTGCATCAATAAATTTCTTTTCAAAAAAAGATTTTAAATTAATTTCAGCACAAAAAAGAAACTCGAGAAAAAAAAAGAACCACCTCAACTGGAAATGAATAAAGAAGTGTTACATGGGTGTGAAGTTAATCGTGTTCACCATCTTATTTTAGTGCACTAACATGCTACTAATTTGCTACTTGGCAGTACATTTAAAGTACAGCTGAGCCATCAGCACGTCCCCATAACAGGAAAAACGCAATGAACCGATTTCCAGTGACTCCCAAAATGACATACTGTGTGAGCATTTTAAGTGCCCTCTACAGGACCAACATGTCCTCACAACCCTTCCAACAGAATTGGTCATTTGATGTCTAAGTGCTCGACATTTAATTGTTGGAGAGTAAATTAAATGGAATTGATAAGAACAGAATTCAATGTCCAAGGACCATAATAGTATGCTGGCATTTTATGAAATATTTCAGTCTGGACTAAAGCTGCTTCTGCTCCTGGCTAAAAATAAACAAAACAAGCCTCGCACATATTTTCTCAAAGCACTTGTGTCGTATTTTATCAGATCTCTCAACTTTTAAACAGAATGCTGTTTTTGGATCCTCTAAAGCGAACAAAGGAAAGACATATTTAACTGATAAAAGCACAACAGGCTGGTTTCTTTATTAAACTCCTCAGAAGAGGAACTTAATTCTGCCAGACAGCTGAGTTTCACCGGCTACGTCAGCCTCATTGCAGCTCAGCGTCCCTGTAGTGATATGACGATCAGTGCTGTCATTATCAATCAGATCCGTTCCCCCTGACATTTGATGAGTGGTGTTTGTGCCATAAATCAGCCGCTGACTTAGATGTGAGGTCTTTTCATGCTCTGCTGCTCGGCTCTGCTTGTAGACAGCAGCAAGAGACATAGTTTTATATCCATGTGGTATCTATAAATGAAGACTCTTGTTTAACTGCCTCAAATATTACTACACTGTAAACTGCCTAGAGCATATCCCTAGTGATTGAGTGTTAATTTACAACTTAATGTCACAGTAAGTACATGTTCTTATCAGAACAGCCTATAGAGGGAAGATATAATAAAACTACAATTTATAGCCCCACTTCTTCCAGGAAAATGATGAAATGACATTAAACTTTTCTCTGAAAGCAGAGGTGACCCATGAGAAACACACTCCTTCCTCTTCTTTACCAAAATAGTTTACAGTGTGGGCGAATGTTTATATTTGTCAAACATGAGTCGACAATTTGATTTCTTGCTTTCTAGAGTTAAGTGAGAAGACAGTTAGCGGTCTCTCATCTGGACATTTGAAGGTGGAGGCAGTTAAAATAGCACCTATCCTAGTGATAGTGTACCAGACTATTTCCCCGCCAGGTGCAAGTAATTTCTCGTTTAACCACTTGACAACTTTCACCGTTTCATTTTGCAGTGTTGTGAATGTTCACATCTGCCAATGTGAAAATCCTCAAGCAAACAACAAGTCTTTATACCTTCACTTTCAACATCTTGTACACAAGTTTCATACGTGACAGTGTTTCTCAGGTGTTCACAATCTGGCCTGATGGAGGGGCAGCTGAGGATGATGGGTATAACATTAGATTTTCAGATTATTTTGGCCATAAACAGATGAATAGTCAATGGATTCCCAAATTTATTACAGTTCTGTTTATTACAGACATGAATATCTGTACAAGATGTCACCGTAATCCATCCAATCGGGGTTGTAAGAACAAATCAGAAATGTAAACTGGGGATCACCAAGCTCTCCTTTTCGGAGCATAAATATCTTCACAATTTTTAGTAAAAGTTAATTTAGTATACCACCACTGCCAACCCCAAAGCAAATCCATTAGCATGGCTAAAAACATGCACATTATATTATCCCTTGTATAAACTCATCGGTCAGGGATTTAATGAGATTCTTTAGAAAAGTCTCAGAAGTGAAGACAAATCGGGGTCCAAAGCAATATCCTTTTTACATCCAGCTGAATTTAACCTTCATGAAAAGTAATACTGAGTGAAATAAACCTCTGAGCTGATAATGCAGAGACAGAGTTGGGGCTTCAGTCAGATAATGGGTAGTGAGAGTTGAACTCTCCGCTGGCTCGGCCTCGGATTTGGCAGCAGCCTCTTGCTGACGCTGGGGGCAGATGGTCTCTCTCTCAGAGTCGGGCGTCAGCTGTTGCATGAACACAGATGAGGGACTTAGTGCACCGGACGCTGAGTCTCACCCACGGCTCTCCAGAGGGAACCACGAAGTCACATAAACTCCTGACAAAACTCCTGACTGCTCGCTCTCTGTTGGATTTACTGGAATTTGACTGGAAAATATCAATGGAGACACTTTGGTTTCTCTCGTGAAGAATCTACTCTGTGAAGATATGCTTCAATCACGGTAGGCCACAGAAATATTATTCCTTCATGCCATGTTTTTTTATTTGAGAGACTGAGATGTACTTTTGTCAGTATTTTTGTTCAACTGTTTGTTTTTATAGACAATCATACAGACACTGAAAAAGGAAGTTACAATTTTAAAACTACAAACTGACAGAAAAATTTAACATTTAATCAGTTTTTTAATCTACTACAGTGCGTCTGGCTTTTATCTGAACTTGACCTTGGCTGCTCACATGTTAGAGAGTGTTTTTGTGTTTTACACTCACCTTCACACGAAGACACGGAGCTAACAGGAGGATCGCTCACCTGCCAAAGCTCCTCTAATTCTATTTGCTGACCCCGGGATCTGCCCGACCGGCTTATAATGTCTTTACAGTAATACACCCTGCAGGTAGACAGTCATACTATGAGCCAAGATAAGAGGAGTGTGTAAACATGCGCCATGCCTTTACGCTGTTAGACACATTAGTTAACAAAATAATAGTTTGTATTGATTAATTCCATTCATGAGCAATGCACAGTTGGTATATAAGTGGTACATTTACCTGAATACGTTAGCTTTTTGAGGTACTTGTACTTCTATTTTTCTATTTTATTATCTTTAATACTTTTATTCCACCAATATTCAGAGGCAAATATGAGATGTTTTGGATTTATTAACTCCCTCCTTGACCAGCTTACATTAACATTAAAGTGATGCATCAGTAATTATGATCAAATTATGTGATATCCACTTCTCTGAAATGGGAGATTCTGCATGAGTACTTTTTCTTTTGGTATTTAAAGCATGTCCCGATGCTAATATTCTTCTTTTAAAAATCTTGACTGCAGAACTTGTAGAGTGTATTTTATTTCCACACTGTCATTGCTACTTTTACTAAAGTAAAATCTCTGAATATTTGATTGCTTCCACTTGTGTTATTGTTGAGCTATTTGTTTTTATTATATTGTTCAGTAAACAGAGCACCTAACCCCATGCTCTTAACAATACATCTGAATGAGGATGACATCAAGTCACCAGGTCGTTTCCTCATCTGTATCCTGTTCTTGAACAAAAGAGAAACTCAGAGGGGAGCCCCAGTTTCCTTCTCTGGTTCCTGAACATGGGAAAGAGTCATATCCTCCCATATGTTCACTTAAATAACAAGTTGCAGGTCTTTCCCAAGTATAATGACATCTTGAGTTGAACAAAAGTAATATTTTTCAGGAGAGTCGAGCGTTGATGATTTATGAGTCTCAGGTTTGCAGCCGGATGGGGAAAAAAAACGGAATCTGCGTTTTTCTTTGCTATCGAAGCTGAAAACAGTTTTGTCTCTTTGCAGGTGCACAGCAGGAAACAGTTTAGCACATGTTCTTGGTGCAGGAGCTTCCTCCTTCCCTGGACGCCTCATGCAGGACGTTCCGGTTTCACCCCTTCAATGAACAAAGCAGATTCACGTCCAAACCAGCTGCACAGTGACAGAAGCAATAATCCCCCAACAATGGCAGTCACTTCCCTCTATGTTCCTGAGGAGTCAGGAGCTGGCTTAACCGAAGTGGACATATGTACGTTTGGGATTAATACAAAGTATGAACTCATCCCATCCGTTGTCTGCTCCGTCTGCCTTTCATTCGGCCTCATCTACTGCTTCTTCGGTATGTACTCATAATGATTGTTAAATGTAAGGAAAGCCCACTGAGGAAACAAACTGCCCTCTCTGTTTTAAGTGTTGTTTTTTTTAGCTCACCTGATGACTTAAACCATGGGTGGCAGGTGTGTGCAGGCAGCCGGGGTGGATAAGCTCAATTTGACAGAGACAGCGTGTATGAAGGGCCACCTGTTGCACCGAATGACATCCTACTGGCGTGGTGTTTAACCCGACAGCTGCTTACGTGTGTTCAGGCAGTCAATATGTATTTTTATGGATAATTAACTACGATACATGTTGAGCAACATGCTGTATTGTGCAAAAAAAAAAATATATATATATATATATATATTGCAGTATAAAAATAAATATTAACCCAGTGTTTTCATTGAGAAAATATGTGGCAACAACTTCAATAAACACAAACTGTGAACATGAGTAGGAGTGTTGTGTCCTGTGGACCTCCTCACAAACACATGTGACATTATGCAAACACACATGCTGCCGAAGCCTGTGTTCCCAGTAACTCTCTAACTGAGTGCCATGTGAGGCATTATATGAACGTAAATCATTAATATTTTGGGGACAGCTGTTTTGTAGGAGATGAGTGTTGTCAGAGTTGTGTTTCCTGATGTAATTTGGGGTTTCTGAGGTCAGTTAGTTATTTATTGTGTCACGCACATACAAGTGTTCAGCTCACATGGACTGACAAGACACCAGGATACAGCTGCAGCGTGGAAATGTTTTTAGAATATAAACAAGACCAAGGTTGGATCGCTAACAACGATCTTTGTCTCCCATGAGCACCACAAAAAGGTTTTCGTCCTGAAATGCTTTATATTCAGTTCCTAAGCATAGTCGTTTCTCCGCCTCTTTATGTACCCTGACAAAAAAAAGACGCAGATGCAGATCTCCTGTTCGACCACATTTCTGAATGTTGCTCCATGGGATTGAGATCTGCTGACTGTGGAGGACAGTGAACTCATTGTCATGCTCAAGAAACCAGTCTGAGATGAGGTTTGTGATATGATGTGCTGAAAGTAGCCGTCAGAAGATGGGATGGACATGGTCAGCAGCAATACTCAAACAGGCAGTGGTGTTTAAATGCCGTTCAGTCGATACACTCGGTGTGGTCTTCTTCTACTGCTGCAGCCAATCTGCTTCAAGGTTCGACGTGTTGTGTTTTCAGAGATGCTCTTCTACATCAACTTTGGCTGTAACAGGTGGTCATTGGAGTAACTGTTGCCTTTCTATTTGCATTAAACCAGTTTGGCAATTCCTCTCTAAGCCCTGCCGTCAACAAGGCATTTTCATGAACTGGATGTTGGGGATTTTTTTTTCCAGACAATTCTCTGTAAGCCTTAGAGATGGTTGTGTGTGAAAATCCCAGTAGATCAGCAGTTTCTGAAATACTCAAACCAAACAATCTAACAACAACCATGTCACCTTCAAAGTCACTTAAATCACCTTTCTTTACCAATTTGATGCTCTGTGTGTTTCTGCCTGTGACTTTCTGATTGGATATTTGCTGTGACGAGCAATTGAACAGGTGAATCTGTGAAAGTAAGTGAAGTCAATCTAATCTACGGACTGAAATTCATATAAGACAAAATGTGTCAGGATCCCTGTCCCGACCCTAGTGTGTCTCCCTCTATTTTGTCCCCAATCACCTCTCCTCATGTGTGCTGTCATTCCCCTGTCTGTTTGTTATTGTTTTCCCATGTGCTTTGTGTTTTGTTCCGTCCTCCTCTGCCCTCCTCCAGTCACCTCCCATGGCTGCACCTCTCACCAGTCTGAACAGCTGCCACCACTCCAACTGATCACCACCTGCAGGTTGCTCATTTCTCTTAATCACCTCCCTGGACTATATCAACCCTAGGTCCTGCAGTCATTAGGTGTCAGTCCATACTGCCAGTTTGATCCTGTCACACCCAATCCGTCCGTCCACCTGTCAGACCGCGGGAAACCACCCGTTCCTGTCTCCGAATGGGTTGCCGACCCCGGACCACCAGCTTCCGATCGGGTCGACGACGCAGCCCCTCCGGTTCCTCTCACCGGACGGGACCTCGGTAGACCCCGCAGGCATCCAGTCTGCTGCCCTCTTGTGTCGAACCGCGGGAAACCACCCGTTCCTGTTTCTGAATGGGTCGCCGACATCGGGCCACTAGCTTCCGGCCGGATCGACGACACCGTTCCTCCTGTTCCTGTCACCGGACGGGTCGCCGACCCCGGGCCACCAGCTTCTGACCGGGTAGACGATGCCACCCCTCCGTTTCCTGATTCTGGGCAGGTCGCCGATGCCGGGCCACTAGCGTCCAGCCGGATCGACGACACCGTTCCGCCTGTTCCTGTCACCGGCCGTGTCGTGGACTACCACCCATTTCATCCTGCCTGCTACCCTGTCACGCAAGTATCCAGTCTGTTGCCCTCTAGTGTCGGACCTCGGGAAATCACGCCAGTGGATCCAGTTTGCTGTCCTCTTGTGTCGGACTGCAGGAAACCACACATGTCGAGCTAGTCTCCTGCCTGCGGGTTCGCACCAGCTGGTTTCGCCCCCGGTGAGAGTTTGGTCGAGTTTCCCTCCCGACTTGTGAGGAGGAGAAAAGGGGACATTAGGCTCCTGGCCACCTGTGTACAAATAAAAACTGTTTGTGAACTTGTGTCTGTGTCTGTGTTTGGGTCCAGTCCAACTCCACCCCTTGACAAAATGAGGCTGTGATTTTACTACTTCATAAATTTTGGTTTTATTCGGAGACCAAATCTTCAGTTGCTGTAAATTCTTATTTCTTTTACTTTTTATAGTAAAGGAAAGCAACTATATTTCGTCTTCCTTTGTTTCTTTTTACCACCGCTACAAATTTTATTGTGATTTGTGTATTTGATTGATGTGAGGCAGTAGTGCTAATTAAGTAATTGACGAAGATGAGTGTAACCTTGTTTTAAATGCTCCTTCCAGGATACCGCTGCTTCAAGATGGTCATGTTCTTCTCGGGCTTCATGTTCGGCTCAGCAGCCGTGCTCCTGTTGTACCACAAGGAGCCCGTGTTGAACGCCCAGCTGGGGATGGAGATGAAGGCGGGCATCGGCCTGGGCGTGGGCGTGCTGTGCGGGCTGACGACCATGTTGGTGTCCACGATGGGACTGATCTCCAGCGGCCTGCAACTGGGAAGCCTGCTCTCCCTCTGCGTCCTGGTGGTGGTCGGACAGTTTCACAGCCTCACTCCGGTGTGGCTGCCTCTCGGCGCCGTGCTGGCTTCCAGCATCACCACCGCCGTTGTCACACTTCTGTGCCAGAAACTGTTCAGCATCATGTACACGTCTGTGTTGGGAGCAACCACGGCGATGATGTGTGCGGACTACCTGCTGGGGACGTTTATGTTGCCAGATCAGGTGTACGATCTCTTTTGTCAAGTTGCCCCACGACCACTCTGCTGGTTTAACTGGGTGATCACTGGGATCTGTCCTGCTTTGAGTCTCACAGGTGTCCTGGTGCAATGGTTTTTTACTGCCAGAGGACTGTCACACGGAGACGGTGAGTTTAATTCAATCTGCACATTGATGCGTTCGAGCTCAGGCTATGATGCTCTATTTTCATCATGTACTTAATGTTTTGTCCTCTTTTTCATGCTTTCCAGCTGCACATAAAAAACACAAGAAACATGGCAGGAAGCACAAATATAGAGAGACACGGGGAAGACCTCAACCACACCGTCGACGCAGGCCTCCAACCCTAAAGCGCTACGCGGGGGACGTCCTGGCACCGGTCAGTGGTTGAAATAAAAATCTATAACATGAGCTTTTCAATCAGCTTTTATTCGACCAAAGGCAAATTCTAAGCCTGACAATATGTGTTTAAGATTCTTTGCATTCATATAGCCTCATCAACTATAATTTTTTTTTTTTTTTTTTTTTTTAACGTCAGTTGAAGGTCAGTGCAGTAACAGCGTTTCTTCCTCTTTCCAGAGTTACCTCCAGAGCCTTCAGGAGCTTCAGATGAAAACAGGCTCTTCCACCAGCAGCGTCAGCACCGTCACACACACTCTTATTGACTTTGACTTTGAGACGGGCTCCATGGTGCCTCTGACTGCTGCCTCCCCTGTTTTTACAGTCTGAAGGCACGCAGCTTCCAGGAACTGTAAACGGCGCTCATCTGAGGAATATACTGAGGATCAAACATTCCCTTTTGAATAGTTCACTTACAAGGAAAAATATCTTTGATCCGTGGTTTGAATCCTCTTTCCCGGCTTCATCAGCATGCACACAGTGTGATTTGAGATGCTCGGAGATCATCCCCTGAATGATAAGACGAATTAATGCAGCATCCACAGTCTTCAGGCTCATGATGGCCACATGCTCTAAGCAGTTTATCTGCCAGACAAGCGTTTTGTTTCACACCACAACCTTTTATTCTCTGAATACTTCTACATGGAAACCGTCCACGTCACTGAATATATAACATGTCTAGATTTATGTGAAATTAAATTATGACAGGTTATAAAAAATAAATTGATCCCAGCATATTGCAATACAATTTAGATTAAACATGAGAAATGTGTCATTCTGGACAAATAAATCAATAAAACATTGATTTGACAGCAGTGTGTGAGGCTAACTAAAACAGCTAAAGTGACCATGCTTAGAAGATCATTAATGCACTAGTGATGCTAAAATACTGTTCAATGGGTGCTGGGAATTATTCATAAACTATTGGAAGATCCCCAGTTCTGTTGTTGCTGCACACACACACACACACAAAAGAGAGAGACTTACTAATGTCGTAAACTCTGCCTCAACAAATGCCATCAAACTTCAAAAATTGTTCATCTGTGGTTGATTTGTCTGCTCGGTGCGTCGATCTTAGATCGCTGTGTGTATTTGTGTTGGACTTGTATACTTGGTTTACCTGCAAGAGTTTCCACTGCACCTTATTTTTGTTTACTTTGTTGAAGTGGTGCTTTGCACCACAGCATCTAATTTCAAAGCAACACAGATGTTTTACTGTTGCATTGGTAGTGATACGTTCTTTTCCTCCTTTATCTGTTTAATGGCGGTTGTCAAACAGCTTTTAGGTGCATTACTGCCAACTTCTGGCAATAGTAATGCATTACATCACGTGTCCAGAATAACGTGGGAAAATATAGTTGCATAAATCATTTGATATTTAATTTTCAATGACTAGTCATACATTTTTAAATGATGACCCACCCATGTTTTCACCTATTCACCTTGTTTTATTTGATTAGTTTATCTGAAAATAACTAAGTTTGCCAAGACAGCTAAGTTTCATCCGCTGTCCTTGGTTCGATGTTAAATATTTAAAAAAGGAATTATCAATGAGCCACAGCTGCAACTGACGATAGATAGATAAAAAAGATAAAACTGAGAAATGTCTACTGTGCACCAGCAACGAAATCCATACTTTTGACTGAAAATGACTGTTAAAGCTAATGATACAATCTCTTGTGTTTGCCTGACTACTGATTCTCTGTATAAGTAATGTCATTAAAGCAGAGAAGGAGCAGTAATGTGTACAATTCTTAAAGCGAGACAAAGATGATCATATCAAGTTTTTCCAGCTCAGGAGTTTAGGTGGAATTAAAGTTCACAGCAGTTTTAAGAGTATTTTTTTAATAGGAATTGAATAGGAGGTCCTATATGCCAACAAGAGAGTGCGGCAGAGCTCAGTCAAATACAGTGTCCTTATTTAGCCACTACAAATACTGTAATCTGGTGTTGAATCCCTGGTGGCCTCTGCTGGCTCAGTCGTCACACTGCATCCAGCGTGAGGCCGTGCTGAGAGGATAGGTCTTCTCCACTGCTTGGTGGTGCCGGTTTACCCGCCAGTACTGGGTCCCTTTAAACAGGTATATGTGGCCGTTAGTCCACATTAAAGCTGCATCGGTGTTGCTGGGTGCTCCATGGACGAGTTGCCCGATAGGTTTGGGGTATGAGCTGAAGTCTGTGGGACTAATTTCATCCCACTGCCAGTATCCAGAGCCCTAAAGCAAAGAGGTTTATTATTATTATTATTATTATTATTATTTACCAGAAATAATTGAAGCAAACGTTATCTTTTTTCTTACCTTGAAGAAGATCAGTTTTTTGTTCTTGTTGAAGTAAAACGCCGAGTCGATGTTTGCAGGGATGTTGGCCAAACGTTTGGGGAAGCCGCTGTCCAGTTTGAAGCTCGTGTATCTCCACACTTTGTCGTCTGTGAGAAGACATGTGCAGAGAAGAAAACACTAGAATAAAACTCAGAGAACATAAAAAACAGTGCACACACACACGTTGGATAAAACTTTGCCAGCATTGTTCATTGTACCCCTGTAAGACATTTTGAAACAATGACATGGATCCACCTTTGAGAAAGTAGGACTTGCCAGTCCGCGGAGAGTGAACAGCTGCATGGAGGCTCCCTGGCAGATCCTTCCACAGAGCAGAAATCAGAACAGGAGTGTTGTAGCCAGAGTTGGACAGCGTCCACACGTACCGGCCGCTGAACATATACGTCTTACGCAAAGGACCTGCAAGGGGAAAAATATCTGTGGGTACATCTTCCTGAAAGGGGAAATTACTGCATGTTTTCTTAACACAGAGAGAAGTATGTGTTAATGACAGCATCTGAGTCTCTGTACCCAACATAACTGCATCCAGAGTTGCCTTGCAAGGATCTGGAGTCACTCCTCCTGGCACCAACTGGCCCGGTTTCCTGGGTGGAGGACTCCACTCTGGTTTTCCTGAGAAAGGACGACACTGCATGTTGCAGAAGGAGTATTTAAAAGACCCCTCATATCCTGATAATGCTCTGGTATTACCGTATAAAGCCTGGATCCCTTGTATGTCATCTGGATGCAGCTTGAAGTCGGCGCGGTACCCGTTGTATACCGGTCCCATCAGGGCGCTGTAGTGCTGTGAGTGTCCCAGGCCGAGAGCGTGGCCGATCTCGTGAGCCGCCACAATCCTCAGGTTGGAGCCGAGCGTCTTCCCTTCTGTCCACAGTTCGTCCTCGTCAAAGTGCACAATGCCTGAGTCGGGGGCGTCAGCGTGGGCTAAAATGTGGCCTAAAGACAAAGCAAGGATCCTTATCGAGCAGGAGGACATCTCATTTTCAGATATCACTTTACAACATTAAACCGCGGAGATCAGAAGATCACAGTTTCATCCTGTACCTCGTCCATCAAAAGGCACCGGACACGTCTTATCTTTCCTGTGAAAGGAGATTTTGATGTCTGCTCTTCCTTGATGCAGTTCTATGAACCTTAAAGGCGAAACTTCACTCCAGTACTTGAAAGCAGTCTGGATGGCCAGACGGGTCTTTCCCTGACCCAGGTCAGGCGTGTAGTTGTAAATGCGGTAGGTCAGCATCTTCTTACGCCAGTGACCTGTTCAATTACAGTTTCAGTGAACATAATTTAACACTTTTACACACTTTATGGCACAGTGAATATTTAATTTACCCACCCATGACTCTGTATTTGAGAGTCTTGTTATTGAAAGAATCTTCCAGACCGCACCGAGGTTTGTTCATCATTGCCAGTGTGGCTGAATCCAGTTTTCCTGATGTCTGCAGGTTGGTCACTTTCTGAAAGATTCTGACATTCAAATTAAATTTTGATGAATAAAATTGACATTTGATTGAAATAAAGTCTAAGTAATAAATGAAAATGAAGACGGTCAGAGATGATCACCTCAAGGCTTCCACTATTTCCTCAGATTGATGGTTTTGGCTTTTACTGTCCAGAGGGATGTGCAGGTAGTCGTACTTCTTTAAATAAGCCTAAAGGAAGAGCAGTCACTTTATTTGATGTATCAAGGATGAACTTATTGAACTCTACTCAAGACATTAAAGGTCCCATGTTGTACAAATTCAGATTTCCTCATCTTTTTTTAAAATTATAAATCAGGTTTTGGTGCTCTATAAATACTGTGAAAGTGTCAAAATGCTCCGTTCATGGAGAAATGGAAACAGCCCGTATTCAGCAACTGTGCCGTTTGGATTCCCATAAGTTTGTGATGTCACAACCTCACACTCAAGTCATATGTCCGCCCTTCGCCCACTGTTCAAGTTTTTATGGGGAAGAGAACTCGTTGAGATGCATCCATTAAAGAGCTAAAAAAGACCAAAGAAAACCTGTGATTGGACTGGATGTGTGTCACTCACAAAAGAACAGAAGAGAGGATTCTTGATATCAATTTGCCTTAAAGACACGGACACAAAACAGTCTGTTCTTGGTAGAGCTCCGAAAAGAAGCTTAAGAGAGGAGATGTAAAACTATACTGACATGGTTTTTGGTATTTAAACCCACAGAAATCTGTTTACTAATATGTAATAGGACTTTTTTTGGTACCCTGAACTAAACACCTTCAGCCAGGGTGGCACTGATATATAAAACTTTTTGCACAACTGCCCAGATAGGTAATCCCAGCCAATACCACCAAAAAATGTATGCTGAGTCATTTGAACTGTCTTAATGAAACATGCAAGATCACAAAGATTTTAAATGAGCAGCAATTTAAAAACGTTTTACAGCCATGATCTTCGTTTTCGTTAAAACAAAGTCTTTTATTGTAATTATTATAGCCGACCATCACACTTAGTGTTTTTAGTGAGCATAAAACTGGTTGACAACTCAACTCTCTCTACAGTGTTCAGTTGAATGCTGCGTCCACATTTTTTTTCTCTGCAATTTATATGCAAATTATTAACTCTTGAGTTTTTTTTCATTAACATTTTAAGTTATATTTCAGTAACTCCAAATCGTTTTGCGTTTTCTTACCACCGCTTCTGTGAGGTCGTTGCTGCTCTGAGAAATAGATGAAGCTATTGTCAGCAAAACAAGAAGCACCATTAACTTCAGCCTGTAATCCATTTTCCGCTTTGGGTATTTTTCCATCAGCGGAGGAATAAAAACTTTAAATCCAATCCAGCCAGTTGACCTTTTCAATGAATAAACCAGTTAAGCATCTTTCTCAGCGTCACTACATCCATGCTCTGTGCGGCATTAGCGCCTCTAAATGAGTGCTGAAGCTGGTTTCTTACTTACTTAGGCTCTCAGTTTTTATACCACCAGCTGTCTGTTCAGGATTTGCCTCGAAAACCACATAATAAACCTTTACAAGGAATGTGATGTGCGGACTGCAGACACCATCACATATTTCCGACTCTAACTGCGCGATCACGCCTTCTTCCACCATCATTTAGAGCCATTTGTCTGGAAGTGTGTAAGAATAACTTCCCAGTCATGTTTGTTTACGTCAAAGGAAGCCAATAAATTAAGAACTAAGACGATCAGCTGCCCACCTGCTAGTAAAGGTGATGACATATGACCAGTTAAGTCACTGCGGTGGGAAAATAAAACCACTTTGATGTTGAAATAAACTCTAATAACTGGATTATTTTCCAGACATGTGACTGATGTACCAGACATCCAGCTGCTGTTGCTTACTCGTGATTTATGTTTGTGAGATGGGCACTTAATTCCGTGAAATCTGGTCACCACTCTATGAAGAAAACAACCAACCGCACTTCCTCCACAAGACAACAGCTAATTATATTGGTCTCTATGTAAGAGCCCACTCAAGGGAAAACAATGACGCCCCCGTGTAACCATTGCCACAAATCGTCTCTGAATGGAGACAGAGGATGCCTCCTTTTTTATGCTGTTACATCGTGGAACAAAGGATCGTAAAAATGTTTAAAGAGGCTCAGCTCAGGTGCTTCAAAACAATGGTTCCCATTTTAATCTGACACATCAGCGACAACCGCTGATCTATCACCAGTACAAGGCATGTTTTAACAAAACTGTGCAAAACAAAATGTGCTACAGTTTATGAAAAATAAGCTCTTTTAGCTGTAGGTCTAAACTTCAAGGGGGAGGGAAGGGGTTGAATTAATTAAATGACTATAACTAACTACAAAGCATCGTGAAGAAGCTCCATAAAGACAGAAAACTAAAAAATGTAATATCTGGAAATGTATTTTTATTTGTAAATAAATCTAAAGTCACAGTTTGTGTGTATAACTGCAAATGTATTATAATGATAAATACATACGGTGTGAAATTATAGTGTTAAATTAGGACACAGTCTTTGAGTTAAAGGGACACTCCACCGATTTAAAGCTTTAGGTTCAGCACGTCACACAAAGAGCTCAAGCAGCTGAATGTTGTTTTCTGTGACTCTGGAGGTTTCTGAAGTAGAAGAAAATAACCTCAATGATTTCTTTTGGGTTATTTTGGCAAGAACAAATGTTTAGCAGACTAGATTGTTAAAGCATAAATACTGCTATCACATTATCCATTATGGTCGTGGGGTGGTAACCCTTACAGCAGACTAAAGATCAGGATGTCAAGTACTCTGCTGCTTCGATTTAGAGCCTTCTTGTTTTCAAACTTTTTCTTTTTTTAACCCCCCCCCCAGTACGAAAGCACAACAACGTAAAGAAATCTGGAGGTCTTATCTTGTAATAAGGATTGTTTTTACGAGAAAAGATCTCGTGATTAGATGAGCTTTTCTTGAAATTATGAGAATTTATCTCATTTCACAAGACAATGTAAAATAGACTAACGGGGCAGGAATGAGATGCTTCAGAGCTGAGTCTGAGAATCGGAGGCGGGCGATAGAAACCTGAAATAATATCACAATCATTCAGGATAATTCTGCGATAAAAAAAAAAATATTCCTACTGAAAAATTTCAGGATTCATTTTAAGACCATAAAATCTGAACAAAATAAGTATTATAGTTTAATATATCAACATAAATGTAACAGTTTGCCTTTAAACGTTCAGTAAAAACTGACATAATACCTTGTTTTTTTTTTCATTTGTCACGAAACCACCTCGACACAAATTAAATCACTCGTTTTTGGAACCAACTGTCAGCCGTGTTTGTTGTCGCTGTGGCTAAATTGCACACGTATGTTATACTGTTACACTGCTTAACACTATAACATCTTAACATCAAGTCTGGATATCGCTATACTTGCAATACATTGTTTCGATCATATTAAAAATGACATCTTTATTATCGAGAACGACACGATATGGCACAAACCTACATTAAAGTTTATAAACCATTTCCAGAAATACCTGTTGTTTTTTTATTTGCTTTTCAAAATAACACTCCTCCACGCTACCCAGACAGTTTTTACTAAGAAGTCATAAAAAGATAAACACTTTATGCAGCGTGTATTTTAATAAATGTAATGACTGTGTAGACTCAACATTAGTGTGACCACAAGAGGCCATCCAATCATTCACAAAAACACCGGTTCCTAGAGCAGACAGGTCGACGAAGTATCTTCAACAGTTCATGTGCGAGTGACTTCTGATGATATGAAAAGGTACAAAATAGGAAGAACTGACATGCACAGAACACGTCACAATGATTTGTTTAAAACATGTTTATAAATGACTGTTCAGGCTGTTACAAGAATATCAAGTATATGAACAGGAGTCACAATGTTATGTTGGTGTCTGAATCTAAAAAAAACAAACGGCGTGTCCGTCGTGGAGACGTGGTTCCTGCTACGCAGATGTCCGGTTGTAATCGGCTTGGGACTGTTTATTTAACTTTCGGCGTTCATGATGAATTCAAATAGGTGGAAGATGTTGAATGGAAGCTGTGGTCACAAAGCGGCACAGGTCCCTGCCTGTCTGTAGTTTGTGTGTTCAGTCTGTCCGACTCTTCAGCTGTCCTTTATTGCTTCATGAATCCTGCTCCAGCTCCCGGAGCTCCTCTTGCAGGAACTTGGCCCGACCCAGCTTCTCCAACTGATCCTTCGTCAGTTGCTTTATTTCCCCAGAGTCCACTTTCTGCTGCAAGTCCTCCACCTGCCGCAGCTTCTTTTTCAGGTTTTTGATCTTCTTGAGCTTTTCAGCCGCCGCCGCTGAAGAGTCGTCGGGAGACGAGACAGAAACCGTCGCCGTCTTGCTCTCGGACTCGCCGCCGGCTGAGATGGACATGTTCTCGACCCCGTCGGTCACCGACTCCACGTCGGCATCTTCGTCCTGGTGCTGCTGTTTTCGTTTTTCTTTGCGTTTCATGTTGCGTTTGGCGGATTTGGAGAGGCCGGCTGTCTCGCTGTCGGGGATCTTTTGCTGCTGTGTAGTCTCCTCAGATGGGTTCATACCCGGCGGCAGGTCCGGTTTGCTCTTGAAGAACTTAACATACTTGTTTTCGTACCTAAAACGACAGAAACACCGTTAAAAAAAAAAAGGACAAACGCTCCACTTTGCTCGCAGCTTATGAATGATTTCTAATAAACATTGGCCGGCTCTCATGTCTCTGGAGCCTCCTCGCTGGTTTCACAGTAAGGAAGAGGAGTGCATTTACACAGGTACTTCTTCCTGGGGCACATAACCGTCCTTCACACGCCTCGGCTTCCTCCACGTTCCATCAGGTCGCTGAGTGGCAGCGATGTATTTCCCTGAAGAGCAACAGGCAGAACTTTTTAGAGAGGGAATTCACCTTCAGTAGATCTGTAATGTTAAAAGTCATCCTGCAGTAAAACATGTTTGTTACCTTCGTTCTCTTACAGTTGACTATCTGAACTTCACTGTGCAGAATGAGGAATGACTGAGTTTAAAACTACGAGGCTGTTTTCACTTTAATCTGCTGAAAGAGGTAAAAAAAACAAAAATATATATATATATAAAAAATAACGTGCTCATTGAAAATCTGACTCCGAGGACTACAAGCACAAAACTCCCAGTGAACCAAAATCTCAACATCTTTTTTCTGGAGGCTTTGCAGCAATTTCTTTCTGCTAAAAGGAGGAGAATGAGTGAGAAACATTAAGAATTGAATTTATCTATCGTATTCTTATTGTATACGTGTTTGTAATTTTGGTCTTATTGTGTGCACCTTTTATTTGTATTTTTTTCTAACTGTGTTTCTATGCTGCCGTGACGACTAAATTTCCCCACCGTGGGATTAATAAAGTCTAAAGATCGTCATCTGACCATGATTTACTGATATTAAGCAGGAATGTAACAAAAGTTTAGTTTAATGGACTTCATTCTGCACATCACATTGTGACCATGAACGCAACACGTGTGGGAGCAGAGCCTGTAAAGACATCAGTGCAGTGGTAATTTAATATAGCATATCAACAAAAACATATTTACACTGGACCTGGAAGTTATTAATTGTTTCACTGTACGACGCGGTGATATGTAATATGTAATGTGTGCAGCTGCTGCAACAGCACACGATAAATAACTTGAGACTTTTATTCGAATGAAACTATACAACCAGAGTTGTTTTGAGTGCCGTCTTGAAGGGCTGCCATAAACTGTGAAAACCACCAGATGTCACTGTGTATGTGATGGGTTTAACACTTACAAACAAAAAGACAAACGCTTCGATTAAGTTTACATCCGAAGCCTACAAATCTTTAGCACATTCACGCAACAGGAACAAAAACGGTGTAAATATACTGGGGGGGGGGGGGGGGACATTATTTGAAGGAACACTTCACTGAATTTTCATCATAGTTATACATTTTACATCGCAAGGGTCGACCGTGTGACGTATAAAACACGAGAGGATGTAACTGTTCAGTATACAAGACCAACAGTTCCCAACCTTGGGGTCGAGACCCCTCTTAAGGGTCGCAAGATACATTTTTCCATAGCGAGTTTAACTCTTTTCGGAGTTGATCTTACTGTTCTTGTTCGAGCTGCAACAACTACTTCATGCAGTTTATTTAAGCTTTTGGCCCATCAGACATTTACTCCTAATAAAGTTGAGCATCTTTTGCTTGTGGCCTTTTTTTTTAGTTTGCACCTTGAGCTCACGTTTTTTTGGGGGATTTTTTTTCACCATTTTAAAAAGACCAAACACGTCATCGATTAAATCGAGAAAATTGGAAGACGAATTGATACTGAAAATAATGCAGATCGAGTTATAGCTTGTGAACAATCAATAATGCGTTTCTACCTGCTTGCTCATCATAATAAACCACATTAAAAGCCAATGTTATTTTTTTTTCCTCTCTCGAAAACATATCTCAAATAATCTAATTTAATCGATTGACAGAAAATAAAATGTGATTTTTTTTTTCTCCATCAATAAAGAAACTTTTTTCTTGTTTTAAAAAAAAAAAAAAAAAAAAAAAAAAAAAAAAAAAGTTAAACACTTGAATATAATGACGTCATGCTTTTCTGAGTGACAAAACTTTAAGATTTTTGGGGGCAAAAAACAACAAAAGTGGATTTTTTTTTTTTTAAATTTTTCCACCGTTTTCTAGCATTTTGTGGAGAAATCAAAATAATAATAATAATAATAATGAATGAAAAAGTAATGTTTGGTTGCAGCCCTCCTGTGAATAAAGTACCGTGATAGTTGTCGGTGTCGTCCATCACATTTAGCCTCATGCTGCAACCGACGAGATAAAAAAAAAACAACAAAAAAAAACAGGTAACGTGGGCAAAAAAAAAAAAAATAAAAGTCTGACAATCGGAAGATTTAAAAAGAACAGGATGTTTTCTATTTTCTTTTTTTTTTTTTTGGTGGATAATTCGTGAATTGCGATTAGCGACACGCTAACTAGCCGCGTTCCGGCTACTAAAGTAGCATTTAGCTGCAAAAAAAAAACAACAACAAAACAAAACATTTGAATCGACGGCGTCGTTTAAAACGCGTTGCCGGTGGCAACCGGCGCCGCAGATGCTTTCAGACAGGTTTTTTGCAAAGCGTCGTGTTTAACGGAGATAATTAAGTTCCAGTTGCACAAAGGTGTCTGCATCAAGCCTTACCGGATTCATCCGTGACATAGGGGGTTGCCATTTTGGTGTAATGTGCCGCTCCGCTTCACCCCTCTCCCTCCGTCCCTCCCTCCCCACACACTCGGTCGGTAACGGGAGTCTCCTCTCCCCGGTCCCTCGCGGCAAGCACAAGCTACAGCTCCTGCTTTCTTTTCTTTTTCTTCTTCTTTAAAGATTTGCCTTTAAACTCGTTCCTTCGTCCGAGGTGAGAGCGGTCACGGCAGCGGCCCGCGGACGGGGGAGGAGCGGAGGGGGGGGAAGGGGAGGAGGGGTATGAAAGGCGGTGGGCGGGCTGTGCGAGGCGGCAAACCGAGCGCACCTTAATTCTTCGACTTCGGAAGTGACGTGGACTCGGCGGGGTTGCCAGGTTTGGCCGGTTAGCCGCGCAGTTCGACTTCGTGCGGCGTTGCGCAGCCATAAGTCTGCATGTGAAAAAAATTAATACATTTTTAAAAAATTTAAAAAAATAAAAATAAAAAAAAGGTTGCGCAGCGACGCCTTAACGTGATGCGCGCTGGACTTTCAACAAAGCGCGATTTGGTTAGTCATTTTGTCCGACATTAGCCGGCCGCTGCACAAAACGTCACGACGTCACGTGATGTTGAAACCTCGCGGGAGCGACGCGGCTGCAGTTTTCTGAGTCGGGCGCCGGCAGCTGCCCTCCTCCGGCTGCACCGGGTCGGAACCTCCTCTTGCGAAGACGCCAGTCTGCCCTCGGGGTTTTAAAGTTTAACCGAGATGCATGACGTGATCTTTGATTTTATTCCAACACCCTCTCAGAGCAGTTATCTCCTGTAATCATCTTATGTGAGCTCAAGGCTCCACATCTGGACAAAGACACACTGTAGTTCCACATCTGGACACAGTAAAACTGGCAAAAGAGATTATTTCTGTTAAACATTCTTAGACTTAACGTTGTGTGTCCGACACTGATGTAAACTGTGTCTGAGCTGTAAATTCTGGAGAGCAACACATTTGAGTGTCATCGGCCTGAAATGTTTAGTTGTATGGAGTCTTGTACACTTGAAATATTAAACCATAGAGCAGCTGCAGATTTTCCACACAGAGGAACGTGAACAAGCTGCTGCTGAGACACAGCTGGACGGATTTTTATGTGTTGTCATGTTGCTTATTGATGATTAAATGGTTCATGGTACAAACCTGAACATGATCTGTAGGTTTCTGTTGTGAGGACCTCACTGTGTTCAGAGCCCTGACGTGACTTATGTTGTTATTTGGAGCTATTTATTAATAATGGAAATAGGCTTAAGTGAAAATGAAAGGCAAATCAGCCTTTGTTGGCAGTTTAGGCACGGTAGGAAGGGTGCAGAATCAGACGGCAGGATAGATTAGACCAATCAGACAGCAGGATAAAATAGACCAATCAGATAGCAGGATAAAATAGACCAATCAGACAGCAGGATAAAATAGACCAATCAGACAGCACAATAGAATAGATCAATCAGATAACAGGATAAAATAGACCAATCAGACAGCACAATAGAATAGATCAATCAGATAGCAGGAGAGAATAGACCAATAAGAAAGCAGGATAGAATAGACCAATCAGATAGCAGGATAAAATAGACCAATAAGAAAGCAGGAGAGAATAGACCAATCAGATAGCACGATAGAATAGACCAGTAGTAAAGCAGGATAGAATAGACCAATCAGATAGCAGGATAAAATAGACCAATCAGACAGCACGATAGAATAGATCAATCAGATAAAATAGACCAATCAGACAGCACGATAGAATAGATCAATCAGATAGCAGGATAGAATAGACCAATAAGAAAGCAGGATAGAATAGACCAATCAGATAGCAGGATAGAATAGACCAGTAGTAAAGCAGGAGAGAATAGACCAATCAGATAGCAGGATAGAATAGACCAATCAGACAGCAGGAAAACCTGCACAGCAGCTTTGTGGTTTGTATTTTAATCAGACACAGTTTACATCAGTGTTGGACACATGAATTAAATCCAAGTATGTTGAATCGAAACAACTTCTTTTTACAGCTTTCTTGCTGGATGTAAAACTAATAATATCATATTTTAATATGAGATAGAGCTCATATAATGACTTTAAATGTGTGTACTCGTTGAAACACATTTTCTTATGGAGGCAGACATGCCTACAATCCTTCAGCCACCGTGCAAAATGCTGTTAAAGGACAGTTACAGTGTTACTAATACATAAAAGGAAAGAAGCAGAGATCAGAAAGGCGACCTACGTGTTTGTCAACAGTTTAACTGTGGTTGTTTACGTTTGCGTTCATGTCTGACCAACAAAATATGTAAATACACGAGGGAAGGAAAGTGACGCTGGTAATAAATGAGAATAGTCAATTAAAATAAGTAATCTTTAATCACAACGATAATTTTGTTTGTTAATATTAAATCATAACAACAATAATAAAAACAGGCGAGAGTATGCATTTGATGTGCCATAAATATTAGTATACATGATGTGTGACCAAGATAATGCGTAAATGCATGGGCAAGGATACGCAAAAATCAGTTACGCTGGTAATAAATGAAAAAGAGTTTTGTGCATTACTATCAAATTATGATAATATGAAATATTTATTTGTATACTTGAAGCGGGACCAAGAAAATATGAATATATACATAGGGGGGGAAGGAAAAGCAGAGTGTAACAGGAAAATAAATATTTAATACAATGATAATTCTGTGCATTACTATCAAATTATAATAATATGAAATATTTATTTGTATACTTGAAGCGGGACCAAGAAAATATGAATGTATACATAGGGGGGGAAGGAAAAGCAGAGTGTAACAGGAAAATAAATATTTAATACAATGATGATTCTGTGCATTATTATCTAATCATCAAAATGTATGCCAACTTTATTTATTTATTTATTTAAAAAAAAAAAAAAATACTCTATTATCAGCAACGGAATAGAAATGCAAAATTAGTCAGTCCGAGTTGGACCGTGATAAAAACGGGGGTTTTTGCGACTCCGACCTGGCAACCCTGAAGGAGTCTGGTGGAAGGAAAAATATTGGCCCCCAAGCAGCCGACTTACTTGGCATGAAAGACGGCTGGCGGTAAGGAGCTGCGGTAAAAAAACACAACAACCCGTTTCCAGAAGCTACTGTTCAGCTCGCTGCCAACACCAAGTACGTATACGAACCCCGTTACGGCTTTTCGGACTTCGTACCGGATGCTTTAATAGCAGGGTTTTTTTTTTTTTTTTTTTTTTTTGAGCGTCGGGAAACGTCCAAGTTGAGGAGCTAAAAAAAAAAAAAAAAAGGATGGCGCGCTAACGTTGAGCTAAAGGCTAGCGGTCCATCCAGAAAGAAGCAGTTTTTTGTTGTTGTTGTTTTTTTGTTGTTGTTGTTGTTTGTTTTTTTTCCCGCGTCGTGCTGCGCCAGATCTCTCTCTTGCCTCGGGTTTAAAATGTTGATTTGTGTTGTTGTTGTTGTTGTTTTTATGTGTGTGTGTGTGTCATCGATACGGAGCCTTTTGCAAAAGCTAATCATTTGCAAGGTTAGGTAATATTAGCACGTAACCTGCGGACTTCAGCCCAAAAAACAAATAATAATAATAATAAAAAAAAAAAAAAGACGTGAAACGAGCTGCCGTGACATGAACTCGAGACTCCGTCGTGCAACTTGCACGGAGGTACGAGTTGGCTGTAAATGTGTAAATATTAGTGACGTTGCGGGTTCAAATAGCTGTGTTTCGTATTGTCACCGCTCTGCAGGCAGGCAGGGTTGTTTATTTGAAAGCTGACGTGAACATTTGTTGGATGTTTGAAGCTCCTCAGGAAAGATGAGGTTGTTGTTTCTTTTTGAGATTTGAAGGAGACCCTCCTATTTTTTTTTTTTTTTTTTTTTTTTTTTAAAGCCACAATACTCTTGACTTTGACTGAGAATTTAAAGACAGATGCAAGCTGATCTCTCTCTCTCTCAGCCTGCCACTGACCATTTCCTGTTTTATTTGAGGAAATCTGCTTATCAGCTGTGACCTGTTTCATTGACTATGAAACCAGCTCTTTCATAGCTGTTAGAAAATGTAAAATTTACCCTCCATACAAACTGGTGGCTTCTCTTATTTCTTTTTTTTCTTCTTCTTCTTTTCCTGTTGCATGTTGTCACACATGCATAACTTTTTAAGTTTCACTCGAGCCCCGGGTTTTGAATCTTCCTCTAAATGGCATCACTGAACATGAGTACACCTGGCCCTCTTGAGGATTCAAGCACCATCCCTCTTGATAAACATAATGCAGCCTGGTCTTTTGCACGAACGGCTGATGCGAGTGTCACTTGTTGAACTGTGCCAATGCGAGTCTGACGTCTGTGAAGGTGTGGTGAAACCAGGACTCTGTGGTGTGTGTGTGTGTGCCAAGTCCTAATCTGGAGGGTGTGGGTTTGCAGAGTCCTTTCTAAGTTTCCTTTTCCAGCAAAACCAGCATCAGAAAAGGAAACCTAGAACGGAGAAACGGCCGGTCCTTAAAATCTTGATCTGACCGGGGTTGAAGCATTTTTAAGGCTGAAACGGACGCAGTTACATAAAACTCTGATAAGGTGCACGTGTAGAGTATTGGTTATCCGTCGGAGAGTTTTATTTTCCCACTATGAAGTGAAGAAACGGTAAAATCTTCGATTGATTTAAAGACAATACGGACGACTCCGTCAGGCTTCGGCTGCAATTCGCTGTTTAATTTACAGTATGAAAATGTGCAGAATTGTCCGCAGGTCAGAAAACGCTGAATCGTTTGTCTGTGGAAAAAAATGCTCAAATATCCGAGGCAGTTTTTGATCATGCATAAAACATTTACATGTATGTATTTTTAAATGTTTGTGGTCCTGACTGCGAAGGCCTGGTGAGTGTTTGGCGTTAACCTCGTGGTCTTTTTCGCCTACCATTCCTGCACAGAGCTGAGAAAAAGGAAATACCCTTCAAAGATGTGTTACCCTGCAGCCCTGCTAACTTCTTCCCCTCCGAATTAAATGCGTTGTCCCTGCCAAGGACAATATTAACTGCAGATTTTTTAGAGAATGCTCCGCCAGACAGACAATAATTTATTGAAATGTGTTTTTCATCCATATTTTATTGCCAGAGGAAACGGATTTCATTTCATTTGAATGCATTTATTTTCCAGCTCTTATAAAAATTGGAAGTTGTTTGCATTTTGTTTCACTTTGCACTACGTGACTGCAGTTAGCTTTTTCTTTTTTTCTTTTTTTTCTTACGTAGGTTGTTTCAATAAGTGTTTTTGAACATTGGCATTAACCATTTTTGATCACCGGCTCTGAAAGCACGGCTGAGTTTCTGTTTTTCTTTTTCCACACAGGTTTGGATCGACTTGGTAACGGGGGGGGAAAAAAAGGGGGAAAACCCAAATCTTTGCCTAAATGGTGAAGGCCAGGATCTGAACCTCGTTCTTCCAGCCCTTCTGCCAGTTGTGAGCCTCATTTGGCGTCTCCAGCAGGAAGAACAGAAAGTTACCAGACTGGGAGCTGTTATTTGAACGGCAGCTTTAACATTTCAAAGGGTTATATTGCAGAGTACAACAGCGGAAGTGTAAAATCTCAAATACCTCTGACAACATGGCCAAGAAAAACAGCCAAAGGGGTGAGTGCCTGTTTTATAAACCTTCTAAGGATGAATCAGCAAACTATGAATCTCTATTTTATTGTATACATGTATTGTACACACACTCACACGGTTTACATTCTAGGGAGGTCATGGTTATGAATTATGTACAAATAAATGTGTACTGGATTGTTTTCAGCTGGATTGTAATGGAGTTGTCCTAAAATTACGAGCGTGGTCTGAAAGACGGCAGCACTTCCACCTTGATTTTGAGCGAGTATAAATGGGAACGCTGTGGATATTATGTGTGACATTAACCTACTTTCATACGTGAGAACAACTTTTACAAGTGCTGAGCAGGTTTGTCTTGTCTTTAAATGGCCGTAGATTAAGTTTGGACTTTACTCCGGCGCTACACGTTTGTGTATCACTTTAAAGAGAAGCATCCTCAGCCCCCACTTTTTCTTTTCTCTCTTTTTTAAACTTCAACTCAGCTGTCTCTACAATGCACCGGTTTTATTCTGCCCACTTGATAAGAAGAAACACTGACGTGGCTCCTCTTCGAAAAATGTCTTTTTAGAGGCCGTCATTGGTTTTTAGTGATTTTTTTTTTTTTTTTTAAATCGTATGCCAATTCCAGACAGTTCAGGCACAGATGCGACGAGGTTTCATTTATTTTCACAAGTGCTTGAGTAGTTGAGTAGTAACTGAAGTGGTTGTGCTTCAATGCCAAAATAACACATCCTTCCACCTCCACAGTACTCTGACGCCCGCTGGCGTCTTCATTTTCATATTGTGTGTACACTCGCAAGAAGCAAATCTTTGATCAAACAGTGTAAATACTCCTGTGTCAGCTTCTCAAGCACAATGTGACGTGATTGTGATTCAGACATGTAGAATTTGCCAGAGAGCTCTAAAGATGTCTGCTGGTTGTTTTGTTTTGCAAATGATGTCCTGGAAGGGTTTTATAAATAGGATTCAAGGCGTGGACAGACGGCGGACTCTTAGGTTTTGCTATGGTTTTTTTTCTCCAGATACATCTGGTGTGGTGTTTGACACTCGCTCCAAGATGGTCATGTCCCAGGGAGGAACGGCGGAGAGGATGAAGGAGAAGGTAGGAACGTTTTCACGCCACGGGTTTTATTTTTAAGGGCTTAATTAGAAATGTCACCCTCACAAAATCAGCGTAATGATCTGCCTTTAATCTGCTCCTAAAGTCGGACACTCCTAAACTTTGGCTCTTAGTTTCATTAATTGGGAGGTAGAGCTTCCTTTTGGCAACAGGAAACCTGGGAGGGCAAGTTGTCAGAGCATGAGCACCAGTCAAAGCGCTGCTGTAGGAAAAGTGGAGCATTTAAAATTAATGGGAGATGGTTTATCAGTGTCAGAGACCGTTTCTGAGCTCAGCACCTCCGATATCTTAAAATCCTTGGAAAGATGACTTTGCCTGAGATATATCGTGACAGGGAGCCTCAGCCTCTTCCAAGCTGTTAATCTATAATGGAGGACCTTAAGGAAAATAGGATGACTCGTAGTTTTACTGCAGTGTTGTAATGCTTTTATCGCAGGTTGTTTGGGGTTGGATTTATAATTTTTCTAGAGGTACTTTAAAAGAAGGGACGAAATATTTGTTTTTTATTTACATATATACGCAGGTGGTTACACCATCCAATGATATTCCTCCTCCTTTTACCTTCAACAAGAATAAAACAAAAATTAAAAAAAAAAGATATAATCTAAAGACTTTAAAGAAACTTAGAAAATAAATGTAAAAGAATGGAAATAGTTCAATACAAATGTACAGTATTGTAAAGCAGCAGGGATCAGTGAGTGTGGAGGGACTGAAAATTGTGTTATATAATTGTTTTTTAAAAATAATTTAATTTAATTGTTTTTTTTTTGTTTTTTTTTCAACAATTATAGAAGTTAGAGATAGTTACCCCAAATTTGTGTTAAAAATATTCTTTCATTGGCGTTTCAAGCTGCTGGTTTGTGCATTTCTCCATTTGAAGTTCAGGAACTAGGCAACGTCAGTAAACGTTGACCCACCCTGAGAGTTTGGTTTTGTTGTTTTTCTTTACAGATCAGCGCCGTCAGGGCCGTCGTCCCCAACAAGAGCAACAATGAGATCGTGCTGGTCTTGCAGCATTTTGAGAACTGCGTTGACAAGGCCGTGCAGGCTTTCTTGGACGGTATGAAGATGTCTGTGTTTGAACACAAAGCTCTGAGGATTACTGAGATTACAGGATATTTCCATTTAAAAAAATACATATATTTTTTTTTTACACTGCATGAAGAAAAAGATTTAGGATAATCCACAATCTCGTAGTCAATGTAATGCATCGTATTTCCCTCCACAAATACTCCGATGGAGCCTCTGTAATTCCATACATGTATTTCCAAAACTACTTTGTCAGCTTACGGCTTTAAACCTGTCCCAACATGCCGCCCACATTCCTTTCGTCCGTAACCTTGAGAACAACGTTTTGATCTTTACATTCAGAAGTGGCGCGTCATGCGCATGCTTCAAGTTTGACAGGTTTAATTATAGAACAGCAGCGTTGTCCCACGCCCATCACGCTGTTTTGTTACTAATTAAGACGCCTCGGGGCGTTCAGATATTGAGACGGCATTAAAAGCATGTCAAATCTGTCGTGTGTCACCGGCTGCCTTCGTCATGAGTGCTTGTGGTTTACGCCTCAGGGAGTGCAGTCGAGATCCTGAAGGAGTGGAACGTCACCGGCAAAAAGAAGGTGAGAACCGGAAAGCCTGCAACTTTAGATCTCTTTTGATGAGTCAGTAAATTCACCGTGGCGCTCGAGGATGTTTGCGAACTCTTCAGAGTTTAGAAGTTGATCAAAAGAACTCGTGTCTAATAATTGAGATAAGAATATTGTTCAAAGTTATTTGCAGTGATTTGCATGTAGCAGGAGAAAGCACTTAACTTTTGGGCAGAAGAGACCCTTGAAATGCTTCAGAAAGCCTTCGACCGGGGCTGTGCTCCGTGAATTGGTCCCCACCTGTGTGACGTTGTGAGGTGCTTGAGGGGAAACATTTGATGCAGATGACCATTAAAAATTCAATTTGTTGACTCTCTCTCTCCGCCACTACTCCCTGGGACTTCTATTTTTCTGTTCCCCAAAAAGGTGACACAGAATTAGACGTGTGGTCTCTGCTCATGTTTCCGTTCGGTGGTGAAATCACAAACGTACGTGTTGCCAGTGGTCAATGAAATGTGTGTAACGCGATTGCTGACGTTGCTCAAGCATCATAACTTGGAATACTTACTCTCCAAAGTTGTGCATTACTGTGATTAGTCACACCTCCTCCTCCGTCCTTTATTTATTTGGAAAAACGACCTAATATTAATCAACTTTATTTGTTCTGTTGATCAACTTCCAGGACTTGAAAATCTGATGATTTAATCAGATTTAGGCAGAATTACAGAGAATGACAAACTTTCAAGCACTGCAGTATCTCGCCATTACTTGTGAAATATTAGAAAGTGATTATCGCTCTTTTGGATGTTTAAATTGCACTTCATTCACTGTAAACTGAGAGTCGCTTTAGCTTAGATCAGAACTCGCCTGACCCTGCGTGCACCGACTTGATCCGTGTCACCGCACCGATTAGGAAAGAGATAATGAACAAAGAGGATTTGGACAAAAGCGTTTGACACTGATATCTCCGCTTCCAGCCCAAGAAGAAAAAGAAGCCCAAGCCTCAGCCGGAAGCTTCAGCAGAGCCGGCTCCACCCGAGGCCGCATCGCCCGAGGAGGGCAAGGACGAGATGAACGGCTTCCACGCCAACGGGTCGGTAATGGATGGAGAGTCGCTCGATTCACTGAGTGAACAGTTGGACTCTGCCTCCCTGGACGCAGCCGAGCTGGACTCTGAACCTGCCACATCTGAAACCACCGGTAAAAGCAGCTCCTCAGCTAAAAATGCGATGCACGATAATCAAAAGAATGGACGGGCTGGGCGGAGGTGGTGATTTTTGAAATTGTCATTTGAGGGGGAGGATGACCTGCTCAGGGATGGCAGGAAGTATGGATATTTAAAGTCTGTGGATTGTGAGTTTAACTTCGGAAGGTTCACCTTAAATGAGAAGATTTAAAAAGGGTGAACAATTTTGGGGGGGGGGGGAATGTAAGTTTTGAAATGACTTTTATTTGTTGTAAAGAGTAAGTTGTCTTCTCACAGGTGCAGAAGCAGAAAGTCAAGGTAGCGCTCCAAGCCCCGCCGCCCAGCAGGGAGCGAGGAATCACCAGGGTCCCCGAGGCAACAAGTCCCGACACAGGCCAGGCTCAAACTCGCATCCCCCCACTTCCTCATTGGCACCCGGCTCCGATGAGCAGGGATCGGTGGGAGTGAAGAAAATGGGTTAGTTCTTATCTCTTTTTTTTTTTTTTTTGTGTAAGAAAACATTTAAGTTGATATCCGACCAGGCACAGATAACCCGAGACAAAATGTGCCTCGGCACTTCTGCGCTGATTAGGTTCTTAAACTTGTAAACACAGAAAAAACCCTTCAAGTCTCCTTTTAATGTATCCTCAGCTCCCAACATCGACCGCTCTGTGAAGGACCTGCAGAGATGCACTGCTTCACTGACCCGCTACAGGATAGTGGTCAAGGATGAGATGGAGTCATCAATCAAGAGGATGAAGCAGACATTTGCTGAGCTCCAGACCTGGTATGTAGATTTATTTTAAAATCTGCCCGCAGTCATGGCTCCAGCTGAATCTTAAGGAGATAAAATTAGAAGTTTCCCAAAGGACAGAGAACTTTTTGAGGCACTTGTGAGCTAAACCTGCAGCCAAGGCCTAAAATGCTAAACTCGGTTCCCAAACAATAACATAAAGTGTATAAAAAGTTCGGTGGGGGAGGAGGGGTTGTACTCGTACTCTTCTGTGATTCAGCTGACACTTTTGATTTGTCAAACACCGACGCTGCCATGACTACAACAAACATTTCCTGTTGTTTATCATAAAAATGAAGTCGAAGAAGGTGTCGGGTTTCAGCTAGTTTAAAAAAAAAAAAAAAAGAGTATAAATAATAATAATGACTTTATGTATATAGCACCTTTTTAAAAACAGAGTTTACAAAGTGCTCTACAGAGAAGCAAAGCATAGTCGTACATAACGTCAATACCGGTAAACATTTAAGAAAACAGGAGGCAAAAAAAGACCAAACCAAAAAGGTAATGAATACAAGAAAAACAAACAAATAACCAAAATGAATAAAATAAACAAACAAAAACAGGGGAACAAAAGAACTGCACGAAAGGACGACATCACTTAAAAGCAATTCTATAAAAATGGGTTTTAAGAAGTGATTTAAAAGAAGCCAGTGATTCTGCGCGCCTTATCTCCTCAGGTAGGTCGTGCCAAAGTCGAGGGGCTCTAATGGAAAAAGCACGGCGACCCTTTGATTTAAGCCTCGACTTTGGAACGGCCAGAAGGGCTCCACCGGAGGATCTAAGGCTCATATGGGGCTAACATTTCAATAATGTAGCTCGGGGCCAGACCCCAGCGGGCCTTAACAGTGATCAACAAAATCTTTTAAAATCAATTCTAAAACCAATAAGATGAAAATAACACAACAAAGAGACAAAAGTTGGAGCCATTTGCTTTTATTTCATGCGTTTTATATCCATATCACACAAATGGATTCAAAAGTTATGCATATATCCAAAAGTATATTAACAGTAGGTTGACATTTTCCCGTACTGTTAAAATACTTAATTTATCACACTATTTACATACAGAGCATGAAATATAATCTGAAGTCAGTCTCGACTTTTGTCTCATCGCGTGTTTTGATTTAAAATGTTTGAAGAAGCTAAACCATCGAGTTTCTCTCTGCCGTCAACAAACCTTTGGGGGACAACGTCCGTGTCCACTGTAACGCAGCGTCACGTGTACGAAACCGCAATTTATATCAAACGAACTGCTACGAAGATGTTAAGTGTCTCAAAGAGGAATGTAGTTTCTTTTATCTCTGCCGGAAGATTGTTGGCGCCGCCCTTTGCTGAAATGTACATCCTCGATGCATCTTTGAGGCGCGACGCGACGCTGCACGGCACACCGCCGACCTCAAGAAAGAGCTTCGAGCTTCACAAAGACATTTGTCTCTCCAGGCGCGTGACTCCAGCTTAAAGCAGGAAGAGATGACTCGGCAGATTGTCTGAAGCCACTTCTGCATGCGTGTCCTTTCTATTCACTCACTACATTTAATTCTGGCATCAGTCTCACCACATGTGGGCTGAGTTTTCAACTTTTTTTTTTTTTTTTTTTTAAATATCGGTTATAAAGGCTGAATAATTACTCGAATTTAAAAACGCAAATGTCTGTGCGAGAAAATCGTGATGTCGATCCTCGGCAAGGAAGTTGTGATTCTCATTTGATCCGGATTTGAGCAGCTGGAGTCTGTCGTCGCCGTCGCGGTTCTTCACGTGTCGTAGAAAGACAAACATAAAAGTACAACAGAGACTTCAGTTTCGTTTCTCTGGTTCCAAACTATTTAGCTGACATCTGTTACATCATGTTCACCAAAGCAGCGAGTGTTTATGGGTTTTTCTTTTATCATCAGGCGGTCAAAGGGCATTTTTGTCACCTCTGTCCTTCTTTGCTTTACATAATAGGAAAGCAACTCTTCTGTATGTTGAACCTGCGGTCACTTTATGAAACCTCTGTATTATGCACAACGTAGAAACTTTGAGGCACTGATAAAACGATTTAGCTCCCTTTTAAATCATGTATAATATATAATAACAGTTATAATATTTATATCATTTCATTGTACTAGTTTCTTTAATCCCTCCATAAATAAGTGACTGTATAAATCACTAGAGGGGATTTTTAGACGGTTAATTCCATCTCTCAAACATGAATCAATCAGTCTGTTTAAAGTGCAGAATCGGCATCTGAATGAATTTTAAAAGAATCAAAAGTGTCTTAATTGTTTGTTATTCTGATTGTAACGTTTAAGGCGCCAAGAAACCAAAAAGAAAAGACTCTAAAATACTTCAAATTCTTAATTGTTTACAGACGTAACGCATCCTTCGGGTGTGTGATTGGTACAAACAACACGACAACCTGATCTTAAAAAAAAAAAATCGAATTCTCTTTAGTGCTTTCGGTGGTCAAAAAACCTGCAGGGTACCTTGACGTGAAGGAAGTCATGAACAATATTTCATCCATTAGTTATCAATGTTTGCACAAAGAAATGAATTTGCTCCCTCTGATTTTCATGTCTTGGTTGGCTCTGAAAAATTAAACCGTTTATCTAATAACAACAAAATACTCCGGTTGTGATTTATCATGTGAATATAAAAGCTAAATATGATCCACGGTGCGTTTATTGTTGCTTTAATATTGTATTTGTTGTATTTATTGTATTGCACCTGCTGTGTTCCTCTCCTGGAGGAAGTTAAGCACATTTAACCCTCTGCTCTCTCGTTCTTCTGCTCCCAGTTTAATGGACAGAGAAGTGACTCTGCTGTCAGAGATGGACAAAGTGAAAGCCGAGGCCAGTAAGTACCGTGTTTCCCAGTATGTGCTCTGAACCCTGCTCGTCACATATCACCCGGGAGCTGCTGCCGCCGCTGTTCCTCCCATAAACACGATCACCTGATTCAAGAGAATCTGACCTGAATCACTTCCGGAGGTAGTAAAAGGAATTGTTGTGGAACAGCAAGTCCCAGTTTCTTCAAAACTGTGGTGGTGCCCTCAGCGTCCTGATATACCTACAACGTGTGTGTGTGTGTGTGTGTGTGTGTGTGTGTGTGTGTGTGTGTGTGTGTGTGTGTGTGTGTGTGTGTGTGTGTGTGTGTGTGTGTGTGTGTGTGTGTGTGTGTGTGTGTGTGTGTGTGTGTGTGTGTGTGTCTCTCCCTCTCTGTGTGTGTGTGTGTCTCTGTGTCTGTCTGTGTGTGTGTGTGTGTGTGTGTGTGTGTGTGTGTCTGTCTCTGTGTGTGTGTGTGTGTGTGTCTGTCTGTCTCTCTGTGTGTGTGTGTGTGTGTGTGTGTGTGTGTGTGTGTGTGTGTGTGTGTGTGTGTGTGTGTGTGTGTGTGTGTGTGTGTGTGTGTGTGTGTGTCTGTCTCTGTGTGTGTGTGTGTGTGTGTGTGTGTGTGTGTGTGTGTCTCTGTGTGTGTGTGTGTGTGTGTGTCTGTGTGTGTGTGTGTGTGTGTGTGTGTGTGTGTCTCTGTGTGTGTGTCTCTGTCTCTGTGTGTGTGTGTGTGTGTGTGTGTGTGTGTGTGTGTGTGTGTGTGTGTGTGTGTGTGTGTCTCTGTGTGTGTGTGTGTGTGTGTGTGTGTGTGTGTGTGTGTCTGTGTGTGTGTGTGTGTGTGTCTCTGTGTGTGTGTGTGTGTGTGTGTGTGTGTGTCTCTGTGTGTGTGTGTCTGTGTGTGTGTGTGTGTGTGTGTGTGTGTGTGTGTGTGTGTGTGTGTGTGTGTGTGTGTGTGTGTGTGTGTGTGTGTGTGAGAGACATGACAGAGCAGGACTGCATATTTGTACAAGTAGGCCACTCTCCTTCGTTCTGTGTTCCCGGCCTGGAAGAAGTGAATAGTGTCAGGTGTCAAGGGAGACTGAATGCTGTCTTTGTGCGAGGTGTGTGGTGACTCGAGAGGGAAGCAAAGAAACTCTAGTGCGTCTTCGACATTACAAAAGCCGGGTTTCCTCCAAATTCCCCGTCCACAGATTTCCGCGCTGCGTTGCGCTCGTGCTGATGCACGTTGTGTTCTTCTGACGGCAGCGATACGACCGATTTTAAAAAAAAATTTTTTTTTAAAATTTAAATAAAAAAGTTGCCAGGCTTTGTTTGTCGTTTACAAATCTGAACCAAAGAAGTGCTCAGTGTAATCCAGAATATGACGATCTGACTGTTGGTACCAGGAACCGGCGGCGGCTGCCTCGAGCTGCAAACTGTTCTCGTTCTGTCTGTAAAAATTCAGAAAATAGTTAAAAACGTGCACTTCATAATTTCTAGTGAATTCAAGATTCAAAGGCGTTAATGTCACAAATAAGCATTTATCAATAGAGTCTCTCTGTTCTCAAGCTATCAGTTCTTCTATGCAACTACAGTATAGTAGAATTTAAGAGAATAAAAAAATATATTAAAATGATATAAAAAAAAAAAAAATTGTCATCTTAAGCCAACACCATGACCAGAAAGCAAATTGTTTAACTTTTTTTTTAATATATATATATAATTTACTAATTATCAAAACATTCTTTTTAAGTGTCCCCACTGCAATCAATTAACTCCTTATTTTTTTTGATTCATCATTTGGGTTTTTATTATAATTTCTAAAAAGCCAAACATCAGATGTTTTATTATATTACTGTAAAAAAAAAAAAAACCAGCAAATCCTTGAGCGTGTTTAGTATTTCTGCTTAAAAATGACGAACAATTAATCAGTTGGGCAATGAAATTTTCTGTTTATACATTATTCATGGAAAGAATATATCTACACACTAAAACACTCGATAAACGGCTGAACCTGGTATTTGCAGCTCGGCCTCGATAGCAAAAAAAAAAAAGATTTCCGCGTTATGTTCCTTTCCTTTTTTTTTATGACTTTGTTGTGAAAACATTCAGACTTTTTCACGCAGTCAGAAGTAATGACTTCATGGTTCTGAAATGCGCGTTTGATCGTTTTTGTTATTAAAACAACAGATAGTGGTCTTTGGGGAAATAACAGAAATGGCACCTTTTGAGCGTTCTCCTCGCCCAGATGGAGTCTGGACCGCGTTCGACACAAAAACGGGCTCGAAACTGGTTCATCGGTTGATTTAGTGAAGAGTTTGATCCCAAAATTTCGGCAGCAGCCCGAACCGACCTTCCGTCCGGCGGAACACGCGGGTGCATTGAACTACGTAGTGAATTACTTCTTCGATAAGTGGACGTGATCTGTTAAAGCATCTCTCTCTCTCTGCTGCTGCTGCTGCTGCTGTGTTTCAGTGGTGATTCTGGACGCCCGGCAGAAGAAAGCGGAGCAGCTGAGGCGGCTGACGGACCAGTCGGCGTCCATGAACGAGGAGCAGCTGACGGAGCTGCGAGCCGACATCAAGGTCGCCGCGGTTTAACTGTTCGGCTCAAAACCCGCTGAATCAGAAAAGGATTGTTAATTGTTGATATTTGAGTGAAAGCAGATTTGTATTGTTAAATCAAACCGGACGGAAAGAAAAAAAAAAGGCCGATTTTAAAACATCTCGATGTTGTATTTGGAAACGTGCCGCTCGCGGGTCTAAATTATTTCTCTTTTTTTTTTGTATTTTTTTTTCTTCTTCCCCTGCAGCACTTTGTGAGCGAACGTAAATACGACGAGGACCTCGGCAAAGCTGTGAGATTCACGTTCGACCTTGAACCGCTGAAGACGAGCGTCTCGGGGTTCGGATCAGGTAAATCGGGTTCAGAGCTTACCTGTCGCGATCACTCCGGCTGTCCGGGATCGTTTTGAATGGTCGTTTGCGTTCGTCGGCCAAAATGTGGAGATTTCCACCGTTTAAAGGTTGTGACCGTCGTCCTTTTCGCGACGCCTCCTCGTTATGCCCTTCTTCTTCTTCTTCTTCTTCTTCTTCTTCTTCTTCTTCTTCTTCTTCTTCTTCTTCTTCTTCTTCTTCTTCTTCCGTGGTTTTAATGGAACAATGAATCAGCAGGACAGTGTTTTATAATGACTGTCGGTTCCTGTCATTACCGGTCATTTCTTCTTTGATTACAGTCGCCGGCTCCGGAGAAACCTCGGCGCCACATCGGCAGCGTGTGGCGTCGTTCTTGGTTTCGAAGCCTAAAAGACGAACAGAAATCTTGATTCTTGCTTACATGTTCCAAAGCTCCGTGCCGAGAGACGGTTTCCTCATTTGGTGCATAATTAAACTCTGATTAGACTTTGAAATTAAAAGTGGCTTAAAATCACCAGAAGACAATTAAATTGCTAATTGAAAAATATCTGGATGACGATCACCAATTTTCAATTTTTATAATCACGACAGCATCTTGTTCATCTCTCCTTTATACTGATTTCCACTCTGTGTATATTGATAAACATGACGTGGCCTCAGACGGTCAGTGAAAAAAAAATCTTATTTAGTTTACATGCAGTAAAATAAGTATTTGTTTAAAAAAAATTTTTTTTAAAAACCTGTAAAAGTAGTCCGCTTTAGTTCAATAAAACATTTATAAAACACAGAACGAGTTTGAGGAGTAAAATCCCAAAAGTGTGGAGGGTCCGTAGATCCCGGACCACCTTCGACGACGTCCCGCTTCGCGAGAAGGTTTTTGAAGGTCGGAAGTGTTCGCGACTGACCTCGTTGTTCCTCTCGCAGTTTACCACCCGCGCACAAGCTACTCAAACCGGTCCCGCTGCAGCTCCACGTCCTCCTCCGTCGCCAGTCCGAGCCTGCTGGAGACCCCTCCCCTCGCCCAGACCCCACCCAGCGACTCCCGCCCTCCACCAGCCAAACAGGTGAGGCGCTCGAGAGCTCGACGCGGCTCCGCGGCTGTTGGTTTAACTCCGGCGACTGACCTGTGGCTCTCCTGTCAGATTTTCCAGGGTAACAGGCGCACCTTCCAGGGACAGGGTTACCACTCGGGCGGTCCGCGGTACAACGGCAGTTCCTACCACGACAGGAACGCCGGCCGCGCCAACCACCGCTACCACGGCGACGGCGGCGGCGGGGGGGGGGGGCCCGACGTCGCAGCACTCAAACAGCTCCAGAGGTCCCCACCATTCCTCCACGTCCTCCCACCACCAGGACCGGCCCGCCCACCACCAGGACCGGCCCGCCCACCACCAGGACCGGCCCGCCCACCACCAGGACCGGCCCGCCCACCACCAGGACCGGCCCGCCCACAACGGGCTGCCCCAGAGGCCTCCGCGGACGCACTGCCCTTGACGTCGGAAAACCACCCGCTCAATCATACCCACCTCCTCGCCCTGCACTCCCCTCCTGTCCCGACTCCCTCCCTCCTTCCCTCCCTCCTTCCCTCCCTCCCTCCCTCCTCCTGTACTAACTCCTCTCAATGAAGAATAGAATACAAGTTTACATATTTCCGTGAGTTCCGCTGTAGTGCCGCCTCTCCACATCAGTCCGTTCATCTTTCAGACTTGAAAAGCTCCTCGTTCTCCCGGTTAAGTAACGGCTTCTACCTTTAGTCCCCCCCCCCCCCCCCTCCGACAGATCTCACCGCTACGCGATTACCCGCAACAATATGCGCACTATCGAAGTTGAACTTAGTACCTTTTTTTTCCCAATCTATTTCCGTTTTGTCGCTGCGGCTCCGTCCGCTCTCCGATTCGAACCTCAGATCTAGTTTTTTTTTATTTTATTTAATTTTTCCTGTCTCTCTCTCCTCGTCTCCGAGAACCATTTCAATGCCTTCGCCGTGGAACGCGTCGTGAACGGGCAAAAGTAGTTGTGGCATTAACAGGGATTTCTGCCATCAGAAGAGCGGATCATGCAATCAACACTACAGACCGTCGCTAAAGCCGTGCAAAAAGGTGAAAACGAGACATATCGAACTTAACCCGGAGCTTTTCGTACGGCTGCTACAAACGGTAGGGAACTTGTTAACGCTAGGACTTGGACGTGTCGGAGAGCAACTCGTTGCCCTCTTAAAGGAGTAGTTTTTAACATTTTGCAAACATTCTCATTTCCTCTTTTTTTTTTTTTGGGGGGGGGGGGCCCGGCGAGTTTAAACGAGTAGTTGGACACCAAACTCTCAGTCCGGATGCTGAATATGAATGTAGGTCAGCTCGGCGTAAAGACTGGAAACGGGTTCGTCCCGATGTGACAACCGGCAACCTCTGAAGCTCACTCGTTTTATTTTTGCGTGCGGAAACCAAAAGTTTAAAAACGACGCTTGAATCTTTTAACGGAGGAACGAGACCTGTAGCTGCTCGCCCCGTTTCCAGCCTCCACGCCGAGCTTTGGTCGGCTGCTGCTCGTATTTTACCGCCGACGCGACGGCGGCGTCCGCGTTCTCGTCGAGGAAAGCGAACGGGAGCTTTCCTTCAAACGTTAAACTCCTCCTCCTTTTTTTTTTTTTTTTTTTTTTTTATTATTGCCCGAGGGCGAGCGATGCGTCGCCCTCGGGCCGGCCGACGGGGACGTCGTCGCGTGTGCCGTCGTTTCTCGGCTTTGCTGTTCATTATTTTATAACCAAGAGAGGGCTCATCACCTTTTGTAGAATAATGTTGAATATGTTAAACCTCTCGACAAAGGAAAGCCACCTTTGTTTGCGCACATGATGTTTCATAGCTCTGAACATTTTACTCAGCTGGACTTTTTTTTTTTTTCTTCCGCACGCGCAGTTTGTTTCTTTGTTTTTTTTCCTCGTCGTGTGCACTCGAAGTGGCATATTTAATGTCGTGCTTGCCTTTAGTCACCAGACTTCACATTTGCCTTTCTAGAAACACGGATGTCTGCATCATGACGGCTTTCCAATCAGACGGTACTCGCAGAGCGGACGTGCGATTTCTGAATTTATGTGCTAGAATAAGATGCGAGATCTTCTCCCCCCCCCTTCTCCACTTTTTTTTATTAATTTGTATTAAATAAACCCACGTTATCCATCTGCAGAAGTAAAACTGACCGAACTGGCGAACGCGTCCGAGAATTGGATCGATTTCGCGGATCTTTTTCTACGGCCGCGAGGAAACGCTGGTGAATACCTCATCGCTGAGGCTTCGACTCGGCCCGTTTCGAGCCGTTTCCTCGCGGCGGGCTCTCACGGCGGGGGGGGGGGGGGGGGCGGACCACCACCACCCCCCCCCCCCCCCCCGGAGGTCCGTCGTCTCTTTATCTCCTTGTGGTTAATGTACATACGCGGCGCTTGCGAGGCCGTAGTGGGAAAAACCGCCCGTTACATTATTGCTGCATCTTCATAACGTGTGCCGTCTTCCTCCGAGCGGATGTTTGATGAAGGAAAAAAAAAAAAAGAATTAAGAAAGCGTTTTCTCCGCCCCCCTCCCCCCGGGTTTTCTGATCATAGGAAGTCGAGTTGTTCTTATTTGAGGTCTGTACGCCAGGAGTTCAATTAGTGAATATTGTGGAGCGTCTTCGGTGAACGTGTGCTGGTTCGACTTCAGTTTGGGAAATGAGCTGATCGCGTTCTTTGTCTAATGTCGCAGTAAAATATGAAGCTTTCACGAGCGGCTGGTTAGTTTGGTTTGACGTAGAAACCGGAAGCAGTTCGGCCCGTTCGGAGCGGTTTGCTCTGCTGTGTGGGAGACTGTTGGCTGCTTTGAAACTGAAGTAAATAGTTTAAAAAAAAAAAAAACACTTTTGAGAAAACATAAAACTCACCTTTAGTGGTTTGTTGAAGTTTTTTTTTTGGGAGTGTGAAGGGCTCATTGTTGCACCTTTTGACTAATTGGAGGAATTTAATAGGAGGGCAGTAAAGCCCCAGATCTGTTAAAAAAAAAAAAAAAAAAAAACAGCCTCCCTCCTGCAGGACGTCCTGAACGGGACAAAAAAAATAAATAAATAAATCATAAGGAAGCAAATTCCTCCAACCAGCACCTCTAAAGCTCATTAATTACATCATATCTCCTATGTTTACTGTATACAAAAACCAAAGTGTAAAAACATTCATCCTGTTTATTAACGCCCACAAACTGTTCCTTCAAAAAAAAAATAATAATAAATAAATAAATAAATCTCTGCTGGTTGCCCGGCAACAGCTTCGACCCAATGAGTAGTCCAGCGCCGACTCGCGCAACGGTGACTTGTTACTCTTCCACTTTTGGCCGTTGGGCTGATGTTGTTACAGCGTGCCAGGCCTGCTTAAAGCTCACCAGCTGTTCGTACAGGGAACGAGCAGCTGGCGTTCGATGACGCTTCGACTCGGTTTACTTCACCGAGTGTCCGCCGAGACGTTTTGGTCGGTCGCAGTATCGCAAAGACTGAATTTGTACCGAACGTTTCTTTAGCCAGTCCTCCGCTGCTTATCGACGGATAAACAATTCAGCTTTTATTCCAGCACATTGCTTCCTCGTCTCCCTTTACTTACGTCTTTTTTTTGTTGTTGTTGTTGTTGTTTTACATTCCAAAATGTAGGAATTTTAGTTGATCGCCAAAGAAATAATGTCGTCCTGTTTTGAAGTCGCGGCCTTTTTTTTTTAGTTTTGTTTTTTTTTCCTGTAAAGAAATCCAAAGGGGATAAACCCAACACTTTACCTTTTTTTTTTCTTCTTTCTTCTTCTTCTTTCCACCCCAATTTATTTACGATTCCTTACTGTATATACATATATGTAGCTATATAATTTTGTGCTCACACGGGGCATTTTGTATGTGATATTCATATTAGGCATAATGAAGGTTTAAAACGTGTAGTTCATTCATTCTTCCGGTAGACCTCGTGTCCTCCTCCTCCAGACTTTTCTGAGACAACTGTAAACTCAAGTGCCTTTTCTTGTCTCCCACCGATCCATCGACATCCCCTCCACCAGAGTATGGACCAAAGACATTGACCGTCCCCGACTTCCCGGCCCTCTCTTTTCTCCCTCTCACTGAATGGCACACTTTTCATTTACTACAAATAAAACAGTTTGCAATACCGACTGTGTGTGTTTTGGTTCTGTCTGTAGTTAAATTCACATCCATCGGCGGGAGCTGAAGCAAAAGGAATAACGAGGTTTTATTGCTCCACACGTAACCGAGTAAGTGGTCCTATGATAATAAGGTGAACAGCTCCGGGGGTCATTCATCAGCGTATTTCCTGCATTTGATTGCTCCGTTGTGCAACGAGATACCGTTCCTATATCATTTCAAACGTGATAGTAAATGTCTGAAAACGTGAATACAGTGTTTGGATGGTTTTTTGGGGGGTTTTTTTGTAAATAAAACTCATAACTGAAAGCGGTTTGATGATAAATCAGAACTATTTTAACACCAAAGAGAAAATGTGAAATTTGCCTTAACCTAGAAACCTCCAGCAGAGGGCGCCATCATACTTAAAAGATTTTCATACTAATTGTTAACAACCCCCCCCCCCTCCCTCCACTCCCCTCTCTAAATCACGATTTTAAGAATAAGTTCTGTTACAAGTTGAAGGATGTGAAGGAAGGACTTAAAGTAAAAGTACCTAAATATTAACAGTAACAGTTCAAATGCCTGCGGTGCCGATATCAATATTGATATAGATGCACCAATGAATGCGCAGCATTTCACTGCCGAGGCAGGTTGAAGCAACTTTAAACTACTTGGTATATACAGTAATTTACACTAGTGGTTCCCAACATAGGGGTCAGGTCCCTCCCAAAGGTCACAAAATAAATATGAGGGGCTGTAATTTAGGGAAAAAAGAAAAATTGTGCTGCACATTTTCATTTTTCAGACGTTTCTCTAATCATTGCTGTTTTGTGAAATATTGCACGTATTGCATGCAGCCGAGACGTTTAAAAGGGAAAAATATCTTTAGTGAAGCTGTCAACGGCAACAAAACATCTGAAACATCACGGTTTCAGTTTGGTTCTATTTTTTTGTGACAAGAGGTCACAAGCTAAATAATTAGAAATTGCTCACTTGACCTTCAAATGTGTGTTAAATTTGATAAATGTCCTGCCTTGTTTTCTTTGTTTTCTCTGTTTAATTGAAATATCTGTTAATTATAGCTGAGGAAGTTACCACAATGTTAACGGAGCCTGTGACCCGCTGATGAAAGACTTTGCTTTTGCAGTATTATGAACGAGCCGGATGTCTGCGGACACTTTCCCGGAGTAAAACTCACGAGCGATTGGGATCAAACAACACGCATCTCACAACGCTCATGATAAGGTTTATTTATTTACATGCACCAAAATACCTGCTGTATTTTTTTTTGTTGTTTTTTGTTTTTTTGAAAAAGGCTCAAAAAAAATCGTACAAAACAAATTCTCATTTCTTTTTTTTCTTTTTTTTTCCAAATGAAAGGTTTATATTGTCCCACGATTAAAACTGATCCAGCCATGAAACATGGACTATACAGACCTCCATTAACACTGTACACAATGCAAATAGAAATGCAAATAAGTATAAAATGCGACACTGACTGAGTGAGCGGAGGTCGGTGGGAATGTAGGTCAGGGTTCGGCTCAAAGCCCCATCACAGAGGGAAACGCAGCAGCACCTGCTGGAGGAGGGAGAGTGCATCAGTCCACTCGCACCGTTTCAGATGAAGCCTTCCCGTCTAAACTCTTCATCATATTACACGTTTATATTGCTTTTACATTCAGCCTGCATCTCATTCATTTGTGTCGTACTTTTCGGGCTACCTTGACCATCTCCTGTGTCCGAATCCGGGACTTTCCAGTCCAGCTGGCGGCCTTTTTCGTAGAGTCCCTTCAGGACCTTCCTCACTTCGTCGTTCCCGCCTCCGTGACTCAGCTCCAGGTATTTCCTGTACAGCTGCAGCGCGGTGCGAGCGTCCTCTATGCTGTCGTGGGTTTCCCCCTGGATGTTGAGGTCTGTGAGCACAAAGAGGAGGACAATCAGGAATGACTAGTCATCGGGATTCAGCAGTACTTTCACCGTTTGGTTTCAGTTTACACTGCAGTTATTAGGAAATGGACACCGACGCGTCCGGTCAAAAATAAAAAATAAACAGTTGTCTAAATTATTAATGGTGCAGGTGTACTTCCAGATGGTGTTTGATGATAGATGACATTATAGATGTACTTTAAAAAAAAAAAAAATTTAAATCAGCTTTTTCATTTATTTGCTGATTCAGTGTAATAAGGAAATGAAAGTTGTCCTTGACCTATGCCTGAAAACACAGCAGACACCTAAAAACTAAAATGATCAGTAAATGTTTACTGAGCTGCTGACACTCGAGATGTATTTGAAACTGTTTTTTAAAAAAATTTTATTTCAGAGGTTGTAAGAAACACAGTTTGAAAAAGAGTCAAATTGTTTCGTGTATAAGATTGAGTATAATTTTTTAATGGACTTTGTGATTTGATTTGTTGAAATAAAAACCTGATGATTATATTTCATCACAGCAATCACTGTGTGCATGAAGACCTGTGAACAAGCAGACCTCAACGCTTTTAACTCGATGGAAGAGGTCAAAATGTCAGATGATCTAATTGGTAATTGACAGCAAACCTCTGCCTGTGCTTCTTCTTTAGTTTGTTTCTTTAAGAGCGAGTTCTACCTTTTTAATCGTGACTTACCCAGAAAGTACCAAGCGAGAAACCTCAGCGAAATCATCCTTTTGCGGGGCAAATGGAAAAGGTAGACGGTGTCGATGACTTGATCTTTCAGAACCTTAAAAACAGCAAAGAAATAACCGCTGTCATCTGAACTCCGTTTACAGTCCTTTAAATTGTACATGACAAACATGCAGTTGTTGAGCAACAAAGTACCAATAAATTAATGACGCGGAAGTCCTTCTGTAAGCCGTGACCAACGAAGCGAACTCCCGTGTCGATGAGGAAGCGCAGCTTCAGGTAGGTGGACTTCAGAGTGGTCAGGTGCTTCGAAGAAATTTTGGCATCCAGGTCTCCGGGTTTGATGCCAGAATATTGTGTCAGATAGTCGACAACCTGGAAGAAACAGCAGACACGAGTGTTGGTAACACACGAGATCCGATTTTAGGTCAAATATTTCCTTTGTTTTGTTTTTTTCTCACCTGCTCCTGCGTGGAGATGTAGTCGTCGATGAAAGGAACCCCCTCGTTGGGCCCCTGACCCCTCACACAGGTGATCCTGGCCACAGACATCTGACTGGGCTTGATGGTGGACTTTGTGCCGTCGCTACGCAGCTCGGCCTCCTCCTGCAGACCAACACATTCAGGGCTTCAAATTCATTCGAAGAAGCATCAACACCACGAGAGCACTTTAGAATAATAACCAAAAGCATCGATACAAAAACATCCTCACGCTGTACAAAATATTAAAATATTGGTTGATTGCAGATTTCTTCTGAGCGGAAAACACCCATCATTTAGATTTAGTTTAGTTTAGACTACTTTTTAGTTTTTAGCATATTTATGGTTTTTTTAATTTATTTTTTTATATATATATATATATATATATCTCAGTGTTTCCTCATTCAGGTAAGTAAATTTAAAATTCTATCATGAAGGAAGTCACAACATGATTCCCTTCGTGACTCAATTTGTCAATGACTAAAGTCATTTGCCTATCGAGAAGCTTTTATAAACATTTAACACAAGGAAGCTGCAGGAAAACACCTGAATAAAAGATTCATTATGTCATTTATTATCTGCCAAACTTGCCAAAGTGAGTAAAATCTAATAATCTTGTTAAAAAGTCAGTTACTAAAGCGGTATTTGTCCTTTCATACCTAATTTTCAATTCAAAAGACTCTGAATAATGACGTAGTGACATTATCAGTTAACCCTCGTGTTATCCTCGGGTCAAAATGATCCGCAGCTGTATTCAACCAAGTTCTATTTTATTTCTATATTTTCATATTTTTTGGGGGATCATTGGTGACAAGGATGCTGTGAGGGTTTCTTTAAACCAAAAAAAAAAATCCCCAAAAATATAGAAATAAAATAGAACTTGGTTGAACACAGCTGCGGGTCATTTTGACCCGAGGACAACACGAGGGTTAAAATGTCAACGCCGACTCACCTGGTTCAGTGTGACAAACTCGGCGTCCAGCCCGACCAGGTCACCGGCCTGCGGCATCTCGCTGACCATGAGGGGGATGAAGGTGGCGTGACTCTTCCTCTGCTTGCGAGCCAGCGAGGCCTCCGTCAGCAGCACGCTGGCGTCGATGGGGTTTTTAACTGAAAACGGCAAAATACGAATGAGCTGGATGTGAACCTGCGACTAAAACCTCCTGCTCCGAAGTGCCTGAAAACGTACTGCGGAGGTCGTATTTGGTGTGGTAGTTCCTCTTGGCGTAGTACAGGATGGCCGGCACTTTCCAGCTCACATCGAACTGCGCAGCTTCGGTCTTCGGCAAACAAAAGAAAATGACAACACTTTTACATGAGGGCAACCATGGCATTTAATTAGAATGATATAAATAAGTGGTAAAACATTCACCTTGTCGATGGGTTCAATTAAGAAATCATTGAAGAGGTACCACTGCTGGTGTGTGACTCCCTGAAACACACAAACGGTACAGAATCATTCAAACGCGAGCCGCACTTTGTCTGAACTTTTGACCTTACAGAAGTCTGTCGGAGTTCGAATCTGAGCTTCCCCTCACCTCTTTCCTTTGATGGTACGTCTCTCCCACTTTGATGTGCGCTATCAGGTTTCCGCCCGTGCGAGCGTCCAGGACGTGAGGCACCGTGACCACCAAGTCGTAGAGGGAAGCGCCGTCCGCCTCCTCGGCGGTACTCAGCTGGACGGAGACAGAAAAAAAAAATGTCTGGCTGTTTGTACGTAAATCTTAACATCATGACGAGTCACAGCTGAAACTCTTCTTCCCTCACCTCCTCTCCCTCAGGCCAGCTGCTGATCTCCAGGCCCTGACTTTTACTGATGGACATCTTGAGAGCGAGAGGGATCCAGACATGTCGCAGATCCTCCACCTGGGGGTCAAAGGTGAAGCCCTCCATGTTGCATATCTCCTCCCCACTGCACAAAGACAAAAATCACAGTAAAGTTACAAGTGGCGTTCAGACACATTCAATTGAATCAAACAGCGAAGAGCTGAAGTTATTAGTCGAAACACAGAAAATCAACTGGCTGTCGAATTAAATATTCAAACTTCTTAAAATCACTTTTCAAGCGAAATATCAAAACATATGATCGTTGCAGCATCATAAATGTGGAGATTTGCTGCTCTTCTCCGTTACATTGTTCAGACAGCAAATGGAATCGGAAGATTGGGATTAAATTATGAGAGATACCTTTTACAGTTTCTGATAATTCAGTGAGGAAACAGAAGAAAAACTAAAGATATATCGAAGTTTTTATCAGATCAAAATCTATTATGAAAACAATCAACAATGCAATGTTTATCATTTGCTATTAAAAGGGATCTTACTCTAAGCACCACTCGGTGGGCATCGGTGGAGGCTCTTTCGGCTTTGGAGGCTCATTCGCCTCCTTCTGCACGGCCTTACTGAAAGCATACTGTGAAAACAACCAGAAAAATACAAACACGTTATTCCTATAATTGAAAAACAGGCGAGTCACGAATTAAACTGTATTTGAAACTTGCCAAGACGGAAATAAAACTCACCTCAGCCTGAACCTTCCAGAATTCAGCCTCCTTAGCGCTGTTCACCTCGCAGTTTATGACCAGAACGTCCGGCAGACATCGAATGTTGCGCGTCTGCACCTACAGTGTTAAAACAAAAAACATGAATACCGCGACGGACTGCAAACGTGTTGCCCGCTCGTCTGACCAGAGGCGGTGACTCACTGTGGGCTGGTACTTCTCACAGTTCTCACACCACGCCTGAGTGCTCTGCTCCAGACAGATGCTTCTCTTCAGGATCTCGGCGAAGTCATGCTCCTTCATTGTTTTTTCTGGACAATCAAAGAAGGGAAACGGACAGTTCGTCAAAAAAAAAAAAAAAAAAAAAAAAAAGATTTCCCCGCTCCTGATCCGCTCGCCTTACATTAAGACCCGTCAGTGTGAAAAGTCACCCGAGACTCACCTTGAGAGTTGTGCTCAGGGTAATGCATGGTGAAGAGCAGCGTGAGGGAGGAGCGCACCGTTTCCTTGCCGCAGCGACACAGACTGCTGTTCTCAACCTCGCAACCAAACAGCTTTCCGATGGCAGACTCGCTGGAGGAGCCCAGAGAGCTGCAACGAACACACGAAAACCGCGGTTTCATTGAACGTCACTTTTATCTGGCAGAGCTGCGTGCAGCGATGCGTCTGCGGCGGCTGCGCCGACCTGCTGCTGGCCCCCCTGTACGCCTGCGGACCCTCCTGCTCCTGCGTCTCCTGGTGCAGCTGGGTGAGGATGAAGCGGTTCCAGCTTTGGATGAGGCGACCGAGTCGGGCCTTCCCCGTCTGCTCGTCCGAGTCCGCGAGGATCAAGCCGAGCGCCGAGGCTTCAGGGATGGTGCGAAACGCTCGGAGGAAGTTACTGGCCTGGAGAGAGAGGAGAAGGGGCATTGGGAAACATTCATGGCAGATAATGTGCAGATAAAACACAATATGGATGAGATTTAAACTCCTCTGCGTTGCCCGAGGGATCAACCTGCTGTTACTCAGAGAAACAATAAGCTACCTGACACGGATCTCCTCGTGACAGGTCCAGCATGTGGAAGAGGAATCCGAGCTCGCAGGCCAAACAAAACTCCTTCTGGCACAAATGATTCTGCACTAAACACCGGATCGGCTCCAGGAAATACAACACCTGACGTGGCAACATAAAAACAGGAGAATAACTTATGAGTTCAAATTAATTTCACAAAGAGCCCTCTGAAACTGGAGTTTCATACCTGGATCATGCAGTTGCAGTAGGCATTGGGAATGTGAGGCTCCAGGCCAGCGAACAAGGTTCTGTTGTAATGTTTGAAGTCGAAGTCCTCCAGTCCAAGTTTAGAGTATTTAATTGTGACCTGATGTGATTAAAGACATCTTCATTACATATCTAAGTGAACAAAACGTACTATTGCAGAGCAACAGATCATCGTGAAATAATAATCAATCGTCCTTCTATGTGAAAACCAGCAGGAAATATAGAGTCCAACCTTTCTGTACTTTTTGGGGACCATGTAGAGATGCGGCTCTTCATCACGTCCAATCGGTGATTCTGGGACCTGGTTGTAATTATCATAATCAAGCTCCACGTCTTTAATTTTATAGGGAACCTGAAAGCAGCACACAAAACAAATATTAGATGGTTCAAATTCACGCATAAACATGACATGTTTCTAAATCTGTAAAATGACACATTAACACATTAATAACGTTTTGAGATGTAGAATTGTGCCCGTTTTTAACTGTTTGGTGCCTTCAGAGCCTTTCCAAAATGTTGGGAAAAAGGCCTTTTTTTTAAAGGAGCGTAATTTTATGCTTTCAACGTGCCTGATTTCGAGGGCGGGTACGAGGATTTGCTGCGTAACCAATGAAGCCAACGGTTTTCATCGTGCGCAGGATCTCTGGGTCCACGGGAGGAGCTCGCCTGTTGGGAGAGAAACAGGATTTAAGATGCAAACCTTCATTAAATAGTAGCAGGTTGGAAAAACAAAAAGGAAGACGTTGTGTCCATTAGAGCTCAGTTCGGGTCCAGCGGGCCAAGTGTGCCCGGCACCTTTTACGTTTTGGCTTCTGTAATGACTGAAATGATTATCAACTGTAAATTTTATGCAGCTGAAACATAATATGAGTTTTTGGACAATATACAGCACAGTGCTGTTGAGCTTTCCAATTAAATTAGATCGGCTTACGTCTTATCTATGAAGAATGATATCTGCTTATAATCATGTGCCGTCAGCGTGTCCTTCGTCACTTTGAGTTGCCGGTCAAGATGAAAGTCGAGGCACTGGCACACTGACAATAATTTCTGCACAGTAATAAAATTATTTTGACAAGAGTCATGTTTGAATTGTTCCGATTTTTTTTTTTTTAAAGATTTATAATTAACATTTTCTGCAAAATACATCATATTTTCAATAAATAGGTAATTTGACACAAAAAAAACGTGCATTTTTGGCCCGTGGCCGTCCAGATTGATTTTTGGACCTTAATAGGAAAGAATTCGGGCACCTCTGATGTACACGTTGCTTCCAGTATACATCCAGCAGCAATGCTCCCTCATACTGAGAGGTGTTTCTGATAGATTCTCAATTTTTTTTTTTATCAGAGACGGTAAAATAAATAAATATCTCAATGCAACAAAATACAGCAGCATTACAAACCTCATTCTCCACAATGACCAAAAAAAGTCCACGTTCAAATTTGTCAATCAATAACTCAATCAATTTATATAGCACTTCTGATAGAAATTACTGCCGACTGAGGCATAATAAAATAAAAGTACTTTAATCAAATCGGAAAAGAAAACAAACAAACATTAAAAACTCATTTCAAGCCATATCTGATATTAATTAATTAATGATGTGAAATATAATGTGCCTCAGTCTGCTCGCTCTAACTGTGTCATGTATTAGTACAATAAAACCCTGACATCACTTTCACGGATATGTTTGCCAACAATGCCAACGGAAGAACAGAAATTAACAAGTTCCAGTTTGTTTTTGTCGAGTGAAGGTGAGATCATACTTCTCCATTTCTCCTGCAAGAACACTTCGCTGTTTCGTTTTCTTGACAAAGAGTCACACCGGCAATTAAAAAGATACGGCCGGTCAGATTCTGTATTTCTGCTATTTCGTGACGGATTAAAAGATCAAACCAACAATGCGGTCATCTGTTTATCAATTCTTCCCAACTTCCCTATCTTGTCCGTGTTACTCAGTCCCGAGCCCACGAGTTTCTGCTGAATATGTAAATCTAAACACGTCATAAATATATAGTTTCATTTTCAACAAAGGATAAATAATTGCTTAACAGCTGGGAACAAGGCCTGTCCAAATATTACATAATCAGCATATCTCAGCTGACGACACTCATTTCCATACAAATGAATAAAAACATCTGTATGTAACGAACAGAAATGTCACGTTTCTGCATTGTTTTCCACAATTTGAGGTTTGACATCTTAATGACGTCACCGTTCTTCTGCTCTGGTCTGATGCCACATGAGAGGTGCTTATCTTTTAATATTCAAGCGACTGCATTTAATTGAGCATCTATTGACCTTAACATCATGGATTGAGTTAAAGAAAAAAAAAAAGGAAAGCCCAATAACTTGGAGGAGGCAATTTGTTAAAGTGAATTGAACAAAAAAAAAAATGAATTGCAATTATTTGTTTTAGAAATAATGTATTTGCCGAGAGCTACTTTCATCCTTTGATGCACTCGTGAGTATTTCCAGCAGCAGCATGGTGTACGTGGAGCTGCCTCAAAACGATCAGCTCTATAAAAACATAGAACGGCTGTGCCGGTGTTACCTGGGGCTGGGTGTAGCCAGCGCGGAGGCCCAGTCCGACCACAGCGGCTCGGTGCTCGTCAGCGGCATGGGGATGAGCGAGAGCGGCAGCAGGTCGTGGTTCCAGTCCAGCTGAGGCAGCGTGTCCACGAGGCAGGGCAGGGCGAACTCCGTCTCCCGGGAGTAGTCGTTGAACGAGACCTCCGGGGCGTCCGACCACAGGTGAACGCACCCCCCCGAATCCCCGAAGGCCAGGGCTTGTTTGCTGGACGACACGTCGAAACTCATGAGCAACTGGCCCACCGTGTTGACGTGAAAAATGTCCGCCACGTTGGCAAGACCGGTGGGCTCACAGAACTGACACTGACCTGGGGAAGGAAACAGGAACAAAGCAACATGGGACCGTGTTTAGGAAACACTTTCACACAAATACATGAGGACAGAAATGGTTCTTAAATTCTGAGATTCAGCTTAAAACTTTCCTTTTCTTTAAAGCTTACAGTCAGTCCTGAGTCAGGTGACCTTGAGGCATCCCTTAGTTCTGCTACTATAGGCCGAGGCTGCTGGGTGACTTCCCATGATGCACTGAGCTCCTCCCCATCTCTCTCTGTCCACTTTATCCATTTATATGCCACCATATCGTCTCACTGTCTTTATCCGGTGTTTTGTCTGCAGTTACTGGCCCCACTGACACACCCAGTGTTTATTGTTTGTTGTATCTCTACGCTGTTCTTTTCTCTCTCCGCTCTCCCCTCAACGCAAACAGTCGAGGCAGAAGGTCGCCCACCTCTGAGCCTGGTTCTATCCAAGAAAAATGAATCTACGCCTGCAAACCAACTAACTCAATAACCTGAAAACAACCGACAGTAAATTCCCCCGTTGATACCTGTCTGCGAGATGATGGCCAGGCGTGACGTGTAGGTAGGAATGAAGCGCAGGAAGAGGGGATCCACGTGCACCTGCAGCGGAGTGACAGCTCGCATCATGCGGAGGTCGTACACCATGAGGAAACGGTCGCACGCCAACCCGTTCATTCCTCGGCTGGAGAACCCGCACGCAGCCAGGAGGTTTCCGTGAACGTCGAAGTCCGACAGGCTGCCGGAGAAAGCATCGAACTCGTGTTCCGTCTTGAAGGAACGCAGGTCCCGAAGGGTTATCTGATTATTTGTTTTTTAACAGAGAGTGAACATGAGAGTTGTGTAACCCAGGACAAGCACAGTTTCTAAGGTGACGTTATCGAGTCCTCCTTACCTTGCCAGAAGTGTGCCCGCAGAAGAAGAACCGACTGGTCTGACGCATTATTGCCACGCCAGGAACCTCAACAGTGAACTGTCAAGTACGCAAGACAGCAAACAGTCAGCTTCTTGCTTTTGAATACATTATTCATGTATAACTACATGAATGATACAGACTAGGTCCTGTGTGGCCCTGTTGCGCATGCATAGAGATCAGAAATGCATGCAGTGTCTTACTTTTTGAGTTTCTTGAACAGTATTTAAGTCAACTTCAACTGCATAGTTTTGTAATCCGCCCATGAGTAGCATGTTGTTGTCAGTCATGAGGAGACTGTGCATATCAGCTCCTTCCTCCATCCTGGAAGGCAACACACAGTCATAAGGTTTTATCATCTAATTCAATAAGACAGTAAATCATTTCACAGATGCAGGGCATCTAATGTCAATGAACCAGAAATAAATAATAAAAACATGCGTGTTAATTCTTATATTGTAATTCACACATAAACAATGTTAGAAATAAATCGCCTTTTATCACCTACGAAATACAGCTTGAGAAAGACCCTACGTCACACAGACAAATGCAAAAAAGATGACTTTGGTCATTTTGTAAGACACTGATTGGCTGCAGCTCGGACAAAATTGAGCAGCCAGGATTTTTAACAAGAACTTCACCTGTAACTTGTTTTAGTGAACGTATAATCTTATTTCATGTTTTTGTTCTTACTCTTACCTGTGCAGCACTTCGAGCTGCATTTCATGTATAAAAAAAAGTGCTGCAAAAGTTTATATAATAATAATAATAATATTTTGAGACACTTACGGATAATCAAACATGACAAGGCCACCTCGAGTGGAGCATTTGAGGTTGCACTTGGAAAGGAACAACACGCCCGTTTCCAAACTCTGAATTTGTCGAATGTCGTCTGTGGCGTTCGCTTGGAAAGAAGAATGACGTCCCATCGTTGGTCCAAAGAATGAGGTTACATGGCCCTGAAGGGAATAATTCACAGACAAGGACAGATGACAAACTTTAAAAAAAATATATATATAATTGTTTTAATATTTTTAACTATAACAAACCCGCAGGTGACAAGAAACTATAATCCATAATAATCCGGGCTCTCACCCTGTGGTTCCCCATCCACAGCATCTCCTCCTGGAGATCAAAATGCGTTGCAGTGACTGGGACGCCAACTTCTGAGACGACGCTGTGCAGCTCGGAGAACATGCCCTCCATCAGGTGCACGGCCTCGGGGACGGTCACGGCCAGCCCCTCCGGGTCCAGCTCCACGCCCTGCAGCAAATTCGGGTTGAGGTGCGGGTCCATGGAGGGCTCCAACCCGGCGTCCAGGGTCCCGTGGATGCCGGCTGAGTATTCAGCCATCCCAGCGTCGAGACCGTCAAAGTTCATCATGAGTGCCGCTAAATCAACCTGCAGAAGAACGGAAGCTTTTGTAAATAATAATAACAAACACAAACACACAAACACACGTGTGTGTGTGTGTGTGTTTGGCCCACGTCTTGAAGTTTGATGGGTTAGCAGCAGCTCGGGAAGCTATCGACGGTGCTAACAGCCCCACAGACACAATGCTGCAGTATTCATTACTAAAATGCAGTAAAAAAAAACAAAATGTTTAAAAAAAAAAAAAGCCAAAATAGTGTCACCCCACTCAGCTGTGTCTAATTATTTTTGTCAGCTGGTGCTCAGCAGCTGATAGCGGTTAGCTTCGTGTGGCTAACGTTAGCAGCAATCACAGACCAAACAAGACGTTCACAGTTTACTGAGCTGCACCAACTCTTCAGTTTCTGCGCCCAAAACATCCGCAATACGGACGACTGCGGGGTCACGTAGTCTGGGAATAATATCTGAAATGTAGATGTAGAGAGTTTACCCACCGGCTGAAATGTTTCCCTGCGCAGGAGTCCATGCTCGCTTCGTTCACAACAATAACAACAAGCCAGGAAAAGCATTTCCGGAGCAAATAAGTGGTGCGTTCAAGGGCGGCACCGAGGTTCCGGTGTTGTCCTTCCTGGGGGACATTTCAGTCAGAGGGGTCTTTCTTTCCTTTCTCCCACAATATTCTGTTTTTAAAAAAAAACCTTTTCAAGCTTCAATACACAACATATATACCACTGACCACTGAACACTAATTGAAAAAAAAACAAACAAACTGGCAATTGTCCAACTCCGCAAGGGCCCTGAAGGCACCGTAATTTGACGCGTTTAAGATAATTAGATGAAAAGCAAATTTGTGAAATTGACAGAATGAGCCGATTAAGCTGTTGGTAAATCGACTAGAAATGAGTCACCAACTATTAGCTATCTTTCAAGATGTCAAAAAAAAACAAAAAATGTAAAAAAAAAATTCTCTTGTTAATCGATATGTGAGGATTTCCTGCTTTTTCTTGTTTTGTAATGTTTTAAACCGAAAATGTTTGTATTTGGGACCGTTGGTCGGATAAAAGCTGGAAAAGACATGTCAACTACTGGGATTTTTTTTTTTAAAGTATGTTTTAAGCCGTACGATTAATTGATTAATCAAAACAACTAATCATCGATGATGAAAATAATAGTTCGTTTGTAGCACTATAAATGTCTTTCGGGGATATGCACCTTATATAAACTAAAAATGATAAAAGCCTGACAGAAGGACCCACGATCAAAAACACAAAAGGACACAAAACAGACAAGAGACAGGACAGTCCTTCAGGAGTGCTTGTTTTTTATTGTTCTGGGCAAAATATTAGGATTGTGTAATGTGAATTATGTTCATATTTGGACACGTCTTTCCCATCATTGTTTAGGGTTACGTGCTACCACAAGGGGAAGTGTTTTCTGTGATTAATGTTCTCATTTTTATTAAGTGTATCTTTCCTGAGCTTCAAATCAACCATATTTTAATTTGAAAGTGATCGGTATGGCTCTAACCCAGGGTTTAAACCGAAAGGTACAGTATTGATGTTGCTGTCTGGCAGTCGGAGGTAGAAGTCTGTTATATGCACAAATGGGTACCTAAAAGCAACACAGACAGTGGGAGGGACGGGTGGTTAATAGGGGGTCCAGAATTTTGCCTCTAGACTGCATCAAATGAATCTGGCCCTAATCTTGGCAGTAGAAAAACTGCACACACCATGATAAAAAAATTTTTTTTTAAAAAGCAGCAGGTGAGCTGTCTTCATTCCAGTCCTTTTAACACGATATTAAAGTGATCATAAAACTAACAAATTCAAGTTCATCTCCAAATTGTCCCTCTTTACCAACGTTTAAAATGAGAAAATAAGTAAACGACAAAAATATTATTTTTCATTAGGTCAATAAATTGAATGATTACGATTGATGGGAAAAGTAAAGGAAGTTGGACCATAACGTCTGCGTTGCGTCTTTCTCAGAAAAAAAAAAGAAGAAGAATTCAGACGAAATGCAAAGGTTTTTCTCTGGTAGAGAAGAGGGGCAGATCGCTGACAAAGATGGAAAGTTTGTCCAATCTGAGTGGTGAATTCAAAACATTATCACCCTAAAATCTAAAAGGTTCATTTGACTTCCCGGCACAGCTACAGATCTTAAACCTGATTAGAGCACGCTTAGATAAATTAATGTCATTTTTGTTAGTATTTAATTATCACACTTAATTCCTTTAAAAAACAACCCCACCCCCCCAAAAAAAATTAAAAAAATAAATAAAACATGGACGTAGTAAATCATATTAGACAATAATAATGCATTTATGTGATTAAAGTAAACAGAAAAAAAACCAGTTCTTTTATTTATTTTTTTAAAGATAGAGGGACGTTAAAAATATTAATAACATAAGTCGTTTCATCAGGTCTTTTCTTTTCTTTCATCTTGTTCACTGAGTTACCTCATTGATATCGTTCCTCTGGTTAGGGTCTTCCTGTTTGTGCGTTACGTGGATATTGATTTGCACTTCGCATGAACGCACCTGAGGGATGCCCAGGAAAACCCTGTATTGAGTCACTGTGATGTGGTGCGCAGCATCAACAGCACTTATAAACCAGCACAGTGTCTCCCCAACACTCACCACATCCACAGCTCACAGAGACGAGCAAGGACACAACAGGAGGCACCGGACTTGCAACTCTCTGAGACCCACCATGGATTTTTGTTTCGCGACTTTTGCTGCTCTCTTCATCCTTTTCGCGGCTGCACGCGGCGCTCCAGCCGGACACAGTCTGCAGGATGCGTGCGGAGATATGCGGACCAGCTCTCTGGAGCTTAATCACATTGCCAAAAATGTATCTGCAAAGGTACGTGTTTTATCTTTTAAAAGGAGAATGAATAATTGTGGAATTATTAATGCAAATTTACACCTGAAAAAAAAAAAAAATTCAGTCAGCATCTGGACTCCTTTTGGTCTCTGAAATCCATATTTAGGCGATTAAAGCATCTAAAAAAAAAATTCAGCAGCAATTTTTTTTAAATATTATTTTAAAGTTGTAAAGTGCTGACTGGGCAGATTTTACTCAGACTTGCTGAAACGCAAATTAACTCTAACATATGGCTAGATATATTTAGTGTGTTTTGGCATAATTTGGAATATTAATCTTAAATTTGCGGTGTACAGTATACCTGTTTTTATTGCTTTATACTTAAATTATTTTACACAATGCAGCAGTGTACTGAGCATGTCTGTTTCCAAATGGTCTGCAGGCACAACACCGATCACCATATGTGGCAGATTTTAACACCGGCCTCGCTTGGATGGAGGCGAAAGATATGTGTGACCCTGAATCTCTCAAACAGAATTCTATGGTAATACCAGCAACACATACCAATATCACATTCATGTCAGTATATGTGGCAGTGGCAGAAATGAATAAGCTGCAACTAAAAATGCAACCAGTTGATGATTGTGATGTAATCTTGAAGTATTTTTCACCCTCTTCTTCCTCAGACATGTATTGCGAAGATGTTGACTGTCCTGAAAAGCTACAGCGCTGCAGTGGTGACACTTTCTGAGTTTAAAGGCTGCTCAGACTTGTCCAGCAGCGTGAAGCCAGCGTTGGCCAAACTGCACACAGACATGAGCAGATGTGTGAAGTCAATTGCAGGGTCCAAGCACGAGGAGGTGAGCTGAAAGTTGACTTAACTAAGAGTTGGGGGGGAGTGGGGAGGAGAGAAAAAAAAAAGTTGAATGATTTGTTAGAGTTTAGGACGTTTTTTTTAAATTTTTTTATCACAGCCACGTGAGAAAATATTTCATGATTTTTCTGAATCTGCAGGAGTCCCACATCGTTGAAGAAGAGACGGAGTCCTTTGACTACTGGAAGGAGGCTTTGCTGTGCCGCTACACCATGGACAGACTCTTCTCCTTCTCCATCCTCACCGCTCGTGTTTTTGCCGTTGGTGATCCGTCTCGTCACGCAGCAGGCTCGGCCCAGAAATGCTCCTAAAGTTTCAGTGTCCTCTGATGTGCGTCTGCTGATTGTATAAGAATCTTTAATTTGATCACATTGGTCTGAGCGTGTAGCCTTCAGTGGCTGGTAATGTATCTACAACAGTGTTTCCACTCTTGTATGTATGGAATGTGATATTTCCAATGGAATTATGATCTGATGTATTTATTCAAATCATATTTATGATATTTATTTATTGATATTTATAGAAATCAGTTTTGTTATTTTTTTCTGTCTTTTTATGCATAACAATATTCGTAATAAACAAGCTTTAACATGTCACCATATGTTGTGGTTCATAAATGCTTTCAATATTCTAAGGCGATTGTTCTTTCCACAAAAAACAAACATGGAAAATTATGAAGTTACCTGCACTGAGGAACATTCTTTGAATTAATTGAATAGCTGTGCTTTCCTAAAACATTTCTGCTGCTCTTCGGAGACCCACAACTTCCTGCATACTTCCTCCCAGTCGGTGCGTTATGCAGTGAGGCTCACTGGAGTGTCGTCACACTGTGGTGATGTAACGCTGATTCAGTTTGAACTCAAAGCAACAAAAAAAAAAGGAAGGTGTCACGTTTAAAGGGGAAGAGGAAGCCGCCGTGAGCCCGTTGTCAAGGAACCCGATTGCTCAACAAGGAACTTTCTTCTCTGAATGACTTCATGTCCATTAGTTATTCAGTCTCCCGTTACGTGCGTAAGGAGTCCAGTCTTTCAAAACTTCACAGTTTGTGGTTTACACCTGCAGGTGGAGGCTCAATTTACCTGCGATGGTTCTAAGAGGAATGAGGAAATGATTCATATAGCACCTACAGTATCTAAAAACAAAGTACAGTGCTTTACAAAAAAGATAAGAGAGTAATATGTTTAAATAAAATGCACGAAGAAAAGGAAATAAACGCATAGATTAAAAAAAAAAGAAAAAAAAAGGCATGAGGATAAACAGCTTTGTAGGAGTAGAATGAAATTAACAGGACACACTGGCTGCTCATTGTCGATATAAAAAGGAAAACTGCTATAATTGAGGTCTGACATTTGTTTCAGTTATCTAATTAAGCAGTGAGTATATGGTCGGAGTAAAAAGGTCTTTATCGAGCACTATGAGGAGGTTTTATTATTTTGTGGGCATGAAGGGCAATGTGCCTGGCATTAGCACTGTGCAGCATGTTTTCACAGTAATTCACTGGTGAGATTTGATGATGTCATTTATAATGCTGGGTTAGCAAAGATGTAAATAAAAACGGATGCAAAGAGGTCTGAGAAACGGTCCATCTGGACATTTAAACATGAACTGATGACGATATGAAAGGACAACAGCTGCCGAGGCTGCGGGGAAGGGCATTTATTTTGAACGGATCTGATCATAAATCAAAGTATTTTACAATTTCGACCTTAATATGGTGCTCAAATAAAAGTCAGGGGATCACCCAGGTCATTTGAGGGACATCATCTGGGGAACAGGAACTTGTGTAACGAAATAACTGCGAATCAGTCTTTTAGATAATGAGGTGTTCACTGGAAACATGAAAATTTTGCCTGACAAGAAAAATCTGAGGAGCAACAGAGTTATTATGATTATTCCCTCTGTAGACAATGCAAAAATCCCTAAAAAAAAATTAAAGATAACACATGCAACATTTGTCAATATCAATTTAAAATGTGCGCGTCAGCGAGCCGCAGTTCTTCTACAGTCCTGCACATGTAATTACTAATGTGTGTCTTACATCACTTCCTTATTTAATCATTTCACACACCACCCATTATGCTGGGAAGTGATCTGTTCAGGGTGCCGTTAACATCCTGTGTTTGTTTTCCTCTTGCCTTCGTCATTCCTGGCGACGTTAGCTCTTAATTGAAGCCTAAAACTTAAAGTCAACTCCCGAACGAACGTGCGCGTTTGTGTTTGCTGCAAACTGCTTGTTATTCAGAGCAAACGTGAACTCAGCATCATTACGTGATCAAACGGGATCCTCACACTTTACTGTATTTCACTTTCCTGTGGGGGTCACTTCTTGCACACTTCTTATGGTGCAAGAAGTTTTTAGATCCTTTACTTGAAATGAATGCAGACATAACACGTTACGAGAATTCCTCAGTGATAAGTCCTGAATTCAGTAAACGTATACAAGTATATTCAGCTGTATGTGGTAAAATGATCAGACACAAAAGTAGTCATGGTGTTATATTATTACCGTTGTATACTGTATGTTAGAGTATTGGTTGTCTTTAGTGATGTACTAATGTATAAGCAGCATTTTAATGCGTTAGGTGCTTGAGGTGAAGCTCTTTAACTATTTGAAATACCGTTGGATAGTTACATCTCTGGTGTTGTAGAAACTGAACATGTGTTATACATAATCGTTAACGTAAGCAGTAACTGCAGAAACTCCCGGAGTGATTTGAGAGTGCAAATTATCAAACAATACATCTATAATCAAATTACTTTTACGGTTAGCAATGCAGCCAAAAGCAGAAATAGAAGCAAGCATCAAATGGAAATACTCAAAGTAAAAGCACCTCAACTTGTATTCTAGTTTTAAAGCATATAGTTGGTAGTATTGTATATTTTGAATCCAGTGGTGCAGCATGTTGTTTCATTTTCTGACTTCTCTATACCATGTGCGTGGCACTCAGCAGAAAGTATAGATCTTCTGTTTTTAAAAAGGTTAATTTCCTAAAACAGCTCTGCACTTTATTTTAGAGCCAGAAACACTCAAATGGAGAAGGAACTATATGTTAGTAGGACAAGTACTTTCCACAAATGGTTTCAAACTCCTTTGTAAAAAAAAACAAAAAAACAACAACAACACTGTACATTGACATTTGAGCTGTTGGTATAAAGTTCATTTATTTGGTTGCAGTTTTACAATATTAAATTGTGATATTGTGTCAGTTATAAACATTTAAAACACTGTTTCATTGGATTATTTTACGTACAAAAAAGTAGAAACACAAAGTTAACCTCAGGCAATCAAGATTGAAATGGATTTGCATTCATATATTTTAAGCACCATTTCCACTGATTATGCACAAAGGCCCAATTTAGGATCAAATGTATTGCTCTTCTAGATTGTAATCGTTGATGAATTCATGTGTAAATCACTTTAATGTTGCGGCTGCTAATGGTGGGACTAACTTTAATTACTGATACACTGCTGGGTAGAGAAGTATAAACAGTTATACACCCCAAATGTCTCATCTTAACCTATGATAATACATCATAATTTCTCCGATTATACTTATGATTAATTATCTCAATCTGCAAAGTAACAAATAACTTAAAGTTATTAACTAAATATAAAGTAGCCTATGTGTGTGTGAAGTAGCAGTATCAAGCTCCTAAAAGCAGAACTTAGCCTAAGTACAAATTTGTGACTAAAAATACTCAATTACTATCTGCCACTGTTTCCAAACAGTAATTCGATGGTTGCTTGTATTTAGATAGTAGATACTAGGTGGATTAATGGCCCACTTTTGTCCATGTAAGATCCACCTGAGATGCCAGTGAAACTCCATCATCGGCTACAAACTGGACAGCCTGGTGGAGAGGAGGACGCTGAACAAACTATTATCCATATTGGATAATCCTGACCACCCTCTCCACCACCTGCTGCAGGGACAGCGGAGCACTTTCTCCAAAAGATTCCTCCAGCTCCGCTGTCACAAGGACAGATACAGGAGATCATTCCTGATACAGGAGATCATTCCTGCCGACCGCAATAAGACTGTACAATAACTGTACAATAACTCACCTCTGACAAAATAAGACTGTACAATAACTGTACAGTAACTCACCTCTGACAAAATAAGACTGTACAATAACTGTACAATAACTCACCTCTGACAAAATAAGACTGTACAATAACTGTACAATAACTCACCTCTGACAAAATAAGACTGTACAATAACTGTACAATAACTCACCTCTGACAAAATAAGACTGTACAATAACTGTACAATAACTCACCTCTGGCAAAATAAGACTGTACAATAACTGTACAATAACTCACCTCTGACAAAATAAGACTGTACAATAACTGTACAATAACTCACCTCTGACAAAATAAGACTGTACAATAACTGTACAATAACTCACCTCTGACAAAATAAGACTGTACAATAACTGTACAATAACTCACCTCTGACAAAATAAGACTGTACAATAACTGTACAATAACTCACCTCTGGCAAAATAAGACTGTACAATAACTGTACAATAACTCACCTCTGGCAAAATTCATCACATAACAATAACACTGTTGACTGTGTTTCTTGGTTGTTTGTATATAATATATATAGATATATACTGTACTGTATATACTGTGCATTTTATATTTTATTACTGCTATTTTACTATTTTATTGCTTTCTATTATTATCTTATTGCTTCCTGTATGCTGCTGTAGCGGAAAAAAAAAAAAAATTCCCCTCGGGGATTAATAAAGTAACTACCTAACCCTAACCTAACCTAAACTGCTGCAAAACAAGGTCGAAAGCATGAAACTTGAAAGCAAGTGAAAAGCTGGACGTGGCAGACGTGTGCATCTTGTGATGGTGCTGACATTTATGGAGGTTATCTGGGGATTAACAGCGTTGTTTTACACTCACTGGGACATCTTGGGAATTTAAACAACAACAAAAAAATAAAAAAAAAATCCTGGCATATGCTTTTTGGTTGCCCCCCCTTCCATCAAGCACCAGTCCCGCCCGCGGGTTTTCGACAGACGTCAGCTGCTGCAGATGAAACCAACCCAAGAACCTGGAGGAGGCGGGGCTAAAGAAAAAACAAGGAATTTCCTGGTGAGCTGCGACAACACAGGAAGGTAAAGTCTGCTCCGGTGAAATGTTTAAACCGCTTTAAACCTTCGAAAGGCCGCACGGTCCAGGTCGTTTACTCACCGTTTAACGGGAGCTATTTGCCCCCCTCCTCCTCCCTCCTCCTCCCTCCTTCTCCTCCCTCCCGCTGTTTTAACGGGCCGCCCGCGTCCTTCAATTTCACGATTAACGTAACTTGGAAACCAACGTTAGCCGGTTAACCTGTCGGCGGCTCGATGCGTTTCTTATCGGGAGGCTGAAGTTTAAAAGTCTTGAGCGTCGCGTGAAAAGTTACTGCGATGTTTTAGTGTCATATACAACAAACATGCGTATAAATATATTATTATATATATTTTTTAATGCTACTGAAAAGTTACGGCAAGACGTACGAGTGATGGAGTTGAGTCTTGAGGGACGGGGGAGCGCGTGGTTTTGTCACCCGGAGCAGTTCAGTCGGGCGGAGTCAATATTCTCAGAGCTGTTTTTAAAGATTTTTGTTTTGTTATGGTCAATTCGGTTAATAGTTTAAACTATGAAATGTCTTTGAACACGCATAGTATTAAAATACGGTGTAAAGTAATCTAAATAAATATATGTTCACGTTGATGATGGATTACTTTATTATAATAGAAATTGTTGCTCATCAATCAGTAGTTAAGTTTGTTGATGAATCAATTAGAAATGGATTGATTAATCATTAGGGGGAAAAAAAAAGGTAAATTGCTAATTATTTTCACAATTGATGAATCATTTTGAGTAATTTTTCTAAGGGAGAAAAATTGGTGCATTCAGCTTCTTAAATGTAAATATTTTCTGATCCTTTCAGGCCTCTGTGATAATAAACCGAATATGTTTTGCTTGGGAACTGTTGGGCGAGACCAAAAAAAAAACATTTTAGGCTTCGCTTTGGCCTCACTGGGTTGACATTGCGCACAATTTTATGACATTTTGACCAAACTGAATCAATTAATTAAAATTCATTTGAATCTATTTCATGATGTAACTGCCGTTTAGCCACAGAGCACATCAGGATCCTTTCGCCTTTTAAAACGTGCTTAAAAAGCAAAACCAGGCTTTACAAACATGAAACTGAAGCTGCAGTCTGAAGATTGTAGTCTCTGTTTTTTTTTGTTTTTTTTTCTACTTTACTGCCCCTCAGAAACATTTGGTGACGGTGGGACGATTTGAAGCAGAGTTGCACACGAGATGCCGATTTAAATAACTTCAGGTCATCGACCCCGATCGCAAGACTACCATAGAAAATTTGAGTAAAAGTCTGAGGTTCTCCGAATCTAACAAGTTTTCACCTCCCATGTACAAGATTTCAGCCTGCTCGCTGACATCGTGTTAGAAACTGAATTTCTAAAGTCACTCGGGGGTTAAAGGTCGATGTGCCTCCGAAACCTACAGGTGTTTGTTTTCAGCGTCCTTAACTCCTGACGTTTGCCTCCCTCCTTCTCGTAGATGAATGTGGGCGTAGCTCACAGCGAGGTGAACCCCAACACGCGGGTGATGAACAGCAGAGGCATCTGGCTCACCTACCTGCTGCTGACCGTCGTGCTGCACATCGTCCTGCTCAGCATCCCTTTCTTCACCGTGCCGCTGGTCTGGACTCTCACCAATGTCATCCACAACCTGGTGAGTCAACCTGCTTTTCAAAACCAGAACAAATGCAACCGATAGTGATTAAGCTGCCGCAGTTAGCGGAGTACATTTTAAGGTCCCGAAAGTCTCACGCAAGCGATCAGACGGACGTCCGGCGAGTCGTGAGTCCTACTTTCAAGAGCAATAGTGCACAGCGTAGCAAAGTGGTGCAGACTAATGGTAAGGTAGCCTGCAGCCGTGACGAGCCCTCACTCTTCGCCTCAACAAGATGATGTCAGTCTTTGTGAATGTTTTGTTTTTGCATTGCTAAAAACAGGTGCAATTTCAGTATACAAACATTTTGACAACATGTTAATATAAAGTAAAAAATAAATAAATAAATAAAACTCTGTAGCAGACCCGTTGCTGCACCTTGTTTTTAGTGCAGAAACTGCGGCCCTTAAATTGTCCACGGTGTCTGAAGCGCCATCATGATTTTAGCGTCGCTGCCGAACTTCGGTCGAGGTTCAACTTCTCCAAACTGGTGCGCGGCCTGTTTTCCCGGTTCAACAGCGGTTGTTGATCTGTGCCGTGCGGCGTCTCCTCTGCAGGTCATGTACCTGTTTCTACACACTGTCAAGGGAACTCCCTTCGAAACGCCGGACCAAGGCAAAGCTCGTCTGCTCACACACTGGGAACAGATGGACTACGGCGTCCAGTTCACATCTTCACGCAAATTCCTCACCATCTCACCAATTGTTCTGTAAGTACATTTGCTGCCTGTACGAATAATCAGTTTCACATTTGCTATGACAAAGTCAGCGTGTAGTTTGCTGCGACGGGGCTGGTGGGAATCTTCGAGCGCTTTTTTGTTTTTTGTTTTTGTAGACGGTCTGAGAACCATCTCGGCCTGATAGTCAAACTTTCGGTTCTCTCGCGGCTCGTGTGCCGTTAATACAAAGAGCAAACAGAAAGTTAAGAAACCGCCCCTGCTTGTACTTAGAGGCGTTCCTGATGTTTTGTTCCTCTCATTTAAATAAACTGGGTTGATCAACTTTTAGGGAAATGCTGCTCGCATGATTTATGTTCTGTTATTTTTACTTTCTGATTCTGTTATGAGACCCGATTGTCGTCGTGTATATTTGGGCGTTAAAGCTTCAAAATAAATGTTCACCCCGATGCACTCTGTCTTTGCAGGTATATTCTTGCCAGTTTCTACACAAAATACGATCCCACACATTTCCTCATCAACACCAGCTCCCTCCTCAGCGTCCTCCTCCCAAAGCTGCCTCAGTTTCATGGAGTTCGGATATTTGGGATCAACAAATACTGACAGAAACTGACTGAACACTGGAGTTCTGGTTTTTCTGTTTGTGCTGAACTATTTAATGTTTAGAGGTTGAGGAGAAGGATTTGATTTGTCATAACTGTACAGACTGTGTGGAGTATTTTATTGAAGTTACTTTCTTAAAGTAAATGCACTGCTGCCGTTTCTTCAAGCTAAATTCATTCTTTACTGATTTAGGTTTGTCTAGGGTGGAACAGTTTGGTCTTCGAGAAGGAGCCAAGTTTGAACTGGACAGCTGTCAAATGTGATGTTTAGTGATCCTTTTTGGCCTGAGATGTAGCTTTTCTGTTACAAACTGCACTGGATGCAAGTCTGTAAAGGTTTCCCAGGCTCTCGTCATGAATGTTTTCATTAGTTGTGGCAGCGACATTCACGTCCCGAATGAGTTTCCTTTTTTCTTTCGCGCCTTTTTCTTGATTGACAGCGAAGGATTTACATGCAGCATGCATTTACGGGCCTACAATAAACACTTTTTCACGAGAAACACAATCATGTAATTTGCTGTTTAACTCAGAAGCCGGGTGTATTTTGCATAAATGGTCGTGTTTACGCCACAGAAAACGGAAAAATCCTTTTGGTGCGGGGGTTTGTAGGAATCGACAGATTAAACGCGGACCGGTTTGCAGGCTTTGGGGAAGTCCAGACACTTTACATGAAGCCACCGTGAGGGGGCCGTCAGTGTTTGCAATATGCTCTGAGGGATTCTCCCCCTTCTGTGTGCAGTGTACCCGTGTGTTTGTGGCAGCGAGGTTTCCCTGTTAGTGATGTGTGTTTTGGGGAAATAGCTCGAAGGAAATGCAGCAGCATGTGAATGTGATCGCACTGTGGATGCTGCCAACCAGTGCCTGGGAAACACATGCAAATAATGCGAGCTGTATCAGCTGTTTCAAACATGTTGGGCAATCATTTGCAAAGACTGTTACTGGGTTGTTCAAATACTGCCGGGACAGACGCATACTGTGAAGAAGCCGGTAGTCGGATACACAGACGCTGGGTTTAAATGTCATGAGTCCCCACGATACCAGATACGCTTCACTGAAACTAGAAGGGAGAGAAAACTGTAACTCCAAATGTGTTTTTTTTTTTTTTTTTTTTTTATCTTTAACATACTGAAAGCTATCTGATATCAGATAACGCTATCTTGCTTGAACGGCGAATTAGGTCACCTGCTGCAGTTTTCCCAGTTCTGCTTCCACTTTCAATTTAATGTAACTGCAGTAAACCTTGATGAGAGGGACATGATATCTGCTGTATGTTTAAAATTGAAGGCATTCACTGCAAACTGGCTTGTTGTGGCACACGCAGTTCACACAGATGGAAGTCATGGCTTTACTTTGATTTGATCTTAATTTACATGGACGGATGTGAATTAAAGGAAATGTTAGAAATGAAGTTTAGATGTGAAAAAGGTCAGATTTTTCTACTCTGCCACAGAGCTACAAGTTCCTTGAAGTTAAGGTCAGATTTAAACAGATTGAAAGATGAAATACCGCTACAAAAGACAAGGAAAGACAATAATAATCACTTGAGGGGTTTTCAAACTAAAACACTTATCGCCTGGGACTCTCAATAACTCACAAAAGGCATCATTCATAAAGCTGACTCATTTGCCAAATATGAAAATTCAAAGTTTCCTGTGTCAGTAATATCATTACACGCAGTTGCTGCAGGTGCTGATTAATTCACTTCAGACCTCTGCCGTTTGTAGAAAAGGGAATTCCACACACACACACACACGCTCTGTCGACAGAGTTTATATATATATATATATAATATAAATGTTTCTGCACTACTGATTGATTGACAAATGAGCGCACTCGACATAAATCAAGAGTATTTTTGATAATTGATTAAGTTCTTAATTTGGGAAAATGCCCCAAATTTGCTCTTTCCATCCTCTGGGATGCAGGGATTAGTGGATTTACTGTTTTGTTTCATCAAATGTTTTTATGGGAACTTGTGATGAGCATTTAACTGACTGTCACAACAGTTTAATCTATAGCTATATGTAAAAACAATTTAATTGGTCATATATTTTGTAAGTAAAACCTAGATCTGCAAATCAGCTTTAAAATAGAAATGTAGGTGAATATAAAAGGACAATATTTTGCCTCCTAATGTAGCAGGGAAGTAGTATTAAGTAACAAAACGGAAATGCTCAAGTTATACTGAAGTATATGACGTTGATGAAGAAATCTCATTTTAGTAAAGGCTAAAGTCACCTTTTACAAAGAAATCAAATCTCTGCTTTTTGGCTGGAGATGAATAATAAATCAAAGTCATGTGGGCATGTAACCAAACATTTTGTCCCTGATGATACGATTCAGTCATACCAACACCTGCACATTAGAGCTCAAATAAAATACTAATTTTTTTATTCAATATATTTCAGGACACTTCCTTTGATGTGTCCATTAAAATCAATGAAAAAAGTGAAATACAAACTGTCCCTCTCCGAGCTGAATAAAAACTACCACGGTAGCAGGCTGCTGTTCAGAGAGGTGACAAGTTATCATTATGATTTACAAACACCTCAACCATTTGTAACAGACTCCTTTGTTTCCCTTAAGAAGAAAAGATGTGGCTTCAGACAGCACATTACTTTGCCTCTCATCAATAATGAATCTGACCTCACTGCTCTGTTTTTTTCTCTCGTGACCCTGAATATCCAGTTCAGGGTTTTTTTTTCTTATTCCAGCGTCCACAGTCAAAGTTCATCTGGACATCCGTGCAGAGTTGTTCTCCGACCACCTTTCTGAAAGGCAATAATAATTGTTTTTACGCGTCTCCGACATCGTGCCGCTTCACTCCGGTTTCGTCACAAGCTTGAGATCGTCTTCCTCGTCGTCCGTGTCAAAAAATTCATCCTCAAAAAAAGAGCCTCCGAAGCCGTATTCCTGCGCGTGAACAGACACCTCATTGGGCATCAGGTGAGGGGATCCTTCAACAAAATCAGCAAACCTGTCGGTTATTGTGAAAACAAAATCAGCATCATGGTATATTTATAGGACAACAAACAACATAAATAATATTATTTACGACTATAGGACAACATCTGGCTCTACTCAGACATTACATGTTTTGTTTTTTTAAATGCGTAGTATGTAGAAGTTATCAATTATTTTGGATAAATTCACTTTCTCAACACAAACAGTTTGCAAGAGAAATCCTATTTATAATTGTGAAAAAAATTATCAAATATTTTTTGCTTAATAAAGATTCTAAATTGATTTGACCTCATCTTAGATGAATCGTTACAGCATAATAAATACTTTTTGTTTTTAGTTAGTCCTTTAAGTTAAGAACACAATTCTTCAAACTTTCTTTTAACAGTAAACTGAGGCAACATCATGTGTTAATGACAGATTACATACATCTGAGTGAAAAATCACAATAAGCACCTTTTCGGGGACTGAATTCTGGACACCGTCTTCCACGGACTGAACTCTGGGCTGTTACAGTACTTCCGCAGCTCCTCCAGAGCACGCCGAGTCTCTTCCTCGCCCTGCCTCTGATACTCCTCCTCAGTCAGCAGGCGACGTGGCTCTGGCTTCCAGTGAACCCACCGCCGGACTTTCCTTCAACAACAACAAAAAAATCCATATTAAACAAACTTAATATGACTCTTGGTACTTGAGTAGTTTATCCTCATACTATGCGTCTGTAGTTCATAAATAATCCTTTACAGTATCGGTAGCAAGCATGTAAATGTGTTTTTGTTGGATAAACTGGTGAATTCAATTTCAATTGTAACCCCTAATCTAATTTAAACTGCCAGTGATACCAGCATGAGTGGATTGTCAGTTAATTGTTGCACTGTACTGTGGCGCCACCTGCTGTCCGCATTTTAAAAACACATACCTCCATGCAGCGACTGCCAGAAAGAACGGATACTCCAGATTTTTGGAGAACAAAGCTGCCACGATGATGGCGAAGGCAACCTGCTGGATTTGAATCCCTAAATAAATGAGGAGCAGACCGAACAGCTGCAGAGTCCACGACAGGATGTTGATGTTCTTCTCATCCGCCAGAGGACCGTAACGATAACACACTGCAAAACTGACGAATCCCACCACCACGATGTAACCTGACAAAAACAGAAATATCAACATAAACCGTTAAAGGCTGTGCAATAAAAAGCCTGTATGCTGAACTTGTAAACAATTTTCCAGTTCCTGAAAAACCTTGTATCGCTTACACTTTTTTTTTTTCTGGCCTCCAGCCCTCATACATATATTTTGGTCGAGTGATTGAAATCACAAGCTTAAGAGTGAAAAATATGTTGTATTATATAGAGATTTAAGCATGTGGACTTTAAAAGGGGGATGCCTGCTACAGAAAACAAAATGAAGACGGGTTCATTGTCTTCACAATGAAGACACAATTGGTTGTGGTCAGGAGCTGATGTGTGTTGAGAACATTAACAGATTCCCATTCACCTCAAAGTAACAAATAAAGGGAATGTTTAACTTTCAGGCTCAAAATAACAATTATATTCACAATCAATAATCTGACAATCGTGTTCCTGATTACACAATTAATCAAAATGTGAAATAATAAGACGAAGCAAATGTCAGAAATAGTGAAAACACCCACTGCAGTTTTCTGAAGCCCGAGATCTGCAGGTATCTGATCTGAAGTTACTGACCCCACCAACCTGCCCGACGTCCACCCTCCCTCACCCCAACCGGTCGAGGCAGATGGCTGCCGACCTCCGAGTCCGGTTCTGTTGAAAGTTACTTCCTGTTAAAAGGAAATAACTGAGCTGCTGCTCATGCCGGAATTGTTGGGTTTCTCTCTACTGTGTTGTAAAGACCTCAGAGTTAAATGTGGACAGTTGAAAAAAATAAAATAATAATTGATTAGTTGAGTAATCATTGCAAATCTACATAAATAATAAATTGATCTGTGGTCTCAAAACAGCAGTTTTATATGAACGTGAGGGGCAGTTTTCTGTTTTAAATATTCAGAGCCTTGCTTTGGTCTGACTGACGCCATCTGTCCATGAAGGGTGTACCTAATGCCACGTTCCAGTGCTCTCGCAGTATGATGCTGAGGTTCCTGAAGACGAGCTGGATGGCGTAAACGGAGAACGACCAGCCGCCAACTATCAACACGTAAAAGGGGCTTTTCTGTGGAAGCAATAAACACATGGGGTACATAATTCAGGCGTTGCATCACAGAGATTTAACCTATAAAATGATGGATATTTGAGGGCCATGTAATGCTTTACCTTCGGTAAAAAGCGTGCCAGAATGAAGAAGAGGATGATGAGAGAAGCAATCATGCCAGTGCTCATACCGGCAGAATAGAAGAACACCTGACTCCTTCATATTAAAGATACAGTTAATAACTATTTTAATCCTGTTAAAATTGTATAATGAAACATTGGCGTACAAGAATAAAATACCTGCTGAGTGAATCTGCAAAGACAAACAACGAAGCTCCAGCGAAGAAAACCAAAAACAGATAAATATCAAACTCTGCAAGGAAAAAACAACAACAACATCCATGTTTATTTTGTGTCAATAACCAGCAGTCGTTTTCTTCATTTGTTTTCCACTTACTGCGTACGGGCTTGACAGTGTACCGAGTATTTACAGTGGGATCGACCTTGAAGCACATCTTCTTGCTGTACAGGCCGATGTTAATCGTGGTTTCATTGTGCCGCTCATGTACCAAGCTCTGAAACCAGCTCCAGAAACTGAAGCGCTCCAACTCCTGCAGCTCTTCCTCTCCTTCCACAGTTTCCACCTTAAACACCTTTGAACTCCACACTTTGACCTGTCAGAAACCTTCAGTTATTGCGCACCTGATCAACTCACTTATACCATAATGGGCTCTTAGAATTAACTGCTGTAGGATAAAAAATATAAAATAAAATAAAAAAAACCATTGTCAAAATAATTGGACTGAATAACTGGGCATCAACAAGGAAACTTACCTGAATTCTTGTCCAGGTTTGTCTCCAGGTTGGCCGGATGGAGTTTGTGTAACAGAACCGGTTTGGACCTGACAGGACATTCTCCTCCCCGTCCCGTAGATCAATTATTGGACGCGTGTCACCTGGGTGTGAGAAGCAGAGAATGTGTGCATGTTACTTTCTAAGCTGAATTGTTTACTGCAAGAAAAGCCTGGGACATAAACACATTTAAGAGATTATGTCCATTATTTTTTAAATACATTCACTTCGGTCAAGTTTTACAGTTTGACTGACGTTATTCTAAAATTCAAGAAAAGACAACAAAAAAAAAAAACAATTGGGAAAAGTTTTCAGTTGCAAATGCAGGAACATTTGGTGCTCTCCAGAATTTCCGGTCGATATATATATATATTTTTTTACATCTTCTCATATTGTAAAGACCAACAAAACAAATCAATAAAAACAATAAGCAGATTTATTGATAATGAAAAGCATCAATAGTACAACAGTGTGGCTGAGTGATGAGTTTTAGTTGTTAACCAATGAAGGCAGAGAAATAAACTAGACGTTTATTCAGTGAATTTTTTAATCCAGTAGACAAAAGATAATTTAAGGTGAGTAATAACGCTGCACTGTTTTGTTTTTTTACGACTTAATACTTGTGATTTTTTTTTTTAATAATAAAAAAAAAAAAAGTCTGTAAAAACGCAAACACTTAACAGCATCAGTCCAACCAAACAACGAAGATATATTACAAATTATGTTTGCAATAACTTATTTCACATCGTGCAATAAAAAAATAAAATAATAATAATAAAAAAAGAACATATCAGGCGGGTTGTAAACATTAAATTAAATTTAAAATGTTTACGTCAGGCTAACGTCAATTAGCCTGAGCAAAACCCGTTTAAAATACGTGTCGTATGACTTCAGGTCTCTGCTCCCGTTTCGTAGCACTGCTTCTTACCCGTATCCTGGTGTGAGAGTTCAGGTAAACCAAGAAGGAGCACCGTGAAAACCATTAATTTGGTGCTTGTTGAGATATAACCGTTGAGCATTTTCATGCATCCCGCCATGATAATTCTTCCAAACCCCGCCTCTTCCGCCTCGTGACTTAGTCTGTCACGTTCGAGTGGCAGACCAAGCCGGCCAATCACAACGCCAGGCGGGGGGTGCCGTCATTGTCAGTGGACGTTTTGAACGTGTCTCTCGCTGTAAAAACATCCGTGTTTGAGCTCATTTGCCTCGGCCAGATTTGACCACCGTGTCAGGAGCTATTACAAAACCTGTGACATTTAATGCAACGCAGACAACTTGTTTACAACCAAACGTTTAAAAAAAAAAAAAAATCTAATTTTCTGTAATATTAAGTCACATGAAGTGTTTAGGGCATTTTTATATTATTTGCACACACATAAAACAGTATACAGGAAGATAAATAGATTTATACAATGAATTTCCCCAGAAAAACAGAAATGTAATATGATTTGAGAAAATGCAAGTGTCTCTTTTTTTTATTTATTATTATTATATATAACTATATCAACTAACTAACATTTTTGGATGTCTTTTGTTACATGTGTACTCAGAAAACAAATGTCTTATGTGCAATAACATATTTGACCAACAAACTAACATGGTCAAGTTAATAGCTGACTCACAGCAGCTCTTTAACATTGTCATTTTGTGCATGATAGCATTTAGCTCACAGTAACCCCTTTGCCAACAGCAGCTGGCATTGCTGAAGGCTCTTGTTACGCGCTGAACTGAAGCCCTGACTTACTGGCCTTGGAGGTGTTCAGCACTGCCTTTGGCCAAATGGCTGAACCACAGGACGCTGCAGTTCAGCTGTGTTATCACTGTGGTCCAGCAGTCTGAGGAGGGCAGTGTTGGGAAGATTACCACTGGATCTAATAATCTAATAGGTTCCTGATTACTAGTCACCCCTGTTAAAAAAAAAAAAGATAAATAATGTAACTATTTTAAATAAAGCTTGAAAAGTTCAGGCACTTCTTTATCATACAGTAAACCAGGTGAAACTGATCATATCAATTTATTATGGTCCGCTGAGGCATGTGCGCCACCCAGATGTTTTTTTTTATGACACAATACAGTTTACAGTAAGACCAGCTGAGGTCAGTGATGTTCATTCCATTCACCTTGATCATGATTAACGTGAGAGTCACGAGTCAGAGGTTCCTGCTGATATCACAGATCATATCATCATGAATTGAATGGAAAATAGTGTAAACAGAAAACACCGTAATTATTATAAATATAGTAATTGGTTGGAAGGCGGCGCAAAGTGTTCACGCTGTAAAAATGTGAGCTTACAATACTGAATTCCTCCATAGCATTCATAAAGGCTTGTGACTTTCACCGCATGACTATATTTTAGAAACCATATCACTTTGTTAAGTCTTACACGCCGGCGTCTTACAGCCATTTCCCCCCCATAACATTGGGAGTTTGATGCTTTCTTAGAATTATTTGAGGCTTGAAAGAACAACGGCTTTAAACTATAAACATCATTGAAGGGAGTTGTGAGGTTGGGTGGTCACAATGTGATGGGAGTTCTTGAAAACAAGCTCTCCTGGAAACAGTTTCTCACCAGTATATGGATGTCACTCACTGTGTAAGAGGAACTATTTGGGCTTCTTCATATCCTGCTTACGCAACAGAATTAAACCACCATTAATCATTTTACCGTTATTACGATATGAGAGAATATAACTGGGAGTGGGTGGAGATCATCTGGTGTACTCTGTCATTGTGAGTGTGTGCAAACAGAACACAGTACATGGCAGATTGATCAATTACCGAAATATCCACAAACTAACTAGAGCCATTATATTGTGGGAAACTAACTGACATAAACAATGGGTGGTAACTAAAATAAACCAAAATAATGCAAGTCAACACCCCTTTGTAACCTTGATGTCATATAATTGTGAGACACTCTTTACAGAGGGTTAATAAGATGTACTTTACACTTTAGAAATTTAAAGAACTTTTGCATTTTAAAGTCCAAAGATTAGAAAGTGGTACCTAAATTGACCAACAAGGTGACCGCCACCTAAATTCATAAGCAAAGTTGTAACTATTAGAATCACAAACAATCAGCACTGGGACTAGGTGGTTGGAAAAAAAAAAAAAAATCCAGCCCTCACCCAAATTAAACAAATTTGATTGATCTCCAAATGATTAATGAAGTTGTTAATATAAACTCTGAGGAATTCCGGGGCTGTAGTGGAAAAATTGTAGGTTAGGAAAATATATTATTGATGAACTTTTGCCATTCATAAACAGGTTTTAGAAAATAGGTCGAGTTTATTTTGGGATCAGGACAACTGTCCAACAGGTGGATTTAAGGGGCTAAACTGAAAATTGGAAAAAAAAAAATTATATATAAACAAACAGTACAGAAAAAAAAAAAAGTGGGACTCTTTTTCAGTTGGTATTCATTTCATAACCGGACCCCAACCTTACTATAGCCTTAATTAGTTATTTTTCCGACAGCTGCCCGTAACCTAACCTGAACCACTAACCCTTACCAGTTACTACAACAACGTGGTAGGTAATCAGTAGTGTATTTAACTAGAAGTCCCTGAAGGCATCAAACCAAAAAGGAGTCGTCGAAGAGGAGGGAGCTAGAGGAAGTGAGGAGGAGAGACCAAACGGCTGAACTTAGTCTACAAAACTTCACATCGTGGTATTCGCTCCTCATAGCAGGATTTGAAACACTTCTTCTATAAGGTAGGCACACACACACAAAAAAAAACCCGCCTAAAAGCGAGTTTTTACTTTTTCGTTTCACCAACCGTTTTCCGGCCGTTATGTTTTTGTTGTTGTTGTTTTTATTTTTTTATTGTGTTTAACTGGTTCAGAAACGAAAAAAAAAAAAAAGTCGTCACATCGTGTGTTTTTTTTGGTTGTTTTTTTTCCCGACAGTCGTTTAACTTTAAATTGCTTAGTTGTCTGTGTTTATGTAAGATTAACTGAGTTGTCAATGTAATAAATGTAATAATGTTGGTGTAATTTGGCATGTGACAAAGCTCCTATTGTTGGTAGCGGTGATTAACGGTCACTGGAGAGGCTCTGTCCCTTTTTTTTTTAAATTTTTTTTTTTATTATTTAAAGTTCAAGTCCTTCCCTTTTTAAGGTCCCTGAAATCCGTTCATGAATATGCGCCATTGCCTTGACTGTAAAATTAAATTCAAACAGTTTGTGGGGAAATATGTGGTTCCCTGAACTGTGACTGTAATGGCGATTTCAAAGTTGTCACCAGGCCTTTTTTTTTTAATTATTATTATTTTTTTTTATATAGCTTAAAGTTCTGTATCAGTCAGTTTACTGCTGAAAATGAGTCAGTTAGATTATTCACCGTGCTGCTGCTCATATTACAGCTGATGTAATGTTCTTCTAATTCAGCTTTTAAAAACAGAGAAAGAAAAAAAAACTAACCGCAACTAACATTGTTTACCTTCTTTTCTTCTTTCTTTTTTTTTTTTTTTAATACAGGAAATTAATCCTAATCAGCCATGGGTGTCGAAGGGGGATTGAAATGTGTCAAGATTCTGCTTTTCCTTTTCAACTTCATTTTCTGGGTGAGTAGCATCGAGAGAAAAGTGTGTAATATTTGCTATAAACAGGCAGCAAAAATGGATGTGGGAAGCATCCATTCAGAAATAAAGAGGCAGAGTTAAAGGGAGCAGGAGAGGGAAATAGGCCAGGGTATGTGCGATTTGTCTGATCGAGATAAATCTGCTTATGTTTTCCCTGATGGACTTGTTATGTCTCCTGTCTCCTGGTCATGTGACTCCGAGCATGAAACTGGCCTTTAAGGTTAACATACAGGATGTAATCATGTGTAAAATCAGCTGATTAACACGCAGTCACACAACACATGACCCCCCCACCACCCCTCTCTCTCGATTTATGCTTCTCTTATGTTTGTTTATAATCCCAATCATGTCGTCACCTAAGTGACACGTCTCCTGGGTTTATAGTCTGTTCGCAGTTTCTTCACTGTGTGTTTGAGAGTTTTAGAGGTGGAAATGATGTGGAAATGATGGAATGTGAATCTCATGACCAGATTTCAGTTGAACGGATCATGTTACTCATCCAGATCAACATTTTTCCCTTTTTTGTTTTTTTCTTCCTCCTTCGTGGACACAATGCAAGTTAAAGCTTTAAACAGTGGTGTCCACACAGCGAGCTCTGACTTATAGCCGGTGGTTTCACACAAGAGGAAGTGCAGAATGACAGAGCTTTAGTGGGTGAAAAGTTTCCCTTTGGGGATTAATAAAGTAACTACCTACCTAACCTAACACAGTCTCTAGCATTCATATACGGTATACGAACATCAAATAGTTTACAGCACACCACAAAATAATTGTAAGTGAATATAACCACATCTTGCATGTTTATTTGTCTACGGCATTTATACCTTCCCATATAAAGATATATTATGATTACAATTAGAGATGCATTGACGTGACTTCTTCAGCCCCAAGGATTGAGACACTAAAATAAAAGGGCAGACAGTAAATATAGTGAACTATATAATAAGTAGGGATAGATTTCAGATACAGTTTTGTTTTATTCTGTTCTATTCTGGGATTTCGGTGACCCCCTTCACTCTGTTTGCCTGCTCTGTTCACTCCTTTATGTTTTCTCACGTCAGCCATTAGCCACCTACTTTACGAGGGATCAAATATTTACATTGGTGGTGCCAACAAAGAGAGGTCTTTAACAGCAGCCAGGGCTAGACACGGATAACATAACAAACGTGGCTGACAATCGGTCGTCTGACAATAAGGCTACAGGTTTTCATGCCAACACGAAAGGATCTGTTTATTTTATTACAAATATTTTATATATTTTGAAGAGTGGTGAAACCAGTTTGAGCTTCAGCTGTCATCCCTGCGCCTTCTGTTTCTACCAAGTTCTGTTTGTTTTTGCCCTATCACATGTTTATTAAGAGTGATAAAAAGGTTAATAAATAACCTCAGTGTGACTCCCAAATCACGCAGAAGTCTTACAGTGTTATAGACACATGTATTGATTATTTTTCAGTGGAGCTGAAATGATAAATTGATGTAAATATTAATCTGCTTTTTAAAGCAAAAATGTCAAAAAATATGCTGGTACTAGTTTCTAAAACGTGGACATTTTGAATAACTAAAAACATGTAGCTTGCCCTCACACAAGATCAAACAATGCGGGACATCTTTACAACCTAGAAGTAGGAACCAACCTCAGGCTGAATTTCACCATGTCCGTTTCTGTCTACTCTCTGACTGCTCTGTACACTCTTCTTTGATAAAGTAAAGGGAATACAGTTCTCTGATGTTTGATCAAGAGTTGTTTGATCCCAATTAATCCTGGTTAAACAGCTCTGTTTGTAAAAGATCACGAGCTGCTCTTGTCACCCCACCCAGAGCAATGACACAGTTTATTATCGGATCATTTTACATCCGCTTTTAGGAACTGAACAATGTGTCAACTTCCTTCTGTCCGTTAACCATTAGTGCTAACTGCTTCTGCTTGATGGGACGGGCATGTTGAAGACAAGAACATGTCAATATCTCATTATCGTTAAGTTTTATTCACATCCGAATCGAAAACATCTGTCTAATTCTGTGTGGTCCTATTTTCCATCTTTAAAAGTTTCCAGTAGGTATTTTAAGACAAAGTGTTGGTTCAGACTGGTTGGCCCAGGCTGAGACCAAAACAACATACCTGTTACCTGAAAAAAATAAAAAAAAATGATCCCATGAATCCCACCCTGAACAAATTTCCTCCTGTTCTGCAGTTATGCGGCCTGGCATTGATAATCGTGGGGATACTGGTTCAGGTGTCTCTGCACAACACCTTCATGATCAATGATGCAGCAGCCTCAGGAGTTCCCATCGTGATCATCGCAGTCGGTGTGGTGATTTTCTTCATCGCCTTCTTCGGTTGCTGCGGAGCCTGGAAAGAAAACTACTGCATGATCACCATGGTAATTCATACACTTGAGTTTCAAACGTACCAAAAAGGTTTCATTAACTTAAAATGTTGTGCTACAAATGATACATTTTTGGGTGCACAAAAAACGACCACAATATTGAAGTTAATGTAGGTCATCTCTTTCCCCTAGTTTGCCATCCTTCTCTCACTGATCATCATTGTTGAGATTGGAGCAGCAATCGCCGGCTACTTCTTCAGAAACAAAGTGAGTGCAGATTTCCACTGTTTTGTGTGTTAGATAAGACCCTGCAGAAGGTGTGGTTTAACTCTGGCTGCCATGTTGTGTCTCCCATGTAGCTCTCAGCAATCGTCCACGACAGCCTCACTGAAATGATCACCAATTACAAAAACACCACAGCTGAGTTCAGAGACTCTGTGGATAATCTGCAGAAGCGTGTAAGTTCAGTGTCTACTCTCTTACTCACTGTTTACTTGGTCTGACAACACCTTCTCATAACACTGCTGCATCCGGTTGGTCGGACATGCATGACATGACGTTATTGCTCTTTCCACAATCTGTTGACCCAAGTCATGTCCTCTTACTGTACACGTCGAACCTCACAGCTGGCACCTCCGTGGTAAATGTTTCACATGTGACTCGTTTGCATTTCCAGCTGAAGTGCTGTGGCATGAACAGTTCTGCTGACTGGAAAGGCTTCGCTTCTGATGGAAACACCGTGCCTGACTCCTGCTGCCTGAATGTCAGTTCAAACTGTGGAAAAGGGGCCATGACAGATCCCACCAAAATACACCAAGAGGTAAACTTCCAGTGGTTGACGCTTGCAAAGTCAATGAATATGGTTATATATATAATACTCCTCAACGTTTCAGTCTTTGTTGATTTGGCAACGTCGATTCAACAGACAAAATTACCATGTTGTTGCTGGAAAAGGTCCAACATCTTCCTAGTTTGAGAGACCAAACCGGAGCAAGAATGAAAGTGAAATATTAGAAACATCTCTGTGCCAAGTAGACATTAGATTTTAACATGTACTTGTGTTGCAAGTACTGGCACTGGTACATGACATGTCCAACAGGGAAGTCGGTCTGAGCAGTCTTATGCCTCACTGGGGGTGTAACTAGCCATAAACTACAATATAAAAGGTGACAGTTACTCATTCAATACCTTTCTGCAGTGTGAGTTCAAATATGAGGGTTTAAAGATGGGGAATGTTAAACTCTATACTATACAGACTGTAAAGCTTACTGTGAATTTGTGATTTGGGGCTCTTGACAGAAAATAAATATGACTTAAGGAGTATTTGCAATAAAAAAAATGGTTGGTTTTGCTGTTGTTGTTATTTTCACAAATAAGACATTTGGGTCTGGAAGACCTCAAACACTGACGAAGTACAGCTACAGTCAGCTAAACTCCAGTGTAAATGTTTCACTCAACCAGCGAAGTGTGCAGATTGAGCCTGACGTTGGTTTTTGGCTGCAGGGTTGCCGTAATGCTTTGGAGACCCTACTGAAGAACAACATCCTGTGGGTGATCGTCGCAGCTCTCGTTATTGCATCCCTGCAGGTATGTAATATCAGCACACAAAAACATGTTGCATCAGACAACGCTTCCAACGGTGAAACCAGATAAACATGAAGATTTTAGTAGTATCAACTTCTCACCCGTTTATTTTTTTATTTCACACTCTTCAAGCCAGACCTCAAAGTGTTAATGTTTTGCATTGATGACACATTTGCATTGATACTTTTAAAGTTTACCTCCTGTACTGCATTTTATCGTAATGTCTGGTGGCCTCATGTTTCTTCTTCCCTGACTTAACAGCTTGTCTTTTGAAAAGGGCTACAGGCTATAAATAACTTCTTTTTTTTTTACAATTTATATAAACTTGTATTGCTGGTAATTTATGAAAAAGCACAGATTCATATCTCGGAAACACTAAGGCATGTGTTCTCTCTTCCTGTCAGGTAATGGGCATCGTGTTCGCCTGCATGTTGATGAGAGGAATACGGAGCGGCTACGAAGTCATGTGATTCACACCCGAGTAAGAGCTCGGGTCACACTTACTGGGAGCTTAATTTAGAAACTTAATATGTTCACCTTTATACTTCCTATATATAATATCTCAGAACCATATATTTTCCGTGGATTATATTTTCATAGGTTAACAATATCTCTGCTCTGATACTGTTCATGCGTAGGGATGGAAAATAGTAGAAAAGATGAATGTCCACTTTGATGTTAGTGGCAGCGTTATACTCTTGGTTTCAAGGAATTCTAACATCCTTTACTTTGCTTGACTGTTTTGTTGTTGTTTTTATGTTTTGCTGGGTTCCAGTTTCTATTTTTATTAAAGACTCTTTAAATTACATCAGACTTTTTTGTAAAGACAAAAAGGGAAAACAAACACACCATGAAGGTATTTATTTCAGACACAGTTCCATGAACATGTTTGTAATATTGGCACAACAATCAAAGCAAATAATATATAATAATCATAATAATAATTAAAAAAAAAAAAAAAGATTCATAAACAGATCATAACTTTTGCAGCTCATTTCAGATGCATTGCACCAGTCCTTGCGAAAGGCACAGGTGGCAAATAATATGTCCGGTTTGACACTTGTCATCAGTCACCAGCGCCGGGGATGTGCAGTTCCTCTTTGTGCTGGGAACCGGGTGTAGGCGGAAGGCTTGAACGAAAGCTTGTTGTGAAGTGTGGTCTTACTGCGATAAGTTAAAGCCTCCAAAGCAAGAAAACATCACGTAAACAATAAAGTAAAGTGCCATCACTGCTCTTTTCAGACACCATTAAATTCCCCCAAAAGATTCACGAGGACAATATTCATCTACAAAAATAAGTTCAGCCTCTCGCCACACAAACAACCCTGAATGTCTTCGCAGCTGAGTCATCACTGGAATTTTTTCAATCTCTATTCAGTATCCATGAACATTTTTACAAGTTGCTACTACATAATCTACTGCTTTTTTTTTTAATTATTTTTTTTAAATGTTGTCCAGTTCCTTTTTTTTTTTTGGACAAAATTTCTCTTTTACACATTTTCTTGACCAACATTATTCCCCCCCAAAAAAGTAAAAGCACAGCACAAAGTAAGGCAAAGGTGTAAGAAAATACAGTACATGTTGGATTTGTAAACAAATTTAACATGCCCACATAAAAACAATCATGAGTGTTTTTGAGAATGGAATGTGTCTGAACAATTCCTCAAGCAACCGACCAGGAAGTACTGCTGAACCCAAACTATACAATATCCTCTTTGTTTCCCAACTTCTTGTTAAAGGGGCGGAAGTCTTCTGCACTTTAAAGTCATAACAAGCTTGAGATACAGCGACAGGTAAAATCTTATCACCTTAATATCACCACTTAAGTCAAATGCATCAAAATCAATTTAACTCAAATTATACAAGAAAAGCACTAAACTCTAATAAAGCATCCCCCCCCCCCCCCTCCAAATGAAACTGTTCACTGCAGATACACAGGATCCCCGTTTGTGGTCTTTGTAGATTCATGAGTAGAGATGTTCATTATTTTTTTCCTTAAACCTAAAAATCTCGCCAAGAACGGGTTTAAGACGCTTTTTCCATTGCAAAATGGAGATGACGACGACGTTTAGGAAGTTTCGCTGTTCAGTGCAATCACACCACCGAAGCAGACGGCTCCAGGGCTTCCTGTCAGAGGCGGCCGGGGCCACTCGGGTAGTTTGCGGAGAGAAATACAATGCTGTGCAAAAGCAGCGACACCTCTGACTCTGCAAAAATGAAACCGAGGTGACATAAAAGTAACGTCGGATGTTGGACAGAACATACATGTCGGTAGAAAGGAATCGTGCAACATTTTGAGATTATCTGCAAATCTTGCAAGATTATGATTTTAAGATGAAACAAATAAGATAAAAATGCAATAATTAGCGAGACATTTATTGGCTGAATCGGTCTCCTCCTGTTTCTTTATGCTACGCTAACCACACGCTGACTGTAACTTCATATTCATAGTATTTCCTCAAGTTTTTAAGTATTCCTTTAAGTGGTTGACAAAACAAATATGTCATTAGGAACTAACAAAAATACCACACTGCAAATGAAAATACCTTTCAGTGAGGAGGACACCTGAAGCCACAGGGACAACCACTCACGACACTGGTTAACTCCAAGAATGTCAGAGTTGAGGCCCCGAACGTAGCAAGCCTGAAAAGAGGAAAATATTAAGTGCGTACACCTACAGCGGTCGTCGTGTGGTGAATATAAAAAGTCGTGCGGACCTGTCGGAGTTCGGAGTCATTCAGCTGGTGGGGGCCCAGCCTGCTGAGGGCCCGGTCCAGCTGGAGCAGCTCCAAAGCGTGGCTGTTCAGGCGTCGGCCAATCAGGAAGCCGGGGAGCCAAGGCGTCAGGAAGAGCAGGTGGCTGACGTGTCTCTGATTAGACGTGAAGACAGACGAGCACGTGGACGTTTGCTGCTTCACCAAGCCGTTCGCATTTCATGATCAGCTGAGTGTCGGTGCAGAATGTGAGTGAGGAGGAAGGACGTTCAACTGACCATGTGATTTACGCTCATCCTCTTTATTCCCAGAGGGGGGCCGGAAAACAGGCTTCGAACAGCGAGGATCTCGGACACTTTCGGGGTTGCTCCGCTTTGCACCTGAAAATACACAGAAGGTCACCTTACGAGAGTCTGGATGTCGGTATTCGAACCGGACTGCTGGTTGCAGATAAACACGTTTACGAATCGGGCTTGTTAACGCAGCTTCAAACAGTAAACGGCTAAAGTTTTAATGTTGTCTCCTCACTGAAGGGAATAATTCAGATTTAGCTGCACCAGCTATGTGTATATCCACCACGCAGCTTGTAAAGTTTTTAGAGACTATTATCTAGTAATTTACTAAACAAGATTTTACCATTGAAACTAGAAGAAACATCTTTTAGTAAGATCTATAGAAAGTTTTTAAACATGCTTGCTGGGAAATATCAACACTTCCCTTTGGCATCGCAGGCTGAAATACAAATATAACAGTTTAAAGGGCCCAAAAAAATGTATTTTAATTTAACTGAGAATAATTTGTAAACGTCGGTGCGGCTTTGTTTCATGTATGGATGCAAACACTGGAAAATCTTTTGAATTTAGCAAAATTTTGTAATGAAATAGCAGCGTAGTAAACGTTAGATTTTGCATCAGTTTTCATGCATTTTACAAAGTTTTATGTCAATTTGACGGTAAAACAAATTCGCATATTTTGCAATTTCCAAGACTCGCCGACGTATTTACTCACTTTAGCACACAGGTCTTTGAGGCGAACCTGCAGTTGACTATTTTTGACGTGGTGACTCGTGGACTCGATCCCTTTGAGCACCAAGCGGTGCTGCTGAGCCCTGTGTGAATGGTACATGCCCCGAAACTCGACCTGCTGCCTGGGAGTCCAGAAGTACGGGATCAGGAGCTGACGGGGGAAAAAGTACCTGGTGGCGAACAGGAGGGCATGTCAGCGGTGAGAGGAGAGACACGGTGAGCCACTGAGGCGTGAAAAGGCGTGACTTATCGATCATGTTTTTTTTTTTTGTGTGCTAAATATGACTAAAATCAGAGGTGGTTATTTCAAAGAAACTCACATCATGACAAAAACCAGGTAGTTGGCAAAGGGGGGGATGGATATTATCACCAGAGGAACGGCTTTGATCACGTCTCTGCGAAACTGGGAATGAACAAGACAAGTAAGTGAAGCTCCTGGGAGACGATTAACATCACAGCCAATCACGCTCAAAAAGAATTACTCACAGAAACCGGTCAACGTACTTCATTTTATGCAACCGTCAATGAACAAATCTGCAGCGATTCTTGAGATATGCGATGAGTGAGTTAATTCGTGTTTTTGCTCCGGTGCAAAAGTCCTCATGAACACGTGCAGCGGTTTGACACACTAATACATACTACTACTACAGTGAGATTTATTAACTTCCCTCCTACTTCCTGATAAGTGTCAAATATCCTGTTGTGTGTGTGTGTGTGTGTGTGTGTGTGGAGTATTCACTAAAGACGCCCACCTGTCTGAGCCTCTCCATCTCCCTGTAGGACAAATCCTGGAACTTCAGCCCATCATGCACCATTTGTACTTTTATCCTTCTCACATCTTTGGTATCTCGGAACAGAAGCTTGAATCCTGGAAGGAGACACAACAAAAGAAATGAAGTGCGTGTATGCAACACTTTTTTTTTTTTCAATCCAATCTTGGGGCATTAGATCGAGCAGGTGTGGCAAATAAAAAAATAAAAATTAAAAAAAAGTGTCCTCTGTGGGCAGAAGTCAATGTCAAATCAAGGACAATGAGTTCATGCATAAAACTGTCCTGTTTTAATATTTAGGATGTGATGTTTACATGGAAGATTGATCTTTATGTGACTGCGAAAACGGTCACCGCAGGATCGACTTGTGTCTCGCCGTATCTGCCACGTTGTTCTCCAGAAACCTGGATATGGTGTTAAAGTCCTGGTTTCCATCAGAGTCCTGCAGGTGGCACATCCAGGTGTCTCCAAGATGTTTGTTTTTTTATTTATTTTATTTTTTTTATAAGAAACAAATAACGAGGACATTTAAAAATTAAAAAAAAGACTCAGTCACAGTAAATACACTGTGAACACAGAGCTTACCTTCCACAAAGGTGTGGTAGAGCAGAAAAAAGCGGGGAAATCTTCTTTTGAGGAAACTCTCATATTTGGTGTTTGCCCACTGGATGCTGGAGGCGACATACCGACCAATGCCTCGTCTGACTTTGGACGAGGAGTAGTGTCTGCACAGGGGCAACCTGCCAAGCGGAAGAGATTACATCTCTCCACATTAAAATGAATTCAAAAATAAATGCATCACGGCATTACAACGCCCTTTAAAAGATTATTATTATTATTATTATTTTTTTTTAAAAACACACCGGCTGGGTTTTTGAACCAATGACAACGCGAGAAAAAGCATTATAATTCAAATACAAAGGGGGAAAACTCGCCTTTCTATCGTGGGATGTATATATTTACACGTCACTTGTCAAACGGTTGAGCAGATATTCACTCAAGACAGTTTAGCTTAGCATCGGATCAAGAGATGTTGGCCACGTGGACTTTAAAGGGTTTCGCACCTACCCGGACTGACTGGACACGCAGGGAGAATAAAGGCCACGTGTTATCCTGTTTGTCCTGAGACCGCAGAGTCGGATCAAAGACAACCGGCTGCACAGGCTCGAGCAGGACAACGCCATGTTTGCGACCCAGCGCCAGTTACCGTAATAACGCTCATATCAGGTACCGCTGAAAGTCGCTCGGTTACCGTAATGCATATATATATATATGTATATATATGTGCAAAAAAAAATTGTTTATGTCCATTTAACACCCCCCCCCCTCCTCTAATAAAAAAAAACAAGATAGAGTTGAAATGTGAAGAGTAAAGTTGAAATACCATTTCAAGAATAAAGTCGGAATATTAAGAGGATTTATTCTGTTATTATTGTTATTATTATTTCCAACTTATTATTGAAATGCAAAATAAAAAAATCTGATTATTATTGAGGTTGTTGTTTTTTTCACTTAATGTAGCCCTCACATACTCCCATACGAAAGACAAGTGGTATAAATGTGTAAATAAAATTGTGCAATGAAGAATAAGCAGAAAAATATGAGTTCAGGTAAATGTTCCCATTAGTTGATGTTATTTTAAAACTTATCACGGCCATGTGTAACAACTTTTTACAGGGTGATCGTCAGCTTTGTTGAATATTATTTTTTTTAAATGGTTTCACAGATTTTGATAAAAAAAAAAAAAAAAAAAAAAAAACTGAATTGTCCGAACAGGAAGTCACGTGTCTTCACGCGGACCAATAAAAAGTCGACGAGGCGTCCCACAAATGACGGTGTCTTCGCGCAGCCGCAGGTGATGTACGAGCACAGAAAGGGAAAAAATAAATAATATATATATATATATATATATATATATATATATATATATATATATATATATATATATATATATATATATATAAAAAAAAAGACTCAGCGGTCAAAGGTCCAAAAAAAACTTTACTTTTTTTGTGTTGAAATAACATTTCAGTCATTAATTAAAGGACTTGCTTTAATCTGGCAAAAAAAAAAAAAGAAAAAAGAAAAGAGTAATGTCCTTGTCTTTAAAACGCGTGTTTTAGCTCTGTTGTTCCAGGTAATTAAGTCACTTAATTTGCCATGTGGCTTGCTGAGTTGTTGCTAGCATTGGGCCAACTTTTCTATCACACTGAGGGTAATGTCAGTCTGGTTGATTAGCCATGCATATTGCAATAGCTCTGTCTAAGATAGTCATTCATTTTGCAAAAAAAAAAAAAAAAAAAAGGTACTTATTTGGTGTTTATGGACCCCTGAGACGCTGCCCACGGTTAAACGGCGTTTGAATGCTGCACAAATTAAGTGCGCGTCTTTCAAACTGGTGTCGGTATTTCTTTGCTTTTCGGGCGTCATTCATTTTAAGGTGATTTGCATTTCCTCTCCTGCCTGCACGCAGTAAAAAAAAAAACCCATTAAAACAACCCAGGAGGACATGGCGACCGTCAGATTTGGATCCTCCAGCGGCCCGTGCAAGACTGCTGCATTGAGAGCAGAGCTGGTGGAGGACAATGGTAAAACTAAGGACATTGTTTCACATATTTTAACAAGCTAAAAATGTCATCAGCTTTTTTCTTTTTTTTTTTAAAACTTTTTACATATGAATGGATGAAATGTGTACATTTGTAATTTTTCTAATTCTTAAAGATGATAAAGGAGACGACGACCCAGACAAACTTGTCCAGTGCCCCTATGACAAAAACCACCAAATACGGAACAGCCGCTATCCTTACCACACCTTGAAGTGCCAGAAAGTAAGTAGAGCACTTCTTTGCAGCTAATACCGGGAGGGATGTATGTCAAGTACAGCTAAAATTATTCTTTTTCTTTTTCTTTTTCTTCTTGCGGTGGCATTGGTGCATCTATTAACGCTTGACTGTTTGAGGTCAAAGTAGTTGTAGCAGCCCAACATATACAAATAAATGAAACACTTCAGTGTAATGTTAAACGGCAAAACAAACCACATCCCTCAAAATGATCACAGCGGAATCAACACCTCAAACACTTAATTTGATTTCCAGACAATGCTGAGCAGAAAAAAACATCAGTAACCCCTGATTTAAATTCCAGATGTTTTCACCCACTGACAAGCGCCTGAAGAGACGAATCTGAAAGATCTGTTTTGTTTTTGTTTTTTTGAAATTCCTATCATGACAGCCACGTTTAACCGATGATCTTGTCACCGATGCAGAATCATCCGAAACTGGCCAGCGAGATGAAAACCTGCCCTTTCAACGCTCGCCACCAGATGCTCAAGAACAAGCTGGCGGCCCACATCGAGACCTGCCCGCAAAGACAATCTGTGAACAGTAACGACGGTGAGATGATCTTTTTTTTTTTTTTACTTTCTTTCCATGGCTGCAGACTCCCAAGTCGTGTTGTTCAGCGTTTGAGTGGAGTGATTCTCTTTTTACAGCTGGAAACGCAAGTGAAAACTGCCAATGGCACGTTCCAGTCAGTATTTGGGTCAACCCAAACATGACTGAGGATTGGGACGACGGTAAGATTAATAACCACTTCTTTTTTTTACACTTTGGTTTTTGTGCAGATTAAACAAAGCTGATGTAATTTGGTTATTAGTGAGCTGTAGAAGTGCTGATGGGGGTAGTTGCTACTTCCCTCCTTTTCTAGTCTTCATGGAAATCTCGGTGTTCTGCGAGCGGCATCATTTCATACTCTGCGAGGAAACGAATGTATTTTCTAAAAATGTCTTGAATATTAGCAACATATCCTCCATTTGGTCGTTTTTATTTTCAGTGCAGCGTCTGAAAAGGTAACGCGGTGTTTTCTGACTTGCAGAGGCCGACGATGCTGCTCCTCCATTTGTGTTGGGTGAAACCTCATTCTCGAACTGCAACAGACCCAGCAGTCAAACGTAAGTGTGTGAACGACTTGATAGAGCGGTCGGGGTGCTCACCGTGTGGGTGTAAATATTCTGTGACGGTCAGGTCTGTTTAAAAAAAAAAAAGTCTCCCCATCCGAGTCATTTAAAATTGAGTATCTGCCGACACAGATTCCTGATCGGATACTTGTATCTTCCTCGATAGTACAGCTGCACAGAGCAAGTTCAGTAAAAACCTTTTTTTTTAATTCAATCCAATGTATATGATTGTAATGCAACAAGAAAAACGCTGCATCCATTTTGTTTTTTATATTTTATAAAAAATAACAAAGTAAACGATCATTAATATTGTTTATCACAGTTTAATGCAGGACAGGTTTTAATATATATATTTTTTTAATCAGAATAACCAAGTAAACAGACCAAGAATGTCTTCATGAATAGCTCACACTCAGTGCAGCGTTGTAGTACGTACAACTGAACTTCCACTTCAAATTGGTATAACTCGCAGTAACTGCTGACTATTTATTTTTTTAGTTGCTGTATCAAAATTGCTCTCATCGAATACATTTGTGTTGCCACCGCCTTGTGAAATGCAGCATCGAGGATGTTGCAAGTCAAATATTTTCATGCCGCGCACATTGTAGCTGCTCATAAACCACATGCCAGAATACATTTGACGGCAAACTGTGCTCTCGGTTTGTGACACCAATGTGGCAGGTGACATAAAACGAAGTATCGGGGCCGAATGCAGCTCCGCGTCACCGATACCGATCGGCTAAAACGTGTCATGATCGGACCCTAACACCGATTTTTGATTTGGCCCTGAATATCCCCAATCATTAGCAGCGAGTCCCCGGTTCACTTCCAGGGCCGGACGACCCTTTCATGCCGTCTTTCCCTACATTAACTGTTTGTCTACACTGCATCTGATTTGAAGGCATAAAGTAGCCAACGACTCGTCCGCCTCGGCTCCCGGGACTCGTGTGTTTTCTTTGGTCTGCAACTTTTTTCTTTTTCTTTTTTTTGTTTTTGTTTCTCTGCAGACCGGCGACGAGGCCCACCAACAGTCTTGGTCCACGTTTTAGACCCCCCGGTACCTTCCCATGGTCGGACGATAAGAAATGATTTGTGTTTACTGCAGATCCGGATTGAAGTTTACTATAGTTCTACTGTGTATATGACTGCATGCATCGCTATTTCTTTTTTAAATTTGTTCTTAACACATCTTTGCCCACTTCAAGGTTTTAATTTGGACATCTGAAATTTTTAGTCACTGGATATTGCAGGTGACTTTCACCATGTGGTGGTTTTTTTTTTTTTTTCTTCAGGTGGGGTCTTATTTTTGGGTTGTTTTTTTTCCTATTGTCTTCCATACTTGCTGTTACCATAGCATTGATTGAAAATTGTGTGCTCATTTTATTAAAGGTGTTAATCTGAAATAATTTTGTGGATAAATGATGTGAACGCACACCAAGACCATAAAATTATCAAATGAAGATTCTTTAATTTACACTGCAAAGAGCTGGGGGATTTGTGTGTACACAAATGAATACACAATGAATTACAAGACTTGACTAATGAATTGCGAGAAAACTCGGACTTTAATGTTTTATAAAGAATCAAAGTAGAATTTATTCCATTTTTGCAGCCGAGTCCAAACATATTAACCGTGTCATTGGCTGACCACTGGATGGCGCTACTCGTCAACATGAGACGCAACCCGCAGCACTGACACAATCACTGTCTGCCTGCTTCCCGGTCCTTTTGAAACATAATTCCCTTTGGATTCAATCAGCTCCTCTGATCACCGGACATTTTGATCAGAAACACTTTCCAGGCGTGAAGAAGATTTCACTGCCGACATCGGCTTTATATTGAGAAAATTCCTCCTGACCAAAGCTGCTGTATCGGACTGAGCTCAGAGTGACAAGTGTCCAGATAATCTCAGTGTGAGGGCGGCCTGCCAGTGCACTCTGTCATATCTAAGTGGCATTATTGATTTCATGTGATGACTGTCTATTTTTGTTGTGGCTATAATGGGAAGTGTCCAGAGGGGCTCTATTCTGCCCTGTCACCATCTGTAACTATGAGATATGACTCCTCAGACATGAATACTTGCAGGACTTGTAGTCCTATATTGCACCCTCATACGTTTCAAGCGGCCACCTCCTTCTCTTACTTATACTCTACACATGTTACTCAGTGTTTACAGATTCACCTCTTATAGCCCAAGTCAGTGAAGGTAATTGATCCTCTGTGTCATTGTGCATCGTACCCGTGAGGCACTCCCATAAGGAGCCGATGCAGCCAAGTGAACATGGCTTGGTGGTGGCAGGAAGTGGTATAAATAGCTCTTCAGTTCTTTGATTTCTGAATTCTGTTAGTGTTCATCTCTTGAAGACATCAAAGGAAGGTAGTTTATGTTTTGCAATGTCCAGTGGTGGAGAAAGGATTTAAACCAATTACATTAAAGATAAAGAAATGTGTTTAGTGCTTTTTATGTCAACAGACTTGTGAGACACAAAAATGCATTAAGATGATGAAGGTATATGTTTGAATAAAATAGGTAAAAAATACAAATGGCAATACCACAAAAAGCCTGAACCGAATGTAAAAGTCCTACATGTTACTCATTTAAAAGTATCGGCAACAAAATGTCCTTAAAGCACAAAGTAAAACAATCGGTGTCGTATTAATAATTATAGATTATTATTCATATTGATGCATCCAGACACAAGTAGATTTAAACATTAAAGAACAGTTGGTCATTTTAGCAGCTTTATGTATTGCTGAGTAGTTCAAAACATAAGGAATCATTTCATAAGGTTATCGTTTGATTTTGATGAAAATCCCAATCTTAAAAGTACACTTTGATAAATGGTAAAAAAAAAAAGAAAAAGAAGGGTGTAACGTTTGCCTCTGAAATGTAAATATAAGGTAAGTACAATAAACGTTAGACTCGCACAAATGTTATTTTTCTCCACTTTGAATATCAAACTGTCTCACTTGAAGTTAAAAGTCAAAACGGTGTCTTAATCTAGTTGTTAGCGAATCAACGTGCTCGACCAAGTTGTTCTCTGACATCATTTTGCTGTGGCTATCGATCAGTCATAAAACATTATTGATTAAAACCCATTCCCGCTTTTGGTTGTAAATCTAAAGCCAAATCAATATTTACATAAAATCCTGCCAACCAAAAACATAGAATGAAACTAAATAGCTGGTTCATCCGGCCCGACACGAGAAGTACACTAACTCTACCGGGACAAACAAAAGACACAAGGGACACTTTTCCCCTTTTTGCACTGTATTTTTGGATCCCTGGTCCCTTGATGCACCATTGCATTGTTCTGTTTCTTGGTCAAACAGCCTGGAGGTGTGTTTTGGCTCGTTGTCCTGATGAAAACCAAACAATGGTTCCATTATGGGAGAATCTGATGGGATGGCGTGTTGCTGAAGAATGTTGTGGCAGCCAAACTGGTCTGATGTCCATTTCTTGTGTTTTTCAGCCGAAACAGCTTTCTTCTTCTTTGTGGTCTTTCACAGTAGTGGTTTCCTTGCATCACTTGAACCATGCAGGCCTGATTCACACGCTCTGTTCCCAACAGTTGATGAGCTGTTTCTGATGCAACTCTGGGAGGCGTCCATGTGGGCATGATGAGAGCCAGTTTCTTTACAGCGTTTGACGGATTTTGTTCAGACTCTTGAAGAAACTTGTGGCAGACCTTCATGTATATAAATAAAGATGGACTCTTGTTTCTCTTTACATAGTTCAGCAGTTCTTGCCATAATCTGGACTCCCACCACAGTTGAATAGGACTGTTAGCTGTATACCAACATTACCTCTGCACCACAAATGCATGAAGAATGCAAGAAATTTCAGCAATAAACTTTTCATGAGGCTCACCTGTCGACAAACCGTCCAGGTGACAACCTCATAAAGCTGCTGCCAAGAGTCTGCAAAGCCGTCATTAAAACCAAGGGTGGCTACTTCAAGAGATTTAAGAAATATTTTACTGCATATTTCAATAACTTCGGACTCCTTGAAGCAGCAGGAGTGTTCAACCTTTGACTAACCCTGTTAAGAATCATGTCTGAGGACATATTTGACCCCGGATGGTAATTTGATTGAGTAATCTAGAAGCCACGGAACATGTGGAACATCCAAGAATTTATATGGCAGTGCTGGTCGGATGCGACCCTTATGAAATTCATCACACTGCCTCCTGGACACTCCGTTTCAGGCATGTCTCTGAAACCGAAGCTTCACTGCTGATCTCTTTTTATAAATGTGGCATTCTCATTTTCTCATGAGTCCCGTGTGTGGTGAACAGTTTGTTCTCCGGAGGTGGTTGCAGATCAGAGCGGCTCTGGATCTTGCCCTCTAAATCCATCACTCTCTCTAAAGCTTGTGATCCCCCCATTATCACCGTGGCATTTCTGACAGGGCACAAGTCGTTATCGCTCCCCCCAGTTTCAACTGAGGCATGATGGGTAGATCCCAAGGAAAGCCGCCCTGTCCACACTATTATTATCAATGTACCATCATCCACGTGAGTTCTGTGATCACACTGATTCTGACTTTAACTGGTTGTACTTGCTACAAAGGTCAGACATTTGGAAGTGTGCGAGATCTTCCAGTTTTTATATCGAGTTACATTACCTCAACAGACAGACTACCCTGTAGTTTGTTTCTTAAAATATTTTCCACAGCAAATACTGTTTTATAATCGGCACTGGTTACCAGTTTATAGTGAGGTATATGTCGTCAGAGTCTTATTCATTCTACAAAATTACCAGTAAATCACCATTGTTAACAAAAAGTGTGAAAGAAGTTGAAAATTCTAGCTAAAGTTCCCCCCCCCCCTTAAAATTATAAAAGAATTGCTCCGCTGTGGATGCAGCCTATTTCCTCATCTTTGCTCATGTGTTTTCTCTGATTGTGTTTGATCCTCACTGCTCAGCGGGTTTTAAAAAAAAAAAAAAAAAGGCCTGATCAGCCTGTAAGTGCACCACACTGGTTCAGAGTGAGAGATCTTAACAGTAGTGTGACTGCAGAGGAATTCTTCTCCAGGCATTTGTGGTCTCCAGAGGACGAATCCTATTGGCTTTCATGGTGTTTCTTTTATCTCCGTCATGAAGCTGATATTTCTGGTTATTAATAAAGTGTCTTGAAGATTGATCTTATCTGTGGATTGTCGTGAAATTTGCTGCAGATATTCAGGCCCCCTTGGAATGGTTTCCTATAACTGAGGTGAGCCCTGCCTCGTCTCCGTGTCTTCATTTTTAGATTCATCTGGGGTGCTCGTGCAAGACTCTTCGTCACTCCTTGGATTTGTTCCAAGTGGCGAACTTCCTTTGGTACACTCACACATCACTAACATGTAACCGTCTTACATGTTAGTACTCCTACTTGTGTTCTTGAATTTCTTTGGGGTAGTGCTGTCTCAAATCCACCACCGGAAATCACTGTTGCATAAGAGTTTATCACCTGCCAACATAATTGAAGCCCTGATTATTTAACCCAAAATATGATCTGTTTTTGTGCCCTCTATTTAATGCACACAATAAACACACTGATGGTTTCTGTCAAACAGCAGTATGGTGATCTTATAGTGTTTTGCAACAGCCGCAGCTCCCCCAGACGCTGCGTTTCTTTATGTCGGTGGTGCTCTGTTTTTCATTATAGAGCCAAGATGGCGACCATTGAATGTGAAAAGTATCCAGCGTTTCGCGCGAAATGTTTTTACCGTTTTGAGTACATTATCCAGGTACTTGCAGTGCACTGCATGTTCCCATTATTGTCAGTGTAAACACACTTTTGCACTCAAAATAGTGACAGTTAATACATATGTACGCCATTAGGAATACAGCAGTTGTGTTGTTTTAGTCAGTCTTGCTCACCACTGATCATCCTGAGCCTTTTTATTCCTGCTGACTTGCCACCTGTTTTGGACCATTACAGTGGCTCCTCAATTCCCACAGGTGCACCTGGGTAATCTATCACCTATCACCCATAAATGATCTTTTATTGTGGCATTTTTTTCACAGCATATACTTCAAGCATTACAGGGTGCGCATTCATGTGTTGACACACACTCACACACACGCATGCATGTGAGAGTCTGGCACTACATACAATGATGAAGTTGTCTGGGTCATTTGAGACGGACTAGGAATTCCACCACCTTCTAAAAGGAGAGCAGCACATAACTGGGAGGGAGTTGGGTGTGGGGGACATTTTTCAGGGGTATGATCTAACAAGAACTTGACTCAGGTTTACAGGCTGCTAGCACCGAAGGATAGTCAGCACAGCCACACAATGCAAGAATAAACAGTGGCCTAATCTACTTAATGTAAATGGGAAAATATTGGAAAATGAACTCAGGTGGAGAGCGATTTTAAAACAATAACCTAACTTCACTATCTCCACCCATCCATCCATCCATCCATCCATCCATCCATCCATCATCTTCCGCTTATCCGGGATCGGGTCGCGGTGGCAGCAGGCCAAGCAAGAGGACCTAGACTTCCCTCTCCTCCGCAACATTTTCCAGCTCGTCCTGGGGGATAATTCAATGTACTTTTCTGAAATACTTTCAGTAAAGATGACAAAAGCGTTTAAAATATGCAGTTACATGTTTTATTTCAAGTTTAGCTGCAGTAAAATAAAACTTCCTTTAATGTAAAAATATGAAGTCCCCAAAACAAACTTTGCCCAGACTGTAGAGTAAATTCATTTGGCAAAAAAAAAAAAAAAAAAATTAATCATTTACAAACACGACCAGTGTGCAAAACTGTACTAGACAATACACAGTATGTTAGCTGCTCAATGTGGATTCATGATACATGAATGATACTACTGAATAATTCTGTAGGTTTAACCTACTTTACATTAAAAGTAGAACACAATGGAGTTATCGGTAACTTTGGATGTTGATGTGCGTTCATTGACCGTGGAGTCTAATTGAATTACAAAGTGGTTCTATTTGCTTGTTTGAACTTGTTGGAGCACCGGAAGGAACAGAAATATAATATTGGCAAAAAAAATTTCACAATAATGCTTAATGCTCTTGTCACTGAAATGATGGTGAAGATATTATGTGCATTAACTTTGTAACCGTTTGGAAAGTGCAGTCGTCTTCCCTCCATCAGAAACATTTCCATTCATGCCACCTTGTTGTATGTAAACAGTCACCTTTTGGTCCATGACCTGGCCTTTCTAATTCCATCTGGAGTTCCCGGAAAAACACACACGGAGGAGCATTATGTGATGGCTCCACATGCACGTTGCTTCCACAAATTTTATGACTCTTTCACGTTTTAATTCAGAAGTAACACTTTTCTTCTGATGCTGCATAATCCCTGAGGATTAATATTCTTCTTGGCTTCTTGCAGTTTGACTTTGTTATCAGGAGTATGAGCGCTCAGTCAGTTTCTCTTTGGCTCTGAAATTAACTCCAGATTTCGAACCGCCGCCTGGCACTCAAAATGGAAGCGTATCCATGAAGATTTTTTCCACAATTGGTGGAGGAGGAACAAGGTCCTCTAATTTAAGGTAAAAGATGCGCTGGAGGCCTTGAGTGCACAGAGTCCTGAGCTCGGGCAGCTTCCCGAGAAGTTTGGACAGATAATTGGGCCGTAGTGTTTCGGAGCCGCAGCCAGAGATGTGATCTTTAAGGCAGGTGATGAGCTGGTTCTGCAGGTCCTCCACACGCTTTGGCTCCTTTAGACCATGTCGGTCTGCAGAGGAAAACAAAAGACATGTTGAGAGGGAGCCTTATGCTTAATTTTTCTGACTTCAAAATTACAATGTATTGCAAAATAACATGCATTAATAAGTCTGTAAACTATTCACTTGATTTTATATTAACTCCAGACTGTAGTTGGAAAATCTTTAGAATATAAAACTATATTCAGTGCAATGCTTCCATTGGCGGACGTGCTGCTGCTAAGCTTGAAAAAAAAAATCCTTGGCTTCGAATGTAAACCCTCATTGGTTATGTTTAGGTCTGCTATGATATATGTCATGTTATGTGATAAGTGAGATCATGTTACATTGTGTCATACACCTGTCCTGTCAATCTGGTGTTATGTAAACAGCCGTTTATTGTTCACTGCAGTTAAACGTGAAGAACATTCCCTGTGCACACTGCTGTCCCAGCGGATTTAAATTTTTAATTCAAACCGGGATAAAACAAATTAAAGCTTGATGTGAATGAAGATCTTACCCGTGATTACGACGAGGGCTGTGAGGCAGGAGAAGGAGGACACGTCCAGCTTCATGCGATGGAGACTTTGAGAAAACTCCAAGATGGAGTCAATCCAGTCTCCAAAACCTCGCACACACTGCATTTTATGAAGTACAGCCCCATTGCAGAAGATGAGCTTGTCCATTTTAGGATTGGACCTTCAAAAGAAAAACAGTAGTTGTTAGTTTCCTCAAACGTTTCAAGGATGCTACAAACAAATTTTCTAAATCTGGGAAGTTGCACCCACCGGTATGCAAGACGCAGGATGAAGAGTTCAACAAATGCAGATTCCAGCAGCAGCTCCTGGTCGTCGGAGGAGAACTCAGAGAAACCCGGGATGCTCGCCGTCCACTTCTTGATAACCTCCATGGAGGCTGTGAGTAAGTCGTAAAACTGTTTGATGTCACTCGCATCCTCTTTCTGGTTCGGGCTGATTTCCGTCTCAACGTACTGAAATTACAGATAGGACAGATGTTAAGACAGATGCCTCACCTCGCCTTTAGTCAGGAATCAAATTACTCCCAAAGAACTGAGAAATTAATGACTATGTTCATTTTTCTCACCTTGGAATAATCCAGTGTCCCGACGCTGGGGTTGGAGTCAATGTGGGCCCTCACCAGTGAGGCGATCATGCTCACCGGAGACACAGTGGACGTCAATTCCTGAACGACTTTGGGTTTGGTAGGTAGACGCCCTCTTCGTCCTTTCAGGCTGTCCGTTCTCACAACTGGAAAAAAAAAAACGGTGGCATCAGCCGTTACTTTAAATTCAGCGTTACCATCCCACTCTGCACCGATTCATGTGTACTGATCTCACCTTCCCTGACCATTCCCACGACGAGACATTTCTGGAAACGGCAAAACTGGCATCGATTCCGCCTCCTCTTGTCCACGGGACAGTCCTTGTTGACAAGGCAAACATACTTGGAATTTTTTTGTACCGTACGCTGTAAAATAAAAAGAAGAATTACTCTAAACTTGATTCAAAGACTGGCACAAAACACTCACACCTCCTCTTGGCTGCAAGGACAAGTCACCTCTTATTACCTTGAAGAAGCCTTTGCATCCCTCACAGGTGCGAACCCCGTAGTGCTGACAGGAAGCGTTGTCTCCACACACGGCGCAGCAGCCCTCGTTTCCACTCTTTAACTTGGGCGATAAGCTTTCATCCAGCTGGTCCATCCCATCGAGGCTGCACGCCTGGTCCATTGCCAAGTCAGGGAAGGTCAGTGCAGAGGGGTGAGGATGGGTCAAAGGGAACGGGTCCTGCTCTCGTATGTGTGCTTGGCCCAAATGAGACATGTCCTCTACAGACTCTGAACCAAATGTGAAGAAAGACGGTACATGAGGCACTGAGGTCTCCTCAGCTGCCCAGTATCCTGGACTAGGAGAGTAAGGACCAAAGGCTGAATCCCACGCGGACGTGTTCTGACCCTGGAACCCGGGAGTTGGAGGAGACGAGGCCGAGGCAGGGCTGCCGAAATAATCTGACCCACTGGGGGACAGGGCCTCCTCCGGGTAGCTCAGCATGAACGGTCCAGGGTAGCAGCCGTACACTTGGAGGTTGTCCAACTTGAAAGAGGTGTCCTGGCACGAGGACGTAGTGACGTGGGCAGGGGCCGTTGTAAACTGGCATGAATATGCATCAGTGTCTCCCGCCTGACCGCCCACCAGGGAGCTGATGCTTGGCAGTGATGGAGCGGTAAGGTGGTCCCGTGGGCTGCTCATATCAACAGCCAGCCTGGAGATAAAGTCTGGGTTCTGGAGCTCCGCGCTGCCGAGGCTGTTGTCGTAGGGCTGAGGTCCATGCTGGGAGTGGATGCAAGTCATGGCTGTAAGACTGAACAATGCAAAATAGAAATGTTACGGGGGTAAAAAATGCTTGTCTTTTAGATCTTTTAACTTTATCTAGCCTGCTGTGGGCTCAAAAGCAAATGACTTGGCCCCAGTTTCTTCCCTGTTTGAGCCCAATATACAACATTCTCGTGCTACAATATTACGTAATATAAGGTTTACTGTATGCTAGTTTGATCAAAGATAAATTAACATATGGCTTTGGTGGTGAACTCTTCAAATAAGATTAGAAGCTAATGCAGGGGCCCTTTGAAAGACCTTACTACAGCACATTAAAAGTAAACATTTGTAAAGCTAATTCAACCAAAGTTAAGTTCGTGCCATAAACTAACTTCCATACAATGAACCTGTGGTTTTGAGGGACCACTACATGGGTTTCTGGAGCCCAGTCGTAGCTTTTCATTTTGTAATTCAGCCTTAAAGACACTTAGCATCCTTAATTTTATGAGAAAACCTAGAAAGTTATCTGCTCTTAAGAACCCTTATCATGTGTTACTTTGTCGTGTAGTCACGCCAGCAAGGTGCAGTACGTGGAGTTGACTTTCAAACACTGGTACAATGCCAAGATATGAATGAAATACTATGCAAACACTGGGGCAACTTTGAGGTTATCTTAAATGAGTGAATGCTGAAATACAATGTACAGTAGTTTTGATAATATAACTTCACACTACTTTTTTTTTCCTCTCAAAAAGCTGTGGATGTTCTCAGTCTGATTTAAAGATATTTAATTGTACTATTATACTATTTAATTTAAGTGTCAGCATCACTGCACCTGTAATATAAACAGTTAAAAAAAAATGGAGTTTCGGCATTGAAGTCTATTATTACTCTGTATTAAAATATCATAACGGTTTCTTACCTGTTTGGCCCGTCTATAACTGTTTTAAACTGTCTGTACTCCACAAGTGACCATCCGTCATCTTCGGTGTATCCAGCTGAAGAACAGTCCGTCCGCTCTGCTCCCCGCAGCGGCTTTATACGACCTGTTTATTGTACCCATGACGTCAGACGCAGGTTTCCATACAAGGCCGCTCAGTGGGCGGGGAGATTTCCAGCTGGCGGCCAATCACGGCGCGCGTTTGAGAGAACTGTCGCTGAATGACGCACTCCGGGATTCCGTTGACGCGCGTACAGCCAAGAACCACAGCATTGTCCTCCTGGCAAACGCCGACACACACACACACACACACACACACGCACACACACACACACACACACACACACACGCAGCTGAATAAAACGCGATAAATCCAAATAAAACTCTTACTGCGCAGGCTAAATTGTGTAACTCACTACAAGTGTCTCTTTGTTGTGTTGTGGTAAGTTTCACTGATAAAATGGAAAAAATGTGATTTCCTCGTTATAAACACGAAGTTAATGTGGGTCATGATTTGAGGCTGATTTGAAGTATGGACAACAAACTGTGAGAAAAACTAAATTCCCAATACTTTATTCATGACCATAAGCTTATAATGTTAAAATTCTTTCATTGAACCTTTACTTGATTTTTGGGATAATGTTGCCAATGTTAGGGCAGCAAACACAACAGAATAACCCAATAAGATAATTCATCATCATAAGAAAACATAACAAACATGATAATAAAACATATTAGCCATAATGAAAAACAGTAGAATACTAAACTTAAAACAAGCTGAGACAGGGAGATTTGTGAAGATGGTTTTTAATTGACTAAGTCAGCAGAAAATTGACCTTCGGAGTGATTTGATGGTCATTCCAAGAAGTTGTGGCATTAAAATAAAAAACTGGCTTCCCAAAATTCACACTGTTCATGGTCCACGTCATGCAGAAGTCAGTCATTAGAGTGAATGCGGTCAAAGTGTGGTCAAAGTTCCAATCCTACATCATTGCAATACAAAGTCTACTGACAGGAGCTGAGTAGATAAAGAGTAAAACAAATAAATAATAATAAATAAATAAAAAAGTTCTATCACCTTTCTGACAGAGACGACCAACTCGGTGTATTATTAAAGGGATACAGTGGTGAATACCTGAGCCATCACCAGCAATGAATGCAGAATGATTGACTGTGTTTTAAAATTTATTTGAGACTCTTAAGATGTGATAATACCAACTTGTTTGAGGATGTTAGCTTTAGGGTGTTCCCTTTTATTTTTGCCCTACAATCCCCAAAATATTTTTGGGGAATCTTTTACGATCACCACAAAGAAACCTATATTTCTTTGTCTCTCCTCCCTCCTTGACTCTGGTCAACACTAACGATGTCCTTCATGCCCCTGAATATCATTCATAACCCTGTGACCTCATGCGAGGAAGAGTTTTTTTTTTCAAGCTGGCGCAACAGAGGAAGAAGATCATACACACACACACACGTGTCAAACTGAAATTGTGATTACGGTAATACTTCATGTTTGAATAAAGGGAACAATTGAGTTGGTCGATGGGCTGAGCTGTGATCCTCGCTCTTGCTTTCATTTTCATCCGAGGATCATCTGTTCACCATCAGCTTCAGGACAGAAGTCTTGGACTGGACAAATTTTTTTCCCCCTGAGCCACTGGTTTCAGGTTGTAAAGGGGAAACTATTCACCCTGTTGCTGAGTTGTTGATTTTTTTTTCCTTTCACAGTGAATCTGTGATGTCATGCCAGCGCTGGCTGGGCCTCCCTGGCACACAGAAACTGATTTCACTTGTTATCTGATCTGAAATATCACACACAGCGACTTCCTGCCACGTGTCAGTCATTGTGTGACATCAACAGGATCCTTTTTCTTTGGGTCTCCTTCGGGCACGTCAGTAATTTGGTAGAAGTTGTTGTCATTCGTTGGATTGCTGTAATGTTGATTTCATTGTGTTTCCGTGAGTGTAAAGGCTGATGGGACGCTTTGGGCATTTTGATTTGATGCCAAAGAAATGTGGCCTTTAAGTGCAACTGTTCTTACACACACACACGCACACACACACACACACACACACACACACACACATACTTGTTATGTATTATCACACATGCATCACCACCTGTTGCTTTTACACAGCTATTTTTGTGCCGAGAACATGTTTGGCATCGTGGAGGAACCCTCTGTAGCTCCCCAGTCCGAGCTTGCCATGAGCACAAAGGCACGCACGTTTGTTTATTTAACATCTTATTTGAAATCTGCGAGCCACCAGGAGAGCCGTGGGGGATCCGGGAGGGTGTTCAGTACTGTGATGAGACTGATATCAGATGAAATCACACGAAGTGGTTTTATCAGATCGACCGACTGAATCTGCAACTGTTACAGCCGGAGAAGGAAAAAAACATTACAGCTGTTCAAGTCAGATCCCTGGCAGTTTGCATACAGATGTAAATGAGGCGGAGAAGATGCTATCAGTGGAGCTTTGTGTCTTTTTCCAAACCTTAGAGGATGCTACTTCCTATCAGTTGTTCTTTTAAGCTCTTTGTTCATGACACTGCAGCCTCACCAATTTTTTTAAAGTTAACAGACATAAATCTCATCCAAACCACAAAATAAATGTCAACAAATAAGGTTTTAATAGGGTTTCCAAAGATACCAAATAAATCTGACTGAATGTTATTTAAAAATGATCAAAATGATGCACAAGACATCGAGAACATTTTCATTTCATGTAACATACAGAAATTTGAATAAAAAAAAAAGAGGATTTTAACAACTTTAAGAGATAAACTGAACGAGGTCACACTAAACTGCTTCATTATTAAGAGTTAACCTAATTAATTCTGGTCAGCTGCACACAGCAGGTCAGTGAATATATACACTCCAAGCATGTGTCGTCTCTCTTCTTCTTTTCTGACTGTACAATAACGCTTCATCACATTAACTCATCTATTTTTGGATTGACCATCTTTCAGTGCACCAGGCTCAGAGATTTCTGAAAACCATTTTATCTTGAATGCAAAGAAGAAGAAAAACAAATTGTGTATTAATTTAACAAATCCAACACTTTGTTACCTTCTCGCATGTTCCTCTGACAACACACCAACGAACACCTGCCTCCTCACTCCCTGCACTCCGTCTGTTTTAGGACTTGCAAATAAATTTGTGTCTGATACAGCTCGTATTCTGCACCAAAAATATCTGCTTCCCCCAGCGGCCATCAGGAATGCCACTATAAGGTGATTGAGTTCAAACATGACTTGGTGCCCACTGGTGTCTTCATGCTAAGCTGTCATATTGGTTCATTTATGGGGTATGCAAGGTGTGTTCTGCTTGCTTGTGACCTGATATGTTTGTGTGACTTTGTATGTACAGTATTTTGTACTCTTGCATTTCATTGCCTCAAAAGTAACCATAAAGTGCTGCCAACAAAAAACTATTTATATATTGCAAAGTTTGTCATCACTTCACTCCATAATCCTTTAACACTCTTGGAGGAAATGTTGTCATTAGGTTGTCGTATGAATTCTTGAGTTGTGGCAACAAACCTTTATACTTCAAGGTCACGGTGACCTTTGACCACCAAAATCCAAACAGTTTATCCTTGAGTCCAAGTGAACGTTTGTGCCAAATTTTAAGAAATGTCCCAGAGCCATTCCTTAAAATATTATATGAACAAAAAAAAACAAAAAAACATAGGTCCTCCTTCATTGCGCTATTGCCAGCGCAGAGGCATAACATTCAAACATTTTTGATGCGATGATGAATTTGCTTAAAACCACAAATATTAACCCCTTGGTGGAGCAACAGGGAAAGTAAAGGAATCGCCAAAATTATTATGATACATTTTCTAGGAAAACACAAAGGTCTGTCCCAAATTTTGTAAAAATTCATCCAATATTTTCTGAGATGTTTCAGTTTGAAGCACAATGATAACCTGCCAATACAAACGTCATTGCTATGCATCTGATAGATCACAGTACCGTAACTCAAGGAATGCACATAATTCTTCCATAAATATTTACTAATCTGATGTTTTGATGACGATGACGGTGGAGAGAGCGCTCTCTGTTGTTAATCTCCAAAAGGTGTTCTGTTGGGTTGAGAAACCTCAGCATATGATTTATGCTTTTGTGGAGTGTATAGAATCATCTGCATCTACTCATTCAATCAGATTTTTATTTTTTATATTAGGTAGTTTATTTCCCCAATTGAAACAAAGTATAAAACCTTATAACAGTCATATTTCTAAATACAGGAGTAAGTAGAAAAGGGATATTTACTTTTCAAAAAGATTTATTTTATGAAGACAAATTCACAAAATCATTCTTTTAATCCCAAAAGTGAGTCAAAATGAATATTTCTGTCAACATTTTGATCTGCAACCATTTCTGTATTAATTAAAAAAAATCACAATGAAAGATGTGGAAAGTAGAAGGGGTTTTCTGTGGGATCTGCTGTATGCTCCCTTTAACACCACAACATGGAAAATATTGCAAAAAACAGAATTGACCTCCCATGAAATGGACGTATTTGGAGAAGCTCCTGGCAGTATCCATGACGAAAACATGACAAGGCCTCCTCACATCGCTTCCCCTTTTTATTTTTTTTTTTGACCGAACACATGACCATTTTTTATCACCCCCACATTCCTCCTCGAGGCTTAAGTCACCATCGTCCTTATCAGGTTCCACTTTCCAGTCTCAGATGAAAAGAGAAGCAGATAGAAAGACGATTCACATTTTACAAACAGACCACATAAATTATCATGTTCACCTCCTTCTTTCTCCACATCTCCACAACCTTTACTACCCTTTTTGTATTTGGAGAACACAATGTTTTTTTTGTTGTTGTGTGAAATAACACAGTCACCATGTTTTTAATGGCTGTGATAACTGTGCACTGAGACAATTTATTATCAGACACTTCAGCACAGTAACAAGTGACATCTTATCTGCTCTGTCTGTAGTAACCAGACTTCTACATTTTTGCTTATGTCAGCAGGAGTGCGAGGCTGCATCACACTGTTTTCATGCTCCATCTGGTGGCTCAACACGGGAAAGAGCTGTTATTTTAATTTAACAAGAAAACACTCTCAAGAGGATGAAGGTTGCAGACTGGAGAGAGGGGTTGACATTTGAGAGCTAAATTTAAATTGTGTACCCGGAGAGGATACAAGCAAAAGCTCCAGAGCAGTTACTAAAGGACTTGGTGAAGAAACTTGCTCTTTTAAAGATAAACTTTCAGTCTCAACCTTCGAGCCAAAAGGAATGGAAAGACCAAAAATCGATATTGGAAAAACGTGTTCAAACCGAAGTACAACAATGTACTCATGTACTACATAATTGCCACTCAATCACGGGACCGGCTTAGAAAGAAGAATATAATTCACGCTCACATTCACACCTTCTGTGAAACAGTGCATGGTTTGGGATGAAAGACAGATTTCAGAAGAATATTCTCTTATTTCAGGAAGTACTTCTATTGTGCACTTTCATAGTCTAAAAGATCAACAGAGAAAAGCTCAGTGGACAAACTTTTATTTCAGCAGACTCTTTTTAAACCAACCGACTGCCAATTAAAAGATTAGTGGCGTCTTCTTGCATTGTACTTATCATTCCATAATTACTGATCAGGTAAAAAGCAGTGGCTGAAATGTCCCTCGCTTGAATCTATCTACAATATGAAACCCAACAAAGTGACCACAGTAAATCAGATGAGATATCAATTATAAATCAGACACAATCAGATGTAAAAGCTGCCACTTAACTGTGATAGTGGACAATGTTTGGACGACTCAGTTTAGCAGCTGCTAACTGTTTGACCGTGTGTTGATTTTCAGGTCACGGCTGAAATTTGGCTGAAGGATCGTGAGAATCTGTTGAAGATAATTCACATCTTACTGAGTCACTAGTGTTAATGCTGCTGGCCTCCTGCGACAGTTCACAGCTTTATATTTGTTTAAGCTGTAAAATCTGAGCCTGAATTAGTATTAAATACCAATGTTAGGAAACAGATATGGCCTGAATCAAATTTGTTTTTTATATCATTTGCACAAAGCTTACACTTAGACGAAGGCTGAAAGAACCATGGACCTCTCTTTTTCTTTTATCATGTTTATTTGCACTTTTTTTGCTCTAATTGTTCTTGAAATTAATATTTTAATGTGGTTGTTTATCTTTTTTGTGCTGGTAAAAATGCTACATAATGACTTTGCACTTAAAAATTAAATATAATCAAATAAAATTTATGAGAAAATATATCTGTAAATTGTGGCTAGTTAAAAGGGAATATTGATATTTCCCATTGCTACAGTGCTTTTATTACTTCTATATTGAAATTAAATGGGTTAATCATATCATTGGGACACCGCCGAGGAGACAGATAGTTTGTTCTCTACGGGAAAGTGGCATTAATATAGTTACTGATGGTTGAGTTTCACATAGCTCCTTTTGTATTTTTTGTGTACGTTGGCTCACAGCCACACTTTCATGCTGAGACACCGAGAAGAACAGAGTCACCGTTAACGGTATTAGTAGTAACACGTACTTTTCCTACTACGACTACTCAACATGTCTGCTGTGAGAAACGCAGATGTTGTTTCTATTGAATCCAGCAAAAACATGGGTGTTGAACAGATTTTAAAAAGAGGCATATTTAATAAATGGAAAATGAATTGACTATATTTTGTAAAGTCAGTTGCGAAAAGTGGATCATTTCCAGGAATCTAGATGTGTAATTGTTTAAAAGGACTATAAGTGGAAAAGAAACTGTACATGCATCCCTCTACAGCTTACGTCTTTCTGTTCTGTGCTCTGTTGTGCTTCTACGTTACGACTCAGTGGGTCAAGTGTCAGAAAGATACTGATAAAGCTTTTTCCCTCAGGTCATCTGGTCGATGACCTTTGACCTCTGTAAATCCTTTTTCTTGTTCAGCATATTGTCCTCTGTAATTCCCTTTTCACAGTCATGCTGATCTAAATGTTTGCAGCCAAAAGTGTAAAAAAAAATGTATGTATAGTTTCCCTCACAACTGTAACACACCGTCACTCTGCAGTTTATGAGGAAAGACTAAAAAAAAAAAAAAAAAACCTGGCCAATGGACAACAGAGAAAAATAATGTATGACTTTGTGACATTAGTGCACAACAGACTTTTAGTATGGATGTTATATGAGCATGCAACACATAAAACAGAGGCTATGACTCTTTAGATCTTTGTTTCAAAAATGAAAGAAATGTCAAATTCAAGCATTTCAGAGAAATCCTGCATGTTTGAACTGATTCAACCACTGGAGGGCAGCATCGTGACACGACTCAACAAAACCTCCTCGACAAACGTCACTGAGTTGACAGAAGATCATTTCAGCAGTGAATTGTCGTCTTGGTTTTGGCTGGATGACATGGCATGACATTGATTTCAGCAATATATCAGGCAGTATAAGTTTCAATAAGAAGTTTAGTTTATTGAATCATTATGAAAGGAAAACAAGACACCATAAAGTTCTCTGAAGGTTGGTGCTGGTGTGATTGGATTTAGAAAGACATCTTTACAAAAACTAAATAATACAAAGACAAATACAATTTTATTTTGATAATGAAGTAAGGAAAAAAAAACAAAGAAATACATAAAGTAGCTCGACATACAAGAGAAAATAGAACATAAATAATGTATAACAAAAACTTTGTGTCCCCACGATGCTAAAAACATTTGCTCATAAAGATGCAAGGAGGAAGATGACCAAAGTCTTGCTCATTAAATATCTTTAACAGATAAATTAACTGTAAGAGATGAAGAGTTTGACGGGTTTTCCCACAGCTGAAATCTCCAGAACTGAAAGAGTTGTTAGAAAATCTGGGGAAATGATTGACACAGCCAACGTCACATGCGTGTTTTCTCCTGAATCTGTCTGAGGCCGTCAGTGTTGAACAATAACTTTCAGTCCAGATTACATTAAGTGAAGGTGACGTAAGGTCCGGCTACGCTGCCATCAGAGGCGTTTCATCACGGCACTGTTTGAATAATGAGCTCTGTCTTCATGCTTGTCTTTGTCACCCGCTGGGGACAAAATCTGGTCTGTCATCTGTTTGTGGGTCACAAGAATGTCCCCCTTTGAGCCTTCCCACTCTCACATTCCTCCCTCAGCAACTGCCCACGTTCACCGGGCCACACACACTGGGATGGTCCGGCACCGGGTTTATTGTCAGGGACTCATCCGTTGATGTCACTGCAACACAAAGAAAGTGTACGGACACAGAACCGGAGAAAGGAAGGGCTTAACATTTAATAGAATATGTGGACATAACACAGGGGTTCAGGTATGGAAGATAACACATGAGAAAACAGTAGTGTAGATGATGCTTTATTTAGAGGAAGAGTTTAACGTTTTGGAAGATGGGTTATACATTTACTTTGGTTGAGAAGTCTGGTTGGAATCACACCAGACCATGTAATAGACTCATCAGTCCACTGGAGGATATCGTGTCAGTTTCACGCGTTCATTCACCGAGGCTTCGAGGTTGAACTACGTTTTACTATTTTATATACAGTTTGGTAATTTAGTCTTGTGGTTCCCAACATAGGAGCTGGGCCCCTTGAAAAGGTCACGAGAAAAATTAGAGGGGTCACAGGGTGATTTCTTTTCTTTGATCTTTTTTTATTTAGGAATTATTAAATAATTCTACTTCTTTTGGACTCAAACCAGGAGTTAAAATGAAACCATGTGAGAAGTCGGTGACAACAACTTAGACATCTGACACATAATAAGGAACCTCAACTAGTCACAGTTTCTTATTATCAAAGGGTCAAATAAAAAAAAAAAAAGGCTGAAAGTCACTGGCAAAACCTTTTAATCAACTACATTGTGCTTTTTGTCTTATATGTTTTATATATAAAATTTTAATCTGAAAGTATTGCTGTGAAATATATGTCCATAAAATGTTGAATACTTCCTTGTAGAGGCAGTAGATGTACAGTAATCTGTATATGATTACAATATTTGACTAAAGGTAATTTCCAGCAGTATTTAGAGCGATGATGTCACGGTCTCTGACAAGAAGCCCTACAGTTCTTATTTACACCTCAGTCTCGTGTCTCTTTTCTTCTGGGTTTTCAGGGGATGTCGTCGTGGCTGCGCTTATTGCTGCGGTCTCTGAGCAGAGGCGTGGACGAGGGCGGGGAATGTTTTCACGAGTCCCTCAGGAAAAACAGTCAGGACGCCTTACACGAGGCCCCAAGCACTCCGGTCAGGCCAGAAAAGCAGGAGGCGGCGTTGAACCCCTCCAGGAACTCCCCACAACCAGCATCTCCTCACAGCACGGCCACCGTAGTGGACTGCTTTTGTTTTGATTCCTCTCCAGGTCTGGGACAGTCGCCATCAGTGACTCACTCACATTGGCTCTTGGCTGACTTTGGCCCCTTTTCATCTTAAACTTTTTTTTTTTTTCTTCAATGAATTTCCTCTTGTTTTTCCAGATACAGTCGCTGGATGAAATACTGGTGTTATTGTCTCAAAGTTTCCTGGACCTGTCCAAGGTCAGGAGCCAGTCGTTTCAGAGTAAGCTGGGGGACTTTACGGAGAGTTTGTGTCACGGGTTGATTGCACTGATGCAGGTGAAATCCCCAAACAACACAAAGCCCTGCTTCTCTGTATTCGATGGGGATTGAAGAAACTCATAGAGGGTGGAGGAGAAATGTCACCCGCAAGAACCACAGCCGTCATTCAGCTGGAAATGGATAATAGCTTTGCCCCAATGTGCTTATGTTTGGTCTCTTTTCAAATCACAGTGAATTCCCCGGTCTCATCAGCACAGCGTAGAGTCCCTGTTTGTTTGGTGTTAAATTCATCCCAGCACACTGCTCTGAAACAAAACCGAAGACAATAATGTGAAATTTGTGGGTCCGTAGCTGGTAAAGATTAAAACACAGGAGGGAATTTCTGACTCTAACAGAAATTTGTAACTGTAAAGTGTTTGGACGTTCATGTAAAAACAAGAGGAAGAAGCAGCAGCCGACAAAGTAACCACAGTGACGAGGACGACACGAAAACATCCTTCTTTTTTTTTTTTTTTTAAATCCTTTCTTTCTAAATAGGTTGCAGAAGTTTTAGCAATATGATGTCACAACCTGTAGAGTGGACCGTCTGCTTTCACAGTCGTCATTTGCCATTCACATCCCCATCACCAAAAAAAAAGAAGTGGTTTCAGCATAAAATGTGTGTGTGTGTGTGTGTGTGTATGTGTGTGTACGTGCTCGTTTTTATATCCTAGTGGGGACCTTAACCTGAATGCATACCAATCCCAGGGGACGCGTGTCACTATGATGACAAGACAGGTACAGTCTGCCTTCAGAGGGTTAACACTGGGTTTTAGGGTGAGACTGCGGTTAAGTTTAGACATTTATTTGTGGTTAAGGTTAGGGTAAAGAGCGAGGGAAGAAATTATGTCAATGAGTGTCCCCACAGGAAGAGTAAAGCAACATCGTGTGTGTGTGTGTGTGTGTGTGTGTGTGTGTGTGTGTGTGTGTGTGTGTGTGTGTGTGTGTGTGTGTGTGTGTGTGTGTGTGTGTGTGTGTGTGTGTGTGTGTGTGTGTGTGGGTGTGGGTGTGTGTGCGTGCGTGTGGGTGTGCGTGCGGGTGGGTGTGCGTGTGGGTGTGTGAATGTGTGATCACCACAGATGAGTCAGTTCTACCTTCTTGGATTGAGAGTATAGGACTTTGAAGTGGAGAGCGTGTGGGCAGAAAGTGGGAATAATCTAAACATTGTCAGATAAAAGCACCTGTGTGTGCATAACATGTGCCCACACATTGTATAAACATGATGTGCTATTGAGCTTTATGGATACTCCACGTCTAATTAAAACACACCTCGTCAGTTTCAGATGGTTTGCACATGTAAGAGGGGCAGCTTGTGGCGTTTCGGTGGGTTTCATCAAGCAAAAGTGTAAAATCCTCTTCCTAAGAATATTACATTTCAGCTAATTGTGATCATAATGTTTTCTGGGAACCCGGTACACTATCTCTGGGCTCTATCCTTCCTGTTTTCTGTGGGCTGGGTCTTGACAAAAAAAAAAATACAAAAAAAAAAAATTTGAGTCAACATCCTCTCTTCTTTCGCACAAACACTACAGCTTCCAGCATTCCTGAAGTCCACATACTTCAGCTCCACAGCTTTCAGGCGGCCATGCTGATTTAATTTGCTCTAACATAAGATGAAGACAGTGTGCTTCGCTCTCATCTGCTGTGCTGTTCGCTCCGTGTGGACGAGGAGGTTGTGTTTGTTCAGCATCTCCTGGAAAAAAAATATGACGTCCAGAACGGGCTGATCCGCAGCACTTCCTGTCTTTGGAGACAGGAAGAAGTTACTGTCGCCGTTCCCCGTGCTTCAAACCAAATGTGCGGGTCGGCATGATGCACATAAACACGCAAATCTTTAGTTTGGAGCTATTTTAAAGGAAAACAAACAATATCATTGGAAATTAATCCAACTGAAACATTTTAGTTGTTATAATTTCCGGGAAAAACGATCAAACTGAGGCCGCTGTGTGTTTAAAGATATAACCCCATGACACTTCCTGCCATTGTATTGGAGGACTTTCTCTGTCTTTGTGGGCACACTCACAGCTGTCAGAGGTTTTATATAACAGAGGCTTAGTCTTTAACCGTTATATGTACGAGGAGGATCAAAAACTGTCTGGCTGGTTGTTTTTTTGGCAACATTTTTGTTTTTGCATTTTACGCTCCACTTACAGAAATCTGTTTTTTTACTACCTCCCTCTTTACGAAAATTTTGTTTTTCTATTTTTACCCCAACTTTCCAAAGTCAAAAAAGCATGCATGCATTTACTATAAAAAATTATTTTAAATTTTTCATCTTTATGAGTGATTTCTGTCTGATATAAACAGTATTTTCTGCAGACCATCTGTCTTCAGTGTGGCAGATACATTATTTCACACAGCTAGACAAGTTTACACTTTATACATACAGCAGCCATGTGTATTCTCTGTATTTTTTTCTCAGAAGATTTGATATCATCAGCTTTTATTACGGTGAAGTAAAAGTCTCTGCTGCTCTCTTACTTCTTTAAATCCCCCCCCCCCCAAAAAAAAAAATCCCATATCAATGCAGCACCATTAGTGTTGGGCAGAGTTTGATCATTAAGTGATGAAAATGATAAATTATAGATTTGTTACCTTATGTGGCATTTAAATGTTTATTTTTAAACAAGTATAAATAATACATAAGTTTGTTATTAAGATGAATGACTGATTACAACATAAACCGATTTTGACCCAAGCATCTGAAAGTTCAGTTCAACAGCAGCTGACTGGAAATCTGAACAAAGAAGTTCATTTTCAGGGAGTATCCTCTGTGTGTGTGTGTGTGTGTGTGTGTGTGTGTGTGTGTGTGTGTGTGTGTGTGTGTGTGTGTGTGTGTGTGTGTGTGTGTGTGTGTGTGTGTGTGTGTGTGTGTGTGTGTGTGTGTGTGTGTGTGTGTGTATCTTTCTATTTGTATTTTGACTAATTGATATATTTCTGTCTTATGAGGAGATTGTGAGGTCTCCACAACTTCGTGTTAGAATTAGGTTTAAATTCGGGTTATGGTTGGAGTAAGTGTTAGGATTAGGGGTGGGGTAAGAGTTAGGATTAGGGTTATAGTTGGGGTTAGAGGTTAGGCACTCATTTGTGATGGTTAGGGTTTGGGAAAAGGGGGAAGTGAATGCTGGCCTGGCTCAGCTTTCCTATTGCTCACAGCTCCCGTCTTTGCTGTGATTGTAGTCTGGATACCCCCGTTTGCATGAAGGTCCCTTGAAAGGTGGACCAATCAGCGACCAGTGGAAGGGGCTAAGTGTGATGGCACTGAAGTCAAACATTTGTTTTGAAATATAGTTCCAACACAACAATGATGGCGGTAGAGCCTGAGGAAACTATACAAACAGTCTGGCTGCAAAGGTCATTTACTGACATGATGTTGCACTCTGCCGACATTAGGCACTCTTCCCTAATGCTGTTTACAGCTTGATGCATTTCGATGCACAGCATTCATCATATGGTGGTCAGTGCAGACTGATTAAAGCTGCTCCAATATTTTCAAAATCAATCGGAGGTCGACGCCCATCAGGATAAAACCACAGGAAATAATCCTTAATGGAGCGCAGAGAGAATTTGGCTCTGGTAGTACCAGGCTTAAGGAATGCATTATGTCAATGAGCCTCACAAAGATAGAAAGACATGACTCTGCGTGTGTGCGTGTGTGTGTCTGTGTGTGTGCGTGCGTGTGTGTGTGTGTGTGTGTGTGTGTGTGTGTGTGTGTGTGTGTGTGTGTGTGTGTGTGTGTGTGTGTGTGTGTGTGTGTGTGTGTGTGTGTGTGTGTGTGTGTGTGTGTGTGTGCGTGTGTGTGTGTGTGTGTCAGAACATGAACAGGTGGTTCCTTATCTGACTTTATGTTCTCAAACATCATAAAAACCATTATGGAAAAGAGGAACTGGTTAAAAAACTGAACGTTCAACATGACGCCAATTCTGTGCCATCTGGACACACACACACACACACACACACACACACACACACACACACACACACACACACACACACACACACACACACACACACACACACACACACACTCTCTAAGCACATGTGTCACATGCTCTGAAAGAGAATAACCTGCCAATGATTAGTTTCTAATTCTGACTTTCCAGATGTAAAGGTTTATTCCAGACCTGCTACAATGCTGAAGAGTCACATCAGGATGTTTTTACAACTAATACATAAAAAAATATGAAAACAAATAAGTGATTCAGTGACCCGTACTTTTATAGTGAGATTAGCTGCATGCAGCTGTTGTTGGCAGTGAAGCTAAATGGTCGTGACTTTCTGACACATGAGCAGCACAGAGAAAGAAAAGCACATTCAGTGACAGACCTTCATGCCAGGAAATAAGAATATGGTGTAGTATGTAGTGTGTGTGTGTGTGTGTGTGTGTGTGTGTGTGTGTGTGTGTGTGTGTGTGTGTGTGTGTGTGTGTGTGTGTGTGTGTGTGTGTGTGTGTGTGTGTGTGTGTGTGTGTGTGTGTGTGTGGAGGATGGGGTGGGAGTCGGGGGCGGGGGAAGGAGGGTCCTTTAAGGTTTTACTTTCTAACTGGAGAGAGACACATGCAAATGTGAGGAACAGGAATTGATGCAGCAGTAACTGAACAAGGCAATTGTTTATTTCTGTGGGCTGTCGGTTATCCTTGCAGACAGTCTCACCTTCAGTTACCTGCTCTGCCACACTAAAACAAACATCTACAGTATCCTGGAAATCACTGTGACGTGCATCTTCTCATTAAAACTCATAATATCCTTGTCAACCCTGTGATGTGGGATCCAACAGATCCTACTGACTCCTTCTGTCACCCAAAAGAATTTATAGCAGAACATCTGCTCAGTAAAATTCTGTATAAATTACATTTTCCTTTTATCTTTTAAAAGGACACTCCAGCACATTTAGCGTTGCTTACATTAAGTTTGGAGACTCAAACAAAAGACAGAAATAGAATAAGAATAAAAGACCAACTTTAAGTAGCAGATGTCCAGAGTACTGACTCTACTCTGCTCAGTGTTAGTACCAGATACTTTTGCACCAGTGCAGCTGGTTGTCATAGCAATTCCACGTGAAACTGACATCTTTAAGGCGAGACACACAGGAACAATGGACGACATAATTGGCAACCAAACAGAGGAACGTCTGCATCATCTCGATTGATAGTCCACAGAATAATAAAATTATAATTGTGGCCTCTACAGTAGCTTGCCTAGTTAAAATTGGTGTCGCCACCCAAATTGGACCTGGAACTATAACTGGTTTTCTTTTTCTAATGGGTGTATGTTAACACTCCCTTAGTTTATTATAACTTTGAATAGCCTGGTCTGAAGTTTTTTTTTTTTTTTTTAAATTATTATTGTGTATTCTGTTTAGTGCTCATATACTCGTCTGATCTGCTTCACCGGGACTGTGTGGGTGTGTGTTTGATCACATTTCATTGACAGCTGCTGGCAACATGAGCAAACAACCCCTCAACTGTCATCAGATTTCATTTCAAATATCGGTTCATGCTAGTTATGCATGGAAACACATAATAAAGTACCTTTTTCTGACCTAGCCCCGCCCACTTCAAACCAACAAGAAAACCACAGCAAAAATTACAAATGTAAAAAAACTCTCTTTGGTTTGGCAGAAAATTGTTTTCCTGTTCGACACCATCACTAATATTACTTAAGTATTAAGAGGTTTTCAGTTCCTTTTAACACATTCTTTAATTACGTAAGCTGCTATTTTTATATTTCAATGCATCTTTTATTATCAGGAACCGGTGACTGTATGTTGAAATAGGTGTTTTTTTGGGATCTGTGCAGCTACTGGAAAACTTTTTCATGGACTGTACGTAAGGTCTGATAAATAACACATCAGTCCAGTTCCTAAATTGAGGTTCAGAGCTATTTATTAACAAGCCGCAGCTCCAGGAAAGAGTCTGTTAAAAACACCACAAAGAGACAATTCAACCTTTTAAGGTATACCAGCAGCGGCAGAATCTTTATCTCGCAGCTTCTTTGCATTAATCAGTTGCTCAGAAACCGTAGTTGTTGACGGCAGCGTCTGTTTGGTTTTGCAGTAAAACTGATTCATCCGAGTCACGCTGGACAGATTCCTCTTTTTGACCGACAAAAATAAAACTTCAATATTTTGTTCTTCATTTGAGAAGTAAATGATACTTTCCATCTGCAAATATTGACCTTGAAGACTTCCCGATTTCACACCTTTGGGCAGATGTCCGGTAAATTAAAAAATTTCCCCTCGGGGATTAATAAAGTATATACCTACCTACCTACCTACCTACCTATACACTGATGCTTACTTATTTTATTGCTCAATACCATTTTGCTCTTCCTGTTAAACACACGCTGTCTGACTAATAAAATATGGAGATATGCACATGCATACCTTAAATGCTGTCTTCTCTTTGTTTTTTTTTTTTTTTTTTTTTTTTATCTTGCAGCCAGTTGTATTCTCTCTTATCTTTATGCTGGATTTCCGGCACATTTGTGGCCCACATCCTGTGCCTCGACAGCCCACACAAGCTCCTCTCTTCCCTGTATCAGACACAACACGCACAGCTCAAACCCACCACACCGGCTACCCACGCTTTATGACGGCAAACACTTCCCTCTCTCGTGATATTCCTGTTCCAGACCGCCTCAATTCTTACGTGAGAATAACATTTTTGGTTTGATGTCTGGTTTCTTTTTTTGGGCACACAAGCTGTGTGAGTGAGTGTCGTGCCAAACGTCCAACTGCTTCCTTATTTTAACCTGACAATGACACACTGATACATTCATTTAACCAGAGGCGCTCACGGCCCTTCAGAAACTGTGATGCACACCATGCTTGAGAAATAGCTCTCCGGTGTGAGCTGTTTCACCGCAGAGTCTTGGCTCTGTCCTCCTGCTTCCTCTTCTCAAAGCCGCTTTTTCATCGCTGACAGGCGCTAACGAAGCCGGTCCTGTAGATGCGCTTTGTTTGCCAATAGGGCTTTGAGCTATCACAAGCTCCGATGCAGGCGCATCATTTCGAATAATGTCTGGTTTTTACTTGTCACGCAACATAGCCTGTGGTTTGGAGAACACAAGTGTAGACGCTGAGAGCAGAATTAAAATGAGGTATTTGAAATCTTGTTCCTGACGGAGGGGAATCCGTGTCTGTTGTTCATTGAGGTACAAAATATCTGGCAACAAATACGAGTCTAGCCGAAAACCACTTAAGTGTAGGGAGAGTTCAGGCCGGCCACACAATGGGCCATCGAACCCAGAACTTCCCCCATAAAATACCCAAGAGATATAAACGACCCCAAAAACAAGCCGACCGGGCCTCCATCCTCAAAAGAACCAACACAAATGAAAACAGGGCAGCTTGGTCGACAAAGAAAACAAGCTTCTTCTTATCCGACCTCCTTGAAAAAGGTTAAGTGAACAGGGTCATCCACTCATCACAGATCAGAAACACCTGAACACAGAGAGAGAAAGGAACACGAGTTGATGTCGGAAAAACTATAATCCATCTTTCCCCAACATAACAAGCATTTTCCTAAATGATTGTGGCAGTGCAGACATGAAAATGAAGTCAAATTTAAGAAGTTGAAAAGTAATTCTACATTAATTGGTGCAGTGTTTCTCCACCTTTGTCCTGTGAACTCGCTGCCGCCCTGCGTGTTTTCCACGTTTCCCTCCTTCAACACAACTGTTTGGGATAAATGGGCCGTCATCAAGCTGTGCAGCCTGTTAACGAGCAGTTCATTTCAATCAGGTGTGTTGGAGCAGAAAGACATCTAAAACACGCAGAAGCTCTGTAATAGAGGACAAACAGCACCAGAATCAGAAACCCCAGTCCGCCCCTCTGGTGCAAAGACTAAAACAAACTCACGCCTCAGTCTTTGGAGCAACAGTAATCTTTTAGCAGGCCGGCGACGTCCAAATATTTGCAACAGTAACCACACGCTGATCCTAATCTGCCACTTGTGTTAATCACCGGGCCGCCTTGTTTGGTCCCTTCTGTCTCTGTTAAATGACCCCTTCGCCACTTTGTTTTTAGTGTACCATCATCCTGACTAATTACACCCCCCCCCCCCCCGTTACTCATTCAGCCCATTCGCTCTAAACCCATGTTTCAAGCACCGGCAAGCATGCATAACAAGCCTTTATATCAGTGTCCTTACCAACCCCCCCCACCCCACCCTCTCACAGCAGCGAGAGGAGAGCATGAAGAGGGCCCGGCTCGAACACATGGCCACATACCATCGCTCACCATCATCCACACTCCTGCTGCATCTGTGAATGAGCAGCAGAGGGACAAAAGGGATCAACGCTGCAGAGCCAACGGAGAGAGTGACCACCATGACCTCATGGGTCAGCTGGGAGCCAGGAATGAAAAGACTCAGAGCAACCCCCGCCCAACACACACACACACACACACGCACGCACACACACACACACACACACACACACACACACACCCAGCGAGCCCTCAGACAACTGAGGCCGCCATGGGAATATGGGAGCGTGGAAGAGGAGGAATCAGCGTTCGTCTGCACGAGCTGAAAGAAAGCGGTTGTGTTTGGTATTTCGGGTCATGCCTTTCTCCGCACATTCCTCACTCTTCTCCCAACAATAAACTGTGTCAGAGCCGATACAACGGGCTCCTTTCTGGATACCTCGCACCGTAAAATAAGCCTCAAAGCATCCAAAGCCACAAACTAAACTCTGAGACTCGGTTGATGACATTCTTCAAACGGTGGAAGATTTGTGGCACTATAAAGGCTCACTATATCTACGAGTGTCACATGGAGCGGGACGCATCTCCACCGGGGGAAATTACAAACAGATTGTGTGTGTACTCGAGGTCGCAGCGCTAATTTAAGTTTGTGGCGGTTACAGTTCCAACAACCAGTTGTGGCCCGTGGAATAAAAAAGCTTTTCATGCAAGTTCTGCACAAAATAATGAGCGTTTAATCCAAAAATGCTACATATTTTATTTTTTAGGAATTGTGAACTTAGGTTGGAAAAAAAATGAAACAGGATCGATGGATATCAAATTCTTAGAAAATATGGTGCACAATTACAATTGTTATTGGCAGTTTATTCAGCTGTCAAGATAAAAGTCCTGCATGCAGTAAAAACAGAAAAAAAAAATGCTTCATTCTGTAAAGAAACCGAACATATTAAAATAAATAAATAACTTAAAAGAAACTGAAACAAAAGTTATGTACAGACGTGAAACACTGAGAGGTACTGAACGTAGCCGAATGTTGGCCTTCCCATTTAAACATGGAGAGGTGCCGCTGTAGAGCTGTCACACTTTGGTCTCGAACTCTTTGGGCTGCTCGCTGTTTTCTTGGCAGTTTCACTTTGACAGTCTTTCAGTCTTTATCTCTGTGAACTTTAGGTGAGCAGCTCACAGTTTTCTGCTCACAGTTTGCTCTCCTCCTCCTCCAGCGGTCGATTCAAACCCGGGATGAACTTGAGGAGGCGCCGGCGGAAGCTCTTCGGTTTGGGCTTCCTCTGCAGAGAGTTGAAGCCTCCCTGCTTCTCCCCCGGGGCGGACGACCCCCTGACGTAGCTGCGAGTGCTGGCGCTGCGGGTCAGATGCGTCTTGGCCGCGGTGAAGAGCTCGCTGGCCGGTCGGAGGCGCTGCTGCCTCTGCGGCGGCGGCGGCTGCTCTCTCTTTCTGTCCGAGCCGTCCGAGTCCACGCTGCCGTCCGTCTGGTACAGGCAGGTCTGGTAGAGCGGGTCGTCCTCGGTGGCCGTGCTGAGGAAGCTGGCGCTGCTGCTGGTGCTGCCGGTGCCGCGGAGGGCTCGCTGAGCCGCGGGGCTCGGAGCGCCGAGGCTGCCGTACACACCGGCCGACTCCAGGGACTCGTACACGGCAGCATCGCTCATCACTATGCCTGCAGTGAAGAAGAGCACAGCGAAGACAAGGGATCAGAGAGGAAGCACGAACGTGTAAACTGGGTCTTCGGCCACAGAGAGGGAATAAAATACACAATAAAATATTCAAAATGGATGTTTTGTAATCTGGATTTTTTTTTTTTTTTTTTTTCACTTGGTTTCATATGTTTTCATCTTTTTACTCATTTTTCAAAGTATGAACCCAGAACAAACAAACTGACAGATTATATCAGACATATTAGTCGAATTAACAAAGTTTAAAGGTCATTCAGAAACATAGTAGAACTGGGAAGTTGATGTACTAATACATAATAATACTTGGCCATATCGAGATTGTTTTGTCAGCCAATATATTCTTATGAGACATTTAAAACTCTGCATCCAGAATTAGTTGAGCGGTCAAGACCCATTAAGCGACGTACCGTGAACAAGCCTCTGCTCCTGCACCATCAGCGAGCGATATTCATCCCACTTCTCATGGAGAGTTTGCTACAAAGGAAAAAAAAAGAAAAAAGAAGAGACATTTGAACCGACAGTGACGAGAAACAACATTCAACACAACAACTGGAGATTCTGCATTTTCATACGTAACTTTTCAAAGCAACAAAAGACTGTAAAGCCAAATGGTGTGTGTGTGTCCACACCGCAGAAAGTGACACAAAAAGTGTGTTTACAAGTAGCAGGAGCTAAAGGCTAAAGATAACCATAGATGGTGTTCCTGAATGTCATTGAAAATCGATTTAGGATGAACATGGCTGTATTCAAGTTTTTTTTTTTGTACTGATTTAGTCTTCTGTCAGGTTGAGTTTTTGTTTGTTTTTCTATCCGAGTCCACAATATGATCACTTTTTCTAAGAAATCTCAGTACATCTGAAACGCGTTCAGCAGCAGGTTAATCTTTAAAATGCTGGATTAGTCTCTCAGAAGGCGGCTGTGTTGCAGCGGATTACGGCCGGACAGCTGCTGTAATCTTTGGGGGAAAAAGCTCGCTCGCTCAGAGTCAGGAATGTCTGCAGCGCTCCGTGAGCCGGCTGCACAAACTGCTGATGCAACAGGTGCTGCCGCCGGGGGGGGGAGACAGGTGTGGAGGGAGGGGGAGGTGGTGGCTATATGTAGCGTAATGTAACATAATGTGTGCGATTGTAAGACTGCTGGACACACAATCAGGTTGACTCACTGCTGATAAACAGTGAAAAACTGCTACGGCAACACAAAAACAAAAAAAAACTCCCAACAACAACTCACCTTCAGATACTGCAGCCGCGCTTCCAGTTCAGCTTTTCGGATTGAGTCACTGTAAACCGTCTCCAGCCTTCAAATGTCAAAACCAGAAGGCAACAACGTTAATAGGCGTAGCAGGAAGCACTTATCAAAACTACAAGGACAGATAATTTGACCATATGAAAGGCTCTTTTCATAAGTCAGAGGTCTGGTGTCGAGCGACAGTTTACAAGCAGTCGGGTGGGTGGTGGTGGTGGTGGTGGGACGGGGTGGGGGGGGGGGGGACACGAAACATATACAGTTTCCACTCAGACACCCGAGTGCCGTAAATCCTTTTGAATCACATGAGGAAGAACAACTAATATGTAAGCTCGTTTGTACGGACTCGAGTTGTTCATATGATTTGCTGATGTCAGTCTATAAAGTCTCTGATGCGGTTCACCTCACTTCTTCTGCAGCAGCTCGGACGGTTTACAGACGGGGGACGGGGGATGGGGGGGGGGGGGGATGGGGGGCTGCGCTAATTGTCCTTTTAATCTTTTACAAGCAGAGACAGAGGGTTGAGGAAGAGAGCGTGATTCAAATTAAAACACCCACTCAGCAAACTGACGGATATCAGATCTTAAAGATATTATTCAGACTGAATAAAATGAGTAAAATAGGGCTGGTTTTTTTTCAATTATCTCTGATCTTTCAGTCTATAAATTGTTAGATTGAGAATCTGAGTTTCCCTTGAAGTGACATAACAGGTGTCGCTCCGACGCTCTTCAGTGTGGGGATTTTGCTTTCTCGCCCTGAGATTATGTAAGATTTCGGTGTGAATTTACCTGCTCGCTCTGACTGCCTATTGGTCCATATCGATCATATGACTACTGATAACAAGTATGACAAACAGCCCGAAGGAAATCCTTTTCTACTTGCCCTGATGTTTTCTTGGCCCGACCATAAGCCCAAGAAACCTAAATATACGCAGAGGATGATAATATAAAAAACTGATTAAGTCATATATATATATATATAAATCATATTCTGTATTTCACTGTTATTCTCTTCCTGTTACATCCCTCAGCTGATTTACACGTCACGGTGTCCTCTGATTAAATCTTTGCTTGAGTTATGCTGACCTCGGCAGCAACAGAGACCGCAGGTTTAGTTTTTGTTCCCAGATTTATTTGAACTTTAGAAGAACCTCCCATTTTCCATCTCTGGCAGGGAGTTGAACAATTAATTAACATCCTGTCTAATCGATTTACTGTTTCATCAGCGGAACAAACTGAACATATTTATTAATGAATCAGAATCTGAGAAGTAGAAGTGTTGGGGCAGTGTTTTTTTTCTGTGTACCTGATTGTGTTGCCGCAGGCCCTGATGAGCTGAACGATCTCTTTGTGTCGAAATCCATCCACGGTGGTCTCGTTCACACTCGAGATGGTGTCACCTGCACACACACACACACACACACACACACACACACACACACACACACACACACACACACACACACACACACACACACACACACACACACACACACACACACAAAAGCACGTGTTAACCCGCAGCCCAGTTAAAGGATGCACTTCAATCCACTGTGGCTTCAATTACTGCAAGAGGCAGCCAACTGAGGCGAATTGGAATTGAGTTTCAAATGAAACATGTGCCACACAAATGTTGGGAGGGCCGTCACCGGGCCGCTGTCGCCTCACGTGACGGGAAGCAGTTTGTTTCAGTACGAAATCTATTTGGTGTGTAGCGTTGAAGCCATCAGCAGTATGAATGTCTATTTATGTGCCAGAGTCACACACGGTTCCATTTGAGGCTCGGGCGGAGTCATTCGATGTGGACTCAGAAGTGACAGAGGCCTTTGTGAGGCTTTCAAGACAAAGCCTACTTGCCTCTTTCAGAAAGCACAGCGGTGAAGTCACCGCGTTCGCAGCAAGACACACGAGGACAATAGAGCAAGCATGCCAAGAATGTAGGAAGTGAAACTGAAGTGACACACGTAGGTTGTGACTAAACCGTCACAGGTTTGTAAACCAGAGATAATTTATAGGAGCGAAGCACAGCTGCAGTGCTCCCGAGCATGAAATAGAGCAGAAAACTGCTCATTTGACTAAATTACTCATTCACTGATCCTCTTCTGTGAAAAGAACAAATGTACATGTTGGTTTAGTTGCTTCTATTTTTGAGGATTTTTTTTTATTTTTTATTTATTTTTTTTATTTTTTAAATGGACCAAACAGGAAGCCAGACATGTTTCTCAAATAAAAATATCCCTTCCTTAAAAACTGGCTTGCCTGTCTCTATCTGGCACGGTGGTGAGAGGAGCTGGCAAATAACGTGCCGGCTGAAATAGCAGCCCATTAAGTTGTTTGTTGACTGGGAAAATGAGTGGGCACGCACGATTAGGTACTTCCCCAAACAGCGGGCTGAAACTCACAAGTGCTTTTGTTGACGTACGGTACACACAAGTGGAAGAGGATGAACTGAAGAAGCAAAACCTAGTGCCACGCTGCTCACTTCCTCTCCCGTCTATTTCTAGCGTTTTCAAGGTTATTTCAGGCTGAGATAAGAACAGAAAGAGCGAAACATACAGAAGGACCAAAAAAAAATAAAAGAAAAAGGAAAAAGAAAAGGTTTACTCACCAACTTTAAGTCCGGCTTGCTGGGCCGGGCTGTCGTCGTGCACCTTGAACACAAACGTGCACATCTCCACCGAGTTCTGGTCCTGATGGTGGAGGCCGTAAGTCTGAAGGAGACACGACAATCACACTGAGCAAAAGAAAGACTTATTCCTGATGTCTGGGGGTTGTTTTACACAACGTGACTGATGTCATCCGTCTTGAAATAATGTAACTACACAATGCAACTCTGAGAAACCGCCGAGTGACGCGCTCGGGAAGCCGTGACGGGCAAGAAGACGGAGCCGGTGGATGTGCAGCGACGTGACGCAAACAAGCGAGCCAGCAGGTTTATTTCCTCTCGTCTGATGAAACGGAAACCGCTGGTGGATTTTGGTAATTGTACAACATTAAAGCGACTGTAAAAATAAAGACACTTTATGAGCATTTTACTCACAAAAAAAGATGGAAGTTCACCTGCTGGAAAATAGTGGAAAACAACAATGTACTTTTATTTAGCTGCTGCACATAATAACTGTGATTTAGTATTTTTCCTCAAACGTATTGTTTTGTTTGACCAACAGTAAAAAATTTTTTTAAAAAAACACCAAAATATTCAATTCATAATGATATAAAAATGAGAAAGCAGCAAATTCTCTGCTCAAACTAGAAAATCGTGATACTTTTACTGGACTAAATGATCCGAGTGCCTCTCCAAACACCAGGCGCCACTAATATTTTGTTGTCTTGGAAACTGTTTGCGTTACTTCCACATGTATTTACATGCGTTTCCCAGTTTCCGTCACCACATCGTCTCTGCAGCAGGTCAGAGTGCTGCAGGACAGGCAGACTTCCCCCTATTGCACAGCTATCACGCAACTATCACACAACTATCACGGAGCTGTCAGTCAGCCAACACGCTGCTGCTGAAGGAGCCTTTTCACTTAAACAAAAAAACAGGCCGAACGCACCAAAAAAAAAACCACAAGCGTCTCGTTAAATAACACAGAAGTTATCAAGCTTTCCATCTGCTACAGTCAAGTGTCACATATTAATAGACAGGAGTGTGTCCTGTAGAAAATAGCCTGTCTCTGCTGCTGGTTTCCTCCTCAGCCGCCCGAAAGATAAACTTTGAACCATGCAAATATGGTCGAAATGCAAATATTACATTTACATGCTGGATCCTCGTCCACGTTGACTTAACAGATACGGAGGGAGGAAAACCACCAGAAAAACACAGCAGTCTCTTTTCTCGGGCCGACCATCAAACCGGTCGACCCTCATGATCTCACTTCCTGCTGGCCGCGGGCGGGCAGGAAGGGCGGGAACCCGGGAGATCGGAGCGAGCGTGTGAGCAGAGCGCACGGCTTAAAATACAAAACGCTGGGAGCAGGATAAATATATAAATGAATAAAAGATCTCCCCTTCCCTCAAGTCATGGGATTAACATCATCGAGTTATTTGCCCGATGCGTGACCTTTCACCCCCCCCCCCTCCCGCCGGCGCAGGCAAATGCTCGGATTAAACGACGCGGGCCGAGATGATGCGCACGCTTCAGTCACTTAAATTTCATCACCGGCTCGCAGAGACTTGGCCAATCGCGGGAAATCCCGTTAAACGGCACTCGACGGGGATCAGAAATTTCCCATCTGCCTCCGTCGCCCGTTAATCTTCTTACCTGGATCTCAAAACCGAACGTCTCCTCTTCTTTTTTCTCCAGGACCACCACCTTCCTGGAAAAAAAAAAAAAGAAACATATTTTATTAAAAGTTCAACGCATGAACACTTTTCTGTTTGTAGTTCAGACATCACGACGTCTTTTATAGCCTCAGATCTCATATGAGCAACTTTTTTTTTTTTTTTTTTTATTGTACTGCTTTGCAGCAGCAGAGGAAGAGATGTTATCTTTTATTATGAAACTTATTTTTCTTCCTTTTCAAAGATTGCTACCAGCGGCGACCTGATAATCGATAGTGCCACATTTCCTGTCTGTCTATACCGACTTTGTCAGAACATTACAACTCAGGTTGGTTTTTAGTTTTCAAACTTGTCTTCCCTTTAAAATGAACCAATGTGTGATTTTTATAGCCGGTTCATGAGGACAGAGGCAAATGCTAAATGATGACATTTATCTAGACTCATTTATAAAACAGCACCTTTGTACATAAAGTGAACAGAGGAGGAGGGGTGGACGTCCAGAGGAGTTTAAATGTCCGGATTCATGTGCACATCCTTATCTAAATTGCATAACAAGACATCTCTGCTGGCGGCACAGGACTCAGTTTGTGTCCGGCAGCATGTGGACGTCACAGACAGACAGAGACACAGTCTGTTGGACTGAAGGACGTCAGCGTTGGACGTCGCCCGCAGGAGAAGACATGAAAATTCATGACAACCCTCACGAATGTCATACATGACAATGGCTGCAATCACTAGAGATCACTGTCCGAACCGGCCCCAAGTCGGAGACGACGCTGCTCGTTGGCGACATGTTGGCACCAACAGATTCGTGTAAGAAGAGGGAGAAATGTTGGGGGGAAGGGGTGGTGGTGGTGGAGGTGGTGGAGGGGGGGGGGTCGTACCTTTGTGGTTCTGGTGACTGTGTCAGGGGTTTCCACTTCTGCAGCCCGCCAGCCTGCGTAGAGAAAACGAGATGTGAAGCATGTCAGACACCTGCAAAATTACTCATAAATACCCCCCCCCCCTCCTCCAACCCCAACCATTTCCTGGACACACCTTTAGCACACATCATCGCATCAACCGGTCCGTCAGGTCGTTAAGCTGCACACGTGCTATGCGGTGTGTTTATGGTTGTTGTTTTTTTGTTGTTGTTTTTTTTGTTTTTTTAAGCCACTGAACTAATACGCAAGCATGGAAATATATAACCAGAAATGCGTGTCTGGCTTGTCTACTTTACGCCGTCACAACATCAAAACAAAGTCCTGAATCTAAATTTAGCCCTAATTTTCACACCAGATCAGGCGCCTTCAGGCTCTTAAACTGCTGACTGATCAGAGAATTTACACCGTTTACACAAACTCCAGTCTGCTAACAGAAACAAACAAGACGCAGTGGTGAGCTCCAAGCCGGGGCCACAATAACTGCATTGAGAGGAAAGCCGAGTCAGCAGCGGGTCAGCTCCCTGCCCTACCTGACTGTGTAAATAAGGAAGGTATCTGTCCAGAAGGCTCCACTAAATCACTTAAATCAAATCCACCTCTGTTCGAACTCAATCATTTTCAAAAGTTGGCCCTATGAAAGGCCGCTTTGTGTCCGCAGTCTCTCTGGGTAGTAAAATGTTGCTTTCTTTATGTCCCAACACTTACAGAATTGTCCCGCACTCGTCTCAATGGGGGCATTTATTTCCCAAATACCCACAGACACCGACGGGGGTGGCTGGAGTAGGACCTCCGGCCCTGGGCAGGCACAATGCAGTGTTGTAGACCCTCACTCGCACTGTGTGTGTGTGTGTGTGTGTGTGTGTGTGTGTGTGCCTCACTTTACAGTACACTGTCACACATGTCTGCCTTCCAACTGGGAAGTCCACATTTGACAGAAATTAAGTTACAGAACAGAATTAAATGAAGTTTCTGAGGGAGAGAGAGAAAAGCAGCCCGTAAAATGTGATTATTGACCTACTAGACAAGCAAATCTGTAACCTGCAGCGTGCAGCACGGGCAACAGCCGGGGTCACTCTTGACCATCAGGGAAGGAGGGCGGCCGTTCCTGGAAACTGTTCTTCAAACTGGGGGGCTTAACTAATCCACGCCACACATGTGGTCGCCGGGATAAAACGACTGATTTGTTCCAGGCTATTTTCAGTGCGCTCTTATTTTGAAATAAAGGCAACATGTAGTAGAGAGTCATAGCAGGTGAAATAGTCCCGAGGCCAGTTTTCAGCTGAGCTTAATACATTTTAGTGCTAAAATGACAAGTGTTTTACTTTGTGTTTTAACTCTCAGACAACTATTGGTTCCGCTTAATTGTGAATCACCAAAAGCAAGCTGCAGTATGTTAATAAATCCAAACCACATCAAAGTTTCTCAACATCCCAAAAGCAACCAAAAAGATTTGTATCCCAAAAAGAAGTCTTATTTCATTCTGTAATAAATCCTGGTACAAAGACCTGCACTACCTGACACAACACACGTCGGATTCATTGTCTGGGTGGTCCACACTTGCCCTTGGATGGGCTACTGTTGACCCCGAGTCAGATGCCCTCTGCAGATACACTGTGAGCAACTTTTCCAAACATTTCCAGATAAACATACTGAATATACTTTTAAACACTTCATTGTCTTGTGAAATTATAACATGAATAATCCAGTTCAAAATTGGAAATGCAGAAATTCGTAAATAAATCCAATTATTGCGCCTTTTTATTATTATTATTATTATTTGGTTAAAGTTTGAACTTTAAAAAGTAAACAATAGCTTTTAAGAATATAGAAAATAACTCACACTATCTAGTTTTCATCCAACTTTAAAGTAAACTCTCTCGCAGGAGTTTAAAAGGACTTCTTACCTTTCTGTAGTTTCTGGGCAGCGTCCCTCCAGAGTAAGCCAGAGTCTTGTAGTTGTAAACCTCCGCGGAGTTGGTCGGTATGTCCGACGTCCTGCATCCGTCCGACTTTGACGAGGGGAAATAAATGTCGTTGTCCGGAGCCGTGTGTCCACTCTCCGGCCCGCTGGAGTTCATCTTCTTCAGCCGCCTGAACGTCATTGTTGTTGAAAGTAAAAGACAAAAAAAAGTAAAGAAGCAGACTCGTCGCTATGGTCCTCCCGCAGAGATGGAAACCACCCGAGGAAGATGCTGAGCGAGTTTTGAAGCTTCAACGTGGAGCCAACTACAATTCCTCTTGTGTGTGTTTCCCCTGAATAAGCTGGAGGCGGGGACTTTGTCGTGAAGGACGCGACCGGGTGCCAATCGCGACGTTGACGTGCATCCTCCCGCGGTGCCTTCAAGTGCACCTCGGGCGTCTCGGCTTCACATTTACAGAGCAGAAGATAAAGGAGGTTGGAAGTGTTTTACTTATTAACAAATTGACGGTTTAAATGAAAAAGTAAAGTGGTCCTTAGTTACCTCGTGCTATAACAGCAAAATGATGAGGAGAAAAAAACAAAAAAACAAACACGTGATCGACGATTCAACAAGATGAATCTTGGTTTTTTGGGGTTTTTTTTTTTTTTTTTTCTTCCACAGGTGTCAGCTCCTCAAATGTGAAGATGTTTCTCTTTTTTAATTTTCATATCATTGAAAACTAAGTTTTTGTCTTTTGGACAATTGGTTGGATAAAACAAACTATTTGAAGGACATTTTCACAATTTTTTTCTTAATTTTTTTTTTTTAAACCAAATGATTTGAAAAATAATCCTAAATTGCAGATCTGCGTTAATGTTTGTGTTCAACATTTGTGAATAAGTGCTTATCCTTCCTGATTGTACAAATCCCAATCACTTTTCTGCATCTAAAAGCTTTAAATTTTTTGATTTACTGTGATTATTAAAAGGTATAATCTGAACCCGAGGGCCACAATCCATCCTATACAGTGGTGTGAAAAAGCGTTTGCCCCCTTCCTGATTTCTTATTTTTTTTGCATGTTCGTCACACTTAAATGTTTCAGATTATTAAACAAATTTAAATGTTAGTCAAAGATAACACAAGTAAACACAAAATGCAGTTTTTAAATGAAGGTTTTTATTATTAAGGGAGAAAAAAAATCCAAACCCACATGGCCCTGTGTGAAAAAGTGTTTGCCCCCTAAACCTAATAACTGGTTGGGCCACCCTTAGCAGCAACAACTGCAATCAAGCGTTTGCGATAACTTGCAATGAGTCTTTTACAGCTGTGGAGGAACTTTGTCCCACTCATCTTTGCAGAGTTGTTGTAATTCAGCCACATTGAAGGGTTTTCCAGCACCAACCGCCTTTTTAAGATCATGCCTCAGCATCTCAATAGGATTCAGGTCAGGACTTTGACTAGGCCACTCCAAAGTCTTCATTTTGTTTTTCTTCATCCATTCAGAGGTGGACTTGCTGGTGTGTTTTGGATCATTGTCCTGCTGCAGAACCCAAGTTGGCTTCAGCTTGAGGTCACGAACAGATGGCCGGACGTTCTCCTTCAGGATGTTTTGGTAGAGAGTAGAATTCATGGTTCCATTTATTCACAGCAAGTCTTCCAGGTCCTGAAGCAGCAAAACAGCCCCAGACCATCACACTACCACATCACCATATTTTACTGTTGGTATGATGTTCTTATTCTGAAATGCGGTGTTACTTTTACGCCAGATGTAACGGGACACACACCTTCCAAAAAGTTCAACTTTTGTCTCGTCAGTCCACAGAGTATTTTCCCAAAAGTCTTGGGGATCATCAAGATGTTTTCTGGCAAAAATGAGACGAGCCTTAATGTTGTTTTTGCTCAGCGGTGGTTTTGGTCTTGGAACTCTGCCATGCAGTCATTTTAGCCGAGTCTCTTTCTTATGGTGGAGTCATGAACACTGACCTTAACTGAGACAAGTGAGGCCTGCAGTTCTCTGGATGTTGTTGTGGGGTCTTTTGTGACCTCTCGGATGAGTTGTCGCTGCTCTCTTGGGGTGATTTTGGTCGGCCGGCCACTCCTGGGAAGGTTCACCACTGTTCCATGTTTTCTCCATTTGTGGATAATGGCTCTCACTGTGGTTCGCTGGAGTCCCAAAGCTTTACAAATGGCTTTATAACCTTTTTCCTGAATTTCTTTGGATCTCGGCATGATGTCTATCTTTTGAGGATCTTTTGGTCTACTTCACTTTGTCAGGCAGGTCCTATTTAAGTGATTTCTTGATTGAGAACAGGTGTGGCAGTAATCAGGCCTGGGTGTGGCTCGAGAAATTGAACTCAGGTGTGATAAACCAGTTATGTTTTAACAGGAGGGGGCAAATACTTTTTCACACAAGGCCATGTGGGTTTGGATTTTATTTCTCCCTTAATAATAAAAAACCTTCATTTAAAAATTGCATTTTGTGTTTACTTGTGTTATCTTTGACTAATATTTAAATTTGTTTGATGATCTGAAACATTTAAGTGACAGACATGCAAAAAAATTGGAAATCAGGAAGGGGGCAAACACTTTTTCACACCACTGTATTTGGCTAATGGGTTTACATCCTAGTTAAATGACAGGTCTGAAGTTTAAAGCTCCTTTGTTTTTTGTTATCTTACCTTCACTGCAGAATCATACAAACAACAGTAAAAGGCTGCTTTCAGTATTTACTTATTTGGACATATACATATAAGGAAGAAGGAGAAAATGTAATATAATGATTTGTAGGTAGTATATTTAAACTATTTTCAGACTCATTATTATTTTTCTATGAATGAATTGAAGAGGAGAAGCTCTTACACACATTCTTTGGTGGCTTAATTTTCTCAAAATACACAGAGTTGTGTAAATCCTTTTGTCCAGCAGCTGTTTGCAATGTTTCCACTTATACAAGATCAAGTAAAAAGTTGTAAATTGTCCAACAGCATGTGAAGAGAGCATTTGTTGCTTGCAGACCAACCAGGAGCTAAAAGTTCAATGTTGTTATTCTCTGAAATACTTTGCTGGAGAAAACCCATAAAAAGATTCTTTCGACTCTTCGACAAAGTACGGATCAAGTTCTAAAATAAAAAAGTTTAAGGGAGGCTGAGTAGACAATTATTTGTAGTCAGTGGATCAGGTCATGTTGCAGCCATCTGTGGCCCCAGACGAAAAAGTCAATGATGCCCCCTCGTGGCAGAAAGATTTCTACCACAACAAACACGGTGTGTCAAAGTTTTTAAAAAGTGTGACAAAAAGTGAGGGTCCAGATGATTTATTAGAATATTAAGACAGAGAGTTATTTCAGGCATAATACATTGGCATCATCCAGATATATTCAAATGATATGGCTGATAAAGCATTTAAATAAAGACTACATACATTTAAACAGGCCTAGAACAAGGATTTCAAATCCAACTCATCATATATTATAAGTCAGAGGTGAACATACTGCATCTTTTGGATTTCCACAGAGAGGCACAGACAAACACACACAAACACATTCACACACACTCACACGCAGGTCTGCCCAGCTATCATTGTTAGGACATTGACTTCCATTCATTGTGGACAGCATAAAACCAAACTTTAACCTTAACTTAACCTCGATTAAAACGTCACTCCTGAACTCAACCAGGACCAGAAATGACCCAGTTTGATCCCCATGAGGAGTACTGGTCCTGACAAGGTCCCTATGAGGTAACAAAAAAATACACACACACACACACACACACACACACACACACACACACACACACACACACACACACACACACACACACACACACACACACACACTTACAAGGAAACAGCAGGCTGACTGCTGCAGTGGGTCAACGTGCAGCCCTTTTTGCCCTTTTACTGTTCCCCAAAACACCTTCAAGTATCTTTTGAAATTAATGAAAAAAGGTGAAACAAGTTCAACTGTTATCTCAAATGTAATCCTGTCTCTCTTTCACTCTTGGAACAAAATCGACAGGACCATACAACTGGCTTTTTCAGAACATCTTTAAAGCCACAACAAAACAGCAAATACTACATGGTCTATGCTCACAGTGCACGCCTACGCAGCGCTCTGTACGTCTTCTACCTAAGCCAAATCCATAGAGAACAGATTGAAAAGGCACATGAAGCTGAATAATCTTCTTTTAGCATGATATTCACTTTAATCTTAGTTTAAGTTTCTAAAGAGCAGCATTTCTACCAACTGTGAAGCATCGAGACAGCGAGATTGTTGATTATTGGCACAAAACACTGAGGAAATTTGGTCAAAATCCTTTTGTCACAATGCAAACATTTCTTACCGTAAAGTCTGATATCATGCCATGCATCAGTTATGTGTTAAGAGAACCTTTGAAACAGCTATCCTTACTTTGACTGTTACAATGCGATTATTCTACAACAGACACATTCAAAAGGATTTTATATAAAAACTGTCAGTCCTCTATAAACAAGCGCATTTAGTCAGTCGGGTTTATTTGTAATTAAAAAACCCAGATGATTTGGCCTGAGGAGCCATCAACATACTGGCTTGATTCTTGTGTGTCATGTGAATCTGAAAAGAAAATATAAAATGCAGAATTTTAAAAACAGTAGCTTTCACACCGAAGCAGCCGGATTTCATTTCAATTTTTTTTCTGTGTGAGTGCAGTAATTACCGTGCAGGGAGGCTGCATCCACGGCTCTCCATCTATCTGCATGGGTAATGCCTTCTTTGTCCTGAGTGTAAATGAGAGAGGGATCATCAATCTGCATCAGGTAACCGAAGCAATGTGCGTTCCCGTGTAAAGAATCAGCAAACGATTATCCCCCGCTGGAGACGACCGGGGCTATTGTCGAGGCCGAGGGCCCAATCTGGTCATGTCCGAACATATCTCTGGCCGTTTTTCTCACCTGATGGTGATCTGCGAAGTTTTCGCGAGTCGTACAGCACTCTTGAGGCCGGTGTATATCTGTCCCATCTCCATGGCTCCTTCCAGGCCGACGACCTCTAATCGACGGTCGCTGAGATCTGACAATATACAATATGTAAATAGGCAACTGTTTACTATTAGATTGACAGATAAACTTAAAAGGGTCAGTGTTGTTTACAGCTTCTTTTCTGCTCCCCTCAGGCAAACAGAAAAATCAGCAATTACAGGTTTATAGTATACCTAAACCAAATTCTTCGGTTGGGACATGTGACCTTTGACCACCGAAATATAATTAGGTCATCCTTGAGTTTAAGTCAAATATTGAAGAAATTCCCTCAAGGCGTTCCTGAGATAATGTGAGAATGAGATGAACACAGATATGTAGGTACCGACGTGTAAACAACCTCCGAAATGCCTCCGACTACGTCTGTCGTCAGCAGAGAGGCTTAAACACCACACAGTCAGATGTCAACTTCAGGGTGTTTCAGTATTTAATTTGGTTATCCTGCAAAACTGGCTGCCGAATTGCTTTCATTTATTTGATTTAGTTTCATTTCCAGGAGTTTCTTTAGTTACAGTGTGTTGAGCTCTCAGGGCTGCTGTTGTGTTTTGGCCACAGATGACTAAAAGTAAAATCTGTCTCTGTCGTACTAAATGTTCCACTATATTTACCAGCTAGTCTCTGATTTAGTCAGCCTGTGTTTTAGTGCTGGCCAGCTAGCATGCGGTCGGTTTATAAGCTTTTCATTGATAACAACTGCCTGCTGCAGTTGGAAAGCCGGATTTGGAGATTGCCAAAAACAATCAGCTAAGGGGCTCGGTAGAGCTCAGGGGAAATTTCATGTCACACTGAAGTCCCTTGATCAACCGGTAATATAAAAAGTATTTATTAGTCTTTAAATTAGATTTCTGAGAACCTCATCTGCATCCTGTTTTAATGTCACAATTGAGTGTAGTTAAATAAGGTGAAAATACCTTGGGCGGTCACTTTCAGGATCTCTGGGTTGACGATCACCTCAGGCTCCTCCGGACTCGCCAGTCCCTTGGTGTCCACTTTTTTGGTCTCACCCCATAGGTTGGAGCCACCATGCATGCTGGGAATGTTTAGGACAGCAACTCCCTCTAGAGACAGGCCATTAAGATCCAGCGGAGTACCACAACACTAGAGAGGGTAGAGAAGACCCCCAGAGACAGATTAAATCATCAGTACACTGTCTGTGGGAACAGTGTCATGATGGCGGTTTTGTATTTTAAAGACATGATGAACACTCCCGGTGCTGATAGCTCTGCTGCTGCATTCTCACCTCAATTGTTAAACTTTCGTTCAGCTTCTTGCAAGAAGCAGAGATGGTTTCTGAAGTGGCGAATTCAAAATACCATAGCTTGTTCTTCATTCTGCAGATATGAAGAAAAAAAAAGTGTTTTTCAGGTTTCAGGGATATTTCACTTTCACAGAATATTTTCTCCTTTCAGCACGCACGGCTCTTTGGAAGGAGGAGGAGTCAAGTGGCAGCACTTGCTGCCACAGACATCTGCTGGAACCACCTGCTTTCGTTTTTTTCTGTTTTAAAAAAAGCAGTAATTGCAACAACAAAAAAAAAGGAAAACTGATGTAAGAAAACTGAAACGGTGTCACTGAGCTTTGTTATTTTGCTTAACAATGCATCTGCTGGAGGTATGAGTTTCAAACAGTGTTATATTCTATTACTATGACTGAGATATTATTTTCTTTGTTTGCTGATGAGGTGCCCTAGAAATGTTCCAACAAGAAAGCAGATACCTGCTGTTGAATTTCTGGGGATGTTTCTCCCTCATTGTGTGAAACCGGTGGGCAATGGATGCATCCTGTCAACAAAACACAACACAGCCATGAGCCAAAACCACCGAACTGAAAACAAAACACTTCCTCTTGTGTGTCTCTGAGGAACTCACAACTCCAATAGAGAAGTAGTTGTTGATGATTTCATACGGCACCGGGTCGCCCTTCTCTTGGCTCTCATCTGTGATGACCTGCACGCTCCAGCGGTCCATCAGCACCTGAGAGCTCCCCTCGATGTCCTTAAGAATACGACTCAAATCTTCACCATCATATCCTGCAAGAAATTGAGAATAACTGAGTGCCTTCATGTGCACAATTATAAAACAATGTAATTTGGAAAATAGTGAATTAAAAACAGGAAGGTGCAACATTATTTTCATTATAACAGAGCACTCTGACTGCCATTCATTTCTCACCTCCTCCCCAACGCAGACATCGTGCGAGGTCATTTCCTGTGCCCAAAGGAAGCACAGCTACAGGTGGTCGTACCAGCAGATTGGCTTTGTCTGATTTCAAGAAGTGGAAAGAGGGAAGGAAAAAGGACGTGCGTCACAACGATATTCACACGTGTCTTTTATGGAGTTTGATCCAACAAGCTCACCTATTGCGTCAAGAATCCAGCCAACTGTTCCGTCTCCACCACAAACCAAGATTCTGTAATCCTGCAGATTTTTGAAGAAACTCAGTCTGAAAGAAAGATGATGAGAAGAACTATAACAGCGAGGCGTGAAGCAGAGCACAAGAAAGTATTCAGGACAACATGGTCTCAAATAATCAGATATTTAAAGTGTTTGTATCTCAATAAAATATACAGAATCGCGAGGCACTTACCCTGCTCCAGGGCCACCGCTTGAAAGGTTGTACACCTGCCGTGGATTCAGTAAAAACTGAAATTTACGCAGGACTCTGAAATACATAAAACCAACTTAAATCATGTCCATGGATCAGAAATCCCTTTTTCCAATATCATTAGATATTTTTGGGCTCACCTCTCTCCCTGCTTGCCACCACTTTTAGGGTTCACAAACACTAGAAGAGGATGAGTGTTTGGCACAGGGTTAATCTGTTGATTGATAAACAAATGTCACAGTTAATATGCTGATGTAATATGGAAAAGTAAACATACATCCTAAGTGTGATTATTCAGCATGAATAGAGTAAAACCTGAAGCACTTGTCCATCAGGAGTGGTATTGAGCTCGCTGTCATCTGTTGACCCTGAGCAGCCATTCTTTACATTGTTTGGTCTCTCCTTCAGAAAAAAAAACAGAAAAAATGTTTTATATTTTTCTTGTTTTTTGAGGACATGAAAAAAAATATATCTCCTCACTGTACCTGTTAAAATTCCTCACAGGTGAGAAGGTTTTTACCAACAACAAGCAGCCCTGGGCTGATGCTATGTTGTGCGTTGGTGTGAGAGGCACCTTTTGTACAGTACATGGGCAGTACAGATGTGCCTGAGGATAATTATGTACCTTTATCACAGGATATATTGCCCACGGAGGCAGGATATGGTCTCTGAGCGGCCCACAGGTGCACTCTGTTGGCTCTCGGTCCGCACATTCATCGTGACGCTGTAAAACACCAATACGTGACACATTACATAAAATCTCCAAACAACAGGGACTGGCAGAATCCAGTTTTATCTTTTCAAAGATGATTTTGTATTTCTGATTCGTTGGATGCTTACAGTGGCAAGAGACATGGAAAAAAAACAGGCTTCCCTACACTGGATTTGAATGCAAACAACATTGAGTGAATGGCCTAAAATTATGCAATTTAAATCAGAATGTATGTTGACAAAAATACATGCAGTGAATGTTTCCTTACCATCGTGTGGCACCACACACAGTGTTTGCCTGTCAAGCCTTGGAAGCTCTTGATCTTCTTCTGGCATCGGTCACACTTCCTGGAGTCACAGTTCCCACTTACCCAGTCGTGCGCTGGAACCTGAGAAGTGGGATGCATGTTTAAGTGTCCATGTAAGAGCGCTCACACATAAAATGAAGGCAAATTTAGACATTGCTTGTCACAGTAAAGGTTGTCATGGAGACACGAGCATACCCCGGTTTCTTTCTTGGACTTCACATACGTCCTGGTGCAAGGGGCCGGATTCCTGTTAGCACAGCGTCCGTGGACTGTGTATTTGCAGCCTGCACGACAGAATGCATAAACTAGTTGTCATATCATTTTTGAACAAGTATGAAATACCCTGTCAGACAGGGAATTCATTAATCCAAAAAGGATCTTGCAATGCTCAAATTTGACCCCAGGGTTTGGCATCGTTGCCCTCTTCTGGTGAGTTCAGGTACTCACAGGTGCAGCACAGCCCTTGCTTCCTCAAACCCAGCAGCATGCTCTGACACACGTTGCAGTAAACAGGCTTGTTAAAATGTTTCATTCTCCAAAGATGCTGCCCGTCCTTCTGGGTCATCTGGGTTGTTGAAGTCATTGGCAATGCAAAACAGGGAAGAACATAATGGTTTAAGATCATTCCTATAATGCAAAATTTGCAATTTGGATAGAAAAATAAAAGTTAGTAAGAAAAATAGTGGATCTACATAAACCCTTTTATAAATGGACTCTTATCATGTGGCTAAGTTCTGCATTTCAGTTGTTGTTTTGCATCCACTCAACCCTAACAACACTAATCCTGCCTTAAGGAGACTGTTCAGTTATGGTGTGACATACATATCATAACATATTGTGCAACATGGTGGATATTCAAATCAGCACTCACGGTATTTTTTTTTTCTCAACACAAGATTGTTTCAATCTGCGTACACAATTTCGAGCGCTCTCGTGCAGATTACACTCTGGAATGTTTTTTTTTTTATGACACTATGGATCAGCCTATCACTTGGTGCACGAGGCATAGTGGACAGTCCTCGGAGCAGGACAGAACAACTGTGAGGGGGCTGAATTCATGCACCCCAGGCTTCAAATGTTCATTGGTGGCTAGAAATAGCTTGAGGGGAAGTCCCTGGCATTGTTGTAGAGGCCAAACCCAGTAACAGAGTCTAGTTCACGGTTTGAGACCACCACAGTGAGCTGGCAGGCAGGCTGTAAGTGGCTTTTGAATTCCTGGCAACAGATTAAACAACGCCCGCAACAAAAAGCGGTTCTGTCCTTAGTTTAAGAAAAAACATTCTAATGTATTTATCCTATTTTAAAACAGTTCATTTCATTGGTTAAAATATTGTGCATTAGAACTAAAACGAATCTATTTTATCGAACCACTTATATTGTCACAAGTGAATGGAAAACACGAAAGCATTCTGATGGTGCAGGGCTGGCATGAGATGGGATGACATTACCACACCCTGTAACACTGAGTCAGCAAAAAGGCCCTAACAGAGAGGGAGGAGGAGGAGGAGGCAAAGGACAGAGGCGAGGCATGCCAGACCACGGTTTCACAAGAGCAGCAGCCACTTTGTGAGACACCTGCTGTAAAAATGAAATATAGTTGAGCTCGGCTTTTGGAGCCAACACTCAATAAAAAAGAAATATATTGCTTTTAAAGCACCTTCAGACCCAGCAGCACCAGCAAGGGAACGTTGTTCATGCCTCCCTCTACCCATTCTTCCAGAGACACCGTGCCGCTGCTGTCAGCATCAATCGCTGTCATCATGTCCTTCAGAACCTGACGAAATCACATTTACTTGTTATTATACAATCAGTACACACATTTCTATTACTTAAAAAGGGGCCATGTGTTTTCTGAAACTAGTCAAGCGTTGGAATTCCTGAATCTGATATGCAGGGAAGTTTATCACTTTATGAACCCTAGCAAATGAGTAACGAGTACTGCACGTCACATTGTCAAGGATATCTTATGCAAACAAATATATTTTCAATTCCTATACTGTCGCAGCTAAAAGCACAGTATGTACAGGGTTTCATGTGTTTGTGGGACATTTACAATTCAGCGTAGGGCAATCTGGGACTCACCGGCTTGAGCTCAGACACATCCCAGTCGAGATATTCTGCAGCATGCATCATCTGAGCGATAATCCGATCCACCTCCTGGGAAAAAGGCAAGAGAAGACTTTATATTCTGTCTGGTATGATACATTGAAAATGTTACAATTATACCTTCAGAGATTTTCTGAGCAACTTACAGAACTGTCAAGGACTCCATTGCCATCTCTGTCATAAAGCCTGAAAGCAACTAAAGAGAGAATGGAAACGAGAGGGGAACAATTAGACCGAGTCATCCCTTTAGACTTATTTTGGGCAGAAAATAAACAAGGGACTCACATTCCAGCTTGTCTCTGGGTTGGCCATCCTCCAGCAGAGAGAAGTAACATGAAACATCCTTCAGGAAGACCTCCTCTACAGAAGGGATGGAGGAGGGAGAGAGAGACGGGGCTGTGAATACTCTGGTTACCATATATGCACAAACAGTATCCTACTGGCATGTGGTGATAAATGAATATATGCCAAATAGGCCGTGGCGTAAATTGATAAGGGCCCGCAGCAAAGTAGCATGAAGGCAGTGAGTTGTGTGAATACGTGGTGTATGTATAATCTCACTGGCACTGTCTTCCTGGGTGGGTTCAGAGTTTTGGAAGGAGCGGAAGAGTCTCTGGCAGAGATCCACAGGGAAGTCCTCCACTTCTAAATAAGTCTTCAGGAACAGACGAAAGCCTTCTTCATTGATGCACTGGGAAACACATGAATGGGAGAGACGTATTTTGTTTGCGGTGGCTTATTGAGATGTAAAATAAAACGGCTGAAGTTTCTGTATATGTGGTGTGCTTGTTAACTTCTGCATTTTTTCAAATTAACCTCTTCTGAGAATAAAGGAAGATGACGATCATTTTATTGCTGTCCTGTGAAAACCTTAGATTTGACAAGTGTTGCTTTCTGCCTTAGTGTCATGCTGGTGGGAGATGAAATGCATTCAAAAGGCCAAGATGCTACTCGATTACATTTAATCCATTATTTAAAGGTACAAATATGTCTCCAAAAGTGGAGTGACTCTTGGGTTTTTATTGTGACATTGACATGTAAATAAAAACCAAGCCCCTGACTGAAGATTTCAGTCCATCTGCCTAGCGTGGTATCCATGTTTCTCACATGATAATCTGCTGCAGGGCTAACAAGCAGGAGTGCCTCCATAATGATGAACCACAAATCCATTTCTTGTTGATATCATTCCATTCCCCTGGTTCATAACCAGCAGAGCTGCTCCCGTAATAAATAATGTCACAGCGAGGCAGCCAGATCACAAAAAGAAATTTAAAAAAAACAAACAAACATGAATGCAACCGAGGAGATTGCATCACTCTCAGAGCACACCAATATTTACAACAAATAATGTCATTGTTCTGCACATTTACTGGCGCTTTATGGCTGTGTTTGCGTCTTCCCCCATTATAAAAGACAATATTTCCTCCCAATTGTCTAATAAAACTGAATGAAGCCAAATAATCCATCAGAAATTACTGCTTCCTGCACAAATTAGTTGGCAATGTCAGCAGTTGACGTACATCATTGCAAAGATATCTTTTCAATCACATTTAAGCTTGCACTGCATGAGGGCAGCCAGATCACTGTTCAACAAGGCCTTGCTGCGTGGGCAAATCTAAGGAGGTGATTTACATTTGTAGCCTTGCCCGAACCCGCTGAAGATATTTTTTCATGGGCAGCCTAGTCAACGTGATCGATGTGTTCGAATCTAATTAATCAGCACAGTGTAATTAATAACTGCAGAATATACATAAATCACACTCTCATTTCACGCTAAATGGCTGCTCTGAGAGCAATTACTCTGTTCAGTTATGTGCCTTGCAGCGACGTCCCTGTGACTCAGTTTCGGAGGAGTGGACTGTGAACAGCAGAACACACCGTCCCCTCACCTCTCCATGTCTGTGCCGGGCCAGACGGCCATCTGCATCAAATTCCCTCAGCACGTCTTTCACCTTCAAGCTGCAGTCTGGAAGTACAGACGAACAGGTCAAACAGGGATACGCAGGGCAGTTCACCGAACGTTAGACTCTACTGTGTGTAACTGTTTTCAATACACATCTCTGAACTATCACTTGCATGCATATGCATTTTACACAACAAATACAGACTTTTATAAAGTACAACACAGTATGTGTATATGCAGTATGTATGTAGGCATGCCGGATATATAGAAAGAAAAAAAAAAGGAGAATGAGGCAGACTGCAACCTTCTCTACATATGAGAAACATGAGCGAGTGTAAATGAGCGTGTGGGTGGAAGTGGAAGTGGAGGTGTGTGTGGGGGGAGGGATGGGGGGTGGGGGGTGTGCATTAAGCGCTCAGAAAGCTGCCTGTACTCACATTCAATATACTGTTGTAGCTGGATGAAGTCGACAGGGTTCAGTTCCTTCACCTCTGGGTTTGTGGGGGTGGACATGGTGCCTGCTTCTGCACTAACTGCCTGCCTGTGTACAGGCGAGAGAAACAGTGAGACATAGACAGAGGAAAAAAAGAGAAGGTGGGTGCACGGTAGCCTGCTTCTTTGTAAAACATGAAAGCATGGCTGCAAGCAAAAGATAGCATCTTCCATCACAAACGGTAAAAAATGCACGATTGCGGCTCACACTCGACATCCAAACTTTGTGTGAAGCCGAAGCCAGAATATGTAGAGCTGTGCACGTGTGCAACTGTCTTCTAACAGGGAATAATTATAACAGCATTATCTGTCACTGCGGTCCATGTTCAAAAACCCATAGTTTTTCTTCCAACAAGTGTTTGGATAACACTTTTTCCTTGTATGACGCTTTGAAATGCAGCTTCGCTACCAAACATGAAAGATGTTGTGTACATGCTGTGTTTGTTTTAGCTGTCACACCCTTAGAGAAAGTGACAAGTCAGTCAAAACTGGGCCAAAAGTCTGGCAGAAATTATGTCAGGCTAAAAGTACCCACGATAGTTCGACTCCAGGGATTCTCTGCACCCAAATTCTCTTTTAATATACTCCATATTAGCTTTTTAAAAGACCAAATATGGGGAGTGTTTGGTTTAGTGTAGCGCTAAAGAGTGCAACGACGCACTAAAATGCAGAGATAAAACATAAAATCTTGCAGAGACATTGCAAATCCCAAACCGGTTTGCAGAGGGGCCTCCCCTCCATCGAGAGGAAGAGACTTAAATGTCATACCAGGCTAAAAGCGAGCAGAAAATGTAAACCCGACACCGAAAAAGAGCACGTCACTGCAATGAAAACTGGCCAAGCCTCATTCTGAGGGCGACAGCATGAAGCTTAGAAAAAAAAACATTTAGTGGATTTGTTATGCATATTTCAGAAGCAAACATGTTGATAACATAATTAAAAGAAATTCTATACAAACAGGAAAACAAGCAGACAATTATGCAGCTCATCAATCATTGAAACGGGACAAACAAGTTAATGGAAGGGAGAAAGTTGCCATCCTGACATCCTGTTTAATGCGGTTGTTGTACATGCATGTCGATGAAAACAGTTCAATAAGAAATATACAGATAGATCAATATGGAGTTTATAGAGTACCTAATGGAGTAAAAAAAAAAAATCTATGTTTTGTAATTGTCTTTGCAGAGAAATGTGATCTTTCCAGCAGGTTGGTCGTGATTAACAGAAAGAAACTGCACACGTGCTTTACTGACTCTCTCGTGAATACCTTTTGTGGTAAGAAGCGCATGTAAGAGCTATTTTTGTTAAAGCAACGCTGTGTTTAGTTTATATTGTTAAGACAGAATAACACATTCTCCCATTTAAAAGCAATATAAAGGCAATAAATATTCTATATTTAAAAATGTCAGGAGATTTGTTGCTAGTCTTTCTTGGTGTTGTATGACCTGTCACTTTACTTCTCAGCTCCTACCATTTAACGGTATCCAGTAATCATCACTTGTTTAATAAAATAAACTTTGCCTTGCTTTAAGAGATCACACCAGGAATTTTGTCTGCTTTCGCCCTTGAATACTTCATATAACTGCAGAGCATTTAGAAGTGCATGCTGGAGAGTTTCAAACTTTTCATAGCTATCTTAAAAATGGTCTAAACTGTGTAACCATAGAATACTGCATGAAGTTTTGTGTATAGGATCAGCATGAGTTAATACAGTGCACACTTTCTGAATCAATCTGCACTTCACCTGCATTATCATGCAACAATAACAAAAATATTGTTTGGTCATGGAAACTGAAGTGCAATGGAAGTCTGCAATGGAAAATAGCAAAGATAGATTCACAAAGATAATTTCTACAGGAGGTAGATGGTCAGCAGTAGTATGATGTGTGGTTTAAGACATCTTTACGAGCACCATTTTGGCTTAAAACCAAATCCAGTAGCAATGCTGGAAGTTTCCCATTTAACAATGTGATTGTCATTAAAAGAATTATGAGGGGAAAGACTTTTAAACAGAACAGCACAGAACATGGCGTAACAGTGTTGAACAATAAAATACACATGCTGTAAATCTGATTTCATGTTCAACATCCAGTCTTTTATATCATCAACTTCCCAAATACAAACCAAAAGTGAATAAAACACCGTATGAGGGTTTTCTAGCTGATGACAAGGCCCTCACTGTATATGTGTTGTTCACACTGTTGCCCACAGGTATTATCACACATTAAAGTGCTGCCAGCGCAGGTATCGTTAACGGCTGCCGGCAGTGAACGGAAAATCAAAGTACTTAAAGGACAAAGAACGCACTGAGAAAAAGCAGTGAAATAATCAGAAAAAACACCCACTCACTACATGTGATTTGGATCCATTTGCTCTCTTTGGACTCAGAAAGGTTCACAGTGCCCTCACTTAATTCCCTCAAAAGGTCAGCAGCGTTGCCTAGCAGTTGTGTTTATGCAGCCGATCAGATGGGACAGGTCTGTATCGACGGCAAAGTGACACCTGAAGGAATCATGACAAGCCATCTGCTGCCGATCACAGATTACAGCCTAAAACTGTTTATCCTGGCCTCATCTTCAAACACTGTCATATAACTTAACCTAAAAATAGGCTTCTGAGTTTACTTGCACATAAAACGGCCCTTTTATGTTAGATTACTCCCGCGTGATGTTCTTCCTCTCCTGTTTTTATGCTCTCCACAGGAGGGTGACGTCAAAAGCAGCATCATATCTTTTTTTTGTCTCCTTACCAACTGAGTATCATCATCATCATTATTGTCTGGTTCAACAAGATCTTGACCCAATCTGAGTAATTTGATTCCTCACTTCCTGATTATATAATGATTTGCATAGATGATGCGGAGAAGGACTCGGGACCAGTCGGAACATGGATGACAGGAAGAAGCATTCCATTCAGAGGAGAGGACTTTTGAAAAACAATGGCAGCAACCAAATGAGCTCACTGAAGCAGGCATAAATATTTCAGGGCGTTTTGCGAACGTCTGAAGCTTTTTAAAGGCTTAATACAGACCGTGTGACTACCTCAGCTCTCGATAAGGTCACGCTGCTGGGCTAAAGTTAAATGGTACGTGCTTTATGAGGAAGCTGTTTATGTTCCTTTATAGCAACGTTCATGTGGAGGAGTCTCTGTTGTGTAGACATGAGGAAGATTTAAATGTGTTCTAACAGGAACCCTGGTGTTATCATTCAGTGCGAATTAGTTTGGTTCTCTCTACTGGCAGACAGTCGGAGGTATAATTCTGTTAGAACAAAATGTCGCTCCATCTAATCAGCGCAGAATGAATTGCACAACGCATGTTCTGAGCAGACGTGCACAAAAGCCACAGCCTCACTCGTGGTTCTCCAAATGCCACTAAAAAACTTTTTAAATGTTAAAGTGGTGAGCAACAGTTTGCGAGAGCAACATCTACACTCCAATAAACGTCTGAAAAAACATCTGTCTAGTGCCCGACACTCACTTCTGACCACTTAAATAAAATACACAGCAGCAAGTGCTTTTTCAAAAGCAACATGATAATATAATTGGAGGTTTAGAGTGGACAGTTCGGTTGGCTTTCTCCTTCACAGACACCATGCAGTTAATTATAAACTCTTAATATCCTGATGTGAAACTGTCAACAAACCTAAAACCACTCTCTTCACAAGAATCTTTTGAAGGTGTTTTGGGGATGACCTTTTTCCATGCCCGCTAATGTTTGTGCAAGCTGTCATGACGCCCACGCCTTGTGTCAAGGAAATCTGCTGTTTTGCAACACTTGCAGGATGTAAGTCACTGACTCCGTCATTCTGTGGTTGGAAAACACTGCGTAGGTTTTTTGAAGCGAATGAAGTCTGCCTGTAATGTTGTAGTATGTTTTTTTTTTCCCCTTCTGAAACTACAACAGTTCTCTTTGCTGAAGTGTGTGCAAATTGCATCAGGTTAACAGAAGGGGAAGGACGGACATGCTTGGGTTGCCATGGAAAGTGTTTCCCTCCATCAGCTGCTCTCCGTCAAAGCGCTGCCACGGGTGACTAACAGGTATGAGGATCCGCAGGCAGAACGGGAGGTAGCCGGATTAAGGAAGGGGGAGCCCAATCATTGGCAGTGAGTCTTCCCCCTTCAGCTTCACCTCCTCCCACGCGCAAGTCTCGTTTGGCCTTCTACACCAGGGGCCCCGTTCTAAATTGCATTCCACATGCAGATGCTACTGTGACTCATTGCATGAACAGGGGAATACACCCTTACTATAAATGGACTGTTTGACAAAGAGGTCCCTTTGCAGATTCAGCCAGAAGTTAAAAAAAAAAACTATCAGGAAAAAATATATATAAATGCCACTGCTTGACATTTGTGTCTCCCTTGAGCGTCAACCTGTAACCACGAGTTCTCCTGTGTTTTCACTTGTTCCACTCTGTAACACTAGCAAATGTATTGTTGGCCATATTGATATAGATGATGTATAAAATTATTAAACAGCGTCCTATTAGAGGTTTTTTGTTTTGTTTTGTTTTTTTACAGATGGTGTATTTATTTAGCCATGACGATAAGAGATGTGAAATATGGCTGAAAGCTGGGTCTGAATAATTGCATGTTCACAGCCGAGCACGCTCTGTTGAAACAGGGCTTCCCCTTGTCTACTATTGTTTGGTGATATTTAAAAATTGGGTGCAAACTACAGGCTGCAGTTAGTAGGAACACTGGAGAAACATAGCACAATAACTGCCTATTATGAATCAGACAAAAAACACTAAACAAATGGGAAAGAGAAAGGATATTCACCACAGTATGAATCACAGATTTCTTGGAAAATGTAGGCGAGTCTCTGCTCACGCTCCAGCTTCAAAGTGAAGACTGCCCATCACTCTGAGTTCAGACTTGAATGTGACTTATATAATAGCTTTTTTTGTGTGGAGGCAGCCTTGTAGAACACCATGCTGCGCTCTGAAAAAAAAATCAACCTCAAACCTGCCTAGACTTGTGAGAGTGCATGCTGCTATACAGCAGCCACATTGGTTTTATGGTGTAACTCTTTGCAAATATCAGAGTCTCCCCTGGTTCACCCACAGATTTATCCACAAGTAAAAATGAAACAACATAAAATTCCCCCAACCCCACCCCCCAAAAAAAAAAAAAATCTAATATAATGTAGTATTCTCCACTATCATATTAGTAAGTCTGAGATTTGAGGTCTTCTGAAAGAATAAAAAAATATGTGATTATATTTGCTCATTAAAACTATGTTAAAAACGTTGATAGATGAACCAAACTCTGAGAAAATAAGTTATAACTTACAGCATGCTCCTATGACGTGATAATAAAGCAGTGACGTATGGCAGTTTAAGAATGCCAAATACGTAGTCAGTATTTTATTTGTTTAAAAGGATTCAGGTTGGGGTGATGTGATGAAGGAAGTGAAAGCCACTCGTAAGATACCATTACTGTATTTAGAGAAGTGAAATAATCTATAAACAAAAGGCTATGATGCCATTTCTCGCGCTAACTATGCTGTAAAGCAATAGTAAACATTTACTAAATACAAAATGGGCTAAATTCTAGTTCATTTACAGCCTCTAGCCTCTGATGTAAACGTTAACAATGGCACAATTGACCTGACAACAGTATTGATTGTGTGTGCTTGAAAACTCTCCTGCAGCTACAAACAAATGAGCACCGCTGAGACGCCGAGCTTTGAAACAACCTTCTTACAATATAACATACATACAGCGCAATAAGGAAGGTGTCACGAGGAAATAAAACTGAGAGTTCCTTCCAAAAAAAAACAAAACAAGAGAAAGGTCAAACCTAACTACGTTTCTCGACTATGCTGTGTTTTGTTTTTCAGGTTACCATGAGGTCTGAAAGTCACATTCACTATTTGTAGTCAAATGACATTAAAAGTGGAGCTCATGTACTTCGCACACAATGAAGGCTTTCGTTATCCCAGTACTGACAGAAAACAAAAAAGTGCAAGGGATGTTTATTGAGTGTTTTGATTGAGGTTACCCACCATATCCTGCAACACACATAGTCTCTCTGGGGGAGGGGGGGGTCACTCATAAGATCCTATCAGATGGGAGGAATAAAACTGTACGCTCAATGTACTAGTGACATATTAATGTATATAATGTATTGGCAAATGTAAATAAAACACACTGTTGCCTCCTGTACACCAAAATATCTTCAGAGACGACACCCCAACTAGTTAAAATAGCCCTAAATGTTTACGAGTCCCTGCTCCGACATGGGTTGTTTTCTCTAAATGGACTGAGAAGAAGGGTTCCCCACTCAAGAAGCCTGCCATTAACAATCATGACACACTGCAAAGGGAACTGAAATGATGCACGTTTATGTGAAGAAAAGGAAGGGGCCTGCGCTCTAAATGCAATAGCTTTGATGGTTGTTGTTTTGCTGATGTAAATGACTCTGTTATTGGCACACGGCTATGTTTAGATTTCTCTCTATAAAAACAACAACAACACACATGCACTGAGGTGAAAGCGAGCAATCACCACATGCAAATTGAATACTTGACAGCATCGTCAAAAACAACGAGCTAAAATTACCCCCCCACCCCCACCCCCACCCCCACACTCCTCCCCACCTCCCTCTTCCCCTCGTATTTCTACCAGCGTTTATCTGCATGCAAAAGACGTCCAGAGCTGCACCGAAACTTCAATCAATACGAGTCCGGAGAGCTGTGCTGGGTTTTTTTTTTTGTTGTTGTTGTTTTTTTTTGAAGAGTCGTGTACCTTTTCTGTCGGGACTCCGTTGTTCAGTCTCTCCTGAAAAACCGTCGCCGTGCAGCTCACAACAACCCGGTCCAGATCCCGCTTTTCCGATGCGAAGCAAAGTGGCCGTTAACTTTAAATGGAGGCAGTGGCTCGGCGGAGTGGAAGCGGTGAACTAGTGCAGAGCACAGACTGAGAGGAGTGGATCCCTCCTGTCAAGCACCGCCTCAGCCGCTCTTCTTCTGCGCCCTCCTCGTCAGCCAATACACACACACACACACACACACACACACACACACCCGGTTCCACCCGCTCCTTCTGCAAAGTAACACTGGCGAACATTACGCAGCGCAAACCTGCAGTGGTGCGATTATATAGCGTTGCTCTCTTAAAGGAAATCAATGCACGTATCCGTTCTAATGCTTTTAATAAATGAATAGTGCCTTTACCATTTTTTTTTTTTATAAGGAGACCTAAAGTCTATATGGTGCAAGTAACAGCTGAAGTTATGCACGCCAAACTAAGCTATTAGAAATTACAGCTAATTACCAAAAAAAAAAAGTGGACAGTTTTTAACCAAAATTAAACTCGAAAACATAATATAATAGCTCACAAAATAGCAAACATTAGCTGCTGCTTCACCTCAAGAGACACATTTGAGCAAATTCTTGTGTTTAAAAGCTATCTGCCATGATTACTGCCCAAAGAAATAAACATTAATTATTGATGGAAAATAAGTTATCCATTTAATAAAGTTAGGTTGTTAACTCTTTGAATTAGATATGGCTATTTTTTTTAATTTAATTTAATTTTTTTATTGTTAGTCAACTATGTCTATGCACACAGTCTATGAACTTCCAGGAGCTCTGTCAATCGTTATTACTGGCGGTTTTACGGTGCAAAGCCAATCAGAAAGGAGCATTTTGTGACTACTATTAAGTTTAGTTTACTGTTTTTATACAACAGAGAAACAGGAAACATACCAATTTTTAATTTGAGGTAATATGATTTGTTATGCGAGTCGCCACCTTAACGTGGTGGAGGGGTTTGAGTGGCCCAGTGATCCTGGGAGCTATGTCGTCCGGGGCATCAGCCTCTGGTAGGGTCTCCCAAGGCAAACTGGTCTCAGGTGGAGAGCCCAGTGTCTTGGGACACTCGGGTGAAGGGCTGTCAACTGATCACCACCTGGTGGTGAGTTGGATCAGGTGGTGGGGGAGTCGGCTGGAAAGACCTGGCAAGCCCAAACGTGCAGTGAGGGGTAAACTGGGAACGTCTGGCCGAGGAACCTGTCCGGGAGGTCTTCAACTCTCACCTCCAGAAGAAGCTTCCCACGCATCCCGAGGGAGGTTGGGGACATGGAGTCCGAGTGGACAAATGTTCAAAGTCTCTATTGTGGACGCGGCCGCTAAGAGTTGTGGTCGGAAGGTCGTTGGTGCCCGTCGCGGCAGAAACCACGGGAACCCGGTGGTGGACACCGAGGGTGAGGGAAGCTGTCAAGCTGAAAAAGGAGGCCTTTCGGGCCTGGTTGGCTCAGGGGTCTCCGGAAGCAGCTGACGGGTACCGGCAGGCCAGAAGGGCTTGCAGCTACGGTGGTCGCGGATGCTAAAACTCGGGGCACGGGGAGGAGATCGGTGAGGCCATGGAGAAGGACTTTCGGTTGGCCTCAAAGAAGTTCTGGCAAACCAATCCGACGACTCAGGAAGGTACTTTTACTTAAAAAAAAAAAAAAGAAAGATGTGAATACTTCATCCAGCACTGTATAGAAGCCAAATAGCGTTTCTGGTAGAAATTGTACACATACTTTGACGAGTATATAATATACCAGTCACAATACTGAACAGCTGTTCTCCATGTCTTAATAGTTTTTAAATGTCCTTTTCTTTTGCCTTATGTTTTGACGCTTTGAATGCTTTTATGTGAAAGCGCTTTGAATTGCCTTGTTGTTGAAATACGCCGTACAAATAAAGTTGCTTCGCCTTGCCTTGTCCAGGAACCAACCCTATCACGTAATGATTTGAGTAGACAATAACTGAGCCAAGGTATTTGGTAAAGCACATGATTTCACATTCCATCGGCCACAATGGTGAGGGATTAGGCTCCACAATGAGGACGAGGCTGGCAGGAGAGGATAACAGACATGGAAAACATGTGGGTGTCTGAGTTAGACGGAGAAAAGGAGAGTGAGTCAGGTCAGGGCAGTCACAGCTTTCTCCGTCTCGAGTTTTGCGGTTCAACTTTTGCTCTTTTGTTTTCCTGATCTGGATCAGCACCACTTCACGCCCCACAATCTCCTTACACGATGCCCTTATTTCATAAAAGCATAAATCACTTTCCCCTGACTGAAAGAAATCCTTACATAATGTGATCATCTGACGTGCCCTCAAGAAATGCAGCTCCCCACGGATCTCTGATGACATGGTGTGGTAAAATAAGGAACTGCATTTTTTTATTTTCTTTTTTCCTAATTACAATGCTAAAAATAAAATGGGGTTATCCCGATGAGAAAATCCATTAATTTAGGATGAAGTTTGACATTTTATTACTTTGTCTGTACAGCACGGTACATAACAGACACAAAACAAATAAAAACATTAACAAGGAAAATAGTAAAGGGCACAAGCCACTTGTGTGGGCTTCTATACCGTCAGTTCATGTCTTCTTTGTCTGACAACAGCAATAACTGACTAATGGTAAAGCATTTTCCTCTCAAAAGCTGTAAGAGTGACTTTACAAATATTTGTACAATCTCCAAGCTGTTTTTTTTTTTGTGGGTTTTTTTTTGTGACGTGTCAGTGAAACGATGTATGATAACTGTGACAAATGAGAAGATCAATGTCTATATTTCAATCATCAGAAAATGATATAAGGATCACCTAACAGCAAGTGACCCAATACGATTCATCAAATAAAACTCATTTTACATAGTTAAATCCCAAATGTTAAACTTCAAATTTAACACTTCAACTGGACCCAACAGACAGACTATATACACACAACTGAGGCAACAAAGAAACCACAAAATCATTTTTTTCTTCCTGCAATGAACTTCAAATGCACCGAAAAAGGCAGATTTCCATACATCAAATGGTAACATCTTCAAGCATGTTTGTGTAAAAGGCAACACAATAAATAAAACAAAATGGCACAGAAGGTTTTGGACAATCTAAACTGAGAAGCACGACGTCTTGTGAAATATTCACAGGAAACTAAATACTAAAGCGAGCGCGTGAGAAATCTTCAGAGTTGACGTCCCTGCAGACTAAACAGAACTGAGAGAAACAAGAAATAACAATCTAATTACTGTGAGGAGTATAACATTTATAATTCAATATAGTATTTGTATTTACAAGCATTTATACAGCCGCGGACTTTATTGGGGGGGGTTCAAGCTTATTACTATATCAGGACAAGGAGCAGAACAATCAGATCATATAATGCACTAAATATAAACCTTGTAAACATCACATCTCACCTTCTATCTTAGATATCAGTCAGATTAAGTTTATATTTGCTAGGTTCATAATGTATTTGTCCTTACTTTAAGGCATAGGTATCAAGCTTAGGAGTGAGCCTAAGATTTTGTTAAATAAGCCAGATTAATTCAGAAGGTTTCACTCCAAAGAGGAAAAACTGAGTCATCACAGCAAACCCCCAAGCAAAACGTCCCCACTTGTCTCTGGATCAGCTCAGCCCGCTGTACAGTTATAAGATCTCCTCCACTCCGTGCGCAAAGATCATAACCAGGCCAGGCTCCAGGATCATATCCTCCCCCATATGCTGATTCTCGCAGGCCATCACCACCACGGCCTGTTTGCCAGGGATACGCTTGGCAACGTAGTTCTCATAGTAGCGCCTGTTCATCTGCCGCGTCTCGAGAGTGGCCAGTCCCTGCGGCCAGTTTCGCTCGTGGGCGTTCTCGATCAGGTCGTTCACAATCGAGAGAGGACAGCCGCTGTCGATGAGGGAGCGCTTGATGACTGCCTGGAGCACGGCGTCGGGGGTGGAGATCATGCCGCCCCAGCGTGTCACTCTGGCTGGCTGCATGGAGTTCACCCACCTAAAAAAAAGAAAAGGAAAAAAAAAAAAAAAAAAAAGTGAAAAACACACCCCCATAAAAATAAATAAATAAATAAGCACCCGGAGATTGAATGCTTTTAGATTACCAAGTGGGGAAAAGAAGAAGAAACTTCACTTACTCCAGGATCTCATTGTACTCGATAGTCTCCTCAAGGTTCTGCAGGTTGGGGTTTGCACTGCGGATTGCTCTCATGTAGGCTTTTAGTAGCTGAATGTCTCGTTTCTGGACAGTGAGAGCACTTTCATCAGAGGCAGACCTCAGGAAATCTCTTAAAAGCTAAATAGTCATTTCCAACTGTCCAATTAACGAGTCTGGTGGCCAAATATCAAGATGAAACATAGCTCCTTAGGACAAATCACATTTTGCACAAGTATATCCATATGCCAGTATCAATAATATGTTAATTGCAGAGTAAAATAGTATCAAACATAACATTAACAAATCAAACAGAGCTTATACAGAGGTATGCATGTTTCACAAAGACCTATCACAGTTGGAGGGCAAACATTTTACTAACAAAATAACATTGGTAACCGAGTTAAAGTGTATTACACCAAATACTCAGTACAGAATGACGTGATTGTTATTGAAGAGAAACCCTTTCCAGGCTGTTTGTAAACAGTATTTTTCAGAATTTGGCACATGAAGCATTTTGTGGGTATTACGTTGCTGCACCAGCAAAATGTTCTTACTTGTTCCCCCAACTGGTGCTTATGTTCTGCCACCGTTTTCTCCAGGTCTGAAATCTTAGTTTGTTGCTGCTGGACGACGCTACGCAGGTGTTTGATGCAGTTATGGTTAGGCAGCTCATCTTTGGGCATTTCGAGCCTGAATACCAGGGAAGAAAAAGATAAATAAAAATGTAATACCACACCAGACAGTCCACACGGTTTTAATGTCGTACTGCACAAATATTTCATGGAGACCATTTAAAATGTCTGGCAAATGGGAGCCACTTACCCGCATCCCTCCTCGCAGTTGACAGCCCTTTTAGGGTTGTGCTCGCAGTCCTTGAGGTGCGACTGCAGCTGGTCCAACCGCAGTGTGGCGATGCAGCCGAAGGTTGCATTGTCACAGCTGATCTGAAGTTTGGACAGCATGTTGCGCATGATGCGGGGTACGGGCCGGAGGTGAGCTAGCGTCACTACTGTGCGGTCAACAGGACAAATCTGCTGCTGGGCGAACCACTGTGTTATACAGGCATTGCAGAAGGCATGTTCACAGTGTGGAGCCTGAATTGGAAATGAAAACGCACGATCAAAGATGTTGAAAAATGCTGACGCAATTAATAGCTGTTGTGAAACAGGGACTTGCCTGGACTGGCTCTTCTAGCACTCCACTACATATTGGGCACAGCAGGTCTTCGTCCACCTCCCCTTGGAACCTCGTTACGTCGTACCCCATGGTACATTACCCACAACCTCCTGAGCAACACACAACCAAGAAAATTACGTTTTACGGCAACTTTACTGCTGCACCATGATATGCCCACTGCACATACACAGCTGTGCAAAGGTTTCAGGAATTTTTTTTTTTTTTTTATGTCTGATTCGACACAATACAAGGCTTCTCATTGGTTCCAAATTCATCAAGCGGCATGAGTCACAAGGAACTATTTTTGGTGATGAGAGGAACAAGGAGTTCTGCTGCATATGGTACGGCCCCCACCGAGCCCTGATTTCAACATCATCGGTTCAGTCTGGGTTTATGTAAAGACACAGAATACGCTAAAACAGCCCAAATCCACAGAACAGTCGCAGGTTCACCAAGACGCTCGGGACAACTAACCTGCCAAGTACCGACAAGAATTGATGCACCAAATATGAATTTAATTTCACCTTTTTCCTTTTTCAGCTGCCTGTTCAGGACTAATTTTAAAGTTTTATTGTTTGTGTACAAAGTGTTTAAAAATGGGACAGCCCTGACAAATCTGTCTGACCTGTTGCAGCTCCCCCTCGACACCAGGTCATCACCGTTAGAGAGAACGTACTCTCTCCGGCATTTCCTGATTAGGCCCAATTTTAATTAGGATTTTTTTTTTTTTGGGGGGGGGGGTATTATTTCCATTTTAATTACCGCGCGTGCATATCATGCACACCGTCTCCTATTGTTTTGCCATTTCTTTATATTCAGTTGTTTTATTGCTTAACTTTTTTTTTCAATTGCTTCATTGTTCTTTCTGATTTCGTTTTGGTTCTGGTCTGATGTTGTGCAGTAGAAATGCGCGATATAAAATAAACTTGACAGGACTTTTTCTGCTTATTGAAAGTTTGTATAAAGTAGAATGATAAATCATTAAAAAAATTAAAATTTAAAAAAAAAAATCTACGCACCAATTTTAAAAGCACCCTCGCTTTCCTTTTAAAGTTCCTTAATCTTTCGCACGATTTGCGTACACGCACGTCGTCGGAGCTTACCTCACTCACAAAAGGCCTCAAATGCTTCCATTCAGCTCTTGATGTCGTGCTGATGCGTCACATCTGGCGGAGACAATCCGTCTGCTGAAAAGAGACGACAGACACTCCCTGCAAGAGATGATGACAACATGCACACCGCTGATTTTTTATTTTTGTTTGTTTGTTGTATTTTTCAAATGACTACAGGGTGGCTGATGGTCAGATCGGCCAAAGTTATGCTGCACAATCAAATCCCACATCCTTCACACAACACTGATGCAGCTCATCTGGACACATGTTTAAATAGGCAAGAGCTCATGGATTTTTTTTCTTTCTTTCTTTTTCGTGATATGAATACCTATAATACTAAATAATATTAATAATAATTTTTAAATTTAAAAAAAAAGTAACATTTTTGCTATTACATATTTATTCCTGATAAATAAATCATTAAAAGCTGAAAAAGCACCATTTTTTTGGGGGGGGGGATCGGATGGTTTTCCAACGTTGTCCTCGACATGTGAAACTGCACACGGACAAGGATCCTGTGATCCTAAGCTGACCCAATTTCTTGTGAAAGCAGGCACATACCGGCCTGGAGATTTATTTATTTATTTATTATTATTATTATAAATTCTTTTCCTCCCATCGCTCCCAGCATGATGCCCGAGAAACGAGCTCGCCCTCAACGATGAAGCTCCCAACGCTGCTGCATCGATGTTGATATTTTTGCACTTGAATCGCAAAAGGCTGCAGGTTGTTGTTTTTTTTGTTTGTTTTCAATTTTGTTTTAAATTTTGTTTTTTCTTTTTTTTTAAACTGCTGCCGTCGTGATTAAATATCCCGTCACTTCATATTCCGGATATCGGCATAGTTCTCTTTAAGTCTTGACCCTCGCTAACCCAGCTAGCTCTGTTAGCAGACCCACGGCACCGTTGGTTTCCTCTGGATATTAGCTGTCGAGCTAACCAGACGTAGCTCAGTCTGGAGGTGGAGAGAGGGTGGAGGGGGGGGGGTAAAAAAATAATAATTACACCCGGGAAAGGCCGTTTACACTCAGCCGCACTGGAAGAACGCGTCGTAACGGACTGTTTTACTTACTTCGGCGTGTAGTGAAACGAATCCTTACGGCGATTTGCATGTGTTTTCGGACGTCCTGCTACAACTAGCAGCCTGTTAGCCACGTCCTGTGCTACATCCTACACTTCTGCGTCGTCCGGGCGGTGACGTCATGACGCAAAGCAACAGCTTTTGATCGGTCCCTTAATATCTGATGGCTTTATTGCAAATTGTTTTGTGTTTTTTGAGACAGGATATGACAAACATTCCCTAAAAAAAAAACAAAAAAAAAAAACAAGTATTGCCAGTAAATTATATGTTTGATCTGTTTATGGGATAAATATTAAAGATCAATACATGTCATTATTTAAATTACCAATATGTTATAGTTGAATTTGCACACAATATATATTTTTTTTAAATTTATGTATTTGCACTGTTGCAATGCTTTGTTAGCAAGGAAGGAAATGAAGAGCGTCCAGACAGCACGCAGAGAGAAAATGAATGTGAGGATGCAGTACAACAGAAGGAGGAACACATTATAAAAGCGTCCACACTCGGTGCCAGTGTGATTGCATGTTCCAACACTGACCAAAAACCAATGTTATGACATTGCACAAGTAGTTTTAACACCCAGGATGATTGCGTTCCCAGTCAAATCCATCCCCAAGCAGCGGGACTGTTAACTGCCAACTGGTTACTTCAATATTTACATTAGTTGAGTGTTTAATTCTTCTTTTTATTGCCTTTATTTAAAGGTTTTGTTTTATATATATCTTGTGAGGACTTCACTTTAATGGTTCAGTATTTTATTCTAATTATCGAATTGAAATATAAACTATAAATACTTTGGTGAATTAAGATCCTGCCGATTAAAACGCGAGAGTTATGGACTAAAACAAACCCTGTAGTTTCACAAAACAAGGGCTGACAGTGCAGCAAAAACACTTCATCATCTTGACAGTTCCTCGTTTAAATTTAGATCAACCCAAGACATGAAACAAATTTCTCACACTCAAGTGACGACAAGAAGTTGTAAATGTTTTCTTAGTATTAAGGCACATTTTAGCTCTCAGCAAATTAGGCATTACAGTGAATTAAACAGAGCTGAAGATAAAAAAAATGTTAATTCGAGACCCGAAATGGTGATCACTAGTCCAAAGTAACTCCAGAGTCCAAAAATATTTAGCAATAGCACTTTATTGAACACAAACAACCCTAAGCCACAATACTGAATGACAAGACCAATTGGCTGCAGCAAACATTTTATAAAATAGATTCCGGTTTAATGTCACTAAATTGTTTTTTTTTTTTATCTTTTAACGTCAGAAAGACAGATGCAGGTTTTTCCAAAACAGTGAATGATCTTTTACATATTTAACATTTCTGTAACAAATTATCATTCACATGTTCACACAAAGGAATAACAAGGCAAAGTGCTTTCAGGATTGCATTGTCGAAAAAACAAAACAGAAAAATGAATGGCTTGAGGTTTAGGTGAGACGGCGGGTGGGTGATGGGGAAGTGGGGCTGGTCCTGTCATGGGAGAAGGCGTGAGTGGGTGGAGGGTTGTGGGTGAATGGTTGGGGAAGAGGGTGGTGGGGGGGCTGGTCAGAAAACCTCAAACCTTTCACCTTGTCCTGTACCCCTTGTAGTTAAAACTTGAATGTAAAATGTCGGGGCAGTGCGGAGACGGACGCCTATGTAGCAGAATTTGGTTCAGAGTGGACAGATGGATTCAAAGGCATACGGCTCGAGGGCCTCAAACTCACCCCCGTACACAAGTACAAATCCAACTAACTATCTTCCTTGTGATAACCTGTGATGTAATTCCAACTGCAGGGCAATCGATGGCTGACCCAGAACGAAGCTGTAAACGTTGACATATTGAACACTATTAGAGCTAGGCAGGGAAGTATGTGCATAAGAGGAAAACCAAAGGAGTAAATGGTGTTAAAAAATAAAGCCAATGCACGGTTTTTCCATTTTTCTAAAAGATGACTCCTCTGACCATTTCGCCACTGTATGTTAAAGGGGGATAGACTATCATCATAATCTGCATCATAACATTGTCTGGCTTCACATTCCAGTGGTATTTTTGTCGTATAAATGCTTCTCATAAATATTTTGTTTTTATCAACGTCAAATAGACATATACACATACAGCACAACCAAGCACACTTTATGTATAACTACCATTGCTTATGATAAATCTGTATTCCCGTACTGTGAATAGACTTTTTTTTTTCTTTTCTTTTAAAGTCAGAACAGGTGGCGAAGACAAACAATACTCAAGGCTGCAAAACAAGGAGGTAGGAGAAATGCTACTGAAAAAACAGCAAGTGATGCCAATATGATCGTTCACTTAAATAATCGTGAGATACACCAGGCCTCGCGAGCCATGCTAGTGCCAACCAGTTGCTATTCCAGTCAGTGTTTGAGGAGCGGTTTGTAACAACCGTAACGTTAAGATTTCCACTTCTATTTTGTAAAATGAGGTGGAATATTAATGCGAAGCCTCAAAAAACGGTATTATGCAGCTTTCCTGACAGCTCCCGAGGCTGACTGGGGTAGCAGCTGTGGCGATTTACTAACTGAAGAAATCTTAAGAGGACCATCTGGCCTTTACAAAAAAAAAAAATAAAAAAAAAATAATTTTGAATCGTGTCTTAACCCTATATTCCCAGACTGGTTGTATTTTGAAGTTGGCTAATTTCAACAGAGTAACTTCATTGGTCCTGTTGTCATCACAGGTCTCGAGACCGCGCTGCTGGTGATGGCATTGACTCCTTTACACACAGTAGAATAGTATATTTGCAGATTTCTAAATGAGGTAATCAGCGTTAGGCTAAATAGGGAACCCTGTCATTGACACACATGCCCACTTCATTCACCAGCAAAGCAAAAAGGACCTCCTCAATCAGAGGGACAGGACTGTGGAAAATTAAATCAACTTTGGAATGTTGGGTGGACGAGCCAACTTTTTTTTTTTGTGTTGTTTTTCTAGTTTTTTTTCCCGTGAAGGTGCACTGTGAAACGTTTTGATTGTAACTCATCACATGCCCTGATTCAGAGTCCTTCCACTCGTGATAAGGGCTCCTTTGTATTTCCCCAGATAAGCCACTCAAAGTAAAAACAGGCAACCCTTTTTCCTACCATCTCTCTTTTTTCTTTCAAATTTTGCAATGAATTAAGGCTGCCTCAGCAGCAGATCAATGCCTGCTTTAAGTCCAGTTGTGAGAGGATTGTTAATAGCTTGTGAGTTGCAATGAGGTGGTGACATCTACAGTGAAGCAGACTAAACATTACAAAAAAAAACAAACAAACAAAAAAAAAACAACATGAAAGGGACTACCACTACTAAAATGTCACAGAACATGCAGTATACATCCTTTCCTACAGTAGGCTATTCCTAATAGCACATTCAAGGGGGCTCCTAATGGGCAAATTCTGTGATATGGCTCTGCTTTAGAGTAATCAAGCTTGGTGAGAGACTATTTCCATTGTGGGCTCACAGAAGGAGCAAGTCGATAAGGTGCTCCATCAGAAGATTGCTGCCTTATTTCACCTGCACAAATACTTTGTGTCATTCGGTTCAACAGGTTCAACAGTAAACACCGGGAAAGTGTTTGGGTTTTTTTTTTTGTTTTTTTTTTGCGAACATTTGTTTTCCCTTCGTGTAAATACATCCCCCCCCCCTCCCACCCCACCCACCCCCCAAGACACATCTTCTGCTGGTGAAAACAAACGGCACTTTCAAGGGGAATGTTTCTCTAAAACCACAATCACAGGACCTCCGAGTAACAAAGTCTGAAAACACATAGGCTATACAGTAGATATAAATCTCATGAGTTTCTTAACTGTACAAACTTTAGGCTACACGCTGAGAAGGGAGGGACACGCAAGAACCCTTAATGCTTAACATTGAAAACAAATATAAGGCATTTCATATTTCCTTTTATCCGCATACATCACTGACAGCAGGTCTAAATATTTTTGAGAAAACGTTTCATTCAAGGAGGAAGAGAGGATGCATATACACACATCTACACATGCAAATGAACGAGTCTGCCGGTTATTAAAACCAGAAGCCCAAACTACAATACCATCAAAGTCCATCCAGAAGAAGAAGAAGAAGAAGAAGAAGAAGAGAGAGAGAAAAAAAAATGCACCTACTCAAATCTATCAGTCAACTTGTGCACGGTCCTTTGTCTGAGCAGGCAGCTTTTAAAGTCGGATATTGATCACAGTTTTAAGAATGGAATATCACACACTCCACTATCAAATATCACCTCTCTGAACACAAACAAGAGGACCACTTGAAATCCTTCATTTGCTACAGATGAGTGACTTTTGGTGTTAACAAAAAAAGAAGAAAAAAAAAAAAAAAGGGCATATCAAATAATATTTTCTTCAACCGAGGAAGCAATGATAAACAAAAGGTTATTGCACTTTTTATCTTTTGTCTATTTCAAACGAGGTCAGCTCGACAGAAGATGATTCATGCCTTAATGTCGTAGTAAGACAACAAATGTTACGTCACTTCTATAATATGATCACACTGTTATTAACACTGCACACAGCTACTACTGCCACCCTACTTGTAGTCAGTCTACCCTAAAAAAAACACAAAACAATCTCCACAATCAATTTGCAACACAGTCACAACAAACAGATTCACTTAAATTCGATGTTGAACGCAGGTACCGCAACAGCTCACAACTTGGTTTGCACTGTGAAGTTACTAATTGCCGATGAAATACCCAAAGAGTTGAGGAGAACAATAAGAATAAGCTCTGATATTCCAGACAATGGTCTTTCTACAGTTAATGTGTTACTGACAATCAAACCTCATGTTTTCTGTACTCAGGAGTCGGATGGTTTTTCCTTACATCTTTGCCAAATTTGGTCTGTAGGCCGGCTCCTTCGCTTCTTATTGTTGGGAGAGCCAACTGAGCCCCGAGGTGCCTTCTTTGGATTTGTGCTTTTGTACTATTGAACCCCATCCATTCAATGTTTGATGTGCCCTAAAATCGCAACAGTAATGTGCAATTTATTCTGCTCCCCGAAGGGAGCACTCGGTTACTAGAAATGCAGTGAAATTCAGATGGATACAGAAGAATTATTTAGGCTGTTTTTTTTTTTTTTCCCGTTTTAAATCAGATCATACAGGATTGAAATGATATTAATAATAATAATGCTGGGAGGGAGTATGAGCCTATCTACTGTCGTCATGTATGTTCAGGGTAATTTCTTTTTCCCATTATAAGGCTTCTGGGAAATACAAATGGAAGACCGTACCTTTCGGTAGTAACAAATAAAAGGCACCATGCCACCACTGTGCTCGATATTACACAGGTCCTATTGGTGGGGGGGAAATTAATAACCAAGTGTTCAGGCAGGGAACGCGGTCAAACTAGCATTAGTCATACAGTCAAATTGTATTGTTTTGACTTGCAGAGGTATGGTTTTTATAGCTACCTTCATTTCCCTCCGTAAATTAGACTGTACCCTTCACTCTAAATGACTTGCACCAGACAACAGACTCATGTTGATTATTAATGAAGAGAAATATGTTGAAACGGAGTAACTATGCTTTTCAGTTCTAAAAAAAAAAAAAAAAAAGGGCTCGTGCATGTTTAGGTTTGACATGCATATGTTGAAAATTCACACACACACACGCACACGCACACACACACGCACTATAAGAGAGAGAGAGAGAAATCTACACGACTGGCATCAAGGAGAAACAAGAAGAAATCACAGAGGATCAATGTCAGCATCGTCACACAAAAGATCACTGATGAGGTAAAACTGCAGGTCCAATAAAAAGTACAAGGTGCAGTTGGCTGCCCCTTCGTAAGGTAGGAAACATGAGACATCTGCCGACACTAATCAAACACTCCCGCGTAGATACATCTGATTTAGGCTGGTTGAAGCAGAATTACACTACCCACAACAAGATGGATCACAAGATTTTAACTCTTTGTTAGCATAGCTGTACAAGCGTTTTTCATAAGAACGTCTTTTCTGTCTGAATTTTTTTTTAATTTTTTTTTTTTACCTTTATTCTTTTTGAGGTACACCACTTTTTATCTCCAGTGTCGTTTGGCTCTGGATAACAGAGAAGCCAAAGTTGATTGTTTACGAGTGAATTCTGAATTCATTCATTCACAGTGGAAAATATGGCGATATCCCAACCTCTCAGGACAATCTCTGCACCGTGGCAACCTTGAGCTATGTGCTACCTCAAATTTATTTGTGTGCTTCTTGACACCCGAAGATGTCGGTAAGACCAAAAAAAAAAAAAAAAACCCCGCCAATTTTCTTTTTTTCCCCCACAATCCAACCAAGTAGCATAACTCTGCAGGTGATGCAACTTATCAGGTACTGCCAGGTATCATTTTCCTTATCAGCTTTTAAGGCAAAAGGCTCAACAGTGGATCAGAGAGTTGAATTGAAATTTGCCATTTACTTCAAGTAAGAACCGAGACATCCCTTGAGGCAAATCAATTCTATACTGTACTGTATATACCATGCTTTTTTTTTTTTTTTTTTTTTTTTGGACATCAAAATTGTTTTGTTTTTTTCTCTTCCTGGTAACACATACATTATAAACCATCTGGTTAAACACACAACCTAGGGATTGCATTGCCAATACCAAAGGGCCTAACTATATTCTTCAAAAATGTCCAATTATAAAATAGACTTCTACCAACACCAAATTTTAACAGAATACTTGCATTAAAGTACTAAAAACCCATGCAAATATTTATATTGTTTTCCTTTGACTAGTATAATTGGCGAAAAGACATGCAGCTCCAAACACAAAAACCGTAATAATCCTGCCTACGTCTGAATATGTTACTGACCAAGTAAATATGATTCATGTCTAAAGGCAAATCAAGGTTTCTATGGCACTAAATGGGTGTAGCTTAGGTGCATTTTTGTCAAATATAGGCTATTTACGAGTGTGTGTGTGTGTGTAATCATATCTACTGTAGACCCTTTTGTCCCTCTTGTTTTACTGTACTGTAAGGCAATCTCAATGGAATGGATGAACGTGAATGTTAAATTCGTCTGAACTCTTGTCCTCTGTTTACCTTTTAGGCTACGCTCTACACAAATGTATAGAGAAAGAAAAGTGATATTTCAAAAACAGCAGGCCTATATGCCAACAATAATGCCAAAGGAAAAAAATAATAAAAAATAAAATCCATATCCAGACCTTCGATGCAGGAAGACAAACTACACATACTGTATAATATGTAGAGAATTATTTTACTACATGCTACCTGTAAAATCGTATCTACGCAAGACAAATGAAGAGCAACAGTTTAAAGTCGGGAGAAAGCAAATTTGTCCTGCTCTAAACTGACCCTACATTCATTTCAGTCAGAAAAATTCATGGCTCAGATTTGATGGTCAGACTGTAAACTGCTTGAACATATGCATAAATCCTTTGCTGCTTCACGGAGAGGCTTTTCCCTCCCGTCTCTACACATTTTGGCAAACAGGCCTTATTTGTGACCAAAGATTATGACATCTAACCCGCATTTAAATCTTCCATTGGCATTTATGCTATGAGTTACTGAATTGGCCTAAATGGATGGCAGTGCAATATTTGTGCTGCACACTGTTACACACACGCGCTATTGCTACAATTGGACCTTACATTGCTTTCCGTTTCTGACTCCAGATATATTGTTATATGCTCCATTTGCTTAACCGTTGCTATATCAAAATAGTGATCTAGCTCCATGCACAATCACTCAGTTATCACTGGTACACACAAATAAAAAAAAAAAAAAAGCATGTATAAGAATACTGTGATACAACAAAAGGATTCAGTTTCAACCTGTAGAGTTGCAAGGGGCAACGGCTCCTTTTCACTGGTCAGATAAGGACATCACGAGAGAAAAAAAAAATCTCTGCCTTAACAGGCTGGCCTGACAGCACCTACAGATGGCAGAGAGTGTGTGTAGAGGATTTTGAGGAGCCTGCCTGAGGTGTCTGTAGAATCACTGCACTGACTTTAAGTGACTGAGGCCAGAGTCTGTGTTATTAACAGTAGGCTGGGTAATGTAACCTTGTCACTTTGCCGGGGCGCCCGCCCAGAAATAGATGCCACGAGCGGGCAGTTGACGCTGTCCCGAAGTGTGCGTGTGATTTTTTTTTTTTTTTTTCAAATAATGCATTGTTAATAGTACAATTTTGTTGCAGCCTTTTGTCTTTTGCAACCCTACCTTCCTGTATTCAGCAGCAACACACATGCATGTAAACAAAAGTACATACATTACATCTGCTCTATTTTTCACACTTAGAACCTGAATGTACTAAAGTGCGTGCTTGACTATCTAATTAAGTGTCAAGGGATTAGGGTTAAAAAGGAATTAAATTATGGAACATCCCTTCACAAACTGTGGACATAATCATCCTGCGGAGATCTGATTGGATTCATAAATTCTGTCTGCTACTTCAGCACAGATCCTGAGATTACAAAGAAAGTATGTACCTATGCCCAGTCTTAATGTAATATCGGTTCTCGTGAAATTTAGAAATTGATCAGGAGAACAAAAGCTGGGGTTCACCAATTAGTTCCATTTCATTTCAGTCAGTCATGCAGATTGAGTGAAATGCCCATTACACCACTAAAGTCATCGATATCACTGCTCTGAATAGGATTCGTGTCACTTTTCTTGAAAAAAAAAAATCGAAGTTAAATACGCCAAAACAAAAGCCATTTTGTGAAGGGCATTTAACGACACAGCCTAGTCTAGGTCCTCATCTCTCATCCAGTCAACTAATGTGTGCAATTGTGCCACTTCATTACCAGTGGATATGAAGTTATCGCGCCAATGAAAACAATCTGACTCAGTGTAATTTAACCACCAGCAGATGGTTTTAAAAAAACAAACAATATAATAGCATAGATATAACATCTAAAAGTCACAAACAGCTCTAGTGGTCCGATACAATCATCTTTAGTATGCTTAGTACCAGAAAATGGGATGAGCAGACAACAAAATAAACACCAAAAAGGACATATTTGGATTTCTGCTATTCCTGAAATCTAAACAACAGGTATTGGCCTCAGCAAAGATCCCTCTCCTTTTCCTCTTAGCCCTATTTGATTCTATCAGGGATATCAACCCCATGGTCACTGATAACGCCGGGACATAAAGATATGCCAGGCAATTGTTTTTTTTTTTTTTTTTTTCCCACTAGATACTGTGGTGCAACTGTGGTTTCAATGCCGTTGCTATCAAATGGGTGGAAACGTAATCAGACTTCGGGCTCGCCATACTCTGCCATTAAGCAATCCAACTGAAATGATGTGTTACGGAAGGCATGGGTCAAAAGGCATTTCATGAGATGCCATAAAGGCAATCCAGTGCATTTGTGTTGACACTGACAGTAAAATGCCCGGCACACACAGAGCCATTCGTTTAGTCTTTAGGTAATTTGTCATGAAATTTTTTTTTTTTTTAAACTGAAGAAAACGAAAAATAATAATAAAAGAAAAATCAAACACATTCCAGGGAAACAAAAGCCCTTGTGACAGTGATTGTCTATTCAATAATGCTAAACAAAACAAAAAAGGCCAAAAGAAAATATTGCTTGAAAACTGCCCAATAAAAATAGCAGACAATACTCTGAATCTGTTCAAATTGATCACCACCGAGAAGTTGAGATATAAGCTATTAGATGCTTAAGACTAGTTCACCAGCTCAGAGAAATACTCCTTTAGTGAGAGCCAACCACAAAAGCTGATGGCCGGTTCAACTTCAGAAACACAAAAGAACAAAAACATCATTAGTGCCTAAAAACCAAAAACTGATTGCTCTCGTTCAATAATCAGGCCATTCGAATTCTGAAATCTTTTTTTTTTTTTTCTCCGAAAAAACACTGTTAAAGAGATGGGAAATAAATTGAAATGGCTTGTTCATTTATGTGCTCAGATATATGATGCTTTGATGAGGTGTTGTTGGCAGATATTACTAGTAAAGCCTTCATCTAGAAATAAACAAGGCCTCAGTCAGTCACTATCCTACAGTAGTTCTCTAGTCCTACAAAAAGAGAACGTTAGGCCTACGGACCCTGGGTGAAGATGAAGCAGCTGCTAAACGAGTTGACGAGGTATATCGAGATCTATTGTCTTTCTCTATACAGTACAGTTCATCTCAAATAAATAATTTATAGCCATAGTAGTGTTGATCAACTTTGGTCATAACTTATATGCTTAGAAACATTCTAGCTTAACAAACACTTATTTAGCATCTTTAAAAAATGAAGTCGGCATTAAGAACAAATCGATGTTATAAACGCTGACCCGAACATGGCTCTCCTTTGGAAGGAGACATGCTAATGTATTCAGCAGCATTACCAAATTATCTTTAAAATGCCAAACAAATTCTAGGCCGTACATTTAAAGTACGCTATGGAATTAAACATCTTTGTGACCCTTTTCCAAATTTCAGATTGTACTGTAGTACACAAGCATTGCACTCTTAAGCAAAAATTTCGATTTTCCCTTGTGTGGTTCCTTCATAAAAATCTAAGCTAACGGACAATTAAAAACTAAAAGGAAAAAAAAAAAGAAGAAGGAAAAAAAAAAAAAGAGTAAAGATAAACTATCAAAAAACAAAGAAACTCTTTGATCATTCTTTTGGGAAGGCTGTATGTTCCTCTACAAGGTCACCACAACTGATTAAACATGATATGACTTTTATACTGAATGATATGAGGTGAGACAGCTGAGGATACAGACATTTCCATGCTCTTAGATGTTGGTTATATAATCATGTCATTATGGTTTTAAAGGGTTAAATGGTTTCGAGATGGCCAGATTGCTAGTGTTTGCTTTGAATGCTGCACTTCGTCTGAGTGACCTTGTAGAGCAATCTGCCTCTACATATTAAGCACTACTAGGAGATGGAGGAATGGGATCTAATTGCATATTAGGTTTGACTGCACCTCAAGAGAAGACCAAACACTCACGCACGCACAGACACACAAACACATACATACACAGAAAACAGACATGTGGGTGGGTGCTCTCCTGGTCCTCTGGGCCATGTTAAAGGGAGTCGCCCCCTGGTGGTGATGAAGGTGATAGCAGCTGGCTGAGGAGGGGGGGGGGGGGGGGGGGCTCGAGGAGCTCACTCAGACAGACACCCGTCCAGGCCGACCGGTGCACCGTGACGGTCTTTGACGTAGCCGTTGTGGAGGCCGTTGCTGGGCAGCGGGGCGCAGGCGGCGGTGATGCCGCAGTGCTTCAGCAAGTTGAGACCCGGGGATGAGGAGACTGTGGGAGAGGAGCAGGAGCAGGAGGAAGGGTCCCGCTGGGGGAAAGGCTTCATGGTAGAGAGGATCAGAGCCAGGCAGTCAGCCACGTCCTTGTTGGGAGCACAGGCCAGAGCTGGGGTGTGGCCTGACGGACATCAACACGGACACATTCGGTCAAAGGTTTCACTCAGTGATGAACTCGCAGAGAATAATCAACTTCGCAGTTTAACTCGGCTCTACAGAGTATTTTAGAGTCTTCACTCTACTTGTTTTGGTTTCATGGCTCGAAACGTCACTCTCAAAACTCATCATTTCCAACACTAAAACCTCTTTGTGCATTACCTCCTCAGCAACAAAGGGCACACAAAAAGGTGCACAAAAAAAAAAAAAAACCCATTGAACCATAATTGAGAACTTGCAGATTATCCATCAAAAGTTTCGCATCTGCACATTTTAGTTTTCAAACAAAAATAGAAAATATGGTGTGGTTTGGAAAAAACGGTTATCCGACAAGATATATGTGATTTGTAGTAAAGAAGCTAACACACGATAAACGGAGAAAAGAGAAACGTATAGTGCCTCACCTTCCTCATCCACAGCCAGCACTGTGGCTCCTCTACTCAGCAGTGCCTGCACCACCGTAGCCAGGCCATTACGTGCTGCAAGATGGAGGGGCCTGTGGGAGAGCAAGGCAGAGTTTGACAGACAGCTGGCAGACAAACTACTTAACTAATGTGCACACATAGAGAATACCATAAACATTCAATCAAATTTGCCGAAAAAAAAAAGTGGTACGTGGACAAACATGGCCTGTGCAGTTTTTCAAGGTTGTTGGACAAAATAAAATCCCCAGTAAACTTAAGTGAAGCGCTTTTTGCCACCGAATGTTTTTTGGCAGTTTAAAATGTTTACTAAGTTCTCACATTTGCAGAGCACTGTTGGTGGCATTTATGAGAGTGGGACTGTGGATCTCGCCCAGAATCAGCAGGGCGCACATCTCATGGGCCTGAAGAACAAAATCAAAAAGACAGTCATAATGATTGATGATTGATCGCTGAGCATTTGAAGAAAACGGAAAATGTTTTTTTCGAACTCATTATTCACTGGTGTTATTTAGTTAAAAATAGTGCTTAGAAAAACTGTACATGCTTCAGTTCTGTCTTATCAGCATTTGTGCTGGCACTCGGCACACCGCGGCAGAGCTTCGACTTTAGTGAGTAACTGATGTGTACCTTGCTGCAGGCCAAATGCAGGGCAGTGTTCCTGTTCTCATCCAGCAGTGTCAGGTCGGCCTTGGCCCGGTGAAGGAGGATGGCTGGACGACACAGAGACACAAAGACATTAATAAGATGTTACTACCGATGTCCCAAACTGACAATTAAAGTCAGCACAACAGACAAAGAGAGTGACAAACAGCCACCTATTAAAAACCAGAGCGGACTGTTCTGTGGAGTCGGGGCTCCTCGGGTCAGGCAGGCTGGCTCGGTTTCCTCCTTTAAATCCCTCTTAAAAACACACTATTTTAGAACAGAATTTTCTTAAACTGTTTGTTTTCTGTGTTTTAGTTCAATTGTATTTTAACCTAATTTTCTGTATTTATTTTTTAATATTTAACATCGATCAGGTTTTTCTTTCTTTTTTTCTTTTTCTTTCGTAAAGCACTCTGTAACTTGTCCTTGAAAAGAATAAACAGACTCACCCACGGTGCCACTGTGTCCCTTGTCAGCAGCTACCATCAGAGCAGAGCGTCCACTTTTGTCCACTGCGTTGATCTCTGCCCCGTGGCGAAGCACCAGCTGAAGTCCTGCGACATCCTCGGCAAATGCAGCAGCATGCAGTGGGGTCCTACAGGCAGACAGAGACGGCCCAACCCATGATTGAGTATTATAATCCCCCTGATTGTAATCACACGGTGTTAAGTTGTATTTTTGGTGTGTCTAGTGTCAGAAACACCCTCCCGCACCTTTCTGACCTCTGATATTGGGTGTCTGTGCTGCACTTTTTCGATCCATCATTTGCACCCACTTCACACCTTGATCAGGCAGAGATGCAGATGTGAGAGACCTGTACTCCCCTTTATAGCCGTCTTATTTAAATTTGTTACTTAACTATTTTTTTTAATACTTTTCTTGTGTACAATCTACTGTAACACTAATAATGTTTCCCTGATTGTCTTCTAAACTATATCGTGTCTTTCCCCTCCGTCACCTTTTCTAAGATGGCAATCTTTTTGTTTGTTTGTCTTTGTTAGGCCGTCGGAAATTTCTGACGCGGTTTGACAGCACATCTTAAGGACTAGTTCTGATCATCCGTCTCTTACAGCTTCACGGGCTGTAGCGGGCTTCACGAAGGCTTTCAAGCGTGCCGGAAACAATACTACCTCTATAACAATGAGAAGTACATCCAGTCTATACCTCCTTATTACCCTATGATCATTATGTTACATGCCTGCTTTCTGAATCAAATTTGACCTCGTACAATATATTTTAGCTCTTTTGTTCTGCAGCCTCACCTTCCTTTGGCATCTCTGGTGTTAATCATGTGGACCCCAGCAGATTCCAGCAGCCTCTCTGCAGCACCGCTGTGGCCATTCATCCTACAAACAAGACGAGCGGGTTCATGAAACGATGATTCTTTCTAGAGTGTTGTTGTTGTTGTTTTTTTTTCAGTAAAAGCAATTAGTGTTGACACACAGAGACACCGGACAAGAGAATGTTAATACTCACAGAGCACAGTGCAGGGGGGTGAAAGGGTTTCCCTCTTCATGGATAAATGTTTTAAATTCAAGTAAAACCTCCAAACAGTCTTCATGCCCTGCAAACAAACACACTCAGCGTTACACGCGACGACAGATGTTACAGTGATTAATTGCAACATTTAGGTTTGGGGATTAGACGTTTCCAGTCCATCAAACTGAGCAAACCTTTGTAAGCAGCCCAGTGTAATGGGGTGTATTGTTTGTTGTCCAGCAATTTATCTTGCGGGTCCGTTGCCATGGCGGCCTGCACCAGACTGGCCAGGATCTCTGTGTGGCCTCTGGACGCAGCGTAGTGCAGCGGTGTCCTACCCTGGATGTCCCGACATAACGCAGAAGCTTTGTGCTCCAGCAGGGCCGTCACACAGTCGTCGTGGCCCAACACCGCCTGAGCAAAGAGAGTTCAAATTACACAAACTCCACCGACATAAAGCAGCAAACCTGCATTCAGGAAATGAGAAATTCTTTTTTTTTTTTTTTTTTCACTTCAAACATAGAAATAGTTTTTATTCATATGTATCTGTTATGTATTCTATTGCAGTATTAATAGAACATCTGGGCATGTTTCCCGGACAGGGTTTTAGTCTATTCCAGAAAACAAACACAAGGCTTTATAGTGAAGTAGGTTTTTACTCCATGTGTGTGATTAAAGGTGAGTCATTTAGGTTGTCTATTAAAATCGTAAATTATGCTGTCAATTTTGACCTCCACTGTACTGTTATACTTGATCCTCCAATTGTCTTAAGTTTTTGTCGGACAGCTGACGCCCCGAATGCAGCGGTCTTGACCTACCCCTCTGTGCAAGCTGGTGCTGCCCCTCTTGTCCTTAGCATCTGGTGAGGCACCCTTCTCTAACAGGAAGTGGACACAGTCTGTGTGACCTCCCAGAACAGCTAGCATTAGAGGAGTCCTGAAGGAGACGGAGGTAACCATAAAGAAGCATTTTAGCACTGTATGTTCATTGGTCAAATCAGCTTTAGGCATGAAACTGTTTTTCAAAGCTGACTGAACAAACTGAAGTCATCTTTTTAAAAGAAAAAAAAAAAACAACAACAACTTACTGGCCAAATTTGTCTGCCACGTTGATGAGATCCCCCTCCTCCCCGTAATCAATCATCATGCGCAGACAGTCCGAGTGACCATTGGCAGCTGGTATGAAACAAAGTACAAAAAACACAATTAGAAAAGAAAAAAAAATACACTCAATGACATAAAATTGACTCTATCCAGAGTGATAACAATCCGAAACACTGCTATGCAGTCTCCCAGCTGAGCGCCAGACCTGCAACATGAATAGGAGTCCACATTAGACGGTTGTCATTGAGGAGACAGGAGGCCCCCTGAGCCAGCAGCACCTCCACGCAGCGTGCGAAGCCTTTCTGGGCAGCCAGGTAGAGTACGGAGCGGCCTGCGGCGTCCTGCATGTCCACATAGGCTGCAGTCTCCGTGAGCACACGCAGCGCCTGCCAGTGGCCTTTATCAGCCTGCAGGAGCAGAGATAAGACAGTCACAACTTTGCTTCTAATCAGCCTCGTAATGTCGACTAAATGCAGTGGCGACCTGATGTGCAACACTTACAGCGAGATGCAGTGGGCTGACGGGAATACTGCTCTCTATGTCTCCTAGTGCATTAAAGGACATCTCCAGGAGCTAGAAGGAAAGCGCAACAGTCAGTTTCAAGCAGAACAACCCCATTAACTAATCCTTGATATGTAGCGTGTGATATTTGTGAGATGTGATTATTGCATGCGTGAACAGAAAACTCACCAGCTCCAGGTTCTGTTTGTTGCCGTGGTAAGCTGCATAGTGAACAGCGCTGTAACCCTTTGAGTTGACCATCGATGGATCAGCGCCATTGTCCAAAAGATGCTCCAAGCAGCTGTTAAAAAAAACAACAGAAACCAGAAAAACATGTCATTCTGTGATGTTTTGTAATAACTGTTCACAACAAACCTTACTCATGTTGGTCAAATAAAGTTAAGACTAGAGAAAGAAAACTCACAAGTACGACTCCTTCGCCTCGTCCTCATCATTCTGATGGTTCCCAGAAAAATGACGATCAACTCTGAAAGAACCCAGAAACGACCTGTTTCAATTACCTTTCCTGAGTGTTTTATCTTCTTGATTATGTTGTTCAGACTGCTTTCTAAGAACTCGAAAGGAGAAGAAACTGTTCAGTGCTTGAAGTGAATGAGTAATGACAGAGAGAGATAAGGTCAGGAGAGGGCTTTGTTTTTGCATTTCAAACACCACCATTTATTTGACAGTTTCTACCAATCAATCAGTCCTCTGAATCAACAGTTGTTGTTTATTTTGGACAGAATTTGTTGGCTTGTGTTGAATTTGCCGTTTCAGAGAGAACAAAACGAGAGAGAGAAACAAGTTTCCAACCTGCTGAAGGCTTGGGAGGCGGCAGAGTAGTGCAGGGGAGTACAGCCTGTCTGGTCAGGCTCGTTGACCTCAGCGCCAGCGCTCACCAGGGTCACAGTGCACTGGTACCTCCCATTAGCAGCTGCATAGTGCAACGGTGTCCTGCAGGGAGCATGAAGTCACTTTCCATTCTTGCTTGTGTTATGGGATGAAAAACACAGACAACTGAAGGAGAACTCACCTTCCCATTATGTCCCTCTTATTCAAATCGGTACCGCTACTTAAGAGCAAGTTCAGACATTCAACATTTCTGCGGAGACAGAAAATCGTGAGGAAAACATTTCGTCGGAGGACCATTTTTGGTCCTTTTGATATTCCGGTGCTGAAAGAGATCGTGCGTCTTACCCTCCAGAGGCAGCAGCGTGTAGACAGGTCCTCCCAAAGTTGTCAGGGGTGTTTATGTCAAACCCAGCCGATAGTACGTGCTCTTTACTCATAGATGAAACTATACTATACAGCTGACCTGCCGAGGGAGGGGAGAAGAGATGGCGATGTCAAAGTGAACATAAACACAGACATGGAAGATTAAGTTAATTAGGAGCTACTAAGGATCTAAAAGTTGGCACTTTGTGTATCAGCTGATAAATTTAAAGGCTTCATCAGGAATGTGATGACTGAGGCAAGTGTTTGTTTTATTGAAGAGGTTGCTGTTTTATTGTGGATCTCGTATATTACGTTGTGTACGCCGCATTTTAATTGCACGTGACTTTGTACGGCTGCTATCTTGGCCGGATCTCCCTTGTAAAAGAGATTTTTATCGCAATGGGACTTCCTGGTAAAATAAAAGTAAAAAAAATAAAAAAGAATTTGAGTGCACATACAGCATTTATGGAACAAACCTGAGGAGAGTAACTTGCGACAACAGTCTGAAAACCCGTACAGCACAGCTAAGTGCAAAGGGAACATTCCGTGGATCCCACGTCTGAAAACACAAAAACAAACTAAATGTTAGCAACCGAAGGGGCAAAATTACAAAAGCAACTCCGCCTGAACTCAACAATCTTTCAGCATGACACGTATTATTATTTCCCCTCGGGGATTAATAAAGTGTATAAAAAAAATTAAAAAAAAAAGTATACTTTAAGGCATCTTTACTGTGGTTCAACACCCTCGTATTACAACTATTTCATACTATTATATCAGTTAGCCCCACTGAGAGCTTCTCTCCTACCTGGCCGTGTCTGCTCCGTTGGTCATCAGAGTGCTGATCAGCAGTTCATGGCCGTACTTAGCAGCAACGTGGAGAGGAGTATTGCCATACTTATCCACGCAATCGATTTCCCCACCTGATAGAAAGCAGGGAATAGGGAGCGAAACAAAGACCCATTAGGAGGCGAGAAAGCGGATTCACCAACACGTTCTCGGTGAGACGGTGGAGTCAATCGTTACCGTTTTGGATGAGGATCTGAGAGCGTGTGAAGCGTCCGTGAATGGCTGCCATGTGCAGGGGGCTCTTCCCTTCTTTGCTCTGCAGAGGGCAACAAACAAAATATGAAGTCATATTATCTTAACACTATCCAGACATCATTACTATGGCACTGATTGGGCCTAAAAAAAAAAAAAAATCTAAAGCTATGATGCGCATATTCAGGGGTTTTTAAAGATAGCAGCAGCTAACACGTAGTTTCCTCTCTGCTCTTAATTCAAATTAAACATTTAAAGTGACAGGTCTCTTTCCACTGACTCCATTTTCACAACAATACCGCCTCCACTGCCTCTAACTTTCTGACCAATGTTAATTCTCACAGTATCATTTTTAAAGTCCTTTAAGATATACATAGAGGAAGGATCAATAGCATATTAATCCTTCCATTAATTGGGATTCCTCATGCTTTCCCTTTTTACACACAACAATATTGTCATTTCTGCAAGCATAACAACTGTAAATTCACCTCAGGAATACAGTGTGTATAATTCTCCATATCCACTGCACTATGTTAAATTAAAACCAAATACACACATACACTTCTCTAAAAAAATTTTCTCTAAAACTGACCATAACAATAAAATTCACCTTTTTATTAAAGCCTAACCAAACAAAATGAATCGCACTGCATCTGTACTTTTAGCAATAGTAAAGCATAATTAACGCTTAATTATCGTAAAAATTTTCCGAAATATTAGCAAGAGGAAAAAATTAAAATAAAACCATAAACAAAAGCACAGAAATAACATCTCATTTCATACCTGCTGGTTGACATCTGCCCCATTGTTGACCAGCAACTCCAGACAGAGGGCGCCGTTGGTGGAGACGGCGGCCAGGTGCAGAGGCGTGTAGCCACACTTGTTGGGCTGGTTCACATTAGCTCCGTGGTTCACCAGCTCCGTAGCCACAGCCTCCTGCCCCATGTAGCAAGCCACATGGAGCGCAGTGTTTCCGAAGCCGTTGGGCTCGTCAATCTGACCGTAAGACACAAACATAACGTCAGGCGGTACCAATTGGCTCCTGAAAGTGTCGTCCGATACGATTTCAGACGACCGTGATGAAAGACTTTTCGATAAACGCTTGTTATGGTTAATATAACTGACAATAGGGAAGATGAATTTGGCGAGTCTTAAAGTGAGACCTGTTTGAAATAATGAATACATACATCATCACTCACCTCTGTCCCCATCCTCAGCAGGTACTTTACAATTTCGAGGTGACCACTTGCAGCAGCAGCGTGGAGAGGTGTGTAGCCCTGCTTATCCTTGCAGCTTTTGTCGGCACTGCGGGACACCAGCAACTTCACGACCTCCGCGTGTCCTGTCAGAAACACAGAACGGGAGAAAACATGTCAGTATTATTTCTGCCATGAATTCGACGGATACAAAAACAATAAACACAAATAAGAGCGATTAGAGAGAAGTAAATGAGACTGTGATGACTGTGATTTTTAACCCTCGGGAACCCTGGCAGGTTTGATGGGCATGTTTTCTTTAAAACAAAATGCCAAAATTACACCATCATAACAGCAAGAAACTGCAACTGAATTATTGCCAGATTCAAAATTTCTAATGGTCCTTGAACTAATCGTGTCCACCAAACACTTATAAAAAAAAAAAAAATTAACAAAATCGAAGATTAAAATGGTCATAAAAATCAAAATTCGATATGTCTCATTTAAAATTTTGCCAAAAATGCACAATCCACATAAGGTTAAAAAAAAAAAAATGATGTGGCGGTAAATGGGAAGACTTGAATGACTTGGCCGAGGCTACCAGTCACATGACAAAAACTCTGAACGGCAGGGACAGGACGGAGAGCAGATGTGAATTTGTAGAGGTTGTAAAAATGTAAATAATTCAGTATTTATACCATGTGGAGATATTCAGAGGGTTAACAGCTAGCTGACAATGAAAACATGTGGAGTGCAGCATTGGCAAGGAAGTGAAATCTGCGAACCCAAGTAAGCAGCACAATGGATGGGCTGTCTCTCCTTCTTATCGATGGCACTCAGGTTGGCTCCTTTGTTCAGCAGCAGCTTCACCATCTGTAAGACAAATGGAATAAATAATAAAAAAAAAATTATAGATTGACCTCTCTTGGCGCCTGGTTTAATTACGACAATCCATAAAAAGGTTCACCTCTACAGATTAAATTAAACAAAGCCTCACCTCCTGGAACCCACTCTGAGCTGCATGGTGCAGGGCTGTTCTGCCAGTGCGATCGGCCATGTTCAGGTTGCTCAGCTGGGTCAGCAGGGCCTCTGCGCAGCGCGTGGCTCGGTTGGCAGCGGCCACGTGCAGCGGTGTCTGCCAGAACTTGTCTCGTGCGTTTGCCTCGGCTCCGCGCCTCAGCAGCAGACCCACTGCCCTCTGGGGATAAGCAAAACAACCACCGGGGCTTAAAAGTGTGCATCGTATCTGTGGCTTTCTGCATTTCCCTTCCGTCGGGGCAATAGTTTTTGGATGCATGCGGGTAAATGAGTGCAGTAATCGCCGTGGGTGAATGCATAATAGAATTACAAGATTTGGTCATCTGACCGAGAATTAATTAAGGCTCTTTGAAAAGGGGGCAAAACCAGTTTATTCCTTACTTCATTCCTGGAAGCAGCTGCCCTGTGCAACGGGGTCAACCATATATGGTCTTTAGCATTTACACTGGCACCTGAAAGACACACACACACAAAATCATTTTTAAAAAAAAGGGGGTCACAGATGTCGCAGGTATAAAAAAATACAAATAAAAAAAAAATGCAATTCAGTGAAGCAAAAATAAGGAGCATGTCTGCTGGGATGATGACAAACGGGTGAATGTGCAGCTCGTTGCCAGGTGTCAGGGATGCATGGAGCTCACTCACCTGATTCAATGAGGACGTCCATTATATGGACATCACCCAAACAGGCAGCAGCATGAAGTGGCGTACGGCGCTCTTGGTCCTGTCGAGCAGCCCAGAGAAAGATTTTGAGTTTTTTTTTTTTTTTTAACGTTTTAACATCACACATCATTCCCGATCTGCAACCATTTAACACGGAAAGTGCTTGCAAACGTACCAGTGCATTGACATCCTCCTTTTTGTGCAATAATAGTTGAACTTCTTCGGCGTTACGATTGAAGATGGCCTGGACCAGAGGAGGCTGCAACGCAGAAACACCGGTTAAATGAATATAACGCTGCATGAAATCACGTTAGCGTCGATCCGCGCCGACGAACCGGATGAGACCATCGCACATCGTATGGACGCATCCGAGCTGGTCAAATCCGCGCCGACGTCATTATCTATTCCGCGAGATCGATAAATACACCACCGTGGTGTTCAATATTGCATTTAACGCTTCGTTGTCGGTAACTGGATGCGATTTCTCGCGCTCCTCCAGGAGATACCCCGAGCCTTGGCCGAGGCCTGCAGGCCCCGCTCCAACAACTTACGTCAGCTAACCAAAACGGGCTCTCGCTTGAGCTAAAAGTCTGCTCAACCGGACCCCCAGGCAGGGCCCCGGACCGGAGCGCCGACGCAATCACCTCGCAAACACCGAGCCGGCATCGCTGCTCACGACGGAATTTGCGCAATTGCGACGCGGATATCTGCTTCGTTAAACGCGCGCCGCCGATAAGCTGAGCATGAAAACAAGTACGTTGCGCACAAGGAGCAGGTCTCCGTCCCAGCAATTAGACTGCGCCACGGCACAAACACGGAGCGCTTTTCTTTCGGCGTTACCTGGTCTGCAATGTTGAGTACTCCCATCTCCCAAACTCAGCCGGGACGGAGCTCCTTCATGAGGATCAAACTCGGAGGTATATTGCGGTGCGCTGCTGTTCCCACTTCTCTCAGACTGCACCCATCGCGGATTTTGCAAACAGAAATGCGGTCTTGATCTGTCACTGTTGTTGTCTGTATCCAGTGTCTGGTCTGACGAGACTGGCTACGACGGTGCGGGTCCGCCTAGAGGCGTGGCGGGCCGTTGTCACCTCCCCTGGGTGAAATGGCGGCACCGTGTGGCGGAAAACCGCAACTCACTGTCAAATTGACCTTATGGAAAATGTAGAAAAATACAGAATATAAATAAAAAACGAACAACAAAACTACAAACTTGAACTCTGTCTGGTTAATCTAATGGGAGGGGGGGGGGGTACCATGGATCTACAAACAAAATATATCCTGGCCTTTTCTTCGGATTTTTTTTTGTACATATTACCTAAAGAGGTACATTTAAATATAATAATTTCAATATTTGATTTAAACAATAATAATAATTAAAAAAAAATCAATGAATAAATAGACCAGGAGGATTTCTCTAGGCAGACTCTGCAAAGCTTGACAAATCAGATTAACAGGACTACTTTACCTGGTGTTACTATTTATAACATATGTTATATGTTGTATAACATATTCAATTGGTAAGTGGTTGGAGCATTAAAATCAAGTTTTCAAGTGTTAAAAAAAAATGAGGAAAAAGTGACCAAACTAGCTTTCTCTTAGGCTAAGGCCTTAATGGGCCTTGGTGCAATTACTGCAGTTTGTATAATAATTTTTATAACAAGATATAGAAGGTACTTTTTTTTTTTTTGTAGTTGCTGCATTTTGGCTTTGCAGGGCAGTCAGGCCAAAGCTCAACTGAATAGTTTGGTTAAAATGTAAATGAAATTATATTTCTATGCAGTGTTAAAATAAAACAGTCCAATTGGACAGCCTGGAAAAGGTGGTGAAGAGGAGGACGCTGAACAAATTATTATCCATATTGGATAATCCTGACCACCCTCTCCACCACCTGCTGCGGGGACAGAGGAGGACTTTCTCCAAAAGACTCCTCCAGCTCCGCTGTCACAAGGACAGATACAGGAGATCATTCCTGCCGACCGCAATAAGTCTGTACAATAACTCACCTCTGGCAAAATCCATCACATAACAATAACACTGTTGACTGTGTTTCTTGGTTGTTTGTATATAATATATATAGATATATACTGCACTGTATATACTGTGCATTTTATATTATTTTTACTGCTATTTTACCGCTATTTTATTGCTTTTCTATTGTTCTATTATTATCTTATTGCTTCTGTAATGCTGCTGTAGCGAAAAAATTTCCCCTCGGGGATTAATAAAGTAACTACCTAACCTAACGGGCCTTGGTGCAATTACTGCAGTTTGTATAATAATTTTTATAACAAGATATAGAAGGTACTTTTTTTTTCTTTTTTTGTAGTTGCTGCATTTTGGCTTTGCAGGGCAGTCAGGCCAAAGCTCAACTGAATATTTTGGTTAAAATGTAAATGAAATTATATTTCTATGCAGTGTTAAAATAAAACACCGTAAAATAAAATTGTAATAATTTTACCCTCCAGGCCAACAGGGGGCAGCATGACGTCACAGAGCTGTCGGTCTGAACCTTAAGGGGCAGAAGAAACGTATTATTTGCCCCACCGGCGTTTAATTTAGCAGCAGAAGGTCGTCCGCGGCTCGGTCGGAATTTGTCCCATCTTCAGAGCCAAAACGAGCCTAAATCCTTTAACTTTGACGCGAGTTTTTGCGGGTTTTTTTTTTTTTTTTAGACGCGAAGTAATGTGAGTATTGCCGGAAAAAAAAAAAAAAAAAAGTCGAGGAACGCGTCGTGCGGTACGTCGTGCTGTTTTTTTTAAAAACCCTCGGTAGCTAACGTTAGCTGCTGACCACCGTCAACCACCGCCGGTGACGCTCAGCGGGAGAGACGCCGTTCAACGGTCGGTGGTTCACTTTACGCAAAGCTTACGTGTTTATTTTACATTTCCTCGCTTAAAAAATAAAAAAAAATAATTAAAAAAAAAGCGTTTCGGACCGATCGACTGAATCTTACTATACCCCTTCCTCCTCCTCCTCCTCCCTCTTCCTCCTCCCGACCAGGCCCCCGGTGCTCAGCGTCCACACACACACACACACACACACACCCGGGATTTCCCTTCCTTGAGCTGGAGTGGCTGGTTTTGATGGCAGCCACGGCCGGAGCCCGGAGGTTACCCATGGGTGTGCGGACATTCAGCGACTTTCTCCAGATAGCCTCCGTGGGCTCCCCTCGCTCGTGCCGTACGGCGCTGCAGAGAGGATGCACGCGACAAAACATCAGGTGAGCCACGTCACGGGGACACTTGGAGGAGGCTATTATTATTATTATTATTATTATTAGGCTCTTTTTTAAAAAAAAAGCTCGTTAATATAACGACCAAAAGGCAGAAAATGACTCACTAGGGCTGAAAAACTCGAGATACCCTTTTATCAATATTTATAGGGATGCTTTCACCAAATATTTACATAATGACATTTGATCAATAGTCACGAGACTATAACGACTGAGTGGGTAAAGGCAAATAACAGCAAAGATAAAACATTCAAAGAAATTCAGAAAATGACTTCTGTTTAAAACCTGGAAAATAATGTAAGTATAATGCTGTAATAATTCATATGTCACCAACAGGATCAAATATTGATCACCCAGCCCTACTACCCACAAAATACAAGCATTGTTATATAAAAAAAAAAATTCACAACACCTATATTAAATAATTAAACCATATAAAATTATCAAAACAACATTGTGGAAATCATTTGGACATAAAAAAAGGGGCAACAAAACAATGTTTTACCATATTTCACGAAGCTGAGCAGTAAGAGAAACGGAAATATCATTTTATGTTTATCGCATCACTGAGTAATAAAGTCTTTTTTAGGATTTCAATCATATGATAAATATTGTTATTACATGTAATGAAGAAGTCGTTCATCCCTGGTGCAAACAGTATTCAAAACTCTTGTCAAAAGGCAATTTTCAACACCAGTCGACAACAAATGTTCCTTCTATTCTTTTGATTCTGATATGATTTTATGGCACTATCGCCTATCACAGTCACCCGTAAGTAATTAAGTATTTTTCTAAACGCACGCGTTAAGCCGGCGGCCGCAACATATTTGGTCAGAAAACACATCGTTAATTCATTCCAACAAGTGCAATAAAATAAGGTGTCGCGTTACGTAGCTTTTTTTTGTTGTTTTTTTGCTCCTCGCATAAAAGGCCTCCCAACTCGGAAAACACCAGCACACTCACAACACAGACCTTCCACCAGCTCCTGGTCCGCTCGCCGTGTGCACTCGCTGACTTTGGCAGCTGGAAACTGGAATGCAGTGTTTTGTTGGACACCGTGCCGATCGCAGGTCGCGCCATTTCCAGAACGTGGCTCACGGGACATTTCCTCTTACCTTTCAGACACTTGTCGTCGTGTGGCATTTTGATGACGAGATCTCCCAGGGTGCTCTGCCTCCAAGACTGGGACACGATGACGGCGGTTCCCCAAAGCAGAAACTTCATCAGCCTCACCAACAAAAGGAAGGAGTACTCCGAGCGTAGGATACTTGGGTAATTGAACAGTACGAGCCGGTTGCGACCGTGTTTTATCAGGACGAAAACCGTTTCTCTTGACCCTCGTGTTTCTTTGCTGCCGTAGGTTTTCTATGCTGGAAATGTACGACGTGGTGGCCAACGTTGACGACTACAAGCACTTCGTGCCTTGGTGTAAGAAGTCCCAGACCGTCATGAAGAGAGCAAGTCACTCCAAAGCCCAACTCGAAGTGGGATTCCCTCCGGTGGTGGAGAGATACACGTCTATGATCACGTGCGTTAGGCCTCATCTAGTCAAAGTGAGTACCGACCGCCTCAGAGATCCTGTCGGCCCCGCGAATAACGGCTTGTCTGACGTTCACGTCTGCGGATGAGAATTGGATTTTATGTAGTTAAAATATGCTGCCAGTTTCAGTCGAATCCTACTGAGACGCTAAGTGTAGTTTTGTGAACGTAGTATTTATATGTATTCCACTTTCTAATCACAGGGTGTGTTTTGTGGTGGTTTTTTTTTTTTTTTGTAGGCAGTGTGTACAGATGGAAAGCTGTTTAATCACCTGGAGACGATATGGCGCTTTAGTCCTGGCATTCCCGGTTACCCTCGCACCTGCACGGTAGACTTTTCTGTAAGTAGCCTGAATCTTGATGTATGTGCTGGTTCACTGAGTGGGTATTAGACCATCTGTCCCTCTTTAAGCATCTTTGGTCGGAGTAGTTTGACATTTTGGTTGAAAATGTCCCTTTTTGGCCCTGTCACTGTTTTTTTTGTTGTTTTTTTTTTCGAGCCTGTCCAGTAAACAAACCAGTCAGCTTATTTCAGCATAAACATCGGAAGCAATGAGAAACCGCTCGTCTGGCTCTGTCCGAAAATAGCCCAACATTTTAGAGCCAATGATGCTTCATTTGTTTAATCTGTACAAAAACTGAAGTGTGACCGTTGGTTATGATTGGGAATATTTCTTCACCTGTAAAATGGCAAAACGCCAGGAAAGTCTGTTTAGCCAAGAGACGGTCCCGCACGTACATCTTTGTCACCTTCGGACAGCGCCAGGCGAGCCTCCTCCCACTGTTTTCACCCTTTATGCTGAGCTAAGCTAACTGTTTGGGGGTTTTGGCTTCAGTCTCTCTGCAAGAAATAAACAGTAAATAGCAAATAGGCCCATTTTTCAATCATTTTAAACTATTTGAATCCGTCCTCTGTTGTTGCCGCCTTTTGATGAATCTTCTTTTCTCTCTGGTGTATACACACACACAAAAAAAGCAACTATATATATATATTTTTTTATTTTTTTTAATCTTTTAACAGATATCGTTTGAGTTCCGCTCGTTGCTTCACTCCCAGTTGGCCACTATGTTCTTCGACGAAGTCGTAAAGCAGAACGTCGCTGCGTTTGAGCGGCGAGCCTGCAAGCTTTACGGCCCAGAGACTCGGATCCCGCGAGAGCTGATGTTTCACGAGGTGCATCAGACGTGATCGCAGCAACTGTACGTCCTCACCTGGCCTTAAATCATACCACCCTTTATTCCCTTTTTTTTTTTTTTTTTTTTTTTTTTGCACTCAAACCTGCATGATGCGGCTTGGTCGCCCCCCCCCCCCCCCCCTCCTCCACCTCCCCCGCCTCCCCACACATGCAGCCTCCACTGCTGCGCATTCATCATAGCGGCTACTGAATATGTAGGACATCTAACTCTTGTAGTCGTAAAGTTGGGAGTTCCCGCCTCAGTAAGTTCTTGCTCGTCTCCCTCCTCATGTTCAGCCTGTTCACTTTCTGTCTACCTCCAGTTTGGGTCCTTCTTTAGCAGAAGGAAGTCACCATCCATGCATTCTGCTCCGTGGCCGTTGCAAGCTGTAAACACGCAAAGAAAACAGTAAATAATTACAACACCACGTTAGCGGTGTTACAGTCGACTATCATTTTAAATAAACACCCTTTTAAACTGAATAAGACACGGAGGCCCTTTTGCTCAAGTCTTGTTGTTCACTGTGACTTGAGGTGACAGTATTTGACACTCTTGACACGTTATCGGGATCAGCTGATGACATTATATTATATTAAGAAACGCATTCTTTGCCTTTACTTTAACTAAATAGAAATTAAGACATATTTTTGGACATAGGGTAGTGCTGTCGCTGCAAAATTCTTTCAAATTTATCCAGCAGTGGTTTTATGCAAAATATTCGTTTGGAATTTAAGGTGCCACGTTTTGGGACGTTTGGAGCGTCATCACCGTTCTGACCGCGTGACGCTATCGCGAAGGGGAAAAGTGTCATGTTTTCATCAGCGAACGGCGGCATCAGTGAAGTTTGGGGAATTTAGCTTTAACTTGAGTGTTGTGCTGTGAGGATTGTGTTTTTGGATGTTGAGATTTGGCCTGCTAGTTTTAATAATGCCTTATTTTACAGCCGAGCTTCAGTCACTATTAGTGGAGAGGGGCAGTCAAACTTTGCACAAAGAATGAGTGTATGAAAACGCTGGAGAGTGCTGTGAATGGGATTGTGACAACAAAAAAAAGTTGATAGGTCATAATATAGCTGCCACTTTAAAAAAAAAAGAGATATATATTGTTTTGCTTTCTATATTCATAAAGTTACAGATTATACATTTTAAACCTGACATTTCATGTGATGGTGCTGCTTTGTTGTGGTGAGATCACAAAAATAAAATGCTATGTGCTTCAGTCTTTGATAGGATTCGGATCAGTTCACAGTTATTATATCGTAATTGATCACTGCAGTGACAACAAATGATAATTTATAAAACGTTGTAGAGGTTTCCCTGCTCAGCTGTTTGTATTTTGTGGTCCATCTTCTGAAGGTGATCAGGACGATTATCTCGCATCATGTACATTCTCATCATCAAACATACTGGCGGGCAGTAGAATAAAACATGATCATTTATCATCTTCTGTGGGTTTCCTGCTTATTTGTGGGGCTTTTTTTTTATTTAAATACATTATCATGCATGTTTGTAACTACAGAAAAAGCAAATATTAGAGATATTTCTTGAGTTTTACGTGTTGCACCGTCGGGGCATGACTTCTATTTTCTATCCAAGTAGCCCTTCACTTTATTCCATGACAAAGGACTCTTGAAAGTTTACTGACTTGAAATGTGACTGCTGAGTTCCGGTCGCCAAAGGTCAACAGACCAAGTTGTTCTGTCTGTGACCTTCCCCGTGATTGGCAGTTTATTTTGTCCACATGCTCAAGTTTCAGACTAACAAAACTGAGCCGACGTTCAGTTAACTTCAAAGCTGATGTGGTCCATTTGCTTTGGTGGGGAGGCGATTTACAAATCAGTCCATGAGGAATGTGTATTGAAAAGAAATGGATCTGTTAATACTGTTATGTCTTAAGAAATAATAACAATATTCGATTTTGAAATGACACTTTTCAAGTGTTACAATTTTAGGGAATAAAATAGATCCGAGTCTATTTTAAACAATTTTATTTTGGTTCTCGTTGTCAGTAATGCTGCATAATTCAGAAATTCATCTTTACCCCATGTTTCTTTTTTTGTTTTAGTTTTTCTCGGAAAGAGATATTTTACATCACAGTGATTCAATTGAATGATAAATTTTGTTATTGTAGGTGCCAATACTCCTTGAAAACCTTTTAAGAGCGGACATTATAAACAGAAGAAATATTTTGTAAAAGTATTTTATGATGACCTGACCCATTCATCTCCACAGTATGTTTCCACATGATTTCTCAAACTGCAGGAGTGTGGTAGATCCTTGGTCTGATATTGGCCGCCTGGTATGTATACAAAATGTATGTAAAACTATCACTGCAGTAACAGAAAATATTTGCCATCATTTTGCAGTCTGCTCACTTTTAATGTTGCAAGCAAAAATGTATCTTTGTAAATACTCTGGGTTTATTTTCAAACTTTATTTAAATAAAAAGGTGCCACAAATGTTTGTCTGTGCAGTTTTTAAAAAAACAACAACAACAAAAAACCTGATTAATGCATGTAGTTGAAACTTTGTACCTTTTTAGATTGAGCTTTTTGTGCCACAGATTGGCATGAGGTTGAGGCTCTTTGGCACTTACTGCCTTTGTTGCGCACACCGAGACACAGCTGACCGGCAGGAAACCAGAGCGGTGTGGCGGTATGTGGGCCAGTTATTAATAACGGCACACGGGGAGAGTTGGGTACTTGGACCATCATCTTTTCATGATCATGAAGTTACAGAACTGAAAAAAAAGACTAATTAATTAAATTAATAGTCATATCGGATCATTATCTTACTAGATGTACAGATTATTATTTATTTTTTTTATCTCTTGTTGAAACCAAAACCTTCAAAACATCTTGAGCTGACATCTCAACAAGAGACAAATGACTCGAGGTCTTCAGAGCACATGATTCTTCTTTTTTTTTTTTCTTCTTTTAGCGTGTACTGTCATTCTCAAGTTTCAAACATGACAGAAATTCTCATAAAAGTCAGGACACCGACCTCGCTCTCTAGGGAATTCAGGTCATATTTCACAATTCAAGAGACACCAGATAATTGGAATTGACCTGAGCCAGCAGATGACTTGTTTTGTTTCCCAGGCACTCGGGTAGGATTTAGTGGCACCTAGTGGTGAGGCTGCAGATTGCAACCAACTTGAATACCGTCCCCCCCCCAGAGTGGCCCACACAACTTGGCCACTGTAGTGTGCTATGTAGCTGACATGAGGACAGTCGGTCTTGCCTTATTCCCTGCTAATCCAACAATGGGCTAAGAGGAGGTGCGTGGGTGGAGCTCAGGCAGCCCTAATGAAGCCAAATTGCTGAAACCTACAGGCACATCGCCAACTGTGACAGCATCCACCCGTCACTCACAGCAGCTACGTCCTTAAGGCCTCGATACAATTTAAATGGATGGATATAAATATATATAAAAAAAAAAAAAAATGCAGGCCCTTTACAGTTATGAATGGTGAAAGGCTGCAAATGTGTTTTCAATTTACAGTTCGACATTTTAAAATGAGTGTCTGTGGGGATTGACTCACTTTTGGAGACACTCTCAAGTGGGCACTCAGGGAACTGCAAGTTTGGGCACTTCCGTTTTAGCTTTTTTTTTTTTTTTAAATCTCTGGAGCCAGAGCCAAACCCTTAGTGGCTCTCGGTGGTATTGCAGTTTAAAGCACTTTCGCATTTTGCCTCCTTTTTCAGACCTGGACGCTACGTCCACTTTTACATGGGAGTCTCATGCAGAAACATGGCGAGCTCTGTGGATAAATGGAGACGTGAAGGCTTCTTCTAAGGGAATGAAAAAAATGATTCCTAGTTTCAGGGGATTCTACCCCAATAAAAACAATTACGAGTATTTTCGTAGTAAGGCCTCCTAAATCTTGTACACTAAAAGCTTTAATCACGAAGAAGACGAGACCAAACAAGTGTTAATAAAAACCTTTATTTTTCACTTTTTGTTAGGTTTTCCAATTGCTCTTCAAGCTTTTCTTGCCCGTTTGACCCATCCAGCCCCATCCCCCAAGTGTTTCTCTGATGAATCCACCTGCCTTGAGTTCTCCCATTCCTTTACCTTCCGTACCTTTATCCTCCTCTACGATCAAAATAACCACATCTTGCTGAACAACCCGCCACATGGAAGAACACTACAACAACAACAACAACAAAAAAATCCACACCGGATAAAGACCAGAAGGAAGACGGCGGCGGAGCGGAGAGAATCGAACGCGTCTTAGTGAACTAATGATGACTAACGCGGCGAGAGTATCGTTTGAAAAAAAATAAAATAAAAATAAGAGTGAGAACGACACAAAAATGGAGTGCTGACAAACCCAGAATTTAAGAGCAAGCTTGAAACATTCAAGTGGAATCACCTGAAAAACAGCACCAGCTAAGCCCACAGAGCCAGGCGAGAAATCGTGTATATACAAGATAGCTGCAGCTTTTTTTTTTTTAAATTTTTGTTCGTCGGCAGAATTTCACAGTGACCAGTGAGCCTGGGCATTAATTTACAGACCAACCCGGACACTACTACGATGTTGGTAAACTGTGGTTCTCATTGTGATTATTACAAGCAAGTGATCGCACAGAGCTCATACATTCAAGCTATACATATATATATATATAACTATGTACACAAAGTATAAATAAAACCACAAAATGAGAACCCCAAAATTTTTAGTTTTATACATATTCAACACCAAAAAAAAAAAAAAAACCTGCTGTCAGAGGGACACAATCAACCTGGGAGGGTTTTCTACTGCTACGAATTAGGGAATCCAATCAAGCAAGTGCTCTTTTTGAAGTAGTCGATGTTTAAAGCGCTCTCCTCTGGGGACAAAATAACAAACGTACACGCGTAAACACACAGGACTCCCAACAGAAACAAAGCCTCCCCCTCTCCTATCCCGCTTTTCATTCAAGCTTGCTCTTAAGGATTCACTACAGGCTGCCAATTACAACATCCTTTTACTGTACATTATTCTCAAACCATTGGAGCCTTTGAGCAGAGACACCCATTTATAATAGGAAAGCAGGAAGAAGAGCCGACGAAGCTAATTTCGATATAAGACAAACCAGTTATTTTGATCATAGAGGTAATACAGGTCAATCTTTACAAAGAAAAAAAAAATAATACAAGTTGGAGCGAGAAGAGAGATTAAAGATTTAAAGGGGCAGTATCTTTTAACTGATTTTCATACTTTTCTTACACAGCTTGCTAATTACTTTTACTGGTGAGGACCTATTATTTCTCTAAACTTGGAGTGTTCATAAGTGGGAGTGAAACACATTGATCAACTAGGTGGGATGACAACATTGCATAGAAGGAAAACTAAGTCCGATCGTCTTATTGAAAAAAAAAAAAAAAAAAAAAAAAAGCAAGAAGATATTTTGCTTGGGAATATCTTCTAAAAAGAAACAAATCACTGCATTAGCCAAAAGCAGCAAAAATGTAGTCAGGTATACTTGAAATCTTTACACAAATACAAAGGAAGCGTAGTTCACTCCCACAATTCCCTTTGAATGCCACTGCCTATTCATAATTCAGACTCAGTGCAGGCACTGCTCAGGGGTGAATCTTAACGGTACATAGTTTGAGCCTTCTATGGGGTTACATACATGCGCGTCTGAAGTTTGGACCTTTCATGTTTCAAACATATGATGTGGAAACGTGTTCAGTGGTGAACTAAACGCACTAAAACACTATAACACCGTGGCAATTTTAAAAGGCCCTTCTTTTGTGAAATGACATTAAAAGCGTACTGTCTCTTTGAATCCCGTTAAATCCCTGGGGTTGGAAATGACAGAGGGTCAACTTATGTCTGCCTTTTGATATTTCCACCTCCTCCCACCCTTTCACACTAACCCCCCCCCCCGGTTCCTCTCAGGTGGTGCCTCAGCCCGACTTGGTTCCGACCAAATTCATCAGTCCCTCTGTGCTCATGGACTTGGGGCGCTCCAAGGGGAAGCCCAGGGCTCTACTCCACACCAGCTGAGCCAGCACGCCGAGGGCACGGGACACGCCGAAGAGCACCGTGTAGTAGTTCATCTCCGTCATGCCGTAGTACTGCGCAGACACACGGCGGATAAAAAAAATTTTTTTTTAAAAAAAGACTCAGCGTCTGCATTCGCTACCGTTAAGATGGCAAATGTATGATTACAATACAAAACGCGTCTTCTTACCTGCAGCAGCACTCCGCTGTGAGCGTCCACGTTGGGCCAGGGGTTCTTGGCCTTACCCTGCTCCAGGAGCACATTGGGGACAATCTTGTAAAGCTGGGCGACCATCTTGAACAGGGGGTCATTGGGCAGATGCTTCAGGGCAAACTCGCGCTGGCAGGTGTAACGTGGGTCAGTCTTCCTGAGGACAGCGTGGCCGTAGCCCGGAACCACCTACAGCCAAAAGAGCAAAAATGCATATTTTAAACTGTGATGAAATACGAACACATACTGCTACCTTTTATGGTTTACAGCAGCATTTTTGAGAAGCTTTCAAGGAGTAAAAATGAAATTGAGCGACGGGGTAAATCCGGAAAATAGAATACAAAGAAACATAAAACCGAGTACACAATATTTAAAAAATGTTTTTATTGTAATGCGTCGAACGAATCTGTTGGTTTTGGAAAGTGTCTTCCGAGTCCAACGACACACCTAAAAGACTATTTCTGAAATGACTGAATCTGAGCTCATTATGATAACCGGAACTGCTCATGAACGTGGTTCATCTTTACCCTTCCAGACTGAAGTGTGTTCCAGATGTAATCCCTCATCTTCTCATCAGACACCTCTCCTCCCAACTCCTTCTGCAGGGCGGTCAGCCACACCAGCACCTCCTGAAGATGCAAAATAAAACACACATTGAGAAGTTATATATATATATTAAAAAAAGATGTAGCAAAATAACACAAAGTAAATGATTATGACACTTTTCTCTGGTATTTTCTGAACTTGGGCCCATTTTTTCTTCTTAAAAATACCACATCAGAGGAGTGCCGGGCGGAAACCAGTAAATCTTGTTGAATACATTCAGTGTCAGCAGTGCTGAAAACAACCCTCACTTTACTTTCAAAGTCAAGGTGTTAGCAAAGTGCGTATTAAGGGAAGCCAAATCGAATGATCATATTTCATTAGTTAATAATAAAACGGATAGCAGAATTTAATGCCGGTGAAACAGGAAACTTGGGACAGCTGAAGAAGAAGTGACCTTCCAATCAAGCCCTGGTTAACAAACTGTGCTGATTATCAGTCAATCAACTCTACAATAAGTTTTATAAATCAATAGAGGCAGTCAGTCGGCAGCCTGTGTAAACTTGTCTTCCTTTATGTCATTATGTTTACCCTCTGCTGTTTGTCTGCTGCGCTGCCCACGGTAGTGAAGAGAAAAACAAACAAGCGGACCAAACTAAATTCAACCCTGAACTGTCATATCATGTGTTCAAAGGCCAGCAAGCCTTTTCTTGCAGGAGACATTTCTAAAAGCAGCGTTGTTACTCGTGACTTATCAAACGTCTTCTTTGTGAAAGGCTCATTGGGAGACCAGCAGTGAATTTCCAAACGCTGATGTGCCGAGGAACGAACCTGATTGGCCAGGCCGTGCAGGGGACCAGCCAGCCCGTTCATGGCAGCGCTGAAGGACAGGTAGGGGTCAGACAAGGCGCTCCCCACTAGGTGGCTGGTGTGGGCACTGACGTTGCCTCCTTCATGGTCACTAAAAATTACAACAACAAAAATTTTAAATTAATAAACACACGTTTACAAAAAAAAATGTCAACTCAGGATTTCTCAAAAGAGAAGCCAGTTTTCTAAAGCAGACTGAGATTAAAGTTTGTTTGCATCAGCAACATTTGAACTGCCGTCTAATCACTCACTGAAATAAGAATAATGTCCGGTGACCCACACTATGTAACTGAACAGTACTTTGCATTTGTGCTTTTACCCTCATCATGTGTCACTATGATGGGATATGTGCTACCTGCTTTGAGGTTTGATGACTAAACAAACTGGTGTACCATGTTATATCATCCGGCGTTAATTGTGGGTGGCAGCACGTTCAGGGCAGTGGGACGACTGTCACAGTAGAACAGCCGACGGTTTAACACACAAAGTTAGGAGATGCATCGGTCAAGACGTAACTACAAACTTTTTGTTTTGTTTTCAACAATGTATCATGAGTGATTATTGTCATGTTGTCTAAATTCAGAAAGATTTTGTTGGTATTTAGCTTAATCTTAGGCTGCTATTTCAGTTAAACTGATTAGATAAGAGCGCTTTTAACACTTTTTTCCAATATGAAATTGTAGATATTATAGCTCGTGTTTTAACAGTTTTAAAAGAGCCTTTTCCCTTTAACACAATCATTTAGACTCAGTTTTGCTTAGAAATCTACGAATGAAATCAATATCATCTTCGTGCTCTCATTGTCAACAGCTCCATCTGATTGAAGTGGTGTCCAGTTTTTCAAAAACTTAATTTGAGCTTGTTTAAAGCTCGACTTAATTTACAATAAAATTCTGTTACTCCCGAGGGGAAATAAAAAAAAAAAAATAAATAAAAAAATCAAACCCAATTCACAGCCTATGAAGACATATTTTTAAAGTTGCACCTGTGGATGGTGAGGTAGAGCCTCATGAGCTCGGTGAACTGGGAATCGCTGTAGCCCAGCATGTTGGTGAAATTGTGAGACCAGTCCAGGTTGGAGTCGATGGCTCCGATGCTGCTGCCTTCGCGGTACAGGTTGCGGTAGATCTTGGCAGCAATGCAAGGCAGCTTGGCAATCAAGTCCATGGAGTCTTCATAGACAAACTAAGAAAACCAATGCAAAGGCATTGCAAAAGAGTAAGTCTGAATCTATGAAAGCAGGACTGGAGCTGTAACACTTTCTATACAAAAAAAAAAAAAAAAAAAAAAAAGTTTTGAAATGCATTAATCATCTGAGGGCAGTGCACCCGATTAAATGGCAATCCATCCATTAGTCCAAATATTTCCATCCTTGGTGCCAAACAGGAGGTGAAAAGTGTGTGTGTGTGTGTGTGTGTGTGTGTGTGTGTGTGTGTGTGTGTGTGTGTGTGTGTGTGTGTGTATGTAAACTCACCTCCCAGTACTTAGACTTGTGGACGCCCTCAGAGTAGGCCCGTGCAAAGCTGCTCTCACTGTTCAGAGCTGTGATGGCAGCACTGAACTGAGACATGGGGTGCAGGTTTGTGGGGAAGTTATCCAGCATGGTGACGACGTGAGAGGGGAGAGCTGCTCTTTTCGCCCACTCTTTGGACACCCAGCTCACCTGGAGAAAAAGAAGCACACCATGTACGCGGGAGAGGTTAAAATAATTCCTCTTCAGCTCTTTGTCAGTCAAGTGCAAAGTTGTGGACTTAATCCCTTGAGAGGAAAAAGATCTACATTTTGTCCTTAACTTACTTCTTTGTGTCATTAGCAGGTGCATTCAAATCCATGTCAAAGTACAGTTAGTCAGGTTAAAGGAGGAAGATTATCAGACAGCTTGTCCTCATGACTCTTAGAAGGTGATAGGTGGCAGCAAAAAATTCACTACTGATTCGGTTTTGTTTACTAGTTATGAATTAAATCTCTAATTGAGAGAAGAGAATTTTCCAGAGTGATGGATAACCGATGTCATAAACACTACTTGCCAACAGCTTGTTATTCACCTTCCCATGCTGTGACACCAATCATATCAAAGCTCATGTACTAATATGAGAACTGATCTGTGGCTAAACTCTCCTTCATCTTACAATTTATTGTTCTGACGGAATATTGAGTTTTGAAAAATGCTGAAACAGTGTGTGGTCGAAATCTGACATGCAGGGTCTGACAAGCCAGGACTAACAGATTAAAAGAGTGAGCAGCTGTTTTACTATTGTACAACAATGTTTCAGTCACCTGCTCCTCAGTGGGGACCTGTCCTGTGACCAGCAGCCAGAAGAGGCCCTCAGGCAGCGGCTCCTCGCCTCCTGGACCTTTGGGCAGCAACTCTTGACACTCTGGGATGCTGTAGCCCCTGAAGCGGATGCCCTGCGTATCAGTGGAGCCAGGAAAAGATGAAAAACTAAACGTTACTTGTGATAATCACATACATATTCAAGTTATCCTGAAATTCGCATTCAAGCGAGTGCTGGCAAACTGCTAATGTGAGCTCTCGCCCCTCCAATGAACACTGATGATGCAATATCTCACTCCACGCAGTGCCGCTCTGTCACTGAATGCGCTCAGCTTTGGGCAGAAAGTAATCAAGGTAAGTGCCTACAATGAAGGCTGATTTCCAGGCCGCCAATTTTCAAAACCACATACAAAGAAAAAAGAAAAAAAAAACGTGGGCAGTTTCACAAATATTTGTTTAAGATTATGTTGACCAAGATACAAATCAAATGAGGCATTTTACAGTAAAAGAAAACGACCTTTGCAGAGCTCACTGATTGGCAAATTATGCAATCCAGTCTAGAGGACCTTAAACCTAGTTCTGCTGACAAAGACAGACACTGATATTATCTGCAATAAATCAATCTATCTGGCTCTAACACTGACCTCGTCGGGATCCAACACGGAGGTTTCATACACCAGACCCTTCATCCCCCGCATACCTCCATACACCTGGAGAATGAAAACACACAAAACATAAAGCATATAGAGAAATTACATTCCATCTATTTAACACTGTATACAAAGTTGTGTGTGCAAAGTAATGCAGCGAGCGGCTAACAGAAGAAGACAAAGCATTTATTGCAGTGATGTATGTATGCGAGAGCAATTATGGGCCCGTTTGAGACTGGCAGTTTACAGCCGAGGTTTGAGTGACTCAGCTAAAATATCTCCGCCGGCAGAAAGCAGTTCATATTGTGACCTCGGAGAGAGATAACAGGACATTGATACCCGACACAGTAAATAACCCTCTGCAGGCCGAGATGGATTAAGTGCGGCTGATATGTCATCACTCATCTGAATAATGGTCGATGGCCTGATTATTGTAATGGCTAAGTTGAATCCAGCTCAGTTGCCAACTAAATATATGACAAGCGGCGTATTTTGTTCAATATCTCGAGAGTCACTCACCATGTCAACAGTAATCTGTCCTATGTTGGTTTTGCCATACTGTGTTTTGAAGCTCTTGATTCTGGTCTGTTCTTTAGGGATGAGGTCTGCCAGGACATCCTTCAGATTCTGTGGGGGGAAAAAAACAACAACACAATATTTAGTCACTAATGCCCTCAAAATAAAACCCATTCCTTTTTAATGTGACCTGCAGTTAATCAAACAGACTTTATGTAAACATTTCAGATTTTTTGTTTTGTTTTATCTGCTGTAACAAAGGTCAGCATGTTCTGTTAACACTTGAGGGACCAACAAACCAACTGCTGCACACAGTTTATCACTTCAACTGCAGAATAACAATGTGGGAAAATCTGAAGCGAGCAAACAACATTGAGGTGAACCGAGTGCACTTACTGTTGTTGATGCGCTGGCATTTCTGGCAGCCACAAAGAAGCAGGCGGCATTCTGTGGAATAAACAGAGAAATATTAAGATTTTGATTGTCAGGACCAAAACGAGAAAAACCTCATGAAAATAAGATAAAAGTCAGAGGATGAATTTCTGGACCATTATCTCCGGAAAAAACACCTCTTCACAAACATGATTTTATCGTCTGCTGATGATGTGAAGATGTTCAGTCACGCAAGTATTTATCAACTTCTGTCGAAAGAGGACTGTGTGGTGTTAAAAAAAGAAGAAGAGAAAAAAAAGAAGAAAATCATGGCACACAATCTACAATGTCAATATGGACGATTGATTAATGTGCTCATGTGATTTTCAGTCTTCTGACACTGGTGTAAAACAACAGGATTTGTTAAGACGAGGAATGTTTCTCTATATTTTTTGTCCAAAAGACTGTGATTGTGTATTCTGATATTATAACGCCGACTATTAACATGCTGAATTTATAATTTAAGACCAAGTTAAAAACAGTGTATTTATAAGCTTAATTGCATGACTGTGATAATCCAAAACACTCTGAAAGTGAAAATGACACTCAAAAGGTTTGTAATTAATGCTACTTATGCTCTTAAGCCTTGGACTGGGGGGGGGGGGCGAGGGGGTAATCTTGTTGGAAGCTCAGTGTCTGTAGTGAGAAGTTGAGTTTACCACTGAAACGGGACTCCTCTGTCAGTGTACTAAAATCATCAATGGATGAAGGAGTCGTCGGAGGGAGGGGGGGCGGACAGCAAGCAATGGGACCCCCCTCACCCCGTAAACACAACTGTTGGGGGTGAATAGGACCGACAAGGTTCGTCGAAACAAAAGGAAGCGTCTTGGGTCACCGCGCACACTTTACACAGCTGAGAGAGAGATTATGCAACAGCTCAGGATTTTAAATATAGAGCACGAGTTTGACTCAACTTCCACCAGCCTGACAGTAAGAGGAACGATTACTCTGCACCAGAAGGGCATACGAGTCAACCAAACATGTGAAAGCTCAATTGATGAGCATTCTCTATGGTGACCAACACATACAACCCTTGCTTAAGGGGAAAAAACATTTGCATCTTTTAATGACACTCAGCTGGAAGCAAGTTTTGATTTGAAATTTCTTTCATCCAAATTTTCACCTTTTTTTTCCCCCCTTTCTGCATTTCTAAAGATACAATTTTGTACATTTCAACACCGAAATCAAAAAGACACTTAAAGATCACAATCCTCTCCCAAAGAACTGAAACGATCCGAAGCCAGAAAATATCACAAAGACTCCAAATTTAAGCGCTCCGGTCGTCACTGACTCCTGATTTTTGGGTCATAGTTCAGAGACATAACATATTATACAACAACAACAAAACAAAAAAAAACAGCTGGCTCATAAATCTCCTGTGCAAGAGATTGCAAAACGATAAGGAAGAAAGTGAATGTAACAGAGTTCAAAGACATTTAATCACTTATTAGAGGGAGAACCATTTAAAAAAAAAAAAACACACAGAGGGCAATTGATTTTTTTTTTTTTTTCAGTGTTTCAGGAGGCTGAACCAAAGCATACTTCAGGTGACACCATAATGGCATTCACAGCTCGCTATTAAAAGCAATTTCAGCAAAGTATTTTTTTTACCTTCACGGGTTATTGATCAATAAGATCTTCCGTAAAGAGATTTCAAGCAGCATCCGTTGTCTAGACATTTGTTTCTACAGGGGTTGAGTATTCTTTAAATGCCATAAGTCATATGTTGAGGACCTAATTAAAAGAAATAAAAGACATTATAAGACACTTGGCTCGAGTCTAAAAACGTGAAGGTCAACGGTGGTGGCGAGAAAATTAAAAAAAAAAAATAGGCACAAAGTTGGAAGTTTTTATGGGCGATCGCAGTGTACCAGATGATTTTTTTTTTACACTTTTACCGATGAAAACTAAAACGTGGTGAGACTCTGGTTAGTGACGTTATGAACACGGTCCCCGGTGACAGCGGACAACGGCCGCCGCGCTAGCTTTAGCCGACGAAAGACACGAGTTCACGAACCGTTACAAAAAAAAAAAAATAGTTTACGTAACCCTGCGCGAAACGGCAAGAAATGACCGCTGCTGTTAAGAAAACAACAAAAAAAAAATAATATTGTAGTTTCAGCGACCACACAGCTGTTTCGCAATGTGTGACGTTAAACTAGCTCACCGCTACGTCGTTAGCAGGCTAAACCTAGCGTTAGCTTCGAGGCAACAGCTTTGACTTTTAAAAGGCCCGTTTCTAACTCGTCTTACCTTTGAATTGAGGAGTTTAGGCGCTAGCCTGCTGACGGTTAGGAAGGACATCGTGTCTGTGTCAAATTATTATTTCCACTTGTTCTCTGGAGCTAAGGAAGCCGCCTGCCGGTGCACCGCGGAGCTGGTTGAAGGTGCCCCTCCGGAAAGCAGAAGGTTGAAGAGGGATTCGGGGCCCGCAACTACCAGCGCCGCTGATTGGACGATTGGGACTGATTGCGTCGAGAAATATGATTGGTCAAAGCGATGTTGGCTGCACTCGGATTGGATAGGAGCTCCGCTTTGAGTCTGTGACGATAACTGGAGATCGGGAGGGGGGGGGGGGGGGGGGGTTGTTCAAGAAACTTTATAAAGTTTGCTCCTCTCGATTTAATCCCGTTGGATTAAACAAATAAAACTATTGTCTGACGATTGCAGCGTCATGGTTGATCCAACATGGATTCCCGTCTACACGAGCGTAGCAAAAGGGAATATTGTGTGTTGCCATAATTGTGAAAATGTGGTAATAAGATTAAAGTCACAGACTTTATCACATGATTTTAATAATGGCATAATCTCTGACGGAAAAAAAAAAAAAGAGGCTGCCTATTATTATTACCAATTCATCTCAGCTCCATAGTGGTACTTTTTCAGACATCAAAGTTACTATATTGATTTGTCCATAATCATCTCTCCAAATGAATTTGTTAGACAAAAGCCGTAATGATTGGTGAAGGAACCTAAATGATTTCTTTTTTTTTTTTTGCTGTAAAGCAAGAAGTTCAAGCTTTATTTTCAAGAGCTGCTTGTCCCGACTCGGTGGCTTTCGTTTCAAACCAACTGCATGGTTGATAGTTTGATGATCAGGCCCACCCGCTTTGTGAACTGTAAAAAAAAAAAAAAAAAAAAAAAAAGGTCCAACAGTTTGTTGAAAGAAATAATTTAATTTTGTAATGCACAAGAAATGGTTAAAATGCATTTTGATAAGATGTATCAAAACAGAAACATACTGTACTTTCAAATGCAGTACACAAGACACCTGCATAGATGTTCTTGTGGTTATTCTTGAATTGGAGCTTGTAGTGTAAATAAGTCTCAGTTGCATTCTCATTCCTAACCACACATTGCAAATAAAACCAGTGGATAAAGTCCACAAAATGTATTTGGCACATTTAGAATGATCTTTATGCTTTGAGCCAGGAACACGCTATAAATAAAACACCTAAAATAACTAAAATGACATCTTACAGATCGTGCGGGGTATGCACAGACCAGAGACCATGTAGAGACAGTTAGCATGGTATCTTTGAAGTTGGGGTTCAGATATCTTGCATCAGAGCTGTTGCTAATGTTTGGTTTCACAAGACCAGAATCTGCCTCATTCTGAAGGTGATCCTTTCGCTGGTTTATTCAACAACCTGTATGGAAAACTTCAAGCATTTTATGCAATCGTAAAATCATTAAATGTGTAAGGCTGATTATTCTCAGTGAGCATTCTTAAAAGTCAGCAAGTGTGTTCCCGGCTGTTGGCAGAGTTTGCACTTTTAGCCCCTGTGGGCGAGATTTAAAACCTACAAAACACACCAAATGCAATGTAAACTGATGCCCATCATGCAGCCATTATGACATGCATGCTTTAAAATTGTTGTAAACTTTTGGCAGAATCAGTAGCCGTCTATAGTCCACATCATCTCAAGTGAATTTTGTAAACACACGGGGCCTCAAACATACAATTAAACAGCATAAATAATTGTGTGCAACACGTTATACAGTACATGAAATTTTCCAGAAGCTGTAGGAGGTGATCTGATGTGTTTGGTCCCCACTCCTGTGCTCTTGTGCCTGGCAATCTGACCCAACGTAATGCATAAGATGGCATACAGTCCAAAGAGAGTTCCTCCAGAAGAAGGGAAGAGGAACTCTGGGCTCAGTTATCTTGCTCCTCTGCATCCGGTATGGGACCTACGAAGGCGCTGTGCTTCAAGCAGGTTTGGAGGTAGTTCACCACAGTCCGCTGAAAGTGTTGGACGCTGCGGGGCTCTCTTAGGACGTGGCCCTCGTCTGGGTACAGCTGGAGGGAGTAGTTGGCCTCCACCTTCACCAGTCGGCTCAGGAGCTCAGCGCTGTGCTGGAAGTGTACCCTGGCTTTGGTCGAACACACACAGATACACAAACATGTGAATTATGAATGAGAAACGGACACAATAATTCACTCTAAAATTCTGTATAAACTGTGAAGAAAATCTCACCATCTGCAGTTCCATGGAGAATGAGGAAATTCTCGTCTTTTAGCTTGTTAACCTCCTCCAGCAGGGAGGCAGTCTGAAAGGATACAACATTACAATATGTGTAGTTTATTGGATACTGCCAGCTAAATTTAATGCAGTCAATCTCAATAACTTTGGAAAAAAAAATCCAACCTTTATTCAAGTTTTAATGTACAGTTTATGTTTAATGCTTTGAGAGGTGTTGCTTAAACTTCATGGTCTTCTTGGAGGCCTTGGTTTGTGGTGCTATTGAATTGTATTGCACTGTTACACTGGGAGGTTTTTCAGCCAGCCCAGATATACCAGTGAGGATAGACTCATGGTCATTTTGGAGGTTGTAGTTTGCAGATGAATTGTGTTGCATTATAGTGAGACATGTCTTATTTTGTGAACTTTCACTGATATAAATGGGATGGACAAAATATTAGAAACACCTTTCCATATGGCACAATACAAATGAACAGCTCTGCAAACTACGGCCGCAAAAATAACAATACATTTCTATCAATATGTTCCTAAAACAGTTGAAAAAAAAAATCAAAACACTAGCAATTATGAAAACAAGATTTATTGCAGGATTAGTGTAAGAGATTGTATTTGTTTTATGGGGTTAACTTGCAAATGAGTTTATGATCACAGTTCTTATCGCTGTTAACATCAAAACCACATATACCTAAGAGCCTTAGAGCCTCACCGAGTAAGCATGTTCCTCTTTTGCTGGAAGGCCCAGATACCGCTCAGAGAATGCAGCACCTGAAAACAAGAGAATCATTTTTACTCTGAAGTGCCTCTGAGTTTCTGCACAATTTCCATGGCATCATTATGTGAATAGTTAATGACACGATCTCAACTCACTATAAAGCCTGAAGTCAGTTATTGGTGCCACAGCAGCCGTGCATTGAAAGAGTTTATCGGTTGCAGCTAACATTTTGAGAGTTAAATAACCACCGAATGCCTGTGATGAGAATAGAAAAGTGTTAAAGAGTGTTTTAGCTTTGATGACTTCAATAGGAAAGAATAAAGCTTCCAAATAGAAAACTGCGGTAACCTTTCCATAAAGGGCCATCCGACGATCATCAATATAAGGCAGCTGCATCAGCAACCTGTGGAAACATCATAAAAGCCCTTCAGTTTCTATATTAACAGGCTTTATGGTCACACTTCAATTATACAGCCTTATTTTATTACATAACTCTACTGACTCTACAATTCCCAGATAATCTTTGACTCTCAGCGAGCCGAGCTTGCGTGGATCCACAGCGGTGGTCTTCTGCCCGCGGCCGACCCCGCTCCTGCCGTCCACCCAGGCCAAGGCCACGCTGTGCATGCTGGAGAGGACCTGAGGCCAGTCGAGGGCAAATTCCTCCGTCACTGACTGACTGCCGGGAATGCCGTCTCTGAGTGACAAGACGCACAGGATGAGCCAGTGTGGTGACAGTTGTTAGGGCTTGCAGGAGTAAAGAAAAAGGCTAGAGATCATAGATTGTGAAACATGCGGCTTTAAACATCCCTCAGCCATTCATTCAGCGTGCTTGATGAATCACTTACACAATGATGAGAAGAGGGTGGAGGTTGGCCTCATAGCCCTGAGGTAGAGATAGTTTCAGGTGCAGATCTGTGGAGAGCAAACAAGGCCTGAACAAGGGCAACTGTCCATAGATATGTTTTGGTCACTACTACAGTTGAAACTTGTGCCTGAAATACATCTGAACCACAGAAACTATTATATTGTAATTTTCACTATGACCAAGTATCTAAACACACAATTTTTGTGAAAATGTTATTGTAGTTGCCTCCTCCAGGCTGAGATACTTGTTTTGCAAGTATTGTTCACTTAACAATGTGAGAGCTTAAATGAAAGAAGTATTTTTTTTTATCTTTGTTGTACCATGGTTGTCTGCTGGGAGCGTCCTGAACAGAGTCTCAGGGAGCCTCTTGTCCTCCAGAGCTTTAGACAGAGGGCTGTTATCCTCCAAGACGACATATCCTACAGGAGATAAAACACCACTGTCTCATATTCTTTAATATTAAGGCTCAGTAAAGCATCAAGTTGTGGATTAAATCTTCCTCATCCCCATGTAAATGGTTGAATTTAAGAGCCACAGACAGAGGGCAGTGTTCACAAGCATGACTTTAATGAATCTGTACTGTATTGCTCTCTGCAGGCTGCTGGGGGAAACTGCAGTCCGTGTGTGTGTGTGTGTGTGTGTGTGTGTGTGTGTGTGTGTGTGTGTGTGTGTGTGTGTGTGTGTGTGTGTGTGTGTGTGTGTGTGTGTGTGTGTGTGTGTGTGTGTATTATTGTACCATTAGTCAGACGAGCAGATGTAACACTCACTTGAGGGGTCCTTTGTACTGTGAACTGTCACTTTAGGTATTCCTGGACCTGAAGATTATTCAAAATGACAGCATTATAAAAACCAACTGTCTGGGCTGTATTGAGCATTTATATTCACCGTGAGTGTGTGTGTGTGTGTGTGTGTGTGTGTGTGTGTGTGTGTGTGTGTGTGTGTGTGTGTGTGTGTGTGTGTGTGTGTGTGTGTGTGTGTGTGTGTGATTTACCCAAGCAGTAGAGGGTGAAGTGGGTTTGATTGGGGCTGAAAACAGCTTTAAAGAACCGACATCCATCTATGAGATTACAGGAGATGCACTGGCGCTGAAACACTCCGTCCAGGTCCACACTTGGAAATAAGAAAACAAAAGGTTATCCACAAAAGAACAGGGCAGTTTAAAGCGGTTTGATTTGGTCCACAAGAGGCTCAAATTACTGCTCCAATATAGAGGACAGTGTGGGTATCTAGAGACAAACTACTGAGGCAGTTGACTTTTCAGAGACAAACGAGGTTCAATGAGGTTAGACATAAAAGTCGTTATACAGATTGCTCTGTTAGGCGATGTTGAGTCACTAAATGTCCCTCTCCACTCCACTGCTTACAAATTTCATTCAGGATTAATCACAGGCCAAGTTTAAACAAGCCCTCTTCCCACCTCCATAGTATTAAGTCATTTCCTCAAGCCCAAAGCTATGTAAATTAATAAAAAGATATGAAAAGCTGGGAGGCTGGTGAGGGAGCAGACGGGTGTTCATCACAGGCATTATTATCAAGAGACTCTGGCCTCAGTAGTAGAGTCGCATGGCTATCACCCTGAGAAGGATTTTTATCTGATATAAATGTGTCAACTGAGCTCTTTTATACTGCACATAAAATTGGATTTACATATAAACATACTGTTGTGAGCCGTTACTCTTCTGATTGCTTTTTTAGCTGTGAGAATTCAGACATTCATGGTTCCCAGATGATGTATCCTGCTGGCGTTTCCCGTGAAATCCCCCCGCGAGTCTCACACTTTTAGGTTTAATTGAAATATCTTGAAAGCTATTTCCCGGATTGTGATGAAATTAAATTCAGTCACATTGCACTCAAAATGATTTTTCACCCAGTACCCCCAATAGGCAAAAAAAAAAAGTGCATTATTGTTTATGACCAAATTTCTGCAACATTAATAACGTTTCCACCAACCTCTGCTGTGCTTTGTGGGTTGTTGTTTTTTCAGCCAGCTAATTAAACAAATATTTGCACGCTAACAGGTTGAACAAAGAGGCAGTGAACACAAGCTACCTGAAGGAGACAGACACGTTGCTGGGAAGACCCAGATTTCAAATGATGTTATTCACTGTTTGTCCTCTAGGTGTCGCTGTAGTAATATTTACAGACCAGGTGCGTGGTATTTGACGCCGGAATGTCAAACGGTCTTTTTGCGATAAAGTTAAGTCAAGCTGTAAGTTGCGTGTTGGTTTATTGCTGGAAAAGGGACCCTGGACATTTAATCACTGTGGAATTTTTCTTTTATTTTAAAATTTTTTTTTACTCAACACGACGCAGCAGCTCCTGAGGTAGGCGAAGCGAGGCGTGACAGCCAGACAGGGTCAGTCCTGGGTGAGACACCTCAGTAGCTCCAAATAATGGACTTAACTTCTTCAACACCTGCTACAAATTAACACGCTGGCATTGACTTTGTTAACAACGTAAGCCTACTGACATCAGCAAATAGCTCTAAGAAATTACAGACTGTACAAGTAATGCCAGCATGCTCCATGATAGGAATATTTCAATTTTAATTAGCCTCATTATAAGTAGAACGTTGAACGGAGTCCTTGTAGGATTTTATGGCAAGCATTTTAGATATCTGCAATTGCATGTTTCAAGGTCAAAATTACATCCTTACTTGATATAACGGTGGTTAAAGCTATAGACAAAAATTATTCTCAACAATAGCAGAAATACCTCCGACTCTGAATTTCCTTGTCAAAACTACTTTTTTCAGATATCCTTAACAAAAGTGGGTATTTCATTGCTTTCAGTGGATATGTGTTAAAGATATTAGTCATTTAGTTCTTCCTCGTCAAAATGAACATTTCAGATGTTCAGAGTGACATTCTTTGTGTCCACTACTGTCATTTTAGATATCCACAACACCATCCCTCCTATGAGAAACCACATATCTTTTGCCATTCATAGGGATCTGGGTATCAACTTCAGATATCCACGATTTAATTTTGAGATCCAGAATGAACAGTTTGGATATCTGCAATAAAATTCTTACTCAGAAATACTCCCATTTCAGATATATAGATTTATGTTGTCACGAGTCATAAGTTTAATGTCAGATATTCAAAATGATAAATATTCCATCGAATTCAGAATGTAATTTTTTTAAGTCCAAAATTTTTGTGACCAGTAAAAATGTTATTTTGAATACGAGTGATTAGAAATATAAATTAACAATAGCATATCCACATCCACAAATCTGTTGCGGATATTTTATAGTCATAATTCTAATAAGAAGAATAACATTTAAGATATTTAAAATTACAATAGTGCAAACAAAGAATGGTATTATGGATATTTGACATGGTCATTTTTGACCAGGAAAATGAAGCAATAGATATTTGAATGCACTCAAGCTATGATATGTAAAAATAACTTTCCACACAAGGTAGGGCCATTTTTCAGAGGGAAGTTGCATACCTGTAAAGGTGTCTGCTGTGCCTGGATTCTTCTGTGCTCAGGAAGTAACTGATGATGAGAAAAATGAACCACAAACAGAACGAGTTACTCAACTTTGTCAAACATTTGGATGTTTTAAATTCATCCTAATGATTCGGGATATTAATTATTCATGACAATAATTTATCTCCACTTCTTTACATATTTGAGAATGTTAATAAAATCAGCCTTGTATTGCATTTATCTTGCACAGCATCATTAGGGATGGTGAATTCATTCATGTTAATGTGCCCCCCAGTATCAGTCGTGTTCTTCTGTATGAATTTAAGTGGAATACTGCAGGACAGGATTACCGGAGGCAAAAAGCCGTATAAGCCCGAGGGTTTTTAGGCCTGAAAATAACTGTCTACATACGATTTACTTTCCTTGCTTGTCTGTGATGCTCACACACCTCAGTCAATCGGTACATGTGGGGTTTCTGCCCCCAGCAGGATAAAGACAGATTTAAGCAATAATCTGCTCTGTCCAAGTGCAAGTAATCCTTTGTCCTCTTCAGATTCAGAGCCTGCCAAAGTCAGTCAGAGCTATTTCCTTCGGCCTTTTAACCAAGACCAATGCTAAATGTTAAAATGGCTTATTTTCATTATTTTTTCATTACTATCATAAGTGTATCGTTTCCCTTCCGCAGAGTCTGTCCTATCGAAGGAATTTTCTCTGAAGCGGTTGACGCATCTAACATTTTCTCCGAGTTTACAGGAGGAGATGATCATTTTAATGATAGCCAATATTCGACTCTAACCCCCCCCGCTGTCCCTCGCGTGTTCGTAGAAAGAGGCTGTGCGCTGATAAAGGGTGATTCAACCCAGCTCCACACGCTGTGGCGCTCACATACATCTTTCCAGCCTTCTCGTCAAGGGCGCAGAGCAGGGTGACGTCCCAGCTCCCCGATGTCAAGAAGCGAGGCGGGATAGAGGGGATGGCAGCCTGCGTTGCACAGAGACACAGGGATGAAGGGCAATGCAGAAGCCGTCACATGTACAGAATAGAAATAGGTGCAGCTGTACGGCAAGCGCGTGTCAGAGGATGGCAACAAAAGTGAAGACGGGTTCATAAAGTTAAACCGCATGAAGACACTGAAGGCAAGAGAGTTCAGAAAAAGTACCTTTTTAAAAAAAAAATTATGGTTATTTTAATGGTGGAAGTGAAGTCAGAGAGACACAAAGGAGAAAACTCTGGATTTTAGCCTCAGCAGCTAATGGCATACATCTGTACACATGCCTTTAAGTCTTAGTCTAAATTGAGCAAAAAATCAGCAGATATAATTTCATCCTGTATAGTTTGTTTCTTACAAAAAGCAAAGTTAAACGTTTTAATCACGCCACTCAGGATGAGTAAGTTCGTTAACTGAGCTTAAATTAATTCCTTCAGAAATATGAACAGCAAAGCACCAAGGAAATTAATCAGGGAAATAAGTTCTGAGATAAATGGATGGTTTAGCAATTTGGGGAAAAGTAATACATTCAATAATATACAATTAAAATGGCTTTGCAAGTAAAAGAGGTGGAGGAGAGGGTGAGAAAAGCAAACTGTAGCCTCTGTGCTGCTCAGGTTTGTAGTCATTCACGGTTTTATGTTGAAATGAAATGAAATGAACCAGTTATGTCAGAAATATACTCAATAAAATGATAAACACTACACTTTTGTTTTCGCACTCATTTCTTGTTGAAGTTGAAGTTAAAGTAAAAGCTCTAAGACTTCTTTTATGCAAATAAAAAAGGTTATTTCTCCAATTTAAATTCCCAAATTTGTTAAAGTACATGTTAGTTAGCACTTTGCTTCTGCCAACATAATCCACCTGACAGCTGTGGCACATCAAGTTGCTGATGAAACGGCATGATTACTGCGCAGGTGTCCCTCGGGCTGCTCACAAAATCAGGCCACTCTGGAATGTGTAGTTTTATCAGGCAACTCAACGCCACAGACGTTAGAAGTTTTGAGAGAGAGCGTGCAATTTGCATACCGACTGCAGGAACGTCCATCAGAGCTGCTGTTTGTGAATTGAATGTTAATGTTGGCAACAATAAGCCCTCTCCCGCGTCCTTTCCAAGAACTTGGCAGTACATTTTGTTGAGTGTATACAGAGATGATATGAAGGAGGAATAGTGCCAAAAATTGACCTGCGCTGTGAGACCAGCAATGTGGTGAAACTCTCCACGAGCGCCTTGTTTTGCTGGCAGGATCGTATAAAAAACAGAGGCGTCCTCTGAAAACAGTTGCACATCCTGTAGAGGAAAAAAAAATATGGAGTCAAAAAAAAAAAAAAAAGACTGCAGTGATAAATTGGTGTAAAACACAAGCAATACATACCTGTCGTTGGTTTTGCATTATGTCCATGGCCATTTTGTGTTTCTACGGATTTAAAATTTCACAATTTAGAAAAGTTATTAGCCACACCATTTGCAAAGCAATTTTGTTTCTAAAGTGGATGTAAATAACATTTTGTGAATAAAACTTGTACATGTTAATTATTAAAAATGAAATTAATACTTCACTTAAATCTGTGAGGAATTACAGACGAGCAGCAGCAATGAAATACTGCAATACGTCAATGAAAATTCTTGTCAGGCAGCAAATGACCTTAAATATGAATCTAGCCAGTAGAGATTTGAGAGCTTAAGGAAATCAATCTCAACTCCCAACACTGTGTAAATGAAGCAAAAATTCTATTAAAGCTGTATATTGGAGCAGAGGCCGGTCTGATTACTAATGTGGAACAACTGATGACCACTCACCTCTGAGCATGCTCCTGTGGTGGCCTCACACACGCACAGCAGTGATTGGTTCTGGGCACGGTTCAGCCAACGAACCGCGAGCCGGGTGCTGCTGATCCAAGTCACCATGGAGATGTAGCTGTCTCTGAAGAGGCGATGCAGAAAATGATACACAGGGAAAGTGGTGCAAAAGAACAGGGGGAAAAAAAGAAAGCTAAACAGTGAAGGGGAGAGGAATTTCAATGTGCAATCATTTCTGATGGGGTTTCTGAGGCGGTAACGGTTTATTCTGTTTTTTACATTCACACAGGTGGAGTTACCTGGCCCGGAGGGAGTCAGGAGGCATCATCTCCAGAGTGTGAGCTGGACCATACAGATTCACCACAAACAGACTGACTGATGGGATACTGGAGCCGGCCTGTGAGCACACAAGATAAAAGGAAAAATGTTAAGCATACGTTCTGGCAAATATTTTTAGACATGCTAGCAGCGGGAGTCCAGGGGCAGCAATGTCGGTCGATCAGTCAGTCAGTCCACCGCTGCGGTGCAGGCTAAAACACAGTCGCTTCATAAAGTATATACACCCCATCGCTTTTTACGCACTTAGTTGTTGCTGATTTAAATTTGGTTTTAAATTTAGTCTGGGAAATTTGAGCAGCTGAATGGCTGCTTAATGGGCTTTTACAAAGTATTAAAAAGGGTCTGAATACTCTTGTAAATGAGAGATTTGCGAATGTTTTTAAAAACATGCATTTATTTGTGAGTTATTGATTGTAGATTGGTGGGAAAATTGCCAATATTATCAATTTAAAAGGAAATGTACAACACAATAAAGTACAAAACGTGAGGGATTATTTTCTGAAGCGACTGTATTTCAGCAACAACTGGGTGGATCGTCATGAAATGTTGCTATCAATGAGCAACATTTAAATTTGTCCTGCAAAACTAATGAAATTCCTATTATCCTCAGCTTTTTATTTAATGCTAAATGGTAACACGTGAAAGTAAAAATGGTAAACATTACATCGGCGAAACAGCAGTATGTTAACGTCATCATTGTGAACATGCTGACTCAAAGGATGGCTGCACAGCCTCAGCACGGCCTCACGGAGCTGCGAGCATGACTGTGGACGATCTTGTTTCAACCAGTTCTCACCTTGGGGTAGGGGAAGAGCACATTGGAGGGGTAGAGACCACCTAAGAAGTGAGGTATTTCCATCACGGGTGTGGCAGAGTTGTTGATGCTGAGGTATGCCAGCCGGGCACCATCCATAGACCACCAGTGGGCAGCATATTTCAACAGCACCTCCTCTGTTATAGAAGACAGAACGTTTTTGAATGTCAAACTCGTCGCGCAAGTCTGCTCATAATTATTGTTGAGTGTGAAGCCGGACTTTATCGCACCTTCGTAAGTCCAGTCAGAGAGCCCGTTCAGCACATTCTGCTCCTCGGTGGATGTGAGACGCAGGGGATTGCTGGTCACACTCGGCTTGTAGTAGATATCTCCGTCAAACACGTAGGCCTGGCAGGAGAGGCACACATGGACAGCTCCAATCCGTTATCAGAGACAGCGAGGTTGCAGACTTCAGAGCCGGTTGCCTGATTTGAGCGGCGGAAACCGTCCAAAATGAATGAATCGTTGGCCGGCACACACACACACACACACACACACACGGGTGGGAGGCAAACCATCTTTACTTGCCAGTTAATGTGCTGCAGATAAACACTGACATAGCAGCAAAAGCCAGTTACATTACAGGGGAAGTAGATGAACGATATTGTGAGTGTAAAACAACCCCATTATATTAAAACAGCCACTGCAGCTAAGATGAGTTCATCTCATAATGACGTGGCACCATTTATGTTACCATGATTAAAAAAAATGGCAGGTGCTTTCACAGGTAGACTGCGTTCTTATAAATTATAAGGGGTGAGAATATCCTCTCGTCATATTGACAGTTTTAGTTGTAGTAGATTCCAACACATAAATCTGGTAAATGGCTCCTCACTCACCAGCTGGTTCCCCTGAGGTCCCCAGGAAGCATACTGTAGCACTGCCCTCTTCGGATGGTTAAGGTCCTGCAGTTCCCTGTAACACACACAAAAACTCAGACATAAGCGCTCCATTAGGGATTACTGTCCTATTTGAAGCCCTTTGAGGTCCGTCCATGCCCTGCCCTCGATAGAGATACCGCACCAAGATGCAGAGAGGAAAAAAACCAAAACAGAAATGGAGTTGGTTCATGCAAGAGTGCAACATTTATTTTTTTCCCCGTATTTTTAGACACACTTTTTTTTCTTCTTCTGGACAGGCAAACATTTTTCCTCCAAGGCATACTCAGGCAATGATCAGTACTGCAGGTCTTCCTAAAAATCGTTTTCGGGAATCACTCCTCAGAAGTTCAAGAGCCACCATAGAGTTGTTGTTTTTTTTTTTCCCACTGATGATGCTGAATATGAGTCTCAGGCAGTGAAATCTGAATAACAGCACAAACCTTACGTCGGTATATCGAGCCTTGAAAAGCCACTGATGAATGACTGCATGTCTGACGAAAACATGATTCAATGAGACACACTTTGGGAGGGAGGTTTTTTTTCAGTCCACAGGTCTGCTTGCATTGGTAACGCTCATGCCCAGTGCAGCCCATGCATTAGCATTCACGATTGCACCTACCCATTAGCCACATTGTAGATAGCATAGGAGGCTGTGAAGGACTGAGAGAACACCTGAAAGAGGTAGAGGATATCATGCACACAGGTGTGCCGCACAGAGATGAAAACACACATATTTCAGTGCTCACACATGCTCTTTAACGTGTTTAAATAAAGTCAAATGCAAATGAAACAAAAGTTGTGAATTTCAACCTTATGATAAAGCAATAAGCAACAGGAAGCTGTGTTTGCATTATCTAAACTCTTCTATAATCACTGCAAAGCACTGCGTGAAGTGGCTTATTGCTTTTATAAAAAAAAAAAAAAGCAGAAACAATTGTTCAAAAAAATTAGAAAGGTAAATGCTCAGTGATCCCAGAATTATTTCATTCATAGTAGTGGGATTTAGTGTTATTCTTTTACCAGCAGCAAAGTGCCTTCTACTATAATAATCCATAAGTGTGGTCATTTCCAATGGTGCTTTAATATAGCTTTGATTTTTTTACTGCGCAAATTGCATATTCACATTTGGCTATAGACTTAATTTATATCATTCATTTGCAGAAATTTCATCCGTATTACATCATTACTGAGATCACAAGTGCATAACATAAAGTGGGACCCTGAAAACCGAATAAAAAAAGACAACAGTAAAGACACAGCATGTGAAAAAAAAAGTACCAAACCTTAGACAAAAATTCTTATTAAATAGCATCATTAGAACTAATATCCTTCCCGCTGGGCTGTATTGTGGCTGACATCTGTTTCACAACCTCGACACAAGCATGAGCAGCTCCGAATGATTACAGTAACATGCTGAAGAAAGACGAAGAGACCGGAATCAATGCACGTGCGCATGTGTACGTGTGCGTGTTAACCACGATTGATCAAAGCATTTCCTGATGAGTTCCTGCTAATATATTGATTACCATTGTCGTCTTTTTTTCTTTTGTTTTTCTCAAGTAAAGAGTTGGAAGCAGCGTATTTGCCCGCTGGCCTAACCACCTGGAAAAACCCGTCCCTAAAGAAATTAAATGTCACATTCTCTATACGGCACACTTTGTGAAATTGGATTTTTTTTTTTTTTTTTTTCCCTCAGTGTTGTCTGTTGTTAGAAAATGCACGAGTGGAGTGACACAGGGGTAAAGCTGCAGGGCTCAAGGAAGGGAAATAGATTCTCAGGCTATCTAAATGAAATTGAAATCTGATTGCGGTGTAAAGTCTTTGAGCGTGGACAGCAAGGGAGCTGCACCACAAAATAACAACAAGAAGAGGGAGAGGAAGGCATGAATTGGTCAAACACTGAAGGAAAGAATGAGGGAAGGAGAGAAGACGCAAAGACGAGCTGAAGGTAGTATCAGTCTTCGAGACCAAAGGAGGCAGCGTTGCCATCAGCGCCATGTTCAATCAGCTGTGTATGATTTGTTTAGGATCCCGATGATTCTGCTTGTGATTAATCGTGAGGCCGTCGGTTGCTGTGTGCTTGTGTGATGAACAGAAAGAGCGTGAGAGCATCTGTCCTAATTCTAATGTGGATGCCAGTAACGTATCATAAATCCTCCAGATCGCTCTTCTTGTCACCCCCCCTTTTTTACTACCCACCCCTCCTCCGGGCTGCCAAAAAAAGTGGGGGCGGGGGCACAAAACACAGTTTAAACACTCAGAAGATAGTGCGGGATAATGTGACAAAGGACGCGTGTAGAAATTACAACTCCCTTTGCATGAGCACAGATATCGGGATCTATTTCAAAATGTGGGATTCACAATGCAGAGATAATAGTATCTTTCCTTCTGTTCCTGCCTCAGGAGCGTTTCTTCGCAGCCCCACAATGCGCTGCCTTTGATACTGGCGCCCATCAGCGTTTGCTGCATGGTGCCGACACCATTGCCCTGCCATTTTATTTGTCCCTAAACTACCCTGTCTTGGCAGGCAGCAGTTCATTTGCAGCTGCGCATCAATCCCAGAAACCACCGCTGAGCTATCGCACCATCACTGATTTAAAAATATCCCGCTCTCCTCTTTTCTTGCTTTACTCCTCTCACACAAACACAAACAAACCAGCTTAGTTCAAACGGGCTTTAAGGAAAGGCATTTTCCGGTAGAAAATCAGCTTTCTCTTGTTCATCTGTCGCCAAATCCCCAATTCACTTCTATGTATACCCTCTTATCAAAATCCATTTATTTTCACCCACAAGGCACCCACTCCCGCTCAAAGCCTCCAGACCCGATACAAAACCCAGAGAAGCCTTTTAACTTTACACACAGCCTGCTCATCCATTTCGCTCCGCTGCAGCTCTCTCCGCTGAGCCTCGCTGACATTCTTTGATAATCATTTTGATTGATTTCAACTGGGCAGTGTATAAGGGCAAGTGGTGCATATCCCATTTTTCAACCCCCTCCATTGAGTGTCTTCCTCCCACCGCATTCTCTGCCACTCTCAGCAGCAGCGTGCTGCTCTTCTTCTGAACAGCAAAGCTGGTGCCTGGCGCAAACTGCTTTAGTCAGCACAAATCCCCCACGCCCCCAGAGATAGACAGAAAAAAGTGAGTGAGAGTGAGGAAGATGAAGGAGGAGAGAAAAAAAAAAGGAGGCAGCTACAGAAGAAGGGGGACAACGGAGGGGTAGCCCCCACGCACACAAAATGCCAGCAAGGCTCACACACAAATATCTTTTTCTAAACAAACAAATGATTCCAGGTGGCATGCCTGCTGCCTCTGATTTCCTCGAGTGTACATACACCCCGAGCATACAGATGAGACCAGACAATCCCTTCTGACATCAAAGGAAATATGCTAATCACGTGGTATGAATCAACCAGAACAACCCACAAACTGGGCAAAGATCTAAACCCATTCTCTGCACAGATATCTGAAAACTGATTGCGTGCATGCTAACCGCTCGATAATTCGGTTAGAATGGACGCACCGTGTTTGTGACGAATGCTGTAACACAGCAACAGGCTCATTCGTTCCACACACACAGAGAAAAATATGATACGCAGTGATTAGAGCAAAGGCAGATAGAAGAGAGTGAACGGCTGAACAAATGAGAGGACAGCAAATTCTGCCCCCAGGTTTTTAATAATAAAAAAAAACGTGGAAAATGTGCTGAGGACCTTCATTTCCTCCTTAACTCTGTTTTCTGCTCCCGCCGATTACTTGCACATTACACGACGTGCCTGCCCTTTGAGGGAAGAGTCAACAATTTATTAGCGATGCGGGTATTTACAGTGAGGCGGCTGCTGGAAAGGGGGGTGGTGTTGGTGGTGGTGGTGTGTGTGTGTGTGTGGGGGGGGGGGTGGGGGGTGGAGAAATGTGGTATTAAAAGCAAAGTGAGCAAAAGATCTGTGTTTTGTCTACCCCGACGCTTATCTACCACCTGCGATCATGATTCTCTTCAGCTCCTCATTAAAATTCCCCACCGAACGAGCAGGGGTGATTTCATTACTGCAGCTCCAACCTTAACTCTTCATCTCCTTGATGTCCCCCCTCCCCGTGTCGCACCTATCAACTAGCCACTTTACAGATATCGCTCACTCTAACTCTCCCTCAGTCCCCGTGCACCTCCTGCCATCAACCAGTTTAAATATTCAACTCCTCATATGTTATCCCAGTCATTTGGCGGGTGGTGTAATAGAACTAAAAACTGCTGCAGTAGCAGAAAGCAGCTTGCGCGCACACACACACGCACACACACACACACACACACACACACACACACACACACACACACACACACACACACACACACACACACACACACACACACACACACACACACACACACACACACACCCCTTCTCCTCCACCCCCCTCCTTCATGTTCTTGCTCCTTATCCCTGTTGTTATTGAGGCTCTGATCAGGATGCTTGTCACCGTTGTTTCACAGAGACAGTGGTAGCCAGACAAACACGTGGAGGTCTGTGAGCGGTAATAACTTCGATATTAGTGGATGATTTATAGCCCTTACATGATATTGTCTGAAGGTAAAAAGCTGGATGGGGCTTTGTGGAGTAAATCTGAGCCAACTTACCGATCGGATGTTATATGCCAGGAGGACAAACCTCTTGTCCGCAGACACTTGGAATTTAGTGGTGGTCAGGTCCTGGAGAAAAAGGACAGTATAAGATAAGACTTGGTCAGAAACTTTAGATTTGGATGCTTGGAGATAAAGTGGGTTGTGTTATTTGATGTCGCATTTCTTCTCATTTATCAAATTGCAACTTCCTTGTATTCATTGCTAACTGTCATTGAGTGTTCCTCAAGGGTCAATCCTGGGACCGTTCTGTTTCTCCCTTTACACATCATCTGTAGGGCATGTGGCCGGCCAGCTTGGTTGTGTATCTGTTCATCTCTTGGCTGATGATGTTTATCTTTATGTTTTTTGTGAAATCTGCAAGGCTTGCAAATGTGGGCATGTTACGTAACTGTCTAAAATGCAAAAACTATCAAAACTACTCATATCACCAGTGATGCGTTGTCTAAAGCTAAAAACAAAATCGATTTCTTTCCTAAAAAACAGTTGCTTTTCTCCCATTTAATTACATTTTGTGTGAAAGTATTCATGACAAAAACAACAGTACGAAAAACGTTTTGACGTGTAAAATAATCGCAGTATAGTCTTCATAATAAGTAGTGCGATGTATTTCCAAGTGAAATTGAATACACACTCATGTTCAGTTTGGAATAAAACAAGAACTAACTGAAGAACAATAACACAATATGGTTTTGCAATGAGACAGAGTTTGGAAAATGTACTTTTGTCTGATGGTGTTTTGCTGAAATGAGGACTCTTGTCCAAATGTTTCCCGCAGTTAAGTCAAGTTTTTTTTCTTGCCCCTGTAAGAGACTATGCAGCAACACAAGGTAAGCAGGGTTTAACATTTTTTTTATTGTTATTTATTTACCCCTAAAAAAATAATCAAAGATAAATAGCTAACTTAGGCCCTAAAATAGGAACAGGACTGAGAAATGTAACCAAAACTCTAAACTGACAAACATCTCGGGCCGTTTCTTTAACGCTTTAAGAAACAAGCTAAGCCCTTTTCTTATCGTACTGACGGCTCAAACATATCCTCCACTGTTTTGTCTCTTCACCTTTTGACAGTGTTAATACATTATATTTTTGTTTAAACCAAGAAGCGTTGGCGTGATTATGATTCAAAATTATGCTGCACATTCACTGAAGCTCCACAGTGTTTTCATCTCATCCTGACACTTGACAATGCTGACTTCTTTTCAGATTTACTCCTCAATTTAAAAGATACTTCTAATTACTTTCAAGGCCATTTGACTCCACTATACTGTATATTAGTGAGTCGGGTCATTAACCCACTCAGGTCATCAGATCAAGTGCTTCTTCCCAACGTTCTTGAACTAACTTAATTTTTGCTGCTCTGGTATTTATTAAAGCTTCCTTTCCCTGATTTGTTCTCATTATTTGACCATTTTTTACACTTAGCTTTAAACCGATTATATATTCAGAACTTTTGATTTTAACTTCAGCGATGACCCATATAAGTCTGTCAGTGTCGTGCAGAGGCGGTGTTCAAAATGATGCCCTTGCTTGGAAAATTCTCTTTGAAGGCGCATGTTGAGGGCTCATAGAGCAGCAAGATTGGGGGGGGGAAATGAGCTGATACTGTCACTCCGCCAAATCTTTTTTTGTCTGAACTGTGGGATGTGGAGCAGAGGGACTCAACTGCTTCTCTCTCTCTCAATCCAGAAGCACCTCTCGCTCTTTCCTGGCCCATCATTTTGTGCAGCTGTCGGTGGATATGAGCCAATCAATACTAAAATCTGCCCTCTGTTCTCATAAACTGTGCCGTTACTCACCAGGGAGCTGTTGTCCAGCAGAGTTGTGGTTATGTTGCTGGAGAGGCTGAACGACAGGACATGTCCCTCTCTGGTGCGCAGAGCCACTTCGTTCTCTATCAGGGTTGAGACAGTTCAGGGAAGAAGGTCGTGTGTTATTAAACCGAGGACTCAAATCCACAGAGGTGGAGACGGCTGCTACAAACCAGTGTTTCAGCCTCAGGCGGCGTCATTAAAGCGGTGTTAGGCTGCCGTTAGCAAGTCGTCGTGGCAGTAAACATGTACCCTTACCGTTCAGCCATGCAACACTGGGATCGTGAACTTTGAACTCGTCACTCTCCAGATCCTCCATGGCGAGATGGTTACGGAGCAACAAGTGAGACTCATCTGTGAAGACAGAGTTAGCGAGTACATCAGAAACTCTCCTTTGTTCACAGAGATGCAGAGTCTGAGCATCTTTGTTGTTTTGTCTCCCTTACAAAAAAAAACAACATGAATTTTACATGCGTGATCAGATGTCAAACATGCACTATGCCCATGGGAAAAGTGGTTTTGGAACATTTTCATGGTGTAATGCGGGAAGCCCATGTAAATTTAATTTGAAAACTTTTCCACGTTTTGTCCGTGTTATCATACTGTATGTTGCAACATGTGGTAAATCACATCTCCCATGTGCTGCAAAGACTTCGTTTCCGCTTCACTATTGATTACTATTACTATTGATTGATTCTTTTGCATTTTCAGCATCACTCTGGTCAGCATTTTGGAAAAAACATGCTTTTGGGCGCAGAGTCAGATGACGGATATCGCATATCTGTCCTTTAGATTTAAGGCTGCAGCCAGCAGTCGGGCAGCTCGGCTGAATATTGGAGGCAGATGGAAACAGCTAACATGTCTCAATGATAAAATCCAACTCCCGGCACCTCTGTGGCTAACTAATGAAGATATTACATCTTGTTTGTTTAATGTCCACTAAAAGCAAAGTTTTATGGGGTTTTATTTCTCAATGACGATTTCATGGCTGGAAGCAGTACCTTCTTGGATTCTCCCGTGGTTGCCTGGCAACTGCTCAGAGCCAAGAAATGGTCACAGAAATTATAACCCCATGGTGAATTGTTGTATTTACACTGTGGTTTGTGTACAGATTAAAAAACAGGAGTTAAAATGTTAATTAGAGAGCTTTGGAGGGGCGAGCAGGAGGATTTAGCTACTTCTGGAAAGTGCAAGGTTAGCTTTTGCAGCTGTCTTTCCAATCTTTGTGCTAAGCTAAACTAAGCAGCTTCTGCCTATCCCCTAAAATGTTAAACTGTTTCTTTCGTTCCCCACCTCACATCACACCTCCTTGATGCTTTAACTTCCCTCCAGCTCTTCACACCCTTGTTGTCCTTCCTTTCTCTTTTTACACATTCTTACCAGGCGTGAGGAGGATGACGGAGAGGATGACCAAAGACATAACCGCCAGGATCACCACCATGGCGATCCCGATGCCCTTCCAGTTCCGCGGAGGACCGTCTGAACTTCCCCGGTCCTGACGTTGAGAAAAAAAAAAAACGAAAAACAAAACACAAACACAGTAATGAATTTGAGAAACAGCCAGGGAGGAGGACATTAGTGCTGCTTGATTTCCACAGTCTCACAGAAATTTCTCCCCGACAGGCATATCAGCACAGCGAGCCTCAGGGGACCGAGACCAGTCTTCAGCATCACAGAGACTTGGCTGAATTACACAAATTTTCCATATGAGAACTGCATAAAATTGTTGCATATAAGAGATCTCCCTCTAATTGCTGCAGCTATTTTGCCCGCACTGTAATTTTTCTTCGCCATCGCCTCATTTCACCTGTTACATGACTGATGGGCCATGTGGTCATTACCAAAACGGGGGTGGGTGAAGGTTCCCTCTTAAACTTGTGGAGCCTGGAACTACACTGTGCTTCTATAGAAAAAGCTGTCACCTACTTCATCTTTAAAGAGCTGCTGTGGTGCGTCAGGATTTATTCAATATCTCTGGGTGAAGTTGTTAACAAGGCAATCCATTTTTTTTTTTTTTTTTTAAAGAAGCAGAAGATGGGATTGTACAATGAGCTACAAAGCCACAGTTGCCAGGACCTCAAGTTTACCCTGCGTTCCAGTATCCATACTTCATGTCTGGTCGTTCCAAATTGCATATTATTTCTTTAGTACGTACTGCAGCTACCTTTAAACAGTATGTAGTGTTGCATGTAGAATGTATACAATTGGGACACACTACTTCATCATACAAATACGTCTTGGTCTTTGACCCTCTTAGTCATATCTGTTGCGACCCATAGTTTTGAAGTAAAAAGAAAAAGAATAGGCTTCCTTTTAATTCCTCTTCTTCTTCTCCTCCTCCTTCCTTTTGCAGACGGAGCATTAGCGCCACCAACAGTCTGTTGTAATACATACTATGTTAAACGTAGGATGCTAAAAGTACCAGGATGTCCTACTATCTCTGGTCGTATTTTGCCGTATGCAGGACAGCATGCTACTGGAGTAGTTCTGCCCCACAATAATTTGCGCGGCGGAACATTCGTCACATCGACTGAACCGCCGAGAGAGTTGGTGGCACTAATGTTTCGCTCAAAAAGGGAGGAAGAAGCCGAAGAAGAAGAAGAACAGGCATTAAAAGAAAGCGTACACCTTCCAAATCACTTTTCACTTCAAATGTTCCACTATGGATCGTGACAGAAATGACCAAGAGGGTCAAAGTTTAAGGCACATTTCTACAATGAAGTACTATTTCCCAATTGTATACATGCTACATGCAACAGTACATACTTTTTTAAGGGTAACTGCAGTACGTACTGAAAGTAAAAATAAATAGCATGCGATTCGGAACGCAGGGGGGAGACTCCTTGTATACCCCATGAATGCGATCAAGGTGAACTAATGGAACGGGCCGGCATCGGTATCAGTCACAATTAAACACAACTGCGTGCTGTTCCCAAGCTGTGCTCCACTCCCTCATACTGAGTGGCTGGCACAGCTGTAGCCACACGCCTGCTGGCGTGTGAGAGTTCAGTGACAGAGCAGCCATAAAACTCAGCCTTCATTATGGCCGCCCACCCCTTCGGCTGTACCCCTCGAAAACCTCGCCGGTCGTGATCGCCCCGTCCTCCAGGGGTCAGAGAGGCTGGCGGGGGAAGAAGGGCATCTACGCGCTCCACTGGTCAACAGATTGTGCTCTTCCGCGCTCCCTCGGTGACGCCAGCTGTCCTTGATTCGGTGCTATTGGCCACACTATTTTAATAACCTAACACTTCCTCTCCACGAGCATACACTTCTTTGCCTCCCTTTACCATTTGACTAACAGCTCCTTAGTGTATTATAGTGCTAGAAACTCACAATGTACTTACATACCCGGAGTCAGGATGTCTTAAAAATCCACTTCAAGAAATAGAAACATTGTGAATTCTGCAAGATCTGGAGATGTAAGATCATTGTAGTTGCACCATAAAAATGGTGTTTTTCAGTTTCAATTTCTGTATGCCGCTATGCGCTATAATTTTTCCATTCACATTTGTATTAATCTCAACATTTCAGCCGTTTTTACTCCTTACTGTACGAGGAAGCAGGTTTACTTCACACCCGAATAACAAATTCTGCCAGAGCAGAACTCCTTCCAAGGTCTCATCTTTAATAGATCCATTTCGGTTGCAGAATCATAACAAATTAAAATCCACTACCAGTTACACCTGCAGGGACAACTTTTAAGTGATATTTAAACTTTCAGTTGCTGACCGAGAGCTGGGTGATTGATGTCCAAGGCAGTGTATCTACTGGCCTTTCTAACTCTCTGCTTTATCTCATTCCCCTGCCCTCTCGGCACACAGTCTCTCAAAGAACCACCATTATCCCTCTATCAGACGAAGAAACCTGCAGTCTGTGAAGGCTGAAGTAGAAAACAGTCAGGACTGAATCGTGCATTTTTAGCACTTACAGGTACAAGGTTGAAAAATAGATAATTTTGAATTGAACCACAGGTTATATGCTGGTAAAAAAAATGACAATCCGTCAATAGCGATGGTCGTGTACCATAACTGTACAAAATCTTAATATATCTTGATATGTACTATATTTAAATTACATCGTGATGCCAGGATCTCGTAGAAAAATACATTTTAAACTCAATTTCTTGCTTGGCTGATTTCAATACTCAGAGTTTTAAGTCCTACCTCTAATTATGTGACAACATGAGACCAGGAACATCCTCCTAATGAGAAGCACCGCTGCTACGAGTCCTCTAAGCACAGACATTAGGCTATTCTTCCAATTAAGACCAACAAGGAGAATCCCACATCTGGCTGAATTTGTCACACTCAAAAATGAGGTAAACGCGCTGACAGAGTCCCCTGAGAAACCACTGGGGAAGTTGCTGGGGCTGATTGGCTGCTGGTGACAAGAGATGTGGGGAATGTAATGCAGCACAAACTGCTGGAACAGGTGAACAGATGACAGGCCTGGTTTATCTCAGTCAGCGCCACTGATGGACAAGCAGAAATATCTCCGAGCAGGTTTTCTGCTGAGCTGGACTGATAAATAAATCACACATGGACCTTCCTCAGTGAGCCATCTTTTTATTCAGCCCGTGTAATCCCACAGCGGTTGCAGAAGAGGCCTGGATGAGGAGTCAGTCAAACACTGAAGGGTGCGAGAATGCAAATCACAGGTCTTATTGTTTAAGGATAAATCTCCCCGAAGGAATCCCCTTGGGAGGATTTTTTTTTTGGGCAAATCCTGCAGAGCTGAAATAGAAGAGGGAGATAGAGCTCTTACATTTGCCAGCAGATCTCAGGGATTTTCACTCAACCAAATGAGAGAATCGATAAGGTGTACAGTTGTACAGAGTCCAGAGGGAAACAATTAATAGTGGGAATACAGCCATGACGGAAAAGGAGACTTTTTAGATAGATGCCCTCTGTTGAACACTGTTTCTCGCAAAGTTTGACACTTTCTTGAGGAATATCAAGAACTATTCTGACCTTTCTACCGTTTCAGCTACAAAAATCAGACTCTTCAGAGTGGAACCATTTATTCAAACGGCACACGAAGAGATCCCAATCAACCGACTTCTTTTTACTCAAAGCACTGCGTATAATCAAACTATTCCAACTGTATTGATTGAGTTCGCACACTGAAGAAGCAAGCCACGGCAAACACAATTGCTCAATCTGCACAGCATGCACCACAAGTAGGCTGCACTGAATACAGGCGGTGCTTAGAATTCATAAATTAGGCTCAGGAGATCTCCTTAACTCCTTATTCTGTGTCTTGGAGGCATCCGACAATAAATCACATGCAGAGGAATGAGGGGAACCAATGCTGGCTGTTTGGCGTTTCTGGCTGTGGATGTACATGCCTCTAACATCTGCCGATAATCTTTATTACACACATGACATTGGCAAAGACATCAATTAAATAACTACCCACATAAAACGGGGTGAGAGCTATTGGCAGACACATACAGCCCTCATTAGAACCTATCGGCTCCTGATTTTAATGATTCACCGCAATTGCTCACGAGGGAAAGCTGTAGATTAACAAGTAACCCACATATGTATTACCTTGTCAATATTTGTCAGTGCCTAATTAAAAAAGAAGGTCATCATTAGAGCAGACTGTAACTTTGACATGGCTGGAATAGATGGCAATCAAACTGCTGGAAAGAGATACTACAGCTCAATATTGATTCATATATGGGGCTCTTTTTCATCACATCCAGAGGCATTTCTGTGCTTCTACTCACTGCACCAGAATTCATCCTTTGGTATTTCTTATCTTAAAAAAAAAGATGTGCACAGTAGGTGGCACAGACATCAAATGGGACTAACCTGGCAAAAATGCCCTCAAGGCTTTTGCCAGACAATGCAGCAAGAGCCTTAGTGAAATGAAAGACCAGCTGCTTTCGCCTCGACTGCTGCAAGGCTGCCCTATCTTCTTTTCATGCTCCCCATCACATGCAAGAAAATTACTGTACAGAAGGGTCCCATACAAGGGAGCTTTTCCTCAGCACGTCCAGCCACTTAAAGTGGCTGAGTTGCCTGCCTTAGGAAACAAGCAGCATCAGGAAAACACATGTGGGAGTGTTACGGGTGACACGATATGGAGTTACAGTAAAATATGAGAGAGGGTATGCCATTTTTTTTAGCAGGCTGAGACCCTACAGAGACACTCTACCAGCAAATACTATGCGTGTAATGCGCTCACTGTAAGAATTCACTGTGCTATATTGTCACTTTATCTGTGGATAAATATTCAAACAAAATTGCCTTTGAAAAAACTATTTAAATGGCTGTTTCTTTTCTCACTTAATGCCAGGGATTAACTGAGCCAGAACCAAAGCATTGTGTTTTTCTGGCATGAAGCATGTGGTATTGCTCTCATAGTTGGTTCAGGCAACAAATAATATTAAAGGACCTTTATGTTGCTGCACTTCATTATGACGCACAAACATATGACACAAGTAGTATCCCGCATTATTCCACAAACAAGCAACTCTGCAGCAACAGAGACGACAGACTTTTTTTCTTATCTGAATCGAGGATTAAAAGAAAGAGGATGTGGTATGCTGTACAGACAAATTTGTGATCTGCTGTTGTCCTACATAAATATAATTTGACTTGACTGGACACACATGACAGCCTCTCCATCAGAGAAGTAACCATAAAACCCCTTAAATCCCCTCAAAGGATTAAGTATGATTTGGCTCATTAAATGCTCTGCTGTATAAAGCACATTGATTGGAGGCTGTGGCTTGAGATGTTGCGACATTTGCACGTAATGGATTGTCTCTAAGTCTCGCAGCCTCGGGGGGGCCCTCTTAAGAAGATAATAGTGCTGCAGGATTGTCACACAAATGCTTTCAGACAAGTTTCACCAAGATTTTATCAGAACAGCATGTAGGTCAAACATCTAAAGATTAGAGCGTCACTGAATGTCAAACACCAGAATCATAATACATACAGATTCTACATAATTTACTGAGTCCAGCCTCTGAAACATTTTCACCACCAAAGAAGCTGTGTACTAATGATCACATGCTTGAAACTCTACCAAAAAGGGGCTGAGCTGCTGACTTGGCAAGGGTGGAAATTGTTGCACTGCACTGTAGAGAAACATAAGCGCCAGAAAAACAAAAAATTCTGGACAATGACTGATGGCACATTGGAAAGTTTTATTAAAAGAAGGAAGCATTGCAGGTTAGTTATGCGCAGATAAATAAATCCCACCGAAATCACAGTGTAAAACCAGCGTGATGATGAATTTGAGGGAAGAGTGCCGCTTCCTCTAATATTATATTAAACTGTTCATGATTTCATAACAGTTCAACACACTTCAAGCCATAAAATATAAATAAATCGAATGCTTAATTTACCTAATTATACTCCTTGTAATATTTAAAAATAAGTGTGTTAACAAGTTGTTTCAGAGGGGATTTGCCTGTTTAAATAAACCATGTTGCATCTGAACAGGAGAGCTGAGGTAAAACATAATTAAAATAGGAGTAATATAATAAACTATATATGTCAGAACTACTAAGGGCTGTTTAAATTAACAGCAGTAAACAGAGGATGCTCATAATCTTTGTTCATTGACAATACACCTATGCAGCAGAGGGATAATCAATCATACAGTGCAAGCTGCCTCTGTCACTGTGCAGGTACAAGCTGGATGGCACTTTGCTGGGACAAATATCTATATATTGGAGAAAAAAAGAGCATTCCTATGGGTGCAGATATAATGCTGTAAAAGTCTGCATGGGACAGAGACGGTGTAGGAGTGATCGAGACTGGACTGGACGTCGAGTTACACCAGCCTGCACCGCAGTGCACAGAGTCAAGCCTGTCCGGGAGATGGATATTGAGGAGGAAAGTGTGAATGGGTGAGCAGGCTAAAACACCAATTTCCCCGCTGCACATCAGAGGACAACACACCCACATCTGATATGATAAAAAAAACAAAAACAAAAAAAACCAAAAACAAAGTAGGAATAAAAAAATTAAAAACAATTTTAAAAAAAAAGAAGAGAAATTCACACATACCAGCTCCGTGGTCATGTTTTGTTGAGTTGTGGCAATCATTGTAATCCGCAACAATCTCTGCTGCCTGTGTAGCCTCAAAACCCGCCGAGCAGCTGCACTGTTGTCTTGCGGAGCTTTTTCTGCATGCTCTGCTTCTTGCAAGTTTGTCCTCAGAGGGTTGGTGGTCCTTTCTCTCTCTCTCTCTCTCTCTCTCTCTCTCTCTCTCTCTCTCTCTTCTCTCACTCTCTCTGCTCGGGTGACTCTCATTCATTCACTCGCCCATCTAATCTGCTTAGAGGCTATTGATCGGCTCAGAAATTAATCATGACAAGGTGTTGGGTTTATAGATATACGATCGTCGGCTCCGGCTGTTTCAGAATTCCTCGTCAACAGTCAAAATTAGTAATTATCAGACAACATATTGATTTGCTGAATGATGAAAAGCCAGTTTAACTGTGAAGCACATGTAGTGTAATTCAATAGGCTGCTTGCATAAAATAGTTTCATTCCATCATTTCTATGTAGCGTATAGTGCCTTAATGGGCAATACTACAGCTACATTAGGACCTTTAAACATACCGGGAAACATTTGTATTGTCGTGACCTGAATACAATGTCGCCATCTACACACAAAAAGATCATAATGATTCTTTGTAATTAAGGAGGAAATCCTTTTAGGGAGGCATTATTGGGCTCGACGTCAAATACTTTGTCATATGACTGTTAATGGGCACTATAACTGCAGCGTGACCAATGACCTTAACTCACTCACTTAAAGGAATAACGATGTTTTCTGGCACATGTTCGGTGCTACAGATGCAGAGCACATTACCTCACAACCGCAGCATTATGACATTTTACAGTTAAACTCTACAGTTTAATAACAGTCGTTATTTTTCCACTTACTCAACGAATAAAACATTCCTTTACTTGTATGGACTCTACTGTGTCCACTATGTGACCGGAAGTCAAGTTTTTATTCTCATCCCGTCTCTCTCGTTCTGGACTAATTTGTTTGCTTCTTTAATCGCTAGAAAGAAAAAAAGGGAAAAAATTTAATTATTTTTTTTTATTTTTTTAAATCGCTTTTTGTTCATTTAATACTGCAATTTACCTTTTCATCTTTTTTTTTTGTTGTCTATTTGTCTAAACACTTATGCGGCAAGTGGCCGTTACAGTAATAGACACATGTCATACGTATGTGTATAAAATGTCCATTGGTTACCGTGGTTTTATTTTGAAAACAGGTAACCGGAAGTGATTTATTTTCGTCGTCTTGACACCGGCGCGGTGCTCTTCACTCATTGGCTCGCGGCGAAATTTGAAATGCAATGCGCTCACTGTAGTTGCGGCTGCGGAAGGATGTGGACAAAGGGCAAAGAAGCTGGTCGCTAAAATCTCCCCCTCACCCCCCCAAAAAAGAAATAGGGGAAGAAAACAAAAAAAAAACAAAAAAAAAAGGATTTCTCCGGGTAGGTGAGTAACTCTTGTTTACCAACACGCGAGATAAAACAAAAAGTGTACGGTGGCAGCTTAAGGTGAGCGCCAACGTAACTGCCGTGTTGTTTTACTGTGTACATTTAAGTTCGCGTTACGTCCGTGTTACACGAGGCAGCGAAACAAAGAAAGGAGACTTAACACGTATGTAAATTACACCCGTTTGTACAGCTGAGCAATTTTAACTCATTGTTTGTCTTAACTTTAAGCGTTAATAAGCAACCATACACCAGTACGAATGTTTACTGTGTTAGAGCCATAACAGCTGTAATCCTGTGACTTAAATTGAGTTACAGTATGATGTGTTTGTTTTTTTTCTTTTTCTTTTCAGAGGGTCTTGAACTGTAGGATACCATGGAGACCGCGGTGCTGAACCTCCAGAGTTTATATGATAACATGAGGACACAGGTTTACCATCTCAACGAGAACATTGAACCCAGTGAGTAGCTCAAAGGTCTTGATTTTAATCTTCACCGATCATGTGTTTTAGCGTCCCGTGCAGCTTCATGAGTCGCCGTTTGCGTCCTCTTTCCCAGACTTCATTCAGATGGCACAAAACTTTGACAACTGCCGTCGCAAGTGGCTGAGCGCTGAGCAGGACCTGGGTTCCTGCAAAGAGATGCTCACCAAAAAAGAGATGGAGAGGGGAGCCTTGGAGGTCAAACTCAAACACGCCCGCAACCAAGTGGACGTGGAGATCCGGCGCAGACAGAAAGCTGAGGCCGACTGCGAGAAATTGGTATGTTAAATAAAATTCCAACTCTCGTTTGTTGTCAATAAACCCGATTCACCAGATTGTAGAATGTCCCCTGCCTTTTTTATTTTTATTATTTTTTTTTTACAGTCCTTAATGTTACGAGAAACATCCACCCCTGAGCTAATAAGGCAGGCCCGCTTGGTTCTTTTTTTGGTCTTTTACCAGATTCAACCATTTTAACGTCGAGCTCGCCTCCCCACGTACTGAAGTTTAGTACCACCCTAGACGACGGTGACTGGTTAAAGGAACACAAACAAACCAAAGCATTTATTCCCCCTCTAGCAGAATGATATATGGATGCAGTCAGACCGTTCTCCAGTGCCAAGTGAAACTACTCGTGGACGTTGCTTTAGACCACTTGAGGTTTTTTTTTCCACATAGCTTCCACTCATGCTCTGCTTTTTATTTCTATTGTGCAGGACCGTCAAATCCAGTTGATCCGGGACCTGTTGACCAGCGAGGGATCCTCTAACAGCATCCAGCTGAGTGCAGAACAGCGCTCAGCTCTGGCCTTCCTGAACACGAACTGTCAGGCAGCAACCAACCTGAATACCAGCCGAAGGTAAGAAATGCGCAAATACAAGATGGTATCGCTTATATTATGTGCTTCCTGTTTTGGACCAGTGTGTTAGTACACGTGGGAACATCTGACTCAACATTATCACATGAATTACCCACTCTGACCCTCTTTCGCGTCACTCTAAACTGTTGGCTGTGTTTCTACTTTGATTTTTTTTTTTTTTTTTTAAACAGGCAAAATGCCAAATTAAACTGCTTACTAAAATATTTTGGGTGGAGCAAATGAATTATCTCCACAGAGGGCTGCAATGTTGACTGACTTAACATTTGTTTCCTGTGGCCCCTGACAGACTGATGACGATAGACGAGTCTGCCTCCATCTTGTCAGATATCAGCTATGACAAAACCGATGACTCTCTTGTAAGCACTTCTCTTTTCTGAATCATCCAGCTTCATTATTAACACTAATGAATTCGTAAAAAATAACTTCCTCTAATTTAAAAATCTGATTCTGACGTGCTTTCATCTCGACAGGATTGGGACTCCTCCACGGTGAGGCCTGGGCATCTGAAGAAACTCAAAAAAAGGGTACGTTGCGTACACGCGCACTTCTTTTCTTCAAGAAGTGGAAAATGTCTCTCGTGTCACCGGACGTGTTCAATAGCCGTGATGTCGTCTGTCTTGATTTCAGCGCTCCTCAAGAAATCATGTCGATGGTCCTCCGATGGCCTCCAAAAGGTCTCGATCAACAGGCAGAGCTTTAGAGAGGGTACTTTTCTTTTCTTTTCTTTTCTGTCTCATTCTGGATTTTGTTAACACTTATAAGATGTGTAGTTATTCTACATTGTCTAAAACCACGTAAAATAAAAGTATTTTAAATATGGCAGCTATTCTGGTTGAGGTGAGGTTTGGTTGCATCCAGGTCTTCAGGCTCAGTATTGGGTGTTGACGTTGTTTGGTTGTATGTGCTTATCCTGATCGGTTTTGTTGACCGTGAAAGGGAAATGAGACCCTTGTGACGAAGACCACAGTGACCGTCCCTGCGAACGGAGGACCCGTTGAGGCAGTTTCTACCATTGAGTCCGTTCCTTACTGGACCCGCAGCAGGAGAAAGACGGGTGAGATTTCTTTCATGGTGCAATATGTACTTTATCTGCAGGCATTTTAAAAGTCTTTACTTTAGTTTCCAACAGAGACTTGAGAAAATGTTGAAAATAATTTAATTTACAGGGGCCTGTCCTCTTGCTGGCAATATTCATATATTTAAAAAAAAAAAAAAAAAAGAATAAAGTTGTATACTAAAAGGGGAGTTGTGCACTTTTATAGGCTGTTCAGTCCTTCTTTTTTTTTTGTTGAGTCATGGTCGGCATCATCAGACTTATAGTCGCCACCGCTCTTCACTACACCAGTTAAGATGCTCACATTTTTCTCTGTTTAACTCATCTATTCTTTAGCTTACTTGAGTGCATAATCAGGAATAATTATTTTATACTGTTGAGAAGTACATGATAAATCTGATATGATCATTTTCCTACTTTGGCTCTCATCCTTGAAACAAGTCTGAAACTGAATTCTCTGTGGTTGCTAAACGCCTTCAATTTAATTCCATGAGCCTTACAAAAACATTGTCTTCAGACATGGCTTAATCAATTCAGGGTAATATAAACATCTCAAACGATCCTGTTGACTCCCATTTAGCGAACTTTGTTTCTCTCAGAGAAGTGAAATAATCGGCCGTAACTCCGCTAACGAGATGAGAACGAAGTCTCTGTTGTGATTCAAGCAAAACAAAACGCCGAAACACAATTCAATGAAAAGCGATTGCCTTGATTGTTTCTTAAACTTTAAAGTGCAGACGTAGTGATTCGACGGTGTGTTTTCTCATAACTGCGGAGTATTGATGGTAAATAACAAACAGTAACTCATTTTCCAACTACTGCTGCTCAGCTGCGATGGAGTGGGACTCTGAATCTGTCAAGTCTGAGGATCTCTTCAAGCAGCCTGGCAACCCTGAGCCAGCGATGCCAGCGGAGCCCAGCACTCCGCAGAGCAAAGGAGGTGTCCGTCTTCACGAGTTCGTCTCCAAAACCGTAAGAGGGACATTTATGTGAAAGAGCAGAATTGACTTAATTTAATAGAAAAGCACACGTTTGGCAGTTATACCATGAGGCTGTTGCAATCTGCTCTTAAATCATGGCGATTTATTTGGCTTTTCTGGACTTTTCTGGCACCATATTGAAAGCGCTGCTCGCTCATTTGCAGCCATATTTATTAAGAGCATTTAATGAAGAGTGAGTCCTAGTTTAGCTGCGTGTTTACACAGTTTTACAGCCTCCCGTCCTGTATTTAATAGGTCATTAAGCCGGAGTCCTGCGTGCCCTGTGGGAAGAGGATCAAGTTTGGCAAGATTTCACTGAAGTGCCGGGACTGCAGGGTGGTCTCGCACCTCGAATGTCGAGAGCGCTGCCCTCTGCCGTGCATCCCCAACCTGGGAGGCACGCCAGTCAAAATCGGAGCGGTATGTGGATGTTTTCGGGGCTTTCTCGGTCGACGAGCAGGCACGTGCACGTGTTTATACCCAGTCAAAGTTACTCACATTTGACCTCATTTTCCATTTGTTTCCAGGGTGTGCTCGCAGACTACGTCCCAGACACGTCCCCCATGATCCCCTCACTCGTGGTCCACTGCATCAGTGAGATTGAGCAGAGGGGCCTGCATGAGGTGAGCAAAGTTTTCCCCTCCTAGTATTCTGCAGAAGTGTGAAGGAAAGCAAAGCCTCGCCATCCCAGTAGATATTTTTACTGTCTTCCCCTTAAGCCAAGAGGGAGAGCTGTAACTAAGATTTTACAATGTGTTCCTGGGAGATTAAATTCGTAATTGGGCTGTGGAGGGGCTCCAAATCTGTTGATTGCGGTATGACTGAGCTGCTGTCTCTTCCGTCTGTTTAATGTTTTTGCTCCTTTCTCATTTTCCTTCATGGCAAATCTTTCTGCAGTTATCATGAAATGTTAGCTTTTTCCCATCTGACACAAATGTGTCCCGCCTGCTGTTGCTTTTGTTTTAGTCGTGCTTTATCTTTATGGCTCTAAAATGGACCAAAATTGACTCTTCAGATTTTGTTGTTTGCATCGTAGTGATGTGAAAGTGTGATTCGAGCTTCTCTGACCAAAGTCAATTGACAGAACGTAAACTACTTTGTCATATTTTGGAAAAGAAATGTCACATTTTTGCTGCTTGTAGAGTCTGAAACTGGAAAATGCGATTGCTCCTTTTCTGCCTTTTTACAATATGCCGTTGGTAAAGAGATGACAGGAAATAAGGGAGAGAGATCCAACAAAGGTTCCATTCAAAAAATGGGATGTTGGTTTTAAGGGAGGCATCTTAACCCTGAAGCCATGAAAGGAGGTCTTATGCGAATTTCACTACGGTTCCCACAGTTCAGAGAACTTCAGCGAATTTTTAAAGCTCTTTTCCAGACAGGGAAAGTCAAGGGATTTGATCATTGGATAACCAGGGAATTTTGTTTGCATGTTTAAATTTTGGCTCCCATTTATCTACCCCAGCCGAAAATGGGCAACGCAGAAAGTCGAACAACCATTCATGCTTACATTCACACCTTCGGACAATTTATAATCTGCAGTAAATACTAAATGATTGGGTGGTGTTTTTTTTGTAAGGCTGGACTGTACCGTCTGTCCGGATCCGATCGCACAGTGAAGGAGCTGAAGGAGAAGTTTCTCCGCAACAGAACGGTTCCCGTGCTCAGCAAGGTGGACGACATTAACGCCATCACTGGACTCCTCAAGGACTTCCTGAGGAACCTCAAGGAGCCGCTTCTCACCTTCCGCCTCAACCGTCCCTTCATGGAGGCAGCCGGTAAGTGTGTGTGTGTGTGTGTGTGTGTGTGTGTGTGTGTGTGTGTGTGTGTGTGTGTGTGTGTGTGTGTGTGTGTGTGTGTGTGTGTGAGAGAGATACTGGTCGGATGTGGAGGGCTCCACCGCAAAAGTTAGTACGCATTAGTAAAAAATTTATAGCGGAACTTGAAATAACTGCATCAGCGTAACGAGCAGAAATGTATCCAAACAACCATTAAGTGGAGCTTTCATAAGTGCTTCTGCTGTGTTTTTTGCAATTTGTTCCACTGAGTAATGGAAACCTCTGGTGGGAAGTTGCCTGAAACCAAAAAAAAAAAAAAAAAAAGAGAGAAAGATTGATCTTTGTCTGTTATTTGTTTTTTTTGTATTTGTTTGTTGCTGGAGTCAGATACATTTCCTTTGACGTTGCTAATAAATCCACCCGACACCCTCTTTCTTGTTCTCTGCTGATACAACTATTTTCTTTGTTCTCCTTCAGAGGTTTCCGATGACGACAACAGCATAGCTCTGATGTACCAAACCATTGGCGACCTGCCGCGGGCCAACAGAGACACACTGGCTTTCTTAGTTCTTCACCTCCAGAGGTTGACAGCTATTGTCTCATTGAATATGATACTAATAAACCTCATTGAGCTTTGATGCCGTGCAAATTTCTGCTACAAATTCAGTGTGGGGATACGCTGATATTTCCATGGTCTCTGTGTAATTGACGGTTGCTGGTTCCTCTCAATTTAATTGGGTTAAATTGCTTTAGGAAAAAAAAGTGCTAAGAATTTTTATGAGCAGCTTAACTGAATCTAATTTCCAGATTTTTGGCAGGAACATTTTTTTTTTTCTTAAAAATTCAGTCATGAGTTCTTTAACTTAAAATATACATTTAGATTGTGTGTATTTGACTTCAAAGAAACACAATTGAATCTTATCAAATCTTTCAGAGTTGCCGACAGTTTGGACACGAGGATGAACATCAGTAACTTGGCCCGTGTTTTCGGTCCGACTATCGTGGGTCATGCAGTTCTCAACCCGGAACCCATGACAATCCTGCAGGACACCAAACGGCAGCCGAAGGTAGGCCTGAAGTCTCTCGTATGCACCGATCCAAGAACTCTGTGGGCAGCAAACACTCGTTGAGCAGCTACCTCCAACGGGAACACTAAAGAAGAGCAACTGTAGAGTCCGTTTTAAAGCAAACTAACTCACATTTTAATATAGAAGTCAGACGATAATTAGACTTTTTCCATCATGCTATTTGCAACTGCAGTTGTACGTTATGCTGAGAACAGTAAAAGGTCAAAGGAGTTCATGTAAAAGTCAGAGGGTGTTCAGGGTGTCACCTTCTGGTTTCTTTTCTTCCTGCAAGATTTAAAACTTTTCAACAGTCAAGAAAAAGCCAACCTAACATGTTTGTGACAAACACAGTCGGCTCTTTTTAATGCCTGTTTGCTGCAGCCATCAACAAAATATGTAATTTTGTAGAGACTGGCCAACGCCGATATGAGGAAGTACAAAGATTTGAATGTCCGTATATCAGAAGTTTTGGTTATCGAATACTTTTGCCAAAGCTATGTAATGATGAAGGGAGGATATTTACCAGTTTAATGTTACATTTTATTGTTCAAAATAACATCACTGCACTGAAATAGTGAACTTCACTGGGAATGTAATAATTATATATATATTTAAAAAAAAAAAACTATAGAAGAATTTCAAATTCATCCCAAACGTCTTTTTTCTGCATCATTTTCTGTAAAAGTAAGTTTGCATTTTGGCATATACCAGACAACATCTACACTATATATATATTAGTGATAAGCTAATATCCAATTTTGCTGGAGAAATGCAAAGATTTAGAAGAGTTGGATCTCCAACCAATCTTAAAGATTGCGAATGTAAGTCTCAAAAATCGATTCCGTCCAAATTTAGACGCATTCCTGTGATCAATCAGAATCAAGTTACGAGACTGAGCTCCCGCAGCAGTTGAAGGCCTCCGAAACTCTCTTTTCTATGTAATACTACACACCAGAAAATTATCATAACACCACGCACTGTGAGTAATTGCCCCGCGTCTTGCTCGAGGCAACTGTAGCCGGCGTCGCGCTGGTGGAGGGACGGAGGGAGGATGAGGCAACACGCTGAAATGAGCCTCATCCCTTGTCTGTTCAGGTCGTGGAGCGTCTGCTGTCTCTGCCGGCGGATTACTGGGGCCAGTTTGTGATGGCGCAGACGGAGCAGCCCAACTTGGAGCATTTGATCATCGAGAACGCAAACTGCTACGCCACCCCTGAGAGAGGTACGGGTTCACGGAAGTCTCTTTGTTGTCGTGTTGCTGCCGCCGCCGCCGCCGCGGTGATTGTACAAGTGTAGGCACACGGGAGGCTGAGGTGGTAATGTTGACTGTTTGTGGTGTTGCAGCCAGCATCCTGGGACCTCTGACCACTCCAGAGCACCAGTTCAATAAAACGCCGTCCTCCAGCTCCCTGTCTCAGCGCATGAAGTCCACCCTGACGCCCAGGTAAACACACAATGATCCTATCGTCAATCTCACAGTTAAGGGACGCTGGAAAGTGTTATTTCTTTTTCCTCTCTCCCAGATTTACACAAGAACACTAACTCCTTTGAACATCTTTCATAGAACTTAATCTACTGTGATATCTCATTATCCTCCGTTGACTCTGTTTTACCGACTACGACTCCTAATTAATAACTCATTACGTGCTCTGTTTGTTGCAGATTTGGGAGCAAGAGCAAATCAGCAGTCGGATTTTCTCGCCAAGGAAAGTTCTTTGCATCGCCGCTCCTCAAATAACCCGAAGCAGCTCCACCTGAATCTTTTATTCAGATGCAATAACAAGCAACACATTCATGCTTTAACATTTGATAGGAGCTGTGAATCCATCTTTTAGTCCCCCCCCCCGCTTAGTTTAAATCATATTTCACAGTGCTAAGAGTTGCATTTTGATGATTTTACACGCTTGTTAAAGGGTAATTTTTTTTTTTTTCTAACCAAACAGTAGGTTTTCCTATCTATGCATGCTAGTGTGTATTTAGAGTTGCTGCTTTTACTAAATGCTTAAACGTGTTATTCTAATTTCAGATGATAACACGAGAATGTGCCGTATATTTTTGAGAAGTGTGCCCCTAGATGAAAATATGTACTGTGTACGCTTTATTGTGACCTGCTCTCTAATTGTAATCATTTCGTTTGAAGAGTTTTTCAGCTCATGTGTCACTCAGAGGTTGAAGAACTGATTTCATGGCATTCCATGGCATTTCATTGTAGGTTGTAATTGAATGTGTGGCTGCTTGTGACGTGATCTTTTTATTTTGATCTTTGTACCTGATTTCTATTTGAGTTGGACTGTCTTTATTCCCAGGTGATTTGTGATGTAGATGTTTTGAATCGTACGTGCCTTTTTCGTTTAAACTTAAGCTACAAACGGTAGTTATAAGACCTCGAGGAAGACCTTTCTTATCGGCACTCATCATCAGCAAACTTGGCCAGATGTGGAATTTATTTTTGTAAATGTCATTGATCTCTTCAGAGAGGAAACAAAGCTGCCAGTGATCATCAGCAGGAACGTCGTCACAGGCTGTGATCTTTGCTTTCTTGGTTCATTTCAACTCCTCCCGTGTTTATTGCTGTGTAATATTTGTACTGTGGGAGGTCGCTCATGAGCGATCCCGTGCAAAAGGCAATTACTTTGTATTGTTAGCCAGTTCAGTTACTGAGGCATTATTTGATTACCTATTCACACACATTTTTTTTTTACACAAATACGCTCTCTAAAATTCATGTAACTTATAAAGTCCGTTTTTAACATTTACAGAAAAATGTCTCCTGTCCTTTCTGTGAAATGCTTTTTAATTTTCTGAAGGTTATTACTCAGCTGAGTCGCAAACGTCGATGCCATTTTCATGTAATAGGAAGGTGGACATGGGAAAGAATTCCTCCAGCCATTGATTTGATTTTTATTGCATTAAAGAATAGTCTTTTGCTAATGCAAGACACCCTTATTTGGTTTTCAGCCACTGCTCAAATCAAATATTTTGGCGCTTTCGGAAAGATCTATGGTTCCAATCATAATTCCGATTTGTGGATTTGAAACTTGGAAGATGTATGCCGTTATGGATACGAGACAAAACGAGCATCGATCAGTGTATGTTTGTTTACATCTTGAATGTTTGAGGTCACGTGGGACTGAGATGTGAATGGGTCTTTAACGGTTTGGGACGGGATGTAACAACATTGTACGTGTCTGTACACACAGCCTCCTCTGCTTTTGTATTCTGACTCCCTCACTGTCCTTTAAAGCCACCAGTTTTAAAGGCTCATTCACAACTGGACTCATGAGTCTAACATCTCGATGACTGAAAATCGCAACAGACAACTTTATTGCGGAGGTTTAACTTTTAAATTGAAGGGTGAAAATAGAGGTGGCTGTTTTGGAGATGAAAATAAACCTTTTTGTTTGCGGTAAATCGTGAGATGCCACAAAAAGGATCTCGCACTGAAGTCAGTTTTGCAAAAATCGGGTGTGACAAACTCCTTTTATTTTACAGAATAGCTACAAAATGAAAGCGAAAGTAAAAAGTTTTCTTTGGGTGAGGCAATTCATGAGAATGTGAAATGTTCAAACAAGTGTCATCAAAACTTAGGCCACGGCCAGAGAAGAGGAGTGTTCCTGACGTAGTCCTGAAAGGCCGGCTCGGATCCCCAATTCTTCACGGCCTGCTGCTCCAGGATGGGGATGCCGCTGACGTAGCGCAACATAAACCAGACGAACAGAGGCGACGCCACGCTCAGGTACTGCGGACCCTGCATCACCGATGAGGCCGAGAGCCACAGACCTGACCACTGCAGGATCTCGCCGAAGTAGTTGGGATGCCTGCTGCAGGCCCAGAGTCCACTCTGGATGAACTTCCCCTGCAGGAGGTGCACAAGTAAATGTTGCGCTCCAGTTAATATGCTCAGCGAAATGAAGCTTATTGTTGCGCGACACGAGGTCTCTTAACTTACAGCATTATCTGGGTCGCGCTTGAAAAGCCATTTCTGCTGGTCAGCAATCGCCTCGGTCGCGAAGCCAAGGCCCCAAACTGTCCAGCCGATGTAGTCCCTCGTTCCCAGAGGCACTTCTCGCTTCTCGCTGTTCAGCATGAGGGTGGGCAGCAGGGTCATGAATACCCACACGGCTGAGAGGGATAGGAAAAATACAAATCATCTTCCACTAACCTTGCCTTAATCCTTCCATGAAATAAATGCATTTAACTTACTGTAACCAATGGTTCATGTATAGAATAAATGCATATAAAGAGCTGGAAACTAGACAGTGATTTATGTGGGGCAAATCCTCCCTCGAGTTCGGTGCTGAATTGGTCAAGGACTAAGGTAACGTGATGGAGGCGTTCGCGCCGCTTCCAAGTACCTTGAATAGTCCAATAAACAAAGAAAGTCCCTGGGCTGTCTCTGACTTTGTTGAACCTCCGATCATGACCGTCCTTCAAGATCCGCATGAAGAGGAATGTCCCCAGCCTGCAGAGGGAACATGGTTAACATCCAATCTCGTTAACCGGGGCATTATTCATTAACCCGAGTTTGCCTGACTCTTAATTCTCACATGCATTAGTTCCTCCTCTGACCTTCCCAAGGATCCTCCGTGACTGAAATTACACAAAACTCTGCGAGATGATCTAAACTCTTCACGCCTCGGTTGGTTTGTATTAAATTGTCGGGGGGAGGGGGGGGGAGGGAGGGGGTGTGCGAGACTTGGGGTCGATGCTGCCTCGGTTACCTGAGTCCCCATGTCGTCACCAGGCCCGTCTGCACCTTCTGACGGATATGACCGGCTCCACCCCAGATACAACTCAGGTGTGCAAGTAGTATAAAGGTGCCAGAGCCTGCAAACAGAGAGAGAGAGAGAGAGAGAGAGTTACAGACTCAGCGTGGCTGGGACGTGGGCATGGCGGCGGGCTCTACTTGTTGCCGTCTAAGGCGTGTCCAATAAATCTTTCACCCAGGATACTGCAGACGATTGGTTCCAAAGTTCAAGGGTAAAAATATACAGGAGCACACAGTGGAGTGGAAATACGCCAGAGGACGAGGAAAGGAGAAGTGTCATTTGTGAAGTTACAAAAAAAACTTCTGACATTGGTGTCGACAGGTAAGATACGCTGTTTTACACGTGACAAATGATTGGAAACGGACTGTATTCCAGATTAGAGGGTCAGATTGCCGACAGACTAAATTAATTTGTAAATCTGTAACTTCCTCATTGGTCGTGCACTTAAAATTTCTTTTACAAGTTGTTACAGATGTCTAAACAGGTAAAAGGTGACGACACCAGGGCTGCAACTAATGATTTTCATCATCATTCAATTTGCTAGTTATTTTCTGGATTGAACTGAATAATACGTTGTTGAATAAAAAGTCAAAGAAGGTTTAAAAATGTTATGAAGCCGGTGCGTCTTTGATCCCGCCGACCTCCTAAAACACAAAGTTATTCAGTTCATTATCAAATAAGATTAAAAAAAAAAAAAAAAAAAAAAAAAAAAAAAAAGCAGAATATCTTCACAATGGAAATCTACAATCAGAAAATGTAAACTTGAAAAAGAACATAAAAATTGTAAAAATAATTAATTTGATGTCAACCAGCTAATAATGTTTTATGTCTCTAAAGTGAGCAAAGCAAATACAACTAAAATCAGCCACCGAACTAACTTACAAATATCTGTATAGCGACTGCAGAAGTGCTGACCTGTAAAAAAGCAGTTCCTCTAGCAGAGCATTGCTTTTCAAAAACCTTTAAAACCTTATAGTTTTACTTTGAAAGTGTATATATATATATATGTATATATATCGTTATAAAAAATATATATATGTGTGTATATATATATATTTATAAATATATCTATTTATGAATATTTATATTTTATATAATTTATATAAATTTTATATAAAAATATAATTTATTTATTTATTTATTATTATTATATATATATATATATTTATATAAAATATATATATTTTATATATTTTAAATATATATATTTATATATATATATATATATATTTATAAATAATGTAATTGCTCATCTTGCATGACTCCTGTCTCTTCGTTTCCCCGAGCAGCTTTCTTCTCCTCAGCTGTCTAAATTCTTTCGGTTTAATGCAGACACCCACCTAACAAAAAAACATTGCTTGTCGTGCCATTAATTGATAAATTGCTTCAGCTGTAGCACTATTTAATTAAAAAAAATTAAACCAGAAGATGCACAGCAAGTGTTTTTGGTTAAATTATTCTACTATTGCAAATGTTGATAAAAGTCATTTATATTAAACTAGTTTTAAACTAGCTAAAGTGAGATTATATTGCAACAAAGACACATTGTGATTTGCTTTACCAGCACACCACAATAGACTGTGTATGTTCTTGACTGGGGTCCACAATAAGCCCCCTCTCTGAGGGTGCCCGGATGTCTGTTTGCGCCCCTGCTGACAGGCGCTGATTGGATGTATCTGCTGCTTCATAAGCTGAAGGAGGAGCTCTTGAGTTGTTTCACAACTAAGCTGTTTTAGATAACACTGGTTTTATAACGATGACTTTTCAACTTCTGGGTGCAGTGCAAAAACATGCCTTCAAAAAAAAAAAAAAAAAAAAAAAAAAAAGAGAAAGGGCTAATTGACGCGGCTGAATGACTAATTTTCTCGCAAAATGTGATTCGCTTTAGTCGCGTCGACTTCTCGCAAATTATTTGTGCAGAATAAAAAAAACAAAGCTGCAAAACCAAAAACAGCACACGCGGCCAAAGATGACCGTTCAGGAAGGGCTGTTTTCACATTACCTGCCAAATCATAAAACTTCTCGGTTTTGAAAGCCGCGGCCAGAGCCCAGCCGGCCCACTGGATGCCCAGGTCGGCGACCGCGCACTTGGCCAGTGTGCTCCCCATGATCATGTCCGGAAGCTCCGCGAGCAGCACGGGAATCTGAAGGGTTGTCATGGAGCCACTCCTCCAACAACCCTCAGAAATATAAACACACCCGGTACAGTTCACCGCTGACAGACTCCTGCTGGAAGTGGGTTACCGCCAGGAACTCTGGGTATTGTAGTGATGAGAGGATCGGCGTGTCCATTGCTCATTGAGAGGCTGAAGTGCAGTTAAACTAAGTGCATTTATTCAATTTGTCGATTTGTACTTTACATGAGTATTTCAGTGTTCTTCTGCTGTGAGTGTTATGGTTTTAAATACCCCCCCCCCCCCAAAAAAAGAAAAGATTTTGATCACTAATGGACACTTTCCAATATGTTTAAATGACATTTTAATGTTACTGTCTGGAGCCAATTTTAATGATTTTATATTTTACGAAGCAGTAAAATATGAAACCGTGTGTCATATTGTGGCAAACATGGTTATCTGAGACACAAGAAGCAGGCACTCCTGATGTTATCTATTTTTTTTTTTATTAAAGGGGAGACTTAATTTTAAAAGAAGGGAACACAGTTGGAGTCAAGAAAACAACATCCCCCAAAAATAAATCAGCACAACACAGGCAGACTAATAAAGCATCAAATTTATACTCTAAAACAGTTGTAAAAGAATACATTTATCCAACTATTTCCTCGCTTTCTAAGCACGATGAGAAATGACTGTTGTTGTTGTTGTTGTTGCTTAAATATTTCAATAAGTTTGTGTTTTGCGTGGAAAATATTGCTGTCAAATAAATTCAGTGGAGACAAAAGTAGGCTGAAATATTTCCCTCTGAAATGCAGCAGTGTGAAGGTGCATAAAATGAAAGTAAAGTATATGTTCCAACTACTTCAATTACTCTTCCTATCAAAATAATGATTATAGTAATACGAACTGCAGACAAAGTTTGGACATATTGTATATACGTGATTGTTTAAGTGTTTTAAAATCAAAGAAATACTGGGTGGTTTACAGGTGTTGTTGTCCACATGCAGAAGTCATTTTAGCGGTCAGATGGACAATAATAGAAAACCATTTTAAATTTGTTAACATTTGCTTTCAGGTAAAATGTATTTGATCCGTCTATTCTGCACAGCATGAAGCAATTGTGGTGTTACAGGTCTGTGTATTAATGTATTTTTTCTCCTCTGTTTCACCTCAGGAATCAACACAGACAAGATAAAACATGGCAGAAAGCAAAAGTCCGAAAGCTACCTCTGGTGAATTTGCTAAAAAAGTCCAAAGACAGCTGAGCAGAAGCAAAGAAAAGGTACATAGTCTGAAAGTTCTTGTTTCCCAAATATCAAGAGAAAGAATATATCACCATTTATTTACTGTTACTTTGAGATAAATCTTTTTCTTTGCTTTTTTTTTTTTTGCAGGTACTCCAGAGGCTGGGAAAGACTGTGGAGACCAGAGATGACCAATTCGAACACTGTGTGCACCTGTTTAATGACCAGCAGGTAAAAATGTGCTCTCAGGTCAAAGCTATCCACTGCTGTCTCGACATGTTTACCTGTGTATTTAAACACTGAGCGATTTATTAACTACAGGCAGTTAATCAAACACTGTAAAAGTAATAAATGTGAAGACTGGCCATCATGGAAACCACTTCTCTGTTTGCAGACTGATGGGAACAGGATACACAAGGACATGAGGAACTACATTCACGCAGTCAAAGGTGAAAATGCTCTTTGCTTGTATAGATGCTGCAAAATTGTCGTTTTGTGCCCTCTGCAGGTCTCAAACAGTCAAATCTGCTTTTTACAGACATGCGTGAAGCTTCAAGACGTCTTTCCCAGTCTCTGTTGGACGTTTATGAACTCGACTGGGCCGGAGGGGAAGATTTGGGCGCCATCGTAGAGGTCAGTGTTGGCTAAAAGACAGATTCACTGCTACCACTGCACCATTTAATTCTAAGTGCAAAAGCTGCAGCGTTCACGCATCGCCAGGGGAGCAAAACCTCTTATTTCCCCCTCTCTTTATACATTATTAATGCAACATGTATGTTGCGACTTTTATTGAAGGGGGAGGACCTCCTGTGGAATGACTACGAGGTGAAGCTTTTAGACCAGGCCGTACGCGCCATGGAGTCCTATGTGGGCCAGTTCCCAGATGTCAGGGTAAGGAGAAGAGGATACACGTGAAAACACACATATAGACTGAACAGACAGAAGGCCCGAAAGCAAACACACACACACACACACAACTCAGCAAACTACACACATGTAGTTCAAACACACGTAATGTGCACATTTTTTATCATCTGTAGGAGAAAGTTGCCAAGAGGGGAAGAAAACTGGTCGACTTTGACTCTTCCCTTCACCACCTGGAGGCACTGGAGACCGCTAAGAAGAGGGATGATATCAAGATAAACAAGGTCATTAAAATAACACATATATATATATATATATATATGTATTTTTTTAACACTTATATTTGTTTACAAATGCTCATTAAAATGAGCTGTTTTTGTGACTGCAGGCAGTGGAAGAGATGAATGCTGCCAAAAATGTCTATGAAATGATCAACACTGATTTAAAAGCGGAGATTCCTGTTCTCTATGACAGGTCTGGTATTATAAAACGTTTCATTGCGGTAATCTGTGTAAATTTACAGGCGTTTTACATAATGTGTTAATGTTTTTTGTCCCTCAGCCGCATTGGATGCTACGTGGCTGTCTTCTCAGCCATGTCAAATTTACGAGACATCTTCTATAAGGAGATGAGCACGGTATGTTTCACTCTGTCTTGGCGTGACATAGTCATCGTTATGAAATAGGTTTTTTTGACAGTCCACTTCCTCGTTTAGCTCAATTTGGATCTGCAGAACGTGATAAAGGAGCTGCAAGCTCAGCATCCAGACAAAACGTTTTCCGTGACGGGAATGCAACGGTAAGCTTTTCCTTTCAGCTTTAAAGTTTGAAGTCAATTGGGAATTCAAAAGAACAGTTTGTCACAATGACTTATGGCAACAGAAACTTTACCAAACCTCATGGCTAACAAAACACAGTAAATTAACCCCCACAGTCTCGTCTCGGCCCGCTCCCCAAGTATTGATGTTAATGGAGGTTTGTTGCAGCTCCAGAAAGCATTTAAATGTGTTTTACGGCCAAACAGATGCACTGTGGGTCCAAAGCTGCAATATTTACTGTATTTATTACCTATATATTCCTCCCTGATAACGCCTCGGTTGCTGAAAACCCCACAGCATTGGGCAGAGTTCTGCTTATCTCATGTTTTGATGTCTCTTTTTTGGGGGATGGAAATGACTTATTGCAACATTTTTTCAGATATGGCTCCTTGAGGAGACGAACTCTGATGTCCCCGAAGGCCTGGAAAGCCAGTTTCTCTGAGTTTCACAATAGCTACAGTCCTAGACCACCGCAGAGGTTTAGTTTCAGGTCCCCGGACAAACATCGCCACAGCACCTTGTCCAGAGAGGGCTCCCTCAGAGTCTCCTCACTGTCACCGTCTCTGGAGAACTCCCTGTCCGAGTCCAGGGACCTGGATGCATCGAGCCACAGCGAGATCCAAAGCTCTGCTGCACGAGAGGACGCTGCAGGTGGGGCATCAGGAAAGGCTGAAGAAGACAGCAGTCAGCTTGAGGATGAGAAGGAAAAGGAACCTCCTGCAGAATCTAATAATAAAGCACCAAGTGAGAGTAGCTCTGAACTGAACAACTCCTGTGATTCGGAGAGCTTGGAGCTCCAGCTGTCTGCAGCAGACAACGGCCCGCTGCACATCGAGGAGGAGGACGACAGCCCGGCAACCCTCAACATTCCCAAACCAAACAGACTGAAGAACTGTGACGTTTCTGGGTTTAACTCGGACGATAAAGACCTGAGCTTTCCTCACAAGGTTTGTCATTTGATTATCACACAGCTGAGGGGTAACACTGCAGGCCTTTTCTGTGTATTAACCATTATTTTGTGTCATAACTCGTTGTTTTTTTGTGTGTGTGTCCTATCCAGGATGCTCTTGCAGATAAAGAAGTATCCACGGACTCAAAAAACACAGTGGTTTAAAGAATTCCCACTTTGATAAAAGGTTTGTTTGTTTTTCGTGCATAAAAGATGTCACATATTATTGTTTCTCTTCTTTCTTTGTCTGTTGTTTCTGTGTCTGACTTAGTATTTCATGAATCTTTGAATGCCCTAACAGAACAGCAGAGAGGAGATTGAAGTCAACAGCTGCAGGAAAAAAATGTGGAGACAGACAGCCGCAGCGACTCGTCCAAATGTGGTGTCAAGACTGATGTACTGTTGCTCTTAGTCTTCTTATTTATCTTTTGTCGAAATCAACTTTACATTCACTATGTTGTGCCTCTGAGTAAAGCTCTGTAATGTTTTTGTCACAACCATATCTTTTCTAAAATATACTCACCCAGTGCATTATATTCTTACCAAGAGGATGGATTTAAAAAAACCAAAACAGAGACATGCAGTACATGTCTAATAAAAGCATAAATAAATGCAAAGTACAGGTTTACATTTTTAGAAAATGTAGTGACTGACTGCAGCATGGTCACTGTACATACATGTACTGTTTACTGTAGTCTCCGTTTCAAAAGGAACTCCACTCCACTCTCATGTTGCCTCTTTCCAAAAGACTGAAACTAAACAGCATTTTTAATCATCTTCTTTAATTGTTTTACATTTTGTTTTATTTTTCAGACTCATTTGATGTTAAGGATTCAACAGGGGTTTAAATTTTTAGGCTTGAATGGAATGTGTTTGATCCTTTCAACTCACACATTTATTAATTAAGTGTGAACTGTGAATATTTTGTTAATCCTGAAAAAACACCTTTGTAACTCATGTTTATACTCAAGCTGAATCTCAACAGTTGGTTTAATTTTTAAGTAATTCATTGTTTTTGTTAATTATTTGTTAAATATGCACATTCAAGGCTAAGCTGTATGAGAAGTATTAAAAGATGCTTTCAGACCAAAATAATAAAATGCAGTTAATTTAAAACTGTGTCAACAGCTGGTTGTGTGTCTCTGTCAGTGGAAGTGTCAATGTTTGAGATGATAGGGAACAAAATGGAGGTCTCACTCAGACCAGATTTAAAAGCTCTTTGAATTTTTTCAACATAACTTGCATTAATGTAAAGTTACGATATATTGCTGCTGCTGCAAACATCCCTCATTTAAAAAGGTTTATTTGGAACAAATCCCAAGAAAGAAACAAGGCAACTCAATGTTGAATTTCAGAGCATAAATGACTGATTTTGTGACGATGAATCCCATAGGTGCAGCTCGACTAAGAGTGGTTGGTCAGCCCCATGGCCATGATTTGATAATACATCTTGTGTGTTTTTGCAAATGCTTTTTTCATTATAAGAAAAAGACACGAGGTGTGGTTCCTGGAATTTGTTGTCGTCAATTGACCCTGAAGTCTCTCACTTCCGCTTTACGCATCTACACAAAAGGATTCAGTATGACTAAGAGGTTTTATCACATGGACCCAGGTAACCAGCATCTTCTTCATCACAGAAGTATCCCCATTTATTTTAACATAAATGTAGTCATTTACTTCCCCCCAACTAAATCCACAGGAGCCAATATGTACAACCCCAACAACGAACTAATAAACAAATAAACACTGGTTTCAGCTTATAAAATGTGAATATTTTATGGGTTTCTTATTCTTGTACAATATCAAACTAAATATCTTGAGGTTTTGGACAGTTGCTTGGACAAAACAAGCAATTGAAATATGTTTTTTTCCCCCCAACTATTTTCTAACATTTTGTAAAACAATTAATTTAGAAAAATTTAAACAACAATGAATTATCATGCATGTTCATTGTCAAATAAGAAAATCATCAGATACAAACAATTTTGAAAAACCCAAATTTGTTTAAGGTTTACCCAGCAAAATAGAGGAAACACACGTTCAAAGCCAGCAACTCCATTTTGTACATCGGCCGTCCTACATTTTAAGCTCGGGAGGGATCGCTCTTGCTCAATAGACGATCTTTTGCCGTGTGGCCGGGGGTGAGGGGAAGGGAGGGGCGGAAATCGAGAGCGTGTGCTTCATGACTCACGAGTGCTGGGAGGAAAGCTGGAACGACTTATTGTATTTCACGGATGCCTCAACAGAGTCGCACGGCGTCTGCATTTCAAACTTAAAATAGCAGTGCGCGTTAGTTGTTCTCCGCCAATAAAAAAAAAAAAAAAAAGAAAAAGTTCGCTCGAGGACCGAAAAGTGAATTATTGGCCGGGTTTCGTGACGCGCGCTCCTCCGCCGCTTCCAGGTAAGCTCGCGCAACAGCTGCAAAGAACGATGCCCGATTGATTAGCTGCAGTTTTGAGAAGCGTGGAAACTTTAGATGAAAAATGTGCCTCAAACGTCGTTGTTTTTCCACCCTTTGTGTTTGAGAAGTGAGTTTTTTGTTTTGTTTTGTTCCCCCCCCCCTCCCTCTTCGTGAGGGTGGAGAAGTTTTGTCGTCCTTAAAAGGTCCGAGCGGTTTAGTAAAACAAAAGAAAAGTCAGCTTGTGTGTCGAAAACAAAGCAGGAAAAAGGTGTCGACCGGTTCATTTCCACGTCCGAATAAAAGATGAGTAACATGTTGGCTCATTTGAAATCAAACTTTTCACGATGTGTGTTTTTCAGGTCGCCGGTGAGAAATGGCACCAACCGCGATTAGTAAGTCCCAAGTTTTTAATCGATTTAGTCGTTATTTGTAACATTTCATGCTTTCAATTTTGGAAATACTGTATTATGATACTTTGATTTATCAAGTTTTTTTTTAAAGTACATTTACTCGACTGTAAAATACGCACTCATCTAAAGTATCTTCAATAAAATGCTGTTGTTTGATGAAAGCAACTCGAGCTGGTCAAAATAGGACAAAAATCAAATATCACAACATTTTCGACCAAATTCCTCAAGTGTCAAAATAGTGACAACACTGTAGGAACACAATGAGATATGATAATCATCATTAATGTGGATGTAATGACTGAGTGTAGAAAGACAAAAACTATAACGGCTAGAACAGTCTGGTAAGTTCAGAAAATAACATCACTGTACTGTAATGAAGCTTTTTAAAACCTGGAAAAGGCCACATCATATCACAATATCCAAAGTCTGAAACAATATCTGGTCTAACATTATATATATATATATCAATATTGTTTGATGTAGTGTAGAAATTTGCTATACAGTATTCTATATAAATAAAATTGACTTGACCTATTATCAATATATTTTCCAGCCCTGGACTATATTTATGGGAACGCTGCATTTACTACTTACCCAACAGTCAGATTCTACGTACAGAAGATACACGATCAGCGTATGAAATGTGTATTATTCTAGATTAATCAACCCAACAGTACAAAGTAGGTAACATCAGCTCCACTCCCAACAAATACAGTGTTAAAATGCATCACGGATAATAATCCGTAAAGCAATGAAACGGTCAGACTGGGGCCTTCCCGCTGCCCTAATGAACACTTTTGGTACTTTTTGCTGATGAACGCTGTTAAGTAAGAATCAATAACACACCAGAAAGCAAACCTAAATTATTCCACTTGCTGTCATGTATAGTGAAGAAAAGCAGGAAAGAATCACATTATTAATAAGAAAGGTGACTCGGAATAGTGACTATGCCTCAAATAGTTTTTTGTATTTTACTTTGTAAAATGTGAAGTGCAGGACATTAAATGTGAGGTGGGTTTTTCTACTTCTGCTCTCATTAAAACCATTGCACCACAGGGCATTCAGGACTAAATAAGAGTTGGACAGGTTTATTTCAGCCCCCGCTCCTAATAATCAGATTACTGTGTCCCAACACTTAATATTCCCTCCTCAGGCAGCAGCTATGCTGTTACACAAGTCGCTCCGAGCAGACTGTGTGCTGAAGATAGAGCGCTGTGACATTTTTAACATGCTTTTTTTTTTATCTGCCAGCTACAGGTATGGAGCATTTGACAACACTCGACACGTATACGAGCAAAAACATGACAATGGGTGAGTACATAGGTGTTTTTTTTTTTTTTTTTTAGATCCGGTTTTAATGTAATAACTTGGCTGTGAAAGCTGAGTTGAATAATCTGACATAATGTTATAATTTGTGCTGTTTTGTCAACACGTATGTTTTTTGTTGTTGTCGTTTGTTTGTCTTTTTCCCAGCACCAGATGTGGGGCCGTCGACGTCACGCCCCACACAAGCAAGCACCACCATAATTCAGGGTAACTCTTTTTTTTTTTTTTTTTACTACTGTCAGTCTCCTCCTGAACTCGCACAGTTTACTTCCTGTCAAACACAACAGAGGAAGAATCACGTGACCTTTCTGCGATGTCTGTCACCTGCCAACATTTGTTTAAACCTCCTTGTTTAATTTTGTTCCTCCTCAGTGGCAACAACAATGATCCCCTCAAGTCTCGACTCAGCAGTTATTGCAGGTACACTTTGCAGGTATTTTGTCCTGAGATTTTTCTCGCTACATCACGAAATGTCTCCTAAATGAGCTTTCATTCTTTCTTTCAGTGGTTATTGTTCTCATCCTGCTGACGGTAGCTGCTCTGGGCTTTCTGCTTTACCGGTATCTCTGCCACAACAAAGGAGACTACAGGACGACAGGAGAGCTGGCTCCGGGAGAGGACCCAGATGAGGAGTACAGTAACCAGACGGCGAGCGAGAAGAAGGAATACTTCATCTGAGGCGGGGAGTGAGTGGAGATTTAAGAAAGGAAAAAAAAAAAAAAAAAAGGATCTGTGGAAGAGTGATAAGAAACAGGACTGTTGTGTTGTTTTTTTTTTCCTATGTCTGTGTTTTTGAGGGAAGGCTGCACGCTCGTCGAAGAGGATGTCGTTTTGAAGAAACACGAGTGCAACCAAAGATAGGAGCCTGACTGTAAGAGTGAATGTTGACGGACGCGAAGCAGGTGAAAGACAACAGGTGTGTGCAGATTAGCGGCGCGAGGCACCAAAAAAGGTGGCGGGATTTTTACGATGCCTCCAGTCACAGTTTCAACATCAGAAAATACTCCGCAACGATCAAAGCGTGAGATTAGCTCGTCTGCGACACTTATTTATCACCAACGTTTCAGATTCTCTCTTTAGTATTTTAAATATGTTGTTTTTCAATCAGATATACTGTATTTCTCCCAAATACAAACCCTCCATACGATGATGTGTGCTGGTGCTACCGTCGGCTGTTACTTTCATGTTGATTTCCTTTAAAAAAAAATATATATAGTTTTTCTATGCAGTTCTTTTATAAGCTGGTCAAAATCAATGTCCTGCTTTCGAATACAGGACAGCTAAATGTTATTGGTTGTATTTGTTTGTTTTTTTGTACAGTTCTTTACCAGACATGGTAACTGAAGGCTTTCCTATTTGAAATAAATAAAGGCAATTAAGCCTGTTATTTTTTGGGACTAGTGTCATTAATGTGACTGCAATATTTCGTTTAATGTATTGGGAAATAAGCAATACCTTTTCTGGTCATCTTTGCTGCCCCTGAAAATGATTTGCCCCCATTCAAAGTCAGACTTTGGACACAAAACATGCTGCACGTGATACTAAAAGTCTGTTGCACACACCCACCAACATCCAGCGGTTTGATGCAAGTATCGGTGCTTTAGTTTTCATACCTCTGTCTACTTTCAGTTTTGCTCCCCAACATTTCTGAATTTAAATATAAAGTTTTACTCCAGTACATTTCCCCGAAGCACCTTCGTTTTACTTTGTCACTAAAAACATTGTTAGGCTAATGACACAGATTACAAGCAAGCAGGTTTGCTCTCAAAGCCCTGGTTCAGTTTCTATGTCCAGTCAAGCCCAGGCATAGCAGATGATAAATCATAACTAAATCACAATAATCCTAACCTTCACTCGTAGCCAAAGTGGCCCCAGTTCAACGGGTGTTACAAGTGTTATAATGTTTAAAGGAATAAACTTCATAATTCTCAAAATTCGGACTGCTTTCTTTTTGTGATACAGCATTTACTTTTACTTTGAATACTTGTGTACATTTAGTATTAAAAAGTTACTTTTTATACTTAAGTACAGTAAATATCATACTTAAAGGCTTTTACTCAACTAACTTTCTAATAGGTGACTAACTTTTACCAAAGTCATTTTCTGGGAAGATATCTGTGGGATACTTTTATTCAAGCGTGGCTTTCAGGTACTTTATACACCACTGGCCATATTCAATATGATCCCGTACAACCATGTGATGCTAGCTGACCTCGAGTCGAGGAAACGAATATAAACTGATCGTATAATATATAAAAAATAATCCTCAGTCCAAAAATTCAAAATCCCTGATGTTATTCGGTCTCATATGACTATACTGAAATAAACACTCTTCACAATAAACATCAAACAAGGTGAATAAAAAAAAGACAACGTGGCCATATTTCAAATTTCCAAAATAACCTTTATTCTAAACTTACATTTTAAATTTTAAGTTTAGTATAAAAAAGTTAAGTGCACCTAAGTTCTTTTTTCCAAAGTATTCCATCTCTGACATGTCTCAGCAAACTGTAGTGACACTCATCTCCTTTAGTAATCTTAAAAGATAGAATGTGTACCAAAGTCGATCACATCACTTTAGTACATACATCTATTTTTTTTTTTTACAAAATATTGTAAAGAGAATCCCTGAACTATAAATGTCCATAATCCTTCAACAAAGAGTGATCCATTTGCTGGCTGTGGTTGGCATAGCATCTACTGGTCAGCTGTAGTTTACAGTACTTCATATTGCTGGGACAAAGCCACCATTATGCTGCTTTACAAACAATCAGAGCAGAGATGGAAAAAAAAAAAAAAGAAAACATTTGTTTGAAATCATTTGTAAGGTTTGATAGCTGTGGCCCCTTTTTCTTGTTTTTTTTTTTAAAGCGTGAGCGGAAATAAATGAACATTTTGTAGTTAATTGTATGAGCTGCACTGAAGAGGTTCATCAGGTGAACCGAGCAGGTTTCCAGACAGATGATCGTTCTGAATTTGATAAGACTGAAATAACTAAATGTGAGCTGACGGCTGCCGCCATTTGTTTTCTGGTGTGGCCACAGCTGTCAAAACTTGATATGCTATGTCGGATACCCAGTGACACATTGACACAAAATGAAGAATATCTACAAATATTAGTTGATGGTATCCAAACTGACAACTTACCTAGTTTCAGATGCCTTATTTAAGTTTGCCAGATAAACTAAAGATTCTACAGCACACAAAAAATGTCTTGGAAATGAACAATTATGCTGACAGTCTTATAGCCTCTTTGCAAAAAGGTTTGCATACACATGCAGGCTACGGAAAAACACAACACATCTTGACATTACTTTGAAATTGGACTACACTGGATGAATTTCAGACTCTACAAATGTTCAAAACTATAACAGCTTTCTGGAAAAACACATGAAAACAGAATTTAATTAAAAATTAAAAATAAAATTAAATGAGAGTAGCCCCTTGTCTGCAACCTCTCCGTTTTGCTTTGCAGTGCATTTCAGATAAAAAGTATTTTAATCAAATTTGTACATAGCAAAAGGTGCAAAAGTATGCAGCAACTTAAAAAGATGCAACTGACTCACACAAAGTGACACTAACACGTTAACTAACAGTTGCAGTCGTGTCGGACTGAAGGTTCCCAACGATCACCGACAGCCTCACAAGTTCTTGCTCAAGGATACGTTTGCTTTTACATTGTGACGTTTTAAATTTCAAGTCACAACCAAACATAAGTGCATCAAAGACCAGATCTTTGGTACAACCAGCTCATTGGTTATACTAACAAATCTATTACGCTAACTACCCATGTAAACCACTTCAATGGGGTAAAGTAATGAAAGAAACATTGAAATATTCGACAAAGTCTCCTCAACTTTGTTAAAAATGTTCACGGTAATCTAATGCTATCACAAAACGTGAGACTTTTCAAAAAGTACTTTTCAAAATGTGTTTGATGATACTAAATTAAACTGCGAGAGGGAAACAAGGGAGGATCGTTCTTGAAATCTGTACAATAAAACATTTAGTGTATAAACTCTGGGTATCCGACTGTGAAACAGAAACAGGAGACAAAAAAAAAAGCTCAAATGTTACACCAACCACCCCTCCCGTTCATCGTACGATTTGGATTTACTTTAAATTTCTTTCCTTTAAGTTTACTGAAGTTAATTTGCTTTAATTTAGGGCTATCCCCAGTGCTCTTTGGCACTTGACTATGTTCATCTACAAGTTGCCCAACAAGGTACAGTAAACCACTTTAGATATTGCATTAAATCTTTTCTTGAATTTTGTTTTCTTTGCTTTAATTTTTATTTAATTTACACGTGATTTAAATAGAACAATCTGTCCGATAAGACAGTTCACTGTGCGACAAATTAGCCGTGGTATTTTGGATACTGTGCAAAAAGACAAGACAATTCTAGCTAAAAGCATCCGGGATGCTGGTTTCTTTTTTTTAATAGTTGATCATACTGGTATTTACATGGAACTATTACACACTTATTAATTTAACTAACACTAAAAGTTTTCAAAAAAAGACAAGTGGAGGTTTCTTTTTTTTTTTTTTTGCACTGCAACTTTGTAACTGCGTTTCACTTTCACCATAAAGCAGCTAAACTATATAATGCGGGTCTGGTATTTCAACATTTCATTTACGTAGCTTTACAGGAATACAAGAACATCTCAATGGGTAATTTGTGACCGTTGGATCAAAGGAGACCAGGTCTCTTGTACAAATACAGATGCCTGAAAGAGTCCAAGTCCAATCTGGAAAGACCAAAGAGGTTAGACCCAATGAAGAATTATGAAATGGATTTCTACAACATTAAAAACTTGCATTTTTCCTCTCCAGGCAGTGGGATTTATCATTTGATCTCTAGGTCAGAAGTGGAGTACTGTACCTTTCACAAGGGCTCTAAAATATTACATTCCGTTAGGTGATATCAGTATTGTGGCACGGCCAAGCAGCCTGAAGAGGGAGGCATATGGGATGGGGAAAGAACTGGGGCATCATCTGGGATGGGGACACGGTTTAGGCATGAAGAAGGAGTCGAGGAGTTGCTGTTACCAGATGGTATAACCTCCATTGGATCCACCCAGGAAGAAGTTGTTCTTGCGCTGTGCCATTACAACGTTGGCTCCCTGCATGGCAGCCAGCTGAGCCGCATTGGGAGGGTGTCCAGGAGGAGGGGGCTGGCGAAAGGTGGGGGGAGGGAAACAAACACAGATATAGGAAGAGGGTCGATCAGCTTTGCAAAAGTGAATGGATGTAGCGTCTGTAAATCACTCAACTAAGTAGACACTCACTGGGATGGAAACACTGCTGCCCGCTGTGAAGCGAGCACCAGCATCGAAGCCGCCTTCCACCATCACCGTTGAGCCATGCGGGTAAACGGCTCCCATGGGGTAATAAGCCATGGGGACGTTCTGGCCCACCGGCCCGACGGGCATAGGTGCCTGCATGGGCATGAACACCTGAGCACCATGGTAGTGGGAGGACATCTGAGGCACCTGACCGGGCACCTGAGGTGGAAGCACATATCTGGGCTGGTATATCTGCAGGAAGACAAGAGACGCAAAGACGGATTTAAAACCGCGCGTCAAATGTGCCGTCGCATTGTCTCATGGTCGTGAAGAGCAGATGACACACTTCCCACAGCGCCCTAAGGACAGCGACTCTTACTTGGGCGGTGCAGTAATGTTGCCCTCTGTTTAACGCGCTCAATAAACACTAAACACATTGATTCTTCTTTCCGGCCGCAGTGAAAAATAAAGACTTTGGTGCGGTTTTCAGCCGCAGCTTCCTAAAGCCGCGTTCAGACCAAACCGCTCGAGGTAAATATTCTATACTAATACTAATCGCTCCACGGGAGTAATTCGCTTCGCATTCGGCCTTAAGACCCCGTAATTTGAAAATTCTTCACGTCGGTGGCCCCGCCCCTTCCCGCTTACGTAGCCAAGGTGGCTGCCGTTTAGGTTTAGTGTTGCACACGTCTTTTTTTTGGACCATTTGTAGCGCGTAATCCTGGTGCTCGTAGTGCACCGCCTGTTCTCCGTACCCGACAGCGCGCGCGCGCGCGCGCTTGTATGCACTTAAAATAGTGAGCGTTGGTACGCGAGTACGCCATTTTGAACGCAGCGCGGGTCTGGAGAAGGACCGGGGAAGTGGGAGAGGAACGGATTTGACCAGAGCCCGTGTAGAGGATTGAGTTCAGGTGCGCGCCCTGATGCTCAAATTGCAGCAGAAGTTTCCGACTGGCACATGTGATTTTCCTTCGCTCTCAGCACGTTTACGTTTGCTAGTCATTTGACATCCGAGTTACTTGCATGAAGTTAAGAACGACAATGATGATGAGTACATATTATTAGTGCCTAAAGCAGATATTTTCCCCTTTTGTATTAAATTCATTCTGTGGTAATACGCGGTACATCTTTTCCGTTTGAAACTGTAAAACCAGCATCAATTGGTGCCAGCCTACTTACTACCCGTTTAATACCTACAGGAACTCCAATGAAAGAGGAACCTTCTGGTGTCTCCTCGCGCCGGACCGCGCACCCGTAGTGTTGTCATAGTACCTGGTAATCGACATAACCCACATGCATACTTACCGACTGATATTTGACACGTTATAAAGAAAAAAAGAAAAGAAGCAACAGTTACCTCAGAATATGCAGGCGGTGTGTCTGTGTAAGGAGGTGCCTGAGGAGACATTTGCATAGCAGGAGGGTATACAGGTGCGGTGCTCTGCTGAGGGTACACAGCCTGCTGTGGATATGAACCTGCAAAACAACATTTCATTTTAAGGCAAATACTTCTGCTTTAGTCTCAACAGTGGCTGACAGAGAAATAAATCCCAGGTTTCAGCGGGTGACGGCGTTTTTGTGCCGACTTGTTTAAGCAGCGAAGAAGAAGACGACTCGTACTTTGAAACAACAGCGAAACGTGTTGGCAGACGGCAGGGAAGATTATGTCGCGTTTACAGAAAATAACAGTAAAGTTTTAGCAGTAAAAGACGGTATCGGGGCAGCAGAGGAACTTAGCACAGAGTGACGCGTAAGGGGTGAAAGGTCACGTCTGTTCTCATCTGGAAAAAAGACTCAGAACAGCCTATAAAGTACAATTTATTTTTATCCTTAAATAAAAATAACAAAATCTCTAAAACAAAAAAAGTACCCATAATTCAGTTTAAAACTGTACACAAATCAAACTTGAGGTTTTGTATTTATAGGACCAGAGTATAAAAACTAACAATTTACTAGAAATGATTATTAAATATAAGATCCCCAAAGATCGAAAATCTTGCACAGATTTTGATATCTTCTCCTTTAAAGTAAAAAAAAAAATAAAAAAAAATAATTGGATTTTAAATAGCCAGCGTTAATTTGACATGTGACAACTTGTTTTTATAACTTTGGATATATTTGATGTAATATTTTCACATTTGTATCCTGTTTTGTGTTTATCCCAAATGGTGTGTGTGTGTGCCCGGGTGAGTATCAATAAGTTGTTGGTCCATTTGTAGTAGAGATAAGTAGTTGTTTTTTTTATTGTTTTCTCTCACCTGCTCCGGGACTGCAGATGGAAACGAGCTGGTCGCTAAATCTGGTACACAAGCATTTTTTTTTTTTTTTGCTCTCCCTCTTTTTGAGATTAATCTGTTTTGAACACGTCTACCTATATTTTAACAAACGAAACTAAAAACCTGATGACGCTTTTACGCAGAAATGCTCTGCTTCCAGCAAACTAAAAAAAAAAAAAATTAAAAAAATTCTAGTTTCTTTGTCTTCCCATTGGGGAGGAAAAAAAAAAAAAAAAAAAAAAAAGACGAGCCTCAATCTGGGAACTTATCATGGACATTTTTTTTTTTATTTGATAGAAATATTTGTTAATCTGCTAATAAACCGGGACAACGAATCTACGATCGTTACTAGCGACCCGCGGTTGTAAGATCAACAAAAGATCCGAAAATGTTTCCCCCAAAAAAAAAAAAAAAAAAAAAAAAAAAAGAAATACAAAAGCGGACGTATTTACAAAACGTAAAATCCGTTTCAATTCCTAAGGCGAGGTTTAGATTTTTCTGTGCGCAAAACAAGAGGACAGGAAACCAAAACAGTGAAGTCATGTCAGCCCTGCCTGTAAAATGTACCCGTGTTGGAGAGCTGTTAGCTAACCGTACCAAAAAAAAAAAAAAAAATATGTGACGTGCTCGTTTTAAAGGCTGCAAAGAACATTGAAGTGACAATAAAACGTAAAGCATCCGGCGGTGGTATTTATTTTTTTGTTTGTTATAACCTCGACTGCTTTAGTTCAGCCCCGTGTGCTCCACCGTTACCCAGAAAGCGTCAGTTTATTGTTATGTACGTAGCTTAAAAACGTGAAGATGGCCATTAACGACAAGCTCTTCCATCTCTATAGTTTTTTTTTTTTTTTTTTTTTTTTTACCGTCAGCGTCGTACCGCGAACAGCTGACTAATCACCCAAACAATGTGCGGAGAAATACCTTTGTTGTTCATTTTTGTGGACTGATCCGAAGGATGAGGAATGTCAGACTGAAAGGAGCTCGGCGTATCTTTTCACGGCCTTATTACAGGTTACGGCTTCACACAATCGTCCACTTCCTTGTTTTTCAGCTTCTTGTTGTTGTGGAAGTGGTGACGTCAGCCGTTCTCTATCTGCGGTTTTTTTTTTGCGACGCACGAAGAAGCTCGGCCTTGCGCGCGCGCGCCCCCTACGGGTGGAAGCTGGAAGCGACTTCAAAGCGCGACGCGAGGCGCCTAAACAATTTGACTCGTGTTTAAGGTCAAAAAAGACGTAACGGATAAATATTATATGATTACATTACTGCATCTGTATTACCACCCCCCTTTTTTCTTCTTTTTTTTTTTTAATGGCTCACCACGTAATAAATGCTTTATTGTTGTTATTGCTTTCTATAGGCCTACTTTTTGGTGGTTTAATTTATAATAATGTATTATATTTTACACAGCTGTCAAAAAAAAAAATGTAGGGAAGTAAAAAACAATAACAGCAGAAGTATAATAGTAGCCTTGAACAAACACACACACAGCAACCGTCAGTCATAATCGGAAGGAAGTTCTGCTGACAAGGTCGAATAACAACAGCCAACAGGGAAAGTAAAGTGCATTTATTCAAGTGCTGTACTTATGTACAATTTTGAGGTACTTGAACTGTACTTATTGATATTATTATTTCCATTTGATCCTTTATACCTTCACTCTACTGCATTTTAGAGATGTATTGTACTTTCTACTCTCCTAAATTTATTTGACATCTTTATTTAGATCTTTACTAATAGGAAGATTTGACCCAGAGGATAATATTTATTAAGCTTTTATAATACAACCTTGTTAATGATCAAACCAGAGGTTTTTCCAGTGTCTTTTCGAGGTCACATTTCAGGTGTCTCAAGTTCATAACAGCTCCACCAAACATAATGCTTTTCCTTTTAAACTTTTCACGGTGTAATTTCAATAAATGTTCAAAAGACCCAACATCGCCGCAAAAATCAAATATGAGTGGAAAAAAAGTACAGAAACCAAAACGAGATTTGTGGATCAGAACTTTTTTTTTTTTTTCTTCCTCTCCGTCAGATGAGTTGAAGAAATCTGAGGCACCCTTCAGATTTATCTGCTGTCTTTGTACACTGCATATAAAACTGTATATAATGTAGTTCAAACGAGCTCCCCCTACAGCAGCTGCAACAGCAACACGCTGCTCACTGATGCTTCACTGTAAATAATTGAATGCTATTTGACCACATTTTTTCAGATAATACTTTTGTACTTTTACTTACGCAGGGCTTACTTGAAATTTAGTATCTGTACATCGCTGTTAGTACTTTCTCTTCTGTAAATATCTGAATGACTTCTTCCACTACTCACAACAACATCAAGCCACCGTGCATAAAAGCTATTCTGCAAGTACATTGGGAAATCCCCCTATATTATTTTTTTTTTTAACTTTTTTTTACTAATTCATAGAAATAAACAGCGTTTCTCAAAGATATTATGTGTTACACAAGCAGCAGTGTTGGAAACAGTTGCAGCGGCTCTGTTTGATCCCCTCAGTGTGTCACAATGCTCCGCCGCTCGCTGAGCTACTTCCCCTTTAAGAGAACCATGGCTCCTCTCAAGTCGAGGCAGACATTTTTCAATGCAAGATTTTTTTTTCTTGCATAAATTATGTTCATGACGTAGTGCAAAAGGCCAATTTTGTGGCAATTTTGCCCGACTTTACTGCTCAAATAGGATTCTGTGAGACACCTCGAGGATTTTTGACAATCTGAACTGTTGCAGAAAGGGCATCGTCATTAAATATTAAGAGAGAGGAGATCCTAACATTGCAACCCTCCTTATCAATGCAAATACCTCTTTTGTGTGCAGGCACAGCGCCTGTCTGGGAGCTGAGATGAATTTTTAATTATGTGTGACTGAAACAAACTGTGACAAGGACCTTTTTAAGAGCCGGGGATTACAGAAAATAAGCTGCATTTACGCGGTAAGTTGAATATAATAACCGGACTGTGTTCGAGCTCGCTCTTCGCGCACGGCAGCGAAATGGCGAGAGGAAATGACTTTTGGTTAATATGCAATGTTCGTAATTAGCATAATTTATATATTTATGATAAAGAGAGGGAAATACATAATTTTCGGTCTCGAGGCTCGGGTCGAGATGATTTGTGTCGCCTGCGCTCGGCGCTTGCCGCTTGTCCTTAAAAGTGGCCGACGCGGCGAGACTTTTATTGGGCAAGGATGGGGGTGGGGAGCCCATCAACACCCGCTGAAGTTTTTTTTTTGACAGATCCTCGTTTCTACCGGGACATTGCAGCAGCAAACGCAGCGACTCGAGCCTGTTTTCTAACCCGTGATGAATTTGTAACCACTTCATGTCCACGATCAGCAGTGTTTGGTCACGTTTTCTGCAGCTTAAGTTGCAACACACTATGGCCTGTTTATAGGCCCCTCCAAATCTGGTCTGGTCCGGCAATGACTGAAATAGCCACGAATTTAAAAACAACAACAACTGTCCACTGCATGTGGGGTTTTTTCCCCCAGCATTTCTACAATGAGTTTACGGGGGCACCATAAACAAACTTGACGTATATTTTATTCCTGAAATGTCAACAGAGCATATTTAAGGGAGTTTGTTTAATCAGGGTTTGTTTACTCAGGATGCCAGGAAGGCAGTGACTGTGGTGGTGCAGCCAGCCATGAACTCCCAGGATTTGCCTGCCAAAGATGCCCCACTCACTGTCAACGAGCAGGTAACACTCACCTGTTAGTGACAGGGACCTCCTCTTCCAGCCCGAACCAGAGAGCAGAGCCAGACCCCCCCATCGCTTGTGTTGCCTTCTGTGCTGCTCCTGTCACCCTCCATGTTGACATACCTCATCATAATGAAACGATTAACTGCCACACAGCAGCCCATTCAGATCAGGAGCCACTTTTTTTTGTGTTTTTTTTTTTTTTTGGGGGGGGTGTTTTATCGCCTAATAATACCTGCTACTCTGTGCTTGTGAGGGTTACAGACCTTTAAACTGCCATGCTTAATAATTAATTGTGTTTTTTTTCTCTGTAGTAACATTCTGTGTCGACATAGTCAGCAAACGAAAGCAATGATCTCCACAGATCAGGCGAGCTCGGGAGGAAGCATTGCTTGAGCTTCTTTGTTGGCTGATGTTCTTCTCATTTGTTTCGGTGTACTCATCTCTTTTCATTTTTTTTTGTTTGTTTTGTTTTGTTTGTTTGGTTTGTTTGTTTTGTTTTGGGTCATTGTGTCCTAACATGTGCTCGGCTTCTCTGTTCTCCTTAGCCATTCACTGTCTGACTGCAGAAGTCTTTTTTCAGCCATTTAAATCCTGCACTTTGAAATTCCCTGCCACAGACAATCAGGTATGCATCCTCCTCTCTCTTCCTGCATTTGTCTCTCTGCACCTTGTCCTCCAGCCCAGGTTGCCTTGCTGCCTCTTCATTAGGTCTTTCATTATTGCATACCATGAGTCAATATCGGGTTTACTACATGTTGTAAGAAAGGGAATTGCTAAGAACTACTAAAAAGTCAGGCTTTTTTTTTTTTTTGTAACTCCTGTGGTGCTAGATCAAGTGAGACTTTTTAGCATATTCTTTCTAAGTGTACTAATCGGATAATTATTGATACAACCTCAAACAAAAGACGAAGACATTTTTCTACAGCTCATTTTTGCACCTCCGATTTTATTCCTGATCCCTGCAGGTCATTGTGATGTCCGGCCATGAGACTATTCGTGTGCTGGAAGTTGAAGTGGACGCATCACTGCCATCATCGGCACCCGATGGGAACAGTGAAGGCAAAGCTGAGGAGGGAGAGGCTCGGGCCACAGAGCACCCTGATGCCAGCGTCACGGTGACCCAGTGCGCTGGGGGAGCAGGTAAATCATGCTGGATGATGATGATGATGATGATGATGATGCTGCATCGTTCATGTCTTACACATACACTGACCTGTTGTAGTGAACTGTTGATGACAGCTGTGGAAAAAAACAACAACTTTAAATGTCAGTAAGAACCAGGCCTTGCCCTCCTCCTGCAGTGCTGGGTGAGCAGCAGGTGGTTTCTGTAGCGGCTCCGGCGTCTGCTGTCCAAACGTTGACTCCTGCTGTTCCCATCAGCGTGTCCCTGACGCAGCCCCAGGCTGCCATGCCCATCACTGTGCAAGGCTGTCCACAGGTACAAACTCACTACACTTTCCATATCCATCTCGACGCATCAGGGAAAGACAGTTGTGGTCAGTAGTTTGTTTTTTCCTGACTTGACGATGGTCTTTCAAGTGCAGGAATTGTCAGTGAAATGAAGAAAATTAGTGGGTGCAAACATATACTAAAGTTTTGGTTGGTCCCTATTTGCATTTCTTGCTGTTTGCACATTTTTTCTGGTCCAATATTCCTGTACCAGAAAGATTATTGCCACCAATGTCACCCACAGGCTGCAATAGGTGATTTACTGTAGTTTCAGATTGAGGTAGTTGTCCAGTCTGCACTTTGGATGTGCTGAAAATGAGCAGAGTTGATCCGAAACACCTGAATACACGGCCCGAGGCGGTAGAAGTTGTTGATACAACATTTTCCAGCTGCAAAGAATAAAACCCCAAATGTGGTAAAAACCCAACAGCAGACTATTTGAGTGCACATATTGTACAGTAGCAAAAGTATTTCTGCTTTAGTCCAGGATGTAAAACTACCAGGATAAATCCCAGAGGCAGAAATCAGCCTTCTGCCTCCACACTAGGCATATCTGTTGAAGGAAAACTCTTTTTTTTGTTCTACATTATGCTGCACTAGGTGCTGACCCAGGAGAGTCTGGCCACGTTAATGACCGGTATGATGGCCCAGACCGGGTCGCTGGGCCAGCCGCTGCTCATCCCCCTCAGCATGGCGGGCTCCATCGGCGGCCAGGGCGGCCTGGCTGTTCTCACTCTTCCTACCACCAATGTGGCGACTCTCCCCGGCCTCGCGAATGCAGCCGGAAACTTCCTCAAACTTCCGTTTGCTGGACTTCAAGGTAAAACACAGTCCGCATGTCCAGAATGTGTTTAAATTCGCTTTGATCACAGCAGAGAGACGAAACACAACAGTTTTCTTAACGTCATCTCTCGTTTCTCTTACTGTGTTGTGTATGTAGTGTCTTTGTTGTATATTGTTTATATTTTGTATTTATGAGTTTTTAAGTTCTTTTCATTTACTGAAGATTATTCTTGTCCCGTCTTCCACAATGGTAATAAGCACATTTGCTTTTTTTTTTGTTATCTGTGACAATTTCTGAACATTTTTACATTGAGCTCATGGAGTCTATTTATTTTTTGTTATTATGGTAGAATAATATCAGTAAATCAATCAATCAACATGATTATCTTCACAGGCTATTGACGTCTTACACAAAGCCTGCTACCAATTTTTTTTTTCAAAAACTATTTTTATAGTCTACATGGCAGCGCTTTTGGTGTATGAGTGATTCTCTCTATCTGTGGCCCGGACTCAAATATCTCAACCAGTATCACGGGAGTCCTTTGACCTTTTGTACAAATATTTATGCTCCACAGAGGATGATCCCTGCTGACTTTGGTATCATCTGTTTTGTCTTCTCATGCCATGATGAGGTTGACATTTCGTACGATGGAGTTCAAAGTGAAATGTCTCAACACCTAATGAATGGATGGTCATAAAACTCGTTCACATCCCCCTCAGAGTTCATTTTAATAACACTGATGATATCTGACTACAAAAGGTCAAATTTTCCACCAGTCTCAGCAATACTTTTGGTGCTTATTAGCAAATGTTAGCATGCTTACATGCCAAACTAACATGTTGAATATGTTACACGTCATACCAGCTGAGCTTCGGTGTGATAGAGTATTTATTGTGAGCTAGTTAGTGTAGTATAGTAGCTGCTAGCATTCGTAGCTGCAGACTTATATTTTTGTCAGCTTTCCTTAAAATGAAGAACATTACAGAACATTAACATCTTGTGTTGCATCCTCTCTTATTCAGCTGCAACAGTCCTGAACTCGATCCAGCCGCAGCTGCAGACGAATGCGCAGACGGTGTTCCAGCCTCAAGCGACGTCCATACAGCAGCTGCAGGCTGCAGTGCAGCAGGTGACGACTCAGCCAATGCAGGTCACCAATGCACAGGTCACTGCTGCTCAGGTGGCAGCAGCCCAGGCCACGTCCGCGTCCACCACCGTCTCCCAGTCCAGCATACCGATGGCGGCGCTGCAGGCAGCAGGACTGTCCATCAACCCTGCGATAGTAAGAATGACTCTTCAAGGATCTTCGTCCGTTTGTGGTTGGCTTTGCGATTGATTGTTTTATTTTCCTATTCTCCATGAACATGTTGTGATTCTCCTCAGATCAATGCTGCTTCTTTGGGAGCGCAGCCGCACTTCCTCAGCTCCCTCAGCTCCCTCACATCCACTCCCATCATCAGCAGTGCCATGTCCAGCATGGCCGGCCTCACCAGCCAGATCATCACAAACGCACAGGGACAGGTGGGTGCCATAAAATACTGTTAATATAATGTAACGTGATGTCTGCGAGTTTGGATTTGAATTATGATCTTGTGCTCCTCATACCTGATATGATATTTCCAGCTGAAGACAAAACGCCTTAAATACAATAAAAAAACAAAAATACCACCAATAAACCATTTCCCTTGTTGACAACTTGAAGACTACAACACATAACAGACTTAGTACAAAATTAGGAAAAACATAAGGAATATGTGATTCACAGATTGTGTCTTTCTCAGTGGGGTTCACTTTGTTTAAAAACTTTTTTATTCATATAAATCATATTCATGAATTCATATTCATATTGATCACTAATCACACAGATTTCTTGGACAATCAAAATTCATCTTCAGTGATTTTGATTTTGAGACATTTCCGTTTTGTGGCAAACAGGCTCCATCATCCAGGTTAACATCAGTCATCAGTTTCAAGGCAGCGAGCATGAGCCAATTCCTATGACAACCAATTGTCCGCTTTACTGAATCTCTCCATGATTGGAGTTGTGTAGTGTTTAATCGTGAAAGACATATTTCATCCTGAGTGAACTGCTAATAGGATCAAATCATTTCACAGCGGCAAAAACGCTCCCATGTCAGGTTGATAAATATCCTGTAAGCGGCTGTGTTTGAGTCAAAACTATATTTAATGGATTATTTCATGTTTACAGGTCATAGGGACCCTGCCGCTGTTCGTAAACCCCGCCTCTCTGGCTGGAGGTGGTGCGACTTCCACCCTCCCCCTGCAGGGTCTCCAGGTCCAGACCGTCACCCCACAGCTGCTTTTCAACACCCAGGGACAGATCATTGCCACTGTGGGAAATGGACACACTGCAGTCGCAACCTCTGCTGCAGTTCTGCCTAAAACTGTTGCTACGCCAACGCTCGCCAAACCCTGCACACAGGTAGCAGGACGAGGATCAGTTTGAAGGCTTTTTGAGGATAATAAATAACTGCTGCATTTGCACGATAAATCTAAAACAAAAATAGCATGTATGATCGCTGAATAGACTTGGTTAAGAGACAGTCTTTTCCACAGGTTACATCCAAGAATATTATCTGTTCCCTCCCAGGCTTCAGTAACCACTGTCACTCAGTCACCAGTTGTCATTGCCCCGCAGCCATCTGTACTGAAGACGGCCACCACGCTCTCCTCCACGGTGCCCATCACCTGTGGAGACATAGCTAAAGTGGGCCAGCTTGTCAGCAGTACGTACATCTGCTCCTCCTATCTGAGCACGGGCCCCGTTTTAAGTAGGTAGATATTTTTAACCAGATTCTTCTCGATTTTTAGAGCCCCAGCAGGCGGTCAGCAGCGAGGAGGGCATTAATCTGGAGGAAATTCGAGAGTTTGCCAAGACTTTCAAGATCCGTCGGCTGTCCTTGGGGCTTACTCAGACACAAGTAGGGCAGGCTCTGACTGCGACTGAGGGTCCGGCCTACAGCCAGTCTGCCATTTGCAGGTAAGATACTTCCCTGTTTGTGTTGCCTTCCATATGAATCTGTGTGATTAGTGATCAATATTTACTTTCTCCAGTAAAGTAGTAACTGTAGAAATACAAATTTATTTCACTGAATAAAGTGTCAGTGATGCATCAGTAACAGAGTGTATACGGCGGACATTTTGATTCATCACACCAGGAAAAGCACATTAACGATGGCTCTGTTCCATTAAGGAGCAAAGAAAGCTTCCCCAGTGAGACAACATGTATAATATCAAACCATCTAAATGGGAACACAGCCATCATTATTGTTATGAATTAAACATGTGCTTTTCCTGCTTTGATATGTCCGCTGTGGAAAAGGTTTATTTGTGCGCATATTTAAATAATTTACAGTATATCCACACAAATTGCTATCTTTTCAGTATTGTAACATAAATGTTGGTAAGGCACCAATGCATGCTTTTACTCTGACCTGGATTCATCCTCAGTGTAAGATTGTGGTATTAAATCCTTCAATTAATTTTAAGGTGGGTGGTTAAGGCACCTTGAGAACACCATTCATTATATTGACATTTAAGATCTTGGATTTGGCTAACCTGTGAACATACATGTTAAGAATTGTCCAAATGGTTTCATATTATTTTTTAACCATGCAGTGGATGGAAATATCCATAAAGAGCCACAAAATATGTAACATACATTCATGGTGCCCTGAGAATAAATTGTCAAAATTCAACTTTTGTTGGTTGTTGGTATCTGGAGGTATGCAAGTAAAACAGGTCGGTTTTAGCCATTTTTCTTTCTGCAGATTTTCCTGCAAATCGAGTCAATGTGGGATGCAATCGAGTTAATTTCTCATTTGTATAATGGAGCGACAGTATATACACTGCTCTTATGAATACATTTAGAGTAAACTTTATTTTTTACAATAGGTTTGAAAAGCTGGATATCACCCCAAAGAGCGCTCAGAAGCTGAAGCCGGTGCTGGAGAAGTGGCTGGCTGAAGCAGAGCACTGGAACCAGAAAGGCCAGCAGAATCTGATGGAGTTTGTCGGCGGGGAACCTTCCAAAAAACGCAAGCGGCGCACAAGTTTCACACCGCAGGCGATAGAAGTCCTAAACTCCTACTTTGAGAAGAACGCTCTGCCGACGGGCCAGGAGATCACGGAGATTGCACGGGAGCTAAACTATGACAGAGAGGTTGTAAGAGTTTGGTTCTGCAACCGGCGACAGACGCTGAAAAACACAAGCAAAATCAATGTCTTCCAGGTTTAGAGGTGACCTCATTCTGGGAGAGCTCTCTTTTGATCTTTGGTCCTTTTGGGAATTTGAACACATAATGCGGCAGCACAGATGTGGATTGTGTTGTAAATATGACTCCATCAAGGTCAAAAGAATATGAACTTTTTGAGAAAAATACTTATGAAAGAGTACTAAAAATGAATACTAGTTGTGTTCTGAGTGAACACTACTTCAGTGTGGTGTGTACCAAGTCAAACTGCATGGTCCTCTTATCATTAACAGTGATGATAATACAGTGATGATAACGTCATGTTTAAACACATTTTAACTTTTATACAAGTGGTTTTATAGGCTTCACCTCTGACTTATTTGAAGTGGTTGTGCTTTAAGTCACATTGATTTTAGTCACGTGTGTCACTTGGAGACTGGCTGACATTGGGCTGATGTTTGAATAATATGCTTTGAAAGCTATAGCTGCCCTTTTAATAATAATAATAAAAAAATTATATTGTATTTGTCCTGCATGAGCAGCTCCACAAACATTAATGTGACACAAGACTCTATAGACTCTTAAGAAGGCCATAAATATCCTTTTTTTTTTTTGTCTAAGGAACTTCAAAAATTACTTTTACTCTCAATGGACTCCTGACTCTGCCACAAGTGTTTTGGGACAATCATTTTGATATTTCTTAACTGATAATCACAAATACAAGCATAAAATCTGTCGTCACTTCCTCTTATTTGACTTTAATACTTTGATCCAGCTGTGTGAAATGTGTCGCACCATTAGGCGTCCATAGAGAGTCATTTCTGATGTTCCACGGACGACAGATTCTTATCAGAATGAAGTCGTAGTTTGAGCTTGTTGTCTATTGTGCCACATTTTGTATACTTATTTTTGTTTTATAAAGCTTGGTTTGTTTGTGAGTGACTGGAAATACTCACAATGTCCATGTGGGTAAACACGTGTGTGAATTCACCACAGTCTGTCTTGTTTCTACACTTTGTTTTTATGTGCTCATAATACTCTGAGAGTATTTTTTTTTTTTTTGACAGTTCACTTGATAGCCTCACAATGCTTCTGCTGCAGCTTTTCATCTTTAGTTAGATAAAATGAATTTGCAAAATAGGAGCTTAATTGGCCTATTTTGAAATCATAATGCCTGAAACACTAGTGCCAGATTTTTTTGATTCTCTTATTAAGCCTAAAATTAATCAAATTGATTAATGCATTTTTAAAAAATTGAATTAACTGTTAAGCAAAGGAAAAGTGTTTGTAAATTACTGTTCTGACTTCCATTCTGAACGAGTTCGAAGACAGTTTGCGAATGCAGTATGAAGTTTATTTTTTGTAGGAACAATACTGTGGCAGTTCTGCCAATATTTCAAGAATTCTTTGCACTTTAGTGACAGCAGGGGAAGTGAAAGAGTTATGAAAGGTTTATGTACAGGTTTCATTTATGTTTGTGGGAGAATGGAATTTATGTATTTTCACGTCATGAACAGTAAGAAGCTTTGCGAAATGTAGCAGTACTGGCAAAATTGCAATCAACTTTACAAGCAACATCTATTATCAAGATAGTTTACTTTTTAAGCAGATGAAATGTAAAATACTGCAGAATATAAAAGCCAATATGCATTAATTACATCTTTAAAATATGTCTGAGTTTGAGAATTATATGTTAAATGGTGCGTTTTATGCTCCCTCATGTTTGCCTTTTAAATGACAGTAAGCCTATACCGCAGTGGACATACACCTAGCTATAAAGATAATTAATGTTACAAAAGTCTTGCTTTAACATGTGTTTACCTTCATGTTCAATGTAGGAAGACAATTTATGATATTGTTTTATATACTAAATTATCCAACAGAGAAAAACAAATAAGCTAAATTAGATGAATACAATGTAAGCTATTATTCATTTGACTCTGCAAAGCACATAGAAGTTCTGTTTTTAGAGACATGGGGAAAAAGAAAAGTTTAATGTTTTTTTTTTTTTGTCATTTTCTGTCAGATAAATCAAATAAAGCCCGTCTTTATTAATCACTCCTTGTTGTTTGTCGCTATATTTTTGATTTATACATTTTGGCCAGTCGTTCAAAATGACCAGTGAACTACATGGAAAAAGTTAAAGGGTTATAACAGGAATAAACTCAGCGATGGGTGGCGGTAATGAGCCCCGACGTTCTTTGCTGGCACCGACGAAGAAGAAATCGAACCGGAAGTTACGGCAGCTCATTTTCCCGACGATGCTAGATAAACAAACAAAAGCGACACACAATATTACACATATTTAAGAGTTTGAGATCATTTTGACACCTTCATATGTGCTTACTAGCAACAAACCGGTCCGGTGAACAGCCAAAAGCGAGCTAAGTCAACTGGCAGGCTCCGAAGCTAAGTTGTTACCTCGACATGTTTACTGTATTTTAGTGCTCGGACGAAGGAGCGCGACATGATGGCATGAAACGGTTGCAGTGTTGGCAAATAGCTGCACTTTTTTTTTTTTTTTCTTTCACCGAAAGGTAAGATTTATATCTCCAATTTGATAACACTACTCGACAGAATAAAATAAATAAAATAAAAAAAGAGCAGAGAGTTAAAATACTGTCGCGTACTGTTTGGATGTAACAACGCATCAGTGCGCGGTTGTGTATAAAACGTGTGTTTGAACTACCGTCAAACCTCTGAAGCTCTTTTTTTTTTTATTTGTTCAGCATGATCGCCTGTTACTGACAATTACACAAACTGCTTTTACCATCATCTTGACTCCTTATTTTTTATTTTTTTTAATGGGTATTTTCCGCCTCTAAACAACCGAATGCTGCTTTATTTGCACGTGTTTGTTTGTTTGTTTGTTTGTTTGTTTTTAGCGTCGGAGCCACACCTAACAAATGATTTCACCTTCACCTCTTTACATTTCGGCAGGTTGTGAGAAACGGGTAAAAGTTACCTCGACTTTTAACCGGAACTGCACTCCGTAACATCTCCGCATCGCAACCATGGCGTGGGCTCTGAAACTGCCTCTCACTGATGAAGTGATCGAGTCCGGACTGGTCCAGGACTTTGATGCCAGTCTCTCCGGCATTGGCCAGGAGCTTGGTGCCGGGGCGTACAGCATGAGGTACAGTAGGAGTTTTGGGCAGATCAAGCCCTCTGTCCTTCAGTGTGCTGTTGGAACTGAATGCTGCTGGTTGACATATCTTCCATGATTGGTGACTTTATGAAAACTACTGGGGGAAAAAAAAAAAAGTATATATTTTTCATTTGGAGTGTATAATTGTAAATGTAAACAGCGACGGTAGTAACGCCTCAAAGTGATGCTATCTTTCTAAATTTAGTGAAACTGTTATCACCTGTTTCAGCCTGAATGTCAGCAGTGTGTTTGGTTTTGTTTTTTTACTTGACCCAGAGCTTTAACGGTGTGATTTTATAAATGTTCATCTTGCTTTGTAGTCTGTAGTCAGAACTTTATTTAAGAAAAGATTAGGCATGGGTCTGATGTATTTAGAAGATTAGTGCTCAAACATACCTATTGTGTACAGTGTGTCACATTTTCTGAGTGCTACGCTTTGTGTCCACATCAGTGGGCAGTTTGACCAGAGAAATTTCTTCACCCTTTGAAGAAACACCTGGACATGTGAGGTCCTGTGCTGAGAGATAGCATCCACATACAGATAAAGTGGAGATGTTGCACTACTTGACTGAGGCATTCAATTTATACTGTGACTCTGCAGTATATCTCTAATCCAATAGTGTGATGATCTGCACACATCTGTGGTTTTTCATTTGTTGTGGAGAGTTCAAACAAAGTATGTATTTTGTTTCACTAAGCTTCTGCTCACTTTTGCGTGATGGAAATTGTGTGAAATCCATTTAGATTTTGCTGCCTCAAGCACTTTACTTTGCTGGAGAAAGACCCCGCTCTGTGTGTCCTTTGCTGGCTCGTTAAATGCTCTGAAAAGTGTCTGCTTGGTGCAGAAATTCTTGTGTTGTGAGGAGCAATGACGTACTGATTGGATACCTTGGTATTTGATAGTGTTGCCTCCATTAGAGTTAATAAACTGCAAAGCTAGAGAACACGAGAACTCACTATTCAGCCTCAAGTGTCGTCTGCTGGTGACTGTAGGTAGTGTTAAGCTCTACATCTGATTTCACGTTACTTTTATCATTATGAAAGTCTATCAGTACTAACAATTCAATATTAAGAGTGGATTTGTTTCATTAAAAGGATTGACAGTAAGGTGATACGTATTTTTTTTGGCAGCTTTACTGACTGTTCTTCCTCCGTCTCTGTTCTCCAGTGATGTACTTGCCCTCCCCATCTTCAAACAGGAGGAGTCCAACCTGCCTCCAGACAGCGACAACAAGATCCTTCCCTTTCAGTATGTTCTGTGCGCAGCTACCTCGCCAGCCGTTAAACTGCATGATGAAACACTCACCTACCTCAACCAAGGTCAGCATCAGGATCCCTACCACAGTGTCCTTTGTTTAAATAATTGAGATAGAAGAGCACCAAGTCATAAGCCACTGAAAGCAAATTCAGCTGCAGAGGAAAATCACTATGGAAATATCCTGCAATACGGTCTGCACAGTGTGAATTTGAAACGTTCTTTTCTGGCTGTTTAAAACTGTTTTCCACCTAAAATGTGAGTCATTTGGACACATTTTTCTACTGTCACACAAAAATTGTGAATACTATCACTGCAGTGTTTGTTATTTATTTATGACTCGCATAATGGAAATAACAGAGCAGACAAGGATGTACACACTTTGTATTGTTGTGACTAGAATGACCGCAGTATGTATTAAATGTGAATGTTCGGGTTTTTTGTGACAACCTTGTAGGAGTTAACTTGTATTAATTCGCGATGTGGACTTGTCATTGCAGGGCAGTCCTATGAAATTAGAATGCTTGACAATCGGAAAATTGGGGAGCTTCCTGAAATCACTGAAAAAATGGTGAAGGTAAGATTATGTGTTGCGATATACACTGCTCAAAAAAAAATAAAGGGAACACTTAAACAACACATCCTCAATCTCAATGAATGAAATATTCCAGTTGAAAATCTTTATTCATTACATAGTGGAATGTGTTGAGAACAAAATAACATAAGAATGATCAATGGAAATCAAAATCATTATCCCATGGAGGTCTGGATTCAGAATCATACTCAAAATAAAAGTGGAAAAATCAGATCACAGGCTGATCCAACTTCTGTGGAAATTCCTCAAGACAAGTCAAAATGAGGCTCAGTAGTGTGTGTGTGGCCTCCACGTGCCTGTATGCACTCCCTACAACGCCTGGGCATGCTCCTGATGAGACGACGGATGTTCTCCTGAGGAATCTCCTCCCAGACCTGGATCAAAGCATGCGACGTGGTGTCGGTGGATGGAACGAGACACAATGTCCCAGATGTGCTGCATTGGATTCAGGTCTGGGGAACGGGCGGGCCGGTCCGTAGCATCGATGCCTTCATCATGCAGGAACTGTTGACACACTCCAGCCACATGAGGCCGAGCATTGTCACGCATCAGAAGGAACCCAGGGCCCACTGCACCAGCATATGGTCTTCCAATGGGTCTGAGGATCTCATCCCGGTACCTAATGGCAGTCAGGGTACCTCTGGCTAGCACATGGAGGGCTGTGCGGCCCTCCCAAGACCATCGCTGAACCACCGCCGAACCGGTCACGCTGGAGGATGTCGCAGGCAGCAGAACGTTCTCCACGGCGTCTCCAGACTCTGTCACGTCTGTCACATGTGCCCAGTGTGAACCTGCTCTCATCCGTGAAGAGCACAGGGCGCCAATGGAGAAGCTGCTAATCTTGGTGTTCTCTGGCAAATGCCGATCGCCCCGCACGGTGTTGGGCTGTAAGCACAGGCCCCACTTGTGGACGTCGGGTCCTCGTACCACCCTCATGGAGTCTGTTTCTGACAGTTTGAGCTGAAACATGCACATTCGTGGCCTGCTGGAGGTCATTTTGTAGGGCTCTGGCAGCGCTCCTCCTGTTCCTCCTCGCACAAAGGAGCAGATAGCGGTCCCGCTGCTGGGTTGTTGTCCTCCATGTGGTGTACTGGCCTGTCTCCTGGTATCTCCTCCGTGCTCTTGACACTGTGCTGACAGACACAGCAAACCTTCTTGCCACAGCGTGCATTGATGTGCCATCCTGGATGAGCTGCATTACCTGAGCAACTTCTGTGGGTTGTAGACACCACCTCATGCTACCTCTGGTGGTGAGGGCACTGGCAAAATGCAAAAGTGACCAAAAAATCAGCCAGAAAGGACGAGGACAGAGAAATGGTCTGTGGTCACCAGCTGCAGAACCGTTCCTTTATAGGGATTGTCTTGCTAATTGCCTCATTTCCACCTGTCGTCTGTTCCATTTGCACAACAGCAGGTGAAATTGATTCACAATCAGTGTTGCTTCTTAACCGGATAGGTGTGATTGACTTGGAGTTACATTGTGTTGTTTTAAGTGTTCCCTTTAGTTTTTTTGAGCAGTGTATTTACACAGGTCAGTGTCTGTCTGGGCAAGTTGGTATAAATAGCACCTAGACCTCCCTTGAATGATTTGTAAAACTCTTGATTTCAGAGTATTATTCGTGTGGTGTTTCATGACCGACGACTTCAGTACACGGAGCACCAGCAGCTGGAAGGCTGGCGCTGGAACCGACCCGGGGATCGCATCCTCGACCTGGGTGAGCACTGAACACAAAACGACGGGTATTCTTTTGAGGGTTCCAGATTTTCTGGTTCTTATCGCCAGTTCAGACCAAAGATTTGAAGTCTGCAACTCTGAAACCTGCTAGTTCACCCCAAAACCAATGACACGAGACGATGTAACATCTCCACAGCAGTGACTTTCTGTGCTTGTGTTTTTTAACTGCCGGCTTTTTGGCACCTGGATAGAATTTGTAGCATCTGAAAACATGAATGAGAATAGTGATAGTGAGTTAATTGCAACTGTTGAGTTTTTAGCTGTGGTGACATGGTAAAACATACTTGAAAGAAAATGGTTGAGAATTTGGGGCCACCCACGGTGCTTCAACAGAATACACAGGGGGGGTGCGTATGCAAATTTATGCTGTGAAGTTGAGGCAGGAGATCTCCCCTGTTTTGTTAATTTCTTTTGTCTTCTTCCAGAGTTCTGTTGTTTAGATATGTCTCTTCTTATTAGCAGGAGAAACACTAACTAATCTGCAAAAACAGCTCAGGATGTTGACTGTTAACCTGAATTTTAAATTCCTGACAGTGATTTTGTGGAGAAGTTTGCATACATTAAGAACTCCACTGATAACCGCCTGTTTTGCATTGATCCATTGCAGATATCCCCATGTCCGTCGGCATAATCGACCCCAGGGCTAACCCTACTCAGCTTAACACTGTGGAGTTCCTCTGGGACCCTTCAAAAAGAACCTCCGTTTTTATCCAGGTAGCGTGACGGTCAATGCTTTCCTTTGCACATGTTGTAACTCACCATTCTCTCTATATTAAATTACTTCTGTTCATTAAAAGGAATGGCAGTGATGGGAGGAAATGTAGAGCTAAGCCTGTTAACAAACTGAATGTTCCACTCCCAACTACTAAATCTAGAGTTTTACAGAGATCTGTTGGTTTACTGGTTTCACTGCCCTCCGTTATGTCCTCATTCTCGTGTTGATTTCATGTTCTTTTGCTCTCTAGGTTCATTGTATCAGCACAGAATTCACCATGCGAAAGCACGGAGGAGAAAAGGGCGTGCCTTTCCGCATCCAGATCGACACGTTTAAGGAGAATGAGAATGTAGAGTACACAGATCAAATCCACTCGGCCTCCTGCCAGGTCAAAGTCTTCAAGGTAGAAGAAAAAGAGCAAAGACTGCATTTAAATCTGACGCACTGCAATACAAACCTTTTTTTTTTTTCTTCCATTGCCTCTGGTTGAGTTGTTTGTGACCACCTCTTTAATTTCCTCCACACGACCTGTTTCAGCCTAAAGGTGCCGACAGAAAGCAGAAGACAGATAGGGAGAAGATGGAGAAGAGGGCGCCGCAGGAAAAGGAAAAGTACCAGGTCTCCTACGAAACCACAATCCTAACAGAGGTTAGTATATTCTGTGATCGGCATGAAGGTTTATCAAAAGGACACACAGCCTAAGAATATACTCCGATATCCAACCAGGGCTTGGAGCAAAAACAATGATGTATTAGCCACTGGGTCAAAATGACAAAGTTGACCTTTATTCCAGCTTGAGCTGCTACTTGTGCTTATTTTCAGTATTTATGAATTTGTCAGTTATTTTCTAGATTAACCAATTAATCTGTGAAATGTACAAAAAATATTGAAAATATGCACATCAACTTCAGTTCCCAGAGGCCTAGTTGAGGTCCTCAGAATGCTTGTTTTTGTCCAACTAGCAGTCTAAAACCCAAATATGTTAAATTGTCAACATTATAGTAAGAGAAAAGCAATAAATCCTCACATTACTGTAACCACAGAATGTTTTCTTGATTAATTAGCTAACAAAATAGATGACTATTTCTGTTGAAGTGGTTATTCAGCTTTTTTTTTTTTGTTTCAGTTCAAATTCAATAATTTTTTTTATTTAAAACTTGGCAATGAAAACAGTACTGCAACACATGTGGGTAACAGATAGACTGAAACACAAACAGTGTCCAAGGGAAAGCAGCATCTTGTAACGTTTGGCGGCAGAAATTTCTTTCTGCGGTTATTTAAATACGACAATAACACAAGTGTTGGTGTTTTGCAGTGCTCTCCCTGGCCTGAGGTCACATATGTCAGCAACTCCCCGTCTCCTGGCTTCAATAGCTCACACAACAGCTTTCCTGTTTCTGAAGGGTATGAGTGTTTCATGTTTTACGCTAAAATCCACCGAGTGGACACGTCTGATTTAGTGAGGGACGCGCATGATTTTCAGATACTTCCTAACGTAGATTTCGTGGTTCCTCCTGGGCTCTAACACGGTTCATTTATCACCCTTTCCAGAAATGATTCCCCGAACCACCAGCCTGAGCCCGTCGTTCAGGTCGTAGACGTAAGTTCCTGTTCTCTTTGTGGATTTATGGATTTATTTTACCGCCTGCCCACCTGCTGCCTCGCCGGACTTCTGCATATTAATAAAAAAAAAATGCAAAGCTGACGTCATTATGTCAAACCTCTGCTTGTCATTAGATTTACTTCCTCATTGAAAATATAAAATCAGCCCTACATGCCTTCAGGTGTGCATGAAAGCGTTCAATAATGATCAGAAATATTTAATCAACTGCTATTAAATTCATGAGACTGGAAGGCAGTGATTTAATGCTTCTGCTATTTAACCTTGACGCATGACGTGAGAGTATTTCATGATGTATATTTGAGGATCTGTCGACCTGATATGTTTCAGTCTCACAAGTACACGACAGCCCGAGTTAAGTTCATTGTTTCACTGCACCGATAAAGTTTAAACTGTAATATAACCTGCCTTCATGATATGTATCATCAGAAGTGTTTCATAACCACGTACCGATTTTGTTTTTGACTTTCTAATATTGATATTGGTCAGAAATATCCAGTACCAGCCGTATGTGCATCAAATGAGAAACGAAGGAATGACATTTTATCATTTTTGTCCACATTACAAATGTTTAATTGATTCAGGCTTATTCATATTGATTCAGTCACTGTTCTCCTAAGCCTTTTCACAGCCAGTTGAAAAGTTGAGGCAGACTACCATTTGCTAATAAACAGACTTTTGACAGTTGTTTTTGCTTCATTGCAACACCCTGACTTTTGAAAATCCCTCACAGTTAAAGCAAAATCAAGCAGGCGTGGTCAAATCTGACATCATCTTTATGCATTTATTGTGGTGTCTGTTCAAGACTCCGTTTAATTTTAAACGTATTTCCATACTTCTGACAGATGTGTACGACACATGCAAATGCTAGTGATGGCACACTTTTTAAAGTGAACTCTGATCGTCCTTGAGACGTTTGCACTTTTGACTCTTTTCTGTGTTTTGTGTTGTTGTTTTTTTTTTCTTCTTCAGAATTTGTTGCCCACAACGACACCACAAGATGCCCAACAGTGGCTTCTCAGAAACCGCTTCTCACCCTTCTGTCGACTCTTCACCAACTTCTCAGGTAAAACGACCTCTTGTTGCAAATTCAACACCCATTTATTGTTGCGTAGTTTGGTCTTGTGGTTAAAGAGAGGGGAAAAAGCCAAAAAGTGAGCAGAGGTAGAGATGACGTCTGGTATCGGAGGACACCAGGTGTCGTAGTGAGAGCTGAAGTCGCAACACTTCACGACACAAAGCGTCCACTCTGCTCAGGTGTCCTTTAGCAAGACACTGATTCCCTGCCAGGTCCTCTGAATTCTTGCTGACGTCTATTGGTGACCTGCTGGGAGACGGTGAGGACAACTGCTCCGTAATGTGGATCTATGAAGTTGTTTTGCTGTCGATGTAAACGGAACAAAACCTCTTTATTGTTATATTCAATGTCATCAGTGGAGGCTGAGAGAAAGGTTGTGTTTTGTGTACCAGGGGCAGACCTGCTGAAGCTCACCAGGGAGGATGTGATTCAGATCTGCGGGCCAGCTGATGGTATAAGACTCTTCAATGCACTGAAGGGACGGTGGGTTTCGTTCAGTTTCATCACCTCTTGGAATGTATCATTTATTTACCTGATATTATCAAAATGGGATGAGAGCTTTTTTATTGTTTCCGTGTGTGGATGCAGGATTGTACGTCCGAGGCTGACCATCTACGTTTGCCAGGAGTCTCAGCAGGCACGAGAGCAGCAACCAAAACACGAAAACGGAGATGCTGCTGCCAACACTTTCTTTGGTCAGTACATGTTCGTGGTTCAGTGTATCCATGAGTCTTTTGTGTCACATGTTTAGAGAACAGCGAGAAGTAGCAATGAGCCAAATCTGGCGGGAAGGGGTGTTCGGGGAGCAACGATTGTGTTGTTGAACGCGAGAAATTTGTGTTTTTCACAAGCACTGTGAGTGGGCGCGTCATGTTGGAGAATCTGTGTGATGTCATGCCACAGTTCAGGTCGTTTACATCGAATGTGCCTCAGAATGTCACAGTAGAAGGTATTAACTCCACGGATGTCAAAGAAAACGCAGCAGGGCTCCTGACCTGACACACTTTCTTCAGGCTTGGACGGTGACGTTCTGCCCCTCTTGAAATGCAAATATCACTCAGAAGACCTCCTTTTACTGAAGTAGATTTTCGGAAGCATCTCTACGGTCTCCATTGCTTATTTCCAAAGAACAACAGGATGTTTCTCTGAACGGTTTCCAGTCTTCATGCCAAGAACACCATCTGCTGTCTTCAGCTTCACATTTCATTGTACAGACGCGACAGAGCCATCATTTGAATCAAACTCGCTGCAATAAATTGAATCGTATTTCCCAAATTGTTTGTGTGTGTGTGTGTATCTAGGTACTGATCTTGTCATCGTTTTGATTTCAAGTTCTTTTTTTCCTGCAGTATATCACGCCATTTACCTGGAGGAGCTCACGGCTGGTGAGCTGACGGAGAAGATCGCTCAGCTCTTCAACATCTCACCCAGACAGATAAACCAGATCTTCAAACAGGGTCCCACCGGCATCCACGTGCTGGTTAGTGACGAGGTGAGACGGTCGTCTCTGTGGTCCCTTCTGCTATGAATTTACCAAGGTTGCTCTTCAGGGAGAGAGAGAGAGAGAGAGTAGGCGTCATTGTATGTGCAAGAATAAACCGCTTTTGTTTTGTTTCCCTTAACAGATGATTCAGAACTTCCAAGATGAAGTATGTTTTGTTTTGGACACAATGAAAGGTATTTGGCAGTAATAAATGATTATTATTGATCTGTTTCTACATTTACCGTAAAGCCCTGTTGACCTTTTATCATTGCAAGTTTATTTTAAACCCTGCTTTGTATTTGTATTCTCTCCAGATGACACAAATGATGGCTACCACATCATCTTAAAGTGAACCCTGGGCTGGAGAAACGCAGAGCCTTCATCTCTTCTCAAACCCGAACCAGTCAGCCCCTCTCGAGCTTCATACTCCTCGATGTTCCTGGAACGTATGAAGACGCCCCGAGAAGCCTCTTGAGGCAGCTATGAGGAACATATGACTGAAGCGACCCGACCCTCTCCTCACTCTACCTTACCGTTTTACTTTATGGAGGAGCGACTCTGTTACCGTAGTGACGTAACGGTCTCCCTCTCGCCCTTCCATCGTCTCCCTTAAGTGGTTGCATTTTCCTCTGTCGCTCGTGTCTCGAGAGAGAGGTTAGTGGCACCGCAGCTGCTGTCGTCGTTTGTTAGCTGAGCATCTGGTGTGCCAATGCTCTGTGCGTCTCTTTACGAACCAACAACCAAAAAAAAAAAAAACAGCGAGAGACAGTTCCACCGACTGTACTTTCAATCTGCAATTCAGCGTGACTTCTCGTTTTAAGGAATTCAAGCCAGTCTGCAAGAAACGCGGTACAGCTAACGCGAAAAAAAACAAAAACACAATATGCATCGAAATCACCGCCCAGGTCCTGAAGGGAAACTAAGCTGAAACCTGTCTGTCTGTCTTCGACTTCTTTCAAAGCTCACGATGTCTGTTACTCACGAGAAAACAAGTTTTCCCCGGACTCCCGAACACTGTTAGGTCCTAAAAGCTTGTGTAGACCGAATACTGGCACACGTGATCGTTACTTGTGCATCTGCAAAGATGATAAACGCTGTCCGTGTTAGTGATCACCGTGGCAACACCAGCAACCTATCTTCACGTGCTCCCTCAACTGATCGGCTTCTTCAGCACCAATGTTTGTTTTTGGCCATTTTCTTCATTATTTTTAAGTAGATAATTTTTTTTTTTTTTTAAATGTTCTCTTAAGGAATCATGCGTTACTTTGGCTTATTTTGTTGTTGTTTTTTTTTTTTTTTTTTACAAAATTTTGACGAATAATCTTTTTAACATACTTACATCTCTTCTTTGTTGTTTTTGGATGTTACCACTTCCAAATGCTAATAAATGTAACATCGTTGGGCACACCAGAGCTGCATGTGAAAACAATGGCTGGTTTTTGTTTGGTCCTTCGTACATGGAGTTGATCGCTTGATATTTTAGATATCCATCTTTGCCCCATCTCATCAGCATCATTAAATTACTTACCCATGTATTAGCGTCCAGCTGTCGTCTCTTTATTTATAATACTCGCAAGAAATAAACAGTAGTTTTTTTTTTTTTAATAACAATTAACCCAAATGATTTCATTCATTTCATTAGGCACAGCCTTCACATCTGTGCCTTTGTTGGACAGATGCACCAGCTCTGTCCTAGTCATTTTGTTGCCATGGAAACTGTAGTTTTGACGTGACCCCACAATTATAACGTCATTTACTTTAAATCAGATTAATCCAAGGCGCAGGTTTATTTTTGAATGATGTCCGTGTCCTGTTTTTGGCACATCTGTTTCTGCCCGATATGAACAAAGAAGTAAAAAAAAAAAAAAAAAAAAAAAAAGGTAATCACTTCATTTCCCAGCATGCCTCGGCGCCGGGCATGCCTATGATGTCACAATAAGTATATATACGGCTACAGGGAAGAATTTCTTCCTCCATTGTTACATTGTAACAAACGGGGCGGAACGGGGGGGGAAGAAAAAGGCGTCTTCTCCGTTACAAATAAAGCAACATTTTTTTTTTTTTTGACACCAAACGAAACGAGCCGGTTCCGCGTTTGACTGCAAGAAGAAGACGGCGAAGTGAGCCCGCACCGACCGACCGACCGACCGACCGAACCCGCCCCGGCGACAGAAAGAAAAGGATAAACGAACCCAGATGTCAGCGGATTTCTCCATTACGAACATTTCAAGGCTTTCGTCGGGAAGATCGGCTGTTTACGTTATTCACGCTGCACCGAAAAATGTTGGGAAATAAACCGCAGCTTCACCAAATGCCGCCCCTCTTTCTGTCGTCTGTCCTTTAAATAGATCCGGCATGCAACATTTAAATAAAAGCCGCCGGTGCGAGGGGCAGCTCCTGCTTTCTTCGGTGATCTCTCGGCGTGCAGAACAATGAACATGGAGCTTAAGTAGCCCTGATATCGCCAGAGAATTAAGTGTCGCACGTTGACAATCAACGCACAGCCAGATCGGTCTGGGGGCACCATCGCTCCAACGGTCGCAGTCTGGATAGTCGGTTCAGGGATACGTCGGCTTTGGCACGCGAACACGCACACATGCACGCACACACGCGCAAAAAGGCATCTCACAGGGCGTCAAAAGATTGATGTGCAGCTCGTGTTGGAAAGAGAAACGACCTGCGAGGTGGTTGGAATCAGGGTCCCTGTTACTGCCCCAGGTAAGAAGGTTTAGTGTTTCATTAACTGGGCGGTATGCCATTCATTGTGTGTGTGTGTGTGTTTTAGTGTTTGTGTGTGGAAAAATGAGAGCTGGTTTAGTGTACAGAGAGAGAGAGAGAGAGAGTGTGTGGTCGAGCTTTTGCTTGTCAGACTGTGAATATCCAACCTCCCCTTCTAAAAACAGTCTGACCAGCATGCACACAGTTAAACAAATAGCTCATCCACACTGCATGTAAATACACCATGAAGTTCCAATTGTCTGCAAACACACAGTCAAAACCAAGTGTTGAGAGGAACAGGCTGATTTCCAGACTTCTATCAAAAATAGACCTCTGCTGTGTTGCTCTACTTAGAAATACAGTATTGATGCTCCAACCTCAGCAGAGGCTGTAACTGCAGGCCCTGTTTGTCACAGCTTTCTCAGGTGTGTTACAACATTAGGCAAAAAGGGCACCGTGACGGCGTCTTCTCGAAGCATCAAGACATTCATTTAGTAAGTGCTCATAATCGACCTCTGTGCAGAATGTTGGGAAAAGTTCCCGGTAACATGACTACGACTGCAGTTGTTTCATTATTCACTGTCTACACAGCAGCTCTGAGATGTGTCTCTGTATTACATCATCATCATCATCATCATCATCACACAATCTTTTTTAGCTTGAGGAAAAAACAAACTATGAAATATTACTGAGATGTTTGTACTATTTAAGGCTGGATTTGTATTTTTCCTGTAGAAGTTTGGAAAAGTGCTCATTTAGAGGCGTCCCATTGAGGAATGATGATACATTATGTTGCATGCCACGTTAACACAGAGTTTAAAATGAAGTGCAGTTGTTCTTAGAATTTATTTCCACTGTGTCTTGACAATGCAAATGTGTGAGATGCAGACCCGTAGATGATAACTCAGCAGACCATATACACTTCACTGCTTTCATTCACCTTGTTTGACCTCTCCTACAGATGTGACTGATCACATTCACTCCTATCGATTCCTCCCTCTTGCACTGTTCATTGCAGAAATGATGGGGTGGGGGGTGGGTGGGAAGAGGTGGTGGGGGGGGGGGGCGACATAGAGATCATTCTCTTCAAGTCTGTGCACATAAACAGTGCTTGCCTAGTTGCCATGGTGACGTCTCTAGACTCGATCATTTCAAAGTAGGATTTGAGATGGGGAGGCAGAGAGAGAGAGAGACAAAATGATGGAGCTGGAATACAGATGAAAAGAGCCGGGACCGAGCAGATGTCACCCTCCTTGTTTCTGTGCCGGTGTTGAGAGGCGACCTCATAACCCAGGAGCAGTTTGATATGAATCGACCGGCCGTCTGAGGCACAGCAGGAAAATTTGATCTCGAAAGTAGTAAATAAATATTACACAGCACAGCAAAACATGATCGGCTCTGTCTCGTTAATAAAGCGTGTTTTTTCCCCTTTTTTTTCCTTCCCATCTTTTGGGTCACATTTGCTCTGTGTGCTCTGCGCCCTCAGACACCAAGTTTCCATGGAGGCAGGCTCGTCCCTCAGCCTCAAACGAAGATATGAAGAGGTGGACAACAGCTCTCCATTCTCTACACCTAAGGACTCTGACGATGACATCTCCAGCAGTGACAGCGCTGACAGCTGCGACAGCCTCAACCCTCCTTCCAGCACCGCATTTACCCGTAAGGAAACAGCAGCAGCGTTTAATTACACCTGTGTGACACCACATCCTAAATCTTTCTCCCTTTTTTCCCCGCCCACGTCAGCCACCTCCATCCTCAGACAGCACAAGCCGTCACCGGGGGGTAAGCGGGTGCGTTTTGATGTGGTGACGGTGTATTACTTCCCCCGGCGGCAGGGCTTCACCAGCGTGCCCAGCCAGGGGGGAAGCTCGCTGGGCATGGCCCGCCACCACTCCTCCATCAGACACTACACGCTGGGCGAGTTTGCGCGTGAACAGGAGACCAGCCACCGGAACACTTTGCGCCAGCACCTGCGGCAGGAGAAGCTCAACGCCCGCAAGATGAAGGTAGATTTTGTTTGAGATCAATGGCGCCTTTCTGTATTTGGGGCCCTTTCCGCATTTCAAAGAGTGAGTGATTGCCCTCCTTTAGAATAACTGTTTTAGGCCAAAGAGGTCAAACTCTTCCATATTTCCAAACTACAATTACACAGGCTAGAGAAAAGTCCAAAAGATAAATACATTTTTGTGGAGTAGAACTTTGTTTTTCTTCTTCTTCTGCAGTCCATTAATCAGCTCACAGACCTTCAGATTTATCATGTGATCTTTTAAAGGGTTCGCCCCTCAGGCTGGGAACCGTTAGACCAAAGTACCGAAAATAGAAAGCATTTAAAATGGGCTTAATTTGGACCAGCATGTTACTTAATCATTGATACATTAGTGTTAACAATAGTAATAAAGACTACAAGGACATTAATGCGGTCACAGAGGCCAATTTTCTGCCGTTACTATTGGTGATGATGTTTCCTTTCTTTTACTAAGTAGGAAGAATTTTGTTTGTAATAGAATATATTTTTTTACAGTTTTTTTTAGTACTTTTACCAAAACAAAGGATCTGAATAATACTATGACATATTAAATCAGCTGCAAATGAAGATGTTTTTGAAGGGTCGGCCTGCCGGATGTTTATCATCCTCTTGACTTTAAAACAGGGACTCAGCCTCTTATTGTCCACGGCTCAGAGTCTCACACTATCTGTCGTCCACAGCTGACCAGGAACGGCACGGTGGAGTGCGCTCAGGCCGACCTGCTCACTCTGGAGGACGTGTCGGACGAGGACCTGGACGTGGACGGCGTGGAGGTGGACGACTGCTTCTTCCTCCAGCCGCTGCCCACCAAGCGCCGCCGAGCTCTGCTTCGAGCCTCCGGCATCGCCCGCATTGATGCGCGCGAGAAAGCGGAGCTCAGAGCCATCCGCCTCTCCCGGGAGGAATGCGGCTGTGACTGCCGTTTGTACTGTGATCCGCGCCACTGCGGCTGCAGCCAGGCTGGTATTAAGTGCCAGGTAAGAGTTGCTGGCTCGGGCTGGGTGCACTTTGCAGAAAGAGGAGAGACACGCTGAGACTCAGCCTTCGAATTGTAACCCCCCCCCCCGTTTGCCATATATTTTATGACGGATGACATTTTGTCATGTCACAGTGGGAAAAGCACATTTGTGAGTCAAAGATGACTGACTTCCATTTTGTTGCCTCGGTTTCAGGATGCTGGTTGTCGTGCATGCCGGCTCACTGTAACACTGCCGCTGCTTTCTGGGGCTCCTGAACACAACAGAGCCTTTGTTAATATTATCAATAACACCTGTGCTCTTCCTGCAGTGACGGGTCGAAATGTCTGCTGTGAATAAGGCTCCATTCATCTGATTAGAACTGTGGAAGGATTTGATTTAACATTAAAACACCTGCATTTCAGTATTCGAACCAGAATTATATATCAACGAAATAAACATGTTCAATCATCCCAGTGAGACTATCCGGATGGTTTATAAAGACAAAAGCCTGACATATCACTGTTTCACTTTCAGTTGTGATGGTAGAGTTCCCTGCGCTACTTTGTTAGAGTTTTGCCAATTTTACACACGGCATACGTTTTATAGAAGCAGCTCTTTTATTCTGCCTGCTGGCACTTGAACATGGTCCCTCTGTTCAGAGCCTGTGCTGCAGTTTCCACTGTGGGAACTGAGGAAGTTTCTACTGAGCAAGAACAACTTAAAAGACCCTTTGTACATGTGCAAAGCAGGCGTGACAGATTTTACTTTTTATGTTTTAGGGATTGTGAATATTAAATTAAAATCATGTCTGTAAAAAAAACTGGGCTGCAGCCAGACTGATTCTTTGTCTTTCATTAATCAGTGCAGTGAACTCAGAATTTATAAAACAATGAATCAATCAGTACATTGTCATTTATTTATACACTTCATCTCTCTCATTTAAAATGAAAGTTTGTGAACAAAAAACAAGACACATAATTCCTTTTGATATGCTTTCCCTTTGTTGTGCATATCTTTGTGTTTGTGTAGTCTGCTGGCTGGGAATTTTTCCCTTGCATTGTGCATTTTAATTCTAATTTAAAAAGAAAGTATCTAAAATTAAAGGCCATTTCTACAATATGTGCATGTATCACTGCTGCTGCTGATCCATCAGGTTATGGAATGATGTCATTTATTTTGACTGAGCTGCTTTTTTTTTTACCTTCTCCAGTTAGTTAGTTTTATTTGGAAAAATCCACAACTCCTTTGAGGCCTAAAAATCGGTATTTGTTTACATTTTTACTTGTTAGGAGGAAATCTCTGTCTTGCATAGTAACCAAATCATTTCTTGGTTACCATTTCTCCATGTGCTGTATCATCTGTTGTCATTTAAGCTGAACAACAGTAAACACTTTTATTATAACTTTTCTAACTAAATGTAAATGAGTCAGTAGTTTTCAGGCGTTTTCCCTTCACTGTTGAAATAGAAGAAAAGCGAAAGTGAAATTCCCTCTGCTTTCTTCTCCAGGTGGATCGAATGTCTTTCCCCTGCGGCTGCTCTCGGGACGGCTGCGGCAACGTAGCAGGTCGTATCGAGTTCAACCCGCTACGCGTCCGAACTCACTACCTGCACACCATCATGAAGCTGGACCTGGAGAAGAGGAGGATGCTGATACAAGGAACTGGGGACCAGTATGCTGAATCTGACCCGATGTCTTCCCCCTCCTCCACTTGCCCCACTTCCCCGGACCTATCATCCGTCGCCGGCCTGGACTCGGAGCTGGAGGAGAGCGAGGTGCACTCGGTTGTGGAGGTTCAGGATCTCCTGGCAGAGCAGGACATCCTGGAGCAGGAGAACGAGACGGCTGTGTTGCACCTGCAGAGCGCGGAGGAGCAGGAGAGGAGGGAGAGGGAGGAGGCTGAGGGGGAGGCGTTGCAGCAGGCGTTGCAGCAGGAGTTGAACGGCGGCGGCGGCCTCGCAGAGCAGCCTCTCTGCCTCCTACCCAGTGCCTTGGGAGGGGAGCTGCCTGGGCAGGAGGAGGTGCCGGATGTGGAGCAGGTCCTCCTGCAGGGGCCTTTCCCCACAGGGGCCACGGTGTTGTGCATCACCGACAACCAGGAGGAGAGCCCATCCGACCTCCTCAAAGACTCCACCTCTCTGCTCTACTATCAGCTCAGTCCCATCGAGCCCGGAGCCTTTGAGACGCTGCCCAGGGCGGAGGAGCAGGAGGAGCGCTTGGTGAGAGAACGAGATGCAGGAGGAGATGAGTTTATGGAGAGGAAACAAGAAGGAGAAGAGGGGCTGAAGGATGATAAGCAAGAAGACAACAACTGCAGGCAGAGTTTGGCCAAGTCTTTGACCAATGTGATTCTGTGCACGGAGGAATGTGTGGCGGCGGTGGAGGAGAGGCCCTCGAGTCCTCGGCAGAGCGTCCCGGACGAGCGGTGCCAAGCGGAGTCCTGCCTGGAGAAAAACGTAGACCCACTGCCTCCTGAAGTTTAGCACTAGCCTCTCTGCAGATATTTTGCACAATAGCTTCATCTAAGATGACTAAATTACACATTTCACGTTTATTACTGCTATTATCAAGACTGACTACAGGTTACAATCTCTTATAGTGACTGTCATTGAATTACGAGGAGTGTTACAATAGATGAGGGAGGAGAGATGCTGAAAGCACATACAGATCACTCCCCAGAAGTCATGTGGATGCAGTTCAAACGCAGCATTGTACGCAGTTCTGTTGGGGGTGACGAACGCGGCCTTATTGGAAAAACAATAAAAAAAACACTTGTGTGTAGGAGTCGATGAGGAGTACAGCGAGCAGAGCTTTTGTTCATTTCCAACGCAGCAAACAGAAAAAAAAAAAAAAACAGTGCGTGAATGCTGACGTAAGCCTTTCGTTTGGTGATTATAAAGCTATCAAACACTAAACACTAAATTTGTTTTTGCGGTGCGCGAGAAGCTGGTGCATTTAGATACTCACTGGCTCACTTCCCATTTACAGCCAACCCGTGCTGTAGTCAAGCCAAATGAAGGCCTCTGATAGTATCCTCCGCTGAAAATAGACCTAATAATCCTGGAAATACTTGTTTTTTTTGTGTACTGTATATGCATTTGCAATGTGCAAGACAGAGCTGAGGGTTGCTGCTTTTTAAAAAAAATCTGTATGCACATTGTGAGCTGACGTGAAGACATGAAGGTAAACAAACACAGAGCAGCAGATTAGCACTGGCCTTAGTTGCTGCTCTTGCTCATCCTGGACTGCTCCAACGCAATCGATAAAAAAAAAATTTAAAAAAAGAAGCTTACCTGTAGTTGCAATGCCTATGATATTATTTCTTTAAGTGTCTTTTGTGGATTAGATGCTGTTGTTTTTGAAGTCCTTGCAGTCTGTTTTTTTTTTTCTTTTTTCTTGGGATGAAAGGATTATTTCTTTCATACTGCTACACCGTAATGTAGTCAGTCATGTTATGTTACGATGAAAAGCCAGAGTGTAGATCTTCCTCGTTCTTTTTAAATGTTCTGTGAGGAAGAGATGATTCTGAAACAAGTCAAATTCCATATGAAGAAAAATAGCATTAAAAGAGTCAAAGAAAGTAGTTATACGAGTACAAAACAATGTGATGTTAGTAATTTATGGATCAGATTGACAACAACATGAATTTGTATATTTTATGTTCAATCTGTACGTGTGGGATGTGTGTGTGTATGTGTGTGTGTGTGTGTGTGTGTGTGTGTGCATCTACTTTACATTTATATGTCTACGTGAGAGAGAAAGGTGTGTATGTACTGTATTAGAGATTAGTGGGGGAGGGAGGGGGGAGGGGGGTTAGTGAGGATACATATTTTAATCCTGAAAGGTGCTGATGTTACAGATTTACAAGTTACAGGTTTTTCTCCCGACCATCATGAGAAATGAGATGTTTCTCGATGACTGACGTGTGAGAAGTATCGGACAGCCTCTTGTAGGAATGCAATAGCAACTGCACTGCAAAATCATTAACGTGGTGACTCTGGAATGAGGTGTTTTCGTGACTGAGTATGTAAAATGCAATCGTATAACAATTCTGGTCTTTTAAATGTCTTTTTTAAGCCGTGTCTGCTTAATACTGATCTGCGTAAGTGTGCCGACTCTCCTTACACAAAATCAGTCCTTTGTTTTGTTGCCTGAAATTACAGCCGTTGCTTTTTGTGACGGCTCGCCTAACACGGGATATGCTGCTGTGTACGAGTTGTCTGATGTATTTCTTTGCCTTTTTATTTTTAATTGTCTTAATATAATCCTGCTTAAGAGTTGCACCAAAGCAGTGGTTTCAAACCTAATTAAAAGACGCTTGCATCCATCAGAGTTTAAACAAAGCAGTGTCCTGGAGTTATTGTGAGGCTGCAGATCTGTTGTGACTCTTTGTGTTCGCGTGACTTGCCTTGACATAGTACCATCTTTGAAGTGACGATGATTACAAGCTGCTTATTGTTGAGCTTTTGTCCTTGGCTTTCCACTAATAGACTTAGGTTTGGGACCGCTGCACCAAATTAACTCCAATACACTATGTGATTGTGTGTTTCTCTGTGTGAAAGGAACGTGTGATTGTGGAGGAGACCGATAAGTTTAGACTTCACCTAAAACTCTGTGAGAACTACTCTCATGCTAACTGTTGCCTAAAGTGAACAAAAAAGGTTTTTATACAAAAATAAAAACAATAAAACACATTATAAAAATATTTTTTGTGTGTTGTATTTTTTTTTTTTCCTTCAATAATACATTTTTATTTAAAGGTTACATGTCATTCGTGACCCTCTGTCTTGGCCTGTATCTTTGGTTGTTGTGTTTCCTGTTTTACTTTGAAATCCCTCACTTCTTGTTTCGTTGTACCTCCTGCCATTGTGTTTTCCCGGTAGTTTTTGTGCTCACCTGTGTTTAATTATTGTAGTTCTACCTCTCCCCCAGATTCTCATGTCTTTGTACCTTCTAGTGAGTTCATTGCTTTCCCCGGGGATGACTCATGCCAGCCTCTCGCCTGCTTCCTGGCTTCTTTTGTTCACCTGCAGCCTGCAGAACTACGTGAGTGAACTTTCCAATTTGCTTCTACTTCCGCCTCCATTGAGGCGTTTTGGGGCCCTTTAGCACCAGCAACCACGACACCTTTTGTCAGATTTGGTTCGAGTACAAGCACACCGAGGTTACAGATAATGCGATAAGTGTACACAACACAAAAATAGATATGTAAAATAACAAAAACTAACTAAAAACCCAAAAAGTAAATACTGTAATAGGAGTGGAAGCTTTGAATGTAGCACATTTCCTTAATAATTTGAAAATGAACAATGCAGCTATACTTTTGCTAAATAATTATTCTACATGAAGAACATTTTGCTGTTTTGTCACACACAAAAAAAGGCATAACTTGAAAATCCTTTGTCCTCATTCGAACACTGCAGGTCACGAGTGTCTTCTGTGCAGTTTGATCTCTGACCACTAGATGGCGGCTAAAACCAGCGCAGTATCTGGGTCACAGATTCACTGCAGTAACAGTGCAGTGTACAGCACGCTGTACATGCTACTCAACGGTAGCACTACTGGAAATATTAACATAGCCCAGCCATAAGTCATGTTTAATGTGGTTTCTTTTTGACTGTCGCTGACCTGTCTCTAACGCTTCACAATGATCTGTGGCTTTAAGAAAATATTTTCTCTGCACAAGCATCATATTTTCTCACCTGTACATTATCTAGACATTTGTGCAGGTGTAACGACTGATTGTGGAGGCCAAAACATTTTCTCTATTCTCTCTTCAATAGCCGGAAGTAGCGAGCTGGGTGACATAATATCTCATCCCAGTTATCCACACAGTCACCCACACAGCTCTCTGCTCTGGGATGCAGGGTGTAATAGCACTGCCTCTGACATGAAATTTCCTACCAGCAGCTGACACTGATAACTGGTACAAATAACAGTCACATGTGTGGGACTCGTGTCATACACTTTGTGTGTATTAGCTCAGAGAAAATGAGCCTATTGTTTAGATCTCAGCTTGTGATTGGTGAGATGTATTATATCAATAATCCCAATTTAAAAGTCTGCAAATTTTAATATGAAACGGGTAACTCTTCATAATGTAGCATGTATTTTACTCCTGCAGTTTTGGTGCTGTAACTTCTCGTTAAATGTAAAACACTTTATATGTTTACTTAATAAGTTATGCATAATATATATATATATATGTTAGATACTAGCAACTTCCTCACCCTTTTTTTCCCTAAACTTCTGCTTTGTTTCCAAGTATTGTACTCAAAAGTACTTTAAATAAAGTTGTTTCTTTCCCCTTCACTCTAAAAAAATCGGATTGAAATTCCTTTATTTCACCTAGTCTTGTTTTGTTTCAGTTTAGTGATAAGCATTTTATTGGAACCTGATTCATGCAATGAAATCCCACTGTAAACTGTGGGCTGTATTTATTAGGTGTTACCCAGACACCTCCATTACAAAGTTTAAAAGGGTGCAAAGTTGGGGGCATTCAACAGGCAAGGCAGGTCTGACAAAGGACACAGAGTTATAGCCATCGTGGTAAATAAAGGAAGAAAAAAAAGCCTTTACTCTTTCATTGTTTTACTATTTTGTTTTTATTGTCTGCAAGTTTCCAAACTTTATGAAAACACAACGCTAAATCTCCGGAGTATCCCTTTAACTGTGTCTCCTTCAGAGTTACCTGAATAAATTCCCCCTCCTTTTCTTCGCCAGTCACTGTGTGTTTGAATGTGGTGCTATATTCAGGACTGAGAGCAGACCAACCACAAACATGCAGAAGCTAATCACCTCTGGAACCTGTGGAACAATCGTGGCAAAGGTCCACTGCTCTGAGAACTATGCCTCATCTGTTGAACATTTCCAGCCACCAGCTTTCTATTGTTTTACCTCTCCAAAGCCCGGAAGAAGTCGACTCTCTCCCCCGATAGCTGCGGGGCTGCTGGTGGAGTCCATCACCGGCCTCTGGAAAGTTTTTTTTTTTTTTTCCTTAAGAGGACATTAAGAAAACTCATAATCGGTGAGGCTCTCTCCCACAGTCATCTGGGAGCGCGTTGACAGATGTGTAAAATCACCAGTTTTATCTGGGCTTTAATTTTACTGTTGTGACTGGACCAAGCCGTGGAGAGCAACTGGGCGTCAGGAGTGACGTATGTGAGATGGAAAGTTGCCACACCAGCTTGCTCCAGTCTCCGTGTCTCAAAGTGCTGCTCCAGCGCCTGGAAAGAATGCTTTCTCTTCTCCCTTCCTTCCTTCCTTCCTTCCCTCCCTCCCTTCCTCCCTGCCTCCTCTCCCTCTGTGACGGCAGCGCGATGGCATCATTAAGGCCTTCACCAAAACCAATCCCTTTTTAAATGGAACTATTCATGAAAGCGGCTCATGGTATTTTCACTCGTCTGCCCAGCTCTTCACATGCTGGCTGAACTGAGGAGGGAAATCCAGACCCTCAGCTGCAGAGTTCACTCTGTGTGCTCCGGAGAGACGATCCAAATGCTCAAATGACCTTCTGAAGGCAGGAAGAAGGAAACAAAGAGGTCAGCAAAGATCAGCACAAAACTGCGGCTGTAACTTTCTCTTTTGGACCATTAGTGAAAGTCAGTAAATCTCTAAACTTGTATTTGGTGTATATATAACAACAATTAATTAATGAATTCTCTGTTACAGTCTCAATAACTTGTGTATTTTATTCAGCCGTCAGTTAGCCTAGTTTAAAGACTGGAAATGGAGGGGAAAAACTAGCTTGGCTCTGCCCAAAGGAAACCAAATTCCCAGAAGATCTTAGCTGGTAGTTAAAATATTCTGACACTTAAAAAGTGCAAGTAGTTGATTTTTTTTTTTTTTGGTGCAATAATGGCAGGATTGTGGCATCAATCTTGGCAGCTAACTCTACAAGATAATGAAGAAAAGTATGTTTCCCAAAATGTTGAACTGTTTCTAATACGTTTGAACGGATGAGGAAATTGAAAAGACAATTGTTTGTTTTATTTTATGATTTCAACAATAAAAGCTGTCTTCTGTCACAGAGAGGGCGATGGATTAATCACAGGAAGCGGGAGCGAAGATGATCAGGATTTCCGTTAGAGATGTGCATGCAGGATGTACATGGAAGAGACATCTGTGTCTGTGTAGAAAAACTAGTACCGGTATCAATGTGCACTGAGGAAAAGATCCCTGCTGTATCACAAGAGTCTAGTCATCTCTCCCTCTCGAACACTGGCTACAACCGCTGTAAAGTGATCCAATTTGATCTATTTACATTGTGCACTTATAAGACATCAATTTATAAAATCAACAAAGGTAGAACAATCACTGTTGCGTCCAAGAATGTCCTGACAAAAGGATTCACGTGGAGAGTTATTTGAACTATGCAGCCAGAGGTCTGTGGAGCTATCCCAATCAATGTGACTCCACCGTTTACTCAGCATGACAACGACCCCCCCCCCCCCCAACCACACAGAGTCATGAAGAACCATCTTCAGAAGAACAAGGAGTCCTGATGGTGTGAACCCCCCCACCCCCACCCCACCCGCAGAGTCCTGAGTTTACCTTCATGGAGTCGGTCTGGGATTACAGGAAGAGACAGAAAACACTGTGACCACAGAAGGACTGTTACAAGTTCTCCAACATGCTCGAAATGACATTGCAGGTTCCTTTAAAAACCTGTGTGCAGGTGTTCTGAGGAGAGCTGGTTTTAAAAGCCAAATATTAATTTGTTTTTCTGTTTACTGCCCCTTATATGAAGTTTAGAAATGTCATATTTCCATCACTTGTTCTGCATTGTTCCCCCTGTTTGAATGACCTCTTATATGTGAAACAAACGGCTGACTTTAGTAATTGGAGTTATGAAAAGTATGTTTTACTAAAATACAATCTGATTTTATCCGTCACAGTACAGCTCCTCCAGCAGATGATCATCGATCTTTTGTCCTGACAGAACAAAAGGTTATGTTTGATTAATTTGCGACAGCTGAACCCGGAGCGATGACTTCAGTTTCAAATTAATTTCAGTGTGTCAGAACACACCGAGGCCAAAAGCACAATATTTCAATTATGTCATTGACCTCTCGTTATGAGATGGTACTGCCAGAACAAGCAACATTTAAAAAAAAAAAAAAAAGAGAAGTGAACTGAATCAAAGCAAAGCATGGCAGCAGAGCCGAATGACTCCCAATAGAACCAGAAAAGCAGCTGTGGACACAGCTGTATGAAATATGGCGTGTCTTCCTACTGCCTGCTGGTCCCCACGGACATGTCCGTCATAGCTGCATCCAGGCTGCCTAACAACAACTCCCAAACACCGTTTATTATGGACGTTTCTGAGAAGAAGCAGCAGCAGGTAGTTTCAGTCCCGTGCCTGCTTCTTCCTTGTGGTTTCTCTTGAATGTTACATGTTCTTCCTTCCTTTCCGTTCTGTAATAAAAAACATCCATTAGCTAAGCCACTGGCCGTGTGCCCAGCTTTCCTCGAGGTGGAAGTTTAAATATCTATATGCTTGCATAGTCTCTTAACAACAACCAGTCGGTAACCTCATATGAATGTTTTCTATCTTGCAAGAGGAGGAGGAAAAAAAAAAAGAAAAAAGAAGTGACTTCATATCGGAGGTATCCGGAGAAAAGAAGAAAGAGTCTGCATCTTTAACTCGACCCCTGCAGCTGTAAGGATGCTTTTAATTAATGTAAACGAAGAGGTGGTCTTTACAAATCGTCTGTTGTTAATTTGCTGAAAGTGGAGCTTAATACTGGTCATTGTTGAGGCTTTTCTTCATGATTAGTTCTTTCTTTAAAATCAGTAATGGCAGTTAGGTGACGGTAACGGGACAAATGATGCCAAGGTCCAGGGAATGACCAATGAATGATGGTATCCTTCTCTTGGTATGATATTATGTCATTAAAATAATGTCGCTGCAATGGTACATGACGATGCAGTTCATGGTCTCACTTACTTAACGTCATTTTAGCCACGGCAGAATGTCGGTCAGTCCATCACGTTGTGCCACACTGAAATATCTCAAAATCCCTTTTTTTTTTTTCTCTGAGCGATAAATAGTCTGTAATATTTGGAAAATCATTATCTTTTAGATAAGAGAATGTTTTATAGCTCATAATAGGCAGAAACTGTTTCTATCTTGTGTAAAAGTACAAAGTCTGAGAATGAAAAAGAAGGAAATGATGCCTTAAAATTGTCTCAACAATCCTCAGTGTGTTCATGTCTCCATCCTGATGCTGCTGATGCTTCAGCCTCACGTGGCGTGTTTGTGGCAGTCGGCCTTTGTATTGTAGAAGTGGTGGGAAGAGGAAACGAAATGTGTTTTCTAAAATCTGGGAAAGAATGTAGAGTCACTTCCTGTCCATGTACTCCTACTCCCTAATGAACAATTAAGTGAATCATGTAAAAGTCCCTGCTTGTGGCAAATGTCTAACCCCTGTCATGGCAGGCAAGCAACCTTAATTACAACCATATTTGCTTCTCTTCTTCTTGCATAAAACTAGCAGCGGTAGTCCTTCCCAGCCAAGCCCAGGCTGTGCTGACATTTTCAGTTTTCAGTAGCAGCCATGGTTTAATCACATGACCTCATTTCCTATAACAAAGGGGTTTGCTGGTCTACCTGTAAAAACAGTGATCTGCCCTGCTGCCTCTGTGTGTAAGACTTTCCACTGTGTGTGTGTGTGTGTGTGTGTGTGTGTGTGTGTGTGTGTGTGTGTGTGTGTGTGTGTGTGTGTGTGTGTGTGTGTGTGTGTGTGTGTGTGTGTGTGTGTGTGCTGGGCTTTGTATGTATGCAGAAGCAGGGAGTGTGTGCGTGTGTTTAGTGTATGGATGTTGGAGGGCGCAGGGGGGTGCTTTCCGTTAGTGGAATAATCTGAGGGGGCGGAGTTTAGCCAGGAAGAGGGCCACATTTAAAGTTGCAGGTGCAGTTTAGTTTAAATCTGATGATTTATTTAGTCAATTTTGCTGCTTATTCCTTGTAAAAGCAACAATTGAAAGAAAATAAATAGGTATGTAGACATTGAATGTATAAAAAAAGATGACGTAGCTTCTGGGTCTGAAAATGAGGCCGATACGGAAGTGCCTTAAACTGTGATACCACCGAGTGCCACTAGAGGTCGGCTCCAAAAAGCCTCCGGCTCCAAAGACTCCCATTCAACTTCTCTCATAAAATTCTCAGTCAATAAAATTTCTCCACAAGTTATCTCGGTGTGGTTAGTAAAGTCGCTCCTTCTTATTCGTTTTCTGTCCGTAATCTGAAAATAATCCCGTCATTAATTATAAAAAAACACCTCAAAAAGACGTGTTTTTCTGTTTGATTGACAGGCCTGTGTTGCAGTCAGGTTACGGCTATTGGTGGGCGGGACGTAGTATCATCAGGGGTCCAATCAGATTGATTCAGATCCGCCGCTCGCTTCCCCCCCCCCCAGCTCATCCACATATGGTCACGGCCGGCTCCGAACTTCACTGAACGAGCAAGATGGCGCCGGCCAAAATCTGAACTCGACCTTTAGCGAACCAGTGGGTGGCTTCACTGTCGGTTGACACTTGGATGAACATCACCTGCTTTTTTGAATGTCCACATAGTTCCTGCTTTAGAAAGATCTTATTTTAGTGGAAAAACTTTCCACTTTCCATTTTTGAGTGGATAAAACGCTCAAACACTAGAAAGTCAAAGATCAAGTGTCGTCCAAGTGAAATTTTGTCATCCACGAAATCTATTTTACCTCATTGGTGGCCATGGGAGCTGGGAACGAGGTTTCGGGTTACCGCTGGGAAAACAAGCGTAGCGCGAGTCCAACAGGTGATGGGCTCGACGGAGGGGCTTGTCATAACGCCACAGTGCTTCATCACTGGTGGGGGCGGGGGACTACAGCTGAAAATTAATTACACATCAGGGATGACTTCAGAAGATTATTTATAGTCTGTCTTCAGGGGTTTTAGGGGAAAAGGGATCCCCTCAGAGAGAATAGAAGTAACAGAGAACGGCCCGGCTGGACACCCGAGTGACATCCCTCTGACTGGTGGGCTAAACAAAGCAACGCAAGGTCATTCAGAGTTTGCAACTTTAAAGACCTGCTCGGCATCTCTGAGTGCTAAGTGTTAGCAATCGGTAACAGATCAACCACATGAACGGGAGGTTAAGATAGCTGATGCTCAGGAATGCTGAATTGGTTTCTGTTCACTCTGTTCTTCCTTCCTTCTGGCGCTTTCTGGAAAATTTTGGTTTCATGTGAATTACTGAAAAGCAAACTTGGTGTAAAACACAGACGGTCGAGTATATTTCTATTTTATTCAGGATATCCGTGCTGGCGTGTCGAGTCACCTGAGCTGAGGAGATTATGCAGCACCATTGAGGGCAGACCTGGAAGGGCACAACACTGCTGAATGTCAATCTGATGTCCTCCGTCTATCTTTAACGACCAGACGCTCCCAGCTGCTTCCAGAGAAAATGTTATGGTTCAGCACTTCCATGAGACGGCGGTGGCTTTCCCACCGGGGCCCCCCAAAGGGAATCACAGAGAAATCTGATTACCAGGGATCTTCATCTGTCTGAGTTTTTTTTTTTAAATTTTCAGAAGTTAACCCGAGACTGATGAGGCGTTCCTGAAGAACATCAGAGGACACTGCTGTGATCTCAGTACAGATTTACTCGACTCCCGTGTCAGACAGCTTCCTGGGAGCTGATAAAATATTTCAATAGAAACCCAAAACGCCTGTCGCTGAGATTAAACTCCAGGGAAGAGAGAGAGAGTCTTTTGGGAAGAAAAGAGGAATTCAAACTGCCATAAATTCTTGGCGTGGTAACGTGAACTGGAGAGCAGCTAGATAGTTAATGAATACGTCCTGATCCGCCTCATTTCACCCTCTGCTGCAGTTTCCCACAGGCCTCCAGTCGTTCCTTCAGGTTGGAGCACTGAAAGTAATTGTTGTGAGCACAAAGGCATGAAATAGATGCAATTAGTGTTCTTCTTCCTCGCTCAAGGAAACATTAAATTGAGGGTGGACACAGACGTCTCAGGGATGTTTTGGCTACTGTATGCGAGCTGATCCACTTATTTACTGTTCTGAGCAGACGCCGTGGCTTTCATCCCAGTGAGTGATGGGTAAACTCCAAACTTCATATCCTTCGCCAAAAATATTTTTCCCACTGTTCCGCTGCTGAAGTGCTTTCCCTCTTTAAACGGTCGGTTTAGTCGAAGTGCCTTTTTAAAGGGTCCGTCCACCTAAATTAGGTAAAAACATTTTCCTCATTGAGCTCTGACAGTGCAAAACTGTTTTGGTTTCATTTGTCCAAGTTAGAATCTCTAAAATTTCATTCTCCATCCAAATCCAGCAGGGGCAATTTAAAAATCATCCTACAAGCACTTCTGTGACTGGACATTACAAGGCTGCAGCGCATATGTCCAACCATAAACCCTCTTAAAAAAAAACACAAAAATGACGATTTTACATCTCTTGTGGACGGTTTGTTTAAAGTTTAGACTGAGCAAGGTGTGCTGCTCTTCCTGAGTTTATACTTAAATAAACCAGTTTTTTGCTCTGGCTTCATATTCACACATGTTCACATATGAATGGTATCTTCTTGCGTGATTCTCTGAAACGGAAGTGAATACGGGTAGTTGACATCATGGGGAAACATGCCCTTTAAAACGGAGAGAATGGAAAGAAGTCAATTACTATTCATTTAATAGTGTGTTCTGTGTAGTATCATGAGCAATGGCTGGTGGCAACACTTCTCTGAAAAGCTGTTGATTTTTTGTGTGTGTGTGTGTGAAATGTAAGTCTTACCATTCACCTCTATCGTATTAGGGCAGAAAATGAAGTCAGAATCAGATATCTCAAAATCTGGACAAATAAAACGAAAACTATTTTCATAGAAACCAAAAGGAGGTTAAGAAGGAAGTATGCTTTATGTATTCATGGTGCTTTTAAAGGTACTTCGGCTAAGTCATGTGCTCTCTCTCTTTCTCTCGCTCTCTCTCTCTCACACACACACACACACACACACACACACACACACACACACACACACACACACACACACACACACACACACACACACACACACACACACACACACACACACACACACACACACACACACACACACAGTGTGCGGGCCCCTGCGCTCTGTGTTGGGTGTCATTAGATTAGAGGGTTCTGCAGTTTCTCACTGACATCAGCCTCTGACCCTGCAGGCCTCTCTTTACTTTCAGGCCCCTTCATTAGGCTCCTGCAGAGTAGGACCACTCACCCAGGGAGGGGAGGTCATCTCCCAGCCAGCAGCCCCCCGCCCGCCCCCCTCACCAGCAGCCGGCAGGTGAATCAACACACTCTTTGTCAGATCACCTGAAGGTCTGTCCACCCCCCTCCCCTGGATCTTTTTACTTTGGTTGTTGCTGATTACGGGGTAAAAGCCAGTGAGTCAGCTCCTTGTTGGGTTTGAACCAGCAGCTGCTCATCACTCATTACGTTAATTATTTCTTTCTTTTAAGAGATCCTTTCATGAGGCATAGTATTTAGGTGGTGGTGGGTTAATGTTTTTAACTTTTTAAATCTTTTTTAATTAAAGTTTGTGTAATCTTGAATTTATAGCTGACAAACGAAAAATAAATTAGAGAAGACTGGAACATAATGAATGAGATTACATGTAAGAGAATTATAAAGAATGAGCTGAGCAGCTCGAGGGGAGCTGGAGGAAGGAGGATGATGAGTGGAGGATTCTGACAGAGGTGATGGATGAACGTGGAAACTTTAGGAACCCTTTACAGTCGACGCTTGGCTTTAAATCACTGTTGGAGCAGGGTGTGTCCGTATTAGAGAAGAAGGGGAATTTAGAGACCCATGCTGTGCTAATAAGGGTTCCCGGTGCCTTAAACCAGCATGCATGCTTTTGCATGCGGAGGAGGTTGAGAGAAAATTGAGGCAGAGTGAGGGAGTCTACAGGATCTGGAAAGAAACCGTTGGGAAAGAAAATGTTCCACATGCATGAGAAAAACTGGAGCTGGAAGTCATGATATATACTGTACATGTCTTTCATCTGGGTAGAGTCATCAAACAGTTTCAGTGCTTATGAAGCCAGATGAGGCTGTTGCCGGCAGCTGGTTAACTCAGTTTAGCACAAAGACTGGGTTGAGGAGCAGCAGCTCTCTCAGCAGGTAACAAAATCCATCTACTGTTGGAGACCTGATCAATAATTAACACAAGTTATCTTGTTTGGTTAATCTGTACAAAAAAACAAAGTGTAAGAGTTTTAGAGCTGCTGGTACCTGACAGAGCTACGATAGCTGTAGGCTAGAAAACTATTAATATTTCCCCCAAATTCTTGAGCTATTCCTTTAAATGAAGGTCTATCCGTATCTTTTTGGAGATACTTTAATCCTTCACTTCTACAGCTGTTATGTAAATGAGACCTGTATAATAGTGGCATCATCTTTTAGTCTGTGCTTTCACAATAGTAGATAAGCTTTATTGTGTTTTTCATCTCAGTTTGCAAAGCTTTTATTAGTTTGCATTTAATCTAAATCTCTTTCGAATACTTTGACTTCAGCACTTTCTCCAGATAACAACAGCAATATAAACAAATAACTGCCTACTTTGGAAAAAAAAAAATTGAATTGTGTGTCCTAATGGATGTGGGTGGGTCAGTGCTCAGCTTGTGGTTACAAAAATAGAGAAGAGACGACACCCAGAAAGCTTCTCTATTCACAACGACTTTTCACCAGTGACTAAATGACGAGATATGGGAAAACCTCAAGCTGACTGAATACAGGAAGACACACAAGCTAATCTTTAACTGTATTTGGCTGTTGCCATGCAAACCACAGTCATAACCTTTGAACACATTGACATGTAGTCTTTTAGTTTGTGTGTGATCATTCAACACACTGGGATGTGTTGTTTTGCAGTGCTATATTTTACAAAGATACATCACATAATGCATATCTATATTTATATTAATAGGTTTCTCCTCTGTTCTCAGTTTAATACAGTAAATGTATTTAAAGGGGCGGTTCAACATTTTGGGAAATATGCTTATTTTCATTCTTACTGAGAGTCAGATGAGATGATCAACAACACTCAACGCCTTTGCAGTAAATATAAAGCTAAAGCCATGGAATGGTTAACTTTATTAGCATAAAGATTGGACACAGCAAACAAGTGCCTGTCCAAAGTTGACAAAAGCTGCCTGTCAGCATGTGAAAGCCATCAGAGTTGTATCAATGTTCTCATCAGTTCAAGGCAAGAAAACAATCTATCTGTATTCTCCAAAATGTCAAACTATCCTTTTAAGTAATCTCTGCACGCATACAGATGATAAGGTGCTAGCTCTTAAGATTGCGGATGTTTTGTAGCTCTCCTGTGTATCATCTTTTAGATCTCAGCAGCTGTGAAATATACTTTTTTTTTTTTTTCCTCTAACATGTTCCATGAGTAAGCACGAGTTAATCTCTTATTCACTCTTTTAAGTATGTTTGAAAGACGACCACAGACGGAATCTGCAAGCTTACAGTCATGACGCGACTCCAGGGAGTCACAGTGCCCAGTCCAAAAAATTGTTACAACATGTACCTCCCTGTGAAACCACAAAGTGTTGGTGTTGCATCCTTGTGCAGAGTCTCCCCGCTGAACAGACGTGCCATGAGCTCGACCCTCAGACGGCAGGGAGTGAGTAGGAGTGGAGTCACACACTGATGTAGTTCTCCGACTCTGTACAGCAACTTTTCCTCATCTTTAAGGCTCCATTTAACAATGAGTACAATTGTTTTATTAGCAGATGATCTGAATGTAAAACCTGTTTTTGTGGAAAACATCAGCGAATAACAGAACAGGCCACCCTCAGATCAGCCGTAATGTGATGAATAAAGACACTTCAGATCTCAGCAGTGATGAACAATCGTTTGTTGTTCTCATGATGTTACTGATACAGCTCGCCTTGCCTGACTTCCTCTGTGATGTGGGGGTGAGAAAGGGGCTGCTGCTTGGTTAATCATTTCACATGTCAATGCACTTTCTTCTCGCTCCTATATAATGACGCACATGTTTGTCCTGGCTTCACCTCAAATCTCATCCCACATCAACATTTATCTTCCAGAGAGATGGGAACACCTGGCAGACCGAGGTCAGAGGCAACCAGATGACACCTGTGGAATTCAGCCTCCTCCTCTCCCTGCCGCCAGGTTGTGGCCCATCCAAACACCTGGATGGAGTCTGGACGCCGAGTTCATTCTGTTTGACTAAAAATATCTGGCTCTGGCTTTCTGTCTGTCTGAGGGCTTCTCACACTGACATGTGTTAAGTGAAAAAAAAAAAAAACCCACATCTTCAGAAGCATGGATCAAAAAGATTTCTTTAGCTCTGAGCAGAATACTTTATAAATGATTTTCAAATGTGTTTTATATCAAAATTATGTCAGCTTTACATCTGAGGGCCTTAACATGCACATATTTTAATTCGTTACTTTTCTTCTAAGCGTGTGGTGACTGTAATTGGCTGTAAGAGGTTGTGGTTCTATACGTAAGGAGAGACATGACCGCTGTGGAAAAAGGACGTTATGAGCAGAGGCAAGCGTTACTCATACAGCGCACACAGTCTTCAAAGTTGTGTCATCAGTGTGCAGGACTCTCAGCTGACAGAATGTGCTCTCCACAGCCGGTAAATAACCCCACCCAGCTGGTCTCTGACGTTCTCATCCCAAAGCCTCCCCTCTCCACCTCGTACTAACATCATCAGCATGGCCCGCGCCACAACTGAGAGACATGGAAGCAATTATAGCAGCAGGCACGGGAACTTTACTGTCTAGGCAGGGCGAAGTCAAATCAGAGCAAAATCAAAGCTCAGGCTCTGTTTTAGCCTGCGAGCACACTGGTCGCTGATCCAGGAGGCAATCGGGAGAAGTGTTGGTATGAAAAGCAAAACTCTTTTCAAGAGTGTCCTACCAGAAAAGTAGTGGAACTTAGAAACGCGACGTTTCAAGGCCAAGTACTGACGAGGGACACGAGGGACTTTATTCTAATAAAAGCCACTGGCTTATGAGAGGTGTAGAATTTAGATATTTGGGGCGAGATTCATTTAACTACATGTCAGAGAGAGCTAAATTAGTTTTTATGCCACCGCAACGGCGACAGCTCGTGAATGAGAAATTTCAGTGAAGCCTTATGTCATAAGTGTATAAATGAGTTAAAGCCACAAGGTCTAACCAGTTCATCATTGAGTCCAAGTGGACGTTTGTGCCAGTTTTAAAGAGATTCCCTCAAGGTGTTCCTACGATTTTGTGTTCATGAGAATGGGACGGACACAGAGGATGGATGTAAAGCCACAGTGATCTTGACCACGAGAATGGAACAGACAAATGTGGGTAACAGTGATGTTGACTTTTGACAACCCCAAACTTAATCAGTTCATCCTTGAGTCCAAGTTAATGTTCGTGCTAAATTTGAAGAAATTCCCACAAGGTGTTTTTGACATACCGTGTTTACGAGCCTCGTACAGACAGACAACCGAAATTCCCTTTAGGCTGAGATATCGTGTTCACGAGAATGGAATAGAAAGATACAACAGTTGTCATGTCACATTGATCTTGACCTTTGACCCCCCTCTCCCTCCCCACCTCATCAATTCACATTAAAGTCCAATTGAATGTTTCTGCCAAATTCTAAGAAATTCTCTTAAGACGTTCTTGAGAGATTCCATTCATGAGAATGCGATGGACAGATATGAATGAGGTCACAGCGATTTTGACCTTTGACCCCCTTAAATTCAATCAGTTTATCCTTAAGTCCAAGTGAACGTGTGTGCCAAATTTGAAGAAGTTCCCACAAGGTGTTTTTGACAAACCGTGTTTAGACAGACAACAGAACACATAATGCCTCAATTGCCGGTGTGGATCAAAGGACTCTGAAATGGTCCGTAAGGTCACTTGGTTCTTGATCCACTCCAGCGGCCTTGGTTCTCACAAGATACATGTAATTATTTCCGAATCTGGATTCTAATTTTTTTCTCCAACTACTTGTCACAGACTCATCCGACATTTCCTCTGATCCTCCCATCTCACGAGTACTAATTTTCTTTTTCTCTGTCCTTCCACCCACGCGGAGTTCATTATCGTTCACATGGGGTATTACAGAGACAACAAGGTATTTCTTCCAAAGAGTAACTCAACTCCCCAGCGGCTGTGGTTCGGCTAGATCCTGATGAGCTAAGGTGGGTCTGTCCAAAAAAGCTGGACGCGCCCACGGCAGCAGCTCCTCATGGGAGTCCAGCCCGTCTTGTTACTCATGGAAACCAACATGTTAACACACACAAGGTTACTGGGAGACTCAAATGTTCCGGGTTGTTCGAGTCCCCTGGCTGTGGGCCTGGGACAGCAGGGGGGCGGAGGGGAGGGGAGGTTAGGGGAGGGGGGGGGGCAGCTGGAGGTTGATACAGCCTATATACTATATGTGTGAGTCAGAATGAGGGAGGCAGATTGAAGGATGGCGGCTGTCTTGTAAAAGGGAAATTTCTGCCTTAACAGCTCCCGTACCTCGGCAGAATGTACACAGAGGCTTGTGCCAAAACACTAATAGAAACCAGACACATGGCGCATGAGGAGTGAGGCTTTCACTGCACTGCTCCAGAGGGAACCACTGGAGGAGTGACGAAGATGAGGAGGAGGAGGAGGTGGGAAGTAGGCACAAAAAAAAGAAAAAGAAAGACATAACGAACTGGGTAGATAACAACCCTTTTAACCGTCTTTTGCCCTCGGAGGCAGGTCGAGATGGGAGCGTTAAATCCCTCTTTGTATCTGAGATTCCTCCATCCACTCGCGGGATGAGTACAACCCGCTGATAAGAGGAAAGTCAGCATAACACTTAACTGAGATAATGCTTGAAAACCGAACCTGCTGCTATATCTTTGAGAGAATTCTCTGCTGCTTGACGTCTTATTGATTTGGCCTGATGGATAAAACACCTAACTGCACACACACGCACACACACGCACACACACACACACACACACACACACACACACACACACACACACACACACACACACACACACACACACACACACACACACACACACACACACACACACACACACACACACACACACACACACACACACACACACAGATAACCACCCGGATTCAACTTTGAACTTTCTGACAGCTTATTGACATGTAGCCAGCAGTGTGTTAAAAGATAAACAAGGGCCATGGTATGGTGTGATAGTGTACAAACTATGTCCGAGATGGGAATAGAGGGAGAAGAACTGCAGCACTTGTGTAATTTGGGACATCAGATCAGATGAGTCATCATCATAATTTCGTGACTCAGATGTTTGTTCAAGACCACCAGACCTTTTACCCTCATTACTGGGGAGCCCCCTTTCCTTTCCTTTCCTTTCCTTTCCTTTCCTTTCCTTTCCTTTCCTTTCCTTTCCTTTCCTTTCCTTTCCTTTCCTTTCCTTTCCTTTCCTTTCCTTTCCTTTCCTTTCCTTTCCTTTCCTTTCCTTTCCTTTCCTTTCCTTTCCTTTCCTTTCCTTTCCTTTCCTTTCCTTTCCTTTCCTTTCCTTTCCTTTCCTTTCCTTTTTCCTTTCCTTTCCTTTCCTTTCCTTTCCTTTCCTCCTCTCCTCTCCTCTCCTCTCCTCTCCTCTCCTCTCCTCTCCTCTCCTCTCCTCTCTCTCCTCTCCTCTCCTCTCCTCTCCTCTCCTCTCCTCTCCTCTCCTCTCCTCTCCTCTCCTCTCTGGAAAAGCTTGATGCTGGTCATGTGCGAGGCATCCGGGAACAAAGAACAGAGGCTCCACTTCAGTCTTTTTCGGACTGCTTGTTCTCTATGTCAGGTCATAAGCAGAGACTGAGCGCTAGTGACGGTTGAACATACTGATACAGAGAAGTACGCTGCCTTATTTAGAATTGCAGTTGGAAGATCGTTTGAGTCACAAGACGTCGACAGCACAATCTCTCCCAGTGGAATTCATTAGGGAGGATGAATCAGCCTTTTAGCACAAACATGAGCTGTTAGTGTTTCTTGCTCAGCAGGCTTTGTATGAGACAGGTATTACCAAGAATGGTCAATTCCTCCTTGGTGTGAGACATTCAGTGTCCAGGTTGGTGGAGATGAATCAGCATTTAGAACAATGCTGTGACTTCCTGAAAGATTGTGGATGTGAAAAAGTCACCTTTTTGTTTATTTCCAGTCTTGAACAAAATGAAACTGAAGAGGGAAAAGATGGTGAGACGTAGACCTGACTAAGCAACCTGATATCTCACCAAAGCCTGTAATAGACCTGTCAGTCCACTAGACAATGCTGTTTTTTTCTTACCTCTAGGCGTAAAAAGTCGGGTGTCCTGAATCTGTTTTCTACGGGAACTGGTTGCGTTGTGTTCCTGTCCCGATACATAATCGATGTTTGTTATTCCACCAGGCGTACTACGGCGTATGTCAGCATTGTCCCAGAAGCGACTAGTTGGCCACTTTGCTAAAAATATGTGCCTTGTTAATTTTTGTATGAAATTAAAGTCATCAGGAACGCCACATTAGTCATATCTACTTCATCAAAATGGGCATGACCCTTGCAAATCAGGCTTTAAAAAAATTCTCAAACCAAACAGGTTAGTTTTAACATTTCTTTTTCCAATATTTTTATTTTGTCAGAAACAAAGGAAAATGTACTCATTAAGTTTGAATGAGAAGTGACCATATTTATGCATAAGTTTTGCAGCTTTACTTTTTAGTTTTTCTTCTGGAAAAGTATTGTGTAACTCTTGACCACATAACTAAAGAAAATATATTTCCAGAACCTTGTTTGTTTGCTTTGGAGGAAACCTCAAAACTCATAATCTTACCAACACTATCCAAACATTTCTAAAAATAGCAATAACAGCGATCAATTAGTGTGTGCCACTTTGAGGGAAAGGCAGTAATCCTCCCCTTTTATCATGTCTGTATGAGTTGTTACGCAATGACCTGTAATATGTTACAAATTTCTTATTAATTTTAATAACAATTTTGAGTCCCCTGTTAGATATCATGAAAAATCCAATTACTAAGGATGATCTTTTTTTTTTTATTTTTTTTTTTTAAGTCTGTGTTAAAGTGTTAAAATTTGTTTAAATCAATCAAAACATTGTTAGGTTGTGCGGGTCAACCTTCCATATCCTGTGGAAGTTTTATGGGAAGTTAGCTACTGCCAAGACAATGTTTTACTGTTGTTTTCTACCTGGGTGTTCCTCCTCAGAAAATTTGTTTTCAGTGAAATAAGAGTTGAAGCTCTGTTGTTAAAAATGTATATTTTGTCATTTTCCCCACAGGGAAGACACTACTGCTGCTGCAGTGGGTAGGTGGTCTTTCACCAAGCCCTGAGCTGTGTTATATTACATTACCAGTTATGACTGTTATGTGTGGTCAGGAAAACACATTTTCTCATTGCTATAGCCATAATCCAATTGATATAATTACAGCAGCATTTCGTAAAGACCAGGTTAAAGTGAAATGGTTGTTGTGTAAAAGACTTAATAGAGCATTCATTACGGTCTCACACACAGCAGTCACACATGGAGACATCAACACGTTTGTATCAACAACACATGACGTTAGATAAGCAGTAAAATGAGTCTCTTTTCCTTTGAAGAACAGGAGATTCTTCAGCGGCAACAAAACACAACATTCCTCAACACAAATGCAGGAAGACTGGGATTGTTCGACTGCAACGCTTGGATGTGGCAACATGGCACTCTCCTAATATTTCAGCATGAGGTGGAATGTGCCAAGAGCACGCAATCGATGGGATTTCCACATATTACCGTCACACAGAGGTGACTGGGACCTGGCTTTGTGCTCGGGATATGGGTTTGGATCTTTGCTGGGAAAAACAAATGGAGGAGCTATTTTTACTCCCGAACAGACTGTTTAAATTAAGGGTCCCTCTACAGCCAGGAGAGTGGCTGTATGAGCAGTGGCAGATTCAGTATCAAGTCTTACTGACGGTCTCAAAAGTAAAAACATTTTTTTTTCCATTTTCCATGGAGATGTCCCAGAGCTGGAAGCCGGAGCAATAAAAATACCTGCCTGGGAAGTGTTTTTCCTGCATTTTCGTACATTTTGTTGTTTGAATTTGTGTGTCGATTTAAACTTGATCTCCATGTCATATGATGATATGCTGCTTAAAACATCTGCTTACATATGTAAAGGCTCACTGTAATTGAGCAGATAACAGGTGGAGATCTTTTGAGGATATTTAACAATTTGGCAATGAGTCAGATTTCAAATGGAGGAAAAAAAAAAAACCCTGCAGCTGAACCATAATAATGCAGATGACCCCGCACCCTTTCATTAGAGGAGACACTTCACTTCCCCTCTGCACTGTTTGCTTGTGTGCATGCTTTGGTTTGTTTGGGATGTAACCCTATCCAGGCAGAGGACATGCCATGTACCAAGTCATTTGTGAGTCCTTCATCAATTTTAACCCCCAACCCAAAAAAATGTAATCCCACAATGCCAGTCATTTCCCAGGACCCTTCATCCTGTGCCTGCACTGAGAGGTACTCGTATAAGGGAAGGGTATGAGCTATTGCTAAAGAGCTTCACCAGACCACCTTGGGATGTAACCTCGCCGTGACTCGAGCATTAGCGAGATGACAGACTGCCCTATGCGTGTTGGTTCACACCAGCTGATGCTGCTAATGCACTGATCATAAACCCCTGATGGCTTCTATATAAGGCCGGGCGAGCGTGCACGACACCTCGGTGGTCTGGACAGCACTAACATCAACATTGACTTATAAGGAGGGGCAAAGACAGATTAAGAGGAGTCAGGCGCTAGGTGTAACATGTTAACGGCCCTTGTGACTCGCCACCCCAAACATTGTTTTTTTTAATGTTTACAGAAGGTGACACGGCTGAAATATGGTACATTCTTTGTTGTTCATCAGGTCCAGCTCAGTCTGGACAGGAAATTACACACAATACATCAGGAAGTAGTCAGAACTTAGAGAGGGAGAATGAATAACCGTTATGCTTTTAGCCATGCTAATTTCATAACTGTAGGGGTGGTGATGTTGGACTGACTGTCAGTCCACCACTTTAGTCCAGTCTGAAATATATCGATCAGTAAAACTTGAATTCATGGTAGCCACATGATGAATCCCAATGAGGGATCCCTTTGGTTTCCCACCTGCATCACCATGAAGCTCTTACTTCTTACTGCTTTCATGATGCCTTCACTTTCTATTTATCACAGTTCCATAATCAGTTCAAAATTCTTAAATTGTCCACAAAGGTTTTTTTTTAAATGACCAAATAGCTGTAAAACTGATGTCATTCTTTCAACCTCAGCTTTGCTTTGTGTTTAAAACCCAACTGATACTAGATGTCTGAAGCTCATACTGCTGTTGATATGCAGGAGTTTAATCAAATCTGATAATCATATAATGATTCCTCAAAACATAAACACATAACATGAACCAATCTTCCCTCAGATTAGAGTGTAGTGAAGTTCATACTGATCGAGTGGGACATTTTGTTGGAGATGAATTCACTTGGCCTGTCAGAAGTTCCTGAAATTCTCAGACCATGCTTCCTCGTACTAAACCAAATTTCCCAAGTATGATTCTTTACTTATTATAACTTGTTTTAAAAAATGTTTGAAAGTCACAGATATAATGATGAAATACCCTCAGAAAAAGCTAATAACAACATAAGGCAGCTATTTTGAAATCTAAGAATAAACATACACATTTTGCTAGAAGTGGCGCCACCTGGCAGCTCAACAGCTGACTCAGACAACTCTTCAGTACCAAAAGTTTCTTCTCACCTGTCAGGTCGTGTTGTCACTCGACTCTCAACTGTTTTGCTGCACCATGTTATTTCAAAGCTCCACTAATTCCACTTCTTAAAATCAACAACTCAGGAGTCTGAATCCAACTACATGAAGTTAAGGTTAGCATTATGCTACGCGGGATGTGACGTAACGTAACCGCGAAACAGTATCAATAAAATAAAAATAAAAACTAAATAAAAACTAACCATTTTCTGTAATTAACTGGCTTTTTAATTTTTTTTTTTTAACTTGTGCTAATTGGAGCGCAATTTTTAAGCATTTCAGCAAGACTCTTACGCACCACAGATTGGGAGTCACTGGCCTATTTAATGATGACTCAAAATATTTCAAACCTAGTTTGGCATTTATGGTCTGCAGTCTTATAATTTATCACCCACACCATATTCTTCCAATAAGCTAATAATGGCCAGTGCTGTTTTACCGATTAACATCTTTTTGTGTTTAATGGTAATGAGCAAATGCTAGGACGCACATTTAACTAGGAGTGAACAAAGTAAACATTATACCTGCCAAACATCCATTTTGAGAAGAACCCATGTAAAGCCTCATACAGCTGCTGTACAGCTGTAGACTAGTCAATGCATGATTTAAAAAAAAAAAAAAAAAAAAAAAATATCTGAGTGATAAATGTGAACTTCCACCACAGGAAGAAAGAGACAACTTGACAACATCAGCATCAGCCAGAAGCATTCAGGAAGCCATAGTAATGTGTCACACCCATAATGTTGTTGAATATGATGACAGTAAGTGTCCTCTCTGAATAAGGCTTGTTCCATTGCCCACCTGTCTTATTGCAAACACACAGAAGAGGCCTTAAGGGGTGCGCCTTTGTTTATTCATTCAGTCGTTTCATCAATCTCATGTTAAAGTGCCTCCATCAGTGGAGGAAATTACATCTGCATGATGTGTTGAAAGCCACCACAGTGGTGTTGTGTCTGCTGGTGCCATCAGTCACTCACTGTCATGAACTTTCTCAAGTCACTTCAGAGGTGGAGGAACTGAAGGCCTTTATAAGGGTGGTGTCTCCTCTTTAATCATCCATCTAATATATATAAGTATGTACTTAAATCAGCAGCGGTTGAGTTTAGGTCATGCTGTTTTTGCAACAATAATATGAGGCTGTATTTAAAAAAAGGACATGTTTATGTTATGTCTGTGAGTATAAGAAGAAACAGTATCTTCACATACTGTATCTATTTTCACTTTGGTGCAGTTTGTTTTTGTCCTGCGAAGCCGGGTGCGAGTGTTTCCATATGCATTATATCGGACATGTTTGGCCAAGGGAGTGGGTGTGGGAAAGCAACAGCACAAAATCGCAGGGAATGTGTGAATGGCTATATATGTGTGTGTGTGTGTGTGTGTGTGTGTGAATTTGAAACAATACCCCAAGGCTCCCCAGTGATCACACTGATTCACTGCCCTCTCCTGCTGTACCCCCAGATACACACATGTTAGCAGCCACATTCCTTCACTCCGAGGGCTGGCGGCGGCCCCGCAGCACGCCTGCCCCGATAGCAAAACACAGAAGGGGGTCAGGGGGCACGCCATTACTGAGAGACAAATACGCCATCTAAATAAAACGTGACACCCTGAACACGGGACCTGAATGTTAAACTGTCCAGCTGGCTGCGCAATCCAATGTCATCTTTCACAACGAAGGGGTTTGACCTGGTTTTGGATTCATAAACTCTGCAGCTTAAGTGTTGTTCTTTCATTGTGATAACATACTAATGGTGCTTTTGCTGTGATCCCGCTCAGAGTGTTACCAGTTTTATGTTTCAATGTTAACTCTGGTATTTCAGAGGATTTTTCTCATAAGCCCCACCTCGTACCGTGTTTTGTTCTTGCATCTTCTCTTGCTTCGTCAGCCTGGATGCGCTGCCCTTTTGACCTCTCATTAAAGCATGTCAAGCATTTTATGCTGCCCCTTAAATAGTTGTGTATTTAGGCGAACAAGTTCAGTGAGGTGGGACAGAGGCTAAGCACACTTTGGGACACTTGTGTGTGTTATGAAGTGTAGTGGGAGGCTGGTGGGATTTGGAGGTGGGGTCATCGTCCCCCCCCCCCTCCCCACACACACACACACACACAGTTTACATGCCGCTGCTTTACTGCCCTGCTCCCTAACACTGATTAGCAGATGTACATAAAAGACACAAATGCTAATTTCCAGGCATTTTTGTGGCTGCTTTAACAAGGCAGCTAAAGAATGGACACTGACTGAATCATCTTGATAGCCACACAAGCTGTCTCAATTTGTCTGGATTGACAGTAAAAACTCACAAGAGGAAACCATTAACACATAAAGGGCGGGTGCATGATCTTCGCCTTGTAAGGAGCCTCTGGCATGATTTCTTCCTCTAAAACAAACTTATGATTCACTCTGGCCACTTGGTTGCTAAGAGCTTGTGTTGGAAAACAATGGACGGTCCACTAAGCAGTATGGTCCAGCTCAGCACTTCCACCCCTTCATGACAAATCTGTCATCCAGTGTCTCGGAGCGTCTGGAGCAATCAGCAGCACCTCACCACCCTTTTTTCTTGTACATGGGGAATGTTACACAGCACAGAGGGAGGAAAGCAAGGCGGATAGGAATAGAACGTGCATGTATGTTAAGGTGCGTGCAGGAACTCGGTGAAACAGGAAGCCCAGGCAGGCTTTTACATTGGAGGAATTTCCTGCCTGTAAGATGTATATCACTGCCTTTCTCCAGTCAAGGAGAGACCGAGAGAGGAGGAGGAGGAAGAGGAGGAGGAGGAGGGTGGGGTTTGCTCTGTGTGTTTTAAAAGGCATCCCAAGACAGGTTTCAGGCTGGCTGTTAAGATCGAGTGCAGGTTTTCATTTCAGCCACAGAAGCTCATACTTCTCCAGGATTTGGTTTGTTTTTTCTCATAGTACAGCCCATTGTTAAGAAACCACATTTTCCATCATAACCCCCAGGTTTCCTTGTTCAACAAGACTTTTTATCCACAACAGAATAAATCACAAATCCAACGCATCCGAAAAGACCGAGGCGAACTGCTTAAAGGAACAGAAGTTATTGTTGCGAAGTGTGTGTACAAACTACTGAGTTACCTGTTGTGGACTTTATTTGCTGTCTGTTCCCAAGTGGTAAAATGTTGTTTATTCTGTGAGTTAAAAGGCTGACAGCTCACCTAATGGCAACCGCCGGGGCGTCTCTCCACCCCCACAGAGCCCACAAGTATCAGCTCACCGTTTGCACCACAAAGAAATGAGATGAAGGTGGTGCGGAGGTTGGTGTCTCTGGTAATAAAGATCATTTATGGAAAATGGATGTTAGTATTTACCCTTAACTTTAAAGTTCAAAGTATTAAGAATGTATTGCACCAAGTATTTATCTTCATTGTCGCACCCATGATGCAACTTAACTCCAAACAATTCAGTCAGAGATTCAACAATGCAATGGTAGTGGTGGTACGCTGCTACCGTGAAGCTGCTACAGAGCCAACTTGTTTCTAACTCCACGCTGATTTTCAGATTTCTGACCCAACAAGCATCGACTCACATCTTCAGAACATTTATCAGACTTCACACAGCTCCCTCTGGAGCCATACATTTTTTTAAATGACCCCCCCCCCCCACCACCACATATGCAGTAGTATTCCCCACCACCTGTAAACAGACTTTGATGTGTAAAATTGGTGGAGCTCCACATTAATAATTAAATTACTCTCGTATAGCCGGTCCTATTTCCACCGCGCTGCGCCAGCGGGAAAATGCTGCATCAACGTCTCATTCTGGTATCGGGGGAAAAAGTTTGTTTGTATTTCTTTTAAATTAATGGGAACTGTGAATTTTCCAACCTCTTGGTTGGAAAATACACCTGAACTTGTTTAACCAGGAATATCCCCTCCGGGAAAGCGGGACTTTTAGGGGCTCTGAGTGGTAGGTTTGACGTAACTTGACACGGCGACGTTTGCAGTGAAAGAAATGGAAATGCACTTGATCCGAAAGGTCTTGGTTAGCCTAGCATACCTAGCTTGCACACTGTGTTAAATGTTAAAAAAAAAGGCAAAGTGTGTAGAAATATAGATTGAAAATTGACCTCGTGAGCTCCATTTTGCCCCTGGTGTGGGTTACATGGATGATGACAAGATTGTTTGTCACTTTTCTGTTTTCTGACAGCAGAAATAAAGCAGGTTTTTGGGTGGTTGCCATGTTGCTTGTTTGTTGTCCTCATCTGAACGCTTAACTAGAAAGTGGGAAGTTTCCAAATGGGAACTTTTCCAATTACCAGCTGACTGGAGGCGCTATTATACCCACAGTCTTCATCTGGCGAGTCAGACTACAGTTAGACTGAGTCTTGAAAGAAATAGTGATATTTTAAGAAAAAAATTAAATACACTCGCTTTCTTGCAGAGAAGAAAGAGTAGAAGATACTTAGCTTAGTTTGGCATAAAGACTGACAGAAAATTTGCGAACGTGTCCTGGCTCCAGCTTCGTATCAAATGGACAGATAGTAGTGGTAACGATCCTCTCGTTTCACCCTCTGCAGGAAAGTTATTTGGTGAATTACCCAAAATGTTATTTGAAAAGAACTGAAGTTTGCAGAAGTGAAAGAAATGTGTCCAGAAAAAGATTTGTTAACACCTATGAGAAGCACCTTCCTGAGAGCACTTATTTTACACCTGCTCATCTTGATATAAATGTGTGAAGATGAAGGCACTTCTTCTCGTGCTATCAATAGTTTGTCCTTCTCTATTGGAAAGTCTATATGGTCAGTTCCCAGAAAGAAAAGAAGTCAATGTATATGTGTGTGCATGTGTGTGTGTCTGCACGTATACACATACAGTACATGCCAGGTCCTTGCAGAAGTGCTAAAGTGTCACGTCTATATTTAAAATAGTTGGCAGGCTGCGTAGAGTCCTGTGAAATGTTCTATAACTGCTTTGCTGCACTTCAGATCTGTTGCCATGGCGGCTGAGTGATGATGTCAAAGCTGAGGCATTGGAATAACCCCCCCCCCCCTCCCCCCAACACCCGCCTTTCAGCAGAAACGACAAGATGGAAAGTATTGTTCAGTTTGCCAGACTCAATTACGCGTCACCACAGGCAAACAGGCTCTGGCTTCATTCATAAAATATGCTCAAAAACCGAGCACACTTGTGTACACTGGCTTGTAGGTGAAGTTTCTACTGGGTGACACACATAAATACATACAGAGAATACTGCTATCAGCTCTTAGTCATGGTCTTCTTTACTGTCTGCCTTTACTTTAAACAGCTCTCATGTCATCTGTCCACCCACAATAAACTATTCGAACTCTTAAAATATCAGGATTTACCAGGAGATAAAAGAAATATTTCTCCTCACACATACAGTTTCCAAACTATTTTCTTGCCCCCCCCTCTGACTAACCTCATACATGAGGTCATGGGACTGTATGAGGATGACTAATACCTCCTTCACATTGAGGGGCCAACCAGGATTATACCTGTGGTGGAAATCATAAATTTGGAGTGAAAAGGTCAAAGAAGACTGCCTTAAGTGGCAAAACAGAAATGTTTATTGACATAACTCAGTTAAGGAAAGACAGAGTGACACGTGTAATGGTGTCTTGCCAGTTCACGGGGATTTTATGTTTGAAACAAACGGCAACCAACAGTTATGTCACCCGTTGGTATGTGAACGGCCGTTATGAAGCCTCGAGTTCGGAATTTGGCCGGCGCCATCTTGCTAGTTCGGAGTGGTTTGGAGCCAGTCGCGACCATATTTAGAAGAGCTTGGCGGGAGCAAGCGGTGGATCTGACTTCGATCTGATTGGCGATACTACATCCCGTCCACCGTTAGCCGTAACCTTACTGCATCACAGGCCTGTCAATCAAACAGACACGCCCCCAGAAACACGGCTTTTTGAATCTTATTTTATCCTTATCTTATTAATGACGGGATTATTTTCAGATGGACCGCCAGGAAACGAATAAGAAGAAGCGACTTTAGCTAACAACACCAAGATAACTTGGGGAGAAATGTCATTGACTAAGAATTTTATGAGATTAGTTAAATGGGAGTCTATGGAGGCTTTTTGAAACCAACCTCTGGTGGCACTCGGTGGTATCGCAGTTTAAGGCACTTCCCTATCAAACTCGTTTTTCAGACCCAGAAGCTACGTACGGGTTTTGAATGCATCGTCCTGTGTTGCGGCTTCGACAAGAATTGATTTTGATGTGAATGGCAAAACCTGGTTGAACTAATTGCTATGCATCTCTCCAGGATTGAGACCCAAATCCTGTCTGAATTGTAATGAGCAGGGATTAACCTGAGCTCACTGACCTGGTTTGAACTGTCAAAACAACGGTTGAATAACTGGTCATTAGTTTGAAGAAGGTATATGATGACCTCAGTGGCTTCAGACTCTCAGAATATCCAGAAACAGGTCATATTGGCACACCCATTAATTGAGTTCATCAGTGAGTTTGTGGCCGACGCACAAACATCATCTCATTTCAGAGTTTGCATGTGATGATGGGATTTCTGAAAACCCAGTTCAGCTGGGAAGTTTCAACAACAAATCATTCAGATGACTACATATAATCCGACTTTCTATCAACCACGCCTTGAATTCTGGCTCTCATTCATCTCCATCCCGAGGACCTAAAAACAGAGTAAGAGCATGAGACCCCCGCTGGGATTAGGGCTTTGAACCATCAAGTGCCCCCAACAGCTGTGAACTGGCCCCTTCCAGACACTCTGGATCCCTCCCATCAGGTCTACAGTCGAGACTCCGCTACGTGTGTCGGGCCGAGTTATAAATACGAGCAGCACTTGACAGAGAGTTCATGTTGCTACTGCCACACAGCCAAATTTGGCCCCTGTGTCCAATCCCTGAGGCTTCGAGTGAATCAGCTAAACCAACACTCACTAATTCCAGCCGGCTTGGATTGGTTTATTAAAGGTCTCATTGCAGTGAGTACTTGTTTCTTGCAGCCTAACCGCTCTCCTCGCTCTCGTGTGACTCAGAAGCAGGAACATAGAATCTTCCCAGACACTCCCCTCCGGAGCGCATCAGAGGACATCATATGCCCGAATCACATCAAAGCTGTAATTAGATAGAAATACATATGGATCACACACTGAGTTGCAAGAGTGGCTGATGAAGGTGTAATTAGTACGGACATTATAGTAAGTCACTTTATTTTGAGAGTTGGGAAGCGGAGGAGTAACCGAGTCTCTAAAAAAAAAAAAAAAGGTTGAAAAGAAAGTGGGGGCAATTTGTGATGTGAAGTTTCATTGACCTTTCCATCACCTATCAGTTTGTCCTCTCTGGCAACAACTCTGGTCTCACAGGGTTGTGATAACTGAGAGATAAAATCAAAGTGAGGATTACAGATCCATTGTTCTTTCGGCTAATAATCTTGGTGCAAGTAGAGATAAAAGTGGCCACATATTTTACCACATACACTAGGTAGTGGAGGAAAGGTTCCCTTGAGTTGTTTTTTTTTTTTTTTTTTTAAGGGAATCACAGGCTCCTCCCCCTCCAAACTCTTGTTACGCTTGTGGGAACTCCCTGTATCACGATTAGGTGAACAGAGAAGGCGTGGGCCTGGAGAGAGGCAGCGAGAGAGAAGGAGAAGGAGAGGAGTGAGTACCCGGAGAGGAGCTGACGGAGCATTAATGACACACAGGCCGGTTAGAGTTACAGGGATGCAGTTTTAGTCTGATTCCCCCTCTTGTTTCCTGGCTTTGATCTGCGGAATAGAAAGCGCGGAAATTTGGGAAACTTTCGCCACTCAAAACAAACTTTAGTGGATTAATTCTTTTTTTTTTTTTTTTTTTTAAAAATGGGCTTGGAACGATTTTGCCCAAAGACGCGGGGGACAGTCGCCTCTCTCGCCCGCTCATTCCTTTGTATCATCGGGCTATTACTCACTTCTTCTCAGCCTGTCTGCGACGCGTTCAACTTGGATGTGGAGAACCCAGCTGTTTACAGCGGACCTAACGGAAGCTACTTCGGATATGCTGTTGACTTTTATTTGTCTGACTCTGCCAGGTGAGTTTCCTTGATACAGAATTAAAGCATTTTTATCAAGAACAGAAAGGAGGATCATTTCAGAATAAGGTCTGAAACAATTATCTGTAATTTTATATGTAAACTCCACGTTGTTCTCCAATATGTTGCAGCCTACAAACTTTCCATTGGAGTTTTTTTTTTTGTTGCCAAATTTCAGATCATCTAGTTTACAGCTGTTAAAGTCACCCAGAAAGTTTCCAGAAGGAAACCCATTTCATTTGTTGGGTATAGTTCTGGCTCTGACATTCAAACCAGGGTTTTGTGTACAGACTGTGCTGTGGACACATGCTTTACGCACACGCCCTCAGCCCGCATACAACTCACTGTTGCTTTATTAAATATATATAGGAAATTAAATTTGTGTTCTCAACCACTTCTGGACTAAAGCCCAAATAAAGCCAATAAAATAGAGTGGCTATTCAACCAAAAACAAAGGTCAGAACATTTCGAAGTCTTAATCTCATTGTCAGACAAAATGACATCTATTTATGACCTTTTAATCTGCTCTTGCATCTAGAATTCCAAAACTCACTTTAGCAATCACATCAGACTGGTATGAAATGTTGGTGCTGGTTGTGATGCTTCCAGGATGTGATCTCTGTGTCACTCTGCATGCAGTCACCGTCTCAGCATTCTTCCCGAGGAGCTTTTGGCATCAGTCATTTTTTGAAACTTTTGCTCATTCATGCATGCCTGTGGTCAGGTCTAATACCACAGTAGTCTGCGGAGAATATAATATGAGGAAAGGGGGCTCCTGACTTGTTCTGGGACCATACAGTCTGGGTTACAAAATGTCAGGCATTGGTTAATGTGGCTGCTGACAGATTTGCATTTGTGTTGCATACCCCTTCAGTATACTTTGGTGAGTCTTGGACCCAACATTGTACTGGCAATAATCATTAACAAAAAGGTTATGCAGCCCACAGTCAAGGTTTCACTCAGACATAATCAGACTTCCTGGCTGAGTCTTAGTCTGCTGAGCTCCAGCGCTGTCTCAGACCTCTGTTCAACCAGCCAGCACGCTGGGATTTGAGACGGGGCTTTGTGCCGAGTGGGCCGCCAGCAGCAGCAGCAGCTTTTAGTTTCCCTGTTTCTCCTCCTCACTTCCCTGGACAGCAGACACTTAGACATGGGAAGATTTCTCTCCCTTCTCTCCTCTGGCCTTCCAGCCTCTTTAAAAGCCTGCTGCTATAAGTCTTCATTTCTGTGCCTGTGAAGCAGGGGGTTCAAGAGAGCGGTATGATTTAGGATGTGAGGCTTGTATTCATAGACTCTTATTATTTCTCTCTCCGACGTCCTCCTCCTTTCTTCCTCCTATGCTGATGTCATTCTGCGGGGCTTTTTTATTTCATCCATCGCCGAGACCTTCCCCCCACCGTCTAGCCCCTCTTCCCATCATCTCTCCTCATCTCATTAAGCATCAGACACAGCAGACGTCATCTTACCGATGACTTAATCCCAACTTTTCTACACTTGAGACGCCTTGCTCACGGAGGCGGAGATGAGACGATGCTTTGTATGTGCAAAGCAGGACTAATGTTTAAATGTAGCTTCCTTACAACCCAGCGCCCTGTAATTTCCCTCCCGATGATATGTATTCAGAAGTCAAATGTCAAACAAAAACGAAGCACGAAAGAGCAGATTTAAGATCGTGACTCATTGCTCTATCTGTGAGCCACATGTATCTAACACTTCAACTAGGTTTCTTAGAAGCTCGCATCAAAACACATCAGCGGAGACATGAAATGAGTTCTGTTATCTCTTGTTTGGCCCCGACATCATCAGTATCATCATCTTTACCCACACTTTGGAGATGTGATGTGGGGAGCTGGGGGAGTAGCCAGAAAGCCCGGTGAGGTCAGTTGAGGGATTGCACACACAGATACTTCTTGTCAGGATGTTCTGCTGCGAGCTCAGCTCCAACTGATAAAAATGATGGCCGCTTTTTAGAAAAACGTGTGTTCATCACTGGTTGGACTAGAGCAGTAAAAATGAGACAGTTGGCAGATGTAGATGCAGAGACGAGGAGGAAAAATACTTCTCCCATCTATAACAGCCGCTGTCAGGCCTTACAAATACAAAGGGTTACTTTCTCCCACTTTGACGCTGATCCTTGACAACACTTTTATAGATGCAGCTCTGCCATGCCCTTCGGCCTGATGTGATAAAATTACATTTGGACACTGGCTGGACGGCCCACCATGGAAGAACGCCTGGGGATAGTTCCTGTGAACTGTGTGACAGCTCTTGTCAGATGCACACAGGAAGGGTGGGAGGATATATGGCTCCCTGTTGTGTGTGTATGTTTTTCCATGTTGAGCGAGGATGGACTTCTCAGTCTATGCGCGCGCGCGCGCACACACACACACACACACACACACACACACACACACACACACACACACACACACACACACACACACACACACACACACACACACACACACACACACACACACACACACACACACACACACACACACACACACACACACACACGACGAGGGCTAGAAGGACTTCTGAGTGTCTGACTCTCTCCTCAAACACTCAATCACCAAACAGCTGTAAGTGGCTCCTCTTTGACTTTCTCCTCGTGCCAGGCAGGGATAAGGGAGTGGATCATACCCAGATAGAAGAGGTCAAGGGTCAGGAGTCTGTAAACAATAACAGACTTGGCCTGCAGTGTGTGAACGGACGTGTTCATGTGTTCCAGTGACGTGATGCTGATGTGCATTAGCTCACAGATGGTTTGGGCATGACGAGCACAAGCTGAGGTCAGCCGGTCCATGTAGGTGACTCTCCCCCAGTTTACCCTCTCAAACAGGGTTAGAGTTGAACTAATATTGACTTTGGACCGGGGTCTCATTTGGCCACTAAAATGGCGATGTTTTCTCTACGCTGAGGTTCCTCTCCATATATGATCAGCCTCACTTTTGTTACTGTTTTCACTGGTGTCCTCCTCTGTGTACCTGTTTCTAAATCAGCTGCTGGAGTGCAGCTTGTATATTTGGGTTGCCAAGCGTTTCTTCATCCAGGTTCTCCTTGTTGCGTGCAGACAAAGAGGCCCTTTGTGTGATGGCAGTGATTGTTTACTGTTTTCCGTCAGAGGAGCTCACACTATGACTCAATTCTTTCTTAATTTATTGGCCTTCCTTAAAGCTGCTTTAACTATCTGTTGTCAAACGCTACATGCACCTATGATAATCAGGCTGTTGGGTTGGGAACATAAGTGTCTGCTCCTGTGAAGGTCAGTCAGGATATACTTGGTACGGCTACGCTGCTGAAACAAAGTACCTTTCTAGGTTTTACTGGTCTGTCAGTAAAAGGGGGCTTTATATAATGAGCCTGTGTGTGTTACACTGGAAAAAGATGTCAGTGTAGATGGTGCTGATGGGTTTAGAGGGCCCGTGGACCCTGCTGTCACGTCTGCTGTATTGGTTTCGGGAATGCCCCGAGGACGTTGCGTCTACTTTGGGATGAAGTTGGCCGTCGGTCGGGGTCGTCCTGACTCATACGTTGCTCAATATAATCTCTCACTGCCAGCAGGCCTGGTTTGTTTTAACCCCCAGGTCACCAAATGACTCATATCTCTCGTAATTTGATAGAGTCGATCCTTTATATGGCGACAAGCGTATGACGCCATCGTGCGCTCATGCGATACGAAATTCTACTGGATGAAATTCAAAGTAGGAGCAGTTCTGATATTAGAAATGGAAATATCACGCAACCGTTGGCCATTAGTGTCCATGAATGTGTGTTTGTGTATGTGTGTGTGTGCGAGTGCAACAGAGGTTTGGGGTGTGTTGAGGCAAAGTGCTCCAACAGCTGCAACCTCCCCCACCTCTTCCAGTCACCATGTTTAATACAACGGCCTCTCTATCTTGAGGTGACAGCGCCGGACCCCCTGATGTGACCATTGTAGAGAGGTGTGAACCACCAGCAGTTTAACTCCCCGCAGGAAGACTGTGAAAGGAGGGGTGGGGGTGGGGATGATCTGTAATTGCGGTTGGGGATGGGCAACAGTTTAGGTATGAGAAAATGCATAGGCGAGACCACGAGCCATTTTGATGTTTCGCCGTCGTTGCAGGATGTTTCAAATTTCCCACTTGCCACTTGTGAAATAACTCGACAGGTTGGCGGTTTTAACAAAACAGCTGCCGATTTTCCCACATTAACTCTGAACGCACCCGTAAGGATGGTAGCAGATTAAATGATTGCTGCTTGTTGAAAGGTTGGAGGAAATAACAAAACAACGGTTGCTAAATCAAACTTGGTGTCAACTTGCTTGATTCACTTAACAGACCTTAGTGACTCCTACGCAGCTGCAGAGTAGCGTAAAATCATGAAGCCCAAACTATAATTTCAAATTGCTTCTAGATGTTCACATGTTTCTCCTATGTGACAATAAACGACGTTGTCTGGCTACCTTAGCTGGCAGCGCCTGTATTCTCCAGGCCACCTGTTGCCTGGTGCGGTTATCCTTCGGAGGATCTAGAGGAAGCGTTTTTTGTTCTGTGATATGGGATCACATCCTCGACAGACCAGACTGTTTATCTTATCATCTCTGGCTGGTGTGGGTTCAGACCTCAATGGCTCCTTGTCAAGCCAATCCCGAGATATGGAAATGTCTATAAATTGTTCTAAAAAGACATAACTCGCTCCAGGTTTGTAGAGCAACATGAAGAAGATCTCTTCTTTCTTTTCTTTTTTTTTTCCTCATACAGCCTCAGCTCAGCACAGTAGACTCTCTGTAGTCAGCACACGCCATCCCAGCAGGCACTGCTACTCTCATCATCTTCAGGCTGCCGGACAGCAGCACTGACAACGTGTGTGTGTGTGTGTGTGTGTGTGTGTGTGTGTGTGTGTGTGTGTGTGTGTGTGTGTGTGTGTGTGTGTGTGTGTGTGTGTGTGTGTGTGTGTGTGTGTGTGGATAGACGATCGTCCATATGGCACCCGTGAGGACTCGAGCAGCCTCTGTCTGGCCTTGGTTCTGAGCGGACATGAGACTATTCGTATGGCTCCATGTGGTCTAGAATAAGTCATCACACACTCCTTGTGCTTCTCATTTCTGTCATTCAGCTGATCTCACTCTCATGTGCCACACGTGCTAAATCAATATTGCTTTATAGTATGACATCATACAGGCGTACATTCATTTATGTGCAGCTCCAGGAATGAATTAAATGTGTTGCTGAGAAAGAAGTTGGTTGTATTTTTTCACGCTCCGTTCCTCCACTGAAGGAGCGAGAGCAGTGAAGGTCAAGAACTGCTTCTGGCTCCAATCAGGTCCCTGCGTCGCCGTTTTACTGATATGGAGCCACTCCAGTGTTTAAGCATGTGTTGATAGCTGAGTGCAAACCCCATGGGGCAGTGTGTGTGTTTTACTGAGGTGCTGCTGAGGTTTGTAGGCCTCCAGTCCTTTTTCATTTTTTTGTTTCCTTCTTTTACATGTGCCATAGCATTCGTTGAGCCGCGTTTACGACTGCAGATGGTAACTGCCGCCGGCTCTGGCAGACTTAACCAACGTGATTAGGATTTTTCCCTCTTTTCTATCTTAAAGCTGTTGTAATAGTGTTGAAGTGACATCAGCTTTGCAGCTGGGTGGAAGACAATTAAATGTGGAATTGGGGTGAGGGGGAGGGGAAGGGAAGTGCTGGGCTGAACGGGAGGGGGGTAACAGAGGAATTTGCCTGTTGACAACCTCCCTCTGTAACCTCATCGTAAACCGTATTAGCCATGGCTACGTGCAGTTGTGTCACATCAGCAAGTTCCAGCACTCAGCATCACCCTTAATTTCTAAACCCCACATAAAATAGCGGTTACAGTCTGGCAATTATGGTGTGGTGATTTTTTTTTGGTAGAACGTCCCCTGATTGCTTGACCTTCAAATGAGACAAACCCAGTCGTCGGTTTACAGTGAAGCTCTTGTTTACAAATTCCTCGCTTGCAGCCTAAATCACTTACAGTAGTTTAATTAATGCTTTAATTGTCAGCTGGGTGGTGGAGATCATTAGTGGCCGCTGTATGGCAGTTGGTGGGACTTGGTGAAGCCGCTAATGCTTTTCATTTGTCCCACTAAGACATAGCTCGCATGTCTCTCTAGTGAAGTGGGTTGGCTACTTTTTCCATAGCAAGATGAATTTGAGAAATGACCAAACGGAGATTAGTTTAATTCTCCAGTAGCCGAAGTATTTCAGTGGGCAGAGCAGCCTGTCTGAGAGCATCAGAAAGGACTCTTTATTTCTTTGCAGAAGCATACTGAGTCTGTCAGTACGGTTTTCTCTAGTGTGCTATAACTCCAATGCGGTGTTCCAAATGATATACTTCCCTTAGTACACTAACTCTCACTTGTGTAGTGCAGGAAGTTTTACAGAGTAGTGTTGTTTCAAATCTCACACTGCTGTTCTGCTCTCACAGGAAATAACCTCAGCATTTGAACACATCACCCGTCAAAATATCTGCTGCTTTAATTACCCAGAAATTAACATGTTCACATGCCCTCTGCATAACACACTCAATAAACACACGGATTTTTCTATCCAGCCGCGGTAGTGAAGAAGAAACACTTTTGTGTTGAGGAACAGCTACAGCTTCTTTAGCCGCCTTAATTTTAAAATTCTTCACATCGATGGCCCCGCATCCTTCCTGCTACGTAGCCAAGATAGCGACCGTTTAGGGTGGAAAGCGTCCAACGTTTCACACTTCTTTTTTGGACCGTTTTGAGTGCATCATCCTGGTACTTGTAGTGCGCTGCATGTTTCTGTACTTGGCAGCGTGAACGCACTGATGCAACAGTGAGTGTTAGTGCACAAGTACAACATCTGGAACACAGCAATAGCCTCCCCTCAACCATTGTAGCATGAACAAACCCACCTCATGAGGATGCCTGTCCTTCATCTGAAACGCTGAGGATTGCTTGTCCCCTACTAATTATATATTTTTGCAATCCAACGGCCTTTTCTTTGACAAAGGAATTTGTAATGAAGCACTCAGTCGACTGCACCTGGAGCTTCATTAAATGCAAACGATACAAAAGCTCTTACCTTTTGAGCACACGACATGCAGACAAGGTAAAGGGGCGGGGAAATGCCGGCAGATCCTCGCCAGATAAAGACCCATTCAATGCTAATTTCTCCTCATTTACAGAACTTTCAGATAACTATCAGCCTCTGTGTGTGTGTGTGTGTGTGTGTGTGTGTGTGTGTGTGTGTGTGTGTGTGTGTGTGTGTGTGTGTGTGTGTGTGTGTGTGTGTGTGTGTGTGTGTGTGTGCACATCTGCATGTATCCGTGTAAAGCAGTAAAACCAGCTGCCAACTTGCTGATTAAAGCGTGATCTGCTTGTTTTGTTATTTCCTGTATTCCCCACACCCCTTTTGAAAAGCTGCCATGGCCAACTCTGGCTGGACTCTGTTCAACTCCGTTTCAACAAAAGATGCTGTGGCTTTCAATTTCCCCGGCCTTGTTATTGTGAACATGTTCCTCCACTGGTGTCATTTATTGCATACATGTGCTTGCAGAATACTTCTAAAAATGTTTTTGCCAACTTTGCATTTGCTCTTGTTTGAAACTTCTGCAGTCTTGCTCTGACAAACAGAGGAAACTACGCTGAGAGTTTTGGAAATTATTTCCCAAAAATAGATTTGCGGGGCTTGCAGGTGACAGGTGTGCACATTCACTGACAGCCTGTTCGAGTGGGAGTGTTTAAAGATAGTGAAATCTTCAGCTGACTTATTGTGAAAATACCCGACCAGGAAACCTCTGTGATTTAGATTACTGCGCAGGTGGAGCTCTGTTGCTCTGCTGGGATATTCCCGCATCTGCATATGCGATCAGAAATAAAAGGTGTTTCTACTTCTCCAAGTTGAAACGGTTTGTTTCTTCTTCCCTGTTCCAACACAAACCGGGGAGCTTCTGCTCCACATTTGGAATTGGCATTGTGCTGTATCTCTTCTGAGGTAGTAAAACTGCAGTCATATTAAACTCATACCTTCTGCTCTGTGACCTCTTCTTTGTTCTCCCACAGTTGTGGCTTTTTCAAAGCCGTAGACGCTGAAAGGATTTGAAAGCTTTGTAGTGACCACCAACACACATCTGTGCACGTCTTAGATTTTCCTTTTCCATTAGCCGTCCAATAACTTTCAGCGTTTTGTCATCTGAGGTAATAGATAGGTTCAAGGGGATTCATTATGGCAGATTACGAGGTCATGGAATAATGCGCGCTTTAACTGCCGTTTGACTCATGCTGGATCTCCCGTCTTCCTCTGGACCCTGCTGAGGAGTCACGCTCGGGGGCAGGATGCTCAGTTTTCGCCAAAACGTAAACTTTCATGCTCTGTTGGTAGATATGGGGCAGGAAAGGGTGTTCTCTTCCTGTTTTGGAACCCCCCCAGACATCGTTTGGTCTCAATGAGCCCATGCCTACTTTACCCACATCAATGAGGTGATGCTTATTGGGTCAAGTGAGTCCAGAATGAGGTAATGGCTAAACCAGCCACTTAAGGCACATTATCTACAGAGGAGATTTTCCCCTAACTTATCCCTGCCCATATCTTGGTTTTCTCCATGTACATACCATCCTTCTCTGTCTTTTCTTCACCTCTTTAATCTCTGGAGTTTGTCCTGTGCGCTGTAATTCACCTGCAACCTCGGCTGCTCATCCTGTAGCTGTAACACTGAAGCTCCGAGGACGTTGCTGTTTGGCATCACAGCTGTAGAAACAAGAGTGTGACTCCACTTAGCCTGTCTGCTTTCTTGTTTTCCTATTCAATCTGCCCCACAGGGGAGCATGTGTGACCGCGGGACTCTTTCTCCTCCTGTGTGTGTGTGTGTGTGTGTCAGACTACGTACAAGCAGAGCGAATACATCTGCGAATATCACATGTGCACATGTCATAACAGCAGATTCCAGAGAGCGTATGGGATTATGTAAAACAGCGCTGCAACCTGTCAAAATGATTTGCATTTGAATCGGAATACAGCTCGCTAAGCAGTTAAATGTGCGTCTAAACCTGTGTGGTGGGAGGCCTGGAGTGCTGTTTTTAATTGAGGCCAGGCTAAGAGCTGGAAATCTTACCAACGGCTTGATAAAGCAGTTATGATTGGCCAATCTTTCAACATTTGATTTACAGCGAGGTGTCTCTTTGTGTGTGTCTCCCCCGCAGTGCGAGTGTGGTGATCGGAGCGCCCAAGGCCAACACGAGGCAGGTCAACGTTACGGAGGGAGGCTCCGTCTTCTACTGTCCCTGGAGCCTCAGCCAATCAGACTGTCACGCCATTGAATTTGATACCGAAGGTAAGCCTTATGATTTACACACAAAAAAGCAGCGCAATGATATGCTGTTTGAAAAGCCGAAGGTCTGGGACTTTGTATGTCTGGTGCCAAAGAAAGTTGTTTTCATTTGATTTTTTTTTTTTAAAGGGAAATGCAAAACAAAATGCTTTTTTTGTGATTTTGAACGGTGCAGTCTAACTCTTACTGCTCTTTGTCTTATTACCAAACTGCAACCAACAATGACGTCACCCATCACCCGTTGGTTTGAGAACGGCTGTTATGAAGCCTTGAGTTCAGATTTTGGCCGTCAGCATTTTGCTAGTCCCGAGCAGTTTGGAGCCGGTAGTGACCATATTTGGATGAGCTGGTGGGGAGCGAGCGGTGGAGCCTGTCAATCAAAAAGACACGCCACCTAGAACACAGCTTTTCAAATCGTATTTTCTAATTAATGACGGAATTATTTTCAGATGGATTGCAGAAAACTAATAAGAAGGAGCGACTTTAGCTAACAACACCGAGATAACTGGTGGAGAAATTGTATTGACTGAGAATTTCATGAGACTAGTTGAATGGGAGTCTACGGAGCAGGAGGCTTTTTGGAGCCAACCTCTGGTGGCACTCAGTGGTATTGCAGCTTAAGGCACTTCAGCATCAGCCTAATTTTCAGACCCAGAAGCTACGTCCACTTTTATAGACAGTCTGTGGTTATTACCTGGTTGTTTGAGAGGTTGAGATGCCGTAAATGCTATTTGAACACTCTTTAGATGACTGAGCTTTGTTCCTTCTCCGTAAACTTTTAAAACCATCAGAGCATTTCCTCTCTGAATTGGGCGTCGCTGTTCCACTCCACTGGGCTGTTGTTGGCTGCATTGGTTCCTGGACGTGGGATGATCCTTTTTTTCCTGTTTGTGTCTTCTCTTTGGGGATGAAAAGGATAATGGGGTGTTGAAGAGGATTTTTGAAGGATCCTCCTTCTATCCTTCCTTCCTCCAGGTCATGTTTGTGTTGCCTTGCCTCAGGAGGCATAGGGAGATAAGCAACCAATAAACAAATAAAGTCGGACAAAGAAATATCGTGTTTGTATGACGAGTGAAGCCGACACCGCCGGCCGTGACAAAAAGGCTCCAGTTGAGTCAAAACGAAGTGAAGTGGTTTTTAGGAGAACATGAGGAAGAATGGATTCGTGTTTCAGTACGTTGACAGAGAACCCATCAGCCTGTTTTTACACAATGGAGCCAAGGTGAAGTGAAGAAAAGGGAGACTCAAACTAAAAAGCTTTTAGATTAAACATGCCCTGAAAAGACACAGTCATATACACACACACACAAACAGTATGAATCACACGTATGGAGAGACAGTTGTTGCGTCACTTTTGGCTTCTTTCCTGAAAAATCAAATCTCAGCATTATGGGCCAACTTGAATTTACTGTCCGTTATGCACGACGGGGAGAAATATTCCAGCGTTTCACAAGCCTTTTCCTTTTTTATTGGACACCCCTGTGCTCCACTATTTCTGCACTGTTTTTCTTGCAACATGAAATCTATTGTGTGTCCACCGTTGCTGGCTAAAGGCCACGGGGAATGATGTCATGCACAAGCGCACGAGGCCTCCCGGTCAAGGTTGGTCCCCTGGGTGTTTCAGAGAGTGTCCTTTGTATTTAAAAAAAAAAAAAAAAAAGTCTTTGAAGGAGCAGATTGGAGTGCCAGAGTCCGTTCTGACATCTGGATCGTAATCGAGCAGCTGCACAGACATGAACATCTGCATGCCAATGTGACTCTGACAAACATCCGTTTACACCAGTGGCATTCATTGCTGGAATTAATTTACTGTAGCTGTGCCTGCGCTTTCTTTGCCAAATCTGGTAGTAATGATGAGGGCAATAAAAAAAAAAAGACATTCAGTGATTTTTGTTCTGCTATGAATTCTGAATAAAAGATGGCTGCAGAGTCCTCGGTCTATTCTTAAAACAAAGTGGTGTCAGAGGTCTCCCTGTTCCTTGGTGTGCTTGAGCTCTGACCCACAGGCCACAGACCCTCTTAATTAGTCTAACTAATTGGGTCAAAGTGGCCAGTGGCCCCTCTCCCATCCACTTCCTCTTCCATAGATAAGAGCTTGTCTATGGATCCGAGAGGAGGAGAAGGGACGGTGGGTATGAGGGGGCATATACAGGATGGTAGGAAGGGAGAGGAAGGGGGGGAGGAAACCAGAGAAACCCTGCTCCTCGCCTCCGTCCCCCCTCTCTCCTCTCCTGCTGTCGGTGCTCCCACAGGGGTAGCTGATGTGATGAGTGAATTTGGCCATTTGTCTTCTACCCCACTGACACAAAAACACACACACTTCCAATGAGAGGCTCTAACCCCACTAATGGCCATCCACTCACACACAGTTCAAAGTAGAGAGCGGGTCTATACGGACTCTCTCCAGACCCACTCTGCTGGTCCTGGGAGAGACTGGCCTGGCACCATGTCACATCAGCACACTGTGCTAACCAGCCTCCCAAGAGGGGTGTGTGTGTGTGTGTGTGGGGGGGGGGTCGACTCAGGTCAGATGACAACTCGTCATGGTCCCTCTCTGGTTCTCCCTTTATCTCCCCGTGAATTTTCATCTTAAAGTGTTTCACGTGTTTCCAGCTGGCAGACAACAAACACCACTTTTCATCGCCCGTTAAAGTGACACAGAACTACTGCTGCCGTTTGAGAGCGTTTCTCAGCAGAGGTGTGCCTCGTCTCTTTTTTTATTTTTTATTTTATTTTACACTGCAAGACAGCTGATTGTACACACTAAAAAAAAATGGAACCCAATTTAGGTAGTTTTTAACCCAGCTGCTGGGTAAATATTGGACCAACATGGGTTAAATGTTCTTTAAAGGTTATTTTCACTGTAATGCTGGGTTAATTCTACCTCATTAATGGGTTATTATTATTTTCACGTTTGTTACAGTAAACACTTTCAAAACGTTATTTCAACAGACTAAACATATCAAGTTATAATAGCATAATAAAAGTACTTTCATAGAATGCTGGAATAGAAAAACTTATTTTTAAAAAGCCATAATAAATTCATTACTGTTGTCAGTTCATAAACTCTGTAACACTTAAATGAACAGAAACAGAATGCTTTCTTTATTGTTACTAAATAACATTCACATAGTATTATCTTCAATGAAAAAACTGCATAACTATACTTTTACGGTTTGAATTATGGGAGGCCTTTTCCACCGCTACTCATTGTTGCCTTGGTAACATGACTCAAACCAACACAGTCGCTGCTCTGCTTCAACCTTCGCCTGGTGGATTTGCATTCGCTTAACCAAACAAATTCCCCGTGCTATGAAAACGTGAAGAATAAATACCAAACAGCGAAGGCAGATTACTTACAGTAACAAGCTTATAAGGACGTTGTTTGAAGTGCTGGTCGTGTTATTGCCTGTGTGGCTAAAGCGCTTCTTTTCACCCCTTTTCTGAACACTTAAAGCGGGTCCGGCTGCTGTTGGCCGGTGATGAATAACGTGAGCAGGAAAGCCTAGAGATGGAGATTAAGCAGAAATACAGTTGGGGTTATTACAAACCTATAATCTCCCTGCTTACTGTCTGGGGTGAGGGGAGCAGCACTGCCTCGTAGCAGGAGCAGAGAACGGACTGTTCGCACACGGAGACTTGGGCGAGATAGTGAAAGAAAAAATGAATAGGAAAATGGAGATAATGTTGAAAATGAAAACAGAGAAAAGTGTGTGCTTCCACAGAGATGACTGGGGAAGTTGCTGTGAGGAAGCCAGGCCAGAGTGTGTATGTTTTCCTTGGACCCCAGCCCCCCTTCACTGTTTCCAAAAAGACACGGAGCAGGCCTTCACTCTCAGCTCCGGGCTGCCGAGTTGGCTGGAAAGAAAAGAGCAGAGGCAGACAGGCAATGAACAGAGAGGCCTGATGCACAGCCTTCTTTCTTCACATCTACATAGATCTCCATCTCTTGCGGCATCTGTCAGTCCTCTGCCCCTATTTGTGGATTGATGAAGTCTGCATGGGAAATTAATCTCGATCTCACATTTGGACTTCCCTTACAGATGTCATCTGGTGTGAGCAGCGATGTGACTTCCCTGCCTAATCAATTTGTTTGCATTTCATTCTTTATTGCTGCACAGATGTAACATCTGCCTTCCAATGAAGCTGTTTTTAAACCTGACTCCTCAGACCATCTGTCATGTCACCTGCTGCTGTCAAAGTACTTCAAGTGGAGAGATCAGCTTTACTGGCCAGGTGGTCAAACAGAGCGAAGGGGGTCAGCGGGGTTAAACTAGGCCAGTCCGGTCCCAACCGGGTTGAGCTGAGACAACGAACTATCTCCTGAACAGTGAAAAATAGCGTAACTGGAGTCTTAAAGCCGGCTGTCTGTAAATTGTAGAGATGTTTCCAAGAGTCTGGGAGGGAGGGTGAAGCAGAATTAGGATACTTGAGGTCCAGCTGTAGGAATGCATGTTTTATCGTACTGCTATAACTCACTGTCTTTATTTTTTTTGTTGTATTTTTCCCAGGGGATCGCGTCGTCTTGCTCAATGACACTAAACACCAGGTCGATTTCAAGTCGCACCAATGGTTCGGCGCCACTGTGCGTTCTCACGGTGACACAATTCTGGTAAGTTGACCCTCTCGGAGATTCATTTAATGGTTGGACAAAGAGGGACCAGAGTTTTAGCTTTGGTTTATTTGTTAGTTATTAGTTTGTCGAGGCAGATGGTTCTGTCAGAGCCTGGTTCTGTCAGAGGTTTCTTCCTCTTAAAGGGGAGTTTTTCCTTCCCTCCGCTGGAGGTTTTCCTCCCTTAAAAAAAAGAGTTTTTCCCTCCTTGCTTACGTGGGAATTGTTGAATTGTTGGGTTCTTCTGTATCATGTTCATGTGTTAAATGCCATGAAACAACCCGTGTTGTGATTTGGCGCCACATAAATAAAATGGACTTGACTTAAGATTTGGCTGCTCGGGCCAAATGGCTGTAAGAAAACAACGTCTCACTCCGATGTCAGTGGGAGTGTGTGTGTGTGTTCTCTGTTAGAAATTTGTCTCCCACATTACTGTCCACTAAGTTGTTTTCATTCATGTCCAATTTTCACCTCCAGTCTCAGCCCACCGTAAAGAAACGTTTTGTGCCCCCAATGTGACATCAAAGTTCCGCCGCCTGTTGTTTGGTCTGATTGCTCGGGTTGTGACCTGGGTTGAGTTACATGGTTACCCTGCTCCAGATGTAACACTGACCTCAGCCCGGGACTCCTCCCGAGTTCACCGGGGTGCTGTTGCAACTGAAAAAACATAAACCCACCTAGAAGCTCACCCCGTTCATCATCACATCTCCTCCCTCCCGTCTTCTTCCCCATCTCTCCCTCCACCTCCTCTGTGCGTTCCAGGCTTGTGCCCCTCTTTACTCCTGGCGGACTGAAAAGGACATCCCCCGCTCTGATGCCACAGGAACCTGCTACCTCTCAGTCCATAATTTCACCAAATTTGTGGAGTATGCTCCCTGTCGTTCAGGTAACTGTCACCTCTCCTCAAACCTGTCATTAGACTGATTTGTTTCCTGCCTCTACCTTGATGTGGCAGCTGTCTGTGGGAAAGTATTACCTGTTGATGCCTTGAAACCAGAGGATTTGAAATATGAAGTCATCAAGTATGGTCCACTCTACTCCTTTTGTGTTTCAGAAATCAGTGATCCGGTGGGGCAAGGCTACTGTCAGGGAGGATTCAGCGCTGACTTCACAAAGGTAATAACTCTGTCCCTGCTAGTGACCCAGCAGAGGTTTTTCTGGGACAATCTTTTCTTTTTCCATTTCAGTAACTCACAAGTGTTACCTTTCAGGATGGCAAAGTGGTATTGGGAGGGCCAGGCAGCTACTTCTGGCAAGGTATTTAAGACATAAAAAAAAAAAAAAATCAACCAAACCAAACCTCAAAATATTGTTGTTTTGCTTACCGGTTTTCCCTCTGGTCCTACTTCAGGTCAGGTGATCTCTGCAGCTAAGGAGGACATAATCCAAGCGTACTATCCAGGATATTTCATGCAGGCGGTGAATGGCCAGATCAAGACCAAACAGGTCAAATCTGAACACGATGACAGCTACCAAGGTATAGAGAGGCTGACTAAAACGCTGTACTTTAGCACAGCATCTCTATTTGTCTGGCATGAAAGCTGAAGTCTGTCCTCTATTCTTTTCCGCAGGCTACTCTGTCGCTGTCGGGGAATTCAGTGGCGATCAGGTCGAAGGTAAGTCAATAAAACAGACTAGTGAGTGAAACACATAAAGAAATTAACATAGCGATGCTAAAATAGCATAAACTGAAATCAGCTACAATAATTAACACGATTATTAAGCTGAAAATGTCGTCAATGCTGGATTTCTGGTCTCCTGCGGGGGTTTGACCTGGATATTTTCTAAATCTTTGCTTCATCTCAGATTTCGTGGCCGGCGTTCCAAAAGGACTCATGCTTTACGGTTCGGTAAGAGAGCTTCATCATCACTCTCACTTTGGGCTTTCGTTTGAGTGCTTTCAGAACGGGAGGCCCGGGGCTTTAAGACTTGGGACTGATTCAGGAAAGTAAAACAAAGAAAAGAACCTCGGCGATATTGTCACAGTGGGAATTATTTTTGCAGCGAATTCCTTACCGGAGACCGTGCTTATATTAGACCCTATAAAAAGATGTTCACCATATGTGCTCGCTGTGTTGCAGGTGTCCATTCTGAACGGCACGGATCTGACGATGATGATTAATTACACCGGCGAGCAGGTGAGTCTGAAAACTCCGCCCTTCACAGAAAGCTCCTTCACACTCTAAATCCTCCCTGTTTTCATTCCTCGTGAGAGCTCCTAATTTGTAGAGTCAGTATAATGAAAAAGAATAATATCCTTTACAATGTCCTCTTTACTTGATGCCGGTCTCTTTCGTGGTTTTGCTGTAAAGCTTAATTACAGAAGAGGGAAAGTGCAGTGGCAATTTGTTCAAATGGTTCTGGGAATAGAAAAGTAGTATGCTCGTTTAGACAGCCATGATTGCCTCAGCTGAATAAATAAAATCACAAGTGAATTTGCATACATTCTCCGGCTATGCAGACAGACAAATCCAAAAATGAAACAGAAGTGGAACAGACAGCCCTGAACTGAAATCTAACCTGTAAAACCCATCAGGCCTTTGTGTTTCCTTTAGGCCTTCCTTTTATTCTGTAATGGAGAAAGCAATAATGACGATTACAGTGACCGTTTTGGATTGTCTGAGAACAAACCAAATCTTGATGATGACGATTGTCGATGATATTTTCACTGGCTAAAGTCGTGGAAACGCTTTTGTTCACAGATGGGGTCGTATTTCGGCTACGCAGTGGCGACAACTGACATCAACGGCGACGGGTGAGTCGGTGCCTCGTCCCTCTCGGTTTTTCTCTCGGAGTCTAGATTGGATGCCATCAACAACACATTACAGCTGTTCCCTGAGGTGTCGACGTGTCTGAGTTTAAATGAGTTCCTGTGATTTTTCCTTTCTCGTCTGCAGGATGGTCGACCTGCTGGTGGGAGCGCCCATGCTCATGGTCCGAGGCTCCGACGGTCGTCTGGAGGAGATGGGCCGGGTCTATGTCTACCTGCAGCGTGGGCCCCTGAACCTGGAGCACCGCCTGCCTCACCTGACAGGCACCGAGGTGTTCGGGAGGTTCGGCAGCACCATCGCACCGTTGGGAGATCTGAACCAGGATGGTTTCAATGGTAAGAAGTGGGAATTGTAGAAGGGTGACAGATGGATGTTTTGATAAAAATTAATATGTAAATACAAATGTATCAATATAAGAATATAAAAAAAAGATATAAAATAAAATTAGTCAGCATCATGATTCTTTTTCGTTTCTACTTCCTTTTTAAATGGTTTACAGTGCTGCGTGCAAATTGATTAACAAAGCAAAACAAAGGAAAGAAAGAAATCTGGTAAAAATCTGTCATAAATATGTTTTTTCCGATTGCATTTTATTAAAAAAGCTGCAATATTAGCTTAACTGTGATTAATTTCCCCAATGGAAGTTTGGCAAGATTTTTTTTTATTTTTTTTTTTTTATCCACAGTATGTCGCTCTACGGATGGGGATGTTGCTTGGTTTAGCCACTTATGGTTCCTAAAGAATGAAGCCTATTAACATTAGTGATTTTTAAGTAGGCCATTATTAATTCGCTGGAATTTAGGCATAAACTTTGTTTTACGACTAAATACCAGCTTCAGTTGTACTTCATGTTCATCTCTACTAAACAGAAGTTAGTTTGTAGTTGAAAAGACAAAAACAGAGCTGCTCAATGTGGATGCTTATTACTAAAATGACTGTTTGAAATCAGCTACTTTTTTTTTGAGTTCTGCATTTTTCACTGAGACACTGTGGCCACAGTCTGACCTGGTTTTTTTTTTACCTCATAAAGATATTTTTTTATTGAGCGTATGTCTTTTTCACAAGCTAATATTTTTTCTGACCTTTTCGCTCCTCTGAAGACGTGGCTATCAGCTGTCCGTTCGGAGGGGAGGACCGGCAGGGACTGGTCTACATTTTCAACGGCTACTCAGATGGACTCAGGGAAAAGCCTTCTCAGGTGATAGCGGGCCAGTGGGCTGCTGGGACTATTCCTGCCAGCTTTGGATTTTCCCTCCGAGGTGCGAAGGACCTGGACATGAACGGATACCCAGGTAATGGAGAGCGAAATAAGCAATCATCAGCCATCATCATTGGCTTTTTATTTTTAGTATGTTTTTCAATTTTTGTTCTATTATTTCCTCAGACCTCATTGTTGGAGCCTTTGGAGTGAATAAGGCAGTTCTCTATAGGTATGTTCTTTTGAATCATATTCTGTGTCCAACTATGTAGTTTTCTGTTCATTAGCATAGATTCACATTTTAGGAAATATGTTTGTTCAGAATCAGCTTTATTGACCATGTATGTTCACACATACAAGGAAACTGACTCTGGTTGTAACTTGTTCTTTCAATGTACAAACATAGAAACAGACATAAATAAACATATATACAGGTAAAATTTTACACTTGATGATTGCGACTTTGTTCAACTTTCTTTTTCCCCGCAGATCTCGCCCGATCGTCAACACCAGCGCCTCTCTGACAGTTTACCCCACGATGATCAACCCTGAGGAAAAGAACTGCATGGTGACCAGTGGAAACTCCAGCATCCCTGTTTCCTGGTGAGTGTCCAGATTGTCCAGAACCCAAACAAACCTCTCTGCTTTCCTGTAACTCGTGCTTCAGCGCTTGTTGGTATTCCCCCCCGCCCCCCGGAAGCAGGTAGTTCTGATATGAGAAAATCCTTTACATCAGCAGTCATGCTAGTTATTTCTACCCAGCGGTGCTCTTTTCTGAGCTATTTTCCAAATTTCTTCATATCGCACTCGCTCCGTTGAGGAGCAGAGAAATAACGCGCTGAATAGCAGCATTGTTAGCACAGTGTTCCAGAAACAGGGGAGAGGAAACAGACGACGGCCGCTCGCCGCTCGACACGGTGGACACTGCACTCGTGTGTCTGCTTCTCCCCTCCTTTTTCCTCCACATCCTGATCCATAAAGGAAACTCTTGTATACACATGTGTCTTGATTGTGCTACGTTGCCTGGCGATGAGGAGTTTTTCAGCGGGGGTGAAAGCAGAGCGGAGGGGGATAATGGGAGGGAGGTCGGGTGGGGAGGGGCTGGAAGTTTTTTTTTTTTTTTTTTTTTGCAGTTGCTTTGAATGAGATATTGTTTGGTTGGTGGAACACAGCTGGGAAACATCAGGACACGTCGACTCCCGTGAGCGTGCGCGCACACAGAAACAGGCAGACACAGGAGCGTATACTCAAAGTTATTACTACTCCTCCAAAGAAGCCTTTTGCACTCTGTGTCTTTCTCCCTCATTTTTCACCTCTCTTCCACTTCCTGTGTGTTTTTTTTTTTTTTTTTTTTTTCCTCATTTCTTACTTCTTCCAAGTTTTTCTCTGCGTTTTCTCTTGTGTGGGGTTTCTAGTAAAAGGATCGAGGGGTTTTGGAGTTGCAGACTTGGACAGCAGCAGCATGTTGTGTGGCTGATGTCATGGGAGAGAGCTACAGGCTTATAGAGACCGCCATCGACTGGTCAGCGCTGAAATATGAGTCGTTGCTCAATTTCACCCTTCTTAAGTCTGCTATTCCGTTGTGTGTGTGTGTGTGTGTGTGTGTGTGTGTGTGTGTGTGTGTGTGTGTGTGTGTGTGTATAAAGGGAGTGGGGGGCTGTGGGTGGAAAACAGACACACACACACTGATTTATAAGCTTGGCTGGTGAAAGTGATCAAATGCCCTCCTGTCTCCAAACATTTAAAAACATTTTTTTTTCGTATCGTTGTATCCCCCATAATGCTCCATGCCTTCTAACGTGAACCCTGTAAAGGAGCTGACACCAGAAAAAGTGAGAGAACAAGTGAGGTGTCTTGTGCTCGCAGCGTATTTACGCTGAACCTCCGCCATAAACGAATATGCTTCTCTCATCATGTCCTCGTCCTTTTTTTTTATGTCCTAAACAGCGTCAACCTGAGTTTCTGCATATCTGCTGATGGGAAGCACCTACCAGGCAGCCTAGGTGAGCCAATTTTCCACATCTGCACTTTATTACAAGTACGGAAACTGTCAAAGAGCCACCAGTGGTGATGTTTTGAATCCATAACAGTTGGTAGGTTAAAGTATTTTGGCAGGTGATGCAGATTTTTGGGACTTTGTTATGACACAAAAGGGAGCGCAGCACGTCAAATACCTCCTTTAATGATCAGCCCTTTTCTGTGTTCAATCCTTTTCCCCTATCAACCCTCACTTATTCCTCTAATCGCTCTTTCCTCTATATACAAGTCCTCTCTCTGCCATTATGTTTACATTGACTACATTGTGTGTGCTTCAGAGTATTTATGGGGGTCTTTTTCAAACCTGTCATTATGTGACTCGAGAGCATTCATCACACCATGAATGCTCATTTGTGTGTGTTATGTGTTCCAGACTTCCAGGTGGAGGTGCAGCTCGATAGTCATAAGCACAAGCAGAAAGGTGCCGTGAAGAGGGCTCTGTTCTTGGATTCCCAGCAGCCTTTGTTCCAGAGGAGTGTGAGAGTGCGCCACGGCGAGCGCGTGTGCAACCACACAAAGATCTACTTAAGAGTACGCCTTCTCTTTCACTAATAAAAACAATAAAAACAGGCCTTCTGTAATATTAAACAGCAGCTGTTGTTATTTTACTATGATGTTAACTTAAGTTGTGGCTTATTGTTGAACAACAGATTTGTACAAATTATGTTTTACATACCTCCTGCTATATTTCTTTAACTGCAGGACGAGAAGGACTTCAGGGATAAACTCTCCTCCATTTTCGTGGCCTTGAACTTTAGCTTGGATCCAAAAGCTGCAGCTGACTCGCACGGCCTGCGGCCCATCCTCAACTATCATACCACCAACGTAATCCTGCAGAAGGTACTTTAACATCCATTAAACTTTGCCAAATCAGTACACTTCACCAACCCTGCAGTGATCTATGAGGCCGCTTAAATCAAAATGTGATCGAGAAGTGTTCACTAATAATGTGCATGTGGTTTTTGAGGCTGCTTGGACTCTCTCTCAGTTGATGATAAGAGTATCTGCGCACCGTGTAATCATTCATCATATCAACGACTCTCTGACTTCCCTTCCACCCGATGAAAGACCCAATCTGTTCTTTTTAATGTAAATTATCATCTCATCTGCTGGGAAGAGCTCCAGAGTGTCTGGAAAGCTGTTTTTCAAAAAGGAAATGTGAGACATATGTCCAGCGGCGTGTTCCCCCGGTCCCAGTAGAAAACACTTCTCGGCCTGCTTGGCTGCGTAGCGGCACAGAAGTGACCCTTTCCAGAGCTCCAGGCACAGAAGGATGGTCGATATATTTCAAGGAGGGGCTCAGATGGGCTTTTTGCCCATCTGGTTGAAATCTCTCGGCATGTTGCCACTTTTCCTTCTGGCAGTGAAGCAGAGCTGTCTGAACACACGCGGGCATCTTTTTCAGCTGTGGCACCATATGTGGGTTCAGCAACAGCTAGCAGATTGGAGCATTTGGCAAACGGCAAATCAGCAAAGTTTGATCTCTCTCTCTTCTTTCTCTTTCCTGGTTTGTTTTCTCTCTTTTTCCTGTCATCGATGTCCTCCTTTGATATCAAAGCAGTTTGGCCTGGAACAGATGTGGTCGATTGCTGAACTGAGGCCTTGAGAAGAGCTTTAGCTGAAATATCAACCGTAAACCTGCAAAAAAGCCCTCTTTTTGCCAAAGACTGTATATACTGCATATGTATGTAAAAGGCGAGTGTCAGACTGCCAACATATTTCATTAATTCTGTTTTATACTGTGTGAATGTAACAGTGCGTAAACAGTGAGGGGTGACTGTGATACCGCAGCTTTGGCCTCGATCAGACACACGATGCCCTATTGATTTCCACATATGCTCTGAGAATGTGTGGCAGGCGATGTAACATTTCATCCACTCTGCCAAGTTCTTTAAGCTGAAGTGAAAATGAAAGATGGCTGAGTCTCACTCTCTCATCTTAACATATTCCACATGTATCTAGGAAGAGTTATGGCATTATGATGGATCTATTAATTGCTATCGCTCCCAGATCTTATTCAAAAGCATCCATTTGTGCAAAAAACAGTCGTGGCCACCTTTTTTTAGAACTTGAAAATGGCTGAAATTGTGCATCAATGCCCTCATTGTTCTTAAAATAATATCAAATGACTTTGATTAATGGACTCCACTCTTACTGCCAGAGTTTTGATTTCCCTGCATGCTGTTTGCCCTCATTATGTCTCACGCTGATGACAGTGTTGATGTTGTTTAAAAGCAGCGATGGGACTACAAATGTTGTTTTCCTCCCCTGCACAGACACACAGACGCAGGGTGCAGATGTGGCCAAGTTAGCATGGTGGTTACCATGGTGTCCATAATTACAGCCCCTGGATGGTGTAATGACAGGCGGGGGGGGGGGGGGGGGGAAGGAGGGGGCGCTCTGCTCTCTCTAATCTCCTCCTCCATTTCTATTTATTTTCCTCATCGTCATGAGCATCATCACACTGTCGCAGTGGCAGCGGGATGCAATTTAGCGACCCGCAGGGCTTTCCCTGCCGCGGCTCTGCCACACGTTCTGCGGCCAGCCACTCATCCAGCAGTGTTTCTGCTCCTTTCGTCTTCTTCCCTCGACTGTAATCTCCGAGCCCTCGTTTCTTCTTTCAGGTCAACACGCATATCCTGTGTTTCAGTGGGGATGTAGGTTCCTCCCTCTCCATATGATCAAATACCGCTGGGTGGTGTAGTGTGTGGTGAGAGCGCGGTGTGCCACAGGGCGCTGTGATGTGGGACGCTGGTGAGAGCTGGGAGCGGGCAGCTTTGTGCCCAGCGCCACAGGACTATCTCTTCCGGCACGAGCTATGAGCTGCACCCCGTCACTCGGTTCCCTTTTTTAATTTTTTTTTAAATTTTTTTATTTACATTGCAAACAGAAAGCATGTGTGCGCCAGGACAGCTGGTTCATGGAAGTGTGTCTGTGCCTGTTATGACCTCACCGAGTCGGCTATTGTACCTCTGAGCAAAAACACTGTTTTTAATTGTCGGATGTGCAGTGATGATGCCTTGTAAATTAAGGTGACTGCAATCCAGGTGTGTGTGTGTGTGTGTGTGTGTGTGTGTGTGTGTGTGTGTGTGTGTGTGTGTGTGTGTGTGTGTGTGTGTGTGTGTGTGTGTTGTGTGGTGGTCGGGGGTGGAATTTATTAGTCATACCACATGTTGCATCTTGCTGCACTCATCCTGTTGTCTCCCTAACAGATATCTGATTTATGTCGTGTTCCTAATTCTCCTCACATGTGAAATGAATGTGACTTTAGTCAGAAGTGTTTTTAGTCTGAACCTACTGTGTGATTATGAAGGCCTGCAGCAGCTTCGTAATAACAGTTTTATCGCCCCCCAATGTTCATCTTTCAGGCTCAGATTCTGTTGGACTGCGGCGAGGACAACATCTGCGTTCCTGACCTGAAGCTGGCCGTCCATGGGTGAGTCTGTTCATTTCCTTACACGTTTCTAAAAGTCGAAGAGCATATGGATTTCAGGAAATACATTAGAATTCAATGGATAATACGCAAAAAACTCTGAACAGGATCACAGACTGAACTCTTCACCTCCTCTGTGCAAAAGGGACCTTGGATTTGAGTGCTAAAGCATATTTACAGCTGTTTTTGTTGCTTTGTTTAGTTTAGTATACCAGAAGATTAGTGTTAATAGTCATAATGTTGCAGTTCAGTAAGGGGCACACAATCTCTATATAATTTCAGAAATCTCTGTCTGTCTCTTTGTCCTTGACATATCTCGACAACTGTTCGTCCCACCTGCTTCAAAGTCACTGGGTGTGTTGCTGAGGACCCGAGCCTTTCGTGCGACACGTTTGATATTAATAATAATATCCAATTGTTGCAAATCATTACATGGGAGCCTCTGAATGCAACCTGAGGCAGTAGGTGAGGCCTCCCCGGGAACAGAGAGTTTCAGTGACCATAAGCATCTCTTCACCTACTTGAACCGTGGATGATATAAAAATAAAATTTGTAATCATAGCCGTCCTTACAGTTGCCTGCTGATGTCTAAAAATCAGTGAAAATGCAGAGTTTTAAAAAAAATTTTTTTTTTTTTTTAATTAAATCACTGCAGCGGTCTGAACTGGTTTAGGGACAGAAGAAGAAAAACTGTTAAACAGATATTTAATATGGAGAACTTAGATAAGGCTTCAAGCCCATTTATCTAGTCAGTCTTTGTTTGCAAAACCATATCAATTTTCGTAATATTAGGAGTATTTTCAGTAAGTATTCAGATACTGATGTAAAAAATAGGAAACACCACACTGAAAATACTCCACAACAAATAACAGTTCTGCATTTGAAAGCTTACACATACAAGTATGTAAGTATTATCAGCTTAATGTATGACAAGTAATTACTCACTGTGCAGGAAACCGGCAACTTTGAACGGACTCTGCACTAGTTCTCTAAAAACAGGAAGCACCTTTACAAACATTTGACAAACATTTCAAAGAGGAAAAGACAGAAAAGATGAAAGGGGATTTGTTTGGAGGGCCGTTCGCCCCGATCCCAACCTCGTCTGCCTCTGGAGCCGTCAGGAGCGCCCTGCCCGCCACACTTTGATTCGAGAAATCTGTTAGCATTTTTCACAAAAATAACAGCCTCCCCGATACTCCCTTGTCCGCTCTGTCATTTTGATTTCACATTCCTATATTTATCTACCATCTGCCTCCTTCTCCCCCCCCCCCACCCATGTATGGCTGATCCATCACATAGAATAACCTGCTGTGAGCAAGTGTTAGGGGCTGAGCTCAATCCAAACAGAAAATGAGACATAGAAAGTGTGATTAGCGCAATTAAAATAATAGCTTGTAGTTTTTGTCTGCTCTGTCGTAAATTATGGAAGCCCAATAGTAGTTGGAGGGGTTGACGGGATGGCCGTGATTTAGAGGAATTTCAGTTAAAAAAAAAAAAAAAAAAGCGTCCACCGTTCCTACAGTGTTGTTTCTGCCCTTCCACTGCCAAAATCACATAACCTGTTAGACCAAAGGGTTCCTCTGGGAAGTTTTAAGGTTTTTGTGGTGTTTTCTAATTTTGAGCCTTTGTTTGGTTTAAAAAGTGCATTGCCAGTGAGAGTCAGACTTCGGTTGAGTTGTAGGCCAGCCGAGGATTAAGCTCCAGAAATCTTCTCCCTCTTTTGCTCTCCTGCCTTCTTGAGAACGGGCTGTAATTAAAAGCGTCTGTGTGGCCCTCCATATGGAGTTTCTCATTGTTGTTAGCTGTGGAGGAAAAAGGTGGAAGGAGTGAGAGAAAGCAAAGGAAGGGGGAGGTGTTTTACAGTCTTGCGCTCTGTATTTCAGCATGCATGACTTTATTACCACTTTGGAAAAATGTTCGTTTATTGGGGGGAGGGGTGGGGGGTTGCTTTATGACATCGATCTAATTGTTTTGGGGTTTTTTTGGTAACCAGACTCTAAATTCATTTGCACAAAGTCTGCAAATTAATTAGTTTCATTAAAGCAATTTGTTGCCCATTTTACTACCTGCCAACATTTACTGTTTATGGATAACACCCTTAAACTGATCTATGTGTTTATTTGTGTCTGTATTTTAACCATTGATTAATCGGTTTTCTTTTTCTTTCCTTTGGTCTTCAGCGATAAGAAGGAAGTCTACTTAGGTGATGACAACTCGCTGACCTTGACTTTCAACGCCAGGAACGAGGGTGAGGGAGGGGCGTACGAGGCCGAACTGTACGTGGTTCTGCCGCCTGAAGCCGACTACAGCGGGATCGCCCGCAATAACGAAGTGAGTGGAAACATCTCAGTGGAAAAAGTATGTAGAGAAATGGGAAGTTCAACTTACAAATCAGGAAACAGGACGCAATATGCAGCATTTTATTTTTAAATATGTATTTGTATTCCACTTACTGGCACTTTTACACTTCATTGACCTTGACTATAGCTCTTAACGTGTGTCTAGGTTTGGGTTGTTGATAAATATGATGTTATGAGATTTTATAAGCCTCCTTTAGTCCTTCTCGGGTGGACTTGTCACGCGTCCTCGTTGCTGATTGGACACTTTGTCCCCTTTTGTCTCTATATAGTAACATTGACATGTATTGTCAGCACTGACGATGGCTTATGGCTGTTTTTGCCCACAATAAAATGTTGCAATGAGTTCCGGTATTCTGCAACTTTCAGGGACTAAAAGTCTCTTGGGACTTTAGTCTTTTTCCTATTCATTGTCCTTCACCGTGGTTTGACGAGCTTGTCCTTTTGTTTCTTAGAGCCTGACTCAGCTGACCTGCATCTATGAGGCAGAGAACCAGACCCGATACCTCAGCTGCGATTTGGGAAACCCGATGAAGTCTGGCACCAACGTAAGAACACTACTGGGTGTCTTTTTTTCCCCCTTTCAGCTCAAAGCCTAATGAGTTTCAGAGTTGTAGGATGAAACAATTTATCTAAAGTGTATTTCATTCCAGTTATCAGTCGACACCAAGTCATGGATTCCTGCTGTTTGTTGGAAAAGGTTGTATGTCATCCCCAGGTTGGGTGTAAACAGCACAGGAAAAGTCAGCGTGTGTTCGGAAATGTTGTGACAGGAAGTACAGACTCCATCTGTGCCCTCAGCTCCCTGCTAGGAGGAGTTCCCCTTTTTAATGATGGAGTCACAAGCTGGCATGTTTTTAATAGGTCTACAGAGGAAAACTGTCAACTACATGTTAACTGAGTGACAGAGAGACTTATTCCTTTTTAAAAACAGGCTGTCAGGCTGTTAAAGAATCTGCTCATTTGTTCCCTGAAAGCTCTTAGGATTGCAGGATTATTAATCTCGTGAAAGATGCGCATCTCGTAGAAATGTAGATGCAGCTAGGATGTAATGTTTCACTGTGTGGAAAGTAAACGGATCTGAAAATATAGATGAATATGGTGCAAAACAATAACTTTTGAGTCACATCTGCCTGCTGGACATTCACTTTTCTCACTTTTTTAGAATAAAATTATATTTTATACATATATATATGAGTAGTGAAGAGTGAGCAGTTTTAAAGAGTGTTTTATAGCACTGACAATAGAGTATGAAACCACAAGAATACGTTTAGTAGTTTTAGTCAAGACCATTCCTGTGTTCCAGATGGCATACTTGTGTACTAACACTTACTATTTTGAGTGCATAAATGTGTTCACACTGTTAAGTAACGTAATGTTAGAAACATGCAGTGAACTACAAACACCAGGATGATGCACTCAAAACGGTCCAAAAACAGAAGAAGGAAACTCTGGACACTTTCCACCCTAAACGGTCGCCATCTTGGCGGAAGGGGTGGGACCACTGACGTGAAGGATTTTCAACTTAAGGCGTCTGAAGAAGCTGCAGCTGTTCCTGAACACCACACAAAATAGTCCTGATGATGTTAATATGTTTGATCTTTCTATTTCCAGCTTTGGGCCGGTCTGCGCTTCACAGTTCCTCGCCTGAAGGACACGCACAAAACTGTTCAGTTTGAGCTGCAGATTCGCAGGTACCGCATGACGTGAACGTACAACAGAGACACTAACAGTTTAACCCTCGTGTTGTCCTTGGGTCAAAATGACCCGCAGCTGTGTTCAACCAAGTTCTATTTTATTTCTATATTTTTTTAAATATTTTTTGGGATCATTGGTCATCACTCTTTAAAGAAACCCTCACAGCCTCCTTGTCACCAATGATCCCAAAAAAATATGAAAATAAAATAGAACTTGGTTGAACACAGCTGCGGGTCATTTTGACCCAAGGACAACACAAGGGTTAAAGTCTACGTGCTTCTTGTGATTCAGCTGTATCAACCTCTGCAGCTCTAAATGACATCAGCTAATCACAATCTGTTTCTTCTCTTCATTGTTTCCACAGTAAAAATGAGAATAATTCCCACAGTGAGTTTGTGCCCTACAAGCTGGAGGTGGTTGTCCAGGCTGATGTCATTCTACAGGGGTGAGTTGAGTGTTAGGATTCCCTTCATTAAGTCTCCGGCCTCTCCCGACACATGTTCTCACACGTCTTTTCCTTATTTCTTTTTACAGCGTGTCCCGACCAGATAAGGTCTTCTTTCCACCGGCCAACTGGAAGCTGACCAAAAACTATGGGGTGGAGCAGGACGTCGGGCCCGCAGTGGAACACATTTATGAGGTAATCAGTCGTGCTCCTGGCTGCGCAGACTCATTGGGGCTGAGCAGATTGGACTGGAAAGCAGATCCTACTGTTCATAAAGAAAGTTCCCAGAGCAGCGAAGAAGGAAAAACCAAAGGAAATGTACTCCAGATCACACGGTGTGATTTAGGTTGTGCAGATGTACCAATTTGTAGGTTAAAGAAATATGTCAGATTTGAATGTTTCAACATGGGAAAGAACAGTTTCAACCTTGCACTGCTGCTTTAACAAAAATATGAAACCACGATGGCTGCTCTTGAGGTTTTCCTAATACTTTAACATATTAACCCTTGAACGAATAGTGCAGCGAGTATTCATCACAGAGAAATAGAACGCATATCCTGTAAAACTGCACGATTTGAGTTTTCCAAAAATGTTTGCGCTTTGTCAAGTGTTGTTTAGATGCGTCCATCTCCACACTCGCTACTCTTAATTGAATAAATCTCAATGTACAACACACTGTATATCAAAATAAACAGCAGAACTCAACCTTTCTGATGATACCTGTCGTTTCTCTGTACGACAAAGCGTTTTCAGCAAGTCCAGTTTTGAAATCACAGCCGACCACGACTGTTTCCCACATTGGACTGACATTAAATCTCACGTTGAATAAAAAAAAAAAACACCCTAAACAACGCATTTGTGTTGCCGAAACTACAGCTGAGATATTAGCACATATCACAGGGGTGTTGCCCTGAATGCGAGTCCCTGGTTTGGCCCCCCTGGCCACTCGGTGTCATTCATGACATTTATTTTCCATCAGGCACCAGGCTTGGATAGCCTAGACTGTCCTGAAAAAAACCAAGATGAAGCACGAATAGTTAGCCCCGGACAATGACCGTGATATGAGCTAATAAGTGATGGTAGTGAAATTACCCTGGAAGTAGCCTGAGTTCAAAGGTTTTCATTCTCTCTTCCAGCTCGTGAACAACGGTCCCAGTCGGATCAGCCACACCTTACTGGAGCTGCGCTGCCCTCTCAATCTGCAGGGTCACAATCTCCTCTACCCTCTGGAGTTCTCCACGGAGGGCCCCATCAACTGCACCTCCGACAAAAACATGAACCACCGAAACCTCAGAGTGAGTGACCCACATGCAGTCGCGCACCTTTTATTTAGACAGCGAACATCTCCCATCCTTTCCCAGTCGGGTTCCCGATGGTTGGCCCACACCCACCTCCCTCTCCCAGTTTCTCAGCCCCACCCAGGACACTTAACCCCACCACTGCTTTGAAGCTGCTGCTCTTCCCTATGCTTGGCACAGCTTGACGAACCACCTCACCCAGCGATACACTCACTCATCTTCAACATCCAGCGACACCTCCCTCTTATGCCAAGATGTAGTTTTAGGATTTCGAGGGCGAAACATTTGTTTGTGTTTACATTCGAAGCCTGACAGATGTCGAGCAGGGCTGTGAGTGGTCATCAGTCTAAGCTGTGATCTAATGTTTTTCTTTTTCCCTGGTGAATTGCTAAGTATGGTGTATTTACATGGGAATCCATGAGGAGGAGCGCTCACATGCTTCTGATTAATGACAACCAGCCTTCGGGTCGTGCTAACATTAGGTCTTCTATTGACAGAACGGGTGGTGTGCTCTTCTGCCTGCTGAGATCAGTGTCTGTGTTGTTCTAATGGGTGTGTGTGTGTGTGTGTGTGTGTGTGTGTGTGTGTGTGTGTGTGTGTGTGTGTGTGTGTGTGTGTGTGTGTGTGTGTGTGTGTGTGTGTGTGTGTTTCTTATCCTTCTTTAGCTCCAGCGCACGTCCACAGAGTCACCTATTCTGGCTCTGAAGGCCCACGAGCACCATGTCGAGAGGAGGGACGTCCACAAGAATCAACTCGCTCACTTGACTAACCTGGTAAGATAGGTAGAGGGGAACTGTCACTATCTGTAAATACAACATGTCATATGCATGAATGAACACCGTCAGGCCAAAACTTGAAGTCTAATTAGGTGCCTGGTTGATCACCCTCCATAGGGAACCGTTTGCAGTCGTTCCGTCCTACGTAGACCTCGTGGTCATTGAAAGCGGTAGCCAACAGTGACATCACCTATTGGTTTGTGGAGCCAACCTCTAGTGGCACTCGGTGATATTGCAGTTTAAGACACTTACAAATCCGCCTTGTTTTTCAGAGCTGGAAGCTATGTCCTCTTTTATATACAGTCAATGGTAAATTTTAACAAATCAGCATGCGCCGAAACCGGTCGACACGCTGCCACTGCTCTAACTACCTACCGTGTCCACCAAAGTGATTTTTCTAGAGTACAGCAAATTTAAAAGAAAATTGTTTTAATGAGCGGCAGTAGTGTGACGAGGTGGTGGGTGTTTATTCTGCGCCTAACACTGAAGTTTCGGCGATTATTTCCGGTCAGCGAGAGTTAAAAAAAAATATTGATTGTGCGCTCGTCACTGTCAGCAGCCGTCCAATAACAGTGAAGGAGAAGCGGGACAAACGCAGTTAATCACCGACACTGATCACTGATTGGTCCGCCCTTCAGACTGGCTGTTCAAACGCTAATACGAGCCGAGTTGCCAGACTTTTGGGAGGCTAAATGTGGTTTTGCACTTACAAGCATTTTTGTGTCACTCACCTATGAGTCGTGACTCTGCATTGAATCCAAAAACATGGTGTTTTAAACGATATGTATATTTTTTGCATTACTTTAAGTGTGTAAATCTGAACCTGTTTTGGTGACACTGGGCCTGTTCTTATATGAGACTCCTGGGAGCTGGTAATTAGGTTATGATGTCGTTAAAAGGGAGGGGTCAGAGGGCACAGGCTTGTCCCGTTGTGGTGATTAACATTAAAGAGCCTTTAGTAGTGGTGGAGAGGCTGAGAAGACATGAGACATGGGAGGCCTATGATGCACTGCTCATTTCACAGACTGCTCTGTAATTTTTAGCTCTGGGTGCTACGAGCCCCTGAGCCTCCACACACACACACACACACACACACACACACACACACACACACACACACACACACACACACACACACACACACACACACACACACACACACACACACACACACACACACACACACACACACACACACACACACACTGGTCCCATTGATCCACCCAGCTGCAGGTAGTCGCTCTATCTGCCGTTTGTGGATACCTGCACCCACTAAAGAGGTCTTTGTCCGTGCGTCTGTCTCTACTGACCGTGTTCATTTTTCAGGCATGTCCAGCGACACATTAGCATGAAGGACCCCATTCTCTCGTTTCCCTTGTGTCTGCAACTTTTGTTTTTTTTATGCCCGAGAGGACAGACATCTCTAAGTGATTCTTGATCAAAGTGTGTTAGTGTTTAGCAATGGTCGGATAAAGTTGTCAGCAAAGGTCATAGTGAGAATTTTAAATGACCTGCTCAGTCTTTGAAGAGCTGAGCTAAGCATAGAGAACAAAGGACTGTCTATACTTGCACTAAAATTCAAAAAGCATTTCAAAATGACTTTGATTCGTTTAAAAACATTGCAGTAGGATAGTATTAGCTCTTGCTGTGCTAGCAGATGTGATACATTTGGTATCACTTTCTAACGTTTGTAGGTTGTAAATGGCTTTATTAATGATGAATAATGGCATTATTAACCAATACAAAAGATTTTCAACTTGATTAATAAAGATTATTAAAACCAGCTGCAACTTAAACTGCTTAAATGCTCATCACAAAAGGTGTCATATCAAAGAGGGGTATCTTATATATTTTTTTTTTATCATTGCTATATTTTACATTGCAAAAGCAGTGCGTGCCATACATGTTCTCATAATATAGTTTGAAATGAGGCTTTAACAAACTGTCATTTTGTCTGATCAGCATTTTTTAACATTTACTCGGCGAAACGTCTGCGTTTTGCTTTGCACAACAATTTTGAGATGTTTTCCAACAACAACTTGATGAACCAGCCAATTGTTTCAGGTTGTTTTTACAAAGTGTAAACCTCTACAGGCCCCTTGCATACAGCAGCTGTGTAGTCCAGCCAGACTGTTGTTTTATGAAGTTGTGGGAACTGCCTCCATGCCCCCGTGATCCAGATCTTGACCACATAATCCCACTAGGGAGGATATGTGGGACTTGGGTCTGAGGCATCTTTGGCACTACACCGTCTTCATGTCATTTTCACAAACCTTTGTGGCCCCCGCCGCCCTGAGGGCACCATACAGAGTCTACCAGGAGGAAGTGGACTGATACGCTCCCTGTCTGTCTGAACACTCATTAAGTCTGTCTTAAGACTGAGCCTGGGGGATCGAGGCGGCCGCTCTGTTCTTCTCCTGTGTTTGCCCTCCTCGGTGTAATAAGTAAACGAATGCATTCCCGCAGGAAACCCGCCGAAACCTCTCAGTCTGGGGGTGGTCTGGCTGCAGTACCAGCTCTAAAACAGTGTGTGCATGTTTTAAAATATTAAACGTACCAAGCTGCATTATGGGGATCTAATTAAGACTGTATTCGACAGCCTTGAGAAAAATGGGCCGGTTTTTAGTGGTTGGGCAATAATGTGGCGAGTGGTGCATGCTGCATTTTTACAGTCTCATGACATTCCTTCAATCTAATTCGAAGCAGGCGTGGAATAGGGATCATAACATTGGGCTCTTTGTTATATTTATTCGACCTGCAGCATTAACATGGCGGTTATTTGTCCTCCTCATATCTGTCGGAACAGTTTTGCCTTCATGACTTTAACCAGAATCGTGGTCCTGTGATGTTGTTAAATTTTTATGGAAGTAAAATATTTTTTATATAATGTACCTGCAGAAAAATGACTTAAAATCTTTGAGTGTATTTATTAATCATCATCTCTCTCTGCTTCCACAGTCCTGCTCTAATGTGGAGTGCTGGACGCTCAAGTGCAACGTGGGTCTTCTGGAGAAGGGAACCACCGCCATCCTCAAAATGCGTTCTCGCGTCTGGGCCGAGACCTTCGTCGAGGTTTGTTGGAGATGAACCTTGCCATCTGAAACTCGGACTGTTCCTGATGTGTGCTCCCAGCAGATGACAGAAGACAGGGCACAGGAAAACAAATTGCACACTACAGATCAGTCTCTTCCCACTGGTGCCTGTGTATTTTCTAAATACTGTATTTTTGTCAGACTTTGGCAGGAAAAAAGAACCATTTTTTTCATTAAAGCATCAAAAAGCAAAAACACTGAGAGTCAACATCTCAAATGTGCAGCTAGGAAAGGCAAAAAGCTGCATTCGTCACCCGCACATATTTGTTTGTGTTAAGGAGACATCAGCAGTAGCTCTGAGTCTGTTTCCACTCTGCCAGTTTCACATGTTTGCCTCAACAAATGGGACAACAGTTGCTTTCCGAAAATGCAGACTGTGTGTACAGACTGCAGCCTCTGCCAGTGTTTGAGCTACACGCAGATTATTTACCACCTTCTGCATGATGTAACACAAGTCATACAGTATGTGTCATCTATTGAAAATTCATTATCTGGTTGTCACAGTTGCTCATAGGATCAGAAACAGATTTTCTTTTACAGTTGCACGTGGTCTGTGATGCCACCTAGTGTACAACTAGTATACTGCATGCAGTGGGAATCTTTTTAAAAAAATTTTTTTTATAGTTTGTCTTTGGTGTATTTTAATAGAATATCAACAAGAAAAGGACAAACAATACTTTACAAAAATGACCTTGAATTACACCGGAAACCCAACCTGTACACACACACACACACACACACACACACACACACACACACACACACACACACACACACACACACACACACACACACACACACACACACACACACACACACACACACACACACAAGGGAGGGATGCCAGTAACTCAGAAGTTCATCCTAATGGCATGTCCATGACACTATAGCTCAAAACAGCACACATCCCCCACATGAAAATTAATAGATGCAGCATGTTGAAAGCAGGAGTTGCAGGAGAAAAAAATGAAAAAGCAAAACAAAACAGAACAAAAAACTCACGATATATATGCAAATGCAGTTAAATTTGATCTCCTATATTGTAAGAAGGGCCCCCAAGATTTTTCCCATTTCTGCTGACACTTCCAGTTATTCCATCATATGCAGTTTGAATCTGATGAGGTAACCGATAATGTTTCCCTCCTCAGAGAGCTTACAAACAGTACGTGCTGGAGTGCCTGGCCAGATACAGTGTGAAGAAGATGCCCTATGCAATCCCCCCCAAACTCTTCCCCAGTGGACACAAAAAGGTATTTAACATCTTTACTCATCCATTCATTCACTCTTTCCAATTTTATACAGAGAAATTATGTTTATTTTTTTGTTGTTAAACTGAGATTAACCGTCCTGTCCTCCTCAGGTGGTGACTCCAGTGGTGTGGAACAAGCCAGACATCGAGAACTCGGTTCCTCTGTGGATCATCATCTTGGCTATTCTGGCTGGTTTGCTGCTTCTGGCTCTTCTCATCTACGTCCTATACAGGGTCAGTGCTGCTCTGAAACAACAGATTTAAAACAACACTGTGCTTATATTCTGAAGGATTAATTACATTGCAGTTAAACTGATTATATCTGTGCTCATTTCTTAATTTTTCTTGCAGTTCGGCTTCTTCAAGCGATCGCTACCTTACGGCACCGCCATGGAGAAAGCACAACTCAAACCACAGGCTGCCTCGGAAGCCTAAAAACCTTCCGGAGCTACCAGAACCACAGAACCTGGCCATATGATTGCAACGGAGAAACACGGTGGAGCACGTAGAGCGGGTCAGAAAGGAGTTGGAAGAGTTACGCCAAAGAGAGACTACTGGAACTCCACTGTGCTGCACTAGAAGACAAAAAAAAAAAAAAAAAAATCCAAAGAGCTCCAAGCCAAATGAATGTTTCTTTTTCTTAATTTTTTTTTTTTTCATTTTTAATTTATATCTTGTTTGTTGGCAGGTTGAGATTGTTTTCAAAAATAACTTTTCTCAATGCCTGAAGGCTGACGTTAAACTGTACAAAAAAAAAAAAAAAAAAAAAAAGTGACCGCAATCACAGCTCCTGTCTACCTGCGACTGCAGCGCGCTCCATCTCGGGTTTTGTGGATTGTGGAATGGAGAGTTCTGTAAAACCCTCTTCAACTGCCTTATAGTGGTGCTAACGACCTGATGCATTCACTGCCTCTGACAGGATGTGGCCACATGTTGTTTGTGTCAGCGAGGAGCTGTGAATTTTGCTGCCTGCCCAGGCCTGAAAGTATTCTTCTGATCTCTCCTCAACACGTGGTTTTATTGTCAGGAGAGTAATAAACAGTTTTCGGGAGAAAACGTTGACCTGGCAACATCACATGCAAAGACAACACAAATCTGTTTAGTAGCAAATGTTTTATTGCAAATTTTATTTCCCCCCCCCCCCCATAATTTAAGCCCTGACCTGTCTGAGGTGTTTCCCTGATTCTAGACCAGTGCATTCTGGGATATTCTCCACCCCACCCCTCCCCCCGCAAACCCTGAGCAGGAAACACGGGGGTATAGAAAATGCATAGATGGATGTTTCTCAACTGTTCATGAAAGCAGATCTCTCTCTGCCTCAGGTTGGTGGACAGTGCTGGGTTAAGTTTTTTTTTTGTTTTTTTTTGCACTCAAAGGAAATCTACTGATATTTTACTCCGAAGACACCAAAAGACTGACTGAAACTTCCTTTGAGTTCTGAATTTGACTCCTACTGATCACTTTGTTTGAATCCTGTACGTATGTTTTGTGTTCGGAGTTACCAATGCTGGCGTAGTCGACTGGGATGGGACTGGAACCACCGCAGACCTGTGAAACCTCATCGGATAAAAAGTGGTGTTCTCCTGGAGGATTGTTTTTACTGTTCGGGCTCATCCAGAGTGGAGACCATGTATGAACAAAATAATGCTTAGGGGGAAACCAAAGAGTTAACAGCCATGGCGTATTGAAGGCGTGACAATCAGCAGTGTTGTAGGCTTACAGTGTGTTTTACTGAGATATTTTTGAAGTCATCCCACAACCAAAAGGCTACAGGGACTGAACATTACAATGCTTTGTGTTGGTTTCTTCTTGTCTTGTGCATAAGTTTTATGTGCCTTAAAATGTAAATACTTCATGTCTGTTGGGTAGAGTTAGAAGTTGTGTGCATGTGCATGTGTGTGACTTCACACACACATGCATTAGTGTGAATGGTATATTTATGAGTATTTGTTTTGTGTTATGGTTATTACCTTTTCCCATTGCCTAGTCCTGTTTATGCCTATCACACATGTAGCTTGAGATAACTGAGGTGGAGTATTGAACATGATAGCATAAATACCTCTAACAAAGGGATAACAACTAGGCACTGGGAACTAACTGTTGTTTGGAAGTGCAATATTTATATTCACTCTTTTTAAAAAAAAATATATATATTACAGTGCTTTCTTTTGTTTTGTGTTTGACTTGTGATAAACCAGAACTTTGTGTGTCAAAGTGTGGAGACTAAATCCTTTGTGGGTTTCTAGCTTTTTCATGTCTTTTCTCACTGAGCATACTTCAAGTGTGAAACTTTCTTTATCCCACTTCAGATGTACTCATCACTTCACTGCTGGAATACCTTTCCTGATCGTACTCCGTTTTTTTTATGGCACAGAAACACAACCACCAGAGCATATCTGAGTTGAACTTGGATATGTTGACATAGTTTGCTAATTTATGTGCTCTGCTGTTGCACGTGTCCAAACACCACCACCATTATACTACCCATATGTAATACATTTGTTTGCCTCATTACATTCATGTCATACATCCCCCCTCTTATTGAATAGTGATTTACGGTTTGTCACATGGTCCACAAAAATCCCCATTTGGTAATTTGACTTAAATCCTTTAACACACTGTCTATATGAAGATTCTTCGCTGAACATGTAAGCCCATTATTTATGATGACAGGGGATCATTTTACTTCTTCCTCCGCGGTGACATCAGGAGAAGGCACTGTTTTTTTCTTTTTCGTTTTTTTACATGGTTTAGCCCATTTTTTCTCTCTCCGGGACTTTCTAAAAGATGTTGTACATATTTATGGCAAGGAGAGTGTTTTTTTTTTTTAGTTCAAATGATTTGTTGTGAATTTTCTCACCCCATATTGGGGAGACCTTTCGTGTGGGGCTCTTTGAAGGTCGATTTTTACCCGTTACGGTTTGTACTTTAAATAAAAATTATTTCCCTTTTTACATTTTCTGGTGCTTTCATTGAAGACACATGCCTGGGAAAAATAATTTATTATAGAAAACGACAGTGTATGAAATTATATGCATGTAAGTTACTGGCCTTGTTGGCAAAAAAAACTATCTGACACAATATATTAGTTTTAACGTAAAAACACGAGTGCACAAAAAAAACTGAGCTAAAGTGATTAGTTATGGCACAGATCTGAAGTTTGTGTTCTTGTGGCCCTTTTGTGAAACCACCAGTGAGATTCTTCCACAGACAGCAGTTTACAAAATGTCCCATAAAATGAATTTTGACACCAAAAACAGGAATACTTTACATGTTGTAACATCACCTTTTTTAAGGATCCCTCCACATGTTTACACACCGGTGTGACTGGCGTAAGGCTTGTTGGATAAAAAGTGGGTTCTCAGGACGGAGAATCAGATTCTCTGGATCAGCATTGGCGGTCATCACTGTGCACGCTGCACGTTTTCATTCTCAGTGCTGTGCTGTGCAGAAATCATCCTTGTGAATGTCCAAGCTCCTTGAATTACAGTCAGTTTCCTTGGCACCTCCAGAGGTCCGTTTCATTCAGGCAAGTGGAAGTTTTGCTCATCCTACAACAATCCGTCCTCTGGTTCAGATTTAGCCACAGTCTCACGGCCTTTGTACATCTGCAGGTGGATGTTTTAGCACTCGATTGTTCTCGATAGCTGCGTTAGCTTGCGCTGGCTGTCAATCACCTTCAGGTTTTGAACGTAATGTCGGATGTTGCTGGGACTCCGCAGAGGGAGGGCGTGGTCCGAGTCTGGATGAGAGGAAGAGATCAGGTTTGACTCGGCCTACAATTCACTGAGTGTTGGTACTAGCAAATCAAAAATGTCGAAACAGTAGTAGGGCTGTGGAGATCATATTTATCAGGAGTAAATTGAACTAGCTGTGGGCACTATGTTCAAAACAATTAAATAAAACATTATTGGAAAAGAAACTCAGGGACTACAACGGGATACAACAGCTCATGATATTGCAGATGTAGCTTACATGTAGATATGCGAGTAGAGGACCCTTCCAGAAACATGCGATCAGCCAGGCCTCTCTGTGGAGATGAAGGCACTGCAGAGGGGATTTAAAATGTTACTTACCTCACATTTATCATGTAAAGGCACACATTTTACCTTTACTTCAACATGCATGTGCAATTGTTTGACCTTTCCTGAATGCTTACAGAGTCCAAGGTGTGAAGGGCATATTAGTACTGATACTGTGGGTCCACTTGTTGTAATGCAAGCTCATCTGGATCACTTACCATAAGGTTGGCTTCTACATCCTCGTACGATTTTCACTGTTTTGGCGAGCATTCGCTACGAGAGGAAAAGGAGGCAGTCAGTCTCTTACTTGGGAGAAGATTTGTGAGGAGAATAATCGAGCAGGACAACACTGAAAAATTGATCCTACCATCTTCTCAAAATTGACCAGTTTCTCTACGTAGGTTGGGTTTCCCTCATGGATGAACGTCATGTCTGGGTACAGACAGGAACAGAATAATTGATGATTTAGTCAAAGATGTCTATGGGTTCATGACTGGGCGACTCCTGATATCGGTTACCTTTCAGCAGCAGCGGCATTAAGGGGATGTAAGGAGGACTGAGTTTAGCCACAGCCAGTCTGTAGGCTCTGTGGTTGCGTGAAGGATCCTAACAGAACCAGAGGACACAGCACCATCAGAACTCTTTATTAATGAACACGGATAAACTGACTTTCAATGTCGAGAAGCAGAAAACTTGTAATGAAGAATAGTTAATAGTCACTTACCATCAGTCTCTCGTAGGCACAGTAAATTCTTTTCATCTTGCTGGGTATTCTCTGCAACAGACAGCAAAGAGTTGCACAGGTTATTTCCAAAGTACCTGTTCAGTAAATGTGAGACAGCATTCCTTACCATGGTGATGGTTTCTTACCTCCCAGGTCTTGTAAAGCCTATGTACTGCACTGTTGCTCAGACCGAACATCACAGCGAAAAATGAATTGAGGTTCTTCTGCTCCTTTAACCTGTGAGGGAGAGGACACGTGGCTTTGAAGAACATGGTCTCAGACAGACAACGTGCTGTTCTTCAAGTGAAGCTGGATTGTGCAGGGTTTAAAAAGTCAGTCATGCAAACGGCCCTCTGAGGCAATAAGCAGAGAGGGGCTGTGAGCTAAATGGCAGTGTCAGCATCCTCACTGTGACAATGCTTACGCGGTGAAATTAAGCAGGATAATAATGCTTAACATGTTCGCCCTCTTTAATATGTTACCAAGCTAAACTTTGCTATGAAACACTAAACACCATGCACTGCTGAGTTTGAGGGTATTGTCACTAATTTAAGAGTAATGCTGATGATGCCGGCACTAGATAATAAAGTCAGTAAATTATCAATCTTTTGTTAATTTGTTCTATGGGGAACATAAATATATGTATCAAATCCAATGGCAGGCAATCCAGTGTACACAGGTTTTGGCCTTCCTGCCCTTTCACTTATCCAGTTTATCCCCTGCATCACTCCCTCCACCCACCAGAGGTCCCTTCTCTCTCTCTGTCTATGCCCATTCTCCTGCCAGTCACGCCCACCTCACCTGCTATCCAGTTCCCCAATCTGCTCACCTGAATTTTCCTGTTCTGTTTTTTTTTTTCATAATTTTGTCAGCATTGGACCCTGTCTGGACTTCGAACTCCTCTTTTCCTTCGGTGCTGTGTTCCCCTGCCTGGACTTTGTTAATTCAACAATTGTTTGTAAGTAAAGTTCTCTGTTCGCTTGTACCTTCCTCAGTGTCTTGTGTTTGGATGCTTTTGCCTGGTGAAACTGTAACATCCAGATCCAGAGATATTTCACTCACAAAACACTAATGTCAACCTCATGGTGGTGCTAAAGGAAAAGTCACTGAAGTCATTAGGATTCGTCATCTGGGAGTCATAAATGTCAGAAGAATTTGTTTTACTAAATAAGGGAAAACTATGACCTGCTGATGGTGCCGGAAGAGATCACCAAGGTCAGAGATACCAATAGATGTTGAGATCAGTTTTAAAGCGGTGGACTGACCGACCTACATTGCCTACATATCAGGTTTCATGTAACTAACTCTTACACAGAAGCAATCTTGATGAACTTCTTGAGCAGAATGGCCCGTTTCACCAGGTCCTCACAGAGGCACAGCTCTGTCACCACCCAGTACTGCACCTCGTTGAAGCGACGCACAAAGCGCTCCAGGTTCGCCGTAGTGGCACCGGGGAATTTATGACGGCCGAATATGTAGTGGACAAGCTCCACCTGTGAAGATAAAGACAGGAAGGAACCACCGCTGGCATAAATTGTACGTACTATACAAAATGATCTAGAGATCAAGGACAGGAAGGTGTTTATAAGTGATTGAATGGAGGGCATTTTCTTCAGAAACATGTAAAGCATGCAGGTAGTGGACCAGATGACGTGATGGCAAAGATGGTGCTGTCAGATAAAAGGTGTTCTTGTCCATTAGAGATATCTAATCCTTTGTCTGAATGCCAGTTTCAGGTTAATGCCAGACAGCAGTTTCCTCTTTTTGTTTTGTCACATTTGGTTTATATGCAGTGGTCAGATTGCTGCTGAGTCACCTCATGCATGGCAGTGAAAAGTTCCCAGTCATGATTGGTGAGTTCGTTGGCGATGTCTTTAGAGCCCATCTGCTCGAGGATGTCGGTGGATCCTCGCTCTGGACCCTGCTGCTCCGTCAGGGGCATCTGGGACACGGAGAGAGGAAGTGAAGGTGTCGGGTTGTGTGTGCGCTGATCAAACTCAACTGTGTGTAGCGTAATGAATAATAAACCTAATGAGAATATGTCTGAACAGATTGAATGTTAATCAAACAAAAAAGGGTTTTGAGTAATGCATGAAAGGCACATATTCCTCACCAGTTGTTCCACTTGGCTGCTTGTGCAGATGAACAGCCTCTCGTTGAGTCCCAGCGCAGTGTAGACCGCGGTAGCATCAAGCTTCAACTGAGCTCTTTCTGCGGGAATTTACAGGATTATGTTAAAAACTCATTTTCTGCCAAGAAAATCTGAAACTGAATTAATTTTCATCTCTGAATGTTTTTCTAACAATGTTCCAGGAAGCAACAATTTAAATGAAAAATGTCTGCTGCAAAGATTGGAAAAAACACACACACACACACACACAAAAACGTTTTTAATGAGTCCCACCTCCTGTGGAGTTCATTTTGACCAGGATGTGATCGCTGCCTGGTTTCACTATTGCTGACATCACATCCTGTACAGATGCGTTCACCGGGAGCATCAGAGTGAGAGGCTTGTTGTCCGACCTGTAGATCTCGTACAACACTGAACCAAGAGGGCACAGAGCCAAAATGTCAAAATATGATGATTGACGACCTGAATATTGACGTGTGCTAATATTTCTTTCTCATTAAAGGCACCCAAAGATGCTGAACATGAGCTAATGTGAGGTAATTATAATAATATGTTTTGACATATCTTTGTGATTTAGAAAACTTGTAACACTAATTTGATTGATTAGATCTGCCTGTTTTAATGCCTGAGCCTTACTCACCTTTATCCTTTGCTTTGATTGGCTGTAACCTTCCCGCTGGCTCCTCACAGTTTGAAAACCAATCGAAATGCTGGTTCTGTAGATAGCAGGAGAGCGACTCAGCAAGTCAGTGACATTAAACTGACAAATGGCAGCAGAGTGACATTCAAACGGTTTTCTAATGAAATGTATCTCTGATTTAATATCCTGCCATCTCCAAACATTTTACTGCACAAGCAATAAGCACGTGAAACTCACCCTGCCCAGCGAGTGAAATCCATTGTCCAACCTGTCGTGGTATTAAAAGGTGAAAAAAAGTGTTAGATAGTGGGCCACAATATTTATAGCAGCGTAGAAATAGAAAATGTTATCAGATAATATTTACACTTTTGTTCTCCTCCTTTCCTTAAAGTGTTCTTTCAGCAGGCTGCACTGACGATAATCAGCCGCCACCTCCTTCTTTAGCTTCTGTTTCAGAAAACAGGAGGAACATTATTATTTATTCTCCTTAATAACAAATTCAATAGTCTTAATATTTAGAGAAAATATTCTGATGCACAAAGTAAACAGGGTAATAAGTATAAATTCAATTACTTTGAGGCTGAAATCTCACCTCCAAAAAGTCCAAAGCGACAGGGTCCTCTTTCAGCAGAAGGCCGTACAGCGCCACCCACTGGCCGATCAGCTTCACTACCTTCTGTTTGGTGTTGAGAATATAAGCAGCTTTCTCCTGCTCTGAACCCTCAGAGAGCTCTGCCTGGTAAGTGCAATGATGGTTAAGGGATATAAGAAAATATGTATACTAAGAACAATCAAACATAGTATCTTGTAGTCATTAAATGTTCTGAGAATAAAAGTGTTAGACATCATCATAATAAGCAGCATCATCCTAATTGACGGCACCGTTGACACTGTTATCAGTATTATTGTCCATCGCAGGATATTAGTGCTGAAGTGCAGGACACAGCTGACTGGAAGGCATGAAGACTTTGTGGATGAGCAGAAAGTCATTCACACAGGGATCTGCAGGGAGAGAATCACAAAAACATTCAGTTGACTTGGTCTGCACAACCTGAATCCCTCACAGTTAAACAGGTAGAAGATAACAAGGTGTCTGCAGGTTCCCACCTATTGAATCATTTCCATTAGAGTCCAACTTCACTGTTTCCAACAGGTGTTCCAGGATTTTCTCAGGTTCTCCAGACATAACTGTGTACCTGCACAGAGGATGACAGAACACATGACGAACTTTTAGTTTTCATAACTTTGAATTTGCTTTGTATTGCTCTGCATGCATTGGGCTTTTGTGCATGTGTATTAATTTGGGTCTAATTATGAAATGTTTCTGCATGCTAATATAACTGAAAAGGTAACATATGTCCAGGTAGCCTACGACAGATTAACAGAAATGAGTCTACAGCTATGCTAAAGGCTTAGTCAGACTGTATGCGACTGTACTGATCTTTGTTAAGTGTATTAAAATGCTATAATTTGCTACTAAGTGCAAAGATCAATCTACAGCTAAGAAGCACGGTTGTCTTTTGTAAATCAAACCAATTAATCACTAAATACATAATGAGACCTGTCTGGTTATACATATAGGGCTGGGCATCATTAAAACATTTTTGATACTGGTTTATTTATAATATCCCTTTTAGGAAAATTGCAATTACATTACATATTATGGTACAAATCTTTGGTTTTCATGCAGTTTAGAGGGGGGCAGTGTAACCAAGGTGGTTTTCTGTAGCTACAATTAACAGACGTTCCCTAAACGCCTCATAGGTCATCAGTAGGCGGCCGCCTACAGAGCAACCGCAGCCCACTGCAGCACACATAATTACTCATACAGTTATGTGGCTAAATATTAGTTTGATAGATTTACTTGGGGGGAAACAGAATGATTTTATGTATGCTGACGGGCTGCCCACGTGGAGGCTGCGGTGCGTTCACAGAGCCACCGGGGGAGTGGGAAAGTTTAAATTTCCGAGTGGGAAAATACACCTGAACACTTGTTTAACAAGGAATATGTTTGAAGTAGGCGTGAAGTCACTTAACATGGCAGCGTTTGTGGTTAAAGATTTTAAAAAAAAGGAACCTGCTCCGAAAATAAGGTGAACCAGCCAGACTTGATTAGCCTAGCCTACACTAAGTGATAAAAAAAACAGAAGTTATGTTGATCTACAGAGCTCCATTGTGCCATGTGCTGGTTTATGTGGATAATAACAAGGTTGTGTGTGTCACTTTTCTGTAATCGTACATGTCCCAATGGGAACTTTCCTAATTTCCAGCTGCCTGAGCACATGATTATTATGGTAAAAACTACTCCTTTGTAAACATTGCAAAAGTTATGGTAGTGTATTGAAATTTGGTACCAAGACTGAAGTTGTAGACCGAACCAATGCAATTTGGTGGGTGCCATAAAAGTATTGAAGCCCTGATAACAAACTAGTTTGCGTAAATGCTGGCTGATAACCTCCCTGAAAAAGAAGAAGCAGAAAAAGGCTCTTGACGTAATCATTGCATATGCAGTTTGCCCGACAGCCCGTGTTTACAACACTTCGCAAGTTGGCAGTAATATATCACAGCTGAGCCGCCACAGGTGTGCTGTCTGCGTCACATCATAAGATTATTGGCCTTGTTTAAAACGCCTTGCCTTCCAGCACATATACAGTATCTATGGCGTAACTAAATTTAAGGGCTCCTTGTCTAATGGCATCGGGCCTAAAATTTGTATACTGGTTAGACTCCATGGACAATAAATCTTGTGTTTTAAGTAGAGAGAACTAATTGCAGTGTACGTAGATGTAAAGTAAAGAGAGAAAGAAGGTAAAAAAAAAAAAAAAAGTTTAACCCTAACCCTTAACCCCTACCCCTAAATGAGAGCTCAAAATGAGCTAATCTCATTTTAATGTTCACTATAATACGTAAAGTTCAACAAGGAAACATTAAGGTCCATTTCTTTTCTGAATGTCAGTTAACACTTCATTATTAAGACCTTATCCATGTCCGACAGAAAGATCTGTGAAGTTGTCCCCGTTTGTGTTGTGACAATGGAAGTGTTTGTCATGTTAGCATGATACAATATCTGCCCTCTCCCAGAAAGTGTGTCTTAATGATTGTAAACCTGCTTGTAAATTACTGTGGTCATTTTCTCAGAGGTGACTTTGCAGAGTTTTCTCACTTGCTGTTGTTTCCTGCTCCTCCCTGGTCAGCCGAGTCTGCGCTCTTCTCCAGCACCAGCACGGTCTTGCCGTGCTCCTCAAGTCGCACTGTGTTCGCCTCCACATCCTGACGGACAGACGTGGATGACGGCCCGGTCAAAAAAGGTATTTTAGTATATTTTCGGAGCTCTTACTCTGTCGCATACAACCTTGTATGCAAATCGACACATGCACACCTTTGGCAACAAAGTCATGGTGCCACACGTGTAGTGCTGAAGTAAACAAACCTTGAGGATCCGTATGAAGTCCTGTTTATCAACACGGAGGAAATGGCAATTGTCCTCTCTCAGGATGATGGTGGCAGCGCGAGGAGCGTCATTCAGCAAAGCCAGCTGCCCGAAGTCCTCGCCCTCGTGCAGTGTCGTTACCAGACCCTGCGTGCACACGGTACTTTCAGCTTTACTTCACACTGGCGGTCCATTGCAAAGCATTTTATTAGTGAGGTTTATTGAGGACAAACAGATGGATTTTACCTTCCCATGGGTGATCACGTTTACGGAGCCTTTCCAGATGATGTACCAGGAGGTGCCTTTATCCCCCTGACTGAACACTGCATCCCCGAAAAAAGAGATTCAGCACCAACATAATAACCATGAATGAATAACCATGAATGAATAACCATGACGATCGCGCTCACAGGGCACCTTCCCATCATGCGTTTCATCACGTACAGTATGTATGACTTTAACATTCAAGACCAGATGTGCCGTGTCAGAGGTGTGAAGAACACGATGATCGAGAATGAAATCGGTCGTGACATTCGGAGTTTTAAGTTGTTTTACACGATTCGCTGGATCATATGTGGGTCAGGCATGTTGCGGTAGGAGGGCATTTGATGTATATCAGGACAGAAAATGCTCATCATGGACCATCGTGTTGTTCACCTACACAGTGAAAGTGTGTGTGTGTGTGTGTGTGTGTGTGTGTGTGTGTGTGTGTGTGTGTGTGTGTGTGTGTGTGTGTGTGTGTGTGTGTGTGTGTGTGTGTGTGTGTGTGTGTGTGCGTGTGGTAAGACTCTCCACCGAGCCAAAACGTCAGCAATGCTGTTGCACTCACAGACTGTTCCGGCCTTGGCATGTGATTCAAAGACCAGCACCGCTGCCAGCTCCTTACGCACCTACAGGCACAACAGAGCAAGAAATTCATTTTAAACTTGTATTTTACTCCTGGTGTTTTTTGTTCTCAAACTATTTTAGGAAACGGGCAAAAGAATGCTGTTTAGTTAATTTTTCTGGGGGGGGGGCCAGAGATTACGAAAGAGTAACAAGAATTGTGGCGTCACTAATGTTGTTTCTTGCGTTTAGCATAACAAGAGTTTAATGATTCTCTGTGTACTAACTTTAAAAACAGACTCAAATGGTGCTCTTGAATCAAGATACCATAAAACTACCATGAAAAAAAGAATCTTCTGAACTGCAGTTCAACAACAACTTCATTTTAATTACTTTTCAGAAATGTGTGCCATCATAATAATTTTAAATAATCTTTAAAAAAAAAAAAAAAATCTCTATGGAGAGGCTGAAATGATGTGAGGAGAAAACAGTAACATGGACTGACGGAGGTGGAGAGATGAGCGGCAGCCTTGACGTGCAGCAGCTCCTCGTAGATGACCTCCAGGTCCTCGGCACTCCTCTGACTGGGGCTGAATACGAAAGAAGTTGACACAGTAGACATAAAGCAGCCACACAAACACCCGATGATCATCCTGATAACATCCAACTGTACTTGTTCCTTTGAAATGTTGTAGGAGGTGCAGTCATAATGAGTAATTCTAATGTAACGATTTAAAAAAAAACACGGACCATTTACGTAGAATCATCGTGAGCAGAGCGTCAGGACCGAGCTGAGACAGCAGCGACAGACCTTCCTGTAATTCGTCCTCTGAGTCCTTCTCATTCGTTACTTGGTTCAGGCCAAACTCAGAGTCTTGGAAGCGGTAGAACTGCGTGTCCTTGTCATGGAAGTTCAACTCATGTTTCACTTAATAGACAGAACAGGGAAGAAAAACACCGAAATAAATGTAAGAATGTGATTATATTAAGTTATTCAACTAAAAGAAAACCAACAGATTAGTTTAGAAATGAGCAAACTTTGACCGTTAGATGAATTTGGTCTTCATGTAGGAGCTTCATAAAACTCCAGAACAACCAGATAAATGGAAATAAGTGCAAATGCTTTCTAAGTGATTCCGCTCGTTTGATGATGAAGGATTTCTGTCCTGATTGGAGTGGTCTCTTCCAGAAAGATGTGGTTAGGGAACACTTGACTGAGTGAGAGCACATTGGAAAACATTATGCCATGGGCAGCTTCAGTCACTAGATGTCAACACATTAGAGCGCTTCTAGGAAATTATTGAGTGCTGCCTGAGACGTTATCAGAATATATTAAAAAATACTGAATAATACAGGATATGGGTGGAATTATTCCACATCGTTCTACAGTTTACGCCGTGGCCTGGAATCGCCCGACACATGATTAATATTATGTTAATGTGTCCTTCATTTCGGCGGCTGACTGAAAGATACACTTCCTCAAAACTGGAGCTCTTTTTATTCTTACCATGAACAAGGATCCCTTCATCGACCAAGACCTGCCACATTCCCACTGCCTGACTTCTTGATTGGAGACATTCGTTTTGTTTCAACAGCCAATCAACAAGTTCCTTACCGGAGCAGCATTGTCTGGGAGAGAAATTCAACACAACCATTTGCATGTGATTTATAGATGCTAGATGCATCTCAATTCGCTTACCTCTGCGAGTACACTTACATGTACTCTACATGTCAGTACACTTATCTTAGGTGGTGAGTGAATTCTGACAGGGTAGTGCTGTTTTAAATTGCACACTGCTTTTGTGCACTTACGGCAAATTTGAATGCATCACCCACAAACATATCTGCCAGGTTATGTTTGGTCACCGGCTTTTGTTTGGTGTTAAAAATGTTTGGCTGCCTCCTGTGTCACACGCACAATAAACATACTCATGGCTTTTATCCCACAACAGTCAAGTGTGCTACTTAGTGAAAAATAAACACTTGTGTGTGTATGTGTACACCTTGAATTTATATCGTCCGGTGTTTGTTGCAACAGCTGCAGCTTCCTCAGCTGCCAAGTTCAGCAATTCTTAAGTAGGTTGGTGGTCCCTCACCTTCTGCTACTTAGCCAAGATGGCGACTTTTAAAGGTGAAAAGTGTTCAGTGTTTCATTCTCGATTTCAGTGTGAACCCACTTATGCACGTAAGATAAGAAGTCTAAGTAAGCAGATTGAGACACAGCCACTCTTGCTTTTGAAGATGAAAGGAATTACACGACCTATGTCGGTACCTGTATGTTTTGAGGTGGTACTTTCTGTCTCGGATCACAGCAGGGTTCCTCTCGATCATGACACTGTATACTGATCTTGCTGCCTTCACAACACGATCTGAAAGAAACTGAGTAAACGGGGGGAAAAAATAAATAAAGGTTGTGCAGTTACACAATTAGTGTCTTTCTCTTTTAAGAAGTGATTAAAAACTGGGTGAGAGGGTGAAGGAGGGATGTGCAGATAAAGGAGGAGGATCTGTAACACGGACTGCTGCGATGGCGACAAACAGGAGTTGGCAGAAGAAACAAATGTTCAAACAAATGTTTGTGTGTAAGTGAAAATGGGGGAGTATTTTCACTGCATTTCCCTCTCGTGATCATGTGTGATGGCGTGAGGGGAAATTTCTGGAGGTGTCGGGAGTGTAATGGAGTGTGTGTGTGTGTGTGTGTGTGTGTGTGTGTGTGTGTGTGTGTGTGTGTGTGTGTGTGTGTGTGTGTGTGTGTGTGTGTGTGTGTGTGGGCTGCAGGGAGGTGAGAATGTGTTTTAAAAATGGCTGTGTTAAACTCTCCCACACCTCACAGAGTTTCCAGCCTCTACAACTCACTCTGGTTGGCACGCAGAGACAACAAACTTTCACTTTCCGACCACCCTCAACGGATTTCCTTTGAACTTCTCTTGATTCATTCTCACCTCATTCTCAACCCGAGACACACACACACACACACACACACACACACACCATTGTGTTTTTAATCACCTCAGAGGACGATATGTTGACCTACATTTATTTCATGTAGATTACCCAAACCATAACTTTTACTTGCTGGTCCTTACCTCACCTGTAACCTAAACCTAGTCTTACCTTAAACAAAGTAGTTCTCCCACTTTAATTTGATAATTAACATTATGGGGACCTGTTTTTTTTGTCCCTCACAGAGCGGGACAATGTGCAATAGTAATTAATGTCCTCACAACATCAGTAATACTACAACTCACTGAGGTCAGGTTTAAAAGCAAAAGACTGCAAAGGGGTGCAAAACATGTCAGCCACTGATGCGGAAGCAAAGCTTACTCAACAAGAATGTGCTTTGCCTGTTCCTGTAAGGCTTCTGTCCTATTTAAAACCTTTTCACCCTTGTGGCTTTGGTCATATTTAAAAAACAAACAAACTTGAATCAATCTACCAGAGGACAATATTTCCTGTCTTAATGATGGATGGTAGCAGATACTTAAATTTTCCTCCTCCCTGTTTCCCTCCCCCGCAGAAATCTCCCACGCGTCTTGTGATCACAGGAGTGACTCAGAGGGTTGCCTGTTTGTGCTTTGGACACAGTAGTTTGCCCAAGATGGTGGTCTCAACATGTCCACATTTCTTCTCCTTTTTCTTGATGAGTGGAGTTTAAGGAGGCCAGCGAAAGAAACTACCTGAACACTTTGCCTCCTTTAGTCAGGAACACCTGACCTGACCTTTGACCTAACTCCTGACCCCATTCCTCGATGACACCAACACAACCATTGCTCTTTCACCTGGACAGAGGTCTTAACACGTGCTTGTAAGATCCAAGTTCACACACGGATGCTAATTATAATGCATAATTGACTAATGTGGGTAAGACTGTACACATGTCAACCACTGGCCTCTTCCCAGACCTGACATCGAATGAGTAAATGTGCCCTGCTGCGTCCAGTGCCCTGCTGAAGTTATGCTGTCTGGAGGTCACCAGTATTCCCAGGGGCCCCTTTTCCCTCTGGGACTCCCATAGTCACATTCTCAGGCATGTCAGCTCCAAAACTTACTTTCTTGATGAGGCCATTTTCCATTACTTAAACCCAGTCCTTACAAAAACAACATCAGACGCCGTATTTCACAGAGAGGCCTATCCCTCGCTGCTAAACCTGACAGTCATGTAAACATGCGGGAGGCGGAATAATTTGTTTCATGGAATATTTTCCATGACTGTCAGCGGTGGAGCTACTGCGAGTTGTAGATTGTCTCCATGTAGGCCATCTAATCATGTTATCTAGGAACTACAAGCCACAGGTGATTGTTCCCAGTGAGTCAAGTTTCAGAGCAAACATGTTTCCCACAGGTGTGCCTGTGAAAGACAAAGTACAATACACACCCAGCCAGCATGCAGGGACCAACACTGATGAATGGGCAATCTGAAAAGTTTGGATACGCGGCCATAAACAATTTTATGACCAGGGTTCGTTCTACTGTTGAGGTCATTTTACAGTCTAGACCCTATGACTGAAGATGTAAAGTAAAATATTCACAATTACAAGTATTTTGACTTAACTTGTCAAACATGTATGATCTTTGTCTACGATCCTAAATTTCTACACCCAATTTTATCTGGGCTAACGCGACAACAGCTGTTCTCTCCTCCGTAGAGTTTGCTCAAACACTCACGTTCGCTCGCAAGAACTAATTATCTTTATCGCAGAAAAAGTGCATTATCTATTCTGTCTCATCCTCTTTAACTTTGGCGTGATCCTGGCTTTTGAAGTGCGTAGTATGCGGTGTAATTTGAGGCTTTTGTCTTGTTGGGTGGAATGATGATGAGCACAGTTATCCACTGTGCGGCTCCTCTGTAGGCGAGACATTTCTCTGTTTCTTACACTCTCGGTGACCTCGGTGGGCTGTGTTGTGTGAGAAGCAGCGAGAGATGAACACTGCGCGAGTTGACAAGCAGCTTAATGCGGCTCTGTGAACTGACTTTTTCCCCCCTTTTCTCTTCTTTGTGAGAAAAATACAACAGCGCGCTTCTGAAGGCAACACTTCCATCCCGCTACGTACACCACAAATGTGGGGAAAGTGGATGTCTAGGCCTGCGATGCAGTGATTTAGCATCAGATTTCAGAGTTGTATCGGAACCCAAGTTTATTTGAACTTGTGTGCATCGAAAAGTTGCCTAAAGAACAAACAGTAAAACCCACTTTACACATCCTATGTAGCAACAACATCCTTCACCTGCAGAACAGAACCACATCAGCCACAGGCAAGTCAAAAATAAACGAGACGAACAGGTTACAGGCTTTTGTCTTAGTTGTCTTAAACATTTCAAACATTTGTTAAAGAAATTTAAAAAGCGAGTAGCCTGTATATCTAAGGCGAATTCTACTTGACAGTCGAAACAGGGAAACTCCATCTTTTGCATCTAAAAGTTGAAGCAAAATCAGACTTGGCTTATTAAAAACGATCTATCTTTTACAGTACTATCATAATGTATGACGTTCATTAGTGACTTTTTGGATTTGGAGCCAATGCTTGCTAAGCAACCGAGCACAAAGGTCTTGGATGTTAGCAACACCGGCCTCCTGCGGACTCCGTTACTCTGTCTGCTCCTTTGTCCCCCTGCAGCACAAAAAATATCGCCGGCATTGATTATGTGGTTGAAAGAAAAAAATAGTTGAAAGATGCTCTCTACCTACTCTGGCATGAAGAAGACCGCTGAACTTAAACAGGAGTCACTTTCCGTGTCAAACCCTGGTATCAGTATTTTAACGTTTCTCTCCTTGGCATGCCGCTGACGAAGCTGAGATGAAGCACCGTGAGCGGGTCTGGACTGGGTGTGACGTATCAGGCTCGGGAGGGTGGGGGATGGGGGTGGGGGGGTCGGCTAGCTGTGGGCCTTGGAGTGCCCTTTAGACTCCTTATGACAGTTTGCACCCGCTAGGAATGTGTGTGTTTTTTTTTTTTTTAAAAGACTCGCTTGAGTAGTATTGCCGGATATCATAACGACAGAAAGAACAAATTCAGCAGTTTGAGAGGATGTGAGCGCTGCAACTCTGGATGATTCCAGAGGTCAGGAAAACTTTAAGCCACCATGACGGAGAAACCTTTCAAAGGCTGAGCCAGCTAGTGTCAATGTGTGGTCAGCTAATTAGTGAATTGACAGAGAAGGCTGATGTGTGCTTACAATAAAAGCTTTTCTGGTGTACACACCTGCTTCATAGTGTCCTTTGAATTCAGGGCCTCTGGCAGCGGAGTCTAGAAGAAACAGAGAGACAGATTTGATACTTACTAAGACATTTCTTCATATCTAACACCTCAGAAATAAAGCAGACGAATTGAATTCCACAGAAACCAACCGGACTGGTTGTTGATTATAATCTTGATGTGGTTGCACCAAATTAAATAGATATAACCAAGCTGGACGGGTCAGATCGAAAAAAAAATAATTATTTTCTTTTCATCGGGATGAAGGTCAACACAATCTCAACCTGTGGTGCATTACCATTGTCTCCATGGCGGTGTGGGTGGGTGTTGAGTGTGTGTGTGTAGTGAAGTGGGTGGAAAGAGTACATGGACATCGACAAAGGAAAGTACATAGTCTGTCGCTTGTAAGTGAAACAAACTACAAACTATATCTTATGAAAATTCCAACCATTTAAAGATGAAAGGTGCTTAATCGTATCTTTTATTCTCTCTGCACTTAAAAGGGTCACATCATCCCTGACTTAAACCTGCTGCTGTGTACAAATATTCAACAGTACTGCATGTACTTTGGCCGAAGTGAGACTTCCTCTTTGTTGCTTGGTTTTTATGTTTTTACAACCACCTTGTAGCCACTATTGTGTGTCTCCATTCCCAAGATAATTAGTTTTAGTGAATTTAATTATAGCTCTATAAAGGGCACTTATTGTGATCAAATATTTCTCTCCATTTCTCAGTACTTTGTGTCTGCACATGAAAGACAACTGATTTATAGACACCAGATTTCAGTTTCCATCACATTTACGTAACTATCCAGGTGCAGCAGAGTTTTGTGCTGCTTTGCATGAACAGCATGAATTTAAAAAAAGTTAATTTTGAAAAGTTAATCACATGACACAGCAGACAGTGAGCCACACATGTACAGCAGTTGACTGTATCGATCAGGAAGTTGTGATAAAGTCTTCACGTCACTGATGTACATCTGTGTCTCCACTCATACTGCTGACACACTTTGTGGTATGTTTTGTCTGGCCTGCTGTGCAGCCAGCTCTGTCACATGATCACAGCCTGATTGGCAGATTGCCAACAGTTTTAACTCCGCTCATAAAAAAAACTCATTAGCTCTCACTGCAAGTTTGCATGGACGAAGAACTTAAAGAAACATGTAGCTGAATCGGCATTTTCACCGATCATGATTTTGATTGTAATTGAAATGTTATTGACTGAATATTAAGTCGTAAAATCTTATGCATGCCTTATCAGTCAACAAAAAAATGTGGAGAAACCAGTGTCGTTGACAGACACAGTCAGGAAGCTTTAAGTACCTCAGGTATTTTGTTCTCCTTGTCTGCTTGTCTGGTATGCATTAGTAAGAAGGACAGGAGAGACGCAAATCTGGCATCTTAAAATGATGACAACCAAATGAGCTCAAAATGCTAGTGCCCCTGTTAGAGGTACAGGATCTGTCTCGTGTTAAGAGAATGAATCAGCTTGTGCTTCAGGGCCTGTTTAATTGGGCTTTTTGTTAACACACAATGAACAGAGAGAAGAAGAAGAAGAAGAAATGAACTCTTCAACTTTGAGTAATTACAAGCCAGCAGTGTTGGGGAGTAACAAGTTACATGTCAGAGTTATTAATGAAATTACTGTTACTATTGAAAATGTTGGTGATCATAAAGAGGTTACATCTAAATATATTATTTTTGGTAAAAAGCTGATATGTTAAATATCACACTCATTCTGTTGCTTTGCATCTTTGCGCTGGACAGGAATTTTTCCTGTGTACAAGCTGGACATGGCTCCATTCATTTGCAAGTATGAGCTCAAATTTTAAAGTTTGTTTTTGATTGGTTCTCTTGTTTGGATTGGCACCGCCTCTTTTCTGCCAGTCAAATCAAGGTGCACTGTTCTAAACAACTGCGCCAAAGCAGTCAGCCATGTCATCGGGGAATACGAAGTATTTAAAAAGAAAAAAAAGTAATTCAGGAACCAAAAGGACTCAAAACAAAACAGTGACCAGTACCCTGTAGGTAGTTCTATCATCATTCAGCATGGAGTTGACCTTAATGTAGACTTGGTTTGAAGTTATTTGAAAAAAAAATTCTTCACTGCAATCAGTTGTGATCCGACTTGAAATTTGATTTGGTGCTTTTGTTTTAAAATCAAATCATTTCAGTCTTTATTCAAGTTACATTGAAGAACTCAGTGTTCAGTACTTTTGTGAGGTTTACATGGGTTAGTTTAAATTTAGTTTTGGAGCTTTTCAGATTTATTGACCAGTTTAAAACTTTTAATAGGAATTATAACCGAAAAGTTTTCAAATGTAATATGTTACATTTCTTTGAAGTAATTAAAATAGTTACATTACTTATTGCATTTTTAACAAGGTAACTAGTTATCTGTAACCTATAACATATCTAAAGTAACCTTTACAACACTGTAAGCCAGTACAGTGCAAACAATGTTCCCATAGAAAAGATAATCATCCGTTAGACGTGAATGCTCATTTTACAATTAGGGTCGTTCTGCCTATTTTCAACTTAGTTGTGTAAATCTTGTTATTGTCGCTGGGCTCTGCTCAAGTTGTCCTGTGTAATTTGTCATGTGTGAAATATCCTGAATAAACACAATCTGACTCAGTTCAGTGACGGCAATGCTTGTGACATGTAGGAATATTTTTAGCATTTTACATTAAGCGGTTTGGATCTCAAAGGTTAAAGGTGATTGAACTACTTTCTTAAAATATGACATCGATGTTTGTCCGGTAACAACAGAACAATCAGAGATTTACAGTTGTCTTTGGCCTGCTGTTATTTAAAAGTGAAGTAAATTTAGAACCTAAGAGTTTCAACACTCATCTGTGTCTTCCTGTGACCTGGTAAGAGAAAAAAAAATCTCCGCGACACGCATTCTTCTACAAACTCTTCTGTAATCTGAGTGGGGGGTTTTGCAAAGAAAGTGAACAATAAACAATACACTATTTATAACCTGAGTTTATAAAAAAAAAAAAAAAAAAATGACTTTGTGCTTTGTACCTTCCTGAGTCCCCACACCCGAACTGCTAACACAATAGAGAAGTCTGTTTCAGTCCACTTGGAAGCATTCTTTAAATATCTGTGAACTGCTGTTTGGAGGACCTGAAGTGTGTCTTAGTGCAGGTGAGAGGTAGTTGTGGAAGAAGTATTCAGATCGTAAAGTAAAAGTACTAATACCACACTGTAATACTCCATTATAAGTTATAGTCCTGCATGGAAAATGGCACTTCAGTAAAAGTATTATGTAATCAGAAAACTACTTAAAGTGCAAATGCATATAAATGTCTCCTGTGTTATATAAATGATATTATTAGATTGACTTGGCTCATGCATTAGAGTTCAAGCAGCATTTCTCTACTATAGCTAGTATACTTTTTAAACCATTTTGTACATGACTTAAACTACTGATTATTTTCATACAGGCTGAATATGCTGTTTATTTTCTGGATTAATCAGTTGATTGGTTGGTTTAACAAAAATTTGACATTGGTGAGAAACGTCAGCCCAAAGTGACACCATGGCAATACTTTGTTTTGTTTAACCAATAGTTCAAACCTCAACATTATCAAGAATCCAATTTAAACTATTAAAATAATTAAAAAGAAAGGTCACATCTGATGGGCTGCAATACTTTTTTTTCTTCAATTATGAAAGCTCTTTTCATAATAATAAAAATAATTGCTGTAAGCTGACAAATGTGTCAGCTGTATTTGTAAATACTGTGGTCTAATTTAATTTATAATAACAGCATTATATTGTATAAGGTATTTACATGTTTTCTATGCAAAAATCTTGATTTTTGTTTCGCAGCAAGTAACAGTAGCCGTGAATTAAAAGTGTAAATCGTGCAGTAAAAAGTACAGTTGAAATGTGCCGACGTATAAAGGGGCATAAAAGTTAAATACTTAAGCACCTCCAACTTGTATTTATGTAGAGTACTACTTAGTCCCACCACTGGTGAGAGGAAATGAGGTTAACTCAACCCCTTTTTTCACACAAGCACACTTTACTCTGACTAATGTTCCTTTTTCTCCATCTCTCCTCAAACTGACTTTTTACTCTGTTTCAGCACTAAGTGTGTTCAACATGCTGAGTACTTGTCACTTTAACAAAAACTATAGCTTTTGGAGCTATTAAGCCATCATGTGTCAAGACATGTAGACACCAATTTTGCAAAGTGAATTATTATTATCGGCTTTTAGAAGCCGACGAGCTTCTCAGGCAGATTAATTGAAGACATTTACAGCAAGCAAGTCACATTTTGAGGGTTTATTCTGAGTTAATTATCTTCTCATTAAAGGAACAAGTCAATACAAAAAAACAGCTGGAGTAACGATCATCATTAGCCTATCATTATTTTCATCTCTCTTTTTCCTCATTATTATCTTTATATGGCATCACACAGTAGCTATAGTAATTCCTGTGTGTGCCCCACGAACTTATTCCTCTGAAGTAAACATGTAAACATGTAAACATGAAAGCAGGCGTACCCAGCTGATGCCCCGGATGGTCGGTGTTTTCACTGAGTAGCGGTCCGGGAACACTTGGTAATTCTGGCTCCGAAATAGATGCATGTTGTCTCAGATCAAAACACCAGACAAACAAGTTTCCCAGTCAGAAGATCTGCCCACGGACTCGGCACCTCCAGACATTATTCACGGCACGGTTGATCGACACGCTCATTACTGCACAGCGACGACTCGATGGCAGCTCCGGGCTCCTCCACATTTTGCCCCCCCACCCCACTCCCCTCTCTTAAATTCAGCCAGGACTCCCGAGTCACAGTCCCTGCATCCGAACTTCAGACCTCGCCAGACGTGTCTGCCTCAGTGAGGACGGGCTGCGTAATGCTCAGCCATCCCTCGCAGCACAGGCGCACTTTGTTGCTGAGTTGCGTGTGTGCGCACTTTGCCTTAGCCAAGGAACTACATCAGAGACTCTGCTTGCTCTGGCATTTTTACCACCCAATTAACGGAGTTTGAGTTAATATTTCCTTGTGTGTGTGGGGAGGGGGGGAGGGGGGGAGGTGCAGCCTTATCATTTTGTCCTTTGTCAGTGAAATGTCTATTCTAAAAAGGCTTTTTCACAGATGGCAGGGATGCAAATTGTTGGACTTGGGCTCACAGAATCGCACAAAAGGTGACAAGTATGACTTGTTAAAGATCATCCATAGGCTACATACCAAAAAATGTAATCAAATTAGAAAACATATTTGTATTTAGCCTCTCCCATGCATTTGTTTTTACAACAATCTTAATCAATCTACACAAACACATTCAACAGGCTCAGGACTGTCAACTACCTGTTCACCTGACACTGTAGGTTCACAAGACTGTGTCAAGGTAAAATAGGCGTAATGTTTCATGCAGGCACTGTATAATCTAGTTTGTTCAGTGCAGCAGTTCATTCCAGCTCGCGTTGGCTGCAGAACTCTGCATACACACTTTTATCAGGTTGTCCAGCTGTCTGGCTCGACCGGGTCTGTGAAGCACAGATAAACCACTTCAAGGGCAGAAAGTAATTTAGGTTTGAGAACAGCAGTCAATGTCTCTCATTAGTGCTTATGTCCAGTTCTTGTTCTCAGTTTGATCCTCAGGTGCTTGTCCTTTGTACAGGTGTTAAACTGTTACACACTCATTATTTTTATGGCGTCATAAAAGTTGTACCAGGTGTACTGCCGTGTTCAGCTATGAATAGATTTCTATAGTGTGACTCGGCTTCGGACCTAATTCCTGCGGTTCAAAGTCATGCGTTGTAATATAGATGCAGATGACTTACTTCCCCCATCTCTGGTGTGCACCGTCTTGGTGGGGAAGAGATGGCTTTGACCAAGTTCTCCATAGAGAAGAGGGCTTGAACAGGATCTGTGTGGAGAGGAAACAGGAAAATGGTGTGTCTCCTTTAATATCATGCATTTCCCCCCTATTGGTAATTAGCTAAAGCAAACCTAACCAGATATAAATCTACAGACTGTTAAACACAGACAAGGGAACCATCTATTTAACTTGATCTCCATGGGCTACAAGTAATATCTGGATCGTGGTCTGCTGTGTCCTGCAGCCTGGAAGTGTTATGTGAGAATTGTTTAAAATCCCAGCTATTGTTCCAGGGCCGGGCTGCCCTTCCTGTACTGATCTCCGAATCGGAGTTAGTTTGTCAAGGTTTTCCACAAGACACACACTGACAAGAACACTCACTTTGTCCTGTTTTCCATGGTTTTGTAGGTTCAGTTGTTCCTCCAGCTGTAAAGATGTCAGAGGGCAGCGTATTGAAACTGCCTGTTGCTCACCTCTGCTTTAGACATGGCTTCTTTCTGGTAGTCCATTAGTGTGTGTGGTTGAGTAAAAAGCATTTTTTTGCTTTAAATAAAAACCTCCATTCATCTCCCTTGCATAACAGGAGACTAATTGGGCTCTCTGTGCTTTGAAAGGTAGTGTCAGGCATATTAAGAAAAAAACCACAACAGCTTCTTACCCAGTTTAGATCTCCGTGGAGTCATGAGGACGCTGCAGTCACAGTTGCCCCAAAAGCTAATATTTAAAGTATAAGCAAGCAAGCAATCAAACCACGTGTCGGCTGTTTTTCCCGAGCTCTGGCTGAACTGTGTGCCTCTCTGTGTCTTTAGAATGCATCACAGGGGCTCTGTGAAACCACATTCATAACATTACATTACATAATATTGATAAGGAAAAGGCTTATTGCTACAGTGTGTTTGATCGTATCGTGACAAACTGACTGTCGTCATTGTCTTCGGGGAACAGCTGCACATCTCGGAGAAAAATGTGACTCTTCCAAGTGATTTTAGTTTTTCAGCTGATATAAAAGGCCTGGGTCATAGTTAAGCAGCAAACAGCTTTCTAGAAGACGACTAGATGGAGATCATCTCAAGAATGGTTCATGAAAAACAGAAAATGCAACGATGGTAATTGCTTTGTGGCCCTGGGATTGGAAATCAAAGCTCATTAACTGTGCTGTGGGTTTGGGTGACCTTGTTTGAGATCCAGAGGATATCACGCAGTTATAACCATCAAAAAGGTCCAACTCACAGGAGAGACTGAATTTAGGCTGAGCTCCTCAGTAGCACGGGGTCCGGTTCCCTCTGCATTGCACAAGGTTTCATTTCACATGGCAGCCTGGCATTTTGAAAATAAATGCTGCCCTCTGTTGAGAACGGAGAGGTCCTGCAATGTGCCAGTCAAGTGAGGTGGGATTTCATGTAAGCAGTTTACCCGCAAGTCCCGAAACGTATGAAATCACGAGACCATTGATTTAGGAGTTGATCTACTGACTGATCTCCTTTTAGTGAGGAGAATTAAATGCAAGAGTTTATATAAATATCGCAAAACAATCTAAATTTGTAGGTTTCAGGTATAGATAATGGATGGATGACTTTAGTGGTTTGTGTTTCTGTGGAGATTCTCATTCATGCAGTTCCTGGTAACTAGACTGGCTTGAAAATGTAGAAATTTGGAAGAAGCCTTCAGATGAGAGGTGAAATGTCTTCAAGAATTTCAAGCAGTTTTTTTTTTTGATAACACTTAGATGGATTTTTATGTACTTCAGTTTTGTTACATGAACAATGTTGTTTTGTGTGTTGTGTCTATGTTAGTTCCTCTTTCTCTTTTTGTATTTATGTGTGTGTTTCTATTTCTATTTAAGTCCTTCGGGAATGGGAGTGGGATTTCCTGCAACACATCTACGCCCATGGAATGTACTTTGCCAACAGTCTTTGTTGTGCTTGTCTGGTGGTACACACACACACACACACACACACACACACACACACACACACACACACACACACACACACACACACACACACACACACACACACACACACACGCACGCACATATACACACACACACACACATTTTCCTTCCGTTCTCCTGTCCAGTTAGCAGTGACAGAGAAAGACATGTTTAATGTGATTGACCCCAGGAGTCAAATGAGGACTGAAAGGCAGCAAGTGAAGCAGACGAGTAAAGACAATAATTCTACACCTCACGAGGTGTCGAGTTTGTCAGCCATGTGCTCTCACATCGACCACCTGCTGCGCCGTCACGTGTTGATTAATTCAAGAATAAATACTGAAAAGCAATTAGTAGGTTGAATTTTATTTTTTTTAATTCAACATTATTTCAAAAAGGAAGTGTTTATCTTAAAAGTTGGATCAAGTGGAATGAAAAATGTTCCTCATATCAAAAACTATTTTTTAAAATTTTGTCAGACATTTAAGCCTACAACAAGTTCCTTTGCATGGTATACCATATGATAATTAAAATAATTTTTTCATCCAAAGATATGAATAAAACAATTAAACCAAACAATCTGGTTGTTTTACATTATTCTGAGACGTGATCAGTAACTTACCTCTGGCGTGCTCGTGTAAGATTTTCGTGTTCGATTGCTTCAATCCTTTTTCGTTTTTCTCCTTTCCTTTCCAAGCCTTTGCTTCTTTCACATGTCTGAAGATGATTCCTCAGTCAGGGTAGTCTCTGTGAATTGTAGGGAGTGTTATTGGACACGGCTTCCTGTATCTTCCTGATTGGTCATGAAGCGAGCGCCCGAGGGCATGGGCTGTGTACAGCACCGACACACAGCAGTGTGTACGTGAGAGTGTGAAGACAGGAACACAATATGAGAAACTGTGCAGTCTTTGGTTTACAGATTTTACCTCACAACTTTATGTGAATCGTGTGGTTTTCTTGTGTCAACTTTGACTGCAACACAACTGCAGACAACCACAGGAAAGCTTTGAAGCTCGGCCACGGTGCACCAATTTCCAATGCTCTATATTATGTATCTTTATAATTGCTTCATTTATAGTTATACTGTAAATAATGCCCAGAATAAAGAACACAATTATTTCCTGAGGGAAAGTCACTTCATGCCTGTTCTCATGCAGCCAGGGTCATGTTTTGATGTAAATAATTCCTTTGTAGATGGATAATAATTGCTGTATTTATTCATTTCTGGCTGACAGTTTGGATTAACATAATGCAATGTCGTTGCCTGACCTTATGACCTCATGAACATACAACAATTTTGTTTATAGATTTGTAATGTATCAAAAAGAAAGAACGAGGAACAACAAATAACTTCCCAGTTTGCAGTCAATTGCCTTCATTTAAGCAAAATTTATATTCTTGCCCCATGTACAGTGGTGTGCAAAAAAAATAAAAAATGAAGCGCTTTAGATGCTGACAGAAGAAGACAGACGGCACTGAGACATCCTAAATTCACAGAATAATTGTGGAAAATTCTCCAAGATGCTTGGAACAAAGTGCCTGCAGAGTACCTTGAAAAACAGAGAGAAAGTAGAAGAACTGGTGGTTTTTAAAGAGTTTTAAAGGGTGGTCACGGCAGATATTCACTTTGTTCAGTTTTTCTTTTCAGTTAATATTGTATCATTAAAAAAACATTCATTGCTTTACTGTTGTCAGCATCCACACTTTACTTGTAGTGCTTCCAGTTTTTGCACAGCACTTTAATCTGCATCTAATTATACAGCTCCATCAGGTTGGAGGTCGGAAGCTGCTATTCCTCTTCCCTCCGCTGGGGGCGGTGTGGCAATGAGGTCAGGGTTTCCTCGGTACAAAGATATTTAAAGAACATGTGATAGATGACTTTTAAAGAACTAATTGTACGTACACCCGAGTAATTCGTCGTTGTCGTTGTGTTTTTAATCAACGCATCATCGCCAAATATGTTTTATTCATCGCGTGTGAATGTGAGGTACGGTTAATGTCGTCGTTAAAGAGACGTATAGTCGGCGGCTGAAGACGGTGAGCCGCGGTGTTGGTGGTATCTCCATCGCAGCACGTCATCTTTGTTGTGTACTTCAGATAAGCGCTTGTTATTTTGACGCCGCTACTTCTTAGCTAGAAATCTAAAGTGTGTCGGCGCCGCGTGTGTTTATCCAGCTATATCGAAAGCTGTGTTTTTTTAATTTTATATTATTATTATTTATTTTCTTCGCGTCTTTCTCCTCCCTGGCTGCATTTAATTTCGTCCCCCCACCCCCTGTCGTTAAGCGTATTACATAATGTGTCGGTAAGCTGTAGCTTCATATCACAGTCTGGGCTGAGATAAACAAAAACAAAACAACAAAATATTTATTTTATACTTCTGTTACAAACGTTTGGGGGTCGGAGCTGTCGGTAGTTTACAATGGGAACCGGCAGGATATACGTTAGCGTCGGATACGCCACCTTCGGGACTCTGATGGGACTCTCGGCTTTCCTGGTCTGGAACATCGCGTACAAACAGCCATGGACGGCGGCCATGGGAGGCCTGTCGGGTACGTTTAACACACCTGTGTAGCACCTGTGCATTTTATTTGTGGCTTTTTGTTTTTGTTCCCCCCCCCCCTCCCCCACGTGACGCAGGCCTGCATTAGTCATCCGATAAACATGTTTTCTTCCGTCATCTAAATGTATTGTCACGTCACTGACATCTTTACAAAACACGATTTCATATTTGGTTGCTTTTTTTGTTTTGTTTTGTTTTGCTTTGCGTCAGCTGACTTACTACTTACCAGCGGTCACACTTCTTCTGCATACGATCAGATTTATAGCTAATCTGCTTCTTCAGCATCACTTTTTTTTTTTTTTGCATCCTCCATAAATAATAGCAGCCTCAGTAAAAGTCATGTGGACCTCCACACAAAGCCTGACCCATGCGTGAGTTGTTTTTTTTTTTTTTTTTTAAAGCTGTTAAAACGAATTATGAGTCGAGAGAAAATCTGATTAGAATATATGTTAGTAGTAATTGTTGGAAAAGTAAATACTTAAGTCTTGATTTGGAGCCTTGGATTTAAACCCAACTACGCCGCCAATGTTGGCATGATATTTTTCAGTATAAAAGTAGAATTGTCTGTATTCTGCTGAACCAACTATATTAAAGAGACACTGAATAAAGTCAAATCTGTTTTGGTATTTCGTGGATTGCAATTTCTTTGTTACTTATCAGCCAAAATATTCAGCGACCGCTGATGCACCTGCAACTCGAAAAGCACTCGGGAATCACAAACCTCCTCCAAGGCCAACCGTCCGCTCTCATATAATATACAAATCTGAAACTGCAGCCTGGATGTATTTCCAAAACTATAAAAAGAATAAATATGTTGTTAAAATACACTCGTTCTGAGTCGAAGCCTCACATCTCTGCTACACGTTAATCATCTACCTTTAAACTGAACATATTTCATATGCAGAACACATCATAACATCATCACGTGAATGTTGAAATATCAAATGCTTAGACTGAAATGATAACGCAAACATGGCAGCTTGTTGTCAGAAGCAATTTTTCCTTACGAGAAAGATGTTTTTTTTGTTTTTTACATCCGTGAAATGTAAATTCACGTTCTGATTGTGCTGATGTTGCAGTTGCTCCGGTTCTGGTTCCCCCCCCCCTGTGATTCCACCGTCCCCGACTTCTGCACCGTAACTGCTTTCGTTATTTAGTTTGAGCAAGCACACATATTTATCCCAGAGGATTACGGGTAGCTGTGAATGTGGATTGGTATATGGAGTCATTGTATTTCTAGAATTGGCTATTTTGAACTTTACTACAGTCCACTGGATCATAAGATTCTTGGCATTTAGTAGATCAAACAAATCGAGCCTTATGCAACGCAGCCGCCCCGTGATTTGGATCTGCTCCAAATTTGAATGGGTTGCCCCATTGCCTAGCCTGTGTTACCCTAACCTCTGAAGAATGAAAAATTAACTGGTAGTTTTTGTGCAATCCTGCTGATAAACAAACAAACAAACAACTAAAACACACTGAAAACATAACCTCCTTATAATCTAATGACTGTGCATATTTTCTATTTGTTGTTGTATCATAGGAGTTATTTAGGGAAAACTTGAGTTTTGAAATGTTTATGTTCCCCCCCTCCCCCACACTAGTTTCTGATATTTAAATACTAAAACGAGCAAATGAATCTGCATCTGAGGTTGTAGCTTGACATTCACGGGGGACTTTTTTTTTTTTTTTAACTTCATGCTGTTGTTACTTGGATGTAGTTTGTCATTTGATTACAGTGACTCAAAAATAATGCGCGTTTCTCTTTTGACAGGGGTTTTAGCGCTCTGGTCTCTTGTCACACACATCATGTACCTGCAGGACTACTGGCGCACCTGGCTCAAGGGCCTCAAATTCTTCATCGGTGTCGGTGTGCTCTTCTCAGTTTTGGCCGTGGGCGCCTTCATTGGGTTTCTGACTCTGGCCATCACGCAGAAGCAATGTAATCCTCTCCATTCTGTTCCGATCTTATCACGAGTTATGTTCAGGAAATAGACACTCGCCAACAATTCAGCCGCTCCTCATGCGAACACTAATCATCTTGTTTATTGTGTCCCACAGCTCTCACTGACCCGAGGAGCCTCTACCTGTCCTGCGTGTGGAGCTTCCTGACCCTCAAATGGTCTTTCCTCTTGGCCTTGTACTCGTACAGATACCGCCAGGAGTTCGCGGACATCAGCATCCTCAGTGATTTCTAGTCGGTGCTGATTTCAAAGACTGCAGTGGACTTCCATTGGTCTTAGGCTGCCAGCGGGAGTTGGTCAATGAGCTTTTGTAACAAAGAGGAGGAAAAGCAAACATGGCTCGATTTAAAAAAAAAAAAAAAGTCATCTGACTTTCACAACATGGAAGTGCACTTGTTCTTGCTTGACAAGCTCTGTATTTGCATTGCTACCCGTTCTCCTGCTTTTAATGACCCACATATTACAGTCCTGTATTAAGTCATGACTCCGAACCTCTGAAGACTGGAGCTGCTTTAGAAAGAATTACTCAAGGCCGATTATGAAGAGACGTGCACATGACTTTTTCCAGACAGATTTTTATCTCGGGCTCGGTTTATTCTAAGACGGATAAATATTTAAAAGGAAATTCCCGCCATGACGAGCTTTTTAATCTCTTGATCAGTTGTTCAAAATGAAAGTAAAATTACTCTTTAACGCTGAAATCCTCAGAACCAAAACTAAAACCTTTTACTACCTGAAACCTCCCTAATACTAGTTTTACCGTGTTTGATTGGAGTGCTTGATTTTTTTTTTCCGCATCCAAAAATAGCTTTTTAATAGTTGGAGCGTTGAAAAAGTGCTGAACCACTAAATGCTGATATTTTATTTTTTTTCCAACTAGTCCCTGTCTTATTGTCCTCAAATGTTTTTGCATCCAGTTTAGCAATTAACATGTTTTTAGAGGTTCAGTCACCGATATGAAGAGTTGCACTCTGATTTGAAACTCTTTTAATAGAGATGTTAAAGGAGCAGTTTTTAGGATTTAAGGTGTCCATTGACAGAAATGAAATGCATCATATTCATAATTATGTTTTCATTGATGAATAATGCGATCATTGTGTTTTTGTTACCTTAGAATGATCCTTTAAAGCGTGCTTATGGAGCAGGTCCACTTCCATGGAGCCCGCCATGTTGCACTGCCATGTTTCTACAGTAGCCCAGAAGGGACAAATCAAACACTAGCGCTAGAGAGGACCTGTTGTGAGTTTTACAGCCATCAGAGGATGATTGTAGAGGTAATCAGGTTGTTTAATCTACAACCTCATGGTTAGATGGCACTAAGTTATATACACTGCTCCTTTAGTGGATGAGGATTAGATCCTTTATTCTCATTTCTTTTCTTAAGAACTGAAAAAGTCGCTTGAAGAGAAGGCATGTGTGGAGTTTGTGCTCTTCCTCTTTTCTTCCACCAGGGGGAGACATGCTTTTTCTGTCAAGAGTTCATTTGACTATTGTGACATTCCTCTTTTTAGAGAAAACACAAATGGATGTAATGAATATTTGCACTTTAGGCTCTGATATTGACGCCATTGATTTGCACACAGATTCTCATACATTGGAACAAAATCATGTTTTTCACATAATCATTTCTGTCTCACCTTTTCAATGTTAAAATATATTCATATGTGTCATTTATTTTTCAGTTAGTTGAACTGCGTAGGTCCAGATAAACTCGGCTTTGTAACTGCTTTAGGTCCACCTTTTACCCTAAAACATGTACAATTTGAATTTTTGTTGATGAGCGAATGAATGCGAGATGGTGGATGCTACATGTGAATAGAAACTGAACCCATTAAAGATGCATTTATTGTTAATTACACCATGTCTTCTTAATGAATCGACAGTTTTAAGTCATTACACCATTTCCCTCCAACTCTCCATGTACCAATGTTTGTCATCTTAAGCACCGCCCAGAAGGTGTACAGGGTCTTGAGCATAGCTTGATAAGTGATCAAACAGGTGGGCGACGCACACGTCTGAGCCAAATGCCTGCAGACGTTGTGCTCTAACAGTGAGGTAAAGTACCGTCCTCTCACACTTTTGGGTTTTGGCTTTAACTTGTATAGCTGCACTGCTTCTAAACGGCGCCGGCTTTGGGATGGATGTTTTGGGATTTTTACTTGCAACATTTAGACTCTTTTATCAACACAGTAGAGTATTGTAGGAATTTCATTTTTTATTGACAGACCCATTTACCTAATGCACCATGTTGACTGAATGTTTAAAAATACCATTTTTTTTTAATATGTATTTGTATTCAGTATTGTCAACAGGTGTTCTCTTGTTAAATGGTAAAAGTAAGTCTGTTTTGAACTCCAGCTTTATATCCAGCTGTGACATCTTGTACATTAGTTCCAAATGGTTTAAGTGTTCACTAGATAGTAAAGTAGCCATGTTGTGTTGGTCCATTCTATTGTAATTGTTTACATGGTAGACTTAATTTTGAAAAGAAAAAAAAGACGGCATGCAGACTATGATTGAGGACATAGTACACTTGTGCACGTGCTTTAAAATTGAAGTGTGGATCAAATGCTTTCAGGAGCCCTCGGACCTGCTGGCTGGTCCTTCGTCCTTCATCAGATGTAAATGTATATGATATAAACGTAAAACAGTGCAACCCTGAAGATCCGGGCTGCATAAACGTATTGCTGAAGTCATGTTAAAGTATACTGAGTTAATAATATTGATGATGCTTTTATGATTTGATCGATGAGTAATTTTATGGAAATGTGAAAAAAATATTTGACACAGACTTGATATGTTTAAATGTGTTGTAGCCATGCACCAGGAACGCCCACGATACGTGATTGACAGGCAGGCGTATAACCTACCAGACTTTGACAGACAGTTTGACAAGAAGTCTCGTCAGTTCCCCGTTGGAGAAACAGTGAAGAAACTCTTCAGGTGCAAATTTACCATCTTCCTGCACAGTCAACATGAACAACATGTCTTCATATCACACAAAGTCTGCCTGTGACAAGCTTTGTGCTGTGATCAAACAGCGGAGAGCGCTGTAGCTGTGACTCAGTACAAAGATTGAACGTGTGTGATGGACTTTCACAAAAAGAACAGGCAGGAAAAAAAAAAAACGGATCTCTGTCTTGTTTGTTTCCGTCAGATGCTCGCTGCCAAGACTGAGGGGCTTGGTATTCAGACATCTGCCTGTGCTGAGCTGGCTGCCCAAGTACAAAGTGAAAGAAAATCTACTGTGTGATGTCATCAGCGGGGTCAGCGCTGGCACCATTCAGGTTCCCCAAGGTCGGTCAATCCTCCCCTGTCTGATGCTTCTGTATAAAAGCCTCCCACTGACGCTAGTTGCCGTGCATAACATCGTTTTTGTGTTACATTTTCATGATTCATTTGACAGTTTCTCTTCTTTACAGGGATGGCGTTTGCCCTCTTGGCAAGCCTCCCTCCTGTCAATGGTCTCTATTCCTCTTTCTTCCCCCTCTTCCCATATTTCTTCATGGGCACCGCTCACCAGATGGTCCCAGGTAAATCAGAGTGATTTATCTACGGCAATTTTCTATGATGACAGTGATAAGTTGCCGGAGCCGCGCTGTGCTGCACTCAGCCTGACTTTGCCCACTTTGCAGAACGGCCAAGAAAATAGATGTGACACACTACTTTCTATGTGCAGGAACTTTCGCTGTCCTCAGCATAATGGCGGGAACAGTGTGTCTTCGGCTGGCCCCGGAGTCAGACTTCAGCCGTTTCAATGCCACTCTTAATGCCACAGTCGTGGACACGGACGGGATGACGGGGGCTCGGCTGGGAATATCTGGATCTCTATCCTGCCTCACCGCAATCATACAGGTATTTGTACCACAAAAGCTCTTTTAATGTGAAATTTGAAAGAAATGTAAGTATAATTTAAAAGTGACACGGTGATGGTGATTTCTGTCTGCACAGATTGGTCTTGGCTTCATGCAGTTTGGGTTTGTAGCCATCTATCTGTCAGAGTCCTTCGTCAGAGGCTTCATGACGGCTGCAGGACTGCAGATCCTCATCTCGGTGCTCAAGTACGTCTTTGGCATCGAAGTGCCACCTTATAGTGGTCCGCTGGCCGTTATATATGTAAGTGACTCGCATATTGACGTCAATACATTTTGATAAAATTATTTTTCAGTAACGTATGTCATTTAAATCTTTTTATTTAGACTCTCAGAGATATCATACGCGGCCTACCTGATACCAACGTAGCCTCGTTAGGGTTCGCTCTGGTCAGCAGTGCAGTTTTGATTGTGGTGAAGCAACTGAGCTCCCGCTTTCATCACAAACTTCCCTTCCCCGTTCCCATGGAGATGATCATTGTAAGTAGTTCGTTGTTATTGCTGTGTTGTAAATGACATACCTTCCTGCTACGTAGCCAAGATGGCGACCGTTTAGGGTGGAAAGTGTCCAGCTTTTCATGCTTCTTTTTTTGGACCGTTTTAAGCGCATCATCCTGGTACTCGTAGTGCGCTGCTGGTTTCTGTACTTGACAGTGTGAACGCACTTATATGCACTCAAATAGTGAGTGTCGGTACACAAGTATCCGATTTGGAACACGGCACATCTCTCTGAAGTTAAAAGTATGCAAAAAAATGTGTCTAATTTGATGTCGCTGTTGCACTGATTTATTTATTTTTGTTCACTCATGGACAGTCTGAGGTTGATAGTGGTAAATGATTTATCTTCCTGTTTCACTCAGGTGGTGGTGGCCACAGTCATATCCGGCCCTCTGCATCTTTCCGAGATCTATCGCATGGACATCGTCGGAGAAATCCCTCTGGGGTAAAGCTTAAGATGGGAGGGGGGGGCTTCTCTAAAAGTTACTCATGCCTTTCCTTTTTATTTTTAACATTTTTTTTTTTTTTTAAGATTCATTTTTTCAATATTTTTTCCAGATTCCCATCACCAACCCTTCCGACAGTGAGTCAGTGGGACGACATGCTGAGCACAGCTTTCTCCCTGGCTATCGTGGGGTATGTTGTCAACTTGGCTGTAGGCAGGACACTGGCAGCCAGGCACGGCTATGATGTGGATCCCAACCAGGTAGAAAGACGTTGGCAGCTCTTTCACCATTTAAACATTTTACTCCCTTTTGTCAACGCTGGACGGATGTTCTTGTACAGGAAATGTTGGCTCTTGGATGCAGCAATCTGCTCGGGTCCTTCTTTAACATCCACGTGATCTGCTGTGCTCTGTCTGTAACGCTGGCTGTCGACAGTGCTGGAGGAGCGTCGCAGGTGAGTGCTGGAAGTATTCTGTAACTGTAACTAAGGCCAGTGGTGGAAGAAGAATTTTGATTCTTTAGTCAAGTGAAGGTAGTAATACTACGGTATAAAAATACTTTGTCACGAGGAAAAGTCCTGCATTCAAAATCCAAAGTGTCAGTACAAGAGTATCAGCATCAAAATGTACCTATATTACCTAAAGTAAAAGTACTCATTATGCTGAATGGCCAACTAATGGTTTGATCCCTTGGTCGTCCTGTGTGTGTGTGTGTGTGTGTGTGTGTGTGTGTGTGTGTGTGTGTGTGTGTGTGTGTGTGTGTGTGTGTGTGTGTGTGTGTGTGTGTGTGTGTGTGTGTGTGTGTGTGTGTGTGTGTGTGTGTGTGTGTGTGAATGGGAGGCCAACTGTAAGTGCTTTGAGACCGCTGAGGTGATTTAGCTCTTTCTAAGTGCAGACTATATGTCATTTTACCCTTTAATTACTGCTTTATTAATGTGGACATCACATCAATGTGGCAGCTGCAGCTCGTTTTGTTGACTTTATATACTGCTGGGTAGCTTAATGTTTGATAATGCAGCGTCATTTATTAGTTGACTTGTATTTCATATTGGTAATCTGAATCTGCTAAATAAGTGGCAACTACAGCTTTAAAATAACTCTAATAGAGTATAAAGTGCAATATCTTTATCCAAAATATAGTGGAGTAGAAGCAAAAGTATCAGTACAAGGAAATACCTAAGTACCAGTACATGAACATTTTATTTAAGTATATTAATTGAGTAAATACACTTAGTTGCATTCCTCCAATGACTAACGCCAAGTTTTGCTTGAAATTAGTAGAAAAATCTAGTTCGGACTGTGAGAAAATAATAATACTTCAAACTGCTCACTACCTTACTTTTGTTGCTTCCACTTGTAGTTTGCCAGTCTGTGTGTGATGCTGGTTGTAATGGTTACCATGCTCGCATTGGGAGCCCACCTGAAGCCACTTCCAAAAGTAGGTGGACATAACAGTATGATACTTTACAAGAAAATACACAAAACAGGTAAACGGGAAAAAAAACAACCTCAGCTTGATTCGTCACCCACGTCATGTCTGTTTTCAAAGTCCGTGCTTGGAGCCTTGATCGCAGTCAACCTGAAGAACACGCTCCTACAGCTCTCTGATCCCTTTTACTTATGGAAGAAGAGCAAACTGGACTGTGTAGGTCAAAGCCATGGATGCAGTACTGAAGTACAATGCAGTGTTGTTTTGCAACTTTTATCTTACTCCGTTGTTCCTTGTCTTGCAGTGTGTGTGGGTTGTGTCGTTCTTGGCCACATTCTTTCTTAGCTTGCCGTATGGAGTTGCGATCGGAGTGGGATTTTCCATCCTGGTGGTGATATTCAAGACGCAGTTGTGAGTAAACTCCATGCAGTACGCGGTATTTCTGGACCAAAGTGTAAAGTATTACTCATTTTCAACTGTGTTCTTTTCCTCGTAGTCGTAACGGTTCAGCAGTGGTTCGGATCGTAGATACAGATATCTACAGAAACCCAAAGGTGTACAGTCAGGTATGAGAAGTATTTTGTTTATTTTTGACATTTTGGATTATGTTAGAGGACTTGCATCTCATTTTTTTTTTTTTGTTTGTATTACCTCCACAGGTCATGTCAACACCAGGTGTGAAAATAGTGAACTATTGCTCACCACTGTATTTTGCAAATGCTGAAATATTTCGCCAGAAGGTCATCAAAAAGGTACGCTGTGAAAATGATGGTTAGTCAGACGTTTATGTGGCATATGGGTGTTAACATATGCAACCATGTTTGTGTCTAGACCGGGCTGGACCCTGGAAAACTCATCCTGGCCAGGCGGAAGTTTACAGAACAACAACATAGGGAAAAAGCCAAAGAGGAGAAGAAGGACAAACAGACAAGAAGGAGGAAACTCGGCTCTTTGGTTAACATGAAGGCTCAGGTGGGATCAAGTGCATATGAAATATGATACATGTCATTTAGGGGTCATTTAACTGTCAATATTTTCCCTTCAGATAAAGGGGATTAACCCGTGACTTTCTGTCTATATTTCCCTTAAAATCTAGACCATATCTCAACTTGAACTGCAAGATGACTTCAATATGAACGATGGCGGTGCCAACAAAGCTGAACCTCCCGCGAGTACCATCAACTTCCGCTGTAAGGACATTGAGCTGGGCGAGCAGGCGCCTGACCGAGAGCCCACTGTCCCGCTGGAGACCCCGCCCCCTCCCCCGCCCTTCCACACCCTCATCCTCGACCTGGCAGGGGTCTGCTTCATAGACCTGATGGGCATGAAAGTATTGATAAAGGTTATAAACCTAAAAAAAATATATATATATATATATATATATATAATACAGGCTGTAAACAAGTGGCTTATACATTGTTTTTGTATTTTCTGTATTTTAGTAGTGTCAAAAAAGGTTTAATAAAATCAAATAAGAGGAAAATGAAGAAGGCAAGTTTTCTCTGACAATTTCAGAGCTGAAGAGGCAGAAATACTGCTAGTACTAATCAAGGACTTTGTTCACTAAGCACTCACAGGCTAAAAAAAGTATCAGTATTTCCCAAATTTAGCTTGTTCTAATTCAAATAACATTACATGTAGAAAATAGAATGAGAGGAATTTTTCTTAACGTCCAACTGGCTTGTCAGTATTGATAATGTAGCCTGAAAGTTAGTAAGAGTTGAAAGAAAACACACTTCTGGATCTGTCATACTGCTATACTCACCATTTGCTGCTTGGCGACTAATTTAATTAATATATTTAAATGGCATCAACATTACGCATTTTATGTTGACAGTTGATATTAGTTGGAATAAATTTGCTGACATTAAATTGCCGTCTGACTGACAAGAATAATCAGGGTGAAATGAATCATTTAAATTTCTGATGTTGATATTTTCAGGCCGAGGAAACGGAGACAGACAAATAGCAAGAGAACAATCTAAATTAAATGTGTAAATTAAAGTGTAAATAATAGAAAAAGAGCTACTATCTTTGATTGGACATATTTTTGAATGGTTTTTTTTTTTTTTTTTACAAATCTAATTTTGAATTCTTTTGTGGCTGGATGTTTGTCTGATACGAGAGTTGAACTCTGACATTTCTTACGCCGCCTTTTTTTTTTTTTTTTTCTAGAGAGCATTAATAGTGTGGCTTTGTATAATCATACTTTGTTCAACATGTCCGTGAACAGTCTTCTCTTTTATTTTCCGCGCAGATGAACTCGAGCTACGCTACGCTGGGCATTGAGCTGTACCTGGCTAACGTTCAAGGTAAAATCTTAAAATGACCTAAATGCGTTCTCACTTGTTGGTTCACCTGAAGGGTTGGCGTGGCAACATGAAGTAGTCATTCATTCAACACTGATTTAATTAGGTCTGTGAAGGACACGGGTAGAGTACAACTGTAAGTTTGACATCACAGCTGTAAACACTTGTCCTTTATGTCCCAGTGAGATAAAGAGATGATGCTCAATAACTGTAATTTATTTTGCCTGACTACTTTAAAACCTTCTCTTATTCTTTTCTCGGCGGGTGTTTAACTGTGTGTAAGTCTTTGTGTAATATTTGTTGTGTTTCTACCTGCAGCCCAGGTGTGTGAGGACCTGGAGGCTGGAGGAGCTTTTGACGACGGCCATATTGCCCGCAGTAGTCTCTTTCTTTCCGTCCACGATGCCGTGGTGTTTGCTCGGCCGACTTCTGAAGAGAGCAGTCTCCTCAAAGATGGGCCCCACTGCATTAAATAACCTTATCATTAAAATCCTTTTCATAACATCGCATACAAACGCTTGCGGTTTAAACGGTCTAAGGTTAGGGTTACAGGGAGAGATTAGGAAGAGGAGAAAAACTAGATTTGTTATGAAAAATTCCTCTTTTTAGCAGAGCTTTTGACACCTTATCTGGTTAAACAAGGGTAAACAGAAATATCACACACACAATGTCACGCTGCATATTGTGGACTGCCTGACAGATTTACTCTCTTTTATTCTGCCTAATGCCTCTCGTTGCCTCATGAGCACGGGTGGCCTTTTCAGGCAGGACGCACATTTCTTTCAGTGGGATTTAAAAGGTAATATGGTTAAAAAATTTGCGCATTTGACCATCTTGAATTTTTAAAATTCATAAAAGTAGATGAAGTATGTGTCATTTTAAAGTGAGCAATAAAGCAGCTATTTAAAAAGTGGTGGATACTCAGAGTGATTTAGATCCTGGGGGGGGGGGTTAATATTTCTCAGCGTGTCCGGCGAATGTTATTGAAGGTCTCGACAGGATGCTGTGCAACCCGCTTGAAGATCTCTTCAGAGTTACCTCCAGCACACAGTTCAAGCTGAGCATGTTGTACCACCACCGCCTTTACTGCATGTTGTGTCAGTGTTGGTAGCATCACGTTGTGTACACGCCTGTTTGACTTTGAATATGTGAATTGACTTTGCTGGCTGCAGGCAGAGGGAGAAAAACAGGGACTTACTCTTAACATTAAAGAGGAAGAGGGTCTGGAACAGGCGCGCACTAGTTGATACAAAAATATCAGTGTTACCTAAAATTTATATTCATCATGAAGCCACGTCTAAGACTATTATTACTTTTACAGGAAATGTTTTGAGTGCTGCGGGAAACATGAGCGGAGGAAACATGCCAAAGATAAACAATAACATCGACTGTTACTGTAATTAAAATGTTTTATTTCTGAAATGCACCCTGTACTTGATCTTGCATCTTCTAGCGGACAATCAGTCATCTAAACAAAATGTTTTGCTTTGTGATCGGTCACAGATATCAGTACTTCCCTCCACTGGCAGAGGGTGGTACGTACCAGCACAACAGGAAGTAAGTCCAGAGCAGATAATGAGGGGGAACTCTGAGGCTCAGTGTTCCCACCTCTCTCCCAATAACTGTGGAGGGAACCTGCTGACTGCGCAGTCATACAGAGCTGCTCCTGTAATTAACTGAGAGAGTGCACGGCCACAGCTGTGAGGTACAACCAGCTGAGCAGTCTGGCTGAGTCCCTGCGGAGCCAAGACACTGCGAAAGGCTAAACCTAAATGAAAGGAAGATTACTAGTATCAGCACTTTCATGGCTTTGTTGTCTCGCAGACTCTTTTAAGGAGCTACGGTCTTCATATTTTTCCACGAGGCAGAATTAAGCTAGAGGAACCATAATAAAGCTCCTAATTGTTGCTATTTGCACCAGCAGAAACTGTAAGAAAAAGAAATATGCGGGCCAGCTAACTTGTGTTGGTGTAGCAGGTGCTTAAAGGCCTGTGGTGTCGAGCCTAGCGGCGGGCTGTCAGCGGTGTTGGTATGCCTGTGATGCATGAATGGATTTATGAAGCTATTAAGAAATCATCCTAAGGTATTCTGGCACACATCTGCTCCTCTGCTCCCCTTCGTCTCTCCAGCAAATTGGCACCACGAGTGATTACAAGGTTTCTGTGGCCATCAGCTTTAATTTGGAGCCCTGGGAAAGTCTCTCAACACTTAATGTGTGTGTGTGTGTGCGTGTGTGTGTGTCTGTGTTTAATTTCATTAACTGCAGCTTTTGCTTCTCTTTCTTCTCTCCCTCTTTGTTTTCAGACAGACTGCTTGAACTTGATTTGATTAATTTTAATCAGAGACGCATTTTGATTGACAGAGTTAGTTTGACCGTAGTTTGGTACGTGGTTATGAGTCATGATGACACGCTGCGCTGCCTCTTATGTCTTTAAATGTTTGAATGTGTAGGAAAAGACAAGGTCGTTTTGCATTTTCCATCCCCATTGCACTCCACATAAACATCAGCTGTGTCCCAGTTACAAATTATATTCTGTGTACACTCAAAAAAGTCAGTGATTTTGATGCACGCTACACTCCCATAATGCAATGCCCCTAAGAAACAACCAAAAAAATTATAGCACAGCAGTGTTTTTTTTTTTTTTATAACTGTGCCTCATAGCTTCCATGCAAGATACCCGCCTGTCATTCAGTGTCTTACTCAAGAACACTTCAGCATGTGGACCGAAGGAGTCGGGGATCGACCACCGACCCTACGATTAGAGGACAACAGGCTCTACCATCAGAGCCACAGCTGCTTACAAGGCTGTACAAATGACCATTACTCGGTAAAACAAGATAGAAGTTTTGGGGGAAGATGGGATAATGATTTTTGTAGCATTTTGTGAATGTGCTGTGAATCATTTTGAAAGGATCATGCTTTCCTCAAGTGAGGAAAAGCAAACTACACCATTCCTAAAATAAAACTAGAGGGTACACCTGTGTTTATATTCTGAAACAAACAGAGGTCCAGGGACTACAGAAATGTTACATGTTGTAAAGGAGGCCTACTGTGTGTAGAATACAACATTGTGGAATAGAAAAGGCAAATTCAAGATTGTTGCCCCTCTAATTTACATGCTTGTTTGTGCCTATATTGGTATTGACATGTAAATATTAGAACAAATAATTCCACTGTAACTTGGGAAGAGTTTCACTGTACATTCCTGGTTGTAATTTAAAGCTTCACTTGTTTTCCTTTTTCTTTGTGAAGCTTAACTGGCAGAGGGAATCCAAGGCTGGAGTTTGATTGACATCCATCAACACACATACTATATTATTCCCTGAAGTACGGTGATTTGGTACTCTACTGCCACTATAATGCAAAATCATGTAAATACTGTACACTATTAGTATGTGGTATGGAGATAAGAGATACACTGTATTTATCCATTCTTTTAGAGATTACGGTTCAAAGCACTTCTGAAGTTGTGTGGTTGCAGTGCCTTGCTCAAGGCTACTTTTCTGAGATTGAGGGATTTAACAGTCTCTGAAAAACCTTTGTTACTGCTTGGTGATTTTTACCTCCCCCTGCCTTCATTACATTTATAGTTAAGAACTATTGCACCTGGTATTGTATTTTCTATCTAAATTTAACATGGGCTTTGGCCTAGTCTTCTTTTTTAATTTGACCCTCTTGATATTGTGCCTTATAATTATCCTTTATCACTGCAGCTCTAGGTAGAAAAAAAAAACAACCTTTCAGGAGGTCAAATGAAGATTACATTGAATTAAGAAATACTTCCAGCTAAATCCCTTTTCAAAGCAAATTCTATTATAATAGACTAGCTTCTCAATCCTGTAATTGCAAGTTCATATAAAAATTAATTTTACACCCCTTGCACATTCATTGACCATGATGGTTTAATTAACAAGGTCCCCTTTAGAAAAGTGAGACCAGGAGATTTATGTATTAAATTTGTTTACACGCCCAATGGTTTCATACTATTGAGACTAATTGCATGGTGTCAGAGGGTATCTCCTCATTGAGTCATGGGACCTTGTCATTTAGCACTCGCCTGTTTTTATGAAGAGCCGTCCCAGAGAAAATATTTAGCTCTGACCTTTCAGAATCAACATTGGAAATTGGAGTGCTTTAATAAAGAGCCAGGAAGATAAAATATTATTTAAAAAAAAAAAGACTGTTGTACGAATGGGCTGTGGGCTTGTAAGACTCATCTGGGAATGAGAATGACAGAGTGAGAGCAAAACAGCTTCTGGAAATTTAAATAATGGGTGTTTGACATTGATCAAGCGACAGCAGTTGGTGCTCTGCATATGTACTTTACAGACCTCTGTTTGTGGATCTATTCTGCTTCATTAACAAACCAATTTTCAGCCAGGCACTCATAAATCTTGATTGTGTAATGTCAGCAAATTGTCTTTTGACAGGGTTTGTTTACCGAGTTGCTGAGGGCAAATCTGACCACTGATAGCTGGTATTAATTAATGCTGCATATTGTCTCATTTCAGTAGTTCAGCAGCAATTAAATGCACCAACAATGGAACATTCTCTCGTGATTAATTAAGGCATGAAATTATTGAGTCTGCGTCTCTGACTGGAGGATGGTTAATTATTTATAGTTGAATTAAGCCACAACCCCATGTCTGATGGAAAAATTCTGCTCAACCTGCTTACAATTTTTGTTTTTCTCTTTATCATCTTATAGATGAAATGAATTCCTTCATTACACACGAGCATAATTGCATAAAAAGTAATCAGGATGTTAATTATTTCAAAAGACACTGACCTTTATGAAACTACAAACAGCAGAGTTTGAAGGTCAGGGATGGCGGTATTATTGTGTTTTGAATATGTTTTTGGTGGGAAAGGAATGGATTTAATTTTTACAGTATCATAAAGCAAAAACTGAAACAAGAAGATCAAGTTTTAGAGAGAGAAACAAATTCGACCTTCCGTTCGAACATATATGAATATAGTCTTGCAGCTATTGTGTTTGACAGGTATGCAGGAGACGTGTTTTATCATCCCATCAACTCATTAAACAGAGCAGGAGGTACTGTTTGCGCTCCTTTTATGAGATAAAAAAAAAAAAAAAAACACGACTGCAGATAGCAGCACCTTACTGAGCTGTTCAGCATCAGTCGGGAAATTAGACGAGACAATGCAAAACAACTCAGTGTGGTGCAATGCTGGGGGAACTCATTAGAACGCTGCAGCATGGAAAGAATCCACATGATGCCCTGCAACATGTCATCAGGGGTGTTGCAAGTGTTATTACACAATCATAATTTCATAGCTTGTGCACAATTACATCATTAATTTTGAGAATTGCATGATAAACTCACAGGATAGTTGTCAAGATCTGCATCTGCAATGACAGGATGTTGATAAGTCTGTGACTTTATGGTTGCAACCATAGCAACCGTGCATGCAAACATGTGTTTTTTTGGGGGTGGGGAAACTTTAGTTGTTTGAAGTAATGATAGCTTAATGCACAGTGATAGTAAAGAGCTCCTTGAAAAGAGCCATCAGTTATAATTCAGTTGCATTTTTACACGTTGGCAGTTTGAATTGAAGTCAGACTTTTAAGAATTTAAATGTGGCTCAGCTGACACTTGACTTCAGAGACCAGAACCAGCCATGTCTGACTGTCTAAATGTCTGTCACACAGAGTGAGCTGAAGACCATTAACCACACAAGCATTAGAGAAACCGCCCCTCCTACAGCTGCAGGATATACCCGAGTCATTAACACAAACATTTGCATCCAGCATCCCATTGAGTTCCTACATGAAAGCGCTCCATGTAGTTCTACATAAACACAATGTTTACGAGCTGGAAATAGAGGAAAAAGTGGAGGAGGAAGAAATAATTTCAGACCAGCTGTACTTCAGACCAGTTTATTTTCTCTCTCTCTCTCTCGAAAGTCCCATGGGTACATCTGTCTGTCTCTGGTGCAGAGGAAACACACCTGTCTGAAGCTCAGAGGAAAAATCTCCTCCCTTTATCTCAGTAAATAGACAAGCCACGCAGCCATTATTCAAAGCCCTTTACTACTTTTGTTTTCCTCTCTCCCAGGAGTAACCTTTCATCTGAGGAATTTAAAGCTGGGGCAGGCAGGCTTTCTTTCGGTCTCAAAAATTCAATGATAACCTTTCAGCATTCAATTGGTCTGAGAGCACAGCCTTCTTCTGCTCTTTCTCTTGGCTCTATATCCAGGTTTCACATAATCTAGCCTGTGAGGGAGACTTTAAGGTCAGGGGTCGTCAAACATCTTTCCTCTGAGAACTACTTTGACAAAATGAAAGGGTCCGAGTGCTACTCAAGTTTATGTAACATTCATTCACATAGCTGAGCTCCACCCAAACCAGCTGCTGGTCTGGTGGGAGGGGCTTAGGGCAGAGGTGGGAGGAAGGAGAGCTGCATTTTCAAGTTCTGCCGGCTTTTTGGTCTTTTTTGGTGGGGATTTTTTTTTTTTTTAACATTTTAAATTACAACTTAAATGAAATTAATCCATTTAATATATTTCACTTATGTCTTCATAAGTGAAGACAGACGTGAACTACAGTTTGAAAGTCGTAGGGAAATTTGTAATAGAGTTTCCCTTTGTTACACCCAAGACATCTTTGGCCAATTTACTTTTGTTTAGGCGTAGGGAGCATTTTTCCCCATGAGCGCTGCTCTGTGAGTCAGTGTGCCTGGCGCACTAAAAACATCTGCCTAACTGCACCGCATTATGACCGTCTACTCACCTCTCTCCTGCATTTTAATTAGCTACAACTCAACATCTTTTAGTTGTAACTGCCACTCCACAGCTGTTCTAAGAGGTAAACCAATTAAACCAATATACAGTATCTCTATCAAACAATATGACTATTCAAATTATTTTCTACTGTTATAACATGGAGGTTTATCACAGCCATTTAAAACTGCTCATAAGTAGAGTTATTATAGTATGCAAAAATTCTCCACTGCTACTAGGCCTATAATGAAAGAGTTTTTTGTTGTTGTGTTAGTCTCTGTGTGCGTGTCCATTCCTCCAACCCACGTTAAAGAAATACACATCAGTTTAACTTTTAAATCTTTTATTTTGAAATCCGGAAGTGCTGACAACTTGATCAAATGGTAAAAATCGAACAACACATTTAATCATATTTTCGAACATCATGCGGGGGAAGAAAATTGACATTGCGAGAGGCAGGAGTTTTGCAGGTACAGTGTGCAAGAAAGACCACTTTTGTCTTTTGTCTCATCACCTCGAAGTACAATATTTTTACTGCTTTAAGGTCTGCCCTTTGCAGAGGGTTGGGGGCCACAGGGTCAATGAGGATTAGGCAGGCTGGGGTGGGGTGTGGGAGTGTGGGGGTGGGGGTGGAGGGTAATGGGAGGGGGTCGAGGCCTGAGGTACAGGATCAAAACGCTCAGGGGTCAAGGGAGGGTCAAGGACAAAGGTTGCAGAAGGGTGCAAAGGGTGCTTTTGTTCTAGTTGAAATGAATGTTGATCGTCTGCTGTAATGACCTGTCATGACCACAGGATGGCACTGTGGTTTTATCTGTAAGCCCGCAGAGTTGCTCTTGTCTGATCAGCATTAAAAACTTTGAAGAACTCTCAGATTCCCTCAAGGAAACCATGAAAGACAAAGTTGTGAAAGCTGGAGCCGAGGCGATTAAAAAAAAAAAAAAAAAAAAAGTATGACTTTAAAAGAGCTGCTGTTGTGATCTTGTTTCCTGTGATCCATATATATTGAGCAAAGGGAGAGTGATGGTTGAGTGGGGACTGCAGCACCTCAGTGGCCCTGCAGATGAATGAAGATGCAAATGGAGGGAGGGGGAAGTTAAAGCCTTTAGTGACACTAAGCACACCCCAGAGGCCCCGGTGCAGAACGCTCAGCACATGAAGGACGCAGCCCCTCTGTCTGAGCGTCCCCTTGGCACGCATTACATCCAGTCCGTCTACATTTTCATCCAGACAAACACTTGACTCCTCATGCTGAGCTCAAACCAATGACGAGAGACAGATGTGTCCTCCTCGGAGAATCCAGTTTGATAAGCTGCTGCTCCACAAACTATTAAATAACCCAAAGAAACCACAGGAATAAAAAAAAAAATGAAAATGCTCTATTTTACATGAGAATGGATGTGCCTGGAAACCCGTACCCTCGCACATTGGCTTCGCCTTGGCTGTAAATGTCAATTTCATGTCAGTTTCTTTCTCTATTCATCCACGCCGTCTGTGATTGCTTCATCCCTTTGCATAAGAATGGCTAGAAATGAACGTTGGCCTATTCTTCTTCAGATTTCTGTAAATGAAAGGCATCTCAAAGGATGAGGCTGAGGACAATCACCTGATCAGGCCCGTCATTAGAGAATATGGAACTGCATTTCCGTACAGCCACGCAGTGTGCCTCAGCAAGGTGGAGGCGATGCTACAGTTTTCATTACCCTCTAAGTGAAGCTTTCCTGGTGGGACACTGGTTATGCTAAGGAGTGTCACAACCATGATGCCGGCCCCATGTGGCATGTTGTTTCTGTGAGTCACTCAGGCATACAGAACTCTGGCTTTCCTCTCCACTGGTTACAGAAATACGGGTGAGCCCACAGCAGGTGAACCTGTCATAGTCAGCACCTTCAGGATCCTAACAGCCAGCAGGGGAAAACTGAAGGACAGCGGAAGTTTTGTCGTGAAGAGTTCTGCTGTGCCACCTGGGACGCTTAGTGATGAAGGTGAAACTCAATGTTGTGACTTCTCACAACACACATGGCGAGAAAGACAAACTGTTACAAACTCTTCATCCAGATGAAGTAGTACGAGTTGGTCTGTGCGTAAAAATGATATTAACAATGAAGGAAAACTTGCAGTGTTGTAGGATTATTTAGGTTTTTACTTTTGGTAATAAGTCAAAACGCAAATCCATCCCATTTTGGTCATTTTGAACTTTGCTCATACAGCTCTTCTTGGCACTATAATTTGTTTAAATGTTGATTTATGAACTAATAGTCTGTAATTGCTCCTTAGTGCCACTGTTAATCCAAGCTGTCTGCCTCCTGAAGCACATTAGGCCAGATTTGTATAATGAAGTAATTAGCTCAATTATGACGAAGAAAGTCGGGATGGTGTAAGAAACCGAGAACAAGAAGCCCGAAAGTCCCCCAGTGCCACGAGCGTGTTTTCTGTCTTGCTATTAGGAAACTGTTTGTCTCAGCAGAGTATGTGAAAAGAACCCCGTCGTGAGCAAATGATTTCCTTAATTAAAGCTTGCACATGTCAGCAAAGTTCATTGGAATTTTCTGGTATGGACGTTTTGATTCTATTTGGTTTCCGACGCCAATTTCTGGACCGGCGTTGCAGCAGCATCTCATATACTGAGTTATATCAGCCTGCTAACGATCTCCCCTACTTTACACCTTCAAAAAAATACAGCTCTGTGTTTTCTGTTTGGCTTCTGTCACCCGCCAGAAGCTGCCATCACAACCAAGAGTGCTCCATTGTCTGCTAGCGTTGTCATTGTTATTAGTCTTTTGGATTGCCTGTGGAGGTATCGGCAGGCTCCGGGGAAGCAGGCGCCAAGCTGGATAATTAGTTGTTCTTCGATGCCAGACGGGCACATTGCCGTCACTTGGAGGGGAAATGGAAAGTAGCATCACTATCACAGTAACACCGGAACAACCTTTGGTGTGAGGGCCGGGTTCCAGCGCATCTGTCACGCTTCTAGTCATCCACCCACTGGCAAGACAATAATGCGTAGTGGTCTAGGAATACACAGCATGGGTAATTATCTTATCTGAAACGACATCATTCGTTTCATGTTTGTTGTATCATTAGCTGTCGTGTGGTGGAATCGGCAGTACCGGTTCTGGTGATCACTGTGGACAAAGAGATTAGAAGATTTAGATTTTTAAAATCCAAAAAAGAAATAGGGAAAATGATCAGATCTGTTCAGCCTATATTTATTTTCGATGCCTTCCTAGATTATTTGAATGCTTAATATGACATTGTGGAAGCAGCACCTTCCAACGTCTCATCTCCAACCGTGACCTCACAGCCATCGTCGCCGCGGTGACAGCTCTGCGGCCTTTTGCGAGACACGTGGAGAAAGATGAGGAGTAAAACTCCGCCTCCGAACAAGGTGCCTCCGAAGCCCAGCAGAAGGCCATACAGGAGCGGCAGAGCGACATCCAAAATCCCCTTCTGGTACGCAGGTACAGGAGTGCGCACTACAATCAGATCCAGGTCACGCCATGTCAGATCCCTTGCTAACACACACACACACACACACACACACACACAAGCACAAACAGGACACACACACACACACACACACACACACACACACACACTAAACCATCTCAGAGGACTACCGGAGCATTTTGATCAAGTTTTAACTTGAATGAAGCACCCGGGAGATGACAAAAAAATGGACAGGTGATAATTACATTTTTGATGTCCTGGGAAATATTCCGTGTTCTAGTGTGAGTGTTGATGTTGAGAGGTAATGAGTTGGAAGCCTGCCCACGGCCACCAAATCTAATCCGGCACCTCATCTAAACACTTAATAGATTCAGGGTTCAGTGAAACATTATATCGTTTGTCTTTCAGGCAGTCTCTGGAGGTGTAACCCAAAACTCTCCTCCTGACATCTGTAGCCCAAGATATTTGGGCTCTTAATATACAGGGACACACATAACGTTTTATGTATGTATATATTATGTATGTATTACCACACCCAAATTCGCTGTGTGGATATATGGGTCTGACCACCATCTATTGGCGGTTGTTTCGAGTTGTTGCATCCTAATTTTGAAACTGTTGGAGCAGCCTTTAACCAATCAGCATTGACCACCATGTGATGTAAGTTATGCGCTGAAATTCTTTTTCTTTCTATTAATTTTTAGTTAACGGTCTTGCTTTGGTTTCAACTCGTCAATATTTGCTGGCATTCTGTACAGCTGCTCAATATGTTTCACCCGCCACCGTCGCCGTTGTTGGAACTACATTTTGAAACAACACCTCGATGTGAACACGGTTTCTAGAAAGTAATCAAAGCTGTGAGCAACAGGTAGGCGGCGCCAAGCTAGGACTAGATTCACTTCTCCATCACTATTTATATTTTGGGATGTACAAAACTAAATGGACTCCTTCAAGTTTTAGGATGAGTGACCTCACCCTTTACAATTCTGACCCTCTGGTGTGCTTGCTGCTTGTCCTTTTTGTCAGGGGAGTTTAATGATTCGACAAACTTGTGATAGTCTTCAACGTAGTGTTTCATGTTCGAGATTTTGTCCTGGTTGATGCTCTTCCCCACTTCTGTGAAAACATTGAAAACACGGGTTAACTCTCACATTATTTCCATTTAACTTAAAGTGCTAAACGTGTATGTACTCCATCCTATAAAAGGTTGTAAATCTGAATTAAATTGTTGTTTTCTTATGCTGAACATAATTAATTCTAGCAGGAGAACAACTGTTGTTTTTCAGTTCAGAATAAAACAAAATGAACCTCAGAGTTTTGACGTATGAGTAGATCTCTTCAGAACTGCAATCAAGTGTACGATAATTGCTGCATTCTGCATCCACAATCTTTTTCACCAAACCCCCCCCCTCCCTCATCCGTCCCCCGGCCTGTCTTACAAGTCATCTCTTCCCATGCTTTTCCTAGTCTTTTTTTTTTTTTTTTTTTACTCCAAAGCTGCTGATGAAAGGAGCAGATGGTTTGTTCTGTGGCTGGTGTCAGCGCCACTGAGTCCTCTGTCAGATCATTTACACCTCCTTCTATCCAACGCCACTCGGCTGTGGAGTTGTGTGCAACACTGGACTGCAACACATGCCGGAGACTGGCAGTGTGCAAAATATGCCACTTTTGAAGTTCCAATTAAAATGAATCTCAAAGTAATGAAGCAATTATACTCTGTTGTTAAAGTCTTAGAGATGCCTTCTTGACCGAAATAAACCAATTTTGAAAATACACGTCCATGTACCAAATGAGGCTTTGTTCCAATTTCCTTCTGTCAGGGGACAATGCTGTGATGTCCGCTCACAGGGATTTGCTGCTATGAACAACACTACAGACATAATAATAAAACGTTAAAAAAAAAAGCTAGCTAACCATCACGTTAGTTGGACCACTCAAAATGATTCTGTTTAAAGACAAAATTATTCCCTGCTTCAGGAGGCTTGTGTTCTCTCCGCTCATTCCTCACCGATGGCGATGTCTGTTCTGCCGATGTGCTGCAAGGCGCGAGAAAGTCTGTCGTGGTAGGTCTCCTGGCCGTACCTCAGCAGCCAGTCTGTCAGGGCCGTTTGGCACTCAGTCTCACTTTCTGGTAAACACAAAACATATGGCCCGCTCAGAAAGACAAGTCTCTGACAGGCAGCTTGCTGCCAGAAACTCTCCAAGCTGAGCTGGACGTGTGAGAAACAGACAGGTCTCAGGGTGGGCTTTCTCGTCACCTTATTACAGCTCATGGGGTGTTTGCTTTTTGCTGTGTAAGAGAACTCTTGTATTTGTATGTTCTTGCTTGTAACTTTCAAAGGTTGGGTTTTCCATCTTCCCAAGTTTAACTTAAAACAATACTCGCATATCCGTATGTACATTGTAGGAACTGTTGGTGGCTGTAATCGTACTGGCGATATGAAGAAAATCCCCTCCTGAAGAAATTCAAGCAATGATCAAGCAAATGCAAAAAAGAAGTCTGGGGAGTTTGAAATCATTCGAAATATTCCAAAATTGTTTGTTGCGTGTGGATTTAGTTCCCCACGACTTACATCGAAAGGATTGAAAGTATCGAGGAGTTATGAACACAAGCAAACAGCTAAAACGTGACCAAAAACTCAAAAATGAGAAGAACAATTTGTTATGTGTACATTAGATGTTTGTGATTTATGTGGTCTTAAGTGCCGAAGGTCTCAGATGAGATGTACGTCAGTTGATGATGAACACTCACCTCCAGCAGTGGAGGTGTCTCTCTTGGCCCGATTTTTGAGATCCAGTTTATTGTTTTCTGGTGAGAGCTGATCGAGATGCTTGAAGATGCTGTCCTCCGGGTGAGAAAGGGTGAACAGCAGGTCTTCGCACTCCTTAATTGTCAGCATCTCCACTAAACGCTCCAACTGATGGATGCCCATGTCTTCTGCGACTAAACAGCCAGAATACAAACTAATGAAAGTGGCGTGCAGACTCCAGGAAGAACACCAGTCTAGCTAACAGGCCGTTGGACCATAGCTTGTACTAAACTGTCACATGAAAGCATGACAATACAGTACATTTGCACTTAATCAAGCATGGTGCTTTTTGCAGCATGGTTGTGTTTTTCAATTAGCAAGTGTTGCTTGTGTGTTACGAAACTGTCGTTATACCCTCTTCAGCCCAGAATAGAAACTGAATAATTCACATTTCACAGCCGTAAACATGGCAATCATCAAATTCAGCATCACTGAGGTTTTTTTTTTTTTTCTTGCCGACTGCTGAAGTAACTGCACCTGCTGTAGGAACATTTGCTCTCACCTGTGTCCTCTCCGAGCGTCGTACTCGGTGGCAGAAAGACCAAGAGGAGACAGAATCTCCAGACCATCATGTCAACTGTTTAGACTCGATACAGGCTGCTCACCACCAGGGCAGTTTATTTTCAAAATGTGCACAGGATCTAGAATCAGTTGAAATGTAAACAAAGCAACGGAGTAAAATTCCTTGTCTCTTTTGTTAGAGCCAATCACCATGGAAAAAAATACTACTCTAATGAATGCATGGCATTTCTTCCAGTTTATGTGACAGGAAACGTGTCAAAATGTTTTGGGAAATTTACTGGAGGAAACTGAAACACTGTTCTTATTTATTAATCAACATATTTAGATTAATAAAGTAGTTGTTTTGTAGAGGCCACACTGGATTTTTGGGGCCGATACCGATATAAGAAAGTAAAGATGTCAATATATGAGCCAAAATGTAATTGTCAGTCACTCGTGACACAGATGTGTAATGGAGGCAGGATATCTTATAGTTTAATGATGAACTTTATTATCCAAAATTATATTAGTGTATTGAAACAATAAACTTCTTTGGGGAACTTTATAATTATAAATAAATAAATGGAAGAAAAAACCCCACAAAATCATCACTTTTTAATTACCCAAAGCATCTTTATCTGCATTATTATTTTTATTAAAAAAAAAAAAACTCATATTGGACGACATATATTCCAATATACCAATATATCTGTGACAGGTAAACTGATAATTCTGTGGAGTTCCATTGTTTTGTCTATATAATGCTCATAATATCCAATTAGAGTTCACTCTATAAAGCAATCTAGGAATTCATCAAATTATCAACAGTTTAATTGATGAACTGTTCTGATCATTAACTGCTTAGTTAAATCATCATTACAGCTCTAATTTTCAGCAGGTTTGAGTTTAGCAGATGTTAGAAGAACTTTCTGTACTTTTACAAACTTTTCACTGTCATGATTTATTGCTGGATGTCGAGTAACTGTTACTATCAGTTGATGCATCTTGCATACAATAGTTGTATCAGTGTGTGTGACGGTTATTTTAGGTAATACAGCCAAACTTATCTGCTGCAGATGAACCAAACCACACAAGCCATACTGTATAGAGAGGCATTGTATCTGGGTTTAGACATCGTCTCTCCTCCTGTCTGTGTTTCTGTGTTGTCTGAAAGACTCCTGTTAGTTGTGGCAATGCACTTCGGATAACTGTTAAATAACTGAAATAATTTCAGAGGCCACTGGGGCAAAATCCACTTCAGGCCATTGAGAGCAAGTGGGTGCATTTATATTAATATGAGTGTATCCACATGCATAACTATGGGCCAAAAATATGTTGCTTTGTTCTGTTGTATTATTATCTTTTCACATTTTGAAAAACAATCTCTGAAGGTGATTGATCGCCAGGAACCAAACAGACCCCAGCAGTGAAGAGGCATGCTCACAAACCTCCTGATGCCATGCTCTGTTTTATTTAAAATTCTATTGAACTTAAAAGCTTCATCCAGACCAGGCCTGGCTGAAGAACCCTGAAGTTATAGACTTTGACCGCTATCAAAAACTACAAAGCCTCATTCACGTATAGAATCTGAATCACGAACCTTACATGATGCCAAAATAATAGCAACGATGAGGTATAGATGAGTCAAACATTACTTTGGTCTCTGTCTTTGATGTGCACTACGGGAGAGAAGTGTGCTGGAAGTAGTCGAGATGCATCTCTCTCGCAGGGAGAAACATGTTTAATGGCGTTATTGTGTGGGCTACAGTGAGGGCATGTTTTAAATTGTTAATAAGCTTCATTTGCCAAACAGTAAAGGTTGTTTGTGTGGGCCGTGTCTTAAATTCTCCATGTTGGCTAATGAAAAAAAATCATGCTCTGGGGCTGAGAAGCACAGAAACTCATGTGTGTGGGTGGTATAATGGCTCCGTAATGATTTGAGATGTTGCACTTTTTGAAAAAAAGAAACACTGGGCATAAGATCAGGTAATTTATTCATACTACGCAGTTTCTCTGTGCAGTTTTTGTTGATGGAAATACAGCCTTAACATATGTCACACAAAAAAAATACAAATATTATACAGTACATTGCAGTATAAATAGTAACATCTTGTGAAAAAACTTCATATAGTTTTCTGCATTTAAATTGCAGAACAAAGTATAGAAGAGTAGAAACAAGCTGAGTTGCTTCTTTGACTTGATTTGCCTTCTGGTACTGTGAGTGTGCGCTTGTGAAGTTGTATCCCCATGTCTCTTACACTTCACACCACTGAAATCTGGTTAAATGCAGATACAGACTCCGGTGGAATGAAGGATAGAACACATGGGATATTCTTTCAGACTCTGAAATTAAAGACACAAATGCACATCGTCAAAACACAACACAGCCTTCCTCAACTTCCATCTCAGATTTTCAGTCTGCCTCTGACTCATCACAGTTTCCCCAAAGAAATATACCACAGTCAATGTGTTTTTGCGGGAACATTGAGTGCTAAGTTACATTATGGAAAAGCCTCAAGCTTTTAGTTTCAATGTTAAGCTCCAGGACAGAGGGCCAACTCTAGAACCCGGTGCAGACTAGGCAATCGGTACTATGTGATTTATGTATGAGGAAGCCTCAGAGGTTGAGGGGGTGGCAATGATCGCAGTAGGAATTGGACGTTGGCCTCTCCCTTTTTCTTGAGTTTAAGTTTGAGGCTGAACGAGACCAGGCCTGCCCCGCTCCGTGGCTCCAGGGTTTCAGGCTGCTGTTGAAATCCTGGGCTCTGGCACGTTATAACAGGCCTGGGCCGAATGACTTGTTTAGTCATCAGTGATGCAACCCCACCGCAGCCCTCCCCGAGCCTACCGCCCGCCACCAGACACCGCGGCCCGCCTCGCTATCTGCCCGCCTCAGAGTCCCGCTCTTGGGGAAACAAAACACTTCGCTCACTCCCCACACCTGAAGCTTTCTGATAGTCATACTTTTGCCTCTTTTATGCCTTTGGGCTTGCATACATTTTCCACTCAACTGTTGCCAAATTTTCTGTCGATTCCGCTCAATCATAGTACGAAATCTGTTTATCAGCATATGGTCTCTCCAGGTAATCTTATCTTCTTAATAAATTCACTGCAATTCCTGAAACAGACAATTAGTTATGATGTATTTGCAGCTCTAGTAAAACTATGACTTTTTCTGAGGATAGATGAATACCTTAGCTTACCTTAAAATGTACAACTTACCTTACTTGCTTTTTTTTTACGTCCTCAGTGACGCTGCGAATGCAAATCAAACAACAAAAAAAACGCTCAAAGCAGTCTTCACAAGGGACTGAAGGGCCAACTGACAAGGTGCTATCAGGCTTCTCTCCTTTTTTTCCTCCAACCGATTCAGGTATTGGTGTTTTTAGAGGAGAGCACCAACCAATAACACACAAGCACCTGAGGAGGACCACCCATTTTTCACTCTTAAAAACCTGCCACACCCTGCCATGTGGCGCCGTTTTATTTCCAGGATTAAACAAAAAAGAACCGACGAACACAGAAACGGGAATGAATGTAAAAGTGATATTACCAAAACTACTTTGATCAATGATACAACAATATTAGCAAAATCATCAATTTTTTGATCTTTTATTAACATAACAGACACAGCATCCACTTCAAAGGCTTTGAAGGAGGACTCAAAGGGAGCTCAAAAGCTTACAAATGAAACAAAGGAGTTTCATCTAATAAGGGCCTTGTGTTCATTATTTGATGAGTCTCTGCCGTAATTTGCTCATTTTGGTGCCACCCTCTAGAGTAAACCACATTCTTCATTAGGCCAGAGCATCGCTGAGGCTTTTCAGAAGCCCTAAGAACCAGTGCTCATTTAATAATTTGAAATATAATTTGCCACAGTGGCGAGAAACAAAGTGCCTTTGGAGTCAGTTAAATGTGTGTATCTGTACATTGTACCTTCTTAGCATCTTCCACATCTAAAATCCCTGTAAACCACACCGTAATAGATTATCACAAGTACTCAACTGTGCAGCTAAGGGTACTTTCATATGTATTTGTTTTCAGATAGAAACTCCCTCAAAAAACATGCAAACACATTTCTCAGCAAGAAATTCCTCCCTCTATGTCCTACTTTTAGCCTGAAGTGAAAAATGGGGCAACACCCGACATCCCTCACTGTGAAAGGAGCGACTTTGTGAAAAGCATTCCTTCCCCTCACAATGGCAGGGTTTTTTGGGTGGGGGGGAGTGGGGATGGGTAAAGGAAGAACAGCGCTGACACATTCCTGAGGTAGAGAGCCCCACCGAGCCTCACCTGACAAGATATTCCTCTCGAGAGCACATTCATTTGAGCCCAATCTTCTTTATGTGTGATTTTATTGACAAGGACACCAATATCTTTGAGTTATGAGCTGTTGTTCTCCAGAGACAGGCTGTGCTTTACCTCTGTGTTCGGTGCAGGCCAGATAGCTCTGGACAGTGTGACTTGTTCGGGGGGGGGGTAATCTTTTGGACCACTGGAAGGTGACAGCTGAAAAACGAGCCTCTAAAAGCATACCGCTTGAAGGCAGTTACGTGTTTGGCTCACTAACCACACAGAAGAAAGACTTTCCAGGAGAATGTTTTCCAGCTCTGTTGGTTGTATCGCAATGAACAGTGGACTGTGTGAACTAATAGCGTTGCGTAGTTCAAAATGTTTATGCAAATAAGTACATAACAAAACCCATTTCGTCTCTTTTCACTGCTAGACTTTATCGTACTGGCAGCATCTATCAGTGTGCATCAAATACGTCAACTGTTGTCTCCTTGAAGTCTCTGACAAAAGTGGGTGCTGTTTTTGGGGGAGCTGCCTCACAAGAGATCAAAAGCCAAAGTGTTAAATAGCAGCTCCTATCCACAAAAAAAGCAATGTGTTCACAACCGGTTTTTAATTTTTTTTTTTAATTTTTATTGATATTGCTCCAAAGATAATGCAAAAATGTAAACATCAAACACCGAATGACTTCAAGCAGGTCACAAAGCTTGCCTGCCTGTTGTAACAAGCTCTGCTGAGTACATGTGATTGCTCCCGGGTTGTAACGTTGCTGCAGATTAGATCTGCTCTTACATAATTCCACTTTCACATGTTTTGTATACTCTCTAGCATTTCTGGAAACTTATTTCTTTACTATCTCTTTGTTTGCTTTCTGTTTCTAATCCAGGATATCCTAACGGCATCTATTCTAACAAGAAATGAAATGCAGCTTAAAAAAAAAATGCTGTTTGCTTGACCTTGAGCTTGTACTTTTGCCCCAGTGGGAGACAAACCTCACAGTTCACGGCTTGGACAGCAGTGCATTCAGTCTCAGGGTTTCTTAAAAACCTGTACTTCCACTGAACAAGCAAGGTTACTGGTTCCCCAACACGGCCGTTCAGTGATGTTGTGGTGTGAGCGCTGACCCCTAAATGGAGAAATCTGTTGAATGAAGAGGTGCTGTATTTCAGCACTGCACTCCCCGAAGGCAGCACACAAAGCCATGGCTCCGTTGTAACACGTCACTGTGAGGAATGTGAGCTTCAGCATAGTATTCAGATTCGTTGGAAGCTTCTGTATACGGTAGATTGCAAACGTGGTGGAACAACCACCAAAGGGACTGAACATTTTGTTCTATTTCAGCATAGTAAAATGTGTACTAGTCCATTAGTGTCTGTGTCTCAACTACTAACAGATTATTGACAGATAGGGCATAAAAGGACCTGTCACCTCCAGTGTGTGTGTGTGTGTGTGTGTGTGTGTGTGTGTGTGTGTGTGTGTGTGTGTGTGTGTGTGTGTGTGTGTGTGTGTGTGTGTGTGTGTGTGTGTGTGTGTGTGTGTGTGTGTGTGTGTGTGTGTGTGTGTGTGTGTTTGAGTTTGAGAGAGTTCAGGAAGCCTATAACATGAAGGTTATTGCATGCAGTGTGTTACCTTTGCTGATCGGCGGTAGTGTAGCCTGGCCTGTAGCTGGTAACTAGCCTTTTCAGTCTGGACCAATGTTGCTGTGATGAGGAGAGGCAGAGACAACGTGGTAACGTTGCCTGAACCGGGCAATATATATTTCCTTTAGTTGGGCAGCAAACACAGTGCACAACGTTCGGAGAGCTGTTATACTGAAACTTGGGCTTATCTCAATACTTTATGGCTGATTACAGAAGCTTAATCACCCCTGTCAGCATGCACTTCACAGTGGCTGCATCTACGTGCTGCTAATATTGCTTTTCACTTCTTAGAGTTACTCACTTCCCACAACAAGGGTCCACTGGACATAAGTCATCCCCAGGCGTCGAAAAGGGAAAGATTCGGCTGCTAACGACAGTAAAATGTCTCTTTTTTTCTCTTCCTGAGACTAAACAATGAAAAAAAAACTTGGTCGACGAAGACTTTTCTAATGACCATTTGGTATCAGCCCTAGACTGTGTTTTGATAAATATACACTAAAGTAACAATTATTTATATCAGTAAAAATAAGCCTTTTTCAACCTCATCTCCCTGTGATCAGTAGATTAACAGAACAGTGCCAACATTTTGGAAACAGCACTATACTGTATTTGAATGATACAAGAAATTAATACAACTTTTCTATTAAACTAAAGCCTGAATAATCACCAGAATAACCAGCTTTGTTTGCCAAGCATGTGGTTAACAAGCAGAGATGGGCATTATAAGCTAAATTAATATATTAAATTTAATCCTAACTATTCGATTAAAATGTACTTTTGTTCAGATAGTTGATAGTCATATGTACTAATTGTTATTTCATATTGTAACAAATTTGAATATTTGAAAATCTTGTCCCATCACTATTAACAAGGTCGAAAGTCAATTTATTTTAGCTTACGATTATGGTGTTACACAATAACTCTGGTAGTTTGCACTGTTTTGCACTTGTGTCATTCAGTTGAATTGATATTTCATTTTAAATAAGTGTAACGGATCATTTAAATTTAAAAAAATAATCTCGAAAAACCTGCTGAATAATGCAGTAATGTACCATAGCTACAGAAATGGTATGTGTATTGTCTGTATGTGGAGTAAAATGCAAATTATAGTATGTTTACTATAATTCAGAAATGTGTTCATTAATGACATTGTGTTACATAAAATTAGTTAATTAAGCATGCAGTGATATGAATCCATTTCATTCTATGTACCATCTTTGATACTATTATGCAGCAAAGCCAAATAAATGCCAGGACAAATATATATGTTGTTTGCATAATGAAACAAAGGTGCTTTTCAATTTTAAATGATGGCATTTGCTTCAGAGGCTTTTGACATTTATAGTAATTTGAATTTTTTTTAAATGAGATTCTTGGGTGTTGGCCGTGTCTGTAGGCGCTGTAGCCCAAGGACGCCCAGAGATTTTCTCTCTACCTTGATACCCCTCTCTTTCCTTCTATCTCTGACGCCTCATTGGCTGATTCTGTTCTGATTTGCCTGGGCAGGAATGCACCTACCTTCTAATGCACTTTTATGTTCAAGCAAATTGACAATGAAGAGTGCCATCATTTTGCAGCATAAATATTTCATTCCCCATTTGGATGCAGATTCGAGATGTCAGGCCTAGAATACAAATGGGCTGTCTGAATGGGCTGAAAAATAACGAGGCCTCAGTGTGAATATGATTTGTGTGAGCTCTATACAAATATGGTGCAATGTGATTAGGTGTTACTGAGAGTCACTGTCACAGTATAATAACTAAGTAAATAAATTAAGTCTGGATCTTTATAAAATTTCATAATTTCAACTAGTGGCAGCAGATAATTACCTGAATGTCCAACATTTCAATCATAAAAAAACAATCTTACCGCCATATCAGACCAGTCTTAATTAAATTGATAAAACACTTACAAAAGATTAAAGAAGGAAACAGTTTCAGGTAGATTCAATGAACTCTGATGCCTTCGAGAGGCGGCTTAAGCAACACCTCATTGAATCTTTTTTTATATCTGGATTATCATGTGCAATTCTGATGGTTCCTGGGTCATGGTGTTTCAAAGCAAACACTCATCATGTGAAAGACTGGATAATTTCAACATGCAGTTAAACAAAAACCTTCACTATGATGTGAGACCCATGTTATTGAACAAAAGTAAATAGTATTTCTTCAGGTTCTCTCCTGAAGCGTTGCCGTGGGTGTTGTGTTGTCCGCTTTTCCGTCCTTCCGTCTTATTCTCATGAATGTCTCAAGAACACCTGGAGGGAATTGTTTCAAACTTGGCACAAATTTTCACTTGGTCCCAAGATGGACTGATTAGAATTTGTGTGGGGGGGGGGGTCAAAGGTCAAGGCCACTGAGGACTCAGGTCAACCCATTCTTGTGAACACTATATTTCAGGAACGCCTCGAGCAACTTTCTTCAAATTTATCAGGAATATTCACTTGGACTTGAGAGAGAATGAACAGATTTTGGTGATATAAGATCACTGGGACTTCACAAAACAAGTTTGTGGCCATTACTCAAGAATTAATTTGCTTATTATTTCAACAAAAATACAAAATTCAACAAAATAACCACATTTCGCACAATTGTCCAAAAGGATCAAATGATAAAGTGATGATGTTTCATATCTACAAGGTCAGAGATCAACTTCACCTACACCATAATGTCGCGCAAAAACAATTGACCATTATTCAACACCATAACTCAGGAGCAGAGGGGGAAATTATGACCATATTTTAGATTTGTTTGTCGATTTTACACCACTGCATTTATTTCACAGCTACTGTAGTCACTTTGAAGTTCATATTTTTCATAATCATCATATAATCACCCTAAGAAAACAAGAAACACTGTTGCTTTTACAAAGGGGAGTCAATACCTCTTCTGCCAGATGCATTAAAAAATAAGTCTTAAATGGCGCACTGTGTGCAACATGCAAAAACTTGCGGCCCAAAATGAATGTGTTAGGGCAGGAGGGAGCTGGATAATTCTCCCATTCATGTGTGAGATAGGGGGTCTGTTAGTACCCTGTGTTTATGCACTTCTCTCACTGACGTGGAACATGCAGTAATAACAGTGGAGGGATGGCATCGCAGCGGGAATCATTGCAAATGCTTCTATTTTGCTGCAACATTGTGCCTTATCCGAATATTACTGGAGCGTGAATGGCCAGTCATTGCCAGTGCTGCGGTACAGTACACAACACCACACACACCCAGTCAGGTCTTTCCTTGTGAAAAACCATCACTTCCGTTACCATGAAGATGTTTCATTATGTGGTTTCATTCATCGCCACATTTTTGCATTTTATCCTCCAAATGTATTTTCTTTCAATGAGACCACAAATACAAAAGCTTCCCCAACACTCCCACTTTTTTTTTTTTTTTTTATAAGGGTGCACCACAGCCTCGATAGTGAATGAGTCTGGGCTTGTTTTCTGTTTAGAATACCTGTCTGGTTCTTTTCACTAAGCCTCCACTTCTATAGAAACTGGGGACATTCCAGCTGGCTGGAGGTGCCGATTAGTCCCGCTTTGTTTTCAATGAGAGTGTATGGGCTTCTGTGGCTGTGTAGTGGGAGGTGATTGGGGGCAGGCGTAGTTGACAGGTCAACACTCATCTATTGACAAAGGTGAGACAGACACGACCAACAACCCTTTGATTAGCTAGTCCATTAGTTAACCTGGTCACACAACAGAACAGACATGGAGCCCCTGGGTCAAATATCGCACTGCCAGAATTTGGTCTTCCAAAAAGGTTGGTGGTGATTTAGGGTGTGTGTTTGTCAGGGAGTAGGTGTGTGTGTGTGTGTGTGTGTGTGTGTGTGTGTGTGTGTCATGCTTGTCTTGTATTTCAAAAAAGTTACATTACCATCCAGATAACTTACATCTAACATTAATGTGCAGCTTCATTCTTCAATTCAGATGTAACACACAACCTGAATTCCCAACTTGTATTAGAAAGCAAAGGTCACTCAAGGTGTATTTCCCAAATTCTTGTTTTCTAATGCACAGATTCACAGATGGATTGATTTCTTATTCTGTTCCCCGCTAACCTCAGACCGCAGGGATTGGGTATCTTGATGCAGAGAGTCAATACACTGTCTGAAGGGTACTGAAAGGGGTCACTGAGAGCCAATTTAGATTCCTCAGTCTCTAAAGTCAAAAGTTAAATCCAGAGACAAAAGAAGCAGAAGAAAAAGGGAGTGAGGTGTGACTGGGTTCACACTGCACCGATTGACTCTTTGTAAAGGTTATTTGGTCACAACCTGTGAGTAGCAGGAAACAAACTCGAGAACATATGAATGATCTGTTCTTCCTCGGTATGATAACAAACAGGTTTTTAAACTTGACAGGTGGTTAAATTAAAATAATATAAACAAATTATTTAACAATTTTGAAAAACGCCATTTTTATTTTTTTTGCTGAGAATTAGATGAAAACGTTTTTCGTGGCTACAAAGCAGCTAAGCTTCGTTTAATATTTATATCGTGTCAAAACACAACATAAGCCATCTCTATCCGCTTAACATAGTAAGGTCTCGACCTTATAATATTATAGTGAGAAACTCAATGATTCCCAGTTTTGCAGAAGGACTGGAAACATTGGGAAAACACTCTAACCCTAACCTAACAAAGTAGTTTTGGTGCCTAACCTAACCAAACTGCAACCATTTTACAAGGCTAACCAGCTCTTTATTATTCGTTGTGTGATGACAGTGATGATGACTGAAACTTTGGCAAATCGATTTTATGTTGTTTAAGTATCAGGAAATGTTGGTCCTTTAAAGGGTGCAGAAAATTCTCACATACTGTATGTCCTTTTGGAAGTGACAGGAAATAGACCTTTCTTTGTCGTTTCGATATGTGGACAAGTTGCTTGGCCGGAAAGCAGTCAAACCTATTTCCTAAAGTCTTGAACCTTTTCTTTCAACACCACTGGTAGCTGTTAAAACACGTTACAGTACGTATCATGTTCCTCCTTGCTGTATTCTATTACTGAAAGTTTGCATTCGGCATGGATGTCGAAACCAGTGGTGAAACTTGCTGCGATCAAAACTACTTGTATAGTGTTGTACGAGTTTCAACCCTTTGATAATGTTGGCAGGTGCTGTTGAGCAGAATGTAAGTTATATACTGTAGACTTAACACTCATTTGTGTTAAAGAGTATGGCCATAAGTCACAGGCAGTGCAGATGCAGTTAAAGCCTTTAATTTGTTAATGGAATCAACGCACACTGTTTCTGTGAAATATGGAGGAGGTGTGATTGTGAAGCCATACAAAACAACTTTTTGGCAGCAAGACTTTCTTTTTCATAACCGGCCTGGCAAAAACAGGAGACAATTATTAGTGCCAGCCTATTCTCAAACCCACAGTACAATCTCACCTGAAGGTATTTAAAGCTTCCTCTATAAAGCAGCAGGGAAATATCGGAGAAAGTGTTGTCGTGGGTTATAATGTAGGCATGTGTGAAAATGACAAAATTACAACAATTGCTGTAGTACTCCACACAGAATCACAATATGCTTGATTCTGAGCAACTACATGCTACTTTTCCTTCTTCAAATTCAATAAATCTCATATTTTTGAGGAAAGATTTATATATTTTTTATGATTAATAGATGCTTTAGCCTTCAATAAGTGATAAATACATTGTGCAGAGCATACACTTTGGAGAAAGATGGACAACGCTTCTCTAATTGGACTAACTGTACAAAAGAAATGCCACATCTATGATTAGTTGTTATGACGTGGAAGGGTCAGGGTTAGGATTATAGTCAGGGACCAGTTGACTGGCCGTGTTCCTCTGGGTGATCCAATCTAGCAAGAACTAAAGTGAAACCAAAATATGTAATTTGAAAAATGTATTTGACGTGTCCTATGTCCCATCTGCTAACATAGAAAGGGGCGGGGTTTATGACTAAAACTGAAGCCAGCCACCAGGGTGCAATGAAGATGTCTTGGCTTGACTTTTGGGAAGCTGTCACGTCGTCCGTGTTTATATAAAGTCAATGGTTTAGAGACCCAGCTGACCCTTCGCCCCGCCTCCTTTAGTGACTGTTGCTATGCCTGCTTTCTACAATGGCTTAGCATGAGTTAAGTTTACTGTCACAGCAGATTTAGGCCTCTAAATTCACTGTAGTTTTTAATCCGTGCGTTCTTGATTTAACACACAATGTTTCCCATTTACTGATAGTGACTGTCAATTTTAATTGCTGACATGGCGAAGCTGCTGCTGGTTCGTGTTGAGTTAAAACAAAAGTTGATATTCCATGTTTGTTGAAAAGTCTCTGTCTTTTTCATGTTTTCACCTGATTCATTTTTAGCCCCACAAAAGAAATCTAAAACAGGCACTTAATGGCAACACATGCGTAAAAATCCCAGGCTAAAGCTACATGTCCTAAAACTACTACTATAGAAAAACATAAGCAATACAGACGGTTATATTCATTCTAAGTTTAGCTGTACTGACTTAAAGGCAAACTTCCAAATCAAATAATAAGAAAAGTTATTGGACTCTGATATTGTCGCTCCACTTGCTGTAGTCTTAAAGTAGGGTGATCATCTGTAACCTCTTAAAACAATTAGTTGGTTGCAGTAAAAGTGATTCCAGATAGTTAAAGGAAAAAAAAAAAAGTTAGGCTAACAAACTGAAAGATATGTTTTGGTAGGTCAGGAGTGTTCTAAACTCACAGAACAACATCCCTGCTGTCACTCTGAAGCTCATAATCTCTTAAAGGATTGGTGGACTTGGACAGCTTTTAGGATGTCAAAGCTCAAAACAGCCCTTATGGAGTTGTTTTCCTCAAAGTCAGTTATGGGATCTTAAATCTTCAGCACTGAAACAATTGAGAGCCTGTATTGTTTTCAGCTGTATGGGTCCAACTTAATCAAACTCAGGCTAATTAAAAAAAGCATATTAGTACATTATGATGTTTTATTTTATTATACTGTAAATTCAATGCATTCATGTAAAATGTATTTCACAGGTTTCGATCGGTGGAATTTGTGGTGATTTTTCTTTTTTGGCTGATAGTTTAATAACGGCATTTTCCAGAATGGTTTATTCTTACCATGCTCGATGAAGTTGTTATATTTCTGGCACATGTATCTGCTTTCCATTTTCTTGGGATGCAGAGCTGCCACTTTTTACATTTCTCTTTTGTTTTGACGGGTAGCGCTGGTGCCACCGTCTTTTCCCCGTGTTCGCGCATCACTCACCAGTCCGGCCGAGGTGTGTGTGTGTGTGTGTAAGGGTGCAAAACTCTTCACATGGAGCTTCCCTTCATTAGAGCTGGGTTTACATCCCTCCTCACAATGTTGGCATTGTGGGCAACACTTCTAAGAAGTAACAGAACAACACCATAAGCTGGGACTGTCATTCATTTAAATGGGTATGTGCCAGAGACAAACTACCATTTTAAAGCTGCTGTAATCAATATTTTAATAATAACAATGGATCAGACGACTGTGTGCAATGTGAAAGGGTGAATCCACAGGGAATTATCAAAACATTTGCATAGTGTTCAGCTGCAGCAGCTAGCTCTAAAAACTGTGCACTACCTGTCTGGCAACAAACAGGAAACTAAGTTAGTGACGAGGTAAAGCTAAAAACAAAGAATTTTCTGCTTATTGTACATTTGTCAAGTGGAAAAAACTTGTCCTTCAAGTAGACAATAAATTTGAAGACAATGGGAAAAGCCCAGATGTAAATAACAAAAAGTAGTATTGTACATCCAGAGTTGCACTTCAATACAACCCTCAGCTGTCGTTAAAGTTATTAATATCGCCTGCAGTACAGCTTAATGACCAGTAGGTATTCAGCAGGGTCCCGTTTGTTATTTGTTGTTTCATCATAGTTTGAGTCCTATTTCTGATGCTTCCTCCTCCAACACTTCTTCAGCTTTGATATTCTCATCGGGGCCATAATTCACGAGATGAGACTGAATTGCTCAGTTGTCACTCGCTCATTGTTTTGTCACCCCAGAATCACACACGGATTAGGAAAGCCAGGCAGTATTTATAGATCGCAGCTCTGAGAACTGATCAAGCGATAATAATGTGTTTGCTGCATGACTAACAGGTGTAATGTTTGGTTCCCATGGGGAGAGGCGTGAATTGTTTTGAATGCGTGACACAAGGTTTTCATTCAGAGTGTTTCCCTGGGAAATTATGGTCCCTGGAAAAGTGTAGTTAGGGTGGAGATGGGAGGCCCACACTGCAGGTGTGGTGTGTACAAAGTGTGCGTGCGTTTGTGTCAGTGTACATGCTTGTGTTTCACTTATTTAAATCTATTTACAAACTAGTAAACTACAAAATAATTTACAAAATTAGAAAAACTACCAACATCTTGTTTATGGTGATTATGGATGTGGATATTAGTGATGGGCATTTTGAGCAAAACTACTTTTTGAAATTAGCTCAGAAACAATTTGATTTTTAATCAGATATTCGCGATAGTCGCATATACTATTCGATTTTGTAGTTTATAACGACTATTTGAAATTTGTGCCCCATCCCTAGTGGATATAGTTCAACTTTGAAGAGAATATAAAGAACAAAAAATATTGCACCTGAAGTATGAAAAAAAAAATTACTTTTCTAACAATTGTTAGGCCATTCAAAGATACCAAACGGAAACTACAACTTCATCACTGCCCTGGATGGCAAACAGGGACAGAGGGTGGTTGATATTTATCCCAGAGACAATTCCTGCATCCTCTTATTTCCAGAATTCATCGGGTCAAAATTGAGAGTTTGTAATCTGGCATTGGTCATTTTCTAGCCTCTGCTTATCTGAATAGAACATGAGGGGGTGAATGAGCTTCTGACTTTTTTAGAATAAGAGCCACAGCCGCCGGCTTTACATATTTATTCAGTAGCAAAGGTCTGATAACGCAGCTGGGAAACTAAATTACTTATCAGCATCTAATACTGATTCCTCTTCATAGGCCACGCTCTCCAGATGAGGAGAGGGCAACACAGATGGCAGATGTATAACTCTGCAAGTGTCTATTTATCCTGCTGAAAAGCGCATAGCCAGAATGAACACGTCCTACTTTCCATGTGGGTAAGAATAGTGTTGTGGGCTTTGATTGAAAGCACTGCCATCCAATCTGTGATAAATATTCATCCCATGGCCTTTTTGATTCCATCCGCCAGAATGAATGGGTATTTATCAGGTCAGCTCCAAGATGTACTGTAGATTCATGACATTTGGACGTCTCCTGTGTGGGAACAGCCTCCTCAGTCAGGGTGGTTTTTTTTTTTTTGCATTCTGTTGTGACCTGCAGCAAATCTACACAGATTTTCTCAGAATAAAGTCAACAAAGAATGATTTATTTTAGGTGGTGAAGCAGTTGAAGGATCCATTTAGTCTGTCTTACAGTCCTTTTTAGATTCTCCACCCTCCTATTTTCTTCTGCCATCTCTCAGGTAGGAATTTTCCAGAAGTGTTTCTGCAGAATGGTGGAATGCTGACAGGACGGAGCATGTTTTGGGTTCTCGCACGATCAGCAGAACATGTCCACAGTGTCAGTGCAAACTAGCTACTAACTTCAACATACAATCGCATCTTTATGTCTTTAAGTCATTAATATCTAATACTTTAATAGAAGTGACCGAGGTGCCTCATTTCTACCACTGTGAAGACAAAAAAGCAGCCATAGACAGGTTTTGCAAAAGAACTCAGACGGAGCTCTACATGTGCTTTAGGCTGACTCACAAATGATTGTTTTGCTTTCACCTCCTCCTCCACCTTCATTCCTCAGCAGCTGAAGTATCCTACTGAGGTTACTGCAGGAATTTGACAGAGTGGAGGATGCCTTTATTTTTTTTTCTCCCGAACGATGCTGACACAGGGCAACATGAGCTGCAGCTTTGTAAAGCTTCTTGTCCTCTGTGATCAGCTCTGGTTAAGTCACTGGACCTGCCTACCAGTGAAACCTGATCCAGTAGTGTGATTTTCTTTTGAAATAGGAAGGTAATACAGTTTGCCCGCCTGAAGCGTAGAAAACAGTTTGGTGCTTCTTGACTCTCTCTATTATGTGGGAGTACTATCAAACGCATGAGTGCAACACATCACCGTAGAGGTAATGGGATCTGACTCCCTGATAATGGTGTACAATTTGAAACCTCATTTTGGAGGGGTAGTTAAGCTTTAACACCAGCAATGCTTGACCACTATCTGCCTGGATGTTGAGAAAGATTAGAAAAGATCGTCAAATTAGGTAAACATGACTGCAATGTCCTTTAATAAGAAAAACATGTAGTGATGCTGGAGTGATCCAATTTATTCCACTAGATAATGTAACAAAGTGAGTTGATAAAGAACAACAATCTCAGCTGTACTGATGAACTGCAGGAATATCATCAGTGTTTGTTTTGCTTGGCCAACTGACAGACTGAAAATGCACTTGAGCACCATCTACTGAAGCAGAGAGGGAAGTTTAAGTAAACAAACGTTTGGATTCTAAAGAGGCGACTTCGTTTTTCGGCAATTCACAGAATGTTAATACAGCTCATGGGAAATAGTGTCCAGTGTGACAGATTGCTTATCAGGAAAATGTTCTTCAAGCAAGTCAAAAACACTGAATAATGTATTGTTATTTGATTAGCACTTACTCATTGATAAATTTAAATTTGACACGTAAGTACTTTATTCCAGAGGTTTTGATAGCCTGAGATAAATAAATTTTTTGGTCATTTTCTTGCATCTTTGTTGTTGTTTTTGTGAAATATTTCAGACCTCTACATCCTTCGAACCATCTGTGAAGTTTAAAGGGGAAAGTGGGTCTTTAACCCTCGTGTTGTCCTTGGGTCAAAATGACCCGCAGCTGTGTTCAACCAAGTTCTATTTTATTTCTATATTTTTATATTTTTTGGGATCATTGGTCATCATTCGTTAAAGAAACCCTCACAGCCTCCTTGTCACCGATGATCCCAAAAAATATGAAAGTAAAATAGAACTTGGTTGAACACAGCTGCGGGTCATTTTGACCCAAGGACAACCCAAGGGTTAAGTAGAAGTGTGAACAGCTCTGAAAACTGAACACTTTGTTTTGGTCAGGAGCTGCAAGGTATAAATGTTTACCAATACAAGTATATTATGCTCTTTTATCTTGTGTTTTTTTCTTATAAATAACTCAAAACTCTACCTATCAAAAAATGCAGGGGAGTAAAAGTAAAATGAAAGTAGCAAAACACAAAAATACTAAAGTAAAGTATAAGCACTTTAATTTTGTACATTGTTCGTGACTACATATCTCACTGGCACAATAGAAACCTGACATGCTGTGAATTTGTCTTTGTACTCCTTCTAATTTAATGTCAGTACGTTCTCTGCTGTCTGAGGCGTCGCTGCAATTTTGATTTGATTACAATTCATCGTGGGTCCACAGTGTGTGCCTGCAGAAATAGAAATGTGCGGCCCACCCTGCCCCTGTTAAATAGTTTCCAACTATTTCTTCCCTTTTTTTTGACATTAATTTAATTTTGCTCTTTAACGCACCCTAATTGTTTGCCACTGAATGTGAACACAATGCGAGCCAACTCTGTGTGATTTCACACCAAAGCTTGACCGAGGTTCCTCGTTATTGTCATCAGACAGGATATATTACAGCCCTCGGTTTCTCCATTCAGAGAAAGTGAGTTGAATAAACTACAAAGCATCAACCCAACCCACAGTCATTGTGACAATTTGAAATATCATCTTTTTTTGTAATGTTCACTTTAATATTCGGTATAGATACACCTCAATGCTGCACAATAGATACTCAGAAATGTTCTTCCACAAAGCCATTTTGCATGTTTATTTTTTCTTATTCAGGGTGAAGGGACCGTTGAATATTGTGTGCAGTATATAAGCCATCTGCCTCTCAGCATGCAGCCCATTTTCACTCCTGAAACATTTCTCTTTGCTTTTGGAACTGAGATATAGATTTTTAGAGAAATGTGCAGAAAGTAGATTTTTGTAACTTTTGAAAGTTACAAATGGTTTGTACATTCTCTATTCTCCATATGAGAGTGGGCGAGTCATGCGGAGGTATTTTCTCCAGCCGGGGGAGACACATAAAAAAGAATGTTGGCAATATTATTTCTGAAACCGAGTTGACGTTATTGCAGTTTTATGTGTCATGGGAAATCATTGTGTCCTGGGCTGCAGCAAATGATTATTGAGAGCTAATAGTGTGCGATGTTTAATATAAGGGAAAGAACAGACAAAATCACTCATAGCACCTCAGGGAATAAATTAAGGTTGAGGGAGAGTGAGGGTGTGAGGCATCTCTGCAGAAAGAGAATCTTTATTACCACCTGCCTGGCTTTGTGTTGTGTCATTACTGGGACACAACAAATTTCATACAGTACAGCTGGTTGAGAACTGTATTCCCAGACTCTGCTCGAATGAGCACCGTGTGTGGACTGCAATATTTACTGAAGCCAATACATCCAGCAAATATTGACTTGTGGAATGTAGTGCGAAGCCATAGTGCCTGCAAACTTCTGAGGCAATCTGCAGCATTACTTCATTTCTTTTGCCATATGTTTGACTTAACAAGTCCACTGTCCTTTCATTATACACCTCATATCCTCCAGTGTATGAAGCTAAACAAGGATAAATTTACTGTCTGCAAACTAGATCATACATAATTTACTCTTTAAACCCGTGCAGCCCAGTGGTCTGTGGTGTCAGGTCATTGAGTCGACTACATCCTGGTCCCCAGGCAGGCAGAAACAGATTTCTCACTCATCGACCTTCTGCAGGGCAGCCTATTGCTCGTGTGTTGTAGAGAAAAGCTGTGTGGTCTCAGGAGGCCTACCTGCGCCTGGGTGTGCTTATCAGCAAGCTGAGGAGAGAAGCTATTTTCCCATATCCTTCAGTGAAGGGCACCTGGAGAGCCTTCTTCATAGTCAGGACTGACTATGAAGTACATGGGGCGACCAGATTACGACAGGAAGAATAAATTACCATAAATTAATATGCAACATGATTGATTAGAATTTGCTGGTCAAAGGTCACTGTGACCTCACAAAACATATTTGTAGGCATAACTCGAGAATTCATACACTGATTATGTCAATATTTCACACAAAAGTCTCGTAGGTCAAAGGTCAACTTCACTGTGTCATCACAATATTTGCAAAAGACACTTTTCTGGCCATAATTCAACTTTATAACTGATGAACAGAAGAGGAGACTGTGACTACATTTCACATTTGATCAGATACTGAATTGTATAGTTCCACATTTTCAGAATTAACCTCCATAATTGAAGCATTGTCTTCAACTTTGTGTTTTGTCAGAAGCAGCCTTATTGGCTGAGTCTTCACTACATATATTTTATGTCTAGACCACCATGTAAATGCAACTTGACTGATTGCCGGAGGCATAAAACTTCAAGGCGGTATTTCTTGTTTTTTTTTATAGCGAGGCAGCAGAGCATTGACAAAGAGCGTTATAGAAGACATAAAAGGCATTAAGACAAAATACAAAAGAAACACAAGACAATGTAAAAAGATAATATAAAAATCACACACATACATAGGTTTTAAATTAAGAAGATATAAAAACAAGCTAAAAGAGTATAAAACAGATTACACATGAGATTAAACATCACAGTGCAGCTCAATCCCAAATTTAACTTCATAAAACGCAATGGCAAACAGAAAAGTCTTCAGTCCCAATATAAAAGAACTCAGTTTCAAAGCAGACATGGAAGTTTTCTGGAAGTTTGTTATAGTGTTGCATAAAAACTGAGTGCAGCCTCTCCATGTTTAGTTTTGACTCTGGGGACCTGCTTCAAACAACCTGAGATGTCTGGATGCTTCATAAGGGAGTAGATCAGAGATGAATGACAATACAACACTATGTGTTTTATATATCAACTGCAGTAATTTAAAAGCAAATTCTTTGACACATAGGAAGTAGGTGTAAAGATGTGAGAACTGAAGTGATGTGATCTGCCTTCATAGTCTCTGTGAGGCCTCTATCAGCAGCACAGTGAATCAGCTGCTGCTGTCATGTTGACATTTTAGAGACATCGTTACAACAGTCAAGCCTGCAGAAGACAAATGGATGGAAAAGTCCTACTATTGTAATGTAGGTCTGAGTCCATGACTACAATAAGATTTGTGAACTTTAACCCTTGTGTTGTCCTTGGGTCAAAATGACCCGCAGCTGTATTCAACCAAGTTCTATTTTATTTTCAATTTTTTTGGGGATCATTGGTGACAAGGAGGCTGTGAGGGTTTCTTTAAAGAATGATGACCAATGATCCCAAAAAAATATAAAAATATAGAAATAAAATAGAACTTGGTTAAACACAGCTGCGGGTCATTTTGACCCAAGGACAACACGAGGGTTAAAAATAGTGAAAAATAGTTAATCATTCCACTTTCGGTTCAGAAAATATTATTTCAGTTTTATCTTTCTTTTACTGGAGGACATTTTAGCACACAACTAACTGATTTCTTCATTTCAACAGCTTACATTTTTTTGTGGAATTATAGACATAGCAATATTATTGTTGCCTACGTTGTGATATTTGGTTGTTTTCTGTAATCTATTGGTGGACGCATGCACATATTGAACAGAGGAGGATCAAGAATGGATCCCTGGGGAACTTCATCTGACAGATTTGTAATTACTTATCTACACAGAGTGGTTCCTGGGATTCAAACCAGTTCAGCAGGTTTACAGGAAGTCCTACAGTTTTCCAGTGCATCTTGTAACATGTTGGGTTCAGCAGCTCTGAAATCCAGTATACCAAGACTGAGACTTTTTTCACAATGTTTTATGTGGATCTCATTCAAGACCATAACAAGAGCAGTCTCTGTGCTTTGGTGTGGTTGAAATTCTGACGGGAAAACATCAAACATCATTGCCCTTTAATGAACCAAGGAAGCTCACTGTCGCTTTATTTGGTGACATTTGGCCCGGCATAGGCCCCGCCTCCTGCATCATCTCTCAGAGCCGGAGCTCTCAACAGAGTGGCAGTGGAGTGATTGGTGATTAAGTTGGAAGGTCAGGTGGAATTGATTCTTTTCCCAGCGGTACTCCCTTGCAGCACTTATACCGGAGGCGAGAGCCAATTTGTTTTCTGAGCATAGGATTACTTGGGAGACTCTCCTTCTTCCCCACGTCTCCTCCCTCTTGGGGTTTTCATGTGCTCTTACTGACCCCGCGGTGATGCCCCCGATTGGACAGCTTCAGTTGCCGGCTGGAAGTCGGGCAGACAGTGGTCAGACGTCGGGAGAACAAGGCAAGCCCTACAGAGATTGGCTTAATTTAGCTCAATTACTTCATGAGATGGCGCACCCTAACCCGGAATGATCTCTTTTAATGATTCATTAGTGCATTAATCACCCATTTAGCTAAAAGCTGCTACAAACCGAAATCATTTGCCTTTGGTTTGTAAGGCTTTTCAAGTCTGTGTGTGACAACCCAGTGACGAAACCAGCTCCCAACTTTTGAATAAACTGGATCATGTAGTACAGCAACAGCTTTTATTTAATAAAGAGCCACATAATTGTTGAATAATTTGTCACACAAAATGTTCTATTCTTTTGCTGTTTTTTAAAAAAAAAAAAAAATTATATCAGGGTGTGTGGTCTGTATTGAAATTTCTGTGGGAAGCAAAGGCAGGCGTCATGTATTTCATGTCATAAAGACAATATCTGAGCAGCGTGAGCTTCAATTTGACAACTTGTTCTGTTGTCTTAATGCCTCATCAAGCATGGACAGAAAGCTGTAATTGTGGACCGAGCCTTTTTGTTTTGATAGAGCTGACTGACACATCGCTGACAGCACACACAGCTGCCATCAGTTAGCAAGCCACTGACATTGTCTCCGTATTTATAAGGCTGAACTGATTTCAAACACCTGAAGTGTGTCTGACAAAACAAAACAAAAAGAGACATCTTTAACCATGGATGCGTAAAAAACTCCGGAATTCACCATCTTAAATAAAAGAGCATCTGACAAGTAGAAAATTCATTCGGTACAACCATATAACCTAAAAGTGGATGTTTAAAGATGCAATTTGTAAGATTACATGGTTTTGCTGTGGCTGCTTTCTTGGTATTACGGTCTTGCTAAAATCGGAGAGAAGCAAGTTATAACGTAAATCATAAGCTTAATTGGGTGGCTCTGTCTTGTACTGGGTCAATACAATCTAACGTTAGCATTACATCTTATGAAAAAAAAATTAACTAATAACTAACGGCAGGGCAAACCCCCACCCATCCCTGCAAAATCTGACCAAATTGCCAAAACTGCCTGAAACAACAGTGACTCACTCAGCATACAGAGTGGAATCACAAGGGAGTTAAAGGTAACATATTGCAACTTTTATCATAGTCTCATAAATCTCAGGTCCATACGGTGACTGTGCATCTACCCATTATTTGTCTTTGCACCACCTGAGTGTGTGAGAAAGTGAGACGTCCACTGGGACAGTGTTTTTTTTTTTTTTTCTTTGTTTGTTATGACATGTTTTATCTTTATTAGACAGGTGCAGTAGATACAGACAGGAAATATATGGAAGGAGAGCAGGGGAATGAAATGCAGCTCAGGCTGGCCGAACCGGCATCTCACTCCCGACGTTTGCCCCCATGTGGTATGCGCCCTAACTCGTCGGCTGTGGGTTTCCTCTTCTTTCCGATCTTTTTAATAATTCGACCCTCTGTCTCCCAGCAGATTGCTGCACTACAGCTGCGAGTCAGCTGGCTACCCCCCACACACACACACCCCTCCTCCCCTGATCATGGGTGGTGGATGGAGGCACTCTGAATGAAGAACAGGTGTAAAACGTGCAGGTGCTAAGCGCCTCTCCACACGTCCCACGGGAAAGTCAGACACTGAACTCCCTCTCACCTTGCCTGGTTAAATGCGTAGTATATAGGAAGTGGGGATAGCATTGTGTTGGGTTCGGGTTGTTGGGTACAGGGTTGGCAGGGCAACAAATGCAACCATGACGCAGGTAGTGGCTGCTTGGAATGGTAATGCTATTATTATGATTTTGAGGGAACGTCTTCATAAATGTCTGCTCTCTGGGGAGGCAGAGAGGAGACGCGGGGGCCCATCGTGTGGATGGGCTCTTTTTTTTTTTTTTTTTTTTTTACCATGAATAAATTCATGTCCACTCCCATGTGCTGCTGCAGCCTCTGTTTGCTCATCTCGTATGCAGCTGGTTCTGTGTCCCGTCCCAAGAGATGAAAGTTTGTAAACATGAATAACAATTAGGAACAGGTCGACAGGCAGGTAATCTGCATGTGGGTTCCGGAGGCATACTTGCCCAGTATGCGGCCAGTTGGGTGGCCTTTCATTAGCATTTTGTTTGCACAGAGATGCAGGTAACGTTTGATCTCTTATCAACCCAAACAGCGTAGATGTAATTTCTAATTGCTTTTAAATGAGATTAGACCTTATATAAAGAAGGGAATGGCTGATAAATAGACTCCGTGACTTATGGGCATCCTTGGTTTTTGACTAGACATTTAGTCAGCACACAGAGTCCCTCAACAAAACCCCTGCCACACAAGTTTTCGGCCTGTTTGAGTTTAAATTGGAGGCAAACAGCGAGCCCGTCTTATCACTCGGATGCATATACACAGCAAGTTTATGCAGCATAGTTTGTGCAGTAACACTGTGTTTACCATACAACATAGATGTCTCATTTGGTTCTAATTTTCAATTGTTCTCTGGCCTCAATATTTCAATATTTGTGTAAGTTGCATGAGACAGACACATTTGAGCTGGCTGGCGAGCATCTGGGAGGAGGGAGGGGGGGGGCCTAAATTGGAACTCAAGGGTTTTATGGATTTGATTGAGAGCCTCTGGTGGCACCAGGTTTCAGACTTGTTAATATAATGACAGGATGCTAATGATTAATTAAGAGGCTGATTTTCATTATTACTGTGGCAAGAGAGAGGTTTGATCTTGAAGTGACTTTGGAGCAGGAAGAAAAATGGAAGCGTTTACTATTCTGCAGCCATACCTTCTCCTGGCACTAACAAGCGCCTGACAGTAAACAAATCTCGGACAAGTCCCCCTCATCGCCCGGCCCCCTTTTATAGATAGTCTTAAGACTTTAATCCGGATCCAGTGACAGACTCATCCTCAGTCAATAGGGCAAAGAGAAGCTCATGCGAGGGATGTGTGCACTTGTCCAAAGGCTGGTTCAAGCGCACATGCTCCGAATGTTAAACTGGAGCTCACCTCAGATGAAGGGTATTGAAGGAGGGATTGACGTATGTTTTGTTGATAAGCCAACACTTCTCTTCAATTCCGATGAGTTTCCTGAATTTCAGAGTTTGAAAATGGCCACCCAAATGATGGTCAACATCGGGCTGAACGTTTAAAAAAAACTTGAAAAATTATGCTTTTAATTTTACATTAAAATGAACTGTCTCCCTAAAAGAGTTGACGACTGCACTAAACTAACTTCCTGTTTTCAACTTTGTCCAACCTTGCCATGTAAGCTTTCCCAACTTTCCAAATGTATGTTGCCTGGCGTCTGTCCCCCCGTGTTTAATGTGTGTGATATCTTTGTCCTGTCAGCAGTGATCCATGCACAGTCACATTTCAGAGCTCTGAGCATGAGTGTGTGAGAGGATCTGCTGGTTATAACTATGTGCCCTGCAGGTCCCAATCTGTCTTTGTTAGGCCCGTTGCGTGTCCTATCGCACCTGCCTCGGCTAAGACTGATCACCACCATCTTCACCAGCATGTGCAGCTGCAGCTAATATAACAGTTCGTATGCACTTTGTAATTGTCACAAGTGGCATATTACCTTTGTGCCTTGTGTATAGTGACACCTCCTCCTTCGTAAAATATAATGGAATCGAAACAAGAAAGCCGATTTTAGTTGGTTTTATATAATCTCTTAGATTAACGGGTAGTTAAAGGAAAAATGTGCCACTTTTTTTTAATGTGGATGTCCAATTTGTCGTGATGGTAAATGTGGACAACTGAGGCAATAAATTCCTCGGTATTTGCTATATTGACCAAGATTATTGAGTTTTCCTACTAACAGTCGTGTTTGCAGTGCCAGCATGTACCAGGATGCATTACGTGTGAGTTTTTGAGGTCTAACCCCCAAATCCTTTGGTTCTCTTTGCCAGGTCTCTCACCTCGTAGCACCCACTCAACAAAAATAGATCGATAAACAGCTAGAAGATATTGTTTGCAGAAAGCAAAAGACAAGAAAGAAGGTGGTTATTCATCAGGTAGCTGCTAGTACTGATCATATACTGTGACGTCAGCAGTTATTGTGAACATATTGTAAAAACAGCTACACGTGTTGAGAAAATCTCTGCGCTCATAAATTTGAATCCATTTTTCATAGTTAGGGATGCAGCTTGTTGAGGCACAATGGAAGAGAGCGATGTTTTGTTTTGGTGCAGCATCTATGGCGCCCCCTGGATACCAAGACATCTCAGGTAGCCGGTAGTTCTTTCGGCCAACAACTACATCACTGTACACATCAATTGACGAAGTTGGTGTCACACGAACCGCAGATTTTTTTTCAGCTGATTTCCAGGGATACAGAGAATTCATTAAGAAATGTATTGCTTCAGTTGACTACATATACCATCAACCATTGATGTGGAAAGAGGTTAATTTTAATCATTAATCAGACAAGGAAACATTTTAAAATGAAATTGTATGTATGTAATTATTGTGTCAATCATTCTGTCAAAAAGAGCCTTTTACGATGTCCTTGAGGCGTGAAGACATACTGTCAGAAGGTTTTAAAATAACATTTCGTAAGAACACACTAAAACTGGAGTTACAGAGTTTTCATATAGCGACACATTGTGCATTGAATGAATAAGTTACATGTGGATGAATCATATGCACTTGCTCCTCATTGTTTAAACATAAAGCACCTCTCTATTGACTTCTGGTTAACTTTATCAGGATGTCAATAGTCATTATCGTTTAGCTTGTCTTGATTATCCTCTGAGCTGTAAAATCAATTAGGCATAATCTAATCCCGTTGTGCAGGTCAAGAGTTCATACTGTACGATGATTCACTGTACGGTGTCAAGCTTCTTACGAATGCAACTCTCATACGTTTCTTCCCTTTCAGAGCTGCGGATATTATTACATTTCCTGAGCACCTCAAGAATAAATATAATTAGCTAAATAAAGGCATCGTTTCACCTGTTTCTCAGTGGGAGAGTACAGGTCACGCAATGCTAATCACAAGGCTAATAACGTTGGCTACAGTTGTAAGCGGGGGCTACACAGAATGGCAGCCACCAATACAGATGAGCACATATGAGCCGACCAATGCAAAGTATTCAGCGCAGCGCGTACAGGTTAAAGGTGGACGACGTGACCTGGCTCGCTTTAACAGCTCAGATGGGATAATTGTCAATTTCCATATCCAAGGACAGACTTTCCCAACTGTTCTACACACTCCGCATCCTCAGCTCATACACCACACCGGCGGAAACATCTTCAGGTTATTACTCTGTAAGCTCTGTGAATGACTCCATCTTTCCTGGTCTGATTACATGATCAAATACAAGAGAGACAGAAAGCAGTGTACAGAAACAGAACACTGAAGTAGTAATAATCCCCTTATTTCCCCCAGCAAATCCAATTTTAACAGTATATTGTGTCTGGATAGGTGTTCATCCTTGACTGAATTTGATGGAAAGTTGCAGTAATATGTGAGCATGCGGGCCTGAGATAATGCAAACTGACATTGCATTGAGTGGCTTTGTTTTTCCACATTTCTCTCCTATAATTTAATGACTCCTCGCAGAGCTGGAAATCAATGTGTTTAAGAGAAAACACAGAGTCCAACAGGCTGGGATAATTATGTGGACAAACCTGTACATCAATAACCCACAGAGTTTTTCTGACAAAAAAAAACCCAACAAAAAAAACATAAAGTCAAAACAAACGCATATGGGCTTTTTGAATAATCATCAGCTTTCATGGAGGGCGGGATGGGGGGCGGGGGGGGGGGATTGTCCCTGCTGCAGCCCTGGCCTAAGACCTCCACATCTCTGGATCAGAGTACACTAATTTGATTTCACGGCATGCCGTTGAAGATGCATTAATCTTTCCCAGACCATCGCATGCCCCTGAGCAGCTGGAGAAAAAGAGGGGAGAGTGAGACACAGAGAGGGAAGCGGGGTCGAAGCGACGTGCCTCCCATGCTAACCGTGTTCTTCTGCCAACAGAGGCGCATCCCTCCAGGCAGCCTGTGTAAACAGTGCACACCATCTCTAAATCACATTCACACCCTCAGAGACCATCCAGGCTCGCTGTCCCTCTCCATACCTCCTTCTCTCCCTCTGAGGGCCAAGGCAGCATGGTCAGTTGGCTCCTTGTGCTCATGCCACTAACAAGTGTTTTTTTTGTTGGTCTTTTTTCCAATGAAGATTTTACCACCTATTTTATTGGTTTTTTTTTGTGTGTTGTTATTTGGCAGTCAACATAGTTTCACTGTAGTCGTGTGAAAACAATTATTAAGGTTCATCTTTCAAAAGATGAGTAAAATGCAACACCTTAACAGCATTTCAACACATCCCTGCGTCCATTTAATTATCTGTAAAAAGTGTTATTAATATATTTCTTTCACTATCACTGCATGCTGATAACATTAGTATTCCACACAACACATCTCCAGTTCCCACGTATAGTCTGGACCCTATAGATTGGCCCTGAGACAGCTGTGTCTACTGATAACTTCTGTCACATAATCAAAGCCAATCCATCGCTGTGAGGCAACTTCTAATATCTCACTTTATGGCAAAGTGGAAATAAAAAAAAGATCCATCGATGAGCAAATGTCCCCAAGTCAGTTTGGTCAACAAAAACAAAATCAAAGGGGGGAGAGGGGGAAGCAGAATAGAGGGAGGAGATAAAGGGGACCACCACAGACTCTTCCTCGCTGTTAACCCCCACCCACCTCCTGTCCCATTGGCCTACCCAACTGTCATCTCACTTTGGGGTGCGCAGCACAGTTCTGCCAACAGCTTTCTTGTCTTGTTCCATTGATCTGTTTTAACACACAGTGGTGAGCGCATCAAACGCCGCGTGCCACGCAGGAGCCATACCCCCCCCTTCATGCTTTTCAAAGGAAATGATGAAGGCATGAAAATATGAAAATGCTCTTCACAGGGGTCTGTGAAGGAGGCAATTTCCATCATGCCCATGTCTATTTCCTATGTAGAGGGAAAATAACACATTTCTCTGATGTTCCTGCACACAGAGCAGCAGTGACTCTACTTCTGCTGAAGCTGACAGAGAGGGTAGAACAGATTGAGGGAGTATTAAATTACTGAGGAGGCTGACATTTTTTAAAACTCTTTATTTGGTTTACACCCCTGGGGTATGTAATCATAGCCACAACAAATCCTTGGATAGGCTTATTAGCATATTCATATATCCTGAGTTATTTGTTCACATAAAACTTTGTGGTTGTCCTTGATAAGCATTTTTAACTGGTTGTTTGATTACAATACAGTGGCATAAACTGAGTACAGCAGATAGGAAACACTCCGGGTGCAGCAGAAGTGGTGCATTTTTGCACATTTCTATTTTACTTTGTCGCAGGTTTAGAGTTTGAGTCTTAGAAAAGTGAGAAAAGCATGTTGTAAAAAAAAATAAAATGTAAGCCTCACAGTTCAGATAATGCTCAGATATTCAGACAAGATTTGTGTTTTTTATTAAAGTAAAGCACAGGATGCATCCTGGGCATTCACTTCAATAAAGAGAGGATTTTATGAGACATGTTTGCGTATGTAGATTTAAGATTTCAAGCTTGAAACCAGGCAAAAATCCCCTCCATACTCATCCAGGGCCGATAAGTCATTTTGAATAAACAAAAGATCACAAAGAGGGATCATGGTATTGGGGGGTAAAGTGAGACACTGTTCCCTTAAAGAGACATTTACATGAAGGAGCAGTGCCCGTATTAGAATTTGATGAGATGCACTTGCTTGGTAAATAACTGAATTAATCCCATCTATTGTCCTTGAGATTTATTCAGCTGGTGTCCTCTCAGGAGAGTAGAAGTTAATTAAGATCATAGTGAGGGAAGCAGGTCTGTCTAGCTACTCATAAAGATATTGTGCTTGAGTGGAGGAGCAGTCCTTGGCTTAACTGCCGCGTACACTTCCTTTATCAAAAGATTTCCCTCCTTTTTGAAGATAATAGTAATTTCACTGAAATAATTGAATGAATCATTGCCACGTTTATACTGCAGGAGTCGGTTTAAGAGTACGAAAATTAACACCATCCCAACGTGATGAGTCATATCTGTATTGTGTTTGCAGATTACTCCGACATAATTGAACTGGGTCGACAATTGTACTGTTCAAAAGTTATGCCAGTGGCCCTTGGAAGTTTGATGTTTTTAAAGGATAATACCAACAGCCTTGGGGTAATTGAAGAAAAGTGTTTTTGTTTGCTGACATTTAAATTCAGGTATGTGTTAATATTTGTTCTGGTTGGTAAGAAGACTTCTACAGTTTGAGATTTTAAAAATATCTTGATTTTAAACACATATTTTGAAAAGGCATCCTCGTACTGTGCAACTTCTCTGGCATGAAATTATAATTACATTGTCATTCAAGTACAAATATGATGAGTTGAGTCTGTGGATAGTTAAATTATGAGGTGAAGGGATTTCTTCTTGACTTTAAAAATGAGTAGATATTCAAGAGGTTATTTTATGAACCAACATTTTTGCCATTTTACAAAGATTTTGCAGACTTGATATTTCAGCTGACAGTCTCGCAAAGCAACAAACAGCCTGACTAACCTCACACATTTTACATTATTATTTTTTTATTTTATTTTGTCTTTCAGTTGTGCAGAGTTTTATGACAAAGTTTTTTTATTTGATTTGAAATTTCATAGTTGACTTTGAGGTCAGGGCTTTACACAACCAGGCGTCTCAGTACAGAGCCTGGGCGCCATCTTAGATCTTCTGATAGTGGCCTGATTGGTGATTAAGGCTTATCGTGCGTTTGCAGTCCAGCCCCCCAAACTGCAGTGACTCACCTGCTGAGAAAAGGTTTGCTAGATCTATCACTGCTGTTAAATCTCATTTTAAAACATGTTTTTATTTTATTTATTTATTTTATTACAATTATTTGTTTTATAGTTTTTTTTTTCTTGTGAAGCATTTCATAGCTTTGGTAAATAAAGGGCTATATAAACAAAGCTTCTTATTATTCATATTATGAAGTACATTGTCCAAAACCAGAGCTTCCGACAAGCACTTGAATGCACCATAAAGAAAATCTATCAAAGCAGCTCTGCTGTCAACTCCCCTCTCCAAGCTATGGTAATATGACAAACATAACAATTGTTGCTGTGATGCAGGTTTTGTGTATAACCTCTCTTAAAAGCAGAAAGAATACATTTTTCCTGGTCAGAAAAAAAAGGCTGTTTGGTAATTATGTCTATATAATTTCTAGTAAATGGATTGAACATGCAGAAACACTTCCTGACTGGACCTGCTGTGTTTCCCTCCTCATCCTCTGTGCAGGTCATTTTGAGAGAAATCAAAAGACTCAGACATGCTTGATTGTCAAAATCCTGTGAGCTGATATCTGAGTAATACTGTCTGTTACCAACACATTCCAACCCATCATTCAGTTTATCCTGATCTCATCACTGAATTTTTTTTCACTGAAATCAACAATAAAAGGGTCACAATTGTTTGGAACATTTGTTTGTTTTGTTGTTTTATAACCAAGTCCCTCCATACAAAGGCTACATGCATCAGTGGGGTCTTAAATTATTGACCTCATATGACAAAATACCTCATAAAGTAACTGCACAAGCTGTTATTTTTCTTGAAACAGAACAACCAACTATTTCTGTTTTCAAATTAATTCAAATCTATTGTTTAAATTAACATATTTAAAACAAACAGTGTTTATATTTTCCACCTCCTAAGATGAGTGCTTACTGTCACATTTGGCCTCTAGTGGTTTAAGTTTGTTTTTATAAACTGCATTCTTTTAAACTGCCGCCCTTAGTTATTATAACAGATCTCTACATGTGTTTTCCCCCTTTTTCCCTCTTTAATCCCCAAAAAGATTTAGGTTTTAAATTACATTACAATCAAAAATCTAAAGCTGAATGCTCCCATGGGCTCTTATTACTGTTGGAAATTTGTAGATATCTTTTTTTTTTGCCCGTGCAGAGATGTGCCCCAAGATGTTTCAGAACATTACAGTTTATTTAAATCATTTTTATTTTTTCCATTACAAATATCTGTTGGGACTACTGTTGGCTATGGTCCCTCAGTAGCTGTTTATGTGGCTTAATAGCCAGGCACTAGAGCTATATTTCACATATATTTCTTTCCTATGTACTGACAAGAGTCGAGCAGTGGAGGCAGAGCAGTGATTGAAGTGAAGCCTATAGTGGTGACAGTTCCAGCCTTGATATTAATGGAAGCCCACATAATTGCGCATGCCATTAAGGAAGTACAGATGCCATCAGGCAGTGCACACATCGTTATTTCTCAGTGTAACACCTCATTAATATTTGTTGTTTTTTAATTTTTTTTCCCTCTCCACCTCCCTCCCACTTTGTGAGGACGAGGGGTGGATTGGATGCTGTGCGGGATAGAAAATGACAGCGAGATGAATCTTCCTGACTCCAGCCAGATGTTTCCTGCTCAGCATTCAAATTAAAGACATACCTCGACAAGAGCCGCAACAGCACGCCCACAAGAAAACGTGAAACATTTCAGACGATCATAAAGTAGATTTTGGGCATCTCTTGTTGCATGCCTGGAACTTCCCAGAGTGTTTAAAGGTCATATGGCTGAGAGCGAGTGGTGATCTATTGAAAGCTGTGGGCAGAAGCTGCAGTATCCCTCTGTAACCTTTTACTGCTCAGGTCCTCTTCAGGTTTATTGTGACCTGCGGTTGTCACAGTCTGCGGAAACATTTTAGACCTCAAGTGTTGGAGTGGTAAACATGGTCACACTATCATATCTGTCACGTCAAATAGGATAAAACCAGCTGAGCAGCAACTCAGTGGGAATATTTTTACTTGGCAATGTGTTGCTCACTTTAGTTGACTTCACTCACACTTAAAACCTTTAGCAATTCAAGGGATGTTCGGATGATCGTCAGTCCCTCGACTCCTGACGATGGCAGAATTAATTTCATCATCAAAATGTCATCTTTGATTTAGGATATCTCTACTATTCTGTAACATACAGTGTACTCTCTGTTATACCCCGCCTTAGTACACAAATCTCTTTATCCTTAAATTGTATTGGACCATTGTTATGTTTAATACTGTTACTCAGTCATTTTGTTATTTGCCACAAAATGCTACTGCATCAGCAGTTCTTGAGGTGACCAAAGAGTTAAACTGCTGTAGTCTGACATTGTGGAGGTAATTATGTTCTCTGCACTTCGTCAGCTCCCCACAGTCGCTCGAGATGTATGTGGCAGCTGAAATAAAAGTGACTGTAAAAGTCACTGAAACCATGAATTTAGCAAATTGACCACGCAGCTGTCTGTATGAAGATTATAGCCTCTTTCATAGTGGAGTTAACTGTTTCACACAAATGAACTGAAAGGCTGTAAATTTTACACTCCAGTCAGTGATTTGTTTATGTCATCTATCTGAGCTTCACAGGGTGTAATCTAAACCTGATTCAACCCTGAATAAAAACATAAACTCTTTAACAAACAATTAAACTGAAATGAAGAAATACAAATGAAATTGGATTTATGTAAAGATTCCCCAAAGCTTTTCCCAGCACCACTCTCTCCTTTATTCACTTAATCAGTGACAAACTACTGATGTAAACCACATGCTGCACATCAGTAATAGTATAACATTTATAATTAGATTGTTTGTACAACAACAAAAAAACATGCTGCCAATACTGACCAAGTTTCGGAGATGGAGGCACAACATTCACCCTCTAATAACCGCAGTTTGGGCTTCCTCAGTGCTTGTGTGGCAATCCCACAAAGAAACATTACTGTAATATATTGCTTTGTTTACAGTTAGAACCCTTAGTGCCACTACAGTTATTCATCTCCACCACCTTATTACTGCTATTTGCAATGAGGTAACTATTTCAAGGCAATTTTCCTGCATCTAACTAGACCAACTGGGAATATGTGTGTTGAGAATGATATGACTGGGACACATCACCATCACTCCTCCCCAAATTACTGTCATGTTATAGTGCTCCAATATAATTACTGTATATGAATAATGCTGTGCAATATCTCTCACTAAATGAAGCCGGCCGTAAATTGGCCCCTGAAGGAAATCCAAGTTGTGTAAATTGAGAAAGTATTTGATGAACCGGTCTAAGTTTTAAATTATTTCTACTTGTGAATTCAGTTTACCTCTCTCTATGCCCCCTGACAAGACAGACCACAGTATTTTATTATATGTGCAGCAGACTGCGAACACTGTAGACCACCCAGATCTGAATAAAAAATAATCAATGAATCGATGCCTAATCATTAAATATTATAGTTCTCCATACACTCGAATAGTATTTTTTATATTCGATTGTTCATTCAAGTCATGTTTACTCATTCCTCTGGGTGATGGCAGATGCATCGTATTTCATTTCTCTTCTTTGTATTCTCTGTACCCTTGCTTGCATTTCTTACTTGCTTCTCTGAACAGCATTAAGACGATTGAGATGCTTTTAATGATGGCGGTGTAGATTGATTTCCAGGTCAAGTGGAGGATGGAGGACAAAGAAGAAATGACATAAAAGAGATTAGATGCAGATGGCTTGGCTGCAGTAGAAAGAGACCAAGCCAAGAGTTGGTGAAAGTTTGTGTAGTCTGGGGGCCAATTTCTTCATCAGACAGGCGTCTCATACATAGCTACAAGTTGCCCTTTGGTGTCTTTACATACGCCTGAGGGTAAGGCACCAAAAAAAACATGCTATTAGTTGAAGGAAAAGATCATGGTAAAGGATAAATGTGTCAATCGCAGTTTGGTTTGGTTTAGGCACCAAAACTACTTGGTGGTGTTACCTGTTGGTTTGTGAACGTTCGCTACGAAGCCTCGAGTTTGGATTTTGGCAGTTGCCATCTTGCTAGTTCGGAGCGGTGTGGAGCAGAAAGTGACCATATTTGGACGAGCTGGAGGGGGAGCGAGCGGAGGATCTGACTGATCTGATTGGAATCCCGATGATACTACGTCCCGCCCTCAATAGACGTAACCTGACTGCAAACGGACACGCCCCCCAAAACACAGCTTTTTAAAGTGTTTACTGAAATAACTTGTGGGCAAAATGCATTGACTTTGTATTTTAAGAGACAAGTTGAATGGAAGTCTATGGAGCCGGAGGCTTTTTGGAGCCAACCTCTAGTGGTACTCGGTGGTATTGCAGATTAAGGCACTTCCACATCTGTCTCATTTTTCAGACCAAGAAGTTACGTCCACTTCTATATACAGTCTATGGTTAAAATGCACATTTTTATAGATGTAATATCACATAATTTGTTTTTTTTGCCTTTCTTTAAAGAAACCTATGTTGCTTTCTCATGGACTTGAACGCTGGTCTCCCGGGTGATAATCCCATGTTTGTTCCATCTGACCACTTTCAACCTCCTCCCTTTGTGGACTTTGTCACTGTTTCTACTCTGTCACATTACCTCCTCCTTCCACCCGGGTCGTCATGGCGCTGACCCCAATTGGCACCTTATACGCATTTCTCTGCCAACGGCTTTGACAAAACAGCAGGAATTGACGCCCTGAGAATGACAAGGGGCTGGATAGACCAGTTAGTAACTGAATATGCAAAGGTAACTCATCACATCTTCTCAAAATAACAAGTGTCAGTGTTATCTTTGAAAAATAGAGAGAACCGCCTTCCTTGTCCTGTTAGCAGAAGCACAACGTCCCCACGGATTGACTAGACTGGCCGAATGGCAACTTTGTGATAATTATTGGCATTGCTGTTCCAGTCAAAATATTTAAATTGGGTTATTTTAGAATTTGCTACTCCCAGGGGAGATCACACCACCTGTGTCTGCTCCTCATTGCCTCCGTCCCCTGTGGGTTGAAGCCTTCTCCAAACACCGGCCAGCAAAATGCAAACACACTAATGAGGGATTTATCTACTCCCCTCCTTTTGACTCATACATCCCAGCTCCACTTCTGCCCCATATTAGCATAGCTTTTGTCCACATTGAGATCATAATCCATTTGTCTGTCCTTGAATGTAGCACAAGATAACTGTTAAGTCTTTTCTATCAACAGCACTGGAATCACCCCAGTGTTCAGTAATCCAATTAAAATGATTCTTCCTTCCCGTAGCACCGCCATCCGATCAGCTACGTGGGGGGTTGTTAAGCATGTATTACTCACTGTGGGTGGTTTGCCACAAAGAGACAGCAACACACCATCAGAAGAAATATTATACTGTGCCGTCATTACCCTCTGGACCAGTAACATTTCCCACAGCTAATAAGATAAATACTTTGGGTTTGACAAATAATTGTTTTGCAGGGACCTCGACACAAAGACTACTTGTAGTGACCCGCTCCTCTTGCAGCTTACAATGAATGGTACATTTTTGTCACCATCCCAAAGAAATTTGCAGTCAAAGTTAATTTTTCAAGAAAACATCAATTATGATTTTTAATGGAAAACCCACATGAGCATCCTGAGAGGGGATCAGGAATTCTCTTCACAATCATCCTAAATATCTCTCTACTCTGTATCCATTCCCATTTCCTCTGTTTCTCTTTCCCTCCCTCTTAATTTTTTTTTTTTTTTATCCTTTCCAGAGATCCATTCTGGCTAATTGGAGCTGATGAGAATGGGGACTTCATTACCGGCTTGCTATGAATTATTATGTGGTGTAATTGGCCCTCCTGTCCCATAGGAGGTGCCCTGCTCCAGCTGGTGCAACCAGAGGAGGCTCTTTTGGCCCAGGTTGAGGCTTTTTGTACAGCTGAGGTCTGACAACCTCAGAAGCAGTTTTATTTATCTGTATGTCAGATTCGGACTGGAATCATTGGACTCTACGCATTGTAAAAAAACACAAATGGGTTTTCAACAGATGCTTCAGAATGGCCCATATTTATAGTCCTACTTGTAAAGCTGATGATTGAAATCTTTCTGTTCCATAATCACGAGTTAATTAACGTGTGTTAATGACTTCTGAGATGCTAATTGAGAGCCACTGTTTACACCACAATAACCAATGCATTCAGGCCGCCGAGGAGAGTCCCTGACTGATGTATGGTGGACCGGAGCTGCATGGCCCATCGCGCTCTGAAATGTATATTTAATAAATCATGTCGTCCTGCCACAGTGACTGATAATTACCCCAAAGATCACACACTGAGACATTTCGAAAGTATTATCAACTGTTTTCCTCTTTCACTCATTACACTTAAGGCTGTCTCCTCTCTCACTCAAGCAGATTAGCAAGTCTGAATGTGATGTGGTCTGAGAAAGAAAAAAATCTAATACTGATTGCTAATTGAAAAATTAGAAAGTCAATTAGAGACTGGAGATCTAATTAAACCAGAATTGAATGGAAATCCTGCTCCAAACTCAATTGCTCTCTCCAATTTATAATCTCCTCAAGGTTCTGATTTGCCTGGTAAGTGAATGCAGCGCTCCTCTGTGTGTTGCTGAAACACAATCGGCTTTTCTAGCATAGCCATCTGACAGATTGATTTGGATTCAATCACGGTCGCTTCCCCGGCTGTGAAAAAGATGAAAATAATAATGTAAAGTCATTATGTGGATGGGAAGTCTCTAAACAAAGACAGACCTGTGTATCTGTCCCTCCCCTGAGAGGCCCATGTGGAGTCATTTTCTAATTCAGGCCCCGAGCTCACAGGAAAGAGAAGTAGTAGAATCTGCTGTGAGCTGAAATGCTTGAGCAGTGTCTCAAATGTCTTCGCTAAGGACATCGCCGCTATTCTTTAAGGAATTGATGGTAAAATGAAGATGTCATTCATGACAAACTAGTCTGTGTGCAAAGGCTGCTGCTCATCAGTTATGTTGTCAGATTCAGAGGTAGCCGTGTCTGTCTGAGATCTCTTGCACCCTACTAACACTGTTGCCTCCTCTTTCATCATTGTATACCCTACAGTTTTTCTGCCTCATGGAAAGGTATGGGCAAAACTGGTGAATTATAAATAACAACAGCCACGGGCATCGCCAGATAACGTATTGAGTCTAGGTTGTGATGCATGAAAGGCCAACAACCGTGTGTGGCTTCATGGCGGGACTTCTTTGACAAACAGCTGCATGAAAAATGAAAATTGCATGGCCTGACTGTAATCTATATTTTTCTTCTGCTTCATTGTGTATTTTAGCGTAATATGTTATGGGATTTCATGGGTAGTGCTGACTGCAGCAATTTTTTTTTTTTTCCGCCCTGACCATATTTCCTGGCTCTTGGCGGTGACTAGAGATCTATGAAGAGGACTGATTGAGGGGTTGCTGTGGATATCCGAATAGATGGGAAGCAAGACACTTATGAAACCCAGACCTGCCGCACAGATGCTGCACTGTCTAACAGCAAATAAAGATTATATTGGATTCATTGGATTGATATACATATTGCAGCATCTTCATTATTTAAATTTCTTCAGTGAAAAACAACCTTGTTTTAAGCCTGACGACAACCTTATATTTTTGGCAGGTATGAGAAGTAAGTCGTTCTAGTATCATCAGTGATGATGTCAGTCTGTTACTTATTGCACAGCTACAGGATGGATTCATGGTCCCTAGATGCTGAATCCTACTGACTCTGGTGACTCAGTTATTTGGTGGGTTTCTGATAGTGCCTTAATGTTAGCATTTTACCAACTAAAATGGTCAACATGGTAAACAATTGTAGTCTTTAAACATCTGTATGAGCATTGTTTCTATAAGTAGATCAGTATACTGGTGCCAGTGCAGGCCTTTTGTCGTGGAGGGAAAATCTTTTTATATCGTAAAACAATAAGTTATCATCCTCCTATGCTTACCTCTGCATTTTTTTTCATGCTGCAAGTGTCAATATAATTCTGTTGTCATTAGATGTAAACAATTCCTATACCTTACTTTTTCCATGTGTTTGTGCGTCATAGCAGTAATATGAAATAGGAGTATTTGGGTCATATTGCCAGGTCACCACCTTAGATTCTTGTCTTGTAGTCTTGTGGTAGGTTTAAGAAAATTCACTGAATTAACATCGCAATAGTCTCTGAAAAAGCTAAATAAAAAAAACCTGAGTGTCGTTGCGCAACTTGGGGAATTGGAGCATTTGAAACTACAAAACGCAAAACAGATTTTAATCACTGAGGAACGACCGGTAAAATTAACAAAATAAAAGCCAACAGCGTCAGTGGTCATTAGTTGAAAAAAATAAATCAGTCAGATAGTTTATCTGCTTGTCTGCTCACACCACACAGCTCTCTCTCTCTCTCTCTCTCTCTCTGTCTCTTGTTGACAAATTTTACTTTACAGTCGTTTCCGTTCTGTAGATTGTTGTGCTGGAAAAAGCTCAATTATGTCTGAAAGTTGTATTTACAACTCATGAAAAGCAAGCTCCACCACTCCATTTCAGTACCTTGGACAGTTCCATGCGGCCCCATTCAAATAGCCTAAATGTCAAACCAGCAAAAAAAGTAAATCAGTTCCGTTTTTTATTGTTCCTCAGTAGAGACACTAAATCGGATAACAAGCTGCAAACATTTTATGGTGTGAGACCCTAAAGCTGTTTCATTATTTTCATTATATTTTCTCTTTTGTTATTTTTATAGGGTAGGCCACATAAAACTTAAACTAGAGGAGCAGAAAATACAACTCTCGCCCCCTGGTAGCGCCAGGTGCTTGTGGGTAATTAGCTCCAAGTTCTGTATCGCTTGTTAGACTGTTTTGATGACCCAGAGAGAAGCATGTCATCCTCCAGTTTATCTGAAAACCAGGATAATCACCACACTTGGAGATGCACAGTGTTCATCTAACAGCAAACAAATATACAGTCAAGGTCTGGGGTATTCTGAGAAGATATCAGCAGGGTGAATGTTATCATTCAGATACGATCTAATCCACAAATGGAGCACACATCTCCTCTGTGCTTTATTATGTAAAGAGCTCTCTGCAAACAAACTGAGGAGTCATTTGTTCAGTTTGGGGTTGACTCCAGTAAGCCATTTATCCCCCCTCATTATCTAAGGCATCCTCTTTCACTGACAGCGAAGGCAAGGACAAACGTTCACCTTCACTTCTCTGCTTGATCTAGTTCTTCTCTCTCAGGTTGACAGAGACTGCTGAAGCAGGACAGACTGGATTTTCTCTGCAGCATTTCTTTATAATCCCACTTTGAAACATCCAGGATGATCTGACTCTTTGAAAACGGCATAGCAGGTCCTTGCTTTAATATTTTTTTTCAAGTCATATTCTGATTTGAGTGACTTCTTGGTTGCATAATTTCAACTTGCAATTCAGTTTTTAACTGCTTTCTTGCCGAGCCTTCCCCGCAATTTGGACTCAGTCTTAAGTTATGGTTATATTGGTTTAATGCATTCAAATAAGGTCATATTATGACCCCCCCTCCGTTAGCTTGCTAAATTGTTAGCCTCTATCGTTTCTAGACGCCGTCTATGTTGCTGTTGCCTAGCAATGGGGTTTTTACGACTTAAACGCTTAAACGCAGAGCATGCAGTGCCCACGACTTCACATGTTGTAACCACGAGCTCATAAGTTCCATTTTAATGCAGCATTAGAATAAAACTTGGTAACCTCACTGCAGTTCTATGAGTACGTTTAATTTTGTTTCTTTCAGGGGGGCGGGAGGTCGCGTCAGCGGGCAACCTGCCCTCCCAAAGTAATGGTAGGGGAAACACCTCATATAGAGGACATCTCTAAAAGCCATGCATTTTTAAAGACACATTTACATCTACATTTTTATTATTCTTTCTCCCTCCTTTGTACGTGCAAGTGTGTGTCTGAATTTAAATACGTGTTGGCTTGTGGAAGCTGCATATTGTGTCTAGCCCAGCTATTGTAATTTCACTGGTATTTTATTTTTGTCTTTACAGAAACTAAGCCCTAAATGGACTCCCTAAGAATATTTTATATTTGGCACCGCAGCCTCTTAACTAGATTGACTCGTGGCTATTATAGAAAAAAAAATAGCAAGTGTAAGAGTCCTTTAAGAAGCCATTAGGGAGTCAACAGTAATAAATTATTAACAATGCTGTAATGAGCCTGCAAGAGAGAAATCCCATAGAACTTATTAATGATGACTGGTCACAGACACTTAATTTAAAACATTAACTCTGATTCATTTGTTAATATTTATCAGAATGGGAGGGGGGGTTGTGTGAAAAATGACTTGGACGAAGCGAAATGTTATTAAGCTTGGAGCTGAAATTACTTCTGCTGCCTTTCAGGGCACAGGCAAGTTCACAGATGAACTCCCCTTGCTTCAGAGGCGGTAGGAGTTCGACCTTACTGTGCATATATGCTACTGCGAAGCTCGGAGAGAATGTGAGTGAGAGAGAAGCAGAATGCAAACGTCTCCGATGGTGTGAGCGTGACTTTCACAACCTTGGCGAGAGGTAGAAGGCCACGCGTGCGACCTATGGACGACCTGAGGGGCGGCACACACCCCGGCGCTCTCAGTAGCAACCTAAACATTCAAATCATTCATGGAGCACGGGGTAAGGAACAGGGAATAGATGGGTGATGGAGATAAACAGTAGGGGTCAGAGTCTTACTTGGCTCTCTGGTGGCTCAAATCCCCCGTGTCTGAATATCCTGTGTGCTGACCGGCGTGGCCCCGCTCTGCCCACTGCTTTTGTCCCTGCAGCTGTGTGTGACAGGGCCCGGAGTGAGGGGAGGGGGGAAAAGTCACTCCCATCTGGTACAGTCGGATCAGCCTGGTCTGAGATGGGGGTGTGGGGGGGGTCATGTGTCCCTCTGCATCAGTGACAAGACTTGCTGTGCTAGTGATGACACTCTATCCACTGGGGATAGACTGTTTGCTTTGCTTGATAGAAATGGGACAAATCCGTTACTTTTTAGGGTATTTTTTTCCTCAGCTGGTCCAACGGGAGGACGGAGCCTTGACAACAAAAGTAATTGCCCAATCACATCAGGCACAAGAAATTTTCATTTTTACAGCTCAAAAAAGGTACCTATCAAAACAAAAGTCCTAAATTCGGACCTTTTTCCACTTTTAGGGCTCCATATGTTGTTGTACAGATTTACAGATTCTGCTTGCTTGTCACTGGTCACAAGGCATTTCTGGCCAATGTGTCTGCTAACCATTGCTAGCTGTAACTGTGGTGATTACTTTATCCGTCTGAGCGTGTTGTTTTTTTGCACCCACACTGAAGTAATATTCCGCTAGCAATACATCTCAAGAAAATTCTGCCGCCCACCTTTGGAGCTAATGGATAGGATGTATTGGTTTTCTGTGCAATTATCAAACCATACATTAAACGCTTTTACAATAAATTTGAATAAAAGAGCAGGAAGAAAAAAACTCGTAGTGCACTGTAAGTATATGTTAATTATAATATACTGCATATAATTAAAATAATGTGTGCACAGACTCCTCTCTTTCATATGGAACCAAAAGAAATACATTTTAGTCATTTGCGTTTCATACTAGATGACATCATCCCCTACTAAGTACAGGAAAAATAACTCAAAAGTTATTCATTCTCATTGTACAGAGTGTGTTTATGATCATAGTTTTCACTTTCTTTTGGTATATTAAATACATTCGAGCACTTTAGACACTGTCTTGTGATATTTCAATGTAATTTGGGGTCTAATTTATCGCAGAGGTAAAAGCCATACAGATCAGTGATCCTTGCTCTTCTTTGGACTTTATACAGTTCTGGAAAAGCTTTGATGTATGTTTAGGGTCATTGTCCAGCCGGAAAATATAACCGGTCGAGGCAGACGGCTGCCCACCTCTGAGCCTGGTTCTGTCGGTGGTTTCTTCCTGTAAAAAGGCAGTTTTTCCTTCCGTTTGTTGGAGGTTTCTTCTCTCTTAAAGGGGAGTTTTTCCCTCATGTGGGAATTGTTAAATTGTTGGGTTCCTCTGTATAATGTTGTAAAGTTCTATTGTAAGGAATTTACTGTGTTAAGTGCCGTGAAATAACCTGTTAATATTTAGTGCATATAAATAAAGCTGAATTGAATTGAATTCTATTTCTAAAAAATGTGAGCCAGCAGAATGACATGGTTTGCTCTCTGTGGTCGCTACGTGTAAGTCATCTGCTCCAGAATTGCTTGAAATGATGTATTTCTATATTACATTAGCTTTCTTTTCCAACCTTTCTACTAACTGGATTAGTGTGGCTATCATAATTATCACAGGGATTTGTAATTATTATATGACAGCTCTCTGAGGATTAATTTGGGGGGGGGATGAAAAATTAGACTACAATGAGAGCTACACGTCTTCTCAAAGGCCAAAAAATGAGATCCAGTGATATTCCGTCGTTGTGTCTCTATTTGCCCTTCTCCTCCGCTTGGCTCTATACCTCCATGTCTAATCCCTTCTCCTTTTCCTGATGAGCCAGTCAGTAATTGCTTGATGAGCAGTCAGGGAACACGAGCCACAATTCCACCTTGTTTTCCGAGGGATCCTAGTGTGAAGGGCACAGACAGAACCTATAAGGTGACTTAGATTACTAATTATTCCCTGTGCTTGTTAGCAGGAGGGTCAGTGGACCGTGCCAGCCCTGCCCTCTGCCCTCCAACTACTTCAGCTGTTAATCACAATGTCACAGAGACTGATTACTTGGCAGCGCTCTACTTCCAGGTTTCATAAATGGAATTGCGCAATAATCTCCAATTTATTTAAATCTTTAGTAAAGGACAAATATATTCACAATAAAAATATGTTCCATAAATTCCAAAAATAAAGGAACTTGTCAACATTCTTTGATAATGTTTCTACAAAAAATGTAAACCATATCTGTCATGAGCTGTTCTTCTGATAAATTGCTCTAAATATTTATATGTGAGAGTTAAAAACAGTAGCTACATACTGTAAGTACTTTTTGAGATGGTGACAGTGGTTTCTCAGTGCCATTTCAAATAGATGTCTGACTTCTCGGTGCGGCTGTTCCAGTAAATCAAAGTGAATAACAGTGATGAAAGTGAACAAATGAAATCAAATAAAAAACAGGGTCACACATCACTGGAAGGGCAACAAATGGGCACTGAATTGGAAGTAATTTTTTTTTTTCCCTTGTGTCTCAACAAAAACGGGAAAAAAAAGCCATCAGCTCTGGTCAAAAAGCAAGTTGTCATTTTGCCTAAAGCGCCGCTAACCGCATCAACAAAAATATAGGTCTGTGTGGAACTTTGTATGACAGAGGAGGGTCACTCATTTTAATGTAAAAGGACAGTCCTTTTGTGAAAAAGCGCTGAGCCATCCAAAACTCGGGCAAGGTAAAAGCGCTTTGAACAACCTGAATATTATTCAATTTGATTTCTTCTCTGTTCTGTATTTTTGGAAGTTAGGAAACCCGGTTATTTCTCATATTGATCCACTGCCGGCGGGGGAATATTTTCTGAAATGTTTACATATTAAAATTTTCATCCATTATTTAATACAAAAGGGATTACAGTGGTAGAATTTCATTAAAATGAATGATGAATATTAGTTAAGGGGGAAAATATGTTGCTAATAAGCTTGGTTCCACATGTCAGCACTCAGTGGTGTGTCCTGATGTTTTAGAAACTATTTAAATACAATTATCGACTAATACCAAGAATCATAAACAGTCACCTCAATCAAAGTCATCATTTGTTGTATTCTATTAAAACATGATAAAGTTTTTTTCTTTTTAGATGAATTTAATGGTTTCTAACTTGAGGATAAGACCAGTTTTAAACAAATAGACAGCTGAAGATAACTACTTCTGACAGTTGTGAAAGAGCAGCATTTTAAAATGGAACTAAATCATAGAAATTGAATACAGGGAGATGGCTAAGGTCTTAGAGATAGTTGTCTCTTACGTGCTGATGACATTGCAGTCTTCTGCCTACTCGTCTGAATGTGCACACTCTTTTTTTTTTCTTTTTTTTTTAATATTATTGCCCACATATTTTCTGAAATATTTGAACTATAATTGGTATTTTGTTTTAGAATTCATGTGGTACACTGCCAGTGTTAATGTAAATGTGAAAGAGCAAAAATTAAATAAAATCAACATGTTTGCAATGTTTGTGGAAGCTTATTCCCATCAGAGTTAATTTAACCCGTGACAGTTTTGAACAGCTGCCCCACAAACACATCTGCTGTGAGCAGACAAACAACTCCACCGTCAACTCAAAATGCATAAAAACAGGACAAAAATTATTCAGTAACAGTAAAAATGCTGTCGGAAAAACATTTTTATTGCTGAAATTTAACATAAAACAAAAATGTCTCTACTTTGTTTAAAGTATATGGACACATGTTCCTTGCTCACATTTTTTGCTTTATCCTCCCCCCGCAACTGCTGCCCCTCGAGAGCACAGAGATGCACAGTTCATCTGTCCGGGCGAGCAGCTTCCTCCGGGGGGGTATGAAACATGCTGTAGCCCATTAAGAGCCAGTGGCCACCATGTTAAGCATTGAGAATGCAGCCTCACCTCCTCTCTAATGATGTAAATGCTCCCTGACAGCATCCCCGCGTGCAGCTTGCATGATGAATCACATGCACCGGGTAAACAGTTAAATATTACCTGTCTCACCATTGACATACAACTACGTGTGTGTGTGTGTGTGTGTGTGTGTGTGTGTGTGTGTGTGTGTGTGTGTGTGTGTGTGTGTGTGTGTGTGTGTGTGTGTGTGTGTGTGTGTGTGTGTGTGTGTGTGTGTGTGTGTGTGTGCGCCTGCGGACATGACAGACTAATGTGGTAAAAGCCTGTATTTTTTCAGACTGCAGCTGCAGTCCTAGAAAGTACCACCATGATGCAGTTTGTGGTGTTTTTATAAGAACTTTGAGATCAGACTTGGTGACTTTTTGGACTCTTTCCTCACTTATCTGCAAACCGAGACACAGAGAAACTACAAAAATGAGATTTCATGCATGCTCTTATGTGTATTTATTTTTTTCCCGTCCTTCTTCGCCCTCCGTTCATGTTATTTTTTTCGGGAGCTGTTTGATTCCAAAAAATTCTTTAGTTTTGTTTTTATACTGACTGACAGGTTGTATATGAGTCATCTTTGCGAGATATAGAAGCAGTGGCAGTGACTGAAGGCCATGTGCCTGTGGGGAGCCCAAACCCTCCACATATTCAGACTTCGTTTCCCTCTCCTCCCCCCTCCAGCCCTTCCAGGCTTGGCACATGTGTGACATATAATTGATTCATTAATAATGTGAACAGATGTTTCTGGTCCAGTCTGGCATCATGACAGCTCGCCAGCATACTATTTTACTGCCACAGCCTGCCTAACTGCATCCCATTAAATGCTCGTTGACACAGAATGGAAGAAGGTGATGTATTTTTGATCCTCAAGAGAGTGGAAGGGCAAGAAGTGATTCCATACAGGCTAGATTTATTGTGCAATTTATGTGAGAGCATGTAAGGAAAATATGTGATCTGCCAACAAAATAATACTTTGTCTTGGCTTTCACGGGAATGGTCAATTTCATTGTGAAATATGAACATAACTGGACAAGATTTGGACCCTGATTAGTCTCTTTGTTTCAGAATTCAAGACTGAATAAATAATCATGTGGGCGTTTCTTTTTGTGATACACAAGCTCTAAGCAGGCTCTTATTTGTATTGTTGACAAACCAATTGGCAACCTACTGTGACGTCAGCCGTTGGTTTTGAACTGCAGTTTTGAAAGATAGAATCTGGCATTTAGTTCGTTGCCATCTTAATTTTTGGGGGACAGAAGTGTCCATATTTGGTTGAGCTATGGAGGGATGAGGCGCAGTTCTCACAGAAAACCTGTGGCCGCTGTGCCCACCCACCTACAGTATATTGGCAATCTGACTGCACCCAAGGCATGTCAATCAAACCGGACACATCCCCAAACACAGCTCTCATTGAGGCCTAATATCTAATTAGTTCTTGAATTATTTTCAGACAGACCACCAGAACACAGATACAAAGGGGTAAATTTAGCTAATGAGACCATGTTAACTTGTGGAAAAAAAATTATTGACCTTGTATTTAATGAGAGAAGTTGACTCTTTTTCAATGGGAGTCTATTGGAGCCAAAGGTTTTGTGGAGCCAGTCCCTAGTGACCCTCAGTGGTATTGCACTATACAGCCTTTACCCATTGGCATCACATTTCAGACCATGAGACTAAATCCATCTTTATATACAGTCTGAGACAAACTTAGGTGTTGTGCAGTCACCCAGTTCACATAACAGGACTGCACAACCATAACAGGGATTTGAAAGGTCACGATAATAAACCCCAATCAGGATTTTTATCGTGTTAGATATAGTAGAATCATTTGGTGCATGTGAGGGGACATTTCTGTGGCCACTCCACACAAATAGAAATCTATTTGACCGTCATCATTACCGCTGCCTGCTGTTGAAACCCACTGACCTGTCACACCTGGTCAGCCTTTAGTCCTAGAATATCAGCTCAGAGGGGATCGAGGTTCAGAGACCACACGGTTGTGGAATGTGCAGCGGGAAGTGAAACAAAATGTCATCCCCATCCATGACAACAACACAACTCACTCAAACCTTATTATCGAGCAATTGTACACAGAGAATATCAGTTTTCACCACTCTGAAAGGATAATAAGTATTGTAGCCAAGATGTGGGGGCTTTTGTTCTAATGAGATGGAAAGGAGAGGCTTCAGAGCTCATAGTGATGGACTAATTAATCAGTCTCTGTGGCGGTTTCCCACAGCTATCCATTAGGGTTTCATTCAACAAGTCACTGGAGCTTCAATCTCACTTCCATTGTTGGAAATAGGTCCATAATAATAACATTATTGCAGATTGATCACTGGAAGGCTCTGAAGGGAAATGCATGTGGTGAGGAATAATGATGCCCTGGGTGGATAGCCTTCAACAAAAGTATTTCATACAAATTCTGGATTCAGAACAATTTCGAAATTGTTACAAATCAATTATGTTTTTCTATCAACCTGAAACAGCTTGACGGCGGCCATAATAAAGCATTTTCACAAGGCTTCCTCATACTGTGTGTACGGAGCACAATTTTTGTTTAGGTGAGAACCACTGCTAAACTCTATCTGGGCCTTTAACATTAAGTCTGAGCTCCCTGTGGTCAATATAGAACACTTGGGATGGGAACAGTCTGCTATAAATTAAAAACAAGTGATACAAACCTTCTGGTAACATCCACTGTTGAAGAAAAGCTGTATGAATCACGAACCCATCCTTGTCTCCTAGAAATCATGTTCCAATGCAGCTAAAATGTTTTCCCATTGACATTAAATGCAACATAATCAATTGCTGGATTATGTTGGAGTCAGCAGGAGACGGGTGGGGTGAATGGTGATTGTACAGAGACTGGGGTTCACTTCCAGAATTCCAACTGTGGTTCGATTTAAGAAATAAAAGTGCTTTAATTGAGGTGAGGAAAAGACTGCGGTTCTGATGAAATGTAAATAAACACAGTTGTCTCAAAGCACGGTGGACTTTTTCTGTATTGTACAAACACAATTGTTAAAAGCATTAAAGTTTGTTTGTGAAGCATATGGCCTCACTGTTAATGCTATCTGGTTGTCTCAGCAGAATAAAATCATATGGACCAATCAGGGATACATGAAGACTTTCACAAATATTTTTGAAAAATAAAAGAAAGCCCCCAATTAGACTTTTAGCGACTTTTGAATAAGCGGTTATCATCTCACATCTGCCCCTAATCAAGACGCTAGTATGGGTTACTGAACCTACTGGGCAGACTAGTTGGCTTGTTGTTAGGATAAAGGTTGCTGACACAGCACCTGTTTTATATGTTGTTGATAACAGCCTTATAATGGCAGTGGGCTTAGCAGGCCAATACTCAGCCATATTTTTGGGACAAATGTGTGCTGAAAACCACCTATTCAATAATTTGATAACTGGTAAACCAGGTGAAGAAAGGAAAGAAGGAAATGCAATTTTACGTGATTTATTTTCAAACCACAAAAATCCAATAAACTGCTTTCAAACATGCTTTCTTCCTCATGGTAAAATTTCAAAGGATAAATGGCTGTCATCAGGATACTCTCTCCTTCAAACGTCCTCTACGTCAGATCCTCCTGAGCGCTCAGTCTGACTAAATGCTTGTGTCAGTAAAAGTTTGTGGCTTGCTTTGCAGCAGCTGGTGAATTGACCAAAAGCCACCCCTCAGGCTTAACACTGCAGGCCTCATTAATGCAAATCTAGCTTTAACAGACTGATGGGAAATCAGCTCCCTCCACTCCACAGCGAAGCTGTCGGAAAGGCAGGGACAAGGTGAGAACACAGAGGGGTTAAATAGCCCGGGCAAGGCATTCAAAGGCAAAGGTTTGTATCAATCAACTGGTGTGAACTTGGGAACCAAAACCTGGGAAAGCCTGAAATTAGAAATATAGGAGACGTTTGGAAAAAATATATTTTTCAAACAGTTAAGATGTTTTCAGACAGTAAGCGGTTGCTGCCATCGTGTCAAAGTGAGGGAGGGCTGTTTGCCCACGGTTACACACGGCTATTTGCTGTTGCCATTGGAGGTCACGACGGTTCACCTTTTTCAACTGTGGCTTGCTGTGTGACCATGGCAACTATGGGAACTACAGAGAGGGAAAGCATATAGGAGGGGACTTAACTCATCCTGGGATATCTGAATGAATCCTGTCCAACAGAGAAATGATAGAGATCAATGACGTAAAGCAGTGTGGAATTTTGAAATGATAGAGATCAATGACGTAAAGAAGTGTGGAAGGAACAACATCTTTCAGTCTGAGGCAGTGCAAACTTTTGTGATATTAGCAACATTTTGAATATTAGCTAATTGTGTTAAATTGCTAACCATATCCACCCAGTTTAAACTACAACCCACTCTATTTACCTGTGCTGTGAGATTATAGAAGAGTGGCTTTTCCATCTATGTGATGGTAGGGCTCGACTTAACTGGACTCTCCTTGCTTTCTTTGGCTTTCCATCGGGCAAAACTTGCAGCATAGTATCACAGGTAAAGCGTGTAGAGTCATTGTCTAGACATGAGAATAACACGCAAAGAAATATAGGCATGTCACGCGACTAAGGTCATGTGACCGTCGTCCCGCGATGCAGGGCTTGAGACCAAGTACAAAGGCGGGACTTTCATGCGGGACGATGAAGCTCAGTTTTTGGAGGTGACGTAGTGTTTTTTGTTTATTTTTTGTTTTGCTTGTGTTCCTTCCTAACCCCAGGGTTAGAAAGGGTTAGTTTATCTTTTGTCCCAACTGCCGAGACTAAGAGGTGATGTGAAAACTTTGCAGACCACTGATTGGTCTAAGAGAATCGTTACTAGAACATCATTGCGCCACTGCAACACAGGACATTCTGTGCAAACTCACCATTGTTAGCCAAGCCACTATAGCGGAGGCAATTTTTTTAAAATTCACTGGACTACTCGATTAATAGCAACTCCCAAAACCTCGCTGTGGTCAGTTAAGGTGATGCAGATGTTCCTCTGGCTGCAGCCAATAGGATCACGTGTGCAATATCAAGTGATCGCTGTCTGAATGCAACATTGCTTGTATTGTAGGAAAGGGTTGGAGACGCAATCATTAGTGTCTGAGAGTGAAGCAGAGTGAAGCAGAGTGAACCAAACGATTAACGCGTCACTGCTCACAACATCTTCGTGCTGCTGTCTTGGGTGGAAGCCGAATGGAGAAAATAATCGTTTTAACAAAGGCAAGGATGCCCAATGTTCCTTTTGTTGCTAAAATTAGCAAATGTTAGTCACCGCGGTTGCTGTTTGTCTCCTTGTCACTTCAAGGTTCTTGGATGTTTTACTGTCATGCCATTCAGATAAAGCTCAGACTCTCCAATTAAATTGACATGGCCCAAAAGTTTCACCATCAGTTTGACCATCATATAATGAGAATTCAGTTCAAGCATGTGCAACACAATGGGCAAATACTATTCTGATTTTATGTGTAATAACATGTTTTATTTTTGTTAACCCACTTACATGAAAGAATTATATTTTTCCATCGGTTCCTTCCTCTAATATTTTTCTAAGCAGGAAAGTAAAACACTTGCTCCATTGTACATGTAACTGACATGACCAAGGTGGTTGCATTGCTGTGAAATTTCAGATATTGAAAAGATTCCCTGCAACATAACAATTGTTTCGCCAATAAACCTTTCTGTTTCAAAGGCAGCACATGATGAGCTGTTCTCTCACTCTGAGCAACAATTTAGGTTTCACCGTGAAATATCTCGATTGCAAACCATTTAAAAATGTCCGACTGTGTAGATGGCTAATTTTAATGGCTACATCCACCTTCAGTAATTACTGCTATGTGATAGGCTCAATCCTAATGAAGTTAGATGGAGTGATATTAGCAGAAAATTATATTGAGGACATGTTCATGGTTTTGTGATGATATTTCACTGAATAACAAAGAAAAAAATTAAACCTACATTTTATGCTTATTTTCTCACTACCGCACCATATTTGAAACACTAAACGTGAACTAAACTGAGAAATAGTCTGTCATAATAGTATTAAATCAACCAAACAGCGGCATAATGTTTAAGCAGTACAAACTCTCATCACCTACAAATGTGTCACAATTTTACTTTAAGAACTGCAGAGAGGCATGCCTGTATGCATGCAGTGTATTTTTTCTTACATGGATAAACTAGTTCCTCTGCAGTGCTTGGACAGTGACATAAAGTAAAGACGAGTGGTCATGTGATTGTTTTAGGTGGGAGAAGGCGGTCATTTTGGCCACCCTGTGTCCATTGGCTCCCCCTACCACTCTTTAATGAGGGGACACGGCAGCACTGCAGGTTAACATTCTGCCCATCTCCTGGAGACACCATGTCAATATGGATTAGGGGGACTGAAGTAGACGGAGAGGGGAGGGGAGATGGAGGAGGTCGAAAAAAGAAAAAAAAACCTCTCCCATCTTCAATTACAATAAGCAAACAGCTCCTGGGAATGAAAGGAAGGGAGGGAGGAGATGCACTCCGGCTGCTCCGGGGTCCAACCCGCCCAAGACAAAGCAAACATTATTAGCTTAATAACATTTTCAGTTAGCTGCAACCTGCAAAACCACCGGCTGATGGAACATGAAGCCTTGAATTAATGAGAAAAAATAATTTGTAATTACTACATGGTTTAAAGTCCCTCACAGGTCCTAAGTTGAATGATTGTGCTGAGACTTTGGCCTAATTCTCTGCAGTCATCCATGCGTGAACGCCGTACGTGAAGATATTCTCTCTGCGCCACGCAGGACGTTGAACGAGCCTGATGTTTCTCAGATAATACTCCCATTAGCGGGTCATCCTTTACCTCTACCTGCCGTACGTTACGGGCTATTACCACCGCCGTATTGAAGATTGTGCCCTTGTGATTTGTTTATAGCACATTACGGTGCACGTACACTTGCCTGAACAATAACTGTCTTCCCTCTAGTGTTCTTAATGATAAAAGGAGATCAAAACTGTTTTATGATTTAGGTGGTTTCCGCGCTGCATCGGAAGCTTCATAACATTTGCTTCCACCAGCATCATCTGCTTGGTTGTTGGTGTTCAATTAAAGCTGATTTAGGATTTACATCCTCAACATATGTACAAATAATCAATGCTACAGATTATTAAGACAAGATGTTTCCTGTTTCTTCCTGATCTTTTTTCTCTTTGAAGGAGCTTTTGACAGCTCGCCTCCCTCAGATTCGATCATTCCAGCCCTCAGTCTGAGTTATTATCGCTCTCGTGTCTTGCTATTTATTCAGTATGTCCGGCTGTTTTTTCACAAGACGCAGGAGCTCCACGGAGCCGGTAAATATGTTCATGGATTGGCTGCTGTGCCATGATGATGTATAATGAGCACCAGAGGAAAGATATCACACTCATTTCCTCTTGTGTATTCGAGGGCGAGGAGGATCTTAACATGATGGCAGCCAAAGATAACTGTCAAGGCTCAAGCCTCAGAATAGCTGTGTGGAGTTACAAGCCAAGACAATGCGGAAGTCCATTCATCCCCATATCATGCTATTTTTTACTTAGAGTACTTGCAGTTGTAAAATGGAGTATTAGTGCCATATTAAAGATAAAACATTAAGAGGAGGAGATTTTTTTTTTAAATGTTGCTCTTTGAGAAAAAAGTCACAATTTCGAGAATACAGTCGAAATGTTGAGAATAAAGTTGAAATGATATTTTGTAATATAGTTGAAATGTTAAGAATAAAGTCAAAATACAGTTTCGAGAAAAAAGTTGAACTTTTACCACCGATACCCTTGCATCTGTCATTTCCAGCTATTTCGGTGTGCACATACTTCCTCCGAGTTCACGTGGTTTCTCCTTCTAAACAATTTTCTTTACAATCTCTTCATTCTCTTAAGTCCTGATTCTGTGTTTATGCACTGAAAGAGACATAATTTCCATGTTTCTAAAACCAAGTCTGAAGTCCAATGCAATAGTTAATCTACACAAAACATCTGGTTTCGCATGTGCAAAGCAAGTAGTTTGGATTATACTCAGAAATTGGATTTTAATATGAAATTGTAATTTTATTCTTGAAATATAATTTCACTTCATTCACAAAATAGTATTTCAACTTTATTATAAAAATGTCTACTTCATTCTTAAAATTTCCAAAAACAAAATAAATTCTCAAAAACAAAATTTTCAAAAAATCCTCCTATTTTTTTTTCTTTAATGTGGCCCTAATACTCCATCGCACAGTTGAGACCCCACAGTTTGAAATTGAGAGATTTCATAAACCGTGACTTCATCCTCTTTAAAGTCTGCTCGTAGTAGCTGAGCTTTCATTTTGCAAATACCTGTGTTTTAAGAACACACTCTTACCAAGGTCATTGTTCAAAGCTTAGGAAGTGAGGCTTCGACAACTCAGCTGTCTAAATTTGTTCAGCAAGGGCGAAAATGTTTTTGGTTTCCATGTCTTCTGGGAGTTCCTTCAAATGTTTTTTTTTTTTACTGGAGATTCATTAATATTTTATCGAGTGTAATAGGTCCCGAGCCTGGGGACTGTGTTGGGACCATGATTACAGCACACAGCCCCATTAAAACTGATTATCTCTCATGTGACGGGAAGCCTTTGTCCACCGACTGCTTTGATAATCATTTTTGTTCTAACTATTAAATGTTGGGCCCTTTTGAGTCAAGTCAACAAACATAGCCTTTGCCTCATCACCGCCTGTGAAAGTGCAAAACTCCATCCCTCGGGTACTAAACAGCTTCCATCAGAGCCTGACAAATGGTTTCACCCCCTCTTTATTATGCATGCCATAACAGTTGAGGGGAGAGAAGTGACAGTGCTTAAATCGCCTGAGCACCGTGAAATGATACGACTGACACACAACAAGCCAGCCGTTCTGGTTCAGAAATGTTCTGTTCAAGCATGTTGCATGATTTGTTTCCCTCTTCCACCGAACTCTACATGTGTATAATCAGGCAGAAAGCTTGTGGAACCATAGTACTTATTTATTTACATTCATTTCACTGATCAAATTCTTGACTCAGTTTAGTATTCTGAGTAAAACAGTGGTGACTTTCCTTGAAACCAACTTGGTTTCCTGATGTACTTTAGCATCTTTTCAGTTTTTGAGGTAACGTTCGGTCATTTCAACCCTGTAAATACGCTATGGAAAGTTGCTGCTATGCAGGACATGTGTGGTGTCCTGCAGCTGTATGGAGACTGCGCTGCAAACTGCAGGGAGGATTCGTGAGAGCTGGACACCATGTGGGAGAGATACGGCCATAACTGCCAGCAATCCCTCCAGTCCTGGAACAGGCTGCATTAGTGTGGGTCTGTGGGTCCTTGTTAACATTATTGGCAGGTGGTGCGTGAAGGCAGTTGTCCTTGTCGGGGCCCTAAGGGCAACTTTTTGAATGAAATTGAAAGTCTAGAAACCCTGTTAACTTCATGTCAACCATAAGCAGGGGAGCTGCGATGGATATAAAATCCTACAGAGAACTAAAGTTAATGCTCTGAAATAGACATCAGTGGATGTATAGGTGTTGAGATGGTTCTGAAAAACTTGGTGTCGCTGAGTGTTAGCTCTTCCCAGAAAATTCACTGACTACTTTATTTAGTTGTCAACGGCTACCTTAAGCTTTAATGTGAATATATGACATAGTCATTTCTTATGAAATAGATTTAACAACCTGAACACAAGAATGTTTCACCAGGGCATTGTATCAACATCACTCTGCAGCAGAAAATACACTATTGTTTTTCTTCTGTACTTTTATACTACTTTTATAATGCTACAGCTATGCAAAATATACCACCATAGCAACTTGTGAATATATTCAGGTTTTGAAACAACTATTTCACCACCACATTCAATGTTTTACAATTCATTTATTTTACATTTACATTGGTCTGCAAGTGAATCTGAGGATCGATAAATGATAGCTGTGGTACAATGGTGATTGGAGATATTTCAGTTAGTAGCTGCTGCTATGAAAATACAGACAATAATCTATATTAACAGTTTTAATTCAAATAAACTAGCTGCTAGAAAGATTTCACTTTTTTTTTGTATTGTCCTCAATCTTTTCACTTTGCTAAAATATAAAAATTGAACAGGAGCTGGTTACTCTCCCTTAAAAAGTCATGACAATGATAGTGTGAATCTGAAGGTGAGGGATGATGATGACTGAGGGGACCATAAAAGCTGAAACTACTGAAGGAAATGGTGTTGAAGAGAGGTAGAGCCCGTAGGAGAGCGTAGAGAAGGGGCGTTAAGTTGTCCATCTGTTTCTCTGTTTCAGTATTCCTCACCCACACAGGGTTAAACTGTGCAAACGTTTGCAGCGTCTTATTTATGCAAAGGCACTGACGATCTTGCCACATCCGACTAGTGGAGGCCAGTGTTGACAAGGCTCAGGTGGCAGGTGTGTGAGTGTGAGTGTGATGATGTGCTGCAAAAATCAATCTCATTTGAGCCTGTCTGTTATGTGCATTTTTTTCAAACCATATACTTAAACTGTCATTGAGATTATTATCCCTTTGATTGTTGAATTAAGTACACAAAATGTATTTTATTCCGGAGGAGATTTTTTTTGGTCAGTTTTTAGCCATTTTTATTTCCCTTCCTCAAATAGTTTCTTTGTGATCTTATAAAAATTGTATTTCTCACTCAGAAGTGATTTGTTCCTCCCACTTATTAAAAAACTCCATGAAGGTTTAGTTTCTTTTTCCTCACTGCATTCATCTTTTTGTCAAAGAGCAGATCCTTCAAACACCCCCAGAAAAATATCTCCATCCTACCACTGCTGGGAAAATTGAAAAATCTCTGACTGGAATGTGTCTCTGCCGACCTCCTGACGGCCCGCGTTGGCTGATAGAGCTCCACTCCAGGGGCTCATGCAGCTGTCGAGATGTCTTCAAGGCCAGGTGAAACCAAGAAAGAGACAGATGTGAAGATCTCAGCAGATGATGTGCTTTAATGCAGGCTCAAAATCAAATCCAGATCCTCAACCGGTGCACTTAAACTCATCAGGGCTGGAGGCTTGACATATACTGTACAGATTCACGTGCAGATGTTTATTTGCTCTCTTCCTCTGGCAGGTTATCTTGAACAGATTGTGTCTTCTTAGCGCTGACACTTAGGTGCTGACACATTGACAGATGGGCTGCTAGTTGCCCCCTTGGTCTCCTTCTGATGGCGTCTACGAGGATGGATGGGCTCATTTTTAAGGTACAATTGGTCATCTCACAGCCTGCTGTGTATTTACTCAGTGGCCCGCTTGCATGGATCTTGTTTACTTTTGGTAAATAACTAATTATGAGCACATGCTGTGCTTATGGCAAGAGCCAAATACATAAATCCTGATCGTGCGTGGCGCCACATGAGTGAGAGAAGAAAAAGTCGGCGATGCAAACACACAGGCATTTTCTTTGGACGTTTTTTTTCGCGCCATATTTTTTGCAACACACTGGAAAACTTAGGTCTTTGCCACATGACACAGATGTTCACAGTTGATGCCAGTTACAAGCTACAGAAAATAAAAGCAAGCGGCTTTCTAAAGATGCTACTTTGCATTTCTGAACTGCAGTATGATGACGCCAGGCTGTGTGTGTGTGTGTGTGTGTGTGTGTGTGTGTGTGTGTGTGTGTGTGTGTGTGTGTGTGTGTGTGTGTGTGTGTGTGTGTGTGTGTGTGTGTGTGTGTGTGTGTGTGTGTGTAGCTGTCTGTCTGTCTGTCTGTCTGTCTGGCGCGCTGCTTTGTGCCAGACTGCAGAGGGAGTCAGGAACAGTTCCACAGATCTAGGCATTAAACTAATGTGCTGGGATCAGGGGCCAGCGCCTCGCAAGCTGTCTCTTTGGCTGAAGGCTACAGTATAATACAAATGGGCAGTGAGTGAGCACTGGCAGCGGTGATGGCACAGAAACCAAACACCTGCCGAAGTCCTGTTCCAGGCCCCATAAACACATATATTACCATCTATCCAATGTCTCCTCCGGTTGTGATTAGTGTGATCAACAATGGACCCCAGTGATGAGATTACCGTCTCTGCTTTGTTGGCCAGAGGGACCGTTAAGAGCCCTCGACTGGAGGCAGTCACGGCTGCCATCTCAGGATTAGACTTTCAGCAAGTACATCCCACTGTTTGTTAAATGTACACCTGTTACTATTTACTGTTTATTCCTGATTTATCTCTCACTGACTGACTGACTTACTGAAGCGCCGATTATACAACAAGTTACCAACTAAATAAAATATGCAATGTAAATGTATTCATATTGTGGGGCCATTCGCTCTCAAAATGTGAAGCTTTTTGTTGGTGCGATCTCCGTTTCCGTAGCAACCCACAGGGTATGACTAACAACTAGAAAACAACAAGCATTCACGTCAGTAGACTCTTTTGTAACGTATGCAATGTTTACAGCAGCAAGTAGGCCGACCCTTAGCAACGACCTAGCAACAGAGACGAGATCTAGTCTATTTCAATGCTCTCTAGAGATCATTTCTCAAACTGAATAATTACAGCACTTAGAAACACAAAACTGATTGGCTCGCTCAGTCTTGTTGGAACTGAGATATCTGCTGAAAAAAGATATCGATGGACTCATGTATTTTTAAGATTTTAGCACCGTGTCGTGTGTTAAAAACCTGACCGGTCAAGCCGCTGCTAGGATTTCAAGTGCGCAACTATCTGTGGTGTTACGGTACGGGTGCTCTGAGCAACAAAATAGGACCAAAAAAGAGCTGATTTTGCCAAATGGTTTACCTTTAATAGTCCTATAACAAGTAAAAACAAGATTATATTGCCTATTCTATGAAATTCCAATTATATATTCCCATTGAGGAGACGCAGTGATATTTTGAGTATTGAGAAGGTTCCAAATGCACTGATGACTGATCAGATCTCTGAATTAGAACTTCTTGTTGTATAATTCCAATTAAGTTTCAGTGAACAGTGAGATGTTCAACTACAGAACCATTTTTCTGTGTTAAAAACATACTTCTTATGAATGTATGAGAAACTGTACCTGTGACCCGAGGAGTTTCCATCCTATCAAAAGCAGATTTATTTCAAAACACACTTCTAGACTTTCACTTATTTAGATATAATATAAAGCAGACACTGTATTTTATCAGCAAGAGTAACTGCTGAAGGGAAGACTGCGGCTTAATAATTTGATATGAAAGGAGCTTTATTTCTATTCCCAGTGATGAATTCCTCCTGACACTCTCACTGGTGGAGGAAGTTTCCTGATGGTGCTCCGGAGTGGAGTAGCTTCTTCTTCTTCAAGCGTTTCTTTTCCTTTTTTCCTCTCCCCGAGACATCTTTATGTCTCTCTAATTTCATCTCTGATCTGTCTCTGCCGTGTCGATGTTGAAGTAACAGAGGAGAGTAATAGGAGGAATGGATTCGTTGTCACATCCCCATCAGCCTTAAACCCCTTAACACTGAGAGTATAGGTAAAGAAAATGAAACCCGCCTCCATGTGCACTTATAGAAGTGTGCTGGTAGATTTAAAAAAAATATTGTTTCCCCTCCTAGAGTCACCGGGTCCATTCTTGATGCCGTGCCTCATAAGAGACTTACATTCTCTCCTTGTCTGGCATTAGCAATTACCGCCACCGTGGAAAAGGTCAGGAGATGTTTTTAAAATGCGACCCGGGTCTTTGCCTGACTGCTCCACTGAAATGTTGTCATACATTTATTGGGTATCAAATGAGGCTCCTGCAAGTAGTGCCAAGTAGAAAAGCCATGACATTCTGACATTTTATAACCAAGGTGAAAGCCTGTAAGAAGACTTTCTGTCTCGCTGTCCTTTGTCTCTTATCGTGTAATTCTTGTTGATCATTCAAACTCAACCTGAAAGTTAACTGTGTGCGTTTTGGCATATTTTAATATGCAAATTTAATGAGAAGAAAAGAAGAAAGAACCGACTCGTAATGTTGTTTCAGCTTCTGTTTGTAATACGGAGATCTAAATTTATTCTTTAATTTCCATAATTGGTGACAGATTTATTAGATATTAATCTAAATGACTGTGCTGTGTTTTACAGATAATTATACCTGGAGAGACAATACCATTTTCAGCAAGCCAGAAAATTAATTCCCATGTTCACAGGATGTTTAATTTACCTTCATGTTGATAACAGAATTGTTAAATATGTGCAGAAAAGCACATTAAACATCATAATTAGTCATTTGCGTTTCGTAGCAGATCGCACTCTCACACTGTACAGAATATGAGCATACAAAGGCACACGTATTTCAGGAAACATATATTTTAGATAACCTTTGACATTCTTACCGAAATTTTTAATTGCTCTTAGTTACATACAAAGTTTTAATCCGGTTCATTATGCTGAGTCGGCGCTATCGGGCGTGAGGAATAAGGTTCGCCCGCTCACCTCCATTTTGATTGTAGTGGTAAAATGTAAGCCCTAATGTGAGCCTAATTCACTTCACCCCTCAGCAGTTCAGGCTTTGCCTCATCCATCTCACTTAGAAAGTGCACAGCTAGCCAAATCCCCCCCCCCTCCATAAAGACATCAGCTTTATTACGAGGCTCAACGCAACCATGCTAAATTATTTATCTTTTTCTTAGTCTTGGAACTAACCGTCAGACAGTTGGACAGAAGCAGCGTTCTCGTTACAGCCTGTCCTGTTCGCTTTCTCTGCTGCATATGTAAGAGGTAAACAACATTGTTTTTAAAGGTTACATCTATCTGGATGGTTTTGTTTTGCTTTTATTCTCGTGGCTCCGTGAATGTCCACAAAAAGTGCTAAACAGAACTGAGTTGTCATGTTTCGGCAACCTGACTTAATCACATAATTCATACTCGTCTGTTCGATTGGAAGGATGTAACAATAATAATATCAAAAATCCTGGGTTTTAGTATCAGTTCAACATTCACATCCCTTTTTCTTGGACATATCCCAGATGACTTCAGTAAAGATGATAGCTACCTCTTGACTATTTTGCTGGAGGCGAGTAAAAAAAGCCAATTACAAAATACAGGCTTCAGAAAAATGTTCCCATGTTGGCCAATTTGTCAATATTGTGAAACACCTGTTTTATAAAGATGACTTATTCCATATCGGGTGGAAAAAATGGGACGTTTATTTAGCCAGTGAGACAGATATTTCATAATTACTGGATGATCTTTTACTTTAAATTTGATCTAGAAATTGACTTTATTTTCTGATCACCCCATGACCTCTTATCCGTTTGCTTTTTCTTGTGGTTGTTCGTTTCTCTTTTGTTTATATTCTTTTTGTTTTCTGCACTTGTAATGGGAAAAATGTTTATGAATGAAAAGATACACACAGAAAAGAGAAGAGAAACCAAAACAGGTTTTTTTTTTTTTTTTATCCACATCAGCAGTTTGATGAGAATATTAAAACGTCGAGATGAAGAGAACACAAACATCACATCAGCTTTATCTTTACATATGAAACAGGCCAGTCTTTATAACCAGAAAAAATGAATACTGTCCCGTATGTAATAATAGAAAATGCACACTGGGATATAGATTTGCTTCAGGCTAAGTGTAACACATGATGGATCGCAGCCTTATGATGCATAGATTTTGATGTAGAAAACATGAGAAAGCTTAGAGTGCTTCATATGGCAGAACCCCGTAGCTGTAGCTGTGGTTGCAGTTTTAGATGCAGAATGCATTTATCACATTCTGCTACGTATTATTTAACCTTTTGTGGTTTCTGCTAAATATTGAAAATCATATTAATAAATTATTCATGATTTGAGAAAACATTTAAAGTATTATTTTTTTAAATTCATAAAGTAGTTGTAAGTAATTAGGAGATGGATTTGGGGCTAAGTGCAAAAATCCTACATTTGGATTGACTGGCTGGATTGTCTGGTCTGCTTTCGCTTCTGTTACTGCTTGCTTTGTTTTCTAACCCTTGTGTTCCACCTCCTTGCAGCCAGGGAAAGATAAGAGCACGAGAGCAGTAGAAGAGCCAAGATCCATCATTTTTTTGGTGGATAAATTATGGATAGAGTTCCTGTTGGGAGACCATGGCCTTTACCTGCTCATGATGCCTTCGTGTGCCCTTATACTGTTATATTCCCTCCTCCAGCATACCCACAATGCTAATAAATAATGATCAGAGGGGCAAATGTGTGGGGGTGGGGTCACAGCTCTGTGCTGCAAATCTTCACTTTTGTTAGGGCACGAGCACCGAAGGTGTGAAAGCCCTGTTGTTATCCAAGCGATTAATATTCTTCTCCGTAAACAACTGCATTTTTGGTGGCTTTATCATACTCAAAAACTCATGAAAGTTGGTAAAATTTTCGTATTTTATTGGAGTCACAAGTGGGTGTGGCCTAATGGCTTGCTGGCGCCCCCTAAACAAATGCCCAGGCGGCTACATTTACCTAAATGCACGAAATTCGGTGTACATGTATTACACCTAGATGTACAAAAAAATTCCAATGCACCATGACGTCAACTCAACAGGAAGTCTGCCATTTTGAATTTAGTCGCCATTTTTGGTGATTCACACATGTTGTATTTTAACGAACTCCTCCTACAAATTTTTTCGGACCAACTTGAAATTGAGTCTGTGCAGTCTTCACAAGTTTGGAATTAAAAGTTATGAAAATAATACGTTTTCGTCGATCGGTGTGCCCGTGGCGCGGCAGCCAAAAAGTGACCCAAAAGTCATGCTGCAGCATGTCGTTCAAAAAATGACTTATGATTTTTTTTAAAGTCAAAGTCCAAACCTTTTGGCTGAGAAGCAGTAGTACTAACCATTACACCATCTATCTTCCTAGGAGTTAGAGGGCATTGTGACAAATTTTTGGCTCACTGCAACCTATAACTCCACCGCCCATAAATATTCATTCAAATGCGACCAAAATTGCCGCAGACATTCTTTGGATTGTAGATATACGTGTTTCCAAAGGGGTCTGCAGTGATATTATATATATTCCTTTAATGTGTAGTGTATGCAAATCGTTTTTAAATTTCTCCAAATGTTTCAACTTCACTAAAAGTTGAATCAGCATTAATTTTAAACATTAATAGCAACCTTGGTGAAGTAGAATCTTTTACCTGTTGAGTTAACCAGACTGTCGTTGAGTCATTGGAAAGCTCTGAGTGAACTCCGTGAAACACTTTCTCCTGCCACATCTTGTTCTCTGGCGCTGAAGATAGTCCAGTGATCTACAACGCTGCTTCAGAGCTAGAAATGTCCTCATGAAGACATGGGTTCAAGCCCCGCTCAGGTTTTACACACGGTTTACGGAGAGCAAATCCCTCTAAGGGTAAGCCACATGGTTTACAGAGAGCAAATCCCTCTAAGGGTAAGCCACATGGTTTACAGAGAGCAAATCCCTCTCAGGGTAAACCACATGGCTTACAGAGAGCAAATCCCTCTAAGGGTAAGCCACATGGTTCACAGAGGGCAAGTCCTTCTAAGGGTAAGCCACACGGGTTTGGGTTTGTACATACAGTCATACTAATACCAAACCTAAGGTCAACAATAATACAAAATAAAAATCCCCCAAAAGAGGCTTTTTTTTTTTAATTAATTTTTTTTAATTTTAATTTTAATTTTTTTCATATTTCGGACAACACAGTGGTGCACTGGTTCGAGCAGTTGCCTCACAGTGAGAAGTAACTTGAGGCATGCATGTCAGTTCAGAAAAAGGTCATACTCCAAAAAGTGATAAAAAAAAAAAGTCATCCAAAATATCCAAAGTATGTCGTCCAAAATAGTCAAAGAAAAGTCATACTATAGCATGTCGTCCAAAATATGACCCAAAATTTATTTTTGTGTATAGTATATAGTATAGCCAGGGCAATGTGGCTAAGTTTGATGTTTCGGCTGTGACACAGGAAGTTGATGTTTAAGGTCAAACGATGCTCCAAACCTCATGAAACTGTGTATATGCTTCAGGCACCAACTTTCATGAGTTTTTGAAGATGTTAAAGCTGCCAAAAAAAAGCTGTTTTTTTTTTTTTAAAAAAGAAGAACAAGGAACGAGATTGAGAAAAAAACTACAAGCAGGAATATGTGGACCCTAGCATGCTGCACGTCGGAGAGCTGGCGGCCCCCACCGCTGGATACCCGACGTGCAGCGTGCTAGGGCCCGCATATCACTGCTTGCAGTTTTAATTATTCTTCTAACTGTCTTTTGTTCCTACCAAAATTTTCCATTCAATCCTGGCCTCCACCCGTCTCTGCTCTCAACTCTTGTGCTGTTGTAATCGACTCGGCTTTTACACCTCCTTAAGTGCCAATCTGAGCAGGCAGCACTTGCAGCCACACACAAGACTGCACGGAAGATAAATACACAAAGGCAAGCCTCTCCAGCGAGCTTGAATAAAAGTTTTCTGGAGGAGCATAAAGTGGAGATTAATGTGGAAAGGGGGAGGTTATTATCAGACTCTGTTTAGATAGAGTTGAGTCATAGGTCATTGAAGGGCCGCTCACTCAGTGATATAAAGAACATTTTATCAGAGAACTTCGATGATGTAAGTGGTTAAAATAAGCAAACCCACACCAAAGCATTATGCACAATATTTATTTTTACAAATCAGACTGAAAAAAGCTCTTTGTGAATAAAAGTATGAAGAGTATCCAAGTGGCAACTCATTTTTCAGACCTGAAAGCTACGTCCACTTTTAAATACAGTCACTGAGAGTATCTAGCATATCGACAAACCTTATATAATATAGAACAATTTGAAGAGCTACATTAGATGATAAGTTTGTATGAGGGGGGACTAAGACGGCCAAGCTAAATTTTCACTCTAATGTGCAAACAACAAAAACTGGCCACAAACAAAAATAACAGTCGCTGGGAAAGTTATCAAAGCTCCCTCACAAAAATGGAAAAATAACATCTTGATTTACGATGTGCGCAACAGCTATATCCCTGTGAAAAAAAAAAAAAATAAATCCTTTTGAAAAGCATTTCTGGGAGTAAAAGCACACCGGCATTTTCAGAGACCCGATTAGGAGACAGTCAGAGAGAGAAGAGGAAGCTGTTCCCGCTGTCATCCCTGTGTTTTTATCTGCCGCTCAGTGTGATTAATGCCACCTAAAAGCCCCTCTGACCTTTCTGATTGATTTATGGAGTTCATGGGACAATAACGTACTGTTTCCTTGTGCATTCATTTCCCCGCATTATGATATTTGTCATTTACAGGGTTCAGATTTTGGCCTTTTCCCTCCTACATGGATTGTTTGCCTCCTGACTTTATTGGCTCACAGTCCCTCGGGCTTTTCAGTGGGAGGCGTTAGTGGCCCGGTGTCATCTCTACAGGTGCAGCAGAACTCACCGGAAGAGTGTGAACATACTCTGCAAGTGGGCCGCTGCTTTAACAATCAGTGTTACAGGGCAGAATGTACCACGTTCAATGCAGTTGTGTATATTTCACCTGCCACATCTTCTTACTTTTAACTCAGATGTCGACACGCTGACATGCTCATCGTGTCTGTGCTGTCTAAAATGTGATGTTATTGATATATTTTGAGCTGAAAACAAGACATGTCAAAGTGTACTGTATCTGTTGAAGCAACCTTGGATTCCCCCTTCAGTCCACAATTTCTTACCTGTGATGAATGCAGTATGTAATCTCATATGGCAACATGTAATAACTAATAATAAAGTGAAATTACGAGTGAAATATACTTGTTAAGTCAAGATATATACATGTTTGTCTTGACTTGTGAATCTGACCCAGTTTATCCCAAAATGTTATTGGTAGGCAGAAATAAACAAACTTAAAGAACCTGTAGTCTATTGCGTGTGTAGGCTATATATATATTTTTTTTGTTTGTTTGTTTGTTGGGTGTACCTATCCAAAATTGTCCCTCTCAGCATTGGTAACATGTCCCACAGGACCATACCCTGCCCCACAATCACTGAGTTGGGATCTTGTCAACCTGATGCCTTCCCACTAAACTGATTTACGCAGTGTCCCTTCAACGGGACCTTGTGGACTGTGTTGACAGGTCATCATTGTAAATGAGAATTGGTTCTCAATTGATTTTACCTGGTTAAATAAAGGTCATATAACGCACCTCCACCAGTGTTCCCCCGTCTGCCTGTTTGGCTCAGAGCCCAGCTTGATGGTAATGTTCCTGAAATGCGGGACTGCAATGTTGCGCTGGAACCAAAACGAGCTCATCTAAAATGTGTCAGGTGTTTTGGTTTTTAGCGAATGAACAGGTGTGAATGGGAAGAGGGAGCGCTACAGCGTAAACACCAGTAAAAGTCAGGAACTTCCGTCAACACAGTTAAATCACTTTTTTTTTTTTTTTTTTTAAGACTCAACAGAAGCCTAGTGCACGTGTGAGTATTTAAAAAAAAAAAAAAAAAAACAGTACCAGTTAAAAGTTTGATGATAATTACGATTCGCATCATGCGCCAGCCGGAGTGTCACTGTTGTGCGTCAGCAGCGCTAAAGCACGCTTATGATCGAACAGACCGAGGAGGACACGTGTGCTCGGAGAGGACCAGGAAACTCTCCAAGGACGTTGTGAGGAGTTGATGTCCCGTCAGCCGTGTTTACCGCTGTTGCCGCCAGCCAGAGCACCGTGTTGGCCCGCTGCTGCTGCTGCTGCTGCATCCACCCGCAGGTCATCCACCATGGATCTGTTGAGTACCTCTGTAGCTTCTTCTTGCAAGTAAACTTTGGTTTAACATTTGTTTTAGCCCACAAGACCTCCACACAACAATCAGTGGTTTGTGTGCCATATACATTATATTGAACTTGACAATGGCAAAAGGAATGCAAATGTAAAAAAAAAAAAAAAAAAAAAGGAGAAAGGGATGTTTTACACCAGGGCCACTGCTGGACATTTTGATGCCCGAGTGTAATTGTTAATTTGCTGAGCTCCCCTAACCCCCTTCAAAAAGAACAACAACCAACAAACAAATCCCTGGAAATGCAATCTTTGCTAAACCAAAGAAATGCATTGTTAGTTACTAATTAGTTTTACAATCAAGAAAATCACAACTACACAATGACAGTATGCAGTAGCCTTTGTAACACTGTGGAACCAACTGTTGACCAGGTCACACATGTGTGTGGAGGTGCAGTCTTCTTTAGTAAAATAAACCCCAAATTTATATTTTTACATGATCAGAGTGTAAAATATGAGATGGCCAAAGATCAACCAGAGGGTGTAATGCAGCCTCACTTGCTGACTCCTGTTTGTGTGTTGTTTAACCTGATGTGATGGTTGATTTTTGTTGTGCGTGTTGTTCCTGCGTCTGTAGACCTGCTGGCTGTCCGGTCTTTAACTGAGCTGCTGGTAGTTGGTATTCTCGTTGGTATTAGACAAAGCGATCAATCATGAATGAAATGCAGAATGAAATGAATTTCACCCTTGAAGTACATGAGCTAGTTCAGCAGAAATGTACCTGGTGTGTAAAGATGGTGGAAAAGATAAAGTGCGGCGGTCACATGGAGCTCAACAGTCCCAGAGGAAATTCAATAGGCCGGGTGGGACAATCTAAATCATTGTTTTCTGATGTTATATATTGTATCAGCGATTTTATATTGTGTACCTCCTTAAGTTTAAGAGACGATCTCAGAATTATGAGCTTATTTACTGTCATTTTAATGCTCATGCATAATTAATGCATGAGCTTTAAACTTTCCACTTCATGCAGAATTACATACGGCTTCAAGGGAAATGGAAAGCAGTTTTTTTTTTTTTTCCATTAATGTAATCTACAAAACTGCTGATTTAGCTGATTCTTGTTGTGTGTTCGCACCTGCTGATCCTTATTAGGTGAGCTCCTCTTGTTGTTGAACCACTTCTTAATTACCATATCCACAGAGAAAGAGGATTTGTAGAGTTGAAACATGCTAGCCAGATGCTGAAAGATGTGAAAAAAAAAAAAGACAAACGTCTTTCAAAAGACCCTTTCAGAACGCTCGAGAGGTTTACGTCAGTCATGGAGTTACACAACAATAAGTCAGTCTGCAGTGACGCACTGAGACGACATCAGCAGAAACTGAGCCAATTCTTCCAGACCTTTATTCCTCACTAAAAACAGGATAATCCAAAATCCAATGTTGCATCTATAGTTGAATACAAATTAGAATAAAATATTAACACGAGCAGCAATGATAAAAACAGTAAATCACAACCAAATGAATAAATCATTCATAATAAAAAAGATGATGGTGCTTTGTGCTGAGAAGGGGCACATTTTGGGACTGGCGGGGCAGAGATTTGAACGTGTTTAAAAAGTATTTTACTGAAGCACGGAGTGAAGATCAGATGGAGAGACTTCAGACTTTTCCAGCGAGAGCCGTTAAAACTAAATGTCTCGTCTACTTACCATCCTGTCTTAAAAGCTGTTCCCAATATCAAAGATGGGCGTAATGAATATTAACGCACATTTAGAAGAGCGATGACACATTATGTTGTTCTGTTATTCAAGAATGGCTGATAGTTCATCAGAAGAGATCATTATACCGAGTCATTTACTAAATAATGAGCACTTTCTTTCTTGTACAGAAGTTACAGTTTATATTAACATTATACATTTATGTTGGAGTGACATTAACTCAAGGAGGCCCTTAATAAACAACTAAAGTGCGTTTTATTTTTCTTACGGTGCCGCAACTCTCTGGATGAGCTCCTCTTTTCTCGTCTGCCTCTGACCTCTGACCTCTTCGCTCCTGCGGCTGAGTCTTTCTGTCGGCCATTAACAGCAGAAGAGGGTTCGCTCAGCTTTCAGCGCTTGTCAGCTGTGGTTAGTGTTATGAGTTTGTTAGGATCCGGGGCGCTGCTTCAGGCGACAATGAGACCTTGCTTGATTTACAACCATTATTTCCTCATATTTTCCTCTGGGATCTAATGGAAGAAAATACTTTTCTAGTTGCATGGAATATCTTAAAGAACTTTTTTTTATTTACAATAAAAGTTTACAGCAAAAGCTTTATTTGAAAATATTTTTCATGGCAATACCAAACTAATTTGTCAATTAAATAATTACCAGATCAAGAGAAAATTAATACATTTAGTTTATTAGATGACCCTTTAAGTCACTTCGTGTATGGAACCTCAGTTTGCTCACTACTCTTCTAGAAATAATTCAGATTTGGGTTTGGGAGTTGACATTAATTCAAATGATCGTCATGCCAATACAAAACAATAAACAGATTGAGGATAATGTTTGATCTTTTTTTAGTTCAACAAACTGGCCCAAAGTAGAAAGCATAATATCCCATTCCAACAATGAATTTATCCTCCTAATAGATGTTGCTAAGTACACATTTGTCAGTATAAACACAGCCTGAATTAACCTGTACCTCGTCAAACAGGACCGAACGATTCATTTGATAAAAATGACTAATCTCGATTCGTATCTCTGTGATCTCATTTCTAAATAACGTAGATTCTGTTGCATTTTCATTCGGAACATCAGCTGCAATCAAACATTTCAACCTAGTTTCTCCCTCAACAAATGACCACAGAGCGTTACACCGCGTGACGCAGAGCAGCACAAACCGTCAGTGAGAGAAATAAACTCAGTGAGACAAGTGAGACACGCCAGCAAAAGGAGAACACAGAAAAATACGTGTTTAATGAGAAGACTGAAGTTGATTGTTTTTAGTTGCATTGTTTGATTCATGAAGCTGCTGCATTAAAGCCAAAAGACAAGAATGTTCCCTCTCTGTTGTCTGAAGTTAAAGTGCTAGTCCTTCAAAAAAAAAAAAAAAAATGGGCATTTCTTTACGTATCAGGTAAATAATCACAAAAAAACATTTATATTTGGAAAAAAAAAGAATTCTGATCTCAAATCTGAGCAAGACAATCTTGAATGTCATTTTATCCAGAGTCGTGCAGCTGTAATGGACGCTGGCCTCTCTGCTCTTTGTCGGCCCGGCCGTCTACGTGTGTGGCGAGATGACAGTAAAATGGGCCGCAGTGTTTAAGGCTCATTGACGACAGATTTCCGCTCACAGAGCAGCTCCAGCCGTCCCATAGCTAAACGAGAACGGACAGCTCCCTTCTTGCCTGCGATGATGATTGTCCCGGGACCCTCAGGAAAGAATATAACCCCTGTTGAAATTCGGTACCTCCACGGACGGAGCTCTCCATCTCGGTGAGTAAGTGCGGCCAGGTGCCGGGCAGACACCGTGAAATGGGCACGGCTCTGGATCACAGAGCAGGCCAGTGAGCCCAGACTTACCCGTAGCTGGTCCATTTACCACGGCCCATTAGTAAGATCATACTCTGCTGGCTCCACGGCGCTGCTATTCATTCATCCTGCTGCGCTCTGAGTGTTTGACCACACTAATGTTCAAGGTACTCTGCTCAGCTCACTAGGTAGCTGCAGCACTAATAGCCTTGGGCACCGCAGGCCGGTAATGACTGCAGAACCGGGCTGGACGTGCAGGATTGATAGTTTTGATTAGGCGGTGTATCTTAGGGAATACGATGCTTTGGATTATTGATTTGTTTTGTGTGTGTGATATCAATCGTGTAACCAACCACATATTGCAACATCCTGGGTGATGAAATCCTAATGAGCTACCGGGCTATTTTCTTTTAATTGATCAAACGAATGAACCCATATCATATCCAATAAAACTGAAAATATCAATAACATAACCTGCAGTCCAGCGGTGCTGTAAAGTACAAGGAGAACTAGTGTTTGTGTACGATACTAGTTTATGACTGATTGTTGACACTATAGTGTTGTCTGAGTATGTGTCATAATGTAAAGGCCACTATTCCTGTCATCCCGGTGATTTATTACCCAGCTCGGGGCCCCCGTGGCCCCCGGCCGCGTTCATCTCTCAGGTCACAGGAGTCACGGCGTGCGGCCGCATCACATCGACAAACACACACGCGCAATATTGCCCTGCCTCGCTTCACTGATGCCAGCTGACACATGAATCTGTCTGTTGACACGGCGGCGTTCTGTCGGAAACCTCGCAGGTCAAGTATCGGAGCGAGGCGCTAATGTGAAAACAGATTAAAACCCGCGAGAGTAAAGTGGGATTGTGTTTCACACCTTTTTTCAAGCACAAAGAAGCAACATATATGAGGTGCAAAACTCATGTAAACTGTCCACCATCGGTACACACACTCGCATCAGAGCAACACTCGGGCATGGAGCCGCATCCAGGGAACATAGCAATTACGTTTGGAACAGTTGAAGAGATGTGATGACTCAGTTTGCCTCGCTGTATAACGTATTCTTTTTCACTCCATGTCTGTAAACCACTTTGCACAAATAAGAATACTGATTAGTGTCTCTGCTTGCTGTTCAGCGTTGCATGAAGTGGACAAGACGTGAACTCAGTTACACCCTTTTTCCGACTGTCTGACCTCAGAAATGCAGTAGTTGTGTTTTTTTCTCTGCCGGCATCTGATTGGTGCGTCCGCAGCAGCACTGACATTAGATCTGTCACCTCTAGTCATCACCAGATCTGTCAAATATGAGGGTTTTCAAGTTTGATGGCATTTGTTGAGCCCGTGTTCATGCTGCGAGTGAGCCTCTTTTTTTTTCTTTGTGTGTACGTGTGGTGGTGGAGGAGGGGAGCACTGACAGTCCAAGAATAGTTGAATAGTTCCCAGCGAACTATAAAGTATTTTTAATTGAAATTCTCATCTCCAATGTGTAGTGGAGGCAGGATATTTGAGAGTTTATTGTCCACATTGACACCAGTGCACTGAAACAGTAAATTTCACTGGAAATGTAATATTTGTTAATAACTACAACAACAAAAAAACACAAATTGAACAATTTACCCAAGGCATTTGTTTTTGTGTCATGTCTTGTAAAAAAAAAAAAAAAAAAAAAAATTAGACAGTTTTCATACCAGCATATACGCTCATAGCGAGATATGTTATTGGCCGATTGATTTTGGCCCGCCAATATATTATATGTATAATATGGTGAACTCTAACATATTTGTTCAACATGAAGTTCTGATCAGTATGAAATTTTCTTCACAATCATCAACTTCTCCGCTCAATCGGTTCGGGGCAATCGACCGGCCACCGCGTGGAGTCACGCTGAGCGTAGATAGCAAAGACCCCCCGCTGCTTCTGACAAGTGCCAATTCAAGTAACGTTTTCTCTTCTTTTTTTTTTTTTTTTAAACCTAAAATTGCACTGCTGGCTTTAATAGGTAATATCAAGTAAATATTGCACTTGTTTTAATGGACTCTTTTTTTAAAATGATATTTTAGTAAACAGTTAAGAGATGTTTCTTATTGAGAGTATGCAGTATTTTAGTGTATAATTTTTATTTTGCAAATAAATGAGAAAAGGAAAATTCCTCTGCTGTATGGAAAACGTACCAAAGCATCACTCGTAAACTGAGAGTCACACAAAATCCCAAACGACCCCTAAAGTTGAGCTCTCTTATGTTGACACATTAACATGAGTGTTCCCTATTTTTGGAATTTGTGCATCTGGCATCTGTGTATTTTCATGATATTGGATCATGAATCGTGCCATGACATGTACACCTTGTTTGTTTTGAGATCCGTTGCCAAAAACAGGAAGCAGAAATGGATCTCCTCAAACTGGGATTTAAACCATATGTCCTGTAATGAGGCTAACGAGAGGCTGTTAAGGGCCACTAAGTTTGGCCCCCTTCAGCAGACGCTTGTTAATGTCACTGTCACGAGGTCGATCTCTGGGCTTTCAGATCCAGGGCATAAAGGAGCAGGGGGTTAGGGGGGGGGGGTAATAGAACGAGGTCTATGATGGTCACATTGATTCTGCTGTCCCATCCCCCAAACCAGAACATTACACATTTCACACGCACCCTAATGGCGCTGTGAATTATTAACCTTACCAGTGAGACGGTGCCGGGTCGTCCTCTCTGATGCGTCTGGAGGTCTTAAGTCCCTCAGCGGTGTAAGAAGACGTGTACATTTTTCCAGTGCCAATCCAAATTCATGAAAAGAAGTGTGTAGATGTAATTCGTGCTTATAAATTTAGAGGCTCAAGTCCTGTTCTGTGTGCAAATCAGTTTTTTCCTCGTGGCTCATGTCCAAAACTACAGCAGGACAAACAGACAGCATGCATTTATGTATGTACTCATCTTTATTCTCCGCGTTCCAGAAAATCTGATTTATTTGTTGAATCAACCGTTGATGTTCACACTTTTATTTGCTATAATCTCATAACGTTCTCTATATTGAATAATTCAACGTGCTTTAAATAAATAATGGCTGTCTGCCGTCTCTGCAAATGACAATGTAAATGTCACACTTTTTGTGCATTTGAAGGACTTCTCTGATCTGATTTTGATGCAGCATCGTCCGCGTAACGACATCAGCAAAGAGACATCGCTGTGTACTGAGGAGTGGAGGAAATTCGATTGTTATTGACCAATATCCGGGGTGAACTTTTCCCCGTGTCCCAGGGAACTGTACACCGGGTAAATTCTCCTGTAACCTTTAAGCAAGGATCTCAAGGATACGGAAGGATGTGTTTCACCTCTTGACACACTGTTTGCTATTTCAGCTTAGATCCTGTTATCCTCAGTGTTCAGTAAAGCCCGTGTTTGGTTCTTCTGGCTGGAAGCAGGCCAGTTAGGAATGTCATCTTATAAATGGGCCGCCTCCGTGATAAATGTTCTCCCGTGTTGGGATCAGGACCCTGACACTGTAATGCTACGGGATAAGGCTATTCATAGAGAAACGGAGGAGTCACGTACAGTAGCAGGGAAGAAACTTTCCAAGCATGCCACTTTCCTTGAATGGACATTTCCCTCAAGAACGATGTGTAGATTCACGACTACAAATCTGTGTAAAGACCGAAATATGCAAACAATGAACGAAAGACTGGTTGTGTTTTATAAACCTCAGTGATTGTGGAACGGGTTGCATATGCACGAACTTAAGTTGGCATATTCATGATTTTAGTCTTTTTATTCATCAGGTTCATCGCAGTGATTCCTTGCATTGTGACTTGTAACAGTTTTAATTTGGTTAATCTTGATGCAACAAATGCAGCTTTGTAGTGCAGGAAGATGCTCCGGTGGTCCGTCCAATACCCTGAGACTGGGTTCAGATTCGGTGATTCTGCAGCTAAATAAATTCTCCCCAATGATGGCTCCTTCCTAAATCAGTGTTTCCCTATACCATCACCTGGAAGAAACAAAATACGTTACTAAACGTTACTAGAGTTAATGATGGCAACACTCGTTACGTGACTGTAAAAAAAAAAAGTGCAGTAAAAGCCTAAAGTTAAGCTATCAATGGACGAACCTCAAACCTCAAACTGCTGGAAGCCAGAGCAGAAAATCAGCATTTTAAAAATTGCACCTTACCTCTATTTACTGAAAACCATAAGGATGCTAATGCTAGCAAGCCAGCAGTCAAACCCAGAGCTGCACCCTCTCCCTCAATGCTGTCACCCGAGGGGAAACACTGCTAAATGATCAGACTGTCGCTTCAGTTCTTACTGCTGCATTCATTTAACAATATTAGCCTAATTAAATGTGATTCATTAATGATAGAGTAATAATACAGTGATTTTTATAATAAAATGTTTCCTTTGGAGGGAATGAATTGCGTAATTTAAGGACATGAATTTTTTATTTCACGATACAAATTTCACTGGCTTTCATTTTAGATATTAGCTGAATATTTTTTGGGGAATTCACAGCTCACGATTTACCCATGTTTTAAGTTTCAGCGTTCAGCACCACATCCTAATATCAACTGAAAGATTTGCTTTGAAATGTTTTCTTTTCTGCCGTAAACACCTACAAATTGTTTCTATCCCATTATTTCCTAATATAGTATTTGTCCTGTGAGCAAGTAGTGTATTGATCATTGATAATAGCACTTTAAAACATTGTTTTAATGCCTGTGTCTCATATTATTATTGTATTTCCAGAAAATAGCCTACAGATCTTTTATTTGCCCTAAGTATTGTTTGATAGAAATAAATGATTTGCTTTTATATTTGCTTTTTTCCCGTCATATTTTTTCCAAATTGTTGCAGTCAAATGTAATCAGCAGAGCAGTCTGAAGACACATGCATATTTGCCTCGGGCTTAGTATATAGCACACCTTAATAATGCTGTGTGTGTGTGTGTGTGTGTGTGTGTGTGTGTGTGTGTGTGTGTGTGTGTGTGTGTGTGTGTGTGTGTGTGTGTGTGTGTGTGTGTGTGTGTATGAGTGTGCAGTCATGCTGTGTGTGGAGTGTTTTTTTGACGAGGTCGGTTCTTCCCTCCGTGTTGTTGTACTTCACATTGGCCTCATCTGGACCATTGTTTCATCAGGGGGTTTGAGTAACTTTGTTATTTTGAGCTGACTCTGCATACCGTAGGTCAGCTGTCTCTGCTGAGGCCCATTCTGGAGCCTTCAGCTCCCCAGTGTCCCCCGTAGCCACACAGCCACAGCAGCCTCCGGGCCCATATAACTCCCGGCGCTGACAACTCACAGAGACATCTTTGTAATTTAAGACGTAATTCCCTTTTCCTGGGAGCTGTATAAAATCTATATTGCAACCATAAACAATTCAGGCTTTCCTGTGAGCCTCGCCATCCTCCTTTTTATGTATGCAGAGAGATATTATTGGAGATGTGCAATGGCAAGCAGGTCTGTTGCCTGAAAGGCCGAGCAGCAGTAAAGTGGAATGAGGCCAAGTCCCTGGTCATCCCGACAGAGCTAGTTTTTACCGGATTTCTTTTGTCTAAAAACCCTTTTTGAATGTGATGTAAATCTTCATAGTCTGAAGGAGACTTATGGGGATATACACAGATTTTATTTCCAGTCTAGGAGGTTTCTCAGTGGCATCATAATCTGTAGGTCAAAGGTTGTTTTTTTCCCTGTGGCTGGAGGTATTATGTTTTCTGGTTTGTCCATCTGTCAGTAACACAATATCTCAGGAACGTCTTGAGAGGGAATTTCTTTACATTTGGCACAAACATCTGCTTGAACTCGGTCACCCCACGAAGCACATCTGCGGCCATAACTCAAGAGTTCATATGCTAATTATGACAAAACTTCACACTGGTCTTGAGTGTCCACCAAACTTAAAATACCTTCAATATGAATGAGGTTGTCTGCGAGGATGGATGTTCAGTTCGTAAACATATGGATGCAGAGTGTCTCCGAATGAGGAAAGACATCAAACATCTTTTAGAATCCTTCCCAAAATGAAACTAAATGTCCCATTTATAACTTGAATGCCAAATGAAAAACGTGATTGTTTAAACGTCAATCATAAATTGCGCTATTGAAATAATTTTCCACATTCTGGCTCCAAATTCTGGTTGCTGACATCAGTATGAGTTTGATGTACAGAAGCTGTGGCTCAACTGTCACACACCTCCAGGAAACCATCAACTTTTTTGATAGTCATTTAGAGCGCTTGTGACGGCACTAAAAACAATGTAAATAACAATAACAATAGAAACAATAATGAAATACTGTCTACAGTGATACCGTCATTATGAGACGGTTATCATAACGTGAAAAAAATCACACCTTTGCAACCCTACGTATACCATATGAGTCGGACCAGACTTGGATGTAAACTATAACTTGACTGTCTGGCGGAGGCGTCCAACCATGAAGCGGTCCTTCTAGTTTAAAACTAAGAGCAGCCATTGTCACCACGGAGGAAGCTTGAGCTCACAGTGTTTCAACACTATTTGTTGGTGGTTGGGGTTCTCATTATTCCTCTGTGACATCGTGTCATTGCTGAAACATTTTTCTTTTTAGTTTTTTTTTTTTTTTTTTTTCCTTTTCTGGTGTGCATCCATTTAGAGAACTGGATACTGATTGGTGACAAATTCAGTAAGTGAAATAATCATCATCATTATTTTTTCTGGTTATTTATCATTTGCCTGACAGAATGTCAAAAGCACTGAATTTCAATTTTGCATTGTTCTGCAGTAAGGCTAATTACGCATGTCTAAGTCTCCAGCTACCGTAACGATTTGTGCTGATGAGGCTGCTCATTGTGGCAGCTCCATGTGTCTGCTGCTGCAGAGGCTCCAGGCATTATTCCACTTCAGCCTGACACCAGTGTCTCTTCCAATCCCATCTCATTGCATTAGTCATTAAGCCTCTGCACTGACACCACCCATCATATCATCGCCTTAATCACATCTGAGCTCCAGCGTGTACATATGACCATATCATTAACACGGACTTCCATCCTGTCTTTAACCCCACCGCCCCCTCATCCCTCCGCGCTCTTCCATCCGGCTTGCTTTACTTCCTGTCGCAGATTTTTGACCCTGTGTTTCATCCATCACACCGGGTAGTCCAGGTATCTGTAACGGTGACAAATGACATTCACTTTACAATGATTTATCCAATGATCATTTACACTACCTCATATGCAAAATTATTCATCCTCGGGGCGGGTTGTTGGGGTGATGGGGATAACTAACAGTGATGGAGTGCAGTGTAGCTTTCCAACCTTGTGCAAAATGGAAAAGAAAAAAAATAAATTCACCATATTTCTACTATTAGCTGTCCAGCAGAGCAGGGAGATATGGTATTGGTGGGATTTTTCTATCTCCTGTCTCCCGGGGTAATGATGAGGGAAGTCTCGCCTGCCACACTGATTATAGAAGTGTGTGTGTGTGTGTGTTAGTGTGTGCGTGTGCGTGTGTGTGTGTGTGTGCGTGCGTGCGTGCGTGAGAGAGGCTGTGGGTAATAGTTTGTCTGAACTTTGCTGAGGTGGTGATTACAGACACCCTGTCACCCGTCTTATAGATGGAGGCCAGGTCCCATCTGCAGGACTCTGAAAAACACATACACACACACACACACACACACACACACACACACACACACTTGCTGTACATCCTTGGAAAATGTGTGTAGAAATGTAATAAAAAGAAGAAAACAAAATTTGTTTATTTTTTTAGATTGCAAAAAGTTGCTTCGATAATGAATTTGTCACTGTGATAGAAAACACAAAAAGTCTCAGGTCGACAGAAATGCTAAATGATACCCGTGATATTCTTTTATATTGAGCGAGCTATACGACGCATCAGGCTATCCATCTTTTTATTTATTTGACTCCCGCTTCCTTGCGCCGACTAAGTGATTGTAACATGTGAATTGACATATCTAATTCAGGAGACAGTATTCTCCCACCGTGGCACTCTGAAATTTACTGTTGTGTTTCCTTCCCATGCTCCCCGTGCCCCATAACTGCGTCCCAAGGTGTTGTATATCTAACTATTTTTAGCCCCGAGTGGAAACCTGCAAGACAGCATCATCTCCGGACATGAATGCATAAAACGACTTTCATCTGCCAGATGACTGCGTAGTCGTGGTAACCTCATAAAAGTGACAGGGGCAAAGTGTAGTTTTATTTGGTCGTTGCCTCGTAATGTATTCATATTGGAGTTTCGGACTGCAGCCCATATTTTCCTGTTAACATATGTTGGCCGTATTATGGTGTGATGCCCCAAACACTGGGCTCCACTTCCATCTCATTTCTGATGGATATATGCACTTCAACGTGCAGTGTCTTTTATATTGTCATCTTCATTTTCTTGGGAATTATGATACACTCCGGTGGTCATGTCAGTGACTGAGGCTTTTTTTTTTGAGTGAGGCGGGTGTTTGATGGATTAAATGCACAGATGCCATGACATTTTATCACTCCAGTGCAACAGAGGTCATCGCATGAAAGCGTTCTCTTGCACAGCCCGCTCTCATTGTGATGCATTCTTGTTCTCACTTGTTCTGAGACACTTGGAGATAAGTCACAAAGTTTGGGGCCGTTATGCGAACTGTCATTGATTTATCTTTTAACATTGCAGTGGTTCATAGAAGAAGGATACAATCTTTGCAGGAACACGGCAGCATCATCTTGATAAGAGATCCGAGCTGTTCCTCAACCTGAAATTAGATTTAAAGGGCCCATATTTTATACATTTCCTGGGTTTTATTTGCAGTCTTGATATCCATAAGAAGATATTTTTGCTATAGTTTTACATCTCCTGTCTTAAGATTCTCTCTGGAGCTCTTCTCCTTGTGTTGTTTAATGGCGGCAGGTAGAGGCTTTTAAGCGCATTACCGCCACCTTCTAACGGGAGTAAAATAATCCAACCAGACGCTGGTTAAAACAGGGTAAAAAGGAAGAATGATAGTCGCATGTACTAAATGATTTGTTTTATATTATAAAGACTTTTAGAACTTTAGAAAATCGGGTCTCATCGGGAAATCTGAATTTATATAACGTGGGACCTTTAATATACTACAACCTTACACTATGGACATGGATTGGGTTTCTTTACTCCAAGCTGGATTGTCTTAATTTTTTTTAAATCTGTTTTTACTGTGTAGTTCAATACTGTGTGAAAACTAGCCCATGTGCTGGAGGGGCCAACAGTATCTATGACTACTGGGATCTGGGCACTTCCTCGGGCTATGGTGGATTAACCCGATCTGTAATATGCCCCATTTCAAGGTCTGACTGATGGTTGTCACATCCGAGGTCCTCCTGAGACACACAGTCTGCTGCAGTCAGAGGTTTATATGGAATTAGCAGAGCTGAAGTTGATGGTAAATGACAGCTCCTGACTCCCACCAGGGACCCACCTTAGCAGGATAAAGGTATTTGGGCTCGCTCTTGCTTCAGCCCGTGTGATTCACTGTAATGAGCTTTGCCCAGCCAGGTCCTCGGAGAGATAAGAGATCTCCTGTTGACTCTCCACAGTAATCTGACAAGATATTAGTGCAGAATCAAATATAATTACAGGAACATGTCAGCTCCGTCTGCAGTCGAGCACCGTGGTTGTAACCAGGGCAGCAGCTCATAACTATTTTCATTGTCAATTACTCTTTTAGCCACTACAAGTTTGTGGTCATACAAAAGTAGACTGTTTGGATCTCATTTAATTGTACTGCCTCTCCAAAGGCAGTGAATGACTGAAGTTAATGGTGCTTTTTAAATTACTTTCAAGTGAACTGAAACTTGTTAGGGCAGTAAAATGAGAATAATTAGTAGAAAGATGGATTGGATGGCAGCAAATGCACAGGTGGTTAGTAGTATAAAATGTGACTGAGATTATCCCCCAAAAAACAATATTTAGTGTTTCACTAGCCTTTTAGTTGCAACTCTACAGACTCTGTCAACCTAAAAGCTGCCCACTCATAACAGGGAGCAATAAGCCTCAGTGCATCCTGAGTCAACAGCAGTGTCACCCATACCTCCACAGTACAGCTCACAATGTTCTTATTTTACGCTAGTGTGAGTTTTGCTGAATTATTCAATACATCTTTTAAATGATAACGTCTAATGGATTTTTTGGGGGGCAAACACTTATGTTAAGGATTAAAAACTTAACCGATATTAATTTTATATATCTGTCCTGTAATTGACGCAGGATATTTTACTGTTTATTGTCCACAGTGGCATCAGCACACTGAAGCATTAAACTTCACTGGTAATTTAGTAATATTAAATAAATATAAAACACACTCTCGCCACGAGAACAATCATAATTGATCTCAACTATCATTTTCTATTTAACTTCTGGGAAAACAAAAGTTTTCATATTGTCACATATTGTACAACTTCTTGCTGATACTGATATATCTTTGATAGGCCGACAAAAATGAGTCAGGTTCTATCATCCATAAACTGATTTAACCCGTTGGTTTGTGAGCTGCTGTTATGAAGTATCCTATTTGACTTTTTGGCTATTGCCATCTTGCTTGCTCTTAGTGGTTTGGAGCCAGAAATGACCATATTTGGACCAAATGGGTAGGAGGGAGCGGTAAGTGTGCCTTGATCAGATTGGGAACCTGAGGACACTACGATCTGCCAAGCTGTAATGGAAACCTGACTGGAACAAAGGCCTGTCAATCAAACAGACATACCCCAAAATACCTATTTTTAAGGCCTAATTTCTAATTAATGACAGGATAAGTTCCAGATAAACCACCAGAAAACTAACAAGAAGGAGGGACTTAAACTAACAACACCATAATAACTTAAGGAAAACATTTAATGACTTTGTAGTTGATGAGAGAAGTTGAATGGGAGTCTATGGAACTGGAAACTTTTTGTAGCCAAACCTTGAGGCTCTCGGTGATATTGCACTTTATGACACTTCCACATTGGCCTTACTTTTCATCACCCTGAAGCTGAACTTTTATATACATTCTAAGGGCTCTATCAATATAATCTACTGTACTTTTAGAACTTGGTTCTTTCGTTTTCATATCCAGACATGCTCTACAAGTGTAGCTCAGTATGTAGCGCACAGTTCAAAAACTGTCGTATGACTCCAGTTAGAAATTTCTCTTCTCAAACTATAATTATAAAGATTAAAGAAAATAACTTTGGTTTTACTTGTCAAAGTCACGATTACAGTCCAATATTTATCAGGACATATGGATTCACTGCTGGTTTCCCACAAAGGCTTTATTGATTACTTTATATTTCCAGAAACAGCTTTGATTCTCAGACTGTGGCCAGCACTATTTTCTCTTTCTTTGCTTTTATAAAAAAAAAAAAAAACAAAATAAATCTCAAATTCAAGTCCCAATGCTCTGACTGACATTGATCAAGCTGGACAAACATTGTTCATTGTTCATAACCCAGAAAAAAGTAATTTCATCTGCTTTTGTTAGCACTGCAGAATCTGCAGACACTCTTGACAGACATCCAACTTGCCTTCCGCCTTAAAGCAATACACAGAAGCAGAGTGACACCATGTAGTTTCTCTTGCAGTTTGATTACATAGTATAGGACTGCTTGGTAGGATCGAAAACAGTCTGTGGTTTATTGTATCTTTTACTCAGTTGATTTTGGTTTGTGTTGCTGATTTTGTACATTTCTCTTTGTTTCTTCTAGTGTTGAATCCATTTATGATGTTAGTATTGTTTATGTGTTTGAATGGTATTTACCAAACCTTTCTTGAACAAGTCCATTTCATATTCTGCAAGGTAAATGCCAGCATCTCTGTCTGAATGCTAATGACTGCAACTTCTGAAATATCTTTTAATCATGACTCATGTATGGAATCTTAAGCGGCAGTCACACTCGGGACATTACAATTCATTTTTCTTACATTATAATATCGAGACACAACAGAGCTGGTCTACATCTAAGTACAAAAACTGAGCAGTCTTGAACCAACCAGGCATCTGTCCAGTAAATACAAGTTCTAAATTCAATGACCTCAATGCAAGTGGCAGGTCTGTCCTATTAAAAGGTCTCTCCTCCCCGCCTTTGTCTCTGTGCAAACAGATCTTTAAAAGGCGATGAGGTTGCCTCGCCTGTGCTGCTTTATCTGCAAAGTTGCGATCGTCTCGAGAAGATGACCCCGAGCTATTGATTTGTGATCTCTCATATGAACACGCACATAAACACACACCTACTCTGTTTGACTTGGTGTCACTCTTCCTTGGCCTTCGAAAAGGTTATTTCTGTCTGACTCATGTGGGTTGCAGAGCAGAAAGAAACACAGACTTTTAAGAAGTCCATATCCACGTAAATGAATCAGAAATGACTATTTACACTTTGAGATCTGAGAAAAACTAACGGAAATGAATAATTATATAAAACCACCATCTGGACAGTTACCATTGCACAGCTTCTTTTTCTCCCCAATCTTGCTATTTCTTGTCACTTAGCAGAGGGCTGACTGTGTCAAATCAATGTCAAATTTAAATGTTAATAGAATCTTAAATTATTCACCATGTTGTTTAGCCCATTTGACCTACTCCCTGGCTCCAAATGACTCTCCCATATAAATATATGATGGAGAATTAAGGGTCTGGCCTAAGTCCAAGGTGTGTTCAATGGGAGGGAAATGAAATTTCACTAAAGGACTGATTCAAATGCCAAAGCATTTCCCAAACTAACTTCAAAATATCAGTAATAATGATGATAACAATAGGGCTTTCACACCATACAGTGCTCGAGCAGAACAGCTGCTATATTTATTGTATTTTTTTGGCAAATGTCATGTATTAATATAATTAAAAAAGTTCTTACCAATAGCACCCTCCTCTACTCTTCCCCACCACCTCCCCCCCACACACACTTTACTATATACAGTACAAATATCCACGTTTATGTACAGTCTATGTAGGAACTGTATTTCCTTCAAAATTTTGAACCACTGACCCAGGCAATTTTCAATTGTATACAGGTAATTTAAAATAAAATAAAATGCCTTACACATATCTTTACCTCTCTCATTTAAAAAAAAAAAAATGCAGTGTCATAGCTACTGGACATTAGAGTCCACTTTGCTTGCCAATTCACGTAAAACCTTTCTTTAGAGTCACATGATGACGACCCTATGCGGCAGATAGCGCCTGTGCACATACTGTACCTTGAATCTCAATATAACAAGAGAGCCTTTAAAGCGTACCAAAATCATTGCAGTATATTTACAGTGCCGTGTCTGTGCTGCTATCACCCTGGGGTGCCCATGTCAGTTAGTGTGTAAAACGTAACTTAACCCTATTGGTACTAAAAGTCATCTTCCTAAAAGACCACAAAAGTTCTATGAGTGCATCCAGATGTTTAACATGTGTAAGCAGTGGAAAGAAAGAGAAAAGAGGTACATCGACTGACTGATGTGGGATGTGAATGGGTTAGTGGCATCATCTCAGAATGTTATTTATTATTGCTGAGCAAAAGAGCCGAAACTATCATCGAATCACCCGGAAGTAATGTATCACTTTTATTACTCTCAAGTATTTGGTCTGCTATCAAGCTTACAGCCATCCAAACATACACAGGAGGAGGAAGTCGGATAGTCTGGACTCATAATGGCAGCAGCAGAGAGACCGACTCGGATATGTTCCAGATGTTTTATGTTGAGCCATAAAGACCGGCTTAAACAGGCAACTGAAGGCTGCAGCCATAAACTATTAAACTGTCTGTTTTTACCCATTTGGAATCAATGTACTGCCCCAGAGAATACTAAACATCTATCATTTAATTAGTGGGGCTGGCACACACCATATGTAAAATCAGGTCTTTCTGAAACCGTGACTGTAAGACAATGATGGTGAGTGGTAGTGGTAGTGGTAAATGGCAGTTGTCATTATTCCATCTGTTCACGTCACATAATCGTACCCAATGCCCGGGCCTTTAACAGCATAACCGAGACAGCCACCTGTTCACATTAAATCTATGGACGTCTCCTGGTGGAGACATCATGGGGGAAGTTTTTACAGTTCGGCCCTGCAGGCAGACACGCCGTTGTTTTTCCTCAACAGATGAATTCCACGGGGAAAAGCCATCACTCGAGTGATCAGCTTTTAATGTGGTGTCCCATTGAGATGCAAACTTATAATGACAAGTTCTTTGTAGTTCATTAAACTTGTACTTTTGACTTCTTTTCAGCCAGCTGGTGTGAAACGCCCTCCGTGACTTTGTACCACTTCGGCAGGCTGTTTTATTTGCCGTGACCTTGACAGCGTTTTTCCTACCGTTCCATATGCATGCTTTTATGAAACCACATGTCACTCTTAATGCAGTTGGCGCGCTGTCGTGTCAATTTGATGCTTTAAAATATGTGACAAGCTTTGAGAATAACAAAGCCCCCACACTTCAATCAGGGAAATAAAACACACACATACACACACATACTCATATACAGACAGGGATCCACACAGGCTTGTAGCCATTCGCACCGAATGTGTACAAATCGTCATATTTAGCGGGATAAGACACCTCAGCAATAGCCAGTGTGCAGTGTTTCCTCCCCGCGGCGCAGTCATTTAACGAACGATACCCGACAGCGGACGGCCAAATATTAGTTTTCTCAATCTCCCTCAGTACATAACTAGAGGGGTTCACATTCCCTCTTCCCCTCGCTCTTCCTCCCTTTCCCCCAAATTGCCCCCGTGCTCATTACCTCTGCAGGATTGATGTTTTCTTTTCATAAAGCACTAAGCTGATATCCTACGGATTTAGAATTAATAAAATATGAAGGGCATTAATATTCCCGGCATTCACATTTTGCTATTATTGCAGAGGGGCGAGTGGAGCCCCCTGATTCACCCAGCCTGTCAATCACCCACCAGGTACCCTGTTGCCTCTCTGCCCCGGTCGGGCGGGAGGTGAGCACCGCTGACAGATTTCAAGCAACTCCCTCAAGGACATTAAAGGGCATGTTGTGACACAGACAGTGGATGCCTCTGCATCCAGGACCTCCTTGTGTTAATGGTAAGCATGTTCAGAGGAGCAGGAATTAAGATTAGTTTTTTATGGTTTCTGTTCGTATCCCTTCCAAAAAGGACAAAACTGATTTATGGCTTTTTTAATTTTGCCCTGCGTCATCCTCATTGTTCCTTAATGTGAAAAAACGGTAAAGATCGTTGCCATCCTGGAGATGAAAATGGAGGGCACCTCATCATACTACAAGCCTTTATTCATCATTTAGACTGTTTTAACTACCCAACAGTGTTTGGAGCATTTACAAGTCATAACATTTTTTTCTAATTTAAGTTGGCACAGTATAATACAGTAATAATATATGAATATGACTAAGACTTACTTACATAGTAACAATTGTTTTTGGTCACTTGGAGGAAACAATACTGACGTACTGTGTATTATCACCTATTATTATTGCATATTTACACATTCAGCAGAAACGGTGGATACAGAGCAACATTAGTATTCTCTGTAAGTTGTGTTTCTGGCCACCAGATGAATGTTTGTCCGATTTGTATTCTCCTTTTGGCTCTATTCTGTTGTTAAATGCGTTACTTTGGCTGCTAAATGCTTGTGTGCCCACTCTGTATGGAAACAATGCTGACAAGATTAAGGCAGGATATTGGTAAAAAGAAAACTCTATACGGGAACCGATTAGTGGTGGGACATGATTTTCAAATATTTTAACAATCATTAAAATATTAAGAATAAACGCCTCGCACGGAAACTATTGCTAAACGCCACAATTTACCGATGTTCCCTAAATGCCTCACATTGAAACTATATTCTCATTACATGTTGCTGCTAGCAAGCTAACTAGTAGCTGCCAGGTAGCTGATTGTGCTCAGAGAAGCCTTCAGTTAGTGCTGTGCACATAAGTTTATGGCCCGAAATTAGTTTGAAAAGACTTTAAAAAGGCATCTTAAACCTTTTCTGTCTTTGTTTTCAGACAGACAGCAGACTGCGAGGAAACAGGATGAGCAAATCTGGAATAGACTGCGTGTTCCTTTCTCTCATTGTGGCATATAGGTTGTCCAGCTCTGTGGCTCCAGGTGGGTTTGTCTGACAGTCTTTAAACATGACAGATAAGAGAGAATAATTAATTTATCAGAGCAGGCCAGGCTTTAATCCCTGGTGTCCTGGTGATAAGGGAAGGTTTCGTCTCCCCTGATCCCTCTGCCGATAGGGGCTTTTTTCCTTGGCGGTTTCCCGTTAATAAGCCTGTCAAAGAAGCACACGACTCTGGGCTCCGTCCCGTACAGGTTATCTCCCCCGCCACACGTTCCCATCTACTCCCTGACAGCCGACAGCAACCAGGTCGCTGGGCCTTTGAAACCCTGGGAGAGCGGGGCCTGTGGGCGTCTCTTCTGAGGCGGCCCTGTCATTTAAACCTACTAATTCAAACATCAGGTGGGTCCAAACCCGCAGAAGACACAGGAGATGAGAGAACAAGGCCCAGTGGAAAGAACACACTTTCTTTTTTGCCAGAAGTTGATTTTTAATAATTCTCTTTTCATGCAAATAGAAATGCAGGCATGTTTAGTGCAGCTCCTCTGCTCTCCCTCCCCCCTATTCAGCCCTTCTCTCTCTTTCTCTGCAAGTCCTTAGTGAAATTGATTGGTTGCTTGTGAGATAGGAGGTGTGTGGACATTTTTCATCCTGCTATATTATGAAGTGTAAGTCTGGATGGAGGAGTGATGAGCTCCGCATTTAAGCCATTTCTGACAGCAAATATGGTAATGTTGCGGAACGAGACTGTAGCCTTGAAAATGTGGAATATACAGTATGTGTATCAGGCAGCTTCAGTTTGAATCACTCGGAAATATTCACGAATAAACTACTGTTTATACTGGAAAAATTGTTTCCTGAAAGTCTTGTCAGTCTCCATAAATTGGACAATATTTCCTTCGCATCGCTGAGCCGTTCGGTTTAGGAAAGACAAACAGCCGAGGATAGATCTTGAGGACGTACTACGAATATACAGAGAATTATAGATGCAAAAATGATAGCGGCTCATTTAGTTTTTAATTTGGAGGCTGAGTGGCCTGCAGAGTGAGTGAGGGGGACGGCGTTGATCTCAGGGGAGCTGCAGGGTGTCTTGGAAGTAGCAGCGTGTGTTGGTGGCCTTCACTGCACTGTAGTCCTTCATCATTTCCCTAAAGCCTCACCTATTTTGCAGGCTGACTGCATGCATTATCATATTTTATGTGGGTCAGGAAAAGCACAAAGAAGTTGCACTGCTCGAGAGAATTTGTGTGCACTGTGCATGTGTGTGAGTGTATGTACACTATGCCTAAGAAATGCTCTACAAGTCGAGTTAAATCTTGACCATTTGAATGAAAATATTGCCACTACCTCAGACATATTTGCTCCACTTCTAACCAAATAATACATAATGTTTAAATCTCTTCTCTGAAACTGTTGTTTTATTATTGATCTTGTGTAGCCAGCTTTTAAAAAAAAAAAAATATATATATATATATATCTATATATCTTTGAACCAGCAGACCAGTTTACGTGTAATCAAGTCAAGGTCAGTTCTGAATGATTCACTTTGTGTCCTCGCTCTGCCAGTCTGTCTCTGTCTATTTGTCTGTCTTCTGGCTAACTGGAGCACTTCAGCCTTTTCGATCTGTCCAGCCCAGAAGAAGAAGAAGAAGAAGAAGAAGAAGAAGAAAAAAAAAAAAACATTTAGCCAATGCTGCTCCTTATCTCTCTCGCTCTTCTAATCTCCTGTGAGCTGCAGGAGTGGAGGCAGAGGGGCTGTCATTGTCCAGGGATGTGAACCTGCAACCTTTTCAATTTCACCCCGCGCTTCAAAGCTCTTCCGCCTGGACGATCTCACGTCCCGGACAAAGGTGCCATTTGCTTTTCATTTCCTCCACGATAAGGGAGGAGAGAAAAGTATTGTATATTGTAATGCTCCCTCACCTCTCTGACATCAGCAAAATTGAGGTGCAGGTGAAAGATCAATACAAATTAAAAGTAAATACAAAAAAGGCAGCAGAGAGGAGGAGATACATGTTTAAAAATCTATTTGCTTAGTCTGGCTTCTCTCGGCCATAATGCTTTGTTTGTTTCAAGTGGTGGCAGGAAAGGATGAGAGGAGAATTATAAAGTTAAAAAGCCTTTCATCGATATCGTTTTACTATAATTACTTTTAGATTATTGAATGCAAACTGAATTTCAAACTGTTGCCTGAGGGCTGTAAGTAGGGGTTTGAGTGAGAACGATATTCTTGACGAAATGACAAAATAATGAAAATATTTTCATTATTAACTTTAATAACATACCATTTGAACAAAAAAATTGTAATATGTCAGCATAAATGGGATATTGTGCCTTCAAAAATTCAGTAGGAACAAAAATGATCTCTTTCTAGTTGCCACTGTCGGCAGATTAAACGATGTTTAGGACCGACGTTGTTCTGGGCTTCTGTTGACTTTTACTTTGTAACGAGTCGACTTGTTTACCTGAGCGACCGCTGCCCTACGTGTGTGGAGCTCTGTGTGTGTGCAGCTTTGGGGGCGGAGCTTCAAGGCCGTCAAATAGCCAGTGGAATACAGCGGCTTTCGGCCATGCTGGATAAGCTGCAAACGTTCCACTGCGTAACTATGATGTCATTATGTCAACAGGCCAGAAATTGCATTTATCGCAATACGCCTTTTTTCTACCGTCAGAAGAATTGTACCAGTGTTATCGTGAACGATACAATTTGGCCAAGCGGCAACCGACGGTGACGTCGCCCGTCGGTTTGTGAACGGCCGTTATGAAACCTCAATAATTTTATTGACGGAAAGTTTTATGAGACGTTGAATGGGAGTCTATGGAGCCGGAGGCATTTTGAAACTAACCTCTAGTGGCACTCGGTGGTATTGCAGCTTAAGGCACCTCATTTTACAGACCCGGAAGCTACGTCCTCTTTTTTTTATACAGTCAGTGGATATCACACACCCCTGCTTGTAAGTTCCAACCTTACATTTGCCATTTGTGCAGCAGCTGGTGTCACCACTAAACTATGATGTCATTCCTTATCTGGACTGGTTTAACTGGGGACCCAGCTGCGCGATCACTGTGGTGGAGAAACAGTGTGTGTTTTTACACACTTTTTGCTTTTATGTTTGCCTCTGTGCAATGAGCGACAGTCCTGCACAGTTTCAGCTTCCACTCTTGATTTATTACAGCATCCTTCCTCCTATTTTCCAGCTGGACATTCCACTCTCCCCATTTCACTTCGCCCTCCTGGCATCTTCCCCCTGCTCCTCTGCTGCACCAGAGGAAACCTGCAACGTGATATTCTGTCATTATAGCAGCAATATCTACACAACATTAAGCAGATTACATCTGGCTGGCAACATGTTCCAGCGTCTAAGCACACCTCACGGCATGGCAGGTGGCCTCGCATCGATCAAACACACCGCTGCCAAGATTGGTCGGCAGAATGTGGAAAATGGCATCTCACAGTAATTGTGTTTGTCTTCCCGCTATTCTATTTCTCTAACAGTGGTGCATTTCCATAGGAATGGCCTGATGATATTGCACCTATCCGCAGGGGCGCGGGAGTATTGAGAAAATAAGGATGCACTATTTATTTTTAGATGTATACTTTGGCGATGGCTTCTCCAGGTGTGAACGTAGAGGTGCAACAGTAAAACACTGAAAGGGGACATGGAAAATATACTACAGATGTGGCCGTTACCTGCAGCTTCAAGCTAAACAAAAGCAGACCTTTAGATAAAGTGGTTATCCGGATACATAAAGAAAAAGTCCAGCGTGTGTTCAGCTCTTTTTTATCAGTATTTCTTTTCTATAAAAATGTATATACAATATATTCACAAAACACAATACATGACAACCGCAACACAAATAATTGCAGCAAGATGAAAGTTTATACCGCTGCAAAAAATAATCAGGGACATTTTTAGGTGTTAAAATTTAAAAACGGCGTTGGGTTAGGTTGGGGATGTGTTCAGCATGGTGCATAAGGCACTGCATCTGGCTATGGCCATGCTACTAATTTTATGGACCAAAGACTCGGGTGCAAAGTAAGGCCAGGCAACATATGGCCATTTGCCATCCTTATTATTCGTGTCTGTAACTTATTTCCAGCCCAGAATTGTCCAGAATTGCATCCGTGTGGATGAATTTGCTCCTAACAATTTATAATGGATGCCAAAATGGAGTCGCAGGAAGTGGTGTGTCCTATAGCTTGCAAAGGAGTTCATAGACGTGTAGATTACCTGATATGTTCAGGCTTCATTCAGGGTTCATTTTGGAACTACAATTCATGTAATTTATTTGCAATAACTGTCTCTTGGCCAATAAGTAATTCACAATAGAAAAAAATATTTTTGCAAAAATAAATTGTAATACAGTTCTGGATACGACATTATACATTTTTTTTTGGCCTTTTGGACACAACTGGACAATCTGATGCACTTAGACAGTGTTAATGACATTAAGTACAGACATCTAATATAAATTGACCATGTATGACATTTACAAAATTATTTCCCACCTTATCTCTAAATTGACTTGTTTATGAGAGACTGATTATGTGTTATCTTTGACCTGAGCTATATCAAGAAGCAATCAACAAATACATGACAAAGCTCACGTGTTGTCCACTTCAAAAGACACACACGCAGTGAGCAGATGATGAGCGTCCTGGGAGATGCGGTGGCATTTCCGTCGTTATTGCTTCTGTAAATCTGAGCTGAGCCGTGGGATTACCATCAGTTCAAATTAAAAACAAAGAAAGGATGCCGAGAGAAACACAAGACCAAAATTAGGATCTATTATGCTCTGATTTATGGACCACTGATTCATAGCAGGTTGGGGTCAGTAAGCTAGTGAGTGCGCATTCTAGCAGCCCTTATTGCCAACTCACCTGCCAGTCAATAACCTATTTAATTTTGTGTCACAGCCTGTACCGGCAAAGCATATTGACAAGCTACAGAATGCACCTTCGAGAGGCCCCCAGCTGCAAGTGCCCGATAAACTGCATTTGAAAAATTCAATCTGGCGTCCATGGATACCCCCGAGTCCCCATAAATTATTAATGCTCACCCCCTCCAATAAAGTATAGGGAAGAAACGTATGGAGCTAATGTCAGTGATTTCAGGGGTCGAGTTGGGTGATCAGCTGCTACACAGACAAACCTCCTACATCACATTTCAGACTATAAGTCCATCTGTTCTCAGAGGTGCTACAGTCACTAACTGGCCTTTATGAATCTTTCAGAGGAGGACGGGGGAAAGATGGCATTTCAACATTTAATAAAGAGGCATTCCTCAAGTGTAAAGCTGCTTCTATATGTTGTGCTGTCGACTGAAATTTAAAATAAGGTCTTCGTGCTTTTCTGAAAAAGCCTCATTCACCGGGAGGTAAATATTGAAGATGACAAAATCAAAGTGCGTGATGAGACTCGGCTCTGTTTGAACTCTGAAAACAAAATCAAATGTTGGCGTGCGAACCCCTCTGATGCATCCGTTTTGTGTCTCAAAGACTTCTTTGGTTGGATGACATCTGAAGGTGACTCCCTCTTACAAGTCTACATTTTTGATGCCGCTGTCCCGTCGCAGTCAATAAGCCATTTAATCTCCGTGCTCAGCCGAGTCGATGCAGCCGATGTCGTGTCCGGGGCTTACGGTAGACAAGATGAGGGTTCTGCCCAGACCTGATAAACCATTCATTTCCTTGAGCTCCTTTTGTCTTCAATTTGGTTCAGAGAAAAAAACGAGCTCTTGGCCTATTTCAATCATGGGTGCCTCTCTTTAATGAGCTGCTTTAATCCTTTTGCAGTGAACGCAGCTTGCCTTTCGGCATGACAAAAATGTACTAGATTAGAGGATTACTCACATTTTTTTTTTTTGTATTCATGTACTAATTTATGAACACAAGCCATTCTAGGAATCCCTGGAAAAAAAAACACAATAATAATAAGAATTGATGTCTGGCTCAGTGTTCATATCAAAAGCTTGTGTTGCACAAACTGGCATTACTAATATGGGATTCATCCCTCTGGGAATAGCAGCAGCTGTATGCATGTATGTTTTCATGTTTGTTGTGTTTGTTTGAATTCAATCATTTTCCATTTACTGTTAGAACTATTCAGTATGAGTAGCTTTGTCTTGTAATCAAGACTCATTCTCATCTTTAATCTCAATTTAGAGTCAAATAAAACGGCAGTAAGGATACACAGCCATCGTTTTTATGAACGTGTATTAAATTGGGATGGAAAATACCAGTAAAATTGTAACTACAATCATTCCTTAACCTCATTGTGTTAGTTTCACAACTCCAACTATTCCTTACCCATTTTTTTATCTGCAATACCTGTCTTGTGGCCAATCAGAGTATTTTTTTGTGATTCAAAGTAGAAAAATCTGTTATTTGTGCAAAAGTAAATGATAACATGGTTCTGGATGCACAAAGTATGCACATACTTTATTCCTGTTTGATGAGAAGCTAACAAGTGCAACATTCCCAGACATTTGTGAGATGGAGCATTAATGCTGCACAGTTGAGTACAATCATACATTTGCATACTATACAGACGACTGATGCAACCAGTGGAGATAATTATTCATAAGATACTGGAATTGCAAACATTGAAGTAAATAGTACAGTAGCTTGTTTTTATCATGTTCATTGTTTTTTTTTAATTTTTTTATTTACCTTTTTAAAAACTCAGTATTCAAAATGTGCAATTCACCTTTAACTTTTCCAAAAGTTTACGTCCAAGCTGCCCAGCTGGCTGCTTGTATACCTGGAAATCTATCGACTATGAATCAAAGTGAATACAGACTTTTCTGAAGAAATATCATTGTGCGGCTGAAAGATCGAGTGAATTGTAGCTCGTGCGGGAAACAATCTGCGTACGGGGTGTTGGTGGGCAGACAGAGTGCAGTGGGACGCCTCGCAGGCTCCTCGGGATCAGGCCATGGAACATCTCGGTAAATGCGGTCAGACAGATGAGTCTCGCCTCGGAGCGCTGCCTCCCAAGGGCACAGTGACATTTTCTGGGGACAATATGGAACTGCAGTGACATAGAAAACACTACCCCCACAAACACACCTCCCTCCTTGACGCTCTTGCGGTTCTGTGTGGCCCCTCTCGTCTCCTCCATCCACCCCTCCCTCCCTCTCTCTGCTAATTTCTCTGGTCCTGAGTGCTGCAGTAGCTGCCCTCCGCCTTTTCATTCTGTTACAGGTCAGGGGACTTGACAAACTTCCAAAAAGCCTGGTGGCGCTACACCAGGGAGCAAAATGGGATGAAAATGTGAATGGGTTCAACAAAGGAAAATGATTACTGACAGGGAAGATACACAGCAGCAGCACGAATACAGGGTTTAAACATTTTTTTATAGAAAGCTGGTGCATGTGTCGTAAACAAAGAAAGGAAACGGGGTTAGTCGAGTTTTTTTTTTTTTAATTGAAGGTCATTGTTCTTTGGTTTACAGTTCTAAAACAATTCTGCCAAGGCTCCCTACTATTAACTTGATTAATTTAACACAAATTATATCCCTAATACTCCAGGCATTTATTACATTTGATAAAACAATGTACCTTTTGAGGCATATTGAAAACAATATTCATACGTCAGTGTTCTACTTAATGTGCATTATATGTAGACCAACACTTTCTCCCGGCTGTATATCATCGTCCCCTCATGTATTTACTGTTTAGCCTCCTGTACATTGCTGTCATCTGCTTGAGTCATACTTTCACATCTGTCACCGTGGATCGGCACAGTGGTCTGTGTGACAGATGAGTCCTCCCCTCTCAGCGGGGACTCTTTCTCTCTCCGGGGAGGTGCAAATTTCTGCGCATCCATGCGTTGGCAATCACGCGTAGCACCTTGATGAGAGACAGGGCCCCCGTCACTTGATTGACTGGCATTCTAATGCGACGCGATGGCTACAAAACACCACGGGCACGGAAACATAAAGACCGCCGGTGAAGGCAGACCCCCGACCTCGACACACACAAACGTGCTTGGACACACAGAACAAATCACTGCATATTAAGAGCTCATCTTCCTCCCTCTCTCCCGTGCTAAACAGTGTGACTAGCTGATATCCATGGCTAATCTCATTAGTGCATGTCACAGAGCAAGGGACAGGTTGCTGCTGAAGCTGCACGAGCTAGGTATTACTGTTGATTATACAAACACGAGACTCTCCATCATGGAGGAAGATGTTTCACTGTCCACTTCAGAGGGAGGATAATGTATTCAATCAGAGTTTGGAGAGTTTCTCAACTTGGACGGCAGACAGGTCAGAGACAATTAACTTTCAAGGGTCTGGTGAGAATCGGGGTTAAAAGCATCCAATCAAGTCGAGCCAGTAATTTGCTTTCTCCCTTGTTGCGCTGCTAAAGCCAGTTAGTGGTCGATCCAATTAAGACTTTGGTTCAGACCCGGCCCGCGGTGGTGTCCTGCAGGCAGAGACACACACCGAGTGGGGAGAGCTCTCTGCGGAGGGCTGTCTGTTACACAGGGATTGTTTGACACTCCTCTTTGATTACTCTATTTTTTTCTCGCTGTAGGAGGCTAACGGGCCCAGCTCGAGACTTGTCTCTCTGTCTGTCCTCCCCGATGAGGACAGGCGTATATTGAGCTCCCACTGGGGTCAGCAGGATGCTGATTGGGGCGAGAGAGAGTCAGTGGCCTGCCTAGGGGTGAGAGAGAAGAAGAAGAAGAAGGACCCGGCGGTCCCGCTGTTTGTTTAAGAGCAGGAGGCTCTGCGGAAAGGCCCTAATGTTTTAATTGGCGTGAGTTGCAACGGACGGTACCTGACGAGACCCATTAATCAGAGCGCGTTGAGGAGGCTGGAGGCTTGGGGGGAGGGAGGCCGGGAGGGAGGGGGTATCAGGCCAGTGCTGCGTGTCAAGCAGGGCCCTTTAGCTGCCTCGTCCTCCTGCCTCCCACCGATCCAAGACACCCACTGACACCCTCGCAGCTGTGTCTGTCACACTCAGCCACTTAACCACACAGTGCAGGAATAATTAGAATCTGTTTACACCCACGCGTGTACACGTCTTCCACACGCATGGTGCTAACATAAGAAAACAACAACACCTCGGTCCCTCTGAGTTATTTTTTTTTTTAATAATCTGTGTTTGTCATGTCCAACATAGCGTTTTCGTTATGGGGGACAGTTCAAGCTGTGTCACACATCTCTGGGGAGAAAACCTCAGGAGGCTGATGTAACCACGACAACACGCGCACGCACACACGCACACACGCACATGCACACGCGAAGAGAAGAATTAATCACAGACACACATGCATAACACCCATACAAAAGTTTGTCCTGTGGGCCAGCCCATCAGACAGCAGCTATTTTGCAAGGACTGATGTTCCTCTGTGAAAAAACAACAACTTTTCTCTCCACTCTGCCTTTCTCAGTGCGTCCTTTCAGCATGTTTGCCCCCGATCTCGTCTAGGTCACTTCACCTAATGGAGTAAAATTAAGGCCCCGAAGCCAGAAGTCGTCCATTGGACACAAACATCTATGTTTTCAGGACAAAGACTTCCTCTGTTTTTCGCCACTCTTCCCCCGTGCCTCCGCCCCGGGCTGGCAGTGAGAGATGTCCCTTAACTGGCTCTTACGTTGCCATTTTCTCCGGCCATTCATGGGCATACCATTAAAGCAAGGCTCGCACTTTATGTTTGTGTCATCGCGTTTGTTGCTTTCTCTTGTAGCGGTCTCTATTTGAAACATGATCTCACTGCTGTGCTGCTATTGGAGTGCACCGAACTGTAGGTCATGAGGGAAGCATCTCTTATTCATTCACCAGACAATCTCAGATATTTGCAAAACAGTAATCCTTCTTTATCCAGAAATAACTTAGTGTGTTTTACTGACCTTTCAATAAAACTGAGCTGTTGCAATTCACTTCAGGGAAGTTTTATGTCCGGCTATGATCAAACTTAATGTTTTTGTGTCTGTATATTGACAGATGCGTCTTATACGCTCTGCCAGAGGCTCTCTTTTTTAACACGTGGATTCCTTTCCTTTGTTAACTTTGTTTTAGATGCTTATTATTTAGTTGCACTACAGAATGCATGTAAAATATTATGCAAATATGTGTGCAAAGTTATTTACTCCAAAGATGGATTTAAATTCACAAAACACATTCATGTAACTTTTGGACCAATCTCACTCCGTGAATGTGGGTCTGTTCACCCTCCATAGGGAATCATTTACAGTCGTTCCATCCTACTGGGCGTAGACCTCAGGTTAATATTAACCAATCAGCATGCAGCGAAACCGGCCAACACTCTGCCACCGCTGGAACTACCTACCCTGTCCCCCAAAGCGTTTTTTCCTGAGTACAGCATTCCAAAAAAAAAATGTTTTAATAAATGCCAGCAGCTTGACGAGGTGCTAAGTGTTTATTTTGCGCTCAACACTGAACCTTCTGCGATTTTTAATTTAAAAAAAAAATTGTTCTGGTCAATGACAGTTAAAAAAATATTAACGCTGCTCTAGTCACTGTCACCAGCCGTCCAGTCACAGTGAAGGAGGGGCGGGACAGGACAGACGCGGTTAACTACAGTCGCTGACTGGTCCGCCCTTCAGAGTGGCTGTTCAAACACGAGTCCAGTTACCAGAATGTATTCACAGCAAAGAAAACTGAAGCTGTAAACGACTGTCGGTGCAGCCAGGTTAGGTAACACAATAAAACTGCGTGGTAAGATGCCCGTTGCAGACCCTCTGCAAATAAAACAGAGAGACAATAAAGTTAGCTCAATGTACCTTTCAGCTGGCAACGCTCGTTTCTTAATAATCACTTTTTAGGCATAAAATACGTACACCACCAGGTAGGAACAGATGCAAATTAACGAATAACACAAATACACCCATAGATGGCAAATAACAATAGGATGCATTTTCGATTGAAAATATGACAACACCTTCCTATCCTATAGGAGATTAATTCCACAGAAGAAGAACTGAAACGGGAGGGACTTGGAACTTTAACTCAGTGAACTAACAGTGTGTTTTAGAGGTGGGAGACAGATTTTGTATAATTACCCGGTTACATCCACATGAAGTGCATGAGAGGGAATCAGTGTGTGGGATGGTGAAAAAGACCTCTTTAAAATAATCAGCAAGTTTATTCCTTAGACACGTTTCAGTTTTCTTCTGATTTTATGAGGAAAACTCTGAAATATCTTTTCATCACTTACGGCTACTCTCCACCAACACGATCACTTTGACACGCCACCCTCCTCACTGTTCCAGAGCGAGGCAGCAACATGAGCATCTCTGCCGCATTACTGAATGCCACCAACGTGTCCAATCCCACACAGTCCTTACCCATCAGGCAATGCACGCTGTGGAGGGACAGTTTGGCTGGTGGGCACGTTTTTTTTCTTCAACTGTCCGCCCACCAAAACTCATCATCTTAATTGTCCCTTCTGTTGATGTGAAATTCAATAAAAGTGGCAGGGACCATTTTGAATTGATTGTGAATAGATGCCACTGCCTGGGTGTCTCCAATCATGACAGCTCGAGGAGAGTTGATGTAGTGTTTTAGACAAAGTGTGTGTGTGTGTGTGTGTGTGTGTGTGTGTGTGTGTGTGTGTGTGTGTGTGTGTGTGTGTGTGTGTGTGTGTGTGTGTGTGTGTGTGTGTGTGTGTGTGTGTGTGTGTGTGTGTATTTTTTGGGGTGGGGGGCTTCTTCATTATCTTGACTTGAAAAGTGGTTTGCACGGAAACGTTGCACACTGGTGACAAATTGTGTCTGCGCTGCCCACCCTCTGTTTTTTTTTTACATAACCTTGCTGGTAGTGCTTAGCAAATCTGTCTCTTCGCATTTGTATAGATATGTTCAATTGCTCACAGGGCATGAATTCCTCATTGGCGCTGGAAAAAGGCGGAGGTAAAAAATGAAAAACCATCAAGTCCTTACTTTTCACATGGCTGCACTCAACTCATTGCTCTTTGATAGCATGCCTCTGCAACTTAAGCCGTGAAGAATGATGTTTTTTTTAGTCCTTTTTGACCTTGACTACATATACAACCTGACCAATATTTAACACATTTCCTACACCCGCTGTCTCCTGAGACGCCATCAGCCCGATGCTCCTGTGGGTCCAAGGAAGGTAAAGCCTGTCGGTGTCACACTGAGCTGTGCAATTACAGGTGATCATCTGGAAAAAAGCATTCATTCATCTGTAGAGGTTTATACTGTAGCTCAAGCTAAGAGCTATTACACTGCATCAGGATGGATGTGGGTCACACAAACACAGATGAAAAAAAAAACCCACAGTGCACATGATTCTTCCAGTTAAATGATGAAGCCTTTACATGTGTCTGTAATGTTTATTTTTAAATTTGAATGCTCTGTTCGTTTTTCTTCTTTTTTTTTTTATAAATCAGTAGTATTGATCAGCGAAGTCAAATTTTGAGTGCTTGTCTCCAGACAGCAGTCAAGTCATTCCAATGCTTGACACCCATTTCCTCCCTCATCCTCAGGCTACATTGATTTTATGGAAGCGAAGTGCTTCTCCACCCAGTTGGTACTTTAAAATCTTCATCGTCCTCTATGGCCCATTATTTTTGCGGCTCATGAGGCCTTTCTGCCCCCGGGAGTGACGGCTATTTCAGAAAATCTCCCCAGAACATTTTCCTCATTGCCATTTTATCTATGTTTGACAAACTCCATCGCTTTCGTGCTCTCAATACATGTATTAGATGGATGTCAGAGGGGTTTGATTTTGTACTACTTAAATGCATCACGCTCATTCTAAACAGTCAGTTACACATATTGGGCGAGTGTTGTTACCACCTGAGAACCTACCACTGCAACCTATGTACAGGATACAACTTGATAACCAGTCTGCATCCTATTAGATTGAGGCCAAATGATTCTGGTGCGGCAACAAACAATCATTGCACCAATATTTCCAGCTGCTCCCAACTGGCGACAACCATAGTCTGTATATGGAAATAGACATAATCTCTGGGTCTGAAAAGTGAAGCCAATGCAGAAGTGTACCTCGAAGGCCACTTGGGGCTGCCTCCAATAGACTCCATTTCAAAAAGCATCAACATCTCTTATGAAATACAAAGTCAATGCATTTCTTCCTCCAGTCATTGTGGTGTCATCGGGTAAATTCTCTCCTTCTGATCAGTATTCTGGTGGTCCTTCTAAAACTAATACTAGAATTGATTAGATATGAGGCCTCAAAGAGGGGTCTGTTTGGGGGTGTTCCTGGTCTGATTGACAGACTAGGGTGCAGTCAGCTTTCCGCTAGAGATGGGCGGGGCAAAGCCGCTCGCTTCTCCTCAGCTCGTCCAAATACGGTCACTTCTGGCTCCAAAACAACCAATAATGGGGACGACCAAAATGCCAGACTTGAGGCTTCAAAACGGTATTTCACAAACCAAACGGGTGATGACGCAGCGCTGCCACTTGAGAACAACTCCAAATTCTGCCTTAGACATTGCGTCACAGTCCTCACAGTGACCAACTTAAAACTAAATAAATGTATCTCTATCCACCCATTCTTAATTTGAAGGTTCATATCATTCTACACGAGAGAATTTCAATCACCTGCATGGAAAGGTTTACGAGAAGAGCTAAAGGCATTTGGAAGATAGTTTTTTGTGGCTTTGCTAAATTGTCAGTTTATACTACAGGTAGAAGGCAAACCTTGGAGACGCATAAAACACAACTGTCTGGAAAAATGATTCTTAGTTAAGACAATTTAGGATTTGAACAAGAAGATACATTTAAAATTTACGAGTAATGATTATAAAGGAAACAATACTTTTCGCAAGCAACTAAACTGTTATGTTTCACAGATTTAGAAAACTACATAAAGGATCCTTCCTTTTGAAAGTGCTTTGTAAATCATTTTAAATTCAAAGTGTCCAACACAGCAATAAATAAGATCACACTTGCTGACGACAAACATAAAAAATTTAAAAAAATCCCTTTTTGACGACTCCTGACTCAACCTTGGCCTTTCCTTTTGCCCACACAGCCCTCACACTTCTTTTTTTTCCTGTCTCTCTCTATCACTCTTCATTAATTGTAGGCTCAGCATCAGCAGTGCGTCTCACAGCACGGGGTTAATGTAGAGGAGGATATGTCGCCCGGGGAGGCTGTTGCCTAATGCCAGTGAGTTCTCCACACCACTCGCATCCCACTGTGTCACCCACATCCACACTCCTGCTACCCATATGCAGCTAAGTGCACCTCTTAATCTGCTTACAAAAACTTCCCCAAACATTGGGTGTATTTCCATGAAAAATTAAATTACCTGCTAAAGTAAAATGTCTGACACTGCTGGGCTCTGTTTTTTCAATTTAATTTCCACCGACAGGAAGAAAGCACTAGATTTGGACTAATTTTCTCATTCAATGCTCACAGACTTGGCCGGGTTTGTGGCTTTTATCTTTTATTGTGTGCAGCTTTCTGTATGGGGGAGGCCTAAAGGATTGGACAGTTTGAGAGTGAGAGCAGGATCCAACCATTTTGTGCCTTTAAAGTTCAGCTCATCCAAAACACACACACACACACACACACACACACACACACACACACACACACACACACACACACACACACACACACACACACACACACACACACACACACACACACACACACACAATACCCTGCAATACCTTGAAAGGGAATGGAATATAATTTGTGACTTACTGTATAAAAAAATCTAAAGCAGCGTTTCTCTCCAGCAACAATGCCTCTGGTACGTGAGGTAATGCTAAGTCTTTACTATGAACATTTTCCATTGGAACTGCTTTGTACAAAAGAAACAGTCCCCTATGGAAATGAAATACCGTTCACCTCTGTATTGTGTATTGGAGGGAAATATCAAAGACGGACATCTGAAAAGTCAGACAGATGTAACCGGTCTTTCTGCATGGCTAGATCCTAATTGAGGTAAGTGATCATTTTGGATGAAGTGACCCTTTAAATTCTTGTAGTGTCGAGCATGTGAGAGATGTCTGCACAGTTTATTAACAGTCTGTGAAAAGGCTTCATGTTTCCTTCTGAAGCCGGCCGCCCTGCCAATGGGGAACACCCCCCCCCCCCACACACACACACACCCCCTCCCCCAAGAGAAACAAAATACAAACATACTCATAGAACTGCAGTTACATCGAGTAACTACTATTTATTTACTTACTTCCTGTGCACCCGTTTCATTTCAACTTCGTGAGAGTCGCGCATGCTTTTTTCCGTCATTGAAAGTCGCGCTAATTTGTCTTTTTCTGAGCAGAAGGTGGAGACGGGTGAACGTTACTCGAGTTGACGAACTACATTCGTTACGTGATTGTAAAAAAAAAAAAAAAAGTGCAACGAAAGCCTAAAGTTAAGCTATCAATGGACAAACCTTGACTTCAAACTGCTGAAGACCAAAGCAGGATACCAGCTTCTACTGACAGTAGTAAGGATACTAACGTGAGCTCATGACCAAGCTAGCAGTGCAACGTGGTGCTGCTCGCCCTTAAACCGTCACAACGGCGGGAGGTGACGACCCGTCCGGCCCCTCCGAGACTCTGCCGAGGGGAAACACTGAAAACAATGCAAAGCATCACATTTAACCCCTTCTTTGTAAATCACAATATGTGTCTCTGTTATTTTAACTGCACTGTGTCTATGCAGCATGCGATTGCAAGCGCTTGGAAGAGATGCGGAACGCATAAAGGGATTAGGACGATCAGTGTCAATCTCCGGCGGAGATGATTTATATTGCCTAAGGTGTACTTATTCTTCTGAGACAAACACAAGTCATGATTAATTAGTTACAAAACATTTTGCATTATTGCAGTGACTCAGAGGGTGCAAGAAAAAAAATTAAAAAAACAGATTTAATTCGGATTATCTGTTCAGTCTGATGTATGAATTTTGGTGGTATGCTTGTAATTGTGCTCATGCACAGTAAATCTCCCGCTCGGTTCAGTGAAATGCAACCCTCACATCCCGCCTGGGAAATACATTCCGTTATTGCTTTGGATAAATAAATAAATTCAATTACATCATATGCATCGAATAACTTGGCTCAGCTTTACCTATTTCAAAGTGATTAATGTTGCAGTGGGGAGCGCTAACAGAAACATGGGAGAGCCTTATTGACATTAAAGAAGATATCATCATACCAGCTCGGGCTCTATCTATCAATGGAAGCGTCACTCCCACGTCTGGGAGGCGCACAGCAGAATGAGAAGTTTCTAATTTCAGCTGGGTTTATTGAGGCGTCAGATTGCACCTGCCGTGGGCTCGCACTCCGATGGCCTTTCAGACCTTAACTTTCTGTCTCAATCAGGGGGAAATGATTGCCTGGCTGTGCTGCTACCTGCCTTCATCATCCTGTAATTACACTTACTTCCATTTAGAGACACATGGCCAGCAGCTCTGACCGGGACACGTCGGCTCCCACTGAGGGGATTGCGGGGCGAGTACCAACAAGGGCTCAGCTACGGGGGTACTGGGTGAGGTGGTGTTACGCTCCCTCGCTATTTATTTAACAATGAAACTCCACATGACTCATTGGCACCTTTTCATCATCTCCTTTCAACACAGCTGCCTCATTATGTTGTGTTAATAAGTCCGTGCCTCCTTGTGAGCTTTTCCACACTCGATTTTAGTTTTTCAGTAAAAGTAAGAGAATCATTTCGTGGTTGTTGAACAAAAAAAAAACTACAACTGCCCATCACAAGGCGGGAAAGTAAAAGTAGACTCGCTTTAGCACATCCGATGCTGCTCACCCCTCCCAAACAAGGCCCTCAGAGCCCACACTCGGTCCCCCTCAACAGCTGCATCACTTCACAAGTTTGGCTCCGCTTCACAAAGCTTCTGTTGAGCCGGTTCTGTTTGTTCTGCAAGTTCCACCGAGCAGTCTGTACTTATTGTTGTAAACCCAGCCCAGTTGTTTAGAAAGTTAGACTTGTGGCACAATAGGCAGTGTCGCCATCTGTTTGGAGAACGAAACACGAAACACTCCTAGACACAAAATTGTTGTCATTCTCCTTAATGAGTGGAACTAAAAAAAAAAATGCATCAGCATAATAAAATGAAGTCTTCCTGTTTCCTGTTTAAAGTTATATGGTTTCATACATACTTCTCAATACTGACTGTTTTCAAAAAGTTGTGACCAATAGAATCCCGTGTATGGATTGAATTATGCCCAATTTATTATTTTTAGATTAAATGTTTGTGCACTGGTGTCCGTGTGGACAATAAACAGTGAAATGTACTGCCTGCATTATATATATTTGTAACGTGTCAAAAGTGTTTGATAACCACTTTTGAAAAATCATTGCAAAAAATATGTTTATACTGTATATATTCAGGAAAAAATATAATCTTACATATGGATATATATCACCTTGATATTGGAATTGGCATCAGCACCGAAACTCCAGTATCAGTATCACTTCTAATGTAGAGGAAAGATGACACTGACACACGATGCAGGGTTTCAGTTCTTCAGTGGAGTTTTAATGCAACTTTAGTACCATTACAGTATATGTGAATGTTTTAAACTTCTGTTTTACACTGTAAACACATACTGAATTTGAATTAAATGTGCTCTGGGCAGTGTGTAATTAATAATCAATGTCTTCTGCTCACTCCTGTATTAATAGTTTGGTTGGTTTTAGGTATATTTTCTAGTTTTAATGTTTGCTTCGGTGTGCAGCGACATTACTGGCAACATGACAGCATCTTCTGAACTGGTGGACTTATTGAGTTGTTGACAGAATCTGAATTCACCTTTGGGGCTCATTTCTGTTTAATGTTAAAAGTATGATTAGCTCTGCTGGAACAGCGAAACGTTGTTCGTATTGGTTCCAGTTTCTGAGTTTGAAGTGAATGCAGGATAAACATCAGACGCAACCACAAACAAATAACATTCCGCTGGAAATGCTCAGACAAATAACACACAAGCTGAACTGTACATGACGCACCGCAGCTTGGATGCCTTGACAATGGCTAATTTATCTGTCATGTCCACAGCATACGCCTCAATTAGAAAGGAATTTTCTAGAAACATTTTTGTTCTGCTCTTTGGTCTGTTTTTTTTTTTTTTTTCTTGCTTTCCACAGCGGTTCGGCTGCAACAATGCTATACATTAGGTGCATTATCGCTGCCTCCGGGGGCTTTTTGATCACAAAACATAGCATCCAGGTTTCTAGGGAGGACTGAGAGAGAAATTTGGGGCAAGGGTTATACAGTACAGCGCATCATGATGATGGGCCATTTTGCTGAATGGAACCCAATGTTGGACTGACTTTCTTTTAAGACCTGTGCAGAAAATGGCCAACAGAGCTGCAGGCCAGAACAAAGAGGCCTCATTACCTTCTGTGGCTCTCAATTGGCTTTCTGTTGGAGTAATGAGAAGAAGAGAAAACTTACACAACTGATGGAAATGTGTTGAAGCTCTCTCTCTTTTTTTTGTTGTTGTTGCTTGTCAATAATTTAATCGACTTCTGGTGGTGGCCATACCACATTTCTGCAGGATATAAAAGGACAAGTCAACCTGCGTGTACTGTAATGAGCTTTTTGATTAAGAATGAAAATCCGCTGGAGGGAGAGAGGAGAGAAAAAAAAAAAAAAGAAGAAAAAAATGTCTTGCGATAGAGTAATTTCTCTCGTGCCACATCGCTACGCCAGCCTGCGTACATGGAGAGTATTAACCAGCTGCTGTAGCCAAACATCCCCCTTTGCCCCCCCCCCTTGCCCACAACCCTCCCAATCCACCACCATTCTCCTCCAGCCGGCCTGCCCCAAAACCAAGCACTTCTGTGTGACATTTATGCATCTGTGTACATTGTTATCTAAAAATGAGACGCTATTATCCTTCAAACGCTCCTATTAAAGCTCTCTTCCGTCGGCTTTATTTTGGTTCAGACTGTATGAATGTGTGTCTCGGAGGAAAGTGAGCAGAATGGAGCCTGAAATGGAGAGCAGGCTGTTGTTGCGCGAGCATTAGCAGCGAGCGGCCGTGTTCCCGTGTCAGTCCTTGGATAAGGTCTCAGCCATCAGACTTGTGGTTAACACACTCTTCTTGTCACACCTCAGCCTTGTTATCTACTACCCCCCCCCCTCCCCCTGCCCCCCCTCTTTCTATATCCATTTCCCTGCCGCTGTGTGTGTCTGTGTGCATCCTGTTGTACGTTTGGCCTGTGTGCAGAGTTCATTACTCTATTCCTCGCTTCATTACAGCCTAAAGATGGGCTGTCATCACCGCTGATGACTGTGCATTAGAGTTTTCCCTTCGCTCTCACCCCCCTCCTTTTCCGAGAGGACAGCAAGGCGCGACGGTGGCATGGGCGTGTTTTTTTTTGTGTCGATGGAACTATTTCAGTGCTCTCAGAAGACCCCCCCCGCCGCCTAGTGCGGTGATCAGCGGAAACAAAAGTCACCTGCCTGTGCGAGATCCAAACAAATCATGCGAGAGAGCCTTAGAGTGGAGGAGGAGAGGAGATGTTTCTAATTAAAGCTCATGGTGAATTTGGCGGTGGAGGTAATAGGGCGGTGGTAGTAATGTCTTGTCTGTTTTGCTGTCAAGCTTCAGGGCTCTGGTAGATTTCCACTGGCCACGTATCGACAGCACGCCGGGGTCTGTGTGTGGAGATAATCAGCCTCTATTCAGATGAGGATCAGACAGGTTTGTTTGCTGGAATCCTTTGCACCATGTCCCTGCCACATAAACAACCAGACATGCCACGCCTGGCAGGAGGCTGCTGCTGCTGCTGCTGCTGCTGCTGCTAAAGGGTGACAGAGACGAAGCATAGCCTGCTGATTGAATTACAGCTTTTCGTCAAGTGATTTTCTTTTGAGTTACCGTGTGAGTCACAGTGGCTTCATATTCTCCCCTTTGAAAAGATTTCATAATCAGGATGAACTTATTCACAGAGCAGAGGAGCTCAGAAAGGTTGATGACGAGTCATTGGGTCTGAATTAAAGGCTGCTAAGGGCGCTCTGCAGGAAAATGCAAGATATCAGTGATGGAGATGTGAATCTTCGCTGTCAAGGAACAAGGGTATGATGAGAAAAGTGAAAAATGTACTTGCTGATTTAAAAAAAATGCAGACCAATCCAAGTTTTTTTGAATTGTTTTAATTCTATTTATAGGGTTTTAAAAAGCACCACATAATTCTTCATCTTCTCCTCTCAAGTTTTTAATACTTATGCTGACCTCTAGGGAGCAGTGTGGGAGTCTGATTTTTCAGACGTGTTAGAGAAATAGCAGTATCTGCATGAAACATGCTCTGTCATCCAGTTCAGGCTTAAAACTACATACCGCACTGGTATAGTTCCAAAACTTGAATGAATTTGTGCATGATGAAGCTATTTAAAATGAAAAATTTTCAATAAATTTGTTTTATCAGGCTCATTATCTTCCCCTCTTGGTCTCGCTTTCTCTGTAACAACGTCATTACTTTCTGAGACTGTAGTAGTCTGAGTGCATCCTCCCTCGTTGTGTTGTTTTGGTAATAGCATGGAGAAAAGAGTGCGTCTTTGTGTGTGGTTGCGGTGTGTGTGGTGTAGTATGTGTGTGTCTGGAGTCCATCTGTGGCAGAACAAGAAGGTTCCTGTGTCATTTCCCACTCGGCTGCACTAACATCTTCAATTAACAGCAGCCAGATACTGATTACATGTTTTCAGGATGTTGCTCTGCCTCTGTGACCGATCTCCTCACACTCTGCTGGGCTCCAAACTGCCAACAGAAAGCAAAGGTTGCACAGACATGCACTGAAAGCACACTTGTCTTGAGTACCTTTTTTTTTCCCCCCGTTGGTTCCTGCTGCTGCTCTTTCAGTCTGCAGGGGGAAAGAAAACTAAATGTGACTCAGGAATCGGTGCATAATCACATCTCCAGGTGTAAAGGAATTTGCAGCATGCTTTTTCCCCTGGCTGCATATGAGGTGCATAATCAGTTAGCACTTGACCTTGACTTGTATCATTAATTCAGTGAGTAAACTGTCAGCCTCTCTCACCAGCTGTTCTCAGGATTGTAATCTTGGTTCCCTGAAGGTCAAGTGTTCCTCACGAGTTTTTTACTTTTCTTTGAGGGAGGAGCTCGTTCGGCCAACTGCCTCTGTTGATCTGTCTGTCTGTTGAATGCTGTGGAGTAATCAGCAGTGTAAAATGACAAACATTTACAGTGTCGTTTGGAAAAAAGTATGTGAGCCCGTAGGGTAATTGCCAACAAAAGGAGAGGAAAAAACACATTACGACCAGGCTCTCGTGCTACAGTACAAACAAGAGAAACATACAAAGATTACAGCTGTCAAAAAGTTCTGTCTGAAAAGTTTCTTTTCACAAGAAGCATCGGCTGATGTGGCTCGCAAAAGAGAGATTTCAGAAAACTTGCTGTTCAGAGTTGTTCACTTACAGGCTTGAAATTGTTACAAATTAATTTTAGAGAGTTAAAATATTGATTAATCCATAGTTTAAAAAATAAATAAATCTGTAAATGTAGATAATTTTGTGCTGTATACAGATTTATAATATAATACTGTTCCGCATAACTCAGCAATGCATTATTACCCACCACTGTTCCAACCTCGCTATTTATGGCACACAAACAAGATAATTTTATGTTCTATCCAAAATGCAGAATTCTATCAAATGCAGCAGCACTTGCCGAAGAAAGATTTCTCATGGCAACAATAAAGCATATCGTATTGTATCCTAAATCTCATTGTCTTCAGCCCACTCCTATTGGTTAGAAAGGAAGATCCTGGCAGCAGTATAGACCGGTGAAGCTGCTCTCTGCATGGTGGTACAGTAACAGTTGAGCACCATAGTTACCAAGCCAGGAAATTCAATTAGAGTCCAGTGTCGTCCTGCATTGAGTTTACTATGGTGCAACTAACAAAGTCCTCCTGCTTGGCCAGATGAAGCCAAAGGTTGCTGGCTTTTGTTGGTCCCGTCAGAGGCTGCACTGATCGGCCCAAGATGCCCTCAATTCTCCTTTGGCCCACTTGGAGTGAACAATGAGGCACTCCAGTCTTTTGTGGAGTTTTACTTAAAATAATTTCTGCTTGTGTCTCCCCACCGACACCCCCACCTGCCTTCAAATTACATTAAGGGTGCTCTAGTACATTAACCACCGGACAAATCAAATAGCCATTTGAGGAGGAGGACCGGGGTTAAATGAGCCTTTCGAGAGATTTGGACCCGGACTGACTTTTAAAAGCTCATCAAGCGAAACACTTATCCTTGGCATGCCCTTTAGACCTCGGCGCCTTAGAGTAGTGTCTCCTCGGCTCTTGTTTATAAGGATACATCATGTCGTCTGCTCCTCCTTGTTTGCGCCGCAGCAGAACTCAATCAAATAAGGCATTGCTGATTGAGGCCGGGTCACCGCAGAGGTGTGCCCGTCTCCGGCGTGACGCGGCTATCTCAAGTGAAATGAGCCGGAAAAGCTGCTGTCATGAGGTGGCAGAGGAGACGCCGAGCGTGGAGGGAAATGGATTGTAGTCGGAGCCAGATCTGACTTTTGATAACAGGCGAGCCGGCCTTTGTGTGAGCGGACACACTGATGTGCAGTTAGCGGGGGCAGTCATCCTCGGAGTCGATATAAGTCTCATGAACCGTGAAGGGCAGAGGTCAGCAGAGGTTAGTCGCTCCCCTGCACACCCGCTCCTGAGAAAAATGAGATTGCAACTTGCTAAATGGGAGTCAGCATCAGCAAGTATGTGAAATGAATACAATCGAAGCACAGACAAATCCACACGTGTTTTTGAGTTACAGTCATTTTAGAAAAGCACGAGTTTTAATCTGCATTATGTCATCTGAGAAAGAGAAGATGCAACTAAGGTAAAATTCTTTGCTTAAGTTGTGTTCAGAAGATAGACAGGTGAATGCACTCACGTTGGCGACAACTACACTCACAAGCCTAAAATGAAGCTATCAATGGACAAACCTCGAGCTCAAGCTGATGAAAACCAAACCAAAATATCAGCATTTGTGAAACGCACCCGACTTGTTTCTACTGAATGTTGTAAGGATGCTAATGTTAGCATGCTGCTGATCAAGGTAGCAGTCCAACTCAAAGCTGCACCCCCCCGGTTGTCGATTACCATCTTATAGTTCACGTGCAAAGTCACTTTTCAAAAATATTTTGTTTTTTTAATGGCTGCATTTTCAAAGCTGAAGTCAAAGCAATACTCAACAGTTTCCCATTTCGTCTGATGTGTTTTGCTGCCAACCCTCTGATCAATGATCTCCTTATTTGACACCGGTGTCATTTGTGACTAATAGCAGCTCCTCTTGTGCATTTTTCTGAAGGGGAAAAAAATAGTACGACGACAATCATTTGACGATTTACAATCATATGATGAAATTCTTTAAATCCAAATGAATATTATTTTGCATTTGCTCATTTTTACGTTACTATACAGGGTTTGTCTTCAGTTTTGATTTGAAGGGTCACATATTCTGTCGTTATCGGCTCCGCAGGCCCTAAAACAACAGCGTGCGGCTGCGGCATACAGGCCGTTTCTATCGGCTTTGAAAACCCTGATGGCCACGAAAGTGTAATTGCTTTAATGGTGGAAAAAGGTGAGGGCAGTTTAAAGGATTGATTAAGGGATTTGGATTCACACTGAACAAACCGGGGAGGGCGCCAAGGTCACAGCCAGGGGCAAAGACAAACAAATAGCTCGCTCTCTCACCCACGGACTCACACACACACACACACACACACACACACACACACACACACACACACACACACACACACACACACACACACACACACACACACACACACACACACACAGAAACAAAAACAAAAACACAACTCGAGTCATCTTACACCTCGCCGTGTCTGAAGTCAAAGAACACTTCTTTGTTCTCCCACAGGGCTGAAACAACGTAACTACACATTTATTATCTTACTATTTCTTTATAAGAATTCAATTGTCTCTGATCGCCCTGTGTCGCACAATCCTCAGTTAAATTTCTTTCTTCTTTGCACATCCATATTTATGCATTTTTAAACCATCCCTCAGATGCTCCCAAGTTTTTGTGTAACATCAAATGTCATTTAAGCCCTTATTGAACAGAGATGCTGTTCAGTGTGTGACGTGTCAGAGTCTAATGGGCCCTGAATGTCAGGAAGGTGTGCTGTATAATGGCTGACTGTTCATAACACACCGTCCTAACCCCCTTTTCCTCCAGTGAGGGTCACAGCCACCGCTGAAGACAGCGCGCCATAACTGAATTAGTAAATTCAATCTTCTAAAACGAGATCATGTGTACTTCCAAAAAGAGCTCTCCACACTTTTAGCGTAATTGCCCGAACAATTATGTTAATTTAGAGGTTCTGTGCATTGCGTGTTTTTTTCTTAACCAAAATCCGATGCTAATTTGAAAGGAAAGTTTCCTTCTTTTGAGGTAAAAGGCTCAGATGAATTGCATGCCTGCTTTTACTGTTGCCTGTGAGTATTTGTCCACTGATAGTGTTTTGAGATATTCAGTCATATATAGAGCAGATTTTGTCTCTCTGCCATTTTAAGAAAAGAAGTCAAATAAAATTGTTTCTAAAACAAATTGACTAGAATACATATCATATGTTTTCCCTCTTTGGATCTTTGTGAGTAGAGCGAGACTGGGATCACACGCAGTCTTTCCCTTCTCTTAGAAATGTTCTTGCCTCTGGCCTCTGCTCTCCCCAGCTGGTCACATCTGTGTGAACAAGCAGAAACAGGCACTGTTGCTTGGCAACCTTAAAACTCTTGGTGATTGGGGATATCTTGCTGCCTGGCTGATGGGTAGGGTTAAATGAAGAGGTGGTGAGTTTCAACTGAAATGGCTGTGTTCATCTGAGACAAACTAGCTTTCTGTTTCTGCCTTGACATCTTCTGTGTTATCAAATAGTGAATAAATAGGTACAGCAGTTTCAGTTACAGCAGTAGCCGTGGCACAGATGGTAGCGGGTTGCCGACTGATCGGTAGGTTGGCGGTTCAATCTGTGGTTCCTCCTGTCTGCGTGCCGAGATGCCCTCCGGCAAGGCTCTGAACCGCAATTTGCTCCTAATGGCAGGCACATTTTAAAGTGCTTTAAGATCACAATAGTGAAAATGTGCAATATAAGTGCAGACCATTTACCATTTCTGCTGGTTCGAAAATACCTTTTCATAGATTAAATGGAAAAACTTAAAAAAAAAAAAAAAAAACATCAAGAACAACACCAATACCAAAAAGTGCTTCATTCAGGGAACTTTCATCTACAAATCTGATGGAGGTTTAAAGGTAAGATAGTTATTTCAGAATTTTGGGATTGTTGTGATCAATAATGCTTCATTTTGCAGTGGTTCCCCCCCCCAAAAAATTGGCATTTTGTGGAGAATTTTTTTGCAGTAAACATATAAGTCAAGGGGGGAAAAAAACGTATTTTTTACTACTTAATGAGAAAAGAGTAATGGGTAATCACTTCTATCATAATAAGCTTAATGCACATATCAGAAATTGAAATTTGAAATATTTTAGTTTTCATCTTATTGTTATATTCTGAAATTGAAGAATCATGGGCTCAAAGTTAAAAAAAAAAAAAATCATAAAATTCACAAAACAGACAGGCTGTGACTGTAATGTTGCATACATTTGTAAAAAACCAAGGCATTTTAAATGATAATAATTTCTGAATACACAAACTCTCCATCTCTACAGGTGTAAAAAAAAAGTCGTGCAAACTTGGCAGCCAAATTCTCATGAAAAGACGACATTTCCCATAAACCTCATCACTTCCTGTTTTGTCTATTTTTTCTGGCCGGTCGGCATGTTGTTTGTTTTGATGACAAGAGGAGAGTTTTAAGATTCCTACAGTCCTGTACATGAGGTATTTTGTTGCTGAAGCATTTTTTTATTTGGAAAGAGTTTGTGCTGCCAAGCAAAGCTTCTATTTAATGATTTTACTGCAGGAACTTTCCAAAACTGTCCCCATAAATACGGTGGAGTTTGGTTGAAGTTGCATTCGTAATTGCGATCCCTCAAGGGACTGATTAGACTGAAAGTGAAGAGTGCCTTTGTGTGTTGGAGTCAAGACACGGAAGATCTAGCAAGTATGGCAGTTTTGCACTTGTGTGTGTGTGTGTGTGTGTGTGTGTGTGTGTGTGTGTGTGTGTGTGTGTGTGTGTGTGTGTGTGTGTGTGTGTGTGTGTGTGTGTGTGTGTGTGTGTGTGTGTGTGTAGCTTGTTGAACGTACATTTGTGCCAGTGTCCGATACACACTGTGTCACCATGACACTATCCTACTGTTATAGCCAAGGGCACGCCATCATAATTGCTGAGAGTGATTCAATTATTATCCAATTCTATCTACTCCACAGGGGGGCGGGAGGTGCGCTGGGACATTAGAAATGGATCATTTACTTCACTGTCAGGAAATGTACACGGCTTCGTCTTTTATCCATGACAAAACACACATGATGGTATGCACACAGCGGAAATACCAAACATATGTGCACAGCTTTAGGTCTTAAGCTGCAGAGAAATGTGTATTTTCCCTTTTTTTACTTCGGTGATGTCTCATTGGATCGTGGCTCCATTAACTCTATAGCTCTCAGAGGGTAGCTAGCTTCATGCTACATTAGGAATATGGCCTTATGGATTTCATATAGACTTTTTTCTCTTTTGCTTTAGTGAATCGCAAAGTTAATATATTTTGTAGCTTAACAAACCACACTCAGACACTTGAAAATGCATTTGTATCACATTCAGCAAGTTTGTACAGTGTCTTAATGCACACTGCTCTCCTATCAATGGTCATAACATGATGAGGCCTGCAGACGGGCAGAAAGCAGCCATGTGTGAACAGTAATCATGTGGTGTCAATCATGCGCCTGAAGCTTTCACTCAGGAGTCAATCAGCCTTGGGAGGCTTACAGGCAAATCAACAGTTCTGCAGGTGGACAGGATGGACTGGATGACTGGCAGCTTATTCTGTCTGTCAGCAGAGAATTGAGGAGAAATCGAACGCGGCCACGCTGCGAAGCTATCCAGAGGAGATTGTCTGACTTTTTCAGAGACGAATCCCCATAAAAACACACACTCAAATTCCTCCATTTCCATACCGTGAAAGCTTGATCTCCTTGTGTCTCTGTCTATCATAGCAAAACAATCGTGTGTTTAAGCGTCCTGGAAACATGATGAGTTGTTTTAACATCGAAGAATCATCATCCATTGATGTAGCTGGTGTGAGAGGAAATGATGGAGGGTTAAGCACCACCGTCATTACTCAGCAGATGATGCTTTCACATTTTTACAGACTGATTTCAAACAGCCTCAGTGGGTGACTCACTGAGAACCCAATACTGTGAGGGTTTTATTTTTGGGGAAAGATTCATCGTAAAGGACAAGATTTATTCCAGCATGCTTCTCCATCTGCTGCATGCAGAGAAGTCTTTCAACTAACCGGAGCCTCAGATGAAGCATTGTTCAGGGGACAAAATTGTGCTTTGATGGACAGATTCACCGCGCGGATGAATTAAAGAACCAATTAAATTCCCATTCTCTTAGTTTCCCGTTAATGGCACTAAATAATACGTTCTGTCGGGCTGTGTGAGACCGTGCTACCGTGCAGCAGGACTTGGCTGTTGTGCTCTATGCTGCTGATGATTCAGCCCCCGTGTTGACGTGCTTCATAAACATTTAACTGCCATTTTACCAAGCTGTAAAAAAAATCACAAAGAGGCACGCTGGGTTCCCTTAACAACCCCCTTTTTAAAAAATTACTCACATTGTAATTTACTGCTGAGATTGCAGTTGGTAATTAGCCACAAGCTTCGACACAAGACAAAAGCAGAGGTTCATCCACAAACAGGCTGTTTAGTTGTTCATTATTGACCAGCGTGTATGTTTGGGGTTGTAACGCCCTCCTGAATAACACATGGCTACTTTTGTATACATTATTCAAACAAATACAAATTATATTTCATTCTTCTGCCGTGCAACTCATTCAAACTTCATTAATCGTCTGGGCACTGAGATGCATGATGGCAGAATCCAGTTGTGATTTAATATTGCTGCGCTCAGCCATCATTTACGTGAGCACGTGACTTGGAGAGGCGGAGTGAAAAGGGATGATGCACCAGCTCTCATGTCCCCTGAACGTGGAATATTCATCATTGCAGCATGCATGATGTAAATGCATGTCATATCAATGCAGGAAACAAGCATTAGTGCACAGAGCGGAGACACCGCGACTGTGAGACTTTGCACCATTTTCTTTGTAGTATATGAGTTTGCATTGTTAATGACGTGAAGTCTGAGCAAGCAAGAAAACCCCTGAAATATCGTAATACTATTCGAGCTCACGGTCACACAATTCAGACATTTCCAACTCTTTAATTTAGATTTAACAACAATAGCAGCTGGTTCCATTTTTAGTTAAAGTGACCCAGAACAAAGCTTCGTTCTGCAACTCTCCTGCATTTCTCTGGAAAAATTGTCTGCGACAGCAAAAAAGAAAGAAAATTCTTTCGGCTTGACATTTCCCGTGACCATGAATATCTTGCAACAATATCTCTGCCTCATGGAAAACACGAAAAAGAACAGAAAAGCCTGAAAACAAGAGCGAGGATCTGTGCTCCCGGATTTGTCTTTGGAAATCATGCCGGAGACTCCCTGCCATCAGTGATGTTTGGTGTGCAGCGCAGGGCACATGCTCGGGCAGCCTGCACAAAAATAGTAGCATTACTAAGGATCTTAGAGGGGTTTGGCTGGTCACGAGTCCCCGGGGAGGAAATCCTGATGTGCCCTCTCACAATCTCGCACACACCTACATGAACACACATACACAAACAAGAAGAGAAAACCAAAGGACATGCCATAAAAAGATAGAAAAAAGAAGGCTGGCAGACAGGGCAGATTTTAGAGTGTAAGATTGCTTTTTTGAGCTGTGGTGTCTAGAATCAGCCGTAGGATAGGCTGTAAGAGACACAGAGACGGGTCATGATCAGGGTCTGCAACTGCAGCATCGCCTTTTTTGTTGTCTTTTTTGATGCGTTTTTTTTGTTGCACCCGATGAAAGACATTTGAACGGAGGCTTCAGAAACATCAGGCAGGTGTGGATTAACAAATGTTGACACTGTAAGTAGTGGTCATCATTAAAAAAATGACATAACATGCACATTGAGTAAAATATGATCTTTAATTCCCCATATAATGGACAATTGTAGAGTAAACGCACACTTTCACGAACCCAGAACAAAAGTCAATGTACCAAAGAATATACAATTAATTGATAGTGTTTACTTCAGTGATGAAGGAAGGCTAAAGGAGTTAGAATCCTCAATTCAATTATCTTTTGTGTTTACACCACTGAAGCTACCATCAACCCAGAAATTAATTTCCTCTCTTGTTTACTGTATTTTGAAAGCGTCTCTTCTGGTTTGAACGGTTTGAAACAAGATTTTCGATGTATTCACAGAATCAATTCATCCTCGAGTCATCAGAGTGTGTTTATTCAACGCGTGTCTAAAATGGATGCACATTTCATTGCATTTCGAGTTACAGTTACACCTGCTTTGCATGCATTCAATGAAAGTCGTTCCAACTGAGATACCTCTCTAAAACGTCTATGGGAGAACAGATGTGGAATTTTAAAGGCAGTCCTCAGGCAAGATGTACATTTTTAATATCATTTTTATGGGTTACGATAGCCCAGAACTCCTACAGGATACATTTGGTAATGCTTCAGAGTTATTTCATCGGTGAATAATTTATGATTTAGAAATGAAACTTTGAATTAATCTAATTTTAATTTGTGAAAGCAAAGAATGATTGAAGGACCTGCTGTAAGCATTTGGATGCTGTAGACGTTACGAGTTGGTTTCCCACTCTGCCTGCAAAGCAGCTCAGTCCCAACCCCACTGATACGTACACTGCAATACCTGATTAAACCCAGCTGTGTCCACATAAACATGCAAATATCACATGTGACTTTTGGTGATGAATATGCACCTTATGGACCATGTGAGGAAAAAGAATACCATTCGATTTCTCCTGATTTTCGGAATCGTTTTGTGATATTATGTACCTTAATGATGCAATTCTCCAAGTCTTTGCAATTTTTCGTTGAGGAACATTATTCTTAGGTTGTTGCACTCATTTCCCATGCAATCTTTCACAGTGGTGAACCTCTCCGCATCTTCACTACTGAGGAACAATACAGTTTCTCAGTTTAAACACTTGCTATGTTATCTTTGGTCTATTTTCAATTAAATATGGGTTGATTTGATTTGACCTTTTTTTTTAATTTATTCTGCTTGTGGCACCAAGAAAAAAAAATGAAAGGTTTAATGGCTGTGTCCGATTGTGATGCTGGCATTTCCCTATTGACATCTTCAATCCCCCATTTACATTTCATATCTGGATAAACCAGTGGTTGGGCTGCCATGTGAAAGGCCAGGTTGGATTAAGGTATCTTTGCGATGGTGTGATGCCTCATGGACAGGCAGACCTTAAATCCCTGTCTGGAGCAGAGCAGGTCTCAAGCTGCTGGTAAGCTCTCATCAGTCTCCTCCTCGACCTCACAGCTCTCCCCCTCTCATACCACGGAGATCAGGCATGATGGCATGTGCTGCTGGATATAATTGCTTTGTCCTCTATCTAGCTTTTTCCTCCAAATCAAATTAGGTGACACAGGAGGAGAGCATGAGCTCCTCCTGTCAAAGAGCCCGCAGATTTCTGTCTCGTGTCCAGAAGCAAATGTCAGATTGGCCGTAATCTGGCAACATTTTGTTGGTATATCTGGTTGCGTTTCTCTCTCAAGTCAACTGTTTTTGTTTTTGATGCAGGAAGCAGCAGATGCTCCAAGCTAAAGGAGTATGTTGTTCTTTCTCTGTTTCAGAGGGCTTGTAAGCCCTAAAATCATGTTTCATTTTCCTGCAGGCTTGCTCCTCAGGACTGTAAATAGCCAGTATCAAACAGTGAGCTAAGGTTGAGCAATAATCCAACTCAATGCAGCTAGTTGTTGGGATTTTCCTCTTCTCCTTCAGAGATACTCTGGATGAAGTGGTTGCCTCACACTCATGAATCAGAAAATGTATTTCTCGTTGTTGCAGAACACATCCTATCCTCCACAACCGTGAAGGATGAGGAGATCCAAGGACCCTTGTTAATATGCAAAACAATGCATCATATTTTTCACCGTGTCTCATTTCCAATTGCAAATGGGGGAAGGAGTAAGAAATATGCAGGAGATTACTGCGTTAAAGAATTTGGTTCTGCTTAATAGTGACTCCTTTGATTTGGTCCTGGGCCCCTGAGATGAGCGCGGATGAGGAATGATTGAGATGCATGGAGGAGCTTGTTCCATGACTGCTTGCTCTGCTAAACGGGCCCACTTCACAATAATAAGAGGTCATCCCTGGTGGAGTGTGGAAATGTGTCTAATTAAAACAAAATGCTTTATCAAGAGCCGAGGGAAAGTGAGCAGCCCCAGTAAAATAAATAGCCAGCAATTTCCTGAGATTCAAATTCTGATAAGTATCTTATTAAAACAGTCCACCATCTAATGAAAGTGCTTCACAATCTCAGAGCTCCTTTTCCTCCCTCATCCTGCTCCCAGCCCCCATGCTGTGTGAGCATGCGTGCAGTTAAGAGTGCACCAAGTTGGGAGTCTGCCTATTTTGTTAGGCATTTTGGATTTTGCTCACCTTGCAGTTAAGCAGGAGTGTAAATTACGTAATGCTGTGGGCACAAAGTACTTAATTGTTTTTTTTATATCATCACTTTTCATCTTCTCTGACAGCTTCATTGTAGCACTGATGTGTTGAAAGATGGACCATCTGTACTTTTGCCACTTTTTTTTCCTCTCGCTGTCTCTCTGTTGCTATTTTTGAAGAGCCGCGTTTCTGTACTGATGGCATCATAGTCCATGATTTTGTTGAAGTCTGATATGTGAGATTACAGCACAAGGCTGCAGCTCACAGAATGCCTCCAAGCAAGGGCAAAATAACAATAATTTCATACAATGCCTCACTCGGCAAAACACATCAGAGCAGTTCGCAATTACCACGTCTCCTGTGATTGCATCTCTGTGGAAATTAATTGCTGTTTTAATTTTGTTTCGGCAAGAAGATCCTCCAACGAAAGATGCACATTTGGGCACATTATCTACAATTGAACTTGAGGGTGGGTTGTGTTCCTTGAAAAGAGGATAGAAAACATAATCACAGCCATGGAACCTCTTCAAAATACTCTCACTGAGAGCATCGCTCCCATTCCCTCCAAATAGCTGTAATTTGTTGACTAAAACTTGAACTGGGCATGAGAGCACACGGTTTGATTTTCATTTTACTTCTCTTTTGCCTTCTCGTCACTTCCTGTGTGAAATATTTCTCCCCAGCATAGAGCAAGAGAACTGGCCCATCATCACCACATGCTAGCTGAGGCTCCATTACTGATGTAATCGGCCACCTGTACGAATGTGGTGTCTGTGTGGAAGAGCGTGTGTGTGTGTGTGTGTGTGTGTGTGTGTGTGTGTGTGTGTGTGTGTGTGTGTGTGTGTGTGTGTGTGTGTGTGTGTGTGTGTGTGTGTGTGTGTGTGTGTGTGTGTGTGTGTGTGTGTGTGTGTGTGCGTGCATTTGCTGACTGCACTGCAGCAGTCCCTGGAGCCTCTTGAGGATCCGGTACCAGGTGGAGGGTGGGAAGTAAGCAGCGGGGGTGGACTTCCATCATGGACCTGGTTCAAATGGCACACAGGACACACGTCACACATTGTAGGGTCCTTCTTACTGCTCTGCAATGAGGAGTACAAATACATCTTCTGGTGGACCTGAAGGATAAAATGGAAATATAATGTATGTTTGTTGTGGAGAGTGTACACAATGGGTGCAACCTGGTGCAATACACCCGGCTGTCCTCTAGGGAATACCGAGTCATTGTCATGTTTTACCATACACTGTACACAAGAGTGGACGTAGCTTCCGGTTCTGAAAAATAAGGCTAATGCAGAAGTGCCTAAAGCTGCAATACCACCGAGTGCCACTACAGGTCGGCTCCAAAATGCCTCCAACTCCATAGACTCCCATTCAACTTCTCTCACGAAATTCGAAGTCAATAATTTTTCTTTTTTCGGTGTTGGTGGCTAAAGTCGGTCCTTCTTATTAGTTTTCCTGGCAGTCATTAATTTGAAAATAAGCCTCAAAAAGCTGTGTTTCTGGGGGCGTGTCTGTTTGATTGACAGGCCTATGGTCCATTCAGGTTACCGCGAAAAGTGGGAGAGGCGTAGTATTGCTGCGTTTCCGATCAGATCGAGTCAGATCCACCTCTCGCCAACTCGTCCAAATATGGTCACTTCTGGCTCTAAACCGCTCCAAACTAGCCAGATGTGAGAAAGCAAAAGTCAACGTGGATTTCTTTGAAGTAAAGTAAATAAATTATGAACTTAATCTGACGTATTTACATTTCGTCACACGCCCTAAATAACTTGCATGATTTACGCAATGTTAAATTTGTAAAATTACTTATTTTAACCGAATCCCCCCCCCCCCCGAATCTCTTCTTAAACATAACTACGTGGTTTTTGGTGCGTAAACCTAAGACATGCTATCCTCTAGTGGACTTATGGGTATATTACACATTTTAGTGGCTTGATGCGTGAGTATTTCTGTTAATGCTACTCTTCAGCTGATCTGTTGTCTTCTCATTGTCTTGCGTTAGACACAAATATGAATTCTAATATTTAGTATGAATAATGGTTAGTGAAAATGTATTACCTGACATTCAACCACGGAACAATTAATTGTCATCGTATGCACAGACTGACAGTCTGCTTTTTCATTTAATTGTCCTGGTATTTGTTTTTTTTTTTATCTCCAGCGAAGGTGATTGCTTGCACGGATGAGAGAAGAGAGGGAATGGCATTTCAGTCGAGTCGACAGGTTGCCACATTCCCTCGTGATATCTTCAAATATGGTGAGAGGGAGAGAAAATTAAAGGCATCACAAGAAGCCCCTTTGAAACCTTCCAACTTGGTATGAAATCGCTGCGTGTGAGCACTTTGATCAGCACACGGTCAAGCGGCAGCCCTGTGGCCGGCCATCTCTCCGCATAACCAGTGGGCGCCTCACTCCCAGCGGTGTGCACAGCCCTCCACCTCACTACTGTTTGATTTGTTCACTGAACTGATCTTCCAACAATTAAGCCTTGTGCTTTGCCACAAAATACCCGACTACATCTCCCATCCCACACGGGCATCGCCGCCCTTTACATCCAGAAATAAACAGTAGATACCGCACATCACACAGTAATAATTCCAGCACGTAACCTCCTCACCCAGTGTGGGCTTTGAATCCACTGGGGTTTCCCCACTTCCTCTTTGCCTACTAAATGTAAACATAAATATAAAGTGACCAGTGCTTTTGCCTATCTCGCTGCAACCCTAATGACCAATGAGGTGTGCTTTGATTTCAGATCTGAGGTGGAAAGGCGCCAGGACTGGAAGTAGCTGATACCGCTGAGAAGCTGTATCATCTTGACACGGCCTCGTGCTGTGTAAGAGTCCCGGGGGTTTAATTCAGGTCTGTGACAAGAGCATCTGTGAGTTATGTGCATGAGCATTCACTGTATCTTTGCATTGAATTGAGGCGCTGGGAGGAACAAAGACACAGAGCTAAGCATGATACACAGGGAGGCAAATATTGATATTTTCCTGTTGGATTACCTGCCAAATGATATTTGTGCACGTCGACTGACAACAGAATTTAAGGAAGAGAAATTCAAGAAATTGATAAGATATGAGTGTTTTGTATAATAAATCAGTTAAAGCTCCAGTCCTTGTAATTATCCATTTTTTTTTTTTTTTTTTTTAAATAATGATTTTAGCTACATATTCCTCTATTTTGTGGTCTTCTCTTTTTCACTCCCACAGAAGCCACAGTCCGCCTCGGTCAGTCGATATGTGTCCTAAAGTGAATCATGACTGATAGAATCGTACTGTACGTAATAACCAGGCTTCACCTCCTAAAATGGGTTAATCTATCATATTTCCCAGCGCAAAAACAGGCAAAACCTCTTCCAGACAGTTCTGTGCAACCTGTTCTTTCAATATCAATTGAGTTATGTTCCAATCAAACAAATCATGGCTTGTTCCAAACAGGACGGTGAGTAATGGATTGAAAAAGTCTGTATTTGATTACCCCTGCTGCCGAGGGTTGACGAAGATCCATTTGAGAGGCAGTGCGGTGGAATTCCAATATGGATGCCCTCCAGCTATTGACCCTGTCTTTAAGTGGGCGCTGTGCTTTTAGTGTACTTACACTGGTTGTTCCACATCTTCTTCCTCCTGGCAGTTCAGCGATACTTTTGATGGCCGACACTGGCTCCCTTTTCCCGACTCTGCATTATTGATGCATCAGAGAATGTTGATAGCCTACTTTTTTTGGTCATAACCCACCGAGGACACAGACGCACGAAGGTAAGGGGTTTGTGCTTGTTTGTTGTACAGCTATTTTCAATTGATCATGTCATTATGATGGACAAAAACGAAATACATTGTCTTGTGCAAGTAGATCTACGTCACGTTTTCAAGGAGGGAAATGCAAAGGAAAGTAAAAGTCAACACTTGGCAGCCGGTATTGAGATTACTGATGAAAACTGTATCATTTATTGATCAAAATGATAGTAATGATAGCCAGGTACATGTTGAGTCGTATTGGAATGAATACAATTGAATGGTGTCTGAAGTCCAAGAAATACTGCTCTTGTATATTAAGATATATATTATATAATATGCATCCTTCCTCTACAGTGGATGCCTTACATGTATGTACAGGTATTCAAATATAAATTTGGACCCTGATTGAACTTCTTGCCCCCAGCTGTAATGCGCTTTGTCATTAATGTCACTGTACATTTTAGGGAAAAGCTTTAAGGATTTGAAAACTCATAGTTTTTGTGATTATTATCTCCAAAGTTTGAACATTTTAGAGCTGCTCAGCTTCACTGTTGAATGATGCAGATAAAAAACAGAGATAAAGGAGAGTGCTGATCCAACAGGAAATATAAAACAAAAGAAAAAAAAAATGCAAAAATGAGGAAATCAGACAAGCTGCTGAGAAAGACAATGAGAGAGAGATGCATGTGAGCATATGTAGTTCCCAGTTGAACCCATAGATGGCAGTATTCTAACAGAAACAGAGTTGGATGAGAGCATGTCACTGACTGTGTTCACCGTGAGCTGCGAAGACAAAAATTCTGTGATGGTAAGAACATTTTCCTCTCATAAATGTGATGTATACTATCCACTTGTATCAATATTTTAGCAGTTTAGTCGGTCACAGCCATTTCTGAAGAGAATAGCGGGAACGTAATTGGCCCTTTTGCGTGGAGACATTTTCCAAACTGTAAATCATTGGCTGCGTAACGTGTTAGAAAACTTCAGTGTCGCTGCTCTGTGAGCAAAGTGTATTTTGGCAGGTGGGGGGGGGGGGGGGGGGGATTGCATTGCAAATTTCCATACGGCGTAATATTTACAAAAACTCCACATTTTTAAAAAATAAGTTTCCTCATTATAATCCTAAATATGGCTCTAAGGGTGATTTCTTGCGTCATGCCTAAATATATCTTTCTTTTATTTATCATGAGTGTTTTTCTTTGGGCGGAAACAGTTAACACCGTAATGAGCCGGAGTGTGAGGGGGCTGGGTTTAAACGCGCAGTGTGCCAGTGGCAGGCGCGCACGCACGCACGCACACACACACACACACACACACACACACACTACTGTACATTGATGGAGCCACTAGTCTGTGGGAGTCCGGCAGAGAGAGAGAGAGAGAGAGAGAGAGAGAGAGAGAGAGAGAGAGAGCCACGCTGCGGGTCTGAGCTGAACCAACGCTGCTGAAATCACACCGGCGGATTATGGCCAGTCCGGCACCGGCTCGTCCTTAACCTTCACGTGCAGCCCCCGGAAGGACGCCGAACTGAAAAAAAAAAAAGGAGGGAGACTTTGTCCTGGTAGGGCATTTGGAGACCTTTTTTTTTTTTTTTTTTTTTTTTTTTTTTTGGATGTGGGTGAAGCGCATCAGTTAAAACCCAGAAGACAGCAGACGCTGGAGGGAACGGGATAACCGGGAGATCCAGTTTAAATGAGGAGGTGAGTGATGATCGGGACCATTCAGGGCTAAAAAATCTTGCTGCTTTTTTTAAAAAATTTTTTAACAGGGTTGCAAATATTTACTCGAATCCCACATGACTGTCAAGACGAGCTACAAAACCCCACAGAGAGAGAGAGAGAGAGCAGCCGCTCTGCCGCGTAAAGGGCTAATTTCCGACACTGCGGAGAGACAACTGAAGAGAGACATTTTTCATTCTGGGGCTGCGGGCTCTGAACAGAGGTAGCAGCCCGTTTCAGCGTTGCGTGACTGCCACGGCTCACGCGCTGACGCCTAAATAAATGATGAGCTGTTGATCATGAATACGATGCACTGTCTGTGTGCGTGTAACAGCTCAGGGTCGCGTTGGAGACGGCTTCTCCAACCTATAGCGGTCTGCGCACACAGCTGTTGATCTGGATGCTTTACTATTACTACCACCGTGCTCTGTTTTCATTCATTAGAATGGAGCTGCCTCCCAATGGAGCGGAATTACTGAGGTGCAACTTGTCTGCAGAGAAGATGCTTCAGATTGTCTTGCTTGTTTAGATTCTTCTGCTTTGTGCGAGTTTTTTTTTTTTTTTTTTTTTTAATGAAGTTACCCGACCAGACAAGTTATTTTTTTTTAGAGTCTTTATGTCCTGTCGCTCGCGGTCATCACAGTGCTGGACTGTCTAGTGCTTTTTTTTTTTTTTTTTATTTTCTGACTGCGATTGTTTGCTGGTAATTACACAGGCATGCTCTTCTACAGAGTGTCTGCAGGATATATGCATTTAAAGAATACCATTTTTTAGATGTAATATGTTTGTGTTGTGCTACAGATTTGGATCGCTGTGTCGCTGCAACAAGTGAAGCATAAGTAGATTTTGGGGGATTTTACACTTTTAAATATCTTCCTTTTTATGTTCTCTAAAATAAATCCGCTTTGACTTGGTCTCATGAGGTCATTGGTCAAGTTCACGTTCTCTAAATACGATATATTTTCTGTCACAGTTGTCGTCGTTGTCTTCTCGAGTGGTAACCCCCCCCCCCCCCCCAAAAAAAAAAAAAGCCCCAAAAACGAGACAAACTAACAAAAGACGATGTGATATATTGTCACCAACTGGCATCCGTTTAGGATCCCAGATTGACTCGAGACCTCATCTGTCCAATTCAGCAGATGCACCTACAAATCTTCATTCTCTGTCAGGCTGCCAGTGCTCCGGCAGCAAGCGCCCATGACAATGACTCTAAAGAAAATAAATGTTGTCTTAAGTAGAAAATTGCCTTCCATTTGCATGAAAATAACTTACATCTGCCACGGCTGATGGTTAGCATATTAAACCCTCTGCCCGTGCAATCAAAACCCGCTCCTTCTTGTTTTTGTTTTTTTTCTTTTTTATGTGCATCTGAAGCGTGACCCACTCACATAATTATTTTAATATCCATCTCAAAGTGAAACAGCAGTTTGACCCCCAAAGCAACCACCAGGGTGGAAATTGCTGCCTTTGGAAGAACAAACCAGCACTCAGCATTGGTTTGATTATCGCATGCTGATTATATTCACCTAATTAACTCCAATATAATGGAGAAAAACGGAAGCACTCCCTGCTAGGGTGGAGGGGGGGGGGAGGGGGGGGCGCCTGCGTCTCGCTGACCCGTCGGCTTCTCTGGAGCTGCAATGTGACTGGTGTACAGAATCTGTAGTTCTGCTAACTTGTTATCTTTGTGAAGAAAACTTCTGCTGTTGTCGATAGTCCCGACTCGTCCTGAAAGCAGACGAAATGTTCTCTTTTTAAATAATGGAGGATTTAAGCAGAGATGTTAAGAATTCTGCTCGATGAATCGCTTTCAAGTGATGCCTTTGAAGGCGCGCCGTCCGAGAACCACAACATCACACATTCATCCAATCAATAAGGTTAACCTCGCCGAGCTGGAGAGAAATTGCTTCGACTGGACAAACTTAGACGGAGCTTTGTTGATGTTTCTCGCGCGCTGCCTCTCCACTTCACCTCTCTGCGGGGGACTGCAATATTTTGATTGGATTCACGGTGATGCTGTGCGGTCAAGAAGGTATTCTCTACGTAGTCGTTTTTGATGCTGGAGTGATTCGCACAAGTCTGTTCAGGACTGGCAGATTTCCCCGAGGGAAAATATTCAGGCTCTCTTTAATAGTGGATTTTTTTTTTTTACCTGGATTTACTGCGAGTCCGACTTGCCTGGGATTTAGTCTTTACCCCAAACGTTTCATCTTGACTTTTGGAGTTGCTTTGCTCAGATAAGCGACCCCTCTCGTGGTGCGTAAGTGGAGCCGGTCCTCTTACGCACGCCGTAGATCGTCTGAAGTGTGTCTAAAGCATTTTAATCTTCTGCACCGTCGCCACGGCTACCGCCGCCTCCGCCATCAGCATCCTTCAGCATCCGCGACAAACTCCGCCGGCTCAAGAGCGTCCTCTGTTGATGGAGAGCGAAGAGCCTAAGAGTTCATCATCGGGCCACAATGCGAGCACGCAGACTCCCCCCCCCCCCCCCCCCCCCCCGCCCGTTGACATCATTAACTCTATTTTTTTTTTTTTTAACTGCGTAATTTGCCGCTGAATGAGTTGCCTACTGCCTTTCTTCAGCGTGCCGTGTCACCACCAGCACTCGCAACAGCGCGCCGCTTCGCCGCTCTTCGGATTCTCTCCCTTAAGGCGGCCAGACTCGCCACAGTTTAGCTTGAGAGATTTTGACAAGTCGCTGCGCATGCAGGCAGAATCCTTGACCTATTTCTTAATGAGTGAATACTGCAAATGTGCTCAGCGGCTGTGTATTCTGCGCACACGCACGCGTACATACAACCCCCCTCCCCCACCACCACCACCTCCTTACAGCAACCCGCACCATCCCAACTGTCTTTTGCTTCCGCACGCACAAACACGTGAACACATGCAGATAACGATGCTTTTGCGAGTTCGCCGACTCGTTCTCCCGTCGATGTACGTTCTCCCTCTCCTGTCTGCTGAAGTGTTCAAATACTGAGTGTTTGTTTTAATGCAATTGGCCTCCTGTCTTCCCTCACTATGGGCTGTTTATCTGAACCTCTCAACTGTCCAGCTGTCACAACAGAGATCTCAATCTCTTTGACCCCACACACACACACACACACACACGCACACACACACACACACGCACGCACGCACGCTCGCTCGCTCTACTCACCCAGGCCTCGCTATTCACATGAATGTTTTTCTTGAGAGTTTGTGTGTGTGCTTGTGAGAATTGACATAAGATAGATCTGGATCTGCGGTGACAGTGATCAAGTGGAGTGCAGCCGGGGAGAACATTTTAGTCTGACAACGCTTGGGCTTCGGCGAAAAGCAAGGAGATCACAAACCGCCTTGTTCTCTTCATCCGCTCACCGGGCTGCTCAATTTACATCGTCTCCCGCCTGCCGCCTCGCCTCTGGATAATAATTGTAAACAACTTGAGTTTTCTACCTGTCTGTTATGCTTCAAGCAGCAGATTCCAGCCGCGGAGATGGTCTCTCTAGGCGATCATTACCCTAACAAACATTCGTTTAAGCTGTTGTGTGTTGACTCAGGAGTGGAGGAGCTATAGAAAGCCGGGCTCTCTCTGCATGTCGTAGAAAGATGATTCAACTTTAAAGCAATGACTCTGATACTCATGTTGGCCGAGCAGCGGGCTACAATTGGGAACTGACATTGGAGAGTTTCCACAACATGATAGCAGCAGAACTTACTTTCGAAGGCGAAGCAAATTGATTTTCCGACTCTCACGCTGGAAATGAATGTTAGATCTTTTTCTAAGAAAATATTTTTTTCCTTTACTTTGTCCAAAAAAAAACCTCCTGTGGGCCTTTATTGAAATAGATTTGTTTAAAATGTTGCCTTGATGCATCACAGAACATCTAATGTGTCCTTCTGCTTTGTGCCAACGAGTAAATTCTTGTGCTGCACATCCCCTCGTAAAGATATTCTAATCAAATAGATACCAGAGATCTGAGCTGCAGCATTACTCTTTGATAATTCCCTCACAATAGCAGATGTTGGGAAACACCACAGGGCTACATTTAATGGTGTAGTCATGCTGCTGTAGCCGTTTTCATCATCTTGAGTAGTTGTGCGTGTAGCCTTCAGTGACTTATTGAATCGTTGAAACCGTTTTAAATTGATGACTACAGGCCACTACATTGTTAAGTAGCAGCTTTGCCCAGTATGAGCAACACATAGCGCAGAGTGCAAAAATCAATGCCACTCTGCATTTCTTTCTTTCTTTCTTTTCTTTTTTTTTTTTCTCCAGGGTACACAGTGAGTCTGTACTTTTTTGGCTGGCCGGCCTTATAAATGTGAACGTCTGTCGATGAGTTAGTGGCTGAGTGACTGATGCCGTGACTTCCTGTATCAGTTTCAAATTAAAAGCCCTCTAGTGTTTTATACACGATCCAGCCGTACACCTGGATTTGACCTCGTCTGTATTAATGCTGTCAGTATACTTGGAAGAAAATACCGTGCTGGGAGTTTTTCCTGTGATATGGCTGTTGAGAGAGTTTGTTTTCCCATCCCTGTCAAGCTGCTGGGCGTTTTGTGCGCGTGCGCGTGTGTGTGTGTGTGTGTGCGTGTGTTCGTGCGTGCGTGCGTGCGCGTCCGCAGCTCCCAGAGAGACTCCAGCCAGTCTCACCAGAGGACCAACAGGGAACGGTTAACAGTCGTCCCTCTGCCTGGTGCCGCCGCGGCCCGTCCAGATCCGTGCTCCTGCTCTCTTGATGGCAGCAAGTTAGCAATGAACCCCAGCGTGCACTCTTGCTGCCCTAAAGGCTTGCCAGCTTGCTGAAACAAAGCCTTTTGTAGGGCCACTAAATCCAACAGATGGAGAAATGGACAGTCAATGAAAGTCGAGGGAAAAGGGAGAATAAAGGAATTTAGTGGAGCATGTTTGTGGGTAGGCATTTAGGCTGCTCCTTTGGGGGAGCCTAACACCCTCACAATGCGATACTGGCACAACTTAAATGTTCTCTCGTTGACATGCGGCGAGAGCGGGTTAGGGCCCCCCGTGTCAGTAGAGGAGGCAGTCTGCTCGCGAGGGCTCTCCAGGGCCTGGGAAGCCTTTATTAAGATGTTAATAGAACTGCCTTCATGACACATTTCCATGGGATGAGATCCCTCGCCTCTGCCACTCTTTTAGTGCCTCAATCCACTCCGCTACAATCATCAGTCTCTCCCCTTCGCACAACAGCCTGTTTAGGCATTCAGCCCCATCTCCACATCCCCTCCTGCCCGGGCACTTTCACTCTTTATCTGATCCCCGCTGTCACAAGCCATCCTATGTTTACCACGTGTAACAAAATTAGGCGATGCCGGTGATAAGGGCAGGAATCCTGGCACGGGCGGCCGCAGAATAACAAGTCTGGCTGTTTGTTTGTCGCCGATCTTCACACCGGCTGGAAGTCCGACTGTCACCACAGCAAGCCACGAGGGCTCTCGTGATTTCTTTTTTTTCTTCAAACACTGTCAGCTGGTAGCTCGTTCTGCCGAGGTCGCCCCGTTGCAGCCCGAGCAGCTTATCAAACGACAGCAGCAACAACAAAAAGAGATACAAGAAAAGGCGTCAGGCTTTACATCCAAATACCTTGACTTACTTCATTTTCATGAAAGGCCCTGAATGCATTGTCTCTACCATTTTCTTCTTTCACATCCATTTGAATATAAGTCAGTTTAGCCGGCACCATCAATAATCAATTAGCTGGTGTCATGGGAGGATGTGCGTTTTTGTTTGGTGGAAACTCGACAATAAGTGAGCAACAAAAGGGAGCGGGAGAGAGAGGCAGAGTGGGAGGGGGCTTGTGTGTGTTAGACGCCAAGGGGCAGCTGTCAGGAGCAGATGACAGTGTGTGTGTGTGTGTGTGTGTGTGTGTGTGTGTGTGTGTGTGTGTGTGTGTGTGTGTGTGTGTGTGTGTGTGTGTGTGTGTGTGTGTGCATGCGTGTGTGTGTGTGTAATTTGTGCTTGACTGCGTGTGTGTGTGTGCATGTGTGTGTGTGTGTGTGTGTGTGTGTGTGTGTGTGTGTGTGTGTGTGTGTGTGTGTGTGTGTGTGTGTGTGTGTGTGTGTGTGTGTGTGTGTGTGTGTGTGTGTAGAAGAGGAGACGCCAGGGTAGGCAGCGAGGGCAACACCGAGCAGCGCTGCCCACACTGCCCCCTGGTGATGAGGATGCCCTTGCCTGCCACTGTCGCCATGGTTACTGCAGGAAAAAAAAAAAAAGAAAAGAAAAAGGGGAGCACGCATTGCTTGTCTAGTCTGCTCATGTGCGGTAGGGGAGGCCGGCCAACATCAGCTTTGTCACTCTACTATATAAACCGAGGCCCAATTACAAGTTGAACCATTATCAGCTCAAAGGAGGCTGTTATGGCCTCAACCAGCCTCTTCAAAGCAAAGTTTTATTTTCATACCAGATTGATTCATGTCTAGAAATGGTAATCGCTGTAGTCACATTAATTTATTTCACTTTATGTTTATTGTTTTGTGTTTTCTTCCGACTGGTTTATAAGCAAAACACCACTAATATTTCTCTTGTCGGCCTCCAAAGGCTGCTATTTGACTGTATATGAAAGTGGACGTAGCTTCCTGGTCTGAAACGTGTGGCCGATGCGGAAGTGCCTTAAGCTGCAATACCACCGAGTGCCACTAGAGGTTGGCTCCAAAAAGCCTCCGGCTCCGCAGACTCCCATTCAACTGGTCTCATTAAATTTGAAGTCAATAGAATTTCTCCACGAGCTATCTCGTCGAAATTATTTGTTTTCTGGCGGCCAATCTGGAAATATTCCCGTAATTAATTAGAAAATAAGCTTCAAAAAGACATTTTTTGGGGGCGTGTCTGATTGATTGACAGGCCTGTGGTGGAGTCAGGTTACGGCTATCGATGGGTGCAAAGTAGTATCGCTGGGTATCCAATCTGATCGAGTCAGAGCCCCCGCTCGCCCCCCTCCCAGCTCATCCAAATATGGTCACTTCCAAAGCGCTCTGAACTAGCAAGATGGCAACAGCCAAAGTCCGAACTCGAGGTTTCATTACAGCCGTTCACAAACCAATAGCTGACGTCACTGTTGGTTGCCGCTTGGTAGATACCTGCACTTCTTGTGCTGTCTCCAGTGTTACTATTTTGCAGTCAGCCGTGGCCTCATCTGGGGCACATAGCTTCCCTCGGTGTGAGGCAGGAGCTTTAACTCTTCCTCAGCTCTCAGCAGACAGCAGAAGAGGAAATAAGGCCCTCCAAATTCATTCCCGGGTTAGATAACAAACAGAAAAACTCTGTCTGGAAAAGTCCTCCCCCCCTTTCCTCTGCTATCTCGTTCCTTCTCTCTCACATCCTCCTGATTAACTTTTCCACTGTTGTAGACCATAGTAAATTGTGCTAAATTGATGATGAAAGACGCTGAAACTCTCCCACAGCTTCAAAACACGGAACGTGTCTGACTGTGGCGTCTTATTTCCCCGCACTGTTGATGGAGGCATAAAAGGCAAACAGTTACACAGACTGAGTCGGCTTCTTCTTACAAAACCACATATTTAGCTAAAAAAAACACGAGGAGTTGATGTGGATTTTTTTTTTTTTAACTGGTGAAGGTACAAGGCTGAAGGAATCTTGGGTTTATTGTGAAAAAAAAGTTTAGACCAGAGCTACTGCCGCCAGTCCTGCAACTCCAGACTCTTTACTTTGGCCCAAGGTGATTTATAGTGTCCAGGCCAAGGGAAATGAATTCTCCTCTTGGATAACATTTATGTTTATGCATGAATACATGACTCGCATCCACATACTGAAGCCGGCGGGGGGAAAGGGAATGAAAGGTACTGAAAAAACAAAACAGGAAGGCAGCTTGTCATAATGCCCACACATAGTCTGCGAGGACGTGAAGCTACTTTCCTGACTCGCTCGGGGCAAAACCGGTAATAACACTTTGAGTGTAATTGCTTTTGTTGTTGATTTTGACCTCGGCCCGACCTTTAAGATTATAGGATTGTACGCCATAAGCACAGGGGTTTGTGGAATGTGTGGGGCACTGAGGAATGATAAATCCTGTTTTCCCCCTGCATGCTCACAGGAGCCTGTCTTATCAAATGAAATCAACAAAATGGCTATTGTGAATCGTACTGTACAGTATTTATATTATCGAGGTGAATCTCTCGTAGGGGGAAGTTTGATGTTGATGTTTCACCAACACTCTCGCTTCCTGGTGCCCTTTGCTATCAAAGGGAAACACGGCATGTAACTGGGTGGAACAGCGGGAGCTCGCCCAGACAGACACATTATTCTTCCTCTGTCACAACCAATGAAATGTGAAACATGACAGCGGCGTCTTCATGTTCGCTACAAAGAAAATGATCAGCGCCGAGTAAATGACATGATGGGATATCGCGCCACGCGAAAACACACAATCAAAACCCGCTACGATGTTCACACATCAGCTGTGATGGAAGTCAGAGGGTATTGTCTTTTCTGTAGCGTTTAAGGGGAATGAACCGGGGTATCTAAGACAATTATTCTGAGTGTGACAGCCAAGCCTTTTTTTTTTTTTACAGCAGCAGCAGAGGACTTGAAATCCCTGCGTTGTCCGAGAGGATGTTGATTAAATATGACTGCGCTGAAACATTTGCCATGCCTGAGGGAGGCAGAGGCAGAAGAAGGGAGGGGAGGAAGTAGACAGAGTGAAAAAGGCAAGGGGACTGGGCAGGTTTGTACTTGAAAGCAATGGATGAGCATCCTTTCTTGTCTTAATCTGCAACAGTTAGGGATTTACACTAAAGGAGATAATGCCATTAACCACAGAAGGTGCATTCAAAGGATATTTGACATCCTACTGCCTCATCAGACATGCCTTCATCTCCTCAGTCTCCTTACAGTAAGAGCAAGAGTAAAGCCGGGAATTAAGAATATTTTTTCTCATCGCAGACGGCATCTCTGAGCTTGTAGGTACAATGTTTACCGCTAAGTACTTTGTACAAGCCTCATTGCCTCTGCTGCCGCGAGCCCTCCCCCACATTTCTCAGAGAACATGTTCAACCTGACAGGGGTGAATAGGTGAAGGGAATTTGCATTTTATTACAAAACATGAACAATGTTTCAGGCTTTATTTTAGCGAACATAGTGTTGAATACAAACAGTTTGCTTTTGTACATGCAGTCTCTTTATTGAATGTGTTTCTTCACAAATCTTTACAGATTACTGAAGAAGAAAATGTGAATTTTCGTTTGTCTTTTCTTCCTGTGCCGGTGATTAGCAGTTTACAGTGCTGCCTCCTGTGCGTCCGCCCTCCACCCATTTCTCCTGCCTGCTCTCTTCATTATTTCCTGTCTATTTGGGTTGTGGAGGAGGGAGAGAGAGTTAGACGCAGTGAGCTGGGTGGAGGCGTGCCAGAGGGGAACTGTCATGTGGCTCAGATGCTGGGAAATGTCAGCCCATTTTTGCATTCACCTGTGTTTTTTGGTTTTTTTTTTTCAGGCCTGCATTCAGCTCCGCATCCTCAAACAAAAAGAGAAAATTAACGGCGTCTTTAAAACAGGGAGGGGCTGCCGGGCTACATGTCACCGTTGAATACATCCAAAGTACCCAAACCCCGTCTTTATCATTGGAGTGCGCACAAACGCACACACACTCGTCCTCACCACGACGTAAATCTTTCATGGATTCCTTGTGTAGACGTTGACAAGCCCCGATAAAGGACGCCTTGCCTTTGTTTATTTTGCCAAGGCTACAGTGTTTGTGGGATGTGTCGTACAAAGCATTAGTAGCTTCAATGGCTTAAGGTCTGAAAAAGCTGAAACGCGGCGTGTCTGCTCGCCCGGCTCCCCGAGGCGATGAGCATGTACAGTAGCTCTGTGTCAAGGTAAACAACCCCACCTGTCTTTGTACGCTGCTACTTGAAGCAACCAATCAGAAAACTGGAAAGCGAAGAAAAACTAGAGTTAGAAGGACAGCCAGACTGAATTAACTGCAGGAGCCATTGTTGCACTATCCGAGTGCAATTACCTTAAAACAATGCCAGAGCTGCAAACAAAAAATAAATAATGTGATATCTGAGCTGCTTGTAATATTTGGCAATAAAAGCTGTTTACAGGGAAAGTCTTTAAATGAAAGAGAACGGGGAGATTTAGAAGCAGAATTACAGCTCTATCTAACATATATTACCGGCCTGGATGTATGCTGGATGTATGACTTCATTTAACTGAAACCTTCAGCAACACAGAGGTTTCATTCACCAGCTTTGACTGCACTTGAGGAAGATAACAACATTGATAATTCATCCCAATGAGAAGCCATGTGTAGATAAAATATTGATCATTCTGATTCAAGTGGTGATAAGATTTCACATATCGAATTCATTTGACCAATTGTAACAACTGACCTTACTTAAAGACCTTTAAGAGGAGAAGTACCACGCTATATTTCGAAAGGAACACACGGACCTGATACGCCGGAAACGGAGACCACCAGCTGACCTCCTAAGCAACGAAAAAAACCTAAGAAATAAACAAAATAACTTACCATTCCCTCACCATAATCCCAACAAAAATCATATATTAACAAAAGGAACACAAATAGGTTGCCAAGAAGCCATATATTAAAGAAAATCAAACTAGGCAATTTGACAAACAAAGGCCCGGGAGGGTGACCCACACACACCAACCCGATCGCACAAATTACAAACCGAATTTTCCCCCAAAACCCCCAAAATCTTAATATTCCTAAAGTGCCTGAACTTAAATAAATGGATCCAAACTGTCCTTACGAAGCCCCCAAAAGCAAAGTTTGATGGCTGGTGAAGTGTGGCGAGACGGTGCGGTCCGATGACACAATTAAAACCTACACAAATCTCACCACCGCTGTCCGTCCAGAAGGTAGAACACCGTCTTGCGGCACTTCCAGTAAATCCGGGAACAATCTAAGGTTTGTGTTGTATCCCCTTTGTAACTTCCTTTGATGCGCTGCAAGATATGGTTCCCTAGATGCCGACACATTACCCATCCGAGCGGTCCCCCAGGGACGTCACTTCCCTCCTTTTGTAGATTCTGATGAATGGACAAAAATGAACATAAAGGTCCATATTTCATATCTGCGTGGACGCGACAGGCCTCTAATAACATACACTATACAGTACTATAGTGACAGAAAAATGAACAAACTACATGTCTCCCATCACAATCACTATAAAAATGGTAAACTAAGGTGACCCTTACACAATCTCTAAAAAGATATCCAGTGTAAATGCCTGTCGAGGACAAACTGGCCGGTACCTTGACCGTGACTCATCAAGGTCAGACGGGTCCGAGTGCCACTGAAAGACCGCATTCCCAGCCTCTAATTCAAAACAAAGGAAGAAACGGGGAGGTCTGGCATACTTCTTTCTTGTGATATTGAGTCATACAGGAAGCGGAGAGGAAGCTGGAAGGGAGGGGACGGAACAGGAAGGCAGGACTGTTTTCGTCGAAGTGCGGGGCGCTGTGTGCCCAGAACGAGGTCTAGCGAAGTGACACCACTTGCACTGCCTTACTTTATGAAAACAAAAAAGGCTCTGGAACAGCTGACTAACCAGCTCTGCCTCTGTGATCTCGCAGGATACGCAGTGTAGGCTTGGGGATGATGTAGGTGCGTGCGGAAGTATAACGCTCCAGACTAATGGGAAAACTCTCTCATTCACCCTCCAGTCGGTTCTAGCCAGACTGAAACAGCAGTCAACCAACCACCAAGTGTCCTAATTATCCCACTTCAGCATGTTAGTCTGCCCCAGCTGCTCCTATTTATGTTACTGATGAAATGCTGAATGGGGCTTTTTTTCCCCCCTTGGTTACAGTTTCTCGAGGGTAGCAAACAGTCGATTTTTATCGTTTTTCTCTTTCCTGTTATTGCAGTTTTTCGCAGGAGTATGATTATATGTTTTCCCCCCACTGCTGATGCAGTGTATGGGGAGCAGCACGACAGCAGCAGCAGGGCTGTTTTGTTTGGCAAAGAAAGGTCGACTGCCAAGTACCCGACCCTGTGTTTTGCCTCCACCCTCATAAGATTTCGGTGATCGAAGGAAATATTCCGGCTGCCCGCTGCTGTGTTTGCGTCGACTCTAATGTGAGCATCAATTTCATCATACCTTCTGCCATTGCATACTAATTATTGAAAGACCTCTGTTACATCTTTCAAGTGGATGAAGAGGGGGCTGGCTTTGCATGAAGAAACCTCATTTTACTGCTTCACTAAACCCGTGGACCAGTGTGATCGCTTTTAAAGCAGTCAAGCCACAGCGTTCCTCTCTCGGCTTCATCATCCATGTGTGCGGTCTAAAGGAAAAAAGTTAATTCGAGGTAGAAGCTGCCACAAAGGAATTCCGACTGCCTGGGTTTGGCATTGGTCATACAGTCCAAGCATGGGAATTCTCTTTTCTTTTCTTTTATTTATTTCTGTTATTATTACTCTGTCTGTTCATGTTTTTTTTAGTCTTTTTTTTCTCCTCATATTACTCCTGTCTCCCGTCCTCCCCCCTCCCCTCCCTCCTTTACTCCCTCACCTCTCTCCGGTCTGTTTTTTGTTTTGCCTGTCCCCAGTTCTTTGCACTGTGGGATCTAGTCCCAGCCTGCCTTCACTTCCTTAACAAAGAACCAGATGGTAATTTTAATCATCTTACAGCTAAGATTAGTCTTTGATCAAACTTAATGCTCAGAAAGCAACTGCTGCATTCGGCTGGAGACTGAGAGAGAGAGAGAGAGAGAGAGAGAGAGAGAGAGAGAGAGAGAGAGAGAGAGAGAGAGAGAGAGAGAGAGAGAGAAAGAGAAAGAGAGAGGCTGTGCTCATGAATGTGATTTGGTGACTAATGCAAAGCAAGATCCTCCACTGGAGAGCTGTTACACTTAAGCCCTTTATACAAGTATGTCTCTTGCCGGAACATTTTACATGCAGTCAAAGCATTGTAAGCATTACAGCCCATTTCATACTCAAGCTGGATTTAGACAATTCCTTGCTCTGAATATCAATGTTTTTTTATTTTATTTTTTTTATCTCAAGACCTACTTATGCACATGCAAGTATGCGCAATTACATCAATGATGTGCTTTCCAGAGATCCAAGCCTCTTCGCCGGGCGACTATATCAAGATGTAGTACAAGAAGAACTCTGACAGACAGTTGTATAAAGGCTCAGCGGCCACACATAAAAGATGCCCTTCAGTGTCTGCCTGAAGAATATGGATGGTCCCGACCGTCTCGGCGTTCTATCTGCAGCAGAGCAGGAGACACGTTCAGGAATCTCTGGCCTGTGAAAATGACTGTGAAGCACTTTATTCCCAGGTTCACTTACTGTATGTAGTGGACCAGCTGTAGTAGCTCTTCATACAGGGATCAGGGATCTTGTACGGCGAAGGCATCTCGCGCGTGTTATTTTGCCTCGGCCGCCTCTATCTCATCTCAATCTCATCTCAGGCTGCTCGACTTGTCTTGGCTCACCAAAAAAGGGCAGCTACCGAGCCCATGGTTACTGCGGGTGTAACGGCTGAAAGAAAGGGAGGAATAATAATAGTGGAGGTGGAAGCAAGAGACAAGTGTCCCCATGCAAGTCTGTGGTGCGCAGCGTTTTTCAGTTCTGCCGGGCTGTTTAAGTGCACGGGACCATTTCTCTTTTCCCTCCCGCCCCTGTGACTTTGAGCATAATGAGTATTGGACCTCTTCCCTCTCTGAACCTTTGCTATTCCCCGTGCTTCATCACAGCGGTGGATGATAATGCTCACACAACGGACGCTTCCGTCTCGCGTGTACAACAGTCCAGTACGCTGCGGCGGTGAGTAATACCACAAATTGCTGTTACTCTGCCAGCACACTATTTTCATCAAAGACTCCGTGGGTCACCGGGACGTTACATCCTTCCACGTCCCCACCGCTCACCCATCTTCATATAAGCAGGCGGGGAACAGTTGTGCCACATGTGCAATAAATGTGCTTCACCTGAAGCACCTGTACTCCAGGGCACATGCTATATGTCACTGGCCTTTCCATACATTTTTGCTGAGTTTCACAAAAAGGTCTTTTCCATTTCTACGCCTGGTGGTAGCCTTGACTGGAGGCATTATGCTTTATGGTTGGTTGTGTGCCGTCAACATGATATCTCAGGAACGCAGCGAAGGAATTTCTTCAAATTTGGCACAAATGTTCACTTGGACTCAAACATGAACTGATTCGAATTTGGTTGTTATGGTGAACTCACAAAAGACATTTTGTGGCCTTAGCTCAAGAATTCATAAACTAATTATGACAAAAAAATATGACATTTTTCAAAAAGATGAAATGATGACATTTTAGATCCCAAAGGTCAGTTTCACTGTGACATAATAATGTTCTGCAAAAACCCTTTTATGGCAATTATTCAATGCCACATAAAAGCACACAAGGAATTTGACTCTGTTTTTTGTTTCTCTCAATGAATTCAGCCACTAATAGAATAGACATACAGCAGAACTAAAGCAACAACGATTAAAAAAGTCAAGTCAAATAAATGTTGCTTATCTATCCCTAAAAATACTCTGAATACCTTTTATTAAATTACATCAAGGGCTTCACCCCATATATTAAGAGTCTGGACAGACAAGGATGTAAACTACACTTTTACTGTTAGACGGAGGCACACAAGCACGAGGCGCTAAATCTAATTCATAAAGATATAGTGCAGGCAATTTAAAGCAGCGCTGTCAAAATTGTTTGTAGAAGTACACGTCTTGTATCATAATTTAGTTATGCAGTACAGTTGTTTAATGAAATAAACATTAATATGTTTGGCAAAATTTACAACGGTCCTCCTGTGAGTTGATAGAAAAGTGCTTACTGCGGCGTTATGCCTGCTCAGCTCTCAGGACACTGGCTCGCAGGAAACCAGCCAATGCTGATTTTCCACCGTATCCCAGCCAGCACTGCATCCTGTACGCGGGTTCACACGGAACAGGCCGGAAGGCATGCATGTGCGCTTCAGTACTGATCCAGCAAGTCGCTAAGTCAGTCAGCCGGCTCGCTCTCTGTCAGCTCTGTCCCATCGTGTTCAGTCCTGCCCCGGCGAGGCCTGGCAGCAGCTGCCGCACTCCAGAGGACCATCAGGTGGATTTTTATACACACAGCATGTGCAAGGCTGAGTTAATGCTTACTGCAGCGCTCACCACTGTTTTATTATTCATATTCATTGCAAGTCCTAGTTGGACGTGCATACCAATGTGTGTGTGAAAAATCTCTCCGTGAGCCGGGGTCTGGGGCAGCAGTGACGTGGCTTTCTAATGTGCGAGTCTTTAAAAAAAAAAAAAGTTTTTCAAAGGCCATTCCAACAAAGTCCCAGAGAGTTGTTAAGGTAAAGCACAGTTTCACTCTTTCTCACCCTGAAGCTCATTAACCGGTCTCTTACGGAACGTTTTTATAAGTCTCACTTCTCTGGTCAGTAAACCCACAGAATTCCTTGATTTATTCAAGTAAAAAAAAAAAATCAAAAAAAAAAAAATCATTATTTGTTCGGGTAATTTACTCGCAGACTTCTTATGGCTTTTCTGTGGGAAAATACGGTCGCATCCATCCCCTCTGTTGCCTGTTAAAATGACTATAAAGTCTGCCGCGCGCGCGCGCGCGCACACACACACACACACACACACACACACACACACACACACACACACACACACACACACACACACACACACACACACACACACAGACAGATGAGTACTGTATTGTTTTACTCTGTGGTCTGTTGTGGACAGAGTCTTCACAACAAGCAGTGCATTCTGCTTGCTAGGCATGTATCCTTCTGTGTGAGTAAGCACCCAATTTCCTCACCACATGCTGTTATTGCCTCTCATCCAAGGGGAGATTGGGCTAAGTAACTAGCCGCAGACTTGATTTTGTGGTGTTTTATCACCTCTGATGAGATTAGAGGGGGGCCTCTCCTTCTACCGAGCTCTTGCGCAGAGAGAGAAACAGACCGAGAGAACGGGAGAGAGGTTGAACCCTTCGCGACCGTGGAATAATGCATCTGTTATGTGTGTCTCAGCAGAGAGGTTCTGAAAATAGGCACGCGGCGTGCATTTGAGAGGCAGGCAGCAATATGCTCGCGGGTCACAGCGGGTCTTTGAACACAATAGGTGTTTTCGGACTGCACAAACTATTTCACAGTTCAAAGAACGGTAGGAGGGAGTTCTCCTCTTTTTTTTTTTTTGTCGTGTGTCTGAACCGGGGAAACTTGGAACCTTTCAAGTTCCTATAACCGCGTTTTGTTGTACTTTCTCAGCGCCGCCGTCTGCCCGGGCACTCGCCCCGTTACAATAGGAACTGTGGTGACGTAAGTGTGGTCGGACCATTGCCGTGTTTAAAACACGGTAAGCCGATGTTTCACAATAAAAGCCCGTTTATGAGGGGTTTCTTTTTTAATAAAACGCTATACGGCTTTTAATTTGAAATGATACAGGAAATGTTGAGTTTGTATTCACGCTTAATGCCGTAACTGCCCGCGCTAATTGCAGCGCATCATAGCGAGGCTTCGCTTACTAATCACGCCGAATAGTAAAGGTTTCCTTCCTCCTGTAGGAGTTTACATAACAATCCAAACTCTACATTAACTGGAATTTACTGTTGAACGATAGTAGATTCAAAGTTTGTTCCAGTTTAACTACCTCAGTGTTCAAGTCAGGTTGTTTTTTTTTTAAGGTGCTTTTTTTTGTTGTTGTTTTTTTTTCTCGCTCCTGTGAACAGACACAGACAGACATCATTAAAAGTTGATGCTTTTTCTCACACAAAGCCTTATCTGCTCTGTTATTTCACAGAGGCTGTCTGGCTTTGGTCAGACTCTTAATGTTCAGCCTCCTCTGACCCTTAATCGCGTTTGGTGAGAAGACTTGAGGAGCAGACGGTGCGAGGACGAGGCGCGATGCTTATACTTTGGCACTTCGTCTGGAGGGAAGAAGAGCGGGTCACCGGGGTTAGGCGGTTTAACGCCTCACAAGTGCTTCCATTGCAATAAGTCACGGCCATGTGTGTGAGATAAGGTAGCCAAGTGTGTGCGTGTGTGTGCGTGTGCGTGCGTGCGTGCGTGCGTGTGTGTGTGTGTGTGTGTGTGTGTGTGTGTGTGTGTGTGTGTGTGCGTGTGCGTGCGTGTGTGTGTGTGAAGCTACTGCTGACCCCGAGCAGAGTGGGATTGTGAAAAAGGGCCCGCGACCCGCTCGGTCTGGAAGAAATCGCAGACCTGGGGACCGGCTGTGTTTTCGAGCTTCCAGCGGAAACGTTTCACGTCCGGAAGAAGAAGAAGAAAATGGTTGTTTGTACAGTGTTGCAGTGTTTGTTGGAATTTCCATAAAGGCAGCGTAGCTTGCTGTAAACAATATTAACCCGGCGGAAAGAGCCCCAAAGACAACTGTCTGCTGTCCCGGATAAGTGTGAGCAATGAAAGGAGCCTCATGCGCACTCACGCAGACGGAACAGCAACTCGTGTAAACACATAGCGGCTAACTGCAGCTGCAGACATCATCAGTCACTCCCGTGACAGCCGAGACGAGCTACTGACTCAAAAGGTTCATAAAGGAGCGATGGCTGTTTTTATGCCTTTTTTTTTTTTTCTTTTTATCTTTTCCATGCCAGTGTTGCGCCCGCTGACAGCTAACTGTTCCGGCATTCAAAGCAGCGACGCGCACTCTCCGGTCGTGTTAATTGCATTGACAGATAATTGATTTCGGCATGGACGCGGTTGGCCCAGCAAGTGTTCACAGTTACACGTTTCTGTTACATCGTAGGTCACAGTGTCTCCCCGAGACAGACTTCCAGCGGTCAAGCCCCGAACTCGAACGCTCGCTCGCAAACGTTGGCATCCTCACGACTTTCAGCAGATCGTATATGTAGGGTGTTGTTTAATAAATGATGATATTCTGGTCTGGTGTTCAGCAGTTTCAGGTCGAGGTTTGTCCATTGATACCTTAACTTCAGGGGTTTATGGCGTTTTGTTTTTTATACAGTCGACAAATTAGCGCGACTTTCACTGGCAGAAAAATGCATGAGCCACTCTCACGAAGCTGAAATTTCCTTCCTTCCTTCCTTCCTTCCCTCCCTCCCTCCCTCCCTCCCTCCCAACACAATGGTCGGGGTCAGATTCTCGCTCTTCTGAGGTAGATCACAGCCCTGGTCTGCGGACGATGTATGTCACCACACTCACTAAGAGCCCCCATACACCACCTCACCTGTACAGCCTATCCTCTCTGAGCCACGTCGCAATTCATGATGATCTTTCACCAAGCCTTTGATGGAGGAGTTCAGTGGAAGAGTGTGCTTCCTGCTGCGTTTCCAGTGCCTGGTCGTTAGTCAGCCCGGAGTAGCCTCATCCTTTCAGCCGGCGTGTGATTACAGAGCTGCAGGCTATATCATACAGTCCTTAGATGAAACAGTAGCTGCAGAAATTGAAGGGATTACTCTGAGTGACAGGATTCCCGTCATTTTTTTCCCCTCGCTCCAGAAACTAACTCTTATATAACCATTCCGGATTTTGGGCTGGCGTCTTCGGAGGTAAATAACAGGTCTCATTGTCTAATGACTAGATGTGGTGTACATTTAGACCAAAAGAATGGTCCAATCTAGAGTTTAGTTCACCTCCTTTTTCTCGGCACGCCTCTGCTCTTTTCATTCCTGTCGCTCTTTGAATGGCCGCCCTCTCACTTGAGGGTGCCAGCCAGGCTGTGCAAATTTGCTCCAGATAATAGTGGACGTAGCGTGCCAGCTTCTGGAGTTGTGGCTGCTGCTGTGGCTGTAACGGCTTGTTACCCAGCTGGAGTAATGACTGCGTGGCTCCTACTCCGTCTCTCCTTCCTTCCTTCCTTCCTTCCTTCCTTCCTTCCTTCCTTCCTTCCCCCCTCCCTCAATTCCTTTCTTCCTTCCTTTGTTTGCCCCGTTCTTTTTATCTGTCTTTTCTCCTTCACTCGAACTTTTAGCAGTTTTTTGTTTTGTTTTGTCATTTTCACCCACTTTCACAGGCCATCATTCATCATTTCTGTCCCTTTATTTAATTTCTGTGTGGGGGTATTTTATTGCTCACCCTCACCTTTTCCCCCTTCCTTCCTTCTCCCTCCCTCTCCCCTAAAGCGTGGCTTTACAACTACGATCTCAATGAGACAAATGATGACGCAAGGGGCTACTGAAACGGACGCCATGTTTAATTTTCTGTTCATTAGTCAGCCGGTGATGTTTCACACACTCCACGGGACAAGCACTTAATCTCGCAGATTTCAGCTCACTTGCAGAGCAGTTTGGTTGCGCGTAACTGCGGATTTGGCGTGATTATTTGACAGGAGGTTTGTTCCATAGGAGCGTTATTCTGATTGGACAGCTGCACAGCAAAAGGTTAGAGTCCAGGCTTTGTTTAGCAAACTGCAGCTACAGGCAGATAACACCTCTGCAGGGAGAGTCTGTTGATAAAGACAGCAAATACATCAACACCAACCAGTGCACAGAGACACACGCTATGAGGCTGACTGCACACACACACACACACACACACACACACACACACACACACACACACACAGGTCATGCTGTGGCCTGACATTGTTTGGGTTAATGTCATCTGTATCTTCTTGGCTCGGCTGCATTCGCCGTAGCGAGTCGTCTCTCATTACGCTCAACTCCGCAGCACATTAATGACTTCGCGTTTATGTAATCTGATTGCAACACAGCCAGACGAAGTGAGCCACTCATTCATTTCATTCCAGTCTACTCCACACAGAACGCCCAATTGCCTGCTCACTCAGACCAATGCCCCTCTGGCCGTCCTTTGCACCTGCTACCTGGTGCACCAGCCAACTTCTTCGTTTTGCCAAGTCCATTTGTCTGCTTCAGCAGCTCTTAAATGTGTCCTAAGATTTGGCCGGAAAAAAAAAGTAGCCTCAAATCTGAGAAAAGCACAAGCAATGTCGAAGGTTTAGTTACAAATAGAGGCTTTATTAAACTGTCAGCCAGACGAAGTTTTAGTAAAACTAAAAACAAGTTTAGAAGTTTAGTTTAGTAAACCAGCCAAATCAGTTTGTGTGGTAAAGGAAGTATCCTAACTTGTCATTATAATTTTGTCTACATTTAGCAGTATAAATTTTAGAAATGTGATTTTTAGTTATAGTTTTGTTAGTTCGGGTCGGGTCAGCCCATATAATCACCGCACAGGAGCAGTAATGGAGCCACGTGACCGGGATAAGAAGGAAGCGAATTGTTGGATTATCTTTTGGAAAAGAGCGACTGTAGGTCGTTACAGTGGCGGCCAAATATCAGCCGGTTTTGGTGCTTTTTGATTGGTTAAAATTAGGGATCGACCGATTATCGCAAGTATGAAGGAGTCCAAACTATTAATCTGCTCACCTAAAGAAGTCGTAATAAGGTGAAATTTGTCTTACAATTCACGTTTCATTCTTTTCTCGGCCCTCCATATCCACAAAATGGGACAAAAATACTCAGATCTTACAGGTGTCTGCTGCACGTCTGCGTATTATCTGTCTTTCATAATTTATACAGACGTGATTCATTTTTCACCAAACACTGAAGCACGCCGCGGCTGCTTTACCTTTCATGTTGTACAACTGCATCTCTCCGCATCCGGCTTTCATTACACCACTGTATTGACTTTCAAAGTGACAGGATCGCGCAGGAGGTTGCCGTCCTTCAGGAATAGTTAAGGCCCGGCAATTTGATGAGGTGCGTATGTCGTCAATCAAGGAGCCTGATTCAGTTCCAGTGCGTATATGAGCCGAGGTGAGACGTGATCCCGTGGTCTCCGCTGACATCCCGCTCTGTTTGTTTTCCTCGCACCGCCGAGGATTCCCTCTCCCCCTCGCCGGGGCACCTTTACAATTTAGATTTATGGAAATGCCTCCTAATAGAAATCAGCTCTCGCTGGATGACAGACAGCGATGATGAGGTGTACACCACGTACCACCACGCTGCTGCTATAGTACGACTGCCTGAGAAGATCACGCTGGATTCAACCTCTAATTTAATAGGAAAAGTACACAGAGGCTGTTAGTTGTGTCGGTGGAAACGAGGATTGAGGGAGGGGAAAAAAAAAGAAAGGGGATAATTTATGTACATCTATGCTGAATGTGTGTCTCCGGTTTGCCGTCTATATGTGCGCACGCCTCTGTGGATGTGGATGTGTGCATGTCTGAGCGTGTTTAAGAGTATAAGCATGAATGTGTGTTTGGAGAATGTGGCAGCTGTGGGAGGAGAAACCAAAAAATATAACCATCAGAATAACAATGACACTGTAATCTCACGCCGTGGATGTCAAGAGATTTAGGCGTAATACCAGCATGTGTTTTCCTCAAACAGAGTTTGAAGTGCGTGAAGCTGGAAGGGGGAGGGGCTCAGCAGAGAGAGGGTTAAAGGGAAAGATTAGATGCACGTGCACTTGTTTTTATTCGGAGATAAGCAGCTATGCTGAGACACGATTATTCCTCCGTCGCGACGACATGCTTTTTTTTTTGTGTGGAGCATCTCAAAATGCATGTGCGGTTCGGTGTTTCAATAATCTTTTCTATGCTTCCATTGGAGTAGTACGTCTAAGAGGCTGAAGCAAAATGAAACGGTGACTGCTGTGAAAGGGCCTCGCTGCTCCTCTAAACTCAGATGGTCATGAGCAAGTGCACTGATATGGGTCACTAACAAAGATAGTGTTGAATGCAAAGTGCTCTGTGAAAGTGCCCGTGGAGTACATGCTTGATTGTGGACAAGTGTGCATTAGTTTACTATTATTACAGCTCTTTTAGCCATCGCTCAGAGCCTCACACATACCGTGTCAAAAGAAACCGAAAGCTTCATAAAAGGTCAAGTTATAAATTTGCACAATGGTGGATTTAGATCGTCAACACCTGTGTTTGCTTTGTTCTGATGTTATGAGCATATCACAGCAATTTCCTCCTCTTTGATCATCGGGGTCCATCAGTGTCAAGCAATTGTTTCAAAAGGAAGTGTTCGGGATAATCGACTACCTCCAACAGCACAGCACAGGAAGCCAGGCAGAGAAAGATGACAGCAGTTACTGGAGGGCTCGTGGTTTTCTGAGGGTGTTATCCCTCCGCTTTGCCATTGTGTCATTTCCTTGTGGTGGCTGAAGGATGGATGGATGCAGAGTAGTTTTCTTGGAAGCTGTCAGATAGTACTGGCACCGGAGCAGAGAAATCCATTTCCTATTGAGACAAAAGAATGTATAAATATAACTGCGGCTTAACAACACAAGATGCCGGCAAGTCCTCCCATTATCTCTGCTCTTGATAGCAGCAAAGAGAGAAGACTAATGGACTAACCTCTGCTGCTAATGCTTTTTTATAGGCTCCTATAGAGGAAGATCTCCCTTTAGGGCAGATTAAACCTCCTATTTTTACTGTGCAAATTGCCACATCAACTGAAAAGCTTACCAGGCAGTGAGAGAAAAAGATCCCAAATATTTTTAAACCTTTTACTTTTATTGACTTGCTAGTTTGTTGAATTTTTGTTCCAAATTGTCTCTTTGATTTGTTGCATATCACTTTTACTTAAGCACTTCAATTTCACGCTTTACATTAATCATTCGGGGAATAACGCATTAATCCAAGGCATGAAATTACAATCTCACATTTTTTTTTTTTTTTTTTTATCCAACAACAATGGATTTAGCGCAATAAACGGATTTGGTTTATGTACTTTATCTTCCGCAATACAATTGCTGTAAATGTGAATTTTAAGCGATCAAGCAAATTTGGCTTCAATTTTAAGAAGCTTAGAGTGTGGGGACAAAAACAGAAGAATAAATAATAAAAAGCCCAAAAAGCAGAAGACCTGCTGCCTATTTGAGGGTGATGGAGGTTTAGAGCTGCTCCTGCTCCAGAGGCCACGTTCTCTCCGGTGTGAGTTGGTTGGCTGCTGGACTGCCCTCAGGCTGTTGTGCCCACAATCCTCAGCGATGGTTTGCATATCATTTTGCATTTTTCTCACTTCTCCAACGCTTCTGCTGCTCCTCGGGATATTTCTCATTCGCCACAACGCAGCTCCTTTCGACCACGGTCGGCTTTGTCACCGCACCGTGCCCCGGCGGCTGGGGAAATCACCAGTATTTCAGCACAGTGACGGAGCACAGAGCAGCCAGTGGGACCAGTTTGTTTAACAAGCACTCAGAAGCAGCCCGGCTGAGTGTGCCAACGCAGTGCTTTGTGTGTGCCTGACTATTCATTATGAATGGGAAGTTTTGCAAGAAACTGTCTTTTCTCCAAGCCATGATCACAGCTTGCGCTTGTGCTGGAATGCGAGTCCTCTCCCATCTCCCGTCACTCGATGCTCTTCTTTCTGCCAAAGAGATTGTCAGATGAGTTTTGGAATGGAAATCTACTGACTGCGACTGTGATATACTGACGTCATTTTATTTCTTTGGGGGCATTTTATATTTTCATGTGATGTTACACTCCGATGCAAATGTCAGTTTGTCATCTTGCCAATCCGTCTTGCTGCCGCGGCGCTGCAGACACAGTTGTGTTGCATCAACATACTGAACTTATTTCAAAACCAGGACTTGTTCTGGTTGGTGTTGTCAGAGACAGACAACTGTGTCATGTTTTAAAATACTGCTGACACTTCAATAGTTGTAAGAGTTACAACACGAGGCAAAAAATGGTGGTCACATGACAGAGGCCCTTATTTATTTATTTTGTTTTAAAGCTACTGAGTTATATTTACGATTAACAGAAAAAAATGCTGCCCTTATTCTTACCCATAATTCTTTGCATTGCCCACAGTCATATCCTCTTCTTTTTCTAGGCCACTAGGTAACTGTGTTTAAGTATGAATCACTCCTGGTTGCATTTATATGTTAATTTCCCTCTCTGTATTTCTGACTCCTCATAAACAAAAGAAAGACGTGTCTTTGAACTAAACAGCACACGGGCCTGATTCGTGTTGTTCTTATTCTTTTCAAGTCCGCTCCTGAGCTGCAATGAGAAGTCTTATGTCAAGTGCAACAAAGAGGTGGTCATGCAATCAACTTAGACAAAGACTTCATTCCCTGTGTTACTGAAAAGCAATATGAATGGACAACCTTTGTGGAGCCTTTTTTATTTACACCGTTTGGTCGCTTTCTTTCTCTGCCTCTGCAGCTGTTGCCACATCATGAAGGGAGGGATGCATATATTTCTCCACATGACAGGGGGAAGAAGAGACCAAATTAAAAAAGGAGAGGAAGAAAAGATGGATGGGAGTAAATGTTGTATACATATGATTAAGGGGCAGGGGTGTGGCAAAAGCTCAAAAAGGGCAAAAGGCTTCGGGGCTTGAGCAAAAAAAAAAAAAAAAAAAGCTAGCTCAGCAGGAGGCTGATTATACCACCAAAGGGATCCACTTTGCACTTCTAGCATGTACAAACTCAAACAAAGGAGCATGGCAGGCAGCTGAAAGTGAAGGTGGGGGTCTGGCCCTTGCTGCTTTTTTTTTATCCAGGCAATGGCACTTTTATGACCACGCTAATAAAGTGCCTCTGGGACAGCGCGCCTCCCACACCTCCGCCTATACACACGCCATGAACAGCTTGACTGGGCCTTAGGACCTGTGTTTATGGACACATGGATCAATACAGTTCCTAAGGGTCTATATTTAAGTCTGAGTTGTGTAGCGTTGCCCATTGATCATAGGGGAAGCGGGGGGAGAGGGACCCCAAGATGGCCATTACCAGATTTGGAGCGAGGTTTTTTATAAAAGGGGGCTGACACGGTTCAGAGGGAATCCAAAATCAGCCCCGCAAATCAAACCTGCCTTGAACCCAGTCGCCGCGGTAGCCTGGATGTTCAGTATCTCGACACAACGTTCCTCTCCTATCTTCAATTGCAAGTGATTGTTAATTCAAGGCGCAGCCGCGGCTTTCACCCTTGATTCTCTGTGCCCTCGCTGCTGGAAAAATGCAAATCTGGTAGCGTGACAAACGATGTAGGGCCGTCTCCGACACATTGGAGCCCCCGGCGTCCCCGTGTCGCTCCCCAGCTTACCTCCTCCGGCTCCGCAGTAATTACCCTTGTTGGATCGCTACGCCTAATCATACTTGATTTTGGGATGCACTGCCATTCTCTCCACTTGTTAGCCCCTCACACTGCCTGGTTCTGATAGAGTACGCTGATAATACTCAGGGAATGACACACACACGCACACACACACACACACACACACACACACACGCACGCACACACACACACACACTGTATGCCCTGGTGTTTTTGTGAGCGACTTGTGTACAGATCTAATACGGTAGCTGATTCATTTAAAGATGATCGTTGTGCCGCCGCTGATTTATCCCTCTATGATCTGATTATTTCAGCAGAAGATGAAAAGAATAAAGGCATGAAAAAAAAAAGAAGAACAATGTTTAGAAAAGAATAATGAATAGATCCTGGTTCTGTAAAACGGACCCCATAAAGAGCGCCGAGCGAGGGGATGGTGTGTGTGTGTGTGTGTGAAAGTGGCTTCCAATTTGTTCTCAGTTTGTTCCAGTAATAAGATCCAGGCCTTCTTTTCCAATGGACGAGATAATTAACTCCCGGGGACAGACTGCGTAGAGCTCCGTCTTTTGGTTTATGGCACAAGGGGAGAGGGGGGGGATTTCTGCAGCCTTGCCCAAGCATGGTTGCATAAATCGCCTGACTTTGCCTGATATATGTTTTTACTGATAGATATGGAAAGGGGACAATTGATGGACTGCAGTCAATATAAAAAATGGGAGGAAGGGGGTGAGTGTAGAAATGTAATGAGGAAGCTGATGCCATTAAAGATAAGAGCAGAAAAAGTCCAGCTACGTGTGTGTGTTTCTGGTGTGACATTTATTGTTGGATTTTCATTTAGAGTCGTGTTCTGCGTTCCAGATGGCGTACTTGTGTACAAACACACTTTTTTGAGTGCATGTAAATGCGTTTACACTGTCGAGTACAGAAACATGCAGCGAACTACCAGTACCAGGATGATGCACTCAAATCAGTCCAAAAAAAGAGGTGTGAAACGCTGGACACTTTTCACCCTAAACGGTCGCCATCTTGGCTACGTAGCAGGAAGGGGCGTCATTTTTTTTCAAATTAAGGCGTCCGAGCGAGATTAAAAAGTTTGATTTGATTTCTGGTTAAAATAACTAAAACTGCATATAAAAAGCCCAAATTAAGGCTTTATTTTATTTGTCATTCAGATATACACGAGATGTAAAGTGCTGTTTCTTTATTGACTTGAAATGCAATGAGTCCGGGGCGTTCTGTGAGCAACGTCTGGGTCACTTGTTGTTCTGTTCTTAGAAAACCGCTTGCTCAGTGTGCGACAGCAGCAGTGTGAGTCAGGTCAGGCTAATTTCCGTTGCTGTAACCTGCCTCTCTTTCCTGCATTGTCTTGCCCTGTCCAGCAACTCCTTTGGAATGTGCTCCATAATGCTTTCCACCCATTGTCTCTTTAAATCTCCGCCCCCCCCCCCTTCTCCACAGCTCATCGCCTTACTGACAGTTGAACCTTTGATCCCCGTTTCACTTCGCGTCACCCTTTTCCATGTGCTCATCTGTGTTTGTTTTTTCGTGTGATATGTGAGTCACACTCTGATATCTAACCTCTTTCCTCCTCGTGTCTTGTTCTCTTTTCCAGAAACATGTGAAAACCCTCGAGAAGCTTTGACCTGCAAGTTAGCCTTCAACAACAAAAAGGCGAAGGTCTCCTCCCTTCTTCCTCTCGTCCACTCTATCTGCTCCGTCAGCAGTTTCCTCGCAGGCCCGGCAAACATGGAGGGCCGGCAGGCTGCACGCAGAACTTTGTCACCTCACCCTAAATTAGGAGCGCTGACTGCTCTATTAGGCTTGTGGCTCTTAGCGGTTCCCGCCTCGTGCAACGGGCAGACTTTCACTAGTTTCCATCCTGAACGTCGGGACTGGTTGTTCAACCACCTGACGGTTCACCAAACCACGGGCGCATTGTATATCGGAGCCGTCAACCGTGTGTACAAGCTCTCGGGTAACCTGACCCTGCTTGTTTCACACGATACAGGCCCAGAGGACGACAACAAGGCCTGCTACCCTCCTCTGATTGTCCAGCCCTGCTCCGAGCCCCTCGTCTCTACCAACAACGTCAACAAGCTTCTCCTCATCGACTACTCCCAAAATCGCCTGCTGGCCTGCGGCAGCCTCTACCAGGGTGTCTGTAAACTCCTCAGACTCGATGACCTCTTCATCTTAGTGGAGCCCTCCCACAAGAAAGAGCACTACCTCTCCAGCGTCAACCAGACTGGGACCATGTACGGCGTCATCGTGCCTTCGCAGGGCCAGGATGGCACCCTGTTTATTGGCACAGCGGTCGACGGCAAGCAGGACTACTTTCCTACCATCTCCAGTCGAAAGTTGCCCCGGGACCCCGAGTCTTCTGCGATGCTCGACTATGAACTGCACACTGACTTTGTGTCCTCCCTCATCAAGATACCGTCAGACACTCTGGCACTGGTCTCCCACTTTGACATCTACTACGTTTACGGCTTCGCCAGCGGCAGCTTTGTTTACTTCCTGACCGTTCAGCCCGAGACGCCGGAGAACAGCATGTCGTCGAGCGGATCCGGCAGCGATCTCTTCTACACCTCTCGCATCGTCCGCCTCTGCAAGGACGACCGCAAGTTTCACTCCTACGTCTCCCTGCCCGTCGGCTGTGTGAAGAACGGCGTCGAGTACCGCCTGCTGCAGGCGGCTTACCTCGGCAAGCCGGGACGTGTTCTCGCCGCCTCGCTCAACATCAGCGCCCAGGACGACGTCCTCTTCACCATCTTCTCCAAGGGCCAGAAGCAGTTCCATCGGCCGCCGGATGACTCGGCGCTCTGCATCTTCACCATCCGAGACATCAACGCTCGAATTAAGGAGCGCCTGCAGTCCTGCTACCAGGGAGAAGGAAACCTGGAGCTCAACTGGCTCCTTGGGAAGGATGTGCAGTGCACCAAAGCGGTGAGTTATGCTCAGTGGTTGGCAAAACGTAGTATTAAAACACAGAGATGGGATGCACATTCTGTTTGCCTTTTCTAATGGTGACAGTGTGGTAACATTGACGTTATTGAACATACACCGAAAATCAACAGTCCAAAACTTATTTACAAGGAAATACAAAATCGGGAAATGTACATAGTTATTTCTTGCATATTTGCAGATAGTTTACTAGATAGGAAAAGATAATGCAAGATCTTACTTTTCTATTTCATTTAGAATTTTCTCTAAGCTTTAATTAGCCAATAAACAGAGATAAGAGATAAGAGGACGATTCATATCACATATGTCAGAATTCTTCAGTGGGCCGACAACATCTACATCTTGTTTCCTGCTGTATAATACGATAGTAAACAGTAAAGGGAGTGATCACAGCCTCTCAATGAGCCTAAAAAAACACAGCAAGTTTCAAAGGGTGTATTCAGTAATGAAAATAAATACAACAATCATCCAGAAAGAGAATACTCCAGTTAACAGCATACTCTCTGATATCAGATGCATCTGGCATTATTTTACATGTAGTGAGAGTCAAATTGTTTTGCAGCTCTGATATCAGAGGACATCCACTTTCAAAGTGTACTTCACAGATATTCATAAATTAGGGAGGATTTATTTTTCTTGGCAACTATCAAAGTGATAACATTTTCCTCAAGCACAATACAAATATACACTCTCCCCTTCTAGTGTGAAGAAGTGTTTGTGTGTGTGTGTGTGTGTGTGTGTGTGTGTGTGTGTGTGTGTGTGTGTGTGTGTGTGTGTGTGTGTGTGTGTGTGTGTGTGTGTGTGTTGGGCGGGGGGGTGGGGGGTTCGTTCATGTTCCTCCGCTTCTGATGTTGGCATAGATCACACACCAGTCTATTCCTTCTGAAACCCCCCAATTATCCTATAATACAAGGCTGCGTATCTGTTACATGTTGTCAAGTAGAATTAAGTTTCTTGATTTTCCCTTCATTCCCACGAGGCCACGGTCCTCTGTGCTTTCATTCTGTAATTACTAATAGGAATTTAAGGTTATTAAATATTAATGACTAGTACGTTACTGTGCACGAGTGTGCTGTATGCCCGGCGTGTGTAAAGCAGGCATACATACGTGTTTTGTGAGGTGTAATGACATATCTCTATCCCTCACTGCGATGAGACCCCCGATCGGCTTTCTTTGGTTGCTAATCCCCCCCGGGGAACTCAGTTGACCAGTCTTATTAAAATCAGTAAATTCTCCATTACCACAATGTCAGAGGTGATTGTCAGGGAGAGGGAGACATGATCTGGAACTAGCTGTTGGCTTTTATTAGCTCCACCGAGAGGGCAGGATGAGATGTATGAGGCAGAGTAGACGGAGGGAGGGAGAGAGAAACGGTGGTAATGATGGCAGCGCTCAGGTTGGGAGCTCAAATTAGAACATTTCTTCTTTTCTTTTTTTTTTCCCAGTTTCCCAGAAGAATCCCCAATCATGTCGGTGTGCATTGAAGGTTTCTAGCTGTTACCTGCAAAGCTGCACCTCCCACTCCATTCTTTAGGAATGCGCTGCCAATAACGCCCTTCTCTCCTTTCTTATTGCACACCGAGGATCCTCCCGCTCGGTGTTTAGCCACAGAGATATGAAGATGTAAAACACAGTCCTTTAAGACCGTGTCCTCGTGTTCAATGAGCAGCCGTTAAATCCATGGTATAATATGGATTATGCAGATAGATGTCAATGGATGAGGAACTCTTTAAGCCAGTACAAATTACATTTAGCATCCAGACATGTCCACCGCGCTGACATCGCCTGCTTGCGGTTAAATCCCCGACTCAAACACTGCGGCTGCTTTCAAGTACACACATGTTTCACATCTCGTCTTTTTCTTGAATAAATATGTCCCCGAGTCTCGCTGGGTGGTATTTTTTTTTTTTTTTTTAGAGAGCCCATGTCTGAGATCCATCAAAATATGAGGTGACTCAAGGTCAGACCAACCCTAGAGACTGTAGTTTTTGTTAACTGTTAACTGTACCCTGCTTGGTTTCTGAGGAAATTACATATGCGGTCCCAGGGCTTTTTCTTTTCTTCTTTTTTCCTCTGGTCCATTGCAGAACAGCAGGTAGCCAGTTAGCTCAAAACAGCGAACTTTAATTATACTGCCCAGCTCTCATTCTTGCAGACATTTCACTGTGTATATGAGTAACATGCAGGCCGAAGGCTGAAGCTTGGGAACGGAACCGAAAGCTGAGCCAGAGGGATTCAGACACAGCAGCCAATCAAAGATTTATCACCCAGCCATCCAGCCTTCTGCCATCTGGAGATTCACACCATCTCTGTAGTCAATCCCATGGAGCCCGGCCATGATGGGATTCTTGTTTGTATCGGGCTGTCTGTCTTTGTGTGTCTTCCCTGACAATCTTTCCTGTCTTGCTTCTGCTTCTTTTTCGGCTCATGCTTTACCGACTAATTAACCACTCCTGAGAGCTAAAGGGGGAAGGTGGTATTGATAACGCTGATGTACCCTGGGAGAGAAACTCTGACAGCGGATATCCTGTCACATCTAATTCATCCGTCATTCAAGCGCAAATCAAACGATGTGTGTCATTGTTGAAAGAAAAGACTTCATGCTCCGCTGTTGAAACAGATCAGGACAGCAAATATTTTCTCCACATAGATTAAATGTTATCCTGTATTACGAGTTGTTCAATAAGGATTAATCACACAGGGTCACGGTCTGTATTTAGACTTAGCACAGCTCGGCTCTGCTCAAGGTAACTCGTGTAATTTCCATGACGTGAAACAGTGTAAGATGAGGCTACGCTGCATTTCTTCACTTAAAACTTCTGCAAGAAGGTGAACAAGAGTCCAGGGAGATTTGAGTTGTCTGCCAAGTCTGCTTAGCGTAACATCATCTAAACACTCTTGATATGCTCCGTACCAAATAGTCTGGAGCCCAACGGACTACATGAGCAATAGCTGCGTGATTTTGAGGGAGTATCGATAAGCCAAAGTCTGGAACTCACGGGTTGCTCCTCAGGAGAGCTGTTTTAGCTTCACTCCATGTCTTGGATCTCTACGCTGTTCTTTTCTCTCTATTCTCCTCTCACCCCAACCGGTCGAGGCAGACAGCGGCCCACCTCTGAGCCTGGTCCTGCTGGAGGTTTGTTCTTGTTGAAAGGGAGTTTTTTTTCTTCCGTCTGTTGGAGGTTTTTTTCTCTCTTAAAGGGGAGTTTTTCCCTCCTAGCTTATGTGGGAATTGCTGAATTGTTGGGTTCCTCTGTATAATGTTGTAAAGTTCTGTTTTAAGGACTTTACTGTGTTAAGTGCCATGATCTAAAATGTGTTGTGATTCACCACTACATAAATGTAATGTAATTGAATGTCTGATCAGCATTTTTTTTTTTTTTTTTTTAAAGAAGCTTTAAGCAATTTTATAACCAAAAGAGAGAAACATAATGTAACCTCTCTAGATTTTTTTTCTTAATTTAAATACTGTTTTAGAGTACCTCATAGCACTTAGGGCTATTTTGGGAAAAGGAAATAAAAAAGGGAAATGCCATAAAGTGAGGGGCGTGACTATACGAGCCGAGGCCATTATTCCTCGTCAGCATTACTGCTTTTACTCTGCGTGGAAAGGTTTTTACAGCCGCGGCGTGCAGCGAGAGGCTGGAGCTGCCTTCCTGGAGCAGGAAGTGTCACTCAGCGTCGTCCACTGGAACCACTCTGACAGGGACGGAGACAGAGAGGAGACAGATGAGAGTTAGATATAGTGACAGAAAGAGAACTAATGAGTCGGGGTTGCAGAGGGGGTATGTATATTCAGAGGGTGAAGAGGACAGGGAGTTTGCGAGCAACAGACTATGGGATGTATACATGGGAGAGTGGCCCCGGCCATCTCACTTTACTCCACATGGCACAATGAGGCCACTGCCACTCAGACAGTGTCAGCTGACCTGAATCAAGGACGGGAACATCACTGTCCTGCCTCTCATTCACCTCCTCTTTTTCAATTTGATCCTCTCCTACTATATCTACTATACCAGGGGGTCTCCAACCTTTTATCCTCCGAGAGCTACTTTGACAAAATGAAAGTGTCCAAAAGCTACTCATGTTGAGTAACATTCATTCACATAGCTGAGCTCCACCCAAACCAGCTAAATAAGCTTCTTTTATGTGAACAAGAACACATTTATACTGAACATTTTGTATCACAACAGCTCAAATTTAACAGCTTTTTACTGCATTTCTTTACTTTTTTAATTGATGAAGCTCTCCCTACTCACATCTGTCATAGAAAAGCGTTTATTACTTTCTTTACTTGTCCTAATTTTCTGCTTGTCCAACTGCATCACATAACTTCCCTTCACATTCTCTCTGACGGTAGTTCACATGTATGTTTTATGCATTCAGTGTTTTCTCTTTCGTGCTTTCAGGTCGTGCTTTCAGCCGACCTGCGGTGAACTTTGATCGCTCTCTCTCAGTGACAGACACTCACTTTAGAGCTCCGCTATGCTGTGTTCCAGCCAAAAATATAGTATTTATGTTATTTATCTCATTTATGAGCACCTGTTTCTTTCCAGCTCAGTGTGAGAGTCTGTAATTTTGCAGGCGCGTTGCAGGTCGCGCTAGTTTATGTCCTCTGATCTCTGCGTGTTTCAGTAATTAATCGATTGCGTTGATAGCGTACTTCTCTCGGACTGGTTAAAAAGTAAAAAGATTAAAAAAAATGCTGAAATGAATCTCTGTCCTATATGTATCTTAGAAGACATAACAGGATGGGGGTGAATCTTCAGTCCAAGAAGTTGTCATAACATATGAAGTCATGCCCATATTTGTTTGACTTTTAGTGTTGCTATTTCAAAAGTTCATCGCGGTGTCTTCGGTTACATTCATATTTCAGTGTTGGAGTGTGTCTGCCAGCGCACATAGTTATCATGCGGCTGTGTGTCTTCCTGCAGAGGTGTGATGATAGGCCAGGGTAATGAGCCACAGTGAGAGCAAGGTGGAGCTCAGTCAGGTGGAGCTGATACATATCTGTCAAGCGTAACAGAAAGACAAACATTTATCTGGCTGGGAGTCTCAGTCGCGTACCTCCGCCTCGCTCCGACCTTCCTCTCTCCTCTCCCTCAGTGTCTCCTCTCCCTCAGTCTCACCTCTCTCAACCTCTTATTTCCATCTCAGACACTTTCTGACACCGTGCACTGTTTCCACAACTTTGGCCATCGCTCCCTCCTTATGTCTCACTCACTGTCGCCTCCGTCTTCGCTCCTCACTGAGCCGTCTTCTCGTGTAATACTCTGTATCTCAGCCTCTCCTCTCCACTAATGTCTTCTTCTCTAAGCCCCGTGTCGCTCTGATGTATTTTTGTCGCTCTCTGTTCCTACGCTGCAGTACATAAAGGGGTTTTGTGTTTAATGAGACACATTTGTCTCATAGTCATGATCTCTTCTTTTTTTTCTGTTCTCCGTTTCAGTTTCTGTGTCATTCATTTATACTTCATTCTCCAACCTTTGTTTGCCTCTGTCTGCAGCCGGTGCCCATCGACGACTCTTTCTGTGGTCTGGACATCAACCAGCCGCTCGGTGGCTCCCAGCTGGTCACTGGCCACACTCTCTACACCGAGACTCGAGACCGCATGACTTCTGTGACCTCCTACGTCTACAACGGCTACTGTGTAGCTTTCGTAGGCACCAAGAGTGGACGTCTAAAGAAGGTGAGTACCAACGTTCTCCTCTTACTCATCTAGCACTTAAAAGCCTCTTGGAGGAGATTTCTGCCTACTTCATTACCGTGCTACAAAAAGACTTGGGCTGTCCGGAGGTCCGTGGGGTACAGACAGTGTGAAGTGGTCCCATTTCTGCACAGATGGATCATGGTCACAGAGAAACTTATCTCTTTAATATTTAATGCCCGCTGTCAAAGTGTCTGGGAGGGGTAATGGCAGTGGCCAGCTCACTGTAGTGGTCATTACCAGTTCCTTGTTAAGTGAGCTCCACTGTTGCAGTGTTGAATAACCTGGACTGACCCATTAATTTTAATAGGCACCTTTCTGCCTGCGGCCCACTGAGAGCAGAGAAGCGGAGAGCGGGACCCAGACACTAAAGCTCCAAGTCTCGGTGTGAGAATCCAGACGCTGCGGAGGGTTAAGGGCTCCTGGCCAGTTAATAATGATAGATTTCACACCCCCGCCACAGGAAACAAAGTATTACATGAAGCTGCTCACTGACAGGATTAACTAGTGAAGGAAGTGAGTGCTGTGCTCTGGGTTCAGGGATGAGGAGTCTCACTGTCAATCAACAAGAATAGGTCAAAGCCTAGTACAATACTGGATCATGTATAGGCTTTTCATTTGAGACGAGGACTTTTAATTTGAAACGGATACAGGAAGTCATGGCACACTGCTTTAATAGGGCTGGCAAACGATGTTCGAGTTTTGCTGATTGGTTTAGAAGAGCTGTTGTAATGTTTTGTCACCACCTCAAACAGCTGATGTTTAGACTGCAGCATATATTGTATGTTTCAACTGGTTGAAGGATGTCAGTTTGTTCCGTGGCTGCTCCTCCCATGAGGCCGACTCTCTTTGAGTGACAGCAGGAGTGTGCAACAAGGCCCCCCATCAACAGCAGCTTCACAAAGCTCAGAGAGGGAGACTGAAAAGGAAAAGGAGTTACTAAGAGCATCTTCTTACCGCCTTTTTGGCAAGTTCTTAATTTCATGTCTGACAACGCAACACAAATGATGTTGATTATTTTGGTCTCCGTCTATTCATTATTAAATCAATTCACCAATCAGGCTTGGGAGGAGAGAATAGCTATTTGATGTAACCCCTTGTTTTAGCTGTTTAATAATTTAGCACCTTTTTCTACTTGGTTAAATGAGATGAGACAGAAAGAGTATTTTCCCCGTTGTGTTGCTTGTACATTGTCGTACGTCCCCGCTTCCTTCCGCACTCGTGTCTGCAGCCGCCTGCTCGCCTTCTCCCCTTTTTCCTCCCTTCCCTATCTTCTACCTCTACACCCCCCCCCCTCCCCCTCCACCCCCCCACACACACACACTATGCAAAATAGCCTTGCGTGCTGCTGTGTACTTAGACTCGCTCCTCACAGGGGCATGACTGTAACCACAGTAACGCTAACATTGGGGAGGAATTAGCCAGGATGTGAGAGGAGCACCTCGAGAAAAGGTATCACGGTCCAGTGGCCAGAACAGAAGAAAAACCTAGTAAAGCACTCACCCACAAAGAGAGATCCCCTGACAGATAGAATAAAGAAAGTAGTGTTTATTTCGCTAACGGTAATGAGCATTCCTGTTTAATTTATTGTCATCGTAATTAGTCATCATCCTCTCACTATGGGGTAAACTAGATGAGAGACGGTAGAAATATCCCCAGCAAAAGATGACATTAACACAAGCCATTAAAATTATGTATGTTGGGGGTGTAAGAGAGAGAAATGATCAGTGCAAAACATAATGGAATATTGATTATTTCTCTCTCTTTTGGGAAGTGAGATTCCCAAAAGCGAAACTGCAATTGGACTGTTGGTTGAAGTATTTTTTTCCTGTGTTTGGTGGGCATTTATTTTAGAATTGAATTGCTGCTGTGGTTTTGCTGGACTTTATCTGAACCCAATTTGGTTGAGATCACGTGAGCAGACCGGGCCCTGCAAACATTTGCATGCAGGTACGTTGTTGGTACAAGGAGAAGCCGGGATTTGCAAGAAGGCAGATGACTCAACGAGCTGTGGCTGTTGACTTTATGTGCATGAAAGAGGGAGTGACCACAGGACTTACTGTCGTCACTGTCGCTGTGGCGATCTGCAGCAGAAAGAAAAAATGAAAGTATTACTTTTTAAAATAGGTAATGAATAATCAATAACGCTGCATAACAGGAGTGTTTGGAAGAGGGCTGCTTAGGCGTCATTGAGTCATGAAAGTGTGTGCGTGGGTTTGTCTGAAATGAGCGTTGTTTACACTGAAAGCTTCATCCACTCGCTCCGTCGGGAGTCACGGGGAGGGCAGTGGCCTGACGAGGCTTGGCTGCAGCTCCCCTGCAGGGGGATGCCGAGCTCCTGCACACTTGTGTGAGACTCATAGCTGGAGTAGGGTGCTGCAGGCTTTCCTGCAGATCTGAGCATGACAGCGAGGGTGACAGGATTTGATGCTTTACTCGGAGATACAGTTCTATACCTTCACTTCTTTCATGCAACCGAGAGACACAGACAGATGGGGGGAGGGAGGGTGTGGAGTGCGCAGGGGATGCACAGGAAGGAGTGGTGGTGGTGGGGGGGGGGGGAGGTGAGCCATGATGAGAAAAAAATAAGAAAACAGGGTAGCAGGAACAGGCAGAGATAGAAAGACGAAGGTGCTGGGGGAGGAAGAGACCGTTGAAATGTGAGTTTAGTGCCGCCAAAGAAACCAGGACTGCACCGCTGCTTGTAATTGGATTGGCTCCCTTCCCAAAGAATACCCCCCCCCCTCCCCATCGCCTCCATTTACTGCTTCCCCATTCAATCCCGCTCCTCCTTCCCTCAACCTCCCTCCCCCCGCGCTCTCCCTCTCCCTCTCCCTCTCCCTGCAGACCCAGCTCCTCTATATGCTGCTGTTTCCTTGGCTTTGCTGGAGCATGGCAAAGCATGAGGGATGGTGTTGGCGGATATCGCTGCCTGTGGCAGGCTTTTGTAGGGGATTGATTGAGGAAGAGGGGTTAAGAGGGTGGGGGGAGTGAGCAGACACCAAGGTGAGGGGAATGCATATATGGTGTGATACACTGTAGGAAACAATAACACTGCGTTTGGGAGACACATACAGTGTAGCAGCACTCACAGTCTGTGATGATGTGTGCAGGGCATGAAGTCATTTTAATGCGCGACGTTGGACCGTTACACACGAATCCGTATTTTATAAAGGTGGAGTATTGTCAATCCCAACGTAGAGTGAATCCTAGTGCTATAGTGCATCATGCAATTTTTTTTTAGATGCCTTGTAAATACTATTAGCAGTGGGCAGTCACACATTGACAAGATACTGACAGGAGTATACAACATACATGTCTTTGATAGTTGGAGGAAGCACTCAAAGCACATAAACCCATGCAAACACGGCGAGAACATGCAAACGCCACACAGAAAGGAGTTTGGACCGCTAGTGGGTTCGAACCCGGGAACGTCTACCGAGCCACCGTGCAGTAAGTTTTGTGTTAAATGTGTTGTCCAAGTGGGCAGTGAGGCTTCCAGAAATGAATGGTGGACTTGTGGGTGGCACCCTTGGAGGCAGCGATTGATGGTGGAGAGCAGCAGATGTTCACTTCAGCAGAAAGCTGCGAGGAAGTAATCGATATTCTTCATGAACTTTTTCTAATTACAGCAAAAACCAGTTCCACTTAAGACCAAAACTAGACCTTTAGTCCACCCTAAGCTGACATCGGACGATCTTCGGCTCGTAGTTCTGCTCACGAGATAATGTCTTATTCATATTTCAGACCGAGATTTGCATTACACACATTAGGCTCCATCATCTCCGTGATCACGCTGATGTACCCAGAGACCAAAAAAACACTGCTAAGGGTTTATGGGTCAAATTATAAAGATAGTCAATCTGCTATTCAGTCCATTCTGGATAAACATTACCCAAGAATTGCATCATCTGGATTGGAATTGGCTGTGTGTGGTTCACTTTATGCTCGAGCACAGACGCATCCCACATGGGGACCGGGATTGATGGGAATCAACGACGGCATTAAGGAGGAGAGGAGCTGTGGGGAAGAGCCTCGCCTTTGATATAGATGGAGATGGAGGGCACGGATGCACATGTAAAATTGGATGTTGAAAGACACCACAGCATTAGATGAATGGGCGGGGGGGTTAAAGCAAGCTCAGCAGAGGCGCATTCAGGACCCCCCTCCCCCTTAATCGGAGTCAATTCACAGACAGTGAGATTGAACACGCTCCATCCCAGATCTGTCACGAGCGCAGCGGGGGTTAAGAGCTGTTGAACCTCGGACCAGAGGGATGCATTCCCAGATGGCATTCGCTTTCTGCGTTGGACATTTTCCAAAGCTGCTGAAGTCTATATAGATTTATATATGTAGTTATGTAATCAGTCCCTCCAGGATTTTTGCTGAGTTTTTTTTTGTTCTGATCAAAAATGTGTGATTTTGCATAAAATACAACGACTACATTAGCTGTCAAAATAAGAGCTTTAGATGCTGTTTAATTCATGTTAATTCAGGACACAGGCCGACTGTATGTACAAAAACAAAGTACATTCTCTTATTATTTTTAATATTCAGTAATATGTAATAATTTCCTTTGATGATAATAATCACTAAATTAGAAAATGTTATTGTGAAGACCACATTTCCTGCAAACCCAGTCACTTCTAGTTTTCCCGCTTGTTCCGGTTTCCTTTGATGCACAGTTTTATTTCGTGATTACAAAAACAGCAGCGGAGACTTTCTGATTGTAGATAAGGAGTTATTTTTGTTAATAAAGCGAGTTTTGTCTGAAAATACTTGCCTTATGCCGTTAATACTTTCAGCACAGCTTCTGCTGATGACATTTGACGAATATGGGCAAATATTGCAGAGTCTGCTTGTTTTGTGTTAATTATTGAGATTGCGATTTCCTGGAAGGGGCCGTGTAATATTTAATTGAGCCATAAAGGAATCACTTGAAACTATATCTATCCTGTAATACATATTTTTTTTCTACAATTTCAATATTTCCTTCAATATTTCGATTAGTGTTGTATTGTATAAGCAGTAAACCGTGAATGAAAAAAAAACAATGTTCTAGTGCACGATGTGCCGCTTTTCCGATGAATAATCAGGAATCGGTTTGGATGACGGGGCCTCTTGCTGAAGCGGGACAACTTGAAAGGGTGGTTCAGGTGTTTAACTGGACAAATGTCCTGTCGAGCTGGTTGAACGTAGCAGAGGGTGCGCGGCTCACACACACACACACACACACACACACACATGGCTCCCTGGATAACAGCGGGGTCGCGTGTGTGTTGTGCGGACAGGACAGCGCTGGAGTGTCGCTGAGGGTAGCAGCTGATCGCAGGGCATAAAGTACTGCTGACTTGAAAGGCTCGCAAATGCAAGCAGCTGCTACCGCAGGGCCCTGGTGGACAAGTGGCCAACAGCCCCCCTCCCCTCCCCCACCCCACACACACACACACACACACACACACACACACACACACACACACACACACACACACACACACACACACACACACACACACACACACCCCAACGCCACTCTCACCCCTCTATGCTCTGCTCACCTCGTAACGAGCCTCAGAGAATCACTGTTTGAATTCGTCGCCCTCAGAGGGAATGTGATCGGAGAGCTTGGCACAGTTTTGCCCGTCGGCCCCCTCGGAGGCAGCTCACCTGCTTGGGGCCCGGATTGATCAGCTGAGCAGATTTATCGTCACTCCAATCCTCGACTTCTGTGTTTGCTGTTGCGTCTTTAGTTTGTCTGCCTGGAAATGGAGGAGGATGTCGGGTTAAAGATGAAGAACAGGTGTGAAAGGACAGAGATGGTGAGACATACCGATAGACAGACAGTGCAGGTAGACGAGTGAAGCGATGGAGGCTCTAACTAGCCTTGAGGATGATGTCCCTAGCAACAGCTGTGGCCCGTGGCAACAGCCGAATGGAATCCTGTCCTGTTCCCACAGGGGTCCAGTCACCTACACACACACACACACACACACACACACACACACACACACACACACACACACACACACACACACACACACACACACACACACACACACACACACACACACACACACACACACACACACACACAAATATGAATATGAATATGAATATGAACCCTGTTTGCTTCACTTTATAATGAACTTCAGATGTTGTTAACATTTGGTCGGTTGTGCTTTCTCATGGGATTACAATAAACAACATACAAGCACAAAGATTCAACCATTTTAATGCATTTTTCGAGTAATGATTAAACATTTGCGTTGTCACTGCATGACTTGCATTAACCTTGCGCTAACATGAAAAGATATACAATTACACGTGAAAGGAACGGACACAATAGCACCAGGTAGGATTTTCTTTCCAGCCATTACAGACATAAATTGTTATTTTTCTGTGAATGCCTTCTATAATAACCATTATATTACTTTATTCCAGATTGAATGGTGTGGTCTAATTAATCCCACACAGAACAAATAATTGCGTTCCATTGTTAAGCAGTGTCTTTGTTTAAAAATTAAATGAACACCACCATGTTCAATACACCTGTTTACGAAAGTAGCATGAAGACATGAGGACCATTTCAGCTGATTTTTAGCTGGCGATATGCATGTATTTCCAGCCATCTTCAGGACTCTCGCTCCTTGATTGCCGGCAATCTTTCTAATCATGTTAAACTAGCAATAAAGCCTCAGTTTGCCCACCGGCAACAACTGGAAGCCCGGAATCGCCTGCAGAAATCGCTTTTCCTCGAAAAAGAACATTTTCCTTTCAACACAACTCGTAGAACTTCAGCAGAGAGACTGCAGATAGAAGTACATTTCATTTTGGCATTATCTTGACATCAGGCATCTTTGGATGGAAGCTCGCAGAGAGACTGTGAAGCTTCACTCCAACCTCAGACAGGATGACCAGTAAATGTTGTGAAGTAATTTTTTAATTTTTTTTAAAATAAAAAAATTAAATGTTGTGAAGAGCTCTTTGGAGGCAGGGAATACCCTCGGATCAGCAGCAGGTGGTCTGAGTGCTACTGAACTTCGGTAGAGTCTGGATATGTTCCTCTGCTGTGTCTGAGAATCTATTTTTACATTTAATGCCGCTGAAAGGAAGAAATGGATTCTTTTTGAAGCACCGCAATTTGCACTTCTATAGCATCGTAAATGTGGAAAAAGGACACCGTTTGTGCTTTGTGTATGCTAGAATGTTGTCGGTGGTTGCCATAGATGTTTAATTACCATAAGCACCTCTCTGGTCTAATAACTAGCTCGTTCGTGGAGAGTGGCAGGATGTCTGCATAACCTTTTCTGAAACCTGGCCTCCACTTGACCCCGCCCCCTCCTCTCCCCCCTCCAACACACACACACACACACACACACACACACACACACACACACACACACACACACACACACACACACACACACACACACACACACACACACACACACACACACACACACACCAGATAAAGAGGTGACCAGCGGCAGCTCCAGGCTCGCAGGAGCAGGCTGCGCCTTTCATGGCTGTCTTTCTAGAGCACAAGGCTCTCTATCTGCCAGACCTGGTCCAGGCTTCTCTAAGCACTTCACTGTTAAAAGGCCAGTGGAAGACTGAGAGCCCCTGCAGCTCCATTCATCCCAGCTTTATATCTGCTTTTTTTTTTTTTTTTTTTTAAGTCTCCCTGGCTCTCTTTCTGTCTCTCGTACTGTCTCCTTTTCAGTTCACAGCAGTGAGTTAAATTCATTTCTATCCTCCTCTCTGTCTTCATCTCTCCCTCTTTCTGCCAGCCCCCCCCCACCACCACCCTCCTCCTCCTCCTCCTCCTCCTCCTCCGACTATTACAATGACACAGCCTACCCTGCAGTGATCTCATTAATCACATTCAAACAGTTTCTCTGTTGCTTTTCTCTCCTTTCTACGTGTCTCTCTCTCCTTTTCACTTCCTCTAATTGCTCGCTCTTTTCTCCGCCAGCGTCTCAAAGGAAGCGTTTTTCATTATCTAACAACAAGAGACAAATACTCACACGGCGCATACATTTTATTACAGATGGATTTTTTTTTAATTTTTTTTTTTTATACATGTAGGCTTAATTTAGCCAGAAGACATGCGATGGCATGTATCCATGGCGAAGCAGTCAAATCCCAGAAGACACAGAGAGTGGACCACATATGTCCGTCAATATGTTCTATACTGTTTATTCTTTAATTTATCACGGAGATCGCTTTTTTATTTTCATCTGAGCGGAGCACTTGAGTTTATTTATTTGATTTGTTATTGGCAATGCCTTTTATTTTTTTGAGGGGGAAACAAATTACCCCGTTGAGTGCGTCCCATAATTGGACTTAACTTCATGAGTGAGATTAATTAACCCATTGTTGATTAGAGATACTTTTCACCAGAGACTGCCGGCAGAAAGAGCTCAATCCACTTTCTTCAGCATATTTTCTTGTTGATTGGGCTACAAATTAAGTTTATGGCAGTATTATTTAACTTTTGACCATGAATATTTTCTCACGTATGGAAGCCCTCGACGCCTGAAAGGGAAGAAAAGCCATTCAGTAGATCTGTTTTTACTCTCACACAGAGCTCGGGATTTGTACTGGATCGTGAGGGACTTTTTAAATGTTGGGAGCGGTGGTGTCATTAGGATCGGGAAGCCACATCAAACGCCGCTGCTGCCCACAGCCTTGTCTTCCGGGATATACTGTACAAAAAGATTAAATATAAAAAAAAGTGGCTGAACATTTCCAAATGTTTCTCTTAGAAAGAAGAAGTGGCCTTTTCCATCCTTATGAATATTTTTCTCCCACACATCCTGGTGATGGCATGTTTTATGTGCAATAAAAACACAACAAAAATACGTTATGTCCAAGACATTGTGCAAGCGAGCTGTGTTGGGAGGCCGGGCCTCAGCCTATCAATATTCCTGTTTAGTCTGCAGCCAATGTTGGCACAACGGGGGGGGGGACATTTGAAATTCACAGAAATTCTTATCAGTTGTTGCGTTGCTGTTATTGATCTGTTACTGTGGAAACAGTACAGTACGGGTGTAGGCCTTGTTTTTTTTTTTTTTTTCCGTCTAAGGTACGAGTCTCGGCGCTCCGATGACTTCCAACAGTTGTACCAATCAAAGGCGAGATTTCTCTCTCCGTGAAATGAACTTTAAGCACTCAGCGCTTGACTTCTGTCCTCTCAGCTGCCAACTGGCACGGAGTATGAGGTGTTTTGTTTTTTGGTTTTTTTTCCTCTTCAGTTTCTCGATTGACCTTGCAAAAATACACCGAGAGAAAAAGGGACAGACAGAGAAAGAGTAAACATCTTTAGGACTGGATGGAAGAAAAAAAAAAAAAAGAAATAGATTAGCGAGCAACATCTGTCAAAGTGGATGTCTGGCTCCGTGCCAGGCCTTATTGATTTGCTTCACAAAGCACTTGAATGGGCCAGATAACTTTGATTAGCCAATTCATTACTGCTGGCTCTTAGAGTGGTCCAAAATTAGATAAAAGGCGGGGTGGGGGCGTGGGGGGTGGGGGCAAACTCTTACTATGTAAACTTGCGCAGAAACTCCAGCCCCACAATGGGGAGAGAATCTTTTTGAAGTTCGTGATTCATTTGTTTCCATATTTTACATGCATCGTAATGATCATCCTCATTAGAAGCACTCGCGGAATTAAAACGAAAGAAAAAGAAAGAAACAAAACACGCGTTGTTTATGTGTGTTTGATAGCGTGCACAAGGACTCCACACTACTCAAGCAACCCAAACAGCGTTCCTCTCATCTACTTTGCAAATGTGTGCGTCCATTTCAAGTGTGCGGCCCCAACAGATCTCAGAAATGAGAGCGTTTTCTTTTTGCCTTTGATGATATACTAAACTGTGGTATACGCCAAGGCAAACAGAGTGTGACAGCGACTAATGTTTCTGTCTGATAGCGAGACAGCTTTACTGCTCCTCTGTCTCCCACTTCATACGAGACGGCAGCAGTTATCAGTTCCCTCAGTGGTAAGCTCGTCTCGGTGACATCGTTGTTTAATGCCTCTCTATGATCGCGCGGTTGTTTACAGGAAGCTCTTGCATGTCCTACACGAATCACGTCTTTGATATATGCTTTTAGTTATTGTATAGTCACCTGATCATCATTTATTATGGATGTTATGACCATACGAATCAGGAAGTGACATTCCTCTTTCTTCCTGTTGTGCCGTCCCGCTTCCCTCCGAGAGTCCCGCTCGCCCGTGAAACGTCGAGTCTCTGACAGTGAACGATGGAGGCGAGCAGGCCTTTGTCATTCTCCCTGATTTTCCTCCCGCTCCAATTTCCTCTCTACATTTGCTCTGTGCACGGTCTATCTCCACGATTCCTCTTCTCTCTTCTCACTTTTGCTCCACCTCTCTTCATCTCTCCTCCTCACCGCAGGGCTGTCAAGTACAACTCCAGCTAGCCATCAGCCTAATGAACAGTGATGCGGTGCTAATAGCATGTGATAATATTTCCAGCCACTGGTAATCTCCGCTCACTCAGCCTTTACCTGCTCGTCACACACACGTACACACACACACACACACACACACACACACACACACACACACACACACACACACACACACACACACACACACACACACACACACACACACACACACACACACACACACACACACGCGCGCGGGTCGTCTCTTTCTGTCTGACAGCTGTATGTCAGGTCTCGGTCTCATGCCGTCATGAGCCAGAGCTGTCAGCCGAGACTTCCTCTTAATAGTCCTGCAGTCCAGAAGAGACAGCGGCAGTCATAATGGGACTGGACAGTTCCTTCTAGGCTGTAACACATGCTACAGTGTGCTGTGTTAATTGGCCAGTGTCTGTTTTTTTTTTGCTTTTTAAAGAGCTCGTTATTCATATACCTGCATTATTACTGGCCCACTCGTGTTTTCGTGTAGAAAAAAACCAGAATGATACCGTGTCAGTGTCACGTTTTGCATCGCGTAGGCGTGACAAGTAAGGTGCCCTAGGATTTAGGGATGGGCATTTCAAGCAAAAAATACTTTCAAAATTCGCTTGTAACTATTTGATTATTAATCAAATATTAAATATTCGCCCTATGGGATGGGAGTGGCACGTTACAACCAGGCGCCGGTAAAAACAGGGGAAATCATAAAGAATGATAGTCCATAAACGATTAGAATACTTAAGGCACCAAAAGTAGTTAGTTAGGGTTAGGAAAGACTTCTTCCTAAAAAAAAAAAAATCGATTTCACTTTTGCATGCTGGTCTCGTGGGTAAAAGTCCTGCATACGATCAATCCAACCACCTCCAACTTTCCATGTTCCTCGGACTTTATCACTTTGTCAAATGACCTCTGTCACATGACCTTAGTCACATGACATCCTTCTTTGATCTTGACCATCCGTCTGTGTACTTTTCATGCCTCGGCAAGGCAAAACCCTCACACTGACGCGTATCCTCTAGTGGACTGAGCGGCGTATTATACTGATAAGTAGGCCACTGTGTCGCACAAAGCACCATGTCACAGCCATATAATACCATTACACAGGACGCAGTGACTTGATTGAAGTAGTGAAGTAGTACTGAAATAGAGCGAACGAGAGGCCACATGCACCAGATATATTGTTAGACTGGAGACATGGAGTGAAGATGTGATGTGTCAGAGTGTGTGGGTGGATAGATGGCAGGCTTCAGTGCGGTAGGAGAGAGGGGAAAAGTTGCAGAGTTGCTTATGAGGCACTGAGGTCCAGTCAAAATAGCAAGGTCATGTGAGTGGTTTTAGAAAAAGCACCTGCATCACCAGAAAAAAATAAACCAAAAAAAAACCAAAAAACCTCCATGCCGGGAAGCTGAGAGAGCACGAACGAGGTCATTATACCAAAGAGCAGAGCTGGAGCCAGAGGTCCCTCCCAGTCACAGGTCAGCTCAGCCACCGCTGGTATTCATTAAACACTAATGGTTAGCGGTTGGGAAAACATCATGTGGGCCTCTGGTGACTTGACTAACGGTGAGGGTCAGGGCCGCAGCCAGAGGTGAGGCATCCCCCATGTTTGGTGACATGGGCCCGCCGTGTCAGATTGAATTATCAACCACAGCGCAGACACGATAATTTGAGTCACCGCGCAGCAGCAGAAAACCATCAACGGTGTTTATTTGTGCTCAGTTTAAAAGGTCATTTGAACGCTCCTGTGGGGAGCAACGTGTTCGTGTTTTGCTTTATTTGGCAGCACAGGAAGCAGGTGTTTGCTCAGCGGGGTGTGTGAACAGAGGAGGTGTGTCTTGTGCTTGATTGTTTGCCCTAAAAGCACAACAAAAGGTTTTTCAGGTTCGCTGTGTGTCAAACTTTGGGGATTGGAGCGCGAACATCTCGTCTGCATCGTTTGCATATTTGCCTCTCTGAGGTATTGAGCCTCGAGTGGGAAGCAAACTTTTTTTTATTTACATGTTCTTGTTCTGACGTGTATGCACACAGTATGTCTCAAGGTATGTGTACTGTGTGTTTTAGTACATGCGCACACACGTGGGGATAACATCCTTTGGTGCGGCGCACATCGAAATTTGACACGCTTATTTGTATGTGGGAGGTGTGCGGAAAAACTCCCTTGATCATACATTCAGAAGACACTTCGCGTTTCACTCTATTTCAAGAGTGTTTCATCACACGCAAATGCATGCACACACACACACACACACACACACACACACATACACATACACTGGGAAAGGGGAAGAAATGGGGGGCTTTTGCCTTCTAACTGATTAGGGAACGAAAATCACTTGTGTCATGAGTTTTCAACCTAATAAGCCCGGATTGTTGCGGTCGGCTGAACGTTTTTGGGAGCAGGTACGCTGTGTTTAGGCTGCGAGCTAGTAGATTGGAAGATGGAGGGGTGTGTGTGTGCGTGTGTGTGTGTGTGTGTGTGTGTCGGAGGGTGGTTGGATTGGGAAGGTGTGGTGGATCAGATGACCTCGTCGGCTCCCCGGGATCCTCAATCCGAAAGGGGATAGGACGATGTTTGGGTTACGCCACGCTGGGAGCGCTGTTCCTCTTCAAATACGACTCACTCGGAACAAAGTGCAGCCGATCAGATTAGCCTGGCTGATCGGGTTTCCCAGCAGGCCGCTGGCTCCCACTGTCTGAACATCTTGACTGTTTGGTATTAAACACAGTTAAGAACAAAGGGGGGAGTAGAAGGGGAGGATGTACAGCAACAGTTGTTGTTCAGATTTGTGGTAACTGTCCAGCATTTCTGTTCGCTGGGTTTTGGCTGCTTTTCTGCATCTGCAGTCGTTCTCAAGGGCGAATTTATTCTCTCTGACAGCAGAGAGAAAAAAAAAAATCCTACAGTGAAGTGGACCTAAGGGATTCAGTGTGGAACAATGCGAGCAGGATGAATTGTACTATTCAGGCTCTATTTTTAAGTCGGCTGTTGTGTGACAAGGAGGAAATTGTTTCTGTTTTTCGGGGGGGGGGGGGGGTTGATGAATCCCCCGTCTTCAAAGTCCAGAGATCATTGAAACAACACCAGAGCAGGAAAGTTAGAATATCACAAGAAAAGGCAGCTTCTTGGTTTCATTCTCCTTTTTCTTCGTGTTATTCTTGCTGCCGTTCTTTACGTCTCTTCGTCTCTCCTCTTGCGTACCGACTTTTTCAGCTTCTTCGTCTGTTTGTCTAACGTTGTGTTTTTTTCCTCAAACGTCCAATCCCTTTCGTCCTTGCCTCTGCCCTTCTCTCGCTCTGTATATGTTTTTTCATTCTGCCTGGCTTTTCACCCGTGATCCATCCAGGCCAAACTGCAATCCCTTATAGGGCCAATGGAAGCCCCCATCTGGCCTCTTATTTCCATATCAGATCTACAGTAACAGACAGGGTTTATACAGGATCAGGCCTGGAATGTGAGGCTGCCACAAAACCCTCGGCCATGCTTTCTGCTCCTGAGCACAAACCTGGTCGGATCTGATCTTCCTCCCTCTGCACGTCTTGCAGCCTCACCTCTTCTCCCCTCTATTTCCCCACATATTTACCCTAACGCATCCATCCTCTTCTCCTCGTATTGCTTCCTTTCCTTCCCACTTTTCTCTCAGCTCTCTCGTTCTCATTTGTCAGCATCCTGCATTTCCGACCACCGTAACACCAAACACACTCATACTTCTCTTGTATCCTTGGCAGCATCTCCCTGGCAAAGCAAGCATTCACATTCGGGGACTGAAGCACGGCATGCTCAGATGGGTTGCTCGCTCTAAGTTCATAGCTTATACGGCAACGGAGCCGCAGACAGCTAAAACAAGAGACTAAGCCACATCTGAGAGCGAGACAAAAAACGAGGAACAGACTAAAGCCATACAGTACAACTCCACAACAAACATCCGAAACAGACTCGCAGGACATCTGCGGTTCGGGCTTACCCGTCGATTATATTCAAAAGCTCTCTTTCCTTTCGTCATCGCTACGACTCTCCGTCTCTTCCTTAAAACGCCGTACGGGCTCCCCGAGCCTGTTGCTCATTACAATTTGAAGTTACCACAGGCTTTTTTTTTTTTTCCCCTCCCTGCCGAGCTTTAATATGTAAAGTGTCGACTTTCCTGTGTGTGTGTGTGTGTGTGTGGTTTGGTTTGTTGTCGTAGAGAGTCTGTTCCTGATTAGGGCCGGCTCTCACTAAGCTTTCCCTTCCCTGCCACATTTGGGGCCTCCACTTGGCAGTGGAACCTTTAGAGTGAATCGCATCCAGGCCTCTTAATTGTTTTAAAAGGCTGGCAGACCTCTCTCTCTCTCTCTCTCTCTCTCTCTCTCTCTCTCTCTCTCTCTCTCTCTCTCTCTCTCTCTCTCAGGGTTTGACACAAATACAGGGATGTAGGGATGAGATAGGGGGGTGGGGAGGGGGGGGGGATCTCATATAGCCTATAATGCTTGTCTCCTCTGGGTCCTGTATAGCTCATTAACCTACGTTAGTCTCCACTTGCCTCCATTAAAGAGAGACACCTGGCTCTCGGAGGCCCGACAGGGAAATGACAAGTCCAGTCTGCCTTTTCCCTTCATCGGCATCCAAGACACGCATACGAGGGAAAGGACTCATTACGTTAGAAGAGCCAACACGCGCAGCGCCGGTCCAGGCCTTTACATCCTCTCGTGGTGCTTCCTCTATTGTGGATGCAGCGCTTATTGATGCTGATGTGTTGATTTCTCCGTCATGTCGGCCGCGCTGTAACGTGACACGTACGGCACACATCGAGATGATGACATCCGCGTTATGTTTAAGTGGCTTTCCAACAAGTGAATGACAAGCAGCCTCGCTTTAAAGGAAATCAGAGCATAGAACAGCTCCAGCTTCACTTCTGTTCAGCTGGAAGGAGACTGTAAGCTTCTGATACAGTGGCACTTCTCAGATTAGCCCTTGTTTTTTTTCCAGCTGCATTCCCTCCATTGAAATGTATAGTGCAAGTAATTGCCAGAGAAAAAGCCTAAATCTTATTTGAGCGATGCATCCTAAATCTGTGTTCTGGTCCCATGGCTTGGCTTTGGTTAATCTGCTTTGGTGGGGGACTTAGCCTTTCTAATGTTCCCTCCGATCCACTCTGCAACACAGAGGATTGCCGAGACAGGCAGAATTTTTTTTGTCACCGTGCCACCTGGCCGGGAAACAAATAAAATGCTATCAATTGCTTTTATTATAATGGGAAGATAAAATATATGCACATGGTCTTTGTTTAACTTTCAGGACTTCCTGTTCCTCTCTTCTTCTTTTTTTATTTTTTTTATTTTTTTATTCTCCCCCCCCCATCTGTCTCTGTTTTTTAACTTTTTTGTTGTTGTAGATGTAGATCTCTCAACCATGCATTTCTAGCTCTACAGTGTGTAAGTTCAACTGCATCACTTTAATGTCAGACTCCATGTTTTCCACAACACTGACCTCTTTGTCTTCTGCTGCCTGCAGTTTCTCTGTCCTCTGCTCTCCCCATTTTTCTTTATTCTCCAGTGCTCCCTCTCACCCAGTGTTTGTGCATGTGTGTGTGTGTGTTTGTGTGTGTGTGTGTGTGTGTGTGTGTGTGTGTGTGTGTGTGTGTGTGTGTGTGTGTGTGTGTGTGTGTGTGTGTGTGTGTGTGTGTGTGTGTGTGTGTGTGTGTTTGCGTGCGTGTTTGTGTGGCAGACAAGAGGATGTTAGGGAATTATAACAATCTGGAACAGTCTGCAGATTCCTTTTATTTTTAACCATTTTTTTTTTTTCTCATTTATCCTCTCCTCCCTCCCTCCCCTCCTCATCGCCCGGTGTGTTTCTCTGGCTTGCTGCTTATTCTTCAGTCCATCTCCAGCGCTGAGAAATATTAGCATATCATTGCCGTAAAGAAGCTTCAGACTTCACAATTAATGGGTTTTTAATGGTTCCTCGGGCCTCAACCATTATGTGGCCGGGCCTCTTAGCCTAATCCAGCGGGGACCATATGGGCAGCAGCCCGACTCTGTACGCCGGACCCAGAGGTGTATTGAAACCAGTGGGGGAGCAGAGCCAGAGTGTATTTAAATCCAGAGGAGCTCGAGGTTTTATTTTAAAACCAAAGAAAGTTTATTTGTTCGAGGACCGCAGAGATTGGAGAGAGTGCAGGAGGGCTCTCTTTCTTTCTTTTTACAAGAACTGGATTTACTGTCCGCTCAGGTTCAAGGTGTGAAAGTGTGCAAAATGTCTACACAAGAGCGTGTGTTGGTGCATAGACACGGTTTATTTTGCATCATCTTTGACTGGAACAAAAAACAAAACAAACAAAAAAAGCCCACATTTGAACAAAGTGAGTACAAAACCTGCACGTAGTTACTTTCAAAACTCCCTTAAGAGACCACCAACGCAGCTGACTATCTCATCCATGTGAGGTGTCGGTTTGATCTGAATCTTCAGCACAGCAAGAGAAATATGACACTTGACACACGGGCACATTTAAAACCCACAAGGATTTATTTTGATGTATCACGTTTAAGTTCCGAGCGCTCGTCTTGCCCTAAAAAGGAAAGAGTCTGTGTTGTAGCTGTCTGTTTGGATAAATGTGCCTCAAGTATGTTTAGAAGTAGATAGTTTACTCTCTTATTCTGGACATGTGTGCCCACAGGAGGGGAATTAGTCACTTTGTCCTCTTCCAATCAAAAACGTGTTCTGTCATTGTTACATCTTTTATAGCTTCACTGTACCCTCAGATCCGTCAGGCACTAAGCACATATTTATTTCAAATTGCTGATTCATACAATGTCCCACAGACATGGTTCAGATATCGCCAGGTTCTAGACAATCTCCTCAACACAGTTATAGAAAGATATCTCTCCTGACAATACCTTCTGGTGAGATACATGTAAAAACAAAAATCCATAAAACTAAATTATTGTTTTCCTTGACATAAAGGCTAATATACCAAATCTCAAAATATTACCAAAATAAATGATGAAAGGATGGCCTAGACTGATATAACATGAATGGTTTGCCCCACCAATGACCACGATATGAGCAAGTAACTAAAGGAAGGGAAATTACACCTAAAATAGCCTGGGGTTCAAAGGGTTAAAGATGTCTACCTGAGAGCATTATTATTATTATTATTATTATTATTATTATTATTATTATTATTATTATTATTTGGAAGCCCTTCTTGGTCCAATTGACAATTTCCACAAGTGGGATGTTGAAATTTGAGGCTTGTATTGCACATCAAATGAGAATGGATCACATCAGTGATGCAGCCGACATCTTATATCCAGTAAATAATCTCTTTAAAATGAAAAACATGTGCTTCTTCATAGATTTTTCTGTTTTCAAGGATGGAGGAGACGGAGGTGTTAAATTTTAAGAACCAAAACCAGAAATTATTACTCAACATAAAGTATTCCGCTTTCAAAATATTTGTATACACTTTTAAGCAGGCCTGGAGGCGATCTTTAAATCAAAAACATCTGACCTTGCAAAGTTTGTGTTTGTGTGTCACCGACTTCTTTTTTGAAACTTTATCTACACGTCCAAACTTTTCCGACTTCGTCCTTGTTCGCTCAACAGTAAAACTCAGAGTGATCCTATTTGAAAAAATCTAATCCCTCTAAAATGGACTTGAGAATAAATTACTAAAGGTCAAGCTAACGGGGCCGAGCAGCTAACAAGCCAGCGGACCACAGTCAACACCTGAGTGGAAAGCAGCCAGAAAAGCTCTTTCCTCATTACACTTTCTGTCGATGGAAAGAAGATTAAAAACGACTAAAGACCGCGTCTCCTCGCCGCACGCACTTTTTCCTCCAAATATGATCCACTTAGGCTTTTAATGTAATGCATGTTATATAGTATGCACACACTTCCTTTCCTTTTTCTCCCTCTCTCCATCTTCCCGTATGCGTGTGTGTGTGTGTGTGACTTTTCGGCAGTACAGTAAAATGCTGATGCAAGCTGTAAGCGCGTCCCTGTCCAGATAATGGCCTGTAGCAGTACTGCAGCCTGGGGCCTGCCAGAGGAGGAGTGACATTTACTGCCACCTTAACTAGCTCATTAGCCCGCTTCACAGTCCTTCTCTCTATTCGCTCCACAGAGGGTAATGAGAATAGCACTGTTTTACACTGCCGGTTGTTATTCTGCTCCCGCCCGTTCGAGTCTATCGAGATGGAGCTCTCCGATTGTTTTGGGAAAACGGCTTCCTGTTCTCTTGCCCTCCGAGCTGTTTTTTTTTTTTTCGGGTTCGCTCTGTCTGTCTTTGAAGAAACAATCGATGACGAATCTTTTTGTATGATTGTGTTTCATTGTAGTGGGCGGTGAGATATCGCCGCTACGTACTCACCTACAGTGTGCTCATCTTTTAATCAGGCCTGATCCTGCAGGCTGATTGGCCCTATTGTTCAGTGTAGCGGCTATTGAAATCTGCCTTTGGTTCCTTTTAAAATGACACATTTGTATTAACACACACACACACACACACACACACACACACACACACACACACACACACACACACACACACACACACACACACACACACACACACACACACACACACACACCTGGGCACAGACACACACACACACACACACACACAGTGCGCCAACACACACACTCACGTCTTCATTATGCCACTTCTTCGGTTGATTGGGGAGTTGTTGTGTGATGTTGACGCGGGACGGGCTCAATATAATCCTTCGTCTCCTCTCCGGCTGTCTGACATTTCTCTCTACTTCATTAGGGATGGAAGGATTGAAGGAGAAACGCATAGAAGTAAAAGCAGTGGAATGATATGCAAATAGCAAAGAAGTAATTAAAACATCAGCATTCCATCTACATCACCCCCCCCCCTTTCTTTTTTTTTGTGTTTTTTGTGTTTTTTTGTTTGTCTGGGCGCTCATTCAGCTCCCTGCTCCTGGTGACTGACATGAGCACCAAGCACATTAAGATGTGTTTGGTTTGTTTGGTGGGCGTGTGAGTACAGTGGCTTTACAGGGAAACACACACACACACACACACACACACACACACACACACACACACACACACACACACACACACACACACACACACACACACACACACACACACACACACACAACATGCAGAGTGCAATGTTTCCAGTCAGGCTAGTGGAATGGCCCAGGCCCAGACACATCCTCAAGGCCTTTGTTCTGCTGGTGTTTTTTTTTTTTATTGATAAGGTCTACGGGGACTTCCACAAAAAAAATGAAACAAGATGAGATTGATTCGAAATGCAGCGCATTAGTGTACATCTCCAAAGTTCACAAAAAGCTTACCCAAAAAGCTTTTCTTGCACGGCCATGCGTTCACACGCCGTCCAAGGCCTGGAGCACACCGGCCTGCCGTCTGTGTGCGAGGGATGGGCATCCTCACCCTAAGACTCACTCTAATGAAGCGTGCTTAGCGGTGGTAGACTTGTGTGCTGGCTTTACCTGCATGGTTTGCACCGCACGGAATTCCACACAGAACTTTCTATGATGAGTTGTGACCAAAAAGCGAGACACTCACACCGTGGCGGGAGCGATACGGAGAGGGGGGTAGAGTGTCATCACGATATAATTAGAGCCCACACTGGCTTTTATTATGAACACACACCACGAATGTGGTTACAAATGATTTGCCAGGATGTTTCAGCTGGGGAACGTGTGAAAAATAGGCCTCGGTTGCATTTTAGAGGCCAGACGCAGGTGAAATGCGCGTTTCAGCAGGCAGTGTGGCTGCTCTAATCCGTTATCATGGGTGCCCAAATGAAATGACGCAACGCAGCAACAGGTAACACGCGAGTAGTGTTTTCAAAGGCTGAAGTTCACGGTCTTGCGTCTGTTTCGATATTACTCGTGGCTCAAGTGTCGGTCAGCGCTTTCTGCCTGACTAAAAATAGCCCAAAGCCCGATCCCCCTTTGTCTTCCTCTCACTAATCCGCTGTGTGAGTGTGTCCGTGCCTTTGCGTGTTTGTATAACTCCACCACGAGGTCCGTATCCTGTGTTTACACCCTTAATGTACTGGGTTAAACGTTAGACTGTCTCTGACTCATAATGAGTTATTGTACCGGCAGGGCTGCGGGGCGAAGCGCCGAGGCCTCCATGTGTCTGCGCTCTTAACAGGTATCAGACGGCATTACAGGTTCCCACAAGAGCTGGATTAGACGGGCGCATACTTGGCTCGTCAAAGTAAACACACCTTCCCCTTCTATCCATGTCAACATCAGTCCGCCGTGCTCTGGTTTCAGAGTTCGTGGAGCATCACTGGGAATGTGAAACACTCCGGACGGCTGAGCTTTAAAATCTCGTGTGCTGTCAGTTTTGTTTAACAAGTATTTCATTCTGCGCTGATCTTTTAACCCGGCTCTTGCAAAAGCATCGGTGGCGCTCCTGTTCTTAATATTTATGAAGCAACACTAAAGTAATGAAGCGACACTAAAACCCTGCTCAGGGACCAGTTGAATTAAGATGTTTTGGCTTCCATTTAACTCCTGGCACAAGATTATGTTTAAACAGAGTTGCTTTTTGGTGCCAAATGAGGTGCCCATTTGGCCAATACCTAACACTCCACTCCATTCTCTACTAAAACCCACAAGAGAGGAAGTGTCCTCAGCATGCAAGTATGCCAGCTGTGACCAATCATAGAGCTCTCTCCACAGCAACTTTAGTCTGACCAGGGTCCTTTTTTACGATCTTTCAGGCCAAAACAAAAACAGCGTGTCTGCACTCTGTGTCTTTTTTTTAACATCGCCTTAGCTCATGCTCCCCCCATCATTAAAATAACTGCTTGTTTCAGACAGCTTAAGTAAGCCGTCGTCTTTTTTTTTTTTTCCCCAAATGCTTTGTTAGCTCTGTGTCTGCTTGTATTTTCAGTCTGCTTGCTTAATGACAGCCTTGCTTTGCCTTCCACTGTGTGTAAGTGATTGTGGGCGTGTGTGTGTGTGTGTGTGTGTGTGTGTGTGTGTGTGTGTGTGTGTGTGTGTGTGTGTGTGTGTGTGTGTGTGTGTGTGTGTGTGTGTGTGTGTGTGTGTGTGTGTGTGTCTGTGTTTGCAAATTTTTGTGGCATTATGTGATGCTGAGGTCTGTTTTTTGGCTCTCGCGGGCTTGTTTTGGGGCTCTCACAAGGGTTCGGGGGCCCCGTGTCGAACCGTACCGGGCTTTTGAGGTAACTAAGCACGGGACCATCTAAGTGTAGTTAACGTGTATGAGCGTGGATTAACGTGGAGGCCTCACTCCTCCGGCACACTCTGTCACAGATCTGTCAGCCCTCTCGGAGACCCCTCGCAGCATCGCTCTCATCTGTCAACAGGCAGTAACCTACTGACACACACACGGTCTCAAAGGCATGTACGTGCTCGCACACACACACACATGCACCCACATGTAGAATGAATACATATACCACACCAGTTCATGTGGCCTTGAAGTCTGTATCTGCAGTTTTTGTTTCATCACATGAATTTTTCAAAGATGTGGGACATAAAAAACGATGTCTTCATTTTCTCTGATGACCAGCTACGAGTAAACCACAGCTTGCCGGAAGGAAATACCAAAGTTCTTATTTAATTTATGAAAGACAGCTGTCCGTGTTTGAAGAGTGATTCTAACAAAAAGCGTGTGAGAAAGTTCTTCTGAAGTCATCTACGCTGAACTCAGTCCGAGATTATTCATTAGAAAATACTGAACATTTTACTGAACGGTGTTTATCTGACATTTGTTTACGTTTCCAACAGAGGGACAGTTTTTCCATGATTACACAGGTAATTTGTTTGTCTTATTCACACCGAGCACAAAACAAGACCATTTCTCTCCCTGAAAGATCAAAGTCGTAACATAGATGAGACGCTTTAATTAACTTTAACCCTTAAAACCCGATGGAAGAAAACCGCGTCCAAACTCCCGCCCCGTCTTCTGGGTTGAATTGCGCAGCAGGTATTTATCACAGTGAGATTCAGCACATATCTGCGTCCATCTCCACACCCGCTATCTTGATTGAATAATTCTCAAAGTGATGATGAAAATATCAAAATATACATTAGGACTTACCCTTTCTGATGATACCAGTTGTTTTCAGCTCAACCAGTTCTGACATCAAAGCTGACTTCTGCATTGTCCCCAACATAAGGCTTACATTGCATCACCCTTTGTAAAAATAAAAATAAAAAAATAAAAAAGTCATTCATAATATTTATTTTCCTACGCACAATTTTTTCCAAATTGCTGAGTCATCGAGTGTCCCACAAACATGGTTCAGATATTACCGGATTCTAAACAAACTCCTCTAAACAATTATAAAAAGATATCTCTACTGCCAATATGTTATGGTGAGATATGTGTAAAAACAAAACAATTCCATAAGCCGATTTTCTTTTCTTGATCAAATTATGAGTTTAAAAGTGATGGTAGCGAAATTACCCTCTTTATAGGGTTAATTAATGCATTCTTACAACTTATTGACTGCGTGCTGTATCTATCAGACTCATGATGGCATCAGGGACAGTTTAGTCTCGTCGAAGCCACTTACTCCATTGTTTGCGTCGTTAGAGTTGAGTAGCACCGAAGGACTCGCCGAGACGCCGGTTGGCCGAGCAGCCAAACTGATAGCCAGACAACACGGTGCACCACACACTGAAGTAGCTCTGATCGTCTTATTGCGAGTATGAACCGAGATAAGCTCTAAATGAAGTCATCATCATTCACAGACACAGACAGACAGGCGCTGAACACACACACACACACACACACACACACACACACACACACACACACACACACACACACACACACACACACACACACACACACACACACACACACACACACACACATCATGCAAGGAGGCCTTAATGCACTCCAGCGTTTACCCGTAATAACACATTTTGTGACCTCATAGCATCACCAGTCTAAGTGTTCTCTAAATATAATTTTTCTTCTTCTCCAATGGGTGTTTATCACCTTGGTGACGTACTGCAGGAACACAAAGGGGGGAAGGGGTCACGAATGTTTGGAAAATGGCCGTCATAAATAATAATGTTATGGATCCCGGAGGTCAAACCAGCCGTCTCACCACGTTAACAGACAGGTGATTGATTTGACCGAAACTTGATCAATAGGCGACCCCTACCCTTACTTTCTCCATATGCAGCCTGTTTTGTCTTTGTGTGTGTGTGTGTGTGTGTGTGTGTGTGGGGGGGGTTATTTTGAGTATTTTGTGTGTCTTTGTGTCGGGTTGCAGGCCAAGCTCGTGGTCATGGCCCCCTCACTCATCCAGGAGGAAAGTATGGGAGGCAGCTGCACTCCCCTGCTCTGTCTCCTGCCCAGCAGGGGTGGGGGGGGGGGGGGCGCTGCTGTGGTGAGGTGTGCTGGGGATCGACAGGAGGGAGGGGGAGGGAGGGAGGGGATAGTCAGGATCTCTGTCTGGCTGCAGGCGGCTGCATGTCAGCTGGGTTCGTTCCCCAAGACCCCCACTCCACTACCCCACTTCACCATCCCGGTCTCTCTCTCTCTCGCTCCCCAATCAGTGATGGACGGATGGTTCGGAGAAAAAGGAGGAGGCGTACGGCCAGTTAGTTACAGCCCACAGCAGCCTTCTTTATTGGGCCTTCATTGGGGGATTATTGTTATTGAATTATGGAGGACCTCCCTTCAGAACGATCCCTGGGCAGGAAGCAAAGGGACGGCAGGCCTTCACCGAACCGCTGATGCATGAGCCTCTTTCCCACACTCGGCAGGCCTTACACCCTCTGCTCCAGCCTCATCGCTGAATCATTTGGATCCCTTGCATGTACACACACACACACACACACACACACACACACACACACACACACACACACACACACACACACACACACACACACACACACACACACACACACACACACACAAGTGAAGACACGTGTAGGTGTACATCCGCAGGCACACACACACACACACACACACACTCACATTCAGATGGCAAAGGAATTCACCATTTATAGTCATTTTGGCTTTTGGCTGGCATTACCCAAGCAGCAAGAGCAAGGAAGATAATACACGGAAAATACACGGAAAGTGTGAGGCAGACGGATGAGGTGTATGAACGGGGTCATATGGTGGGTGGGTGGGTGGGTGGGGGTGCTCCTGTCGTTTCCATATCGCTGCCTGTCTGTTCAGCCCAGTCCAAGCCCTGTCATTGCCCCCAGGACTCTGCATTCCTGACACCCATCCCTGAACTCCCTCCTCCCCCTTCTCCCCCTTACCGTCGTGTCTGCCCCCCCCCTTCTCCCCTTCCAGCCTCACACATGTGTTCAGTGGAGGGGCACAGACCAAGACACACCCAAGAGACCGAATACCATTTATGCATGTATGAACATTAACGCACACTCATTCACTTGCACACACACACACACACACACACACACACACACACACACACACACACACACACACACACCTGTCATCTGCTCTGCACCAGCCTCATGCCTTTGTAAGGAGTTGAGATTATGATTCCCCTATTGTGCTACGCCCAGAGGATTACAGTAGGTGATCCTGGCTTTGCTGATGTCTGGGACATCTACGTATACATACAGTAGATCAGACGCTGTAATTTATATGGAATGTCAGGATTGGCTGATGTCAAGAAAAACTTATTGTGGCTAGACACCAAATTGAATTCCTTGCAGTGATGTTTAGCCGATTACCGCGAGGTAATCTGGTTAAAGACACACTGTCGGCTAAATCTGAGGGATTAACTTTATATCCACCAGAAAATAGTTCATGATACCATGGCCGCCCCATTTATGTTTCCTCTTGACCACCCCATCACCCACCCACCAAACAAACGGCATTTCTTTTTCACGTGAGATAGCTTATAAAGGGATTTAGTGACCGTTGACCTCAAGTGCCCCCCTCCCCCCCACACACCCCATCCCCTCCATATGATATATGCTGCTCTGCATTAACACCCACGACTTTCCATAACACAGAAATGACCCTCTTGGGACACCATACAAATTATACAATACAATCCTCTTAACAAAGCTTTTTGTTGTGTAAAATGACTTCACTGACTTTAAGTCAGGGATCTCCCCCCCCCCCCCCAAAACAAAAACAAACAACAACAACAACAAAAACAGCTTTTTTGAAGTTTATTTTCAAATTAATTACGAGATTATTTTCACTTTAGCTAGCAACACTGAAATAACTCTGTATGGAGCCGGAGGCTTTCTGGAGCCAACCTCTAGTGGCACTCGGTGGTATTGCAGCTTAATGTATTTTTCAGACCCAGTAGCTACGTCCACTTTTATATATAGTCAATGGTTGCACCACATTAGTGTGTGAGGAGGACATGACTCCATCAGCAGTTTTCTGTCTCTCTCTTACACTCCAAAGAGAATCAAGCACACAGCTGTTGTCCACCGGGCTCATTCTGAATGCACTGTGACTTTTTCCCTTTTTTTTACAATTCCTCCGGGGAGGGTGTGCGTATGCTTGTGTCTCAAGGGGGCATCCACTGTCTGTCCTCTAAGAAAATACCTCCCTGGGTGTGCCAAAAACCGTTAACCAACCAAACACCCCATCCTCCTCCTCCCCCCTCCCTCGTCTTCTTCTTTCTTCTCCCACTTACTTCCCACATATGGACACAGTTATTTAGCCTCTTGTTTTAGAGGAACAAAGAGAGTGTAAACAGCGGTCAGAGGGTGAGGGGGGGGCGGGGGGACACACACATCTAGACGCATTATATCATTGTGCTATGAATCCTTCCCACAAGGTCTCCTCCACTCTTCACCCTTTTTCCAACTCTCCTCCCCCCTCCCCGGGAAAAACAAGCCGTTAGGTTTGTGTTGACCCAAACATGAATGTGTTGGGTTTTTTTTTTTTTTTACAGTAAGAAGGGAGAAGAAAAGATGTGTTTTTCCAGAAAGGGACTGAAAGCCCAGTTGTGGGATCACAGGAAGCCAAGAGAGTTATGGGGGGATCTGGACAAACATGGAGCCGTCTGGCCGGAGTCTGTGGTCAACTCATGAAACAGAGAAAAAAAAGTGCAGAGTATCGTTTGATGTGGGTCCTCTCCAGCTGAGTTTCTTTAGCTTACTAAAAACAAAAAAAAAAGGACATTGTACCTGATATGCCAGCTTAGCTCGAATTTGAATAATACATTCAAATCAAGGTATCAATTACCCTGAGCTTAGGAATTTGGATTTAAAAGCGTAAATGCATGAAAGTAGATAAACCTCTCCTCTGAGAATGATCTCATCCTAAATCTGGCTCAGTCGTGACAGAGCAAAGAGTAAGAGAAAGCGACGGTGTACAGTAGCATGCTTCGTTTTTGGATTTCACGCCCGTCTTGCCTGCTTTTTGGCAGAAGACTTTTTATTTTATTTTGTGTAACAAAAATCCTTTACGGCCCCCGCTGCTAATGTTAGACATTACCTCACGAAAGTGGATTTATACAGAGGAAATAGCTAATCCCTCAGGTAATACGGGCATGAATCAGTCAGGCCAGACAGCAGAGAAAAAGATCACGCTCGCTCCCTCTCTCGGCTCCAGACACAGCAGAGATAGCCCCTCAGTGGCTGTGGCTGCACCGTATACAGTATGTGGAGGAGCAGGAGAGGAAGAGCTGTCACAACCCTTTATATTTTCACCCTCACTCTAGCTCGGGGCTACAGCGTTGTGTGTGTGTGTGTGTGTGTGTGTGTGTGTGTGTGTGTGTGTGTGTGTGTGCGCGCGCGCGCGCGCGTGCGGCCAGTAGCAGTAGTGCTGTCGGAGCAGGAAGGTATACGGGGCTGCGGAGGGATGTTGGTTTAATTCTTTGCAGATATATTTCTTGCCGGATAAAGAAAGAACATTTATGCACACGCCCGTTGTTGCATGAACGTGGAGGCAAACTCACCCCACTCTCACATACGTTGGAGTACTTCACTCCACACACCCGAAGGAACAGCCGCTGATAAGTTGGAGGCACCTTGCTGCTTCCTGTCTAATTTTGCGAGCTGCAGAATATGCACCAATCACACGCGGCATCAGATTGTATGTCTCCTCCCCCGGGGGTGTTATTGCACATCCCTAATTTCTTCTCCTCGCGCACACACACAAACTGGCTGGCTGCTGACCGGCACTAATGCCCTAATGGCGCTGTCCTACATACTTGGTACGCTAGTGTCTGTTGGCAACTTCCCTCACCCACCCTGAGCTGGAGGCGGACGGGGAGGAGAGGGGGAACAAGATGGGAGGAGAGGGCTGTCTTTAGGCTCTTCACATCCACCTCAACCGTATCTCCTGTGTTTTTCGCTCCGGTAGTTTGCCACCAAAGCAGCTTTTTAAGGCTGGATCGTGTTTGCAGAAAGAGCACGTTGATTTCACAATTTTTTTTTTTTCGTTCTTTGATCTTGAAAGTCTTTAAATAAAAAAATATATAAACGCCAGCCTTTCTTAAGCACAGTTATTAAGACGGAAAGACAATAAAAGCGAGAGTCTTTGTTGGTTGTCGAAACCAGCAGTCAAGGTTTTTATGGGACTGCGTGTCCTTTGTTAAAATTAAAACTTTAATTGTACTTCATTGAATGGCCTGTTGTCCCTCTGAGTTCGTTATTTATTCCGTTCATCAGAATTTTCACCATCCGGGTTCTCTGCGAGGAGAGGACACCGTTTCTGCAATTGCACAGTAATGGCATATTGAATTTCTGTGGTACATCTCCCCAAAAATGTCACGACTTGGTTTTAAAGAACAGATTTGGATTTTCTACACACAGTAAGAGAAGTATGAGTCACTGTGATCATCCGTAATCTCTCTACCAGCTAGACTTGTTCACCTGACAACGTCTGAACAAGTCTAGCCGCGACCTCTTAGTCTATTCAACGAGGCTTTTATTAAGAAAGCTTTCCCAAATTTGACCCGCAGACGATTTGGAGGGCTTGTAGCCAGCTCTGCTCTTCCTCAGCCCCTACCTGGTTGCCACAAGACACTGTATATCTGGCTGGGATGGTCTTACAGAGCTGGCTGTTTATCACCATACACACCCCCGAGCGGGAGGAGGGCCACCGTCTGAGCTCCATCCATCCCTCCATTATTATCCCTCCCTTTGCATATTGGAGAGAAAGCGGAGGCTTTGCAGCGTGATGGAGGTGTGTATTGACCCGGGGAGGCGATGAGGATGGAATACTAATAGGGTTAATAGAATTAATGGTGCTGTCACCCTCGGTTGTGGAGGAGTGTCAGGCCTCTCTCTGGCTGTTTGCAGGCTGATTACCTTCTGTGCCTGTACTCGGGCCAGAATTTTCTCTGACTTTTACCTTCATTGTTATCCTTTGTCTCATATGTGTCTCTGCTCCCTTTTTGCATTGACTCACTTTTCTATGCTGTATGTAATTGTCTCGCTTATTTTCTCATCAGATGGATAAAAGCGGCTTTAATAATACTCCTTTGTTCTTTCAGGTATTGATTATATAAAGTGGTTGTGATCAAAGTCTTTATACTCGTTGTGTCCTGCATCCTGCGTTTGTGTGTTTATGATTCTGCGCCGGTCTTAAGGCAGGCAGAGTGTGTGTGTGTGTGTGTGTGTGTGTGTGTGTGTGTGTGTGTGTGTGTGTGTGTGTGTGTGTGTGTGTGTGTGTGTGTGTGTGTGTGTGTGTGTGTGTGTGTGTGTGTGTGTGTGTGTGTGTGATAATGGAAGGTTGACATTTAAAGCAGTGTATTTAGTGTCACTGAATTAGCATACTTTAACTGGCTGCTCTGCTCCTTCTGGAAAGAAGCAGGCATTAAATCCCGACGCAAGATTGGTGGGCATTTTTAAAGAGCTTTAGTGAAGATTCATAGACTACAAAATGTGCCGACATCACACACACACACACACACGCACGCACGCACGCACGCACACACACACACACACACACACACACACACACACACACACACACACACACACACACACACACACACACACACACACACACACACACACACTCTCTCCTCACTACCTTCTCTGTCTCTGTCTCTTTCTTTTTTTTTTTTCCAACTGACTCTGACCTGAGTGTATGCTTCTCTATTCTGCATATGCAGCATTTTCCTCTCCTGCCACTTCAGAGCTTGTGTATGAGTTATAAGGGGGTGAAAGAGGATGTGTGTGTGTGTGTGTGTGTGTGTGTGTGTGTGTGTGTGTGTGTGTGTGTGTGTGTGTGTGTGTGTGTGTGTGTGTGTGTGTGTGTGTGTGTGTGTGTGTGTGTGTGTGTTTGGGGGGGGGGGGTAAAGGAAAATACTCTGTCACCAACACATGTCTCTATTGATGAGTATCTCTGATCCCCCGGCCTGGAGGAAGACTCAGGCCTGTTGCTGTTTTGCATATGTAATGTGCAAACAGAGAGACACACACACACACACACACACACACACACACACACACACACACACACACACACACACACACACACACACACACACACACACACACAGCTGCATTGTGCGGCGGTCTGCGGACTCCCTGCGCGCATTTGTCTGTTTGTGTGTTTGCGTCGGTCGCAGTAAATGTCATAAATGTGCATTGAAATGTTGAGAACACGGGACTGTAAGTCACTCCTCCCTCTGTTCTCTAATTAGCAGACTAATGAATTAAGGCCCGGCTTGCTGCTCTCACACAGAACAAATACGCCTGAAAGTCATTAGCTTGTTTTATGTGCGGACAGCGTTGCACATGCTTGCTTGAACATACTTTCCAGAGCGGAAGTATAAATGTCCGGCTTTAGTTGTATTATTTATGTACGGCAAAGCTATTTTTTTTTTAATTCAATTAGCGGTGTGTGTCGCCCTCACAGACATTTAATGCTAAGTACATTGATCTCATTGGTGGGATAATTAGGCCGCATAGACACACACAACCACACGTTATCGTTAATGCGGCTGTCGCGTAGCATGAGTTAAACAATAATGTGATACAATAAATCTGGTTTGTCTGATTATTGCATTTCAGACTGTGTAAAATATTATGCTGCACAGGTTGCATTATTCCAGAGGCTATTTCATCACCTCAAAGTAGCGTATTGGTATGGTGTCACCCATATTTCACAAATAAAGAAGGTTTGAAAAGGTATTTCTTTTCATGTATGAAGTGTAAATAGTAATGTGAGATATGAGAATATGATGGCAAAAAACAAAAAAAAGTGTCTGGACTGATACCGAAGCTACAATGCAGACGTTGTAACGGCACCAAAAGGCTATAAATCTGCAGAAAGAAATCAGGTTTAACTCGAGTCATGACCCGACATATCCTGTTTTCAGTCTCAGAGAGTGTTTGTCCTGGAAGGCCGTTGTTTCCTGATATTGGCGCGTGTTTTTGCCAGGTAAAACCAAACAGCCAAAAGTCCCTCGCAGGACGGAGACTAAAAAATGATCAGCACGCTCTCTCAACCAGTTCAGCTCGACCCGAAACAATAGTGATGACATAACAAGGTTCTTGTATCTCCACAGCATATCAGTACACACACACACACACACACACACACACACACACACACACACACACACACACACACACACACACACACACACACACACATATCCACACAGCCACACACTTTCAGTTGATTCCCTGCTGATCTCGTGCCCAAGGGGAGAGAGGTTACCATGGCGACCGTTGTCCGGCACAGGGGTTTTGGCCTGCTTTTCTTGTGAGCGTTTTGAATGGGGTCAGACAATCCAACCCCCCCCCCCCCACACACCGCCCACCACAGACACACACACAACTCATCAGTAGCATCACTGTGTCCCTGCGAAGGACTGATTGGATAACCCCTGCCCCTTATAGTTCAATCCTACTTTCTTATCCCGTCCCCCACCGTCTTACATTGTTTCTTTGGGGCCGACAGAGGTTAAAGGATCACAGTTTGGTGTCCAGCTTGCCCCCTGACTCCTCCCTCCTCCACTTACAGGAGGAGCTCTAACTATTAAGGCCTGCTGGGAACTATAGGTGGGAGGTTAGAGGTTGCGATGTCCGTCTCTATGGAGTTATGTGTGGTATGGGCTGGTTCATAGCGTGTGATATGTCGTGTAAAGGAGAGAGAGGCCTCCTCATATGACCACCTAGTTGTCTCTGCACCATCGTCTTAACCATTGACTGTATGTAAAAGTTGACGTATCTTCCGGGCCTAAAAAACGAGTGCCTTCAGCTGCAATACCGCCGAGTGCCTCAGAGGTTGGCTCTAAAAAGCCTCCGGCTCCATAGACTCCCCTTCAACTTGTCTCATAAAATTTCACCACCAGTTATTCCGGCTTTGCTGGCGAAAGTCACTCTTTATTCGTTTTCTGGCGGTCCGCAATCGCTCGGGACGAGCAAGATGGCGCCGGCCATAATCCCAACTCGAGGCTTCATAACGGCCGTTCACAAACCAACGGGTGACGTCATTTTAACTCAGTTATCTTGCCCCATTACATTAAACTAGTACAATGTTTTAATTGATATTATTATTCTCATTCATTCTGATTGAGTTCATTATGTATTCTTGTGATAAACAGCTGGGTAGGTATGGTTGCGAGAAAAATCCTGTTGTACACATGTTGATGGGAATTAAATGAAACCAAATCATTTAACAGGAAGTATATGAATAATAACTGACAGCACAGGCATGCATGCAAGCAAAGTGCAAAAATCTCACAGCAGTGACCTATTGACTGATCAAGGATGGAGCCAAAAACAAAAAAAACAAACATGGATCTTGCAGATTCCTACTTCATTGTTATCCAAGGTATCATCTTCTGTCTTTTCCATTTATCTGTCTTTATGTTACGGTTTATTCCATATGCTTTCTTTCCATATCTTTTCCTTTTCATGTCCCTCTCTTTCCCCCTGCACCCCTTCACACTCACGTCTCATTACCTGCCACATGTCGGACCGTGTAGGCCCGGCACGTGTCAAAGAGGGCGCACATTAATGTGGCCTTAATGAAGACTTCATCGAATGTCAAAGCCTCACAGCAAGATGATACACTCATCAAAAGCACGCTCACTTACCTTACCACCGGCAAATACATCTCAGTAATATCAGCCACAGCATGAAACATATAGGGAGATTATTCAAGCTCACACACATTACGGGTGTAAAGGGTAGGCTTGATTGAAGTGCTTTTATATTCTCATTTGCTGCACGGATCCCGCTGGCCATAATTTCCGAGTATTTCACTTCCACCCGCCAATCTTGTCCCACATTTAAATCTCACAAATCCGGTGGGAGAAATTGAAACAATTTCAGCTAATTTGCCCCTCACCTGAACCTTCTCTGAGATACTCTTTGATTCTCATATCTTTGTGATCTACTTTGAAGTATACCAAGGGAGAAAATAGGAGGTGTGATATTTTTTCTTCTGTTTGACATTGCTGTAATAACTTTTGTCTAACCATCAGTGCCTGTGTGCGCTGCACGTAACAGTTGTGTGATTGTTTTGTCCCTCGTTTGTTTTCTCACATGAAATAAGCGCAGTAGAGCTTTTCTTTCTTCCTTCGACACGTATGTTTGAGCAGACAATGATCTGCCTTTGAAAGATAATTTTCCCTGGAGATAAGGTTCTCTTCTGAGACGTTTTGTGAAGAGGTGTTTGTTATTTTTGTTCTCATAACATTGACTTGTTAAATATAACCGCAAGAGCATACGTGTAAGTGTGTGGGCTTGCGTATAGTTGTGAGTTTTGCCTTGGGCTAACATTACGAATATGGGTCTGGCCCAAGCGGCAACCAGCAGTGACGTCACCCGTTGGTTTGTGAACGGCTGCTATGAAGCCTCGAGTTCAGACTTTGGTCGCCTCCATCTTGCTGGTTCTGAGCGGTTTGGAGCCGGTAGTGACCATATTTGGACGAGCGGGGGATCTGATCTCGATTTGATTGGAAACCCGACGATACTACGTCCCGCCCACCGATAGCTGTAACCTCACTGCACCACAAGCCCTGTCAATCAAACAGCTTTTTCAGGCTTATTTTTTTTATTAATGACAAGAATATTTTCAGATTACGGCCAGAAAACAAATAAGTAGTAGTGAATTTAACTAACAACACCAAGATAACTTGTGGAGACATTTTATTGAGAGTCTATTGGGAGTCTATGGAGCTGGAGGCTTTTTGGAGCCGGCCTCTAGTGGCACTCGGTGGTATTGCAACTTAAGGCACTTCTGCATCGCCCTCATTTTGCAGACCAGGAAGCTACGACCACTTTTATAAACAGTCTATGAGTCACAGTCGGTTCACCCAGGCTTGGGTTAAGTATCTGTCATCACCAGGGCTGAAGTGTGAGTGTAGCTACTGTATGTCTCTGTTGGGTGCAGCTTTTTTTTTCTGTCCTCCCCTTTATAATTTGCCAGTTTCAATTCTTATTCAAATCTTTCTTTTCAATTTTTTTGCATCATCCGCCTTCCTTCAGTGACGCCAGCTAATAAAGGAGAACTTATTGCGGTGTCATCTCTTTAGTTTGGGTACACAAACCATTTTTCTCTCAGTGTTTTGACTGTCATTGGAGTGGAAACTGTGGCTTCTTCTTGGTACCCTGTTTTCAAGGTCTGAGCAGAAAATCCCTCCCGCCACATCCCTCTCTGTTTTTGCTCTCTCTGAACCTCTTTGGCCCCCGTCCATCAGCGGCACGCCGGCCTCTGTTCAGTGTTTTAATGCCGAGCTAAATATAGGCCTCACATTGTGCTGCTGTGCTTAATATGTGTGTTGGGGCTGATTAGAGCTTGGGCCCTGATCTCATCCCCGCCACAGAACCCTAATGCATGCAGCGGTCTCTGGCTTCTATTTGGACTCGGGAGGGGGGGGCAAACAGAAGAAAGTGCTGATACAATCATGTTTGGGGTTGTAAGTTATGTGACCGAGAGAGATTGCCATATTACCGAGCTAAAATGGAATTGAACGAGTGTTGAATGTAGCTATTAGAGGCGACTTTTGCAAGATTGCTTGTTAAGACTCTGCTCGGAAATCAATGTAGTAGAATGTAAGCTTGCGATATTCGCCGGCAATCAATGATGGTTGAAAAATCGGTCACCTGAATGGTTATCATGTGCGATTTGATGGGCACAGTCTGTTGCATTTCTGTTCTAAACAGAGGAGAGACGGTATAGAGGAGAGGGTTAACTGCTTTGTTCATGGAGCGCAGAGGCAAATCAATAGGCTTTATGGTGCCCAGCCAAAAATATGAAGTAATTGCCCCCAAGTATTGATTAAGGGTCTCAGGTCAATTCAGCAGATACAGTGCCACCATATGAGCAGTTTAGAGAGAGAATTACGCTTTTGTAAAGAGTGGCATCTTTCTTTCCTTACCGCTCTCCTGCCAGTCCGCTTCCCCTTCCTCCAAACTCTCTCTCTGTCTGTTTTCTTCCCCTTTTCCTTCTTCCCCATCGTTCCTGTCTTCCCTAATGTTCCTCTCCTCTCAAGCCCCGAGTCTGTCCGATGGGAAGTGACACATCTCGCATACGGGCGAGCAGGCTAACACGAGCCTTATGGGAGCTTACGTTGTACAACAGGAGCAGGAACAAAAAAGAGACGGTGTGCCAGGCTGGTGGGAGCCACCACACACACACACACACACACACACACACACACACACACACACACATATATATATATATACACACGCAGCACATTTCTGCATGCCGCTCGCTACTGACACCAGAATTCTTCAGCCTGACATGGGTGATGGATTAGATGCGTTATCGAGGCGGAGAGAGGCTCCATGTTTTCTTCTCAGTGTGCGGAGAGAGAGGGAGAGCGAGAAAGAGAAAGAGAGAAAGGGGGAGAGAGAATAGCTTGGCAGCTGAATAGCCCCGGACCCATTTCACCTGAAGTAAAGAAATACAATAGCTGTCTGCTACATTTCAAGCTGGGTTTCCAGAACAGACATGAAAATAGATAAAGCGAGCCTTTTTTTTTTTTTTTTTTTTTTGGTGCAACGTGTTCTTTGGAGCTGTCGAATACAACCAGTTCATTTGGAGCCGTGTGCGTGAGAATTCTCATCTATGATCCTCTAACAATTGCGCACTTGTGTCCGCAGCGTGGACATCCCATCATGCGCTTCTGTTTTCTCTTCAAAGAGGGAAAATAAAGATGCATTTGTTGGTATTTGACTTCTGGTTGTGTTGGTGATGAATTTGTCCTGCAGTGTGAGTCATACTACCAGTCCACTCACACTCATGTAAACACCCCTCCCTCCCTCCCTCATGCCAAAAGGGGCTGACGCCACCCATTATGCCTGCACATCCAGGGGGATGGACAGTGAGCCCGTCAGCACACATCACGCTTCACACGTTTCTGTGTAACATGGTACATTCACATACATGAACACAAAGGCTACGTCCAGACTGCCAGCCCAAATCCGATTTCTGTCATATCCAGATTGACTTTTGATAGTCTGAACAGCGAAAACACAGATGAAATTGGAGGTGGTTTGAAATGTGATTTCCAATCGAATTTCTGCAGATGCGTCTCAGTCCGTGCGATCTGCTGGCTCAGATCGGATTTCTTTTGTCACTATAACACGACGCACGGTCACGACGTCATTTTCAGAGAGACAGTAAGCTCAATCTTTGTTACTGCTATCAGAAAGTGTGGATCACGGACAGAAGCTGAAATAAACTCTCCGCTACCACTTCCGTGTTGGAAAGCCGTGTCACAAGCGTAGCTGCGCGTACGTCGTTACCACAGCGACCCATGCACATAGGTTGGTGATGTCTGTCTGTCACCAACGATCCGATCTGTTCACTTGCAAATAACAGTGTGGACAGTCTGTCCTAAAGATCTGATTTGAGGAAAAAAAAATCCGATCGGCCTGCAGTCTGAACATAGACAAAGACATGCAGAGGGGTTCACAGTGGAAACGTATTGGATTTAAATACATCTGTTAAAGTTCATTCTTAACGTCTCAGTTAATGTTACTGATTCTTCCAATACTGAAAAAACATAGGCCATTCTCCTTCCTTCTTCAAGGTTGGTAAATGTTCACTTCGGATGGGTCAAAAGGAAAACACAAACAAGAATACGGAATACGTCTTTTCCTTTCTCAAAGTTGTGCTTGCGATGCAAAACCTGACGTGGTGCGGCTGTCATCGAAGCCTTCTCGAATCACGGATGCCTCCTGACAAGCTTCGCTGGCTGGTAAAACGCTGTCAGCAGTCTGTCACCTGTCATCTGGTCCGAGGTACCGAACAATCTCAACATCAAACTCAAGGCCATTTACTGCGGCTGAGATTGGTTCCATCAGATGAATTGGATTTGATTGGATCAGGTTTATCACGGTCGTTGGCAGATCCCTCTGACCTGTGTCTTTTCAATCGGTGTGACCCCACTTGACGACAAAGCCCCCCCACCCTCCCCCCACCCCCCCTCCCTTCCTGAGCGGGGCTTCCTCTGCTGCGTCTGTGAGAGGGGTCAGCGCATTGAGACGGAGCTTGAAAGTGTGCGGCGGCGCTGGTGCAGAATCTAATCCGGTGTGTGGGATCAGGCAGATAAAGGTAATGCCTATCACTTCACAACTCAAGACTGCTGAACTGGATTAGCGCAGATACAGAAGATAGTTGGCAGATAGGTTACTCGGGGAGTTCAACTTTCACAGTTTTTTTTTTTTTCTCTTTGAGCACAGCTGAGTTTCAGTTTCATAAGAGCATAATCTCCCTAAAATCAACTTTATTATACTATTCTGGTACAAAGCGTAGGAGGAAGACCTACAATTTGACTTAATCCCACCCGGATACAAGGTGTCAGCGCGGAGTCTGCCGTTCACTGCGGTTCGGTGAAAAGGTTCCCGTGCGTGGGTTACGATCTGCTCTGCCAACTGAAACACGGTTGGTGAAATAATGTGCACCCTCACGTGGATCTGCATTGGTGTTGGCAGCCACCTGCACACATGCGTGTCCTGTTTCAGAAACACTAACCTCCCTCCAGGAGAAGGTTTCGAAAATAGGATTTCTATACAAATCTGCAAAGAAAACAGCTCTCAGGTAATAGCTTGCAGCTGGGACCATTAAAAGGAGAAACATTCTTTAATAATTGAGCGTCTAATGTCGAGCAAACTCACGGAGACAAGTTGTAAAACACAGACTGAATCGGTAGATTATCCCTCACCTAGTACATATGAGAGTATTTTCTTATTAAACTAAATTTAGAGCTGTCATTTTATTTAGTGCTGGATTATACAAATTGGAAACCAAACGGAGAGCTTTTTAGCATTTTGTACGTGTTGCATTTTATTATCCTTTCATTTTCCATTTGCCTCTGAGCCACAGCAGCATCATCCTCAAATGCACTACAAACATACATTTGATGCACTTTTACCCAGGATTCATTTAGCACTTTTCACTCAAGTAAATTGCTTCACACAGACTCTCACGGTTGGGGATCCGGTGTCTGGCACTGTGTTCAAAACCAGAGACCAAAGCAGACAGACAGAGGGAGGGAGAGAGAGACGGACAGAACGGAGAGAAAGAGGGAGAAAGGCAATTTGAATTGGAGTTTGGTCAATCTTCAAACGTTTTTCTAGGGTGCTTACATGGTCTGATCAAAAGCACCCCACTGGCACAGGCCCTTGTTGCCACAAGGGGAGGCCTCTGATGCCTCTGCCATGGCTTCCCCGCTGGCCAACCCCCAACCTCTCGTCCGCTTAAGCCTGACTAGGTGCTGCAACATAAAGTTTATACAGAAAAACAAAAAGTTCCCCTTTTTAAACCCGTTTGTTTTTGCAGGATGTGGCAGCTTGGGAACGCTGCCCTCTCTCATGAGCACTCAGCACTCAGAAATAAAACATTTTTCAAGATAAGTAAACCTCGGCTTCGGGTTGTGAATTATATAATAACATCGTTTTAACGTTATTCAAATGGAAATTAGTTTTCCACTGTTCTTAGCAGGAATGTATGAAAGTTGTTCTATAACAATATATTATTTTCAGTATCATAGAACAAATTATGGTTTACGGTAAGACATGCTATCTGTGTAGTAGAGTTTGGAAGCCTAAAGTCTGAGTACATGAAAGCTTCAGTTAATAATTTAATAAATGTGTCGTTAATGTATGAGATCATGAATTAAAGAGTTGGAACTCATGTTACTTCCTGACAATTTCATGAGGTATTTATTCATGAAGTCATGCTGCAATCCTTGATAATTCATTCACCCTGAAGTGAAGTTTTACCTGTTTTTCCCATAAACAAATTAGTTCAACTAAAGGCAACATCATGTGCACACAGGTTTAGAGATGTCCTTTGCTCTCAGCTGACACAGTCCTCCTTTTGTAGGTCGACCAATCCACTACATCAGTTTCAGCAGAATCTTATTTTTCTCCGTGTTTGTCTCTCACACTTAAACCAGGCCGAGGCAAATTATTACTTGTACGAGTAAACATTAACGTGACTGAATATCCCTCTCCAAAAAGAAAAAGGATTATATCATTAAAAATAATCTTATTATCAGCAAAACATCCAATCCCAGACAATTCCTTAATACTGGGTTTAATTCATGTCATTGCATCAACATTAAGCCGGTATTTGGTTTGGTTTGGTTATTTGGACAAAGAACTCTTGCATTTAATTAAGGAAAAACATAAGATTACATCAATAAACAGCAACTGAAACCTAAACAATATTTTACTGAGTTTTTATTTTACCAGGAAATGTTGATGGAACAAATTACGAAGCATCATAAATGCAAACCAAACCCGGCGGTCCGTGAGACGTTGCAGAATAAATGTGTACATGGGACAAACGGTGTGGTCTGACCCACTTCGTGGCAGCATTTGTCATTAGAAATGTTGATTTGTGTCTTACACAGTCAAGGAAATGTTTTCCAAAATGATTTCAAAACTGATGAAAGTGGTTGGAAAACTAAATATGGCAACCCTGCCTGAGCTCCAGGATTTGCTGAGAAGTTCTCCTACTCTGAAGCCTGGGGACAGTTATTTCTGTACTTAGTTATCGGGGCATCTTTCACCATCGTTTTGTGTTTGGATTTATATTCGTAGGATCGTAATTTTTGTCAAGACAGCGCTGTTGTTTTTCTTTTTTTTTTTTTAGAAAAAAAGTTAACTGCAGCTCATGGTGCCTCCTGGGAGCATGTAGTTTTTCACCACGCTCATCCATCTTCACCTTCTTCTCCCCCCTCATTCCTCATTTTACTCAGTTGCAGCTCTCGAACGCCGGTGATAGAGAGAGGCTATGGCTAATGGCGGTGGTGTTGAAATGGGGGGGACCGTTTTAGGCCGCGCCGGACCAAAGGACAGCTCTCTGGGGCACCAGAGCATGTTGTTGCAGTGGATGGGTTCTCCTAAAATAGACAGATAGTAATATTGTCAGAGTGGCTTGAGGGGTATGAATCCAACCTGTTGGCAGCCTTCTCACTCCAGCTGATAAATAATGCACGGTCAAATGGAGCTAAGATAGCGTCCGGCTAAATGTTGAAGTAAAGAGATTCTGTGGAAATGGATGTTTTTGGGAGGCCTGAGAGTCGCTTTCTTAGGCATAGACAGTCGGGATAGTAGCGTGGGAGTGTGGCGTTTTTGACAGAATTATTTTTGGTCTACTGAGCGCCGGTTCCTCCATTTATTCACCCCAGGTTTGTTTTTTTTGTTGTTGTTTTTTTCAATTTTTCCTTTTTGTGTCTCATTCGCCCACCCAGAGGTGAGCCTGCCCTTCAAAGTACTTCACATGTAACTAACCCACTTCACACAAATGCACACATTTTTTTTCCCCACTTTCTTGCAATGTTGTGGGTGTTAGTTTGTGTCTACGTGTGTGTGTGTGTGTGTGTGTGTGTGTGTGTGTGTGTGTGTGTGTGTGTGTGTGTGTGTGTGTGTGTGTGTGTGTGTGTGTGTGTGAGTAACACTCCCTTTTGCAAGATTTACAGCTGCTATATAAAGAGCTCTTGTTCATGTGCAAAGCGACTGGATGTGGGTGTGTTTGTGTGTACGTAGTGGGATGGTGAGAGCTTTAGTGTCAGTAATGTTGATTCCATTATTTTCTTTGTGTGAGCCATATGCCTGTGCTGTTGGGGGGGGGGGGAATTGTATAGGCAAAATAGTGTTTCTCCTAGACAGACAGCTGTGGGAAGGCGGGATGGGTCGCAACCCAGGTTCCAGGTTGGAATTAGCCGTTAGCATCCTTACTAGTTTCAGTACATACGAGTAGGGTGGGTTTAAAAAATGCTGATATTCTGGTCTGGTTTTTCAGCAGTTTCGGTTCGAGTTTCGGTCCATTGATAGCTTAACTCCAGGCTTTTATTGAGCTTTTTTTTTTAGTCACATAATAAATGTAGTTGTTAACAACTTGGGTAAGGTTCACCTGTGTCTACCCTCTGCTCGGCTGCGCTCCCTTCATGAAACACAGACACAACACGGAGCAGAGAAACAGACAAATTACCGTGACTTTCAGTGAGAGAAAAAAATATATAAGCGACTCTCACACTGGGCTGAAATGAAACGGGTGCTCAGCAACAAAATAAATAGTAGTTACTAGTCGTAACTGCAGTTCTATGTAGTATTGGGTTTCCCCTACAACGGCAGCGGAAACACTGCAAAAAGAAGCAGAGACTGAGCAGCAGACACGGGGGTGGTGACCTGGTAAAATCCCTGCATTAAATGTGATTAAATGTGTTTGCTTAAGAGGACAGTTGATATAACAAAGTGGAATACTGATGCCTGGAGAGAACAGTTCTTTTTTTTTTTAAATTTCTGACACACTCGAAGACAACTAGAGTGTGTGTGTGAGTGTGTTTCAGGCCAAATGTGAAAGCAGAGGCCCCTGGACAGCGGTGAGAGACTGTGTGATAGCGATCTGATTCAGATGAACTGCAGGCGTGCAGTCGGAAGGTCGGGTTATCTTGTGATCCCCAGTGGCAGCCTGCTAGGACGCACACATCACAGCATGACAGACTGCTCCTACGGGTGCACACACACACACACACACACACACACACACACACACACACACACACACACACACACACACACACACACACACACACACACACACACACACACACACACGTGCGCACACACACGCACGCGCATAAACGCACACAACACCCACACTGACACAGTAGTGAACAGAACAGTGCTGGTCTGGCGGCGCGCCGACATGCTTTATGGATGAGCATATTTGCTGAGGTCTCCCTCCACACTGCAGTGTCAGTAACAAGATGAAGACTGGCACGGCCCCCGCATCCTGCCTTTTCTCCTCCTACATATGGTTTTCACATATGTCCTGTTTTTCAGTGTTTGGATTAGCCTGCCAAGGTCAGATGTAGGTCAGCCCTGGAGAGCTCCACCACTTTGAGCTCTGCTCCTTAACTGTGGTGCCTGCTGTCTTGTACCCAACGAGCCCTCAAGCTTTGAAGGCAAAGCTCCGGGGGCTTTGTGTGAACTTGTATCACATTTCCTCTTACTTGACCATCCTGCAGTCTGACACACGTTCACACATATGAAACATCTCCTTGTGTGTGCACACATTTGTTCACACGCAGCTCCACACTTTCCCAGTAGATCTTCTTTTGACAGACATATGACCTTGACTTTCCCCTCTCTGATGTTTTATAGAGAGAGCCTCGTTGCTCTTTGCTGCTGTCACGATGTGAATAGATAGATGAATGTTTGGGTGGAGGCAGGCAGACAGGAATGGACAGATGATAGAGCCATCAGCTTTCATGGTTGGAGGAAGGCCTAGTGAAATGTGACATCACAGAGACATCTCTCACGCCCATCGTCTGGAAACCGACGCTGCCTTTAGGATTTGCTGTCATATTTATATGTTTGTCGAACAGGATCTGATGAATACAGAAGAAACATGGCAGGCATTGGCTCATTTTGGGTCATGGGGAGGTTAACTATATATATATATATATATATTAGAAGGCTTTTTGCAGTGTTTTTGTTGTTTGGTGGTCTTGGCCTCGAGTTCAAAACTTTATTGAGGGAGCGCATCATTCATCAGGAGAAAGAGGAAAGGAAAACAGAGCTAAGGTTTCACAAAGGTCTAATAATGTTGGCTCATAATTCTTCACGGTTTTTGAAACCCCATCCTCCAAGTAAAGACAGACCGCTGACGTTTACCTCATACCATGACATTTTACAGTTTCTCATAATTTTAGCAATTAAAAATAAGAAAATTCGAAGGTCAATGAATTCCTTTTCCGTCATTTTCAATTCATCAATCTTTTACTATCACAACAGTTTTCACGGAGAATTTCCGCCAATCTGAATCTCAAAGTAACTCAATAATGACAATGTTTCTCGAGTATTATTTGACCTTCATCTGTCATTCCTGTCAATCATCCTCTCTGTTTACCTGCTGTCATACTGATATAAATAGCACATCTCTGACCCTGTTTGTGTTCTGTTTCCATCAGATTCGCGTCGACGGGCCTCCTCACGGTGGCGTCCAGTATGAAACGATGTCGGTCATCAAGGACGGCAGCCCCATCCTCAGAGACATGGCCTTCTCGCTCGATCGCAACTACCTCTACGTCATGTCGGAGAGACAGGTACGAGCTGGAAAAGATGCAAGCCTGTAAAACCTGTGGTTCCTAATGATACAAGTGTGAGAATGGATGGTTTTAACACGGCTTTCGTGTGCGTATGCATGTGTTTAAAATGTCAGGCGAAGTGTGTGAACGTGTGTGTGTGCGCTCCAGCGGGGCCCCAAGATGGCCCACCTCTCAACATCACCGAATCCACCACCTACTGTTAGATATAAATAACCTGGGTGGCACAGCGGGGGACATTGTGACAGCGCTTGATAATGAAGGAGAACAATGAGGGCAGGGACAAAGGAAGAAATGGAGAGACAAGGAAAAGACACGGTGGAATGATAGGAAGAGAGAGAGAGAGAGAGAGAGAGAGATGAAGGGCACTTGGCGGCTGGTTGGCTGAGGCAGAGGATGTAAGGAAGAGTGATGAGGGAAAGAGGGACAGCTGGAGGAGTGTATGACTTCGACTTCGACCAAAAGAGAAGGCACCGAGAGAAAAAGAGGCAGACGGAGTGCAAGGTCATCCTTTCACACCCCTAATGAAGTGACACAGCATTGCGGGGCAGGTGGGAAGCAGCCGATAGCCATCAATGCAGCTGACATACTAAGCAGGTAGGGGAGGTGAGAGCAGACGTGGGCGGAAGAGGGGGGACTCAAGGACAGAGGGGAGGTGAGGCAACGAAACGAGAGGAAGAAAACATGGAAGGGTGGGAGAGAGATGACAAGAAGAAGAGGAGAGGAGGAGGAGGAGGAGCAGCTGCAGGGGAGCATGGCAACGCAGCAGCCCCAGAGACAGGCGACGTGCGAGGCTGTCAGTGTGAGGTGATAGATTGCCATCCTCTCTCCTTATCTCTTCTTTTAACACACCAAACAACTGGCTGGCCAGAGCTCGCGGGTTAGGAAGCGTGGTGTGAAGGAGTTATTTAGACAATCGTATTGCCGAGAGGAGGAAAAGAAGAGCAAAAGCAGATTCGCTACAGTTGTTTCTCTTTTCCTTCAGCACGTGACTAACACATCGTCGCGCTGTGTGTGTGTGTGTGTGTGTGTGTGTGTGTGTGTGTGTGTGTGTGTGTGTGTGTGTGTGTGTGTGTGTGTGTGTGTGTGTGTGTGTGTGCGTGTGTGTGTGTGAGTTGTTTTGTTCCAAGCAAAACAATTGACTGAAAAGTTGCTCAGATTCAGTCCGACAATCAATGCTTTAACCATTACAAGGTGCAATCAAGTAGTTCAGAGACAGAGTATAGTACCGTGATGTGCACGAGCAGCGGGAACCTTTTAGCCTGGTGAGAACCAGAACACAATATCACTGCGTGAATAGGAGTTTGGCCACCCTCCAGAGGGAATCGGTTGCAATGCCACAACCTTCGGGTTGATTTTAACCGGCCGACACTTTGCCACCACTGCAGCTACCTGCAGCTCGTATCCACCAAAGTGTTGTTTTTTTTCCCCTTAGTACAGCATATATATATTTTTTAAATTGTTTTAATGAAGGGCAGCAGCTGGACGAGGTGCTGAGCGTTCATTCTGGTCACAGAGTTGAAAAATGTTGACGCTGCACTCATCACTGTCACTAGCTGTCCAAATCACAGTGAATGACTACACTAATAGCGTAGGCAACACTAATGCGAGCCGAGATCCCGGACTGTATTCACACAGAAGAAAACTGAAGCCGTGAGCGTCAGTCGGCACGGCCAGGCTACGAACCTTTAACCTTCGTGAGTAATTATTCCCAAGTTACGTCGCTCGATTAGCAGCAGCACCTGAGTTAAACGCGTATTTGTGACACCCGACGTGTGCGCATTCATGATGGTTTGCTTCCTTGTGAAGGTCATGGGCTCCGGCTGCTTCGTGCACATCTTGGCGCTGCGCTGCGTCTGTGCGAAACAGGAGCAGTCTCGGACTGCTGCGGTTCTTTGTAACGCTCGCTGTAGTGAAGCTCAAACTATTTCTAGCCTCATATCTCTCTTTATTAGTATTTGTACAGCTCCTGGACCAAAATATTTTACCGTACAACATCTTTTTAATTCTATTTTTGTACGTGTCTCCAATGTGAGAATTGTGATATTTAATTTCATCCACAAACACAATCGGTGTCCACGCATAATGAAATGATGACTCAAGGCATGACACAGATTCCACAAGTAAAGAGCAGTTTGTTTGGAGTCGAAAGTCTCTCTCCCATATTTACTAAATCCTTTATTCCCATTTAATCCGCAGATGGAATAAGCTTTTGATGTCGAGCTCATAACTGCTAGTCATCTGAATGAGAAGTGATGTTGGTGAATATTATTAGCATTCAGCATGTAGACTCTTCTGTCTTGATCTCCAGGGGTTGGGGAGGATCGAAGCCGACACACACGCACACACACACACACACACACACACACACTGAAACGTTTATTTTGGGGATGTTGCCATGCATGTTCAAGGATAGCACTTGATAGTCACACTTGACAGACGAGCTGGATTGGGATTCAGTGTGGCCAGACTCAGCCTTTTTCCAAAGATTTGTCAGATTTAACATAAACAGTTTGTGTGATTCTGGGTGATTGAAACTAAATGTATTGTTTTCTCATAAAGCTTTATTCCAAAATGTGATGTTTGAAAGTTCAAAGCTTGGACCTGTTTTAATGTTAAATTCACACACTAACATGCATCATATCAGATGTACTCTGCCCCACCTAACCTCCCTCTGCTCTGAGGGATGTATTAAGATTGTGAAATATCTGAATGAGGAACCTGCGAACAGTATCTGCTGAACAATACGCAGCCGAAACCTTCGAACCAGCCCTTTTGCACCAGCACTCGGTGGAAAATATATATTTGACCTTTAGCTTGTCATGAGCGTAAATGTCACCTCGAGATACACTTGAAGTCCCGCATCCAGGACATCACGAGATAGCTTGTCTGAGCCCTGCTTGTTCCCATGTGTCTGACTGATGCCGTCGTCTGAGGCCGAGCACATGGTGAAGGGAGTCGGCGAAGAACAAAGGAGGGATGATAGCAAACAGAAACCAAGGCAGATTTGGCTCTAGTTGCATTTCCTACTCCGAATAACAAAGAAGTCCTCTGTGTTTGGCACAGTGGGAAAGGGGGAGAGAACACAGAGAGCAGCAGAGAGACACAGACACTGAACGAGTCGGGGAGACGGACAGAAATTGGGCGAGAGAGAGAGAGAGAGAGATATTTTCCGTGTGCTCCAGAATCCGTCCTCTCACGTCCTCACACCTGTCGCCGTGTGTGTTGTTGTGGCTGCGAATTGTGGGATGTGCGAGGCCTTTGTAAATACAAACATGCAAACAGCCACCCACTGAGACACAGACACACACACACACACACACACACACACACACACACACACACACACACACACACACACACACACACACACACACACACACACACACACACACACACACACACACACACACACACACACAAAACATGTGCTTCCTCAGTGTTCATTTGCATAGGTACCGACATAATGCACCGGCTCTCATGTACACTCGCACGACAACAAAAAAAATAGAATTACAGACGTATGCAGGCACCGTGTCTCTCATTCAGTATTCTGATGGGAGTCTCCATAAGGCTTTGTGAGGCATTTCAAGCAGCTTTTTCCTCTCACATTTTACGCCTACTGCATAGATCTTCTTCAGGCTGACTTACCTGCATTTTCCATTCAACACGGGTCTGCACTACTTCATATCCAACCTGGAGCGTGTCGTGTTTTATCATACTTCCTGATTTGGTTATGTTTCCTTGATTTCTGTACTTCTTGAGGCTAAACGTTGTTAAATGGTTTCTTTTTTGTCCGTTTTGTGTTTATTGTCGCCATTTCCTTTAGTCATCAAACATCAATCCTCCTTTTTATTGCGTAACTATTTCACATGCCGTGTCTGTAGCGGGAGGAGAACACATTTCTTGTCCAAATTGAAAGGCCGCGGGGGTGGACGGTAATGTGGCGATGTATTTTACGATCCAAACTTTGCACGTGGGAGTTTTATTTTGAAAATTGACCGGATTTTCTCAGACTGACTTCCTGCCCGGCCGATCTCGCCGCCCATCTTTGGCGGGGCGGTGCTGCGACCCGCTGATGAGGCGCTGCTGACACGCACCGCGGTGCAGCCAGTGGGACATGAAGCATTGACTTTAACGACGGCGATTCACTTCACTCCGATTCGTGTCGGAGACGTAACCGATGGAAAACCAGCCGTTACACATTCACAACCTTCCCCAACTTCTATTTCAATGAACTTTCTGCTTCTCTTGTTCTCATTTGTGTCTTTGTCACCCTCATTCACACACCTCCGAATATATTCCACAGCTCCCTGTTTCATATTTGATCCATGGTGCTGCCATGTTAAACTGTGCTTTTGTTTTGTAGATGTAATGACAATAGCATTCACCATATTGATGATGAGGTGAGATTGGCCCAATGCAAGGCAGCGCAGTGGAACTGATGAAAAGACCTGGCTCACTGACTTTCTCTCTCCGTGAGCTGTGTGTGTGTGTGTGTGTGTGTGTGTGTGTGTGTGTGTGTGTGTGTGTGTGTGTGTGTGTGTGTGTGTGTGTGTGTGTGTGTGTGTGTGTGTGTGTGCGCGCGCCTCCTGTAGGGTGCTGTATCGTTACTGACAGTCCTGAAATACATAACAGCAGGTTTTCATCTTAAGATTTATCTTTGTATATCCGCTATAGTGCTTCTATTGAAAAACCTCCAATCATGCTGCTTGCATCATCCCCGGATTTTCACACTTGGAGCTTCGTGTCTTCCAACTGTCCTTGAGCCTCCCGTGATTTTGCAGATCTATTGTACGGATTCCTGCCAGATCACATGTTTAGAGTCATGTTGCGCGAGTCATGTGTGAGACTTGCTTCTATATTTAGACCGATAATCCTGTAATTTTGTGAGGTTTTTTTTTTTTTGGCTGGGTAGCTGTGCCACCGGCGAGCACAGTGAGGAAGAGGAAAAAGGTCAGAGCTGTTTTGGGAGATTCGGCTGAGCTGCCTCTCAGACACGTCTTTGACTTTTTTCCTCCCTCGCCGCCTTTTTGCGTCTCTCCCTCTGTCGGAGTCGCACAAAATGCCCCCCGAAATGTCTTCGCGTTTCTGTAACACTTCGCTTCATTTGCTACTGCTTCTAAAACTGTAGGTTTCAAACTTAATACAGCATCTTCCGCTGCTGTTACACAGCACACGTGGGTATGTACTACATAACATCAGCAGGTTTCACATGGAAAGCCACATACATTAAAAAATAAGTCATACTTTAAATGCATACAGTAGTACTACAGCGCTGTAACAATTCCAGCAGCTGATCAAACAGGTCGACAGAATATTCATGTATGAATGGCAGCAGGAGCAAAGCTAATCCACTGCTGCTTTCGCCATCTCGTGCAAATGGAATGAAACCTGCTGCATGGGTAGAGCCATGTGAAAATGAAACACACGGTTGAGCTTAAAAAACAAGAAACAACACAAACTTTCTCACCTCCTGGATTCGCACCTCATTGTCCCCTCCTACCTCCTAATACCGTGAAAAAATGTCCTATATTGCCGCCGTCGCGGGACCTTGGTCACATGACATTTACGTGCGTGTAAGTTTCACACTAGCAAAACGTGGAACTGTCACGCATAGACAGGCCAGAGCGTGGCTATTTCACGTTTCGCTACAGTGGGCTGGAGTTTGATACTGGGTTGGTTAAAAGCGACGGGTGATGTTTACAACACTGTACTGATTTGCTTCGGAGTTTGTTCTACGAACAATGACGTGAAAGCTACGTTGTTAGCTAACTGAGCTAACCAGCTTACCAAACTGTGTAGTAACATGAGTGTTTTCGCATTCCTGGTACGATAAGCGGACACAGCTGGGATTCCTGGACTGTGGTGATTTAATACAACACAACGCAAGATCACCCTCATTACACGGAGCGAGTGTGATCTTGCGTCGTGTTGCATCTGCGCGAGTGTTCGGCCTGGCCTCGTCTCCTTCACCGTCTTCCTGTCGTTCATTACTCGCCCTCTCGTTCCCAAGTTATCGGGATGTATGCACCTAAGAATGCAAACGGGCTGTTTTTCAGCGCAATGACCAGGTCTTTATTTGTTTGTGTGTGTACTGTATAGCATTTGGGAGTTGGAGCCTGCGCACCTCACGCTGTGGCTCTAGAGAAGACCCTAAGCAGCGTTATTTCTTTGTTGTTGGTTTATCAACACAATGCAGCATACTGGGATAAATGGCGACAACTACTCCCGGTATCAAATGGGGTCTTATGGGGCCGAGATTATCAACATTTGTATGAGGCCCCTTTCATTTCATTTGTGGTGCATTGTGTTGTTGTGGCCGTTGGCAGTCAGCAGCGAGGTGGAAGCTCATCACACACAGCTGAGAATCAGTGACTGCGTTATTTCGGTTGCTTTGGTCAGTGGCCAGTGCACAAAAAAAAAAAAACAGGCTATAATGTATTATTCATGGGGAACAATCGAGGTTTAACATCTGAAAGGGTTTTTGAAGTGATACATGTGGCGTGGCCTCAGTTCTGCCTGAAAAGCTTTTTGAAAACACCTTGATAAAGAAGAAGAAAAAACAACAACTCAGAAAATCCTCGCATTAAAAACAATTAAAGTCGTTTTATCATGTCGTAATTAAATCCCAAGAAAAGAGGCAGGTGTTGACTTTGTAATGGAGCGCGATGGTTTTTGTAACGTTTTATGGCTTTGGCTCACAAGAGTACATAATAGACCTTAACAGACTTAATAGTGTTCCCAGTGAAATAGTGGCCCTCTAATTGCCAGCTCTTTATAAGGATAAGTGTGAAATTCTCGCTAGCATGACCAACTAAGGGATACTGAGCTGGTTTGTAAAACAGACTCGTCTTTCATGGACAGACACACAGTCCTCCCCCTATAGAGGCGTTCAGCCATGTGCTGCTGTCACTCTCCAGTACACTCCTTGGCTCTTTAGCAAACATTAAACCCCCCTCAGCTTCCGATCCTCGTACGCCATCCTTCCTCCCTTTCGCCAGCTTCATGTATGGAACAGCAACATTACAGCTCGCAGATTATCAAACAGAAAAGAACAGCTCCTTTTTTTTTTTTTACTTTTTTTTTTTTATTTCAGGCCTGGCAATTTCTTCCAGGTGCTCAGCTGTGAAATTTGAAATCCATGCATGAATTCTTTCTTTTTTTTTAAATCCTTCTTTTTTTTTGGTATGAGGTCTCTTCTCAACCCCCCCCCCCCCCCTCCAACTCCTCCTCATCCCGCTGACTTCCCTGTTTCTCTCCTTCTTGCTTCCCCTTATCCCCCAGAACCTTTGTTTGGCTGGTGTGGTTTAGATTGGGAGGAAATGGGTTCAGTGGTTATCAAGACAGGAGGAAATAGAATTCCTTCACACCTCGTCCAGGCTCAGATTAGCTGACATGCTTCTGGCTCATTATTATGAAGGACTTCGATGTGCATGACACACTGATTTCATGTGTTAATGGGCATGGAACACATGATGGCTTCCAGCCATGTCTTCCTTCCACTGTGCATTGTAGGTCTCAGAGCTCCGAGACAGACTTAGAGAAGGTGACGAGCAGCAATGATGGCAGAAAGACTTGTATCCCAGATTTGCTGTTTACTTTTTGTCAAGATTCAAACAGAAACATTTTAAACAACTCATGTAATAATAAAACATTTTGGAAAGCTGCAGGGAGGAATTTTTGTACATATATAAACTCCTTGTTTTCCCGAGAGTGCAAAGCTAGCATGTAGCCACAATAATGAGAAACACAACGGGCTGAAACAAACAGGAATGACCCTTTTAGTATGTGTACTGTTCTTATTTTAGTCATTTATTTCACAGCTCACTGGAAGATGCTTTCTCCTTTATCTCATAGCAGAGAAACAGTAATCTGGTCGGGAAGGAAACGGTCAGGTGAAAATAATGGACACAGCAGTTGAGTAAAAATGGCACAAGGTCAAAAGATTAGCACGTTATAGCTTCTTCTTCCCATTGTTTGTTCGTTTACTGTCAGGATTGAGTTAAAAAAAGAAAGAAAAAAAAAAAAAAAAAAGCGGTTTCTGGCAACTACCCCAACAAGCGCTGCCCTGCTGTCCTTTGACCCTGTGCAGGCCCCCGGGGCGGTGTGGTTAGCTCACAGCTGCCAGAGAGTTGAACCAAGGGTTCGACCGTTGAACCCGATCTCTGCATTTCTCACCGATCTGTCGATCAGTGACTCGCACGGAGCCCCAATAACTCAACAATCCACCGTTACGGCACAGAGGGCAACCGAGAGACAGCTTTCAGGAAGAAGAGAGCGATGAGTCGAACGAGCTCAATTCAGTTATCATCTCTATAAAGTCAGACAGGCATCTGACTCTCTCTCTGAAGTATTTCCCCTCAATCTCATTTTTAACATAACTGAGGTTGAAAACCCAGAATGCATAATATTATTCTCTGCTACCTCTGAATGCAAAATTCTTCTCTGCGTCCCCCAGGGGGTAAGAATATCTTTATCTCTGAAATTCCTGAATGTTCCCTGAGTCACCAGTTGTATCCCTGGTTGACTCACATGGATGAGAGTTTATGAGGATATACCATACTTAACTTATGCCTTCCACAGACAACCCCTGAGATGCAACCAGCAGTGACGTCACCCGTTGGTTTGTTAACGGCATTTCTTGAGCCTCAAGTTCGGATTTATTGACTTCGAATTTTTTGAGAGAAGTTGAATGGGAGTCTTTGGAACCGGAGGCTTTTTGGAGCCAACCTCTAGTGGCACTCGGTGGTATCGCAGCTTAAGGCACTTCCGCATCGACTTCATTTTTCAGACTCAGAAGCTACGTCCACTTTTATATACAGCCTGTGACTGCAACATATGCCTGGCACATCCACACATTATATTCCACTTTTTAAACGAGAGAAGTGACCTGAAAATGTTTTTTCTATCATGCGTGAGAAAACTGTGTTACCGCGTGCCAACATATGGACCACACATCTGCATCCGATCCCCCCCCCCCCTCATTGGCCCGATCGTGGCCGCAGCTAAACTGCGTCTATCTGTTTTTTCGACAAACCTCAAATGCAGACAAACATCTCCGGGACAGCCCCCGCTATCAGTCAGACAGCAGACACCGGCCGTGATAGATCGGCGGTCATCTTTTATCTGGGATGTGAGCGCGACAGCGGGGTCAGTCTGGCAGCCGTAGGGGTGAGGGCCAGCAAATCAATCGCATGGTCGCTTCCTTTACCCAGGTGCTGTGCAGTTGGAAGAAGGGGGCCCGCAGCTGCAGCCCTGAAACCTTGTGCTCAGATTCTTCACTGCTTCCCTGACAGCTTCACTTGTTATTGACACCTGGACAAATTAGGATAAATTCCCCTGTCAATACGCTCATCCAATGTTATTGATGATGCTATTTAGCTTTTCATTCCGAAGAAACCTCTTTCAACCCTGTCCCACTTGTCAAGCTCTCTTAATCTGGAGCTGTGTTGTGTGTGTACGTAACTAGACGTCTGTTTGTGCAGTCTGAGGTAAATACATTTGTTATTCTACTTCAGTGTTAGTTTACCTTAAGCAAGAGCTTTCTGTAACTGGTATTGTGGTCTTTTTTTTCTTGCAATTTTTCAGCTGTGCATTTATTATTTCAACCATTTATTTTTTTTGTCTATGTGTTCTTTGGTGCTGCTTATGTCTTCATTTTTACATGACAGCGTTTACAATTTCATTCAGTAGTTTTATTTTCATTTGATATCTTTATAAGGAAAGCTCACATTTATCAACATATCTGAAAATGTGCCACTGCTAGCCACCGTTAACGGATCATTTTCAGCTTCTTCCCTGTCGGCAAGATTCTGAAACCATGGAAATCTTTATTTTGACCACATAGATACCCACTTTGTCTCCAGTCCCATCTCGAACTACAATAATCTCAATGTCTGTTGATTAGTGGTTTATGTTTTTGTCATGCTTTTGTATCATATGACATTGCAGCTGTTGAATGAAAAGTTTTGTGGTTTAAACTACTTAAAAAAAACATTTGTGCCCTATTTCCTATTTGAATCCGACATGATGAAATATTTAAACACAGGAATGTTGACACACATGCTCCGTGTGTTTGCTTTAATGGATGTGCTCTTTATTTTTATCTGTACGTGCTGTCTCTCAGCGTTGCGGGGTCAGGGGTCACGTGAAGTTTAAAGGGTTGACTGGGTCTGTTCATCAAAATGAAGGGGGTCACTCAGCAGGTCAGTTGGAGACGCCCCTATGTTAAACTATGTTTTTTTTTAATATCATCCATCTGCTCGCCCGCTGCTAGTCATCTCTTTCTTTCCCGTGATGACCGATATGTGTCCTTCCACCTCTGAGCTATGTTCCGGCCATGTTTTACACGTCTGAATGTCGAGCTCTGTTTGCTCCCTCCCCGCTAGCCCACCTAACAATGGCACCTCATTTGCATGAGTCCCTGAGCAGGCATTTTTAATTGACTTAAGCCAGGATTAGTGTTAATCAGGTTTTGTGCCCTGGAACCATTGGCCAATCCTAACCTCATTATTTGATAGCAGCACACGTCCTGTCAGCCTCCATCAAGCTGTTAATTAATAGAAGCCCGTGTCCCAGCCTGAACCCCTTCTTACCTCCCATTTGTCCCATCTATCCCCCGCCCCCACCCTTTTTCCCACCCTCACACCGAGGCCCCTGTCACATCAGCAAAGGTCAATGCAAAGTAAAGCACTGAACAAGCTGCAGCTTCCCTGAATGGGCCAGCAGACAGCGTTGGCAGTCTATGCAGCTGTTATTAAACAAGTGCTGCGTAGCTTGACCTTTGCTTCAGGTGAAATGGATTCCAAAAGAAAGGACCTGTGTTAAGTTTGTGTCTCGCTTTATGGCTGGGTGTGTGTCCGCACATCTCTCAACACCAGCTTAAAGCTCATGGCTGCCCCACCCCCACCCACCCCCACCCACACACACACACACACACACACACACAGGCACCCGTCTGCAGGCGTCTTTCACTGACCCTCTGACATAATGGGAGATAATAAGGATACCTGATACTTCAGAGACTCTGACACCTCTGTTTCTGTCTGCCTGCAGTCTAAACCCTTCTGTCAGTTGCCTGTTGCTCCCACAAGCGTAACTCCTCCAAAGAAAAGAAAAGAAAACACAATCTGCACTTTTGCTATGTCGTTGAGCCATAAAGAATTTTTCCAAAACCCTCCACAGGAAATGCTTGTTTTGGAGAGTGAAAAAGTGTTTTATGAGGTGCAATCATAAAGTTCAGAGACTGCTCCTTTAGCACCAAGGGAACGCAGCACAGTGATGATGTGCATGGAGCAGAGAGAAGCGGAAACTTTCACGAGTAAGTGTTGCATTGCTTCATTAACCCCAGCACCTAAGTCACTGGTGTGTTTGACCACTGGTACTTACATCTTTGTGATTCCACCACGGACCAGAAACTTGAGCAGAGAACACAAATCAAGTTTTGTGAGACAGAGACCCTTGAAAATGCTTCAGAAAGCCCACGGCACTGAAGCACTGAGCCTGGAGAGGGTTTTTTTTTTTTTAGATGCATTTGCGTGTCAAGAGGGGCAGAACGTCAAGGTGCATCAGGTCAGGAGTGCAACCAAGACCAGGCTGTTAGTTGTCTTTGACATTTGAGGGGTTGTGTGTTGTACATTCGTCCTCCAGGGTCAGACTGTCAACACAACGTTTTACTGTGTTGTTCTGAGTCGTCTGAGGGGAAACAATCGGCGCAAACGACCTGAACTGTGGCACGATGGCAAAAGACATCTCTAATAAGGGCAACACGCCCGCTCCACAGTAAGTTTTCCTACCAGCAGCAATACAGTCGCTTTCCTTCCTTTCCTACTTATCAGATTTGGTTTCCTTGCAACTTCTTTCTGTTCCCAAAATGAAGTTCAAGCTGAGGTTCTGCGTTTTCACACTATGGAGAAGATCCAGCTCGAACCACTTATCAAATCGTATCGCTGCATACGGGGGGTCACATTTACATCCAGTAGGGTTTTTGATCATTATTGGTGCAGTCTCTGAACTTTTTTAATCGACGCTGGCAGAATGGCAGCTAATTACATATGATTAACAATAAACACCGAATAGATTGGCAGAAAGTTGTCGCTAAAAGCACCTGGAGTAGCAAACTTGCTCATTATCCCCGCTTAAGCTCCATCTTCAGCCTCTACTTGATATTGTGTCGCTGTTAATGTGCTGAATTACTTGACTATTACTGTCTGCCTGTACAGTATGTGCTTTTATACGAGCAGGTGTGAATGTTGTGCTGTTGGTATACGTATGTGCACACACTTTGTGTCACTTTGTGAATGAGCCACAGGAACAGTCCAGGAGCCATCCTGCCAGAATAATCAGCTCTATAATTAAGAGCTGCGAGTATGTCAACTGCCTTCATGCTCCCCCTCCCTCCCCCCCAAACCCCCCTCAACCCCTCTCTGTCTCTTTCACCCTCTCTGTCTGCTTCTATAATGGCACAGCATTTGTCTGTTTCCTCCTCTGCGCATATGCAGAATGTTCCTGACATTTATTGTGGAAACTAATGGCAGTGCTTCAATCCTCCTAATTGTAGGCTTTAATTGCAATAATTATTTACAAGCCTAATTAGAGCCCGAGAGAGTGTCAGGGAGAAACACGAGTGCTGGTTGAAGGAATCGCGACAGGTTTTGTCAGGAGCCGGGCAAAGAGTAAAGCGAACTTATACAGTGGCGACGTTCTGTCTATAATTGGAGGAGGCCTCCGTCATTCTCGCTTTTTCGCTGTCTCTTCTTTTGCTTCTGTTGGTTGCCTTCTTGTCACGGTGCTGAGAGAGCGGGGACTGCAATCACCGAGTGAAGTGAAGTGCAGACGTTTTTTGGAAGTGAGCCCACACATGAGTGGAGAGCAGCGGGCTCGGTCCCCCAGCACCGTGGTAAAGGTGTTTGTTCAGCGGTCTCAGGCCGACTCTCCAGACTGATCTTTCTTGTTTTGAGAGGGACTGACTGCAAACTTTACAACACCAACAGCTGGCTTCTAAAAGGGTGTGCGTGCACATCTTACATGCATTTGTCACTGAGTACATTTGTTGCTCTGTGCCTTTCTAATCAGGGCCGAGGTTCGTTTGCTGCAGTTTGGCAGAAACTTAGGAGGCCTTTTGTGCATCTGTGGGTGTGTGTGTGTGTGTGTGTGTGTGTGTGTGTGTGTGTGTGTGTGTGTGTGTGTGTGTGTGTGTGTGTGTGTGTGTGTGTGTGTGTGTGTGTGTGTGTGTGTGTGTGTGTGTGTGTGTGTGTGTGTGTGTGTGTGTGTGTGTGTGTGTGTGTGTGTGTGTGTGTGTGTGTGTGTGTCTGTGTGTGTGTGTGTGTGTGTGTGTGTGTGTGTGTGTGTGTGTGTGTGTGTGTGTGTGTGTGTGTGTGTGTGTGTGTGTCTGTGTGTGTTTTACTGTGTGGTGTGGTCATGTTGCCAGGGCTGCAATATGCTCTTTGTCTGTCTTTCACAAGGCCGGTCTTAGTAAACAGGCTGCAGCAGGAGAGCCTCTGGTTTTGATGGGCTACCCAAGGCAGCTCGACCCCTTTTTCTTCTTCTCTCTTTCTCTCCACTTGCAGGGGTTGTGCAACACATTCCCCAATTTTCCCCACTTCTCTCTCCGCCCTTTTATTTATTTTTTTTCTTCTTCCCCTTTCTTCTCTCCTGTCAGAGCGGAGTCCGATGGGAGGACTCAATCCCACAATGCCGTTCTCTTATCCCCTGCGGCTCACTTTGACAAAACTGTCAGGCTGAGTCCCGGTGATGGATGTTGTATTGTACAGTGCCTTTAAGTGTGGGTCTACATCTTTGGGTTTTTATGTGTTACTGCACATATGATTGTGTTTTAAGATGTTGAAATAAGTCTCGGACCCTGTTTTATACTCCTGTTGTGTAAAAGAATGATCTCTTTATGCTTAGAAAATCATGAAATCATAGCATTGATATAGAGTGACCAGAGGGAGTATGTTTGTGTGGGACAAGTTACCGTCAAAGATTTTGCGAACTTAGAACATAAAAACACACTATGCAGGTTGCACTTTAGGCCTTTAGCATGTGAAGGACTAAACATGTAACAGTAAGCTTCAAAGGAAGCTGACGTTTCACAGTAAATGGTCGTGTTACCGTGTTTGCTCGTGACGAGCGTGCTGCACGGTTTGGTAAACTCAAGTTATTTCAGCTACTGTTTCCTGATCTGTCTGGGAATCATCTTCTTTGTTGCTGCTGCATGTCCAGATTTTCAAAAACAAAATCTGTCCTGCAGTGCTGACTTTTGGGAACGAGAGCCAATCAAAATGTGAGATAACGTCTCAACATGTGGGACACGAGACAACGGGAAAACATGCTGTGCAGTCCCACATAAAGGGGGACACATAGATACCATTTACAGATGCGTAAGACATAAATCCTATTTTTGGTCAATTATATCATTCAGTTCACAGAAGAACACTTTCCGTGACAAATAGTGAAAAGACTTGCTGGCACAGTTGTCCTAAGATGTGCTAGAACACACGCAGGACACACACACACACACACACACACACACACACACACACACACACACACACACACACACACACACACACACACACACACACACACACACACACACACACACACTCTCTCACAGACAAATATTTATCCCTGTCCTGTGTGCTTGTACATATGCAGACACGCACTCGGCTAAAGGAGGGAGATGAATGTGCGGGACGGATAACGTATCTCTAATGCAATATTTGAGGGAAAATATTAGAAAAGAGCAGCGGCAAAGATAAGACCAGTGATTTTAAACAGTGAGCCTGCTGACAGCCTGTTGAAATATTACCCTTCTCGCCGACTTGTAAATCGGATATTTGGAGCCAGAAGGATCGCATGGCGGTAACAGATAAGGCCTGCGGAGTGACGGGACAAGATTTGGGAAGGAAAAACTACACGACAGGGTCGCGGTGGACGAATATCGTCACCTTACCCTCTGAATGGAGGCGGCATCCAGAGCTGCTTAAAGTTCATTTGTGTAACCAGAAGCACTGCACACCTCAGAGGCAAAAGCGTTTATTTATTTCACTCTCTCCAAAAGCAACTAGGGAGCAGTTAATTTGGCTGCACTGAAGCAGCTGTCTGAGAATGGCGGGATGAGAGGCAGAAAGAGACAGAGGGTGGAGGAGAGAGACGAAGAGAGTGAGACACAAAGGCAGTTTGGGCTCATTATGTTGATTTTTTTTTTTTTTTTCCCTTCCTCTTCTGCCAAACAAAGACACCCAGGCACTTTAAGACACACCAGCCAGGATCACTCACTGCTTTTCTCTCTCTCTCTCTCTCTCTCTCTCCCTCTCTCTCCTCTCACCCCACAGAGCTTCTTTACAGGCAAATCTAATATTCTCTCCACTGCAAAAGCACTAACCTTTGTCTCTATATTTTTCTGATGGAGTCAAATTGGATCCAATCACAGGCGCTATTACTGGGTCTGAGGAGGTCTCTCAGCCTCAGTCATACTTGAGACTCTCATTAACATGTCAATGCTGAAGTCCAGCTGAGTGTTACACATGCAAACATGCACAGCATACATACTGTATATGCATGCATGCATCTTTGCAAACATGCACACACACACACACACACACACACACACACACACACACACACACACACACACACACACACACACACACACACACACACACACACACACACACACACACACACACACACACACACACACACACACACACACACACAGTTTGGGATTGGATGAAAAGCCCCATACCACATGAGCAGTTATTAACGCCTCCGTCTTTATCTGTCTGTCTTCCTCATTCTTCACAAGCTAATATTCATCAAACACACACGTACTTACACTTATGCACGAGCAACAGCCCTCCGAGAGCAGTGGGGTGTAACCAAACCCTTCATTTGTATGTACATCGTGTGCACTGGCAGAGATGCTGAGACAAAGAGAACAAACATGCACACATACATGCTGTTACACACACAAAAAAAAAAAAAAAAAAAAAAACGCGAACACACTCGGACATGCACTGCGGAGTCCCTCTGTGGATCAGAATTCATTTCTGTCTGCTTTTCCTCCTCCGAATCAATACCCACCGTAGGTCCACAGACAGCTGTAAGTGTGCCAGGGAGGAGGCTCCCTCCGCACACACACACACACACACACACACACACACACACACACACACACACACACACACACACACACACACACACACACACACACACACACACACACACACACACACACACACACACACACACACTCATGCCTGTTGATGTGTGATGGCCTCTGCTGCTTCCTTATTAACTCCTCACATGCTGACTGAAGCATACACCTCATTACTGGCTGCATTGACAGTCTGCGATCCCGCTGAGAGACACTCAGACGAGTCGGACTAAAGACAGACAGACAGGCCAGAGACGAAATCGAAAGACAAAGAGGCACAGCGGAGCGACAAACATGTGAAGGGTGTCGCACAGACGGGCAGTGCTAAGACAGGTGGGTAAAAATAGGTGAAGGCGGGCGGATTGACAGACGAGAAAATCGGTCAAAAAAGAGCTCAGTTAAATGCGACAGAAGATTTTAAAAAAAGCATATTTAAAGAGGGAGGCAGGTATGTAGACGGACACTGTGAGAAGACAGGTGTTGAATGTCGGAGTGAGTAACAGTAACAGGTTGTTAATGTAGACAGTAAGTAGCACTCACAGCTCACTTACTGTATGTACCTTCAATTCCTTCTACTGCATGTTAAGCACCCTTGACCTCCACCTTTTTTTTTTTTTTTTTTTATCAGAGCTGACTAAATAATTTTCCAATCCACTGCCAGTTTTACATCATATTAGGAGCTGAAGTGGCTGCTTTTCCAGACAAACTATACCATTAGCATTAGAGCCCAATTTGTCATGATGTTTGATGGTGGCTAAGTGTTGCCGTTTATGATTTAGCATGGCAGAAAAAGTAGATTTCAAAGGCTTCATTGCAGGATTAATAAAGTCTATCTATCTATCTATCTATCTATCTATCTATCTATCTATCTATCTATCTATCTATCTATCTATCTATCTATCTATCTATCTATCTATCTATCTATCTATCTATCTATCTATCTATCTATCTATCTATCTATCTATCTATCTATCTATATATCTATCTATCTATATATGTATATATTATGTTGCAGAAGAACTTGAGTCTATCTGATATACATATGCAAAGTAATGGGAGTCACACACGTGCTGGTTTAACCTACATCGGAGGGCCAAAAGAGAAGCAATTTATAGTGTAAGACAGAGTTCAGTTGCTAAAATTGAGTTAAAATCTAATTGAATTAAACCAGGATGTGTCACCGTGATATGCTAGTGTGCCACTTTTTGTATCCATCTTCGCATGAATGCGCACACACACACACACACACACACACACACACACACACACACACACACACACACACACACACACACACACACACACACACACACACACACACACACACACACACACACACACACACACACACACGCACATACATTCACAAAACACTCTTAGGCACTTTCACAGCTCCTAGTTTCCATCTCTTAAATGTCAGTGTGGGCCTTTTAAACCCGTTGCCAGTGAGCAAGCGTGGTAGAAGTGTGTGTGTGTGTGTGTCTGGGAGGGTGGGGGGGTGGCTGAGAGTTCAAAGTGGTCAGGCAGCATGGATGTAATTTCCTCCTTTTAGCCTCCCTGACTGAATTACTGAGCAAAGAGGCCACCTCGACTGGGAGCCGCAAAGGACGCGTATCCCGAACACGGGATACGCGTCAGAGTGTGTGTGTGTGGGGGGGAGGGGGGGGAGTAAGGGAGTAAGGGAAGGATATGGGGAGATAAGTGGAAAAAGGAAAGCGAGAAAGGGGTCAGAGAAAAGAGCCGGGGACTTTCAGATCATATCGTCAGTATCCGGCCTAACATCTTTACCTTGTGTAAGAAGGTGCACGTGGTATCTGGGAAGGACTAAAGGCTGTGCAGGTATCATTAGCAGTGCTTGACACCGGGCTTATAAGTGAAGCTGTTAAGTTGTGCATGAGTGAACGATTGTGTTTTTTCCTGGCCAGTGTTTTGCTAAGATTATTACCGGGCACGGTATCCTATTAAGGTTGCTTATTCGCAGTGATTGAGAGTCTCGCCGTGCCTTTATTTTTTATGACCGTTGTTTTCGATATGAGTTATTGAACAGTATTGTGGGCATTTTTAAAGCTGTCTGCACCACAGGCTTCAGTGATCTACAATATATACAAAACCACAGTTGAGGCACAATCAAAACACACACACACACACACACACACACACACACACACACACACACACACACACACACACACACACACACACACACACACACACACACACACACACACACACACACACAGACACACAGACTTTTCGGTCTAACCTATTCCCCCTTCTCCTCGCTCAAAAAGAAGATTGAATCCATACATAATTGATACACTCCTAGCTGTATTGACTGGTTGGATTCTTCATCCTCCTCACTGGTCGATTCACCCTCTCCATTATTTCTATATACCCACCCCCGCCACCCCCGTGACTCCTAGTCCTTGTCCTCCAGTCTGTAATACCTAAACACACACTCGTAAACAGACATAAGCAGAGATTAGGAGAACAGTCGCATCTCCCTTCCTCCACCTCCTCTTATTGCCTGCTGCCCCATTTAGTCTCAAATCCATATAGTTGGCCATCAATCCGGGGGACACATGCGGAAATTCAATGCCGTGTTTGTACAAGTGTGCAGCGTGTGCGTTCGGTGTGGTGTGTGTTCACATGCATGTCTATGAGGAAAGGGATTCTCATTTGTCGTTTTGCGCAAGGACACCGTGGGGAGAAAACAGCACTGACTACACAGTGAAGACCGATAAAAGGCTTTCGGATGTCCTAAAATGTATATTTGAACATTTTTAAAAGAAATCTGACCTTGTGCTGTCTGAAAACAACAAAACAAGCGAACAATGGTCACAACTGATGAGAAAAACAGTGTTTAGAAGGTATAATGTTGTGTTATATCCTAGAATAAATGTCTATGTAATTTTATTTATATAGCGCCATATCGCAACGCAGGTTATTCAACACAGTAAAGTCCTTACAACAGAACTTTACAACATTATTACAGAGGAACCCAACAATTCAACAATTCTCGCGTAAAAAAAACCCCTCTTTTAAGGTAGAAAAACCTCTGACAGTGGGAAGGAAAAACTTTCTTCAAACAGGAGGAAACCTCCGACAGTCTGAGTCTTCTTAGACAGATGTTATGACCGATAGCTAAAATACATGGCTGCAAACAAGATCAAATATAGCTGCTCTTCATTCAGCTTATATAAACTCCTTGACATCTTTTACGATAATAATTTGACCCCCCCCCCCCCTGCTTTTGTACTCTTCACGACACCCACAGAAAACGTCTGTGTTCCCAGGGCTGGCCACAAACCGTTCCTCCACGTACACCACAACAATTACTGTTCATTATAAGAGATGCCAGGAAGAGGGCTCTGAGCTCTATTATTACCACTTTAAATACATAGTTATTGCTCCTGGGTCAGCGTTAACACTTAATGACCATTCGGCTTCGAGGTTCAAGCTGCGGTCAGAAGGCACATGCTTGACCTGATCCTCCCCTTTTCTTTTCTTTTTTTTTTCCTGCCTGGCAGTTTGTCTCATAGCAGTCTGTTGTTTCTGATGAGCTGCCAAGGACCAGGACGGTGGGATGTGGGGGGTGGGGGTTGTGGGATTGGTGGGGTGGTTCAAACCCTAATATGGGGGTTGAAGTAGGGGTGTTGGGTTTAAAACGTATCAAACTGTTTTGCCTTGATATCCACCTTCGCCTTGTATCAATTCAGAGCGAGTTAGTGTGGCAGGCTCAGTGGTCGTGTTTGCATTGTAAGGCCTCTTTCTCATTAGACCCCTGCTTTTTTTTTTTCTCACCCTTTCATTGTGTCTTTAAACCCAGCCTTATGCTGCGTCTTGATGTTTTTCAATTGACCCAAATCTAGGAGCTCAGGCCAAAATCCAATAAAACGAAATAAATGTATGTGTCTGGGCGAGAGTTTTTTGTCTTTGAATGGGTGAACAGAGAGCAAGAGAAACAAGGAAATAGATGCACTGAGAGACCCGGCCGTGACAATAAAGGTTAAAAGCTCCCATTTTCACACCGAATCTTCTCTAGACTGTACGGGAGATGGCTGTTTTGTAGATGAGGCGAGCTGTATCGTTTCATTTTTTGCATCAGCCGTTCTCTGTCTCATGTTTAGCCTCTTGAAATCAATGAGTAATATCTACTCTGAATGCTATCTCCTCTACTTCAAAATCAGTTATTCTAAAAAAAAAAAAAACCACCCAGTAATACAAAGGCTCTGACCTTCAAGAAAAAAAGCACCAATACACGATGGTATCGTATCTCCCATTGAATTCTCCTTACCTTTTATGTTTTCAGATCCTGCATTAGTGCTGTCGACAGTTCTTTAATAAATGTTATACAGTAGAGAAGGAAAAAAAAAAAAAAAAATCAATATTGTGTATTTTCTACACAAAAACTTGTTTCTCCCAAATGACTTGTCAGGCAGCCCTCTGACATCCGTAACAAGCACAACAACAAAAAAACAAGCACTCGGAGAGCATTTTTCGCTTTCAGCTTGGAAACAGCGTGCGCGTGTCTCCGGGGGATAAAGGTTACAGTGTTTTATGTACATGATGAGGAGGATTTTTATGTGCTGCCATTATGTGCACATGTAGCCGTAGTTAATTACTTTAACACATCTGCTCTTGGAATGTGGGTTTAAGCCGTCATCAAAGCTCCCAGCTGTTGTGGTATGTTTGCACACGCGCACACACACGCCCCCCAAAACCATCACGAACATGCCCCTGTTCCACTCTGTCCTTAATCAAGCTGGGTGTAATTGGTGCGAGTCTTGAGGCCTGATTATCCCTCGGACCAGCCGCAACACTTCAACAGAACCCCCTCACCTCTCTGGTCTGCAGCGCTCAGGATGGATATTGATGACTGGGTTGAACCGCTGACTGACCTCAGTCTCAGCCTCGCAATAAACCACCTCGAAAAGTAATTTATCCTCATTTTCGGTCCTAAAAACTCCCGTAAGACAAGTTAAACCGAGTCAGAGGAGGAGAGCAGGTCTTTGCTTGAGATGCAGTCGTACATTTTCGGTTGTTACTGCCAGAGAATGCCGTTCTTCGTGGGTGGATGTCGACGGGCTTTGGAGGAGATGGCTCTGCCGCAACGCTACGCAGCGGATTTGTTCGGGGGTCTTAGAGAGTGCAGTCGAGGGATTTTGTGAGTTGAGGAAAAAGAGGGGAGAGTGAGGAAGAGACATGGTAGACGTAGCTGCTGCTGTCCTCAAGGAAGAGCCTCGGTAGGATTACTGAAACAGATTAAAGGGCGGCCTGTCGGGGGAAAAAAGAAGAAGAAAAAAAAAAAAAGGCTCAGACGCCCTTGTGTAGGTAGCCTGAATGCAGGAAACGCAGTCTTCAGGGTCACTGTGGGAGTAAGAGACTCACCGGCCTGTAGATTTCATTGGTTTTCATTCATTCAGTGGCAAGCAGTTGCTCTGCTTTTGTCGTTAGGCCGACTTTTACACACAGACACACAGATACACAGATACACAGATACACAGATACACCCCTCCCATGCGTTCCTTCTTTCTCTCTCTGCTGGAATAGGTATTGTGTTCGTGATCGATGTGCCTCATTCCAGGTGGTAGACTGGCTAACTCTCATTAAAAATGGATGGGGTGTAGGGAGAGCCGCCGGTGTGCGTGTCCGTGTGTCTGTACATGCTTTAAAAAAAAAAAAAAAAGGAGATGTAGGTGGCAGGAAGTCCCAGAGGTGCCAGCTGTTTACCGCTCAAGGTTTGGAGGGTCGGAGGGAGCGCTGGTGCTGGTGGTGCCGGTGGATGTGGGGGTGTTCCTGAGGTCAGAGCCGGGGCTGTTGCCTTGGCAACAGCTTGCAAAATAGCTTCCTCTGTATTACTGGTGACGGTGGGATTTTTCTCTTTCTGTTGCTTTTCTCTCTGCGGCTCAGACCGGCGAGGCACATCTGGCACAACACAGAGCCGCGGTCCCATCAGAACGCAGGGCAATGGGCCGTTTCCACTCTGCTCTGTCCTCCTTTATCCCTCCCACCCTCTCCCCCCCTCCCACCCACCCCCCTTTTTTTTTCTTTCACTTTTTCTTTTTTCTTTTGCTGTCTTCTCTTCCGACTCTGCCCCCGTGCCCCCATCCATCACAGAGGTGCGGTAAGCATGGCTGGGTCTCAGGGCACCGGGGGCAGAGGAGCTGAAATGGAGCCACCATTCATTCTGAGCCGCAGAGACACTGGAGCAGATGAAAGTGTTCCCGCTGCTCTCTAATGCACATACATTGTCGGCCTCTCTCTCGAGTGCCACGGCCAAACGCCTCTATCCTCTGTAGTGCTCTTGCTCACTCAGAATGAAATTAAAAATGAGGAGCAGGCGATGTTTTTACAGGTGGCCGGAAACTAGAGTGGAAAATATAAGCAGGGGTGATTTTTTTTTTTCTTGAAGGAAGCAAGCAACACATCTAGTATGGCACGTCTCCACGTGTCTTTCTCTTTTTGAGGTACAACCATTGACTGTATATAAAAGAGGACGTCACTTCCGAGTCTGAAAAATGAGGCCGATGCACAAGTGCCTTAAGATGCAATACCACCGCGTGCCACTAGAGGTTGGCTCCAAAAAGCCTCCGGTTCCATAGACTCCCATTCAACTAGTCTCATAAAATTCTCAGTCAATAGTATGTCTCCACAAGTTGTCATGGTGTTGTTAGCTAAAGTCACTCCTTCTTATTCGTTTTCTGTAATCCAACTGGAAATAATTTGTCATTAATTAGAAAATAAGCTTCAAAAAGCCGTGTTTTTGGGGCCGTGTCTGTTTGATTGACAGGCCTGTGGTGCAGTCAGGTTACGGCTATCGGTGGGCGGGACGCAGAATCACCAAGTTTCCAATCAGATCCAGTCAGATCCACGGCTCGCTCCCCCCCAGCTCGTCCAAATGTGGTCACTTCCTGCTCCAAACCGCTCCAAACTAGCCAGATGGCGCCGACCAAAGTCCGAACTCAAAGTCTCATAACGACCGTTCACAAACCAACGGTTGACGTCACTATTAGTTGCTGCTTGGGCACAACAGGCTAAGTTTATCATTTATCAAATGGTGCCACTTCACAGTTGATGACACAAGAAAGGTGCTGGGTGACATTAAGAAATGAGGCTGTTTTCAGTCCACTGATGGCAAATTTTTAAATTTATGTTGATCTTCTTTTTTTTTTCCAGTTCATTGATATGTTAATGGTAGACAGTAATACTGCTGCCCAGTTCCCCAGCTATACATTTCAGTAAATGAAAGACCACCCCTGCATTAGTGAAGGCTCGGCTATAATAATAATAATAAAAGCTGGAGTCTATTCAGACTTTGAGAGGAAGCTGTTTTAACCCTCAGCTGTCAGTCAGTCCCCCAGGTTGTTCCAATGTGCGACTCCACTGCAGCCTATTAATACCCCCCCCCCCCCCACACACACACACACACACACACACCCCTGCTCAGGTCATCTTAAGATGGAATTTTATTAGCATTCATTTACATGGACCTCACAGACAATACTCAGGTCAGCTGAGGGTGTGAGTCTGCTCGGAAAACAGAGAAAGTTGGACTATTATCTGACTATTATCAGATTCAGATCACACGCAGGGCTTCTTTGTCTTCCTTGAAAAAAACAGAGGAGCAACAATCCGCACATCCGTTATGGCGCGGCGCATGTTGTGCATCCAAACACACACACACACACACACACACACACACACACACACACACACACACACACACACACACACACACACACACACACACACACACACACACACACACACACACACACACACACACAGTGGGAGAAGGGGCTTCATTGTGCAGCCCCGCTGTGTTGAGTGACTGTAGCGTGTGCTGGGCAACAGCTGCTGTGAACCCCCCCCCCCCCTCACCTCCACTACTGGGCCATGCTGTTTTAAACATCAATACACTCCCTGAGACACAGACACACAGTATATACAGCACACACAAGCTTCCCCCCCACCCCCACCCCATCTACTGCACTTTTTCACTTCTCAGCTTTTTGTTTACCTCATTCTTCCTCCACATTACCCCCCCTCCTCTCCCCTCCATTACCTTTTTTTTGTGTGTGTTTCAGTCTGCACTGTATCAGCTGACAGCGCTCTGTGTCTGCCTGTCTTTAGACACTGCTCCATAAGGGACAACCCCCCTCCCCACCCCCCTCCGAGCCCCCCTACCCCCCACTGACAGCTGTCTGCACACTGTAACCCTCTCATGGCGCTGGGCCTCTGTGAAAGTTACACTCTAAAGTTTCACCAGCCTCAAGTATGTTTTGGGAAGGATCTGAAGACTTTTTTTGAGGGGGGGTGTTAAGAGAGATTCGGAGGCTTTGAGATCACACACACACACACACACACACACACACACACACACACACACACACACACACACACACACACACACACACACACACACACACACACACACACACACACACACACACACACACAGACTGAGTCGCTGTTTCCCGAGCCAAGCTCTCGTTCCTGGTGGGCTTGTTTGTCATCGGTTTGCAGCTTCTGCTGCTGATGTGACCCCGTCTGCAGCTCATTACAGCATGCCACCTGTTTGTCCCGAAGCAAAGCAAAGACGTGCACACACACACACACACACACACACACACACACACACACACACACACACACACACACACACACACACACACACACACACACACACACACACACACACACACACACACACACACACACACACACACACACACAAATAGAGATTGTTGAGGTGACAGGGTTAATCTAACAGGAGTGTCCGTAGTAGAAAACCGCTACGCTGACTGTCGACTTCCAACCGTGTCAATGGCTTTCTTTGTCCTCCGGGCCTGTCTTTCTGTTGCCGTGGGGTTTTAGGACCAGGCGGACAGGTGGATGGTTGTAGTGCTTTTGTGGAGCCGAGACACAACAAAGAACAAAATACACTGAGCACATATAGCTCGCAGTTTTCTCGGCAGCTGACAGGTTTGCCGGCTTTTCAGAGTTACAAATTTTACTGTCAGCTGTTTTTAAATTCGATACGCTGCACATAATGAAGAAAAAAAAAAGCCTTTGATGGACACCCAGCTGTTATTTCTTCCTCACTGACAGTTAATTCTAACCCGTGGTGCTAACAGCAATTAATATCACCCAATGGTGGGCGATATGCACAGGGTCAGAAAAACACTTAAAAGGTGTTATTTGCACCCTTCATTCACTCCCCCACATTTTCCAGAGAAGCCACTTATTAGGCATTGATCTGAGCCTGAGGTTTGGAGCCGAACAGGCCACACACTGTCAGCGTCTGCTGTCATTATCCAACAGGGCAATTGCCAGGAAATTGAAAGACATACAAAACTGAAAATTAATCTGCGTCAGAGTCTGAAATTCCCTTTCTTTTCTTTTTTTTTTTTTTTGCCTCATTTTCTTTTGTGCCTGTGTAGTCATGTTTTTGTTGCTTTGTGTGTGTGTATTTGTGTGCGTGTGGATTTACTCCTGCTGACACAGTGGGATGCAGGTGTGAGTAGGGCTGCCCCATGGGACACTTAAAGACAGATAAACACACACACCCACACACACACACACACATATATGCAGACCTCTCTGCTGAACAAACAGACCGGGGACCGTGTGAGTGAGCAGACTGAAACCGCCCCTAGTGATGAGTGCATAGTTTTGTAACTGTTGAAAATAGACTCAGCACAAGGATCACACAACAAATCAGCTGACTCACACTCAGAGTTGGTTAGCTAAAGAGATACGTGTTTGAAGCTTGTGCTTTTGTAGCACGTTGTTGTCAGGTAAAGTGTATAAATTCCCAACCCTGCATTTGTTGGGAGCACAATGTCGATCACATTGTGGATTAATGGAGCATTATGTGGGTGTGGAGTATTTGCTTTGCGCTGAAAGTGCTCATTCAGATGCATTGCTGTTGACACTCTACGTGTTTTACTTTGAAAGACCAATTTTACTTTCCATTCATATCTTTAAAAATAACTTACTTTCTATGCTGCAGTCATCTGCTTGTTTAATATGTAAGTTGATCATTACATAATGTTTGCTTTCTGTGCTTGGTCAGCAAAAAAAGTTATATAGTGTTTTATTTTGGAATTAAAATTTGTATTTGCTTTTAAAAGGCTTGGTATATGGCATCCATATATTATTGTTTCTTAGGATACAGGAACAATCCAATTTGTTTATCTGATGGAGGTGTAGACGCCAGTACATAAAGACAAATAAACAGAATACACTAATGAATAAGTTAAATTAATAAGTCCAGAGAAAAAGCAGCAGAAAAATAAAATTAAATACAAAATCAACAAGAAAACATGCCCCACAAATATCTTCATAAATTACATCATATAACAGCTTCACATAGTCGCCAGAGCAAATTTATGGATCCTCCTTCCACCTGTTCGCCACTTATCCCAATGAGCCTACATTCATAAGTTATACAGTGTAATACTTTTCTAATGGACTTGAACCTGACACGAGCTCCTGACAAATGTGAACAGTGTCTTGACAAGAGCGTCTGTCGCTGCTCCTCCATATGTAGGTGTGTTTGTTCAGGCTCTACCTGGGTGGACAGATGCCCCCGCTGCAGACAAAATGCCCGTTGATGGCAGAGAAACAGCTTTCTGTGGCCAACTGATCACAGCTGCTCTCAGCTGTTTGTGTGGCTTAAGATAAAGGAAACAGTTGTCTGTGCAGTTGACATGTCCAACATCAACATACAGGGACGTAAGACACCAGGACATTTTCCCTGCGTTCGTATACAGTGAACCCTCGCTATAACGCGGTTCACCTTTCACGGTCTCGCTGCTTCACGGATTTGCATCGTGCATTGAAATCACATTACGACTATATGTAACGTAGATATATTTAATGTCCAGTTCTATCTATTTCAATTGTAAAATAAAGGTTACTACTTCACGGATTTCGCCTATCACGGTTTCTATTTGGAACGTAACCCCCGCGATAAACGAGGGTTCACTGTACTATTTTTTTTTAGTTGTTTTTTTTATTGCAGCAACCATTAAAAAGTATGTGTTGTTGCATGTAGCATGTATACAATTGGGAAATACTACTTCCTCATCAAAATGCGCCTTGAACTTTGACCCTCTTGGTCATTTCTGTCACAATCCGTAGCGTGACGTTTCTTCTTCTTCTTCGTCTGTCTTCTTTGTCTTCTTCATCGTTTTCGTCTTCTTCTTTGTCTTCCTCTTCTCCTCCTTCTTCCTTTTATGGAAGCCACCAACTAGCTCGGCGGCTCAGTCGATGTGACGTATCTTCCGCCACGCAGAGGATTGTGGGTCAGAACAACAGCCAGGGTTGCAGCAGATTGCAAAATACAACCGGATGTAGTGGGACATCCTACTTCTAGCATCCTACATTGAACATACTACGTATTGGGACAGACTAAATCTTATTTCTGGCATACTAAATAGTATGGTAGTATGTATATCAAGGCAGATCATTCTCCCAACTTTAATATTGTTTTAACTGATGACACATTATAACATCTCCTAACAAAGATTAACGGTGAAGAGTTCTTTTTTCTTTGTTTTTGTTTACTGTATTTGGAAAAGTAAGTACTTAATCAATCATGTGTCTGTGTGTGACTGAATGCTTCCACAGCTCTCTCACACACACACGCACACACACACACACACACACACATACCCTGTAGCGCAATGTTTTTGTGCATCTTGTGATGTTTGTCAGGCCTCAATGTGACTGCGACCCTTTTAATGTGCTTGCAGGTTACCCAAGTTCCCATCGAGTCATGTGAGCAGTACGGGACCTGTGGAGAGTGCCTGAGCTCCGGGGACCCACACTGCGGCTGGTGTGTTCTGCATAACATGTGAGTATCCCCTTCAGTCACCTTTAATATCTGTGTATAGACCCTTTTCAGACACAATTTTGTCAGACATCTCTAAAAACAAATGGCCCCTCGGTTTCCCCCGCACAAAGGCGAGCAGGGTATTTTTTTGTTTTCTCCAAATGTTTATCTCAGATGAAATAGAGTTCGAGGAGAGGAGACAGTGTCTGGCTGGAGATGTGTAGTTGTTGCCTCGGAGGTGCAGAGCTGGTTCAGAGATTCTTGCTGCAGCCATAGAAAGAAAGATTTAGCAGCCTGCTCTGACAGAACTTTATATTTACAGGAAATTATACCATTCAGTCCAAGCATGACTTATTGGGATTTAAAAAGACAAACATGGACAGACCAAATATATTTTCTAACTTGTCCTGCACTGAGTGGTCATATATGCATGTTGCCGTCCCTTTGAAGGGTTCAAGGACGTTGTCTAAATTAAATGAGGCGGAACTATGAGAAAGTTTGGAGATATTTACCTCCCACTCTTAAGAAAGAGCATGGAAGTCATGAGTGACACCTGCTGGAGCTCAATAATTACTGCACCCGAGCTAACTGAAGAAAGCCAGACAGGCAGGAGGGGAGAAAAAAAAATATTTGAATAAGCAAGTGTATATGCTGGGTATGAGTCATTGATGGCACCATTGATTGCGATATTCATCTGTAAATGGAATTACTGCGTTTAGATGAAATGATGAAGAGGGGTATACGGCGGGGGGCGGGGGGGGACGCAGAAGATGAAAACAACACAATACTAAAGGAGCCGAAATACATTCTGCTCTGTCTGCGTCTCCATCTTTGTTTCTGAAGTAGACACGTTCTGTCATCAGTCTGAGCTCTTTCTTAGTTACTACGTCTGGGACCCCCACCCACCCACCCTCTCCACTTGCGTCCCCCCCCCCTCCTAAATGCAGACCCCTCTCTCTCTCTAAAGGTATAGCTGAATATTTGTGTGTGTCAAAGCACCGCCGCAATCATCATTATCATGATGGCGGCCCGTTGCAAAGTGCACTTAAAGTAATTTACATCACTCCAAAGCTGGGACAGGACAAATAATTGCCTAGCGACAAGGTAATTCAGCATGCGCTCGCTTGAGGAGCGGGAGGGGCCGACTAAAGCTCTGTATTCTCTGCAGCCGGCGTGCCTTCACACAGGGATCATTTACCACAACACAAGCCGCCGTGCTAGGCTGTTAATCACACGCTTTTGTGTAGGTGTGGTGGGGAACGGAATAGCTCAGGTCGGTAGGTATTTCAATCCGCAGCACCGATGAGGTGTTGATGCTTAAAGGTGAACGGAGCCGGTGTGGTTAAAAAGCAGCTGTGATGAGGAAATACCTCCTAAATACCTCCTGGAGTAGAAATGCGTCCCGTCTGAATGCACGCGTGGTGTCGACTTTTGCGTACACGCACCAAACACTTGTGTGGACCGCTGTACTGTACCGCGGGGGGGGGGGGGGGAAGGCCAGCACCCCTGATTTACGCTAGATGGGCCATCTGTTCCGTGAACACCACGGACCCTCGTGCCACCTGTCTCTGGTCCTAATCCCCCCTTTCTCTGCCCTGACCCCGCGACGAGTGTGGCAGGACCCCTGTCAGCTCCGACTGAGTCACTGCAAAGTTACTGGAAGAATAGTTCGCTCTTTTCTCTGCTGCTCCTGTGGGCCTCCATATGCCTCCACCCACCGGTATTTACGAGAGCTACCTTTCCCCTAACAGTCCGGGGTCATTTTCATAAAGATTCTTAGAATCCTCCCAGACAGCTCCTTAATTAGCCTGAACATTGTTAGCAAGGAGTCTGAGCCAAGGAGTGATTTAGGAAACTTCTCAGAGCAACTCTGAGCAAGGAAAGGACAGAAACCCCTATCTTAGTGAGGAGGTGTGGCTGACCCCGTTGCTAGGTGACGCATCCTTTTAAAAGATGCGATTGGTTGATCCAAAAAAAAAAAAAATAATCCACTCCTGGTGATAATGGGCACAGAACGGACGGTGACACGCGCTGCGATCACTTTCATTTCTGCCGTTATGGTGTTGAGTGTGAGAAGTGAGCGTCTCCAATGAGATCCACCACAAACTTCATCCCCGTGTGTTTCCTCAACGTGCCGTCATTCAGCGTTTGAAGAATATTTCTCTTACCTCGCTGTACTTACGCAATTTTCTTCACTGCTTAAGAAATTCTTAAGCCTGTTAAAAGTTTTCACCTCAGGAGCTTTCTTAAGGGTTAAGATGCTTGGTGAATAACTTTAATCTTTACGAGGATGTACTCTAAGCTTTAAGCCAAAATTCTTAACTAGGAGTAACTTTCAGGAATCTCAAGTATCTGTTGTGACGGGCATGTTCAACTTCTGCATGATAAACGGTGTAAAAATAACAGAAAAAGTAACAGAAATATTGTTTAAAAAGTTTCTACATTTGGCAAAAGGTGCAAATGTTGTCATATCGAAAAAGAAAACGATGCAATAAACAGTTCTGAATAAACATGTTCTGAACAAGCTTTGACATAGCGGCGCCCGATTCAGCCTCCTCTGCTGCAGACAAAACATTCCTGATCTCATGCTGTCACTCACAATTACTATCACTGTAGCGGCAGATAAAAACACCTCATCAGAAAAGCAAAATTCATTCATTAAAACAAACAAACAAACAAACAAACAAACAAACAAACGAGCACGAAAATGCCTTCTTACGTCGTGTGTAATCTTGTCAAATCCGCTTAGACTTGTTGATGGAAACTCGTGAAGGATTTTGATGGAAACATAAGTCATGACTCAGCATCACCGATGTTTCTGTTGCGTGTCTGCAAACCTGACTGACTTTGTGCCATCGGTTTTCGTTCGCACGACGACTGCACGAGCGTCGAATATAACCGAGAACAGAAGGAAGTGTCTTGCGAGATCCTGCAGGAGAAAGCAGCTGCACCATTCTGGTGAAGAGCTCCCCTCATCCCACACAGCCAAAATTACATTTCTCGCCAGCCGTGGTGCCATCCACAGCTGTGATCACCGCCGCTTCCTTCGCCCCCCATTTCTCAGATTTTTCCATCAATCATCCATCCCTAAGCCATTGTTTATTTTATAAAATCACCCCACCCCATGTTTTCACCATGTCAGCGCCCCCCCCACACACAGCGAAAACAGGCACCCAAACTATGCCACTCATAACATCTCCTCTCGGCTTCACTACCCGCGCCGTCTCCCATTTAGACACCCTCCCCTCTGGAATCAGCTCTTCCACACTCCAGAGATGGTTGGCTTGCCACACATAAACACCCCTCGCTTTGATCACCCTCCTCCTTTCCTTCTGCAGCTGCCATCCACAATATCCATCCTCTTTTTTCTTCTCCTCCAAACCTGTGTTCCTGTACTCTTTTTTTTTTTTTTTTTACGTTTGCGTGCTCATTGAAATTCAGCATTCTGAGGTGGCTAATGAGGAACACGGAGGGACATTAGTTTTGGTTTGTGATGATGACGATGATGAGGAGGAGAGAATGTCGCCGAGGCAGCGAGCTGACCAGGAGTGGCGTCTCTGTCATCCCTGTCTTTCTGCGTTTCTTCCTTTCTTCTTCCTCTGATTCAGTTTGGTGTGAGACTCTCAAGTCTTTTAATTACCAGCAGCTGTTGGGCATCCACTGAATGCATGAAGAATGAAGAGCGAGAGGGGGGGGGGGGGAGTGAGGATAAGAATGCGGGGCAAAAGAATGAGAGAGGGAGAGAGTGTTTGATGCTGCACACTCATCGGCCCACAAAAACCGAGCAGCATTTTGATTGCAGCTCAAAGGGAGCTCATCATCTCGAGCGCTCTTCAATCGCAGTCCTGTGAATGGGTAGTTCTGCCTTCGTCTGACCACGATCCAAAAACACGGAGTTATGGGGATGCTTTCCCACTCTGTCTCTCTCTACTCTCCCTTCGCCTGCATCTCATTGCCGTTAGATTATCTCTCTAATCATGCCCAAAAGAGGCTTTTCAATCTCAAAATGCCCCACATCGCTTCTGTTCCCTCTCCATCCTCTCCACTGACTCCCACATTCCTGGAGAGGGACGAGCGGAGCGGTTTTGCTGTGATTTGTCAGGATTAGTAGCAAATCTGACTTCTGTCTCCGAGCGATCCGGTGCCCAAGGTCAGCGTTTAGCCAGTGCAGTGAGTTTCTCGAAGTCGTACGTTTTTTGACGGACACGCTGAACGAGGACGGGTTGTTGTTATGTAATAGGTGCATTTTGTTTCGAGTTTAGCTCCAGTTTGCAACGGGGACGACAGCTCAGGGGCTATCGGTGTAGAAGTAGAGGGTGAGTCAGCATTTGAGAGCTGCTCTGAGTAGAATAACATCACTACTACACCGGATACTGTATTGTGTTGTACTGTCAGATTGCATGCGGCTGAACTGCTCAGATCACTTTCACAAAAAGCCCACGCGGCGGTCTGATCGACGTAGCTGCCCACTGTGCACAAATCAGTGCTAGCAAATCAAATACTGTCAATGAGTGGTTCAGCTTTCGACACTGTTTATGTGTCATTTATCAACAGGAAAAGTTAAGTCTTTATATTTACTTATATTAAAGCCCAGGACTGAAAGGCTGCAACAAGTCCTTGTTGTTAAAAACTGTCTGCATGGATTGCTGCCCGGGACAAATGGTTGTCCCTCTGCTGCTCTTCAGTTTGGGGATCAATCGGATGTGAGTTGAAGAAATCTGACCCACTCGAGAGGGTGATGATTCAAAAAGCCTTAAATAACTCATGGCGATTCATTCAGAGTTAAAAAAACAAACAAAAAACAAGACAGAAAACATGCCGACGTATTTCTGCCGTTAAGACCCTCATCAGGGCAAGTCCAATAGAAAAGTCCAATGGGCTGTTCATTATATCTGTTGGTCAACAGTTACATGACTAGTATGGACCAATTAGCAGTCACCCTATACATGGGAGCAAGGAAAGTCACATGATGGGTAATAAAATCTTACATAATGTCTGGATAGAAAAACCAAATACAGATATTCATAATAAGTCTAAAATCTCTTAATAATTACATATTATATTAGAATTCATTTCTCTTAAGTCATGTACATTATTGCGAGCATGCGTTTGTTAAAGTCAACTCTTTGGCTGTGTTCTAAATAGCATACTTGTGTACTAACGCTCATTATTTTGAGTGCATGAGTGTCAAGTACAGAAACATGCAGTGAACTACAAGTACCAGGATGATGCACTCAAAATATTGTCCAAAAAAGAAGTGTGAAACGACGGACACTTTTGACCCTAAACGGTCGCCATCTTGGCCATCGACGTAAAGAATTTTCAAATTAAGGCAACTGCGGAAGCTGCACAATAACAACACAACACAGTGTTTATTTTTCACTAATTACCCCGAAAACACGTTCATTTCTGGGTAAAATAAGTAAGCGGACAGCGCAGTGTGCGATGTGGAACAACACTACCGTGTCAAAATATTCCTGCACAATGCGAGTAAGAGTCTTTACATGTACAAGCACTATTTGTTAGTGTACTAAAGGAAGAATGTCATTTGGAAAACAGCATTCATCTCTTGTCTCAAAGAAATCGAGCAACCAGTTTAGTCCTATTTTTATAACTACAACTCGTGCCTTTAGACTGTTCGTTTCCGTCGCACGTTCATCACCGTGTTATAAACCGCGACCATTAAATCTCCTCCAATTTACCCGTGGCAACAACAGTTAGCCCTCGCAGTGAAAATGGCTTCTCCAGTCCACCGTAGACGTCGGGATTGTGTGTCTAATGGCCGACTCATCAGCTACAGCCTCTCCGTTAGCGGTCGGAGGGAAACGGCATCCATCTTCCCAATTGTGCCTAATGAGATATTGATCAGAAACATGCAGTTCTATCAATATTTCCATAGATTCCGGGCACAGAGCGAGTACAGGTTGGCTACGTGCTGAAATACTGCACCCGTGTGTACAGTATGCGTGGGCAGGCTACATATAACACACTTAATGATCCTAGAAACTGAGTGTCTGTGTCACTGATTTTCTTTTTGAGATGCTTCCATCTCTGTTCTGCTTCCTCTGCCTTTTTTTCTTCTCTTTTTTTCTCTCTGCTCAGCCCACACAAGTAAAGCTATAGCTTGATGCGCAGCACTGAGTGATGATGTCTTTGGAAATTCTTTTGTCTTCTCTCTCTAACCCCTCATCCATGCAGTATCTTTAACAGAGAGTTTCACTGTTTTCCTGCTACTGTTTAATATAAGTGTTTATAGGAGATGAATTTGTCTGCACAACAGTAGTTTAAGGCTCTTTTTCAAAATGAAGTGCATGAGTTGTCCTCTTGATGCCTTCTCCATCCCGTCGGCGTTGTCCTGTCGTGACATTATGAGCCGCAGGAGACGGACTATAAGTCGCAGCGGTCGGTCTGACCCCTTACGTGAACTTTGGGTTTCAAACTGCACACACACACATGTCAGGCGAAGACCGCAGAGCAACTTGAGGAGTTTAGGATCTCCGTGGTGGTTTGAAATTGAAAACTCTACTTTTATTTATTCCTCTTTCAGTTCTTTTTTTCTTGTTCTTTTTTTTTTTTTGTTCCTCTTGTGGTCTGCATTTAATCGGATATTCTTACACTTTTGGGATGCAAGAGTAAGAAACAAATGCCCTGAATCACTCAGAAGGAAGATAAAAAAAAAAGTAGGAAGGAAGCAGTTTCTGTGTGCGTGCGTGTGTGTGTGTGTGTGCGTGCATGTGTGTGTGTGTGTGTGAAAGCAGCACTGCACATCACTGCTCACCTAATGATTCCACTCTTGATGCCAGAGAGCCCAGAGTCCCAGTGCAGTCAAGCTTCATACATGTTTACATTAACATGTGTTTCTGAAGGAATGTAGTCCCCAGACTAAAGTTCAAACTCAACCAAATCACATCATGCCAGTGATTCTCCAACATAAGGGGTTACCACTTTCAACTAGTAAGCTTTGTGAGGCACATGAAATATTAAGTATACATCTAGTTCATCCTCTCTTTACATCCTCCCACCACCCTGCCACCAAAGCATCTCTGTTGTGCTCTTATTTTTCCTCCCCGCCTGCCGTTTTTTGCGGGTCTGGCTCTAGGGAGGGAAGGGAGATGATTTTAAAATGGCTCCCCCTCTGTTCTCTCCTCCTGTTTTTAAACACGGTGCTCGCAGCGAGAGCTGCAATCAGACAGGCCATCACACTTTCACTGAAGTTCTTAGATGTCGTGAGGGTAGGTTGGGGGTGGGGTGGGGGGCGAGGGGGAGAGAACAGAAATCTTCTCCCCGTCGCCTGCCTCTCTCTCTAATGCTCTGCTGTCAAGGCCGGGGATGTGTGTAAAACGTGCGCGTGCGGACAGGTGAGAGGATTGCCGTGAAAGGGAACGTATGTTATTATGCAAATTAAAATCTATTTGTATGTTGCCGTGGTCTCGTCTGAGGTTATGTGTCTGTGTGCTGTGGTTTGTGTGAATGCTGGCGTGTGCGACAGTGTAGTTTCCTATCTGGGGCAACTGAGAGAGACGCAGGAATCATTTGGAACGGATCCCGAGGTCTGACCTCTCACCCTTCCCCGCGGTAGAAAAGGGCTTCTGCAGACAAACAAAAACACCACAAATTACACTCTACATCGGATATGTGTTACTGAATTAGATTACATACATAGTGCGTGTAGGCTTCCTGTTGCGCCCCGGAGCTCCAAATCCAACAGTGCAGCCCACACAAACTGCCACAGGTGTAAACAATATGCTCGGCTTTTATGCGTATTATTATTTTTCGGGGTTTTGTTTTCGCAACTCACCTCACATTGCTGCATGAAATGGGACTATCAGTCACAACTGCTCTCATATTCTGCAGCGGAGTTGGAGATGCCAGAGAGGAGTAACGATGGAAGTGCGGGCAGCTACTTTCAGCACCGCGGACAGAACTTGGAGGGCGTAACACCCGGGGAAACCGCCTGTAGCTACAGCTGGGGAGGGCAACGTGTTATGAGCTGCTTATTACAGGAGGTGGACTGAAAGTATGTATTTGTACAGTCCATTTGTGTATACATGGAGGCACCAAGCGTTGATGAAGCTACTGATTGACAGGCCGGAGGATGAGGGGGTTCGACAGGAGAGGGGGGTCAGGCAGGAGGGTGGGGGGGCGGGGGGGGGGTATGAGGAAGACAGGATTGTAGTCAACACTCAGTGGCATGCACTTCAGCTAATGAGAGAGGCAAGGGGTCAGCTTCTAACTACACAGAGATAATGGCCAGCTCCTGAAACCATGGCAACAGCAGCCATCCTGTACACCTTCCACCCCCGCTGCCTCAACCCCCCTCCCTCACTGTGCTCTCATCTTAATTCACCCCACCGAAAATGAATTTTATTCACACAAAAAAAAAAAAAATGACACCGAGGAAAATCAATGCAGAGCTTCTTTTTTTTTTTTTTTTTTGTCAGTTAATGACTGCCCATGTTGGTTTTTTTTGCATCTGTGCGCTCAGAGACATGCATAAAACATCGCGCCGCAGCCCACACCTGAAAGCGCATTAAGTTTAATTTTTTGCTGCCATTGTGGATGTAAAAGAAGCGCCAAATTGCAGACAGAGTAACACCTCGCCTAAGAAAAGGGTACTAATTTAAACTTGTGAAAGAGTAAGACAAATAGGGGGTGGGAGAGGGCAAATGCAGCAGGGATGGAGTCAAATGTGTAAAATGGGAGAGGTAAAATAATACAAACTGTCACATTCAAAGTGTACAAAAAGAGTTACCTCAGTAGAAACCAGGTAATCATTGAGAGAGAAAAATGGCCCCCATTTTTCCCAGTGGAAGACACACACTAGTACACTAATTCTAAATTTTTCTGCTCTTTAAAATCCCCTGGGAGTCCTCTGAATACGAGTGTTTGTATGAATGCATGCCTCGTGTTTGTGTGTGTGTGTGTGTGTGTGTGTGTGTGTGTGTGTGTGTGTGTGTGTGTGTGTGTGTGTGTGTGTGTGTGTGTGTGTGTGTGTGTGTGTGTGTGTGTGAACCTTGGTGCGCCTGTTCATGTGAGTCTGCTGGATATGGCTCGAACTTCTGACAACATAATTACACAGCGGCTGTGGATGAAGATGTAGCTTTAGAGTCGGTATATGTGCGAGCATGTGGTTAAGAGGCATGATACGAGCTCTAACGCGCACACACACACACACACACACACACACACACACACACACACACACACACACACACACACACACACACACACACACACACACACACACACACACACACACACACACACACACACACACACACACACAGTGGGAAGAGGGGAGGGGGGGTTATAGGCAGAGCTTGTAGTGGCACATCAGCACCATGGACAGCGGCTGACCCATCAGAGTCCAATTAGAGCCGCTGTGACCACTCAGCCAGTTAGCCAGACACCAAGACTGCTGGGTTTGGATGAGGATATAGAGCCTTTGGTGTAATGGGCTGCAGGGAAACACAGCTTTAATAAGAAGTAGGCGGTAGCAAGAGTTTTTAATGAGGGATGTGGCGTCGTCGCGTGATACTTGATACATCATCTGACCATTAAGATCTCTTATGAGTAAGCGCCTTGTAATTTGCACTAGTTATGTCTCCAAAGTTATGCCATGATTGAAGGATATAATCTGGGTGTGTAGTGCTTTGTACTGTGGTTTCATAATTTATTAGTGTGATACATTTAATTACCCGCTGGGTGGCTGATGGAACCACTGCTGCGCCACCGCTTGTTTCTGCCGTTTCTATTGGAAAAATGCAGAGATCCTAAAACTCGAAAGCTACATATCCTAAGACGCCAGCTGTTGATAGAAGGCATGTAATGACCAACAGCAACCAACAGTGACGTCAACTCGTGGAGACATTTCTATGACTTCGAATTTTATGAGACTCGTTGAATGGGAGTCTATGGAGCCGGAGGCTTTTTGCAGCCAACCTCTAGTGGCACTCTGTGGTATTGCAGTTTAAGGCACTTCCGCATCAGCCTCATTTTTCAGACCCGGAAGCTAGGATCACTTTTATATGTAGTCTATGGTCATGACAAACATATCTTAATGAGAATGAGCTGGTGAATTTAACCAATCCAACAAAACAACAAAACCGTTTAAAAATTATGTTTTAATATGCCATCTGTTTTGCAAAAACAAGGGAAGGGGGGGGAGGGGGGGTTGGGAAACAATAACACAACTTTTAGCCACAATTGAGAGCATGTTTCATTTACAGCCTTTATCAACACAAAATAAGCCAACATATGTGACTAATAGCACAAAACAAGAAAAGGCATGAGATGCCATTTTACAGGCTGTTAGTGACCAGTCCAGATGTTCTCCGACAGGCGTGGGGGAATGAAAAGTTGGATTATATGCACTTCTGATAATTACACACTAAGCGTCCGTTCACTGTCTCGTAAAATACGGCTTTCAAACACGAGTAGTCATTCCTGTCACAAAAGTGAGCTATTAACATCATGTTGGCGGAGACGGCGACAGCGTTATTTCCTCCCTACAATGCCGCTGCTGGATATTTATTTCACTCCTGCTACAAACATTTTTTCTTTTTGCATTTCTTACACAATGTTTACTGTCAGTGTTTTCAATGTGTCATTCTCGCCCCCCCCCCCTTCTCTCCCCCCCAACCCCTCTTCCTTCTGTTTTTGAATCAGGTTTCAATTTCTGTCAAGATTTGTCTTCCTTACCTCCAACTTAAATTGTCACTTAGTATTTGCATCGTTTATTGTTCTATCAGCATTCATTTGGTGTTACTGTTTCATTGTTTTCATACCTCCGCTGTACTTTTCATCGTTGTTTTTTTTTTTTTCCTTTCCTGTTTTTGCCTGTTTTTTCCTGCAATTAATTCATTCATGGGGTTTGCAAAATGTTTTTGTTTTTTTTTCTATGTCAAAAGCAAATACGAGTAACTCTTCTCCATCTCCTCTTCTTATCTCTGCGCAGATGTTCTCAGAGGAATCGGTGCGAGCGTGCGGATGAGCCGTACCGTTTCGCCGCTTCGCTCAACCAGTGTGTGAAGGCCACCGTGTACCCAGACAGCATTGCAGTGTCGGAGCCCAGCGTTCCGGTAAATTTACACACACACACACACACACACACACATTTTTTCTTACACAAAAACAAAAACTCAACCACTACTAAACCCTGCAATGAAAAAATTAGCTCCTGTCTCCACATTTCTTCTGCCCACGTAACAGAGGCAGAGCATTTTGAAATGATCCCACATAGCGGTTCACGTGGTCTTGATTGTGCTCGGTGCATTGAACATGATGAGAAGGTTTTGTAAAGAGCTCTGCGTGGGCGTTTCAGCATACATATGCTCGGTTGTTACGGAGCAGTCGATATGTGTGCCAAGACATGTTTGTGTGGGCGGCTGTGTAGGTGTTAAAAGTTGTCCGAGTACAGCGGAGTACAGTGCAGCATTTCCACATGGACTGAAGTGAAAACAGGCAAGAGATCATCACTGCCGGTCCAAGTTCTGGTGAAAGGTGTACGTCTACACACACGCACAGACACACACTTTGGCTTTAAATACCCTCAGTGTTAAAGGGTCGTTTCATCCGCGTCTTTCAATGTGCTCAGATTGGTTTGCTATAGTTTGAGATTTCAGATTTACTGAGATCTACTTATAGATGTAGATATTTAGAGATGTAAAGATATTTGATGTCAATTTGTGCTGCTCACATCTATTTATGCATGGTGGATGTGACGTTTTTCTGCGTTACAGATTTTCAAATTATTTCTTAGCACTTTAATCCGAGTAGCAAACCAAGCGCTACTAAGCTCTGCAGAGTCATCTCTACAGCAGATCTTCAAATTTCACAGCGACAGCCTGGATTAATAGACAATACACAGTTTTCCATGTATTTTTGGTTAAGTTGACCTTTTAATGTAGTTGGTTAAAAATTAAAACATTTTGCTTAATGTGCCAATTACTCGGGCACCGCACGATTTCTCACCCTCAAGCTCGCCCCAAGCAGACCTTGACCTGTTGTAAAATGGCAGTTCATTACATGTTAGCAGTTCTGTTTTTTTAGTTTCTTCTTCTCCCATATCAGCCATACCAGCAACAGGGTCATCTCACTAAATCATTCACAACACACTCACAAATTCACACAGTTCACAAATTCCACAGGGGCAGACAGCCATCTCCATGACAACGCAGCCTCTTCATGTGGGCACCGGGACAGATAGAAAGGCAAAAGGAAAACAATCAAATTACCTTCACCAAAAATTTAAAAAAAAAAAAATCTGCCACCAATTAGGTCGCTTGCTGCCAAGCTGCAAAAAACCACCCACCACCACCATCATCATCATCATCATCATCATCGTCATCGGGGAAGGCAGGAGAAGCAAAAAGAGCAAAAGCTTCGCACTCGGAAGACGAGCTCACTTTCTGTTGACGGCCTTGTTGTCTCTGCATGTGTGAGAACATTTTTAATGTTTATCTGTATCTGTGTGTCTGAGAACGATGAGAGCTAATTAATGTGAGAGGTTACTTGGAAAAATTGTGCGTCGAACAAAAGACATTGATTGCTGTGATTGCTGTAATCAAGGAACTCTCTGACACCTCGGAGCGAAGCAACACAAACACAAGCTAAAAGTAAAAAAAAAAAAAAAAAAAAAAAAACAGGCAAAGACAAGGGGTCCTCAGCAGAAGAAGAAAAGAAATCCTCCTTCCTCTCAGTAGGTACCAGTGTAAGGCAGCTAACGAGGGAGGCAGTGTAGTCGGCTGCTGAGACAGTCAGCATCTCTTGAAAGACCTACAGTTAAGCTGCTCAGCTGCCTCGCCTGTCCCAGTAGCCCCGCGGTGTTTAGTGAGAGGCAGATAAAACAAAGAGAAACTTCAAACGGTATGGGCCCAAAAATAACAGCTAATGGAACAAGGCTGTGAAATGCCATGGTGATAATTATCCAGACTGCCTCTCTTGGCTGGAGAGCCAGATCACACACCCCGTGCAGAATATATTTATTTATAGGAAGAGCAGCTGAACGCTCCAGCCCCAGTGTCACTGGTCTCCAGAGAGCGACTTCAAACACCTCGACGTGCATCTGCATGTGCGCCGTATATTGCATGTACTGCAAATTGTATGTGTCTTTATGTGTAGTTGGGTTGTTGTTTTTTTGCCGGTGGTTCTGGTTTCTGTCTCTCTGTATAATTTCCAGAGGATGAGGCAAAAACAAATAGAATTAGTTTTCCCAGTTTCTCCACTTCTTCTTAGTATATTGACCACTGAATCACAATATCTGTCTCTACCTCTATACCTTCTACAGACAAATGGGAGATTAAGATCTAACTGCAGCCATTTATTTTCCCTCTTTTGAAGTCACTTTTTAAGGCACAGAAACAAATCTTGGCAAAGTGGATGGACAGCTTTGCCAGCAGCCGTGTGTTTATTCTGTTTGGAGCTTATTTTACTGCTGCATTCAGACCGTTATATTTCATAATTTCCTCCCAGACTGTTATTTCTTTATTTTTCTTTCTTTTATTTTTTTTTTTTACCAAAGATGCACCTGTTAATGTTAGCGTTGTGCATTAGAACTCTTCTTTTTTTTCCTAATGTGATGCATCACAAATAAGCCTGTTGTATTAGGTCGGTAGGTATCATTGTTGGAAAATTTCACACCTGAACGTTTTGATCGGTGCCCAAAAGGCTGTGTTCAAACAAACCTTATCATCAAAAACTTTGCCATGTGCTTCATCCCGCGTGCAGCTGCTGGTGAAGGTGAGCGACGTTCCAGACCTTTCTGCAGGCATCACCTGCTCCTTTGGCAACTTGACAGAGGTGGACGGGCAGGTCAATGGCAACCAGATCCTCTGCGTGTCTCCTGCTGCCAAGGACGTCCCGTTAATCCCCATAGACCAAGGTAGATACAGCAAACACACACATACACAACCCCATGAACGGCATTTAATGCAAGGTGTTGAGTAGTTTGCTTCCAAAAATATATATATATATATTCTCCTTTCTTGTCAATAATACACTGATCTGATAAAGGTGGTTAGATGAAATCATTCACACATCCAAACGCAGTCTTTGTAGGATACCGATTTGTCCCTCGTTGTGCTGCACCGAGCTCGCTGCTCGCCTGCAGACACACTGAAACTCCTTCAGTGATCCAAACCAGAGGCTGTCTATATAACAAGCGCCCACTAATTCAGGATCAGCCGCCACGTTGTGACGTGTGCTAAACACCAGAGCGGCCCACATTAGATCTAATTCAGGATCCGACTGAGGTGCTCTGCCGTGCCGTTCGAGCTGCAGAACAACAAATTACTGCCCTTTGATTCGGCTGACGGTGGATGGGCTAACGTGCAAGGTCGCCCAGACAGGGGACGATTACAGGGAATGACGTGGAAGTTGAGCGGGTGAATTACTGCCTCTGTGTAGCTAAAGAACAGACAGCCGGTGTGTTGTTTTACCTGTAGTGTTACCTGAAAAAGATATGCAAAAAAAAACAAAAAACTAAGAAATAATGATGTTCACTTAAGAGTAAGGAATTTTTACCTTAAAGTCAAACGTGTAACATACGATATGACACGCTATGCTATGCAAAGCTACGATACGATACGAAACCAGATACTTATTGTCCCCGTGGGGAAATTCGTCTTGGTCACGTTTTGCTGCATTTGATAGAAGTTTTGCACTTTGGACTTAACATAACATTATTATTATTATTCCAATAGAAACATACATTTATGTGCAATAAATAGCGACGCTAAAGTAAAAAGAGACTTAACATAGAACAATACATTCCAACACTTAAGACGTGTCGCACAAATGGGACTACATTACATTTCAAATAACAGCTGTGTATACAAGTTTCAAAACAAAATGGTACAGCATATTGCATGTACGAAAAATACATTCAAAATCTTGGACATAAAGATATGCTAATCACCTCTATTATACTGTTCATGGTAATCTCATGACCTTTCAAGGCGTTCCTCCGGCACGGTAAATACTGTATGTAAAATAAACATATCACAGCGGCTCTGGCGTCCATATGTTTGCAAACGTACATGCTATATATCATTATGAATATTAACATCTGTTGTTTGACCGTTAAAGGCCTCTTGCTTTGCGAGCCGAGATGGCTGAAGGGTGACAAAAACCAAACACCCTGAATAATATATCACGCGCAGTGTGCAGATATCAATGTGTGTTTTGGAGGGTTCGGTAAATCCTCCTCCCTGTGAGTAAATGACAGCCCTGTTTGCCCAGAGCTCCTACAGGGAGCGCTGCATCAGGCGCTAATATGAATGTTCTCCCTCAGGTAAATGTCAGCCAATCCTCCCTGTAATCCCCCACACCCCACCCCTCCCCCATCCAGCTGTTCGTACCTCCATTTTTTTTACTCCGCGTTCATTCCCCCCCCCCCCCCCCCGAGGCCACCTTCCTCCTGACCTCCCCACTATCCCGCTCCATCTCCAGTCCCCCCCCCCCCACCAGAAAAATCTCTCTATCTGTTGCTTCCCAACATCCAGAGTACACTAGCAGCGACTGGAGGGGAAATCAGGAAAGACAAGAAGAAGGGAGGAGGAGGGGAGTGGTTCTGTTAATGAGATGAAAGGTGGACAAGAATGGAAAATAAAAGATGAAGGAGAAATTAAAATGAAAGTCTGTGCAGGAGCAGAAGGAGAGGTCAGGATAAAGCTGCGAGGACACTGGTCTCATTAAAGGAAATAGCTGGCACTCCTTTCAACTTACGGGAAAAAAAAAGGAACCGAGAGGAGGTTTCGGACAGGACCTCGGTACCACTTTGTCAGATCCTGCGAGACAAATGTGCAGCAGTAGAAGTCTGTTTTATGAGCCCGCGTTACTGACACGTTTGCACACAAAAAAACGGCGATTCGCAGCAGGTGCTGCGGAGAGAACGGGGCGCGGAGGGGTCGGTTGAGCCTCCTACACACTGGATGTCATCGGAAATTCAGGCTGTTCTGCACACGCACGTACACAAACACACACACACACACACACACACACACACACACACACACACACACACACACACACACACACACACACACACACACACACACACACACACACACACACACACACACACACACACACACGCGCGTACACAAACACACGCACGCATATTTATGGTGTCTGTCGTCACGTGGGAAGAGATTAGAGCACGTGCAGAACAAAATGCAGGTAAAGAAATTTCCATCTAATTAAATGAGACTGAAATATGAATATTATATTTACATATACTGTATATAGTCACAAGCTCCTTGGGGTTGCCTACAAACAGTGCCACACAAGAAATGCTAGCTTCCTAAATACACTTCTGTGCCGAGAACTCAGGATTCAAACAGACTGAGAAAAGTAACGAGCATAAGATTTCATTAAATCTGCTCTTCACAACTATGACAAATTATTTACTGACAAAAGATCACAAATATGCCAAAAGCGAAAGAGTATTGATAGATATGTGTCTATGTGTCTACCAAAAAAAACAAAAAAAAAATCGATTGCAATGTTTTGGAAAAATACCAACAGATCAAGTGTTACATATTGTTAATAACCTTCCCTTTAGAAAGAGTGACGTACACACGGAAAGGCTGTCGGCCTAATGGGATACACTGATATCAATCGAACAGATGATGAAGAGGAGGAATGAGTCCTCCCTGATGTAAACCTGTGGTCAATCTAAACTGTATAAAATAATGGATTACTTCAATTTAACATAGGTTTAGGACTCGTGTAAAAACATCGCCTCTTGTCTGAGAAGTGTTTTAGATGATTCTCTTGTTATAATCTTATTTTTATCTATGTATTTTTGGTCGACAAGGCACGCGTTTGATTGTTGCTGTACATGCATGTATAATGCAACGTATAATATAGTGTTGAAAGAGTCCAATAAATGCTGATCTCTTGTCTCCTCTCGTTCAGATTGGTCAGGCGTCGAGCTGAGGCTCAACTCCAAGGAGACCGGTCAGATGCTCATCAGCACAGAGGTCAAGTTTTACAACTGCAGCGTCCACCAACTGTGAGTATCGCTCTCTGAGACCGTTCATCTACTCTTCGTTTACGAAAACAAAGCCTCAGGCCGGCTGCCCAAAAAAAACAAAAACCCGAATCAATGCTCTGGGAATTAGTTACAATTTGTCCTTAACCTTAGCCGGGGCCCGGTCCCCTAAAAATATCCCCTGTAAAAACTAATGCAACGTGATCGCTGGCTGCTCCCTGCGCGCCATAACGGGAAGTTTCTCGGTTGTTGGGCTAATGAAGCCCTCTTCTCAAACATGCGGCGCTACAAAGCGCTCTGCTCTCCGCCTAACAGGTCTTCAGAGGAGATTTCATGCCCGTTTTCATGCCACGTCTGCCCCCTGATTGAGTGATGTTGCATTGAATCCCTCGGATTGGGGATCTCTGTGTCTGCCGTGCCTTTTTTTTTTTTTTTTTTTTTTTGCGATTGCTCGCTTCATTCCAGTGTGGCAGATTCTGTTAGTGCGAGATCCAAAGAACCTCACCGAGTCGAGAGTATTACCGGATTGAGCGCGGCAGATGTAAGGCCGTCGGAGCGGTGACACTAGCAGGGGTGCAGGAATCATAGTGTGTCGTATTATCCTTTGACGATCCCCCTCGACATCAAAACCAAAATGTTTTAGCCGCTGTCTCCTCTTGCCAGATAAACGCTGGCGGTGTTACTCTGCGTCTCTCCCTCCTCCTCCTCTCTGGTTTTCCAGCTTTACGTGGTTGTCTGCTGTCTGAGAAGCACAGAATGCAATTACCAGCTCTCACATCGGCTCCGTTAATCAGCGATGACAAACATACTTATACACGGAGCACACAACACACAGAGAGGAGAAAGATGAATCCACTTGAAAAGGGCATACACTCTTCCTCTCACGCTCTGATGCCAGCTCCAGCTCTCTCCCTCCCTCCCTCTCACACACACATACTGTACTCTCTATTTGCCTGTAGGTAAATTAGCCCTATTCTTCTGAATTAGTGGGCTCGCCGCAGACACCTCCCATGCTTTTTGCAGCAATGAATATTTCACAATAAACAAGTGCGCACGGCTCCACCTTACATCAGGGGGAGGAAGGAGACGAGGGGAGACACTCGAGACTAAGATGCACTCTCTGAACAACTGTTCATGAATACATAGTGTAGTAAATGCCATCGCAATCAATTAAAAGTGAGAGTTTTCTTTGCTATGGCGACGTGCGGCGAGTAACAGCAGCCTCACATTTACACTTCCTGTTTTCTTCTCCGTTCTTGTGTCTCTCCATACGTTCATTAATTTATCCATGCATGTGTAGGTGGAGTACATTTCTGCTAATTTGTACATCTGCTGTACAATATTTCAGAGGGAAATATTGGACTTTTTTTTTGGCCTGCAGTTAATTTTAAAAACATGCAAGGAGTGTGTAAGCTTAAATGTGTTGTTTTATATCAATTTAAACTACTTAAAAATAAAAATAAATAGTTCAGATAAGCTGCACTCCATATGTCATATTAAAAAGCTGCTTCCACATTTATGCTTTAGAACTAATGATCCAGTGATATAATGCATATTAATGGTACATAGACAGGGATAATTTTGTAGAGGAATGAGTACATTTGATATTTTCAGTGCCTAAATATGAATGCAGGATTTAAAAATGTCCCATAGTTTAATCTCTAATTCACGACCCGGGCGCCTATGACCTTCGAACTCTTCATGTCACACACTGACACATGTTCACCGTGATCGCCAAAATACCCTCTGACACAGATAGACGCCAAAGTTCCTAAAAAGAAACTCATCACCAAGAAAGCAATACAAAACAATTATCCTGAATATGAATAATGATACAACTTTTAGCTAAGTTTACTTTCACAAGTGTCTGTAAGGTGACACAAACACACACACACACACACACACACACACACACACACACACACACACACACACACACACACACACACACACACACACACACACACACACACACACACACACACACACACACACACACACACACACACACACACACACACACACCTAACAGTCAGTACATTACAACAAAGCACGGCTGCACCGGTGTCTCATTTGTCCTCATTATACTCATCACTCCGTCTCTCGCCCTGTTATTTTTTTCTCTCCGTCTGATCGGCGTTATGAGTTCCATAATATTCGTTCACACATGACGTGCAGTATTGCTGTACGGCGGCAGGAAATATATGCAGAGAACTTGGCCCCTACAGCTATGAGCTACTGTGCCAACCGCAAGGGCACAACAACAGCAGGTGCCCACTCGGGATCTAAACTCATTTCCTATGCCCTCCGCCCTCCACCCCCTCCAACACACACACACACTTTGGCAAACTCTGCTGTCCCTCCTTGACGCCGCTGCTGTTTTACATTTTCCTCCCTGACACTCGCTCACTCACGTGTGTTTGTTTCTTTGTGTGCGTTTGTGCAGGTGTCTGTCGTGTGTGAACAGTGCCTTCCGCTGCCACTGGTGCAAATACCGCAACCTGTGTACCCACGACCCCTCCAGCTGTTCCTTCCAAGAGGGACGAGTCAACGCTTCTGAGGTGGGTGGAGCACACACACACACACACACACACACACACACACACACACACACACACACACACACACACACACACACACACACACACACACACACACAACCTATCTTTCCCCTCTGTCCTCTCTCAGTTTTCCTCCTGCCTGCGTCTTTTGCTGTGTGTTCCAGCTCGGTGTCAGCCTCGGGGCATGTCTTCAGAAAGACAGCCGTCTAAGCTTCTTCTGTTTTCCAAAAATGGCGCCTCTCATGCAGAGCTCTTGTTCTCCGCAGCAGCAATTAACAGCCTATTATCCCCGGAGTTATTGAGCTTCGGGTGTCCTGACGATGACACGCGATCACTCCGACCGTGTCAATCATGGGAGGTTTGAAACAAACTGCTTGAAATGTGCCCGCGTGGTGTGTATGTTAGTTTCCGTGGCTATGCACACATACACTACTTAGATATTTGCCTGTGGAGACGGTTTGTTTTTGCTTACCTAAACCCCGTTACACTAAAGAATAAAGAAGTGTGTTTCTAACTGCTCCTTTGAGTGTTGACAGTACACAGCAACACCGCTACAGGCACCTTTTGCAGTGTTTTTTTTTTTTTATTTTTTTTATTTCTTGCTTCATTAATTAGATGATGAAGATATGTTTTTACTCTGTGTCAGTTTTATGACTAAATATCAGCCTATTTCTTTCTTGCAGGTGTTTTGATAGAATCATCCAGTAAAATAAAGCTGTATTCGAATAGATTGCCTTTATACGATTGCTGTATGATGTCATATCTATGACCGAAGACGACTCCAGATTTAAGGATGTGAAAAGCTAAAGGCCACCGAGACCAAAGCCATTTTCTTCGAGCAAATGTTTCTTTAATGTTAAATTGCCAACAGAATTGACCTCTAATTACTGCCGAACACTTTGAAGCGCCGAGCACTAATATCATTTCTTTTCTTTTTTTTTTTTTACCAGCTGAGCAGTTTCGTAATTTCTCTCTTGACAATGTGTTCTTTAACCTCGCTGATATCAGCTCAGAGTCTTCCAGTGTCACAGAAGTCACTTTTCATCTAACTTAGAATTAATTTCCTGCTTCAATCGCACTTATTGTGTTTCCCGCTTCTTATTATCTTTTATCAATCTCGCATGAATTGTGGCAGGGTTTTTTTTTTCCCTGTGTAGTTGACACTCGCGGTGCTCTCCGCTCTCCTCCCCGTGTTTGTTCCCCTGCAGGACTGTCCCCAACTGGTGCGCTCCGAGGAGATCCTGATCCCAGCGGGGGAGGTGAAGCCGATAACCCTGAAGGCCAAGAACCTGCCGCAGCCTCAGTCTGGCCAGCGGGGCTACGAGTGCGTCCTCCACATCCAGGGGGTCAGCCACCGAGTCACCGCCCTCCGCTTCAACAGCTCCAGCGTGCAGTGCCAGAACAGCTCGGTGGGTTCGGCTGACGCGTTGATTTGAATAAGCGACGCATAATCTGGTGAATTTGTATCATTTACTTGGTAAACGCTGTACATTAAGTACACCAAAATAAGTAATTACATGGGTTATATTACTGTTTGTATAAAACGAGTGTGTGTGTGTGTGTGTGTGTGTGTGTGTGTGTGTGTGTGTGTGTGTGTGTGTGTGTGTGTGTGTGTGTGTGTGTGTGTGTGTGTGTGTGTGTGTGTGTGTGTTTATGGTTGTGGATGCGAGTGAGTTAGTGGAGATACAGTGGACCCAGCCTTGTAATTACACTGGAGAAGACTGCAGCATGGCTCTGCCCTCCAGTCAGGAACGCACTGACTTCTGCAGTATTCCCACAGGAGCCATGAACATACACATTTTACTCTCTTGCTCTCGCTTTGTCCCCCCCCCCCTCTCTCTCTCTCACACGCACACACACACACACACACTTGCACAATGAAAGTCAGGCTGGAAATAAGGGCATAGGAGGCAGTTAAGGACAACATCTATAAAGGCCAGAAGGGAAGCTCAAGCTTCGGCCCAGCTGTCCCCATTTCTTGCGCTTTTTTCACTTTGTCAGCTCTCAGATGTTGAGATGATGTAAGTTTGCGGTAACATTGGAAGGACGCGGCGCCGCATATACAAGGACTCATGGGGATTTCAATTCCCGAACGTCCCATTGAAATCCTCCTCTTTGTGTCTCTTTTTTTCATTTTTTTTTTTTTCAACCTTCATCCCCGCTCTTCCTCGCCACCCTCGGCCTCCAGTATCTGTACGAGGGAATGAAAATCAGCGAGCTGCCAGTGGATTTCTCGGTGGTGTGGAACGGCAACTTCATTATTGACAACCCGGAGAACATTCAAGGTACAAACAAAAGATGCTGCTGTCAACGTGCTGGCAAAAAAGGATGAATATTGACAAATGTAAATGTTCTTCATCATTTGTGTACACTTTTTTTTTTTTTTTTTTTTTTAATCAAAACAGAAGTCAAGACAGGATGTGTGTATTTACTGATACAAGATATAACTCACAGTAGTTCCGACCCAGAGATCTGATTGGTCGACTGTACATGTGGAACGTGCTCAAATCCGCATGACATCGTACCGTGTTCAAATATTACTCCGCCATCTCAATGGGAATATATAATTGGAATTAGATTTTATATTATATGCACTATAATGTTGTTTTTACCTGCTGTAGGCCTATTAAAGGTGACACATTCGGTTGGTCGGAATACTTCCTGGAGTAGTAAACATTGCACGCGATACATAAGAGTCTTCTGACGTGACTGATTGTTTCCCATTTGTTAGTCGTAGCCCGTGTGTTGCCATGGAAACGGAGATCGCAGTAACACAGAGTTTTATATTTTGAGAGCGAATTGCCCCATGATATGAAAACATTTTGATTTGATATTTCATTCAGATGGTAACTTGTCATATAATCGCTTTATTACACACGGCGTGTGCTTTAACGTCATTATTAACACAGCAGAGATGCGGTCAGGACCGCGGCGCTTCGAGTAATATTGTTGAATTATACATTATAGTAAAATATTTGTTACATAAAAAAAAAAAGGTGATATTTCCCTCACAAGCAGACCTCCTGTAAATTTTCCTTTAATTAAAAAAAAAAGAAAATACTCAGTTACTCTGTTCACTGTGCTGCTTTCTTTCTTTTTTTTTCCCACAGTGCACTTGTACAAGTGTGCAGCCCAGCGGGACAGCTGCGGCATGTGTCTGAAGGCAGAGAGGAAGTTTCAGTGCGGCTGGTGCAGCGGAGAGGGAAGGTGTACGCTGCGACACCACTGCCCTCCCATCAACCCTTACACCACCCGCTGGCTCAACCTGTCCAGCAAGAATGTGAAGTGTACCAACCCACGCATCACCGAGGTCAGTACCCACAATCCCACAGTCTGTCCTTCCTGCCCGCCCACCCACGCAGATCCAGCTCCGATCAATACGCAATAATCAGAAGATCGTGAGGCACATGAGAATAAACTAAATCCGGGGCGGGGTGCTCCGGAAAAACGGTCTACCACTTTTTTTTTTTTTTTTTTTTTCAAGTGAGGAAATAAAATGTCTGATTGAAATTAATTTACGTGTTTTGAGAGTTTAAAGATCTGAAGAGTATGATTCAAGAAAGCCAATAAAAACAAATCAAATTTGTTGTAATTACATCAACTCGAAGCCTTGTTATGATCCCCTGCTATTTGCGCAGTAAAACCTATTGCATAACATGGTTATACAAACTCAGCACTTCCTGTGTTATTTCAAACATTTATTGGACAGAAACCCCTTATTTCTTAAAAAGGCTTTTATTGTAATACATTTGCAGGAACGTGTTGTGACCGAAGTCGCACAATCACACTTAAGATCAATAATTTCAAACAGCCGTTAAAAAGTTACAGAATTCTCTCGTTAGAAATACACATTATTGACTTGCCAACGTAGGAGCGGAGATTACATCTTAAATACAAATAGCACTGCACCCCTGCTTTAAATTCAAAAGTTCACAGCTCGAACAGCTTGATCAGTCATTCCCTTTGGTGACAATAGTTATGCTGTTAAATACCTGCTTTGTATTCTCCAAAGCACATCATGATCACGAAAGTGCAGTAAACCCAGATTCCACTCGATTCTGGCACGTTCTGTTTTCCAAAAGTTGAACTGATAATAGCGGAATTCTTAACAGACCACTTAGACTCTCGACAGTAAAATGTCTGAGTTTGCATTGAGAGCCACTGCTTGAGAAGCACGCTATTTTACTCCGCTCTGTTTTTCATCCGGACTCGGGAAGAATGAGCATAAACCTTCGACGGGCTCCCCGTCGTGCCGGCCCTGCCCAGAGCCTACAGATCTTTCGATGTTTGGGCTCTTTCAGGCTGCCTTTTACCTCCTCTTTCTTCTTTCTGAATCTCTTTTTCTAATTGAGAGAGAAAGGTGTTGATTTGCTTATGTGAGAGTTCTTTTCACCTTCAGTACTCATCCGAGGGCAAGGACACACACACACGCACACACACACACACACACACACACACACACACACACACACACACACACACACACACACACACACACACACACACACACACACACACACACACACACACACACACACACACACACAGGGCCAGAGATATTCCGTTTTAAAGGGCTGTCTTTTTGGCATCTGTGCATGCTTCACAAGGACAAGGCAAGACAACTCTTAAAATGTAACGTCTTTTGTCTTCACACAAGGTTATTCCAGTCCTCTGAAAGTAATTTTAGGACAAACAAATGTTAAAATGAGAACTTCACAATCATACCTTTGAATAACGAGTTGTTTCGATTGTGGCTACCCAACAATTATTTATTTTGAATACCTTGCTATTCATCCAGATAACACACAACTGTTCCTGTGTGCCTATTTCCTTCCCCTCCCATTGCAACCACCTCACCCAATACACTGGATGTCCTCCACCTCACCAACACCAGGGTCACGACCTGGAAGTGCTCATTTGTTCTCCATAAGTGGGCCTTTGCTGGCTCAGGCTTCATCCTCATCCCGCCCGCTGGGTGTTTGCTGTCACAGAGGAGTCACGTCAGGAGGGACATGCTATCTAATTAGGCTTGGTAACACACCAGTGCGCTGTGGTTAACCCACCAGACCTCTGTTCAGCCACATCGATTCATTTGGCTCCTCGTTACTCTACCGCATACTCGCATCTAACTCTTAGCCGATTGAAACTGAAGTTAACGACGTGGTTAATTAATTCGTGCAGAAAATGAATCCAGAAAAACAGAAGAAACTCATCCCTGCTTCTTTTGTTTTGTATTCAGCTTCTCCATTCTTTCTCTTTTTCTGTCTTCTACACCCACGTCTTTTCTTCCTCTCCGTGTGCTTCTGTGTGTCACTATCTCTGCCTCTTCCTGTTGAATTAGGTCCATTAAGCTTTCAGCTTGTCGTTTTATGCTACATGCTCGTAGCCACCCAGTGCGACATACCTGTTAATCTCCCTGTTCCCATCAGTGTTATGATCAGGGTATGTGATTTCAAAGGCACCACCAGCCCCATACCTTAGTCTGTCACTGAATTAGAAATAATGTGAGACTTGCAAATATTCAGGAGAACCCTGAAGAGTATTTGAAGTGTTTTTATGCCTCCTCAGCTGGAGGAATTGTGTTTTTGGGTTGTCCATTTGTCCCGTTCTCGTGAACGCAATATCTTAAAAACGCCTAAAAGGAATTTGGTCAAATTTGGCAAACACATTCACTTGATATCAAGGATGTACTGCTTAGATTTTGGTGGGCAAAGTTTAAAGGTCAAGCTCATTACGACCCCAATTTGAAAAATTCTGATAAACATGATATCTCAGGAACACCTGGATGAAATTTCTTCCAATGTGGCACAATTATTCTGGCCTCGATGATGGACTGATTAGAGTTTGATGGTCAAAGTTCAAAGTCACTGTGACCTCACGTGACCCTCATCCGTCTGTCCCGTTCTTGTGGAAGCAATATATCAAAAACGCCGTGAGGGAATTTGTTAAAATTTGGCAAAAACATTCACTTAGTACCAACGATGACCTGATACGATTTTAATGTTTAAAGCTCAAAGTTCGAGCTCACTGTCACCTTACATTAACAAATACCATTGAAAGCCATTTTTCAGGAATATTTTAAGGGATTTTTTATTTTTTAATTTTTTTAATTTTGTCACAAATGTTTACTTTAGCTCATCAATGAACTGTTTAGATTTTAGAGGTCAAAGGTCAAGGTCACTGAGAGTTCAATATCTATATGGGTTTGGACAGATGCACATGTTAACTACAACTTGAGTGGAGAGACATACAACTGACTGTAATTCTAGTTTTAGATGGAAATGCTCACAAAGAACTCACAAAGTTACTAAAATGATCAGTCTTATCTGTGAGACTTACATATAACATATAAAAAAATTACACATAAAATATTTGTTTGTCAAAGTTTGGGAGAATCAAAGCAAGGACCTACAGGTGTGTTTATGGTCAGGAATCAATCAGAAACCCATTATATTTCAGGGGCAATCTCCACCTGATATCCACAAGAGCCCGTAGTCTGAGCTAGAAATATGAGCAACAAACCCATCGTGCAGGATTGTTATGTAGTGTTGCAGTGATGATGCCAAAAGCTGTGTTGGGAATTAAGAAAAACACATACTAATTTCAAAGTATACATCGTAAGCTGAAGGGAAAACGCCTAATGAAAGTGATTCACACACAAATGTAATAATTATAAATTGTTCTTCAAAGAAAAAATACAAAGTCTAGAGTGCCTTACATAATCAGTGTTGCAGATTCAGTATTCTATATCCGGAGATGTACTGTATGACGTTGAAATCGTGAATGTATGGAGGATTTGAGTGAGTCAACAGAGAGAACAAAGAATTAAATTGTGGGAAGAACAAAGGGGGGGGGGCACCTGTGGACTATCTGAGCTCGGATGTGTTTACGGCTGTAGGTGGAAAAACCAACTCTGCATGATGGGCGGCGCACCTCAGACACACACAGACACACCTTTTATTTCTCCTCCTCATCGGCGGTGAAGTCTGCGTTGGTTTGTGTCCCCCTCCGCCCCCCCTCGTCTCCCAGTGATTACAGTTTCTTTAAGAAGTAGACATCCCCCTGGTGGGCTGAATTTATTAATAAATTTGGTTTTGATTGTATGCACCAAAGCCCCCATCATGAGCTGATTTGTATACATATGAGCACATTAGTAGATGTGCCTACCAACAGATAGGCCTTTTGAATAATTAATGTTTCTATTAAGTGCCATGGTGCCTCCCACCATGGGCCATTAATATTGAAGAGATATAAGCCCCCGCTAACAGCACGGGGAACAACATCAAATGAAGCTGGGAGTTGGATGGGCAAATGAAAGGCATCTGCTCGATGGGCTTTGGCCGTGGCTTCTATATGGGTTTACAGTAGAGCTCCCCTGCCTCCCAATGATAGCAAATAGAAACATCTATCTGTAGCCTTAGGAAAGAAAAACACCAAAAACATGCATTCCTCTCAGTCCCTCACACAGTGCTTATTGTTGATATTTTGAACACACAAGGATAGTGGGTTGTCAGTCAGTAACAGACTACAGCTGAACTCGCTGCTGTTACCCTACTTACCTTCACTGAACCTGCCAGTTCCATAGAAAATACTGCACATTAAAACAAGTCTCCAGCCCACACATGCAAACCTTGCACTAAAATGTACAGTATCAGTCCACCCACTGATGAAAGCTCCTCTTTATCTGATCTTTTCATTTTTTGTTTTCTCCTCTTTGCACACTAAAAGCTCCCCTTCATCACTGCCCCTATCTCGCCGACGACTACGAGACATTTAAGAGCCCATAAAGTATTTAGGATGCAGTTTGTTTTCGAGTAACAAGTGATCAGCAGGTTTTTTTTTTTTTATCAAGCCCATTAAATGCTACTCACAATTAAATGTGACATGCTCGAATTAGTCGCCTGAAAAGAGTCCAAAGACAAAAAGATGAACTGCAAGCTTCATCGTTGTATCAAGGGTTGTTTAATTCCAAAAATATGCAGCTATGGCAGGAATGGAAATGCCTCTCCTGTTGCGTGGTGTAGGAGAGTCTCTTCAGGGCATTGAGCAGGTAAAACCTTTGTTGGCTGTCCAATATTAAAAGATGATAGTAAAGGATATACAGTATTGTTTATTTTAATGATGGATGAGGTGATAAAATAGTATTCCTTCTGAATAGTCTTGGTCAGCTGCTGGAGTTCCAGCGACGTGCCGGGCTTTCATCGCCCGAAGGCAGCCGGCTCGGCATATTGCTCTCTGGCGAATGCATTTAGTTTGGCTTTGGCTGCATCAGCACATCCTTCCCCACCATTACTCCAGCTGAATATGTCAACGCCACGCTGACAGACGACCCCGGGTTGTTCCCGCTGAAAGCCAGTTCTCCCCTCTGTCTCCATACTTAGCATTTTTGCTCCAAAATAACAGATTATCTTCTGCAAAGAGAACCTTTTCTTTTCTAGAACTTCCTTTCTTGTGGATTAAAACGTCTTTCTTTTCAAATTTAGGTCACACCATCCTTCTTTAGTCTTTCTGCTGTATGTTTTTTAAAATCCTCGGGAATGTCTAAGGAAATAGTCGTAAGTGGCCGATACTTTGATCGCCTAAGCTGGAGGGGGATAGATTATGCTGGAGAGAGTGCACGAGTGGGAGCAGGGAGAGCAGCGTGCGAGCTGACTGGCTGTTTGCTGGGAATTACCCTCTATTGACAGTGTGACAATGCCAGGCGGGCAGCAGCACTGCCGCTAAAAGGATTACACAGGGCGCATGGCATAGCAGCACTGGGTGGGAACAGGGGGAGATGTGGAGGGGGTGGGGGAGCGAGGGCAGCGGGGTGTGCATGCATGTCCAATGAGGCTTTCTCTTCCTCTTCCTCCCCTGAAAGTCTGTGTGCGTGGAGACAAACAAGCAAGCTGGTGCTTAGAGGAGGAAGATGTGTCATCTAGCCTGAGGGAGACGAGATGATGAAAGACAGGAGGCAAAAAGAAGAAGGAAAAAAAGGGATGCAAAGAAGAGGGGAGACACGGGGACGAACTCCACCTTTCAAAAGATTATCTGATTTCGGTACGATGCGTCTGGTCCGTAAAGGTCATCAGAATCAAGTTTACAGGCAAATCTCATGTAAAAAGAAGGATCCTTTATAGTTTGAGCTCCTTTGTTTGTGTAAGAAGTGCAGACACAGAGACAAAGAGCGGCGCTTCTCTCACGCCTCGCAGCCCGGAGACATCGGTAGCATGCGTCTTTGATGTGGCCGTTTCTCTATGATCCCGATGAATCGAGGCTCTGTGTGCCAATGGGGAGCTCAGTCAAATGGGTTTCATGCATGGATTAGACTGTCCCTCCTGTGCTTGGTCCACCACGGGAAGGGCTCCATTTCAGCCTCGAGGGTAGAATGAGGAGGTCTCCTAAGCTTTTAGCATGCCCGTCCGTGATGGAGCGGACCGCCGTCCTGTCACCGTCCCCTGGCTCACCTGTCACCCGTCTCGGGTTGATGGGGGACCGAGCGGAGTGGCATCCACTTTCCCCTCTGCTGCTCATCATCCCGTTTTCTTCCTCCCAAGTATTTCTTTATTTTTTTCCAAGCTCTCTATTTCTTTATATTTTTTTACTCATTTTCTCTCCCTCCCTTTTTCCTCTCTCTTGTTTTCTCAGGCCCTCAGATTGCTTATGTAACCATCACTAAGTCTACTCGAATAGCTGCCGCCATCGCCTGACATGGATATATTTAGCCATTATGTTTCCCCTCCACCCCACACACCCCACCCCACACCCCCACCCTCTATACCCTGCATGCCCAAGCAGTGCTAAAAGATTCATGTATTCAGACCCCTCAGGCAGTGCAGTGACACACTTACTTTACATCCAGAGCAATTAATGTCCACTGAATCTAGATTACAATGCCTGCGTCCCACAGGGAAGCCGCAATGCCCTAGTGGGTGTTGGGGGGGAAGAAGGAGGAGGGGGGCGAGGTGGGGTGGGGAGGGTGCACAGCAACCTCTTACAGGGGTTTGCCAGCTCAGTGAGCGGGTACAACTGACTGTTGGTTTTTTTTCTTCCCCCCCTTCTGCTTGCATGGCCAGTAATAGCATATTGATTGTTTACATAGCAGCAGCAGCTCCACACAGCAAAGTGACAGTCATCTCCTTCCCACTGCCCTCCTCTCTCTCTCCCTCTCTCACGTCCTTTTACTTCCCCGTCCACCAAACAATATTGTTGGTCTTTCTTTATCTTCTTCCTTTTTTTTTGTATTTATTTTATTTTTTTTAAATTTTATTTTTCCTGTCTCCTTGCTCTCACTCCTGTTTCCTCCTCCTCCTCCTCCTCCCCCTCCTCTCTTGTTCAAAGGGCTGGACGACGGCCAGGTTGGAGCCTCAACAGGGCTCTGCAGCACAGAAGGCACTGTGCCACCCTGTGCCAAGGTCATGCTGGGCAGCCATATTGCCTTTTATGAGTAGGTGGTCTGCACTAAGCATTAATATGGCCCCTTGTTAGATTCACCGTCTCTGACAACAGCACTAGTTTCTAAACAGGCAGCTGTCCAGAATCTTTATAATCCCGCTTACTCTTTTTTTTTGTTATTATTCTGATGTTCCTTTTATTGGACATAGTGTAGAAGAAAAGAAAGTAAAACAAACAAAAACAGTATGGTTTTCTTGTGTGTGTTTGGATGTAGTTACATATTCCATAAAAAGAGCTACAAAAACAAGTGCCAATATCTGCAGTTGTGTTTAGTACATGCTCTTGGCACAATGACTCGTGGCATGTTCTGACATTCAGTGAGTGTAGGAGTGGGGAGCGCTTTTAATTGCTTTTACAGCCACCTGGACCGAAAGAACATATTTACCCTTGAGCGTCCACGGTAACCTGTATTCATGTACGTGTCTATAAGAGAAGGCGCATCACTGAAGACTGAAATATCTTCATGTCTGACTTACACTGTTTTTTAAACCCTTGCAGGTGACCCCGGTGGCCGGGCCCCCGGAGGGAGGCACGCGGGTGACCATCTACGGCACAAACCTGGGTCTGGCATTCTCTGACATGGTGGGCAACGTGGAGGTGGCGGGTGTGAGGTGCAGCCCCGTAGAGGACGGCTACATCATCGCCGAGCAGTAAGTCACGCAAACGGGATGCGCAGCAACATGATTGCTTTTGGTCATTTGCTGATTCTTTGGAAGATTTTACTTAATTCTTCTTTTAAATTAACTGAAAGCAGTTGGGAAAAAGGTTTGCCACATCTCAGCGTGATAATTCTTTAATCAGCCAATTATCCCACTTTGTAAACAACACAATTTTCCAGCCAGCTGTCTTTATAGGAGAGCTGTGTACTATTAAATCATTATCAGATAAATAATTTTGGAATAAACATTAACACAAGCCAATTGCAGAAATATTTAGCTGAAACGGTAGTTTGTGGAATAATTTAAAGATATTATATTGTAAAGGGTTTTATCATTCATGTTATTTTCATAATGAATAAGATATATAGGACTTGTGTGGTGAATGTGGTGTTGTAGTTTCCTTCGCACGGTTCAGCCAATCACAATTAGCCAGTCAGCTCCTGTTAGCAAGATCAGTAACAATATAGAAGTATTCTGAATCAACTGAATGTAGTTTCTGTAAATATATTGTCTATAATGAAATAATAAAAATCCTAACCAATAAAATTCAGTTATTATTAAAGGGAATGACCAATTTAAAAAAAAAAAAAGTCTTCAACTACTTCACAAATTAATAGTTAATTCATTCTTATAAGTTTATGTCATGTGTCTTTATATTTGTTCAGTAGTGAACATTTTGGGGTTTCATAACACAAAGCTATAGACGAGTAAACATGCATTAAATCAGTTATTAACACCCATAATACTGTGCATCTCGCCTGGGTTTTAACAAACTCATCAACACGGTATTGCGACCAAGCGGCAACCAGCAGCGACGTCAACAATTGGTTTGTGAACGGCCGTTATGAAGCCTCGAGTTCGGATTTTGACCGGCGACATTTGCAAGTTTGGAGTCGGTAGAGACCATATTTGGACAAACCGGGGGGGAGCGAGCGAGTGGAGGATCTGATCCGATTGGAAACCAGACTATACTACGTCTCGCCCACCGATAGCTGTAACCTGACTGCACCACAGACCTGTCAATCAAACAGACACTCCCCCACAGAATGGCTATTTTAAGATGATTTTCAATTTTTTTAGCACGAATATTTTTAGATGGACAGCCAGAAAACTAATAAGAAGGAGCGACTTGAGCTAACTACACTAAAATAACTGTATGACCAGTTGAACGGGAGTCAATGGAGCCGGAGGTCTTCCGCATCTGCCTCATCTTTCAGACCCGGATGCTGCGTCCACTTTTGTATACAGTCACGTGACAAAAAGCTTCTTCTTCTTTCCCCCACCACAGCTGCGATAATGAAAACTGGAACAGGTCCAGACAGCCTGGTCCTGAGATTGCCGTTCTACCCCCTGCAGCACACTCGCCCAGCTCTCTCTCTCTCTCTGTGGCTCATCTAGTCAGCAACAATCCCTTAACAGCTGTGTGTGTTTACTTGTGTTTACCTCCTTAATTGTCCCATGCTGTGTGTACATCACGGTAAAGCCTGTCCCGTTCACCCTGAACTAATGAAACGCGGCCCGCGCTGCACAACTCAACCCATCTCCCCCTCGGCTAGACAGGCAGACGTGTGTAGACTTAGAAACCCGGCGCCTGATGGTGGTTTAACCTCCTCAGGTGATGCGAGCCTCACGCCAGATAAACGGGGCTGCACACATATGCTTTAATTTACACTTAATGTCTATCAACATATTTGGATTAGGATTAGGTTGGACTGCCTTTGGGTGTTGTGCCTTGTTGGTGGAGGAAATGCACTTCTATATGAAATGAAAAAAAAAAAAAATCCTATTAATGTTTTTAACAATGCCATACAGAAAGCACAAAAACACTCATTATGCAGCTGGTATAGGTTAGATAATTATACCGTGGAAAATCAATGCAATATGAGGAAATAAAATATATAAATATGAAGTGAAGTACAACGTTCCCATTGTAAACTCATTACTGGGTACTACAAGCATCACATCTCCCTGGAAATATTACAGTAATAGTTTTAGAGGTTTTTTTTTTTTTTTTATGCTCAGAAATAATTGGCTTTTCTTTCAGTTGGTGGGAAATTGCCTCTGCACTGTATATCAGTGAGGAAATTGTGTGAAAGTTTTGACGTATAGCCGTGCACTGACACAGATAAAACACACATACATTGAGTGAACACACACACAGCCGTGCACACACACAGGCTATCACAGTCATGGCTCTCAGAGGAGCCTTTAACCCTAATTCTTTCCTTGGCCTACTTCTGCCCTTGGAAAGAGAGCAGCTCAGCACTGCACCATTCCTGTAACTCAAACAATTATGATGATTGTCCTATGATTCTATTAATACGAATGTTACAACACTGAAATGCGTGCACAATTGTACTACCTTACTGGTTATGTTAATACCATTGACTGTACATAAAAGTGGACGTAGCTTTCGGGTCTGAAAAATGAGGCCGATGTGGAAGTGCCTTAAGTCGCAATACCACCGGGTGCCACTAGAGGTCGGCTCCAAAAAGCTGCGTAGACTCCCATTCAACTAGTCTCATAAAATTTGAAGTCAATACATTTTTTCCATAAGTTATCTCGGTGTTGTTAGCTAAAGTCACTCCATCCGAAAATAATCCCATCATTAATTAGAAAATAAGCTTCAAAAAGCTGTGTTTTTGGGGGCATGTCTGTTTGATTGACAGGCCTGTGGGGCAGCCGGGTTGGAGCTATCGGTGGGCGGGATGTAGTATCGCCGGATTTCCAATAAGATCGAGTCAGATCTACCACTTGCTCCGCCCCCAACTCGTCCAAATATGGTCGCTACCGGCTCCAAAACCACTCGGAACTAGCAAGGTGGCAACGACCGAAATCCGAACTCATAACGGCCGTTCACAAACAAACGTGTGACGTCACTGCTGGTCTCCACTTGGTTAATACTTAAATCAGGATGATTGTGTGATGAAGTAATAAAGATATAACAACAGCTCATGTATAGTGTCCACGACATACAGTATTTCTGAGGTTTCTCGCGCTGCACCGGGCACTTGTAATTAAAATTCACTCTGTGCCACTTGGCTGTAGGGGACAATTTGTCAGCAGCACACTGATCTGACAGCCCTTTAATCCAATTCTGGACAAGCGAAGGAATTCATTTCTGTGGCATATGAAAAAAAAAATGGACTGAGAAAAAAAAAAATTAAAAAATATAACCTCTGACCTCTTTAGTCTAACTTTGAAGGAGTTGGAGTCTCTATGATGATGTTCTGAGCCGAACTGTTTCCTCGGCGCCTGGGGGTCATATCTGCTCCAGGTTCACCATATGCGCGTCCTTATCTGACTGTTGGTGTTTGTCCCCAGTCTTAATTCAGTCACCAGGCTTCCTGTGATGGACTGGACCAGACAAAAAAGGAAAGAAAAAAACCATACATATTTATGTGCCTTTTATGTTACTGCTTCAGAAGAGTGTTTGAGAGCCACTCCTGCTTTGAAGAGAAAGTCTCAACTTTTTTGTGTTTTTCAGCAGTCAGGAAGTACCTGTTTCTGAGGACTGATACTATATTCTGCAGCATTTCTTTTTCTTTTTTTTTTTTTTTTTTTTTTGTAGTGGCCAGTCCTCGTTAGTAAGAATTCAGTTTAAAAATAATCCCTCAGGCTTTACGGAGGAAATCCAATCGCAAAAGCCGAACATGTTCTCATAAATCTGCAGCTTCCCAAGCAGAACCAGTGCAGTGGGCCTTCAGGTGGGGAGCTTCTGTTTCTCTGAGGCCACACTGAGAGGATAATATCAGTCAGTAAATCCTCCCTCAGCCGCTCTCTTCCACATCCAACAAAGCTCCCTGAGTCATTTGTTGTAATTCAGACAATCAGCGCCGGAGAAACAATACATCTGCTGTGCTTCATCAGCTCCACTCCTACCTGCCCCTGCCATCTGCCTCGCCACATATTCCATCTCTCTTCCCACGCTGTGATTGCTCCTTGTCCTTTATTATACCCTGGCACCAACGATCAATAGCCGCTCTCATTTTATTATGTCATTTGATCGAGTCACCTGCGGTGCTGGGTGACACCTGATCACATGGTATGATGGAGCCGTATTGATCACGCCGCGTGATTTACATTAGACTTACAGTGGCCGCGCCGTCGGGGGGCCGGGTTGTTGGTGGGAGATTTACCACTGGGGTTGGGTGTTGTCGGAGCGCCAAGAGAGGAGGAGCGTCGGTCTCATTAAAAAAAAGACTGTCATCCAGGAGGTCTCGGTCGATGTCTGGATGTGTCCCGTAATGAAATGAGTGAAACAACAAGAGAAGATTGCAATTAGAGTGGAAAATAAATCGATATCAAGCAGAGAGGTGTTTTGATTACTTTCTCACAACTTCGCTCAGGCATTCAAACACGGAGACAACTTCGGAGTTTGAAGTGAGTTTCGGCAAAGATACGATTTCTTTGCAGTCCAAATGATATTTTACAAACAGCTGCAGGTTTTTCAGCTCCCATTTGTTTTGCACTTGAAGTGATTTTAACTGACTAATCTGCGTCGGTTGCAGGATTGTGTGCGAGATGGATGCGGCTCCTGCTGACAGCAGACCCGGTCCGGTCCAGCTGTGTGTCGGAGAGTGCAGACCAGAACTCAGAGCTCGCTCCTCGCAGCTCTACTCCTTTGTGGTAAGACTGCAATCACAATAATCTCTGTCCACATATACACACATAACAGCAATATAATGTACTGCAGTCACTATGAAGCAAACAAAGGACCTGTACATAATATAAAATATATAGACCATTGGGTCTCCGAACTTTTTTCCTCTGAGAGCTAATTTGAAAAAAATTAACTTCGCAAAGCTGAGCTCCACCAAATCAGCTGAATAAACTTATTTTATGTGAACCATAACAAATTGATACTCAACACACACAAAATCAACCAGTAACTCGTGAGCTACTGGTTGGAGAGACCTGATATACGACCCCGTTTCCCAAAAAGTTGGGACGCTGTGTAAAATGTAAATATAAACAGAATGCAATGATTTGCAAATCCTGTAAACCCATATTTAACAGCAACTAGACCAAATACAACATATCAAATGTTGAAACTGAATAATGTTGTTGTTTTATGAAAATTCTAACTTATTGTGAATGTGATGCCAGCAACACGTCTCCAAAAAAAGTTTTCATTTTGTTTTTATTTACATTTTAATCAGCGTCCCTACTTTTTGGGAAATGGGGTTGTGCATCACAAAAACAACAATTGCAAATTAATTGTGTCTCGGCCACAGGCAAGTAATGTCGATGGAGCTGCTACCAACTACCAACAGTTTAATACTTATTCAATTAGAAATAATCATTCTTCCATTGACAACACAAGGTTTTAAGGGGTCTTCAGTAATGATCTCCGCAGGTCTCTTATTGCAGATGCTGTGCTTCTTTTGTCTGTTTTCCCTGTTCTTTGTTGTGGCAAACCATCATACTTTTTAACAACTCACTACATTTACATAACAATTACCTTGTAGTTGCAAAACAAAAATTATAATGAACTCAAAGATTTCTTGGCGGTGTCTGTGTTTTTGGATAATTGAGAGCTGTTAAAATTCTGTAATTGGTAAATAAATATCAGATGTGATTGTGTGCGATAGAAAGACTAATGAACAAACAACTTGCTAAAATAGAGGTAAACATGATCTACTCCCCATCCTCACACATTCACGCACACATGCCCTTGTTTTTACCCTATCTACTGTCTGCCCAACCGGCAGCTTTCCCACAGTTTTCCCAATTAGCACTTCCTCAACAATTAACAGTGAGTAATTACTAATGTTTTCAGAGTACCTGCTCTATCCTGAAAGTCACACGTCGCTTACAGTTTAGTTTTCTCAGTGTGGTTCTGTAGTGTATCCTCAGACACTTTTCCTCACCAGCGATACAACTGCTATTCTGTGAAGCAGCGGAATTCCTCGGAGATTACTTCACAGAGCGGAGAATTGGCACCACTTGCAATTCCCCCGTATTGCAGGGCACCTAAAAAAAGAATCCAGAAGCGTTCTTCAGTTTTACCGACAAGACCCACTCCCTATGTGACCGTGGAGGCAGAGGACCAGTGTATATGAGAGTGTGCATTGCATCGTTTTTAAATTGCTGTTATTTGCTGTGTGTGTGTGTGTGTGTGTGTGTGTGTGTGTGTGTGTGTGTGTGTGTGTGTGTGTGTGTGTGTGTGTGTGTGTGTGTGTGTGTGTGTGTGTGTGTGTGTTTTCTCTATGTGTTTGTGTGCACTGCTGCATGTGTGTTTGTCTCCATATGACGGGCTGTCTCCTCGGATATTTCTCCATCTGTCTGTGTGACGGAAACTTAGCTGCCTGTCGCTGTAAACACTAGTTATTTTCAGACTTGTCTTTAAAAAGCTTCGCTCAGACACAACCCGGCAATGCACAACACACAGTAGTAGGATCTCTGAGGGACTCTAAGAGCTCCTGGTTTTTATCCCCAGCTCTCCCACCAGCAGTGCACTCCTCTGTCAGCGACCTGGCAGTATGAACAAGTGTGATTTGCTGCGGATCTGTGGTAATACATGACGTTCCCAGGCAGCAACACAGAGATGTTTCCCTGTTTACAGGAGATAATACCCATCTTTTAGTCTGCTGTTTGATCTTCTTGCATCTTGTGTTTATTTTCCTTTCCTTTTAAATTCATCTCACAGTTAACCTCTCTGTCTCTGCTTTGTTTTTTAGACCCCCACAGTCACAGGTCTCTCCCCCAGCAGAGGTCCAGAGTCCGGAGGCACCAAAGTAACCATCATGGGAGAAAACCTCGCCGCCGGCAGCAGCGTCAACGTTCAGTTCGGAAACCAGACGTGCGAGTTTTTTGGGTGAGACTTGCCTCTTGCATCCATTTATACCGTAGATGTGCTATTATAGGCACAAGGTTTCAATTTTAAAAAAATAATAGGGCTTTCGCACCATCGGTGCTCGGGCCCTAATAAACAGCCTGCATGATCAGGCTTCTGTTTGACACAGATTATTCATACGCAACGTTCTTTTTATTGTACCTATATATTTGCAATGAGGTGGAAACATGAAATCTGTATATTCAATGCAGTTGAAGTTGTTTTCTGTAATTCTTGCACTTTTCCTGTCTTAAAAGTATTCAATTCTATTTTCCATTTCTATTTTGCAGAACCTACATTTCTGCCCTTCATATAAAGTACACTCATCGCGTAACAATGGTTTGACTCAGACTTATTGTCCCTGCTACATACATCACTGTCAAAACATTTTTAGATATATAGTATGCGATGAGCAAGTGAAGAGAAAAAACAGGAGGGCTTGTTCTCAAGACGATGTGGATTATTCCAATTAAACAAGCTGCAATATTTCATGGCTTTCTTCTACTACTTCCCCCCCCCCTTGATATTACTGAGAATTCCCCCAAAGGGAAAAGCCTCGCTTTATCCCGCTGTCAGAAACTTGTGTAAATCTTAATAAGGTTTTGATGACCTACTGTATCAAACCGTGTAATAGTAGCTCCAAGAGCTACTATTACAGTTCCTCTCCACCCAGTTCCACCCCTCCCATTCTCTATCCATCAATCTGTTTATCTGCCCCCCCCGCCGCCGCCGCCGCCTACTCCCCCTCCCCACCCCGATCCAAAACCCCCGGTTGTTATACTCCCACAGTTATCTTCCATCCCTCTTCACCCATCCCTCCTTCCACACGCCCTCCTTCTCTCCACTCCTGAAGGCTCCTATTTTAAGCCCTGCCGCAGTGACTCTAGCGTTGTAAGGTGGCGGAGTCAAGCCAACTTTAATGAGATATGGGGGCTAATTACTGGTTTGCGCTGTACGTATTCCTGGCATGGGAGGAAGAGGAAGATTGGGAGGGGGGGGGGTTCAACTACAAGATCTCCTCTGCTCATGAATTGGGACAAATTCAGAGAGTGTGCAGGTTGATCATGGAGTGTTGTAGAGGGAGGGGACTCGTACAACCGGTGGAGGCATTGTTGACGTGATAGTTTGTGTGAGGTGGGTGTGTTTCTGTTTCTGTTGCTTTCTAAGTCGGATAATTAAAGAACAGCGCTGGTAGAACAAATTGCATTGAATGTTCTCTGCTATAGACGGTGTCATTCGCTTTCGTAAATTGATTCTTTTTGTTTAGAAAGCAGAGTAAATGAATAAGTTGGAGCATTTCAGCTCGTCTGGTGTTTAAAAGAGAATCTTTAGTTTGATTATTCCGCACATGCAATATTACACATGCAATATTGTGTGAAAGATTTTTTTTTTTTATGTCCGTAGACTCTCATGTAACTTATGCAATGTTTACTACTCCAGGAAGTAGCCGGAGCCTTTGCAACGACCTAGCAACAGAGGCGATTTCGAGGAACTGCTTGTTGTATAATGCCTGTTACTGTATGTTGACACAGATTTAAATAATTCCATTGATGTCTTCGTCTTCTTCACTTGTAGACGGACCACCACGGAGATCGTGTGCTACTCGGCGCCCTCCCTGTCTGGGATCGGCCCCGTTCAGATCAGCGTGAGCGTGGATCACGCCCAGATCCGGGAGAGCCTCACCTTCGAGTACATCGAGGACCCCACTGTCCAACGCATCGAGCCCGACTGGAGCATCGCAAGGTAACTACATACATCATGCACACTCCACTCCACAGACAGCACGTGTGAGTTGTCACTTCATCGACATCCTCATCAAGCAACCTCGAGCTCCTTACAACCAGGCGAGGAGTCCCCCCTCCGTTTAGAGCCTTAGAGCCAGTCTATCCAAGCCAGCGGCAATAAGCAGACATGAGTCCATATTGCACTTTCAATTACTGTTCGGTTCGCCTCCAATTTGTCTGGATCTGATAGAACAGCCACAGCTCACAGATTGGAGGGGACGGCCAGCGAGATTTTCCTATCGAATGTAGCGTTGATCCATCTGTTGATCGGCTTTGGCAGATAGATACACACACACACACACACACACACACACACACACACACACACGCGCACACACACTCACTATACAGTGCACCACTAATTAAAAGGAGGAGAGGGATGGAGATGAAATAGCGGCTTACCAGAACAATGTGTTATCAGAGGTGTGAGTCCACAGCAGATGGCACGGGCTTAGAGAAGGAGTGCAGGGTACAGTGCAGCAGAAACGTGACGGCACAAAGGGAAAAGAGGGGGGGGAAGGAAGGGAGGCGTAGAGAGGGAAGGAAATCATATCTTTTTTTTGCTTTGTTTTATGTATTCTTTATATGCACAAAGAGCAAATCAATTAGATATCCAACTAAGTATGTCAACCGCATACACTGAACCCATACCGGCTCAGAAACTGGAGATTAAAATTGCATCGACAGACAGAAAGATAGCAGCTGACTATATAATTGATTGAGCCTATAGACAGCATAAGGTTTGTATGCAGTAACTTTCTATCCATAGAGCTGCAGTACAATGAATCTAGTCTCAGAGCATTGACCCATCCGCTGTCTGTTATTGCAACAACTCCAGAATCTTTATTTGCCACATTGACAGACGCAACAACAAAAAACAACAAACACCTGCAAGAAGAGATGGACATCCCGCAGTTTTCCTCCCGCTTTGTTTGTGTGCTTAGTTTGTGCCGTGGTGCCACGCGGCACCGCTGCATCTTAATGCACTCCAGCTTTCTTAGTATTTCCAACACAGATCGGCACTAGTTGATTGTAAGCCAGAGAAATCAAAATGCAGCTCTAATCATCCGGCACTCCGAAAGGCTATTACCTCTCCCAAAAGAAACTGAGGATGAGATTCGATTTGAGGGGTATTTTAAGGTCAGAAAAAGTTTACTCGAGAATTGCCTTTGGACTTCTCGGTTTGCTTCTCTTTTTGTCTCTCTATTTCCATTTCTATTTCTGTTTTGAATTAGTTTTCTAAAAAAAAAAAAGAAAGAATAAAATGGCATTTGACAAACATGATTATTCAAACCTGTGAAATAAATTATGTCTGCTTGTCTTTTTTTTTTTTTTTTTTTTTTTTTGCAGTGGTCACACGCCTCTGATGGTGACAGGAACCAATCTGGATGTGGTTCAGGAGCCTCGGATCCGAGTGAAATACGCCGGCCGAGAGTCCGTCAATGTAAGAACCTCTGTGCTGTCTTAACCACTGAGGCAGTGCTGCATGAGAAAAACAGCCGCCGCTGTACATATGTGGGATTAACGTACGCAAGCTCGCTCCAGCTTGACACACTAAAAGCAAGCTAAGTGGTGTTTAACTCGAGTAAAAAAAAAATCTTACCGGCCCCTCGAGCTCTCTATATACCTCTCAGTCTTCTGCGTGAACCCGCTCTTCTCGACCAACAGGCTTGTGAATAATACAGCCGGCTGTGCGAGCGATCTGCATCGTATTTCACTCTATACTTTTCTTCTACATCCCAGCTTTCACCTACTAAGCCTGTGTTTTACTTACACCGCTCCCCTGACTCCCCAACACAGGGTTTTTTGTTTTTTTATTATTTGTTTGAGAAGTTTTTCAAACTATAGGCGCACACTCCTGCAGTAACGGAGCCAGCTGGAGGACAATAGAACCTGAGGGAGGGTGGAGGTGTGTCAGCGGGGGAGACTGTTGGAGGTGTGCGTGATCGGGGCGGGGGGGGCGGTGGGGGTACGGCTCCTCCTAATGGCTTTCAATGGAAGATTAACTGCAGTCAGAAGTCTTTGGTCAGCATAAAGAGCCCTTGTATAATCAAAGTCTGGGCTGCAGGAAATCGTTACAAATTACATTTGAGCCTCTGTCCTGGGGGTCCTTGTTTAATTAAGAGGATGGGATTTCCTTTCTGTGGTCCGGGACGAGGTGGGGAGGGCAGACGAATGGACTAAAAAGGAGGAGTAGGGCGGATGAAGAGTGAGGAGGGTGAGAAATGAGATCAGGCACAAATAGTGCTCTGCGCCCAAGAACTGTGTGTCTCGTCAGTATCTGTGTATCTTGTGTAAGACACATCCTGCATCCACTCGTGTTGTACTGTCACAACCTGATCTGGGGATCTCAAAAACCCGCCGCACATACACACTCGTTCACGTGCTGCGCAGACATGTTTGCAGCGGCACTGAAAATCGAGGAACACACGAGGCGCCGCGCACCAGGAACAACTTTTGCCTGCATATTCGGCTGAACACGAGTCCGTCATTTCGTCATTTCTTACTTTGTGTTGCAGCCTATAGACAAAGTTAAAACTGCCAGCGGTGTTTCAGTCATTAAACAACATCAATCCTCCTTTTTTATTGCGTAACTGTATCACATATACCTCTGTAGCTCGTCTGTAGCGGGAGGGCGACGCATTTCTTTTCCAAATTGAAAGACCGCCGGGTTAGACGGTGAGGTAGTGACGTGTTTCTAGATTGGAAGTTTCCAAATGGGTATTTTATTTAGAAAATTTACCGGATTTTCTCCAACTGACTTCCTGCCCGGCTTATCTGCTCAGTTCAGCTTGCTGCGGTCTCCGAGTGGCTTCTGTCAAAAATAAACTCGCCGCTGATATTTAGTGCCGTGGTACCGCACACAACCAGTGGGATATGAAGCATTGACTTTAATGACGGTGATTCACTCCGCAGCCATGTCGGTGACCGGTGCAAAATAGCCCGTACACATAAAGTCTGCTGCACAGTGATAGAATTTGCATACGTCATTTATACATTTTCAGTACATATGCATGCAAACATACAGAAAAACATTCTCCACAGATTTGTCCCCACATGCCTCCTCCCTCTCTGCATCTCCGACTTCCTATCTCTGACATAAGTGCTCTAAAATTGGCCTAAAGTGTCTGCTTTGCTTAGTGAATGTTTCTTTAATGAAACTCTAACTGTGCCCCGGGGTTTTTGTGCTTCAGTGTTTCACAACGTGAAAGCACAGTTTCCTTAAAAGACCTTTATGAGTTATGAAAGTAGTAATTACAGGTAAAAGACAGATCCATTCTGTTTAATGTTTGGCGAAGTTAAAATAAAAAAAATAAAAAGAAAGAGACCTGATGAGTGAGAAAGAAACCTGGTAAAATGGGATTTGACTCGTGTGTGTGTGTGTGTGTGTGTGTGTGTGTGTGTGTGTGTGTGTGTGTGTGTGTGTGTGTGTGTGTGTGTGTGTGTGTGTGTGTGTGTGTGTGTGTGTGTGTGTGTGTGGGTGCCGCGCTGTCTGAATTGTCAGTTTCCGAAAGCTTTGAAAGAGACTTGTTCATCTCCGCCCTGCCTCGTCTCATCTAACTCCCCACCTAGCGCCTCGCAAAAGAAGACCGTGTCACTGTCTTGATTGCCCCCACAGCCACGGAGAATGAATTTCTATTAAATGCTAAGGTTACAATTACCCATCCTTCATCCCACTCCCCACAATCCCCTCTACCCCCTCCTTTTCCCTTTTTTGTCACTGGAAGAAGGAAAACAGCAGAGCAGCCTATAGCAATAAGAGCTGCTGTCTGTCAGCCAGCCTTCAAATGATCACCTGTCTCCCTCTAAATTGCTTCTCTTCGCTCCCTCCCTTGTGTCACCTGCACAGATTTACAAAGAAACCGGGAGAAGGGAGGGTGGGTGGGGGTAAGGGGGGTGAAGACAATTTTCTTTGTGAAAATGCCCTGTATCTGTCACCAGATTCACAATTGAAACATTTATCATGATCTTGATTAAAGCAAAAAGGGTTATTTTCTAGCCTCCGAACATTTCCCTGTCCCAGAAAGATTTCATCTGCCACATTTGCCACACTTACGGATCCCGGACGGAGTGGAGTGTCAGGTTCTGGCATATCAGGTGCACTGCAGCTGCTCGCGGATCATAGGAAGCGTTCAGCGCCAGTGTACCTATCACCTCCAGACCAATCAGGCTGTCTGATCACGAGACGAGGGTGCCGATCAATGCCATAAGCGATGATAATGGATGCTCAAAAGTGTACATTAGAAAGACTTTGTGTTCTACGCTTCATAAATGTGTCTCTAAATGCCTTTCATGGCATCTCAAGAGGGTCATTGATTGGTTATGGCACATTGAGTGTCCACAGTCCTCCGTGACATCTCCTCTGTGTAGCCTTGGTCTTAACTTTAACCCTTTAATGCACAACATGGGTCAAAAATTCTTTGCAATAAATTATTTTCATCATTCAGTCACCACAAATCCTTATTTTCATTTTTCCTTTGAGTTTTTAAATAAAAAAAAAAGTTTTTGTATCACTACCTTTCTAATGCACAGCATGAGTCAACAATGACCTGTATTCATTTCCTGTGTTATTTCATGCACGGCTGAGTGTTTCTCTGCTATACCTTTGGAAATCAGTTGATTTCATCATTTGATATTCCATGTGCTCATGAAATATCTTGTTTTTGATTGCCACAAAGTATTGTTTTCATTCTTCCTTTCCTTACTTCATGAACAAAAATAGTTTTCGTAGCACTACATCAAGTTTGCACACGTGGGTCAAAAATGACCCATGTATGCGACATACCATAATGATTTTTTTTGTTCCGTATCAGTGTTATCGGTTACCAGTGGTATGTGTATTTGTGAAAAGTGACAAACACACATTTCAAATATAAAATTTTACTATTATGAAATAATTATTTTAACAAAAATATAATGATAGTACGTGTCATTTTTGACCCACGTGTGCAAACTAGATGTACAGCTACAAAAACTATTTTTCATTCATGACGTAAGTAAGACAGAATGAAAAACAATTATTTGTGGTCATCAAAAACAAGATATTTAAGGAGCGCTTGGAATATTAAATGATGAAATAAATTCATTTCAAAAGATATAGCAGAGAAACACAGAGTCATGCATGAAATAACAGGAAATGAATAGCATTGACTCATGTTGTGCATCAAAAGGTTAAAAGAAGAAAATCCACCTGTCAAACTATGAATCTGTGCTTACAGAGGATATATGAAATTAGTCCTCGTCACAGGACATCCAACACTTGATTTTTTTTTTTTAACTTTGGATGTGGCACACATCTTAAACTACTGGTTCTGGCTCCACAGTAGCTTAAATGCCACACAGACCTCGCATGGACGGATGGATGGATGAGAGCTGAAGTTAAGATTAATGGCAGTATTTAGCAGTTGGTTGGAACAGCAGGCGGGCAGGAAAATGGACACAGTGTAGGAGTAGTGGAAACGGCAGAGCAGCCAGCGACTAGCTATCAAATGTTAGCCTCCAGATGACCTTTGACTCCGTGAACCCCTCACTTTTTTTTTATTTTTTTTTATTTTTTTTCCTACGCACCTTTCCACAGCCAGCCCATCTTTATCTTCTTCTCCGGCTCTCACACTCTCCCGCTCAGCCTCTCTCTCACCGCTATCCTGGCCAGAGACCTTTGAATGATTGAGTGGGCTGCATCCACACAGTAGCTCATGGTAATGTATTCAGCCAGAGGGGTTGGAGTGTTACTGCCTTAAAACACACAGGCTCTATCCAACTCCGGAGAAAGAAGACGGATGAGGCCAAGATTCCAATTATTTTCTCTTTCTGTTGACCTCAATTCACTTTATCAATGCTGCACGATGTGTAGTTTCTTTCACTGCGTCGCCTAGAGGAATAGATGTACTGTTGTATACTGTGTACTTGAAAATATACAGATATAGTTTTAATTGTATACACAGTAATGTGGTTTGGAAGCTGCACAGCAAACTGGCATGGCTGCAGAAGTAGATGGAGGATGGATGCAATTCAGCGGAGTATTTGGAAATCCAGTAATCCTTTCTAAATCCCTCTGTAGTGTAATCAAAAGGCACGATACAGTAATAAAACATACTTATTATCCATCTGTTGAAAGGCAGAAGTCATGCGAAAGGTGTCGTGGTGTTTTGAAATATAGCCATTTTGTATTGTCCCATCCAGAGAGGAACCCAAATATCCCATTTTCTTTATCAGATCCGACAATGCCCCATTTACCCGTCACTATCTACTCAGTCATCGCTTTGGATTTACACACGTTACACTCACAGCCTGACAAACATCCTACATGATAGCAGCAGTTTTGTTTTTTTTTCTATCCTGACAGGATTCAGCAAAGGGAAGGATTTATTTAAGAGAGTGAGAGAGAGAGAGAGAGAGAGAGAGAGAGAGAGAGAGAAAGTGAGGACAGTGCAGGAATAAAAAAATAAAAACTCACAGTATCCATCTCAGACAGAGCAGATGGTAGTCAGAGCTTTAGTTGACTTGCAAATGCCTCGCTGTTCCAATGTGACAGTCACGAGGATGCTGCCGGAGCATCTGGGCCTGTCTTTTTTAACGTGTCGCCATGCCAACAGGAAGAAAGCAGCCCACGTAAAACTTAACTTGAACCCTTTTATCCATTAAACCTTTAATACCCATATACAGATCAAAAGAACATACTGTTTGACTGGTCTATTTGTCCTGGTGGAGTGTCCTGCACCCTGCAGTGCTCACACCATATGGGCTCACTAGACCAGCAGCAACAACCAGGATGGCCACAGGAAAAATTACAATATACAATTACACAAATTATTATATACAAGTGGATGAAATTCATTCAAATTATTGATTTCGCAATCATTTATTTACAGTACTATGAATTCATAATCATCCGCAATCTTTCCTACAATTGTCAATGACAATTTACCAACTAAATAAATTGTGTAATCTAAATGTATTTGTTCTCAAAATATATAACATTTTGTTAGGGCCATCTCCGTTTCCATGGCAACACACGAGGACGTGATTAAGAACTGGAAAACAATCAGTCACGTCAGTAGACGCTTATGTAACGTATGCAATGTTTACCACTCCAGGAAGTATGCAGACCCTTAGCAACGTCCTAGCAACGGAGATAATGCTATCTGGAGATGGTGGGTTTCTCAAACTGAATAAATACAGCACATAGAAACATAAAACTATTTCGCTAGCTCAGCCTTGTTGTAACTAAGATATCTGCTGAAAAAAAAGATATCGATGGACTCGTGTATTTTTAAGATTTGAACACCGTTTTCACTTGTTAAAACCAAACCGGGTTTTAAGTGCGTGTGGTGTTACGGTACGTTATCACACACTGTTCTAGCGGTTAGTTCGTTACGAGTGTGTCTGGCTTTTATTTGTGTGTGTGTGTGTGTGTGTGTGTGTGGATTAAAGCTGCTCAGATTTTATTAGTTACTTCTGGTTTACTGCGAGGTGACATCCATGCATGCTGAAGCCTCTGTAAAATTTTCATGAACTCTCATCTCTTGTTAGAACTTTCCAGTTGTTAATGTGATTTCACAGAACCCGAAACTTGGTGAAAAGTATGTCAGGAGTCCTATCTGGCTGCACTATCTATTTTTATAAGGGCTTATCTTCTCGCTCTTGTCATGCGCCGCTACTGCTAGTTTGTAAAGTGGGGGCTGTGAAGAAAAAAAATGTGAAGTCGCTCCCCGAGCATTCAGGCTGCGGGAGCTGTGTTGCTGTATATGCTGCAGAGACCGTTTTAATGTTGGAATCATGTTTCTTTCATCCATAAGGATGCAAATGCCAGAAATGTTGCTGATTTCCTGGTGGCTGATGTGTCATATAAGCCTGAAGTGTTCAGTCATTTAATCATTTAGTAAAATGACTAAAAATTAATTTTTCAAGATGAAAAAAAATTAATTTTATTGTTTCAACTTCTTAAAATGTGAAGATTTTTTGCTACTTTTCTCTATTTTACATCACTGCAAAGTTAATATCTTTTTAGTCAGAAAAAACAAGAGATTGGTTGATTGGCTTTGGGAAGCTGTAGCAAGCATTTAAAACATTTCCTGAATTAAAACAGGCCAAGTGAATAATTGATTAATTGGTACTGCAATAATTAACGAATTAATCAACAATCAATGTAGTCATTAGTCACTGATTTCCTGGTAGCTGATGTGTCATATAAGGATGAAGTGTTCAGTCATTTAATCATTTAGTCAAGTAACTGAAAATAAATCCTTTAATTATCATTTTTCAATCTAAAAAAACCAAACATTTAATTGTTTTAACGTCCTAAAATGTGAGGATTTGATACTTTTTTCTGTTTTCCATCAATGCAAAGTGAATATTTTTGGTTTTAGTCTGAAAGAAACAAAACGTTGGTTGAGAAGCTGTAACTGGCATTTACAATATAGCATTTTCTGCCAAATCACTAATTGATTCATTGGGATTGCAATAACTAACGGATTAAATCAAAAAATCAATATAGTTGTTAGTGGCAGCTTAAAGTGCATTGAATATTACACACAATATAGCCACGTTCCTGAGTCCGAATTGATTTTAAGATTTAGATTCATGGTGAAAACACACAAACAAACTGTAGTCTATGTCAAAGAGGCGAGTAAGCAGAGATGCCTCCTTTTGCATCTACAAGCACGCTCCTGCAACTCACCGTGTGCACCATGCTGGCAAAATCCGATTGGTGTACCGAACACAGAATGAGTTTGCATCGATCTCTCCGGTTTTCTCCGGAGCAGCAAACAACAGGTAGGAGGCGTGGTAGTCGCCAGCGTTCACCGCCTTTGATGATATTTACCTCTAATTAAGTTTCTTCCCCAGCGAGAGAGCTGGGAGGGAGTGAAAGGAGATAAAAAAAAATTTTTTTAAAAACCTCTCTGAGCAGAGTGCTGCGCAGCAATCAATCCTCTCTCCCTCTCCCTCTAGAGCTGAGCCAGGGAGGATGGATGGAAGACAGGTCTCTCATCTGGGCAAACTCAAAAGAAGTAATAAAAGAGCCATAGCTCAACCTCTACCTGAGGACACACACAGGAGCAATGCCTCCATCCTTTGTGCTTGTTGTCCTGCGGTGTTTTTCAGTGAGGCAGTGGAAGCAATTTATTTTCAATTTTATAAAGGCTTCCTCTATAATAAAGATGGATTTAATGACAGAAAATAAATCCTTTTCTCCGAAAAGAATTGGGATTTTATATGTCGATTATGACTCCTCTGAGCTTGCTGCGGGGTTCCTGTAGATGCCAATGTGTTTCAGTTAAGATCTCAGTTTAGGCTTTAACAAAGTTAACAACGGATCAGCTTTAAACTTGATGTTTTGTTTTGAAGCCAGAGAAGAAGAAAAATCTCTGCGCTCTCTGAGTCTTTCCTGGATGACTGAATCCCATTTCTTGTTTTATCGTGGCAAGATGTGTGTGGACTGTTTCCGAGCAACAGCAGCATCACTAAGAGTGTGTTTTCGCCTCAACATTTTCCTCCTGTGTTTGTCTGTTTCCCCTCCATAGGTGTGTAAAGTATTGAACACCACCAGTATGAGCTGCTTCGCTCCCTCCCTGATGGCCGAGTACCATCCGGTTTTGGACACGGTGAAGCACGCGGACGAGTTCGGCTTCATCTTCAACAACGTCCAGGCGCTGCTGGTCTTCAACAACACCAACCTCCTCTACTACCCCAACCCTTACTTTGAGCCGCTCAGCTCCACCGGTGTCCTGGAGCAAAAACCAGGCTCACCCATCATTCTCAAGGTAAACACAGGAAATACAGATTATTCAATTCAGTTCAATTCAATTTTATTTTATTTCTATAGCGCCAAATCACAACACAGGTTATTTCATGGCACTTAACACGTTAAAAAATCCTTACAACAGAGCTTTACAGCATTATACAGAGGAACCCAACAATTCAACAATTCCCACGTAAGATAGAAGGGAAAAACTCTCCTTTAAGAAAACCCTCCGACAGAACCAGGCTCAGAGGTGGGCGACCATCTGCCTCGACCGGTTGGGTTGAAGGGAGAGGGGAGAAGGAAAAGAACAGCATAGAGATCCAAGACATGAACTGTTGGTGTGGGCCGACGATCGCAGAGCAGAGACATGCAGCTCCATGGCCGGGGGCATCTGCAAAAGAAAGCACAGAAACGTATTATTAGGCATTCAAAATCTACAGAACATTTACTGGTTCACACTTACGCACTCATCACAGTGTCCTTGGCCAAGACTTTGACTCCCTTTCTCGCTCAGTCTTTGTTATTTTTCTCTGGATATTAACATCAGATAGTCTATGTGATGTTTTTCTTTCACTATATGGGTATAAGAAGCCTTGTAAGAAGCCTTGTAAGTGAAGGCACAGAATTCACTGAGGGATGTATTTGTATTCTTTCCTCCTGATCACCAGCTGTTCCCACTTTACTGCCAATGTGAAATACATCACTTTGTCTGATCTCAGCATGGAATCATATTTGGCGGCAGCTGTGCCCAAACCAAGGGATCTAATTTACACTGTTAGGTGACACATTGGCTTTGTGCATTTTCTTTAAAAAAGTGTCTGATTTTCATTGAACCGTGTGTTTGTGTGTCTTGAGTTTATCTCCCTAATTTCACACCCCCTTCTTCCCTCCGCCATATGCCCACAGGGCAGAAATCTGGTTCCCCCGGCGTCAGGAGGGGTGAAGCTGAACTACACGGTGCTGATAGGAGAGACTCCCTGCTCTGTCACCGTGTCTGAGAGCCAGCTGCTGTGCGAGCCGCCCAACCTCACCGGACAATACAAAGTCATGGTCAGTATAGCGGTCTGCCGCCGTGTTTTCCCAGCCTTACTTTTCCCACTCGCTTCTCCATCCATGCCTGCATTTGTGATTTCGTTTTCATAATAGTTGGCCTCTCTAAACTCTATTATTTGTGCTCTCGTCATTGTTCATTCAGCTAAAGCAAAGGGGTCAAAGGGAGAGCGGCGTGAGTGTGCTCCGGCTGTTAAAAGGTTCTGCCGGAATCCACCGCAATTATTTTTAGTTGCCTGCTCACTTATTGAGTGCAAGCCCCGGACTATTCCCATCTCAACGTCGGCATATAGGTGGCCATGTGTTCGCGCTCAGTAACAGTTCTAACAGACAATATTTACCCAGGTTTTGGCAGGATTCAGGAGAATTGGCTTAAGAATTGCCATGCACCAATTATCATGCGATACAGATCTCAAAACTAGCAATCACATTTTGTTGAAACATGAGTAAATTGTGTGTTTTCCCAATCGTGTTTTAGATGGAAGAATCTCAAAACTTCACAGCGTTGTCTTCACACAGCGTGTGATTATATGCGTTTGCATCTCAGGTTCAAGTAGGCGGCCTCCACGTCTCCCCCGGCGCGGTCCACATCATGTCAGACAGCCTGCTGACCCTCCCGGCCATTGTCAGCATCGCAGCAGGTGGCGGTCTCCTGCTCATCATCGTCATCCTCGTCCTCATCGCCTACAAGCGCAAGTCGCGCGAGAACGACCTCACCCTGAAGCGCCTGCAGATGCAAATGGACAACCTTGAGTCACGGGTCGCCCTCGAGTGCAAAGAAGGTTGGTGTCAGAGCGGTAGCAGAGTCTGCACATATAGCAAGTGCAGCCTGCTTGTTATACGGCAGATTGTAGAGTGAGCGTGATTACGGCTCTGCTTTACTTGGAATATCCATTTACAGCCGGTAATTTCAGACGCTGCTCTATCTCTCCTGTAGTTGAATAGGGCTGGTAATGCATTTCACTTGAGCAGACTGTAATCACATAACAAGCATAAATGTGTCTTTTTGTGCATATAGTACGGTAAGTAAATGGCTGGTGGACTGTCTGCATGAAATAATGCAGGGAATTTGTTTCCAAAGCTGGGTCAGTGAGTCATCCTTATCCTTGTTAATCACAACAGATCCAGGCAGTTAGCCCCGCATCCGACCTCGCTCATCATGGAGTAAATCCTTACAGTTCTTTCAGCTGTCTAGTTTGCACGCTGGCTTTCAGCCTCGCATGCAAACGAACACATGAATGCAGAGTTTCTCATTAGAGTAACTCCAGCCTCGTTTCTACTTTTATGTTTTTCTACAATTTCGTTAGACAAAATTATTTTTTTCCTTGAAAAATGAGGCCGATGCAGAAGTTCCTTAAGCTGCAATACCACCGAGTGCCACTAGAGGTTGGCTCCAAAAAGCCTCCGGCTCCATAGACTCCCATTAAACTAGTCCCATAAAATTCCACGTCAATACATTTTTTTTCTCCACGATTTATTTCGGTTTTGCTGATGTTGCTCCAAAATCCGAACTCGAAGTTCACAGACCAACGGCTGACGTCACTGTTGTTTGCCGCTTGTTTGAAACACACTCCTTCCTCCCCTGTGGCTCAGGGCAATGAGAGGGCTCCGTCTTTAATCTGACCTTTGACCTTTTACCCAGTGGGAGGACAACATACAACCTGAGGCTAACCTCCAGCTACCTCTTTACACAGCCGTTCAGAAGTGTTGCAACATCCAGTTCCACGTCGGCGCTTTCGAATAAAAAGTGCTGATTGGCTCCTGATGTCATCATCGGGGTCATTATAGCCAATCACTGAGACAGCAGCAGTGAGGTGCATAGTTGACAGCATTCAGGGGGATTTCATCAGCCGGAGAGGACCTTATTACTTATCCCCTCCAGCCACCCCTGATCGGCTCCCCCAGAGTTATGCAGTAAAAATAAATAAATAAATAAATAAAAAAATTTAAACATCCTAATACAGCAAAGAATTGTCAAATGCCAGACGGGTCCAGACAGACAGGAAGATAGACAGAGCAGGCAAACGGGGGGAGGGAATCACACTGGCAGCCTTGGGAAAAGGAGAAGATTAATGTTTTAACCATTAGCAGTGGCCGGGAGAGCGCTGCCCCGCGGGCTGGATTTAGACCGGTACCTGGGTTCCTTCCTTATGAGTATATACACCGTGAGTCCGTCTGTTGGTGTGTAAACCCATGAGTCGTATTGGGGGGCAACGCGGCCAGGAGGTGAGGGCTAAGACTGGTGGGAGATGTTGGTTGGAGGGCTGGGGGGGGTGTTAAGGGACTGCTGCTGCTCCTGTGATAGGCTGCAGACAGGGAGCCTCCCCAAGGGCGGCAAAGCAGAGCAACAGAGCCGTGGGCCTGAACGAGAGTCAGTCAGGATGGAGCCAATTAACTGGTGCTCACCTGCAGCCTCACACTGAGATGACACACTCTTTGGGGCCTTTGCTACAGCCAATTTACTGGCTGGTAGATAAAAATGAGTGAGAACAGGCGGCGCGCGTGTGTGTGTGTGTGTGTGTGTGTGTGTGTGTGTGTGTGTGTGTGTGTGTGTGTGTGTGTGTGTGTGTGTGTGTGTGTGTGTGTGTGTGTGTGTGTGTGCGTGCGTGAGAGAGAGAGAGAGAGAGAGAGAGAGAGAGAGAGAGATGTGTTTTTAAGAGTGATGTGAAATGAAATATTGAGTTCCTGTGACATGAAGACTATCTCGAGCTTTTCTACCATTCTCATCATGACGGCATCAGGAGATAAGAGGGATTCACACATTTGGTCCTCGGGGATTAAAGAAAGGTTTTATTTTCATGATGCAGTTCTGAAGTATTTCTTCTCTCTCTTCCCGTCTTCCTTCCTCTCCCAGCCTTCGCCGAGTTGCAGACGGACATCAATGAGCTGACCAGTGACCTCGACCGAGCTGGGATCCCCCACCTGGACTACAGGACGTACGCCATGAGGGTCCTCTTCCCCGGCATAGAGGATCATCCCGTCCTCAGAGAACTGGAGGTAAGTAGAGGTCGAGGAGGAGAGACAAAGAAACTGGACACGTAAGCAGAAAATGTATTAAGAAGGGTTAAAAAAAATAAAAAGACAGGGAGAGATGGGGAGGGAGGCGAGGAGTCTGTCTGCCCCTTACCTCTTCCTCTGTAGGTTACGTCCATAAGGGGGAAAGGATACCAGTGTGCCCCTTATCATTTCTACACACACACACACACACACACACACACACACACATAGTCAACCACACATACATACACACACACACACACACACACACACACACACACACACACACACACACACACACACACACACACACACACACACACACACACACACACACACACACACACACACACACACACATATATGTACACCTCATGCGAGCTCCCTCATGGAAAACAGGGTCCCAGCACATGGCTATTTCACCCACCAGTGGCTGCAGTATGAGGAGTAATGAAGTGAGTAATTCCCAATCCTTAGGCAGGACTGTAGGTTTCCTCCGTTGGGGGGGGGGGGGACTGTCTGGTTAACACTTTTTCGGTCCTCTTCAAGGGGCCGCAGTAATGCTGGGAAATGAGTTTATTTTATGTGGAATGCAGAGATGGGTGTCCAGAGGATGAAACTACCGGAGATAAAGAGATCCAGCGTGATAGAGGTCCACCTCTATTAGATTGTGTGAGGCAGGATGGGACTGGTTTACCTGGTGTGGTTAATCAGAGAGGTGGGGGTCAGATAAGGCAGCGATGTTGAGTAAGCTGCAAACCCCTCAAGCTTTTCCTGCCGGGACCCAATTTAATTATCTAAACTTTTTGAAAAACATCGATGTGCACTCAAACAAATACAACAGGGATTGTCTTACACTGGAAAGTTATTTGACATTTGACATTTGACTTGAAAGTGAAATGGTGGCTAACTCGGAGTACAATATTTTTTAATGGATCCCCCGCTCAATAATTGATTAAGATCTTCTCAGTTACTCATCGTGAATGGCAGCTTCTGTCTGCCCGAAGTGAAATATGAGCAAAGGTTTTGGAAAAATCTTTATTTTCTGTGAGACAAGGTCACAACAGGAGCTGAAGAGCAACAAACCTTTTCCCGAAAAACAGTTCAGCTCATTGTTATTCAAATTATTGCTGGACAAATTAGCGATGGACGCTCATTAGTCTTAACACACACTGGTCTTCCTCTCTCTCCTGTCCAGGTGTCAGGTAATGGCCAGCAGAATGTGGAGAAAGCCCTGAAGCTGTTTGGACAGCTCATCAACAACAAAGTGTTCCTGCTCACCTTCATCCGAACGCTGGAAATGCAGCGCTCTTTCTCCATGAGGGACCGAGGCAACGTGGCCTCACTTATCATGACTGCCCTGCAGGGCCGGCTGGAGTACGCCACCGATGTCCTCAAACACCTGCTTTCGGACCTGATTGACCGCAACCTGGAGAGCAAGAACCACCCCAAACTGCTGCTGCGCAGGTAACGTGGACGACGCCGTCCTTCAGCGATGTAAGGGCCACGGGTTCAGTTGTGACCTACTACGTCTAAAAGTCATTTATTAATTACACTTCATGAAGTAGATTTACAGTAAATATCACCCTCAAAGGCATCCAACAAAGAAGAAAATTGTTTGCTCGTGTTTTGACTTTTAAAATTGCCAAAAAGAAAGAATACATTTACATAAGTAAATAAACCCCCCCAAAAAAAGCCTCTAGACAATCACGTCTACACAATTATAAAAAGATGTCTCTACTGACAATGTTTTATGGTGAGAAACACGTAAAAACATAACAATTTCGTTAGACAAAATTATTTTTTTCCTTGATATTAAGGCTAATTTAAATGATCTTTTAAGTATTTTCAAATCAAATGGTGAAAGGTTTGGATAGCCTACACTGTCCTGAGAAAACAAGATACAGCATGAATGGTTCGCCCCAACAATGACCAATTTAGGAGCTTAAAAGTGAAGGTAGTGAAATTACCTTGAAATTATCCTGAAAATAGAAAATAGTTAAGTCTTTAGTAATACTGTTTGCTTTACAAACTGTTTCTGATGTCTAATTTAATTCATCGGTAACAAATAACGAGAACACACAGAGATTTGTCATCCTCATTTAAAGATATGTAAAGAAATGCAGAGCTGTTGGAGGATGTTGATGCCCATGGACAGATGGATGGTGATGGATTTATGTTCTGTACCTGCTTCCTTATGGGTGGATGAATACTGATTTTCCCAGTGTTTTCCGTGTAGACGCTTTACAGAACAAGTCTTGTAATGAGCGCTATAGTACATCTGCGGGCTGTGCAGATAAACGACATGTACTATTCACAACAGGAGAAACATCTGAATTCTCTGCATAATTCCACTTTCTCTCCGGCGCTCCGTCCCCCCCCCCCCCCCTCACCGCTCTCGCTTAATGCCAATGTCAGTCTCACTTATCCTCCAGGCTCGGGCTCCTTATAAAACATTCAGATGTGGGTTCAACTTTTTCTTTTTTTCCTCTCCGTGTATCCAGAGTACATTGTTTTCCTGGGGAGTTGGATTGATGTGTTGAAACTTTAAACATCTACTAAGTCCTTGCCCAAGTGTCCTCAGCTGCTTTTTGGTAGCTCTGTAGGGACAGAAACTGGTTAAGGGACAAAAGTGAGCTCAAACTATATGTGGAAAGCAAAGTTCACTTCTAAAAGTCCGGCTGTTCTGTGCATGATTTCAATGATGTTTACATGACTAATAAGTTGAAGAAGGTAAGAGCAGACAGCTGCTACGCTTCCAGACAACACTGTCATTCTCATGTTAATGTTCCCTTAATTTCTCCATTTGAAAAACCCACATTAATAGTCAGAGTAAATAACCGCCAGACAGAAAAGACCAAGCGTGTAGAGGGAGGAGTGGACTGAAGCAACACAGCGTCAAACAGACCTAGATTAAGATGTTATTTCACACGACGGCGGGGCCTCACACCTCCTCTAAGTTTTCATTATCCTCTCTTATTAGGAGCACAGTGGTACATAATCCTCGTGTCCCGCCGCTGCAGCCTGGAGGGCTAAATGCCCCCCCAGTTCTTTACATTTCACTGCACGTTATTGGGGGGAAAAAACTTTCAGGGTTATTGATTTGATTTGGGCTCTTTGCTGTTGTTGTTCTCTTTTCTTCCCCGTCGCCTTATTTAGCAAAAAAGCCGCCAGTCAAGCCAGCCCGCTGAGACACACACACACACTCACACACACACACACACACACACACACACACACACACACACACACACACACACACACACACACACACACACACACACACACACACACACACACACACACACACACACACACACACACACACATATCTGTGATGATAGTCAAATTGAACATGTCTCTAAGCAGTAATTGTGTTTGTGCAGCGTGTGGAGTGAGGCTGCTGGGTCGTGCTTTGTTACCATTTTCCCATTTAGTTGTCTTCCCCATTGGCTCTCCTCAGTCTGTTATTATCTATGACAGGTCAGTAAAATACACGCTATTTTTCTGGCTAAAACCCCCTCTGTTTTCTGATCGTGAGCACATCCTTGTTCTTTTTTTATGGTGTCTAAATGTCTCTCTGGGTATGTGTGTTAGCACATTACTACACCAGCATAGTGAAGGAACTATACCGGGATCCAGGGATGTTAGTGCATTAATGCCGGTAACAGTCACTCTGAATGTTGTTCCAAATGAAATATTGGTGAGCTTACGGTTCCTAGGCAAAGTTTACATGACTACAGAAGAGCTTGAACATTCAGGAAGGACCTCTAGGTCAGCCAACCCACTTCCTTTTTTTCTCATTCATATTCAGTGGGTTGAAAGTGCATCACAAGACATGTTTGAGGTCTAGCAAAGAGATTTACTTCGTTCTCCACTCAGCTGTCATTGAATACTTCTCTCCAGAGGGGGAACGTGTCCACAAACTCGCATGCTTGACCCTATAAGAGAAAAGCCATCATCACATGAGCGTAACTGACAAAGATCTCAAAATAGTTCCAGCAGATTCTCCTCGCGTCCCCGCAGCTACTCGCAGCGCTAATCAAAGTTTAATACGTACAATGCATCCATGTTGTTGTTTATTCAAGGAAAGGGTTTCCCGGATTTTATATGCACATTTTCTGCCTTCAAAAGTCAAGAGAAGACCAAAAACCGTCAGAGTCAGCTTGTCTCGCCAAAGCTTTCCAGGCTCCCCAGCCTCTCTGTGGCACTCAGCTCCAAACCCATCTGCTACCGAAGACGGAAATCTTTCAAAATAAAATAGGTCACAGATGAATTCTTCCATTTTTTTTATTATTTAAAAAAAAAAAAAAAAAAAGTAGGACATATAGTTTTTAGCTAACTAGCTAACTTTTTTTCTGAAATGCATCCGTCACATGACTGCTGTGTACTGCAGTGTGTATGTATACTGTAAGAGAGTGTAAACGCAGTTCGTCCACAAGCTGAAGAAGCAGAATGGTGTCAAGTGGCTTTCCAGCAAAGCAAGACAGCCTTAATTATTCAGGTGAGTTTTAGTGCAACAGTGGAGTTTCGTGCCCTCAGTAGCCGCTGCACCGAGAAAGAAGAATAGAAGAAACATTATTCCACAGTAGAATTACAGTTAAACAAACTTAGAAACATATTATTTCAGCAGATTAAATGGAGTTTCTAAATGCCTTCCACAGATAAATTCCCAATGACGTGGGCAGCCTGTTAAAGATGCTGCCTGTAAACTCACTCTCTGATTACCATTAAAACGGCATCTCAGCATCTCTGCCTCCAACATACCTTTTTTTTTTTTTCCTGTATTCCTCTCACATATTACCCGGGCTCTCCCATGGGAAGATGATCTCCTGATAGTATGTTTTTCATATTTGAGTATTTGATTGCTGATGTGCTATCTATGCTTCATTGGGAGTGATAATATTAGATTAACTTGTACCAGTCTAGAGTCACTACATTCACTCATAATCCAAAGTCTTAACTGCAGATATGGCCATAGAGATTTCATAAATTTGATTGGATTTTTGATAAAAAAAAAATAAAAAAAGCAATAAGGAGTGCGTCCCTTTCGCCTAGTTTGCAGGGCTGAAGGTGGGCTCAATAAAATGGCCGTTAAAACAACATCCCTCTTCTTCTGTCATGTTAAGTGTCTGCTGGGATCGGATTGGTACATTTACTTCAAAGAATATGTATGTAAGAGAAATGCAGCATGAAATTCGTCCCTTAATGTGACTTTCCTGTTCCTTTCCTTTAAGAGGTTGAATGGACTGAAATATATCAAAGAATTACAACGAATGCACGTGAGAGGCCTCCTGGCAGAATGAGCAGGATGGAAAACAAATCACTGCCTTTTATTAGTGTAGGTAGTTAACTGCATACAACATGGGCTCATGTCACTGGAGGATTACAGTGGGTGGATGTGTTTGAATGCCAGAGGGCAATTTGTAAATCTTATACGGTGCTATAATGTAGAGCTCATGCTACATGCTCTTTTTTTTGGAAATTATGCTCATTTCCTGGTTGCTCCTCTTTGACCATCCATCACACCAGACCAGTGAAAATAACTTACGGCACGAGCATCATCTTACATTTATGTAGCAGAGATGCAATATCCCCAGTTCCTGGAATTATGTTTGAAGGGTGCACTCATGCTCTTCAGAGGCTTGTTTTTCCGAGAAAGTCTTTGGTGTTTGAAGATTTTCAGATGCCTCCTGGTTTCTTTGTCTTGATAAGAAAATATTTTTTAGCTCACAGACACTTTCTTTCTCCTAAGAGCTTTTTTTTTTTTTTTTCTTAATTTTTTTTGAAAGAGATATCTACGTCGTGTGTTTTGATTTCTTCACATTTCAGTGCGCTAAGTGGAATTGATGTAGCACCCCATATTGTTTGGATTGTGTTTGGCTCCATTAGTGAAATATGTTTCTCTCTTTCTCTGCTCACATCTCTCCTCGTGTCCTTTGTCACTGTCCTCTCTTTCTTTCTGCCTGTCCATTATCACACACACTCTTTTGCTGCCGGATGACCCCCATCGAAACATCCAAGAATAGCCACTTCTCTTTTTTTCTTTTTTTACATCACAATCTATTCTCCATTCTTTTCCATCTCCGTCTTAAGTTTTGCCACATCCGCTTGTTTCACCCAGTTTCTTTTCTTTATAATGTTCTTTTAATGGAATCACAGAACATTGCCTCTATCACCTTGAGACTTTTCAATCTTGTATTATTTTTCTCCTCAGCGTTTTTTCTCTAATGAGATTTCCGCCCATGCAGAGCAACGGAGTGCAGCGTTATTAAGAGAGCGAGCATTGTGTTTGGCATTAGTTTCATTGAAAAGACATTCCACTGGCTTGCTAATATAGCCCCACCCCTCACTACCACCTCCTCCACTCGAGCTGCCATTAGGAGACCAGAGATGGAGCCCCTCTTAAACCCTATGTGGGATAATGAAATCCGGATGTTCATTAATGAAACTCAATTAATAGAAAAGACGGAAGTGGAGGCAGATGAGGAGGAGGAGGACGAGAAGGGGAGGAGAACAAGGAGAACAAAGTCTTCGTCGTAGTCTCTCTCTCCCCCCCCCACACACACACACACACACACATTCAAGAGGAAGAGATATTAAGGGGAGTCAGCACAGCCCCCTCACAAAAGCCTTTATTTGACTTCCTTCTTCGGGACTTGCTGAGCTTATTAAAATGCTTAATAGGTTCCATTAACTTCTAACGCACTCAAGTCTCATACAAGCAGGGAGGGGCGAATGGTAAGCATGAGGGGGAGGTGGTGGTGGGTGGGGGGGGGGAAAGGGGGCGTGAATTCCTGTAGGGGAAGAAGGGCAATTACAAAGGGATTTGGGGTATTGTCCAAAAAAAAAAAAAAAAAAAAAAAATTCCACAATATATTTAGGTTTACTCGGCTTGAAAATACAGCCTGAGGCTCTCGTGGCTCCTTATTGTGTTTTCAAATGAAGACTTTCCATCGCACAGCATTACAATGTTGAGCTTCTGAATACTGTATGTGTATGTCTTCCTTTCTTTCTGCATGTATGCCCTCACCTGCGTATTTATATATCTGTCAGAATAACAAAGAGGAGAGAAGCATGGAGGCACACACACACACACACACACACACACACACACACACACACACACACACACACACACACACACACACACACACACACACACGCGCGCGCACTCTTTCAGCTTTTCAGCAATGTTTACTCTCTCTCTCCTCTTCCCTTAGCCGAAACTGGGCGAACTAATCTACATGCTGCCCACCCCCCGCCCCCATCTCCCCACCCGCTGGCACATCACACTTCAAATAGGCTGTCACCCGGCTCTCCATCCTCTCTCAACGAGCTGCCAATAGACTGGCCAGCGGTCTCGTTCGCAGGGGAATAGCCTCCAGGCGTGGGAGACAGCATCACAACTCAGCCGCGCATCATTCGAAAACAAAACATCACCTCTGCGGCGCTGTCGTGCAGCTAAAGGGGAAGTTCTGTATTTGCAAGTGAGAAACAGACTCGGGTTTAACGAGAGAGAAAGAATGACTGACACTTCCTCCTGTCTCAGTGACTAAAATGTTCGCCGTCGGAACCTCCCCGGCTCAGACAGGCCTCCCGGGACTTCTGCTTCGGTCCCAGACTCTTGCTTAAAGCCCCTCAAACATGACTTAACGCAATTATCTCCATAATAGTCACACTCTCCCTTCAGGTCCATTCACAGCCTGAATCATCCCCGGCACCGTTGAGGAGACGGAAGCCTTCTGGCTTGTCTTTAATACCTGGCTGCTTCGATTGCCGCTAATCCTCGGTTCGGCACGGTGCGCTGTAAGGCCCCGCTCCATCATATCCACCAGAGTAATCACAGTAATTTCCTGCTACATTAAGAGGGTCATTTTTTTTTTTTTTTTTTTTTTTTCCAATGCATTGCTATTTAAATGGCAACGCTTGTACACAAGCCGACTGGCAGTGATCATCGGCGGCCAGGTGACAATCACAAGCTGTCACACTCCTGCGAACAGCAAGCGCGGTCTATGGGGCATTTTAGCGTGGCGTGTTAACTTGCGATTAGTGTGTGTGTAGTAGCTACGTTCGAGCTAGCAGGAGTAAAGACACTGATAATGGTGTGGTCCCAGAAACTAGCGGGTAGAAAAATCGTTGCCTAATCCGAAGCAGCTTGTTTATTAGCCTGGTGCGAACCAGAATCCAATTTATACTCGTGAATAGTAGACCTCGGGTTCATTTTGACCAACCGGCACGCGCCAAAACCCGCCGACACTCTGCCACCGCTGCACCTACCTACCAACCGACGCGTTTCTTCTTGAGTACGGTGTATTTTTTTTTATTTTTTTTTATTTTTTTTATTGATTTAATGAACATCTTGACGAGGTGCTGATGGTTTATTCTGCGCTGAACGTTAGCCGTTTGTTTTTCCGGTCACCGAGTTATGAAACGTAAATGCTGCGCTTGTCACCTTGACCCGCCGTCCAATCATAGTGAAGGAGGGGCGGGACAAACTTGGTTAACGAGCTACAGTGGTCGCTGATTGGGTCCGGCCTTCGGAGTGGCTTTGCAATTGCTCATTTGATTTTTAAGCTGTGAGCGACAGTCGGTGCAGCCGGGTCACTTTGTTATTGGTGTTTTTCAGGAATAATTTTTAATTCTGTCCACACGTAAAACTGGAGCTGGAGTCGAACGGCTAACTGAAGCGTTTTTTTGTTGTTTTTTTGTTGTTTTTTTTACAAGACGAGGTGGGAGCTTGTTGCTATTCACCTCAGGTGCTCGTCCGCACAGAACTAAACCTTTCATCTATGCTTCATGCTCGTTAACCATTCCCACCTGGCTGTTTGGTGTTCTGTGTTGTTGTTGTTATTGTTGTCGTTTTTATTTTAGTACAACTCCTGTTTCTTTAGTGCTCCATGATGGTGCTAATGAGGCAAAGGGAGGCTGTTCGTCTGTGGCATTCTGAGAAAAGATACGAGCAGCAATCACAAAAGAGGCGCACGCGGCCCTCCGTGCTCCGCGGTAGAAATAGTCGAGAGGTCATTGCACACTTGTGTTTTTTCATGCCCAATCAAGCCCAGCAGCAAGCTGTACCTCCGCGTGTGATTGACTGGGAAGGGAGAGATGTGTGTGTAGGGGGGGAGGAGGGGGGGAGGGGGAGGATGAGCGGAGAGGAGATGGTTTTGGCTGTGATCAGGCGTTACCTGGCTGTGACAGCGCTCCTCTCTCTCAACAGCTGAGGCTTGTCACAGCTGCTGACGTCCCGCTGTGTTGAACCACACGTGAATAATCAAGCATGCACACACATTTGCTCACACTCTCACATCCATGCATACTTAATCACACACACACACACACACACACACACACACACACACACACACACACACACACACACACACACACACACACACACACACACACGCATGCATGTGCACACACACACGTGCACACACAGATGCCCTCTCCTTGTTCTGCTGTGTTCAGTCACTGTGACCAGTGTTGCAGGCAGTACACGGGCAGAACCAGAGGCAGGATGCACATAGCCGAGATGTCAAGATAACCACCCCGAAGACGTCCCCTTCACCTCATGAATTATTGAGCGCTTGTAGTATCTGAAAGTTTTGGGATATCAAGAGAAAGAATAAAGTTACATTTTGCGTCTTCTGTAATTTCAGAACGGAGTCGGTTGCCGAGAAGATGCTTACGAACTGGTTCGCCTTCCTCCTTCACAAATTCCTCAAGGTGAGTGCACCAGGACACACGTTTAGTGTGTGTATATGTTTACACATTTAAATCAGTCTTTTGCATCCGAGCGGTGGATCTGACTCAATCTGATTGGACACCCGATGATACTACATCCCGCCCACCGATTTGCAGTAACCTGACTGCACCACAGGCCTGTCAATCAACCAGACACCCCCTCAAAAAACACATCTTTTTAAAGTTGATTTTTTTTTTTTTTTTTAATTAATTACGGAATTGTTTTCTGATGGACCGGCCAGAAAACTAATAAGAAATTTTATTGACTTTGAATTTTATGAGAGCAGTTGAATTGTAGTCTATGGAGCCGGAAGCTTTTTGGAGCCAACCTCTAGTGGCACTCGGTGGTATTGCAGCTTAAAGCACTTCCACATCTGCCTCATTTTTCAGACCAGGAAGCTACGTCCACTTTTATAACCAGTCTATGTTTGTATCTTATTAATTAAGTTTCCAAATTAAAATCAAGATTGTAGAGTATCTGGAGTAAATGTTTTGTTCTTAGTGTAGTGAATTTTGTCTTTGTTCTGTGACTGTCTCTCGTGTGTGAATCTGTTGGTTTGTGTGTGTGTGTGTGTGTGTGTGTGTGTGTGTGTGTGTGTGTGTGTGTGTGTGTGTGTGTGTGTGTGTGTGTGTGTGTGTGTGTGTGTGTGTGTGTGTGTGTGTGTGTGTGTGTGTGTGTGTGTGTGTGATCACAGGAGTGTGCTGGGGAGCCTCTGTTCATGCTGTACTGCGCCATCAAGCAGCAGATGGAAAAGGGGCCCATCGACGCCATCACTGGAGAGGCCCGTTACTCCCTGAGTGAAGACAAGCTCATCCGCCAGCAGATCGAGTACAAAACTCTGGTACGTCACACTCCGCCGGGCGCGCGGGAAGTTCGCACAAAGGCTCACAGACACACACAAACACAGGTTGTGCTCAACTCAAAAACTCGCCACGCTGAGATACACACACAGACACCGACCAGGGAAACTTACAACATGCACGCACACACACACACACACACACACACACACACACACACACACACACACACACACACACACACACACACACACACACACACACACACACACACACACACACACAGTTTCTTTCTCTTTTTTTTTTTTTTTTTTTTCACCTACAGTTGTTAAGATGACATAGCTGTTCGTGCTGTGTCGGGTTTCTTCCTTTCATTGTGGGAACAAAATTAACTAATGCTCCCACAGGCTCCAGTGTTGGTCCAATATGAAGGTGGGTAGCTGACGCCAAAGAAGAAGAAGACGCCAAACAGACCCCCTCTCTGCACACACACACACACACACACGCACGGAGAGAAAAAAAAGCACTCCCACAGCCAGCATGTGACATGACAATGCTCTGATTGCTCTGACTGGGAATTTGGCTCATTACGTGCTAATACCCCGGCAGAGCTGGAAATTGGTGTCCCGCCGAAGGTGTGAAATTAGATTTCAGGATGCCAGCGAGAGCGGAAATGGTTTCTCAAAGCTTCTGCCGCGCTCCAAGGAGACTCTAATGAGGGCAAAGTCTCAAGCTGGACTCGAGTACGAGGCAGTAACAGCACACTTCAAGCTCCTTCCTCATTTACCTCTGTGATATTTCACTCTTTCCTTCCCACCTGTTCTCCCCGTCTTTACGATCCAGATCCTAAACTGTGTGAACCCCGACAACGAAAACAGCCCGGAGATCCCGGTGAAGGTGCTGAACTGCGACACCATCACCCAAGTGAAGGAGAAGATACTGGACGCTGTGTACAAGAACATGCCCTACTCTCAGCGGCCGCGTGCTGTCGACATGGACCTCGGTACGGCAAACACGCGCACACACAATCCAGACAGACTCGCAGATGCAGCTGGCAGGTGTAAAGTCGTTCACACCCGCGGATTAATGTATCAGTGAGAAAAAGAAAAAGAGAAAAAGAACGAGCAATGTGTACAGATTATCAGAGCATTAGTGTGATAAAAGCTGTGCTCCAGCAGCCCAGCCCCGGCCAACCAGCCTCAGTGTGCTGCTGCCAGGCCTTTCCATCAAACTGACTGACAGTGTGTGCGGTGCATCCCTCCGTCTGGCTGCCTTTCCTGCCTGGTAGTGCCAATAAGAAACAGTAGATCAGGACAGATAGGCAGGCCTGTCTTTATGTGTGTCTTTGTGTCTGTGACGTGGCTGAGTGGCCGACCCAGGTACGAGCTGACAGACTGGCTCACCGGGCTCCACTCCCACGCAGTCTGCCACTTCCCTTCTCGCCTGTCCGTACCTTGCCTCCCGTTGCCCGGTCCCTCTCATTTTCTCTCACTTCAATTGGGCAAAGAGAACAAAAGCTTCCCCTGTGCTCGCTGCAAAACAGCGCGCCATCAATTACCGTGTCTCCCTCTCCATCTACTAAAAAATAATTGCATTGCGTTACTGTCTATATGTGCGTGTATTAGGGACGGGCATTTCAGGCAGAATTATTTTTTGCACGCAACTATTCTCATACACACACACACACACACACACACACACACACACACACACACACACACACACACACACACACACGCATAAAGACCCACTTGCGCCGTAACATATGCCATCCACTTCCTAAAACGGTCGCCTTGGACAGAGCGGATGAGGCCATTTGTCTGACCATTGATTATTGATTAGTGGATGGTGCCGTCCGCTCTGTGTTTCACTCCAATGCTCTGTGGTGGAGTTGTATGCTAGCTCTACCTGCAGTTGGACTGCACCTCATCTTTTTTTTTTTTTTATATTATAACGAATATTCAAAGTTCATGTCCAATCCCTCGTACATATGTGACTGCTTCTGTATTTTTTTTTTTTTAATGCAGATTTCAGTGTAGGTCAATTGGCTTTAGAAGGATGTTGTATCAGGCAGGGATATCATATGGTCACCTGTCAGAGGCGCAAAGTATTAAAACCCAGCCAACAAGGAGAAAATCAATGATCACTCCCAGCATGAGGCTCACAATGGCTATCCACTTCCCTGCCAGCACCCTTATTATCATTTCATTATGCCACAATGACCCGTCAGCCGCTGCTTATAGCCTCTCCCTGCTACCATTGGCTCCTATTTTTTTTTTCTTCTTCTTCTGAAAGGTGATTTTCTCATATCTCGCTTTTTCATCCTGTCTCGTCTGCTCTATTTTTCTCTTCTCTTTTTGACCCTGATGGGCCGACTGCTGCGTGTGTGACACAAGTGCCAATTAAAGCGCGCAGCCTGCCCGAATATACATCTTTTCAATTGTTCGTGTGTAATGTTTAATTAAGATACGTGTCAATCCACGTCAGTGCGAGGAGTGCACTTGCCGAGAGCACCGGTTGCTGATATCCACTCGTTTATGTGTGTGGAGAAGTGTCTTGGTGAGCCTTGTCCAGTGTTACTCCACTGATTGAAAGGAAGGTTGGAAAAACTTTGGTTCGTGTCAGAAGGATTCAGTGTTGCCCTGTAGGGTGGCTGGCTCTGAAGCAGGGGTCTCCAACACGTATCTTGCTGACTACGGGTAGCTAGCCGCCCGTTTCTGAGCAGCTCGCGGAAGGTTCGAACAATGTACAGTGTTTCCCGTACATGGGTTTACTTGGCCGGGCCGTCGAGGTATATTTGGCCATCAATTTCTGCATTTTTTTTTTTTTTTTATCTATTTATTTTTTTAACCTGTCCCAGAGAACGACGCTATCAACGTGAACGATTAACGAGTGGACAATCTTCCCTCGGCCTCCTTCACCTGTGTCTGCTCCACACCGTGTTAGTTCTGCAGAGGTTAAGCTCCGCCTTTCCCTTCGTCAAACACGCAGAGATCAGAGGACAGAAACACAGCAGAAACTCTCACACTTGAGTTGGAAAGTAACGGCTGCTCATGAATGAAGTAAATAACCTGAATACAATATTTTTTGGCTGGACTGCAGACTGAGCTATAAGGAGTGTCTTGTCACTGAGGGAGTGAGAGATCAAAGTTACAGGTCGGTTCTGTTTGACACTTTTCAAATTGAAAGCCTTTCAGTTTTTGACCCAGACGAGGGGCAGTGGGTCCCAATCCAAGGGAAAATACGGGAGTTTTTTGGGTTAAATCTTATATTAGAACACTTTATTTGACACTTTTCAAACTAGTTTGGCCACAATAGTTGCATGCAATGCAGTGGGCATTTAGGAGACATCTGTGGAATTGTAGATTCAGAAAATCTCCTCCCACCAATTGAAAATGTAAAGAAATGTGTCAAAGAGAATCACATGGTTATTGTTCACATAAAAGAAACGTATTCAGTTGATTTGGGTGGAGCTCAGCTATGTAAATATATGTTACTAAACATGAGTAGCTCTCGGACACGTTAATTTTGTTAAAGTAGCTCTCAGGAAAAAAGGCTGGATGCCCCTGCTCTGAAGGCATCGCATTAACCAATAAACGACATGTTAATTCCATGTTTATATGCAGGTGGACTTCATGTGTGTGTGTTAAAAACATGGCTTCAAACCTCTCCACTGAAAACAATACAAATGGTATTAATTGTGTCTCACTGTGATGTATAGGCTGCTATAGGCGGTCGTTTATAATTCATTATGTGCATCTGTTTGCGCCGCCAGAGTGGCGCCAGGGGCGAATGGCTCGCGTGGTGCTGCAGGATGAAGACATCACCACGAAGATTGAAAACGACTGGAAGAGACTCAACACTCTCATGCACTACCAGGTAAACGCATACATAGGTTGTTTTTTTTGTGTGTGTGTGTGTAATGTTTTCCTTAATTAGCTCTCACACTTCACCCTTATTTTTTTTATTTTTTTTTTCATGAATTTCACTTCAGTCTCTGCTGTGGCTTTTATTATGGAAATTGCACCACATACCTTGGCAAACTTTGATGTTTCCTGCTCTTGACTTTTAGGCAGCCAATTTTCAGCTCCTCATTTGCATTCCCGCGCCTGGTGTAATCCAAGTGACTCGCAGAATAGAGGACAATTACTGTACAGGTGGCAGGAGAGATGAACTCTCAGCATCTCTGCCGACACTTCTCCCTCCTCCCCGGAGAGATGAAGCGGCTGTAGTCGGGAGGACAGCATTTCTCTCTCTCTCTCTTTCTGGCCCGATGACTTCTACGCCGGCAACAATTAGTCCCGCTGTGACTGCCTGCTTCTGTCTCTTCACATGTAGGACCAGCGTTCACACCCCACAATTTATGGGGCCCGTGGGCTCACCTGTTGCAGTGTGGTAGACAACTAAAGGAGGAGGAACAATGAGAACGAGAGGAGTTCTGCATTTTTCATGAGAATTTACGGCTGTTGAAGTTGTAAATGAAGAAACCAACAGGGAGTTAGAGGGAAATAACATGGAATAAAAAAAAAAAAGAAACCAGGCAGAATGAGAAGGCGGCAATCTCCGCAGGTCGTGAATCCTTTGCAGTGCAGCGCTCAGCCAGCTCTCATTCGTCAGTCAAAGGGGGACCATCTGCTTCAAGACTGTAGGAGGTTTGATACCTGCTTAAGAGCGGAGCCTGGGACCGACGGGGACGCAGCTTTGGCTCAAGTTGGAGATGGAGGCCAGGTGATGCAGCTCCATCTAAAAGCAGTAAATGAGGTTGAGGTGGCAAAGATCAAAGCCCTCACAATAGGGGGTCAATCTGAGCTCCTGCCCCAGAAGGACAAGCGGTATAATTGAACAGATGTAGGAGTCATTAGAGGAAGGGACACATCACACTGTCCTTCACACCGGACCTGGCACCATGCAGCTTCTTTCCCCTTTGTCTTCCCCTCCCTCGTCACCCTCCTTTCTGTTCTCCTCTTTGTCTCCACTAAAATTCTCTCGGTAAATTTTTTTTTGTCTCGTTTACATTTTATTCCTTTAAACCCATTTCAAATCATTTGTTCCTCTCGCCCACTGACGTCCAACGCGGGCTCTTTTTGCCATTATTTTTTTTTTCTCCCCCCTTTTCTTCCTCTCCTGCTCTGAGCACCTCTCCTCGGTTTCTGCCACGCTCCCATCCTCGATGAAGCAGTCCGGCTTGTTTGTTTTCGGACCGTAATGGGCTCCTCTGTTGGGTTTTTCTCTCTGCGTTCGTTAGCCGGGGGAGAGGCTACAGGACACGTAGCAGCACGCGTGTGGCCACTTCACTTATGCGCTCGCTCAGTAGCAGATCTGAGGACCTCGCTATTGATCATGGATCTAAGGGCTCCCTGCGTACAACGCAGGGCTCAACGCCGTGCAGCTTCAGAGAAGATACCAGTTAGGCTGCGGGGCGACGCGGCGAAGAGCGAGGAAGAGGAAGACGGGATGCAACAGGGCAGTCGTGGTGGGAGAGATCAGAGTTGGATGGAACAACATGGACACTTTTTTTTGTTGGTTTTTTTTTGTTTCGCATCGTTACTGTTTTGATGAGCTGGCAATGTCCCTGTATGTGTGTGAGCCTGGGAGTGTTTGGTGTCGCACACCATGGCGCTGCATTGGCAGCGGTGACAACACATCTGGCTCCATATCACAATAAGGAAGCACAGCTCATTAAGCCCCAGAGAGTGAGGGGAAAAAGCTCGAAGAAAGACAAAACAAATGGGAAGACGTGAAGAGAAAGTAACGAAATGGGGTCTGAAATATGCAGAGTGAGTCTAAGCACTACCTTGAGTATTTGCTAATTTACCCATAGCAGAGACACAGGGACTAGACGGAGGCATTAAAATTCATGGGGGCTCACAGCTACCCAAGAAACCCCATTGGCTATTTACCCTGCCACATGGGAAATAATAGTTTACACAACCTGGATATGGAAATCCACACCTTTCCAAGCTCCTCACTACACTAGAATTATAAACAGAAATGCACACATTGAAAATGAGTTTCAAATCTTTATTCTTTATCACCTTTGCATTCACAGTCAGGAGAACAAACCCCTCATCCCTCCTCCCTCCCCCCTTCTGCTGCTTTCTCTCTACTTCTGTGGGGTTTTTTTTGTTATTTTACACACTCTTTTTTTGCATAGATAATGATAGGAGTACAGAAGCACACACACATACAGCATATGAGCTGAGATAAGAGATTTAGGCGATTGGAGAGTTTTTGGCTGATTTGGATCTTTCTTTGTTGATTAATCTTTCTCGCTGTCAAAGCGAACCTTTTCATCGCACCTTTCTTTCTTCTCCCAACTCCCCCGTCTCTGTCGTCCTGAGACACCTTAGTATTAACCTCGCTGCTGCTGGATAGTTTCTGGGCAAGTAAGCAGGGAGCAGGAGTCCCACAGCTGCACAAATCAGACATCTTAAGTCACTTTTTGTTTTCTCTTTTAAGGCTATGTTCAGACTGATAGCCAAAATCAGATTTTTGTCATATCCAGATTGATTTTTGAAAGTCTGAAAAACAAAGATGCAGAACCAAACCACATTTGGAAGGTGGTTTAAAATGCGATTCAATCGAATTACTACAGATGCGTCTCAGTCGGGACGCTCTGCTGACTCGGATCGTATTTCTTGCGTTACTTGCAACGTGACACACGGTGACCACCTCATTTTAGAGAGACATAGTGAGCAGAACCTATGCGAGCAGGGCGCTGTCAGAAAGTGTTGATATTGGCGCTGTGGAGGACAACGACAACAACCGTCCACGGACAGAAGAAGAAGTAAAGTGTCTGCTGCCACTTCCGTGTTGGAAAGCCGTTTTGGAAAGCCGTTATGGAAAGCCGTGTCATCAGCGTAGCTGCGCGTACCTCGTTACCACGGCAACCCATGCGGATAGGTTGGCGATGTCAGGACACACCAACGATCCGATCTGTTCACTTGTAAATAAAAGTGCGAACAGTCTGTCCTAAAGATCTGATTTGAGAAAAAAAAATCTGTATCGCCTGCAGACTAAATATAGACGTAGTCACTTGCGGGAAACATTGACAACTGTCATAAATAGGACATAATCATGAGCTGAAGTTAGTCAGATACATTTTTTTATGATAACGCCAATTACAAACAGACGTGTGCATATATTTGCCACGCGCAGTGTGACTAATTACTTTGATGCCGCATATTATTATTTGTATGCCACATACATTTTTGGGGGGCATGTGTTCTTTTCTGGAATATTATTGTGACAATAATCGTCATACTGCTCCCTGTTTCACTTTGGCTGAGAGTACACGAACAGTAAAGTCATCTCGGAAACTTTCCTCCCCCGGCCGGTGACCTCTGCGTGTCCTCCTCTCTGCGGTGAAGGAACAAGCAGAGCAGACACTGACGACCACACCGGGAGAGCCTGCCAGATAGATCCTGTTACCCACCCTGCAGACATCGCTGGGGGCATTTCAGGCTATTTTCAACAGCCCCAGACAAAACGGATACTACTACACCGCTCTGTGTTCATCAATCTAACACTGTGTCCGTCTTGGCTCACTGGTCTCCACCCTAAATCTGCATTAGGCGTTCAGTACAGGTTCAAATCTGGAGGGTTATTAGGAGGAAGAATATCGTCTGTGCAAAATCTTTAACAAAATTTGATTAATCTTGAACTGCTGCCGCACCTTGAGTCATATCTCCAATGGCAACAACCGTAGTATTTCTCACATTGATTGCTCAATGACACATTTCATTGATTCAAACCCACCTTAAACTCCATTTTAAAGTCTTGCAAATTGGCATTAAACTCTTCAGGAGATTCCTAGAGAGAGCCATATTCCCATTTAATGGCCCCTTTCACATTTTGTCAGCTCTGACAAGTACTGCACATATTCACAGACCCGTGTGTTTCCGAGCTGCCGGGCAGAGTCAAAAGGTGCGATAAGCATCGCGATCAGAGGGCACGAGTTCTGGAGAGACGGGACACCGAGGGGACGGGTGGACGAGTTCGGACCAGAGAGGCGGGGTTTGTGCTGGGAGGGATGGGGCTGAGGAAAGAGAAAGATAGAGGATGACCACACTCTGCCACCTGGTCAACTCTGCACCGTCTAATGGAAGGTCTTATCACAGGCAGGGCCCAACAGCCCTTATCACACCTGCCCACTATCAGCCCCACACTGGATTATCCCTGAAGGGCGAATCTGCACGCCTTCAATCATTTACTACTATCACAAGGGCCCATCTCTGCTCGAGCCTCCCTGTCAGCCATAAAAAGCAAAGAGAGAGAGAGCGAGAGATGGAGGGAGACGGAAAGGGAAGAGAAGCTATTTCATGCTCCCAAGAGAAAATGCATCACAGGAGTAGTGGTGGAAAGTTTCACCGAAGTCCACGTTGTAGGTGTGTTTGAGTCGGTCCCTGCAGCCATAGAAATTAGTTTTAAAGACAAATGAGAAAAAGGTGATGTGAAAGGTCCAAGATGTAAGGAGAGGGTGAAGAAAAGGAGTTTTCATTTCTCTCTAAGAGACGCGGGGCTTCTGAACTGCGTCGTAAAGATGATTCCTTCAGATTTCATCTCCCCCCAGTTTGGAGTGTCTCAAGTATGGCCAGAAGAGGCCAGATGGCCACTTCAACAAATAGCATGGCCGAGATTAGTTTGCGAGGACGCGAACGATGGAGGACGACAGAAGAGGGGTCGGTGCTCTCGAGAACAAGGACAAACCCAACATCTAGCGGCTTATTTTCCCAACAAAGGGGGGAGGAAACAGAGCCTCAGTCCTGCAAAAAAAATAAAAAATAAAAAAATAAAGGAAATGAAATGAAAAGAAGAATTTTCAGTTTTTCTGTAGAATCTTTGAGGTATTCCTTTTGGAGCCTGGCATTTGCCTTTTGTTTATTTCTCCACTGGAGGCTGATCAGTTATTTTTCTTCACTAGGTCTGAAGCAGAAATCCCTCCTCGGGGTGAGCTGGAAATGCCAGCCAACAAGCTGCTTGTTGTGGTGGTTTTTCAGAGAAGAACCACAAGTTTTGTTTGCAGTGTTTTGTAATTTTTTTCTAAGCGGGGGACGTGTCGTGTACCAACGTTTGTCGCATTTTAAAGATTAATTAGAATTAAACTGCCATTTCATGACACATTTATTACACTGACGAAAGATCTCTGCATCTTATTGAACAGATTGTTTTGGCTAATTTTGGATCTGTAATGACTGGAGCAGAACATATAGGGTCAATAGTCTTTTGTAAATCTAAACTACAAAGGGGAGAAAAAGGATAAACCTCAGTGTCTGTCTCTTATTCATGACACAACATCTTTTACAAAGCCTCTCTTCTCTCTTCGTCTTCCTCTTTGACTCCGACTCCGCGCTGCTCTATTGCTATTATTATACCATCATACCCCCTTTTTTTTTAAGGGTGTGAAGTGTACACGAGATGAGACATTCGGCGTTCTACTCTCCGTCTCTCTCCTTCTGACAGTCTCTTCTTCCTCTCTCGGTCTCGCTCTCTCAGCATCTTATCCCGGTTCCAAAGCTTGCATCATGTCTCTAAGGTTTGTGAAGGGGGGGATGACAATGACAGTCATGTTGAGTACAGCCATCATGCAGCCGCAGCACTCTGCTCTGCTGAGAAAAAAAAGCCACGGGGCTGTGGTACATAGCAGCAGGGAGCACGGATATGACAGGAAGGGATGCAGGGGGTTGAGATATTTTTGGCTCATGGGATTATTCACTCAGGGCCTGACATTCCCTCATGGAGGCTTCTCCTAAAAAATACTTGTGAGAACCACAGACTGGAAATAAAGCTTCCGGTTCTGAAAAATGAGGCCGATGCGGAAGTGCCTTAAGACGCAATACCACCAAGTGCCACTGGAGGTCGGTTCCAAAAAGCCTCCGACTCCATAGACTCCCATTCAACTAGTCTCATAAAATTTTCAGTCAATAGAATTTCTCCAAGAGTTATCTTGGTGTTGTTAGCTAAAGTCGCTCCTTCTTATTAGTGTTACGGTTGTCAATCTGAAAATAATCCCGTCATTAATTTAAAAATAACATTCAAAAAGCTGTGTTTTTGGGGGCGTGTCTGTTTGATTGACAGGACTGTGGTGCAGTCAGGTCACAGCTGTCGGTGGGCGGGACGTAGTATCACCGGGTATCCAATCAGATCCTCCGCTCGCTCTTTTCTAGCTCTTCCAAATATGGTCACTACCGGCTCCAAGCCGCTCAGAACTAGCGAGATGGCGACGGCCAAATTACAAACTCGAGGCTTCATCACGGCCGTTCACAAACCAACGGTTGACGTCACTGCTGGTTGCCGGTTGGTGAGATCATGTTGTGTCTGTTGGTATCTGGTGATTGGGACTGATAAACCCTCCTTGGGATGGATTTTGATCCAGGAAGTGTTCTTTCAAAACATTTTGCGTTTTGTGTTTCTTCTCACAGGTGTCGGACCGCTGCGTGGTGGCTCTGGTGCCCAAGCAGACGTCATCGTACAACATCCCTTCCTCAGCCAGCATATCACGCACCTCCATCAGCAGATACGGTGAGTCAATACACCAGATTGCTCTTATATACTTTTGTTGTGGCTTTGACATTGATTGATTGCATCGATGCAAAACATCATTGCATGTTTTATATATCAGGCAATTATGGATCTGTTTGCAGGCCTGTTCCATGTTCTGTATATTTAAGCTTATTGCCCTGGCTCTCTTTGCCACAGACACATCTAAATGTGTTTTATGTTAGTTCTTTCAGATATGAACAAAGCCAAAATCCACTTTCCCCAAAGCAATGGTCTGCTCTATTTTTTTTTTTTTTTTTTGCTGCAGAGGGTCTTTGCAGCCTTTTTTTTCTCTCCAACTGTGTGCTGCAGTTCGCCTCACAGTTCAGGTCCACACTCTGCTGGATGGTGCAAGAGTGGGAAGAATAGAGAGAGAAAGAGAAAAAAGGGAGAGAGTGAGATACAGCCTTTGTTTGTTTTTAAGTCCATGATTTATAATGAAGACTTTTTCTGTGCAGGACTCTTTGGGCTGCTCATTGAGGCAGACACATGCTTCAGATGTGCTTGTAGTTACTCGGGTACCAAATTTGGTCCTCTGCCAGACACGCACAGCAGCAACGAGTCAACTCGTGATTGCTAATTATTCTGTGTGAATGATACTTCACACAAACAGAAAAAGATAAGTGAGCATGGCCAATTATCAGGATCGGGGATAGAGGGTGAGCGCTGCCTTTAAACTTGCCTGACACAGAAAAGGAGCTAACAGCATCCTTATCCCCTCCAAGTAATTACGCTTATTTACAAATGTTGGAAACAGTGGCTACCTGTTGATACTCGCTCAGAAAAAGAAAAAAAAAAAAAAAAAGAAGCTCTTTATCTGCAGTGTATGTACTGTGAAATAAAGTGGAGCGACATTTCCAGCGGAACTGATCAAAATTATTTCTGATGACCTTTAGAAGATTGCGGAGCACTCAATCGTTACTTCCTTTTTAAAGAAAACACAGCAGACAGACAGCAAAACAAGGAGGACCGAAGCAATGTAAACAAATGGAACTATCGATGGAACAAAAGGAAAGATGTGGTTACTCTCATGTTAAATCTTAATTAGAATTTTAGCTTTTAATTTTTTACACTTACATTATAGTTGTATGGAGTTATCGGAATTACTCATTTTAATCTGTCCTTAAATTGCTGCTTTCCTGGTGTATTCTCTTCCTTGTTTTGTTTTTTTTTGTTTGTTTTTGCCGGTGCTGATGCACTGGAATCGAATGTGCATGGCATAGAAAGCGGAGGTTCTGCTGCTGGCATGAGCCCGCCGCTCATCAATCATAGGTTGGCACAGCGGGCACAGCTGCACCTCGACACCTGCTGATGGACTCATACCAATTTCACGTTCAACACTTAGCATCTTGACTCAATTTACACCACCGGCTCCTAGCTTTTAAAAATCAGCCTGAACACACTCCCCTGCTGACTGGCTGAGTCCAAAGAGCTGCGGATTGCAGCAAAAAGATGGGAAAAGGACTGCGGGGCCGCTGTTTAGGAGAGTTAGGAAAAACGCTGGGGGGTGCAGAAAGGATGGAGGACATGAGGGGAGTTGATGGGCAGTAAAAAAAAAAAATAAAAAAAAAACTGTGAGTGGATTAAGATAGGATTTGGAATCTCAATCCACCCTGCACGCAGGCACATATATTCAACACCCATCTTTGTCCCCAGTGGCCCTTCTGGACGGGCAGCGTGGTCTTGTTTAAAAGGTATAACTGGCTTTATTGGTAGCGAATGCTTTGTTATTCCGCTCAGCTTTTTTGAAGCCAGGTGAGAGAGAGAAGCCCTCATTGAGATCCTCACATCCTGATTCTCTAGACAGCCGGCTGCCACGAGAAGATGCCGACTAATTAGGGAAACCGAAACCGGCGGAGGCGGGCACACGAGAGCACAGACGAGGAGGGATGTATGGATGAAGGATGGTGGCTAAAGTGCTTAACAAATGAGGCATGTTTTGATGCATTGACTGGAGAGTGTGACAGGGATGTTTTCAACGCGCCAAGAGCCAATTATGAGCGCTTTTAAGTGGAGTCAGGCACAACCACGAGGCGGTGATGTAAGAGAGTGAATGATGAGTTAGAAAAAAAAAAAAAAAAAAGAAACATAATTATCACATAATCCGTGACGGAGAGAGAAGAATTAAACGACAAATAAATAAATGTAGCATTTATTCCGTCCTGCATGTAATTCTGTCTCGTATGCGATGAGGCCAAACGGTGCTGTTTTAACGCGTCTCGTGTGTCATCAAGAGGGCTACTACTAATCAATGCGTCTCCAGTGACCACAACTTCTCCTCCCTTTCATTACTTGTCTGCCCTCCAAAATTATCGATCACCGCAATTTTCCCTCCACAGCGGGGCTCAGAGCGGGAGGAGCGCAGAGGATTCGGCTTTGTAATGAGTTACAAAGGAGAGGTGAAAATGAGAGAGGGGGGCTGCTGTGAGTGTGTGTGTGTGTGCGTGTGTGTGTGTGCGTGCGTGTGTGTGTGTGTGTGCGTGTGTGCGCGTGTGTGTGCGCGCACGCTGCGTACAGTAGGTGTGACTGTATGCTAAATTTACATTGGCGCTGCCTGCCTGCACCGAAAGGAAAGCTTTTTATAATCACAGTAATTTAAGCTTTACTGACAATCCTCTGTCTCACTGTTTGGTTTTTTTTTCTGGACAGACTCTTCATTCCGCTACACGGGGAGTCCAGACAGCCTCCGTTCACGTGCCCCCATGATCACCCCCGATCTCGAAAGCGGCGTGAAGGTGTGGCACCTGGTGAAAAACCACGAACACGGAGACCAGAAGGAAGGAGATCGCGGCAGCAAAATGGTGTCTGAGATTTATCTGACCCGGCTGCTGGCCACAAAGGTACATCAATATTCTCTTCCTGCATGTCGATAATTCTGTATGTGCTCAGCACGTGCTGAGTTTTCTTAAATTTTTTATGAGATTACAGCATTCACACTGCAGTTTTTTTTGGAGTGAAGTATTGTCTCTTGTTGCCCGTGCTTCGCTAATCTCGGCGTACTCTCTCGTTCTTCTACCAGGGTACGCTACAGAAATTTGTCGACGATCTATTCGAGACGTTGTTCAGTACGGTCCACCGAGGGAGCACTCTTCCCCTGGCCATCAAATACATGTTCGACTTCCTGGACGAGCAGGCGGACAAACACGGCATTCATGATACCGACGTGCGTCACACATGGAAAAGCAACTGGTGAGGCTGTTCTTTTTAATGACACCAAAAGAAAATTGCATATGAAAGATGTCTATAGTGTAGCATAACTGCTCTAGCGTGTAATATATATTCAACTCGATCGTCACTGGCCGAGTCCGATAACTTCTTCCTGTCTTTTCACTCCTCGTGTTCATCTTTCATCATTCCAGCCTTCCTCTGCGTTTCTGGGTGAACGTGATCAAGAACCCGCAGTTCGTGTTCGACATCCATAAGAGCAGCATCACGGACGCCTGTCTGTCTGTGGTAGCTCAGACCTTTATGGATTCTTGCTCCACTTCAGAGCACCGCCTGGGAAAAGACTCGCCGTCAAACAAGCTGCTCTATGCGAAAGATATCCCCAATTACAAGAGCTGGGTAGAGAGGTAATCCTCTTTCTTCTCGTGCGCACACTTCTGCACAAATTCTGTAAAAGCATTCTGTGAGTTGAGTGTTAGCAGGTATCCATTGTTGGTGAAAGTGATATTATGGCTCAAAAATGTGACTGTGATAATAGAATTTCCGCTGTTACATGGGCTGCAAGTGATGCCAAGTGTCGCCCCCTCTTCTGCAAACCCCCCCCCCCCCTCCAGGTACTACGCTGACATCAACCGGCTGCCAGCCATTAGTGACCAGGACATGAATGCCTATTTGGCAGAACAAGCCAGACTGCACTCCACGGAGTTCAACATGCTCAGCGCTCTCAACGAGATCTACTCTTACGTCAGCAAATACAGCGAGGAGGTCGGTGATATCTGCATGCACACGCGCACACATGCGCACGGCCCGAACATGAGCGCAGCTGTTTCTGAAACATTATGTGTCTGGCATTTTTCTTTTTAACATCACAGTTTACTCGACATCTGAAGAGCAATCTGTGTGTGACACCTCTGTCCTTAATGTATGAGCATTTGCAGGAGAAACCCACTAATAATACAAAGAGATACGAGGTTTATTGCAGATTCTGCAGGCGAGTAATGTACAAAAACTCCTGAGCAGGCACGAATAGCACCGGTGTATTGGAAAAACATAAATCATCTCCGTAGCTGCAGCTAAATAAATGAATCAGAAGCATATACTGTAACTAATAAAAAGAAAGAAAATAGGAGCTGTAATTCTAAATGAATACTACTTATGACTATTTTGTCAACACTAAAGAACGAGAGGATGAGAAATTCGTGGTTTTTTTTGCTAATTGAATTACCCCAGTATTCTAGTGAAACAGCAGCAGAATCAAAACCATCTTCATCCTCCGTCTGCTCTGCTCGGAGCTTCTGCGGTTGTCTCTGCCTTTTTAGTCCTTTCATTTACTTTTATATTGCATTGATTGTGTAAATTCCTACAAATATGTTATATTATAGGTAATATATGGCCTATTATATTGTTATTTTCTCAGGCGCAGTTGAACTGTAGCCTTATTAAACATTTTGGAGTATTTCTGAGCAGTATAATGTCTTTTCTGAGCTTGTTGAGCTCCCACCGATCCCTCCTCTGAACTACATACGGAGCTCCTTCTCTTGCACATTTTACCTGGAGGGCAGTCCCAGGCACTCGTTGCATAATGAGCTGCTGCCTCAGTAAATCAGCCACTAATTACGGGCAGATTGCGAGCATAATTCGAACGGGAGGCGGGCCGCAAATTTACCCCGCGCTTTAATGTGCATACATACATCTTACCCCCTCGGTGTTCCCCGACTATTCATAACTGGCAAGAGGTTAGTGAGGTCAGCTCCGAGTATTCAGTAGACTTCCCCAAAGCCCAGAGGTCTAGTGAGACCTGAGCTTTAACAAGGCAGTGTGTCTGATCTGTGGAGAAGAAAGTGAATGTCTACAAGCTCTCAGCATGCTGCCCTGTCCTTTCGCCTGCGCTGAGTGAGAGCGGCCTATCTGTTATATAGGGTTCTCATAGGCAACACACACACACACACACACACACACACACACACACACACACACACACACACACACACACACACACACACACACACACACACACACACACACACACACACACACACACACACGTACGCACTCAGATCACAGGAAACATAAAAAAGAAGGGAGGAAGATAAGGAAGAGAGAGGAAGAGGGAGCATTTATGGAGCCATTCTGCCTCTAATGTCAGCTCCTCCTCTGGGAAGCTTTAGCCTGACCTTTTATGTAGCTCCCCAGTATCTCTCTCTCTCTCTCCTGTTTCTCTCTCTGTCTCTAACCGTCTCTCTCCCTCCTTCCTTCTTTCCTTCTTTCCAGCCATTATCCAGTCAGCTTCCCCTTTGCTCTCCATGAATCTCATACACTCACTTCTGCTGCCTCTGCAGTTGTCGGCACCTGATGCCACACATGCACGGAGACGTACGCAAACAAGCACGTTTCGCACGCGCCGTCGCTCCTGCGGCACCTCTTAGAGTGCAGTGCGTAAAACCTCATCCAGCGCCATTAGCGGTTGTACATTCTTCCTCAGACCTTTACAAAGGGCTGTGTGTCAGGCTAACCGCGCCGTAGCTGCTGCCTCCTTAAATGGATTTGGGAGATGGCAGTGGGAGCTGCACCTGCATACAGGGCTGCAGATTAATAATAGATTGCTATCAGGCCCAATGAGGAGGAGGAGGAAACGTTATGCCTGTAGCTGCCAGCCTTTAAGAGCACTTAAGCAGATGAGTGGGGGACGGTAGGTGGGCAGACAGATACCGCATTCTGCATCAGGACAGGCAGCAAGTAGAGGTTCGCCACGCTGCGTAAAACAGAATGTCCCTGATGTGTTTTAGGCTCATAGTCAACTTTTGCAGCATAAAAAGTATAAAAGCTAGCAAGCCATCACATCACCAAAACCGCCAAATCATAACATAAGTCATTTTAACACAGTAAGGTCCTCAAAACCAGCGGCTTATAGAACCATTCCCACAAGAGCGACAGCTGGAAGGAAAAGCTCCCTTTTAACAGAGAGGAAACCTCCAACAGAACCAGGCTCAGTGGTGGGAAGCCATCTCAACCAGTTGGGTTGATGGGAGAGCAGAGAGAAAAAAAAAGAACAGCACAGGCAGCCAGCAAACAATGAACAATGGGTGGGTACTTGTTACTGATCTGGCCAGTAACAGATCAGGAACATTTAGCTCAAAAGCCAGAGATACATGCAAAAAAAAAAAAAAAAAAAAAGCACAAAGAGCATCAAAAGTAAACTCTTAAAAATGAATGATGTGGTTCTGTTTGTGTGAAAAACGGCGAGCGTTTGATACCGTATTGACATTCCCATCAATTTACATGTTATACTACTTGTGTCTGAAAGCACAAAAATAACACCCTGTTTTGTGCGACAGTGGATAACTTGAGAGTTGACAAAATAATTGTACAAATCATGTATTTAATACCTCACACATTCATGATATGTTTTGTAGAAAAAGTCAGTGAGTGGGCCTGACGATGAGTAAGTGCCCAAAGACAGTAAAAGAGTGAAAGAGAAACATCCTTTAGTAATCTGAAAGGAGACTCAGCACGGATAAATGGTAGATCGTGGTTGACACTTTTTCTTCCATATTCATTTTTTATTCATCTCTTTTCTCCGAATATTTTAAATTGCATATTGCATAAGTTGAGTCGATGAATTATTGTGTTTGAAATATCAATAATGAAACAAATCGCTGCATTCTGCTGTTGTCTATAATAGAAAACAAACACAGCAGCAAACAGGAAAGCACGTATCGAAACACACGCAGCGTTTGTGTATAGTCATCCATATCAAAGAGAATGAAGGTGTTTCCCATATTGTCGTGTTTTGGCAGTTTCAAATATAAATGAGGAGCCTTTGCTATATGGTATGTCGGTGTCACTCTGACACCGATTCATCCCGACAAGGCAGACACTAGATGAGAGAACGAAGAGGAGAGCCTGTCTGAATGCCTTTTGAACCTGACTTGACAAATGCCAAATTCAAAAGATGGGGCTCAGGAGATAAAACGGGAAAGGCTAATGCACAAATATTTTTGTAATATTGCCAAAGATAAAGGCAGTGATGTAATTGTTTTCTTTTTCTTTCATGTGAGGTCCATATAGAAACACATGATCTATACCATTAAAGAAATGTAGATCTGGTATCAGATCAAATTCTGTATCTGAATCATAACTACCAAGCATAAAGAGATAAAAAAATATATATATTTTACAAATATTGATAAAAGCAGCAACTAAATGCATCACAACTAAGTGGTTAAAACAGCTTATGTCACTACACACACACACACACAACTCCCATCCCTCTTTCTGTTATGTTTTGTGTTTTGTTTTTTGTGTTACATTTGGATTATTAATTTTAGGAAACTAGTTGCTCTATGGAGCCGGAGGCTTTTTGGAACCAGTTTAAAAAAAAAAAAGAATTCCAAGCATGCCATGTATTTTTCTGGCTGGTATTTGACCACAGTTTTATTTCGTTCTGTGCAGATCACAGCGGCCCTGGAGCAGGATGAACAGGCCAGGAAGCAGAGGTTGGGCTACAAGGTGGAGCAGCTCATCTCGGCCATGTCCTTCGAGAGCTGAGGGCGACCCCCGACTGCGAGAGAGAGAGAGAGAGAGAGAGAGAGAGAGAGAGAGAGAGAGAGAGAGAGAGAGACCACAGTCTCTGCAGGACCTCCCATTAAGGTCTCACATTACTTACACGTCATCATGGGAGCTGTAACCCACGAACCAGACCTGGGACCTCTGTATCTACAGCTGGACAAACATACAACCTCTTTAGTTTGTAGTTCACCTCCTTCCATGATGCTGCCAGCCAAGGGGCCCACAGACTGAGACAAGACGCCCCGCAGCTGGAGCTGAAAATGGGAAATCAGCGGAGAAGGCAACAACATGGCTTGTATTTATTTTAAAAAAATTTTTTTGTCTTCTTCTCAAAAGGACATTTTTCTCTGTTCAACAGGAAATTGTACGTCGTGTGGGCGCGCACATGCGCGGGTGTGCATGAGTGTGTGTTTGTGTCATATTGAGGAAGACTCCTGCAAGACTGTGAGAGCAAATGGAGAAACAGATTTATTCTCTACTAAGTCAGAATTCAAATCTGAGTGTGAAACGGAGAGGGAAAAAATAAAAAAGGCGAGAAGCGAGGGAGCAGATCTCATGTTAGACAGCTGAGATTGCATTCGGATTTCTCAGATTTTATTTTTGTACTTTGTACATTTGAATATTATCAGTTGCAGTTGGAAAATATTCACTTAGGATCCCAAAAGCATTGTTGTATAAAGATATAAAGAGTGTTAACACTACATCAGGGGTAGTGTGGTTTTAAAACAGGCTGGTGTCTTCTCTCACTCCTTCCCTCCTCGGACTGATGCTTCATACGACATGGACAGAAACCTCTGCTCTTTATTTAATCAGAAGTGTACAGGAAATCATGACACTCGTGCTCATCACACTAAGAGCCAATGGAACTCCACTTGTGGTGGTCACAGTTCAGCCAAGCATGCTCGCACCTAAACTGAGGATGATGGAGATGAAGTCTACGGTGTATTCAGGAGTGGACCTCAGATCAGCATCACTCGGGCGTCAAAGGCTTTCTTCAGCAGTTAGGTCATCTGTGTATGTACCGGTTTATACTTGCCAATCAGTTTATGTGAATGTACAAAATGTTTTGGGTTTTTTTTTTAATAGTTTTTTTTTTAAATTTGTTTTTATGTTTGTCTATTTGAGTTTTGCAGCAAAAATTGTCTCAGTTGAACTGAGCTCCATAGATCTGCGCAGTAGCTCATCATGTGAAGAACTCCATTTCCACCCCAGTCGGTCCAACTGCTTCCTAAATATTAATTATCCCAAATTACAGGAGAGTATGTATCTGCCTTGTGGCTGTCATGTATGTAACTCTGCTGGCTATAAAGTACAGCGTGTGCAGCCACAGTGGAGACCAGTGCTGTGTTCTAAATGGCGTACTTGTGTACTAATACTATTTTGAGTGCGTATAAGTGCGTTCACACTGTCAAGTTCAGAAACCAGCAGTGCACTACAAGTACCAGGATGATGCACTTGAAAACGTTCCAAAAAAGGAGTGTGCAACGCTGGACACTTTCACCCTAAACGGCACCCATCTTGGCTACATAGCGGGAAGGGGGCGGGACCACCGACGTAAAGAATTTTCAAATTAAGATGTCTGAGGAAGCTGCAGCTGTTCCTGACCACAAACGTGTTTCTTTTTCACTACCGCTGCTGGACAGAAAAATCTGTGTGTTGTTGAGTGTGTTTAACTGAGGGCACAAAAACATGTTAATTTCTGGGTAAAGTAATTAAACCTGCAGATATTTTGGCGGGTGACGTGCTGAGGTTATTTCCGGTCAGTGCAGAACAGCAGTGTGCGATTTGAAAACAACACTACTCCGTCAAAATTCCTGCACTACACAACTAAGATTACTAACATGTGAGAGCACTATTTGTTAGTGTACTAAGAGAAGTATGTCATTTGGAACACAACACAGGTGAATACAGTTGGTCTCGGTAGGCTAAAACTTCCATTATGTGTCCACTATTTGTATCTTTTAGGGAACTGGGTCAACTTTGTGTGTACTCTGCATGCATGCTATCGCACTTCAGAAGTGGTCCACCTTTGTTTTGTACCAAGTGCCCAACGAGTCATGCCTGTTTCAGTTGGCCAGCGTTAGTCAATGGAAGATCTTACCCAACCGCCACCTGTGTCTTCGCACAGAAAACAAGAAGTCTGCGTGGGGGCCTAGTTTGACAAAGTGCCAAAAGACCCTGGTGTTTTCAAATTGTTCACTAATGTGTCAAAATCGGTTTATGCTTTACAGAGGAAGCCAAGCTCTCGTATTTGAGCGCGGAGCCGGTTAAAAGTTGAAGCTCGTATAACTGGAACGTTGCGTAAAACTCATGAAAGGTACGAAACATTAGGCAGGTTAAAAGAGAACTGACAATGAGAAGAAAAAACACGTGGACATAATGTGTTTTATGTGGATGCATCTCCTGACTTAAACCAAACAGTCACAAGCTAAAAGGCTGATGGAACTTTCCAGACTTCAGTTGGATGACAACAAACTGTAGATTCCGTCCTCTGGATTGGCGATTTCGTTTTCTTCCAAGATGTACATGTATGTTTGCTTGTTGTTTACATCAAGTACTTGAAACTAGGTAGAATAAAGGTTTGTACAGTATACTGCAACCGTGTGTGTTGAGAGCATGATAAAGGTGGGTGAAAGGTGCTTCTTTTCTCTGTGGCCTTAGATACCCACCTGCTTAGTGTTCCTGATCTTATTAGTCCTCGACTAGGTCACGGTCCTTTCAGCGCTTCAGAGCCCAGTGGTTTTTCCCAGTGATGCGTGGCCCTGGCACGCAGCTGAAGACTGTTTCAGCCAGATAAAGCAAAAGGAAAGGTGAAGAGGGTACGGCTCGGACTCGAGGCAGACATTGCCTCGCTCGGCTTGCCTGAGCTGTTTGAAGAGAAGTGTCGAGAAATGAGGAGCGATGGAGAGGTAGAAAGAGAGAGAACCCCTTTAGCTCTAGTTTCCTGCTCCAGCTTTGAAGCTGCTCTTTGATCTGAGTCAGTTGTGTGCACAGTGTGATCAGGTGATGGAAAGAAAAAAAAAAACATCAAACTAACAGGCAAGGAGAAATGTAGGATGTGATGATTGACATGCTATTACTGTGTCTGGCCAGTGGGGGCAGAAGTGGGAAAGAGGAGTTGTAATTTGTTCCCTCATCTGAAACGGCACCTTCCGACTGAAAGCACATTGCCCACACAAAAGAGAAAAAAAAATTGGAGGCCTTATCTTGTAATTATGACTTACTGTCTCATTCAGTTCTGACGCATCTTTTTCTATGGTCTCTAAGCAGATTCATGAACGTTTATTTGAAATGGACATCGCAGCTAATGGTATCCTCAGAAAGAACACTGACTATAAAGACGTGTATATCACGGCTAAAACTAACTTCCTGCCCCTTTCACCTAACGTAGAAACTTTCAGTGACACCCTCTGGAATATAGTTAAATTTATGTTGGTGGAAACTGAAACGGTATCCGATCCAATTGAAGAAAAATGTTGCACAAAACCTGGCAATACTATCGTCAATTCCTGTTCCATTAGTTTATGGCACATTATCTTGAAATTATGGGATCGTTTTGTCATAGTTGCATTATTATGAGATATTTTTCTCGACATTATGAGATCTAGCTCATAAACATGAGATACCGTCTCAATAATGAGATAGTTTTATTAAAATTTTGAGAGTGGATCTTTTACTTATAAGATCTTTTCTCAATAATGAGTGTGTGGGTTCTTGAAATTATGATATCTTTTTTCATGGCTATAATTCTGGCAGATAGGAGATAGTTGAGTAACTGAGATGTGTCATAATTATGAAATAAGGTTTCCAGGGTTTGTTATGTTTTGTCTTTTGTGAAGTCAATGCGCTTCCATGCCTTCTTGCTCTTTATTTTCTAATTAACATCTATAGGTATACACAAAACATAAAGCTTCTTCCTTTTGATTAAGGTGTCTTCCCAATTTCAGCGAATAGAATTGTATCCTCCTCATACCTCACATTGCTTGTATGGAGTAATGCTTTTTATCATTTTAACAGGACCTAAATGCCTTTTCCTTTTCCAAGGAATGAAATGTATGTTTATTAGAGTCCTTCCAACTCTTAGTTGAGCTCCCCCCCGTACACAGAATTGTGATGAAATCAGACACACAAATTGCTTAAGAATGGCTTTGATTTTTCTTTCAAACATCATTTATATCAGGATGTTTCTTTTTGTCTTGTGTGAGATTTTTTTTTGCATGCGTTTTAGTTCTGCCTGGTATTCCATATCGATCCACTCCATCATTAGTCTAACAGCAGTTATTCCATTTGTAAATGTCTTAAAATCACAGCTGAATGCACCTTTTTTTTGTGAAAGAGATTTTTTTTTTTTGTTACATGCTGTACACTCATTTCTGGGAACCTTTTTAATTTAGTCTGAACTGAGCAGAGGAACGTTTTTTTTTTTCTTCTTCTTTCTGCAGCGCAGAATCCCTCTTGACTGCCAGTTTTGTGAAATATTGAGAGATGCTCATAAACACAACCTCATTTCAGATGAAGCTGATTACTAATTGAAGATGCTTTGTGCACTTTTTTTTTTTGCTCTTGGTGAAATGTGTTGCCGGAGAGAGGGTGTTGTGGTTTTGACTGGCACATGTCATTCCTTATACAAAACAAAGCGTTTAATTAGCTGTTGTTTTTGTTTGCTTTACGGCATCAGATAGAGGAACTGAAATTCAGATCAGTGTATTACTCTCAAGTCAGAATATCACCAAGTATAAAATGAGTATCCTTCCATTTTAAACACATTGTAAACAAACCCTTTGTAGACACTGGAGTTCTGTAAAATAGTAATTACTGGCAATGATGATGATGATGACGATGACGACGATAATAATAATGGCTGTCTGTTCTTCTTGTTTTATAAAAGTGTTGTGAAAATTGTAAGAAACTTAAAGTATTTAAAAAGGTTGTTCTCTTGTTTTTTATTTGCTTTGATTTTGTTATGATAATATATTATTGTGTACCTAATGTAAATATGAAGCACACCTATTTTGCAAGCCAAGGATTCACTTTGTACTGTTGTTATATATAAATAAACTTTGCTGGTTAAAAATTGCATAGAACCAAAATCTGTATTCGTGTATTTCTTCTGTTGGTTATGTCGTGCGCCGTTGGTGCTTTTATTTTGAAACGGCTGGCTCATCTTGAGCCGGAAGTGTAGACGTACGTCAACAGCTGGTCTGACGTCGACAGTTAGCTTTTAGCAGTTAGCAGGAGTTTAAACCTGTTTAGCAGCACTGTTAAATGTCAGAAATAGTTTCTCCATCACATCCGCTCACCCTGGACAGAGGATTTAAAATCACCTGGTCGCTAACAGATTATGCAGATTCAAAGGAAAGGTGAGTACAAACAATATTTCCCCCAATTTTGTCAAATGACCTCGAACAAGTCTGCTACGTGAAAAAAAAAAAAAAATATTGTTATTACTTTTATTATTATTATTTTATTATTTTATAAAGTCCCTCTTCTGGCAATAACTACCCCCCCCCCCTTAAAAAAAAAATAATAATTTTTTTTTTTTAATTAGTTATCCAAATTATGTTTTTCCCAAGAAAAAAAAAAAAATCCGCTAAAGGCTCCACACTTTTGGTTTTATTCAGTATATTTAGATCTATGAAAATACCAATAGTCCCTGAATCAATGTCCCCTTGCAGCTGTTCACCTGTAGTTGGAGCTGGCAGCTTGATGATTGGGGAAAGTCTCGACAGGATTCTTTCCTCAGGCGTTTGTGACGTATAAAACCCCCCCTGTGTGTGTTTTAAACCAAAGGTTCAAAGTGATTTGAAACGTGCAAATACTCTCAAATTGCCATTTTGCTTCAACAGCGACATTTGTTTGAACTGCTTTTTTTTTTTTTTTTTTTTTTTTTTTTCCAAAGCTTTGTTGGAGCATCTTAAAAACATGAATGGGGAGAGTGCAACAGTTGTGCTTTTAGTAGTGATGAAACAGCCTACAGTTTGAGAGAGGCTTTAAAAAAAAATAATTTTGGAGCCACCCATGGGTGCTTCAACATAAGCTGTGTTATGCAAATTTATGCCGTGAACTTTAGACAGGAGGTCTCCCCTGTTTTGTCAACTTCTGTTGTGTTTTCTGGAGCATTGCCGTCATGTAGAGGAGTTTGCGTCTCCTCCGGCAAGCAGCAAAAACACGTAGCTACCGTGCATTAAATTCTAAAACTGCCTATCTGGTGATTTTATGCGATTTGAAAAAAAAAAAAAAAAAACCTCTTCAATGAGGTGATGCTGATTCTGACCACTACCTCCACCCCTCTGACAGGATGTGGGCACCAAGGAGGCCTTCTCTCTCCCAGCTCCTGGTTCACCCTAAAAAAAATAAACAAATAAACCTGCATTTCCCTACCGCTTCCTGGCTTGCAGCTAACTAAATAACCAACTGCTATTACATGCAGAATTGCGGTCGTTTATCTTCATGCGAGTGTGTTTGTTCAGAACGGGCTCGGCTCCTACGCAGCTCCGCAAAGGCTGCAATCACATTAGGTTGCTAATGGTGGTGTGGGTCAGTGTGTTTAGCCGGAATGAAATGGCCCCGAGGTCAGTGATTCCACAGAGAACGGCCCTGAAGCATCTACTCACGCTTTTATATATATATATATATATATATATATATCTGTCCACTGTGTCAGTGCCCTTTTTTTAGATCAGGTGCCCATGTTAGCGTTATTGTGATTGTTGGCTCCTGTCAACTCCTACAGTCGCAGAAATTCTTGCAACCATACGCCCACATGAATACCTAGCAGTGTCATTCATACCTGCAACAAAAGTGTATTTACCTAATTATTTGTTGTGGTTGTTTCTCAGTGGAGTGGTCACGTATTCACACACTAATGAAATGGTGTTGTTTGACACGGCTTATTGGGGTGTAAACAATGCCCACCTGACTTCCTGGTGCAGTCGGCGCTTCGAGCAATGCGTATCCTATATCTCGAGTCCCTTGGCCATCCCTTCTCCTGTATTTTCTCGAGGGAAGGTCTAATCCCTGCTGCTTCTAATCCTGTACTGCTGAGACCAATTCAAATCCAAGCGGGACTTAACGCCCTGTAATGCCTTTACAAGTAGTTGCATAAAGCTGACATCCCCATTCGTTCTGGGTAGGATTCTCAGCTTGGATTACAAGGCAAATTCTGAAATAATTAATGTGAGTTGGCAAAAGAGGATGCCAGGGGTGATTTCAAAGAATGGCCGGGTATTAATTTCACAATGAAACAATCCCCGACACTTTGTTGGACCTCGGTGATTCTCATTGTCATCCGGATTGTTAAATGTCTTTGTTTTACATTTGCAGCCGTCTGAGACCATCTCGAGGCAAAGGGAAGCAAACCAGTGCATCGGGGAGGGGGGGGGGGGTTGTAACGCACACCTTATCACTGGGTAGCCATGTAAACAAAGCTTCTGGGTCACCACCTATTGAAGTATTTGTATATCGGCACTCATTTAGATCTGTGCATGCAAGTCGTCGGTCGCGGATTCTTTTCAGAAACGGCTACTTTTAAAATAATGAGGTTGGAGATTGTCTTTAATAGTCGTTTTATCAAAAAGTCTTTCTCCCTACCTGTTCCAGCCTGTCTGTGGCACTCAGTCTGTATCTTACTACCAAAGACTCATTGAGGTTTTTTATTATTTTAGTTTTATGGAGCTCTTTGTCATTGGCTATACTGTATGAAGTTTTGTGTGCGCGGGGGATATTTGTCCATCTTACTGAAACAATGTTTGACTTTGGTGATTCCACAGTAATGTCTTTCACAGTCAAATGCAAATACATCAAGTCTTTGTACAATGGGGCCGCTCTATTGCTGAATTTACATATGCACTTTTAGTTAAAAACAAATATATATATATATATATATATATATATATATATTACAAATAATAATTACAGTATACCATGATAACAGTTCAGTTTGATTAAATCAGCACGTGTGTGTTGCTTGAAGGCATATCACTATATATAAATAAATGGGCGTATTACATCTGGCTGCAGATGATAAATCAAACTTCCATTTCATATAAACAAAACACAACAGATACATATCCTACTTATGTACTTTGCTGCTATAACAGTAAATGCAAATCATAATGCCATCTTCAAATATTTGGTTAACTTAATTAATCCAAATATTGCGAATTGAAGTGGCCTCAATTGAACTGATTGGATGTTATGGACAAAACAAGTGACCGTAGATGGGCGGAGAAGAGACAAGAGACTACTGGGAGGAAGAGAGAGGGGACATAAGCTGAGGCCAATGTCCACCTGAGCAGGATGAGACATAACGAACGTAACACAAGAAAGAGATACTGGTGGTGGCGGTGGGAAAGTTGGTCTGAGCGAAATTGCGAACGAATGCGATTCCAGGTGTCATGAGTACTCGGCACAGGCTCTATTTATAGTCTGGCTTCACACTGTTGGAGCTGTCACTCTTAGTGAGCTCTGCAGCCCATCTCACCTGCCACTTGCTCACCTCCTTCTCATTAGAACGCCACAGGAAAACACACATCTGTGGGCACTCTGCATGATTCACAGGTCAGAGCCTCATTCGGCACCATGTGTTCTACTACTTACTGTATGTGTGATTTGTACCCGTGTGTTTGTGTGTTTGTGTGTTTGTGTTTGTGTGCGCACACGTGACCAAACAGGTGCGTAATCAGCAAAATGAGACGTGGGAATCTTACAAGCGTGTTTATATGAAAAGGGAAACGGGACCTATTAATTAAGCGTTTTGAATAGCTGCAGGCGTTACAGAAACTTTTCCGGGTGACATTCGCTGACAAGTTCTCCCTTTTACAGGCGAGGCTGACGAACGGCGTCTTTCTCCGGTCGCGACTGGTCCCTGCTCCCCGAGATGATAATGAGGCTCTCCCAGCAGGCTCGCTGACAGCCTCCTGTTGTGTGGCCCCGTCTCTTTTAGCACTGCACAGCAAAAACAAAGAGGTGGGTGGCGTCCATTCGACCCAATGCCCCCGGTCCACCCGTACCAACTGTGCTTCCAAAAAAGTGCACGCCTAAGTATTTTTTTTCAGCTATGCAAATGCACAGGGACATTACAGTACACAAGTGCACCCAGGAACAGGGTTGTGTTATGAATATAAACTCATAGCATGCACATCATTTGATTTTGTATGTGTGTGTACCCATACACACACCTGTGTACCCGTACACACAGTGAGGCTAACTCAGCCACCATGCTGCTCTCAGGCTCAGGGTGGAGGTGAGAACCGCTTGCCAAATTTCCCTTGCTGAATCCCTCGTTTGCATATGCAGATGTTAATTACCACTGGAGCTTGTATGGGCCAATCGGCGGGCTGCTGGAACAGCTTGTGCATCGCTCTCTCTCTCTCGCTCTCTCTCTCACAGCGCCCCCCCCCCCCACCCCCCACACACACACAGGTCGCCGTTTCCACGGTTACTCCCCTGGCTGATAATAAAGATAATCACCTCCGATTTCCTTCATGGCTCATTTTCCCCTGCTCGCTTCTGAATGGCCGAAGCCCCGCTGTCTGATTTTCCACGCTGAGCTCTTATCAGCACGGCGGAGGCCGAGTACTGGGGCGGGGGGCCAAGTCGATGAACCACCTGCCACACACTCACCAGAGGGGAAAGATTTGTTCAGTCAGGGTCTCAGATATGGTGGGGTAATGAGTGCGAGATCATCCATCCGGTATGGTGTAATTGTGATCGGAATAAAAACCTGGACGAGAGCAGGGTCAGATCAGATGAGATCTGGTGACAGTCGTTATCACGCAGACTGACAGTGCTGATTGTGGCCTGAGCGATTAGAAGGAAACGTAGGTCTTTTAAAAAAAACAACTGAAATTTAAGAATTAGTCCACTAAATCAATAGATAATATCAATCAGATACTGTAAACTGGTTTATTCTAAGCCCTTCGTTGTAGTTTAAATGTCCAAAGGTGATTGATCAGCATGTTTCACACTGACTTCCGTGATCTGTATTTGTCAGCGTAAACCGCGTGTTTATTTTTCACCGTTCTCTTAATCTCCTTTAACCGCAGTCTGTTGTCATTAAACATGGCCTGTTGGTCCTCCGTATATCCAGTTGATAAGTCTTAAAGCAAGCCATCTGTTATGGGTCCAATACAATAGATCCAATTCCCACTCACTGTCTCTCCCTTGCCGCCGCCGCACCCCCCTTTCTGTCTCCTTCCTCGTGCTCCCTTGAATCCATTGTCCGGATGGGAACGTGCCTGGGATAGCAAGGCCTTGCTTTCGGCACACTTCTTTGAGAATTATTTAAGGCTTAGGAGTTTCTGTGAAATGAATATTTGATGTGGAGGACCTGAGCGTCTCCCGACGAGCCCAGAGCAACACTTCAGAGAACGACTGGGGTGAGGTGTATAACCCCCTGCTTCAAAACGCACATACACACGCACGCCTAGGGTACACACACACACACACACACACACACACACACACACACACACACACACACACACACACACACACACACACACACACACACACACACACACCTCATCCGCTCATCACCATACCCAGAAAAAGCACCAGACGTTTTATGGCGGGTTATTGGATGAAACGGTCTGCATCGTAAAGTCTGGGGGCTAAAACAATCTGATCATGAATGTGTGTTGTCTGAGACTTTTCTTTTGTTTGCCATTTTCCTTTTACCCTTTGGCCGAGTTTAGTTTTCTTCAAGGTCCTCTGTATTGCAATGGGTTTATTTTTATTTTTTCTTCTGTGGCATCAATTGCTGAGGTTTTACTATGTTTTTAATTTCTTCACCTTAATGTCCTTTATGTCATATTGACCTTTTCATAGGCAAGCATCAACTATATATGTTTTAAATGCCAAGAAATTCGGAAATGTAACAGGATATGTGGGAGATGTGTAGTTTTTCTTGCTGCCACAAGAGTGCAGAATTGAGTTATTCAGAAATATTTTCCCCCTCGGTGGCAGACTGATGGTTTCCAAAGCCTGGTCTTACAGTGCCATCTCATGGTGAACTGTGTAAAATAGCTTAATGGTGGGTTTTTCTTGTAAAATGATGCCCACCACGAAACAGTCTCAACAAAAATAAAACCACTTGAAATAGGAGCTAGCAACTGTTTAGGTAATGAATTATTGCTAAAGCAAAGTTATCGAATACCTTCATCCTTTCCTTAAGAGACATTTTTATTTAAAATATTCAGCCTGAGCCTTCATATTGTGGAAAAAGATTATATATACAATTTTAAACATCCGTTTCAACAAAGTTGTATTTTAACTCCATGCAGATTTTAATGAAGCCCAAAGAGACCATTATATCAGCCAAAATTGAACTTTGGCAAAAATGTTGCAACTGGCGAGAATGATCCAGTTTTATACCGTAAGATCAGTGTTACCGCTGACAGTTTGATTTATGGGAATGTTCTCCGGAGAAGAATCAAACAGACACTTGTAATCAGAGCCATCTGAGCAGCCGGTACCCTAATAAATTAGTCCCACAGACCTTATCTGGCCATGTGCTGCCAGAACACACACAGTTTACTACGTACTTACAGTATGCCAGTAAAGCGGTGGGGTGCTGGTGTCATGCAGACGGCAGCGTCTCGTTTTCCCAGTCCCCTCGGTTGTGATGGAAAAAAGTTAACTATTTCAAAAACTGGATCTTATTTTGATGTCCAAACAAGAACTGGTCACCGTGTTGGAAATTACACTGTAATGTTTTTCCATTTCTTGATCTCTTCTTCGCCCTTTCTGTGTTTTTTTTTTTATATGTAGCTGATTTGGAAAATTTTAATCCTGATAGTTACATAACTGAGACTAATAAATGATTGCTGAATATAATTGCACATACTGGAACTACGAATCCAAAAACCCATGGAAGTGAAATATGAGTGTGAAAAGCTTTTTGAAGTATTAAATGCTTTCGTCTCACTCTCAGCAAGTGCTTTTCTCATGCATCAATATGCATAGATATGCTCAAAGAGAAATCTGGATCAGGGATTTAAAGCTCCTGAGGTTACGAGTTAGAATCTCTTAGACCCCAAAGCACACTCCCAACCTTCACAACCCTCTCAACCTTGAGCATAAATCACTTCAAGATGTCTACCGAAGCCACCCAATCAGAGCCAATTAGGGCTAGTTACAGGCCTGTGGAGTTTGCCGTTTTCACCCCCAAAAAAAAAAAAAGAGAGAGAGAGAGAAAGGACGTGAGGAAGCTCAAAAGGAGGTTGTAGAGAAACAAAGAGGAGATATATGTGTGAGAAGCAGTGATTTCTGTCATTGCCATGCTCTCCTCTGACCTGGGATCTTCCAAATAGTGCTGCTCTGTTAACTAACTTTCTCAGTTGTGATAATATGCGTCTTAAGACTTCACGGCTGTCTGCTCGCGAAACAATTACATGCGTGCTTTGTGCGTTGGGTCGGGTCGGGTCGGCAGGCGCCACTGGGACTGATTTTACGAACAATAGGAGGAGGCTTCCTCCGAAGGGGAGTGCTAAAAAGGAACATCTGTATGGGATCAAGGCAACGGAGAAATCGAGGGAGAGTTAAAGGTGGGAGGAGAACAGAAAGGGAGGACATTTTTGGCATCGCGCTCAAAACTGTGTTTTGGAAAATACAACAACACAAACCACTCGATCAGTAACGTACGGAGGTCATGTAGAGCTAAATGAGTCCAACAGAGGGGACAGTTTTTCCAGCTCTGGGCAGGATTGTCAACACTGCGTATCAGATATTTCCTTGCGTTTTTCCTGTAGCTCATATTCAACAGTGTTTTGTGGGAAAATTGTGTTTTCACCGAAACATTTTTTGGGCTGATGTAATGACAAAGGATGTTGACAGCTCTGTTTCCTGTTTGTATCTCCGTCTCTTCTCGCAGTCTGTTTTTCTACAATAAGATGTGCGAGGTATCACGATATGGTTGAGGTGACATCGCGTCCTGAGGGCAGGTTGTGTTCGTTCAGGTTTTTTCGATTTTATGTACACGTATACGCTCTTACTGATCACGGAACTTTAGCTTCCCTCGTCGTATGGCGTGTGATCGGGAAATATCACTGGTTCCTTCAAAAGTTTTACACAGAGCAACTTTAATATATCTGTGGGAAGAATGTGGGATATGGTCAGAGTACTGAGTCAGAGGTCTGACTGTTGTGTTACACGTTATTGCTGCTTTTTTCTTCTTCTTCTTCTTGTTTTCACACAGTTCCCCTGGGTGGGAAACTGGACGCTGGTGCTGCTCTGCCGTTGTGGTGCGGAAACACTCAGCCGGGTCCGTATCCGTTTCACACAGTTTTAATGTAACAGAAGGCAGGTCATCAAGGTAGCACGGGGTCAAAGGTGAATTTAAATACATTTCGGTGTCTTTCACAGGTCTGGGTTCATCACCGGGTCTGTCTGCACACTCCTGGACCTGCAGGGCAGGTTGGACGCCCGGCAGGAAACAGAAGAGGAGTTCAGATGCGGGATTGGTGATAGATGGATGGAACTGGGTGAGTCTCGACAGTGTCATCGCACACAGAGGGAGGGCTTTTCTGGGTTTCCTTTACTCCGTTGGTCAAGTCATCACTAATGTCCAGTGCCTGGGAAACCTCTCCAGCCTCTCGCAGTCACTGTGAACCGAGATTCCTCAACCGCACCACTGTTCCACAAATGAAAAGGAAACAGGAAAGCCTCTCAGCTCCCAAGAATGTTTAATAGTTTTATCTTTATCACAGATTCAATCTTATTCTGTCCCAAATGACCTCAGTTTGACCTTTTTCTAATGGCCTGTTGTCATTTTGTTTTCAATTTCTTCACACAGTTTTGCAAAACAATAATGAATAATAATATATATATATTTTTTTTTATATATAGAACCTTTCAAAATAAAGTTACAATAGGTAGTGCAAAGGAGAACAAGCAAATGTTTCAAGCAGAATGAAAATAAATCAATATAGGCAAGGTTGACCGAAACATCCCAGTCAAACATTTTTCAGGTTTTACCTCTGTATAGCAAAAACACCTGCCTAGTATTCAGTATATTTATAATATACCACGGCACAGAAAAAGACAGAATAAAGCAACGTTAATGTTCTGGGCAGAGAGACAGAAATGGGAAAATGAGGCCACCACCAGGTTTACTATTGGAAACAACAACAACTGCAGTGTTCTCAAATTCAACTGTGAGCTTTTAATATAAACAGCATTGACCCCATAAGTATTCCTGATCAGTCATGCCTCACTTGTCTTATGATGACTCCATAAGGCTGGCTCTAATATAAAAAAAAAAAAAAAACACACCAAAACCTCCTTAAAAACAACAGCAAAAAAAAAAAGGTCCCCCGAGGGTCAGATTCTTTGCTACCATGTGCTGATCCTCGTGATGTCCTGGCAATGCCCCCCTCACAACACAGAGATTCTTTGTGCGTTTACACCAAAATAAGTCAAACGGTAAGATAGCAAGGGTCAAAGAAGGGGAGTCCATGGAGCCGGAGGCTTTTTGCAGCCGACCTCTAGTGGCACTCGCTGGTATTGCAGCATAAGGCGCTTGCGCATCGGCCCCATTTTTCAGAGCCGTAAGCTACGTCCACTTTTATAAACAGTCTGTGGTCTAAAACCAGTTAAGGCCTGCGGCTTTGTGTTGAGTGTACGATGGAGCACATGGTGTAAAAGGAAGCATGAACAGAAATTCTAGTCTTTGCTTTGACCTTTTAAAATGTTTTTAAACAAATTACAACTCACTTTAAACATTTTAAAACACACGGTACAGTCTGACAACATAGAAGGTGACCAGCGGGGTCGCCCGTTCCCAGACACCACCCTCATCTTGGCAGCATTCATCCTCACATGGTTGCATTGTTTGACGAGCAAGTCTCCAGGCAATCCTCAAAAAGCCAGCGGTGGGACTGCAGTGCTTCCAGATGTGGCCTGCCCGGATCAGTGCAACTACACATCTGTGTGTGTGTGTGTGTGTGTGTGTGTGTGTGTGTGTGTGTGTGTGTGTGTGTGTGTGTGTGTGTGTGTGTGTGTGTGTGTGTGCGTGTGTGTGCGCGCGCGAATGGTGAACACCCCTCATCACACTCCCACAACACACCACACGTCAGTACAGGTTAGGATTTTCTGCTGATGTTGTGCGATTACGAAATAACATGTGGATTTCGTCTATGATGTCAGTGCATGTGTGTGTTACAGTGTTTGAAAAGCGTAGCGTACAGTACATGTAAGCTAGCGCGCGTGTGTGTGTGTGTGTGTGTGTGTGTGTGTGTGTGTGTGTGTGTGTGTGTGTGTGTGTGTGTGTGTGTGTGTGTGTGTGTGTGTGTGTGTGCGTGTGTGCGAGCGGTTCAGTGGATGACTCACTTTTGGTTCTTAGTCATCTGTCCAGAGACGCACAAAAAGCTGCAGCCAAACATTGTGTGTGACGCCATGTGCTTTTACAGGCCTCTCGGCTACGCATGTACACGACATGTAGGAGGCAAGAGGAGCGCTTCCTGTTTACCAGTTGCATTTAAAAAAAAAAAATTTAAAAATGGGATACACTCAGCTTTTTAAACACCGCTCTGCGAATCCCGTCCAAGTCAAATTGAAGCTTTTAGTGTTCGGAACGACTTCAATGTTTTTTTTTTTTTTCCAATTACTCGAAATTGTGTTCACATTTCGGTTAATGTTGGGTCAGTACTTTCTTCTCACAGGCAGGACACAGGAAATGATTTCTATTTGTACGTTGTCTTCTTGAGCAGCCACTGATATCCTCCTGAAGGCCCACCTTGTTGCAGAAATAGCGTCACGAGCACACAAACATCTGTGCAAGAGCTCCCGTGTTTTCACCTGGAACACAAAAACTACAACACACACAAAGCTCAGCCTGCTGCCCAGCTTCACCCACCAACACACACACACGCACACACACACACACACACACACAGGGACAGGGGAGGAAGCTGTGGGGGAAACGGGTTAACAGGCGGCAGTTAGAAAAAGGGGTGTGGAAACAGGAGAGAGAGAGAGAAAGAAAGAGCGAGAGAGAGCGAGGCCAAAGGAGCGAGTCCTTATAAAGAGAAACAGAACCCGGGCCGGGCTGTATCCTTCGTGTCTGCCCTGCTCACTCAGACCTCACAGGAAACCTCCAGCTCCCCCCCGCCCGCCCCCTCGGCCCTCACGCTCTCCTCCACTTATCCTCACTTTTGAACTTCACACACAGTCCCGCCGGCCGCGCCGAGTCTGACCAGAGAGGATGGCTACGTCCATGTGGAGAATGAATGGGCTCTGCAGGAGGACGGCTGGAGTCCTGCTGCTCTGTGCACTCTTGCTCAGCAGTGAGTAATCTCCTACTCATTGATTATTTCATACACTTTAATATTCTTTTACTGTTCAAATAGTCATTTATTTCTTCTTTTGTGTGTGTGTGTGTGTGGACTTGTAAATTTTAGCTGCCGCTTTGTTTGTGTCTCTTAACGTTGTACAGTAGCGCACGAGGTTTCGTTTGATGCCCTGGTAGCTTACTCACTGGCTTTGATGTGTTTTACCAACGAGGTTGCGCACGGATGCAAACAGGCGCGATCGGCCGTGAGGTGGCTGCAGGCACAAAGGGTCCGCACACGAGTTGGAAAGTTGCAGTTGCGAATCATTACGCTTTACATCCTGCAGTGCATCTGGGTGGAGCTGATGTGTGTAAAATGATAAAAGCCACACACACACACACACACACAGCACAGTCTCAAATATATAAATGTATTTTTTAACAAAATGTTAGATCAGTTGTTTCATATCTGTTGCATAAAAGTAAGTGTCTTGACTGTCTTCAGTGAGAGATTTCTTACACGTGTGCTACATATGACAAAGTGACCACATAACACATGTGAATTCAACACGGAGGAAAAATAGTTGCCTCAGCTGTGTTCCTCACACGTGAACCGTGTGTCTGTGTGCGGACTCACTGGTCCGTCTGAGGCCCGATGCTAATTGCAGGGTGATGTATGGCTTGGACGGTGCTGCTGCCTCGCCGGTTGTAAAGCAGGACTAGTCCTAGTTTGGCCCAGTGTAACGACTTCTGCAGAGCTGTTAGGGCCCCATCTGTGTGTGTGGGGGGGGGGATGTTCAAAGTGACCTTGGGGAAGACTAGGAGGAGTATCCCAGCCTGGTGGAAATAACTAAGGGTTTTACTTTAAAAGGGAAAAGATCATGAGATGGCAGAACTTGTTCGTAGCTTGTACAATAAAAAGGCTCGCCGCATACCGCCTGCATCAGCGGCCCTAACAGATGGTAATTAGATTTGCGTGCAAACCCCGTCAAATCAAGTCAAGTTACTTTTTCTTATTTATGTAGCCCAATATCACTAATCGCAAATTTGCCTCAAGGCGCCCTATTATTCAAACAGCATAACACTCCTTCTATCCTTCTAATAATCTAATATACATCGAGTTAAAGCTTATAAAAGCTAGTAATCAACTATATGTTTTTGTTTATTGGGGTTGTTGCTTGAAAAACAACAATTCTCGTCTCATTATGTCTATAATTAAGATTAATTTAGGTATTTTAATCTCTTTTTAGCCACTCCTAACTATAATTACAACCATGACCAACTTTCTTTTTGTACCATTTGCATATTGCCCACCAGCCACAGTTTTTATCTTTGATATCTGAAGTTTCAAAGCGACTTCCTGTTTTAAATACGGACAAACAATACAGCAGTGAATTTAATTAGCGGTTGGAATTAAGCTCAAACCTCTCGCCTCCGTTTCAGGTCTCAGCTGACAGCCTCTGATTTCTACTTTAAGAATATCACAGGGGTGTTGTCTCGACTCTGCTGACCCATCCTCGCTCCTTTACCACATCCAACAGCAGCCCCGCGATCACACAGGCCTGATACATTGTTGACACTCGTGTCCCACTGGCATCGTGGTGTGAATTTGCAAAGGCATGGTTCAGAAAAATGGGAAATCTCCGTTCTCGAAACACATGGAGCAGATTGTTGCATCATCCCGCGTCGATCGTTTGCGTGCTCGTGCGCCTATTTAGTTTTTTGTCTTTGATATAGTTTCCTCTACACTCCCACTACCAGCCAAGGCACAAAAAACAATGTGTCGCCTCATTGACTTTTTCCCACACTATAGGTCTATGTGGTTGCAGCGGTATACGGGTCAGAGGTCAAACCCGTGATGATGTCAATATTCGTCCGGAGACACAGACATTTTTAGTGTTTCACGCTCTATTATGGTTTTCTTGATTGACATAAAGAAGACTCTTTGTCAATTCACTCTATCCTGATAAATGCTGAATGCGCCCCATTTGTAATCCCCTTTTTTTATTGTGTAGTTCTCAGTGTGGACTTGTGTGTCATGAGGTTTAATGCCATGCCACATTCGATGTAGTGATACGGATAATGTGAGTCCAACGAAGGCACATTATTGAGGCAGTTCATCCTTGGAAACACAAAAAGAGACGTCAGACTCTTTTTTTTTTTTCCACCACTTTAATATCTGGGAACCATGGAAACCAGAAAACTAATTTTGCATTGGCCCTGGACTCATTGTGTAACAGGCACATTTATGAAGTCACAGTCTGTAATGTTGCTTACGGAGAAGGGAAAAAAAGCTCCGTACTTGGCAAAGTTATTGGGCAGACTATAAACCAAAGAGTCAAAATGGTAAAACCATGAATAGATAAATCGAATAATGTTGATTATCGTGTAACAATGGCATATGTCAAGGTCTGTGGTGTCTTAAATTGTCAGTGAACAGTTGGTCATCCCAGTTAACTTGTTGGGAGAAACTGGCAGGTGTAAAGACCTGAATAACTTTAACTAGGGCCAGACTGCTGTGACCACACAAGTGGGTGCGAGCAGTTCCTACAAAAACGGGTCCAGGGACGGGCAAACCATTAACCTGTGACACGATGTCGGAAGACGTGTCCCAACGGGTCTGATTCGTGGCAACTCCAACTTACAATTTACAAGACTTAAAAGATCTGCTACATTTTGATATATCAGAGGTCTGGTAGGGTGCCTCGGAGCTGGTTTGCCGGCATTCAATGGGGCTTATTCAACATTGACTGCTCATTGGTAATGTATAAGCGTGCTGTAAGTTGCAGCTAAATTTGATGAAAAGAACCATTACAGCTAAACATTTGCAGCTGGAGATCATCCGAGATTCGATTTGTAAGTTAGAAACTCTGGTCTCGTTTCAAGCAAATGAGCAAAAGCTCGAGTAGACGGAAGAGAGACACGATACGAGCCTTTGATTAGTGGATGTCTTTGACTGTGTTTATCAGGGCGAACATCCTCGTCAGGTGTAAGCAGGTCAATCAACCCGACTCTCCGGTAAACAGTCGTGGTTTATACTCCCGCTTCCCATGGCTGTCATTCAGTAGTTATGCAGGCGTGCAAATATGTAGCGCTGAAATGGGCATAGCCTGCAATGTTGGATGATGTCATTCAACGCCTCTTGGAGTGCGTTATGAGCTGTCTCTCTCTCTCTCTCTCTTTCTCTCTCAAGACTTTGGGGGAAAACCCAAGCTTTCATTGTGCTGTGGAGAAGAAGGGGGGAAACATCTTGTCTCGCTTATTTCCGCTCGTCGTCGACACTGATTGTTTTCTCTTGCTAAGACAGGGCCGCAGGCAGAGCAGAATAAGATGTGACAATTGCTGTTCGAAGACACCACATTTATCCTAGATATTCGCTCCGTGTGCATGTGTTGGTGTGTGCACAGGTGCAAAGGCATCGACGCTCAGCAAATCCCATGTGTGTCACTTAAGAGGCCTTCCTGAATGCAAGTAATTCAAAATGGCAAAAACAATTCAGGCTGATTGATTACATTTAAAAAAAATAAAAAAAAATAAAAAAGTGTAAATCACACTCGAGGACGGCACCAACTTCAGACAAAGTAAAAATCAGCATCGATACACCCCTGCACACCAACTTTGCTTCTCAGGCTGCAGCTTCGCCCTGCCAACGTAAACACGGGCAGAATATTGCCACTCTCTTTTCTCATGGCCCCTCGGCGATTGACCAGCATTCTTTCAGTCCCAAGTTGTGATGAAGTTGGAGTCACGTCATCTGCTGGAGGGTGTGGGTCTTTTTTATATAAGCCTTGGCAGATAGTGGTCTTATGTCAGGCTCAGGGTGTGTGTCCACTTGGGCTCGAAGTCATGGCTGCGGAGCCACGTGAGCTTGAAAAGTAATTAAACGTGGAGCCAGGCTTCTGTCGAGCTGCCAGTTCACTTCACTGATTTCTGCATGCGAGAGCCCAGTCGGACTGCAGCTTAAATTATTAAGATATTCAAAGAAACTGGCTGTCGTCAGTGTCCGCTCTCTTACCTCAACTGCTACCGCTCATCAGCTCAATCACCTTAATAAGTGGAGCGTGTTTTGAAACGAAATTGAATTTTTTTTTTTTTCCTTGTCTGAATTATCGTCACATGAAGCCAACTCCAGTCCAAAGAAAACACATTAATGATAAGAAAACAAAACCACTGTTGCCACCAGCTAAACGATCATCCAGGAAAAGGGAGACGACTTGGAGAAACACATCGTCGAGCAACAATATTTACCTTGTGAAACCGTCTTAATGAAAAGCAGAGACTGCGCGAGCATTCAAATCTTCCTTTTCCAATTACTGCTGTTCTGGTGAGCATATTGTTCCTTGTTCCCCTGGCACCCTGCTGCAATTTTACAGCTGTTGGTTTTTACCAGCATAAAGGAGAAGAAAAAGAAGAAAAAAAAAGAAAAAAACCCTTCTGTTTCTTCTTCATTTTCAGCCCTGAAAATTTGGCAGCACAAGCCGAGGCAGAGAAACTTTAAATATCTCTGCTTGGATCAAAATCACTGTTATGTTCAGCTAATGAGCAGCTCTGAGATTAGCGCAACTTCCAAAACAAGAAACGCCAACTCGAGCAGCAGCTCTGCCATTCTCCTCACACTGACTGATCTGAGGTGGCGATGATGTCATGCCAAACACCGGTAGAAAGCAATAGACACTTAAAGCACTTGATCTATGTTGGATAGCCAGGTTTAGCTGTCCTTAAGGAGAGCTATACTGTTTACCCATGGGAATAAAAGCTTTTAATGAGCCTCTGCGAAGGCCTTTCGACTGCCAGAGTAAAGGCTCCCGGTAATTGATGTTCAGTAAATGGCTTGTTGTTGAAGGCATACTTTATAGCTGCTAATTGAAAACACAAGATTTTGCCCTTTTTTCCGTTCTTGGAGGTCCTGAGTTTGGGCGGCACATTCGTTTGTACTCTACGAGGGAATATGTTGCAGCACAAGTTTTTCTTTTCCAAGAGAAACTGCAGAGTTTATGAAATTATTGTTATTATTTCTCAATTATTCTCTCCCACTTTTGTTCCTTGGCCATCTCGGAGCCAGATTGTTTCGGGCTTTATGTTTGAGTATCTTTTTCTTTTTCTTTTTTTTTACAACCTCCACGGACATCTGCTGATGTCCACGGACTCGTGCTGAAACAGGGAGGAGGGCAGCGAGCAGCCTCTTGGAGCAGCTGCTGTTTCCAGTCTCTAATCCACTACCAACACGGATGGAGTGTTTTGGAAACACAGGTTTTGAGTTTCACTGCCCTGCTGAAGCTACTTTAATGAGTAAATTAGATGTTGAATAAAAAAACAATGGTCAGTGGCTGCCATCAATCACAATGTTACCTTTGCATCATTTTCCCTGCCCTGTATCATGCACAAATAATAAGAGAGAAAATTCAGCTCGATTAAAATACAGATTCAGTGAGAAATGTTCCCCATCAACCCACGATAGTCCAGAGGATAGTCCGTGCGTTGCATCAAACAGTTTGTGTGATTGTAATCCCTCTCCAGGAGTGCGTGTGCCCGTTGGTGCGTGTTATCTGCAGCCCCCAGCGTGTCTGCCTCCGCAGGTCCAAGAGGTCGCCGGGCGCCGCGAGCGTCACATCCTGTCATAGGATGTGCATGGAAAACATTCCAAACCTGTTGTTAATTTGTTTAAATTTTTTGTTCTTTTTTTCCCCTCAAAACTATCTGGTGTTTTGTTTGAAAACGCCAGGGGCGAGGGCAGGGCGGAAAAAGTCAACTTTTGCCACCCGTCAGCGCAGAAACAAAAACAGTTCTCGTGTTCAGGGTCCTGAGCGCTGTATCCCTGGGATTCTTTATTTTTTTTATTTTTTTGACACCGTCACAGCAGCGAATAGCAGTAAAGTGGACTGTAGTGGTTTAATGGCCAAATTTGGTGGTTTACTGCAGTGCAGTTGGGCCTTTTTTTTTTTAATTTAAGCTGGACGGTGTTACATTTATGTTGTGCTTTACAACCACACAATTAACTAAAGGATTGACTCCAGAACTACTGCTGCTGTTATAACTACTGTTCAACTGGGAGATCACAGCAACCAGACAAATTCTACCATCACCTGATTCACAGAGAAATAAAGGAACAAATAAATCTGACAGGTAAATTATCACAATTTATTGGTGATTTCAATATTCATTATTTGCAGTCCATGAAACAAGTCTATTAACATTTCTTTGTTGTTCCATCATTTCCTTGAGCGTCGATGGGACTTAAGGAATTCCAGACGATGTTGAAGCTGTGGTAGCATTTCTCTTAATATGGAATGGGGGGAGGAGGAGGGAGTGCGGGGAGACTTTGGGGTCTTCGGTGGACATCTGGATAAGTCATGGACGGAGGGTGTGGCTCATTATGACATCCAAGGTGTTGTCTCTGCAGTCTGGGCGGAGGTCAAATCCAACTCCCAAGATTTAGGGCTGAGGCTTTTCTCTCGCCTTACATGATGTTACTGATTTCACAGAACAGCACATATGCAGGGAGGGAAAGAGCTCCCTGAGGAGACTTACTGCAGCTGCACCATTTCAACCCCCCCCCCACCACCACCAACCCCCACCTTCCTCCACCCTTCCCGCTCCCCTTCAGGCCTCCTCCCCGGTCTCCCCAGGGAGGAAGCAGGCCCTCATCCTCAAATGCCATAAGTAAAAGCCGGCTGTCCTCTGCTCATACTGTCTGACTGCAGCCATTTAATAAGGTGTGACGGTGTTTGTTTTTACTGCAATTTCCTCCTTCTTCCCCACCGGAAAATTCAAAAGGGGGAATGGCAATCAAAATGGCAGCAACACGTCAGGAAGAGACTGGGAAAGGCTGCTCGAGATAAGTGGGACAGAGACATGGTACGGGACCAAATAGCACCATTCAACATGTACTTTCCCTTCGTATCTTAAGCTCACATACGTACGCAGTCTGCTCGGCTGCAACTGTTTGCAAGTGAAGTATGGCAGAGGGTGATAAAGGACTTTGTGTAGTTAATAATCCACTCATGCAGTGTGCTGATGAGTCTGTTTTAGCTGAAGAGGAACTCGCTGGTTTTAAACCAGATCGGGGTCCAGTGGAACAAACTGAAAAAGAGGTGCTCAAAACCCTGTGCTAAAATCCAGTTAATGGCAAAAAGAAAACCGGTTGTTGTTGTTGTTGCTACTGCTGCTGCTGCTGCTGCTGCTGCTCTTACCGTTGGTCCTGTTGGTTAAGATAAACTTGGCTGAGTTCTTTAAAGCTTCTTTTCTACTGCTCGGCTCAACATTACCAAGTCCCAAGTCTGGCATTTTGGCCGTTGCCGTCCAGAGGACACCTGCACGGTCAACCCTAACTGCACCCTCAGGTATACGAGTGAAATCAGGAACACCCTCAAACGTGCCTCTTTTTGAGCCCTAATATCTAATAAATTACGGAATTACTTTCAGAAAAAACATAAAAACACTGATCCGAAGGAATTATTTTGCGAATTACGCCATAATGAGATGCTTTTTGGATGGAAGTCTTATCGTAGCTGGACGGGTTTTTGGTGCCTGCCCCTAGTGGTCCTTAAGAGGTATTGCAGTTTAAGACACTTAAGCATTAGCTTCACTTTTTAGATACACTATGCACTCTACTCGGTTTATTTTTGGTTTTCCATTGGGCAGAGGTTGCGGATGGTACCAGATACCTGCTACTCTTTTTGGTTTCACCTTTGTCGAGCTCAGCCGATGCTAAAAGGTGAAAAAAACAAAACACCGTAGACCACTGATTGGTCCAGAGACGTTGCTCTAGTAGCCATAATTCTTTTTAATTCATTGGACTAATGAAAAAAAGGCACCCCACAAAATCACGTCGTCTCAATTGAGGATTTGCAGACGTTCCTCTGTTTGGCTGCCGATGACGGGATCCAGCGAGTGCATGTGTCACATTGAAGACGCTCTCCTCAATGCGACATATATAAGAGGAGGTACTATCAGCAGGGGGAAACCAAATCCAGAAAAGTACTGGCAGTTGAAAAAGGGCTTTAATCAGCATTTGGCAGTCAGACAGTCGTCGTGTGCGTCGGCGTCTTAAACTAGCCTTAAAATTAAACATACTAGTTTTAACAAACTTCCAAAGTTAAGATATTTACAAATCGGGGAAAATGTGTGACTTGTCTCGCCATGGTTGTATCAGCGTTTTCGACTGTACTCCTTCCAGAGAAAGCTACGTGCTCTACATCCTCTGGCTGTGTGATTGTGGCGCTGTGTTCATGAAACGATGTTGTTGCATTGTTGTTGCAGCTTCAAGGATTTTTCCCCAGTGAGGAGGAGGAGGAGGAGGTGGAGGGTTGAAAGGAGGTATTTTGGAGGGAAACAGAACCAAATCTAATGAAGTAGAATCTGGCTTGCATAACAACTGCAGTATGTAAATCGATGATAAGACGCGGCCTCGTCCCGCCACCTTATCTTCTTGTTTCCCAGCTCGCCCTGGAGTCCTTCTGTAGTCTCACCGCCTTGGATTTCTGTTATTCACCACCTGACACGGAGCTAATTTCAAATGTAGTGAATGATGATGAGCAAAACAAGAGTTCAGTAACGACCTTTCTTACGTGAATCCGTTTCTCCGAATAATCCACTACAGCCAGTTGTGAAATTCTTGACCATCTCTCAGGGGATCGTGACGGCTTTATTTTTGGACCCGATATCTAATATGTTTTCGGTGTGACTGTCTTTAGGAGTTGTTCACATGCCCCTGACGTTTAAAGCGACGAACATGAAGTACAGTTAGGTCAGCCTGGAGACCAGCAACTCAGCAGCTGTATCGCACTCCAGCAGCGTGTCAACAGCAACTGTTGTGGTCCTGTAAATCTTCTTAAACAGAACAAAACACTCGCCGGGAGCTGCTAAATATGTCAGCGGGCACGGCGCTGCGAGGTACTTGACGCGTGTGCCAAATTGCATTTGTCATTTCCCAATGAAGTTACTGCCTTTGTCCTGCCTTTTTAAAATTGTTATCGATTTGTCCAGCCCCGGGCACAGAAACGCAGCCTTTGATATGTCAGTCACGATCCTGAGCCCACGCGGCATCCTTAGTTCTTCACATCTGGCGTGGCTACACACCCCGTCAAAGACTGGAACACCCAGGCTAAGCGGCTTCAAGGAGGACAGCGAGGGCAGGAAGTCAACGTGCTGTATCACAACAATGAACTGAGTAGTGAGGAGCAAGATTTACTTGAACCCAGAAGGTTACATCATCTGCAGCCTTGGCCTCGCGCTCTGTGAACTCCTCTGACCCTCTCCGGAGACAGACCAAGGTCGTGTTTGTTGAGTCGGAGTGTTACGTATGTTTCTGTGTGTTCATGTTGAGACTGGAGGTCCTCTGGCTTCATGTTGATGCTTGGGGAGGGAAGGGAGGGAGAGGATGAAGAGGATGAGGGAGGAGGAGGGGAAGGGGGGGGGGCGCAGGCAGGTTTTTTTTTTTTTTTTCCACAAGGCTATCTGAGGTGACTCCGTCTACAGTGGTGGAGTGTTTACTGCCTATATATGTCTGACATATTACAAAAAGTTTCAACATGTAAACCATATTGCAGTGACTGAAGGAAATATATATTGCGGGGGTTTGAGTAATACATAATCATAAATAAAGAAACTATTAGATGATACTTATTCCAGTCAACGTTTACAAACTGAACTCGGACAGCGAAGTGCTTCAAAAACATTCCAAAGATACGACGACGGTCGATATAAAACCTTTCCGAGATGGTTTCTATTGCTCGTCGATAGAGCGCGGCGCAGTCCTGCACACGGAGCAGGGGAAAGCAATAACTTTGACGAGTAAGTATCCCAAGATGCGTCCCTTAATCAACTTCAGCACCCGTGTCGCCATCATTTTTGAGACAACTGCTGCGTGCGCATTTGCGATTTCATGGACTTTTAAACTTGAACAGAGAGCGCAAATACGATTTTGCCTATTTCCCGGAGTGTGAGAGCAAATGCGACGGAAGATTTCTGCTGGCGTGGAATCGCAAATGTGCCTTCACCGTCGGTCACAAAAACTTGTGTAACGCGGGTGCTTATTGCACTTTATTGGTGCACAACAGAACTTTTTGATCACACCTTGTATTCATCCTTAATAGATATTTATGAGGCATAAACTGGGGTCCCGAAGGCAGCTCTTCGGTTCGGCTAAACATCTTTGTTCCACATTACTGCACCGTTAAACACCGCCGTTCAACCTGCAATTAGTTGAAAGCTCTGACAGCAGAGTTAAACATGAGGATTTATGCCCACTTCCACCAGTTCAAATGAAGCATCCGAGCAGCTTTGGACAGCGTCCAGCCGTTGTGGAGGTGAAACGTGCTGCAGGAGGGAACCGTATGTTACCGTTCGCCTGGTCTACAGAGCTGGATGCATTATGGCGGTCGCCATGCCAGCAGGGAGTGGGGGAGGGGGGGGAATGATGTAACGCTACCTTTTGTTTGGGGTGATAATTTTCCAAAATGAGTTTGGTACTTATTCCAGGGTGTGTTCAGGTCAGCCCGGTTTATAGGGTTGCAAACACACACTGAACATCTTAAATCCCCTTCATTTATACAGTATAAAGGTATCTGGCGATTACCTCAATAACGGTTGTGGTGCCCCAAACACATTTTTGTCTGATTGCATCGTAGTTGGACGTCAGGTTAAAGTGTTTACACACGACGTCGGGATTCTTCCATGTAGAGCAGAGTGTGATGATGATGAGGGATGAACTGGATTACTGTGCCGTGCTGTCATCCCTGATATTGATGAGGCTTTTACGACTGTGGCGAGGTGGAACATGCGGCTACGGTTGTACTAGAACGGTATTTCATGTGCGTGTGGCTGCAATACAACAATGCAAGTCAGAGTACCGGCCCTCCAACTGAACAAGGCGGTCTTAACGACATGATCCATTTCGCTAGATCAACAGAATTCAAGACGTAGAGTTTGCACTTATCTCTGCATACAAATCAATGTATCATGAAGGCACTTGTTTAATCATAATATGAATCTGACAGTGGATCTTTGACTTCAGAAGGTGCCGTAACAAAGACTGTCCGGTTCAACCGTTTACCTCACCTGAACTTGGAAAATGCTGTCCTCCTTTTCTTTTTCTTTTTTTTTTTTAACCTCTCTAAATCTCCCAGAATAAGGATGTGTGGTCAGCAGGTCGCGACCTTTTGACCGAGCTTTTCCTTTTCCTTTGCCTCGGCTGCATAGAGTGAGAACGAACCCGCACACGACTACTAATTAGTTACGCACATGCCAGATTGGTTTGACATCTTTGGGCTGAAGTTTGAATCATCGGGACGAGCTGCTTAAACCCCGTCGGCTGCCCCGACCTCATGCCCACAAATATTCCAGTGAGCTTGTACTTTAAAGACAACGGACATCTTTACTTAAGAGAAGTGGCACAAGTGGGAATTAATCACAAAGTAGAGAACTAGTAGTGCTTTGCCTTATTTAAGCTTTACGGTACATCACGTGCTTGTACTATAACTCGAACAAGAGAAACTCCTCTTGTTCCGCCGTATTCACACGTTTGCTGCTTTTGTTTATTAGAAAGTGAAACCAGTTACAAACAAACCGTGTAGCTCCTCTAAAACCAGCTGAATTGGTTTTTATTTATGCTGATGTTTAGTTATATTTTTATGCGATTGCCAGCGGTTGTGGATTCGTAGCCTTCGTTTTGTTGACATGTCAGTAAGCCCTCGTTCTTTTCAACAAGTAGGAGGGATCGGCGGATACGACACAGTTTTGTCACTGCGTCAGACTTTGTAAATCTGTGCGCGACACGATGAAACGTCACGCGTCGGACGCTACGATTTATACAAGCATCGAAGAGCACCGATTCATCGTATCGAAGCGTCGAAGCTGCCCTCCCTTTGTCTCATTTGCTCTCCCTTCCTTGCAGGTGAGGTGACGTGTCAAGATTACACGCTAACGGACGCACCAGACGCACCAGACGTCTCTCCAGGTAGGAGCCTCCATACGTGTACTTTGTAGACTTTTAGAGAGCGCTGGGATCCAGCCGAGGTCTGTCAGAAGTTCAGATTTGATGTTGTATCGCTCCACCGTGTCACAGAGACCCAACACTTGACCTAACGTCGTCCTTGGATCGTATTTTCTCAATGGCAGACGCCGCTACCGCCCCAGATGCCCCCGATGCAGGCACCACGCCCGCTGCCGCCGCCGGTGGACAATCTGCTGCCTCCTCCGCTGCTCCCGGAGTTAACGACTTCTCAGCAACTATTGTAAACGTTGTAGTCGATCCCAACATCCTGGACGGAGGCACTTCGGGAACCACCGCTGCCCCCGTTGGTAGTGGTGATGGTGACGATGTAACCGTCGCAGCCGCGGCCCCCGTTGTTAAAGCTGTTGTTGTAAGTGCCTCCCTGAAGCATATTCGGATGGCGCGTCTTTGTCAGCTTGTTGTGCGTCCACCAGCGTAAAATCCTCCCGACGCAAACCAAGACTTGAAACTGTTTCGCTGTGTGACATTTTAACCGACATCTCCGCAAAAGACGTGTTTGCAATGGATGAGTCACGCTCTGCCTTTTTTTTTTTTTTTTTTTTTTGTCTCCTGACCTCGTCTGCTCCGGTTCACTGTCCCCGCAGCCCGAAGTCCAGTGTGTCGGAAAGGAGGACATGCCAGAGAGCGTGGCTGTCAAGGTTCAAGTCCGAACAGATGACTGCGTGAGTACAGATTTGTTCTTTACGATGCGACTCCAGAAATAGGAACATTGTCATAAGAGCTCAATCCACCACCAGCGATGTTAAATCCATCTTTACATCCTTGAGCTCGGAACGATAACTCTGCCTCACTCCCTGCCAACTATAGGCAGCGTCAAGCGACCAGCAGCTGACATTTTTGTCGCGCAATATTTAAGACCGCGTCGAAACGAGAGGAGAGAGCTGATCCCGCCGACCCTCAACATTTATCTGGCCACGTACACCTTGTGCCTAAAAGGAAGTGGTTTGCTCCCGTTAGAGGAAGTAGATGAATGTATTTTAAAGAGCTCCAGTTGAAAATATGGCCCCGATAAAAAGGCGGATCTTTTCTCAGACATTCCTCAGCAGTTGTAAATCTTGAGATTGGCAGGGGACAAGTGAAGAGGAGGGCTGATGTTTCCTCTCTTTCTCTGGGGGTCACTGAGAGACACGGGTGTGGTTTCATTTTCTGGCGTATGTCAGTTTTTCAGGTTTTTTAACAACAGGAATTGGAGAGAGAGAGAGAGAGAGAGATCTTTGTCAGATCCAAACTCTGGAAAATGTCATATTCTGAACCATTTTACAACCTTGTCATAGTGTTCCTTACTCGGTTAAATCATAATTGCGTGCCGAGTTGTTCGTGATGTCTCGGAGCACAACAAGCATGTTATAAAGAGCTCATTGTTTCAGCCTGTCAGTCCAGGTGCACAGAGAAGCAGCAGCGGTGCAGATCCCAGTCCCGTACTTCGGCTATTTGGGTCATTACTGTAACATCCACCGAGCCAGCACCATCTGCAGGAGTCATCTGTCCGACTCAACCTGAAACTAAACATGGAACACGGCGCCAAAAACAGCACTGGCCAGCTGATGATTAACTTGCAGCGTAGCATGAAAAGAAAAAGTTATACCCTTCATGCAAGAGCAAATGAATGGGATGGAAGGCCTCGATGGCCGGTCCGTATCAGTGGAACGAATTTAATGGCATAACAACGCCCTGAAGCAGTGGGAAATAAGAAGCTTTCATACCTCCTGAAAAATCCCTCGCACACCTTGTTCCCCTTCTTCATAAATCATTTCGGTATCTTGTGTTGTCACTATATTCAAATGCAAAGCTACCGTAAGTCCCGTGAACTGTAGCCACGGGCGCAGGAGTTCCACGGAAGGTCGAGCGAGCGGCGGTGTGCGTCACGACGCAGGAAGTGATCGGTCGCCGGTGACAGATGGAGAACGGAGGAAGTCGGTTGGTTTCGCTGCTCGAGTTCAGTCCTCCTGAGTTTCTCGGGCCTCGCCTCAAAGACGCGATTGTTCCCGAGTCCAGATGCAGGCCAACTCCCAACTAACTGAGAAATCAGGGGTTTTGCTCATCGTGGTCTTCTGGGACCACTGAGAGATGTCTGGATCACATTACGCAAGACTGAAGAGAGTTCCCAAAGCTTAAAGTTGCGCAATGAGGTTATTTCATGATTCAAAGGAAAGGTGTGGTCAGCAACTTTTCCGCTCGGCCATATTTTGTCTTCGAGGCACACAAAGGTCTGTGTTTGAAGAAAATGCAGAAACACCGATTTGATCGTCGGCTAAATGACACTTCATTTTTTTTTTTTTTATTGTAACACACACGTTGCATAGTGTCTCCCCTGAAGTTATTGAGACAATCAGAAACACTACGGATCGTGCATTTCCCTTTTACAAACAAGTTATCTTTCTTATAGGAGGTGACGAAACGCATCATTCAGGAGAACCCTGCAGGCTGGTGCAACAAGGAAAACTGTAATCTGGAGATCTTCCAGGAGGGCAACACAATGTGGATGGGCAGCGGGGACGGTGGGTTTTCATTGTACTGTATAAATAACAGGCACGGTCTCGTTTGTTTGTGACCTCTCAGCCTGTCGCGTATCCTCTTGCGAATGCGTACATTTATCGACATTGTACTGATACGCCTCTAATCTTTATGGCACCTGCAGCTCAGTTGGGTACTTTGGCTCAAGCGCTCCAGAGCGAACAGCTGAAAGAAAAGGTAAGCGATGCCACCAGCTCGGACGTGAAACGCGGCACCGGCGCAGCTCTTAAACTATATCCCAAACCATATCACACGCTAATTCCCACAACGTATACAACATACTTTGATAACGGACAACTGTGTGGCGTCAGATGCTACAACGAACAAGTTAAAGCAATTTCCTAAGATTTGTATTCTGTTTTTCCGAGATCTTTCTGGAGCTTTTACTCCACAAGCTACAATTTGTTTACACATTTAGGATGTTTTTTTTTGTTTGTTTGTTTGTTTTTTTTGCTGCTGTGAGAAGCTCCTCTATGCGTGTCCATCAACGACCCGGTGGGGGGGGGGGGGGGAAACGTGCTGTCGTACGCAGTTTGGTTGGTTTGACGTGAACACACGGCACCCGACAGCATAGGTCTTCTGTCGGCTGAAATAAAGGCTGCACGCGTCTCTTATTTTCTTTCGTATTCAGTCAACCGGAAGAATTGTGTCTTTGTCTGGTTTCAAACACAAACACACACACACACACACACTTCTTCTATCTGTTGAACTTCTTTGTAGCTGGGTGTGACAAAGACTGAGCTCCCCTCGTCAGCCGGCTCTTCTGTATTTGTGGGGATACTGGTCACCGGTCTGCTCGCCGCCATCGCCATCACTGTCGGTTACGTCAAATGCCAACGCAGGCCCGACACCAAGGGAGTGAGGCTGGTGAGCATATTTTTTTTTACATTTTCTGTACGCTGTAGTGTTGTGTTGCCGCTGCGGATCTGATCTGGTTTCAGTGTGTTCACCCCGGCACGGTCGGTAGTACATCTTTCAGTACGCAGCCAATGAAATAAAAATCGTTGCATAGATTCTGCACCCCCCCCCCCCTCTCCCCCGCCGCCGCCGCAGGTACGGCATAATGCCGATTTGTTCATGTGAAATCTTTCTATTATTACATTTTTTTTTCCCCCCCTCCCATATGACCTGGAGGTGTTTTTGTCATGAATATGTAATTTCCTTTGCACCGTGTGTTTGTGCGCGTCTGCAATCACAGCCCTCATTACGAGTTCACCGGCACCGAAAGGATTTTCTGGAGGACGGTTCATGCTGTATAACACCTTCAATCAAAACAACACTTATTTCCTTTGGATTCAGGGTCTTTGAGTGTTTCAATTAGGGAATGTTGTTGGCCAGCCATCAGAGGGAAATGCAGGGAAATAAGAGAGGGAGAGAGAGCCTTATCCAGAGACCCACGCCCTTCTTCATCTGCAGAGCTCAGGGTTTCATCTCTCCGAGCCAGACGCAGCTGTTTCTCCCTACCGCTCACAACATCACATGATGCAGACCGCATAAGAGTGTGTTTGTAAGTAATACTGGAAAGGGGCGGGGCCAGTGGAGCTGGCTGTGTACATGTGTGCCTTCGTGTGCTGTTTCTGATCAGGGAATGAAATGCTTTAATTTAATTTTAGTACCAATATGCATTATCGATGTGTCTGGAAAATAGAGAATGTGTCTCCTGCGTCAGTGATAATGAAACGTATTGGACACATTTTAGTTTAGAAATAGACACAGATACACATATTTGTGCTCTATTTAGATAGATGGATAGATAGATAGATAGATAGATAGATAGATAGATAGATAGATAGATAGATAGATAGATAGATAGATAGATAGATAGATAGATAGATAGATAGATAGATAGATAGATAGATAGATAGATAGATAGATAGATAGATAGATAGATAGATAGATAGATAGATTGACATACTTACTTATATACTGACATACTTACATAATTTATTTTTCTTTTTTCATTCATTTATCCATCCCAACAGGAAAATGGAAAAGTCTTGTAGTTCCCACACAGAAATGTGAATCAAAAGGCAGAAAAATCAGATAAACAAATGATAAAAACTCGATTGTGGGCCCAAAAAAAAAAAAGCACCAGGCAGGAGGGGGACGGGGACGGGGACAAAAACAGTCCAGGTCACGAGACGCCGTGTTAAAGAGCCTGACGGCTCGCGAGCAACAAGCACCCTGATACTCTGCTGACATTTTCCATCCGGCCCGTCTGTAATGATCCGTTTCATTTGTGCTGCGTTTGCAGGCAGAGGAGGCCTACCCAGTGGACCAGGAGAATCAGGGGAACACCCTCGTGTCCGTGGCCCCTCTCACCCCCCTCCCGAGACCCCGGAGAAGCCCAGTGTCAACGGAGAGGCCCCCGAGGCAGACAAGGCCCAGCCTCCACCCCCCACCAACGGCCACTCCACCGCCAAGACAGCGGACACCGAGCTGTGAAAAAAAAAAAAGTCCCCAAAAATAATTGCAGCCCAGGAACTACCCCCCCCCCCGACAAACACACACACACACACACACAACACACACACACACACGTCTATGCAAACATACTGTACCTCCTTTTTCTGAATCCACTCCCGGCCAAATCAACACCCAGGGGTCACGGCAAAGTGGGACATCAGGGACTAGAACAATCTCCGACATCAACGCTCCTGTTGTTACAGCCTCCCCCCCCCCCCCCCTCTCCCCTCTCCCCCCCCGGCTGCGCTTCCTCAACACACATCAGGAAAACTGGTCCGACGATGACGGCGACGGCAGAGACGAAGGACGTCGACGACAACGAGGGCTCGGTCCACTGGGTTGTTGACGGCAGTCGGACGGGAGACGGGCAGTTCTGGGTGCGTCAATCAACGCCGGCTCCCGTGACGACTCGCAGCCTCCGGAGTCACGGCGATGCGCTTTCAAACCCGGCAGAGTCTCCTCCGGTTTTAAAAGCTCCCGCCAAACCCTCCACTCGTGAACCACAGCGCAAGCACATCAAAGAAATAGTTCCTTAGTTCGACGTAAGGACACGACAGACGGCCTCGCGATCCGTTCACAGGCTTCTACATTCGGCTCTGATTGAGTTGCGTATTGATCGTGTCACTGTCAGACAACCCCCCCCCCCCCCCCCCCGTGCGTGTTAACATATACTCTTGTCTGTACTGTGCCTCCACTGTATATAGACGGCTTCTCTCTCGCTTACCGTACTGTGTGTGTGTGTGTGTGTGTGTGTGTGTGTGTGTGTGTGTGTGTGTGTGTGTGTGTGTGTGTGTGTGTGTGTGTGTGTGTGTGTGTGTGTGTGTGTGCTGGATGATGAGCGGAAGGTGAGCGATGAGCGTGAATACGCGCTTGTGACAATTAGCCATAAAAAAAAACTAAAAAAAACATTTTGTAAAATGAGTTGACAAAACGACGGCTCACCCTCGTGGCGAAGCGGAAGGAGACATTTCGTTTTTCAATCGCGAAAAAAGGCCTCTTTACTGACTGTTTGACCTTTGAACTCACGAAGGCTTTGGACACGGCCTCTAACTTGTCAGCTTGCCAGTGTTATTCTCCCTTCAGTATCCTGTATATGCTTTTTTTTTTTTTTTTTTACTCTGTATCCACACTTGATATGTTCATTCTCTGTTGCCAGAGATTCATCCATTTCATAGCTCATGTTGTACTTCAATATATACTTTTGTATTGCACATTCGTTTCTTCACCATGTTTGATGTTGGCCGTAGAACATGAAGAAATGTGTTCATGTCGGTTGTGACCGTTGGAGAGGAGCGTCTAATGGCCCAAATTTGTAAACACAGGAGACGTCGGATTTCAACATGAGTTTGAACATTAGAAAAAAAAAAAAAAATCTGCAATTGATTTTTAAATTACTGGAACGGAAAAAAAAAAAGTTTTAATTCAAATTGGGACGTTGATTTCTCCTTTTGATCCATCCTGCATCTTTTAAGTGCTAACGTTCCGATGTGACTGTTTCATTTTACTAGCACCCTGTAGTTTAAATTAGAGTTTAACAACTAAAAAGCAAAAAATAAATAACTTTCTATCATTTTTCATGTTTTCAGCCTCATTTTATTTAAAACAACAACAACAACAAAAAACATCATGAGAGTGGAAAGTGGTTGTTTTAAAACCACAGAAACATCGTACGTACATACATCAGTGCTCTAACACACATGGAATTTAAATCCCATACAGCCCACGAGGTCACAGCTGGTTTACATAAGCAGTAGCGATGGCATCACGTCACCCTGTTTTGTCTTTGCACAGTTTGGGTGGGGCAGCGAAAACATCCCGCAGCTGTCTTTTTTTGAACGCCTCGGGACGCGTCCACGAGTCCCAACTGCCTTAAACCCATCAGCGTGCTCATATCTATACACTATTACATTTCTAATAACTCGGTATGCATACCGCATGTCGCTCTCCAGCGTGACTCGTTTATTTCCCATCCGTTCACGCCCTCCCTCTCGTCACAAGATCAGGCCCCGTGTGAATTCCCTGCCCTGCCCTGCCCCGTCCCCGCCCCCCCCTCCTCTCCGCACCCTGCGAGGAAAGTATTTCCTCGAGGCCGAGGAAGCAGCGCTGTCAAACGGTCCCGTTGTCGCAACAAAGCGGCACAAGAAGCACGTACCGCAGACGGAAATGCGCATCGGGTTAAATAAATGCGGTCACCCGCAAGCTGCCAACCGCCGCACGGTGCAAATTGAAAAGGTGTAAATCCCAGTGGACGTGAACGTGGCTGTACGTATGCACACGCAGACGTGCGCCTCTGTTATTTGCAACTCACTTGACCCGCTGACATCATTTTATTTTACGCACTGAGTGTAAAAAAAAACACCAGACCCCACCCATGTGAGATGATGCAGCTTCATATTTACCCCTCAAGCTCTTTTATGAACACTTTAGTTAAAAAAAAAAAAAAAAAAAGACATTTCAAAAATCCTAATTTTCTCACTTACCCCTAATAGTATTAAACCACGCGCAGGTTTCGGGTTCTGCTGTTGCTCCAACACAATGGATCTGGACGTAATGTGATTTTCGTTGCTTGCAGCACTGAGAAAAAAAAGAAAAAAAAAAATCAACAGCAACATCTCTTGTGTTTTATTCACAACGAGGTCTCTTGTTGTTGTGAGCGTTTCTCATTGGAACGGCCTCGTCTGTGAAAACTCTGTGGAAAATTCAGAGTAAAGCAGATGTTGTTTCTAGAAAGGCATGAATTAAAAAAAAACAACAACAACAACAAAAAACTTTACGATTGTGCAAAACCTGCAAGTTCAATTCAGAAAAGTCAGAGAAAGATGTATCGAAACCTGGACCTATAAAAGCAGCGCTGCCTGAATGCCCAGATACCGCTAGTGGTAAGTGAATTCAAATGTTTTATTGGTCATTTTTGTTTTGGGTTTTCTACCCGTCGGCCCTTTGTAATCCTGCAACACGTCACCTCAAATCTCCTCTTCCACAGTTTGTCTACAGTCTCATAGAAGTCCCCCAGAGCTCCAGCCCGTTCCCCCCCCCTCCCCTCCCATCCTTCATCCCATCCAAACATTGGTTCCCCCCACACCCCTCTGCTCCTCCACCGAGCCAAGAGTAGTGTATGTGCAGTGGAATCTGGGATGACGAACAAAACTCAGCTGGTTGTTTTTATTGTGGGGAGGCTCCCCCCTCAGCGTAGTTACAGCTGCCAGATACGTCATGGATTTTTTTTTGTGTGTTTTTTTTTTTTTTTTTTTTTTTTTACTCCCCCTCTGCGCCAAAAGCACACCTCTTCCAAAACTCATTGATGGTAAAATAATACCGGCTGGACGGGGGACGGGCGGGAGGTAGAGGAGAGCAACCCCCAGAGACCGAGCGAGACCTCTGAGGTCAAAAAGTGTGGTCTGCATATCGAGCATGTAATGAAAAGTAAAGACTGATCTCTCTTTTTTTTTTTTTTTTGGAGTTCACGAAAAGGTTACAGGAAGCAATCAGTCCATCAGGATTTTAATCCTGCAGAATGAGTGATTAGGAAAATGTGGTTACAATATATTATGTGGAAAACTAATAGATAGGCAACGTATAAATCGTTTTCCTACACCACCCCCCCCACCCCTCTACCCCCACAGCTATCAGTTACATCAAATTTTCTCCCCTGCTTAAGTTTCCTATTGCAGGAAAAAAAAAATACAAAATACAAAAAAAGGAATGTCTGCAACTTCCTTCATCTCTGGAACATCACGTTCATACCGACAGAAAAGCTGTGCATGAGACATGGCATCTGTGAGGCTGTGGCAATAATAGCATAATATCTATCAGCATGTCCTCCCAGTGTAAAAAAAAAAAATGCATTCAATGAAGCGATATTATTCCATATATTAACCTTCACCTTGTTTTGTCATAACTGATTTTTTTTTTTTTTTTAAAGAAAGTGTTTACCACGTAAAAAAAAACACACAAAAAAAAACCCTGATGTTTTAAATCAGTAAAGCATAAATCTTTATTTTCATGCTTTTCACTATTTATTGTTTACACCCGCAGTAACAGCTTCTGACCACTCGGGGGCAACAGAAACAAGCTGCAAACAGCTTTAAAAATAAATAAATAAATAAATTACGAATTAGTTAATTAATGTTACTCTAAAACCACAACACCTGCCTGCTTTCACATCAGGTAAATATGGAGCTACATTGGCATTCATTTGGAGTCCTGCTTATGGCCTCTTGGAGAATGTAAATCCAATACTGACCCCTCTTTTAACAGTGTTTTTGGTCTCCACTCACTCCTGAGGAAAATAACCGTTTTTGCCTCTAATGTATTTGCATATATTGGAGTTCCTTTAAAAGATAAGTTACCAGTTATGTTTGAAAAATCACGGTCATTTAAATTTTTTTTTTTTTTTTTTTTTTTTCCCGAAAGGTATAGATTCTCTGACAACTTCCGGTTTCCGGATCATAATTTAAAAAAAAAAAAAAAAAAAAAGATGGCGGCCCGACAGCTGTTTGTATCAGAACCTTTGAAAACGGGTCCAAAATCTTTTTTATTGTGTTGCCAATGGGATTTTTTTTTTTTTTTTTTTCCCATCCAGATGCTTTGGGGATTCTGAAAATACCGTCAGGGCAGCGGTAAGTGTTATTATTATTTTTTTATTTTTTTTAAAAAACATGCTCTGTCAATCATCTTTTCGAGAAACACTATTCTGTTAGCTCTGTGACCCGGATGTACGCTAGAACACTAAGGTTGCGGGTATAAAAACCAAAACAATGAGCCGAAAGACACTAAACCTCCCTCTGACACAGACACTCCTCCAGAGCTGAGGGGGAAACTGCAGAGTAGGGTGCTAATACTCTTATCTGATAGTTGTCGGAGCCACATTTTCAAGAAAAATTTGAAAATGCAAATTTTGGAAAGTATAATAAGAAGAAATCACATAGGCGACAACACAAGTCTGCAGCTGCTTGAATCCACTTGTGCTGATATGAAATAATAGTTTATTTTAAATCAGAATCAACTTTATTGGCCAGGTATGTTAACACCTAATTAACATAAAACATAATTAGACATATATATATATGTATATAGCTAAGAAAGAAAGAAAGAAATATACACACCTAAGCAATGGTGCAATTGCATCTAGTGCAAATGGTGCTGATGCGGTTCTTGTTTTTATTTCCACCGAGACGAGTGAGCGGAGAAACGAAGCAGCTCTGAACCTGAAGGGGAAGTTTTCTGCTCAAACCTGCGGATACACAGAAGGAGAGCAAACAAAAGGCTTCTGAGACTGAATCGCTGTAGAGTGTTTTCATTTCTCTGAAAGAGATGACCTCGCATACTTTCCCTTGATTTTTTTTTTTTTTTTTTTTTTTAACTCGGGGCCGAATCACACGCTGCTGATCGACGTTTGGTTTGAGCCGGTACAAACCGATATCATTTCCAGGATCTGTAATCAGAACGGTTGACATGCTGATTAAAACTCCCAATATAATAACCTCCTAACTAGGACTCATTCAGCTCCACTTTACAGGACTGTATAAGATGGAAACCAATCAGTAAACCAATCAACCAGTTGAATACAGCTGCGAATAGGTTTTTAAAACTGACGAGAGGAAATTTCAGAAATATTTTCTGCTTGAACTTAGAATAATTTATGTTTCTGACATTTTGTCCGCAGTAAAAGGGCTTTTTTTTTTCTTCTTTTTTTCCATGTTGCGCCTTTGCATGAACGTGACGGCATGCATCCGTCCATCCTCTGTAGGAATGCCTGGCAACGGGAGAGAAACCGAATATACTTTTAACATAGCTCGGAAAAGACGTGCATCATGGGAAATATACTGTGCAGTTTCAAAGCTGGGATCCGCATTGAGGGAGGTGTCGTCTCCTGTAAGACAAATACGAGGCCCCACTGGCGGATGTGGACACGAGGGAGTGTCCACACACGTTGTCCATCACCAAACAGTCATGTGAAAAGCCAATCAGTTTTTAATCACTGCAATTATAAATCTTAAACTGCACTTCTTTTTTTTTGTGTCATCTGATTCGGTTGTACTTTTACATAATCTGTATTTTTAACGCCCGTGCGATATCATTTTCTCCGAGAAAGGTCGTATTTGGTCTCCATAGACACTTTAGACAACAAACAACAATGGAAACTTAAAATTGATATCCCGTCTGTTTCCTGCACATTTTTTTTTCATCCCGTCACTGTCTATTACCAACATCTGCTGTAGGAAACAATCTGGAAAGCATCGTGTCTCTTTGTTTCCAGTGATGCAACTGTCCACAGAAGGCCCATCACACCCCTAAACTGCAATAAACTGCAGTAAACGCGTACGCAGTCAGTTGGAGTCTAATGATAAATAGCAGACAAATAAGACTTTAGAGGTCCAAAAATCCTATTATTAGTCTCAGAATGCTTTTAAACTAAAATGCTACGACACTTTTAAACAGGCACATCCAAAACAACCTGCAAGTGATTTACACCAACCCCTCTTCTTGAACAGAAGCGTGCAGAAGAAAGCGAAGTGAGTGTGTTGGGTTAGGATGCCCCCTGCTGTGGCCTTTGGGGAAAAGTCAGAGTGAAAAAAAAAAAAAAAAGTAAACCGCAAGCAAACAACCGGCATAGTTTTGGAAAATAGGATTTATTTTAAATTTATCCGTGCAGGAGTTTAACTCCACCCGAGTTTTAAAATTGTTGTTGTTTTTCTTACGCTTTATGTAAAACTACAATCTGATGCTGCTGCCGCGAGACATCATTGAGAGCCGCAGCCTATTTGTACCTGTTAAAAAAATGTACTCAACACTTGCAGGAATCTACGAACTGATTAGAAATCTTTTACCAGCTTCGTGCCGTGCCTGTTCACAGGAGCTCGGTAGATGATCAAAGGACACACTGGAATTCAAACCTGGTATTGGCAGACATGTCCTTTGCTGATGTGGCCTCGGCATTCGAACTACACGAGCCGATCGAGCTGCTTTTTTTTTTTTTTATATATATATATATATATTGCGCAACATAAAATAGTCGGTGATGACAGAAGATGGGTTGAATTCCATTCGCAGCACTGTATTTTAATAAGTTGTAGGAGTGACTATATCAGGATTTTCTTTATGGCGCCAGAAGATAAACATCCTTTTTTGTGATGACAAATTTCCATTTACAGAGATTCAATTCACGTTAGACCGTCCACACAATGTCCTTGAGGTTAAATTATGTTCTCGGTTATTGTCCTTTTATTAGCGATTGGGTCCATGAACACAAAATAGTTTTCCAAAGTTTGGCTTGTTTTTACTTTCCAGACTGGTTTGACGTGGGCTGGAAAAAAGGGGAGGTCACATGTTTCCGTGGACCAATTATAGTCAGCAGAATTTTAATCCAAACACGATGAACGTCATTCACTAGCCAGCGCTGTCAATCAAATGTGACAGTGGGATACTCGCAAAGTCGTGATGACGCAGATCACAGATCTTTCATGATTAATTCTGAATAAGTTCAAACCTAAGGCTGTTACCACAATGTTAAACTTAGATTATTGCTTATTTAGCCATAAATATCACATATTATTGAGATATACTTTAAAGATTAGATTTTAAACAAAGCTTTCAGGGCTTGTAAGCCTTATATTGAAGTTCCTAAGATATATGGATGCAATTGTTAAAATGCATATAATGTATTCTGTATAAATACTGTGTTGTTGTTGTTGTTGTTTTTTGTCATATGACTGCCTTTGTCCCAGGGTACAAATATAATAAATAATAGAAAATAATTGTAAAAAAAAAAAAAAAGCTCTGTTAATTTGTATTAATTATTTTATTTTTTTTGTGCTGCATTAAATTTGTATTCCTTTATCAAGAAGTACATGTGTTTAAGTAGTGGAGTGTAAAATGAGTGACATGTCTTTGTTAGAACAATATAAGAGAATTGAAATAGAAATACAACATGTATATAAAAAAAAGTATATATAAAAAAATTTAAAAAAAATCCCAATTTATCACCAGGGGAGGAATAAAGATTTATTTAAAAAAAAGAAAAAGAAATACAGGACAAACTGTCAAGGTCTTTTTGCTTAAGAAAATGTTGAATTAAATAAATGTATTGTCTGAACTCTTTGCTGAAGGTCTCTCGTATTTAAATGTATATTTCTGGAAATGTTATTTTAACCATTATAATAATAATACGATTTATCACGTACACGGGAGAGTTTTCCATTTTATAATTTTTTTCAAACAATACATTTACCAAAGTAAGGTAAATCTTCCAGCAGCACTTTGGTGATGAAAGCGCATAAAGTGACCAGAAGTTCCGCGTGCAGATAGCGCTCCCTCACACGTCATCAATAAGTCGTAGTAATGCAGGTGAGCTCGTTACCTTGTCGTTAAGTCACACATCCGGCAAATATCCGTCTCGCGCTTCGTAAAGAGGGGAAAGAAACGGGATTTAGTCGCGCTTAAAACCGGAAGTGCACCGAAGTGACTCCTCTCGCTTTTCGCCCCGTGCCAAGTTTGTAAACGTGCGTCAAAAGCACGTAATCACGCCGACGCGTTTACCGGAGAGCCACCGTCCAATCAGGAGACGGGGGTGTGTGTGCTGGTGGGCGTGGCCCGGCTTGTGTTGCTGTGAAAATGTCGATGGACATGGGTTAGGGCAAAGGGGGGAGGGGGGAGGAGGGAGAGGAGAGGATGTGGGGGGGGACCACTCCGGATTCAATAATAACCAGGAGGTTGACGGCACGTTGTGGCTGCGGTGACGGGGTGGTAGTAGTGAGGGGACCGGGACGGGTGGTGGTGGTGGTGGGGGGGGGGGATGTCGTGAAAGAGCCGCTGTCGGTGAGTATACTTAATCTTTCAGGAGAAACTATTTATTTACATCCACCGGCTGCTGCGCTAAATCATATACCGTCATCTATATGGATGTAGGCGCAAGCCCGTCCGCGGCGGGCGATGGCGTGTTTTTGAGATGTTCATAACGTACTTCAAGAAGTTTTTATTAATTTTGTTTTGTATGAAAATGCACGTAATCTTACAAATGATCGCGCTTCGCTTGTTAAGCGTATCGTCATTAAAACGGTTAAAAAAACAACAACAACAACAACACCGTTTTCGTGCGAAACGCCGCTGCAAATTACGCACGACCGTGATTTCGCGGTGTTCATGTAGTGCGCAGTTTCTTGCGTACGCTGTTCCCAACGTTACCCGGAAATAAGTGAAGTATTTGCTCACAGCTGTTTCCTTTCTAAAACATGTCTGTGCGGATTTTGGGGCTCATTTTCTTCCGAGACACACGGAGAGACAGACGGGGAGGAGGAGGTGGTGGAGGTGGTGGAGGTGGTGGGGGCAGAGGAGCTGGGTGGGATGGAGAGGTGTGCCGGATGCTTGCTGCAGGAGGATGTTGCGCACTTGAATTTACCTCAGGAGTGAGTGGTCTGTGCATCCATGCGGTTACTGGGTAATGCCTTAATTTATGAGGTAGATGTTGTTGTTGTTGTTGTTGTCGTTGTCCTGTGCGAATGTAAACGTGTAGTTTTGTTATCAGAGTTTAATCAATTGAATTTATCTTTTTTTTTATATATATATAAAGTCTTGCGCATGACTTAGCGGGTTTGAATTGAAGTTAAGAGATAAATTACGCATGTTATTTTTAACATATAAATGGAAAACTGTAGTGGCAACTCTTTTAGGAAATTTGTGTGATATTGTACTGTTTTTAAATTGAGTATTATTGTGTCCGTCGGTGTGTATCGTGGTGTGTGTTTACAGCAGAACAGACTGTATTTAAACGGTGACGTGCAAAAAAAAGAAAAAAAAAAAAAGAATTAGTTGATTAATGTGTTTACGTCAAAAGTTTAAATTATGTAAGATTGTTTTTTTCCGTTGTTGATTTGCAGAACCGGATCCTCCATTCAGCTGGTTCCTATGAACATATTGCGGTCTCCTCCTCGGGGCTCATTTTTGTTGTTGTTTTGTAAATCTATCGCGTGCGCTTGTTGTGCCACAGCCTCGACTCAGCTCCGTCCATCCAGAGGTTTCTATGTCATACGCACTTTTTATTCCTGATGTAAACAAACCCCTTTAGACCAGCGATACCCCCGATTCAACACCAGAGGGCGCATTCGTTCCGGCTCAAAGTACACCTTGTACCAGAGCAGGAAAGTTATTCATAACAACAGTGTTCTTGGAATGAGTCAGATTTCTTATTGGGAAGTGTTGATGCAACGCTACACACTGAGAGTGAAACAACAGCCATCACATCCAAATGAGACCCGCTGGATGCGTGTTTTTCGTCTTGTGTTCTGATGATTGTGTTGACAGAACAACTTGTCCGTCCATCTGTTGTGCGTTGGAAAAAAAGAAAAAAAAAGAAAATGCTCTGACATTTCCTGACGTCAGAAACCCCAAACTGACCGCAGCCCGGTTGATTTGCCAACTGCTTCAAATGCAAAGTAAGATATTCAGCGCTGCGATGGAGCTGGGGACTGAAATCGCCTACTTTCTAAATTAATATTCCTCTTTCTCTTTTTCACAGAGAGAAATTAGGGATCGCTTTCCGTCCGTGAAAGGTAAGAAGCAGCACATTTCACAGCAAAACACCGTCAGCAGCATCTGCTGTCGAACAAAAGGCACAACAGTGCAGCAGCCTAATGCCCATCTCAATTAGACTCAGAAAAGTTAGAGCTGAGTAACAGTCGGCCGACTACGTCTACAGCATTTAAATACGGGACAGCGACTGGCAGTCAAATAGGTAAACAAATAATGATGGCAGTTTACAATTGCAGCGTATCAAAGGGACATTTGATCTGTTTAAAGGTCATTTTTCTCGGACCGTGATGTCAGAAGCTGCTAAACATTTCAATTGGTTGTTTGACATCATTGTGAAATAATGACAAACAGTTGGTGACGCTCGAACACACTCGCTTGCAAGTGGTAACCAGACAACAACAGAAAAAAGATCAGGTGATTATTTTCAACAACAACAACAAAAATAAACAATGTAAAGTCCAAACCCTTTTTCTTTTTTTTTTCTTTTTTCTTTTTTTTGTGTGCATAAAATCTAAATATATATGTGTGAATGCATTTAGGATCTTTTCCCCATTGTTCCCAAAAACAATATCAATGGAGCTGACTGGGCACGTTTCCAAGACGAAGATTATGGTTTAGGAAGTGGAGCAGGCATGGTTGATAGATGACATGGCTAAAATTAACACGCTGGCCACTGGATGAGGAGCATAAATAGCAGAAAGGAAGGACCAGATGTATCTTTAAAGCTGCAGCGTGACTCTTCGCAGTATAAACACAACACGCGAGTGGCACAGTCTAAACTTTCTATTCCCCTTCGAGGCTGCGGGGTGTTTGAAGTTATCAACAGTGCTGGAAACGCTGCAGTTATGAGATAGAACATAGATCCAAGAGCATTTCGTCGACTCTCAAATCTACCGTCAAATACGCATTTCAAATCTCGCTCAAATACCGTGGAGTTTTTTTTTTTTTTAGCTCGACGTGATTTGCAAATTAATTAACGTCGTCAAACACTCATTAAATGCGACGTCTTAAAAAAAAAAAAAAAGCGCGTCTTCCGAACGTGCCCTGTCACCATCCCGCACAGACGAGACGGAGGACGTCTTCATCCTAGGAGAGCAGATCGACCTCGATCCTCAGATCAATACCTCCCAGCAGCCGCCGAGCAAACAGGCTTTGATCTCTCCGACCGCTTACATTTCCCCGTGTAGAGCTCCGGGGTGAAAGCTGATTCTGTCAGCGATGCTACTCCTTTTTTCTCGGCCCTGTGAGGTGAAGCTGCGGGCTTCGTGCTCTCGGGCTCCGCCGGGGAGGGGGAGGTGGAGGGGGGGGGGGGGGAGAGATCGGGACGTCACGAGCTACGAGTGGAGGGGAGGGGGGGGGGAGGTGGCGGATAATTCAAGACATCGTAATAGAGGGAATAGGTTGTGCGTCAGCAGCTCAAACAAGACTTTGAAACATCAATAAAAACCACGAGGTTTAGGCGATCGGTGATGAATGATAAATATTCTCAGAACGCAGCCGACCGCAGATCAACACTCCAGTCGCCGCCAGCAGTTCAAAATAAACACCGTGTCGTCGTCGCCGCCCCCCCACCCCACCCCACCCCACCCCACCGCGTGCACACCTTCTTCCAAGTTTAAAAAAATAATAATAATAATAATAAACTATTGATGAAGCCACTTGTTGCGCGTGCACATCGTCGCGTGTCTCGGCGATAAATAGGCGTAGCTGGTGAACCGACGCAAACTGGGTTTACCTTTTTTTTTTTTCTGAGACCCGAGACGAAGCTCCCATTTGAGCTCGGCGCATAAAGGGGACTTTTCTGCTTCAGGACGGCAGACGGACCTAACAGGCCCCGCGGGCCTTGTCGAGATCGGACGAGCTCCACGAGAGACAGAAAGAAAGCTCGTCCCTCTCGTCGCCCCGCCGGATGCTGTTCTTGTCAGCATTGTTTGTAGTAACGCCGGCTCTGTTTGCATACATTCAAACATCTTCTCTCTCTCTCTCTCTCTCTCTCTCTCACATGACCGAACCGTCCCCCGGACTATTTATGGATGTTGAAACCGAGAAAGTATTTACTTTTGAACGGTACAGTTTGTGCCTTCTGTTGTGTACCCTTGTGTTGCCTCGCGTCAGTTCCACTTTATTCGACGCGATCATTTCACTGACTTGTTTAATTTTTGTTGTTGTTTTTGTTCCCCTCCTCTTTATCTTCCCGCCGGGGGGCCCACCGTGTCTCTCTTAAGTGAGCGGGGCAGACTCATCTGATCCAGGTATGTGAACAATCGGATAAAATGGAACCCGAATTCTTAAAATATACTCCGTGAACCCAAACAGACTATTTATAAGACGGGAGCAGAGTCCTTTTAAAGACGCAGCCTCGTCCCCGTCCCCTCCACCCCCCGCCTTCCCCCGTTTACATCTAATCCTGTCCCCGTGTATCAGTTCACAGAGTTCATAGGATTTTTTTTTTTTTTTTTTTTTTTTACAATCTACTTAATTAGATGGACTAGATAGCGGTGTTATTTACAACAGAAACACCGGGCTTTCCTTCGGTGCAGAGCGGTGCCACGCAGCAGAGGAAGAGGAAGTGCTCGGCCTCTTCGTGCAAATGATGCGAGCGTCAGAATGAGGCTGTGGTCGTCACTTACGTCACACCGTATACGTGGTTGGGTTTTTTTTTGTGTGTTTTTTTTCTTGCTGCAGTCGGGAGGCAAAAACGTAGTAATCGGGAATGTGGAGCAGGATGGACTCTTCTTCACGAATCCCCCCCCCACCATCCCTCCCCACCCCTGAATTAACACCACCGGGAGAAAAACAAAAAGAAATCACACGACCGTGTAAACCCGGGCGGCGTGTAAATATTCCATTCGGTTCGGATTCGGAGACAACGCGGGTTTTTACTTATTAGGAGGCATTAAAAAAAAAAAAAAGGGGGTCGTCTTGGGTGCTTATGCAACTGACACACACTGGTGATGTGCCTTTAAAAGCAGTGGGATGTCAGGTGATCGAGGAGGCTCAGTCAGCTCAGAGGGGAGGGGAGGGGAGAGGAGGGGAGGGGAGGACGGGAGAGGAGAGGGGAGGACGGGAGAGGAGAGGACGGGAGAGGAGAGGAGGGAGAGGAGAGGAGAGGAGAGGAGAGGAGAGGAGAGGAGAGGAGAGGAGAGGAGAGAGGAGAGGAGATGAGAGGAGAGGGAGACGGGAGAGGAGAGGAGAGGAGAGGAGAGGGCAGGAGAGGAGAGGGCAGGAGAGGAGAGGAGAGCGCCACGGAGGAGGACAGCGGAGAAGTGGAGAGAGACCCAATTATAAAGGGGACGTAGGGGACACAGCAGCGTCACAGAGCGTTGGGGGGGGGGGGGGAAGCAGCGGGGAGGAGCAGGGAGGAGGAGGAGCAGGGGGGAGGAGCAGGGGGAGGGGGTACAGCCAGCCATGGTGGTGTGGTCCCTTTAACTGCAGTCTGCTCATGCTCACTTGGCTCCTGTGGCAGCTAGCAAGTGCGTCTGTGGCTCAGCTTAAATCAAGAAGCTGCGTGTGTGTGTGTGTGTGTGTGTGTGTGTGTGTGTGTGTGTGTGTGTGTGTGTGCGTGCGTGTGTGTGTGTGTGTGTGTGCGCGCGTGCGTGGGTGTGTGCGTGTGTGTGTGTGTGTGTGTGTGCGCGTGTGCGTGTGTGTATCCACAACAGTGGCATAAAAAGCACTGAGAATTAAGTGCTGCGTCACACTCAGGAAGAAGGAATAGCGTGATCATGCGCGCCCGTCCACGGCTTTGTGCGTGGACGCGCGCGTACACACGCACCCGTGTGTGTGTGTGTGTGTGTGTGTGTGTGCGCGCGTGTGTGTGTGTGCGTAGTCTGCTGCTGTGTGTATGTGTTCGTTGGAAGTAGCAGCCTAATAGCAGTTGTGTTGCTGTTGCAACAAGATGAAAATAAAAAAGAGTGCGTGTGTTTGAGAGAGGGCGAGAGAGAGAGAGAGAGAGAGAGGGAGGGAGGGAGGGAGGGAGGGAGGGAGATACAGAGAGGGAGGGAGAGCAAGTCACACACAGAGAGAGAGAGATTTTGGATTAGTTGCTACGTCACTTTTTCATGTCGGGAGAAACAGAAGCTGAGATAACAGGAGCCCAGAGTCATCGTCAGTCCTTCCCCACCTGGAGTGGACACAATGGTTTCGGACAACCACGGCTTCCTCCTTCCTCTTCCTCTTCCTCCTTGGTAGTTTTGATGTGCTCTGCCTGTCGCTGCTATATATATATATATATATATATATATATATATATATATATATATATATATATATATATATGTGTGTGTGTGTGTGTGCGTGCGCTCTGTGTAGTTCCTGTGAGCTGTTTTGCCGGAGTTTCAACATGGATGCTCAAAGATGTGACACAGTTTCAGCAGGTCTTGTTTTGATGGCATCGGTGAGGTGTGTGTGTGTGTGCGTGCGTGTGTGTGTGTGTGTGCGTGTGCGTGCGTCGGGTGGGCAGAGGGTGCGACAAAGGGGTTAACAGAAGAATATTCTGGAGGCTTCTTAATATCACAGCGAAAGCTCAGTCTGGAATGTTTTGCTGAGATTTATCGAGGTATTCGAACATCGCTTTTTATTTGATTATTTTTCTTTCTTTTCTTTCCCCTTTTGCCGCCCTCGCCTCGAAGGAATACCGATTGGTGCAAACAGACGAACACAATCATGTGTCGTCTGAACTATTATGAAACAGAATGATATGTTTACTACACCGTTATATATATATATATATATATATATATATATATATATATATATATGTGAGAAAGAGGCGGACGGAGCAGCAAATCAATTACAAGAATAAGTTGTTGAATTCAGCCGAGAGTGGCATCTTTTCATGTATGTATATTAATATATATATATATATATGAATCTGTTCAAACTGTTGACTGCTGGCCTCATTGTTTTTTTGTGCGCGCGCGCGTGTGTGTGTGTGTGTGTGTGTGTGTGTGTGTGTGTGTGTGTGTGTGTGTGTGTGTGTGTGTGTGTGTGTGTGTGTGTGTGTGTTTAACTCTGGATGAAGTTGGAGTAAAGCGCCAGCATCCCCGGCATGTACGAAGGCAGAGGCTGTCGGCGGATCGGGCGGCGTGTTGCTATCAGATAACAGTCGGCGGCTGGTGGCAGTTTTTTTTTTTTTTTCTGTCATGTGATGTGTTTTGGGGCCGCGGCGATGTGGCAGAACCCTTTTCCCCAAGACACATTTGTTTCTGCGTAGTTAGGGGAGAGACAGAGATTGGTGACGCAGTCGTTTCTGGGCTGGACTTCTCTTCAACCGGCTTGTATCTCTTCCCTCTCTCTCTCTCTCTCTCTCTCTCTTTCTCCCTCTAGCTGTTTATCTGTCTATCTGGGGGAGGGGATGGAGAGGGTGAGGGAGGGAGAGGGTGAGGACGGGGAGGAGGGGGGAGAGTGGAGGGGGGGGGGGGTCAGAGAGGGACACAGAGGAGAGACAGAAAACTGCCGGAGAAGAAAAGAGAGATAAGTTGTTTACCTGGTTTCTCTTGGTGACTCTGCGTTTGGCTTCTCTCCATCGCGGGCCAACGCTGCCGAAGCGGGGACTCTCATTGGCCGGGAGGAGCAGCGGTTCTTTATTGGCTTAACGAGGAAGCGACGCAGCTGGAGTTCAGCAGCTGATTGGTGGAGAGGCGCCGTTGCTTTTACATTCAGGGCTTTGCAGTTGCAGAAACGCTTTTAGTATACGAAGTTAAACTGTGGGGGGGGGGGGAGGGGGGGAACGGGTGCGATGCGGTTTCTACGTCGGTTTGAGAAGCTGTTCGGTGACGAATCAGACGGTTTTCCGCCGTGTTTTTAAACTGCAGTTATCCCGGGGCGTCCCCGTCTAGCCGGTGATGATATTTCTGACCGTCCCTGCCGATTGCGATGCGGCGGTCTCATCTCAGGGCCTCGTGACTCAGTGTTTTCCAGGCAATCGTTTCCTCGGACGTTTCTATGAAAGAGCGACGACGTGTCGAATTTTCTAGAGGAAGTTGTGTCGAGGAGCTGCTAAAATCTTAACGACTTCCAGAGATCCAGTTAAACCACACTGAATACTTGTTTATTAGACGGCACTTGTATTAGTTATTTGTTGTCCGCGCCCTCGCCCGTGGAGGACATTTCTCATTTCTCATTTCTGCGTCTGCCCTGCTGTGATCAGACCACACGAGTCTCCAGGCCACACTAAGCATTTAATCAGAGTTAATGAACTGGAGGTACACCAATAAGAGTCCCGTCTCAATTTTTCCACGTATTCATACCAACATTAAAGTCACTTCCAGGAACTTTCCCTACCGATTTTAGAGTGACATATCAGGTCCTCTCCAGAAAAGAATTACAGGAAAACTCTCGGGCGCGGAAAATAAAGTGTCTACTCAGGCTTTCCTGTTCACTCCGGGGCTGTCAGCATAAAGAGCTGCTCAGCATCTCCTGCGTTTAGCGTTCCTGTGTGTGTGTGTGTGTGTGTGTGTGTGTGTGTGTGTGTGTGTGTGTGTGTGTGTGTGTGTGTGTGTGTGTGTGTGTGTGTGTGTGTGTGTGTGTGTGTGTGTGTGTGTGTGTGTGTGTGTGTTCGTTTTTGGGAAGGGTGGCGACCTCGGAGAGGATGTAAACTCCTCAACGAGAGAGGGAGGGAGGGAGGGAGGGAGGGAGAGAGAGAGAGACAGAGAGCGAGCGAGCTTCTGGCTTGAAGTCCAGTTTCCTAAAAGATGCTACATTTCCTGAGATGATGCAAGAGCATGTGTGGCTGCCCGTGGTCTGCATTGCAGTTCCTGCCTCTCCAGTCAGCATCTCTGCCTCTCTCACTCTCTCTCTCACTCTCTCTCTCACTCTCTCTCTCTCTCTCTCTCCTCTAAATGTGCTGACGACAAAACCGCCTTTATATTTATTTTTCCTTCGTAAAGAAGATAATGACTCTTAGCATCGGTGCTCTCGCTCCTGGTCACCTCACCTCTGGAGAAATACAAAGTTTTAGTCGCCTGCAGACAATCGATTCACGATACAGAAAGACCTACTTTGAATTCGTAGCATTTTGCAGATGTGTTTAAAAAAGTACAACTGTAATCGATCACCTTCGTCTTTTACTGCGGTTTACTCTCAGCTTTTTACCGTTTTTTGTTTTGTTCCCCCCCCCCCCCCCCCTATTTTCATGAATATAAAGGCTGATATTCATCCGTGTGGGTTTCCCCCCGGGGGGGGGGGTGCTCCTCGGTCCCGTTGTGAATCTGCCGGTCACCACTCTCCGAAGGGGCCTCCTGTCCCTTTAAATCTTTTATAAGCGTTACACAACAGGTCCAGTGGCACACAAGCAACAAACAACCCGAAAAAAGAAAGCTGACGGGGTTGGGTTGAGCCGGCCGGGGCGAAGGAACCAGACACCTACGGACAGACAGGCCCTCTGATCAGAGCCGTCACTGTGGCTACCACACACACACACACACACACACACACACACACACACACACACACACACACACACACACACACACACACACACACACACACACACACACGTGGATAACCTTACACTCTGCCACACACACAAACAACACACTGCTTGGTTCATCTGAAAGCCTGATAAGGACTCATAAGGGGGTGTGTGTGTGTGTGTGGGGGGTGGGGTGAGGGGGGGGGGGGGTTGCATCTTCCTCTTATTGTGAAAATCAAAGTAAATCTTCACCCGATTGTTTCGTCTTCTTCGGCCTCCCGTCGTTTGGCTTTAATCCGTTCGGAGACGAGTCGTATTAGTGGGAGTTGTGGTCGTAAACACGGAGCGAATTGAGGCAGACTGTGTGTGGGCGTGTCGTTCTGGAGGCTTTTGAAGCAAGACAATGAATCGTAAGCGGTCCGTTCACCTGCATGCAACCAGTCAGAAACGGCAACAGGGTAAAAAAAATTACAAAAAATTAAAAAAAAACGGGGATGTCAGAGATGGTTGGGTAGTTTTGTACTTTTGTTGAGGCACTTGGCAACGAGTCAGTGAACTGGTCACTACCTGTCCTTGCCCCACCCTCCCTTGTAGCTGTGTTTCTGCGTCACGGCTCACACTGCCAGCGATTGACTGCCACCTCCTTGCTTTTTCTCTTCTTTCTTTCTTTCTTTCTTTCTTTCTTTTCTTTTTTTCTTCCCTCCCTCGTTTTTAAGCGGCCGAAGAGCAGCGCGCCACCGTCCTCCCCGTTCTACCGAGCGACGGACGAGACGAGGACTCGTTGAGGGACGTTTCCAGGTGAGCCGCGGCGGCGTTCAAGACAAAACAAGTGCAGCGGCGGCGTGTTTTGCGCGCGTGCGTTTTCGGGCCCCTTCGCACATCCACCGAGCTCGGATCAAGTATCAGATCAGCCGTGTGGGCGTGTTAGAAGAGAAATAGATTGAGACGGAGAGGTGTTCTGGTGCTCTCAGTGGTTTTCCATTTCATCTCTCTCCTCTCTCTCTCTCTCTCGCTCTGCTTTTATCTGCTTCCCTTCCCTCTGCGTTTTCTGAACCAGGCCACCGAATCAAACTTTATTTGGAGGCGCAGAGTTGAAGCAAAACCGGAGGTGCGCGAAATGCTTTCCTGTCAAAAAAAAAAAATGAATCCGGACGGAGGGCCGACGGCCGAAAGTAAACGTTAAATCGCATTTCGTTAGAAAATGAACATTATGTAAACATTATTCTTTAATCTGCGTAGTCGTTTTTTGGGGGTTTTTTTCTATTATTTTGCACACAATAAAAAATGGCGTTTATAAACGGTCGCCCTGCCAGTGTTGTTTTTTTTTAAATTATTTTTTATTTTTTTTAAAAACGATGCACTCCCTTCCGACATCTCAGCTCCAAGCCGGTGACGTAAAACACGCCGAGCGTCAGCGGGAGAGACGGAGAACACCGTCGGTTCTCCGCATACCAGGCGTAGACCGGCGGAAAGTCATTTAGTTCGTCACAGTTCGTAGCGAAGACGGCTCGGGACGTTGCAGCGCCGAAGGACGGGGAGAATAAGTACGAGCTTGTCGAATGCCGCGCTCTGCCGAAAAAACAAAGGTGTGGTCCAAACTTGGCCCGCAGGCCCTAAAACTGGGCCACCCCGGTCTGAAGCCACCCCCGGAGCGCGTGGCGTTAAAAGATCCTTTACCGCCTCCGAGGCGCTGTCGGACCGCCTCTGAAACCCCTCGCCGCCGTCCATTCAACAACAACAACAACAACAACAACATCGGAGTTAGCTGAAAGCCTACCGTGACTTTTACTCATTCATCGACGTGCGTTAGAGACAGACGAGGCACTGTTGAAAACAAATTTGCTGTTCTATTTATAAAAGTTAACCCCCCCCCCCCCCCCCCCGGAAGTGAACGCCGATCGTCTCCGCGTGTGGTGTCGTCCGGCAGCTCGTTGGATCAGAGATTGAGGATCTCTAACTGGGTTGGCGTCACGCGGTCGGTGGCGGGAACTGCAACTAAAGTACAAAGGATACCGTGTCATTGATTTTAGCTGTACTGCTATAAACGCTTTTTGTTGTTGTTGTTGTTGTTGTTGTTTTTAGCGATCTACATTACTGGGAATCTTCACAGACACGACTTCATGAACACATTTGATTTATATTTTTACTCTACCAGGCGCAAGTGTGGCGTCTGAAGCAGCGGAATTGGGCGTGCAGCAGCGTCTCCGGGAGGGACCGCCCGATCGGCCGTGACATCAACCCAGCGAGCCTCTTCAGGAAAAGCCATCGACGAGATCAAATTTCCCCCCAAAAAAGGTGAATGCACGGAGAAAATATTCGTTCGGGGAGTTATGATATTTTGGACGACATGCTATAGTATAACTTTTTTATGATATTTTGGACGACATGCTATAGTATAACTTTTTTATGATATTTTGGACGACATGCTATAGTATAACTTTTTTATGATATTTTGGACGACATGCTATAGTATAACTTTTTTATGACATTTTAGACGACATGCTATAGTATAACTTTTTTATGTATAACTTTTTTATGACATTTTAGACAACATGCTATACTATAGTATAACTTATAGTATAACTTTTTTATGACATTTTGGACGACATGCTATAGTATAACTTTTTTATGACATTTTAGACGATGTATTGTATAAAGTATAACTTTTTTATGACATTTTAGACGACATGCTATAGTATAACTTTTTTATGACATTTTGGACGACATGCTATAGTATAACTTTTTTATGATATTTTAGACGACATATTGTATAAAGTATAACTTTTGTATGATATTTTGGACGACATGCTATAGTATAACTTTTTTATGATATTTTGGACGACATGCTATAGTATAACTTTTTTATGATATTTTGGACGACATGCTATAGTATAACTTTTTTATGACATTTTAGACGACAGATTGTATATAGTATAACTTTTTTATGATATTTTGGACGACATGCTATAGTATAACTTTTTTATGACATTTTGGACGACATGCTATAGTATAACTTTTTTATGATATTTTGGACGACATGCTATAGTATAACTTTTTTATGATGATGACATTTTAGACGACTTAGTATAACTTTTTGACATGACATTTTGGTACGACATGCTATAGTATAACTTTTTTATGACATTTTGGACGACATGCTATAGTATAACTTTTTTATGATATTTTGGACGACATGCTATAGTATAACTTTATTATGACGACATGCTATAGTATAACTTTTTTATGATATTTTGGACGACATGCTATAGTATAACTTTTTTATGATATTTTGGACGACATGCTATAACTTTTTTATGTATAACTTTTAGTATATGATGATTTTGGACGACATGCTATAGTATAACTTTTTTATGATATTTTGGACGACATGCTATAGTATAACTTTTTTATGATATTTTGGACGACATGCTATAGTATAACTTTTTTATGATATTTTAGACGACATGCTATAGTATAACTTTTTTATGACATTTTGGACGACATGCTATAGTATAACTTTTTTATGACATTTTGGACGACATGCTATAGTATAACTTTTTTATGATATTTTGGACGACATGCTATAGTATAACTTTTTTATGATATTTTTTATGATATTTTTTTTATGACGACATGCTATAGTATAACTTTTTTATCACATTTTGGACGACATGCTATAGTATAACTTTTTAATGGTATTTTGGACATTTATAGTATAACTTTATGATATTCTGGACGACATGCTATAGTATAACTTTTTTATGATATTTTATAACTTTTTTATGACGACATGCTATAGTTTAACTTTTTTATGATATTTTGGATGACATGCTATAGTATAACTTTTTTATGATATTTTGGACGACATGCTATAGTATAACTTTTTTATGATATTTTATGATATTTTAGACGACATGCTATAGTATAACTTTTTTATGACATTTTGGACGACATGCTATAGTATAACTTTTTTATGACATTTTAGACGACATGCTATAGTATAACTTTTTTATGATATTTTGGACGACATGCTATAGTATAACTTTTTTATGATATTTTGGACGACATGCTATAGTATAACTTTTTTATGACATTTTAGACAATGTATTGTATAAAGTATAACTTTTTTATGATATTTTGGACGACATGCTATAGTATAACTTTTTTATGATATTTTGGACGACATGCTATAGTATAACTTTTTTATGATATTTTGGACGACATGCTATAGTATAACTTTTTTATGATATTTTGGACGACATGCTATAGTATAACTTTTTTATGACATTTTGGACGACATGCTATAGTATAACTTTTTTATGACATTTTGGATAGACATGATATTTTGGACGACATGCTATAGTATAACTTTTTTATGATATTTTGGACGACATGCTATAGTATAACTTTTTTATGATATTTTAGACGACATGCTATAGTATAACTTTTTTATGATATTTTGGACGACATGCTATAGTATAACTTTTTTATGATATTTTGGACGACATGCTATAGTATAACTTTTTTATGATATTTTGGACGACATGCTATAGTATAACTTTTTTATGATATTTTAGACGACATGCTATAGTATAAC